>NC_137157.1:14534509-16934509 GCF_951394435.1 Stenella coeruleoalba
TTGTCAGTTCTTGGTTTCCACACTGTAAGTCTCTGTTCTCTCAACCAGGCTTTGACTAAGTGTGGCCCTGTGATCCTCTAGTATCCCTCCTTGTCCAGAGTATCATCAGGAAGACCATTGCCCCCTGCCTTAAAACTCAACCTCCTGCTCTTGTTGGCCCAGCCTGGCTGGGCCAATCTGAGATGCTCATGTTGAAGACTTCAAGAACATCACATGGGCTTTAGTCATTTGTCCTTGGCCAAACTCTTGGGCTTTGGTTCAGCATTCTGTGAGTTTGGACTCTACACTGAGTCCTATGCCAGACAATGGGATAAAGAGGTGAAGAAAATAAGGCCGTTGCCTTCAAGGCGACCATCGATAAGGCCAAGGTGGAGCTCAGGCAGGCGCTGGCCATATTAAATATTGGGTCGCAACCAAGAGCCAGCTACAAGGAGTGGCTCTCCTGGGCCCAGACAACCAAAGGGGAACTCACGACAGCCTAGAATGTCAGAGATAATTCTGATCCTGGCATAGGAAGCTGGAAGATAAGAAGTCTTTGTTAGTTCCTCCTCCATCGGTACAATGAGGTATTCATGCTATTCCCCTCGGGACTCGGGAAGCATTTTAGGCCCAAGAAAGGTCTGTGCGTCATCATAATTGTGTAATATGGCTACCCTCATTCCGCCCCACCCCTTGACATATCCTGGTCGGGCAAGATAAAGTTCTGTTGATGCTTTAGCTGCTGTGGCTGCCGTCAATCAAGCTTCCTTCAGGGGTCTTGATTTGGCCTCCCAAGGGGCTAGAAATCTGGGGGCCACTTCTTTCCATCAATCTCACCGCTGTTTTCTGCCACCGCGTGTGTAAGAGGATCAACCAGTTCACCAAGTGAATTGGTACAGACTTTATCAAACGGCATTGTGGTGTGAGGAGACGGCATAGCCTCTGAAGTTTAACTGACCTGAGTTTGAATCACTTACCAGCTGTGAGGGCTTGGACAATTTTCTTAAGCTCTCTGAACCTCAGGTTTTTGTTTTGTTTTGTTTTTGTCCAATGTGTAAACAAAGGCTTACGGAAAGTTGTAGAGTTGATGTCAGGATTAAATGAAACAACATATGTAAAACCCCTAACACTTTGCCTGACACCTACTAGATAGATGCTCAATAAATATGGTTCCCATCTGTAGGTTCTAAGCAAATTTGGTGACGTAAATGGACGTGGTCCCCACATGCAAGAAATTTATGAACTTTATCATAAATATAGGGACTTCTTTATTATAAAGGTGAGTGATTAGACCCACATGTGCAAAACAGCCCCATCTTTAAATGGAGCATAAGATCTACCCCATAGGATGTGTAGGCACTCTTAATCCCCACTTCACTGACAAAAAAAAGGAAGCACAGAGAGACCGAGTGATTCATCCATGGCCACAGAGCTCGGAAGTAGTACAGTTGGGATTTGAACCTGCCCTTTTTGCTCCAGAGCCTGTGCTCTGGCCACTTCACTCTGCTGCCTGCACCATCTTGCTGAGCTGAGTGTAAGGAGACACTAGGAAGCAGAAGGTGGTGGAAAGAGGGTTAGATTTGGAGTCAGGTACGTTGGAATCTGACTTCACAGTGATGGTGACTGCGGGCAGATCACTCTGTTTCTTCATTTGCAAAATGATACCAATAAATAACCTCTGCCTCAAGAGTTCTTTTTAGATCCCTTTAGATCCATTGGTTCAGCAAATGGCTGTTGGAAGCCTGCAGTGTGCCAGGCACTGTCCTAGGTACTGGGGATGGAGCCTCGAGCAAGAGACATCAGCTGCTCTCGGAGTGGGTCCCTGCCTTATGTCTAATGAGAGAATAAGATCATGTACTTAGAAGTACTTCCCAGAGGTTTGTCATTAGTATCAGGCAAGTGAAAGTGCTTGCTGCTCTACAGGGACTTAATCAAAACAACAATAATAATAACAATAACAGTTAACATGGGTTAAGCATTTTCTCTGTGCCAGGAACTATGTTAAGCTCTTTGCATGAATTCTCTTGTAATCCCCTCAGAACATTGCAGGTAGGCATCATAATTCATCTTCATTTTACACATGAGAAAACTGAAGCCTGGAGAAAACTGGATGTTAATTAACAGCCAGTTGAACAGTGGAGCTGGTTTTCAAACCTAGGCAGTCTGCCTTCAGAGCCTCCAGTCCTAAATATCATACCATATGGCTTCTACTGCATCTTACTACTGCCTCTGGTTACTTGTATCTCAGGAACGTATTTAGAAACATCTGGAAGTCTTGTAAAGGCTTTATCGTTAAGTGTGGGGAATTTAGCCCAGAAGCCTCCGTCATCTAGTCAAGCCTGGTCTTGATTCTGCACCTACTTTAGATGTAAAGACAGACGCTCGCTGCAGGCCTGGGGAGCAGAGCACCATGGCATTGACTAGCGAGACCTCCCAGCCTTGGCAGTTACCTCACCACTAGCCTTTACATCACTGCTGGCCAAGCCAAGAGCCTGGGTTGTGTCCTGAATCTAAAAGCCTGACCATAGGCTTTTATGAAGCTGTATCTTTCTGAGAACTTCCTGGGCATTACCTCACTTGTCCTCTATCAACTTCCCCAGAAACCATGGCTGGCAGCCTCATCCCAGATTTATAGATTGTGGAGCAGGAGGCTCCAGAAAGAGGAAGTGACCTTTTCAAGGTTGCCCACGATAGTTGGGTGCAGAGATGCCTCCAACACCCAGTTTCCTGAATCCCACTTCCAAGATGTCATCTGAAGTGCTAAAGGCCAGAGACCTCAAGTCAACAGCTAGGGGTTGCAAAGGTCAGAGAGAAAGTCTGTGTTTTTGATTCTTGTTCTAAGAGCCTTTCCACTGCATGGCACTGCATTCATTCTTCCACTGAACAGATATTGGTCGATCACGTACTGTGTGCCTCAGTAGGCCGTAGGGATACCAAAGTGGATGAGACAGGTGTGGTTGCTGCCATCACACAGCTCCCAGGTCAGCAGGGAAGATAGCTGGTTAACAAGTCATCACAACTGTGATGAATGTTATAAAGGGAAAAGCACAGGGGGCTCTGGGACCATGACATACCTTGTCTAGGAGACCAGAAAAGGCCATCCTAGAAAGTAATGGTTATAGTGACACAAAAATGAGGGAGAGTTTTTCAGGTGAAGGGGAGAAAGGGGTGCTCCAGGCAGAGGTGCTGCATGTGCGACAGGAGAGGGGCTTGTTCGAGAGTGGAAGGGAGAGTGGAAAAGATGTGGCTGGTGGGTAAGCAAAGGCAAGGGTCAGGAAGGCTTTGAGTTCTATATTCGTTTTCTGTGCTGCATAACAAATTACCACAAATTTGTCAGCTTAAGACAACACCCAGTTATTACATCACAGTTTCTGTGGGTCAGGAGGCGCCAAAACCCAAATTTATCAGCAAATCCTGAGCAAATACATCATTCAGTGGTGGATACATGCTAACCAGACTCACAAGATTATTGTACAATATAAAAGTGAAACGAGAAGTATAGTTAATTAATACTTGGACCAGTTCATCTTCTCCCATCAAGATCTGTAGGAAACCGAATTGAGATCAGAATGCCCAACTATTAATTCATGACAAGAAAATGAGCTGAAATGCGAAAATCCTGGGTTCTGCATCCTGGGATTCTCTCTCTGAAAGCGGAAACACACAGGAAGCACAGCATACTCAGGTGGCCATTTAGCAAGTGTCTTACAAGTATCAGGGCGAAGGAAATCCATTGACTGGAATGTTTAACAGTAGTACCAGACTAAGACATCCTGATGCAGCCACCTTGCAATAGGTACAGCTGGGCTACTGGGATGGAAAAGAATTGACATATGCACTCAGTAAATGGTAGCCTCTGTTAGAATGACTTCTTTGTTTTAGACACTGTCACTCTCTAAGGGTACTCGACTAGGTAACTCCCAAGTTCTCTTATGGTGCTGATGTGCTGCGATTCCCAGGGCAACTGTTGCTCATCCTGGAGTATACTCCGGAGCCTGGGCGCACTGCCCACGGCATCAGCGTCATCGTCATTAGCAGCAGTATGATGGAAAGCAGTGATTTTCTATGGACTGCTGCCTACATTTAGGACACGCTGTTAGGCACTACTGACATTATCTTATTAAATCCTCACAATAACCCTACTGGATAGTTGTTCTCACTCTCAACTTGCAGATGAATGAAGGAGAAACCGAGACTCAAAGAGGTAGTGTAACTTGCCCAAGGTCACTCACCAAGTGAGTGGAAAAGAAGGGATTCCAATTACAGTCAACACACTGGCCCTCTGCAGCACAGATTAGATGGGTCATGCTTTGCCTGCCTACTGAGGAAGTGCATGCTATAAATTCAACCCCTTCTCCCCCACTCAAGAAAGTAGGTTGGACTGCGAGTCAGTGAGAATGATGTCATTGTAGGGGTAACCTTGAACCTACTTTAATTTATTGAAAGAGGAAGTGTTTTTACACTTACTAACGTTTGTTCTTACTAATAGAATGACTGCTGGCTTGAAAGTTTCCAAACACGTGGCCTTAAGACCTCAGCCCCCATCGGTGTAGTCCCTCACTATTTTGCAGGGTCCCACAAAGGTGCCTCACATCTGCCCATGAGGCAGCCTATCAGCTGTAATCATTTGTGGGTATCAGCCATCTTTTTCTCTCTCACTGTCTCTGTCTTCCACTTGTTTACACGCATTATCCACATGCTGCCTGGAGTCTGTGCCCCACAGAATTGGGGCCAGGCTTTTGTACCCGGGTCATGAAGCAGAACATTCATTCAACTAATATTTATCGATGGCCTACTTTGTACCAGACACTGTTCTCAGGCCTGGGGAGAGAATGGTGAACAAGACTGATAGGTCCTTCTTGCTCTTATAGCTGATGTTCTAGTGAGACGTGAAGACTTGAAAATTAACAGTTGGTCTCTGAATAAATAAATAAGAAAATTTCAGATGGAGATGAGAAATATAAAGAAAAGAAATAAGCCTGCCTGGCTGAAGAAGCTGTAGATAGGATGGTGCAGTAGACACTGTTGCTGCCCCATCCCACATCTCCTTGGCCCACCTTAGAGTTCCCTGGTACCTGCAATGGTCAGTTCCCAGGCACATAGACATCATCCCACCTGCCTCTCTCCACCTTTCTTTCTGAGGGCTTTCTCAGGTGCCACAGGAGTGTGCTCTGGCCACATTCTGAGATTGACCACCCCCAGGTCAACCTTCCACTTAGGAGGGCAAGAGTCAGTGGATAAGTACTACAACTTCTCCATCTGTGGTGGGACAGTCCTGAGGCATGTTCTACGTGACACCTCCGAGGTCCCCAGCAGGACTGAACAGCTTCCCGCAGATGTGACCAACTCAGGAACATGCCCTGCTCACACCCCCACCTCTCTTAACACTTTCCCAGCTCCCTCGCTTGTGCTTCCTGGGGGATTACCTTGCAAATAAGCCACCTACACCAGGTGTCTTTCAGTATCTGGCTGGAGGAAACCCAAACTGAGATATATGGTCAAGGACGGCCTCGCTGAGAAAGTGATGCTTGAGCTGAGACCCAAATTATGTGAAGCCACCAAGATGCAGACATTTGGAGGGGAGGACTTTGCAGGTGAAGGGAGGAGCAGGAGCCAATCCCTAGAGCATGAAGGAGCTGGCGCGCTCCGGGGACAGAGAGCTGTGCGGCCAGAGCAGCGGGACACAGACGAGTTAGCGGGACGCAGTCAGAGAGGTAGGCGAGGGCAGGCCAGGAGAGGGAGCTTGGATTTCATTCCAAGTCTAACAGAAGCATTGGAGGGAGGTAAACAGGGGAGGGACCTCATCTGATTTACATTTTTAGAAGATCCCTCTGAGTGCTTTGTTGAGACGAGGCTGTGGGATGCTGGGGAACCACTTAAGACACTAGTTCTGCTGTGACCCAAGTCTCAGAGTTGTCCTTAAACAGTTACATCAACTTTTGTCTCTAAAGCCCCCTCTCCTTTGAGGAGCTAGTCTAGACAGAGACCAGACAACTCCAGATGCCATTCTGTAGTCTTGCCACCTTCTGTTCTAAGCATGCCCTCCCCGCAACACCCTCTACCCTGAAAAGCATAAGCTCCCATATGTGGAAGTGCAGACTGATACAGGCGTATATGGTGGGGGAGGGAAATATGAGCTCTTCAACAACAGTCAAACCACAATGCTGTGTCATATTGTCAACCGGGGTGTCACCTACCTTTCCTCCAAGTTCTGTGTCACACACACTCTGCTTTCACGGCTGCCCATACGTGGCCATGTGACAGCAAAGGCCACATCTTGTAGGCATGACATAGAGAATTCAGAACCCCTCCATGTACCCCCGAAAGAATCCACACTGGGTTTTCTGTGGGAAATCCAGACTTTATTGTAGATCTCATGTTTTCACCAAAATCCTGTCCTAGGACAAGAGAGAGGTGAAAAGGAGGCTAGTGCCAGGAAGGAGCCAGATCAAGCAGAGCCTTTTAAGTCATGCTCAGGAGCACTTGCTCCTGTTTGGGAGCTGTGCTAGTGAGACCCAGGCTACCCAAAAGCAAGGCCAGGGCTGAGGTGGTCATGGTCAGAGGAAAGCAGAGTTGGGCCGAACGTTGACTGCATGTGTGAGCTTCCCACGGCTGCTGTAACACATGATAGCAAACTTGGTGGCGTAACACAGTGTAAGCCACTCTTGCGTTTTGGGAGGTGAGAAGTCTAAAATGGGTCAGCAGGGTGGTTCCCTCTGAAAGCTCCAGGGGAGAATCCCTTTCCTTGTCTTTTCCAGCTTCTGGAGGCCACCTGCATTCCTTGGCTTCTTCCAATTACTCCAACCTCTGCTTCCATCACCACATCTCCTTCTCTGGCCCTGCATCCCTCTCACGAGGACTCTTATTACATTGGGCTCACCAGCATAATCCGAGATAATCTCCCCATCTCAGGAACTTTAACTTAAGCACATCGCACAATCCCTGTTCGCATGTAACAGTGTGTTGGGGATGTGGACGTCTTTGGAGGGAGCCACTGTTCTGTCCACCACACTAACTAAGTGGGTTTTCACATACAGAGATTAGAAGCTAAATTGTATGTTGAGCTTTATAATAAATAGTTAGATTGTCTTTTATGGCCTCAAATGGCATCTCAGCACTAGCCAGACGGTCCAGGTGGCAGGCAAAAGAGTGGAGATGGCTCTGTGCAGTGTGTCCCCCCTCCTAGGAAACCAAGGAATGTTCTACTGGTGTCAGTCCTCAAAAGCAACAAAAACCCTGAAGCAGTGGAAGGAACCCCTTGGACCTGGGTTCTAACCTCCACACCTAATAGGTGTTTGACGCACCCAGTCTTCTCAGTGTCTGTCTCCTCACCAGGGTTAAGTCCTTCACCTGGGTTAGGGCATCTTTGCTTCCCACTATCAGAGCATTTTTAGCACTATATCAAATTTCACTTTTTTGTCTCCCCCACTTGACTGAGCTCTTTGGGGGCAAAGTGGCTGGCATTTACTGGGCATTTAATACATTAAAAAATAAAAACTTTATTGAGCTCTTACTATTTGTCAAGCACCATACAAAGAGCTTTACATGGATTATCCCTTTGAATCCTAATAGCAATCCTATTAGGTAAATAGTCTTATTATCCTCCATTTTATTAAAAGCAAAAACAAACAAAGAAACGATAAAACCACTGAGGCACAGAGAGGTTGAGTAACTTGCCTAATATCATCCAGCTAGAAAAAGGCAGAGCCTAGGATGAACTCTGGTCTTCTGACCTAGAGTTCATGCTCTGGGACAGTTTCTATCCTGGAAGGGGTGAGTGAATATTGTTAAAGAGCATTGGATTAGGTACTAGAAGACGTAGGTTTTCTCCCTGCTTCACCACTCTGTGCTGGGTAACTTAGGAAAGTTGGTTCCCCTCTCTGGGCTTCCATTTCAACCAATCACAATATCAGGGGCTTGCACAGAAAAGAGCGAGTTTGCTCTGACACTAGCCTTCTGTGTTTCTAACACTGGTGACCTATCTGGCCACCTCACCTTGCTTTGACCTGAAAATATCATGCCCACGTGACGTGGCATTTGCCATCACATGGCTGTGGGTGGTCAGCAGCACCAGGGCCAGGCTCCTGAGGCCCCTTCACGTGCTGCGACCAACAGCTCCCCATCCCCGGGGCCTCCGGTAGGGATACAGGCAGCAGCCGGCAGCCACAAGCATATGCTGTTTCCGTGGTTTCTACTTAGAACAGTTTCCTATTTCAACCTGCCAGTTCCTTAAAAGCATTAGGTTGAGGTTTCGCCGAATGACTCCACTCTATTTTCATAAAGGGGTGGAGGGGCTCCTCCTGGGAGCCAAGCTCAGAGAAGAAATTCCATATGAATTAAGGGGTATAGAGATCTTGGAAGTCTGTCTCCTGGAGAAATAATAGTCTGGCAGGTGGTGACTTTCAGGGAGTAGAGAGTTTCTCCACCAGCCAGATTCAGGGGCCCAACTGCTTAAGAGGCTGCCTCATTTCCCTTCTCAGGGCCTTGGTTTCTCCAGCTGTTGCAAGAGGGCGTCCTCGCTCTAGGTTCCAGGCACTCCCAGGTCTCTGGGTGAGACTGCTCAGTGCATATTAAGACAGTTTCAACAGTAGTAGCTAACACATGTATAGTACGTTCTGTGCTGTTCTAAACTCTTCATAAATATCAATTCTCTTAACACTGGAAATATCCCCATTTTATAGATGGGAAACAGAAGTGAGACTGACTCATTTGCTTTGCCCATGGTCACATGACCTGTAAGTGGCCAAGTCACCATCTGAACCCCGACAGTTTGCCTCCAGAACCCACCCTGCTGGCTCTCTCAAAATAAGACCTCCCTGGGGGCAGACAATTTAATACTGAGCAGAGTGCAGTCAAACTGGTCTCGGAGAACCCAGGTTGGAGTCCTGGCCCCATCATCTTGGTGACCTTGGAGATGTCACTAACTAATTTCCTTGGAGCCTCAGTTTTCTCATCTACAAAATAGGGCCATTGGACTCAGGCTGCTAATCTCCCAGAGCCTGTAGAGAATTTGAGGTGATGACTATTCATGAAGAAGCTCAGGAACAAGATGTTAACAGTCTCATAACAGAGGCTTTTATTATCGTTATTGTTGTTATCATTATTATTATCCCCACAGAAGTCTGATCTCCATACCTTCTAGCCACGCCCACCTCCACTCCCACCATCACCTAGGTCTGCTTCTATGAGAGAAGAACTCCAGGAGGAAGGCCTGGCTGGAATCCTGACAGTTTCAAAGCCCCTCCCTGACCTGGAGTGGGGAGCGGGGGCAGGGCCTTCTTGGCAGCCCTGAGTCTGAGCAGATGGCCCTGTGAGGGCTGGGTGCCTCCGCCACTCCTCTGAGCTTGTGTGCAGACACGTGTGCATGGGCGCTTTTGGCCAGCCTTGCCCGCTGCCTCCAGACTTGTATCCGTCTGTCTTCTTGGCACCGCCTGAGTATCTAAGAGCCATCTCCAATTTAATCTACCCAAACAGAACTCTTGATTTCCCTCTTGAAACCTGCTCCTCCCAGGCTTCCCCATCTCATTAGGTGCCATGACCATCCACCCAGGTTGCTCAGGCTAAAACCTTCCATCCCTCTTTTTTCTTCACAGCCCAAATCCAATCCATGAGCAAATTATGTTGACTCATTGACTCTATTCCCCAAATGTTTCCTGATTCTCCCTCTTCTGTCCCCTTGCTACTACACCGTGGGCCAGTGGGAGGTGGGGGCGGGGGAGGACCACCATCGTCTTATACTTGGTCTACCCCAGTAGCCTCCAACCAGCCCCTCCATGTGCACCTTACTCCCTGCATCCCTCAAGTCTGTTCTTGACACAGGCAGAGGAGTCCTTTTGAGAACACAAAATACTTCATGTCAGCCCCCTGCTTAGAACCCCCCATGGCTTCCCTGTGGACAAAGGCTAAACTCCGCACATGATGTCTAGGCCCTGTGAGAGGTACTTAACTATCCGGTCTCATCTCACACCAGTCTCCCCCTTCTTGCTCCTTTGCTCCTGCCACACTGGTCTTCTTTCTGTTCCTCACACAAGCCTAGTTCATTCTCACCTCAGGACCTTTGCACTAGCAGTCCCCTTGCCTATAAATGCTCTAACCTCACACCTTCCTTTGACTGGCCCTTTGTCATCACTCAGGTTTTAGCTCAGATGTTACCTTCTCCGAGAGACTTCCCCAACCACCTTGTTTAAATGTATTCGCATCTCCCCAACCACTCCTCTTAAAGAGGTACCTCTGTTGGTTTTGTTAGAGCATTTACCATCATTTGACATTATCATGTTCATTTATTTGTTCACTTGTTTACCATCTGCCCCCATCGCTAGAATGATCACGAAGGCTGAGACATGTGCATGTTTTTGCAGCTCAATCCACAGTATACCTCGAGTGGGAGTGGGAGTGGGGATCTGGCACATGAAAAGCATTCGATAAATATTTGTCAAGTGAATCCGGGAATAAGTTAACTCTCTCACTTCAGTTTCTCCATCAGTAAAATGAAGGAGAAGGAGAAATGTCATAGTACTCTCCTGGTTCTGACTCTGGACTCACAGGTTGTCACTGGGATGAATGGATGATATATGGATGGATGGATGGGCCGATGAACAGATGGACAGAGAGACGAATGATTTCTGGAGGTTTCATTGTAGTCATGCAGGATAAAGGAATATCAGGAAGAAGATGGGGATGGGGAAAGAGGGCAGATAACTCCAGTGGGAGTTTGCTTCTCCTACCCCAGTTGAGAGATGGGCATGATCCCCTCCTTCGTCTCCTGCTCACCCCACAGAGCCTCATGGCCGCACCAGGGAGATGGCAGCGGCAGCCGCCTACCAAGAGCTCCACCCAGGAGATGAAAAGAACCAAAGGAATGTGCTGGCAAGGCTGGCGTCCCTGTCCTCTCAGGGGTGTAAATGGCTTTCCTGCTCCCACAGGTTCAAAAAGCACTTCATTTCACAGCAAAAGTACAGCTAATGAGAAACAGATTCTCTGGCTTTGGCCACAGCTCTGAGAGCCCAAGAGGCAAAGGAAAGCCCCCAGAAACCTGGATGTGAATGTCTGCACTGCAGGGCCCTCGCCACGCACCCCACCACAACCCCTCTGGGGCCACAGAGCTGTCTCAACCGTAGGGAAAAGGGGTTGTTGAGAGGTGGGGGTGGCGCAAGAGTAGAGTCCACATAAGTGGTTGAGAGGAGCCCTGGGGAGGGGGGCTTCTGAGCTGTGGGCCTTCCAATCATGCTGAGTCTTTTCTTTTTAGGCCTGGAAGCTAAGTCGGGCCACACCTAATAATAAGAACAATAACTTCCTTGTTCTGGGAGCTGCAAAGTACCAGCTGTGGGGTGGCACAGTGGGAAGGCCACTGGCTTGGAGGCCACAAGACCTGGTTTGTGGACTCTGGGCCTCAGTCTTCTCAGCTATCCAGTGAACACACTGGTGGTGATCACTGAGAATCCCAACACTGCTGTTCCTCATGCAGTGAAACTAACACCAAGTTGAGGCCCAAAGGACCTGGGTTCTAGTTTTGGTTCTCCTGGGTCTGTGACCCTGGGCATTGCAGGCTGGGGCACTGAGCCTTGGATAACAAAAAAGACTTAACTTCAAGTCCTGGCTCTTCTTCTCACTTTGCGGGTAGTGCTTGGGTTTGTCACTTGTCATCTCAGAACCTGTTTCCTCATCTGTAACCAGCACCAATACAATCAACCTCATGGACGTGGGGAGAGGATTAAATGAAAAGAGACAAATAAACTACTAGCACTTAGTACGTATTGAGGACAAAGATGGAGCCTGATTTGCCCAAAGGTTTGTGACCAAACCAGAAGACAAATCCAGGCTGGATCCATGGTCAAACAATACAGTGAAGGTAACAATAGCAGAGTGATTGCAGTGTCCCATGTTCTGTGCCTCACAAAAAGCATGTGGGGCTAGCACTACTGATTTCCTTAAATAGTTAGAACCAGGGCTTAAACAGAGAAGGTTGGACTCCAGAAGATGTGCTAAGTCACTCATCCATTCTTCAAAACTTCTCCTTGTAGCCTTCTCCCCTCTCTTCTGAGTGCCTGCCTGCCTACTGGAGGCCAACCTGTGTCCAGTCTTCAGTGTACTCAAAGTGTCCAAGCTGGGTGGCTAGCTGATCCACTTTGTCCTCCTTCCTCTCCACAGTGTTAGAAGGAGTACTTCCCTCGTTCATCAAACATTTCCTGGACACCTACTATATGCTGGGCATTTATACAACAGGGAACAGAACAGAAAAAGAAAAATCCCTCTCCCCGTGGAGCTTCTATTCTGCCGGGGGAGTAGAGGATAAAATAAATAAACGAAGAGCTAACACCTATCCTTCTCAAACTCTTCCAAAATATAGCAGAGGGAGGAACACTCCCAAACTCATTCTACGAGACCACCATTGCCCTGATACCAAAACCAGACAAGGATGTCACAAAGAAAGAAAACTACAGGCCAATATCACTGATGAACATAGATGCAAAAATCCTCAACAAAATACTAGCAAACAGAATCCAACAGCACATTAAAAGGATCATACACCATGATCAAGTGGGGTTTATCCCAGGAATGCAAGGTTTCTTCAATATACGCAAATCAATCAGTGTGATACACCATCATGAAAGAAATTAGATACACCACTGATGAAAGAAATTAAAGATGATACAAATAGATGGAGAGATATACCGTGTTCTTGGATTGGAAGAATCAACATTATGAAAATGACTCTACTACCCAAAGCAATCTACAGATTCAATGCAATCCCTATCAAACTACCACGGGCGTTTTTCACAGAACTAGAACAAAAAATTTCACAACTTGTATGGAAACGCAAAAGACCCCGAATAGCCAAAGCAATATTGAGAAAGGAAAACGGAGCTGGAGGAATCAGGCTCCCTGACTTCAGACTATACTACAAAGCTACAGTAATCAAGACAGTATGGTACTGGCACAAAAACAGAAATATAGATCAATGGAACAGGATAGAAAGCCCAGAGATAAACCCATACATGTATGGTCACCTTATCTTTGATAAAGTAGGCAAGAATATACAATGGAGAAAAGACAGCCTCTTCAGTAAGTGGTGCTGGGAAAACTGGACAGCTACATGTAAAAGAATGAAATCAGAACACTCCCTAACACCATACACAAAAATAAACTCAAAATGGATTAAAGACCTAAATGTAAGGCCAGACACTAACAAACTCTTAGAGGAAAACATAGGCAGAACACTCTATGACATAAATCACAGCAAGATCCTCTTTGACCCACCTCCTAGAGAAGTGGAAATAAAAACAAAATTAAACAAATGGGACCTAATGAAATGTAAAAGCTTTTGCACAGCAAAGGAAACCATAAATAAGACGAAAAGACAACCCTCAGAATGGGAGAAAATATTTGCAAATGAAGCAACTGACAAAGGATTAATCTCCAAAATTTACAAACAGCTCATGCAGCTCAACATCAAAAAAACAAACAACCCAATCCAAAAATTGGCAGAAGACCTAAATAGACATTTCTCCAAAGAAGATATACAGATTGCCAACAAACACATGAAAGGATGCTCAACATCACTAATCATTAGAGAAATGCAAATCAAAACTACAATGAGGTATCACCTCACACTAGTCAGAATAGCCATCATCAAAAAATCTACAAACAAAAAATGCTGGAGAGGGTGTGGAGAAAAGGGCACCCTCTTGCACTGTTGGTGGGAATGTAAATTGATACAGCCACTGTGGAAAATAGTATGGAAGTTCCTTAAAAAACTGAAAGTAGAACTACCATACGACCCAGCAATCCCACTTCTGGGCATATACCCTGAGAAAACCATAATTCAAAAAGAGTCATGTACCACAATGTTCATTGCAGCTCTGTTTATAATAGCCAGGGCATGGAAGCAACCTACGTGTCCATCGACAGATGAATGGGTAAAGAAAATGTGGTACATATATACAATGGAATATTACTCAGCCATAAAAAGAAATGAAATTGAGTTATTTGTAGCGAGGTGGATAGACCTAGAGTCTGTCATACAGAGTGAAGTAAGTCAGAAAGAGAAAAACAAATACTGTATGCTAACACATATATATGGAATCTAAAAAAAAAAAAAAAAAAAGGTCATGAAGAACCTAGGGGCAAGACAGGAATAAAGACACAGACCTACTAGAGAATGGACTTGAGGACACAGGGAGAGGGAAGGGTAAGCTGGGACAAAGTGAGAGAGTGGCATGGACATATATACATTACCAAATGTAAAATAGATAGCTAGTGGGAAGCAGGTGCATAGCACAGGGAGATCAGCTCGGTGCTTTGTGACCACCTAGAGGGCTGGGATAGGGTGGGTGGGAGGGAGGGAGACGCACAAGGGAAGAGATATGGGGATATATGTGTATGTATAACTGATTCACTTTGTTATAAAGCAGAAACTTAATACACAATTGCAAAGCAATCGTACTCCAATAAAGAAGTTAAAATGAATGAATGAATGAATGAATGAACAGACAAGGAAAAATATTAAATATCAAGTCACAGTTTCACCAGGATTAGTTTATTAAAGATTAGTAAGATACTTAAAATAATTTGGTTCTTGCAGTATTCATTGTAATGTTTAACGCCAACTATGTACCAGGCATTATGCTAGGAACTGAGATTAAAAAGATGAATGACACACATGCTTTGCCTTTGGTGAAGTCCTATTGTAGAAAGAGAAATGGACATATAAAGTGACTTTCATATATGGTACTAAGAACTGTTTGGGAGGAATTTCCCCCAGTATCTCAAAGAGGAGATGAGGGAAGAACCAGAAGAAGACTGAGGAAGGCTTCAGAGAGAAGGTAACATCTTAGCTTGCACCAGACAGAAATGTAGAGAAAGATTTCTTGGAAATAATAAGTAAAAATATGCACAGCATGTTTGGGAACACAGAGTACTCATTACGATGTAAGTGAAGAACAGGGTGAGTGTAGGGGAGAGATGAGACTGGAGAGTATAATAGGAACTCTGGGTGCTATCAGGTAAGTAATGAAGAGTCAAAGGAGATATCTAAGTAAGAGCATGACACAACCACACATGTACCTTACTCACCTATCTTCCTCTTCACTAATCCTTTCTTCAGCTGTGTCTAAAACTATGTTAGACCTATCTTATGCGTATTTAAAATGAGTTATTTCCTCTTATAGTTCTGGAATTTCCAGTTGATTTTTTGTCAGTTTCATTTCTCTGTAGAAATTTTCCAGCTTTTCTTCTATTTTCTTGAACATATTAGTTTTTTCAGTCTGTGGCTGATAACAGCACTGTATGGTTCTCCTGTGGATCTGTTTATATTGTCTACTTTTTCTTTTGTTTTTTCAGTCCTTTGGTCTTGTCACCTAGTATGCTTGGATGCCTTTGGGTCAGGTGTCCACCAGTGACCATCTCTTGCTCAGAGCAACAGCCTAGAGTCTTTTCCTTGGCAAAGCATTGAGGGCAGGGTGGTGTTCCTCCAGAGGGCATGGGAAACATAGCAGACACCATCATTGTCTTGTTTGGTGGGGCCGAATCTAGAGAGATTCTGATGGAGACGGCAGGATAGCAAGGAGCATTTCAGAAAGGGGAGGTGGGAGAATGTAGGTGACAGGGGTGTGGGCGTTCCAGCCTGGGCCCCCTCTGTAGTAGTTGCCTACTAGCCAGAGTGGGAGCAGTACAGCATCAGTCACTTTCCACTCCACCCAGCTCCAGCTGGGAAAGACATCCTGGCTGTGTAAACTAACCTTATGAGTCTAATTCCAAGAAGGCCAAGGAATTTGACAGGAAACAACACAAGCTAGTTGCCTTAGATCTTTGTCTGGGCTTGACGTGATTGGGTCTGAAATAGCTGCAGAGAGCCTCATTATTAGACATTTTAAACCCACAGAAATACACACACATTTGCATGCCCAAACAGGAAGGTTTAAGATGAGGCCACCATACAGGCCCCTCCACAGGAACTGAGACCAAGGCTTCAATTTCAAGTCAGATCCCCAGGTCTGGAGAATATTTGACAGACCTTGTCACTCATATTCCAAAAGTCTGTCTCCACAGCCAAGAATCCTTCATATCTGTTCCCACTCTCCATCTTGACTATTCTTGTGTGTTTCCAGAGGCTCAGAGGTGGCCGTTTTCAAATGCTGAGTGAGCCATCTCTGCCAATCGCTTCCTTGGCCCCAGCCCTCATCTTGCCCAAGTCTGACATCACCCTTCACCCCGCATCGACACCTCCATAGTAAAGAGCCGCTTCTGAGGCTGTGACTGCCGGACCTGGTAACACTCTGTCTCGGGTGCTTCTAGCTGACAGCTCTCAGCGAGGCAGAATCCTTCCCAGCCACACGCATAGCCCTCACTGCTTGGGGTGATCTAGCGACCCCAGATCTCCTCTGCTGGGGGCCTGATCATCTGGTATGGGAGGGATGGATGGGGTCAGGTCCTGGTCCCCCAAAGGCCGAGGGGTTCCATCCCTCATGGACCTGGGAGCCTCAAGCAGCCTCACAGGGCGTCTTTCCCTGTGCTGAGTCTGGGATGGGTCCAGCGTTGGCCCTGAGGTAGACAGCAGATGTGGAATCATGGGCTCAGGGGTCAGATCTGGCTGGGTTCACATACCAGCTCTGCTGCTCTTAGCTCTACATCCTTGGGCAAATTGCTTAACTTCCATTTCTTCATCTCCTCGCTCAATATGTAAAGTGGAGATAGTTACATCCTAGGGTTATATAAGGGTTAAATGAATTGGTACATGTAAATTTCTTAGAACAGTGCCTGGGGCCTGAGGAGTGGTCAGTGAGTAATAGCAGGAGAGGTGAATGGGGAGTTAGTACTTAATGAGTCCAGAGCTTCAGTCTGGGGAGATGAAAAGCTCTGCAGATAGATGGTGCTGATGGTTACACAACTTAGTGCCACTGAACTGTACACTTAAAATGGTAAATTTTATGTATATACTACCATAATTTTTTAAAAAGTAACAGCTATTATTATTACTTCATGGGGCCACCTTCAGCTCCTCATAGAGCTCTAGGATAAACATGGCATCCTGGCCAGTTGGAAGGAGGAATGGCCTTCTCCTCCAGTATGGAGTTTAGATTCCATGCTGGACTCCAGCACCTCCTCCCTCTGAAGAGAAACTCTCAGGTCCTCCAGGAGTTCCACCAAGGAAGCTGGTTACCTGGGGAGTCCTCCAAATCAAAGACAGATACACAGACGTATCAAAGAGAAGGACACACAGAAACACGCCCAAAGAGGCAGACGGGAAGGGCTACTGAAGGGATGATCTAGGAGAGAACCTTGGTCTCTGGAGATGGATGCCCCAGGTGCTCCAGATAAGACCTGGAAGAAAACTGGATGGGGTGGGGGAGGAGTGACCAACCACATGCTCATTATATCGTCCAGGTCTTGGCTCAGGCTCTGCCCACTTGCAGTAGCCTTTCTCTCCTCTGATCCTTTCCAAAACCTCACGAACCCTCCCATGCTCTCAGGCTAGGCTGACAGCCACCTCCTGCAGAGGGCTCTCCCTGCTTCTCCAGCCCTCCCCAGTCTCTGCACTGAGCGTCAAAGCCTCAGTGTATTACTTAGTTCTAGCTCAGCTGTTGTTCACCACTTTGCATCTCCTCCTTAAAAGCGGGCTTTTCTTCTCTGCACGCCTCACCTCGTACACTGCCCCTAATTGTGCAAACCACACTTCCACTTTTTTAAATGATGGCATGTTGATGAATTTTTAGAAAAATAAATATGTGAGATATTTCTCATCAGTAGTTCCTAAAGTATGTTTCCAGGAGCACCAGTTCCATAGAATATTATGAGAGTTATTATGAGAAAAGAGGGTTCCATAGTCTTAATGTATTTGAGAAACACTAAGCTAAGTAAAGCCAAACAGGCTTGTTTATTACAGGACATATCAGAGACTATGACATGCAAACAATTACTTTAGTAGTGTGCTGGCACCAGCTCTGACCAGCTCAAGAGAGCTGATTCTGCACATCTCTTCCCAACTCACATTCATTCATGCAACATAGGTAACTTGAAATTGGCCATAGTTGGAGTATTTACATAGTGAGAGTATTGTAGTATCAGCAAACACTACAAATCTGGGATTTCTGTTTTTCTCTTTTCAAAGAACTGGTTTACCTGCGTGTACTGAATATCACTTCAAGAAGAGACTATGGCATGCAGGTTTTCCTAATGTATTTGGCCATAACATTCCTTTCTCACCTTGTGGGAAGTATTTTGAAGGAAGTAGTATTCCACAGAACACCTCTGGGGAAAGTTGTCCTATGCAAAGATACTTTAACTAAATACCAAGGGGAAAGAGTGAGAGGAACTTAGATTAATTGAGCATCTACCGTGTGCCCAGCAAGATGTTTGTGCTTTATGTACATTATTTCATTTTAATTTTCACAATGACACTGGAAAGAGATATAAATAGTACCCACATTTTACAAATGAAGAAACAAAAGATCAAAGAATTTTCCCAACTTCACATGGCCAGGAAGTGGCAGCACAAAGCCTATCTCAGTCAGGGCTTATAACGTCTATTGGGGCAGTATTTGCAACAAGATTTAGGTAATAGTTTTAGACACGTTTGTTAAATGATGGGTAGACAGGTTATGAGCTGTATTTAGAATCTAGTCATCTAGAGTTGCCAGAGATACTTCTAGAAAAGAAGAAAAAAGTTACCCAAAATCTCAGCTGGCCCACATGTTGTCTTCTTCCTACTTATCAGCCATGCACAGAATATCCCAGGTGGAAGTGATCGAGGCCAAGCCTGGGGGGATACTTTGGTGAGAGGGTTACAGAAAGCTTCTCTGGACTGCAGATAAAACAAGGGGAAGGACATTCCAGGTAGAGGGAACAGTATATGTGAAGGCCCAGAGGCAGAACAGAGCTTGACTCAAATAACTCAAAGAAGGCCAGTGGGGCTGAAGCAGAGTGAGAAAGGGGCAAAGGGAAGGAGATGATGTTGGGTCACTCAGCAAAGGTGAGGCCTTGAAGGCCTCATTATTCCAAGTGCAGTGTGAAGCTGCTGAAGGCTTTCAAGCTGACAGACATGCCAGATGTCCTGGGAAATACACTGGGACCCCCAAATCACACAGTCTTGTAAACTAGGGAGCTCATCAGCTATCCCCCTCAGGCTGAGCACGATAAGGGGGCCAATGCACCTTTCTGCAGCAAATTTTCTTCCTCTGTCATTAATTAATCAACTCAGTCCATCAGTACCTTATATGCAAGGCATTCTTTTCCGAAACTCTGGGAATAGTGAGCAATATGTACTAGATAAATCCCAAGGAACTTACATCTAGTGGAGGAAGCAAGCAATAAAATTAATCATTTAATATGAAATTGTGATAAGTTTGATATGGAAGGTAAAAGTCATGAAGAGTGTGCAGGGAGATGGGGAGAGGAGGAAGCCACATCAAATGAGACAGTCTGGGTAGGCTTCTCTGAGGGGCTGATATTTGAGCTGAAGCCTGTATGAAACGAAGCCCCTGACCGTGGGATAACTAGAGAGTGCTCCTGGTCAAGGAAAGAGCAAGTACAAAGGCAGCCTTGACTGCAGGGTCAGGGTGAAGCCCTTCCTGCTCAGCTACAGAGATGGGCTTAATCTGGGCAAGATTATCAGACTGGGGTTAAAAAGCCTGAAGGACCATGAAGTAGGGCAGGAGCCCACATGACCACAGTCAGGTTACCAGGCCAGAGTCAATGCTGGAAGGGTTGCCATGCTGAAGAGCAGGCATCAGATACCCCATCAGAGGATCCAGCAAGTCTTATCCTGCACCTCACTCAGCTGCCCCTGCCCATAGACTAAATCCTGGAAGGCTGAATTTCCAAAAAGGTGTTCAAACTTATTCAAGATATGCAGGTTTTAACAAAATTACATGAGACATCCATTTTGGCCATTCAGATTTGCTGGCAAGAGGGAAATTATGGGTAATACCCAGGAGTGTTGACTAGGCCTCTTGGCTTACAAGGAACTGAGATTCATTCAAGTGATAGCAAGTTAATGAGAGGGAGGGGCACAAGCATTTATTTTGAGGACACTTGCACAATAATCCAGAGGAGAACAAGAAAGCCCTTGGGAAGCACAGGGATGCTAAAGAATCTTGCTTCCCTGTTAACACAGTTACTCTGCTCCTCTCTCTGTCTCTTACAACCAGCTCCTCTTCCTTACTCCTAGTTTTTTCTCCCATAATACTTTGGCTGGTGCATAGCTAACTTCCCCTCTTGTCCACTCTTTAGCTAATGAACCTTAGACCTATTTCCCATTGCTCACTGATAAATTCTTTCCTTGTTCCCAAAATAAATTCCTCAAAGAAGAAATCTGATTGGCTCAGACCATCTCTTCATACCAAGTGATTAGCCATCCTTGGCCCAGGTGTTCACTCCTGGGCCAATCAGCTGTAGCAAAACTGAGCAGTGGAGCATGTGCGGTTTTCATAAAAATCCTGGCTGGCTGCACAACTATCACGGGTGTGTAGGGTGACCTGCTCGTTCCACGTGCCTGGGACTTTCCAGGTTTTAAAACTGAAAGTCTCGTGTCCCAGGATCCTCCTCAGTTCTGGACAAACTGGGATAGTTAGTCACCCTGTAGTTGTAGGTGGGACAGTTTGCTGTGGAGTTCTGGAAAGACTGATGGAGTGATGGACACCTTTGGCATCTCAGTGGTAGTCAGGGTTTGGGGGAATCAGCATTTTTATCCACTGACAGTGGGAGAGAAGATTGTTTTGACCTTTCTGGGGGGAAAATCTGGAAATATGTATAAAAAGTAAAAAAAAAAAATGTGTATCTTTGACTTAGAAACACTTGCGTAATTTACCCAAAATACTTAGCCCAGGGTGCAAAGATTCATGTGCAAAGCCATTCATTGAAGCATTATTTGTAAAAGTGAAATAATGGAAGTAACTTAAATAACTACCAGTAGAGAATTAGTGAAATTAAACCAGAATGTATCCAATGAGTACTTCGCACCGTTAAAAATGATGAGGTAGCTTTGTAAATATTGATATGGAACTTTGCCAAGAGATATTCTTAACAAGAAAAGGAGGTGATTAAATATTTACTATTACATGAATAATCACATTTATGTAAAATGGGGGGGGGGGCGGTGTATCTAAAAATGTTGTGGAAATATCCCAGGGTGAGATTGCAGATGACATTCATCTCTAAACTGTTTTGATTTTTCTGAATGTTTTGCAATGAGTAGTCTTTCCATAGTTGGATTTTTTCCCATTTTTTAAAGACAAAAAAATCCTGGTCCAAACCTGATGAAATAGTGTTTTCATTCAAAAGATGTTTTTATTTTCCAATTTTGTTCTGGTCCATTAATTTTAGAACACATAAGGGTTTGACTCAGGTTCCAACTGATCCACTCGGGTTTGGTTTTGTTTAAAAACAAAAACAACGTTGACTCCATCTGAATTACATTTATACAAAATTAATATTGGGGTTTCGTTTAGGATTTGGCCAGTTAAGCAGTTGGTTCCTATTCTTGGTTCATGGTTTGATGCAGTTCAAGTCATTCCTCAGAATTCCCACAATAACTCTAAATAGTTGGAATGAAGGCAGAGAGGTTTGGAACCTGAATTATCCAGAAAATTGCTGTGTCTCTCAGCCTGGAAGGGCCTGCAAACATCCATTCCCCTAGGGCACAGAACAAAGCCACAGCTGGGACATTTCCAGAAGGCCTGTTGACCCTGACCATGGTGTGGCCAGGGCAGCACTGCCCTGGGACCTTGGCTCCACTGCAGCTCTTAACCTCTGCTTGCTCTCACGAGACAGGGGCCAGCCCCACGGCCTAGCAGGGCTTAGGGGCTTCCCTCTTCCGTGCCAGGCCCAGGCATGGTCACCCAAAGCAGCTTGATTTGGTCTGCGCAATCCTTGGTAGAATTCCTGCAGCATGAGGTAATCGTTCAGCCGAAGCTGCCATGCCAAAAAATGGCTTGCTTGAGGGCAGTGTGAGTGGTGACCAGAGCTCGTCACCAGCAAAACATGCATTTTGCTCCTTTTTAATGTCTTTAAAGGTGTGCCCCCTGGCTCTGTGGAGGACTTGGTAAGGAGAAGGTGAAGGAGATGTAAAGATGAAAGGGAGGCAGGCGTGATGAAGGTCAGTTCCCGCTTTAGACAAGTGCTTCTGTGAAGTGAGCTGGGGCAGTACACTCGCCCCAGCCACCACACACAGTCCCCAAAGAGCCCTGGAGGACCCTACTGCTTGATGCTTTCCTAGAGACCATCTAAGCCTCAGCTGGGGTGGTTTTACAGCTGTGTTTTGAAATCACTAGGTGGGTACCTCAGTTTCCTCATTTGTGAACGAGAAGAGGAGAAGCATGCCTCCCTCCCAGGGTTGTCATGAATATTAAATGAAGTACTCTTTCTGAAATTGCCTACTGCACAGCCTGCCACCAGTGGTGTCCTAAGGGCAGTAGGAATGATATGCCTGGGGTGCAGGTTAAAAGGGGCTGCATCACATGTAGATAATTTTAAGAACATTATAAAGTTCACTAAAATCCATTGTTTATGATCTGCACACATCAGCTTTTCTAAATAATGTCAGTAATAAATACCCTTCATCATTTATGTTGACCCCTCCAACCATCCCTGAGCTGGACACACCATTGCCTGCCACTGACTGCACACTCATCAATGATAGATTCTGCTCTTGTATTATTAAATGTTATGTGATGATAACACATAATCTGATGCTCTGCACACAGATGAGAAACAATGTGGTTTCTCATCTGTGTGCAGGTACTGGCAATTTACCTCCTAATTCTCACACTGACCCTACAATATAGGTACAGTTGTGCCCATTTTACAGATGAGGAGACAGAGGCTTGGGCAGGTAAAATGTCCAGGGGCATTTATGAAAATTAGATACAGTGCCTCCAAGCCCCTTCCCCACCAGCCCAGGGCTTAAAGCATTACCTCTAGAGGTTCTCAGGAGGGAGAGAACAGACCAAGCCATTAGTGCTTGGAGCTCATTGGTAGAGAGAGGAGACAGGGAAACACTTCTAATTCATACTGGGCACTCCCACTTCTTATCATATTTGGGCCTCCTAGAAGCTTCTAGAGACAGGTACTATCCTCAGTTCACAGGAAAGGACACCACATCTCAAGAAGATAAAGTTTACTTACCTGGAGGCACAAGGACAAATAAGAGCCAGAGCCTAAAAGCTAACGCTGGTCACTTTGAGACTAATGCCCCTCGCCTCCCTCTTTTCAAAGTGGCCCTGAGCAGAGGAATGATGACAGCACAGCTGACTGGGAAGGGAGTGAAGATTTGAGCTTCTGAATAAGGGGTGCTCGGGAAAAGGAATGCTGAGTCCCATGCTTCTCAGAATCACTGGTGGTTCCAAGTTGAGGTCGAGGGGTGAAAGAGATGACTCAAGTATTCTCCATATGGCCTGGGTTTTTCCTGACTTACGCTAACACGAGTCCTTGATCAGTTGTGTGGCAAGTGCGCATGGCTCCTGGGGAGGCGAAGGAACGTGTCCGCATCCGCTCACTGATTCTAAGCTTGCATCACTGGAGAGGGGCTGGGGCTGGGAATCGTCATTCATTGGTTCATTTATTACCCATCATGAGTTTTGATCAATATTATTATTTTTATTATTATAGTAATATATGCTCACGTTAAAAATTCAAAAGATGCTGAAGGGAAGACAGAAAAAATCAAAAGTCACAGAAAGAGATCATCTTAAAGGAAGAGTGACATTCAAATATGGGTGGGATGACATAGGAGGCAACAGGAGGAAGCTGGTCTCTTAGAAGTGAGTCAGGGAGGCCAGGAGTGTCCAGCCCTCCAGGGAATGACAAGGGCCAGGGAGGAAGGTGAGGGGCCATTAGAGGTGAGTGATTTTGGAGCAAAGAGGAGAAGAGGGAGCAGGTCTGGAACAAGATGCAGGACTCTCCTGGAGAAAGGGCAAGAGCAGAACACAGGGTGCCGATGAGAAAGACTGATCAGAGGCCAAAGCGGGCCTCAGCACCAGGGGGCTCGACATCAGTGAAGTGAACATCAGTTTGCTGCAAATGAATTCCTTCTTTGTCTCCCTCCTCAGATCCTCCATCTGCCCCTCAGTTGCCTCCTCTCTTCCCCTTAGTCTCTTTTTTCTGCCCCTCGGTCTTCCCCTTCTGCCAGAAGAATTCCCTTTAACATTTCTTCTCATGCAGATCTGCTGGCAGTGAATCATCTCAGCTTTTGTTGATGTGTACAAGTCTTAATTTTGCCTTAATTTTTTAAAGATATTTTGGGGAATACAGAATCCAAATTTGACTCTTTTCTGTTTCAGCACTTTAAAAACATTGTTCCATTTTTCTTCTGGCCCATATGGTTTCTGTTGAGAAGTCCGCTATCATTCTTGTCTTTGTTCCTCTGTACTTAAGGTGTCTTTTTTCTCTGGCTGCTTTTATTTATTTTTAATTTTTTTTCATTGAAGTATAGTTGATTTACAAAAGGGCTTGTGTCATGTCAACTTGGGTCTCATGTCCTATCCTGAGGCTAGAGTTGGGATCAGCTAAGCATGAGACCACACCCCTTCTAGGGTGGCTGCTGTCCAAGGCTTGGGCTGCTTGGGGAAAATCTGCAGGATCCCCAAAGCACGTGTATGCCTTTGGATTTCACAAATTTTACGTAAGCCTAAGGCTCTCATAATCTCCATGGTCAGTCCCCAAGTTAACCCTGAAAGTTGCCCAAAGGAGGGAAGAGCCAAGCCTGTTTTTAAAAGGTGAAGCATCTGAAAGCCTTGGAATTCAGAGGTCTTATGTGACATTTCAGGCAGAAATTTTTAATTATCAGAAAGATCTCTTATTCTAGGGATCAGAGAACCTGAGTTCTGGGCCTGAGATTCCTTGCACAGTGTTGAGAAAGTAACTTCCCATCTGTGGTCTCCAGTTTCTCTGTCTAAAACAGATTGGGCTAGATAAACCTGTAAGTGCCCTTCCATTTATGACATCCCAGAGAATTCTATGTGCTGGGCCCTATCTCAAGGTGCTTAAAATCCTAGAATTGAAGTGAAAGGTGGACTGTCCTTCTGACATCCCACTAAGATATTCTACTTCTTGCAAATGTGCTTATGTAGAAATCTAAAGAGGCCTTGTAGATTAAAGAAAAAAATCCCACCTTGGACTTCACAACTGAAACAGCTCTTAGAATCTTAGAACTTTATCCTGAAGTGAATCTTATATATATTTTCAGTCTTTCCTCATCATTTGAAAATTGAGGAAATTTTCCCAAGAGGGGAGGTGATTTGTCCGAGGTGATACAGTGAGTCCATGGTTGAACCTAACCCTGCCTTCCCTGTAGCATACACCCTGAATCCCACAAGGCTGTTTCTTCACCACCCCCTCTCCCCTTTGGCACCACCTCCTGTCTCTGCAAGTTCTGCTGTCTCTGCAGTGGAACATTCCTGCACAGAGGGGATTAAAAGAGCAGGGGTGGAATGCTAAATCTCCCTGCCCATTGGCAATAGCCTCTCTCGTGAACTGAGCCCAGCAGGCCTTGGCTCAGGGGAAGCCAGCAGCCCTGGGTTGTCAGAACCAACGTCAGTCCACGTGCCATGAGCTGTCCACACACTGTTTTCCGTCAGGTAAAGCCCCCAAAACAAGTGCTCTTAGGTGGGGTCGCTGCTGAGTTTGGGTGTTGTCTGGAGCCTTTCTGGGCCAACTCTGTCCATGTACCTTGCCAAGCTCAGTGGAGCCATGGGAGACCCTGGGCCAAGCTTTGTGTGAAGCCAGGCCAAGTTTCAGAGTGTCCAGTGCCAAGGCTCAACGTCTGGTTCAGTGGAGAAAGTAAGAGGTCCAGATGCTTGTCTCCAGTCAACTTTTTTTTGGCTTTCTGACCTTGGACCTAGAGGACCTGTTGGAGCCTCATGACCTGTGTGTATAAAACAGAGACAGTGTCACCTCCCCATCTTGGAGCACCTTATCCAGTTTCTCCCATCTTATGCACTGGGTACTTGCAGAAGTCTGAGGTCCCATATCTACCTTACATACAAAGAGGATAAATAATATTTACTCTCTAGTTGGCTCTCAATCACCCATTAAAGAGTGGTATTAAGGGTGTGGATGCACTAAAATTCTTCCAATAACAATGAGTATTTCCAAACCCATTCACTAATGACCTAAAATGATCCAGAACTAAAGATAACAGAACTAACAATGCACCATCATTGCCTTCAAGGGACTTTTAATGATAAAGAAATACAAACAAGGATTACTATTACTTATAAACCACTGGCTTCTAAGGAGAGTAGGTCCCACAGATAGAAGGACTTTGCTGAGTACTTAGGTCTGGAATATCTGGGATAAGGCCTATGCTCTATGGAAGAAAGAGTGAGAGATGTTAGGGAAAGGATGAAGAGATGGGGAACAGAGTACATATACGCTGGCAAAATAGTGTCCTGTGTAGTAAGAGTAAGTGAGAAGCCCTAGTTAGCAACTCAGCCAAAGAAACAGGGAGAATAACCATGTTAAGTGGAAATTTATGAAGTTACATGATGTCAAATTCCCTTTGACTCCTCCCGCCAAGAAGTCTGCAGTAAAATCTTCCATGTCAGTTTTTTTTTTTTCCTGAGTAATATTAAGAGGTGCCAAGTCCCATGTTCTAGAGAGCATGAGGCCAGGACAGGATATCCATTGCTACAATAATGGTGTGTAACAAACAACCCCTAAACTTCAATATATAATAGTAATTCTTTATTGCTTATGAATCTGAGGTCAGCTGGGGTTAGCTAAGAGGCTCTTCTGATCTTGACTACTCTTGCTCACATGTCTGGGCTCAGCCAGGTGTTAAGGATAGCCTTGACTGAGTGACTAGGGCACCTTGGCTCTGCTCCACATATCTCTCTTGCTCCAGCAGGCTAGCTCAGGAATGTTCTCATGTTGATGGCAGAGTTATAAGAGCTCAAGTGCAAGTGCTTCTTCAAGTCTCTACTTGCTTCAACTTTCTGAACATCCCACTGGCCAGAGTAAGTCAGATGAGATGACCAAACTCAGAATCAAGGAGTGGAAAATATACTTTGCCTGTTAGTGGACGGTGATTGACAGCGTTCGAGGTGGTGGCTGTTCTTTCAGCCTGAGGACTACTTGAGGAGCAGTGTCCCCACCTGACCCTCTGTGGACATGTGGCATAAGCAAGAAATAAGCTTTCTTTGTTTTAAGATATGAGATATGGGGGTTTTGTTACTGCAGTAAACCTAGCAATCCTAGCCTATCATTACTGGTATAACCACCTTACATTGCTTGCTTATAACATGCCAGGTACCATGGTAAGAACTTTATGTACATTTGTGTATTTATTCATTCCACACATATTGACTGTCTCTTTCATGTCTAAGACTGAACTCAATTCATCCTCGTAACAATCCAGCAGGTAGATCCTACTATCTCAATGTTATAGGTAAAGAAACTGAAGCTCAAATTGCTTAAATAATTTGTCCAAAGTCATACAGCCAGTAAATGGCAGAGCAGGATTTAAACACATGTCTGTTGGATTCCAAGGATCAAGCTCTTAGCTACTCTATCCTACTATTTTTCTATCAATGCCCCTTCCTTGCCACAGGAAAAGTAACTTGCCATTAGAAGTGGATTTGAATATAGTGGACCACTTAGTTCAGGGCATCTAAAGCAGGAAAGAGTCTTCTACTTGGTCAGGCTCCCTCACACATGTTTGATCCACACCCTAGTCCCACTTAATGTCCATGGCTTTTAACACCAACTTGAGTGGCAGTGCACCTGGCATCCCCACCAGTGAGTTATGTTTCCCCAGACAGAGATTTTCTTTCCCCAGTGTCATATCTTATAGCCAAGCTGCAAGGAGACACGTCACTAAATGTTGGCTTGGCAGCCAGAAGCCTGCTGAGCCATGGGCCAGGCTCTAACCACACCTCATCCAGGAGAGGGTTGAATCAGTGCACAGAGAGAAGGTACAAGCCTTAAGCCAAACCATGATGGGAAGGGGAAGTAGAGAAGAGAGAATGGAGCAGGCCTGACAATCCCTCTCCTTACCTTTCCCCTTAAGAGAGAAAAGAGAGGAGATGGAAAGATTAAGTCGAGAGTGAGGAAGGTGGGAAGAGCAGTTTTCACCCACTCAGGACAGGAATTCATTCATCCTTTCATCCAAGCGGCATTTATTCAGCATCTACTCTGTGTCAGTCATGCTGCTGGGGACTGGAAAATATCAGACAGTTAAATCATGGTCCCCATTTAGAGGAGATCACAGATTGGTAGGAGAGACAGATTTGTAAACAAGTTAAAAGATGTTTATTGTACTCCCTTCTCTGAAATCCACTGAAAACAACACAAAGAATAAAAATAATAAAGACAATTCCATCCTCAGTGAAACTAGGAAATCACTGTGGGGCTGAGATGATTTAACTCCTTACCAGAGTTCATTCTTGCCTTTCTATAATAGAGAGGAGTAGGTAGGGAGCAGCTGCCCAGGCAGGGGCCACATTTCTCAGCCTCCCCATTGCATATCATTGAGCCATGTGACTAGTTCTCATAGTTGGAACATGAACAGAAGTGATCTGGGCCACTTCTGGGCCAAGGTGGCTAAGAGATGGGTGTACCTTTCCCCTCCTCCTCTTCCTCCTCCTTCTTCCTCCTCCAACTTGCTAGAGAGCAAAGGAGTAGAGGTGTGGGTGGGCCAAGGAAAAGTGAGGTTCTTTGTAGTGACTCAGTTCCACAAGGTGGGAGGGCAAGAGAGACAGGGCCAAAGGAGGCACTATGTAGGTAGCTAGCATTATTTTTTCAGCCTTGACTCCCATTCCTTAAATGTCTTTGAGGTGAGGTAGAAGAGAGAGGGAAGCAACAATCAGAATTGAAGCTGATCACCAGAAGAGATACACATAAATGTTAAATGACCAGTCAGAGGGCCAATGAGCTATGGGTCTTCCTTGTGACCCGCACTGACTTCGCCCCTGGGGGAATGCTTGGAAACCCAGGCAGAGCATATTTGGTAACAGATTCTGAGACAAGAAACTCACGGGGTATCTGCTGGCAGCCCTAGCTTATTGCCTTATCCCACCCCATTACATCCCTTAGAAAATAACAGACCAGATTAAAATATTTCCAAAGTAAAACTTCATATATGCAGACAGGATCTAATATGGAGTAACAAAAATTGAAAATAATAATAAAACTCTCTAATAGAGGGAAAAAATAGCATCAGCAAGATGTGGAATTTATTCGGTTGAGAGCAGAGCCAG
The DNA here is from genome assembly GCF_951394435.1 of Stenella coeruleoalba. NCBI lineage: Eukaryota > Metazoa > Chordata > Mammalia > Artiodactyla > Delphinidae > Stenella > Stenella coeruleoalba. The sequence goes on from NC_137157.1 coordinate 14,563,678, forward strand.
TAATATAGAGAGTAGAGATTTTCTTAAAAATAGAAGAAAAGGGAAAATAATGAAAACAATGAAATAAGATAGAAGGCAATACTTATGAAATACAAAGGGTATTCACATGTGCATGCTGGGCATTCCTGAAGAAAAGAACAGAACAATGGGACAAATATATTCAAAAATAATATAGAAGAAAACTTTTTCTGAATTAATGAAATGCCTGAATCTATAGAATTAAAAAAAAATAGCCTCAATATATTATGGAACTTTGATGGACAATATTCAGGTAGTAAAATCAGGAAATATTCTTAAGAAAAAATCAGGCTGACCTGCGACTTTATCCTTTAATGCCAAAGGACGTGGTAGCAATGGGCACAAAATTCTGAAGGTAATGAGTGTGTTCTCAAATTTGTTAGCCAGTCTGGTTGTCTTTCATGTATAAAAGTAGTGGAAAGACATTCACCAACACACAGACTCAGAGAAAATAGGACACAGTCCTCATAAGTTCATGGTGGATCTGGGAGGAATAGGGGACTTGATAATGAAAGTTAGTCTCCCAAAAGATATATCAAAATTACCAATTTAGGGAAGGAGAAGCTGTGAAATTCATGAGTTGGTGGTAAACATTATACTCATTTAAATATAGAACTAAGGCTAAACAGCTGTGGGGATTATGGTTACAGAACAGAATGTAAATATCCTAAACCACAGCCGCGTATAAAAAGAAATCACTTAACCAACAACAATGGCAGAGGAAGGGATGTGGGGAGATGTATATACGCCTCGACTTTTACATCTTACATGGTGGAGAATCTGTGAATTGGATATGGAATAAAATTGATAAATCAAGAGATAAATGTTTAGGTATACTGTTTAAAGCTGTAAGAGTGACCACTTCAAGGACTAAAAACAAACTATAAACCTTCCAAACCATTAGAAGAAGATAGTGGGGGAAAAGAAACCTCATAAATGAAATGAGAGAGAGAGAGAAGGAGGTGGAGAGGAAGAGGGAGAGGGGAGAGGGAGGGAGGAAGGGAGGAAAGAAGAAAGGGAAGGGAAGGGAAAGGAAGGGAAGGGAAGGGAAGAGGGAGGGAGGAAGGAAGGAAGGGAAGAGGAAGGAAGGAAGGAAGGAAGGAACCATATAGCAAAATATAGAAAATGAAGTAAACATTTTTTTAATAAAATAAAATGACAAATTTTAGGCCAAACATTGATAGAGCATTAATATAAACAGAATGTGCTTTTCTACAGATATAAAGATGTCCAACAAGGGAAAAGTACAAATTGCGTAACAATAGCTTTATATAACCCATTTTGGATCAAACAACTAACTCTACATACCCACATCCTCATATATGCTTACTTATATGTAGAAATTTCTGGAAACCTTCCAAAGAAATTGCTAATAATGATTAGCTTTGGGGGATGGTGCTGGAAAGATTAGAGGAGGAGAGAGATTTTATTCTTCACTTTATATAGAAAATGTGTTACATCTATATTTTAATATGTAACTTAAATATCAAGGAAGTATAATACAATATGAAAAATGCCATAGTGGCAGAACGTACAAAGGGCTTTGGAAGGTGACAGGAGGGAAGAGCTAATTATGCCTGAAGGAGTTAGAAAAGGCTTCAGAAAGTAGATGACATGCGACCTGAGCCTTAAAGAATGACTGTCATTTTTTGAAGTACAGATCAAGCAGACAAGGCAGAAGCAACAGAGGCAGAAAAGTACATGTATTTTTCACAAATGATGAGCATTCCTGGGGTGATGGGAGCACGTGGCGTATGTGCGTGCTGGAAGCTTGGGTCCACTCCTCCCTGGGACTGAATGCAGGCTAATTGACAAGCCGCGCAGAAGCCTGAGAAGGATGCAACAGAAAGAAGAGGATGTTTCTAGGGGAAGGACAAAGGCTGGCCATCCTCTGAGCGTCAGCTGGAGAGCAGGCAAGCAGAGGTGGATTCTCAGGGCCCCCTGCACTCCCACTCAGCTCAGCCTGGTTTCCCTGCCCCCACGCCCACCCCCAATCCCCACCCTCAGGAGCAGGCAGGGGGTGTCAGCAGCTGTTTCTGAATGGAAGGACCTACCAGCTTGTGTGTTTGGCTGGTACTCTTTTGTTTACATGTCTATTTCGTTCTTTTCTCCATGTAGACCAGCTTTTTATTATTTTTATTTATTTGTTTATTTGCTTTTCTGTACCAAATGGCAAAATAAATGACCACTCCAGCTCTAGGGTACCATCACATCCCTGCTGCAGGGCTGCCAATCGTCCCACTAGTTTTGCTGTTTTTGTTCCAAATTCTCAAGCGAGACCATCTGATTGGCTAGCATGAATCAAGGGTCCAATATGGTCCAATTGGCTCTAGTCAAGGGTCTGAAGTCTAGGGAATAGAAATATGTCCCCAGGAGCCCACTTTATGCACACAGGTGATGGGCAGTTTTTGGAGAAGGTAGTGAAGGTCTAAAGATGTCTTGTAGACTCTGCCCCTATTGGTGGGCATGGTAACAGGTGGCTGTGTCCCTTCCATTTGTCCCTCTCTCTCTGACCCAGGCTTCACTTGTACTTAGCACCCCCTTTCCCCTCTCAGACCTGAGGCTGGCTCACAGCATTCTGGGGGCAGCTTAAGCCAAGTGTTCTTCCCCATAATTGCCTTCTTTCCTCTTTTCCCTCAGGCCTAAAGTGCTCCTGCAGAGTCTTCCTGTCCCCATCTCCACCATCACTGGTTTCACTGAGGTGCCCCAGATTGTGTCAGGGTAGATGTAAAAATGCCCACACTTTCCCAGAATACAAAGATCGATTTCTTTTCTGTTAAGTGTGACCTTTCCTAAACCTTGCCAGACACACGAGCACCTGGTTTCCTTTTATAGCCTCCCAGAAGAGATTACAAGTGCCAGTGGCCAGTCATTCCTGTATTCACCCCAAAGGGAAGCTCTTACACACAGTTAACCGGTAGCTCAAGAGGGTCGCTAGCTGCCTTCAGCTCAGCCTTCGTGGGTGGCATCCGCCTGGCCAGTCTGATAAGCACAGCGGTCCTGGCAAGCATTTTTTTCTTGATTTTGGATCAAGCCATGTTGATGTTTCACAGGGTTCAGGGCATAGGCGTGGGAGCTTCCCCCAGGCCCCCCACCAGCAAGGTCCCACTGGTCCATCTCTGTGAGACTGCAGGAGGGGAAAGGGAAGTTCTGGAAGAGAAACAAGAGGTGAGCAGCCATGAGTGAGAAACGAAGCTTTAAGGAGGGGGTTACTCCAAGGCATCACTCCCTCTTCATCACCATTTTGGCTTCCCCTGCAGCCTGAGCCCACATCCTCCTCATCCTGGGAGGCTCACATTCAGTGCCACCTCCTCTTTCCTGCTAGGCCAGCCTCTGTGTCTGCAGTGTGGTACCTGTGGGCCTCTCTGTCTTCTTCGGAGGGAACAAGTGCGTGAGCCCTCGACACCCCACGTGGACAGAGGAAAAGAAGGCACAGTGGCCTCCACTCTGAAATCGGAACTCTCTCTAGTGCCCTTCCCTCATAGTCTTTAACTTCTCACTCCCTGCCTTCCTAGGAGTACCTGATCTGCCTTCTGCCTGCTAGAGCTCTCACCTGGTAGAGGGATGCAGGGCAGGTGGAGAATTACCCTCCCAGCACGCCGTATCTCCTGCTGGACATGCTGGGGACAGTGCAGAAAGTGAATCAAGGGCGTTGGGAGTTGGAAGGGGGCTCGTTGTGAGTGCAGGAAATTGGGTGACACTGCTGCTCTCTGTGTAAGTGGCCCAAATTCAAATAAGGTCATAACAGCTGTCTCTGGTCCGTCTGAGCCTCAGGAATCCAGGAAGCCCAGAGCACTGAGAAGGCGGTCGGGAACGAGGCTGGACCAGACAGTCCAGCTGTCTCATCAACTTGCTTGGTGACCTTGGGCAAGTGACATTCTCTGAGCTATAGTTTTCTCATCTGTAAAAAAGAGCTAAGAACAGTTGGTACTCAATAAAAAGTAGCTGCTATAATTTTTGTTGTTTAGAAAACAGAGAAAGCAGGTATGAATTCCAATTCCTGTTTGTGCCAGGGGATGCCCTGGAACCAGCTCAGAACCAGGTGGCCTCTGGGCCTTGGGGGTGGGAGTAGAGCTCAGAGCAAAGGTCACAGTCAGAATGAATGGCTTCCTATATATTAGCAGTGGTGCTCATGATGTCCTGTGAAATGGGAATCAGTATTCCTGTTTTACAGATGCAGCAACTGAGAGACTCCAAGTAGTTCAGTCACCCAGCTATTAGGTAAAACTGGGATCTGAACCAGGTCTGTCTGGCTCCAACGCCCAGAGGCAGTTCACTTTCCAACCTCACCCCAACCCCCCCACTAACACTCATACTAACACCCAACGAGGGTGCTTTGGCCACTTCCCTAGATTGGACTTTTCAGCTGCCAATCTAAACAGAGACCCTCCCTTCCCTAACCCATCTCTATGATCTTGTACTCCACCCCCATCCCCACTACCCCTAGCCCTACCAAAAGCTAGAGGAGGAAAGAAAATAATTTTCTTAGTGCCCATTATTTGCTGGGTGTTCCCACCACTAATCCTAAAAGATATGTTATTATTACCATTTTACAGTTAAGGGGACTGAGGCTTGGGTGCTTAGGTCAGCTGCCCAAGGCCCGTGCTAACACTTGGAAGAGCAAGGTTTCAAAGCTGGCTTTGCTCACTCCCTGGCTGTTGTCCAAGATGGCCTCTCACAGGACATCAGCCCAGGTATTTTACCTGCCAGGGGCTGCCTCAGGACAGCACCAGGACTGAAAACACAGCCCAGCACTGGAGGCAAAGGGATGCTTCCATCCAGGGAGTAAATCGGGAAACAAACATGGCTAGACAGCCCCCAGGTGGGGAATGTGGGAAGAATTGGGAGCAGTGGAGGATGGGACTTGGCCTGAGGGCCAGGTATAAAAAGTCTTTCTGAAAAACTGGGTACAGAGACTTGGAGGTGAAACATGGGCTACCATCCAAGCCTCCGGATTTAAGAGTTGTTTTCCAAATTCCTATCAGAAATCCCATGATTAAAAAGGATTGAAAGCAGGTCATTACATCCCAAGCAGCAGACAGTGGGGATAAAGAGTTTTCAAGGCTGCCCAGCGCCGGCTAACAAAAGGAAATATATTTCTCTTTCCCCAGATGCTAACCAAGTAGCATTCCCCCAGGCAAGACTTCCTACCACTGAAAACCATATATGAATACCAGTTCTGAATCAGGAAGCAACAGAAGTCCAGTATGCACCCAGCCGTCAGAGCCCGAAGCACAGGACAGGACCCCAGGCTAAGGACTCAAGGACAGGGGCTTATGTTCTCATGTGCTCCAGACCTGTGGAGTCACTTGCTGCCCCACTTAACCCTCAGTTTCCTCATCTGTAGAATGGCCAACGTGGAAGTTGTGTTGAAGGCTTCATTGGATGTTCTGCTAGATAGAGGTATGCAAACGTAAGCAAGCATTCAGTCAGCATCAGCCTGATGTTTACTGAGTGCTGTGATGTGCACTCTGACAGCCACTGGGGATGTAAAGAGTTGAACAACAGACACAGTCTATTCTGAAAGTGCCCTCAGGTCTCACAGAGGCAGTAGATGGAAAACAGATAAAAGCAGTTCGTTATTGAGCTATGATTGTGCTAGATGCCATGAAGGTGAATTACAGGATGACCTGAACTGAGAAGGAGTCCTCAGAAAGGTGACATTTGGGCTGAGATGATAATAAAAATCACAATAGCTAACACTTATATAGCACTTACAACAGACCAGCACTGTTCTGAGACCTCAAAGATTAGTTGGGATAAACACTAAGAAGAGACATGGAGAGAGAATTCCAAACAAGTGGAATGGCATGGACAAAGTCCTTTAGAGGAGAGGAAAATGACAGGTTGAAGGAGCTGAAAGGCTAGAGTGAGGAGGGGAGAGGTACAAGACAGGGTCAAAGAGGGAGGTGGGGCCGTGATGAGATCAGAGAGTAGTTAGGAAGCCACTGCAGCGGGACTTAGGTGGTAGCAATGGAAAGGGAGAGAAACAGGATGGATGCAAAGTATATTTAGGAGGTAGACTTAATGGGTCTTCATGCTTGATCAGTGCCAAGGATAACACCCAGCCTTCTGGCCTGGGCACCTGATGGGATGCCGGTGCCAGTTCCCTAAGATAGGGAAAGCTGGAGGAGGGCAGGGATAGTGGGGAAAATGCCAGTTCAGCAACGGCATGGCAGAAAACAGTTCCGGTTTGAGAGTCGGAATCCCTTTGCTCTAGTTCTGGCCCTGCTGATATTTGGTTGCATGACCCCAGACGAGTCATTTCACCACGTCAAAGTCAGATGCAGTGATTAGACTCAATTACCTGCAACTGGCCTTCCAGCCCTAAAGTCACATGGTTCTAGAGCAGGCGTTTCAAAACAGGTGACTCGGGGGCTGGATTCAGGACACATGAGTGTTCTATTTGACCCGCACAGAGTTTAATCTTTGGTAAATTCCCATCACAATCCAGATTTCTGGCTTTTCTTGAAAAAAAGGAGATCCACAACACTGGGTCTGGATCACATCCCCACATGGCAGTGGCTAGCAGGAGCTGAGTAGCAGCTGCTACTCTAGAGAGCTCTGCCTCTCACCCTAGTGCCGACCGAGCCCCACCCACCCAAGTGCATGGCCTGCCTGGCCCTGTTCAGGGGATCACCCTTTTTCTAGGTAGTGATAAGGGAACAGGTCTAATCAGCAGCTGTCTCTCAAGCTTATCCAACTTGAATTAATAACTGGTAACCATACACTAAATTATTTTTTTGGAGAAGAAAAAGAACTAATTTTTGAAACAGAAAAATGAAACCAGCAATATAAAAGCCTTTGTGACTCCACTACCCAGAAACAAAATCACCATTAAATTTGAGAGTGCTTCCTGCTAGCTTTGCTTTATAAAATTGGGATCACACTATATATAACATGTCTTTATGATGCTCTTTTTCACTATATCATAACAGGACCATTTTCATAGTAGTAACGATTCTTTGAAAAGATTTTGAATGGAAAATGTAATGCATGATTTAGGTAATTATTCCACCGTCATTTCTTAACTTTGTAGCTGTATCTCAACTCTGGTATTTCTTAAGACAACTTCTTTAAAAAAAAGTCAAGGGGGATGGTAGTCCCCCATTATCCATGGGGGATGGTAGTCCCCCGCTATCCATGGGGGATACGTTCCAGGACCCCTAGTAGATGCCTGAAACGGCAGATAGTACCAAACCACACATATATATATATATATACACACTATGATACATACCTATGATAACGTTTAATTTATAAAGTAGGCACAGTGAGAGATTAACAACAATAACCGATAATAAAGTAGAACAGTTATAACAATATACTGTAGTAAAAGTTATATGAATGTGGTCTCTCTTGCTTCCTCAAAACATCTTATTGTACAAATTTAATGCCTTTTCCATCTTAACTAAGTACTTATCACACACTGTGGCTGTAACTTCTGCAGTTTGGGATGCAACAGCAAAACTAGCACAAATTTCTTATTCCCTCTTCACAATTTTATGAATAGAAGATTCTTTCTTACCATGGATCTTAGCAACCTCAGCATACAATTTTTTTCTTTCCTTATTACCTCAAGAACTTTCACCTTTTCTCTGAAAGGAAGCACTTTACAGATTCTCTTTATATATATATATATATAAATTTATTTTGGCTGCGTTGAGCCTTCGTTGCTGGGTGCAGGCTTTCTCTAGTTGCGGCGAGCGGGGGCTACTCTTTGGTGCGCATGCTTCTTATTGCGGTGGCTTCTCTTGTTGCGGAGCATGGGCTCTAGGCACACAGGCTTCAGTAGTTGTGGTGTGTGGGCTCTAGAGTGCAGGCTCAGTACTTGTGGTGCACGGGCTTAGTTGCTCCATGGCATGTGGGTTCTTCCTGGACCAGGGGTCGAACCCATCTCTCCTGCATTGGCAGGTAGATTCTCAACCACTGCTCCACCAGGGAAGTCCTACAGATTCTCTTTGGCATATCCAAATTGCCAGCATCACTACTCTTGTGCTTTGGGACCATTATTAAGTAAAATAAGGGTTACTTGAGCACAAGGACTGCAAACCAGTGGATAAGAAGGGAGTACTATATTTTTAAGGCTTTAAAAGAGTTATCAGGTTGCCCTCCAGAAATTTTGTTCCCATTTTCATCATCCATCACATCTTGCCCGTACTGAATGTTACCACTTTAGAAACACTCCATCAAGGAAGTTTCCAGGAAATAGGAGGTACATGAGAAAACCCTTCTGTCAATACAAACCATGCCTTGTTGAGAACAGCGATTGGCAAATTTCTTCTGGAAAGGACCAGGTAGAATAGGAAAATGCCCCTGAAAATGTTAGTTTTCTGCTTTTGAACCATAAAGTCTCTGTAACAACTACTCGACTCTGGTGAGAAAGCAGCTGTGGACAATATGTAAATGAAGGGCATGACTGTGTCCCGGTGAAACTGTATTTACAGAAACCTTAAGTGGGCTGGAGTTAGCCTTCAGGCCATAGTCTGCCAACCCCTGCTTTATCTCATTCCATCCTCCTTATCATCTTCAGAAGTAGGTAGGGCAGGAATGAGTGTGCCTTTTACACAGAGAAATTAAAGCTCAGAGAAACCAAGTAACTTGTTCATAGCCCAGCAGCTAGTAATTAGAAAAGCTGGAGATTTGAACCCGGATTTCCTGACTCCTAATTTAGAGCTTTCCCTACTGCATAATGAACCCTTTTTCATGAATGCATAGCCATGTGTGTTAAATAAATAACCTTTCCAAAAAAAAAAAAAAAAAGATGTCAAGGGCATTAGTTAGTCTTAATGGCAATGTTTGATGATGATGTGGTTGCTCTTTCTGAAAAAAGTTGATGATAGTGAAAGGCAGCTGAATTAATAAACTCTTTCCATTGAAAGTAACAGAAGTGGTTAAGAGAAAAAGGAAATTCATTGGGTCCTGTATCTCAGAGACCCAAGGGCAATGGCTTCGGTCACAGCTGGATTTAGGGTCTGACATTATGTCCTCAGGGTGCTGTTACTCTCTCCTCTCTCTTCCCTGCTTGTCCTTGCATCAGTCTTTAGGTGGAAGACAAAACGTCCTCTGCCAGGTGTGATTGTGTTCAAAAGAAAGGGAGACTCTTCCCCTTGACACGATATTTCAAAATTTCACAGAAGGACTCTGATTGTCCCTTCCTGGGTCATGTGCCCACCACTGGGTCAATTACTGTGCCCAGCGACATGTAGCAATCTGACCACCGTTGTCAAGGAATCTACCCTCATATCTCTATGTGGCATTAGGATCACATGGGGTGGGGTAGGGGTTGTTCCCCCTTACGAGTTAATAATAGCTTCCAAGACCACTAATGAAACAAAATAACAGTTGTAAGAGATCTGCATCCATCTATTCAGTGAAGGCCCATCTATTCAGAGAGCCTAAGAATTTCCCCAGTCTGCAATGCTATCTTATCTTGCTCATGTACTTCCAGCCATGAGGAAAAAGTGGAGAAGGGCATTATTAGGGGTTGAATTGTTCCCCCTAAAAAAGATATGTTGAAGTCCTAACCCCCAGTACTTTAGAATGTGAACTTATTTGGAAATAATTTTGTTGCAGATTAGTTACTTAAGTTAGGATGAGGTCCTACTGGAGTAGGGTGGACTCCACATCCAATATGACTGGTATCATTATAAGAAGATGGCCCTGTGAAAACAGAGACATGGGAAGATTGCTGTATGATGACCAAGGCAGAGATTGGAGTGATGCAGCTGCGAGCCCAGGAACACCCAGGATTGCTGACAAACCATCAGAAGCTAGGAAGGAGCCGAGAAGGATTCCCCTGCAAGTTTCAGAGGGAGTGTGACCCTGACAATCTTGGATTTCAGAATTCTAGCCTCCAGAGCTGTGAGACAATGAATTTCTGCTCTTTTAAGTCATCCAATCTGTCGTGGTGACCCTAGGAAATTAATACAGGCATTCTAGGCAGAAGAAATGGTATAAGTAAGGGTTGATGGGATAAAATGTATGGCCATGGAAACCTTGAGAGGAGAGGTTTCCAAGAAGGAAGGGCTTGGTCAGTCCGGTCACCTACCCTGGAATGTGGATGGCAGTAGAAATGGAGGAAAGGTGCACCAACAGCATCTACTACACTCCTCCTCTCCCCAACAGAGGCAGAGTAGGACCACAGTATTGATGTGGCCATGAGTTACTCCATTGGCACGACCGAAACAGGTTCACTTTTCATCACTACTTGCTACAAGTCACCATTCTGGGATTTTATTGGCTCAGCTTCTTGCTCTCCTACAATCCCCCCTCATGTCTACTCGTTGGCTCTTGGATAGATGACCTTCCAGTCTTTGGAGGAAAGACCCTAATATAGACATTTTCAAGGACTTGGCTCTGCCAGTAAAAATGACAGCACCCTGGCTTCAGGTGCCCGGTGCAAGAGTCTATTCTTAACAGAATATGTAACAGACATCCTCATCAAGGTGCTTCTCAAGGGCATATTTACTGAATGATGACATAAGAAGACTATAGCAGAACTCCACCTGGGCACCCCTAAGAGGTTTCTTCATGTGCCTCTAGAAGGACATATGCCCAGGCATCTGCTCTATTGGTGTAGAAATAGCATCATCCAGAAAAACACTGAATGACCAGAAAGTATGAAATAAAAACACTCTTCTTTCTATTCAGAGCCTTGTTTGCATTCAGGGTTATCAAACTACTTAAGTAACTAAACTCCAATCTAAGTGCTGGGGCTCATAAAGATTAGATACAGTCTAAAAAGAAAATGAGTGTGGAAGTCTGGCACCCTCTAGGTGCTCAACAGTGCTACTTTTCTCCCTACCTGGATTCCAGGACCTTCCATCCTACAGATATCTCACTCCTGGGTTCTGGCAGTAACCTCCAGGCTGGCCTCTCTGCTTCCTCCCTTGCCCCTTCCCCACATTCTATTTATTGTCAAAACAGCAGCCAGAGGCTCCTTTCAAAATATAAATCAGGCCATGTCACTCCTCTGTTCAGGATCCCCAAAGGTGCACCATGTTATTCACAGCAAAAGCCAAAGTCCTTTTGCAAAAGCAAAAGTCAAATTCACAACAGAATTTCTCACTCTCAACATTATTGGTATTTGGGGCCGGATAATTCTCTTTTGTCAGGGGGCTGTCCTATGCATTGCAGGATGTTTAGCAGCATGCTTGGCCTTTGTTCACTAGATGCCAGTAGCACTGCCTCCCAAAGTTGTGACGAACAAAAATGTCTCCAGACGTTGACAAATATCCCCTGGGGTAAAATCACCCCTTGTTGAGAACCACTGCCATACACCATCTCAACCCCTGTTACCTCTGTGGTGTCATCTCCTAGACCGTCTGACCCCTTACTCCACCAAGCTACATTAGCCTTTTGGCCATTCCTTGATCTTGCCAGGCGAGCTCCCACCTCAGAGCCTTTCCACCATCTGCCTACTCGAGATGTTCTTTCCCTAGAATGTTCCCCAGACTGTCTCCCCAATGCTATGTGACTCTCCTACCTCTTTCAAGTCTTAGCTCAAACATCATTGTCTAAATGTGGCTCTCAACAACCGTATTTGAAACTGCATTTACCACTCATGCCCTCAGGACTCTCTACCCCCTCATCCTGCTGGTTTTATCCATACCACTTATTACTTTCTAGTACTTCATAGGTTTTTTATTCTTTTTATCATTTTTGTGTATCTCCCTCCACTGGAATATAACCTCCATTCAGGCAGGAGCTTTTGTTTGCTATACCCACGAATGTATCCTGAGTGCTTAGAATAGTTCCTGGCACTTAGGAGGTATTTAATAAATATTTGTTGAATAAAGTCTTGTGCCACTGAGAATGGTGGATTGAGTCAGCAGCTGTGACACCTTAATACAGTGGAGAAAACACAGTCTTTCCAGTCAGGTGGAGCTGGATTCCAGTCTTGCCTGGTCACATACTAGCTGGGTATCTGTGGTTGAGTACCTCTGCCTCTCTGAGTGTTGGTTTTCTCATATGGTAAATGGGATAATATGTATGTCCATGGTTGTTGAGGATATTAGAGGTTGTGTGGGTAAAGTCATTTAGGGCACAGCGAGGCACATAGTAGGTGCTCAATAACTAAGATTATTATGACAAAAGTGATAAGTGAAACATGGAGAGGATTACACTATGCTGAGCCCTAAACGATACATGGAATTTAACAAGTGAAGATGTGTGGAGAAGAGAAGGAACAGTATTTTGCTGAACTTCACAACTTTCCTGTGAAAATGGAAGGAGTAACTTTGCCCAGTCTACATGTCCAGAACTGGGATATTTGACATTAGTGATAGCCTGGCCATATGGAAGAAACCGCAAGAGAGAAGAAAAAGATAAGTTTGGTAATCCTTTTATTCTTGACTTTAGATGTTAATTTTGAAATATGCCATGAGCATGAGAGAGAAAATAATGAATGGCATTAGACTTGTAGCTTGGCCATTGAAATTTACGACTCTGAACAGGTAGGAAAATCTGAATCCAAAAGGATGCAACCTATCTGGCAAGTTGAGTAGAGAGGATTGCCTTCTGGAACAGGGAGTGAACCTAGACCTAAGAAGGCTTTGTTGGGCAAAGCAGGTAAACCAGTTGGCCAGTCTGTGCAAGCAATGTTATGAGAGTACCGTCAGCCAGATTCCATCCTGTTCAACAAAGTACACTGGAGTGTAAGGCATGCTGAGCTAGGTGCTGGGGGAATACAGAGAAAAGTAGAGCATGACCTCTCTGTCCTCAGGGAGATTACAATCTGATGGCGGAGACAAAGAAGCAACAAACTCTACTATCATGTAGAATTAAATAATTGTAAGAATTAATGCAGAGGCAAAGTGGTCAGAAGGGAGTGAATAATTTTTCCTTAAAAAATTAAAGAAGAATGCACAGAGAAGTTTACTTTTGAGCTTAAGCCGCAATCAGGAAAAATACATGAGGACTTGACTAAGAAGAGAGATTTACATGAGGAACCACAGGGAACCGTAGTTTAAAAGTAAGTAATCCTAACATCTCCTTGGGGAAAGAAGGACCTTTTAGACATAGGGATCAAGGATCATGAATTCATTCATTCAATAACAAAATATTTACTGAACCCCTGTTATGTGTAGGTATTGAGGTACTGGGGATATAGTGATAAACAAGACAGACTAGGCCCCTGCCCTCATGTAGCTTATATTCTACTGGGTGAAACAGAAAAGAAAGATGTAGACACATAAACAAGATAATTTTGTAGAGCAGTAAGCACCAAGAAAACTACAGTGGAGGCTTAGTCCGCCTCCCAAACTCATCAAGTAAGTAGCACACTCCATCTCAGTAGGACAGAGAAAGTAAGGAGTATGTCAAAAGGCTCAGGATATTCTAGAAATTATTCTCCTCATCGAAACAGAGGAATAAAGAAGAAATATTATTAGGTCCTCCTCCCAAAAGACCAGGTGGGATCCCCTAGGCAGAGGACTCAGAATCACATCTAGAGTAGGCAGCTTTAAGATTTCAGCTAAAGAAAGGGAAGTCAGCAAAGGAGAGCAGCCTGCAAGTGAGAAGAACCAGAGAGTGTCCAAGGGATGCCCTGAATCAAACACTTTTGAGGGAAGAAGTAAGAAGAAGGAGAAGGTCTCTTGGTGACACTGATACTCTCAGTAAGAGCGTTTTCAGTGGAGCGGTGGGGAAGGAGAGGTGGTCGGAGCTCATTGTCTTGCCTGGGCTGATTGCTAAAGGATCTTGCCTGGGTGTGACTAGGACATCGTGTGGGATCTGGTACCCCACACTTGGAGAGACTAGGACATCATGTGGGATCTGGTACCCCACACTTGGAGAGAGTTGGGAGTAGATGGGAAAGGTCTAGAGAGGGGAAGGGACTCTAAGAGCCCCCGGTGAGCTCATGCTTGACTGATCTAGGCCACAGATGTCCGGACTCTCCCAGCATTTCTCCTCCTTCACCACCTCTGTCTCCATTCTAGATCCAAATTCAGTCCCAACACCCTCTTTGTGGCTGTGACCGTTACAACACCAAATCCCTATTGGAACCCAGGCTTGAGTCTCCCTGGCTCAGGCCCCCTGCCCAGAGATGCCTATCCAATCGCCATACCAAACCCTCACTCCAAACTCCAACCAAACCTGCTTTTCAACCCCTGGGAATCTCCTGCTTCCCTCTGAGGGTTCACCTTCCTTGTGATACTCCAGCAGAACTAAGCTCTTGGTAGCTCCCCAAACAGTGGTTTCCATCTCCTTGACTTTGTCCATGCTGCGTCTTTCACAAGGAATCCCTTTCTCTGAGTTCACATCAGCATGTATGGATGTGTGTGTGTGTGTGTGTGTGTGTGTGTGTGTGTGTGTGTGTGTATACATACATACATGCAAAACACTTTTCTGCAACTTGCTTTTCACTCAACAAATCTTATGTCATCTTTATACGACTCTAATTCATACCTTTTAATCATTTCAAGATATTTCTTGGTGTGGATGGACAACAGTTTATTCAGCCATTCTCCTACCAATGAGCCCCCAAGTCTTCTGTGAAAAATCGTTCAGGAAACATCCTAGAATGTAGTTTTACATACCAATGCATGGAAGGTTCTTCTTCCCCTGGAACACTCCTACCTAAAAGTTTAAAAGTCAGTTCAAGGATCTCTGCTTCTGAAGAAAGCATCCCTGATTACCCAGAAAGAGTGAATCCCTCCCGACATCCCCAAGTCCTGTGTGCTTGCATCTCTGCTATAGCATTTTCAGGGATGTGTCGAAATTTCTAGTAAAAGTCTGTTAGACAGTAAGCTCTTTGAGGACTGTGACTGTGGTATTTGTCTCTGAATTCCCTTTGCCACAAGGTGTATGTCCAATAGGTATTTGTTTAACTGAATTGAAGAGAATTGGGGCTTTGAAACCAGACTGGCTGGAGTTTGAATCATCGTGGTTCTGTCATGCACTGTGTCACTTAGCCTCTGAAATTAGTTTTCTCATCTGTGTAAAGGGGGAGAAAAATCCCCAACTGTGTTTGCTGTTGGAAGGATGGAATGAGATCATGTAGCACTAGGCCTGGCACGAGGGTGGTGTTCAAGGATGAACACTATTGTGATTGGCATGTGCTTGAACAAGGAGGCTAGAATGAGACTTTGGGTTGGCCCTGGGCCCCTTCCATGCATCTCCGGGCTTCACAGATAGGGAAACTCCCTGGAACCAGCAGGCATTTCCCTGACAAATGCCCAGATAAATCTTGCCAGTGCCAGGCTGTCTGGGACCTATTGCCTCTACCCAGATCCTTCTAAATACCCAAGCCCTTCCCAGGTAGAAATGACTGGCTTCCATTCCCTGTGACACACCTTGATGGGCAAGCCTTGTGGACATCACCCGAAACTTCTCTCCAAGCCGATACACTGTGCTGTGAAGGTGGAAGACTTAATGAAGGGCGTTCAACATTGCTTTTGATACATGTGCAACTGGGGCAGTGGTTGGAGAGGGTCCTCAGGGGAGATCTTGGGCTGGTATCATCTAAGATACCTGCTCGGTGTTGATCCCAGTGGGACTTTCCCTTTTTCTTTGCCTTTTTACTCCACTATCCCTTCCTCAGTGTCCTGGACCACTCGATAGGGATTGTTAATAGCAGTCTGAATAAGAGCTGAACAATTTGTCTTGGGGACAAATATTAGTTCTTGCTGGACAAGCCACCTGTGGTCCTCGTGGAACAGCAACACCTGAGCACTGATTCAGCTTCTAACGGCTGATGGGCCTCCCAGGGCAGAGGTAGCAATCTGGCCCCCTCAGTGGGTCCGTCTGTGGCCTCACCTCCCCCCTCACCACTAGCTCAGGGAGGTTTTCACCAAGTCTGCAGTAAGAACAAACAGAACACAAGCAGGCAATTAAATCCGTCAGCCTGCACTTAGCTTAGCTGACTTTTAGCTTAATACTCATAGATGCGGTGCCTTCAGTTTAAGGTTCCATAGTAACCTCCTTCCCCCAAAGCAGTGACTCGTCTCTGCAGAGGTTGCCCTCAGGTGCAAGGGAAGAGATTCAATGCTTTGGGGCTGGGTACAGAGTTGCATGGAACACGCTGCTTATAGCACCTGCAGTGTCAACCCAGTACACAGGACACCAGCCATTGCCTGATCCCCAAATCACCCCAGCCTAAGCTGCCATATCTGAGGCAGATGGACAACAGCCCCAAGTGTCCACCCTGTGATCCCTGCAGGGGACACCACAGGCATCTGCTCCTGGCTCTCCCCAGCAGAGCACTGAGTTGGGAATGGTTTTGGAAAGAGACTCTGCAGGAGACAGTGTTCTGTTAGGTGTTGTGTCAGGTCTGGGAACTCTTTGACAAGGCCTGGGGGTGGGTGACAAAGAAACAAACCAACACAACACTGCTTCCCTCTGAGGGCCCAGCCAGATCAGGATCGGGGGAGTTCTCAGCCCATTCGGACTCTGACAAACCAAGAGGCCTCCTGAGACAGTTTTCTCTCAGCCCGTAGTCTGTGTTTCAACCATACTTTTGTTCCTTACCTGAGATGAGACCCTGGAAGAGGGGGAAGGTGACCTCAGAGTCAGAGAGGCCTGTGCTCACAACAGGATCTACTCCATAAGGTCGTGGTGACAATTAAGTGGGATGATGTATATAAAGCGCCTGGTGCATGTTAAGGTCTCAGACTTGTAATGATAATGATGCTGAGGATGACAATGAAACCACTGTAATGAAGTTATCACTGGGTATGTACTTGCTTATCTGTGATCTAGGTGTGTACTTTGTATATTCACATGTGTCTACATATGCCGCCATCCTTCTTCTCCCCATCCTGGTCATTTCTGCCATCCTGGTCACCCTGTGATAAAAGAAAATGATGAAACCAGAGACACTTCTGTGACATCTCAAAAAGGTCCAGTCATTCCATCCCACTGATTATAGTGGCAAATCCCCTGATCCTGTGTCTCTAGCCTCCGTCATTTTTCCACTCAACAAATATTTTTTTGCGAGTCTCCTGTGTGCCAGGCATTATTCTAGCAACTGGGGCACAATAGAAAATAACACCAAAAGTCTCTACCCTCATAGCATGAACATTCTAGTGGGAAAGACAGACAATAAATATGCAAACCATGGTCTAGTCTTTCCATCAGGGCCACTCTCTTTATTGGAACACCCTGTCCCCCCACCCCTGACCCCCACTCCAGAACTTCCCTCAGCGACAGGTGGGCTGCAGAATTGGCTTCGTCAAAGATCTAAGAGTTCTCAGCTTGGAAAACCTCAGTCTCTGCTAAGCTGTAAACCTGGCATCACCTTTGCCTCTCCCTTCTCCTTCCCCCTCACCGCCCACATCCAGTCGCCCTCATCCGGTGACCATCTCCCACTGCTGCTGCCTAAGCTCCCGTTTTCACCACCTCTTGCCTGGGTTTCAGCAGTGGCCTTCCAGCCTTTAGTCTCATCCCCTGCAGATTCGGTGTCCACAGAGGAGCCGCAGTGAGGCTTCCAAAGCTCGCTTCTAATCATGCTGCTCTTGCTCAGTACCTACCAGGGGACCCCTTTGTGCCCAGGATCAAGTTCAGACTCCTCAGCACCGTCCTGCATGATCAGGCCCAGGCTCACTTCTCTGGCATCATTTCATCTCTCCTCAACCTACGTGCGGTAAAATCTTCAGCCGTGTTGAATTCCGAGAGCTCACCATCTTTCTCTCACCCCTAGTCTTTTGCGTGTGCAATACCTTCTGTCTTGAACACGCCCCACACACATGCCCCAACTCACCCTTGAATTCTCAGCTTGAACATCGCTTCCTCCAGGAAGCCTCTCTGGTTCCTCAGGTCCTGGTGAGGCTCCCCTGCTGGGTGCCCCATAGCACTCCTCTGTCATGGCACTGGATCGTGTTCACCTGCTGGCTGATCTGTCTTCCCTAAAACACAGAGAGCTCCTTGATATCAGGGGAAATCTCTTCGTGTATTGTGCCTGGAATATGGAAGACAGACTTGGTCATTTCATCCATGTGAAGCCAGTGCTTTGCGTCAAGGTCCATCCGTGGTGGTGAGGGTCCTGTTCAGCCATGTTGGGTGGGCAATTCTTGATTCTGCTGCTGGGTCCCATTCAAGAGGAAGGGACAATTTTGGAGGAGAAGCCACCTGGCTTCTCCCTGTCCATTTCTGAAACAGCATCCTTTGCATGGCTATCTCCCCTCTTCTCTCTCCCCAACTAACTAACTATCCACTGAGAAGTCCCGTCTCCAAGGCATGACCCCCCCCTTTGCCAAAGAACATCCCACCCACCCTCAATCCCAAGAAACTTTGTTTGTTTTGCTAAACCTACTCTACAAACAAAAGCTAAGGTTTTTGTTTTGTTTTAGTACATTACCCAGAAGGGGACCCACATCAGACTCCTCATGGAGATCCATTTTGCCCCGCTTACACACCACAGCCAGCCACGTTTCTCAGCCCACATCAGTGTCAGCCGCCAACCCATCTACGGCCTGATGGGAGGGGACTGTATCCACAAAGCTCTCTTTCTCTGGCCATCTCTGCATTATATAGAATTCCCAGCGAGGGACCTAGGTCTAGCTGCTTGACCAAGGCCGAAGGGTTCCCCAGGCCCCACCCAGTTTCTCAACGTGAGAACCACCCAGCTGACCGCCTCCCCAGTTCTCAGGCTGCAGAGAGAAAGAAAGGGCTGTTGAGAGTGACTCTGAGTTCCCACAGGGAAGGTGCCAGTTCCAGACAGCGTGGCTTCGTGCTTGGGAGAATCTCTCTTCTCACAAGGGAGAGGGGAGTCTGTCCTGTAGAGGGATCAGAGGGAACAGCAAGCATGGCGGGGCCGTCCCTGCCCCAAGCAACAGACAAACAGGAGACACTCACCTGCCCTCTGGGAGAAGACTCCTGACCAGAAACTTAACCCAGGGGACAGCCATTCCCAGCTTTCTTTAAGACAATCAAAATTTCTCTCCAATCCCACACATCAGAGTTTCTCTACTTTAGTAACTGTTGATTAAGAAAATAGCCCCAGACCAAAAGATACCATACATCTTAACATGCACATGTTTAAAGATTGAGATATATGTGCACATAAATGGGCAAGATGTTGTGTATAAATAGGGCTAATATACATCTTTTTTCATAAGTACACCTCCTCAGGGGGCTACTGATTGTACTTTGTCTTCTACCATTAGTGAAAGAACAAATCCTACCACTGGCTATGGCAGGTGGGAGACTAAGAGCAAAGGAGAATAGAAATTCCTAGACATTTGTTTGGACCTTCATAATTATTACCTTTCTCTGTATCAGCTGCTGTTCTCTAGAATTTAAGGCTCAAAGCCCCAGACAGTTCCCAATTTGTATAGACCCATGGACATTTGGAATTTATAAGGGACACTTGAGATCATCTAACCCAGAGAACTCTGAAGGACAAACATGATTCAGGATCCACCGTGTGTGTGTGTGTGTGTGTGTGTCTCAGTGTGTGTCAGTGTGTGTATGGGTGCGGGCATGTGTGTTTTGTAGGGAATGAAAAGAAGATCTAGTGGGGATCCTCAACACCCTCACCAATACCCCAAGAAACTAAAACACTAAACTAAAAAACTTTGAAAACAACAGAGCAAATTGAAATTAATTTAACCTCATTACTTTACAGATGTGGAAACTATAACTCACTGCAGAAAGACATGTACCAAATAGCTTTATGTTGCCAGGGCTAGAAAGCAGGTTTCCTGACTTCCACCCTGTCCACCACACTTTGCTCCATTGCCAATAGAATCGTTCTCACCATTCTTGAACATCTGCAGTGGTCACCTAAGGGATGTGCTGTCCAGCCTCACCTTTTTAGAAAGTGTGTCCACATCCTTATGCCCTCCTACTCCCCACTCCCTACACTTATCTCATTACTTCAAACATTTATCTCATCATTCATTATGAAAACAACACATACTCATTGTATAACATTCAATCTCCACATGGTATGAAATTCACACATACCCGTTCTCTTCCACAATGTGCTTCATGGCAATGACTAACTGTTCTGCAGAGAGAGAAGTTGAACCAAGATGGACCAATCAGAGTTCTTCCCTGAGAGTACTGACAATAGAATGAAAAAAGAGAGTCATCCCTTTAAAATGGCTAAAGCTGTTAAGTTGTGAAACTTGCCTTGTGTTAGAGAAAAGTCTACAGCAACAAAAACTGAATATGAAATACAGAGTAGTAGAGTTAAGAGACATAGAGAATCCCTGTTTCCACCTTTTCTGGGGCCCACCTTCATCTCTGGACTTCCTGTAGCTTGAATTTTTATCCTTTGGATTTTGTACACTCTCCTTTGCACTTAAATTAATTGATTAAAGTGGAGTCTCTTCCCTTTGGTAATCCAAAGCCAAAGAACAACAGTGTAAGCACATCCCCTCAACTTTTTTGGCATCTACTTCCCAAATTTCTTTTCTCTTTGTTATTAAATATAGTTTACTATAAAAACCAATGTATGTGAAGGAACTATATTTTGTTCTAACTTCTAGATTAGGAATAAGAGAACTTAGAATTATATAATAAGTTAGAGGCAAAAGCAGAAATAAAACAAGTCTTCTTACTACCAATTCTAGACTCCTTCAAAGAAACCATGATGATGTATACTAATTGGTGTCACAGAGACTCAAAATAATATGCCTTAAATATGATGGAAGTTTAATTTTCTTTTTCATTGAGGCCCTGAAGAAGGCAGTGCAAGACTAGTATGATGGCTCTGCTCCATGAAAACCTCAAGGACTCAAGCTCCTTCTAGCTTATTGCCCTCATTCCATTCTTAGTTTCCTTATCTTCAGAAGGTAGATATTGATATACATGCCTCATGGCCCAAGATAGCTGCTTTAGTCCCTGCCATCACATCTGTATTTCAGCCAGCAGGAAGGAGGAAAGATGAAGAAGAGGGGGGAAAGATATGTGTCACCTCCCCCTTAAGGAAGTTTCTCAGAAGCTATCATATGAAACTTCCACTTAAATCTCACTTGCCAGAACTAGTCATATGGCCATATCTAATTTGAAAGGAGCCTGATAGGTATAGCCTTGACTCTGGGCAGCTATATGTACAACTACAAAGTAGTGGTTCTTTAACCATGGAAGAAGAGGAGAATGGATACGAGAAAGCAAGGTGCCCGCCATCATCATTCTTTTAACAGTTCTGCCATCTTTCTAGTGATTACTCCAACTTTTGCAGGTGGAAAAAGTGGTTTTCTCATGGACCTTCTTTTCCTACTGCCTTCTTTGTACATACCTTGCATTTATGACTCCAAACTAATGGTTTGCAGAACCAGGGAGGATACAATGAAACTTACTTGGAGGTTGGGGCCAAGTGAATCTGTTAAGAGAATTCTGGAACAGACCCACGATTCAGTCTGTGTGTTCCCCAAAGATTTTTGGCCCTAACCTTAGCTGGCCTACCAGTTCATGAGGGATGACAAGCTGGAAAGTGTGAATGACTCAGTTCTTACACACAACTACTCCCACCTCCATTTCATTACAGAAATATCTTCTGGTGGGATCTTCATAAGGGCAAGTCTGATGTACTCATCATTTATTTATTTATTTGACACATAGTTTTTAGAGGCAGGTTAAAAGGACTACCCCTCGATTCTAAGAACCTCATTGCAAATCCCAGACCTACAAGCCTGGGGAAATCACTTCGCCTGTCTATGACTCTGTTTCCTTATCTGTAAAATATAGATTTACCTCCTGCCTCATAGGATTATTGCGAGGTTATATCAGGTAATCCAGGTCTGACATACAATAGTAAGAGGTCAATAAAAGCCAGCTATTTTCGTTTAAGGCCTGCTGTGTTCCAGGATTGTAGGAAGTACAAAAGTGAGTCCTTGCAATTATGTGGTTTCTAGAAACATAGGGAACCATGAGCTGGGACCCACTGTAGATCCAGTGGGGGTGGTCAGCAGCAGCATCTGAACACTGAGGCCTTTCATGGAGCAGACAGCGAGGTCCTGGAGGCAGAGGGACACGGGAAGTGACAAACCGTGCTTCTCTTCCTCTTCTCTACCCTCCTCCCCACAGAGACTCACCTACAGCATTTTGTGTACTGGGCCTTATGTGTGGTTGGTCCATGCTCCCGGTCAGTGCCTTTACATCATTTTTTGCCTTCTTGAAGCTAGCAACTTCCAACAACAACAACGACAGGTAACCACACAGAAATGGAAGAAGGAGGGAGGAAGGGAAGGAGGGCGGGAGGGAGGGAGAAGAGAAAACACCTATTGTCATTTTCGTTGAAAAGACAATACAATTTAACTTCCACAGTGTCTTTTTTGGTAATTGAGGTAGAGTTGATTTACCATATTATTTTCAGGTGTGCAGCATAGTGATTCAAAATTTTTATAGATTATTCTTCATTTATAGGTATTATAAAGTATTGACTGTACTCCCTGTGCTGTACGATATATCCTTATAGCTTATTTATTTTATACATAGTAGTTTGTACCCCTTAATCCCCTCCACAGTCTCTTTTTAACACTTCTAAACAATTGGTTACTTAAAAAAATTAACATAAGAATCTTGATGTTGGGCTTCCCTGGTGGCGCAGTGGTTGAGAGTCCGCCTGCCGATGCAGGGGACACGGGTTCGTGTCCCGGTCCGGGAAGATCCCACATGCCGCGGAGCGGCTGCGCCCGTGAGCCGTGGCCACTGAGCCTGCGCGTCCGGAGCCTGTGCTCCGCAACGGGAGAGGCCACAACAGTGAGAGGCCCGCGTACCGCAAAAAAAAAAAAAAAAAAAGAATCTTGATGTATACTTTATATCTCTACATCTTTGCGGTGATTTTTTTCAAACATTTATCACATTACTCATTATAAAAGTAATACACACTCATATAAAATTCAAGCACTGGAAAGGAATATAAAGTAAAAAGCAAGTGGCACGTGCATATACATAGTAGAGTCACATCAAACACATATTTAATACACTCGGAGAAAAGACAGACATAATGGAGGGATAGAGATAACCAATTTGAACAGTGCAGGAAATTCCTCCCTCCTTTCTCCTCAATGAACATATTCTCCAGAGGAGGCTCCAGAAGAGAGATGTGGACCTGCTGCTTCCGCAGGAACTGATAACCAGCTGAGGGGCAGGCTAGTGTTTTACGACACAGAGAGTATTTTTCATGCAGTAGGGCCCCAAAGTACAGCATGGTAATTACTTTATCTAGTGCTACATGGAAAAGCCAGAAATCTGTTCCAATATGGGAGGAAAACATTGAGAAATGGTGGAATTTTGTACTGTCTTTTATGGGTAGTATTAGGGGTTTTCAAGAGTAATTTTTACCATATGCATTCTTTTTTGTCTTATTCTCATACTTTAGAACCAAAATTCCAGTATAACATACAGCTCCTTCTTTCCTTCCTCCCTTCCTTCCTTCCTTCCTCCCTCCCTCCCTCCCTCCCTCCCTCTCTCCTTTTGTCCTTCCTTTCTTCTTACCTTCCATCACTTTTTTCTTTAATACCAGTGAGATTATATTTTGCAAACTATTTGACAGTTAGTTTTTGCTTAACATCTTGACACATTTTTCCATCAGCATGGAGTAGTCTGTAGAATTAAAAGTTTATTAAACCAGCTCCTGCTGATAGTACAAAAGCACTACAAAGTCTTGGCACACATACCTTTGTACACTTGCTTGGGTTTTCTGGTAGGACAAGTTGCTTGTAGTGGATTACTGAGTCAAAGGGTATGCACATTTTAATTTGCTAAATTGCCTTCCAAATATACACCAGTGTATACTTTGGTGTGGATTCATTTTCATTTCCATGAGCAGTCACAGAAAGGGTCTTACCTGTCTTGTATTTGCTTAGTTTTCTGATAGAGTGAAGGTCAATCAAAGGTCATGGAAGGTGAGAGTCAGGGAAGGCATCCAAGAGGAAGTCACCGTTAAACTAGACCTTGAGGGATGGCATGATTTTCAAGCCAGAGTAACAGGCAAAGGAGCTGCCAGATAGAGGTTGGAATATGAAGTCACAGAGACTCCTTGGGCTGAGCGTGGAAAATTGTTGGCAAATTGTTGGCCATAAGATGGTGTAGGCCCCAACCCTTAGCATGGCAAGTTCAGACACTTAAATAAAATGCACAAAAAACAGACAAACAAGCAATTACGTTCTAATAGGGAAAAATGGACAATCAACAGAGTGTAAAATCAACTATATGGCATGTTAGATGGTGATAAGTGTTATAGAGAATGAAAATCAGAGAAAGGGGACAGAGAACGTGCTTGGGAATGGGAGCAGGTGGAAGTTTTCAAAAAGATGATCAAGGCAGGCCTCATGAGAAGCTGACATTTAATAATCTGTAGGGAGCGAGCCTTGCAGATTTCTGTGGAAAGAGCATTCTGGGAAGGGGACGGCAGGCCCTAAGGTGGGCGGGAGAGTGGACACTTGGAGGAAGAGCAAGGAGGCCACGTGGATGGAACAGAGCAAGCAAGCAAGGGGCACAAGTGAGAGCTGAGGTCAAAGAGGCCCGGGACTGGACGCTATAAGGCTGTGTGGTCCTTGTAAGGTTTGCGCGCTGCTTTGCAGAGGAAGATGAGAAACCATTGAGAGATTCTGAGCAGAGGGGTGACACGGTCTGACTTACGGTTTAAGGAAATCATTCTGGCTCAAAGAGAGATGTGGGCCAAAATGGGGAGGCCAGTTTAGAGGTTATGAGAAGGATCCAGGTGAGTGATGACAGTGATGTGGACAAAGGCAAAGCAGTGATGGGGTGGAAAATGATCAGATTCTGATATATTTTGAAGGCAGAGCCTTTAGGATTTGCCCATGGATTGGATGTGCAGTGTGAAAGAGAAAAAGGAATCAGGACAACTCTAAGGTTTTGACCTGAGAGACTGGAGGGACTGAGCTGCCATTAACCAAGGCAGGGAGCAGCTGGGGTTGGGACGATATTCAAGGGCTCAGGTTTGGATTTTAAACATGTGATTCCTATCAGACATCAGAGTGGAGATGTTGAGTAGACAGTTGGATATGTTAGAAGGAATTCAGGGAGAGGTCAGGGCTAGAAATATAAATAGGTGAGTCATCAGCATGTAGATGGTTATTAAGGGTCATTAGACTAGATGAGATCACTACAGGAATGAGCATGGACAGAAAAAGAGAAAAGATTGGAGAACTGACTCCCGGGGCCCTTGAATGTTACAAAGTCAGGAAGGTGGGGAGGAACCTGCAATGGAGACAAAGGGAGGTGGAACATAGGAGCCCGAGCGAAGCGAGTGTTTGAAGGAAGAGGAAGAGATTAAATACTGCTGCTAAGTCAAGAAAGATAAGGACCAAACAGCTGACTACTTGATTTTCCCCTGAATACAATGTATTACTTTTAACCTAGTGCTGGTCATGCCTCCCTGGCCTTGGATGGAAACCATATCACTTTGCATATCATCCCTCCTGTACCCGTTGGATGGTTTAACTTGCAAAGGAGTAGCTTATTTCCAAGCCCTAAAGTGGGATTCTTAACAGAAGGGAGAGCACATATTATGTGTCTGGACTAAGAAGGAATGGGGCCAGGCAACCTGGGTTCCAGTCTTGGCTTATCCACTTGTGTCTTGGGTGACCTTGAGACCCCCTCTAGTTCTCAGCTTCTTCACATGCAATATGGCAGGTGGTAAACAGGGAAGGCTTGGCCAAGGGACCACTGAGATACTTTTCATCTCTGCTACTCAAGTCTAAAATTCAAACACTTCCCTCTCTCACATTGAGGGCCGGCTATGTAATTTGCAAGGTCCCTTGTTCGAAATGCAGGGAAAAAGTGAGTGCTCTTATAGGTACTAAAATAGAAAGCATTTTCCTTTCTTCTACCATCTGTTCCTCAACTTGTCATGGTGTTTTTTATTTGCTACTTAATATCATTCTAAGTACAAAAATTAAATAAATACAATTTTATTAGAATGAATCTTACCATTTATTTTTATATTGTATAATGCCAACTTTATTTTTTTAAAGAACTTTATTTTTTTAATAAATGTATTTATTTTATTTATTTTATTTTTGGCTGTATTGGGTCTTTGTTGCTGTGCACGGGCTTTCTCTAGATGGCGGCGGGCCTGGGCTACTCTTCATTGCAGTGCACAGGCTTCTCATCTTGGTGGCTTCTCTTGTTGCGGAGCACAGGCTCTAGGCGCACGGGCTTCAGTAGTTGTGGCATGCGGGCTCAGTAGTTGTGGCTCGCGGGCTCTAGAGCACAGGCTCAGTAGTTGTGGCGCAGAGGTTTAGTTGCTCTGCAGCATGTGGGGTCTTTGCAGACTAGGGCTCGAACCCATGTCCCCTGCATTGGCAGGCGTATTCTTAACCACTGTGCCACCAGGAAAGTCCTGTATAATGCCAGCTTTAAATGCAACTTTGACTCATATGCAGAATCAATGAAATTACACAATTCTTATTTCATAGCTCATACATGCATACGTATTTCCTTCTCACAAGAGTAGTGGAAATGCAGCTGAAAACTAACTCAGCTGTTTTATTTCACTTCTTGATATGCATGCATTCTCTACTTTCGGCTTACTGATGAGTAAGAAAGGACTAGAAGAAGGAACTAGGGGTTACCTTATCTTTCCCTTTCCTCTGTGTCATCATTTTCAGCATAAGTTGTTGACTAGTGAGAAAGAGTCTAAGAGGGTTTCTTGGTTGTTTGTTTTTCTTAGAACATCATTGCCTTCTTTCTGCCTTTGAAGCAAGTCAAGTTCTTGTTCAAACAGAAAGCATGGCCTCTCGGGGCTGTCAGCACTCACTGCTTACTTAGCTGTAGATGTAATACACTTACCTGTGCTCACTTTGAGTCCCACTGAATCCCCACACATCACAGGCCCACTGGGATTCTGTGCTCATGAGGCATGAGGGAGGCTGTTTGCATTTGGGACAGCAGTGGGTGTACACATTGCACGTATCTCCTTTCCTCACACACATGCTCCACTGTCCCATCAGTCATCACTTACAAAACACAAGTTCAAAAGTTCAACTTGTTAAGAATTTCAAGATGGCAACAAGAAGAGAATTAAACCAAGTGAGGCCCTTCTGAGTGTTAGGCTCTGTGTCACTGCCAAGGTCCAACACCCAGGAAGCTGGCCCTGCTGTCAGTCTCCCTCTGCAGACACCGTCATGGCAGTGACCAAGCTACCCCATATGGTTTGGTTTTCTTTGTCTGTCTTCCCCATTATACTGTGAGGAATCTTGTTCAGTTATAGCTCCATTACCTAGCACGGTGCATGGTATATAGTAGGCACTCATTAAATGTAGGTGGGATGAACTTACTATAAGATCAAGCCATTCTCTAATGCCTAACCCATAACCATTGGTGGATCTTTTCCTCGACAGTTCCCATCTCCTCTCATTTTATTCATTCATTCAGCATCTTCAGTGTACCCCCAAGAAGCTCACAGTCTAGGGGGAGAATAGACATTGAAACAGAAAATTCATTCATCCACTCATGCAGTTTTAGTACCAAGCACAGTTCCTGGTACATAGCACATAATCAATGAATATTTGTTATGGGTAAGACACAGTAAAGTGTAATGAAGATGACAGATAATTTGGCGTTAAAAATGGAATACACTGAGTTGTATCATGGAAATTCATTGAAGGCACTATGGAGGCACAAAGAAAGCACAGTTAACCCAGCCTCAGGCTTCCAGGAAAGTTTTCCAGAGGAAGTATCTTCTTAGAGGATGACATACCCTGAAAAGAAAGGCCTTCCATGCGGAGTGAGCAGCATATGGAAAGGCATCACGATGTGCAAGAACAGGACTATTTGGGGCAGTTGTCTGCCATTGCAGTAGTGTTATGGGAGAAGCAGTGAGAGATGGGGCCAGACGTAGGTAATTAGGACTCAGTGTAATAATTGCTATGGCAGTGGTAGAAATGAAGTACTCTATAAGAACAAAGGAAGGAGCTGTTAACTTCCTATTAAGGCCATGACAGTTGGACTCCATCTGAAGGGTGAGTCAGAGTTTGCCTCAGAGCAGAGTATAAAGAGCATCCTAAACCAGGAGAATGGCCTGGAATCGTAAGAGGCCCAGTTGTCTTTAAGAAATGGTTAGAAGTCAGTGTGGTTCAATGGAAGGATGCTGAGATGCATTATGAAAATAACAGCTCAACACTTATAGCATTTACTATGTGCCAGGCATTGTGCTAATGCTATTAACTCATTTCCTCTTAATGACAGCCTTATGAAGTAGGTATTTTTATTATGCCCATTTTACGGATGAGGAAATTGGAAGGTTAAGCAACTTGGCCAAGGCCCCTTAGCTAGTTAAGTGGCATATCTGCGAGTCAAGCCCAGGCCTATCAGATTCCAAAGCTCATGCTTCAAAACACTAACTGTACTGGTCCTGTAGTTGCTTGGCAATAAAATCAAAGTAGTCAAAGAGCTTTGGAGGAAAATGGTGAGATCAGTTTGGGGCGTCCAAAGAAGGTGCTGAGAATGCAGCTACCTATACACCTCTGTAGCTAAGAAAATATGAGCCGGCTGTAGATAAGATCTGGGAGTCATCAGCTAATTGGTAGTTGCTAAAACCATGAACATTGATATGAATGAAAAGAGAAGAGGGCCTAGGACAGAGCTCTGTGCACCTTGGACATTTGAGAGCCAGTTGAGGGGGGACAAGCAAAAGATGCTGAAAAGAGGAAGCTGCAGAGGTAGGAAGGGAAAACAAAGAGCTGCTACCTAGAAGCCAGTGGGCACCAGTGTCACATGCTACAGAGTTGGCCAGTCAGATGAGGACTGCAAAAAGGCCTGTAGAACTTGCAGATGACCTCACAAGTGACCTTGTGCAGACCAGTTTCCCAAGACTGGTAGATAAAGGGCAAGGGACAATTGATAGATTTATAATGAAACTACATACGACTTCTCATTTTTCAGTATTCATGAAAAAAAAAGAAAATCATCCTTGTCAAACGACATTTCCTGATTTGGGTACAGGAAAGTGCAGTTGCTGCAGCAAAACGCAAGATGTAATGTGGCTGTAGGGTATTTGGCAAGCCACTCACTTTTCTTCTCGGGGCCTCAGTTTCCTCACCTGTAGACAATGATATTAGAAGAGACAGACTCTAAGTTTTCTCCCAGATCCAAAATTCTATTCTCTGCCATTCCAGATGCTCTTTGAGCATGCTGGTGTTGATGGGGAAGGTGAAATAGGACTCGGGTGCGGTGAAAGAGAAGCCCCCCACCCCACTTTAATCGCTGCAGTTCCCCTGTGGTCTCTTCCCTCTCAGTCTTGTTTTCTCCCCAGTGCTATTGGAGCCAGTGATGAGAAACACATGTTTCTGGGCAGCTCTGGTGTTGCGCAATGCCGCCAAGGGGAGGGAAAAAAAGAAAAAAAAAAGGAGAAAGGAAGGAAAGAAAAGAGCTTTGGTATTCTCAGCCTCCACAGACAATTCCCCCATTGATGTGCTGTGAGTCACGGCGGGCCGCCAGGCCATCGCGGTTTCTGAATCACTTCCTCCAAGAGAGGCTCTCCACTTGTTCCTGGGCTGGCTTTGGCCAGGGCTGGAATGCAAGGAGGTTGGGCCCTTCAGAGTGCCTCTGACTGCTTTCCTCTTTGCTGGAGCTCCAGCCGCAGAGGTGGAAAGGCCTGGCTGGAAGGAGACGGGGAAGCAGGTTGAAGCTGCTTGTTCCAACTGGTGGACCCGCCCTTACAGAACCAAAATTCATGCCCCCTCCCCGGTCAGAGACGGATGCAAGGTGAAAACCCAGATTAAAGGCCACAGTTTTCTCCAGTGGGCACCAGACTCAGCCAGATCTGGATTTTCCATCTTCTCCACCTTGATTCTCTGGCTGATGTGGACAAGAGATGCTGACATCTTTTGGGCAGAAGTAGATGTAAAGTGGATCCTGGTCATTCCTCCAACGACTCCCATTAGGGTATCTTGGACTGCATCTCTTGGTCTCCCATCTTGCAATTTCCATCTTTGAAGACAAGGCTATTAGTGGCCTGAGATGCCCTCACCAGGCTTACGGTACTCAAGTGAGAGTCTGTTTTAAGTTCTTGCTTAGAATAAGCTTCATTCATTCAACAAAGAACTTTAATCCTCACTCTGGGCCACATTTTGTGTAGACACCAGGGGTTCCAAGAGGAAATGGATATGGTCCCAGCTGTACGAAAGAGAAAGAAATGGTAAATCAGTGATGCAGATTCAATGTGGCAGGTGCTCAGGTAGAGGGACCCAAAGAAGATCTTCAGACACAGACTTGGGGTCAGGGGAACTCAGGGAGGGCATCCAGAAAGGTTTGTTGGATTGGATAAGGCAACATTTAGCACCATTTTCCTTTGTCCAGCATCATCGCCCTCTCCCCTCATGCCTGGCCTCAGGACTTTCCAGGTCAGTACCTTGACAGAACACTGGAGATGAGACCCACTGTCAGCCCCTATAAGAGACGAAGTGGTCTCTTCCCTCCTTGCCAACAGAAGGCACTGTTTCCCAATAACCCCAGCAGTTGGGAATGTGCTAGAATGCCGCCACCTTGTGGGCACACTGAGCCTTGCCCGTTTCACAACTAGTGCCTCTGGGGCATTTCTCAGGGGTGGATTGACCTGGAAGCAATCCTACAAAGAAACAGGGTCTGGCATGGCTACTTACCTGATTGTAGTTACAGGCAAAGGGTAAAAAAGGAGCACATTTTAAGAAATCCTCCTGTCCACATCAGCTGGCTGAAGTCTCCCCTTAAGGGGGTAGATTTGAATAAAAAGCTCCTTTACAGCAGGCACCATATCTTAACCTTCTCAGTGTCTCTCATAGGCTCTACCAGGAGGTCAGGCAGGTCATAGTGCTCGGCACATGGATGTTAGATGGAATCAATTACTGTAAATAATCAGCCAGAATGACAACAAGGGCTCTCTCTCTGTCTTGTAGCAATATGTCCCTAGCACCTAGCACAGTGCCTGGCCATACAAGTATATGCTGAACAAGTGAATGAAATCAAACACTTAAAAGTAAAGTTCTGGAAACAGCAAACATTGTTTGCTGGAGAGGAGTGTATATATATATATATATATATATATATATATATATATATATATATATATATATATATTCTGTATTGTCTAGTAGAGCCTCCTATTTCTTGGGTACATCCCAGAAAGGTACAATAACTGGCTACGGTCACACAGCTGGGGACCCGAGGGCATGTCAATTGATTTACCACTGTGATTGCCTCGCAGGGTCAGCCCACACTTACATGAGGAACAAAGCAAGGCAGGACATTTGTCTAGAGTTATACCTAGTGGAAGAGCTTTCCATTGAGGATTTCTGAAATACCTTTTCAAGGCCTCTAAGACTGACCTGTCTTCCTAGCGAAATAAGGAATCCTAGCTAGCGTGTTGAGTACAAAAGTAAAGAATGTCTAGCAATCCAAGGAATATAGAAAGAGCTGAAACGCAGGCACTGGGCACACAGAATGTGATGCAGGAGGTGCCACAGGCATGCTATAGGGCCATGTGGAGCTTTTGTCTCCCAGGAAAAGCTTGTGAAATGGTACAGCCCATGTCCTGATGATGAACTTGAGCTCCAGGATGGGTGATGATTATGCAGATGGAGAGCAGTCTGGCCCACATGTAAGAACAAAGTGTCTGGCCATCTCCGCAGCACACCATCAAAGACCTCATTCTCTCCGGTTCACCCTCTGCCCTGTGCCACACTCCCCAGCTTAGACCATCAGTGGGTCCCCATTGCCCACAGGATAGAATCCAGGTACCTTCACCCCCTTACCATCTGGCCGCACTCCACCTCTCTAGCCATATGGTTCATCCCTAACTGCCTAGCCCTTCACACCTTGATCACACTATCTGCCAGTCTTGAGTGTCTTCCAGTCCTGGCTCCACCACTTATAATCATTGTGACCATAAGGAAATCACTTAAACTTTCTGTGCCTGTTTTCTCACCTGTAAAATGGAGATCCCAATAGCATTTCCTGGAATGTGTTGTTGAGTTCAGCATGTGATACCCTCTGAACAGTGCCTGGCACGTGTATGCTCTCAATATGTTAGCAATAGTTACTGTTACTGTCACCGAATCCCCCGTGCTTCCTCAGGCTCCCATCCCTTTGCATATTCTATTCCCTGTGCCTGAAATGTCCTTCTCTGCCTTCTCCCTCAGATAAGCACATCTTTCTTCAAGATGCAGCTCAACGTCCCCTGTAGCCACAGGGGAAGTTAATTGTGCCCTCATCTCTGTACACACCCTTACTGCATGTTCATCAGAAGTCCCATTGGCACCCTGAACCTCCTCGCATGGGGGTAATGGCATCTGTTGATCATGATACCACGTGGATCAGATGGGCAACTCCATAGTCATCCCGCAGGCTGTGTGAATTACAGAGCCCTTGACAAGCATGAGACATGTGTATTTTTGTAATTACAGAAGGGATGTCAGCTGCCTGGCTTCTGACCTGCCAGAGCAGGGCCAGACTGTCCCCAGAGCCCCAGCCTGCAGCAGGGCAGGGCCCCCTCCCTCTCATACATGCAAGCTTGCTCTGCAGCCCTGCTCTTCCACACTTGCTTCACAGGCGCTGGTAGCTCAGCTCCTTGCCCACCTG
Organism: Stenella coeruleoalba; assembly: GCF_951394435.1. Taxonomy (NCBI): domain Eukaryota; kingdom Metazoa; phylum Chordata; class Mammalia; order Artiodactyla; family Delphinidae; genus Stenella; species Stenella coeruleoalba. Next base: position 14,596,171 of record NC_137157.1, read on the forward strand.
CCAGGGCCCAGGGGCCCCCACTCACTCCTCACCCACCACCTTCCTCTGGTTTCTCCCGCACTCTGGGGGCCTCCCAGACTGCCTTCCTCTTTGCTCCCTCTGCCTTGGCTTGGACTATGTTTACAGTAAAAGTGGAAGGGTCCCCTCCTGGCTCCCCACCCACTCTCCCTTGTTCCTCTGTACCCCGCATCCCTCTTTAATGTCCTCAATCCATCCCAGGGCATTTAACAAGCCTTCCTTCAAGCACTCATCAAGCATTGTGTGAAACATTACTCTGCAAGGCATTGTGGGAGATTCAGCAATGAATAAGATGCAAACACTGAGCTGGTGAGGGGAGGGGAGGGCAAACATTTGTTGAAGGTCTGCTCTGTGCCTGCACAATGCCAAATACTTAGGTTATTCCCCTGAATTTGCACCGTAGGCTCTGTTATATAATCCCTACTGCACTGCACACACAGCTGAGATTTAGGAAACTCACCTGAAGTTACTCCATTACTACATGGCAGAGAAAAAATTTTAAACCTGCATCATTTCCCTAAGCCATACCCTCAAGCAGCATATGGCACAGTAAGACAGATGCATGCAATACAGAGATAAGTGGGATCCAGAACCCAGTAATGAGCATTCTAAAGGCAATTTCAAGCCAGATGTCTGTGTTGACTGTCATCACATATGTCCAGGATTGCTGAATTTCTCCTGTATTCTTCAGCCTGAAACTTGTTGGAACTACAGATCTGTCGGTCATTTTAGTTAGACCCAAGGGACTGGGTGGTGGCAAGAATGCTAACAAAAACTTATTAAAAATGAATTATAGTTATACTCCAATAAAGATGTTTTAAAAAAATGAATTATAGGACTTCCCTGGTGGCGCAGTGGTTGAGAATCCACCTGCCAATGCAGGGGACACGGGTTCGAGCCCTGGTCCAGGAAGATCCCACATGCCACGGAGCAACTAAGCCCGTGCGCCACAACTACTGAGTCTGCGAGCCACAACTACTGAAGCCCATGCGCCTGGAGCCCATGCGCCACAACAAGAGAAGCCACCGCAGTCAGAAGCATGTGCACGGCAATGAAGGGTAGTCCCCGCTCGCCGCAACTAGAGAAAGCCCGCGCGCAGCAACGAAGACCCAGTGCAGCCAAAAATAAATAAATAAATAAATTTATTTTAAAAATAATGAATTATATATGAGAGTTTCATCTAAGTGCTTTGCATGTACTAATTCAGTTCATACAGCAAGCCAATGAAGTTGGTACTGTTATCACCATTTTAGTGATGAAGAAACCGAGACATACCAAGATGAAGGAACTTGCCCAAGATTACAGAGCTGGAAGTGGCTGAGCTGGGGTTTGACCCTGGAGAGGCTGACTCTGGAGTTTGGGCTCCTGGTAACTTTACTGTACTGTCTCTTAATGCTTAAAACAGCATATACTCTATGGGTGGGACTCTTGCTATATGCCAGACACTGTGCTGATGCTGGAGATTCAATGGTTAAACAATTATGCATGATCCCTGCCCTGAAGTAACCCAAGGCCTAAAGGGGGAATCAGCTATAAACGAGCAATTTCAGTACAGTACTGTCAGTGCCCTGGAGGCTGCAGGGTACAGGGTTAGGAGTGGGCTCTGGAATCTGCCTGAGTTAGAATCACTGTTCCTCCACTTCCAAGCTGTGTGATCTTCGGCATATTAACTAACCTTTCTGTGCCTCTATGATACCACTACCTACAGTTGAGAGCATCACTGTAAGGATTAAATAAGGTAATTTGGAGTGATGGATACCATAGTGTGACATACTGCTTAGATTTGATTCCTGGTTCCATCACATCCTAGCTGTGTGGCCTTGAACAGGTTACTTCTCATGTCCCAGTCTCCTCATCTATAGACTGGGAATAATAGTATCTACCTTGCAGACTCATAATCAAAATAGGATGGTAAAGCGCATGATTTGTGAACACTCTTTGTGTAATAACTGGCATTATTAGTTGGGTCTGTCCTCCTGGATATCGCCAAGTGTTACTATCACTGAATATACTGTGCTTCCTTGTACTCCTGTTTGCACATGCTGTTCCCTGTACCTTCTCTACCTTCTCCCTCAGAGGGACAACAGCTCATTCTTCAAGGTCCAGCTCAATGTCCCCTGTGTTCCTTCTTATGGCTCCTGCAGGGGAAATTATGCTGTCATCTTTGTACATACCCCTAGTTTCTAACACCCACCCTTGTCCCTGACACAGACATAGGACTAAGTTCTAAGGAGACCCTGACACTTTTTTTCCTACTTCCCCACTGAGCTGTGTCGCTTGGGATCACAGAGGACTGTGAGTGGACTCTGAAATTAGTATGAACTTAAGGAGGAAGTTGTCAGAAACTGCCACAAAATACAGTACCTATCTATTACTGAATGTGCACTTAATCCATATGTAATATCACTATTAGTCTACTAGCTCATGTTACATGTGGGCTAATGTTCTAGTGCATTCTGTTTTCTAATACAAATCATTTGTATTCTGGTTGGGTATGTTTTGTTTTTTGCTTCTAAGACCCTGAAGACAGTGTAATACAGGTATTTAGCAGGAACTAAGAAACAGCCTTACAATCAGTCCTACATTCTCTCATGTATTCATGCTTGTATCCATTTGTTCACGGGGATTTATTATGCACATGTTATAACAATTATGTATCAGGGAGTCAGGCTTACACCTACACTCAGATGTGCAAAGAAAATGTCATTGCTTTATTTTCTAGAATTTCATAAGCATCCTCACCCCACAGTTGGTGGAGAAACTTGGACAAACCAATTAATGATATCTCGGCCTCTTGTGGTTTGAACAGTCTCTTTTCAGTTTAGAAATTCAGTCTATCCCAGTTCTAACTCTCCAGCAGAGCTGGGTGAAGTTGTCTCTTTGGGATGACTTGATCCCTTTAGAGAAACACTCAGTCTTTCCAATTTTCACTCTTCCCCCCTTCTCCTCCCCAAGGTGGTGTCTGGGTTTATAGCGGCCAGCTGTGTCTTTGGGGCACTGGGGGTGGCAAGGAGAGAAGGGTGGAGGTCTCCTGACCTCCTAGTGGTCCTTGGCTGGTCTCCACCAGGGGCCTATGGGTCTGACTTTGGCTGTGTTTGGCTGGCAACCGTTGAGGAGTAGTCAGCCTGATCTTGTCTTGGGTGTTCAGCTGATGACACTGGAGCATTACTCCGGCCATCTGTTCTCTGAGCACAGGCAGGGCCCCCTGGGAGCATGGCCCGCCACCCTTGCTGACCAAGCTCCACCTCACTCTCGCTGGCACTTCCAGCCCCCTGAGGTCTGCCTGGGCTCTTGTGTGGTTTCCAGTCTGGGAAGCCTACATGTGAGTGGTCCCTGGCCGAAAGCTCACTTGGCCTGATGGCAGCAACCTTCCTCAGCAACAGCCCTGCTCTGAATCTCCACTAACTTCTAAATCCCCCTCGGTACTCACAGAAGCCTCTGGTTCCTTTCCATGTCACTTGAGACTTGAAGAGGGCTCCAGAGAGCAAACTCAGGCTCTCTCAGGCTGAGACTGACAGAGCGTGGGGGAGGGCACCTGCAAGGGGGTCTGTGCCCAGAATCCCACGTGAGAATGCGACAGAAGCCCCCCCTCTTCATCAGCTTTCTCCTCAACCCAGCAAGGTCCCCTGTCCCGACACTTCAGCTCAGAGGCGATGTTGGCAAACCCCACTTCTCACCGGCCCCTCCCTCTGCATCTCTCTCTCCCTGTCTTCTTCCCCCAGTCCCCTGAGGTGGGGAAGGTGACTTAGTTCTTTTTTTTTAAATTATTTTATTTATTTATTTATTTATTTATGGCTGTGTTGGGTCTTCGTTTCTGTGGCGAGGGCCTTCTCTAGTTGCAGCAAGTGAGGGCCACTCTTCATTGCAGTGTGCGGGCCTCTCACTGTCGTGGCCTCTCTTGTTGCGGAGCACAGGCTCAGTAATTGTGGCTCACGGGCCTAGTTGCTCCGCGGCATGTGGGATCTTCCCAGACCAGGACTCGAACCCGTGTCCCCTGCATTGGCAGGCAGATTCTCAACCACTGCGCCACCAGGGAAGCCCGACTTAGTTCTTCATTCTCTCTGGCATGGACATCCCAATATCGTGTCTTCCTCCCGTGGGCATTCGCCTCGTGGTTCAGCCTAAAGAGCAGAAGAGATAACCCACTCTATCCCTTAAAAGAAAATCTACATCCCACTCCCCATCTGTCAATAACATCAAAAAGAATTTAGAAAAGTCTGTTTTTACTTGATACTATGATCCTATAACAGACTCAGAAATTCCTCTGAATGTTAAAAGCTGAATATTGATCCCCTGTCACTTCCATGTGCTTGTTTTCTGACTCTAGACTAAGGAAGTCTGGTTTGCTCATCTATAAAATGGGGACATAAGAGCCCACCTCATAGGCTCTTGAGAGGATTAAAGGAGATGATGTAGATTTAATGCTCAGCCCATGGTAAATGCTCAATAAATATTCTGCTGCTGTCACACTCCTCATCCTCCCCAGGATGAGCACATGCTGGGCAAGTCACAGGGAGATTCCACACAAGGAAATGCAAACGAAAGGACATTCTGCATTATTATCTTTCAGAAAACCTACTGATGGTTCAGTGTCCTTGTTCATGAAACCAGTATCACTTGTTACATTCCGTGGACCAGAGATCAAGGAGGGTAGACAAGGAAGCAGGGAACACTCACTGTATTCCTCAATAACCCAGTGAGCACAGGATTTGCAGATTTAAAAATTGAGGCTCAGAGATGGTGAGCAATTTTCTCAAGGTCACAAAGCTAGTGAAAGTGTCAGCATTTGCACCCAAGACTTTCTAACCACATTCACTAGACTCACTGTCTTCTCCAAGCACTCTTCCCACCTCCCCAACCCCAACCTTTCACCTCCTGTGTCTCCTGATCGGAAGCTGTCTTCCATCTATGGGCAAACTAAAATTGTTCCCATTGGAAGCCTCCCCCCAAAATATAGTATCAGCCTGGTCCCTGCAGACCCTCCAGGGATGCTAACTCTGGGTTTGGTTGGAAGGAGGGTCCCAATATTTTTTTTCTTAACTTGCTTTCTTACCTTTTTTTTTTAAAAAAAAAAAAAAAAAGGAAAGAGGGGGAAATGTATCCGGGCTGGGAAAATCAGTGGCGGGAAGGCAACTTGATAACTGATGATTTTCTGAGTGCTTCAGCCTGAAGAAAGCCAACAGCTGCAACATATTGGTTACATGGAAATCATTAAGTCATTCTGGGAAGGAATGACAAATGTGTGTGCCTGTGTATGGTAGACATGTGTTTACGTGTGGAGCAAGGCACCCACAGAGGGAATTGCTTCAATATTGCCTCCAGACCAAGAGGGGAAAAAACCCCATTGCAGGAGAAGGTTCTGAAAATCAAATTCTTCGTTAGTGTGAAGCTTGAACTGAAAACTTAGGGGGTATTCATCTATTCCTTGGCATCTAACCTGATAGGGACTCCCTTTGGAAAGAGGCAGCACTGTGGGGTGGAACCAGTCTGGACAGGGTGTCAGGAACCTTCAGTTCTAATTCTTCTCTGTCGGTAACCTGGGTGTGACCCTGAGGAAGTTTCTCCTCCGTTACGGGCCTCAGTTTCTCAAATGTAAAATGAGGGGGTTTGGCGAGATGGTCTCTGATGGCGCTTCCTGCTCTGACGTTCTATCAATGTGCAATAAATTTTTGTAGCATAAATTCTGTGAGACTGAACTTCTGCTTCTTAGAATAGAGCTGCCTGTTCCCACGACCCCCACCCAAAAAGTATTTCCTTTAGTAAAACCAAATTTTTTGTATAAATATCAATTTGCCTAGTTGCGTATATCATTTGCATTCACACTTTTGCTATGCTCCATAAATTAACCCCCCAGAGTGTAAGACAATTGAAGAAAAAAATAACTTTTTTTAAGTTAAAGTCACTTCCAGCAAAAGTGCTCACATCCCAGACTTGGGTGCATGGAAGAGCTGAAGCATGCCATGGCTCACGGGACAGAGAACTAGCTTCCCTAGGCTTGGCCTCTGAACTAATAACACGTGGACCTTGAAACACCTGAATTCGAGCTGTCCCTGGGCCATGGAGAATCTGGCTATCTGTTCTACACTGAGTGTATGTGCTGGGTTGGGGACTTAGGGAAGGAGAAGGCAGGAGCCAGTTGTTGCTCAGACTCAGTTTGATCCTCTTGATGACCCTAAAGGTAGAGTTTTCATCTCTGTCTTAAAGTAAGTGGCAGAGTCAGGAGCCAAACCAGTTCTTTTACATTCCAGTAAGTATGCTCTTAACCACGATATTCTAATGCAGAATCTCTCAACCTCAGCATGTTAACCTTTAGACTGGTTAACTCTTTGTTTGGGATGTGTTATGGGCTGAATGTTTGAGTCTCCCCAAAATTCATATGTTGAAGCCCTAACCTCCAATATGATGGTATTTGAAAGTAGGGGCTTTGTGAGATAATTAGGTTTAGATGAGGTCAAGAGGGTGGGACCCTCATGATGGGATTAGTGCCCTTATAAGAAGAGGAAGCATGAGAGAGAGAGAGAGAGAGAGAGAGAGATTTCTCTATCTTTCTGCACTCACTCACCTAGGAATAGCCACGTGAGCACCAGTGAGACAGCCAGTGAGAAGGCGGCTGTCTACAAGCCAGGAAAAAGACTCTCAGGAATCAAATCTGCCAGCAGATTTGATCTTGGACTTCCCAGCTTTCAGAACTGTGAGAAATAAATGTCTGCTGCTTAAGCCACCCAGTCTATGGTAGTTATATAGCAGATCAAGCAGACAAAGAAGGGGGACTGTGCTATGCATTGTAGGATGTTTGGAAGCATCCCTGGCCTCTACCCACTAGATGCCAGTAGCAATCTCCCTAGTTGTGACAAGTATGTCTGGATATTGCCAGATGTTCACTAAAGGGGAAAATTTTCCCCAGGTGAGAACCACTGCTCTCATGTCAGTCCAAAGAAGGAGGAGAAAATGGCAGCAACAAAACCCATACAATATGATGCTCAAATTCAAGCCTAAAAAATGAGCCCAGAGATGGAGTTGGGTTGGCATCAGTGGCAGTTAGGGAAGCACGGAGCAGGTCAGGGCAAGCAGTTCCATGACTTCAGATATGAACAAACTGAACCATCCAAAGCACCTTCTTGTGATGAGGTATCAAGAATGACTGAGTTGGCATTCATGCGAGCAGGCACCAGTGATCCTTAGTTCAGAGACTTACATTCATTTGCCCAAGAGCCATGTGTCAAAAGCCTGCTGAGTTCCAAGGACCGAGCTGGCCCTGGGAAGCCGAGATGAATGAGCAGAGCCAGCCCTGCCCTCCCAGAGCGTGCATTCTATGGAGAGAGAAGGGCATGTTAACAATGGCACAGGTAACAACAACTTCACCCAGAAGCTGTCAGCTGGAGACCTCCTGACCCTTTAGGAGCTAAGGAAAATTCCTCGGCCTCCCTCAGATGTTGCTAATCCCGGTGGGCTCATCTTCTCCAGAACCCACAGCCTTTGGGGCACTGGCTCCCCCATGGCTATCGTCTTCCAACACATCGACTCTAGCATAAGTTCAGCTGCTTCTCCTGTTCCCATCACAAACAGTAATCTCCCACCAAGGACGGTATGCTTAGTGGACTCGCTGACCTCCTTAGTCAGGTCCCAGGGAGGAGTCTCATCTCACAAAACACAGCCTTCCTCCATCCTGTTGGCCTTCCTTGCTCTCCCATCTCCGCTCCTCAGCCCCCTCCAAGTTCACGAAAATCTCCCCATTTCTTCTCATCTTCCTTTGCCGGACATTCCCTGCCACCCATAAGGCCCTGGCTCCAGCTGGACCCATGTCCTTGGGAGGCTCTTTTCTATCCCAATCAGATAGCAAAGTATTTTCCCCACAAAAACTCCCTCCCTAAGGAGAACTATGGAAGAAGCCATTATAAAGTAATAAAATAGATTCATATCAGTGTAGTAGTACTTGGTATTATAATATGTTTGTCCTCTAATGTTAGGCAATGAGCTAAGTGCTTAACATGCATTATCTCATTTAGTGATAGGATCAGATCTTTACAATGCTGTGCAAAGAACACACAGCAAAGTGATTCAGACTGTACTCTCCGGAGTTCGAATCCCAGCACTGTTTCTTAATAGCTTTGTGAGTCTGGGTTTTTTTCACTTCACTCCTCTGAGCCTCTGTTTTCTCCTTCATTTGTGAAATGGGGATAATGGGAATATCTTCCACTTCAGGTTGTCCTGAGGATTGAGAGGGTAAATAAAGGTGTAAAGTGCTCAGAACAGTGTCTGCCACTTACTACAAGCTCAGTAAATGTTGGCTGTTACTGTAATCACTGAAGAATAGAGAGATGTGGGCTTGAGTCTGCTGTATGACAAGGACAATTCCCAGGGCAGGGGAACTGGAGGAAGAGACCCATAGCCAGTTTGCCCCCAGGAACATCTGATGCCCTGAATTTTATGCAGTCAAGCCCTGCTGCCCATGCCTTCCCAACCTTGTCAGCGTTCCCTCTTGGCTTTCCCCAATTGATTTTTTCATTCCCACAAGGCTCAGTGAGACACTTTGGAAAATATTTTCCAAAATAAATTTCAAGTCATATTTGACCCACACCACCCAATTCTGTGGCCCAGCCCTGTCTACTAATGTTCCCGCCCTGTCCCTATTTAGACTGAGGCTTATAACTGACCAGCCCTTCACCAGGGCTTCCCTGTCCTGCCACCTCCTGCCTGAGTCATCCCGTGATGTCACAACCCTAGGTTTATGATACTGGCCAGCGTGGTCTCAGGGATGACTATAGACGGGCCCTGCCTGAAGCCCAGCTGTGAAACCAGTCATGTTGCATTCCACACCCCCTCACCCCTTTCTTTCATGAAGTAATGGAAAGGGACATTCTGGGAGTCAGACAGAACAAGGCTGCCTCCAAGCTCTGCTCTTTCCTTTCTGTGTGATCTTGGACCAGGAGGGCTTATGAAGTCTCAGTTTCCTCATTAGTAAATGGGGATGTTGGAGGATTAAATTAAACAGCCTACCTAAGTCAAAGCACCTAAGCTGGTACATAGCAGGTCATCAGCATCATAGCAGTGCCACAACTATGATGCCTAACAAAACACCCCAAAACTCAGTGGCTTAAAAAATAACCATTAATCTTGTTCTCGCTGGTTGGGTGGGAATCGGCTGACCTAGACTGGGCCTGGATGGACTTGGCTCCACATGGACCAGCAAGCTAGCTGGGGCACATTCTCAGCATGGCAAGTGCAGAGGTGCAAGAGGACACGCCCAAGCACACAAGCTCACGTTAAGCCACTATTTGCATTGTGTCTACCAGTATCCTGTTGGCCAAAGCAAGTCAAACGGCCAAGCCCAAAATTAAGGACAGAGTATGTATACTCCTCCTCTAATGGAAGAAATTATAGAGTTTCTTGCCAAAAGGTACTGGTACAGAGAAGCATGGAGAATTAGGAACAGTGATGCAAAATAGTACAGTAGATGGTCAGGAAGTATTTGTTTCCTTATTTCCAACTTTCCTCCACACCAGGGCCTCTTGGTTTCTCTTCCCGCTCTTAAAACTCACGGGGAGGAAAGAGTGTAAAATTCACGCACATTGTGTAAGTGACCAATGACTGTCAGATAGCATCTCAGCATTTAGAGAGGGCTTTCTAACAACAACAAAAAACATCATTGCTCACCTTAGTGTTTACTGTGCAGCAGGTTCTGTGTTCAACCTCTACTCTGTGTGTATTATATCATTTAATCCTTACTGCAGCCCCGCAAGGCAGGTGGCAGGTAGCACTACATTCTCATTTTATGGCTGAAGAAACCAAGGCTTTGAAATCAGCCCAAGGTCATTTAGCTAATAAGTCCCAAAGAGGCCTTACAAAGTCAAGTCTCAGATGCAGATATATTGCACCTTTCCATTAAACCCCTGAAGGCAGGGTTCTCCCTGGGACCAAAACTTTAAGTCTGAGTTTCCTCAAACTTCATTCATCCATCGCCAACTTTATAATTTTTACCATATTTATGTATTATCTATACTATAATTTATGTAGTTCATCTAATTATTGGCTATTCTTTAAATTTAATACATTTTAACTTAAATAAATGTATTTTAAAAGAAACTCCATATGACTACCATAAACAGAAAACCAGTGTCTCCTGCCATAAACAAAGGAAGGTAACCACAAAAAGGTTTACAAAAACAAAGCAACATCGGGAAATTCATGCCAGATACTCTTGCCTGCTGTGAGCTCCAAGAGAAAGTTACAAGTTTGCAGGTGTGGAGGACACTTAAAGAGCACCAAATTGAGACTCTCCTTGATGGAATCTGAAGGCTGGAAAATTACTTGAGAAGGGAATAACCTTCTCACTATGTGCTTCTATCTATTTGATGCTAATCCAAGCATCACCAAAAGTCATTTCAGGGGCCACAGGAACTTCAGCCCAGCCTCATATATCTGCAGCCTTAGAGGAAGAACCCTCAGTAGGTTCTGAGAAAAGAACACCAAGGCACCTTTCTGGAGGTCCTTTAATCCCTCCCCTGCTGACCACTTGGATTTGGTCTTCATAGACCTGAAGGGGAATATTCTTGATGGTGTCTTCCAAGGGCAAAGGCCAGTTTTCTAGTGACACAGAGAATAAGTAGAAGAGAGAAAACCCAGACATGCCAAACAGGTGACCAGATCAGCCCCAAGCCTTTGGCACTGATAGAGATATACAGACCTGGGCTGATTCCAATCCAAGGGAAGTTCACTTGGTTCCCCAGACAAGTAGGACAGGGAGCTTCAGGGGAGTCAGCCCTCATCTCTCTTCCTGATGACTTCTTACTGTCTGTGCAGAATTGCTCACCAAAAATCCCTCCCACAAACCCAACAGGTCTCCACTCACGCCCACCGCTCCACCTGGAATATCCACCATTAGCATATCTCCTCCAACACAGAGCCAGAGAGGGGACACGGTTATGTGCTGTCCCTGTATTCCTACAATATCCACCTCCATTCTTCCCACCAATTCTTTGTTTCTCAGACTCTGCTCACAAAGGCAGTCCCATCAGAAGTGCCTCAATCCCTCACTCATACCTCAAAAAACCTTGCCCAGAGTCTGTAGTGCCTGGGAGACCTTCTCAAGGCCTTCCTGCTTCTGTAACACTGCATTTGCAACCCTCCTGGAGCACCTCTTATAGCACATTCTGTTCCATCTTTATTCGTCTATTATCCCAAAAAGATCTAGTGCAGAGAAGTACTCAAGAAATGCTTAAAACTCAGATGTAAATCTCTATTAAAATTGCCAGCACTGAGCAAGCACGTGAGTAGGACGCTCAGTCCACCACCATCTCAGGAGGACTCGGATGTGAGAAACGGAACTATATTTTTCTGTGGTTCAACTTATTTCCTATTTCAAGCACCAGCATGGACAAAATTCAGCCATGTGTGTATCCCTCCCCTTCTCTCAGAGTTGTGATGAAGTTCTGGAGCTTTAGTTGGCTCTAAGGCTTTGAGAGACAAGAGTCAATGTCAGTGTCATTGGTCCAAGAGATATGCATTGCCCTGTGGTCTTCAGTCGATGGTCCACACAGGTTGAATCCAATCCATTCCATCCCTGGGTTCCTTTCAGGTCTCTCTGTTGCATCTGTGCCCCTCCCGGATGCACAGGAAGCTTTCTGCTCTTCTCAGACCTCATTTGGCACAGGAAATCCTGTTGGAGGCTCTGTCCACTTTGGCGTTTCATGTAGCAATTTCTTGTCTAGGGTCTTGCTCCCTCCCCAGTGATATAGTTCTGCCAGAAAAGAGTGCACTGGTCCCCTCTGCACCTGCATGCCAGAGAACCTCCTTGGGGTTTGCCACCTACCCCAGGGCTCATGCTCTGGAAGCAGGTACAGCTCCCCATCTCCTCCCCGTGGAAATATCCACCTTTACAGTTTTACCTCCTTGTCTCCCCTCTCCCTACGAACTGGGAAATCCTTTTTCTCATCTGAGGTGAGAAGCCTTGCTCTCACTCACCATATTTCTCCCAAATCTGTGGCCTACTAGGCCAAGAGTCGTTTTGGTTTTCCTAAGGACTTAGGATTTTGAAACTCAAAAGCCAGGAGGTGCCTCCTCTCTGCTTTCTAACATCACATCCCTTTCCTGAGGCAGTGACCACAGCACAGACAAGTGGCTCAAATCGGGGAGGGTCTCAAGAGACAAAGGACAGACCAGAGTGAAAAAAAAATGACCAGTTAACTTTTCAGAAATATCATCCAGCCTCACAAATATTAAACAAACATGAAAGCACATGTTACTTTTAGAGCAATAAGTTAATGCAGCCAAGTTTAAGACACAAGGAAGTATTTTTCTGCCATTCCTAGACCCTTCGCTCTCTTTTAACTATTCTGTGGCTTTAGGAAGGATACTGGATACCTTCTTAATTTTTAAGAAGAGTGTTCTGAAGGAAGGAATGTCACTGTCAAAACCCCCATTTTTACCTCTGAGCCCTCTCCTGACTGTGCTCCTTCTGTATTTTCTCAGACCTGTGGAAAACGCTCCTCTCCCCAGGCACTGTCACCTCTCACCATCCTCCTCTCCGCCCCACCCCAACTCGTTTAAAATCATTCTCAAGAATTGAGACGGGAGGGAGGTGAGAGGGGCTTGGGAGGCACAGAGGCTCGGTGATTCCAAAAAGAGACCTGACCCAAGCTTCCCCCCCACTCCCTCCACTTTCCGGGAACAGCCAGAGGAAGAGGAGAAAGTCATCAAGGCTTTGATACTGAGAGGCCCCCATGCAGCCTCCCCGGGAGTGGAAGGAGGGAGCAGGCCGGAGGTGGAGAGAGGCTGCTTGTACTGTTCCAAGGGGGATTTCTCAACTTCCTGGCAGCCTCCAGTACATAAGCGTGTTTGTTTAGGAGGGGAAGGAATGTCATTGATTGCCCCGGTGGTGGTGGGGAGAGGAAAACAAAAATAATCTGCCCAGTGGTTCACTCTGTTTCCTGTGAATGTGTCTGTGTGTGTGAGTGTCTGTCTGCAGGCCTAGCGAGCTCCCTGCTTGTTTGGGCTGGAGAGGATTCCTTTGGAAGAGTTAAATGGAGCCAGAGCTGCTGAAAAGGCACCCCGAGGGCCCCTGACACTCACCTGGCAGGATAGCTGCCACCCAGCGCCCAGAAGAAGCAACTTTATTCTCAGCTGTAGCTTCTGGGAGTGATGGAGAGCACCTCCCCCATCCTCCTCCACTCTCTCTCCCCTGTCAGTATCTAGCCTTTTGGATGTGTGGTTTGTAGGACCCTCCCTTTTTGTCTCTTGTCTCCCCAGTAAACCGGGGGCCCCCTGAAGGGTAGCAACTCAGGCAAATTTCTCTTTGTTTCCCCTGCCTAGCACAGTTTGGGCACACAGTAGGTACTCAGTATGTCTGTGGGCCTGAACTCTGCCTCCTGTCTCCCTCCTTTAATATTTCTTTCCTCCCACCATCTGTCTTACCTCTTTCTTTAAGCACATTCTCTTAGTTAATGCTCTGAACAAATGAGCATTGTTATCCCCATTTTACAAACGAGAAGCTGAAGCTCAAGGTCAATTTCATCCAGCTAGTAAAATACTGGAGCTTTGAAATATTGGGATTTGAACGTGGGTCCTTCTGATCTCTTTCCACTACAGTTCTCTCCCCTCAACCCCTCCTCTGTTCTTCATTTGTCCTCCCTTTATGAGCCCGCTCTGCCTGCCCACACACACATTTCTAATTCCCCTCCTACATGTTCCGAGAGACCTCACTCAGTGGTTTCAAGGACTCTCTGGGTCTCCAGCAGAGGATGTAAGGAGACCCTTGAGGGATAAGATACGGTGGCAGGAAGAAAGTGTGAGAATAAACTTCATGCTGATCTCTGCTCAAATCTCAACCCCTCAAAGAGGGTTTTCCTGTTCCTGTTTTTAAAGCTAATCTTCTAAAATGCGAATTATGTGCGTACTTTATCATGTTCATAGTGAATCCACATAGTCATACAAGTAAAAATTTTAAATAGTTAAGAAGCACAAATAACTAGTCATATATTGAGATGCATCGTCAAACGTTTTGATAGGACACTGACCGTGCTTCAAGTCCCTTCGCAGTTTTGTGCCTCAGATCACACCTCTGGAATATGAGGCGAGTCCTTAACTGGGAGGCTGTCCAGAAGAAGTGCTCTGGCAGTGGGGGGTGCTCACCTTTGGAGGCCTGGGAGGGGCAGGCTGCAGTCCTGTGAATCCTGCGTGGTTTAACCTGGAAAATCAGAAAAGGGTTTCTGAAATAGTGGGGTCCCCTACCTCCCTCGGAGGAACTTGTTTAGGACTTTTTAATAACAGCTTTATTGAGATTTAATTCACATATCATACATTTCACCCACTGAAAGTGTACAATTCAGTGGTTTTTAGTATATTCACAGATCTGTGCAGCCATTACCACCTTCAATTTTAGAACATTTTCCTCACCCCAGAAAGAAACCCCATACCTTTTAAGAAGTCCCTCCTCATTTCCTCCTTCTCCCCCTCCCCCAGCGCTAAGCAACCACTGATTTGTTTTCTGTCTCTGTAGATGTGCCTATTCTGGACAGTTCATAAGAATGGAATCACACAATATATGGCATTGTGTGTCTGGCTTTTTTTTTCATTTACCATAATCTTTTCAAGGGTCATTGATGTTGTAACATGTATCGGTATTTCATTCCTTTTTATGGTTGAATAATATGTAGATATACCATATTTTTGTTTATCCACTTGTCCATTAATGGGCATTTGGGTTATTTCCACCTTTGGCTAATATGAATAAGGCTGCTGTGAACACTTTCGCAGCTTTTGGGGTGGACGTAGACATCTAGGGGTGGAATTAGGTTGACGTAGACATCTAGGGGTGGAATTGCTGGGTCAAGGGTACTTGTTTAAAATGCAGATTCCTGGGCCTACAGATCCTCTGGGAGGAGGCCTGGAATAGGCATTTTAACACCCTCCCCAGGGATTCTGAAATACACTTGAGCATTAGAACCGCTGGACTCAAGGGGGCCCCTGCTTATTCTAATCACATATCAGATCGCCAGTTAGAGGGAGGCCAGCCCTGCATGACTGCCTATAATTTAATCACCATTGGTTGACATTTGTGCGTCATTTATTTAGGCTTTTCTCATGTGTGATATGATGCCCTGGAACCACATTTAGTCCTCACAACCAATCTTAGAGGTCAGTATGATTTCTCCATGTAACTGCAAAGAGACAGAGGTGAGCCAATGCCCAGGCACACCCAGCTGTAAGCTTCAGAGCAAACCAGGGCCTCCTGACTTGAAGCCCAGTGCTTATCCATAATACCTCTTCTGACTGTTTTCTAAATCAAAGAGGAATCCATGTTATGGAGACTGTGAGGGGCTGGGGGCTGGGGTCCTACCTGCTCAGCCCCTTCCCCACTCCCACATTGGCCCTTGTGGCCCCTTAATGGAATCCTTAGTGCCTGAGGAACACAGTTTGAAAACCACTGGTCTAGGAACTCTAAGTCATCCCTCAAGGAGATTTTAATCTAGGTGAGATTAATATCATTTTATTAATTCATCAAATATTTCTAAATAGCTGCCTTGTGCCAGGCACTGTGGTAGATTCTGGGCACACAACAACAACAAAACAGAGTCCCTGCTTCCAAGAGGCCTATAGTCTAGCAGGGAGGCCAGTAGCAATGCACATGATAAATGCATGATACCAGAGGTTCATAGCTGGGAGTGTGGGCAGAGGAGGCAGTTACTGTGGCCTGGGGGTGCCAAGGAAGGCTTCCTGGAAGAGCTGAGGCCTGAACTGAAACTTGAAGACCGAATGGTCCTTCACCACGAAGAGGGAAGAGGGAGAGGGCATTTCAGGCACAGGATCCCAGGAGGTGTAAAGATAAGGAGGCAAGAAGAAGCCTGCGTGTTACCTCTGGTATGACTTAGAACGTCAGAGCCCCTTGAACTTCCTGGGCAGAACAAAACGGTGTTCAGTAGATGTTAATTGTTGTTTCTAGTTCTGTGTTCTCAGGCTGTGCACTTCAACCTCTGCAAGTGGTTTTTTGCTTCTAGAACTCATGGTTTGTAGAGTGGAAAGGCAGAAAGAGCGTGAGGCTGAAGAGGCGGGTCAAGATAGAGTGGGAAGGTGGTGGGACCTGATACCACCTGAGAACCACCAAGAGTTCTGATAACAGTCCTTCTCCAATAAAAAGAACTTGATCCATGGGCATTAAAGAAGCCAAGGAAATGCCAGGGAGAAGGTGGAGATAAATGATAATGCCTGACATGTCCACAGCAGAGACTGTGTACTTGGCATGCTTATAAACACACAGTATATAAGAACTGGTCACATTCTCACAGCATCCCTGTGAAAATGGAGCTGTCATTATCCTCACTTTGCAGATGAGGAACCTGAGGCACAGAGAGGTTAGGAAACTTGTGCCAGGCCACGTGCAAAGCAAGCAAGAGTATCAGGACATAAACCAAGCGGTCTGGCTCTAGAGGTCGTGCTTTAACCTCTTTACCTCTGGTATGATTTAGAACCTCAAAGCCCCTCAGACTCCCCAGGGAAGAACAAAACAGTGTTCAGTAAATGTTAATTGTTGTTGTTGTTGTTTCTAGTTCAGTGTTCTCTGACTGCACCCTTCAACCTCTGCAGGGGTGACTCAGGCTCACGGTGGAGGCCGGACAGGGAAGAGCAGCTCCATTTTTATCTGTTTTATGTACTGGGACACTGGGTACAATTTGATTATTTTCAAAAAGGGAACCACTGCTTTAAAAAAAAATGGAAAGCTACCTGTCCGATCAAACCATCTCATTTCTTAGATGAAGAAGTTGAGGCCCAGAAAAGTTGAGCAACGTTTCTGGGCCTCAAATCAGGGCCCTCAAATCTGGGCCAGCAAATCAGGGATAGAATTGAGCCTGTGGTCCAGGTTTCCTAACACCCATTGAACGAGCCCATTTCTCTTTTTAGGGCTTCCAGATATCCAAGGGAAAAAAAGATGAAAGAAATCAAAGATCCACAGCCAAGTTTTTTGTCCCGTTCCAGATATATTAATATACTGAGTATTTGGGCATGGTTGCCCACCCAAGATCAAGTTCACCATTACTGAACCTCACTGCAAAGGAAGGGAGGTCAAGGTGTCAAGATCATTTAGCAATGGGCTGTCACAGGGGCAACCCCTTTTAAATTGGATCTTCTCTCTCACCAGTGGCTAGGGAAGGTTGTAACACCAGGTCCAGCAAAATAATGTTGACTTTCTAACAGGTCTTGCCAGGGTTCTCAGCAGGCTCCCTCAGAATGAAAAGATGGCTCATTTTAGTTAGGAAGATATTCAGAAATATCCTCCTCCTATATAGGACTTTTATGGAAAAAAATATGTGTGTAGAGTTTCAAGTTCAAAAACACTTGTATTGCTGGAGGCGATGGGGAGCTGCCGAATGGTTTTAAGCAGGCGACTAGTCAGTAGAGCTTTTTCTTTTTCATTTCTTAAATTAAAAAAAAAAATTAACTCAATTAGAGCAAAAGTAACCTTTGGGTTCCGTTCGGGAGATTCAGGAAATTTCCTGGACTTGTTTGGGCGTCTGTTTAAGTCCATCGACTCCCTGTGGTTTAGAGAGCAGATTCCTAGAAGACAGCCCTCAAGCGGTGGGTTTCTGCGTAAGGTGACTTGTTCCTTCATTCAACGCATACCTGCTGAGCACTTGGTCTGAGCCGGGCCCTGAGCCAGATGCCAGGAGATTCACTATCAGCTGAAACCCAGGATTATACCAGGGGCCTTTAAAGCTTCTGGCAAACATTTGCTCTGATTTCCCTGAATGTCCTTCCTTCAAATACTTGGCCCCACTGTCTATGGATATGCCCTGATTTGGGTTGAGAAAATGAAGTCAGTGGCTTCGTGCCATATCAGCTATGAACAAATGTCTCCCTCTATCATAGTCACGGGAAATCCTGAGCCATTTATTCCAACCAATATCAACTGAGCCCCCAAATATATGCCAAATACAGTACCAGATTCTGAAGATGAAAATTAAAAAGATAGGGGAAATTCCCTGGCGGTCCAGGGGTTAGGACTCTGTGCTTTCACTGCTGAGGGCCTGGGTTCAATCCCTGGTTGGGGAACTAAGGTCCCACATGCGGGCTTGGCCAAAAAAATAAAAATAGAATTTAAAAGCCTTTCCAGTTTTCACATTCTATAATTTAATTGTCTATTAAAAAAAGAAAATTAAAAAGATGGAAGATAGTGAATATGTTATAGATAGATAGATGATAGCTAGATAGGAGATAGATATAGACAGATAACTGATTGCTAAGTAAGCAGCACAGAGTGAGTGCCCCTGACGGACATCATCTCTGCCCTGGGTGGTAAAAAGGTAGAGGTTGGCAGAGGGTTCACTGACAGCACAGAGGGGGCCACGGGACCCAACCTGGGAAACCAAGGAATGCTTCCTGGGGAGAAGGCAATGCCTGGGGGCAGTCTTGAAGGATAAATAGGAGTCAGATGAGGAGGAGGGTAAAAGGAGAACAGGTAAGCAAAAGCCCAGGAAGCCGTGAAATCCCTTGGGGTAAAAAGGGAACCACAAACACTTGTATTGCTGGAGGCTACCTAGTGAATTTAACAAGGCAGTGAAGTGGTGGGAAATGCATTTTAGATCTTAGCTGAAAGTCCTTTTCCAGGACTGCAGTGCCTTTCCCTTTCCTTCCACCACAGATGTCCAAACCTATTGTCCTCAGGGTCCTACCCAAGGCCTAAAGGCCTTCCCCAGCCACCAGGATTCCCCCTCTTTTCCTAATGCCTAAGCACTTGGGACCCGCCTTGCTTTGCGGGGCACTTCATCATACTGCCTTATGATTCCACAGAGAAGTCAAGTCCTTGGGCGACAGTGGAAGATGGCCTCACCTCGGTTTCAGAAATCCTGGGGTAGAAAACAGGGGCACTGCCACTTACTAACTGTGTGCCTTGCCCCTCTGAGCCTGTTTCCTCAGCTAGAAATAGGGGTAACAAAATCATATCAATCTCACAGAGCCAATAGGTATGTCAAGTCAAGAAATGAATACAAAGTGCCCCATAGAAATAATAGTCGATGCGTTAATTATTACTCTGAGCCTAGTACTAACTGCTGCACATGATGTCAAATCTATTAATCCTTGTAACGGCCCTATGGGGCAAAGTGCTGTTATGTCTCCATTTTATAGATGAGGAAACCAAGGTACAGAGTGGAAGAAGTCATTTGCCTAAAGTCACACCCCTTTATGTGAATGAGCTGGTATAGAACCTGAGGGTTGGAGCTTCACAGCCAACACTGTTGACCACTGAATAAACTGTCAAGTGCTGGTCAAATGACGTGTATTATATTATTATCCATAACTACCCAGTGAACAAATGGAAGTGAGTGCCAAAAACATCCACTGCAGTCCTGGGTCTTACAAACCTTGTGTGCATTATGTAAATAGAAAATGAGATTAAGAAAATACAGCAAAGCAGTGATTGCCCCTGCTTTTTGGTTTATTTCTGTACCAGTAATATATCAACACTTGAGCCAAGCTGAAAAATACATAGGAAGGAGAATGTCACCTAGGGTTTGCCAAACAGATGCCTAGAGGGCTTCTGCCCCAGCCCTGAGTGTCGTGCCCCAAACCCTTGAGCACAGAGCTACAGATCCACAGTCACAAAATCTGAGGGCAGGAAGGAACTTTGGAGATCATCTGGCCCATTCCTAATAGCTGACACATAAGAAGGCTAAGGCCCCAAGGGATGTCTTGCCCAAGGTCATACCGCTATTTCCCATTAATTTAGGACTTAACCGAATACTGCACACTTACAAACACAGTCTCATTTATGGATGAAACCCCAAGACCTTAAAGAAGTAATTTGCCTGAGGTCACAGAGCTATCAGATGTCAGATCTGGGATTCTAAATGTCCAGGCAAGGGCTCCACCTGCCATAGCACATTGCCCAGTAGAGAGAATAACCCCATGTACAAGTTGCCAGTTCAAGTCTCTTTTCTTAACACCAAGCTGCCACCTCCTGTGTCCTGGGAAATTTACCACCTCCTCCTCCTACCACATCCTGGCTGCCAGTGCTGGGACACCCAAGGTTCTGTGATGTGCCTGGTGACATGGGAGCACTCCCATTCATATACCCCAATACCCCTGCATTGCGCAACAAAGCCACTGGTCCAGGAGTTGCTGTAACACCTTTATCTGCCCCAGGCAGCCTCCATCTGCCAATCTGCAGCGACACTCTGGCGCCTGGTAAACCAACAGAAGGGGTGACAAGATCCTGGCCCTTCACTATCTGACTTGTTTTTGTAGGAAGTAAAATTAAGAGCCAAAAGCAAGTTCCTCACCTCTTAGACTATTCATTCCCTGCCTTCAGTGGCATAAAAAGGGCTCTGGCTTGGGCAAAGCAGACTTCAGGGTAGAGGTGCTAGAGTCAGATTACTCCAGGTTCAGATACTACATCCCCACTTGTTGCTGTGTAACCTTGGGCAAGTGACTTACCCTTTCTGGGCCTCAGTGTTTTCATCCATTAAGCAAAAATCTTAACAGTGCCCACCTCATAGGGTGGTAGGAAGACTAAATGGGGTAATGAATGAAGAGCGCTTTGATGCCTAGCAAATAGTAGCTGTTCAATAAAAAATGTAATTACTGGTGAGACCTTAGGAAAGACACAGCACCTCTATTGCCCATCTTTGAAAGCTCAGAGTTGTATCAGGTAGTTTCCAAAGGTCCCTCCTGCTCTCAGGATCTGTGACTGATTTGACTCCAGGTGAATTTTAATTCTCTTCTCTTTGCCCCTGAAGGAACTTCAGGCTCCCCAGTCGTAAGCTTTAAGCAGAGCAATGCAGATGTGCTCAGATGACCTAAGGACCTAAAGAGCTGAAGATTTCAATAGGTGCAAAACATGACACCTCAAACTTCATCTGGCCTTTGAAGGCATCTTAAAATGCCTCTTGGTCTAGGGTTAGTGTTAGTGTTGGGGTCAGTGTTGCTGTCTAATTCAGGGTCAAGTTTGGCCTGAAGAGGCTTGACAGTGTGGTATGCTAGACATACCGGAGTTTTCAGGTGAAACACACCTGTATCTGGCTTCCCATAGAAAATTAGGGGGTGCACCTGTAGCCCAGAAAGGAGCCAGGACAAAGGGGTCTGATCTTTCTTCTGGCAGCAGGAAAAACCCATAGAAGGATTTTAAGCAAGAAATGGTGCCTAAGAGGGAATTTTCTGGAGTGATGGAAATGTCTTCTATTTTGATCGAGTGGCGACTTGCAGCTGTACACATTTATAAACAGTTATGGAGACGTACTCTTTAGAGGTATTCATTTTACTGTGTGTAAACTATATATCATTTTTTTTTCAGGCACATAGTATTTATTCAGTAAACTTTTTTTTAACATCTTTATTGGGGTATAATTGCTTTACAATGGTGTGTTAGTTTCTGCTTTATAACAAAGTGAATCAGTTATACATATACATATGTTCCCATATGTCTTCCCTCTTGCGTCTCCCTCCCTCCCACCCTCCCTATCCCACCCCTCCAGGTGGTCACAAAGCACCGAGCCGATATCCCTGTGCCATGCGGCTGCTTCCCACTAGCTATCTACCTTACGTTTGTTAGTGTGTATATGTCCATGACTCTCTCTCGCCCTGTCACAGCTCACCCTTCCCCCTCCCCATATCCTCAAGTCCGTTCTCCAGTAGGTCTGCGTCTTTATTCCTGTCTTATCCCTAGGTTCTTCATGACATTTTTTTGTCTTAAATTCCATATATATGTGTTAGCATACGGTATTTGTCTTTTTCTTTCTGACTTACTTCACTCTGTATGACAGACTCTAGGTCTATCCACCTCATTACAGATAGCTCAATTTCATTTCTTTTTATGGCTGAGTAATATTCCATTGTATATATGTGCCACATCTTCTTTATCCATTCATCCGATGATGGGCACTTAGGTTGTTTCCATCTCCGGGCTATTGTAAATAGAGGTGCAATGAACATTTTGGTACATGACTCTTTTTGAATTATGGTTTTCTCAGGGTATATGCCCAGTAGTGGGATTGCTGGGTCATATGGTAGTTCTATTTGTAGTTTTTTAAGGAACCTCCATACTGTTCTCCATAGTGGCTGAACCAATTCACATTCCCACCAGCAGTGCAAGAGTGTTCCCTTTTCTCCACACCCTCTCCAGCATTTATTGTTTCTAGATTTTTTGATGATGGCCATTCTGACTGGTGTGAGATGATATCTCATTGTAGTTTTGATTTGCATTTCTCTAATGATTAATGATGTTGAGCATTCTTTCATGTGTTTGTTGGCAGTCTATGTATCTTTATATATCATTTTTTTAAAAGAGAAAAGCGTGCCCTGGCTAATAAGAGGCAAAGCCAAGACTCAAGTCCACAAAGGGCCAGGATTAGGGTGAGGCAAGTCAGGCATGATCATGCGAGTGAAGGGTCAGATCCTGCCTTTATTTTAAATGTCGATATGTTATTCATCATGAACTTATTTGCATTGATCTTTATTGTAAAAAGTATTACACTACAATATGTATTTTGATTACTGAGTTTGAGGCACCCCCTTAAATTTTGTATCTGAGGCAAGTACCTCACTCTCCTTACCCTAGTCCCGGCCGTAATGATCCAGCCCTGGCCCTCTCCAGGGTGCATGCTCTTAACCACTGCACATGTGGCTTCCCTCTCCCCGTCAGCAGCACCACTGTGGTTTCAGGAGCTCTGAAGAAGAACAAATGTTCAAAAGAGATACTTAGACTAAGGAGCTAGACAAGATTGCAACAGAGACTCCCAGGGATCGGCTCTGGCAAAATATAAAGAAAATCATTTAGAAAGGTTTTAAAGAAATCTGTGCACGACACAGAAGATAGTGAGAGAAAGGGGAGCTGTTGGGACCTGGTCAACAGGGAGAGGTTAGCTGCTCTTGGGGGAAGAAGCTCCCGCTGGCCAACCTCCCCCAACCTGGTGCTGCCTGCTAGACAAAGCCCAAGCTAGCTGTCCCAGGGGTCTGACCCAGGGAGTCAGCCTTTTTTTTTAAGCTACATTTGTAATTATCAACCACTCAACACAAATGTTTTGATGATGGTTTGTATATATTATAACAAGTACAGCAAATGATTCTATGCATTGCAACAGTGCTTTAGAGTTTGCAAATACTTTTACATATGTTGCCCAGATGTCAGCGGGGCCTCTCTCCTTGCCTCTCTAAGATCTAGATGTAGTTTTCTTGGCTCTTCACCCACTTCACAATCTCCCGGGAGATCTGTGCAAGACCAGGAAACCTCCACTTCTACTTCCAGGGCTGCTAGTCTGCTATTACTGACCCAGGCCTCACACTCGAACCCCAAGCAATCGCTGACTCTACTGGATTTCACCAAAGATTTGGGGAACACACTGGAAGGGTTGCACCTGGGGGACTTGCTCTTCCACCTCTCAGGCTCTAAGCTCCTTAACCTCCCCAGATTTCTTAGAGAGCTGTAGGTTGTCTAACAGGCAGAGCAATGCCACAGACCCCAGGTGCCAGATCCAGCTGGGTCTGAGTCCCTCCCTAGCGGGCCCACAGCTTACCTGGGCCTCTCCTCAAGGAGAAATGAGCTTCCTCCTCCAGAGAAAGGCCGCTGCTTTCCCACTGCAATTAGAGAAGTTGAACACACACCAAAGGAAACATTCCCACTGACAGCACAGGTTACAGGAGGGAGAATCAGGTCTCTCCCAGATGGTAGCTAAAGATTTCAGTGACTTCTCATCTTCTTTTCTCGTTTTGTTGTCAGAGGAATTGTGGAGGCCCCCTCGCTCCAGAACTTCTCTTCCAACTTCTTTTCTCCAACCCCTTTTGGGCGCCAACTTGGAAACGTACAGAAATCCCCAGGGTTTCTGTAGATGACACGACTGCTCCAACCAGCCCCAGATGCCTCTTCCTCGGCCTCTCCCTGCCGCTGTCCCCTCACTTCTCCTTAATTGTAAAGAGTTTACTTTGTGAAAGAAGAACTCAAACTTGTAAAGTAAACGAGGACACTACATGGAACATTCTAGAAACATAAATACCCCAGGGAAAAGTGGAAAGGCAAAAGGACTCGCCCTCTGCACCATGGAGCCTTTTGAACCTTTGTCTTGTCTGCCCACTCTCTCCAAAGGGCTGAGGGCCTGAGCCTAGTGGGCAGCAGGCTGAGGGATGTGTGGGGATGAGAGCTGCAGGTCTCCTTTCAAGATGCAGGGTCCCCAGGGTCAGCTGGCTCCTCGGCCCCTTGGAGGAATACTCCCCTGGGTTTGTACAAATAAAGCCGGGCGTAGGAAAAAGGAATGAGTAAGAGTGTGTGTGTCGGAGTGGGATGGTTCAGTCTGTGAATCTCTTTGTGAAAATGGCTGTCTCAGAGTTTCCAAGTGTGTCTCTGTGTGTCCACGTGTCTGGATGTCTTTGGGGTAGCAGTGTGCATCTGAGTGCTGGTGTGTGTCTCTGCACAGGGATCTCCATGTTTCCAGTTGTATGTTTTCGTTTGCCATCTGCGTGTGTGGATGTCCCTCTGTTGTTAGCAGTGTGGTGTCTGTATGCACAGAAACCTCAGCTTGTGCATCTCTGCATGCCTGAGGAAGGTGCATGCGAAGGATGTGTGTATCTGGATGTGTAGGTGTGCGTATGTGTACAGGGACAGGGGCACATTAGGACTCACAGAAGCAGCAGCAAATGTACACACTGTCCTTGCAAAGGAAGTCATCTGTTTTCCTGGTTTTGTTTTCCTCTTGCCTGTGGGCTCCAGACCCTCCTTAAAAACAAAGGGAGCTTAAAAAACGCAGCCCTTCCTGTGTTCCCAAATGTTCAGAATGCTGCGGTGAACTTGAACGGTGCCAGCTCGGATGCCCAGCCCTGCCGCTGCTGCAGGAAGCCACCAGCCTGCCGGGCTACCACCACCCACTTATATAACATGCCTGGGAGGAGGGTGGGAAGGAAGGGGGAGCCACCCAGCTCACTGCACCCCAACTCCTGAGCTAACTTGGGGCCTACATGGGAACTGGGAGCCCTTGTGGGCGTGTAAGTGTATCGTTTGGGGGCTTCCCCCAAAGAGGAGGGCTCCCTGTGTGTGATGGGAGGGGAGGCAGGAGAGGAAGCCTTCACGTGGAAATTATTACCAATCAACCAACCTTACTTTCCATTCTACCAGGTCTGTTCTAGGCAGAAATCAACATTTTAACCATTTCAACACAATTTTCCAAATAATGACTATGTATTAGACACTGTGAAAGATAAAACAACTCAGCTTTACCATCTCCAGGATCCTGTCTCCCGCGCCCCACTCGGGGTCTCTCAGTGTCCTCCAAAGCAACAGGAGGAGGTTGGGCTGGATGTTTCCAAAGCCACTTGCAGATTGGAAATTCCGTGATTCTTAGCATGGCAACTTCATAACTCCTGACACCCATACTTCCCTCCCTTCTCCGCCTTCCCTGGTTGGAGCGTGTCAACGGTGTTCCCTTCCCTCCCGCTTCTGCCCAAATGCTCATCTGCTTTTTCCCCTTTCTTTCTTCCCTCTGCAAAATAAGCTGTCGGTCCTCCTTGACTTGAAGGTATAAATTACTAACTCCTCTCGCTTCTCTGCACTTTAATGGGGTTTCCAGCCTCTACCCGGGCAATCAAAGCCCTCCCAAGCATGGTACCACCCGTCTCTCCAGCCTGAGGTCCTACACCACCTTCTGCTTGCCAGCCACACCTGCTGCGCCCATACCCTCCCCACGCCAGCCTCTTCTCAAGCCCTTCTCCCTGCCTGCCTGCAACACTCTTTCCTCCCCTCACCCCCACCAAGTTCCCATCCCTTGAGCTCCTAGTCATCCTTCAAGGCCCATCGCAAACACTTCCTCCTTCATCAAGCCTCCCTGATTCCTCCCATCACTTCCCCAGTGGATAGGAGCCGTCTTTTTTGAAACCTTTCATATGAGGCAGCATATTTGGTCTTTGCTTTTAGTCATTCCTGTCTTTGTCTGTTCCCCACAACATGACTGAGATTCTTAAAACTTAAAGTCAGAAATGTGTCTCTCATGCTTGAATCCTCATGCACAACCTCTCGTCGTGGGTGTTCTGCAAATGTCTGTACGATGTCATAGTCCAGGTTCAGCTTTCAGTCATGGGATGGCAGGAGTTGGGTAGCCTGGGTGGAAAGAATGACACTGCTGGGGAGGGAGATGGGCAGAGAGGAAGGGAGGAACCTCAGAAATCACAGCATTGGTCAGCTGGGACAGCCCCGAGACCCTGAAATCCCCTGTACCCAAAAGGGTCTGAACTTGGGGAGAAAGACCATGAATGCTGAAGTGGTCTACTAATTGCATCCAGAGCACAGATTTTCCCAGAAACAAAAAGCAAGGCAGGGTCATGCAGCAAGAAGACTCTGGCCAGGGATGACAAACAAGTGCCCCTGGACCAGCAAATGGCTGAAGCCAGTGAGGAGATGGTGGGGGGGCGGGGCACACAAGAATACGTTCCCCATCTAAAAGGAGCTGGCCCTGCCTACGGAGACACGGGTACACCCGTGGCCAGATCCTAAGAATTATTCAAGAAAATCCCGGTGTCCCAGTTTTCATATGAAACCTCCCACCTCATAAGTGTTGGTGACCTCTTCAATTTTACAAAGATCAGCAGCACCGGGTAGTCCTAATGAGGCAGATCTGCAGGCCGCATTCAGCCCACGACCGCCAAGTCGGGACCTCTGCTTAGGTACCTACCAGGTTACTGGGTAATGTGACTGTGACTGACTAGGGCTAAGTTTGAAATCCACTCAAACTAGAGAAAATGACGGCTGTTCTGCTAAACTGACCTGGTGCGGAAAGGGAGCCGACAAGAGTAAGAGAAACATCTCAAACGTCTTCATGGTCTTTGCTCGCCTCCTCCCCCGGCCCCAGCATCAGTCACTCATTGGTGGCTCTAAGCATTCAAGTTTGCCAGCCTGGCCCAGAGTTTTCTCAGTGCAGCCTGACACTGCCTTGCTTTACTTTCGGGGGAAATTTGTCCTCTAGATGGACTAAAGAGATCACTTCAATATTTCTGATCTTTCCCCCAAGGCTCAGGCCCTTCTGAGTATGGGAGATGTTCCCTTGGATATCATGACCTAAAGGACAGTCCGAAGGCTTGGATGGGTTACCAACTTGCTATGACTTGAACAAATGACTTCCCTTCTGCGCTGCAGGTTCTCCTCTGTGCAAAGAGTGGGCTGGAGTAGAACACCTCTGAGGTGCCTTCCAGCTTCTGGCAAAGGATGTGTTAAACCTTGATTATGCAAGGCCTGTGCACCACAGTGGCAAGAGAGAATTCTTGTTGGCAGGTCCCAAGCCTGGGAGCCCAAGAAGCAGACTTTGACCCTAACTCACATGGCAGTGCCTTCCTGCAGGTGTCTGGCCAACAGGCCAGCCAAAGTTCTCACATCCCTCTGTGAGGAGTAGTAACCACGCTTTATCCACAGTAAGGCACAGGCATCGACTATTAGGGGGCTACTAGACTGGTCCCTGGAGGTGCTGGATGGTAGGAATTATGGGATGTTGGCCGAGAGGCCAGGGCAGCTGAGGTGTCAGGAAGGCACCCCAGCAAATGATTACCAATGAGAATGAAGTTATTTAAATATTTTAACAACTCGTATAGCCAGGCAGGTGTGTATCCACTGAACGTCAGCTCAGCCCTCAGCATAATGCTGCCTGTCCTGTGTACAGCAAGGCAGACCCAGATGCCGGCAACAGAATGGAAAGCGAATCCCCCTTCCCAGCCCCTGGGGACCTCACGGCATCCACCCCTCCCTCACAAGCTTGCCTCACTACAGGGCCCCCACCCCAGGCCTCCCTGGGCATTGGCAAAGAGCAGGCACCATTCCAAACCCTGACTTCATGCTGACCATCAAATCCCCAAGCCAGGGAGGGAGCAATGATGTCATTGTCCCTGTGTTTCAGAAAAGCAATAATCAGACTCAGAAGAGGATCAACTTTCAAGGCAGAAGGCCAAACAGTTTATCTTGGCAAAGGCCTCCGAGGATTGCCTCATAGAAAGAAAGGGCTGGCATGCTCATGAACATCATTTGTTATGAGTTGGGAGTCTGCAGTGTCCTTGGACTCAGGAATACCTCGGGGACCCTGTTGAGATGGAGGATGTCGAATCTGAAACAAATGAGTGTTAGTATCATCTATTCCCGTCTGAACCCCCTCTCTTGGGGAAGGAGGGGGCACCTCAAAGCTCAAGGAGGAGCCCCTTTCCAACAAGGTTGTGCCACTCCACCCTGGACCCAAGTCTCCTCTTATTATTATAAAGATGTCACCAGTTTCCTCAATTTGAATAAGTTCCATGAAAGCAGGGACTTTGTTCATTACTGCGTCTAGGTATCTGGTACAGACTTGAGAAATCAATAAATATTGGCTGAATGAATGGCTAGGCGGAAAGAGCATGGATTGGGAAGTAGTCTTCCGGATTCCAGGGATCCGGGGGCGTATCCAGGTCTGCCAGCTGGGCCTGGGCGGGCAGGTTGGGGTGGTGAGAGGACTGCCATTGGTCGGTGCAGGTGTGTATTATACATTTAAAACCTTCAACTGCCTTCTCCCCATGGTTCACAATCTCACCTTCGTGCTACTGCGAAAGTCTTTAATCTTACTCACAATGGCTGTCTGGTCAACCTCTGGTGGTTAAATCCTGTTGAAAAGGCCCCACTCTGGGAACATGTGTTCAGGAGGAGCAAGTCTCCCCCACCACCACTTCTCCTGGGCTCTGACCTGAGCTTGAGCACATCAATAACCTCGAGCATGACACCTCCCCTCTATGGGCCTCCGTTTCCCCTCCTACAAAATAGGCAAGATAAACTAGAAGTATCCAGTGTTCTTAACTTTTAGGGGGAAGTGTCTCAGCTTCCTTTTAGAAACAGAAGAAGCCCATGGAACCTCCCCTAAAAAAATGCA
This sequence comes from Stenella coeruleoalba, assembly GCF_951394435.1. Taxonomy (NCBI): domain Eukaryota; kingdom Metazoa; phylum Chordata; class Mammalia; order Artiodactyla; family Delphinidae; genus Stenella; species Stenella coeruleoalba. The sequence goes on from NC_137157.1 coordinate 14,625,030, forward strand.
ATTCCTTGCACGCACAGAGGAACACTTTTGCATCCGGTGTCTGGAGGTCCACAGCCCCCTTGCAGCCTGGTGAGGGAGCCTGGGGTCAGAGCCTTTTAGACTTGCCGATCTGTAAGTTCCCTGCAGCTCTGACTTTCTGGAATGTTAACCAAAGTGTGACTGTGAGAAAACACATTCCAGCTGCGCTCCTCTGAGCTGCTTCCTCCACAACTGCCCCTCAGGAAAGAAGGAGCTTGGACCTCACTAATGGCCTCACATACAGCCCCTAGTTTCCTCCAGACCCAGACCTCGAGTCAGTAAAGGTAGCCCTTCCGGAAATGAGGTGGGAAGCAAAAGGAAATCCAGGCCACTCAGCCCCAAAGGAATTTCCTCTTCTCTGCTTCTCCTTCCAATTTGGTCTTTCAAGAGTTTGACAAAGGTAGGGGTGGGGGTGGGAAAAATTCGAAAAGATTTTTTTCATTGAGGCCCAGAGAAGGAGACGGAGATGGGCCACATAATAGAGAGGTCAGGCACAGGATGCCGGGCAGGGGACCCTGATGAGTGTGGGCGGGGCCTCTGTGCCCTCTCCAGGACAAATTGGACTTTTCCAGCCCGCTGGTTTTTGAAAGCTATTTACGAAGCTGGACTAATCCAGCTCAGCTGTGAGACTATAAGTAAACAGGAGGGCCTTTAGTGGAGAGTCAGAAACACCATCCCTCCCACCCTCCATCGCCTGTACTTACAGAGCTCACCCTATCCTGTCTGTAGGGGACGCAGTGAGATGTCAAGGTGAGGCAGGTGAAGCTGAATCTGAGTCCAGGACTCATTCCTATCTGTCATCACTCTCAACCCTAACAAGTCTCACCTGGACGTCAGATGACCACACAGAGCTGAGTCAGGATGCCTGTTCCCCTACTTCTGAGTTGGGTAATCTTGCGTGTGCTTCTTAATCTCTCTGAGCCTCAGTTTTCTCCATCCACAAAATGGCCATAATAAGGCCTAACTTGAAGATTTACTGGGCAGAATAATGAGGAAATGGAAGTAAAAGTGTTGCAAGCAGTACTCAACACAGTTGGTCCCCAAGAGGTGCTGCAGGCAAGCCCCTCTTAGCCACCCCATAGCCCCTTTGTCCTTCTCTCTGGAGTAGAGATTAACATATACAAATTAGGAAAGGGGGACCCACAACAAGGAGGGTGATTTGGAAAAGGCAGCACTCCCTTCAAGCTAAAAGCAGTCCCCACCCCAGATGCATGGCTCAGCAAATGAAGCATGGACTGGACTGAGTCCCCATTCTCGCCCCCTCAGCCGGGCACCCTTGTACAGGCCACCACCCATGCAGCTGTGTGCAAACAGCCACCACAAAATCCAGACTGTCCTGCCTACCTTCGGGCTGAGATTTTTTCCTCTTAGAGCTCCAGTCTTTTAGCAAAGTCTCTGATCCCCTTTTAAAATGCCTAGCAAGGGTTAAAATTGGAGAAAGTCATTTTCACCTTAGCGTGAATGAGTTTCTGGTTCATTCCTGCTCTAAGAAAGAGGCAGAAAAAGACCAGAGTAATGAGAAGCCAGCCTTACCTGTCCCTCAGGACGGTCCTATGCTGCCTCTCCTTCCTAAAGTAGTAGGTCCTACCCTTTAACACAGGTGGCTCAGCAAAGGGAGCCGTCCCTGCTGCTCTCCTGCTGTGCCCATGGGCTCTAGGCTTAGAACCCCGTCATCACTTCTGCTGCACTGTCGTGACCAGAGGAAGTCACAGGCCATCCCAGATTCAAGGGGTGGGGAATGGACTTCATCTCTTGTTGGGGGGACCTGTAAAATCACATGGTAGAGGACATGGAGGCAGGGAAGCCATCAGTACAGTCAGTCTACCGGGAACTGGGACTGTGTCTAATGCTGCTGGAGCCTATGTTTTCCAAAACAAAATTTAGGACTAAAGAGTTCATAATATGACACAATGTTTTCAAACAGGGCTGTGTTAGAAACTCCGGGATGCATGGTCATATCTGTACCTCCACATCACCCTAACACAGCCCAGCCCAGTGACCTCCCCTGAACACATGCTCAGTGATTATCTGGCCAGTTCAAAACCTGATATTTCAGAACAGGGATGGAACTCCTGTGTACATTTTGGGGTCAAAGTTTGGCATTTATTAGCAGACCTTGGATTTTATAGAACTTCAGACCTAGAAGCCATTTAAAGTAATACCTTTCACTTTATAAATGAATAAAGTCAAGAGGTAAAGTGACTCAGCCAAGATGATATGGTTAGGGAGACCTGTGTTTCTCAAACTGTAACAGACACGCGAATCTTGTTAAACTGCAGAATCTGAGCAGTAGGTCTGGGGCGGGGCTTGAGATTTAGCATTGCTAACAAGATCCCAGGTGACGCTGCTGTTGCTGATCGTAGAACCACACTCTGAATATCACAGCTCTAGACCTCGCAGATTCTAGAGAGGAGATGGTGGGTAGATACCTGCGTTTAGATCGTCTCTCTATTTTTGCAGTCTTTCACCAAGACCCATTTTATCAGTGAGTAAACTGAAGTTCAGAAAGGAGGCATTGGCATTGGACCAACTTCCTGAAATTTTACGGAAGGGGCCCACTTTCCACATCACTAGGCAGCTCGTAGAGAGGTGAGCTCAAGGAACTATGGGGCACTCTGAATTCCCGGTTCCTCAAGGTCGGGGTGTCCCTTCCTGCTGGGACCACGGGCTGTGGGTCATCTTTTCACTTGCTGGGGACTCGTGGTGCTGGCCCGGGGGTCTCTAGGGCCCGAGGGCTGAGATTGTCCTGTCTGGTTAGTGATTTAGGAGCTTGGCGGCCTCTGTTGTTCTATTATGTGGCTTCTGAACATTCTGTCCAACTGCCTTTTGGCACGCCACACATTTTCAAAATGAAAGGGGGAGAAGAATGAACATTGCCCTTGCTCATTTGCCTAATTTAAAAGCATCTAGAAGCTTTTTTTAGAAGGGGGAAAAGAACACCATCCATCTGAAATGGAGGAAGCACCTCATCAAGGGGCCAAGAGAGAAATGGAGACATAAGTTTCGAGGGCTGACATATTAATGGACAAACCTTGAACCCGGTTTGTTTTTTCCCATCCCCTTTGGGCTTAGAAACCACTGCCTTGTTGGAAGCTCTTGTGCTGAGAGGAAATTGCTTTTTCCTAAAGGGAGATCTGAACCTTGGGTATCAGTGTCCTGCAATTTCACATCAGTTCAGTCCCACCCACAGACATCTGTTGAGGGGCTACTGTGTGTCAGGTGCTGTGCGGGATTTATTCATTCATGAAGCAAAGATTTAGTGATTGGGGAAATCCCTGCTATACATTCATCCATTCACTTAACAGCTGGCTATTGCCAGGCATCAGGCCAGCTCAGGGGGTAAGGAGGGAGGGAGATAGCCATGGTTCGGCTATACCTAGTCTAGCCAGAGACACAGTCGGTAAGTAATCCTTATTGACATATTGCGCTACGTAATCACTTGTTGTGACAAAGAACCACAAATAAGTGTGATGCCGGGAAGACCAAGTTAAAAGAGGTCTTGCTCAGCTCCATCCTTCCTTTCTGCTTCCTGGTCCTTGTGTTAGGTCGAGTCTTCCCTGGAGGCACAGCCTAGGGACAGTGTAGAGGGGAAGGCAGGTTTACCACTTACAGGCCTTGGGCTGGGCCCTCCACCTGACTCCAGCCCTCCTCAAACACTCACACATAGCCCCACTGTCTTCCAGACGCCAGCTAGCGGCATTCTTTCCCAGATGCAAACCTAATGGTGTCATTCCCCTACTAAGAATTCTTTCCTGGCCTTCCCATCATTTGCAGGATCGAGTCCAAACCTCTCAGAAGAGTTTACAAGGGTTTTTACAATTTGGCTCCAATTCACTTTTCAGCCCGTGGCCCCTCCTTCCCCATCATTCATCCTTCTCTCTCACCACAAGGAACATCCTGGGGCTCCCCAGGACCACTCAGAGTGAGGGGGGCCCTCTCTAAAAAAATATGTTATTACGGAAATGTTCAAACATACATAGAAGCAGAGAGAGTAAAATGCTCAACCTCCATGTACCCACCACCCAGCTTCAATACATGTGCAATCTTGTCCCCTACGTGCCCACCCCACGTTGGATTATTTTAAAGCAAATCTAAGACAGTATGTCTTTTTATCTGAAAATACTTCAGTATGTATTTCTGAAAGATGAGGACAGTGGTTCCTTCTTTTTGAGACTCCAGGTTTGTTTTTTAAAATTCCAAATCAGGATAACCAAATTTGTGGTACAGTTTTAATTTGTACATTTAACAAACCATAGTTTTTTACACACACACACACACACACACACACACACGCGCGCGACATGACTGTGTGTATATCCTTACTTTGGAGGGAGCATTAAAGAGCCCAAATGTGAGGTCCTTGAATGTGAAACCCTGACAGCCCTGCTCTCCCAGGATCACCCTCTACTGACCTTCTGCCCCTGTGGTCGGCTCTGATGTTTCCCGAGTGCTCCAGGAAATTTCCCTCCTTTGTGCCCTTTCCCCTGTGGATACTTGCGCATGGAAGGCCCTTTCCTCTGCTTGGCGAACTCCTGCTTGACGTCAAAGCTCAGTGCAAATGCCAGCTGGTCCGTGATGCCTCTTCCAACAGACGCCCCCTCTCCCACAGGTGACACTGACTCTTTTTGGCTTCCACAGCATTTTCTTCTTAATTCTCTTGAATGTTTACGTTGTTGAGTTGAAATCATTCATTTATAGATCTGCCATCCCCAATAGCCTGTGAGTCCCTTGAGGGTAGCCTGGGTCTTCTCTTCGTCTCTGGGGCTGTTGGGAAAGGTAGTCTGGTTCCAGAGCCTGTACTCTGGCCTTGGCCAACCTGGGCAGGATATTTAATTCAATCTCAGTTTTCTCATTTGTAAATTAGGCACAGTGGTAGCACTGCGACATGAGGATTAAATGAGGTATGTCTATTCAGCCGCTGTGGAGTCCGCCACGGGTAGACACTGCATAACTGCTGGCCTCTATCATCTCTCAGTGTGATTCCTTCCTTAAACGGGCCCCTACATCCAGAGACATGTCTCGCCCTCTGGCACAAGGCCCCAGGGTCTGTTCGGGTCCTGGTAGTTTTCCCCTCTGTGAGAGATGATGGAAATGTCCCCGCTTATCCTGGGCTGCAGCCCCTGCAGTGGAGAGCTAGGGGCCAGCTTGCTGCAGTGCTGCCTCAGAGCCCTGCTCACCCCTCACCCTCTGCCTCCCCCAAGCCAGAGAGCAGCCTGGGGACCCTGCACCCTTCCCACAGGGTCCCATCCACAGATACCCCTCCCTCCCCCTCCCAGCTGGGTGCAGAGACTGCTCCCCTCTCCCCCTGACTGCTCAGATCTCTTGTCACCCAGCATTCCCCAGAAGCCTCCCTTCTGGAAAGTCTTATCTTGCAGGTCAGTCATGACCCAGGTATCAGGTGTGTCTCATGGCTTTGCTTCCAGCTGCCTCCATTCCCCACCTTCTCCCACAACTTAGGGAGACTCCAAGCCCCGTTGGCTCCCCCCACTTTGTCATTGAGATGCTGTCCCAGGCCAGTCTGGGCACCCACCCCTTCTCCCCACCCCGACTCCTGAGCACCAGGGGTGCTCCGGCCTGGCCCAGCTGTGCAGCGTAGAAAGGAGGGTAAGAATGAGCCCAGATTGTCCCTCCTCTTCCCATTCTCCACTGCCTGCAGGCAAGTGGGAAAAAGAAGACTGATATCTTCTGTGAACACTGAGGTGACGTTAGCTGGTTTTAAAACTGAGCAACAGCCAGCCTTTGAGCCCAGCATTCTTCCTTTATTACAGCATACTCTCCCCTGTAGCATGGACCCCAAACGAGAGCAGCGTTTCCACTGGTGGTTGTTCTCACTTCCTCTAGAAGGAAGGTGGGCTGGGATGGAACCGAGGCTCCGCCATTGACTCTCACCGTGACTGTGTGTGTGTGGACCCCATCCATCCATCTCATAGGGCTGTTACATGGCTCCAAGGAGAAATGCTCATCAGCACTTAGCATCAGCTCTTGACAAAGGGTGGGGTGTCTTTTAAGCTTCCAACCTTCCTTCCTCACTGAACAATTGTTTTTCAACATTTGTCTGGAACTTGCAGAATGAAAGGCTCCTTGGAGTCAGGGGCCACTTCCGTGGGGCAGGCACAGCATGTGTTCCATAAGAGAAATTTTTTTAAGTGGAGAAGACAGGGGCTGGGGCAGAAATAATTCTGATTCAGACGGGGACCCTCACCCCGGAGTTGAAGGCTTGGTTTCGCAGCTTCGTTCTGTAGCCTCAGGCAAGTGCCTCCTCTCTGCACCTCGGTTTCCTTATCTATAAAGGATGGTAGCTGGAGACGGGACCTGCACAGGGTCTCTGCCTTTCAGCCTCAGTTTCCCCCCTGTAGGCAATGAAGGGGCTCTGCTATGCTGATTGGTCTGGGGGCCCCTTCCCACATGTGACCCCCTTGGATGGGACAGGGCTCATCTCTCTGTCAGGTCAGGAAGGAGACCCTGATATAGGGTAATGAAGAAGAATGAGGGTCTTGGTGGCTGAGATGACCCTTGAGGGTCATCATATCCCTTTCCTGTGTCCAAGCAGTGCTGCCTGACCCCAGCCCAGGAAAGAGCTGGATTGACCCTCATCCATCTTTCTTTTTGGGCTCAGAGTCCTCACCTGATGATGTCCTTCCCTGTTGCCAACACACATTCCTCTGCTGCAGATTTATGGCCACGTGGGTAACCCATTAAACCCCTACCAGCCTCTACCATGGAAGCCCAGATTCCTCCCGGCAGGTGCCCTCTTGGAAAGTCAAGAGCAGTGAGGGAGGGGAACAAAACAGTAGTTGCAAGAATAGCATTGTGTTAACATGACTAATACCAATAACCAACATGATTCTAGCACTCCCTGTGTACCCAGCTAAGTGCTTCATGTATATTAAGTCATTTAAACCCCGAGACAACCTATGTGGAACATACTACTTTTAGCTCTGTTTATAAATGCAGAAATTGAGGCACAGAGAAGTAAAGTAACTTCCCCAAGGACACACAGCTCAGCAGTGGTAGAGCCCAGTGCTCGGCCCAGGCCACCTGTATCTTTAAGTGCTCACTATTCTCTGCAGCCTCTTCCATAGATAGAAGGAAATGAGAAGGAGGGGCTAAAGAAAGGGCAGTGCTCTAGTGGGGCCCAAATAAGGACAGAGACACCAAGAGAAAACCAGTCACCTAGAATGACAATACAGGAGAGAGGGCGCCTCTAAAAGCAGCTCAGTCTATACGTAACAATGATGATGGTGGTGGTAATAATAACAGCACCCAAGATTTATACAGCTCTTATCACTGCGTTTCTCCATTCGCTCAATAAGTTCAGTCAACAAATACAGAACACTTGCTATGTACTCGGCAAACAATGAACAAAATAAATACTAGCCTTGCCCTCATGGAGCTCAAATGAATAAATGTGAAAATGAACGTATATAAGCAAAATCACAATTTCAGCTTTTTTGGTAGGATTGTAAAATCCACACCTCAAAGCTTCTTCTCTGAACGGCTTCAAAGTTAGCCGTGATGGTTTGGAAAATTAAGGTGGTTTACAGACAAGAAGGGGCAGTGGTCTTGTAAGGGGGAGCGAGCACCAGATATAATTTTCTCTCTCTTACTCTGCTCATGGGTCCCCAGTACTGGTATTTCTTGCTACTTCCTTCTTTGGCCCCTAGACATTTTTCCCTCTTAGCCCTTGTCTTTATCAACTTGTTCACGGGATGACAAATTTCAGTAATGATCTGGCTCAGGCCCTGTGCTTGTAAGGGCTGAAGAAACAGTGGGGAATGAGGCAGACAAGGTTTGGCACACACAGGATGCAAATCCCTGCAAGCCAGTGTCACTTTACCAGTAAAAAATCCTCCTCCTTCCCAAGTATTATAAATTCATAAGATGCCCAACTGGATATTATATTTATTTCAGATCCATGGTGTTGCCAAAGTATTATCCTTGTTCACTGAAATTTGCTAAGACATTCATTTGCCTTCATGGTTTGCAGTCACTGGAGATACACATCTAGCCCATTCCAAGATGTACTTAAAAGTCAGGCACCATTCGTACAATGGGATATTATTAGGCAATAAAAAAGAATGAAGTACTGATACAGGCTACAGCACGGAGGCACTTTGAAAACATAGGCTAAATGAAAGAAGCCAGTCACAAAAGATCACTTATTGTATGACTCCATTCAGATGAAATTCCCAGAATACGCAAATCGATAGAGACAGAAAGTAGACCATTGGTTGCCAAGGGTTGGGAGGAGGGACAAATGGGGGGTGACTGGTAATTGGTATGGGGTTTCTTTTGAGCGATGAAAATGTTCAGAAACTAGATAGTGATAGTGGTTGCACAATTCTGTGAATATGCTACAATCTCTGAGTTGTACACTTTAAAATGGGTGAATTTTATGGTATATGAATTTTATCTCAATTAAACTGTTTTTTAAAAAAAAAAAAGTCAGACAACATCACTGCAACTGTGGTAGGTCAGATCTCACAGTATTAAATAAAATGTTATGCAAGGTTTACAGGATAAAAAACCAGGCAGCGTGCAGTCATCAGAGTTTGAGTACATTTCTGCACAGGAAAATAAGTACAGAGTCATTCTATAGATAAGGAATATCAGGTCAATCCATTATTTCAATTTAATGATAATTTTTAAAATAATTTCAGAGCAGGTTTTTATAATACATAGTACAAAAAGGAAAACTTTTGAAAATAAAAAAAAAATCCATGACTACATCAGGGGGTAATTTGGGGGTTTTAGATTGATTTTAAATGAATGTTAGTTCAAATTATCCCCAGAGAATTTCTGGCCAAGAATCCAGCTATATGTAGCATGTATTTTACATACAAACCCATATCTTCACAATAACCTTAATTGCTGGTATGCCTATTCCCACTTACAAAAGAACCACCCGAGAACTGAGTTGTCCAAAGGTGCTTCAATAGGAAGTGATACAGCAGTATTTAAGCTCCTCTGTCTGGCTTCAAAGCCTACGTTCACTCTTCCTCCTCCTTCTATGGCATTCCACGAATAGCCCTTCCCTGAACCAGAGGAAATGATATGTCCCTTTGCTTGTAGCCCTCAGTAAGCAAGTTCTATGCAACGTCAACAAAGGTAGCTTTAACCAAAATATTACATTTACCTTTAATCTTAAGACATTAAGTGTGAACATAAACTGAAGCAAAGAAATGCAGACACTGAAGGAGCACAATTATTATTTAGCTATTTTCTGAAGTAATTAATTTTCCATGTTAGGGATCATCCGATTGTAAAGGGGGCTTTTCCACACCTAGAGATGGATCTGGAACAAGATTGCGAATAAAAGTAAATTATGATGGAAAACCTAGGGGACTTAAAATCACATGGCTGCGCATATCCATGAGTCCAGGGTGGTCTTTGGCACCTTGGATCATTCAGACCCTTCCCAGAGCCACGGTTTTGCTGGGATGTTGTCCGAACTGTGGGCAGCACCCAGGAGAACCTTCATGGGAGAAGAGCTGGCAGCCCAAGCCTGTTCGATGCCATCAACATCACAGGGGTGAGAACAAGAAAAGTGCATTTTCAGACAAATAGTGCCATCCTATCTGTGTGTTTATTTTTGACTATTCCATTTCTCAGGGAAACAGGAAATGTAAGAGAAAGGAATGTTTGTATTTTGGTAGGGCAGGTTTAGTTTAATTTTTCTAAATATGCTACCAGTGTTTTTCCAAGAGACACTAAAATAGGAGGAGGTGATGCAGAGAGTTCAGAGGTGGGGTTCTAAGGGCAGAGAGCATTAAGCTGGGCGGTGAGGCCACAGACCTCATTCAGCAAACATTTCCTGGGCCCCTCCTATATGCCAGACCTGGGTCTAGGGCAGATACAAAAAGGGAGAAGGCAGGCGGGACCTCCATCTCAGGCACGTGGGTGAGTGGTGGGACCATTGACTGAGGTCGGGATATAGGAAGAGGAGAGAGCCTTTCTGATGGGAAGTTCATGAGGTTGCTTGGAAGTGTTGGGTTGGAGGTGCCTGTGGGACCATCTGAGGCAGGGTTCGGGAGGCAGGTCTGTAACTCAGGAGAGGCCTGAGGGTTCAGTGATGAGCAACCGCAGACACAGACCCACAGCTTCTCACGGAGCTTACCGGCTAGTGAGGGAGTCAGACTCTTACCCAGCAATCATACAGATAAATTTAAAATGGCAAAGTGCTAAGAAAGAAACAGAGGTGAGCGGGCCATGACCTAGGCAGGAAAGTGAGTGCCAGCTTCTCAGGGAAGTGACATTGGAGCTGTGATCTGATGCATGGAAAGGAGGAGCGGGGAGAGTGGTCCAGGCAATGAGAACAGCATGTTCAAAGGCCCTGTGGCTGGAAGGAACAAAGCTAGTATCAGGGTCAGAAAGAGAGCCAGTAAGGCTGGGATAGAGAGGCTGATGGGGGAGCATGGGTAAGATGTGGCTGGGGGAAGAGGCTGGAGCCAGATCACAGAGCCCTGTAAGCTGTGATCAGGAGTTTTGTCGTGACATGTTTCAGTCACCTAGGTGGTATTTTATAGATGTCACAATATTAAAGGATTGGAAAGGATTGTCAAAGGTCATCTTGTCCATTCTCTTCCCGCCAGACAGAAATTTCTTGGTGTGCAGCGCTTAAACTCCAAGGAGATTCTGTCAGATACTACATATCAAGGTTAAGGTTTTTCAAGCAGCCGTCGGGATGTTTCTGTTCTCTCTTTTAAATGAATCTTTTTAAATGCCTGTAACAAGCCCTGTTTCTGGGCTGCTCCATTTCTGTCAAAGCTTCATCGTGTTTCCTGCTGACAATATGGCATCACCCCCCTTCTCTCCCATTCCTGTGTCCCAGGAACGACTGAGTTCTGTCCATCAGGCTTCGATATCCCCCTACCCACACTGGTCACTTTGTCCCTGAGATCACAGATATGAAGGGAATGGGAACTAGTGTGGACTGCTGTCCTACTATGTGCCAGGCCTTGGACATCCCCAAACTTGATTTAAGCCTCTTCACTGGCAGTGACCATTTAGTGACAGACACCTATTATAATGTCAATTCATCAAGTGATCTTACTTGGGATATGAGGAAACTGGGTCACAGAGCGGCCAGTGAGCTGCCCAAGGGCTCGTAAGCATAGGTGTCGGAGCTAGACGTGAGATCTGGGGACTTTCTGGCTCCACAGCTTATGCTGCTCACCATGTCCCAAGATGCTTGGTTATTACAGCAGCCAGTCATGTCCTAAGGAGTCTGCTGGCCTCCACCTACCCTCTCCAACAAAGTCAGTGAGTAGACACAGTTCTAGGCACATGGAAGCCCTCGATGATGGATAACATGATTTTCCAGAAGCAGCAGCAGGACAGTGGGCTCTGGCCAAATCCTATTTCTTCCCCTTTCTTGCTAAGTGATCCTAGGCAAGAAACTTCACCTCTCTCAGCCTTCACTTCCTTGTATATAAAATGGGGCTAAAAATAGGAGCTACCTCATAGAAGGGTCAAGAGATTTAAATGAGGCGATATATGTAAAGTGCTTAGCACCACGCGTGGTATACTGTAAGTTCTCCAAAAGTGGGAACTGTTGTTAACACAGCCTCCAGAAGAGTCTTCCTGAACCTGCTTTGTCTGTGTCTACCCTCTGCACCCAAACCCGCAATGGCTGCCCAGTGACCACAGAATACGTCCTAAATTCCTTCCTCTGGTGTAAGGGCCCCCCAAGCTTGCCACTGCCCATATTTTCACCCTAATTCCCACTGCTTCCCCAACAAGCCTCTATGCAAACCAACTTTATTAACAGCTTTTCCCCAAATTCTGTCTGACTCTGCCTGTATGTGTGTGACATCTCTCCCTGTTATGGAAGGCTTTGTGTAACACCCATCCAACAAATACACTGCATACACAGTCTACTGTATGCCAGGCCTTGGATGGAGCCTGGAGATACAGTGGTAAACAAAACATGCAAAGCACCTTGTTTTGTCAGAGCACCTACAGGGGAGTTGAGAGATGGACACGAAAGAAATAAACGTGCAATTACAAATAGTGGCTGTCTCTATGAAGGGAGAGTTCACGGTGGGATAAAGAAGACTACAGGAAGCACCTACTTGAGACCAGTGGCCAGGGAAGCATTCTCTCAGGATAGAGCATTTCAACTGAGACCTCAAGTATGAAAAGGGGTGGCCTAGAAGAGTGCTAGGTAGAATCTTTCGGAGAAAAGGGGCAGCATGTGCAAAGACCCTGTGGCTGGAGGGAATGTGGCCCATTCGGTAAAGAACTGAAAGGCCCGTGGGTTGGAACATAGCTTGTAGACAGAAGTTGGGGTGGGAAGGAGGGAGAAACACAGGATGAAGCAGAGGAGGTAGGCAAGAACTAGATCAGGCAGAGCCTCAAGGCATGGAATGGAGGCCCAGCTCCTCCTTGAAATCTCCCCAGTTGTTTTTGGTCCTTGATTTCCTCCTCCAGACTCTTCCAGGCCTTGTTTTCTCCATCACTTAGCCAGGACCAGACACTACGTATTTAAATCTCCAGAGAGTCATGAATGTAGAAGGAAGTGCCTCCTTCACTGGGAAACTGCACCGGGCCACTCAGGTCCCAGCTCTCCGCTTCCCGGGCTCACACTGCCCTGACTCCAACCCCCCAAGAGAACGCCCAGCATGAGCACTGGGCTACCCCCACTTATTTTGGTTTCTTGGGAGACTTTTTGAATAGGGCCCTTATCAGGGTGGGGATCTCTGGTTTCAAAAATTGATCTGCCCCTTCTAACAGGATGTCAGGTCTCTCACGCCATTGGGCAGTGCTGAACTCTGGAGCCCCCGGGGGCATGTGAGCGGGGACAGGGAGCCTGTGAGAGACTGGTGCAGGCCTCGCCATCCCCAGGGGAACTAAATAAAGCTATTGTTGGGAAGGGAAGAGAGAAAATAGCCGACAAGATGTTTTTTGTTCTCTGTGACCTGTCTGTGTTCGGGGAGGGGCTGACATGTCGCAGATGAGTGGAAATGAGAGTGGCCTTTGAAACCCATTTGAACAGCTTGGGGAAGGAAAGGGAAAAAGTGCGGAGAAGACCTGGGTGGCAGTGGAGAAGTTCTACCATTTCTTAACTGCCTGACCTTGACAGATGTCTTGCCTCTGATTCCTTATCTATCACATGGGGAAAGGGAAGAATGCTCACATATATGAAGTACCTAGAACCATCCCTGGCCCTTATGAGACACTCAGTAAGTGTAGTTGTCATTAGCCTGGGAGAGCATGTGGTGGGTAGACTCACCCAGTGTGTAGTACCACGGACATTTCTTGAGCTCTAACAAATGACTTCAGAGACCTATCAGAATGCCTCCAAATTCTGCTGATTCTACCCTTGAAAAGCTTTTGGCCTGCCCACTAGATATTAAGATGTTAGTTTACAAGCTCATGTAAACAAAACATTTAGTGGTCTTCCTTGTAGTAGCAGAGAGAGAGAAAGAAAATGACACAAATGTCCATTATAGGAAAATGGCCAAAGAATTGCAGCCCATGTACCCTGTGGAATATTGTGAAGTTATTGAAACTATTGGGTCAGGAGTGTAGCTACTGACATGGGGAAGGGGGTCCACATGGTGTGATGTGAAGTGAAAAGAGCCATTTCTAAAAGAAAATCAACCTCAACCATATATGTGCATACACGTTTGCAAAGATGGAGCATGACAAGCGTTGGGCAGAAATCACCAAGAAGGTGAGATCAGTTACCTGGGCTGGGAAGTGATATAAGGAAAAAAAAAGAAGAAGAAAAGATTGTGGCAAAATAGGAGAAAACTTATGGTGTAATGTTAGGTGAATAAACTTCAAATTCTATCTCTAATATTATTGCAGAGTATCCCTTTTTTTAATTGGACATTTAAATGAGGATTATAAAGTAAAGTGGGCCAAAGCAAACACTGATTTGACTAGATGCTGAAGTCGTAGACAAAACTAGCCTTGAATTTCTAAGGTCATTTGAAGAAACTATTGCTATTTTTCAAAAGTGTCACTTGAAAAAAAGAAGAACTCTTGGGAGTGCCCCCACCCTCTCCACCATCCCCACCCCAGTCCAAGCCCAACCAGTGGCACTTCGTGTTGGTTGTAACTAATTCCAAACTGGTCTCTGGCCCTTCAGCCTCTCCTGATGCAATTTAACCTTCCCTCAGCTTACAGGTCACGCTCGTGTCCCAGAACTGAGCTATATCCCCAGCCCATTCAAGCAACCTAAATTCTTCCCTTCAGCTTTGAAGGCCCCCAGTAATCTGGCCTCACATTGCCTCTACCTCAACCCAACACCAGCCCAGAGTCTTGCCAGTTGGTTCTAAAAACAATGCTCTTCTCAACCAAAGCAAAACATGGCAAAGGAAACGCTCCCCTGGTATCAGGAAAATTCATTGCCTTAAACATATTCTCAAAATGCTTTCTTTGAAATACCTTACTGTAAATTCTCAGATGTTTCTAGATTGACTTTCTGTGTCCTGTAAATCCAGATGCAATTTCTACTCCCACTGTTTTTGACAATTAATACGTTCCTCCAATTTCATTTAAGAGTGTTAGAGAAGGGCACTCAGTTCAAATATATCATTCCACTTAGCAATTATGTCCAAAATAACTTCATTGATGATAAACTCATACTAAGTATCATAAAATAAATCCTCCCTTCCTATGAGTCTTTGTTCATTAGAGCTCATGAAGAATCTCTACACCTTTCATGCGAAGACCACAAGACTCTACACCATTCAGCCCTTGAGGAATGCTGAGCCTTCCCTCCACCCAGCCACAAACTACTCATCCTTCAGAATCCTTCACTGAGTCTTCCTTTCCTATGGAGACTAGCTCATGACTCCACCTGCCCAGACTTACCCACCATGCTGCTTATTCTGGTCTTTCATTGCATAGCTCATCTCTCTAAGATAGGAAATCTTGTCTCAATCTTCTGTGTGTCCTGCACAGCATGAAATACAGAGCCAGCCACAGAGTTCTCATTCAGTTAGTGCCCACTGAATTGGTTAGATTTAATATTATTTTATTGATTCTTATGATTCTTATGAGCGTTTATTGTATCCCAGAGATGCATATCCCTAGGAAGTGTGCCTGGGTAGAGAGAGTGCTTGATTAAGAGTCAAAACACATGAGCTTGGCCGGTTCTCCAGTTGTGTGGCATGAAAACAATCACTTCACTCTTTGGGCTTCAGCATCTAAGAGGACACATGTATTAGTTTCCTGTTGCTGCTCTAACAAATTTAGCAGCTTAAAAGAACACCTCTTTATTATCTCACAGTTATGTATATCAGACATCTGGGATGGCGTGACAAGGTTCTCTGCTTAGGGCCTCATCCAGCTGAAATCAAGGTGCTGGCATCCTGCATTTTCCTCGGGAGCTCAAGGTTCTCTCCCAAGTTCATTCTTGGTATTGGCATAATTCAGTTCTTTGCAGCTGTAGGTCTGAGGCCCCCAGTTCCTTGCTGGCTATCAGCCAGGGGCTGCTCCTGGAGCAGGAATGGTATGTTGAGTCTTTGTCATGCTTTGAACCTCTCTGCCTTCCTCTTCCGCCGCCAGCCTGAGAAGGTTCTCTGCTTTTAAGGGCTCATTGTAATTTGATTAATCTCCCTATTTTAAGGTCACCTGTGCATATAATAGAACAATCGTTGTATGACAATCTCATCACATTCACAGGCTCCAGAGATTAGGGTAGGACATCTTGGGGAGCATTCCTAAAAATTCTACCTGCTGCATCATGGTAACATGGGGGATAGGCAAGTAGATTACTAAGGTTCTTACAGATTAAAATTACCAAGCTTTAATCACCTCTGATGAGTCGCTCTGGTGTAGCTCCCTGATTTTCCCTCATTGGGCTTCATTTCACTCCCTCCCGGGCTATTAATCAAATACTGCGAAGCTAGAGCCTCTGCTCTCCTTCCTCCATCATCCAGCCTTCCTTTATCTCTCTCCTTGCCTCACAAAGCTAGAATCATCTCCTTCCTCCTCTCAATTCTACTTCACACTTTGATTTTGAACCTCCACTTGGTGCTAAGCAGCTTTACATTCTTCTTCTTCTTTTTTTTTATCGGTACGCGGGCCTCTCACTGTTGTGGCCTCTCCCGTTGCGGAGCACAGGCTCCGGATGTGCAGGCTCAGCGGCCATGGCTCACGGGCCCAGCCGCTCCGCGGCACGTGGGATCTTCCCGTACCGGGACACAAACCCGTGTCCCCTGCATCGGCAGGCGGACTCTCAACCACTGCACCACCAGGGGAACCCTACGTTCTTTATGTCATTTCTTCTTCCCCCAGTTATCCTGTGAGTTGGCCATTATTGTCCCCATTTTGCAGATTAGAGCACTAAGGTTCAGAGAGCTTAAATATCTAGTCCAAGGTCAAACAGAGAGTAAGTTTAACTCCAACATTCAATTCTTTCCAGTACCTGTCAGCATGTGGCGAAATGATCAGACTGGGAGGGATGGAGAGGAAGAGAGAGCACAACGTTTCCCCTCACCTCAAGCTTCACCTTAAAATGTGATGGAGATGAAGCCCCAGTAGTGACCTGGGCAGTTCTTGGACTGCTGGGGGAGGGGGAGTCGATATCTAGGGTCTGTGGGTGAATGGCTGGGTGTGACGATGCTGCCGGGGAACAACAGCCACTTGGTGAAAATGCGCCCATTCATTCCACTTCATAGCCCTTGGGTTGGTAAAATTTAAGTCTTTCGACCTCAAGTGTTGGGCTCTCTTTTCCTGTCCGTGAGAGCGTAAGCAGGTACAACCACTTAGGAGAGCAATTTGACAATATCTAGCAAAGCTGAGGCAAGCATTGCCCAACCCCAGCAATGCTGCTCCGGTGTGTGTGCCCTGGAGAAATTCCCCTGCTAGTATTGTTTATAATTGGAAAAAACAGAAATCACCTAAATATTCATCAGCAGGAAATGAACAAATGGCAAAGTGTTCATAAAGTGGAATACTTTGCCGTAGTTAAACATAAATCTGAGCTATATACATCAACATACGTGAGCCTCACAAACATAATGTACCCCAAAGTTGTAAAAGAATAGATTCTTTTGGCGGGGGGTGGGGGGGCTTCCCTGGTGGCGCAGTGGTTAAGAGTCTGCCTGCCAATGCAGGGGACACAGGTTGGATCCCTGGTCCGGGAAGATCCCACAGGCCGAGGAGCAACTAAGCCCGTGTGCCACAACTACTGAGCCTGTGCTCTAGAGCCTGCGAGCCACAACTGCTGAAGCCCGTGCACCTAGAGCCCGTGCTCTGCAACAAGAGAAGCCACCGCAATGAGAAGCCCGCGCGCCACAACAAAGAGTAGCCCCCGCTCGCCACAACTAGAGAAAGCCCACACGCAGCAACGAAGACCCAACACAGCCAAAAATAAATAAATAAATAAAATACATTTTTTAAAAAGCTTATGTATTTATATATTTTTAAAAGTAGAGGGTCAAATTTAAATTATTTAAAAAAAGAATAGATTCTTTTTTTTAATTTTTAGGGGAGTATAGTTGCTTTACAATGTTGTGTTAGTTTCTACTGTACAGCAAAGTAAATCAGCTATATGTATACATATATCCCCTCTTTTTTATTTTTTTTATTTTTTTTTTGCGGTACGCGGGTCTCTCACTGTTGTGGCCTTTCCCATTGCGGAGCACAGGCTCTGGACGCGCAGGCTCAGCGGCCATGGCTCACGGGCCCAGCCGCTCCGCAGCATGTGGAATCTTCCAGAACCGGGGCACGAACCCGTGTCCCCTGCATTGGCAGGTGGACTCTCAACCACTGCGCCACCAGGGAAGCCCTCCCCTCTTTTTTAGATTTCCTTCCCATTTAGGTCACCACAGAGTACTGAGTAGAGTTCCCTGTGCCATATAGTAGGTTCTCATTAGTTATCTATTTTATATGTGGTATCAATAGCGTATATATGTCAATCCCAATCTCCCGATAAGAATAGGTTCTTTTGATGCCACTTACATAAAGTTTAACACGTGTAATGTATATTGACTGGGAATCATATGTAATAGTTAAAATATGAATAAATACAAGGAAATTTGGTAAGAAAGAAGTACATCAGGGGCTTCAACTGTTTGGACAATGGCTTATTTCTTAAGCTAGATAATGTCCACAATATTGCTCTTTAAGTCTTCTTTCATATGTGAAATATTCCATAATAACTCTTAAACTGACAAGTAATTACTGCCAGGAATTGCTTACCACTTATAACATTAAGCGGAAAGAGCAACGAGCAAAATTGGGTATGCACTATACTCCCAATTTTGTGAGAACAGAACAAATCAAAAGAAAAAATTTAGATTAAAAAAAAAAACAAAGACCACCAGATAATACACCAAAACTGCTCAGATTTTGAGGGTGATTTTTATTGTCTTCTTTGTACATAACAACATAGAACTTTATTATATTTTACAAACTTTTTATAATGAGTACATGTTGCTTTTGGAATCAAAAGTAAATATTGCCCCTTTTTAAATAGATACATTTGTTAACTCTAGACACCAGGATATGATAAATTTTAGCCTAAAATCAGGGAGAAAATTTTTTATTCAGCACCTACTGCAGGAAGCCCTTGTACTAGGTCTTAGAGGAAACCATTCACATCAGGCTTGAAGTCTGACAGACCTAAGTTCAAGAGCCAGCGCCACCCCTTCCCAGCAGCTTCCTTGAGTCTCAATTTTCTGCCTGTGAAATGGTAACAAGAATACCTTCCCTGCTCGCCTCATGGGACCATTGTGGTGATAAAATGAGATGAGGTCCATCCCGTGGGATTGTGACCCACAGCAGACCCTTCTGCCGCAGCTACAGCCACTCCTAAGTGTCAGACTAGGTGCTGGGCACCAGGAGGAAAGAGCTGGGTTCCTCCTCTCAAAGCGTCCAGAGTGTCGAGGGGCAATCCAGGACAGAGTGACAGGCACCAGAAGAGACAACTGCACAGCACAGAGAGTGGGACGTGATTACCTCTGGGTAGGGCTGGCTCAAGTCAGAGGAGTGGTATTATTACTAAATAACGAGAAGGAATAACCCTTGCCCTCAAGCAATTCCAAATATATTTCTAGACACCAAGCAAACCCATCTCAAACAACACATGAACAGAATGAGGAGGAAATGCATAGCCTAGGTTCAAACCTGGTCCCCTCACTTGCTAGCTGAGTAAGCGTGGGCATGGGGGAGCACCTAACCATTTGAGCCCCTCTCCTCCTCTGTATCATAGGGAGAGGCATGCATGCCTCGTAGGTCTTGCTCAGAGGACTGATGAAGGCACAGATTCCATATCGAGCACCTTCCCTGGGTCAGGCAGTGTTCTAATGGCTGGGGATGCAACAGGGAACCAACCAGGACAGGCTGCTGCCCCGTTGCTCTCTGAAGGAGATGACCCAGGACAGTTGCTCAGCACAGCACCCACACAGCGCAGCCCATAAATGCTTGTGCTGTAGCATGACCACTATCATTAAGAGAACTCACAGCGTGGCCTGGAGAGAGCTTGGGGGAGGGAATGAGAGCTTCCAGATACATGAAGGCTGTTGTCGGGAATCACACAAGGCAGAGCCAAGACAGGAATATTTAAGCTGCCATTCATTGAGTGTTTACAGTGTAAAGCCTTCACATGTAATAACTCATTTAATCCTCATAGCAACCCTGTGGGATGGATACTCATCATCCCCATTTTACAGATGAGGACCCTGAAGCACAGATCCATGTGGTAGCTTATCTGAGGTTGCACAAGTGGTAAAGCCAGGATTTGAAGCCAGTCAGTTTGCTCTGCTCTGCATTCTCCCCAGGTTGGTGGATGCCCCGGGCAGCCTGGTTTTAGGAGCTCGGGGCTTCCTTTGGAAGCTGAAAGCAATGTCATTTAGGGTGTTTAAGCCACAGAGAGATGACCATCTGTCCAAGCATTCTTTTGGGGATTGCTGGTGATATCAGATGACCATATCTTTCTACAGAACAGGCAGTGAACAATGTCTTGGTGGTGATGCTCTGGGATGCTAATGAGTAATTTCTTCTTGTCTCTTTCAGCTCACAGCCCCACACTTCCCTGTGGTGGTCAAGCTGGGACACGCCCACGCCGGAATGGGAAAGGTATGAGAAGCAGCTCTTCCGCTTATGTTAATATTCACACGGCTTCCCCAGACTACCTGTTCTCCTCTCCCTGTATCCCCCATCACCCCCACCTGAGCCCAGCCACCCAGATCAGAGTATTAGAGGAGACCAAAATTCACTCCCTCTCCTCCCCAGCCCACCTTTCTCTGAGCTCCCACGGAGCATCTCTCCAGCTCAGGCCATACTAGCCAAACCCTACCTGGCTAATTGTTTCCTGTCATTGTGAATTCAGAGAAATAGGTGTAAAGCATTTTGCAGATGGTGATTCTTCTGTTCCTGTCATCATCTCCACAGCTACGTGTAAGCTCATGTCTTACTCATCTCTTTATCACCTGCAGCGTTAGCACCTGGAAGGTGGCAAATGCATATGGCTCCCAGGAGGAAGCCCCTGGAGTCAGTTTCTACAAAAGGAAATAACATATTTTACATAGTCACAGTTGACGCTGCTACCGAACCAAACTTGGGTCCGCTCACCCGCGTGCAGTAAAGCCAATCTACTGACACTGGGTTGTGGTGAAGGAAAGTGCAGCTTTTATTGTAAAGGTGCCAATATAAGGAGGACGGGTGGCTCCTGCTCTAAAACCCCGAACTCCCCCTGAAAGGCTTCAGCAGAGCATTTTTAAAGGCCAGGTGAGGGAGGGGGTCGCAGGGAATGTCATCAGCTCATGCACAATTCTCTGATTGGTTGATGGTGAGGTAACAGAGTGGTTAACATGATCAGTCCTTAGGCACCAGTAGGTCTGGGGACTCATGATCATCAGATAGTTCATTTCTTCCATTTGGTGGTGGTTTTAGCATCTGTAAAACAACCCAAGAAGTGTGCATCAGATACTATTATCTAGGTCCTTCAGAGAGGAGCTACAGCAGAAGATATGGGCAAGGAGTCTGTCCTGGGAAGGCCTTATAGGGTCCTGCTCGGTTACAACATATTATGACAAATTGTACTGGTCAGATTTTTGCAGTTGCAAGTGTAGAAACGCAAATCAAATTAGGGGGCAAAAGTTAATTCGTTGGTTCAAGGATCAGGAAGTCTGGAATAGTTCTTGATAGATTCAGGCAGAGCTGGATCCAGGAGCTCAAATGATATCAGAGCTCTTGGCTCTGTTTATCTCTACTTGTTGTTTCTTCAGATAGTCGAGATAGAAGGCTGTGGGTGGCCCATTCTGGTCCCTAAGCTCACCGTCCCAGAGGAAGGAAGACCATGTCTCTTTCCAGCATCTCTGCATAAATCTCATGGAGGGATACTGATCAGTGCTTGGGCTCCTGGAGATTCACTCCTAAATAAGGGGAGTGGGGATGGGGAAGTGTCAGGGGCTACCACAGGCCACCTCTCAAGCTTCTGGCTCAGGCAGAGCCGTGTGAGAACATGTGGATCTCAGTGCCTGCCGTCCCCATTGGAGGGACCTGAGCCCATGCACAAGGCCCAGCCCCGGCGTCCTAGATAAAGGGCAGCAGGGGCCAGTAGAAACCTTGCTTTGTGTAGGCCCAGCCCAGCCATGAATAACCCTACACCCTGCACCTTCGTTCTTCCCACCCCATTATGCCTTCTGCATCACCTCTTTCCACCTAAACTTCAACCCCTTCAAGCAGCAAAGGATTGAAAGTGTCAGACAGGTCAGGGCGTGACCTCAGCTCTGACCTTTGTGTGAAGTGGAGCAAGTTGCCATCTAACTTCTCTTGGCCTCATCTGACAAATGCTGACACTTTTTTTTATTGAAATCTAGTTGGTTTACAATGCTGTGCCCGTCTCTGCTGTAGAGCAAAGTGACTCAGTTATACACATACAGACATTCTTTTTTCCTACTCCTTTCCATTATGGTTTATCACAGGGTACTGAGGATAGTTCCCTGTGCTATACGTTAGGACCTTGTTGTTTATCCATTCTAAATGTAATAGTTTGCACAAACAATGATACTTCTTATAACCACCTTTAAAATGAATCCTTGTCTATTATATCTCAGTAAAACTGGAAGAAAAAAAAATTTTTAATCCTCCCGCCATACTACCTCTCCCTGAAAAGGACACATTGTGAGGGCAGAGATTCTTACCTGTTTGCCCACTACTGCACCTACGGCTCCGAATGGCTCCTGGTGTACCCCTAGCCTCTCAGTTTGTTGGTCGAGTGGATAAATGAGTAACTCCCTCTTCAGATGCCACCCTAAGTCTGCTCCCCACTGCCTGTTCTCCCAACCCCTCCTCCATCCCCTGTCATCTGGCTATAGCTCCCTCCACTCCTGAGGCTGCCCTCCCCATGGTCCTCAATGACCCTCTGCTGCTAATTCAGCTGTCACTTTTCTGTCCATAGCTGAATTTACCTTTCTACATCATTTAAACCTGCTGGCCATCCTTTCTGCCCTGAAACTCATGCCCCTCTCCTGGCTCTCTGCTCTCTCTCTGACCCATCCTTCACAGTCTCCTTCAAGTGCTTTCCTTCCTGCTGCATCTCTAGCCGCATCTATTCCATCAGCACACGCTGTCTGAGCTCTCGTCTGCTCTTTCAGCTTCAGCTCCCATCTACACACCAACAGCCCCCCAGTCACATTTCCTATGCAAAGCATCAGGCTCTTATACCCAGTTACCTCCTCTCCATCTCCACTGCATGCCCCGTGGAAACCTCCGACTCTGAACTTCCCAGACCATGTCCAATTTGTTTTCAGACAGCCCGCCCTCCTTCCTCATCTTTATCCTCCTCCTCTTCCTGGGACCATCTCTACAACAGGAACCACCAGTCCCACCGTTGTCTTGAAACAGAAATCTGGGAGTCATCTCCCCTCCCCTGTGTCCCAGTGGTCATCAAGTCTTGTCACTTGCCCTTTTGTTAATGTTTCTCAAACCTGTCCCTTTCTTTCCACCTACTGTCGCCATCTTGGACAGCTTTGGTAAAGTTAGAGGGTTCCCAAGAATTAAATTCCGTTTCTAAAACTTAAAATAATCCCAGACAGGAAATAAAAAGAAGGAAATACTTAAAGAGACTGACGCAATGTCGGGGGAGGGGATGCCTCTGAGAAACTCAAGCCCAAAAGGAACTCCCAGAACATGGAAAGGAGGCCACATCTCCGAGGATAAGAAGTGTCACCCGTTGGAATAAACTGAGGTTTGCAAAAATGCTGAGATCAAGGGGAAAGGGCTTTTCTGCTTCTGTCTGGAATGAGAAAAGTATCAGGAACGGCCTGGACATGCCGACTGAGCAAATGATGTCATATTCGTGGCTGAGGGGGAGAAAAACAGAACGGTATCTTCTACAGTACCTCCAGTTTCTCTCCAGAAGGAGGATTGTCTGTCTGGAGAGAAGCAAGGAGAACATTTCTAGGAGGAAACTGGTGAAGAGGCTGTCAATTAACTCAGTCTTACTGGAAATCCACCCAGGATCCCATGATTGAAATTCCTGACCCTCCTCAATTATATTTTGCTTCTCTGTTCACACATATGAATTCGTACCTACTCTGTGCTAAGAATCGGAGGATGAATAGGACCCAGTCCTTGCTCTCAAGAAACTGAGGAGACAACCACATAAGTAAATAAGTATAAGATGTGCTGAGAGGATCTGATAGAAGGCTGTGCAGGGAGTGTGGAGATTGAAGGAAGGAACTTAATTCCACCTAAGGAATGGAAAGAAGTTCCCTGTCAGGGTAACTACATGGTTTGGTGTTCCTGGAGATTTAAGGAGTTCTAACAAACAAGAAAGACTCGAAGACAAGAGATGGACCAATACCCTCTTTATTAAAACAAAGAATAGTGGATGTCACAAGGCACAGAAATCAAAATATAGTGAAACGCTGTGCAGTTTGGGGAGCACTTAGATAGTTAGGAGGTAATCGTGGGACACACCAGGAGTTCTAAGAAACCAGTAAGGCTAGACCAATTTAAGAGGGTGGTGTTCTTCCCCCAGGGGCATTTGGTCATGTCTGGAGGCAGCTTTGGTTGTCACAACTGGGGGTGAGGGAAGTGCTAGAGACATCTGGCATCTACCTGGTGGGAGCCAAGGATGCTGCTGAACACCCTAAAATGCCCCCTACAACAAAGAATTATCCAGCCCAAAATGTCAAGAGCGTCAAGGTTAAGAAACCCTGGACAAAACTAATTTCATTTCCTTTGTGGAACGTTTTACCAGACTAGAAACCAGAGGAAGCAGTGGTTATTATGGAGTTCAACATGTTTCAAAGTCTGTTCCAAAGGACTATGCTAAAGACTATTTTAGTCAAATACGAAAATTCCATGTTAAAGTAGGTTTTTAGTGCAGAACTTCTCAGAGTCGTAAATTTGCTCATATACCTCCTAGGGGTACAAGAACATGAAAACTTGTGCAGAATTTTCCAGATTTACCTGACTCAAGAAACTTCTCACCGTTTTTTAATTGAGATGCGTGTCCTTTCCTTAATTTGTAAAAACTCTTCGCACATTAAGAACATTCATCCTTTGTCATACTTTGCAATGATTTTTCTCCATTTGACAGTTACATATCCATTTTTTTATTCAGTATTTAACCATTTTTAAAGGTTTTTTTTCAATTGTAGTCACATGTTTCCAACTTTGGGAGGCAGTTTGTTATAGTGGCTAAGGGTGTTGATTTGAATCTACTTGTTAGTTGTGAGACCTTAGGTTAAGTTACTTACCCTCCCCAACCCTAGTTTCATCATCTTATGTAAAAGGAGGATATTAATAGTATCAACCTAATATGCTGGTTGTGAAGATTAAGAGACATTATTCATGTCAAACACATAGTTCAGTGCCTGGAACACAATAGGCACTCAATAAATATTAGCTGTCATTATTATTAAGAATGTTTGAACCTGCTCTGAGAACCCAAAATCCAATTGAAGTCAATAGGGGAGATGTGACTAAACAGCATCCTCTGTCAGAGACTATATTTTATTTGGCTGCAAGTTCAGTGTGAATCAGATGAGTAGGGAGTTGCCAAAAGCTCTAATCCATAAACACCTAATAAATAGGTGAAAATGGGCTCAACCTCATTCATCACTAGGGAAATACGAATGAAAACTATGATGAGATGCCACTATATAACCACTAGACTAGCTCAAACTAAAAAGATTAATCATACTAAGTGTTGGCAAGGACATGGAACATTTGGAACACAAACACAGAGCTAGTGAAAGTGTCAATTGATACAGCTGCTTTGGAATACAGATTGTTATCATCTGCTAAGCTGAAGTTACACAGAAGTTCTTCTTTTAGGTATAGCCAACCTAAATGCATGCGTGTGTGCTCCAGTGTTGATAGCAGCTTATTCATAGTTACCAAAATCTGGACACAGTCCATGTGTCCATTAGAAATAGAATAGATAAATAAATCGCAGTATATTCAGACAAATGGAAAATTTCCAGCAGTGAAAATGGATGAACTACAACTATATACAACAACGTGCATGAATTTCACAAATACACCATTGAATGAAATAAGTCAGATACAAAAGGATGCCTATTTATATGATTTCATTTATATAAAATTCAAAACCAGGGAAACTAAACTATAATGTTAAGTGGGATACATATTAAGGTGATAAAACTTCTAAGAAAAGCAAGAAAATTACTACCATAAAAAAATAGAAGTTACCTTTGTGGAGGAGGGAGGTGTGGTCATTGGGATGCAGCAGGAGTGTTCCAAGTTCTAGTTCTTGACTTGGGTAGTAGTTATGTGGATGTTTGCTTTGTGATTGACAGCTCATTGAACTGTCATTTTTATACTGGGCAATTCTCTATGTGTGTTATATTTCAAAATAAAATAAGGTTTTCTAAACCTTGTTTAGGACATATTAATGGAGATCTGATTTCCAAAATAAAGTGAGAGTCCTGCACTGCACTGATTCCTCCACGGCTAGAACATTGTATTCGGTTCTGGGCTGTAAACCAGTTCCGGATGTTTGAAAGAGCCATTGACCCATGAGTATGTCCAGGGGAAAATGAACTGAGCAATGGAGGGCAGAGGCATCCAGGCTAGGAGGGCTAGAGACAGTGGGGCCACCGTCCCCAGAAACATGGAGAATTGTCCTGGGAAGGTAAGCTGGGCTGCTTCTATATAACATGTAGCAGCCAAAAATGGGACCAAGGTCAGGGGGAAATGCATGAGGGTTGTATTGAAAGAGCAACTTTCTGACAATCAGAGGTGAATATTAATGGAATGAAGAGCCCCTTTGTGTAGGAAGTTCTCATCAATGCAGAACTGGAGCAAAGATGAATACTTACTGGAGAGTTTCAAGGGAATTTAAGTATTATGTGAGATTCTTAGCCTGAGATGTTTGAACCCCGTAAAACTGAGACACATCTGCGTATGTTTATGTGTGGATGGGATATGAATGTTTTTGGGGGAAAGGAGTACATAGCTTCTTCCACCTTTTCACAGGGGCCCATGACCCTCCCAAAGTTTAACATACCCTGAAGGTGACTGCTACAGTATCTTCCAGTGAAAAGAATCTGGTTTTGATCAATACTATGAGCCATCTATTGAAAGGAATGGCATATCTGTTATTATCATAGAGGTCAAGTTCAAGGCCAACTGCCAGTATAGTGTGGGGGTAGCATTTGTAGAATCTGAAAGCATGTTTCTGGTTTGAATCTGGATTAACCATTTACTAGTTGTGTGTCCTTGGGCAAGTTGCCTAACCTCTCCGTGCCTCAATTTCTTCATCTCTAATATGGGGACAATAATCTCCCTCCTGGAATTGTACTGATGATAGAATCAATCAGCCCAGGCTTAGGAAGGTGCCTGGTCAACACTCAGTGAATGGGAGCTTTAAAAACTCACTACAAACATAAACTACTACTCTGATTACCTAACTGCTTATCTCAACTAAGATAAGATAAGCAGTTGCTCATAATAGACAAAAAGGGAAGGAGAATTAAATTCTGGGTAAATTCTTAAAGTAAGGAAAACGGGATTCCAGCATTCCCAGGAGAGGCCAAGATAACACGCAAACCCCACCCTGGGCGTCACCTTATCCTTGTTTCATAAATTCACAGACCTTCAGGACTTAAGTCCCAGCACCCCACTTAAAAGATAAGAACCTGAGGCCCCAGAGAGGAGAAGGGTCTTGCCCAAGGCCACATAGTGAGGAAGCATCCCCAGTAACAGAACAGGAAGGGAAAGAAAATCCTTTGAGATTATTCAACCCCATTGCATACTTTACAGATAAGAACAGTAGTAGTAATAATAGCCAGAATAATAATAAAAGCTAATGCTCTGTGGAGTTTACTCTGTGCAGGCACTGTTCTAAGTGCTTTATAAATTACTCATTGACTACTATCCTCTCAGAACCACCCTATGAGGAAGATACTGTGGGTATCCCCACTTTTCAGATGAGGAAACTGAGGCGCAGGGAGTAAGGGGTGGAATGGGGTTCAACCCTGGGCAGTCTGGCTCTGGCTCCTAAGCTCAGTGAGAGGTAAAGGGCACTGCCATGGTCACAGGTTAGTAAGCCCAGATGCGGGCTTGGCCAGGGTTTGTTGTTCTACTAAGAGGAGCCTGGAGTGATGAGGGACAGGGATGAGGCGCCTTGGCAGACAGCCTGTCTGTTCTGGAGGGACCAGGTGGAAGCTCCTCAATGCACTGTCTTCCAGTCGCCCCGGCATCTTGCACACCCCTGCTTGCCCAGGGCTGCTGCTGTCATCAGCTCCCGGCGACCTGGACTCTGCTCTCTTCCCTCAGGCTGACTCACTTAATAAGCCTTCCCAGCACTGTCCACTTTTTAAAGTGGGAGTAGGTGGCCAGATAACACGGTAATGGAGAGAAGGGGCTAGAAAATGAGCAAATGGGAGAATGGAACCCAGGGGAACAGTTAAGAAATCAGGTGCTCCCCAGCACCTGGGAGATCACCAAGGAGGAAAGTCACTCTGTGTTTCATGCTCAGCAGAAGCTGAATCAAGTGAGAGCGGGGGAGGGGCTCCAGCCTGCAAGGCGTGCCGGGCAAGCAGTGTTCAGGGCCGCTGCCAAGCTGTGTAGGAGGAGAGGAGAGAGGGACACACACTCCCTCCAGCAGCCTCCCTCTCAACTCCACCACCCACCAAGTCCCCCCCACCCCGCAGATGACCACTGCCTCCTTTACTCTCTGCTTCTCTTGAACAAAATGGGCCCTTAAGGGGTTTCCATCTGTCCTTTACACCGTAGTGAAAATTGTAAACACTGTGCTCTGCATCTCAGAGCCTCTGGCATGAGGTTGCCCTCTCTATAAGCACGATAAATACTCTCGATCCTCATTATTCATGGATTCTGTATTTCTGAATTCACCTACTCACTAGGAATATATTCGTCACCCCAGAATCAATTCTCATAGTGTTTTCGTGGTCATTCACAGACACGTGCAGAGCGGTGAGTAATTTGCGCGTTCCTTCCCAACTGATGTCGAGCAGGAAACACTCTTCTTGTTTCAGCTCGTAAACAAGTGTCCTCTTCTTGGTGTATTTAGTGCCACACTTTTGCATTTTTGTCCCTTGTGTTGGTGATTTCATTGTTTAAATGACTCCCAAGCGTAGGGCTGAAGCGCTGTCTGGTGTTGCTAACCCCAAGCAGGCTGTGATGTTTCTTATGGAAAAAAATGTATGTGTCAGATAAGCTTCATTCACGTATGAGTTATGGTGCTGTTGGCTATGAGTTCAATGTTAATGCATCAACCACATATATTAAACAAGTTGTCTTTAAAAGGAAGCGCACATAACAAGATGATACATTGATGAGTTGATGAAAATGTGACCATAGGCTTGCAGGAAACGAACCCTAGGAGCAGTGGCTCAGGATTCGCTAATTCAGTGTTTGCTGCAAAGTTACAGAATGTAACTACTGTGAATAATGAGAATGGACTCTGTGTGTGTGTACATATGTGTATATATCACACACACAAACACACATATTCTGTAGAGTCCTAAGGGCCTCTTTCTTCCTTTGGATGCCAAACTGCCACAATTCTAAGCACAAACAGAAGCAAACTAAAACAGTTATTTCATGACTCTGTCCAGCCTGACATCTGTCATGTTGAAGATGACATCACCTGGATCATCAACTCGTTTTCCTTACGAGGGTTTAAGGCTGAGATCCCTACTGGTGACGCTTACACTGCCAATCCCCGCATATTTACACCATTCTTGGTTGGCCTGGGTTCAGGAAACCTGGGTCCTCCTGCCAGCCTTGCACTCCCTGGGGCCCACAGTATCCACCTGGGCAAGTCATTTAAACACATAAGTGCAGGGTACCAAATATGTCAAATATACACGATTTTCCTCACCAATCACTTGGAAGAGCTAGTGAGTAGAAGTGCCTTAAAAAGTATGAAGCGCCACGCGGAGGTGAGGCGGAGAGGGAAACGAAGCAGGGTATGGGCTTTGGACTTAGCCCTCACTGGGTCTGGTGTGGGCTCCGCCATCGGCTAGCATTGTGACCTGGTGCGAATTCCTTGCCTTCTCTGGGATAACTCAAAGCAGATCAGATGGGATGAACAGAGGTACGCCAGCTGGTGCAGCAGGATGAGTGCCTTCAACATCTCTAACCCTCAAAGGTGCCCTGAGAGCTATTTCTGATCCCAGCTTTCCAGAGGTTCCAAGAGTTGTTTTGCTTAAAGTCACAGGTAAATAACGGAAGCGGGATTCGAACTGAGGTTGTCAGGTTCTTCAGCTCTTTTCTTCCTGCTGCCTGGGACCCTCAGGAACGCCCTGGTGGAATCACCTCTTCCCATCATAAGGCGACCAGCCAACTTAATTGGAGAGTTGATTTATGAAGAATTTCACAGGGTTCCACCCAAGAAACATGTCAGTACCTTGGAGACGAGCACTGACCTTTGCATATGAACTGCTCTTGTTGTCTGCTGGACTGATCTCACCCCAGGCCTGAAGCCAAGAATAAGAACCCTTGTGCAAGAGAATGAGAAGAAGAAAAGGAAGAATATCACCCCCTGGCACTGTGTCTTAAAAACAGTGTACACCCCCAATCACAGGCCCCATTTTGTCAAGAGGGACAGAGACACAGGAACAGACTCATCTGGAAAGAATAAATTACCTGCTCTTGTGTGCACTGACCACACCACTCCTCCATGGAAAACAGAATATTTTTGAGCTGACAAACATTGAAAAACAGTACTTCCTTCTTTTCTCTCCTTTCCTGGCAA
The DNA here is from genome assembly GCF_951394435.1 of Stenella coeruleoalba. NCBI lineage: Eukaryota > Metazoa > Chordata > Mammalia > Artiodactyla > Delphinidae > Stenella > Stenella coeruleoalba. Next base: position 14,655,214 of record NC_137157.1, read on the forward strand.
CGTCTGTTGACCCATCCTGGCATAGTATGCAAGAGAGGCCGGAGAAGTCATTCCCTAGGAGTCTCCCCAAAAGAGGAGGGGGCACACATCGCCTGTTGGGGGGTACTCTGTATAATTTCCCACAACTTGATGACCAGCTCCATACTTTTTCCCCCAACATTAGACAGTCACGTGCAATTTACAAAATTCATCCACACTGGGAGCCTGCTCAGGTTCCAACAGTCTTCTGATGAGGGTGTGGTTATCATGATACCCATTTAACAGATGAGACCAGCAGAGACCGAGGAGGCGAAATGATTGGGCACAAGGTTGCACATTGTGTGCTGGGAAGGCTGCACATTCTTTCCCCTGGTCCTGGCACCCATGCCAGGGAAGGGAAGCCTCCAGAGAGTTCTGCCAGCCCACCTGGAACACAGCCTGTGTGTCCACTGAGGTCTTCCTCAGCCAAAATGTGCAGGCGCAGCCCATTGTCACTATCAGCAGGCAGTAGAAGTGATGTCCTGAAACAAGCAGATGCCACCTGCTCACTGCAGCCGCAGCCCAGGCCAGCCTCCCACCCTGCTTCCCGCAGATTAGACCAGCCACACCTCTGGCTTCTTGGAAATAAATCCACTTGGAGGCAGCTGGCATTGTTGCCAACAGGTGGCAGCAGCAGGGTTGTTTGTGGGAGGAAACCAGAGAAGGATGTAAACAGTGGGCTTACTGCATTTTGGAGAGAGAAGAGAGTGTGTGTTTGGGGGCAGGGTGAGCAGACACTTACACACAGTTATCAGCATCCTCTACCTAGCCTCCAGACAAATGAACACTATTGGCAGAACCTGTCCTCTCACTTTGACTACTGGCCCCCAGCCCCAAGAAACCTTCACACCAACACTCCATCCTCCAGTAGTGAGGCCATAAGATGCAAGGGAGGCCACGTGGGACAGTGAATGCTGTTCAGGCTTTCCCATACCATGACGCTTGTGGAAAATGGTTCTATTGAGGATTGAGTGGGTCAATGGCAGGGGCTACCAGCAGCTGAAGAGAAGAGCCTGGGACTTCCAGCCACTCTGAGGGATAAGGGAGCAGCAGCAAGAGCACCTATGGGGATGTGCTGGGTGATGAGCCAAGTTGAGTGTAGCCCCCGAGTCAGACAGGCCTGAGCTCCTTGACAACCTTCTCTTCAAAGTGGGACCTTTGTAGAAGGACCAGCAGTCTCAGCGTCACCTGGGAGCCCCTTAAAAATGCAGAGCACAGACATATCCTCCGACCTGCTGAATCAGATGCTGCATTTTAACAAGATGCCCAGTGACCCGCATGCTGCTCTACACGCCCAGAGGACGTGAACTCGGATGCTCACCGGGTCAAGATAGTTACCATAATGAGTCAAGAGTCCAGGTGGGGACTGTGCTGACCCGGAGAGCCCAGGCCAGCCTGCATGGGCAGCCACACACAACTCAGTCCCAGCCGGACAAAGCCCCAAGAGGCTGTGCAGACCTGATCACCTGATTCTTTCTTAAGCCAATTCGCTGGGTCTCTGATATGAATTCTCCTGATTTTAACGTATTGAAAACTAATTTTAAAATCTTTTGAAACACTGTACAGGCCAAGTAAAACACATCTGTAGTCCACTGAACACCCCGGGGCACCAGTTGGGTGGCTCCAACTTTAGAGTCAGTGTGGTCTTACCCTCTCTTTACAGGGAGCCATGCAGCCTAATGCTGCAACAGCATTAGGAGTTCAAATCCCAGCTCGGCCACTTCCCAGGTCTATTCTATAACCTTGGGTGAGCACTTGACTTGGAGTCTTCGTTTTCTCATCCGTAAAGTGGCCCTAATAAGTCTCCCTAATGGGTGAAGAGTTGCCCTGCAGCCTGACTGAGATAAAGCACTTTCAAAATCTGTGGATACTTAAAGAGATGTTGATTCACTTCCTCTAGGGCCTAAATGCTCCCTCTACTTTCCAGTGCTTACAGATCACTGGAGACCTCGTTAAAATGCAGATTCTGATTCACTAGGCCTGGGTGGGGCCTGCCTGAAAGTCTCCATTTCTAACAAGCTCCCAGGTAATGTCAGGGATGCTGGTCCCAGTCAGTTAGTCATGCCAGTCAGGGGTCAGCAGACTTTCTCAGTACAGGGCCAGATGGTAAACATCTTAACCTCTCTGGCCAAATGGTCTGTTGCAACTACTGGACTCCACCATTGTGGTATAAAAACATCCCTAGACAAGAGGTAAATGAAGCGTGTGGCCGTGTTCCACTATAAATTTATGGACACTGAAATTTGAGTTTCATATAATTTTCACGTGTCATGGGATTATCGTTCTTCTTTCAGCTTTTTTTCCCCAGCCATTTAAAAACTATTCTTAACCCATGGACCTCACAAAAGCCTACAGTCAGCCTCCCCCACTGGATTGTAAACTCGCTGGGTGCACGAGCTGCACCCGCTAAGTCCACCTTTCCTCCTGACCTGGCCAGTGCCCTGGACAGCGGGAAGCCCCCTCCTTCCCGCTGCACCCTGCACGGGGCCCTGGGAAGCTGAGGTGTTGCCTTTCAGAGCTGACACTTGTCAGGTGCCTCCCTTCCCTTCCATTCAATCTCACGGTCACACTTTAACTCTATAAACACACGGGCAAGAGAATCAGTGACCCAGAGCTCAATAGCAACAGAAGGAGTTTGATTTATTAAGGGGAAGAGCAAAGGAAAGGAACCAGCAAACTGATAAGCAGGATAATTAGGCAGTTCTCTAAACAGTCCATCAAACCCTCTGTTGTTCCCATCACTTCCCACCACCCCTTCCGACCCCTGGCAGCACGTGACCCAGGCAGCCAGGGTGAGGACATCCGTTGGACTCTGGGTCTCAGCCTTTGGAAGGATTGGGGGAGGGGCAAAGGCTTTTGAGAATTTGAGACCAGGGCTCTTGTGTTCATTCAACCAACATTAATGGATTTGGTGCCCAGCTGTTCTGAGTTAGGGACTCAGTAAATGTTTATTGAATATTTTGGCAGATGTTTATGAACATTTGTTATGTGCAAGGAATGGGCTAGACCCTGGGATGGAGGACTCTTGGTTAAGATCCAGACATGGAAAAGACATGGCTCCTGAATGCAGGAAATTTACCCACAAAAGACACAGGCTCACACTGGACCACAGTGTAGGGCAGTGCTTGCCAGACTACCTCCCACAGGCCAAACCCAGTCCCGGACCTGGTTTTGTTAATAAAGTTTTATTGTAACACAGCCCTGCCCATTTGTGTACATATTGTCTATGGCTGCTTCCACACTATAGCATCAGAGTTGAATCGTTTTCATGGCCTGCAAAGCCTAAAATATTTAGCACTGTATTCTTCACATAAAAAGTTCGCCAATCCGTGGTCTAGTGCCATGCTTTTCCAAGTATTTGTATAGCAAACCCCAGTAAGTAATACATCCTGTAGGAGGAGGCGGACGATAAAATAAACAGATTAAACTGCAATATGTCAGGTGACAAGAAGGGCCCTGGAGGCAGAAACAGGATAAGAGGGAGAGAGCGTGATGGGGGCAGGGGGCTGGGGCAGCTATCAGGGAAGGCTTCCTGTGAAGTGGCATGTGAAGGAGGGAGAGAGTGAGCCACGTGGACACGTAGAGGAAGAGCATGACAGCAAAGGGGAGAGCATGCATAAAAGCCCTGGGGCAGGAGTGAGTGCTTGAGGTGAAAAGTGATGGAAGTAAGGCTGGTGGGTTGGGGAGAGGTGGTAGAAGGCCATGTAGACAACTGACTGCAGTCAGAGCAGAATGAATAAACCCTATAGCAGAAAGACAAGCCAAGCGCTGAGAAGGAGGTCCAGATAAAACTAAACCATGATGGAGCGGGAACCTCCACCGATTTATTGATTTGTCCAAAAATCACGTCTTGTAAGTGTGCGTAGGGACTGTGCTGAGGCAACAAATAAGCTCCTTCAAGGAGCTCCCTTTCTCACAGTGACAGGGACCCTGCAAGCAAATACATCATGACAGAGGGAGATGTCAGGGGAAGCAGGAGCACCTTTGGGGGGACCAGGGAAGACTTCCACACGATGGGAAACCTCAGCTGCATCTCAAAGGATGAGGAGATATAATGCAGGTTGATACAGCCGAGAAAAGCATTCCCGGCAATGGGACCTGCACACACAAAGGCATAAAGGCCCAAGAGAGCATCGCAGGCTGTTGGTACAGTGGGAACAGTGGTTCTCAAGCCTGGCAGGGTGTTAGAAGCACCGAGGAAGCTTTGAAATTATACTTCTACCCGGGGCCCACCCCCAGACTTTGCAGTGATTGGCTGGAAGAGGACCCAGGCACTGGCATTTTTTTATCTCCAGGAGATGCTAATGTGACACCAGTACTTCAGAGCTCTGGGCTGGAGGGAGACATGGAAGAGTAGGTGAGACTGGGCAGGAGTCATGGCCAGATCATAGATGCGTTTTATGCTGCCTCTACAATGTGGACTTTATCTTCTAGGTAAGAGAGAGACCCACTGGTGGGGTTTAAGCAAAGAATGGGCATGGTTGGATTTATAAGGTAGAAAAAGCACTCTGGCAGCAGTGTAAGAGGAGAGGAGAGGAGTGGGGGCCAGGAGGGGAAGATTAGAAACCCTGGGAGTTATTAGGGAGACACTGCATCAGTTCAGAGAAGAAATAAGGATTTGCACCCAGGCAGGACCAAGGCAGTGAGGGGTGAGATAAGGATGCAGTCAAGAGATATGGGAAAAGCAGAATTGAAAGAACTTAGGGACTGCCCAGATGCAGAGCAGGAGAAGAAAACTGAGAATATAATGATTCCATTCACTGAAATATGAGATCAAGAAGGCTAGGCTTGAGGGGGAAGATAATGAGTTCAGTTTTTAACATTTTGAGTTGGAGGTACCAGTGGAAAATAACAACAATAATAATAATCACAAGCCATTTATTGAGCACTTACTAGGTGCTGGGCCCTGTACTCCATGCTTTATATTCATTGTCTTACTTAATTGTCACAACAGCTCTATGAGGTAGATAATCTGACTGTCCCCATTTTACAGAGGGGAAAACTGAGGGGAAGCTCGGTAAGTGAGAAGAATGATAACTTATTGTATGCACATGCCACTTTGCAGAGCTGGGCACGTGGTGAGGGCTCAGAAAATGGCAGTAATATTAATTATTACTATCTTCTCTCCACCGTGGGAAGGAAACACAGGCCAAGTCTGCGGGGAAGGGAACCAATCATATTTAGAAGCCCTGTTTCTATATAGATGTATATATACTTAGTATGTATGTACGTATATAGTATATAGAGATGTATATTTAAATGCCTTAGTGTGTATATATGTCGCTATACTCATACTCCATCTGTTGCTGCTTTTTCTTTTTGGCTTTTTAATTAGACATCTCAAATGCCTCTTGATCTTACCCATTCTCCAGTCCTACCCCATGCCCACCCCATAATTATTTTATTTCTTTAATTTTTCTCCCAAAGTTAATCTCAGTCTACTCACATTTGTTCTGTTCTATGAGGGAAATTGTGTTGCTGGCCATGCAGCCAGAGTAGGTTTTTTTCTTGTGGAGAGAAGGGAAACTTTATTTATTTTTTTAAAATATAACTCCTCTCGACTGTTCCAATGCCAAGTAAACAAAGCTGCTATTCATTTCGGCATCTCCCCATCTCTATCGTGCCCAGAGTCATTTTATCAGCAGAGCCTCTTGGGCTGTCTCTCCAAGAGCTTGGAACAGCAAATAGGAATGTTCTAAAAGTGAGTGCTATGAAAATAGAATCCCATTTAATGAGGCCACTGAGAGCAAGGCTGTTGCTCACTTGGTGAGTGCAGAAGCAAACATTATGTTTCAAGTCGTGGTCAGAAAATGCCAGTGTCTCTCATGTGGCCCCAGCAAAAAGCATCAGCGAGCCCATCGCTAGTTAGTGACTCAGGGACAAGGAGCTGAGGCAGCTGGAAGGAAGACTTAGAATCAGGTCACCACCCCCAAAGACCCTCTCCTCATACCTGGAGAACACCCCCCCACCCCCACCCCCCCGCCCCTATCAATGTTTACTCCACCTGTGTCCCATTCATGGACTCCTAAGTATCCACAACACTTCCTCAGCAATGACCTGGCCTTGCTCTTTGGTCTCTGAGCCCTCTGCCCAATGAACAATAAAAACTCTCAATGTATATAACCAGATCTGTGTGGAGCAGCTCGAGATGAAGGGAGGAGATCTAGAGTTCCACTCAACTGGTCTCCTTGCATGGGTCCATGCCCACAAAGATGGAACCCCCAAGCTTCTCTAAGGTACCTCAAGACTCCATGGAGTCCAGGTCGAAAACCACTCCCTTAGGTCAAAAGAGTGCCCAGAGGTCATGGTCAGCAGTTGTTGTTCACTTATTCATTCAAAAAAATAGATCCCAAACACCTACTATGTACAAGGAGCAAAGGATATAGTAGTGAATCTAACAGACAAGTCCCTGCTCTCACAGAGCTTATATCCTTGTGGGGGGCATGGACAAGTATAAGATAACGTGAGACCATGATAAGTGCAAGAAAGAACACGAGACTGGGTGATGTCATAGAATGCCATAGCGGAGTGAAAGAGCTGCTCTAGATCAGGAGAGGCCTCTCTGAGGAGGACAGAGAACAATGGAACAAAGACAATAAGGAACCAGCTGTGAGACTGTCTGCAGCAAGAGCTTTGCTGGCAGAAGGAATGAGTGCAAAGGCCCTGAGGCAGCACTGAGCTTGGCAGATTCTAGGAAATGAAAGAGAGAATGAGGGGGTGGATGGAAGGAAATGAGATCAGAGAGATCAGCAGGGCCGAGATATGTTGGCCCTTGTATGTGGATGTTTACAGAACACTAGTGTGCATGGGTCAAGTTCAGATATTTTGGGCACCCACCACTATGGTAATTTTGTTCCCTGCTGAAATACAGATGGTCTCTGACTTAGGATGGCTCAACTTACAATTATTTGACTTTATGATTGTGCGAAAGTGATACGCATTCAGTAGAAACCGTACTTGGAATTTTAAATTTTGATCTTTTCCCAGGCTAGTGATATGCGCTGTGATACTCTTTCATGATGCTGGGGAGCAGCATCGAGCCACGGTGCTCCGAGTCAGCACATGATCACGAGGGTAAACAACAGACACACTTGCAACCATCCTGTACCCAGATGCCCATTCTGTCTTTTACTTTCCGTATAGTATTCGATAAGTTACATGAGATATTCAACACTTGATTGTAAAATAGGCTTTGTAGTTAGATGATTCTGCCCAACTGTAGGCTAGTGTAAGTGTTCCGAGCATGTGTAAGGTGGGCTGGGCTAAGCGCTGATGTTCAGCAGGTGAGGTGCATTAAATGCATTTTCGACTTAATGATATTTTCAACTTAGGATGGGTTTATCAGGATGCAACCCCATTTTAAGTCAAGGAAGATCTGTAAAGAAATTTGGACACATTCCTCCTACATACAGGAAATGGCATTGGATGGGGAGGCCAGGAGTTCTAACTTTCCGAAAGTCCTTTTCCTTCCTTCCAGGTTTCCTCCCTTCCCTTTCCTTTCCAGAAGCTGCACCACCAGAAGCACAGTAGCCATGTCGCTCTCCAGGGGGCTTTAGATTCCTTTTCTGCAACATAAGTTGACTGGGTGACATCAAAACTCTCTTTTCCAACGAAATACTACACAGAACTTGAAATGATAACAGACATAAATGTAGTATTATATTAGCTGTCAGTTCATTCTGTAGCTTTTAATTCACACCATCTATTGTCAAGTCCACCAGGAGAACACTGAGACTCCTCTGATGAACTTGGTCTTGTATCAGCCTCAGCACCCAGCCTCCCGTTATATTTTGTGTCCTTGCACGGCATGGTTTTGAGAAAATCAGTGGTGTTTTACCGACTTGCTCTGCAATCTGAGGTTATTCTCTAAATAAACCAAAATGGAAGGAGAAACCTTACTCTGGGGGCTGAACAAATAAGGATTGCCCAGGAAGCTCAAGTTAATGTGTAGTAAACATCTGAGTCTGCTTTCTGGATGCTCGAAAATCAAGCTCTTAAATATTTTGTTTTAACAAAACAATAATCGAATTTTTGTTGCAATACTTCAGATCCTTCCATGGGACACTGAAAAACAGTCAGCATCAGTTGTCTTCCAGCAAATAGTGTTCTGGCAAACTGGCTCTCTGGGAGGAAAAAAGTGCCCAAATTTGTAGTGTTTGCCAGTTTCTAGGGTGTAAATCCTTCCACTGTGGACAGCATGAAGCTAACAATGGTTTAATAACTGGCTCACAAATTTTCTAAATATTTAAGAATTGCCTCTTATAAGTCAATATGAGCCAGCTCCAGGATACCACTGCTTCCAGCCCTTATGCATAGTTGGTGTTTCTGGGTAAAGCCCACTTGAAGGCCATCACCCAAAAACTGACACCTGCAGTGACACACAAGGCCCTGAGACTTTGGGCTGGAGCCAGGGATGGGACAGTTAGAATGGGTTGGAGAGCAGAGGAGCTGGCGTCCGTAAGTTCAGGGCCTGGTTTGTTGTCAGAAATGGTCAGTGTGACCCCAGGGACAGGTGTGGTGACACCACGTTAAGCTAAAGTCCTCCCAAACCTACCTGTACTTTACACACCTTAGATCATACCTCGGGATGTCTCCACCTTGGGACTCATCCTTCTAGACCCAGCTGAAGCAACTTCTCCCCTTTAAAGCCTTCTATCGTCTTGCCCTCCTTTGAGCCAGCTCTGGACCTAGTCCAGCTCCCTCTTACTGCATCATCTTACTGTCCTATTGTTCTACATCTGCTTGTCAGTGTTCTGGGCCAGACCGCAAGAGCAGAAACTATGCTTGGAGCCCCAGCGCCTAGCATAGGGCCTGATATTTTTGTTAATTTCTCAACAAGTACTAATTGAGCTCCTACTAAGTGCCAGGCAGTGTTCTGGCCACTGATAATACAGTAGAGATCAAATCAAAATCCCTGCCTTCATGAGGATTTTGATTCTAGAAGGCACTCAATGCATATTAAATTATTGTCTCATCGCCCCTATGATCACTACTCTTAAAAAGACTAGGAGATGAGAGTTTTCATTGATTTTATTTTAACCCTAGCATAGAACCCACTCATAAACGTGGCCACACTTCATAGTCTTTTTTTTTTTTTCTAAATAGAAGTTATTTTTTAGAGCATTTTTAGATTCACAGCCAAATTGAGCAGAAGGCACAGAGCTATTTCACGTGGCCACTTCCCCCACACGTGCACAGCCTCCCATTATCAACATCCCCGCCGGAGTGGTACGTTTGTTGCAACTGGTGAGTTTTATTCCGTGCTAAGAAGCAGCGAGCTGTCAAGCCATGAAAAGACATGGAGGAAACGTAAATGCATGTTACCGAGTGAAGGAAGCCACTCTGCAAAGGCTCCATATTATGTGATTTCAAATATATGTAAAAGGGAAAACTATGAAGTCAATAAAACGACCAGTGGTGAGGCTCAAACGGCTGCCTAGCCACAGCCAGCACCGTCAGCCCCTTTGAGGCTTGAATTGGAGGAGGAGGCCACAAAGGGATGTCCTCTGTTGAGACGATCCCTGGCTCAAGGAGACTTTCTTTGGGGTTGATCTGAATAATATACATACCTCTGGCAGTTTTCTGTTCCCCCTTAGCGAGGTTTTGGAGACTGGTAGAAAAACTTTTCCCTTGGCCTGGACAGTAGATCCAAACACCTGAGCCCTAGTTTTACAGAGATACAGAAACTAAAGCCCAGAAGAGAGAAATTACCCATATTCACACCCAGTGTACAGCCTACGCAAGAGCCCAGTTCTCCAGGTACTCAGCTCGGTATTTGACTACACGGAGATGGCCCTCCTGAAAATAAAGATCAGGAAGGAGGGAATCCAGAATTTAATGAGCTGAGAGGAAGAAACTGTCGTGCTGACTGACACCATGTAATACAAAGAGAACCTGCTTCATCACTTCTGCGTCAATAAAGTTTGAAAGCCACTAGCGGAAAAGACAATAAGCAAGGAGTTCAGCCTACCAGTTGGAACATAATTTGCTCAAACTTGGACACTTAACCCTTCATATTTCTCCCCAGTCTAACCCCTGCCATTTCCCCATATAGACTCTTAGCAAGGAAAAAGTTAAAAGCACAACTTATAAAATTTGTAAGGCACGTCCAAAGGGCTGCATCCGGAGTGTGGAGTTCTGGAGTTTGGAACCGTGTGGCTGACAGGGTCTTGGTGCTCCGGCCGGGTGTCAGGCCTGAGCCTCTGAGGTGGGAGAGCCGAGTTCAGGGCGTTGGGTCCACCAGAGACCTCCCAGCCCCACGTAACATCAATTGGTGCTAGCTCTCCCAGAGATCTCTGTCTCAACGCTAAGACCCAGCTCCACTCAATGGCTGGCAAACTCCAGTGCTGGACACCCCATGCCAAACAACTAGCAAGACAAGAACACAACCCCACCCATTAGCGGAGAGGCTGCCTAAAATCATGCTAAGTTCACAGACACCCCAAAACATACCACCGGACGCGACCCTGCCCACCAGAAAGGCAAGATCCAGCCCCACCCACCAGAACACAGGTACCAGTCCCCTCCACCAGGAAGCCTATGCAAGCCACCCACTGGATGCAGACACCAAAATGGTTCTGAAGAACTTAGGGGCAGGACAGGAAGAAAGATGCAGATGTAGAGAATGGACTTGAGGACACGGGGAGGGGGAAGGGGAAGCTGGGACAAAGTGAGAGAGTGGCATGGACGTATATACACTACCAAATGTAAAATAGACAGCTAGTGGGAAGCAGCCACAAAGCACAGATAGATCTGCTCGGTGCTTTGTGACCACCTAGAGGGGTGGGATAGGGAGGGTGGGAGGGAGGGAGATGCAAGAGGGAAGAGATACGGGAACATATGTATTATGTATAGCTGATTCACTTTGTTATAAAGCAGAAACTAAGAGACCACTGTAAAGCAATTATACTCCAATAAAGATGTTAATAAAAAAAAAAAAGATCAGTGTTTGCCAGGGGCTAAAAGGGGGGCCTAATAGGCAGAGTGCAGAGGAGTTTTAGGGCAGCGAAAGTATTCTGTATGATGCTGTGATGGTGTACACTTTGGGTGACAGTGATGTTTCATTGTAGCTTCATAATGTTTTGATTTTGTTTTTTAGTTATGATTTGGGAATATCCCAAGGCCTATTAATGTACCATTGTCACAGACTAGGGGTTGTAGGAGGAGGCTGCTGGTGACATATTTATCCCATCAACCATTAATATTTTAAGGGGAGTTGTTTGGGGTTTGGGGGGTTTTTTTGTTTGTTTTTTGTTTTGTTTTGTTTTTTACAGTTTAGGCAGATCTGGGAAGAAGGCAAATAGATGGGGTAAGCTTGAAATTTCGTGAAGACAGGATGAGAAAAAGGCCCCCGACTCTGGCTCCCAGCAGCCAGGGCTCTGTATGAATCCCAGATCCTGGGATGAGGAGAGATCACAGATTAGCCCAGAGGTCACAGAATTAGCAGCTATTCCCACTGCCTGCTGGTTATTTTGGGCACTGGGGATCAGAAGGAAGACAAAGGGGAGGGAAGGGAGAAATTGTGAAGAAAGTTGAATGAGAGGATGAGGTGAAGGAAAGGGGATGCTGGGGGTTGAGGAGTCAGAGGTTTGCTGCTTCTCAGAGTGAAAATGCCAAATTCTAGGAGAACCTAGAAGGGCCTCCCCAGTCTTCACTGTGCAGCACCATAACCCTAAAGATGGGGTGGACTGTAGCCATGATTTATAACAAACCTACAGACCTATTCCATTATTTATCCAGCATTTTTAAAACAACACACATACACACAAACACGCTCCCTCTGTCTTTGCTTAAATAAATGTATTTTTCAATGATATTTTATATCATAATCATAGATTATGAGTTTTATGGCCCAGATAGTTTTTCCTAATACACATTGAAATAAATATCTAACTGTTAAAAGTTAAATGTTCATTTGCGTACCCTCTAAGTCATCCCTTGGACCGCCAATGCCATGCACTCCACATTGTGGTGCACTGGTAGAGAGAAGTTGGCAGACTTGGAGACAGTCTCAGTCCTTGATTCTAACCCCTCCCTATGTGTCATTTGCCTCATCTGAAAAATGAGAGGGTTGACCAGATGCCCTCTCAGGTCCCTTCACACTCTGAGGTTCTGAGCTGTTCACTGAATAAACATAGTTATTGAAGGCCACATACCCAGGCCAGAGCTTCCAGCACCCTGCCCTCTCTCCTCCCACCAAAGCTTCCCCACACCTCCCTGTTACACCCCCTTTCCTTACTACAAGGCACATCCTCCTGGGAGAGAAAGCTGCGCAGATCCAACCCCAAAATGAAAATTAAGTTTTTCAATTAGAAGAAAAACACCTCAATTTTTCCAAACCTCAGCACAGCTCTCTTAACTTCCTTAACTTTGGTAAAGTGAATAATACCCCTTGCCAGGGAGTCACATCCCAACCCACACAAAGGAAATCTCTCTATTGTTTTTTGAAAAATGTTTACAATGGCCTTTAATATCTCAATGTTTCACAAGGGAGCCAGACAGACACGGAGTCTCACCATCCCTGGTAGGACCGCCACACTCAGCATCCTCCTCCACTGTCTGACCGGAGACAGACAACATCTAAGTCCTTCAGGAAAGTCAGCAGGTTTTCGAACCCTCCCTAAAAGGGCAGTGTGTGGAGGGAGGGGAGTTAAATACCATGTTTAATCGACCACAGGATCTGCCCACGAGCAAGATTAGGTATGGCCTTTCTATACCTAACACGCCTTCAGCATTGCCCCTATTAAAACCACTCTACAGACAACTGGGAGAGAGGCCTCCACACCCAGAAAATATAAGCCACTAGGGCCAGGAAAGTAAAAGAGATACTTGTGTATCTCTATACTTTGTGTATAGTGACTTTACAAAATCTCTAGATACCTTATCCCTAGAGGTCCTTTTAGTTAATCACAAGCAGCTTACATTCGTTGTTTTGTGCCAGACACCATTCAGTTGCTTACATAGTTTATCTCACTAAGTCTTTGTAGTAACTCTGTGAGGTATGTACTATTATAACCCCCACTTTACAGTTGAGAAAATCAAGGTTTAGAGAAGTTGAGAAATTTTCCAAGGTCACACAGCTAGTGAGCAGTAAAGTCTGATTCCCAAACCCATGCTCAAAGCAATACCTTCCATGTGTGGGTCATTTTGTATTGTTTAGAACTCTTACGCATTTAATAATAACTATCACTTAGAGAAATGGATGTTTAGATAGATAGATGATAGATAGATGGCTAGATAGACATAGACAGAGATGTCATTTCTAATCTCCCAATTCTGTGAGGATGGGTATAAATATTATCATCCCCATTTTACACATGAGGAAATTGAGCCCCAGAAAAATTTAAGAACTTATTCCAGGTCATGGCATCTACAATGCCTGAGTCAGGATTTTAACCTAGATCAGCCTGACCCCATAGTCTGTGCTTTCACTGTGCTGCCTGTAGAATTTCATCTGATTTATCTAACAACTTTGTGACTTGTGTGAGGGAAAAAAAAGTGTGATGTAGTAGAGCCTATATCCTATTAAATGGGATTCTACAAACCTGGCCTGATGAATCAGCTTGTGGAAGTCCCGGAAAATTCTATCAGTACACAGTAGTACATCCTCTATCTCACTTTCCTGCTTGTGTCTTTCAATGCACTTGCAAACTAGTTGTTTCCTACCTGTTATACCTATCTTTCCATCTACCTAACCACTTCTTTATCTATCTGCTTATTTATTCTCCACCTCCCCCCCACCAGAACATTCCCTTGCATCTGTCTTGTTTGTTACCATATTCTCAGTGCCTAGCACAGTGCCCTCAATAAATATTTGTGGACTAAGTGAATGAACATATGCTCATAATTAAGTGAACAGTAAACACCTGTTCCTCCTCCACCTCTGAACTATACTACTTGGCATCTGAAGACCAACATTCAGATAGCTCTTCCTTCTGGGTACTATGGGAGAGTAGCTGCACGTTCTGGCTTGGCTGCAAAACACTTCATAGATGTAGGAGCCAGTGTCATAGATGAAGATTATAGAGGAAATGTTGGTATTGTACTGTTTAATTTTGGCAAAGAAAAGTTTGAAGTCAAAAAGTGTGATCGAATTGCACATCTCATTTGTGAACACATATTTTACCCAGAAATAGAGGAAGTTCAAGTTTTAGGTGACACTGAAAGGGGTTCAGGAGGTTTTGCTTCCACTGGAAATAATTAAAGTTTATGCCTAGAACAGAAAATGAGAAAATGCACTTTTTCCTTGAAAATAAAGACTTTGCTTAAAGTGAAATAAAGTAGTATAGAACCCTGCAGGAGTTCAGGGTGGGGGGAGGAACTCTAATGAGCTGGAGTGGACCAGGAAGGCTTCCTGGAGAAGGCGACGAGTTTTAGGGCTTTGATGGATGGTACGTGTTAGGTAGAGGAGCAAGGAGAGCATTCCAGGCAGAAAAGAGACCAGAGCCGAGGCACAGAGAGCGCGGACGTCCAACATCATCCAGGACGTTGAGGCAGAGCTGCCTCAGAACAGCTAGAAGCAAAGTCTGACTGTGCTTCTGTCCTGGCCACCCCAGGAAGCCCCTTCCCCCTTAGGAGCTTGAATCACCCAGAGGAGTTGACTCACCTTTGTCTAGTCCCCTCTGGACCTGGGGACCATCCTCATAAGCAAGCTTCCCCTGACATCTCCATCTGTGTATAAAATGGCCATGGCTCTGGCCAAACCAGGGTTGGCAAGAGAAGAAGGAGAGAGGTAGAGAACCCATGTCCACAGGGGACTCAACAAACCTGTTCTTTCTGGGGCTTCTTCAACTTGAGAATATGGAGAAGTAAAAGCAGCAGGCTCTGGCCCCAGACAATCTTCCCACTTACTGGCTGTGTGGTCTCAGACCCTCTCTGAGCCTCATCAGTCCCCTCCAGGCATGTGGAGGTGGTAATCCCTACCTCCATGACTTCAGGATCAGTACCCACTGTCCTGAGCAGCCACCTTCTCCCCTGTCCCCTGAGTTGACAGTGGAGCACGTCAACTCCACATGTGGAATGTTAAACTTCAGTCCATCTCAATTGTTTGCCAAACAAGCTGAGTCCCACCGCAGAACACTTCTCTTTCCTTCTATGTTAGGAGGCTACTACGCGTTTAGAGAAAACCATTCCCATAAGCTCCGTGGAGGCAGGAATCTTGTCTCGTTTGACACTGCGTACGATCTCTAGCACCTAGAACAGTACCTGGCACTGAGTAGCCATGTAATACCTGTTTGCTGAATCAATGAGCAATCTCTCTAGTCCTCCTGTCACACCTGCCCTGGAACTCCCAACCTTGGATCAGTCCGGCCATGAACCTTCATCTCTTCTAAACCAAGACCACTGATCTGATGCTGCAACTACAAATGTATGGCCTGTGGCCTTAGGAGCCCCCAGTTGTCTTGGCAAAGCTTTTACATCTCCCTAGTCAGCTGCCTTTCCCATCCCCATGGTGGTGTTTTCAGAACCTCACTGCACTCTGCAAGTCCCACATCTTTCCCCCAAAAAGAGGACCACGCCCCTGTCACAGAGCTCACTGATGCTGGCAGAGTCACCTCATCACCTCTGCCCTCACGTGTGTACACCTTGCCATGCCTTTGCCCTGCCCCACACCCATCTTCCCTGTCTCAGTGCTGTTGTGTCTCCTGTTCCGAGTTCGTGTTCCCTCTGAGCTCTGGCTCTCATTTCCACCCGTATCCTCTGAGACTTGGCTACCCGTCCATTCCTTCTCACCCCTGGTTCTCAGTGCTACTTCTCCACTGGCATCTTTCCAACACTGCAGCATGTTCAAATCTCACTCCGACTTGCAAAGAATAAATATGTCTTTGTGAAGCCTGTCTTTGTGAAGGCTTCCTAAATCAGCTGCCACCACTCCCCGAAACTTCCTCTGGCAGAGATCGTTCATGCCTCCCAGATGGACAAATCTGATAAAGTCCTAAGCCCGTTGCTTTGCTCCTTGGCCATTTGGCATGGTTGCCCTGTCTCCTGGAATGCAGTTCTGCCTCGTCTTCTGGAACACCACTCTCACCCGCCTTTCCTCCTTCCTCTCCAGCCAGACTTTCTTCACCTCCTTTGCATTCCCCTCTTCCGCCCTTCTGTCCGGGTGCCCTGGGGTCCCATCCTTGTCTCTCCCTCTTTCTCACTGTAGGTGACTCCTCAGGCCTGCGCTGTCCTATTCGGTGGCCACCAGCCACACATGCCTGCTGAGTCCTTGACATGTGGCTCCATTGAGATGGGCTGTGAGTGTAAATATACATCCAATTTCAAAGACTTAGGGTACCAAGAAGAGAACCTACCTCATTCATAATTCTTACAAAGATTACACGTGGAAATGATAAATGTTTTTAGACACTGAGTTAAATAAAACATGTTCTTAATTTCATCTTTTTTTATTATTACCTTTTTTAATGTGGTTACTAGAAAATTTAGAATTACACACGTGGCTGTAGGGACAGCAATGCCTTAGACAATTGCGTCCACTCCTGTGGCCTCACCTGAATCAGAATGACCCCCAAACTAATTCAGCAGGGTGATAAGGCGTGAGCTCCACTGTCTGGGTTTGAATCACAGTTCTGCCACTTACTAGCTGGGTGATCTTGGGCTTAGAGCAATGCCCGGCGCATGCAAGGCACTGGATAAAAGCCATCCTTGTGGAGCGGCGGCCATGCACGGTAGTCACGCCTGGGAGCTCTGAAACCAGACTGTGGATAGGCATCCTTCTCCTTTGCTCACCAGCTGTGTGACCTTGAAGCTACTCCACCCTCCCTGGGCCTCACTGCAGCATGGCCAGAGTCCCGGTGCAGAGGGCTCCCAGCAATGGCCGCCGTGTGATCAGCACTCAGCACAGGGTTCTCCTGCTTGGCTCCCTGGACCCCACATCCACCACGAGCATTCGCTGCATTTCCCTGCCTTTATCTTCCCTCTGCCTCAGGTCAGTTCTGCATCACTTTTGGTCTAAACTACAGCAATCACTGCCTATAAATGTTCGCCAGGGTTCCTGGCGGGCCCCACCCATCCATTTTCCACAGTGTCTGCTGAACTGGGGTCCTAAAACGCAGAACTGCTACATCCCTCCTCTGCTTAAAACCCAGCAGTAGCTCCACATTATCCATGAATAAAGCCTGCAAGGTCCCCCAGCATCCACCAAACCCGCTGGGGTCCTCTCAGCACTGGCCTCCGCACACCCAGAGCCCCTCACACCCACTCCCTCTCCAGTCCCCAAACACGCCAGATGGTTTCACGCTCCTCTGCCTTTCCCTCCCTCTTTTATCTTCCATGATCACCCCACACCGTGTCAGCCTCTTCAGCACTAGGCTCAGCTCAAGTTCAAGAGTTCCCTGGACTTCTCCCCAAGCCCTCAGTGGATGTGACCCCGACTTTGTGCCTGCACCGTGCCTGTGCAGAATTCTGCCGCCCCATCGGAACCCTAGGTGCACTTTCAGCTACATGCCTGACTCCCCTTACAGACCGTGAGCCTCTTAGGAACGATGAGGGTGATGATGATTTATTGAGAGCGTGCTATGTGCCAGCACTGCCTGAGGACTGGACACAGGTTAACGTACCCCTCTTATCTGGAGCGCCTGAGTTGGGTACTAATTACCACTTTACAGTTGAGGGAGCTGGGAGGTAGAGGTCAAGTAACCCCCTTTTGGCATTTGGTGAGCCAGAGTTCAAAGCCAGGCTGTCTGGCTTCAGAGACCACACTCTTAACCTCAATTTACATTTTAAAATTAACATATAATTGACACATAACATTGTGTAAGTTTAAGGTGTACGACATGTTGATTTGATACATTTATGTATTGTAATATGATTACCACCTTAGCGTAGCTAAAACCTCCATCCCATCACATAATTATCATTTCTTTTTTGTGGTAAGAATGTTTACAGTCTACTCTCTTAGCAACTTCGAAATATATAATACAGTATTGTTGACTATAATCACTTCACTGTGCATCAGATCCCCAGAGCTTGTTCATCTTCTAGTTGCATACTTACACCCTTTAGCAATATCTCCCCGATTCCCCCCCACCCAGCCCCTGTAACCACCATTCTACAATCTGTTTCTATCGACTGGCTTTTTTTAGATCCCACATATAAATGAGATCACACAGTATTTGTCTTTCTCTGCCTGATTTGTCTCTCTCAGCATAATGCCCTCAGTGTCCATCTATGTTGTCACAAGTGGCAGGATGTCCTTCTTTCTCGTGGCTCAATTACACACACATACACACACACACACACACACACACACACCCGTAAATTTTTTTATCCATTCATACACTGACAGACACAGGCTGTTTCCATATCTTAGCTATTGTGGACAGTGCTGCCCTTGATTTACTTTTATAACCTAAGCTAGCATGGTTCATTTTGAAGCCAGGAGTTCAGAGAGGGAAGGTTACTTGCCCAAGGTCACCCAGTGAGGTCCCTTCCCAGCCTCCTGGCTCTCAGTGTTCTTTTTCTTGGTTTTGGTTGGTCATGTGCCCCTGCCATGAAAGCCCAGGCTGATGGCCCCGATGGGAAGGAGGGACCCTGGGCGGCTGGCAGACAGACATGGCCCGAAGCAGTGAAATGTCCACGGAGAGGTGGACATAATGAGCCTGGCTGAGGGAGCATCTGCTTTGTTTGCCTGGCTTAGTGTGTCTTCATCACAACGATCTGGAATCTGATCCGGCTAGGAGGCTCCGAGGCTCCCTTTATTCTCCTGTTGGGCAGAAAAGAGAGTGGGGTGGAGCAGCTTAGCCAAGAAGTGCTGATGGGGAGGCAGAGCGGTCAAGTCCAGGGTCGAGACACTCCCTGTGAAAAGCCCAGACAAAGGGGGGGTGTTAGGCAGGGACACGGGGGAGAGGGGCTTGCAGTCAGGGCCTGTCACATAGAGGGCGATCATTTCACGGTGAGTCAAAACCCTGCAAGTCAACCAAGATGGTGCCTTGCCCGAAGGTCGAGTTCTCAGACCCCAGAAAGGAGATTTACTAAGCATGGCTTTCAGGCAAGTAAAAAGCAGACCTTAATGAGCTCTGCAAGGAGCCTGCTGCCCTCTGTTCAGCCCACAAAGCCAGGAGGTCATGCAAGGAAGGTGAGAAAGGGCAGGAGAGAGGTTCCAGTTGGGTCAAGGGAAGATTCCGGCAACTTTTATAAAACCACTAGCAATGGTGCTATTTGCTATTCATTGTGGAAGTTCTCTTATGAGGAACCACTGAATGAATGCCTTTTGAAATTAAGTGTTAGGGGGTTGTCTCTTCAACACAACTGGGGTACTTCTCTTTGTCAGATAATAGAATCACTGAGTCTGGGATTGGAAGAGGCATTAAAGGTCATCGACCAGCCTCATGCTTGACTTTGCTCCTACAATACCCTTTTCCAGCCAGTCAGCCATGTTGCAGGCTCTGTGGGAGTTGCCGGGGTGTAGTAATCGTAAGGAATTTGAAAAATCAAGTGCGTTAGTACAAATAAAGGTATTAAAGACTGTGGCTTAAGTGTGCAGGCAAATGGCTTCTCAAAACCAAACCCCAGAATTAGCAGATTTGCCCATCAAACACAGACATTGCTGGGCTGCCTCAGGCTTCCTCATGTTGGGCCTGACTCAAAACACTTACAGTCTGGGAAGCAGAGCAGATTACATGCTGTTTGTGGGAAAGACAGCTCCCAAAGATAAAGGAGAAGAGAATGGGCTGGGCTCCTACGTGTGCCCCGTTTCTCCTTCAGACCCTCTGATCTGAGTCTGTCACACCCTTTGAGGAGGAGTGAATGACAGGGGCAGATGGGCCAGCAGTGTCACTCCCTCCACATGGAAGGAAACTGCAGGAGTTTGGAAATAAGAGAGTCCCCTGATAGCTTTCCCCCAACCTAAAGGTACTCTGCTGCTGCTGAAGAAAAGGACCCCGTGCCCCCAAGTCCCTTCGGAGGGAAAAATTGTGCCTCAGACAAGAGCCTCACCAAGAACACCTTCCTGCAGACACACCCATGGGCCAGCAAAGCAGGTTTAGACAGCCAGTAGCGAGTAAATGAATCGACCCTGAAGGTAACAGAAAATTCCACCTCAAACTGGCTTAAACACTCTGAAAGCCTGGGGATTAGTGTCTCAGTGTCACCGAGGTCCTAGGCTCATTCTGTCTCTGCTGGCTGGCCTCAGGCCCAGCTTCATTCTTGGGCAGCTTCCTCTGTCCTACCCTGGCTGCTAGTGGCATTCTGGGTTATATGCTTCGTGCCTCTCTGTTCATGTCCATCATGGAGTGAGATGTTCTCTTCTGCCTCATTGAGACAGTTTATTCATGAGTCCAGCCCTGGGCCAGTGAGAGAAGCGTGCTGTGTTCTGATTGACTGAATGTAATCAGGATTCACCTCTTGTATGGGGAGTAGCTTCAGTTCCCCCTGAAACCCATGGTTGACTGGAGATGGGTAGATACCTAAACAAAATTGGGGTTCTATTAGGATGGAGGAAGCGGGGAATCGATATTGAGTAGACTCTGAGATGGGGACTTGCTACACGATGCGCATTAGGGTCTGCACTTGGGAACACTGCCTTGGGAAGTGAGGGAGGCAGGATTAGATTAGGCAGAGGGAGAAGTTGAACTGCAGTGCAGTTACAGTAGGGACCTCAGCTGGCTCCACGAGGAGTTCCAGAGCTGAGATGGCCCTTCAGAATTGTCCCAAACCATGGCAAGGGACTGGGCCGTTGAACTCCTGCCGCAATCAGTCACTGGATGTGGGCTGTCCTAGGAATGTGGTGTAAACTTGGGCAAGGCATCTCCCCTTAGCTGAGGGCGGTTCCTGGGGAGAAATGCGGCCATGAGCCCCCAGCAGCCACCACCCCAGGCAGCTCGGGGAACAGGTGCCTCTGTCCTTAAGGGGGGATCCGGGTGGCACACCACAGGATTCACTGCAGAAGGCAGGAACCGTCTTAGAGTATCTGTCTCTGCTGAGAACCCAAGGTGGGCTCTGGGGTGACATGGCAGTCCTTCCCAGGGTGCCCTGCTCTGAACACCCCCAGCTTCCCCTGAGCAGCCACAGGAGGGAACTGAACATGAAGGCACTTGGCAAACCAGGCAAGAAGAAAGGAAGGGAGGAGAGAGGGGGAGAGAATAGGAGGGAAGGCCCTAGACTCACCCTAAGGAAGAGAAGAGGGCTGAAGAGCAATCGAGTGGCCCCTGAATGACACCCAGATCCATTCTCCTGCACAGAAAAGTCCAGAGTTCTGGGAAGCCTCAGCCCACTGGGTTCCTTAACAGGATGGTGTCACAGAGAGAGCTGTGGTTCTCCTCCTGCCTCCGTGGCTGTACCTTTGTCCTCTCTGCTGCTTCCCTCTAATCTCCCCAACCTCTACACTCTGGCTCGTAAGGCTCAGTCTTCTGACCCCCCTCTAGCTCCTCCCCCCCCGTAGGCTATTTCATTCAATTCCATGGCTTTCAGAACCATCTGTACATCCCTGACTCATGAATTTAAATCTCCAGGGGAGCCCTCCCTTCTGAACCCCAGACTTGCATGACCAAACGTCCACCAGGACCTCGGAGGATGGACACAACTGAGCACTTAGTTTTCCCCCCAAACCAGCTCTTTCCACAGCCTTTCCCATTTGGGGAGGAGGCAAGGGGGAGAGGGGACCCATCCTTCCAGTTACTCCAACCAGAAACCTTGAGCTCATGTTTCAGTCCTGCATTTCTCTCACATCCCACGTCCTACCCATCAGCAAATCCGTTCAGCTCTACCTTCAAAATATTTCTAGAATCTGCCACCCTGCTTCAAGCCACTGATGTCTCCTACCTGTGTTGTTAAAGTAGCCTTCCAACTGGTCTCCCTGCCTTTAGCCCTTGCTTTAGTCTTCTCACAGCAAAGGAATCCTTTTAAATTGTAAGTCAGATTGTGTCATTTCCCTGCCCCAGCCCTCCCTGGCTCCCCCCAGCATCAGAGTAAAAGCGGAAATCCTCCCAATGGCTCTGGACCCCATGTGACTTGTGCCCCTGCCCCACTGCTCTGATCTGCATCCACACCAGCCTCCCTGCTGCTCGTCAGACACACTGAGCAATCCAAGGTCAACCTCAGGCCTTAGCATTCATCCTTCCCCTCCTAAGGTAGGCCTATCACTCGTTCCTTCATTTCCTCCAGGTCTCTGCTCAATGCCATCTTATGAGGGAGAACTCCAACAACCTCGATATGAAATCACATCCCCACCCTAACCCCTGTAAGCCCCACCCCCTTAGCCTAATTTATCTGCCCCATAATGTTCATCTCTACCTAATATGTCATATATTTATTTGTTTACTAACTTCTCAACCCCATCAGTGTATCCCTGGTGCCCACGACAGTGCCTGGCTTATAGCAGGGGCTCAATATTTATTGAATGAATGGCTGGGCTTTGGAGTCAGACAGACTTTGGTTGGAATCTCAGCACTTCCACATGCCAGCTCTGGGTCCTGCAGCCAATTACACAACCTTGCTGGGCCACAGTCTTTTCGTGTGTGAAATAGGGAAATAATAGTTCTTACTACATAGGATTGTTATGAAGGCTATGTGAATTAATATACAGCTGTTAGAATGGCACCTGACTCATGAAAAGTACTCATTAAGAGTAGCTGTCATGGCCCATCATTATTGTTATTACAATCATTGTTATTATTTATTCACCAGATGAGTCACGCGGTCCTAGCCCAGTGCCCCACCCCAGCCCCCAACCTCTTCTCTCCAGCCAGAGGTGGAGTGGGTGATTCAGGTGGTGGCAGCCTGCCGTGTGAGTCAGCTCTTAGCCTCAGCCATGCCAGGGTCCCTGGCATAGGCTGCCTTGGCCAAGGGGCCCTTGGGTTGAGTCATCAAGGCCATGATTCCGGCTGGGGGACACCTTAGCTGTGGAGTTTGGCTGGCAGAGTTTGTCCTCCCCAGGTCCTTCCAGGAAGAGACTGGGCACCTGCCCCATTGTGCTCTCAGGAACTACCCTTTGCCAGCTCAAGTCCATCTGTCAGTAGAGTTTGCAAAAAGCCAGGCGAGGATACGGGGTGCGGGGGGGCGGGGGGAGGAAAAAGATAGGAAGGAGAAGAGTTGCCCCGATCCTTTGCTTTCAAAGCAGGGCAATGTCGTGAACAGATCGTGGGGTTCTGAACTCACCAGACCAGATCTGAGTCTCTATCCCTCCACTTACTAGCTGGGAAACCTTGGACATGTCCTTCGCTTCTCTGAGCCTCATCTGTGAAATGGGGAGGATAACATCTCCCTCTCATGGATACCAGGAGGATTGACTGAGTGGTCATGTCTTCAAGTCCCAACTCCTTAACGAAGCCTTCTCAGATCTGCCCTATATGGTCTCTGAGTTTCTGTGACTTTTGTAAAAGGGGAGGAGGAATTCCCTGTCTCCCCATTTCCCCCACCTCCCACAGGAAAGGGAGAGACCAATCTAATACGTTCTTCCTTTATTCATTCAACAACTCTTTTTTTTAATGAATTTATTATTTATTTATTTTTGGCTGCGTTGGTTCTTCATTGCTGCGTGCAGGCTTTCTCTAGTTGCGGCGAGCGGGGGCTACTCTTCGTTGCGGTGCGCAGGCTTCTCACTGCGGCGGCTTCTCTTGTTGCGGAGCACAGGCTCTAGGCACACGGGCTTCAGTAGTTGTGGCACACGGGCTCAGTAGTTGTGGCTCACGGGCTCTAGAGCACAGGCTCAGTAGTTGTGGCTCACGGGCTTAGTTGCTCCACGGCATGTGGGATCTTCCTGGACCAGGGCTCGAACCCGTGTCCGCTGCATTGGCAGGAAGATTCTTAACCACTGCACCACCAGGGAAGTCCCCATTCAACATCTCTTTATTGAGCACCTACTGCATGCCAGGTGCTGTGCTAGCGCTGGAAATCATGGGCTAGTGGGAGAGGCAGATAGGGTATAAATGAGCAAAGAAATACAGTTGTAAACTTTACTCAGTACTAGGCCAGAGAAGAACGGGTTGTTAAAAGAGAAAAACATGGCAGAGCTGTTGGAGGAACTTCTGAGGTGCTGACACGTGAGCAAAGCTTTGAGGAATGAGAACGAGTTGGCCATGCAAGGACAAGAGTGAAGAACCTTGCAGAGAGAGAACAGCACATGCAAAAGCCCAGAGGCAGAAAAGAGCTGGGGTAGTTGAGGAAGTGCCAGTGTCTCCACCACATGCAGAGAGCCTGAGAGGAGGCTGGGAAAGGGGCCGGGCCCACATGGGGCCCACCTCCTGATGTCCTTTGTCTCAGGGATCAGCCTTGCATGGCCTGTTCCCACTGCCTCAAAACAGTTGCCTCGTTAATTTTTTCCAGTTTTATAGTTGTTTACAGAGACAGGGCTCGGGTGGGTACATCGTGACTGGAAGCACTTAGGGTTGTTTGTGAAGATTAAATGAGATACTGTAGGTGGACTGTGTAGTACAGTTCCTGGCACATAGATAGTGCTCAATGAGAAATAGATATCTTGAAAGAATACATGTGAAAATAACGAGATACATATAAAGCCCTGCGCCAACACCCACTTCAAACTGTTTCTTTGTGATTTAAAAGAGAAGAGAAGCTTTGTGTTTAAATTCATCCTCTTCTTCATAATCATGACAAAGAAAGTTGGAGTAGAATCCATCACCTCATCTGGGAAACCTTCCCTGGCACCCACCCCAGGGTGCATCAGGGTCCCTGTGCTGCACACCTGGCCTCTGTTGCAACATCCATCACCCTCTGTTGAATTGCCTGTCCGTGTACCTGTCTCTCCCATGGACTGTGAACTCCTCAATGGCAGGGACTGTGCCTTGATTATCTGTTTAATACAGCACTTAGATAACATTTTATTTTATTTCAGATACGTTCAAGGACTAGTCCAAATAGTCTCCTTACACTCGTTAACTAACCCACATTTGACCTAAGAGCCTGGTCCTGATGAGTCAATCTAGAACAGAATTTACATCATTTTAAAAAGCGCAGTATCCTTGTAATTTTCCTAAAATAGGGACTGGTTTAAAGCACAGATGGGTTTATTGGATATCCCGCCCCCGTGGGTTTCTCAGACCTACGTTTCACAGGAGCAGACAGGCTGTTCGCCAGGGATGTTGCACCAGAGGCTTGTGTTATTCACTGCTGGGGGGAGGGTGCCAAAAGTAGTAACATTAGGCCTACAGTTCCCAAACCCTGCACCCAACGCCCTAGGGCAGCAGAGTAGATTTTAGTTTTCAAGGGAAACACAGCAGTTCTGGGCAACGGTCAGACACCATGCAAATTACCAGTCGAGGTGGTTCACAGTTTCAACATTAGATCACAACGTGTTCCTTTCGATGACGTCACATCTTTGCAAAACTGGGTTTTGGGCAGTAGTTGTGCTAAAAGGCAAGTGCTCTGAAAATCAGTGTGGAGCAGGAAATGCGGGTGAAGAGCCCTCTCTGATCCTAAGGTTCGGGAATTTGTTCAGTGCCCAGCAAGCACACACATCTCGTTTGTAAGTAATTGTAGTTATTTAAGAATGAAATAAAAATATTATGTGCATTGTTTATTTCAGTTACTAAGTTGTTAGAACATAAATATTTATTAAGCTACTTAGCTCTAACTACTTAACAAATGAAGCTGCTTAGTACTTCTTTTGGCCTTGGAATGCCTTGAAATCATTCCTGAGATGGGCATCATAAATCCAGAAAGTCTCAGAATTTCTGCATTGGCTTCTTTGAAACTCACATTTACCTCTTTGAAGCTTTTGATGCAGAGCTCAGGAAAGATTCTGAGCTAAGCTCTGTAAGCATGGCCTGACGTTAATGATGTAAGCACAGAACCTACGCTTAGTCCTGCCTTGAGAGTCTAGGTGGGGCAAGACTGGAAAACATTTACTGGGAGGGAAAACTGAGATTTAGCTCTTCCCCCTCACTCCATCTAATTAGCTTCTTAACGAGCATAGACCACTTTGTAATGAGCTGGAAGAACGCCTTCCTGTTATAAAAACAGAAAAACAAGCATCCATTTGTGAGCCAGAGTTACGGTTTTATTATCTCGAACTAGGAGTGGCCTGAATATCCAGCTGGCTCAACCAGCTAATTATTGCCAGAAGGAGACCACAGAGCAAGTGTTCTGAAGCTACAGTTATTATTTTTGGTAGATCCCCTCTTAGCTTTTAGCTTATTCGTAAATAACCTGGTTCAGTAAATTGCCTCAAATAGTTAGCTTTGAAAAAAACACGCTTGTCCCAGCCATCACACCAGATGGAGCATGCTCCAAAGTGGGCCTTCTATGGGAACTTGAGGGAGATGGATGTCGCTGGAGTGAGCCGCCGGTCACACTTGCCCGAAATGTTTTCTAGGCTATTGAAATAGGGCGATGGACTTCAATTGCTCAAGTCTATCAAGTTGAATTTCAAACCTTCTTCTAGGAAGGATCTTGACCCCGTTCCCAGTGTTCACCTTTAAGAGGAAGTGGGATTGCCCTTCCTCAAGCATGAATCCCTATTAGCCCGCAGCTTCCACAAAAAGATGTCAAGGCTCAGTTTTCTGCTAATGCTTGTGAGTGAGTCTCTTTCCCACCAGGAGCATCAGCCCAAGGGCCACTGCACCTCCTTTTCCCTTTGCCTAGATTCTCTTTACCCAGCTATTCCCATGACTGGCCCCTTCATTTATTCTTTCAGCAAATATTTATTGAGCATCTGCTGTGTGCCAAACACTATGCTGGGTGTCAAGGGTATAAAAAGGAACGATAATAATAGTTAACATTTATTGAATGCCTGTAATGAACAAAGAGTTCTTCTAAACTATTTACATGTATCTCATTTAATGCTCAACAACAATCCAAGTCATCCACATTTGATCAGGAGCAGTTTCTTCATATTAACAAGTTACTGAGCGGCGAGCGCGCTGGGGAGCGCAGCTGCAGGCGTGGGGGGACAGCAGCGGCGGAGCCTGCCCGAGAGCGGCTGTGGCCAGAGCGAGAGCAGTGGAGACAAAGGCTACGATAGGGCCAGTTGTGAGTGTGTGGATTTTTGAGTAAAACCTCGAACCCAAATGAGAAGAAACCTTCAAGGAACAACTTATACTGACAGTGAGTCTACAGTCATCTGTATGCCTATTATGGAATGTTCTCAACCCAGAGATAGCTCTATTGACAAGGAGTGAGTGACTACCTCTTAAGGTCCTGAGTCAAGACAACAATTTTTATACCTTTCCTGGTGGTTCAGAAACTAGTCTCTGTAGAATCAGAAGCAAAGAAAGGAAACAATCTGACCTTTTGTTAGATTGACTATATAAGATACTTGACTTCCAGGAACAAAAACACAGAGAAGTAATAAAGTTATTATTTTGGCATCGTTGGACATATATTGAGAAGCCTGCTTTGTGAAGCTTCCTGAGTTGAGATTTGGAAACTTCACTGGTGCTCATTTATAACTTGGACTGTAAGCATGAGTGAATTCTGGTTGTGTTTCAACTGCTGTATTGCAGAACAGCCTCAACCTAAAAGGCGCCGGCGGATTGACCGAGGTATGATTGGAGAGCCCACAAACTTTGTGCACACGGCTCACGTTGGGTCAGGAGACCTGTGTTCAGTGGGATGAATTCCGTTAGCTCCATTCAGAACCAGATGCAGTCCAAGGGAGGCTACGGGGGTGGCATGGCTGCCAACGTGCAGATGCAGCTCGTGGACACGAAGGCCGGATAGCCCCAGACCCCTGCTCCACGTGATGGCGTCTTGTTCACCCTGTTGTGATTACTCCAGTGACACGTTACTATTCTGCTCTGAAGAATCCTGCACTTCCTTCAGCTGGCATGCATGCCTTTGGACTCGTGGACAGAGTTCCTTGGATTGTGACTTAATGATTGATTTTTACCAATATGGATCTGATTTTAGCATGATCTTTTTTGTGAATGCTAGCACTGTTTTGCATTTTTTCCCGCATTTTTAACAATTTCTCTTTCCAGCTCCAACCCCTCTGCCTTATGATTTTATTGGTAAGCAAAGAACTGCTATTTTAACTTGTCACCATTTATGTATATTTTGGAAGGTATGAGACCCATAAGCACAATGATCATTTCTATTCATTTGAAACTTCAGCAGAGTAGTATCTGCATGCTTTATGAAGCTGCTTGTGTGGGAGCCCATGGGATGCCAGAAATGGACATTTCCTTGCTGCCACGGTCTGATGATACTGCTACTATGAGAGAAAGGTTAGCTGTGGCACCAAGTCACATCAGTTTCACAAAAAAAGGCAGTTTGTAGCTTATTTTAGAAGTATGACTTTTATTTAGAGTTATAATAAAAGAAAAGCTTGCATTCAAAAAAAAAAAAACACGTTACCCACATTTTGCTGATAAGGAAAGTGAGACACAGAGAAGCTAAGTAAATTCCCCAAGGTCATGCAGCTAATAAGTGATGGAGCTGGGATTTGAGCTTGCACTCTTCAACACTCTGTTGTATTGTCTCCTAGCAAGACACAGGAGGCTCTGGTTTTATTTGGCTTACATTTTAATAGAGGAGAGAGACAATAGCACATTAGCAAATAAGTAATTTCAGATAGTCAAAGATGGTAAGAAAAAATAGTGATAATTCAGTACAGACTTCCCAGGAAGGAGTAGCTACTTGATATCAGGTAGTTGGAAAAGCCTCTGAGGGGTCATCTGGGCTGAGACCTGAAGAAACCAGCCATGGGAAAGTATTCAGGAAAAGTATTCCACCAGTGGGAATAGCAAGTACAAAAGCAGTAAGTCAGGGACAAGTTTGGCTGAGTGCAAAAGAGGGATGACCAGGAACCAGATCATATAAGCTTTTCAACCTGGGCTGCACGCATTTGCCTGGGAAGCTTCCAGAAATACTGATGACTTGGCCCACACCCAGAGAGCCTGAGGAAATCAGTCTGAGGTTTGGCTTAGGCAAGAGGAATTTTAAAAGAGATGATTGCAGCAGTCCAAAGAGGGATGATGTGGCCTGCACCACGGTGGTGGCAGTGGAGGTGCCGCTCTCCTTCAGGCGCTGCTCTCTCCACACAACCCACCTGTGGCCACAGGAAGCACGTGCATCCTTAGCCTGGATAAACGAAAGGCAGGATGCTTACCTGCAGATGGCCTGGGAAGGATTCAGCACCAGACACATAGCAGTCTTGCTGGGCGTCCCGCTGAAGCTCCTACCAGACGTAGCACAAGGGAGGAGTGGTAGGCTGGCATAAACTTTCCTAAGAAATCACCGTCTCAGAATCTCTAATCTCCAGCAGCCCAACCTTGTAATATCAACGTGGGTGAATCTACCAGTTCTTGGCCATAGTGGTCTCTGTCACAGATCACTTTGGGAGGTGGCATCTTTGTCTTCTTGCTGCAGCTCTAGTTGAGACAGTGCATTCGTCAGGGTTGTCCAAAGAAACAGAAGCCATAAGAAGTGTATACGTAGATAGATAGATTTATTTTAAGGAATTGGCTCACGTGACTAATTTGTCTTCTAAAGTACAATTCAGTGGCTTCCTCAAGGAGGAACCATCACCACTGTATAATTCCAAGGCATTTTCCTCACCCCATATCCTTTAGCAGTCACTCCCCGTTACCCTTTTACCTCAGCTCCTGGCAACTATGCATCTACTTTCTGTCTCTGTGGATCACCAGCTTATACTAAAGCAAATCCCATATATCACATCCTTTCCTCTGTAAATATTTCAGTATGGGGACATCCCTGGTGGTCCAATGGTTAAGAATCTGCCTTCCAATGCAGGGAACGCAGGTTCAATCCCTGATCAGGGAACTAAGATCCCACATAATGTGGGGCAACTAAGCCCGTGCGCCACAACTACTGAGCCCACGCACTCTAGAGCCTGTGCACCACAACTAGAGAGAGGCCCACACACCGCGAGGAGCCCACATGCTGCAACTAAGACCTGATGCAGCCAAATAAATAAATGAACAAATATTTTTTTTAAAATACTTCAGTATGAATTTCTAATACATAAGGACTTCTTTTTTACCGGCCAAATACTATTTTTACACCTAAAACTTTGGTAATAATTCTTTAATATCTAGTAAATAGTCAGTATTCAGTAGTCCTATGTTAATTGATTTTCTTTCATTGTATCCAAATAAAGCCTTCACATTTCGCACGGTTGGAATGATGGAAGTCTCTTTTGATCTGCAGCAGTTCCCTTCGTTCGGTTTTGTTTTTCTTGTCATTTATTTGTTGGAAGGGGGGAGAAAAGGTCATTTTCCTGCAGAATTTCCTACCTTCTGAATTCAGCTGATTACAGCTCTGTGGTGCTCTTCCAGTGTCTGCATTTCTTATAACCTGGTGGATGAATATAGAGACTTGGTCTGATTCAAGTTCTAGGTTTTGGCAAGAATATTTCATAGGTGGTAGTGAGTGTTTCTCTTGCATATCTGTAGATGTAATCATGTCTGACTATCTCTCTTTTAGGATTTAAGACTGATCTGTGAGTTCAGGTGTTGTCTGCCTGATATACGCATTAGGGAGTTCTCCACCAGTCTTTCCCAATGGTCTTTGGCATTGAGCATTGTTGCCTAGATCTGTTGTTGCAGTAACATAATTGTTGCAGAAGGCTGACATTCTCATTCTCTTACTTATTCTGCATTTATTAGCTGGCACTCATCTAAAAAGAAGAACTTTTCCTCATCAGTTTGGATGACTATACAGGAGATAGCTTTGGCACTGGATGAATAATTGCATAAATAACTGTAAAAAAAAAGCATTGATTGATGGTTCAAGGTCAGCAAAGAATCTCAACGACTATCTAATTAAAGATAAACAACTTTAGTTGAGCACCTACTAGGTGCCAGGCGCTATGCTAGGTAGGTCCTTTGACAGTCATTACAATTCCATTTAAAAATCATAATAATCCTGCAAGGTAATTGTTATAATCACCTTTAATAGGTAAGGAAACTAAAGCTCAGAGAAGTAACTTAGGTAAGATCAAAGAGCTGGATTACATGTATAGGAAGAGTGTACCAAAATCTTGAATGACATAGAGCTGAGAGGGAGAGTTAACAGGTCAGACGACAGAATCAATATTGGATTCCAACCAAGACTGGCAAAGGTAGACATAAAGTCCTACTCAGGGATTAAAACCACTCAAGTCCAAGCTTGGAGAGATGTGGATTCTCAGGATCTTGTGGTTAAAAATGATCTAGAGACATTAGCTTAGAACAAGCTCCACATGGATCTTAGAAATGCTAATATTTTATTTAGCTACGTTAATAGGAGCAAGATAATTAATAGGCACAAAGCTCCATGTGGATGAGAATCATAAACCTTGTTCTCTGTTGCACCCCCAGCCCCAGCATAGTACCTGGAAAAGTGATCAGTTAGTCTCTGAATATAATGGGCACTCAATACATATTTGTAAATACTTACATATATTTATTCGATCATAAAACATATTTACTGAGCGCCTATTTTTCCCTGCTGTTCTAGGTGCTTGAAATACAACAGTGCTCTTGCAGAGCTTATATCCCAGTGGAATGGTAGGGAAGAAAGACAACAAACAAATAAATAGATAAGGAAGTGGTGGTGGAAATGCTATGGAAAAAAATTAAGCAGGGTAATGTGAATGAGGAGTGCTGGGTGGGAGGAGTAACCTCACACATGGTGGTCAGAGAAGGCAGCTCTGAGAAGGTGAGGCTGGAGGAGAGACCTGAATGAAGTGAGGCTGTGAGCCATGCAAGCAAGGAACAGCAAGTGCAAAGGCCCTGAGGCAGGATTAGGCCAGATGTGTTCCAGAAAGAGTGAGGTGACGGTCTTATCCAATCTCAGCTGGTAGGACCACATCTGGAGTATGTGTGTAATTTTGGACACCACATAGTTTAAGAGAGTATCAAAGGGGAGCATTTAAGGTAGTAAAGGGTCTGGAACCAGCTCACATTGGGATGGGTTAAAGAAAAGAGTGACTTAGGCACAGCTGAGTGGCTCTCATCCAGTGGATGAAAAGCAGACACGAGGCAGAGCGCCGAGATGTACCCTGTGTGATCAACCGCTGGAAGCATTCGCTCGCTCTTGGTCTAATATACAGTAGAACAAGTTCCCTAAGACGGTATGAGCCGCCTTGCCCAGTAGTGAGCTCCCTGTTATTAGAGGTGTTCAAGCAAATAGTGCACAGGCTTCCGAGGCTGTAGAAGATGACTTGCCCGTCCCAGCTGGGATTTGGAGGAGGAGACCTCTGAGATGAATCCCACTGAGGAGATTCGGAATTGTCCCCTGACTCCTCTCTCCAGTTCCTCTCCCTTGGTTTTCACTCTCCCTCCTCGCTCACCCTGCTGATGGAGCACAGGTGTGCACGCACACACTCACACGCACACTCACCCACTCACTCACACCGGGGAGGTAAAGCAGTTCACAAAGCTGGAGAGGAGGAAAGTGTGAGAAGCTGAACAGGGAAACAGTGAGGGAAAGGAGGTAGGAGAGATGGGGGGCAGGGTGAGGGTGGCATGGAAGGGAAGCAGGAAGAAGGAGACAGGCACTGAGAAGGGGTCAGGGAAAGCGGAGGGAGGTAGAGAAGTAGGGGAAAAGGAGAGATGGAGAAAGACGGGAGAAGTAAGAGGTGACAAAGGAAAACACAGAGGGAACGGGACAAAGAGGAGGAAAATGATACTAAAAGTAAGAGGAGAAGAATGGGAGAAGGCAGTGGATGTGGGAGAGAAGAAGGATGGGGCCCAGGAGGAGGAGAGGGAGGGAGGGCGAGGAAGGAGGAGAGAAGAGACAGGGGGCGTAGAGGGGACAGGGAGGTAGCGTGAGAGTGTGAGACTTCAGAGTCAAGGAGCTCGTGTGGCACCCCGGCACGGGTCCCCAGAGCAGGAAATGGGTAATCTTGAATCACAGCTCATTTCAAGCTTCCTGTTTTCAGCTTGTCTCTGTGAACAGTTGGAGGGGTTTCCAGCTAGTAACTCCCTCCCCGGGCCAGCAGCCGTTCCACCCTCCCCATGGCTAGCCGTCCTCAATAGCTCCTCACCCCACCTCCCTTTATGGCCTGAGCACCCACCCAGAGTCCCCTCCAACACCACCCACCAGGCCACCCGCTCCATTCTCCAGGGTCCCTGATTTCACCAGGTTCCCAAGGCTCACAATGGAAGCTGTAAACCTCTTACAAGTACTGGGCTCACGCTAACTGATTGCACCGCTGGCGCTACACTAGGAAGCGGTAAACCTCTGAGTGTGGAATCCAGCCTGAGCATTTACAGAAAAATTCATCTTATAAAACATGTTTCCCTGAAACACATTTTCTTTGCCTTTTTCCAAGCACCCTTATTTTTCCTTCCATCCGCTTGCCTCCGCCCAAGTTACAAGCAGATCTTCATCCAGGCTTCTTAAAATCGATCCAGCAAACACATCTGGAGGATCTGCAACGTGCCAGGCACTGGTGTTACAACTGGGACCGAGACATGTTGTCTGTCCTTAGGAAGCTCACAGTCTAATGGGGAGACAGACATGTGTGGAGCCAGTGGGAGAGCCGGGTTTTATGGGGCTCAGACATCACACAATTTGAGAACAAAATTACTAGCCCATGTATGAGAAACCTGGGTTACCTGCTCAGTCCTGAAGAGGGCAGGATGAGCTCCCCACCCCAAACAACCCGACTACTCTAGGAGAGAAGGGCTCACAAAGGGAGGTTGGGCTGACCACTAATTCATTAATAATTAAACCTCTACATCTCTACTTTCTCTCTTTGCTCTCTTTTGTCTATCCTGTGAATAAATGAATGCATGCATGATGAATTCAGCAAATATTTACTTAAGGATGAAGTTCGGCTGCTGTTACAAAGACCTAAGGTGGCTTAAACAAGCTAGGACCTTCTCTCTCACCTAACAGGCTCCTTCCATCCTGTTGATCATTCCTTCCTGGGGTGTTACCCTTCAGACACAAGGTCTTCAGTGGAGCCCACTGCAGCTAGCAGGACGAGGAAAGGAGGAAGTGAAAAGCATCCCCCCACACAAACTTCCCTTATAAGGCAGACCTGGAAGTTCAGGCCCCACTCCTGCTCACATCTCATTGACCAAAACGTGATCGCACAACCATGATCACATGACTACACACAGGTGCCAGGGAGATGGGGAGGTGTAACGTTTATTCTGGATGGTCATGCACCCCCAGACCAAGGTGCTTCACTGCTATAGAAGAAGAGAATGGATGTTGTGGACAACCGGAAATCTCTGAGACAGCCTGCAGTGTATGCTGTTCTGACTAGGAAACCAGAAGTGGCTCTGGTCCTTTCCAGATCCACCCAGTGACAAAAATGAATTAGACAAGCTGTCCCTGCAAGCTCTCACCCCCATTCTTTCATTTCGTTGACTCTCTCTTTACCGGATCCCAAATGTTGGCTGAGAATGAAACATTATGACCACCCAAAGGGCAGTTGAAGGAAGAGGAAGCAATACAGACTTTGAAGAAGTTGCCATGGTCCGCCACCCTGTTGCTGTAGCCAAGTTCATTGTCGTACCAGGAAATGAGCTGGATTGTTGTACTTCACGCACCTATATTGTATTTCAAGCACCTTCAAGGGGCTGTTGAAGGAAGAGGAAGCAATATAGACTTTGAAGAAGTTGCCAGGAAAAAAAGGGAAGAAAATAGTGGCATGAAAACCAAATTTCGAAAAGTTCAGTGGCTTCAGATACCATAGAATGCCAAAGCAGGATAGGGAGCAAAGGGAGCTCTATTGTATTTGCCGATGAGGAGGTCGAAGGTGACCTTTGCCAAATCAGTTTCGGTGGAGTGGTGGGGAATGACATCCAGAGAGAGCTGGTTTAGGAGTGAGTGGGAAATGAGGATGTAGAGACAGAGAGAGCAGTGGTAACTGAGGTATTGAAAAGCAGGAACAATTTGAGATTAGTGGATCCATGATCATGTTAATCCAAAGGATAAAGAATCAATAAAGGGCAAGAGATGAAAAATACATGGCAGAAATATAGTTTGGCTGCTTTAACAAAGTCCAAAATAACCGTAGCTTAAACGAGATTAAGGTTTACTTTGCTCTCGTAGGAGTCTGAGCATACACAATCCCGGGCTGACTGGGGACTCCATGGTGTTGGAAATCCAGGTTCCTTCCACCTTATTAGTCAGCCATCTTCAACATGCAGCTTCCATCTTGTGGTCCAAGAAGGCTGCTCCGGCTCCCACCATCATGTAAACATCCCAGTCAGGAGAAGGGAGAAGGAAAGGTAGGGTTCCCTTCATCTTAAAGGCACCACCCAGAGGCTGCTCGCATCACATCTACTCACAGTTTCACTGGCCAGACTTAGAGACTTGACCACATCTACCTGTAAGGAGACTGGAACAAAATAATCTTTAGCTGAGAGACCAGATGCCCAGGTAAAACTTAAGGGTCCTATTACTGAGGGAGGAGGGAACAGCAGGCAGTCAGAGCCTTAGAGGACCTAGAACAAAGGGTAGCTTCGGCCTCCGGTGGGAGGAGGCAGCCTGCCACTGAGGCTGGGTTGCACGAAGAGCCAAGAAGAGAGAAGGTTTGCCAAGCCTCCCTCCCCCTCGCTGTTTACGATCTGTGGGGTGGGACCGCAGGCATGCTCTTGTAGATACCCTGAGATTGTTCCAAGAACAGCTGTGCTTTTGGAGTCCTGAGTTTCATTCCCAGCTCTGTGCTTAGCTGCTATATGGCCTTGGACAAGGAGAAAAATCTCCCTTTCCCCATGTTAAGTGGCCATAATAATGGCCACCCTGCCTGCCTCACAATCCTGTTTTGGGTCCCAGAGGAGGGCTGTGAAGATGCCACGTAAGTTGTGAAGTTGGGGCAGACGTGGATGGGCATCATCATGGAGGGAGGGAGTGGTCAGGGCACTGCTGAGCCTGAAGGGTGGGCAGAAAAGGACTAGAAGAGGCTGTAAGGCCAGGACCACCCCCCACCCAGGCTACTCAGCACCCACCCAGCCCCCCAGTGGATCTGGCCTCTGCCCACTGCTGGCCCAGCTTCAGAACCCCTCTGCTGTCCGAGTGAGGACGACAGGGGAGGGGGCACCCACCCAGCTGTCCACAGGTGCTGGGAGTCAGCCTCTGTTATGTCCTGAGATCGCTGTCACAACGCCTTGGCCTCCTCCCCTGCACTTGGCCTTGGAAGCTCTCCTAAGACCTCTCCTTGACCCCAGGACACCACCGCATGTTCCTGGCCTCAGCCCAGTAAACAGTGTGAGCGAGTTTCTCCCCCAGGCCTTTGGACTAGCAGAGCTAGCCATGTCCAGTGCGTGCACACTCCCACACACACACATGCACACACGGACTGCACACACAAAAACACCGCACACCCCACACAACGCACATGCAAACACCACACATATACATCACAAAATATACATTCCACCCACATACCCCACACACCCCACACGCACGTCCTCCACACACTTCACACACACAACCCACATGCACACACCCTGCCCATGCACACCACATGCACATACACACATACATACTCCCTTCTTCCTAACTGGTCTCTCTCTATCCCACATCACACCCCTCCATCCAACCCTCTACACAGCTGCTTGAGTGATTTTTCTAAAACACAAATTAGGCTACTTTCTTGTTTAAACTCTTCTCCGTCAAGTGGCTTTGCAGAGTCTTCAGGCTAGCATCCTAGCCCCTACCAGAGCTGTTGAGGCCCTCCATGGTCTATTCCCTGAAGACCCTCTTCAGGCATCCCCCCACCCTCCTGTCCCCTTGGCCAGTCCAAACTGCTGGCCCATCCCCCCTCCCTACGGGCTCCTCCTGCCTCTGCCTTGTCCATCCTCCATCCTCTCCAGAGAACGCACCTGCTCCATAGTCCATGTGAGAATCGCGTTCATTCTTCCAAACCCTGTTCAGAGCCCACCCCTTCTATAAAGATCCCCTTGACTCCCCAGGTGGAATGCTGCCTTTCTCTTCCACAGGAAGTGGTGGGGTGACTTGTTTTCTAGGTCTGCCTTCCCTGCCAGGCAGGCGACCTTCTCAAGGTTACTGTATACGGTGCAGCCCTGGGTCCCAGCACTGGGTAGGTACCCAGTGAACGCTGGGTGGGTGGGTGGGTACTCAACCCCTCATCCTCCCACACAGATCAAAGTAGAAAACCAGCATGACTACCAGGACATCACCAGCATGGTGGCTATGGCCAAAACCTACGCCACCACCGAGGCCTTCATCGACTCCAAGTACGACATCCGCATCCAGAAAATTGGATCCAACTACAAAGCTTACATGTGAGTCCCTGGGCAGGGGCTGGGGAGCTGGGAGGAAGGGTAGGAGCAGAGTGTGAGAAGAACGGAGACTAAAAATACATGTCATGCCCTGTCTTCTCTGCCCCAGAGCAGAGACCCCATAGGGACATCATTATTCTCCCTTTCTGTCTCCTTTACCACCCTTCTTCTCTGGTTAGTACAGCGGAAGGCTGATGCTCCACATGGCTTATCCCAGGGTAGAAATCTGTCTACCCAAGTGAAGCCTGTCTCCCCCAGAGAAAGAAAGACTGTTGGCATGTTTCGAAGTATATACCTGATGCATGTCATAGGAGACATACATGGAAGAGAGGCTTAGGGACAAATCAAGGAAGGCCTTGAATGCCTTGCTGAGGGTTGTGAATTTTCTTCTCTTCCCTTCTGAGCAGTGAAGTGTCATGATCTGACCTGTATTTGTAAGAAGATGGCTCTGGGGCTGTGGGCTGCAAAAGGGTTTCTCTGGGACAAATAAGAGCAGGAAGGAGATTACATCAGATTTCTTCAGCTGCAATTAGTAAAAACCATACCTGACTAATTTGGTGGAGTTTTTTTAAAGGGAATTTATTAGCTGAATGATCAGAACTAACTAACAAAACCCCAAATTATCAATTTCAGACATATTAGGGTCCAGGGCAGCCGCAGGAATCTGGGTAGCCAGAAGTAATATACAGTCTTCGTGGCACCCCATTAGGAAGTGAATCTGCCCTAATCATGTTCAGGGCTTAACTCAAGATTGTGATTCCGTGGAAACAGTGCTGATTAATCCAACTGTGGTCACATGCTTATTAGTTAGAGGAATGTAGAGCAGTATGAAGAGTCCCACCAAGATAGCATGCAATATGGGCAGGTCATTATCCAGTGGAAATAGAGGTTGTGTGACTAAAAGAAAAGGGATGAATGCCAGAAAATCCAACACACATTCATCCCGGGGGTGGTTCAGGCAAAGGATGACTCACGCTGGAGCTGCGGTTACAAGGATGAGCGGGAGTTCTTGACCAGGTGGAGGGCTTGGTGTTTAGAGAGGTCTTATCTGCCCCAGGTCCTCTCTGTCTCACTTTGGAGTGTTGTTGTTTCCACTTGGAATGATGAGAGCCCAGAGAGGCAACAGGTGCCTGGTTTCCAAGCATGCATGGCACACTGATTGCCTGGTTCCATCTTTGAGGACTACAACAGCTGACTCTGGACAGTTAGAAAGCCCTTTGCTTCTGTGTGGTGGAGCTGTGCTCTAGATCAGGGTCAGCAAACCACAGCCCACAGGCCAAATCCAGCTTCCACCTGTCTCAGTAAATAAGGTTTTATTGATCACAGCCATACATATCCACTTCTGTATTATCTAAGGTTGCTTTTGCACTACCTGGATTGCCTAGACCGGTGGTCTACAAACTTTTTCTGTAAATGACCAGATGGTAATTTTAGGCTTTGCAAGTCACACAGTCTCTGTTGCAACCACTCCACTCTGCCATTGCCTGGGAAACTGGAGAAAATGCAGTCAGTTGACCTATAAGGAAATATGCCCAGGAAAGGGATGGGGCCAAGAGATACTTCTGGTCAGTCTTGCCAATCGCTCTCTTCCACCCGTGAGCCAGGCCAGACCTGCCACTGCTCTCAGATGCCCTCAAGGTGATAAGATCACCTCCCCCTGCCACCCCCAGCCTCTCTGAGTTGGAGAATATTCCAGTGCATGGTCCAGTGCATTCCTGAGGCCTCCACCATCCCACATGATATCATTTCCCTCCTCTCCTCATTGTTAGCGTTTCCACTTGACATTGACAACACCTTGTCCCAGTTTCTCTTCTTGAGGATTACCTCATTGCTGCATTCTTTATGCTGAGCCTTTCTGCCCTGACAGCTCCAATTTGTCTTTAGTTATGGTGTTTCCTGGACGCTGGGTTGGCCCACATCCGAGGGAGAGTGTTCATGTCACACCTCGGTGTAGAACGCCCTCTCTGCCCATGACCATTCAGCGTCCTTTCTGGCCCACTTCCTGCCCAGTACTTGGGCCTTTGTGCGTGTTGCCACTGGGTGTCATTGTTTCTAAATCCTCTCAGCAGACAGAGCTGGGAAATAAATATGTGTATCTCAACCCGTGTATACACACGTCTTTAACTGTAATTTACAGTTGTGTGATACACACACACACACACACACACACACACACACACATATCCATCTATAGCTAAAGCTAGACAGAGTTCATAGTGATGTGTCAGACTTTCATCCCGTACCACATGATTCATGTTAGCCTTCCCAGATTGCTTATCTGTAACTTCCCACTCCAACTGGGAAGAAACCTGGCTCCCACCATCCCCCATCCATGTACTTCTTTGTTCATCCACAGTATATGTGTACAGTTGCAGAACTGTCAAGCCGTAGTCCCATGAGAAACAACTTCACCAACTATGGTACAGGACTTACATACAGTTTCTTTTGTACCTAGTCATACAGCCTCCACTAATTTCCAAAGTTACTTAGGCAGCACCTTTCCACTCACCCCCGCCCCTTCATCAAGGGGGTCAGCTTCATACATGTGTCGTAAACGTAGATTCTGTTGTCACAGTCTACATCCCATCCTACATTCTAGCAGCTGCATCACATTTGGGCCAATCAACTCTTTTCCCCAAACCTGTGATGGGCTCTGCCATGAAGAGTCATGGTTAAGAGCACAGAGTTTCTCAGATATGGTTTGGTGGCTTCTGCCACTCAGTGGGAATGATAATAATAATAATATCCATCTCATTAGTTTTTGTGAGGCTGAAATAAGCCAGTGCTTATAAAGCTTTTAGACCCATGTCTCAGACATAGAAAGCACTCACTAAATATCAGCTCTCACTATCGTTATCTTCTTGGAAGGAGACCAGTCTGGCTTGTGCTCCTGCTGCTTCTGGCATTAGAATGCTTTTTTTTTTCTTGTCTACGCTTACTGAAAAGTAATAGTAGCACCCGTTGTACTAAGAGGTTTATGGGAATCTTTCCTTTAATCCACACAGTGCCCTATAAGCATGGTACTAAAATTATTCCCATTTACCCATGAGAAATAGAGCCAGAGATGTTGTCCATGGTTATACAGCTAGAAAATGCTAGAACCGAGATTCAAACTCACATCCATCTGACTCAAGTCAGTTCTTACCTTCCCTTGTTACCATGCAGATCCCACTTTATTGAATCCTACTCACCCTCCCAGGCACATCTCAATCGCCACCTTCTGGGGTTCATGTTAAATGACTGGTTTCTCCTTTGCTTCCCCAGAGTGCTTCATGCCTCATGTGTACTGCTAACCCTACCACGCCTATGTTCTGGTTTTAGGCTGGTCTACCCCTTTAAGGTAGTGAGCAGCTTGAGGAAGGAGTCATGTCTTCACACTCAGATTAGTCCTGTACCCAGGACATAGGGAGGCCTGGTGATTGTTTGCCAAATTGAATTGCATTGCATTGAGATGAACTAAACTTAATTGACATGAAGCTTATCAATGTCACTGCTACCCTTAGTCATTATGTCTCCTATTGGCCACCATCTATTCTCAGCATCTGCTGCGCTCAGATACATTTTATTTTCTCTTTTAGAAAGACATTTTATAGCAATTCCTCTCCTGGTTCACCCTTAAACCTCAATCACATGCCTTCCCTTGGTCATGAAACAAATTGCTTTACCTCTGCCACTTTGCCTAAAGCCATTCAGTCTTTGCTGAATCCAGATATGCCATTAGAGATAGTTTGTCTGGATTGCTCATCAACATACACAGTCTCTTACCTAGTAGGTAGTTACTGGACACCTACTACATGCCAGGGACCACTGGACACTAGAGGTACAGAGGGATGAGTCAAAACATGTTCCCTGCCCTCAGGAAAGACAGCACACTAAAGTAGTCATTGCAAGTGAGATGAGCATTACTAAACATTGGTATAGGGTGTAGTATAGGGGGTTCTTATTGGGGAAGATGTACTCTCAGGAAGTCACATTTTCAGATGAAACTTGAAGGATGAGTAGGACTTAGGGAGGCAAAGATGGAGATGAAGACTGGATCCGGCAAAGGAAAAAGGTGTGTGGAGGCCTACACACAGGAAATATCCATGGGCTTTGGAGAAAGGGCAAGGGAACTAAGAGGGTGAGGCAGGCAGAGCCAGAAGGCCTGCCTGCTCTTCACCATGGAAAGTAATCACTTCTCTCCATGGATCATTTTTCCTACATTTTGGGGCTCTCAAAAAAGATTCCAGAGTCACCGGAGGCTATACTGCCCTAGTTCTTCTTCTGAAAAACAGGAGGCCAAAGTTCTCAGGATTTAATCTGATAGTGTAGGCATTTGTTAAATTTAACTTTTATATTTCAAAGGTGGATTGGGAAAAGATACATAAGACCCAACAAGTAAGACAGTCAACATAGAGGGAAATAAAAACAGAAAAATAAATCTGAAGACTGGATGCGTACCTAAGACTACATGTCAGAATGTAAGCCAGATATTTGAATCAGAGCCGCCAAACAGCCAAAGCAAAAAAGGAAAGCAGATCAATGACAAGCATCCCTAATGCCCTCACTGTGTTATTTGTTGTGATACAGGAGAACCTCCATCTCTGGAAACTGGAAGGCCAACACAGGCTCTGCTATGCTGGAGCAGGTGGCCATGACAGAGAGGTAAGAGGCAAAGGAGGTGTTCAGGGAGAGGCACCAGCCATAGTGGGAGATAGATAGGGATATAATAAGGATCCTGTAATGAATGCCATCTCACACTTTGGCCGTGTCTCTCCACCCACAGAGTACTTTCCTAGGCATGATCTCCATTACTGCCCATAACAGCCTGCAGGGAAGGTTTTATAAATAACCCCATTTTACAGATAGGGCAGAAAGTTCAGAGGGGGAAAGTGACTTGTCCAAGGTCACAGAGCTAATCAGTGACAGAGCTGAAAGTAGACCCCTACTATCTTGACTCCAAGTCCAGGGGTCTTTCCGGCCCTACCCAGCTGCTGTAGGAAGAGAGCAGGAAGTCCTCACCAGTCTTTCCCTGCTCTGACAGCTGCATGGAAGCATCCCTATTAGGGCAACAGGGCTACTGGACTGTCCACTCCTCTCTCAGACTTATTCCTATATCAATATGAGAGGGAGAGGTTGATTTCCTATGAATCATGAATGTGGCAGGGATGCACTCTGGCTGAAAGTCGCTCAGGTCTTTCTCCCTTATTTAAACAACACCTGTAAGCCATCCTCACCTGAAGAAGGACCTGTCGCCTGCTCTTGGGGCCAGCAGCATACACACATCCTTTTTTGATTGCCCAGTGACTTCTGCTTGCAAGCATTCAATGACAATGGACAAAGCATGGGCTTTGGGGTCAGAAAGGCCTGTTCAGTGAACATGTATTGAGTGCCTACTGCATGCCATGTATGTTGAGCACTAAAGAGGCCAAGATGAAAAGACCCAATCCTTCCTTTTAAGAACTCTGTATCAGTTGCAAGTGTCAGAACACAAATTAGATTGGTTTGAACCAAAGGGGGGATTTATTGGCTTGTGGCAATGAAAACTCCAGAGGTACAGCTCCAGGTAGGACTTTAGAACTTATTCTACCCCCTTAAGTTGGATAGAATATGTTGGCTTCTGTGTTGGTTTCATTCTGGTCATTCATATGGTGGCCCATAATGACTCCAGGCTTATATCTTGACAGTGTCAAGTCCAGCAGAAAGAAGGTGTCTTTCCCAACCATTGCAGTCAAAGCCTGGAATAGAGCCTTATTCACAGATTGGCCTGACTTAGATCATATGACCATCCCCGAACCAATCACCATGGTCCAGAAAGCAGCAATGCTGTGATTATATAGGCCTATGTCACATCTCTGCCCCTAGAGATTGGAGTGGGACCACCCTGCTACAGTAGCGATGACTGAGTGAGACTTAGGGGAGGGATATAACACAGTCACTGTCCTCATGGAACTGCTGGTTCAGGGCTCTAAGCTGAGGAAGTGGCATGAACGAAAGTGAGTGGTCCTGCCCCTTCCAAGCTGTATTACATAGGGTAAGTTAACTACCCTTTCTGAACTTCTTCAGTTGTAAATTGGAGTTAACATACCCAAGCCAGAGGGCTGAATGAGAGAGGGATGTTCAGTACCTAACCCAGTGCTGGCCTATGGCAGGGAGGGACACTGTAAATGTTGGCTTCCTTCCCTTCCAGTCAACCCCAGGTGGCAGCTACTACCTTCCAGGTGGGTACCCACAAATGCTAAGTAGTCTCAGGGGAGTTGTGCTCATCACCTGGCACAACTGAATCACCTGGTTTGGGGGAGTCACATCCTTCCCCCAGTGGGCATTCACAGGACAGTCTTGGCCCTTTTCTTCATGGCCTTTCCAGAATGTGAGCCCAGCCTTCCCCAATGTCTCACAAGCTACTCACAGATGTCTCCAGCAGGGCACTATCTCCCTGGCTCT
The DNA here is from genome assembly GCF_951394435.1 of Stenella coeruleoalba. Taxonomy (NCBI): domain Eukaryota; kingdom Metazoa; phylum Chordata; class Mammalia; order Artiodactyla; family Delphinidae; genus Stenella; species Stenella coeruleoalba. The sequence continues at coordinate 14,698,761 of NC_137157.1, forward strand.
GCTCAGTCCCAGGCCACATGGGCCATCTCTGCAGGAGCCTACCATGGGAGTGGGTCTGCTCAGGCCTGGAATTCACTTTCCATTCTGCAAATTCATGGGCAGTACCCTCAGTGCCTCAAGGGGCATTAGCGGATGAGATGAGAGATCTGGTTCTGAGAGCACTTCAGCTCATTCCAGGCCTTATGGCTCAGAGACACAAATAGATCTCAGAGCAGGCGTGCCCCCATGTGACCCTGGAGGGTGGGGAGAGAAGCAAGAACGTTTGACACAAAGTCCCCTGTGACTCCAAGTCCAGCCACCATGAGGGAAGCCAAGTGCAAGGCCAGGAAGACTTCTCCAGATACAAGCATCCTCTTGTTGCAGGGTCAAAGTCCAGCACTGAGATCTTCCCCTGCAAAGCAAACGGGCCTTGCAGCCATCAAGTGGCTGGAAAGGGAAAAAAAAGCAGCGGGTCCAGAGGACCAGGCCCCCAGGCCAGGCGAGAGTGGCCTGCCAGGCTCCTCTGCTCGCATTCCCCAGGCAGGAGGAGAATATGCCCTTTGTCCCCACAGGCTGGGCCTGGGAGAGCGGCCTGGGAGGGATTTCTGGGGACCTTCGATCAGCTTTCCCAAGGGAAAAGGACTTCAGGGGAAGCTGGGTGTCCAGGATGGCTCCAGATGGGGGCAAGGCAAGCTTCCCACTACTAGGGAGCCAGTCAAGGTCTAGGCGGGGTGGGCTCAGGTCTCTGAGATCTCTCCCAGCTCCCATTCCTTCTCCCCCAGTCCTGCTTCTCTCCTGCCTTCCTGGCTCCCTTTTAGCTGCTCTCCTGCTGTCTCTCTCTCACAGTCCATCTATGTCTCTGCCTCCCTTTTTACCCATTCTGTCTCTCCCACTGCCTCTGTCTCTCTCAGGTCTCTGTCTCTCTCTGGTCTCTGTCTCTCTGCCTTTCTGTCTCTCTTGCTGCATCTCTGTCTCTCTCCATCTCTGAATGGTTGCCTGTGTGTCACTGTCTGTCCCATAGCCTGTTTTTCTGTATGTGTCCTTCTGTGTCTCTCCCTCCCTCTGTCTCTGCCTCTCTCTCCCTCTGCTTCCCGTCCCTGCTCCCTGCCCCTCATGCCCACTGCCTGTCTCTCCATCCCTGCAGGTACAGGCTGTGGGTGGACAGCTGCTCAGAGATGTTTGGTGGCCTGGACATCTGCGCCGTCAAGGCTGTCCACAGCAAGGATGGCAGAGACTACATCATTGAGGTGAGAGGTGGACCAGGATATCCTCCTGGCCTGTCCAGGCCCCTGAGCAGGCACGCCAGAGGGAAGGAGTCCAAGTGTGGCCTCCAGCATGGTCAGCTGTGTCTTAGCCCATGGCTGGGGCACATGCAGCCCAGGCCACAGCAAGCAGCCCCCACAGGCTTCTCACCTACCACCCTCACATACCCCATCCCCACCCTTGGCTGCCCCTAAAGCCTTTGTGCCCAGGGGCTCTGAGCTGGCCCTCAGGAGTTCTGGGCGTGAGGTTAAACAAATACCCCCAACCCATGGCCCTAACAGTAGGGGAAAAGCATCGGGCCAAGAGTTGGCAAGATTCTGTCCCCTCAGAGGCCTCTTCAATTTTCTCAGTGTCCCAGTGTGTAAAGAGGACACACTTCCCTGGTCACTAGGCAGAGATTCCATTGTCTGTTCAATCAGCAGACAGGTACCCAGTGGCTCCCATGGGCTTGGCGTGGGGGTAGCTCTGGGGACAGAGCTCTGAGCAAGACGGACGTGGGGTGTGCAGGCTGGCAGGGAAGGGTGGTACACTAACTTCAGGGCACCGAAGGTTAGGAAAGGGGTGTGAATGGAGGGAAATGTAATTGTAAGAGAGGTCAGAGGGGCTCTGAGTCCCAGAATCTCTCCCTCAACCTTCCTGCAGCCCATGCCTCTCAGAGGCCAACCACCCCTGCTACCCTCCAGAGCTGTCGCCTACAGGTCGCCATGGTCCTTCCATCACCCTCCTCCCCTACCCCAAAGACTTCCTCTCCATGCTTCTCCCAGCCCCACAGTCGCCCTCCCACCTTCAAGGCTCCCTGTGTCCACCCCAATCCCACGGTCCCCCTCCCCCCGTGTGGCTCCCCAAGTCTCTTGGCCTCACAGCCCCCTCCCCCTTCCTAACTCCCTTTCCCTCCCCGCCACAGCTCATGGTCCTCCATTGCTTCCCCTGAAAATGCTGCTCTGGCTCAGAATTCTCCCTTCTCTCCCCAGCCTCACATCCTAGCTCTCCCACCCCCCAGAGCCCCTTCCGGTGCTTCCCTTCTGTGGCCTTCTCCAACCACTGCAGAGGCGCGGTGCTGACACAGGGCCAAGACGTGTGAGGGAGAGCCCTGTGGCTGCCCCCTCCCCGGGGTGTGGGCGGCTAATGGGAAGCACATGGCTGGGGTGACCGCAAGAGCCAGCCAGTCCTCCAGCCCCGAGTGTCTGCACCACTCCCGGGATCCACGGTGTGGCGGGAGCCGGTGACTGGAGCGGTGGGAGCCCTGCTCTTCTCCTCCAGCATTGCCAGGAGGGCATCCACACCCAAGCCCAGGGAGTATCCAGCTTGGAGGTGAAGGGGAGGGAGTCCAGGCTGGACATAGCCCCTCTGCCCACACTCACCCCCCAGAAGGCCAGGTAGCGTCCAAGGGTGAGTTGCGTCTATATTTGCAGGTTAAATCCTGCTCTAGAAAACAGCTCTCTCCTCACGTCCAGCAGCCACCATTACCTGAAATGTCCTCAGCAGCCCCTTCTCAGAGGACATTGAAGGGGCCAGGAGCAAAACTACTGCCCTGTACACTTGCTTCCCAGCTAGACCCAGGCTGCTCCCTGGAGGAGCGAGGATGCCTGGGACCTTCAGACCGACGCCTAGGGCACTGCATCTCCTGAGACCCTTCCTGGCCTTTCTGCCTCTGCACCTCTTCATGGGGCCACCACACATGAACTCAGCTTTGGCACACATGTGGTCACTGATTGATTCACCCATCGTTCATTCACTGTTGAGCTCCTATTCTGGGCGCCAGACCCCCAGCCAAGTGATGGAGATGCAGCAGTGAGCACAGTCGCAGGGACCCTTCCCCTAGAGCTTCCTTTCAGAGAGGGGCCAGCAATCAGCAGAGGGACTCCTGGCTCCCTTCCCCGAGCTCCTGCCTATCTGAGTTTCCTCAGCTTTCACTCTTAGGAAACAAAAATTTGTACCCGTGGGCCCAGACTCCCTGCCTCCAGACATTCAGCGGGTCAGGGATGAAAGACCTTACACATTGAAAAAAAAAAAAAAAAATTTGTGGGTTTGGACTTTACAACACAATAAGACAACTTCTCAAAAATGTTCCAGGGTCGGGGGCGAGGGAAATGGCTTTTCAGATTTTTTTGTCTCTCAGAAACATTGCAGAGTTGTTTCCGTTGCTTTTCAGTTTAGAGTGAGGTCAAGGGAGATGGGGAGCTTTTTACCAGAAAGATAAAAGGTATTTTTCCCCAGTCAGGAAAAAAAACAGACAGAAGGGATCCAAAAATACTGATTTCTTCAGCCACCTCTGTGGTAAGAACATAAAATTTGTGGGACATGTTTTGTGAAGATCCTCACAGTGAAATACTCAGGGGAAAGACACTTGAACTTGTCCTCCATGACCTGTACAGGGAATGACATTGCTCATTGGAAAAATGTTTCCCTGGGGAGACCAGAATGTCCACTTCCTCTGGCTGTGTCCACCATGGGGACTCCAGAATGCTCTGACCTCAGATTCCTTGTGGTGGCTGTTTTCTACTGCAGGGAGTGTAGGAAACAGAAACCAGAACAAAAAGGGGTGGGCGGGCTCAGGAAGAGAAAGGACGACAGGCCTGTGTACACGTAGACGCCACAGTTATAACTCAACTCAGCCCACATTGAACGAGAGACTGTCCATGCGCCGGGCACTGGGAGCCAGGGTACCAGGAACCCAGGCATGACCAACAGGGAGCTCAGTTTGAGGACAGGTTTCAGGACCGTCCATAATAGGATCTGCATCACATCCTTGGGTTTGCTTTTCAGCTTCCCCACCATAGTAGGTAGACTCACGGGCTCCTAAGTCCCAGCTGGAAGGGTCTTTGCCGCTGCCCACACCCCTCAGTTTATAGTTGAGGGAAACAACAGGCCCACAGAGGAAAAGTGACATGCCAAGATCACACAGCAAGTCCCTAGCAGAACCGAAGCCTGGAACCCAGGTCTGCTGTTCCCCTTTCTTACCACAGAGAGCTGTTCGTTGATCGGTGAGACACGGAAGGATTGCTAGCAATCTGTCCTTGAATTTGCTACTTCTTTGCCTTCAGTGTTCCCATGATGATAAGGATAGTAATGGTACCTATCTCAAAGAGCTATGCTGAGATTTGTGTGAGGTCATCCACACCCAGTGCTTAGGACAGCGCCTGGCACATAATAATGACATGTAGCACTTATTAGTATCCTTATCGTCCTCAGCAGGACTTATTGTAGGGACCTTTCATTCCTCCATTCAAGAGGTACTTAGTGAGGGCACACCTGTCTAACAGGACACAGGGTCCATCCCCAGCCCAGGGGCTCACCGTCTGGTTGGGGAGACACACATCAACAGGAGACCATGGCCCTGTGGGATAAGCTCTCCAATGGGACGGCCAAAGTGAGGGTGGCAGGAGTGCCGAGGAGGCTTCCCAGAGGAAGGGCCGGCTAGATGTTCCCTGACGGATGAGTAGGGCCTAGGCAGGTAGAGAGTGGGCAGAGAGAATGACATGCACAAGGACCTGGACAAGAGAGAGAACCTGGTGAGTCCCCAGCTTGGGAAAAGGGAGAACGAGACAGTGCGTTTGATGGGGGCGGGGGGAGGGGGGTGTTGGTGAACAGGCTGGATTTCCCTACAGCTGGGGAGGAGACAGAGGGCCCACCAAGGCCTCGCTCCCCTTCGAGACCGTCTACAGCTGCCCGTGCCTGGGGAATCACCTGGATCGTTGGCCTGCGTGACTTCGGGCAAGTCCCTTCCCATCTCTGGGCCTCGGTTTCCCCATCTGCAAGAAAAGCAGATGTGCGGGTGTACAAATATGATCTCTCAGGCCCCCTCCCAGTGTAAGCACTGTGCCTCCTTTGAGAAGCAGCCTGCTCCCCGTGGGAGAAGTTCCTCTCCAGGAGTTTATTCTGCCAGAGCTCTGGAGAACAGGACTTGCCTCTTCCCTCTTCTCTCCGAGCCCTGAGTCGACTCTAACCCTTGTTATTTTTTTGGTCATAATCGAGCCCCCCACCTTCACTGCTTCAGGCTTTGTGGAAAACCTTGACCTTGGGCCAGAGTTCAGGAGGCCAGCCCCAATCCTGGGTGGGGGCCAAGGTGGGAAAGGAGGGGCAGAGACCAGCTCCCCAAAGAAAAGAGCAGAAAAGGTCAGCAAAGGCTCCCAGCCCTTGGTCGTATATCTGAGGTCCAGCAAATGTCGACTGAATTGAACTGAGTCCAGGGAGTTGATTTAGACTGAACTGCAGGAAACTGGATGTCTCCACGGTGGTCATTCCCAGCTGGAGGCGCTGGGCTGGGTGTTTGCATGGAGAGCATTGCCATCTAGTGTTCACTTCTGTCATGAGCTCTGAGCCTGCCTCCTGGGATGCGCTGCCTGGCCGCCCTGGCCTGAGGGTCCTTCAGGACTCCTTTCTCTCATCACCTGCAGGTGATGGACAGCTCCATGCCCCTGATTGGAGAGCACCTGGAAGAGGACAAACAGCTGATGGCCGATCTCGTTGTCTCCAAAATGAGCCAACTCCCGATGCCAGGGGGCACAGTGCCCTCGCCCCTGAGGCCTTGGGTAAGGTCCTCGGAAGTAAGGGACACTGTGTAGCCATGAGAAATGCCTGGCTGTCTGGGAATGGGTGCCCTGATCCACAGGAGATGCTCCCAGGGAGGAACCAACTTGGGGAGAAAGGAATGGGGTGTGGGTGAGGCTGGGATTGGGGGAGAGCCCTGCTCCTGATGGGGGAATTTGGGAGGCTCTGAGAGGCCCTTCCTCCCGTCACCATTCTGGGGAGAAAAACCTTGTCTCAACTGGGCTTTGGGTGTCTGTAGGCAGAGATTATTAACATAAGAAACCAGTTGTCTCCTCTGTGCCCTCAATCCCGGGCCTGAGCAGGGAGCAGGGTGTGTGTGTGTGTGTGGGCGCGCACGCGCGTGCCCGTGTACGCACATGCCCTTTGTATACTCCCAGGGCACCAGTCAATAGAGACTATTGTGTCTTCTGTTTTCCTCATCCTCCAACCTCGACCTGCTCCCTCAGAGCTCCTCCCTTGCACAGTCCTCACCATGGACTACCAGCTTATTCTCCAAAGAATTTGCTAGACCCCCAGCTTTCTGGAAAAGCAAGTCCCAAAACCTGCTCCCCCTTTCCCCACAAAAACAAACCTGTGATAACAGATGTCAGAATGACGGTCATACTCGAGGGGGCTGCTGGCTGGTGGGGCCACAGAGCAGGCTTCTCCACTGGATATGTTCTGTCTTGACCGGCTTGGTGGTTACACAGGTGTATCCACGTGTGAAAACTCGTTGTGCTGTACACTTAAGAACTGTGTCCATTATGTAGGTTTTACCTCAGAAGTGAACAGATGTTGATAAACCCTGCCCTCGTACGCAGGAAGTAAATGGCTGTGGTGATCGCAACAGGCTTCTTTTCTCTTCTGCTCTAGACTCCTCAGACTAAACCAGCAAAACCCCCTGGGCAAGCCCAGCTTGGGCCTCCTCTCGGACAGCCTCAGCCACGGACACCCACACAAGGTAGGGCCCACGACGAGCCGCGCACCGAGAGAAACCGTCCAGCAAGCATGCTGGAATGCACTGAGGGGTCCACGCGTGACTTCCAGAAGGCGCTCTGGAAGCGCGCCTTCCAGATATGTGCCCTCGCTCTGTATGCAGAATGAAAGAGACCATGAGGTTTGTCACCCCCTTAAAGTCAGAAAAGGAGGAAAGGAAGACAGACAGTAAATGTATTAAGTACCACTGTGCTAGGGACTTTCCCATTTGTTTTCTCATTTTCAGCCTCCCAACTTGTCAACAGTGAAAACAACCATATTTCCTTTTTACAGAGATGGGTGTTGAGGTTTCGTCCAAGGAAGCACAAGAAAATGGCAGGTTTACAAGTCTGGGCTTTCAGATCTTCTAGAAGTTGTCTGGTTCCTAGCTGCTAGCAGTGCCTGGTTATAGATTTATGAGCCAACCAGCTAGAGTGAGAAAGAAAGACGGAACGTCGTACAGAACCTTGTCGACTGGAATTGTTCCTCAAAAAATATCCCAGCATTACTATGTAAATGCCACCATTTATTAGAGAATGGATGAACTATTGATGACAAGATGAAAAGAAATCGTGGCAATAACTAACTCTCCCAGGCTGCCAGCTGCTCGGGTGTTCTCACGCTCAGGCCTGGGGAGAAGGTCAGCCCAGGTCCTCTCCTGCAGTCAGAACTTTCCGGGCACACTCGCTGCTCTAGTGCCAGCTTGGAGCGTCAGGACCGCTTCGCACCAAGAAGCCAGGCCAGGCATTTTCATGGCGACCTTTTAAGGATCTGCTTTAAGACTCATCAGAAAGAAACATTACTATCACACTGTGGCCTTCCCAGTCGCTTTTATCAAAGTAGCAGGTTCACTGCTTCTTGGGAAAATCGGCCTTGGGCACTAAATGGCTTCTTCTTCGAAAGGTCTTAGATAAAACACTCCATTCGTCTTTCCTTTCTGTGCTTCTCTTCTTGGAAAAGCAGAAAGCATTTAAGAAGAGGGAAATTGCATGACTTTACATAACTGTGTACCAAAGAACACTGGCTGCTTCTTCAGGCAGATAAACACCTATTTGAATCCACTTCCATGTCTCAGTACCCTGGCAGACTTAGGCAAGTTACATCACTTCTCAGAGCCTCAGTTTCCCCAGTGATAAAGGAGGAAATGACAGCTGCCCCGTTTAGTAATGGGAAGCTTCCCGTGAGAAAACGCAGGTGAAGCAGTTAGCAAGGTGTCCCGGCGTGGAGGTAGTACTTAGTAGGTTCTAGCTCTTACTACTACTAATATACTGTTAATAACTATTTATATGACCTTTACCATTAAAAACTCACTATTAATATTTTGTGTCTTACTAACAATTATACATGTTGTCCTTAACGGTTGTTATCATAACAATCCTTATAACTAAAGCAGCCCCACTGCCCTCCTGCCTGGTGATAATTCTATAATTATAAATGTTCAAAAACAACTTATTCATCACCCTGCCAGGCTCTGACTGTGCCTCTGCCCTACCCTGGCCTGTCTCACTCTGCCCCAGGACTTACTTTTTCAACCACATTTGAACCGAGCACTTTTAAAACAGAGAGTTACTGTATTCTGGTTTCCTTTCCGGCCCAGAGTAGAGACACGCTCGATAAAGGGATATTTTAAGCGACATGAGGCTAAACACACGTTTAGTGAGTTGAAAAACAATCAATTTAAAACCAATTAGGATAATTAAAGAAAATGCTCATTGAATTAACATTCAGATTAAAAATAACAAGGCTAATTAAAACACAGTGCTTTCATTGAGTTCCCAAAATAACAAGATCACATTATTAACTTGTTTTCTGAACTCACTACTCACTTTCAACTCAGTAAAAATGAAGGTCTCTTTTAATGAACCTCATCATCTTTTAGCACCAATCCTGGGCTAAGGCAAATACTTTCTACATTTAATTTTTTTTCTGTATGTGCTCAAACAAAAAATACTAAATTTGTTGCTTTGCTGAGAAGCTGAAAGAAATTAGTGTCTCTTGATGAATCCCACCTGTATAATAGGGACTGAACGAATAGTTAATAAATGAATGAATGAGTATCCAGATTTTCCAAGATATTATCAGTCTTGAGGAGAAGAATGTGGAGAGGTGGGGCGGGGGGGAGGATTTAAGATAAAACTAGAAAACATGTCTTTTTGGACCTACAATGGGTTTAAAAAACAAAAAAAGTAAACCAACATTTAAAAATCAGAAGCTTTTACATAAACATCTAGATTTCCAGCTTCTCTTGATAGAGCAGGAGCTCTAGAAACAGTGGGCCTGCTTGCTACGTAGCAACCGTCCACTGACAGGGCAAGGACTCCTCCGTTTGCCTCAGGCCCTCCTCCTTCCTTGCTGGTGTCACTGCCACAGTGACACAGCGCCAATTGCCATTTTCTTTGTGCTTGCACCTCTTTAAAGAGGTAAGTCTCTGAACCGTGTACCTCAAGTGGGAAAATTTTTTAAAGCCACGTGATTTTTCTGACACTCTCCTGCTTTATTTATTTATCTGCCTGGCCCTATAGGTGTTTGAGTTTTGTGATCAATGGGTCCTCCAATCTACTGGGACAATATAGTCATGAATCAAGCCGTGTGCAGTCAGTTGCTAGACTAGAGCTGCAATTCAGTCCAACCTGGAAAGTGTTGCACAAGCTCACAAAGATGTTCAGATGTGGAGGGATGTTTGATGTCTAGTCCAACGACCTCATTTCCAAACAAGGGCCCAGAGAGGAGAAGTGACGCACCCACAGTCACATGGCAGGTTAATGGCAAGGACCTGGGGCTCTGGTACCTGTAGGGTGTCAGGGCCACCAGACATGCAGGTCGTGCCCACCACACAGGGCCCAGCTGAGACAGTCTGAGCGGGGAGGCCAGCTGAAATCTAGTCCTTGCCCCCTTTGCACCGGGCTCAGAGCAGCCACCACTGGGGGAAAGCACCTTTTTCTTAATTTGCACAAAGGTGCTGCCCTGTGTGGTACAGTAAAGAAAGGAAAAAAGGGAAACAAAAGAAAACAGAGCTTTGAGTCAGAGAGATCTAGGTTTGAGTCTAGGCTCTTCCCCTTACTAGAAGTGACACTTTTTAAGCAAGTCGCAGTATACCTGGGACTGAGTTTCTTTGTAAAATGGGGATGATAATAATGCCTAACCCACAAGCTGCGAGGGTGCCCAGCCCAAGGCCGGGACATGATAGAGAGGACACAGTAGAGACCTGGGGAGCTCACACAAGTGGAAGCCACATTATGAAAGGGCTCAGAGTTGAGCTCCAGCCCTTTTTAAACTCTCAGTCTCCCATCCTCTCAACAAAGCATGGCGAGAATCACCGCGGTGCATCCCACCTTCCCAGGAGCCGCTGTATCCTGGGATGGCGAGCAGCAGGCAGCTAGCCTGCCTTGCCAAGGTGCATTTCACAATCCGCAGTCCTGACACCTGGGTTCAAGGGTGAGGAGGGTGCACCTTGCTTGCTTGGAGCCTTGGAATTCCACTCAAAGTCATTTCTGGGAGGCTAAAATGTCCTTTCGCTTGTAGGTGAAAGCCTGTATGCTCTGTGCAGGAACAGGGTGAAGCCAAGCTCCTCTGTGGGCTTTCCGTGGTTACCCCTTCTAGTTATGAAACCTTAATGAGGCTGTTTCCACTGCAACCTGATGAGAAGAGTGGTATCTTCCCTACCGGCCTCTCTCTAGATCAAATGATATATTGCTTTTGAAAAAGTTCTTAGAAAAGGTTAGAGAGCTATTCGAAAGTAAGGGATAATTATTTTCATTGTTTCAAAAGTAATACATCTTCAGTGTGGAAAACATCAGTGAGCAAAAGGAGGAGAATTTAAGTCCCTCATCATCCCACCGCTTTTAAAATCATTGCTCAGTGCCTCATTACTCGAAGCGTGGAAGCAGAAGCATCACCTGGGAGCTTGTTAGTAACGTAGACCCCATTCGTGTTGCCATAACAGAATACCACAGACTGAGTGGCTTCATCAACAGACCTTTATTTTCCATGGTTCTGGAGGCTGGAAGATCAAGGTGCCAGCAGGGTTGAAACTTCTCCCCAGGGCTTGCAGACAACACCTTCTCTCTCTGTCTTCACGTGGCCTTTCCTCTGTGTGTGCAGGTCCCTGGTCTCTCTCTCTCTTCTCATAAGGACACCAGTCCTATTGGATTAGGGCCCACCTTTATGGCATCATTCAACAATAGTTGCCTCCTTTAAGGCCCTATTTCCAAATACAGTCACACCAGGGGTTAGGACTCCACCATATGAATTCTGTGAAGGGACACGATCCAGTTCATAACACTGCTCAAGACCTACTGTATCGGAATCTTTATTTCGACAAGACGCATGGGGATTCACATGCCATTAAAGTCTGAGACACACTGGTTTCAATGTATAACCTTCCAGTCTTTCTTTTTTACATAGCTTCATATATATACGTGCCAAAATGGAATTAAATGGCAAATACTGTTTTATAAGCTGCTTATCAACAACATCCCACGTCATTTAATATTATTCTGCCACGTCATACGTGATGACCATAGCATATTCCGTTATATGAAGTTATCTTAATGTTCCTAGTCAGTTCCTCTACAGTTAGGCATTTGTATTGTTTTCAGTTTTTCACTGTTACAAAAAACACTGTAGGGACTTCCCTGGCGGTCCAGTGGTTAAGACTTCACCTTCCAAAGCAGGGGGTGCGGGTTCAATCCCTGGTCGGGGAACTAAGATCCCACGTGCCTCGTGGCCAAAAAAACAAAACATAAAGCAGAAGCAATTATTGTCACAAATTCAATAAAGACTTTTAAAAATGGGCCACATCAAAAAAATCTTAAAAAAAAATGAAAAACACTGTAATGAACATCCCTGAAGTGACACTTGTGCACAGCCATATTTATCGTAAAAAAATCTGAATGTAATAATTTTTTTCTCCCTGTAGGGGGCCCTCGCCAAGCTCAGTCTCCTCAGCCCCCAAGATCTGGAAGCCCCTCGCAACAGAGGCTCTCCCCACAAGGCCAGCAACCCCTGAGTCCCTCATCTGGATCTCCACAGCAGCAGAGGTCACCAGGCTCTCCACAGCTATCCCGCACATCTGGAGGCAGCTCTCCAAACCAGGTCTCCAAGCCAGGCACCACCCTTACCTCACAGCCCCGGCCCCCCATGCAGAGCCGCAGCACCTCCCAACAGGGTGAAGAGTCCAAGAAACCAGCAGCACCCCACCCCCATCTCAAGTAAGTGCTTTGGGAATTGGGAAGGGCATAGGGTGGACTTAGGGTGTGGACAGAGCTGGGCTGGCTCAGGATCAGGAACTCGGAGACAGAGGAAGACCCACCAAGGACTCACCCAGACTTTAAATGGGTAGAAAGAAGCCCAGAGGATGGAACCGGGATGGCAGGCAGGGCCCAGAAAGGTGAGAGGATAGATTAGGTCCCACTGTGATCCTCCGTGTATACATGCATCAGTTATCTCTTGCTGCATAACAAACCACCCTGAAACTTAGTGGCTTAAGAAAACAACCATTTTCTTTGTTCATAATTTTTTGGTTTAGCAATTTGTTCTGAGTTTGGCTCAGCTGGGAGGATCTTCTGCTGGTCTCTCCTGTAGAGTTGCCAGATAAAATATAGGATGCCCAGGTAGATTTGAATTTCAGATAAACAATGAATAGTTTTGAACATAAGTATGCCCTCAAATGTTACATGGGATATACTTATACTCAAAAGGTAATTGTTTTTAATCTGAATTTCACAATTAACTGGGTGTCCTGTATTTTTACTTACTAACTCTAGCAACCCTACTCTACTGGGATCACTCATGTGGCTGTAGTCATCTGGCAGCTTACCTGGGGCTGGATGGTCCAAGAGGGCCTCCTGCACATATCTGATGGTTGGTGTTGGCCTGTCAGCTGAGCTCCTCTCTCTCCTTGGGCCTCATCCTCCAGCAGGCTGGGCCCAGCTTCCTCACATGGTAGAATTACATTCCAAAGGGGCAAAAGTAGAAGCCTCAAGGCTTCTCGAGGTCCAGCCTTAGAAGACGCCACATAATGTCATTTCATCCCATCACACGCCTTTGGTAAATACGAGTCACATGGTCAAGCCCAGATTAAAGAGGTGGGGAAATAGACTCTTGATAGGAGGATCTGCAGAGTCGCATTGTGAAAGACTAGGTGATGGGGACGGGAAGGAGTATTGCCGCCACTTTGTGAAAGATCCATCCCAGTGCACACACATCCTCTCTCCTGTTTCCACTCAAGCCCGTCTCTTGGTTTGAGGTCAGAAAGAGAGACCCTAAATGTGTTTTCTTTGGTAAGCTTCTCCCTTTCTTCAACTCCAAACACTAATATTAATCATCATCGTTTCACTGCTAGCATCTATTATCTACTTACTATGTACTAAGCACTTTACCTAGTTGGTTTGTTTTTTTTAAGTCCCACAGGCTTAGGAGTTAATAACAATTATTATCCCCATTTTACAGATGAGCAAACAGAGAAAGACATTAATAATTTGCCAGAGTTTCCACTGTTAGGAAGTAGAAGAGCTAGGATTGAACACAGGACATCCAGCCCGTGAGTCATGCTAACCATCATTTTTCTGAATAGGTAATACATTCACATGGTTCAGAGATCTGAAAGATATTGTTTTTATTGAAAAAAATCTTCCTCCCATCTCATTCCTATCCAATGCTTTCCTGCCCCCTGCGCCCCAGAGGTGACCATTTTTGTTAGTTCCTTGTGTGTTCCTCCAGTGTTTCCTTATGCAAATACAGAAATATGTGTTCTGCTTCCCTCCTCCCACTTATTTCCACAATCAGCAGTATTCACTGTCCACACCATTTTGCTCCTTGCTTTTACATTTAACAGTAAATCCTGGAGCTCTTCCACTCAGTTCACTGACATTTTCTCCTTTTCGCAGCTGTATAGTATTCTACTATATAGTTATACTACAATTTATCCAACTAATCCACCCTAAATGGAAATATGGTATGCTCTTACAAAGAAGGTTGCAGTGAATAGCCTTGAAAACATGCTGTTTCTTATGCGTGCAGGATCAGCTGTATAGAAAATACCTGAAATGGTATTATTGGATCAAAGGACAAATGCGTTTTTAGTTTGATGAAATTAGCAAGTGGTCCTCCAGCAATAGGCATAGAGGTTGACGGCACAGACTCTAGAGTCAGACCACCTGGGTTCAGCGTCAGCTCTGCCACTTGAAAGCTGCATGACCTCAGAAAAGTTATCTAATCTCTCTGTGCTTAGACTTCCTCTCATGCAACATGGGGACAATAGTACTTGCACCACAGGGTTATTGTAAGGATTAAAATGAGTTTTTGCACAGTTAGTGCTTCTAGCCAGCCAGAATGCAGCTGGCTCCTTACGGGTGTATCTGTGACAGCCTCTCACACGTGAAAAGACACAGCCCAGCTGATCACAGGACAGACGAGGGCTTTGGGACTTAAGCCAGGTTTGGACACTAACCTCAATAGTCATCTAGCTAAAAACACTTAAATCTCCTGGGTTGTTGCTCTAAAGTATTATTTGGTTCAATTCAAATCCACAGGTATTTATCAAATGCCTACTCTGAACTTAGTCCTGGATAACACCCCGGGGGGAAGAAGCAAAGGGGGAAAAGACAGTCTCTGCTTTGAAGAAGATTTTGTTCAATGTGATGACAAGACCAAGTGGGGATCTCTTCCTATGTCTTTCACCCCCGCTAGACTGTGAGCCCCTTGAGGGCAGGGCCTGAATCTCATTCATCTCTCCAACCTGTCACCTAGCATGAGGCTGGCACACAGGGTCAAACACTGTTGTTCAAACAGTAGGCACCGTGAGAATTCCAAAATGGGCTGGAATCGGCCATAAGGGCTTCCGAGAAGAGTTGGAATTGAAGCCCGGAGTGTCAGAGCTAGAAGAGACCTGAGGGTGGGCCAGACCGACCCTCCATTTCGCCGATGAGGGAGAGGAGGTCCCGAGCAGTGAGTTACTTGCCCACAGCCGGAGGGGCCAAATGGCAGAGAGGGTCTGGAATACAGACCTCCTGATTCCCAGACTAGCGCTGGAAAGTACAGGAGGAACAACCATAACCCGGTGATACAGCCCTTCACCAAGTGGGTTTGTACACAGAGGCAGGAGAGTGGTCAAGTTGCGCTCTAGTCACGCCTGCCGTCTGAGCAGCCTGGCTTTGTGAAAAGGATATGAGCCCTGGATGCTCCCCTGTTACTTGCTGTAAGCCCCAATTCCTGTGCCTAAAAAAGAAGGATACCAATAACCACCTTGCAGGTTAATTGCGTGTGTGGTGTACTCAGCATCGTGTAAGGGCGGGGATGCCTTGTTTCTGGTCTCACTGTCCTTGTGGTGACGGGGCTCACCCAGCTGGCTTCCAGGCAAGCCCCAGGACTCACTTCCTGGGGAGTCCAGCCTTGTCGCCCCCAACCCCCTTGCCTTTCTGTTTCAGCAAATCCCAGTCCCTGACTAACAGCCTCAGCACGTCTGACGCCTCCCAGCGTGGGACCCCAAGTGAAGACGAGGCCAAGGCCGAGACCATCCGCAACCTGAGGAAGTCTTTCGCCAGCCTGTTCTCCGACTAACCCTGTCCAGGCCGGGAGGGGGGTGCCCCGTTACACTCCCCCCTCTCCTGCCCCATCCTCCATCTCAGCCTTGGTTCCTGACGGGAACAGAATGGAGGGCCTGAGAATATACTTTCCAAATGCCTTTGGTCCAGGAACTGAGTGTCTACATGTGTTCCCACTTTCCTTTGCCATGACGTTCCAGCATTGCCCGACTGAGGGGTGGGCCTTTGAGAGCCTCCAGGTTCCTCAAAACGGGCCTTAAAGACAGGCATCTCGTCAACCTTCCTACCCAGATGCTTGCTTCCCTGCCTCAGATAACCACGTGAGATGTCTGTGTGTGGCTAGTTTTGACATTTCTTGTTAGTGTTTTGCTTGCCTTTGGGAAGGGCCCCCTCTGAGCCTTGCCCCACCTCCATCAAATGCAGACGCTGAAGTCAGACCTCAGCAATGTAGGAGGCAATAAACTTTTGACAGTGTTTTGCAAACAAAAGGACAAAAGCGCAGCCGGGGGAACCTACCACCTACCCTTGCAAGTCCCATCCAAGCTCAAGAGATGGCCCTGCAGACCAGACAGGCGAAGCCCCATCACACCCACCACCAGTGGACCTTGAGGACCATGGAAAGAATTCAGAGGCTGCGTGGCCCGTGGGGCCTTTCAGAACACAACAGAAACAGAGGGGAGGCTTAACAATGTCGCTCGTGCCCAGAGTGCTATCCTAAATTGGACAGCCAAGAGCAGACCATGGGTTCTTTTAGGAATCATCACTAGTTCCCAGAGGGGGAATATGCCCTCCACTTCCCAAGGAAGGAGTTAGCTTAGGGCCTCTCTACCCATTCCGTGTTACACCACCATTTGGTCTCTGAACTCCTACCAGGAATGTTGTTTTCTCCTCAAGGACATACAAGGAGCCAGAGACAACGAGCAGATGGATGACACAGGATCAGAAAGTGCAGTGACAGTAACTTCTAGCTCGGCGTTTTGCAGGCAGTGTACAGCAAGGCACTGGAAGGTTAGTTATAAAAGCGTTCACCGGTCAAACGTGTTTAGGAAACACTGTTTTTTGTTTGTTTCTTTTCTGAGATTGATAGTACGTATCAAAGGCTCTTGGAATTCCTGCAGTAAAGAAATTAGCTTTAACTTTGTTTAACCCACACTTATTTGACTAAACCAGTTAACTGCAGAGCTGGAAAATGTAACCCTGACTCCCTTCCCAATGCTTTCTCCTACATCAGGCTCCTGTCATGATTAGATGGGGTGCAGGGGTGTCCCAAATCTCCAAGCACCTGGTGCTAGAAACATTGTAGGTGCCAGACCAGCCTCCTGGCTCCAAAGAGCCGAGGAGAATCCAACATAGCCATGCTATCCCCTCACAGCCCACTTTGCAACTTGAGGCACGTCTTCCCCTCACCGTTCATAGGGAAGGGGGAGAGGGAAGTAAAAATGAAAGCGTCCTTGGCCTGGCGCTGCATTCTGAATAAAAGAGTGCAGAAAACTATCGGGCAGGACGTAACACCACAAAGCCACGTGTTTTAGAAGATTGAGAACACAGGAAATACGTGAGGCGACCGTCACTCTTCTACACTGGAAATTAAGATTGGAAGAAAAAATCAAACTATCTCACCCAATTCTCAGTAATAAAACACAGCCCAAAATACACAACAAAGTGGTGATAGGCTAGACAAGGTTTCTCAAAGCATGAGACATGGCCAATGTGCATAGCTAGCTTCATTTCAGACCAAAGGATTCAGAATTTCTGGTCATAAGGCCCAGAACCTGTATCTTTGTCAATCTCCCTAAGTATTTTGAATGCACGTTGAAGTTAGACCAGCAGCCCTGCCCTGAGCTGTGTGGGGAAGGTGAGAAACAGTACCGGTGTGGAAGCGTCACAGCCAGGGCCCACTCCTTGGGTGAGCACAGCTAGTGGCTCCATAAACCGTGATTACGTGGCTTAGCTTTTCCCACTTTCCCATATTCTGTCCCTTGTCCCTGAAAACATCCCAACATTCAAACCATATTTCCCAGATATTCCAGTAGAATATCAAACTCATTTCTCAGGCCAGGCATCCTTGTTTTTATAACCATGCACAGAAGATTCCATGACATGAGACAAGTTTATAACCAACACATGGCAATAAATTTTCCCATCAGTCTGTGTATGAGTACAGAGACCAAGAATGGTCCTTTGGAGACCGTTGATCCCCAAAATGGACTGTTTTCTCACATAGGCTAGCACATGTTCCCTCCAAGCATTTAACCTTTAATAATTGTGATATTTTTTAATGGGAAAGAACAAAATGAAAGGGGGAAGGGAGTCACTCTGTAGAGAGTCTGAAAGGTTGTGTTTGTTATTTTTTGCTGTTTCACAATCTTGGCCCAAAGAAAGACTAGCATTTTCCGTCCAAGGTGACTTGGTGAGGCTGAAACATGACAAAGATCCATTTGGTTGTGCTGACATGTAGCACAATGAAGAGAGAATTTCCAATGCAGCCTCAGTAGACACCTCCACCAGCCGGAGAAAATATCTTCTTCCAGATCGTCCTCCTAACAGCATGATAAAAGGGTACTGTCATCTAATTGTCAAATCAGCTTTCGAGGGATACTGGAATCTGCGTATCCTTTCTCTTGCATTAATCCTCTGGGTCCTCTTCATCATTACCACACTGCCCCCCCGTTCAGTCCCTGCTGATGGAGCAGTTAGTTCTACCATTCCAGAATTTCAGGGGTTATAGGCCTTCATTCCCATGGTAACAAATACAGTAGCAAATCCCATGAGCCTGAACTTCAACTACCTTCTGGAAGTTCTCATCTGAATTTGCAGTGGAAGGAGCTCGAGGGGAAAGCAAGCCAGTGCCGGCATCTCGTGAACGAGCTACGTGGGCACAGCGCAGCGCACGCCTTGTTCGGCACGCAGTGTGCAGGATGTGTGTTAGGTTGGCACTCCTAGAAAACTATGAGATTAACAAAATGTAAACAAAATGTTAAGAGAAAAGAAAAAGGCTGTTTTTCTACCAGTATCAATGTGAGGAAATCACTTGCCCAGGAAGAGAATCAAACCAGCAGAGAGATTGGTAAGAAGCTGAAGAGAATCTGTGGCCGCTTTTTAACCTACGGGAGAAAGCAGAGCAGAAGGCTGAGACCTCCCCCGTGGTGAGCGTGGCCCACACAGGTGAGTTGACTGCGGGGCCACTGAGGCTGGGAGCTGAAGGGACCAGGTGCCACTGTCAGCATCAGTCAGGAGGTGCAGCGAGCAGACCAGGACAATACGAAGGCTTGTCCAGCAAAGACCCTGGGGTCCCATCCAGACCACACAGCAGGCCACAGCAGAGCCCAGCTCGAGCCATCCTGCAGGCACACAGTGTTCTTTCAGAGCCCTGCCCCTCCCAGTGCCTCATTCAACTTCATAGAACAAGTTGGTGGCTCATTTGGTTTTGTGTGTTTAGAATCTGTGAAAGGATGCAAGTTAGAGTCCCAGTGTAAGCGAGTTAAGTCAGCCTCGCAGATACAAGCAGTAACTTAATTATGCTGGAGGAATAGCTCAGCGCCTAAGAGCACTTGCACATGCATCGCATGGTTTTCTTTACCCAAGAGAATAAGCAGGCTGGTTGCTGACTATCCCCCCTGAGTGTCAAAAGCTGTCCTCGACTCCAGAGCAGCCGTGGATTAAATTCCATTTCAGTCTAATATTTACACTCTAATAGAAGGGGGCACTTTGGGTTTGGTTGGAGACAAATTGCAAGGTTGGGTGACAAACAAGTCAAACCAGTCCATTAACCAAACACAATGCATAAAGGGCACAGAGGCTCCCTTGTGTTTCCACAGACAAAATATGCAGCCCCAAGAGGTGAGACTTCTAGACTGTGTTCATGACCCTCAACTGGCAGGCCAAGAGGAAAAGATGAAAAGTTTTTTGAAATTTCAGTGTATTATTTCTTTAAGGTAAAACCAATGTAAAACTAAACATTCTTCTTACAGTTGTGTGTGTGTGTGTGTGTGAGAGAGAGAGAGAGAGAGAGAATTCTTTAAAATCCTAAATACGTTTCATTATGTCTATTCTGCTTGGTCCTCCTGCTTTAATTCCAATTTCCAAACTCCATATTTTAAGTATCTGCTCTGTGGTCTTTTGTTGAGTTTAGAGCAGAAGCCAGTTGACATCTCCTTGCCTCTCAATTAGCATTTTACCTGTTTTGCTGTGGGATAGCAGAAACTTAAGTGCTATAACCTATTGGGGAATCCCAAGAGAACCATTAAGTTAGTTAAGATGAACCCTTATGTCACATGACCTAACTAGTACTTCCCGTATCTGATCTCCTACAGTCAACTGGAGGCTATCCGAAGGAGGATTAACCACACTCACAGCACAGTGGAGAGCTGGGACCTGCCTGGCCCCTCCCTGAGGCTCAGCTACTGCCCAGGGTAGGAGCAAGACAAGCCTTGGCTCAGGGCCCCAGGTATAGGGAGCAGAGGGAGAGTGGAGGAATTACAGAGATATTAAGCTAAACAGTGATCTCAGGAATTGGAGAGAGGCAAGCAAGAGTGAGAGAGGACAGACTTCAACTGTTTGTACATAGGGTATCACAAAATCTTACATTGTTAAGAGAGGATACCTCCCATGATTTGATTTCCAGCTATGCCAAACCAGAGCTCTCATTTATAAATGGCCGGGGTTGGGGGTGGAGGGGAGAAAATCACTAAGGCTACAAGCCAGTGATGTGGAGTGCATCCTACACAGCATTCTACACCAGCAGTCCCCAACCATTTTAGTGCCAGGGACCGGTTTCATGGAAGACAATTTTTCCACGGACCAGGGGAGAGGGGGGATGGTTTCAGGATGATTCAAGCCATTACATTTATTGTGCACCTTATTATTATTACATTGTAATGTATAATGAAATAGTTACACAGCTCACCATAATGCAGAATCAGTGGGAGCCCTGAGCTTGTTTTCACTTGCCACTCACTGATAGGGTTTTGATGTGAGCTGTAAGCAATTGATTTATTATGGTCTCTGTGCAGTCAAACCTCTCTGCTAATGATAATCTGTATTTGCAGCCACTCCCCAGCGCTAGCATCTCCACCTCAGCTCCACCTCAGATCATCAGGCATTAGATTCTCATAAGGAGTGGGCAACCTAGGTCCCTCACATGCACTGTTCACGGTAGGGTCCATGCTCCTATGAAAATCGAATGCCGCCGCTGGTCTGACAAGGTGGAGCTCAGGCGGTAATGTGAGCGACGGGGAGCGGCTGTAAATAGATGAAGCTTCGCCCTTTCACCTGCCGCTCACCTCCTGCTGTGCAGCCCGGTTCCTAACAGGCCACAGACTGGTACCGGTCCATGGCCCAGGGGTTGGGGACCCCTGCTCCACACTACCTTCTATCACAATACATCAAAGTGGTGTCAGAAAGTCACGCAGTGAACAGGCTATGACCAAACAATGACTTCATTCTCATCATACACCAGCAACACATAAAACTCAAGTCTCAGTCTAATGAAAAGAATGTAGATTTTACAAGCTTCTGACTATAAAGCTAGTCAAGAAGAAAAGCTTCGATGGTGGTTTAAAGAATTCAGAATAAACTATTGGGAGGACCACAAATTTAGGTGTGTGACACACCACTGGTATCCTAAACTGAGAGATCTGTCACGTAGGATAGTAAGTCCGAGGTGAGGTCGGAAAGTAGCACCTGTATCTGCAGGACACCAACACCATTCACGAACCTCTCAAGGACCACTCGAAAATGAATGCATTTTGAAAACTACTGTTTTATAGTATATGGTGCTTCTGGTCATCACTATGTCCTTCCATCTCCACTACACACACACACCCCACATACAGCACAACCTAACATTATAAGGCCACAGAAAGGTGTACTAGAGAACCAGGATGTTTTTACCCATCGAAGTTTCAGGGTGACTCTTTCAACCCAGACCCAATTAAAGCCATATGGCCTCTGGTGGACACTTTTTTAAAGGCTGTCCTATAGCTCAGATATTACAAAATACCACAGGAAAAAAGAATGTCAACAGCCCTAATCCTTTACCTATACATTAAGCTACTAAAGGTGACATGGCCTCTGGAAAATCGTATTAATTGACTGAATTTTCTACACTGTGAAGGAAAAAAGACAATACATATGTATAGCAAAGAAAAAAAATTCATGTGTACGAATTCATGTGTAGAACTCTAAACATTCTTGTAGCACATAGCATTCCAAGCCATTTCCTTATATGCAAAACAGATTTTTTAAAAAGCAGGAAGACATTAGCAATATTCCTATTTTCTGCAGATACTAACAGTGTTTTATTCCTGTGTTGTGATTCAGATTTTAATCTGTCGCTATAGCATGTTTCCAGTAGTTGTTTATGTGCTAAGACATTTGTGTTTGGCCTTTTTCTTGTTGTAGGAAAAATAAAACTTGAAATCTGTGTATTTTAAGTCTTAAAAGCAAAATGTTCTTCAAATAACGAGGATTCCTTTGCAGAACAAGTACCTGAGCAGCACTCAAAGCAGTGTAACTTTGTTGTTAAAATATGTCATCTACTTAGATTACAAATTAGGCTCCAAGCACTCAAAACACAAGGAAAAAGAAGCTATAACTCCACTCCAGAAGAAGCCAGAAACGAGTCCCTAACAACCCAATGGTGGCCAAACAGTGCTGCTTCAGAGCCCAGATTGTTTCAGCACAGAGCCTGAGGAGCAGCTGCTGAGAGAGGGAGGAGGTGGACTGAGCTAGGTGTCCAAAGCACTCACTCCATGTCCAGTTCAACCAAACTAGCTCTGCTTGTATTCATTCCACAAACCAGGCTTCTGTGAACGATTTCAGGTGAAGAAAAGAGTGCCACTACAAAAATAATAATCATCTCCTGCAACAATCTGATGACACCGAGTAAGTCCTCTGATCATTCTGAAATGTCCAAGTCATGCTGTAAAGCTGTTCTGAATATTTATTACATATCTTTCGTTAATAAAAGTCAAGACTGCCGTGTGATTCACACTTTTTTTATTATTATTATTCTGGTGTAGAACATTATCAATGTCTAACCTTCATTCTAGAGGGTAATTCAGAGAGGGGATGTCAGGAACCAACTATTCCCAAGGCCAACCCTGTCATGCAGTAACCTTTGGGCTATACCACCCCTGGAGCTTTAAATATATCTACCAAAAGGCTTCTGTGAGTGCATTTCTCACCACCACAATCAGAAAACACTAGAGATAGCACCCCAACAAGATGATGTCTGTAGTTTAAAAAAACAAAACAAGCTCCAGCATGAGATTATAAATCAGTCACATGAATGGTAGCCGGCTGTCAGTTGGCCAACCCCTGCTAGGTCTTAAGGGAAATCTGTCATTGGGGCCACCTCGCCCTGGCAAGATGGGGTTAGGTCCTGGAAGAGGGCCGATTGGGTCAAAACGTGGTCTGAGTGGAGGGAACTGTCCGGGTGTCTCCCCAGGCCCAGGGATGAGTGAATTGATTGGATCCCCAACATAAGGAAGGGTTAGTCTTTCATCATATTCACCACCAATAATTCCTGGAGGAAGGAGAGAACTGGGAGGAAAAGGCCTGGGGTGCAAGGGGTTGGGGTAGAATGGAATGGGGTGGGGTGACGACGGCAGGAACATCACATGCCGCCCTCTCTGAGCTTCTTTTCTTTGTTTGTGCCTCTTCTTGTACAGCTATAGAAAAACAAGGACAAGATATGGTAAGTGAGTTGGATATTTCCCCAAAGTTCATTTGCTTTCATTGTACTATATACCTTTTCTTTTCCCATACTATCAAGGCAGGCAAAAAAAAAAAAAGTGCACAGAAGAGAACTTTTACCAGTTTCTATCTGCATGAATAAGGTAGCAGATATGAACACAATGCCAAATGAACTCCATTCTTTAACCACACTGCAACTGAGCAATTGTGCCAATTTAGAGTAACCATACATCCAAAGGAGGGATAACTGAGTGACATGTATTCTCAAGACTGCAATCCAGAGCTCTCAAGCTGATATGCAATTTTAAGTCAGCCTTTTTTGAAAGTGGAAAATTTAAATATTTGTTGAAAATGTCATGCCACACAATATAAAAAGTTAAGGTACTGGGCAGGGAAGGGGGTGGGGGGCCAGCACTTATGTTCAATTTCTCACCTAACTTATGTCCCTAATGGACCTCAATTTAAATAACAAAAAAGATGCTATTTTAGAGGATGGAACATATTCCTAAAGAACAGTACTATGTATTTTGTACATATTTGAGGACTTTCATTGAATTTTATTCTCTAGTCCTTCATCCCAAGTTTCTGTGTCCTATCAATGTCTTTTTACAGTGGTATCTGCAAATAAAACAATATAACTTATTCTCTTCATAATTTACTATTCTAGCTAGCTGAACAGCTCAAGATTACTCCAGCACAAAAACAACTCAATTTTTTTAACGACAGAAGAAGGAAGAATATATTAAGGTGAAAACAGTCATTGTGTTAAAGATTCTTTTTCCTGTGTAATTACAAGACACTAAGGACTGAGTCTAAGGTAGAAGTTGAAAACATTTTCATTTACTATCAATTAGCAATAAATTTAATTTAAACATTGCATTATATCATAAAAAAGTGGAAAATATGCCCTTAATGTATTAATTCACGAGTTATTTCTGTGCTATGAACATTAGCCTTGGTATTTAAAAATACCTACTTCTTTCCAATCTGTGTCTCGACCTCTGACAGTACCATCTACAAAGAAAAAACAAAAAACAGAGATTTAAAAACGTTTCATTCATCCAACATTAAACGTGTCTTACTTCAATTTTCTATCCTGAAATAGTCTACTTGATCTAATGGACTGTTTGTATTGCAGAGAACACAGAAATGAATGGGGAGAGTTTTCAGGACATAGGCAAAGGTATATGAAGCTTAGAATCTCTTTACAATAAGGCTATGTTATGATTATTTCTTACTCTTAAAAAAAAAAAAAGCCCACAACTTAAAACTTCTGGCAAGCTGAGTAATTAAGACCTCAGTAACAAAGAACCCTTTTCTTGTTAACATGTTATCATGGAAATCACCTCGAAAATCCCGCAGATATAAACACCTCCACAGAAGTTGGTCATTCGAAGCAATACAGAGGTCACGACAAACTGCAGACAAAGACAGGACAGAACGAACATCCAAAAGTCGGAAGATCCGCAGTTTCAGCTCCAATGGGAGGACTACCAACCCAAACACATCTGGTAGGTTCAGTGCTAAAAGGAAAAAGAGGATAGGTATCACTGAGTAAAGAACATCCGGTTTCCCCATATATTCAACCGAAGTTGCCAACTTTCTAAGGAGATGATAAATTAGATGGTATCCTCAATTATCCAAGCTTAAGTTATCTGTAACAAACTTTTGTCCCCAGGTTAACTCTATAACTACTACTAAATCCAAGCCCCTTATTCTCTTTATGTTTTAGTAGAGAAACAAATTACTTTTTAATACAGATCAAATAAATAACTATGACAATTTCTAAATACTAGCCAATGGCCTCCTTTGTTTCAAGCGATATTCAGCACAACAAAAAATTCTCTATTCAACTATAGAAAATGGATAATTAATTGGCTTGTGCAATTGGTTTCCAATGCTGCTACTTATTAGCTGTGTGCCTTTGGACAAGTTATTTAAACTCTAACTCAATTTTCTCATCTGTAAAATGGGTTAGTAATACTACCTACCTCACTGAGTTGAGAATTAAATGTGTAAATACATACAGAGTGCTCACAACGATGTTTGGCACGTAATTAGCACTCGAGTGTTAGATTACTATTATTCGATATCTAGCTGAAAAAGAAGGGAGGTAGACAAATTCAAAAGCAAAACCAAGAAAGGAAAAGAATAATATATTCCGAAGTCAAATGAAAATTATTTTTTCATTATTAGCTCCTTTGAATATATGGGATACCATTCTCAACTAGCAAAGATAATCGAAGTCCAGTAAGGGGTTTTAAAATTCACATTATTCTTTTCCCTCACCACCAGCCAAAGAAGAAAACTATGATTATAATAGCCTTGGCACCATGCAACTTGAGACCTAAAATATCATTTTCCTACATACAAATAGCAGATAAAAGCCACATAACTATCTGTATAAACCTGAAATTATTTACCAGCCAAAAGAATGTGGTTGATTATGATTCTACCCTATCATTTTCTACCCTATAGTTATACTTCCCCGTCCCACAGTCCAGGTTTGGCCATTTTCACTTGTTTTGTCCAGTGAAATGTGAGTGCAAGTGGCATATCATTTGTGAACAAAAGCTTTAAAAACCAACACATGGTTAGGCCACTGGTCCTCTCTTCCCTGTGCCACAAGAAGAGCAAGCCCCGGATGAGGACTACTCACCACTCCTCGGCCAAAGCCAAGCCCCACGGAGCACATATGCAAGTGAGACATAAATGTTCACTTAAGATTTTAAAATACTTTTTACTACAACACAAAGAGAAAGCTGATTAGCACAAGGATTTTGAGTGAATTATAAACCTCACTGAATTAGCTTCACCATCTATAAAATGAGAGTAAAATCTACTTCAAAGCTGTTAGCATTAAATAAGAATGCATGTGAAATACCCAAAGTACCTAGCACAGAGTCCCAATAAATAGTTTAAAAAAAAAAGTAGACCAAATTTACAGGCTATACGTTATTTATATATGTATTTATTGAACACTTACTATAGGCCTGACCGTGTGCTAGGCCATGAGAATACAAAAGTGAAAAAGACATATTCCCTGCTTTCAAGGTATTCATAACCTTAGGTGGAGAGAAATCATGTCAAAAATTATTATGATACACTGGATAAAGGGCTATAATAAAGATACATATAAAATGCAGTGGAGATACAAAGAGGATGTAAAGAGCAATTAAGGAATTAACATTTGAGCTTAGTCTTAAAAGAGGAGAATTTCCACGAGGACGAGAAAAGAGGGAAGGTTTATGTCACCCTTAAACATATGTGAACTTACTATTCTTTCCAGCCATTCAACCTGTGATGATTTATCATTTCTCACCTTGTCGGGTAAAAGCCAGAAGAGGATACACCAGCTGGTCCTTGAAGAGGCGAGAGAGCTTCTGAAGATCTTTGTATATCTTGGCTACATTTTCCCCTAGAATATTTTTTAAATGAAAGATCAAAACACACAATCAAATGGAAAAACTTGAAATGGTGTTCTCTACTTCCGCCAAACCAAATCAAAGTGGTAAGTTAGTTTTCACAATTCCTACATAAACAGAAATGAACCAAAGTCTCTGGTCGAAGAGGAAGTAATACAATGTGTAACTCTGAAAGCTGAATCATCTTTAAACACATTTTTCCTTACTATAAAAGTAATTAGGAACTTACAAATAAAAGAATAACAGTACCTAGGTACTATAAGCCATAGTAAAAATTGATTAAAATGACTTGTCAAACGGAGCAGCATATTCCTACCCAACATAAAAATTACATATTGAAAATATTCAATATAATCTGAAAACTTGTAATCTAACAGTATTAACTTTCCTCCTCCTTTTTTATTTCCTTTTTCCTTATTTAACAGAAATCAGATCATCTGAGCTATATTCCTGTAAAAATTGTTCTTAAAAAACAGGTCTCAGGAGTCAAATCTATTCCAATCCTAAATTCTACCATTTATTAGCTCTGTGACCTTGAAGTAATTTAACCTCCTCTAGACCTGTTTCCTGATCTAGAAAATGGGCATAACAACCTCTACTGCTGTAGAATGTAGAGTATTTCTACTCCCCACAGCAAGGTCCTCCATAGTATAGAGATGAATATAAAGTGTTATAGCCAAGGAATTTCAAGTTTTTCTGGTCTTAACGGTAAGACCATCTTTACAGATTTATCAGTCTAGTTCATGCGTTCTCAACAAAAACAATATTGCCCCCAACCAGGCAAAAATCCCAGCTATTACATTGGTCTGTGACCCTCCAAAGGGCCACAGTATACAAATAAGTGTACAGTATATCTATGAAATTAAAATTTCATGAGGGAGAATGATTTTGGGGGAAAAATGTGTACAAACTCTCCTTAGGGGATTGATAATGAAAAAATGGTTGAGAAACACTGGCCTAGTATGACATTAAATGTTCAGAGACCATTATAAATACGTATCTGATGTCTCCTTTTCTTATCAGCTTTAGTTTACATACGTTAGTCTCTCAGGGCCTGATCTCCCCTGGGAACTAACAAGAATAAGTCTCAAGACCTTCAAAGCAAAGATCTAGATCTAGGTAGCTTCCCTTAAAAGACACTGCTGTAAGTCCCATCTCCCTGCTATACCACACCATTCCCCATGTGGATTTTAAAACCCGCCTAAATTTACTATAAGGATAAAATGAAAAATACATCTGTAAAGGCCCATGTCCAGCAAAAGACAAGTACTAAAAGATGTTAATTCCCCTTCCACCTCATCTCTTCTCCTTCAACTACTTACCTGCCTCTCACACTTTGGGTTTAACTGAAAGAAAAAAGAAAACTCGTCTTCTTTGCATCTATTAATTTTTATAGAACATAAGCAAAACCATGCCTAGAATGCAAACTTTTGGTAAAGTTCCAATCTGTATCAAATAGCAACCAAATTTATATAAGTTTAAGCAAACTTTTTTTTTTTTTTTTTTGCGGTACGCGGGCCTCTCACTGCTGTGGCCTCTCCTGTTGTGGAGCACAGGCTCCGGACGCGCAGGCTCAGCGGCCATGACTCACGGGCCCAGCCGCTCCGCGGCATGTGGGATCTTCCCAGACCGGGGAGTGAACCTGTGTCTCCTGCATCAGCAGGCAGACTCTCAACCACTGCGCCACCAGGGAAGCCCCTAAGCAAACATTTTGAGTGCAGTTTTTCCTTCCATAATCTTCGATAATGAAGTTGCATTGTATGGTTTCCACAAAACACAGATCCTCTCCATACTGGTTAAATACAATGCTAGAAAAATCCACAAAGAGTAATTTAGAAATTATGAAGCATCAGGACTTCCCTGGTGGCGCAATGGTTAAGAATCCGCCTGCCAATGCAGGGGACCCAGGTTTGAGCCCTGGTCTGGGAAGATCCTACATGTCACAGAGCAACTAAGCCCATGTGCCACTACTACTGAGCCTGCGTGCCACAACTACTGAAGCCTGCGTGCCTAGGCCTGTGCTCTGCAACAAGAGAAGCCACCGCAATGAGAAGCCTGTGCACCACAATGAAGAGTAGCCCCCGCTCACCACAACTAGAGAAAGCCCCTGTGCAGCAACAAAGACCCAATGCAGCCAAAAATAAAATAAATAAATTTATTTAAAAAAAAAAGGAAAGAAATTATGAAGCATCAATGGTGTGTGATGTATAAATATAATTCAGTATCCAAGACCCTAAGAGAAACAGGAAAGAAACCGAAACTCTGCAACATTGTCTTAAATTTGCTTTAATCTCATCCAGAAACTGTTAAGTCTTTTGAACATTACCTTTCTGTTTTTTTAAAGTGAACCTCTCAAAGCTTCACCCCAGAAGTTCAATCATGGTTATATTACCTGATTCCTCTTTGCAAATAAAAGATTCTGGCAGCAGCTGCAGTCTTTTCACACTTCTAATCTCACTGTTGATTTTTAGTGTAGCTGTAAATAAGCCAAAGAAAGATGATGAAAAAGTTCTGCCATTTCATCAACTGCCTCCACTTTTTAGTGTGGACTTGCGTTCCCTTTGCCCCCATATATAGGAAACACACGTTATACAGACAAACTGCCCTACACTTATTTCCTTCCCTCACAGCAAAGTCCAAAGTGCAAACCTGCATCACATTAAGTAAAATCACTCTTAAAACACTTTTAAAAACTACAATAAGCACCTTTATTTGAAACCCACTAAGTCTTACCAACAGCAGCTTATTAATAATTGAAAGATATGCAACAAGGTTAATAGGAGACAGTTAAATGCAATACAATCATTATTTCTAATGAGGTCACTAAAAACTCCATTTATTTTTTATTTAACCCTTGGCAGTGAGTCTTCTCTTATTTATTAAAAGAATCCTGCTAATTTTCACAGTATCATCTCTCTCTAAACTCAGAGAATCAATATTCTTGACATCACCAGAGGGTTCATTTTTAATCCTACATGCAAAGGCGCACTTCATCTCGTTCCACGAAAGAGCCAGTGATGTGCTCGTGCAGATGTGCACTGAGCAGGATGTCTCGGGTGAAGCAAAGATTTAAGGACATACTGCTCCTTTTCAAAGAACCAGGCCTGGAATGGTTCTGGAATGACTGTCTGCCACTTACATCCACAAGTAGATGATTTGCCAAGAATTATTAAAGGAACAAAGCATCAGAAACTAAGACATTTAGTAGCTATTCTCTATGTTAAGTATCTTAAGACTAGTAAATAAAGGTTAATATACACGTGTCGTTAAAGTGATTTATAAGAAATTGAGGCAAAAATTACAACCTCACGTTTACTATTTGATAGCTGCAAACTTGCAAGTGATGACGTGATGTAGCAGTATGATTAGATACTGTTGGCCCTCTTTGTATAAGAATGCCCAGCCAGAAGTTACATTTGCTAACTGTGATGAACTGTTGAAGAGACACTGCTAGGTCCTAGTGCCATCAGTCACGTCCTACAAATGTGAAACACCACTAAAGCTGAAAACGTGAGACTTTTCAATAACACTTCAAAGAATCTAGTGATTAAAAAGAAATAGAAGAAATTACATAAAGGGAACCTAAAACCATCTTTTAGTTCAAAGATCACAGTGTAGGTTAGTGGCTTTCAAATAGACTTTAGCAGAAAAAGCTTTTCCCAACAAAACCTTACAAGGGACCTCACTAAATGAAACAGGCACACGTGTTGCTGCTCAAGGTTCAAGTAGCAACACTGGCTCTACCAAGCCACCTCCCTGCTCCCATCTCAGCAGAAACTAGCAGCTGCAGAACATGTTGAAAACCAGAGCTAAGACATGTCAAGGCAACTGTCTCTGCTGTATAAAAGATGAGCCGTAATGAAAAATAAAAAATGCAGGCATTCCAATCTTATCATTCTCTCTTACTTAGCTAAAAGGGTGAAGCTCAAAAATCAAACCAGAGCAAAAACAAAAGAGTCTAGTCACTCAAATGGATCTCCAGGATGTGTGATTACGAGACTACTCCAGAGACCCCTGGTAGCTGGCATAGATCTCCGGATGGCATCTGAGCTAAAATGAAATACAAAAATAGAATGTATTGCTAGCCAGTGAAATTTCTTAGTATGAAAGAGAAGAACTAGAAAAAGAAACTCTATTCAGAGGGACTTACTTGAGGATGGGTAGGAGGGGGATAAAACACACACACTGAAGCCTCAGAACCCTTGGCGGTACTTCTATGCATTCAGAGATGCCAAACTAGATAGAAAATGATCCCAGCTCAACCTCACCTTTCACCGCCTCTCAGTTCAAGACCTTGGTTAGTAAAACAAAAATTAAAAAGCCATCCACAGGCATAAAGAAAAAGTATTCTTTAAAGAGTTCATATGTAATAGACTCATTTTACTCCTAGTATCACAACTCCCCCTGGAGCAAAAAAATTACACAGTTAAGACAGCAAAAGAGTATAGCTGCCTCTAGAGTGAAGGCTGCTAGCATAAACATCAGCCCTGTATTCTGTAACCTTTCAGACCCATGTCGTCAGTGGGCTCGGGATTAAACAAAGTTGAGAAAGACTCCTAACTGCATCATGATAGCCCATCACCGAAGTGGCTATGAAATTTCTGGAGAGAAACATGTAAAGATTCACAAACTAACAAGCATGACTACGCCATCCAATTACCATTTATGACGATGAGGTTTCCCAAAGGCACACAGGTGAGAGCAGCAGAGCCACCCTCGCAGAGAGGATGCGTGTACTGCAGCTTATACACGCCCCCCGACCTCCAGTTCTCCGGCATGGACACAGCTTTGGCTTCAGTCCCCTGGGGAGTGAAATGAAAGGGAAACAAATAATGAAGAACCGTATTACTCTCAAAAAGATTAAAAACCCAAGAGGCTCCTAACTTGTCTACAAATAAGCATTCCATACAGTCCCTTTAATAAAATTTATCAAATCATTAATATTTCTATTAATATTTAAAACTTTGATAGAAAAAAGTTACAATATATTATCTGCCATCAAAACTTCTGTTCAAATAGATAAAATAACATCAGAGAGAGAGACTGATTTCTCACTTCAAAGTCTCGCTTCTCTGCCTAGCAAAGCCGTATCATTATGCAAGATCCCAGTTCAAATACCACTTCCTTTGTAAAGCCTTTTTCAAAACAAATCCTTTTTGTCATTCCCACTCTCTCACCCTCTAACATTCTGTTCCTATTTCTATTGTTATATACTTCTATTATGTTATTAATTGTATTATAATATGTTATAATTTCCTTTTTGTTCCTCTCCCCCACTTACAGACTCCTTGAGGATAAGGACTGCCCCAGTATCTTTATATTCTAATTCCTGGCATGACATGGTGCACGTGTTCAATGATCACTGAATTAGTCTATATACTTGTTACTCATAACATGGCCCACAGACCAGCAGCATTGCTATCGTGTAGAGTATGCTCACATAATATCTCAGGCTCCGCCCTAGATTTATTAAATCAGAATCTGCATTTAATAAGATCCCTAGGTATTCTTAAGCACATTAAAATTTGAAAAACTTCTAAATGTTCTCCTCTGTGAATCTCTGGCATCCTATATATGTATGTGTTTCTCCTACAATTTAGCCAATACAGTATAACGGTCTGTATACTTGTCTCTCTCTCCTACTCTTGGACTGCAAGCAAGCTGAAAGCAGAGACAAGGCACTGCACCTGACACTGGCAGACATTTATCAAATGGATAAGGAATGAATGGATGAAGGTAAGCAACTACAGCATAAGAACAACATCCCTCTTCCTAACTGAATCTTACTAAGTTAGTGGCAATTCACAGAACCACTAACAAAAAATAACCTGGTGAGCCATCTATCTAGTCATGCCCAATCCACACGCACTGACAACATTTTACCTACATATGATCACATATAAACTTTTGGGTTTTTTTAAACCAAAGTTGCCATCAATTCTATAATACTAACTAAAAGCTGACAAGGAAATAAAGGAGAAAAAAAGAAGGAAAAGAGGGAAGGGAACATTTGCTGACTGCCTACTGTATGCTCATCGCTGTGTTCGACACTTTACATTAATACCCAAACACACTTAATAAAGAAATCTAGAACATCACCCCTTTTCTAATGGGAAACTTTTGCTCTCTGTAGTCTTACCTGAGGTATGTAA
The DNA here is from genome assembly GCF_951394435.1 of Stenella coeruleoalba. Taxonomy (NCBI): domain Eukaryota; kingdom Metazoa; phylum Chordata; class Mammalia; order Artiodactyla; family Delphinidae; genus Stenella; species Stenella coeruleoalba. The sequence continues at coordinate 14,731,326 of NC_137157.1, forward strand.
CCCGACTCCAACATGAGAAGATGTATGGATACTATCAGGGCGTCGCTGGGGTTAGAACAGTCAGCTGACTGATACAGGGTCTCTAATGAATGTGGCACTTGCCCTTCCACCGATTCGCTGCAGAGCATTGGTTCTGAGGGAAAGAAACCTGTGCCCTCTTCCGCATCCACGACATCTGGAATTGACTCAGCTTCAAAATTGTGACTAGGCCCTGACTGAAAAGGATAACAAAAACAACGAATTCTTTAAACAGACTTTCATCTTTTCACAGTAAATTTTGTATTCAGAGTGAACTAAGATTAGCGCTCAGAGGTTCAGAAATGGTACACATTTTCAGCAAGCCCTCCTCAACAAATGACCCTGCAATCTGCTCCTCCATCGTGAATTCCTTATCTCCATTAATTCTGGCTGATATGCCAAACACCTGGAAATCATCCTAGACTTCCCCCTCGACCTTATTAAGCGCCACCCCCAATATGATTAGCTGTCAAAGGTCCACTGACTCTATCTCCTAAATATCTCCAAAATCTGCCCCTTCCTACTCCAGTGGTACTTCAGACTCATTTATCTCCTAGCCTCCAGCAACAGCCTCCCCAAGTATGCCTTCACTCCTCTTTCTTGTCTTCCAATACATTCCACCCACTGCTGCCAGAGTTCTTTGACAATTGAGAACCCAATTATGTCCCATGTCCCAGCTTAAACTTGCCAGTACTTCCCCTATGCAGACAGCAGCACTGCCCTAAATTGTGCCTTGGAATGTGACCCTAAGTGTTCTTAGGAAAAAAGAGGTCTACAATCAAATAAGTATGGAAATGCTACATGACATAGCCACCGAACCTCACCCTCCATATTCACAAAATACACTTTGGCATTGTAAAGCTCTGAGAAGTCCAATAATAACAAAGTGTGCATAACATTTAACCAAGAAACACTATCCTCCTTCCTTAACACTCAGTATCCCCATAACACTTACTTATAATCTCACAGGTTTTTCATAGAGGCCATGCTGAGAAATACAGGCTTACAAAATGAAGTCCAAACTCCTAAACTCCTTAGCATTCAGGGCCCTTCATCACCTGATCCCCGACTCTGTATCAAGTTCACATGCCACAGTCCCTTCCTCCCCATTCTGGTATTCCCCACCTCTTCAGGTTATGGACTACCTCTCTGCCTTGCAAAGGCCTTGATTATTGCACTTTATCACACGTATTGCAACTTTCTGATTACATGTCTATATCCTGCCATGACCACAAGCTTAGAAAGGAAAAGACTACATGTCACCCATTTTTGTAACACCCGTACAATACCTGGCACACAGTAGGTACTCAGTAAATGCTTGTTGAACAAATGCTGAAGGATAATATCTTACAATTCTTACAATTTCATGTTTTTGATTTGTTTTCTAATTTACACCACACAAAAATTCTGTAAAATAGGTAAGACAGATGACATCCCCTTTTTATACGTACTGTAATTTTGATTCAGATTAAATAACATAATCAAGGTTACCAGCTAATAAAAATTTGAAATAAACAAAGATCTCCAGACTCACAGTTCAGGGCTTTTAGACACAATACACTGCTTCAGTAAGACTGAGTTACCTATATTAATTTTGCTCAGAAAGACTATTTCCTAGATATGTGCTCAACTCTTAATGCAAAGCACATGTTTCTTTTAAGTTCGTATTTCCATTAGGAAAGGAACAGAGGAAATTAAAATTACATAATATGAGTGAAACGGTGGAAGAATGTAAGGGAACAAGAGGTTGTTTCTTTCAAAATCCCTGAGGACCTGAGCCCTGATGGCTTATGGAAAAGATCCAAATGCATTTGTTAAAACCTAGAGGTTGATGACAATCCATATTACCTAAAAAACGACGCTCCATCATATTTCTGAGAAAGGAGAAACTACTTATTAAAGCCACTTAACACCTAACTAAATTATGAATTACAGGCATACCTGGAGATATCGCAGGTTGGGTTCCAGACCACTGCAATAAAGTGAATATATCACAATAAAGCAGGTCACACAACTTTTTTGGTTTCTCAATGCATATAAAAGTTATGTTTACACTATACCGTAGTTATTAAGTATGCAATAGCATTATGTCTAAACAATGTACATACCTTAATTTAAAAATACTTTTTTGCTAAAAAATGCTAACCATCACGTGAGCCCTCAGGGAGTTGTAACCTTTTTGCAATAGTAACATCAAAGATCACTGATCACAGATCATAACAAATATAATAACAAAAAATGTTGAACTATTATGAGAATTACCAAAATGTGACACAGAGACAGAAGTGAGCAAATGCTATTGGAAAAATGGCACCAATAGACTTGCTCAACGCTGGGTTGCCACAAACCTTCAGTTTGTAAAAAATACAGTATCTGCAAAGCACATTAAAACTAAGTGCAATAAAATGAGGTATGCCTGTATATATGCTCTTTGCTTCTTATACCTAACTTTTGGCCATTTACTACTTACTGACAGTTGTATGGGAGAGAATATATGTGGGAAAAATATTTTAAAAGGTTACCCCAGACTGATAATGACATGGGAGGAAGATATCAGAATCCCCTGGTGAGCTTATCAAACTCTACTCTCACTCCATGAGAACCACTGACGTTCTCTGAGCCATCCTGATATGATATAAGTACTTATCATATTCTTCATGCATGTGGAGATGAGAAAAAAATGTTTAGCACCACCTCTCTAAACAGATCATTTGTCATATGTCGTTCACAAATGAGTGGAACAAGTATGGAACAGGACCCTAACATTAGGGTCTGATACTTTTTAGCTGATTGGTAAATTATAAAAATCATCTATGTCCCCACTAAGATTTTACAGTCACCCTATACAAGTCGTAGAATACAAAACAGCACGCTTTTAGAATTGAAATTACTAACATGAGGCAATACTAATGTCTCAAAATTTGCCAAAAGGAAACTAGTAAAGTAACCATCATATGAAAAGTAAAGGGAATGGATCTTTCTACCAGAATCTCTGAATGAGTCTATCATCAAAAAAGACTCAGAAATGTAATTTAAATATCTGACTAAATATTCTTACTCATTCTCTAGATTACTTCTATGAGACAGAAGCTCAGAGATACATAATAATTTCTGAAAAGAAAATTCATAAAAATACTTTGAGCTTTATAAAAGCTTTTTTAACTTACTTAATCTCTCTGGATACTATTACTAAAAATCTAGACATAGATGATTTTTATAATTTACCAATCAGCTAAAAAGTATTTTTTAATATCTGTCTATACTTGATGACATATAGGCACAATGAATACTTATAAACATTTAAAGACTGCAAAAAACAAATTAAGTTGACATGATGAATGTACACACACAAAACAATTAAGATGGCATATGTACTGGTATTAAAATATTAAGTAATAAAGTGATCATTTGTGCCATGCAAGAAATTAAAAGGCAGAATAGTAAATAATGAGGTGTTTACAAGGCAATAAAGATGATCAATACAAAGGAACTGAAGAAAACTACTGGGCTGCCGTTGGCAGGGCCTTGGAAGGTGGGTAGAGATGCGGACAGGAGAGAGAAGACAGGGAGGGGGTTCCACGCCAGGGGAGCAGCAACAGCAGAGAGCGAAGCAGTCGCTAGGCCGTGTGTGTGTGTGTGTGTGTGTGTGTGTGTGTGTGTGTGTGTGTGTGTGTGTGTGTGTGTGTGTGTGTGTGTGTGTGTGTGCGCGCATGCAGGTGTGAGCATGTGCAGGTGCGCATGTGCGCAGGTGCTTGCTGCGAGAGGGACCATGAGGAGGAGGAGGAGGGGGCCAGTCTGACTGCAGATGGCAGTTGACAGGAGGGAGGAACAGAAACTAGCCCCCAAAGGTTGTTGGGCAACTGCTCAGAAAGCCTTAAAAACTAGGTACAGGAGGACAGACAACACTTTCCTCGTCTGCGACATGAGAGGGTTGAACTAGAGATATCTGGACTTTTTCAGTTCAAAAATTATGAGCCCAGGTGTACCTATGACACAGAGTTACCTAAGAGCAGGGGAACAACATAATCAAAAATGTGCAGGAAGGGGCTTCCCTGGTGGCGCAGTGGTTAAGAAACCTCCTGCCAATGCAGGGGACACGCCTTCGAGCCCTGGTCTGGGAAGATCCCACATGCCATGGAGCAACTAAGCCCATGCACTGCAACTACTGAGCCTGCGTTCTAGAGCCCGCGAGCCACAACTACTGAAGCCCACGTGCCTAGAGCCCGTGCTCCACAACAAGAGAAGCCACCACAGTGAGAAGCACGTGCACCGCAACGAAGAGTAGCCCCTGCTCGCGGCAACTAGAGAAAGCCCGCACGCAGCAACGGAGACCCAATGCAGCCAAAAATAAATCAATAAAATAAATGTATTTTAAAAAAATGTGGAAGAAGAAGATGAACCCAGAAAGCAGACTGAAGAACACACACTGGAAGCCTGGAATGGAAAGGAAAAACAGGCAGGGCTTGTTAAGGGGCTGGATATAAGGAGTCAAAAATCATTCCACAGTTTTAAGCTCAGGAAAACAGTACTGCCACTGACAGAGGAGGAGCTGGTTTGGGAAGAACACATCAGTGCACATATTTTCAAATTTACATCAGCATCTAGATTCTGAGGTGACAATTTTTTTAATTTTAAAAACTTAAAATACACACACACAGGAATATTACTCGGCCATAAAAAAAGAATTAAATTCTGCCATTTGCAACAACATAGATGGACCTAGAAGGTAGGATGCTTAGTGAAATAAGTCAGAGAGAGAAACACAAATACTCTATGTTATCACTTATAGGTAGAATCTAAAAAATAAAACAAATGAATGCATACAACAAAACAGAAACAGACTCACAGATATAGGCAACAAACTAGTGGTTATCAGTGGGGAAGGGGCAAGATAGGGATATGGAATTAACAGATATGAACTACTGTGTATAAAATAAATAAGCAACAAGGATGTATTGTAGAGCACAGGGAAGTATAGCCATTATTTTGTAATAACTTTAAATGGAGTACAATCTATTAAAAAATTGAATCACTACATTGTACACCTGAAACTAATATAGTATTATAAACCAACTATACTTCAATAAAAATAAAGTATTTAAAATAAAAATAAATTTTCTGTAAGATTATAATCTGCAGTCTACTGATGATAATTATCCTGACTGGTACAGAATTCAATTGAGCTATTCAGTATGATTTATCAACTACTCTATTTCTTGTCTTGATTTTAATACCCACCATACTTCCATCATTCCAGACATCAGATTGGGCTGCCTGTCCTTGGAATGAATCACGCAGTTGTTCATCCTGTATGCTGGACTGACTGGAGCTGGCGGCCAAAGAGGGTTGGTCATTATTCTGGAGTGAGGAATGCTCTGAATCTGTGGATGAAGGTAAGTTAGGTGCTGCAATGGCATCTTCAAGAATCAAACATATCAAGTCCCCAGAAACAATCCCATATGAAGCCAAGGTCTCTTCATCGCCAGTGAGGGCATCCTCGTTGTTCAATGTAATTGCAAACCGGGTATCAGAACTGCCAAGAAAGACGGATAAGGATAGTAAGGCTACCTATTACCATTACCCACAATAATACATTTGAAACATATATAAGGTACATGGTATGACCCCCAGCAGAACTAATGAAAACAAAACGAAGATAAGAGCAAAGCCAAAGCTTGGAAAAAGTATCAAAATTATTTATTCTTATCACCAAATGCTTAGGTTATAGATTCTAGCCTCGGGGATAGGATCAGTAATTCTCTATCATTAATCCATGTTTTCATCAATTCTAAGATACACACTTTTTTATACTTTGTCATCTTTGAAACAGGATGCTTCTTACAATCGATGACATATCACAGCTTAATGGACAGCATTTTTTCACTTAGTGTGACATAAGAATGTGCATCCCAGGATTGACAGCAACTGAGATTCAATGAAATATACCCTCTTTAAAATATAAATCATATTACATCATTCCTCTGCTGAGAATTCTCCAATGGCTTCTATTTGACCTTGGAATAGAATCCTTAACATGCCCTCCAAAGCCCAACATCTGACCCACTTCTCCTACCTCACCCATCCTCTTACTAGCTGTTCTCCATTCGACTCATTCCTTAAAACAGATCAACCTCACTGCAGCCTTTGGGCCTCTGCTTCTGCTCTTCCAGTTCTTCAAATGACTTGAGTCTTTCTCATCATCCAGGTCTCAACCCAAATGTCACCTCTTCAGAGATGCCTTCCACCTGCCTCCATCACTCTATTTCATTCATCTGTTTTATTTTTATTACAACATTGCTATTTGAAAATATCATATTTATTTGCTTATCCGCTCTCTTCCCCACCCCTACGACTAGGATGTAAGTTTCATGAGATGGGTACCTTGTCTGTCTAGTTCAAAACTGTATCTCCAGCACTTGGCAAATACAAGTATTTGTGGAATGGATGCAACCAATAAACATTAGATGGTGAGATCAAGATGAGGCTGAAATCAGGGCTAATTAACAATATCCTTCCAGGACAGTTAGGTTATGGTTCCAAAATACTAGACCCATGTCCTAAACAAATATTCATAACCACAAAAAGTCAGATGAGTGCATGTAGATGACTGAGTATAAATTCATCCCTCCTACTGATAAGTTCAACCTTCTTACTGAGCACCAGTTATAATGTCTTTTATGTGAAACACAACACAAATCCAAAAACCCAGTGCTAAACAAGCTAAGAGCTCAAATTAGTCTGAAGCAAGGAACTCCCATCCTTTCTGCATGGCAGATTATCTGACCTTGAGAGAACCATCATCATTTCATTACATAGTGGTGAGGAATAATTAACAAACCACTGCAGAACATTTTATAAGACATTTACACTCAGCAATGTTAACTTCATTAACTTTTTGAGAGGTTAACAAAGGATGAAGTCCTTTGAAAATCATGTTCTGGTTATTTGTTCTTAAAATGCTACATTTTCAAAAGTGCTCCCCATAATTCATTTATGTTTTTTCTTGCACATATAAATACATTTTTTCTTACCAATTAAAGTGTCTTTGGTAGAGAAATTACTGAAGCTTCAAGAACTACTCCTGCTTATTAGAAAATAAGTAGCTATGACTCTGTTTTCAAATATGTTGATAAATGTTGAAAATCTGCCAACTACCCAGAAAAACAACATCCCATTTTTAGCAGAAAAAAGGAAAAACACCTCAAATGAACTATGTTTTTATGGATCATTTGTCACAGCACAAAGTTGTTTTTTTTAATGGTATCTAGCACAATGTTTGTTCAAATATCGATTTGTAAAAAAGGTAAAGAATTGTCTGCTTAATAAAATGTCGGCCTCCCCTTTAGAAAAAGGGAAGAGCTATTTCTAGAGTAACATATGGTTTTCCAGGAGAGTCGTTATTGATTCTGTTTTCTGAAACTGTGAAAAAAAAATAATATTTTCATCAGGAACTGCCACCCTAGAAACTCCAGGCCTTTGAGAATTATTTTATGACAATCCCAGATCCACTTGCTCAGCAAGGACACTTTAAAAGTAATAATATCATATGGACACATTTTTAAACTGCCCATTTATTATAAAATGAACATACTTTCAGAAGAATGAATTTACTTTCACAAGCTGAAGTTTAACATTCCTTCCAGTTAACCAGCCTCGACTGTAAAAACAAACCTGAAAGCAAAACTAACTTGGGCTCTTGGGTAAACAAGCATCATATTACGTTTCACATCCTTTCCAGAGTGTCCCACCTAATTAAAAAATAATAAAATATATATACATATATATGAAAATAAAAAGAGAAGTTAATTTTGACAATTTGTGGTGGGGTAGTGATGCCAGCATACAAAACACTTAGGTTTAACAACAAGAAAAAAACAACAGGATGTCAATTAATATAATGCCTAAAAGGAGTTATGTCAATGCCTCATTTTCTGTATTTATGTTTTTAATTTGGAGAAAAAAAGGCTTACTTTGAATGCAGTATTGTCTTAACCTGAAAAATGAAAGGATGAGGCGTTCATAATACGGCCTCATTTTACTGAATTCCCTAAAAATAAAATGTAAGTTTATAAAAGTCTTATGAAAGGAACCATTTAATTAACAGAAAGGTTTTCTTTTGAAGAATTCATCTAAAAAGCCCCAAAGAACATCTTTTTTATTTTTTCTCAGCACACTCAAATTCCAATTCGGTAGCTCAGTATTTGAAGAGGACCACCTTTACGTTTGTCCCTCTACTCCCAGATTACTGTCCCCAGGATACCCTTTTGGAAACAAAGCAGCCTCATCTGCAGCCCCATAAATAACAGAATTTGATCCATTACTTCTCAATGTCACTGCCCCCAAACTGCAAGCTCTCCAGGGTCATCATAAGGCCAACGTTTTCCATAGTTTTTATCCAAAAAAAAAAAAAAAAAAAAAAAAAGCAACATCTTGCCCAGGAAAATATTATTATTTGAAACAGACCGACACACTGCACTTTGTAAAACTGCAGCTGGGAAGACAAAGTGCCCACAGCGGCGCCTGGCACGTAAACACTTAACGGAGTCTTAAGGTGACTGCAGCCTGAAAGCAGCGGTACCAGGTTACAGGTGGCCTCGGATGGAGGGCAGGTTTCTAACTCCTTCTAGTACTCTCCAAACTTTTTCACTGAAATACTCCGACAGCTGGAGATGGTGAACTTAAACCCCTGAGAGCCTCGAAAGGTTTAACCCAAGCCAAACCCATAATTTCCAACCTTACATTTCAAAGGACGTGAGAATTTTGCATCCTAGCCTATCCCTAGGTTCGTTTACTGCAAACACGGAAGCGAAGGCTCACCCTGGAGGGGATCGGAGCCCCCGAGACGCCGGGCCATGACCTCTGGGAGCCGGGACCCCGCACGCTGCAGCCCCAGCGCCCGCTAGCCGCCCGGCCTGCGCGTCACAGTGCAGGACCGCTGGCCCCGCGACGCCCAGCTCGCCGCCCGGCCTCACGTGACAGCTCGGGGCGTGCCCGCGCCACCCGGCGCTCCTCCCCGACCCGCCGCGCGCGCCCCCGCCTCTCGCGTACCTGTACCCCCAGGTGGGCAGCAGGGCCTGCCTCAGGTGCGCGCGCAGCTGCCCCAGCGTTGGCTCCGCTTGGGGAATCTCCAGCGGCCAGGTCCGCTTCTGCAGCCGGACCCGCAGCTTCATGGCGGCCACAGGAGGGCCCAGGGGCCGGGACCCCGAGGCGGCGACGGTGACGACGGCGCGGCCGGTTAGCTCCCGTCTCAAGCGGCGGCAGCCCCGGAGCGGCGACTGCCGGAGCTATGCGGATGCTGAGATGTAACGGCGTGAAGGCCCCGCCAGGCCGGTCTCTGGAACATGAGTGCCCCACCCCCTCTCTTGAGTGCGCCCCCTGGAGCCCACCCCGCGAGCAAGCTGCTGGTGGCCTGCGTGGAGCCAGGCCGCTCGGGAACTCGCGATCGATGACTCGGCGCGCGACAGCGCCCCCTGGGAGCCCTAGGAGCACACTGCGCAGGCGCCCAGACTGCTGCAAGGCGCGGATATCGGGGCTCTTCTGCTTTGTCGCTGTGTCAACTCTTTCCAGTTGTGCCAGGAGAACGTTAACGCTGAAAGGGATGCTGCAGACAAAACTACTCGGCACTCCGCAAGGCCCAGGTGTACCTGGTTCTTACCCCATTTCCTCCGTGGTGCCCGGCTCCAGCACCATACGCCCAGGCTCTGGTAGTTTCTCCCCTTACAGCAAAATTAAAACAACTTGTAGTCAGTGATCTGTGTCGAAGAGTATATTAGTAATCTGTCGCTGCATAACAATCACCCCAAAGCTTAACAGCTTAAGACAACAAACATTTATTGTCTCACAGATTCTACAGTGCAGGAGTTTGGGCTGGGCTTGGCTGGTTGTGTCGTGGTCTCTCATGAGATTACAGTCAAGGTGTGGGTCGGGGCTGGAGTATCTCAATCACATGACTGTTGGTGGAGGCCTCGGCTTTTCACTGCATGGACCTCCCATCGGGCCACTTGGGTGTCCCAGTGACATCCTCACTTCCCACAAAGCCGGCGATCCCAGAGAGACCAAGGCAGAAGCCACAATGTCTTTAATGATCTCATCTCAGTAGTCACACACCATCACTTCGCTCACATTCTGTTGATCACAATCCAAGCCTTCAGTGTGGGAGAATCTACACAAAGGGCTGAGTACCAAGAGAGAGGGATCATTGGGGGCCATCTGGGAGTCTGGCTACCACAGAGGGCCTGGCAATAATGGTGAGGATGATGACTTAGGTGAGGAACAAAGTATCATCAAGTTTCATCCTTGTATGATAACCATTTTCCAAATCATAAAAGAGTTGAATAAAGTTTCTCCCAATAGGTGGCAGTGCTTTTCCACACTGACCTTCGTTCATTAAATAAGTATGTATGGATCACCGCTTTGTGCCAGCTATTGTCCTAGGTGCTGAGAAGACACGTGCCTACCCGTGCAGAGCTTACAGGTAAGTGAATCACCTCTTGTGTTAGAGCATAAAAAAGTATCTTGTTTATGATAGAGATGAGAACAGCTCTGGGGACTGGGGTACATAGAGAAGGGTTGCTGTGCCAGGAGGGTTCTTGAGTGGCAAAGCAATATGGAATTGAGGAAGGGTGACAGGACCAGGGTGGCTCAACATGGACAGAGTGGGTATGTCCCAGATAAAGAAGAGCCTCGAGCTAAGCAAAGGATATGGGACACATTCTAGAATGTATGGGAAGCTACTGAAGAGTTTTAAGCCGGGGAGGCTTTACCTATCGGGGTTCTTAGTTCTGAGCAATAGAGGCTGACTCTGACTAAGTAGAAGAAAAACACATTAAAAGGATACTGGATAGCTCGGGGATTCTGGGGAAGTGACTCCAAGTTAAGCTTCCAGGAATGACGCTCAGAACCACCCTGAAGAACTGGCCTGATGAGGAAACTCTCATGACTGGGATTGCTGCTGCCGCCCTACCCCACCCTGGAGGAAGCTGCTGTCACCGCTGCCAGGAACCGCTGAGGAATGGCGGCCACCTTCAAATGCCACATGTTTTTACACCAACAAAATGCCAAGCGTCCAAAAGAGCCTGTTTCCTTACCTTGCTCACTTCTAAATCAAAGGCTCATGGGCTGCATCTGATTGAGGGAAGAAACTGAGACCTGGCTGCAAAGGAGGCTGGAATTTTGGGTCTGAACTCTTCCCTTGAGGAAGTGTGACTTATAATAGTCGGATTTCCCCAAATGTAGGAAGGCTGCACAAAAGATGATAGGAGGCCGTGAGTCTGACAGGTGTGTACCACAAGGGGCATGGGTCAGATCTGAAGTGTGAATCTATCACTGGTGGAATACGGGAGATGTATTAGGTCAGGATTTCTCAACCTCAGCACTGTTGACGTTTGGGCCTCACAAGCCTTTGCTGTGGAGAACTGTTCTGTGCCTTGTAGGATATTTAGCGCCATCCCCGATGTCTATCAGCAAAACGCCAGTATAACCACACCTTTGGGAGAACCAGAGATGTCTCCAGACTTTGCCAAATATCCCCTATCCCCTAGGAGGAGAATTGCCTTGAAAACCATTAGACCAGAGACCAGCCCAGTTAGGAGGCTCTCTTGGTAACCGAGAGAAGAAGGAACTGGTGGCATGACAGTGGGAATGGAGACAATGCGATGGGCAGGGAAGATGGTTCAGAGACAGAAATCACAGAACCTGGAAAATGGCTATATTTGGAGGCTGTGTCAGGATATAGCTTTAGCTACTCGAACAGAGATCTGACATAACAGTGACCTAAGCAAGATATAAGTTTATTTCTCTCAGAAATAATGTTCTTGGAGGAAGTAGTGCAAGGCTAATATGGTGTCCCTCTTTAGAGACCATCTACCACGGTCTACCTCTTAGTACTACATAAACCTGTAAAAATGAAATAGTAAAAACTAATATTATCAGGCGAGTATTCTGTAAAGATTCAGTGAGATAATACCTTTTGGTTTTTGTTCTAAACTACTAAGCCTGTGAAAATTTGTTAGGACAACAATAGAAAACTAATCCACCTGGGATCTTCATCTCAATCCTTTGCCCAATAGAGTGTAACCACTAGGATGGAGGAAGCAATCCAACCGCAGGAGTGAAGGAGGGTCCTGGAGAACCAGAGCATGTCCAAGGCACAGCCAAGATTTAAGGTACTCTGGAGGACAGTCTTTCAAAACCTCAAAGGTGGGCTTCCCTGGTGGCGCAGTGGTTGAGAGTCCGCCTGCCGATGCAGGGGACACGGGTTCGTGCCCCAGTCCGGGAAGATCCCACATGCCGCGGAGCGACTGGGCCCGTGAGCCATGGCCGCTGAGCCTGCGCGTTCGGAGCCTGTGCTCCGCAGCGGGAGAGGCCATAACAGTGAGAGGCCCGCGTACCGCCAAAAAAAAAAAAAAAAAAAAAACCTCAAACGTCCATGAGAATGTTATATACCCCTTCTCTCAACTGTCTCCCTCCATGAGAATTTGTTTTTCTCTTTTGCAGGATGTCACCTTAATGTCTGCAAGCAACAGGCACTGCAACTTTCAGAGAGTTCAGAAAAATTTTTTTTTTCTTTTTTGCGCCACCAGGGAAGCCCTCTTTTTTTTTAAATGGACCATTTCATAGAATATTACAAAGGGGTGATGTCACTCTTCCTTGGGAATCCATTCATTGGTTCTCTGCAGGCTTTTTTTTAATTGAAGTATAATTGATTTACAGTGTTGTGCCGTCTCTGCTGCACAGCAAAGCGACTGAGTTATACACATACATACATTCTTTTTTTATATTGTAGGGTTTTTTAATGTTTTATTTTAGAGCAGTTTTAGACTTACAGAATTATTGTGAAGACTTATATACCACATACCCAATTTTCCCTATTATTAACATCTTAGATTAGTATAACACATTTGTCCCTATCAATGGATTAATATAGATACCTTTATTAACTGAAATTCATACTTTATTGAGATTTTCTCGGGTTTTCCCTAACGTCCTCTCTCTGTTCCAGGATCCCATCCAGGATGTCACATTACATTTAGTAGTCATGTCTCCTAGGCTCCTCTTGGTTGTGACAGTTTCTTAGACTTTCCTTGTTTTTTATGACCTTGACAGTTTTGAGGAGTACTGGTCAGGTATTTTATATAGTGTCCCTCATAGCAATAGTGCATGCTGTCAGGATGACTCCTCACATTTGATGTTAACCCAGATCACTTGGCATCTCCACTGTAAAGTTACTCCTTTTTCTCCTCTTTATATTGTACCCTTTGGATGAAAATGTGGAGCCCACACTTAAAGAGTAGGAGTTACACCCTCCCTCTTTAGGGGCTGAGTATCTATATAAATCATTTTAATTTCTACACAGATTTGTCTATTCTCTATTTATACAGTCATTTATTTATATCAATTTAGACTTATATTTATTTTATACTTTGGCTTATAGTGCAACACTACTCCATTTATTTTGTTGCCAGATTGTTCTAGCTTTGGCCATTGGGAGATCTTGCAGTTGGCTATTTGACATCATTGAGGATTTTTTTTCATTTGTTTCGTTCCGTTTTTGAGCATTTTCTTCCTGGCACTATAAGATGCTCCAGGATCATTTTGTGTATATCCTGTGCCAAACCCAGAATCAGCCATTTTCCCAAGGAACCCTAGTTCCTTTTTATTGGAAAATGGTATTAGAAGCCAAGATCTGGGGCCAGGTGTGTCCATTGCTATTGGGCTGGTGTTGCTTCTAGCCCTTCTCAGCTGACAGAGCAAGGAGATACATACAGGTGTATACTGTTTCTATACGTAACTGTCTATGTCTGTATTAAGCTAAGCATGAGTTCATTCTGATGTCTTCGACTCTAATCCATTACCACATGGATCAGTTCTGGCCTCCTCCCTTGCTCATCTGTAACCTCTGGCCTCCACCATCTACCATCCATTTACTTAATTGTTCAATTCCAGTGGACAGGTATAGTGGTTTCAGAATTGTGAACCCATACCCCTGTGGGAAACGACATTATTAACTAGGGTACAGTGCTTAAACAACAGTTCCTGTTGCCTTTAGTCTTACAGACTCCATTCACTCCTGAAGTTATGTAGGTCCATACCTTATTCCCCCACCCCCTTCAGCAAGGTCGTTTTGCACATTTGTACTACATTTAGGTTCTTTTGTCACATTCTGCATACCATCCTGGATCCCTCAATCTCCTAAGTGATTTTTTTAACACATACATTTTTTACATATATTAAGGTTTACTCTTTGATCTGTAAAGTTCTATGGGTTTCAACAAACGCTTAATGTCTTGTTTCACCATTACGATATCAGACAGAATACTTTCAGCAACCTAAAAAACCGTTTGTGCTTCAACCTCCTCTACTACCACCAACCCCTGGAAATTACTGACCTCTTTACCATCTCTTGAGTTTTGCTTTTTCCAGAATATCATATAATTGGAATCAATTACGTATGTAGCATTTTATGGCTTCATGACATGCTTCTTTCACTTAGCAATATGCATGTAAAATTAATCCATGTCTTTTTGTGGCTTCATAGCTCATTTCTTTTTTTGTTGTTTTGTTTTTTTGGTTTTTTTTGCGGTACGCGGGCCTCTCACCACTGTGGTCTCTCCCGTTGCGGAGCACAGGCTCCAGACATGCAGGCCCAGTGGCCATGGCTCACGGGCCCAGCCGCTCCGTGGCATGTGGGATCTTCCCGGACCGGGGCACGAACCCGTGTCCCCTGCATCGGCAGGCGGACTCCCAACCACTGCGCCACCAGGGAAGCCCCATAGCTCATTTCTTTTTAATGCCGGATAGCATTCCACTGTATGGATGTACCACAGTTTATTCATTCACCTATTGAAGGTTGCTTCCATTTGGGGGCAATTGTGTATAAAGCTCCTAGAAACATTTGTGTTTGTGCAGGTTTTTATGTGGACCTAAGTTTTCCTATCAGTAGGATAAACACCTAAGAATACTACTGCTATGTCATATGGTAAGACTAGGTTTAGTTTTGTAAGAACGTACCAGACTTTTCCAAAGTGGAAAACATTTTTCATTCCCATCAGCAATGAATGAGAGCTCCTACTGCTTTGTATCCTCACCATCAGTTTGTATTGTCAGTTTTTTTTAAAAAAATTTAGCCATTCTAAGAGGTGTATAGTTGTATGTCATTGTTTTAATTTGCAATTTCTAATGGCAATGCCAAGCATCTTTTCATATGCTTATATGCCATCTATATATCTTCTCTGGTGAGGTATCTGTTCAGATCTTCTGCCCACTTTTAATTAGGCTGTTTGTTTTCTTATTGTTGAGTTTCTGTTTGTTTTCTGAATTTAAATCAAATTTCGGTGCATGACAAAAACCCTTTATAATCTAGCTAGAAACCTCTTTCTTCAATCTGCCCAATGATCCCTGAAGACTACTCACACTGCGCTACTCCAAAAAGCCTCTCCTCCTCCCCTTTATATCCTCTTGCACCAAGTCAGTTTGCCTCTGTGCTTTTACACAAGCTTATCCTTCTACCTGGAAACCTTTCCTACCCTTCTTTTAAGCAGAGTGTGTTGCTCCTTCCTTTTGCTCTGAGAGCACTTGGAACATCCTTTTCAATGTTAACCATCCCATCATAGTGCAATTATTTGTGCACCAGGCTTTCTCCAATCCTAGGTTACGAGTTTCTCAAGGGGAAAAGGCAGGTCTTATCCATCTTCAACAACACGCGACCCCCAGCTCCAATGTGAGGGCTGGTTAAGCAAGATTCAGAATGACATAAAGATATCCATGCTTATCTCTGAGTTCTTCATATATCTGTTTGGAAGAGTAAGATCCTCATTCTGTCTCTACCAGAGAAAGTCAGGTTGGCCTCAGTTTCGCTGTTTTCTTACAAATCCAATCCACTTTCTTGAATCTTGAGCTTTAATCTACATACCCATAGTTCTTGCCCTTTAGGGTGTCTCAGAATTACCTGGAGGGCTTTTTAAAACACGGATTGCTGAATCCCATCTCCAGAGTTTCTAATTTAGCAAGTCTGGACAGGAGCTTGAGAATTTGCATTTCTAATGGTTTCCAGATGATGCTACTATGAAACCACACTTTGGGAACCACTGGTTTATGCCATGTGTTCTTGCCGTGGTTGTTCTGGGTTTTTCTAACACTTAGACTTCTGAGGTAGCTGTGCTTGGTGAGAAATCGAAATGGGCTTTTAAAAATGTTGTGAGTTGAAATGAGAGGCATACAAGTTAGAAAAAAACATCTTCAGTAGTTGTTGAAATGATTAAGACTCTATCCATGGACCAGATGAAGATGTCTGTAATGTATTGAAAGAAAGAAATAAAAATGTCCTTGGAAAGCAAACTAAGTGGACGCACACAGGAGATAGGGACAAGGCGGGTGGGGGACATGAAGGATCTTCACCGTTTGATCTGTAAACTTCAGTATTGTTTGAATCTTTTACCAAGAGAATGTTATTCACATATTTATTGGGTAATTAACAAAAGTGTTATTAGGACTACTAGAATCTGATCCTTAGGAGGAGTGACATTTTCTACTGCAAGAGCTAGACAGAATAATATACTTTACTTTCTCGGTTCTCAGTGAAGGCCCATCAAGGGACACTTGGCATAGTCTGGAGACATTTTTGTTACCATTCGGGTAAGAGGGAGTGGTGCTAACATCAGGGTATAGACCAGGGATGCTGCTAAACATCCTACAATACACAGGACAGCCCCCTGAGTCAAAGAACGATGCGACCGAAATGTCAATAGCGCCAAGGTAGGGAAATCCTTGTCTCGTGGAATTGGGCTCACACCAGTGATTCTCAGACATTTCAGAGATGTATCACACTATCTTGGTTCCACAAGATTTCTCATGTCTCATAAAAGTTATAGGAAAGTACATTTAAATTTTAGCATGAATTTAAATTCACTTTGAACTGCAAAAAATAAAAAGTAACTCCCTTTTAAATAACCAACAATAAGTGAAGGTTCAGTGGGTAAGTGGGGTTGTTTATTTTTCAAAACCAGGAGGGAGTCACTGCCATAAACCATTCCAGAGTGTGATTGGTGGGAGAGGCCATGGTCTGAGTCAGTCATCAGTGCCCACCCAGAAACGTCATCACACAGACATCAGGGGCGTATGGCCTGGGACCGAGCTGGGAAGAGAGGGAGAAATGCTGCCAGGCAATAGGGTGATTCTGCCTGATGTCTCCCTAGCCCTTCCAGAGCGAACTGTAGAATCACTCCTCTCTCTCAAGAGCTACACTAATTCCAGGCAGTTTCCTCTGGTCAGTAATAAACTAGCAATTTCAAACAAACACATATATCTATGTTACTCAGATTCAATTAGCAGCTCAGAAAACCAGATGTGTTGCCTAGCAACAGCATCCTTCTCTCTCCTCACCTTCCACATCTCCTAGACTGTGGGTTGCCCTTTTGTGACCTTCCTAAAACAGGCAGCTTAGCATAGTGGTTAAGAGCCTCCCAGAAGTAACTTAACCATAAAAGTAATCTTAACCATAAAAGTAATCTTAACAATAGTGGTTCCTAGACTCCCAGAAATGGAACACCTGGGTCCTGAATCCTGGCTCCACAAACTAGCTGTGATGCCTAAACTTAGGCAAAATTACTTAACCTCTCGGTTTCCTCATCTATAAAATGGAAATAATATTATTACCTCGAACAGTCTTGGTGGGGATTTAATGAGTTCAAATACAGATGATGCCCAGAGCATAACAAACACTCAATAAATGTTAGCTCTTATTTTTCTCTACCTCTTATATCCCTCTTCAGGGTTTCCTTTTAACCAGATTTCATCAACACAAAATGTTAGGGGATGGTGAGGGATGGGAATTCACAGTATCTTTTGCCCTAAAACTGCTTTATCTGGCTCATCCCCTCGTATACACAGAATCCCTGTTCCCTCGCACTTTTGTCTCCCACAAAGAATAACAATTTGTTTCCAAGCTCAGAAAAAGTCTTATATTCAAATAGCTTCTTTCTATACAGGAATAGCCCAGACATTCTAGAAACCAAGAACTAGGATGCTCCGTTCCTGTATCTTTCTTTAATGAAGATTCTAGCTAGTTGATTATAATTTTTCTTTTGGAGTATTAATTAAAGTTACCCCCTTGATCTGCAGAGACTGATGTACTGTCAGCCGTTAATAAGTGAAATAATTAAGCTTGCATTCTAGATTATCATCGTGAGTAGGCTGGATAAGTAGGAGTTCCCAGCAAATCTTTAATTAAATCTGAAAAACTAAAACTAAAATAAATAACGCAACTGGATATAGTGCTGCTGGCTTTTTTTTTTTTTTTTTTTTGCTGTACGCGGGCCTCTCACTGTTGCGGCCTCTCCCGTTGTGGAGCACAGGCTCCGGACGCGCAGGCTCCGGACGCGCAGGCTCGGCAGCCATGGCTCACGGGCCCAGCCGCTCCGTGGCATGTGGGATCTTCCCGGACCGGGGCACGAACCCGTGTTCCCTGCATCGGCAGGCGGACTCTCAACCACTGCGCCACCAGGGAAGCCCAGCTTTTGTTGTTTTTAATGACAAATTTGCCAAATTTACCTGAAAACAATTCCTTGAACAGAAAGTAAGGCTTGAGTTGATTTCTAAGACCCCTTTCAAATAAGATAAAACAGACCAGCTGTAATCTCTTCTTCTATCTTTGTTTCTTAAACTTCAATTATCTGAGCACCTTTTCCCAAAATTATCCCGTGTCCCACATGAGCTGTACTAATTATTTATTTTTCCCCATAAGTCAACCCAAATCTTAAAGTGTATGTAAATTTGTTTGAAAGGAAAAGCTATATAAAGGGAAAACTTTTGTTAATTTCCAAATAGAGGGTAAATGTAAAAAGTAAATATCATGAAAATTAAACTTTGTACATTTCTTTAAAATAAAAGTTGTTTAAAATATCTTTTAAATTATTAATTGAAAATAGTAATGGGGAAATACAAGTAATAATGCATCTAATTTATTGACACTGTAGGAAAAATTTAATATGTGCTAGTTCACTTAGTTTAATTTTTATAATGACTCTTCAAAGTAAATGTGATCCCCACTTTTACAGAAGATTCTCTGAAACTCAAAGGAAAGAAGTAAATTGCCCAAGATCCCAGAGTTGGGGTGGGCAGGGCAGGTCCATGTGAGGCCAGAGCTCTCAAGGACTGCAGGATGGGGTTCTCCCACCATTTTAAATCCTCTCCCCTCTCCTTCATCCAGGCCACCCTTCCCAAGATTTCTCCTGAAATCCTGTGCCGAAAGTCCTAAGTTACACACCAATGATGGGTTTTCACCAAGATGTGGTTGGACTTTCAGGCCTTTTGTGCCAAAAAGAAAAATTAATATTTACATCAGAAAAAGATACTGTTATTTTACAATTTTCAGCGTCCTTTTAAGTCGAGCAGATTCTTATGCAGCTGGTTAATGAGTATGAGATGGAAACAGGAGGCTGGGCAAGAGCTATTTCTGACCGAGAAAAGAAAAGGGGGTGGGAGAGAAGTAGGGGAGCAGGGGAGGAAGGTAGAGGTAAGAAAATGCTCTGGGGAGGAGAGATGAGACAGAGACAGAGAGAGAGAAGAGGGAGAGAAGAGGGGAGAAGGTGATGCTGCCGCTCAGGAAAGACTCAGAGGAAAAGACAGAAATATTTAGAGGTACTTTATGAATTTTTTTCCATGTGCTGTGTCATGTCATTCATCTTCTTCCATGTCTGGTTCTGGGGTGTTTTTTTTCTAATACATTAAAAATAATCAAATACAACATCAAGTGTTTATCTGTGTATCACCTGAAATTATCCCGCACCCCTCCTATAGCACAAGCACCACGGGAAACTGCCTCAGATGATCTCACCACTTCTGTGGCTTTAATTCCACCTCTAGCATGATGACTTGGAAATTCATATTTCCAGCTGACCTCTCCCGGGAACTCCAACTACCCACCTGACGCAGCCATGTAGATGTCTAATATCGTTATTTCTGCTCTTGCTACATTCCAGACACACTGGCCCACCTTTGCTGTTCCCTCCACCCTATTCCCTTCAGGGCTTTGCCTGCCTGGCTTCTAATGCTCAGATCTCAGCTCAGATATGCCTCCTCAGAGAAGCCTTCCTGGCCCATCCTAACAGAAGAAGCACCTCTCCCCCAGTTACATCACCCTGCCAATTACAAGACCACCCCATCAACTACATTCCCTTATTTCCTTCATAGCACGTGACAATCTACACCTTTTGGTTTGTCTTGTTGTTTGTTTATTTTATATCTCCATCTGCTAGAAGATAAACTCCATGTGGATATGAATTCTGTCTTTTTTACTGAAGAGGAACTTGTATTTAGTAGGTGCCCCGTATTTGTGGATTTAATGAATGAATTAATCTATGATGACTGAGATGACTGACAATAAATGATTCTATGAGGAGAGTGTCTTCAGGCTCCTATCACCATTGATATGGCCACATACTAATGAATAAAGATTTTATAGCACTTTACAGTTTAAAAGCACATTCTCCTAGGTTATTGTTATGGTCTGAATGTTTGTGTCCCTTCAAAATTCATATGCTGAAATCTTAACCCCAAAGGTGATGGTATTAGTAGGTGGGGTTTGGGGGATTAATGCCTTGTAAAAGAGGCCCCAGAGAGACCCCCTAGCTCCTTCCACTATGTGAGGACACAGCCAGTGGACCTGGCTATGAATCAGGACGAGGGTCCCAACCAAGATGTGACCATGCTGGCTCCTTGATCTTGGACTTCCCAGCTTCCAGAACAGTGAGCAATAAATCTGTTATATATAAGCTATGTCGTCTTAGCTTATACATTTAGCTTAGCTTAGACTGGCCTGTGATAGTTTGATAGCAGCCCAAACAGACTAAGACAGTTATCTGTATCTTTTTTCCACCAGCACCTATCAAGGTAGATACTAATTTTATCCCCACTTTACCCTTAAGAAAACTGAGGTTAAACAGGTATATATAACTGGAGGTACACTAGATGAGAAACCTGAAAAGCTGTCTGAAGTATGGACAATGCCAAGCAAACATACCTGTTGTTCTACCTAGGTTCCCTGAACTCTCCTGGTTTTAGTACCGAAAATCCTACATCCTGGGAAAACCAGGAAGTTGATCACCCTATCTTAAATTGTAAATTTAAGACCTTAGATACTTCATGTAATCAGATCCCTGGCCATCTGAAGTTCAATGACTAAAACATGGGGGATGGGAGTGGGGATGGCATTTAGAGACTAAAGACATCAAGTTCCATAAGAGTTAATGAACCCACCTAAACTGCTTTCAAAGGAATTCCGGGAGAGGAAGTCGTTAATAACCTGAAAAGGAGCAGACACTTAGAAATGCCATCTCTGGTCCTACCCTGAAAGATCAAGATGGTAACTAGGTCGGCGTGGCTATCAAGCCTCATGCTTTCAGAATGAATCTGCTCCACCAAAAATCCAAAAGGTATTTTGGGCAGTAGTGGCACCACCAACTGCAGGCACCCTGACCGAGGGAAACTGGCTTCCTATCCCAGAAAGGAAAGTTCTTCCTTTTCCAATTCAATACAATTTAACACCTTTTTCAATGCATTGGAATTCTTAGCTTAAGCATTCTGGTGAAGTAGCCATAAAAATTTCACAAGTTTGTGTGTGTGTCTGTGTCTGTGTGTGTGTGTGTGTGTGTGTGTGTGTGTGTGTGTGTGTGTTAGAGAGATAATTATTGCATAGGTGGCATTGTTTTCTCATCTAGGTAGCGACTGAAGTGTTCATTCAAGTCATTGGGTAATTGAAGTGAAGCAATTATGTGTCACATTTTGAAAGAGGCTTTTTAAAAAAATCCACCCCTAGATGATTTAGACTTAATTACCTTGTCTTTGCAGCAGCTGAGTTCAAGCCTCAAGTGGAAAGCGCATCGACTTCAAAGGCAGAGGGAATCAAAGGTGCTCCCCGGCTTTGGATACTTCCTCTGCTTGAGGTAAGAACCGTGAACAAACTTCAGGTCTCTGCCAGTGCACAGTCTCCCAACGGAAATTACCTTGTTGCTGGAGATGACCCAGATCTGGTAGGACACCTTGAACAGGCCCCTGTCACGTATCCTGAATTATTTTTGTCTGCCTAGGTTTTTCTGTTTTATTTCTTTTTTATGTCACTCACACTGAAGACTAACAGCTCTAAGAAAGAAACAAGAGTTGGTTTGGACTACATGTTTAGTTTTGCATCCTTCAGCAGTGTTCAAAGTGTTGCTCAGTAGTCTGGACTTATTTTTGCCTCCATTCCAGTGGGGCACCCAGCACAGAAAATTCACACTTGTCTCTCAACTGGTGTGGTTCAGATGAAGGAACCGCTGTGATCTCTGTGCTTTGGGACCAAGTCTTAAACCATATCAGTGACCTAGATCCTGCCAAGCAAAGGACCTTCCCATCTGCCTGAATTGTTTAACTTGTTTGTGTTAAGTATAGAGTTTGGGGGGTGAGGGAAGACTTGGTGTAAATTTTCAAGGCCCTTGTCATTAGCGATCTTGGTATAACATCAGATGTGTGTGCTGAATCCCTTGAAATATTCTCCAGTTCTGCCCATATTCCATACCTGTTGATATAGACATTTTACCAATGCTATTATTTGTCTTAACTGTTAGGTTGGAATATTCTTGTAGACTAGGCTTCTTTAAACCAATTGAATTTAATTTCTCAAACTTTGCCTCTATTTTAAAGGCTACGTTTCATTCATTCATCAGTCCTTCTTAATTTTTCCAGAGTCTGTCAAAGCTCTCCTTCATGAGTGGTAATGGTAAGTTGATCTGTCTCAGCAATTTTCTGAGTTGTACTTGAGTGTTCTTATTTCCGGTCATCAAAATGGCTCAAGTAATTTACAAGTGTTATTCTGTCTGAACATTGATATGGCAATGCAGTGACTTCTCAGGTTTCGAATATTGGAAAGAAGCAATTCCTCAGAAGCAACGAAATAGGTAACTTGCTTGCAGGTTTTTAAATCATCTTGGATTCCTTCTTTTAACAGGCAACTTACCCTGCCCTTACTTGTCCGCCAAATTACCTAACCTTTTAGGAGTCATCTCCTGGCTTGACAAGTTTCTATTCCTCCCCTGCCCATAAATTATCATCCTACCCAAACAATTAAACTGAAAGTTACATTCAATCGGTCCCTTTAGAGCCCAGTAATTTTATTCACTCATAAAATTTCTAGAGGAAAAATATGTGTTTTCTATGTGCAGTTTTGAGTTCCTGGATCTCCATCAAAGCAGACCACTTCAGAAACTTCCTTTAACCAAGAAGTGAAAACAGGTTTTTCGCTGCTGGAAGGGAATTTAAAACTCCATTTGTACCCAAGAAAATACAAAGGGATTTGCACTTTGATGCTTGAAATTTTCCAGATGCTTAATGAATTTTTCCACATATAAGATGGCATCAAGCAACTCCTATTTAAAATTCCCAGATTAAAATGAAAAATCTAGCACTATCAAGTCATTAAATGAAAGAAAACCATAAACACTAGAATTAAGAGCCAAAAGAACAGGTTTGATTCCCAAGAGTCTGACTTATTATGTGATCTTGGACAGGTCATTTGGACTCTCTAAGCTTCTGTGTCCACATGTCTAAAATGGGGGGAGGATGATAGTATTGTCGTGAGTTTTGTGAATGGTGAAGAAATACAAACATATTATTTTAATTGTTCTTCCATTCACAAGTAATACCTCTGCTTTGGTTTATTGTGCTTTTTCACTGTAGAAATGGAGAGCTATTTATATGATGGTTTGGTTTTCTCATTTTTTTCAACATTTTCTAGAACCTTCCTTAGTTCACCAGAATCTTGTAAGCCAGTCGGTTGGTCAGTTAGCAAATATTTATTGATATATGCCAGGCAGAGACATAATTTCTACCTTACTTTGCATACAGTCTAACGAATATAGACTTTTTGGTCTAACATTCTTTCCCATTGCTTTCCACTACTCTGAAAATATTTTCCTCTTTTAAAAAATCCCCCTCTTGTGATAACCTATAATGGAAAATAATCATATATATATATATATATATATATAAACTGAATTGCTTTGCTGTACACCTGAAACTAACACAATATGGTAAATCAACTATACTTCAATAAAGAATTTCTCTCTTATGCCTGCCAAGGCAGGACACATCCATTTACAATTCTTTGCCTACAGTGATATTAGCATGACTACACATCAGTATGGCTCACCATTTGTTAAAACGTGGAAATACTTCTATACCAGTTGGTAAATAGCCACTAATCTAAGCCCCAGGAGTGTTCCTCTCACTCCCACAATGCCATCCATCTCTACCTATCCCCCTCTCAAGGACCCTGGACCACTCCCAGGACAACTAAAGGATCAAGGAAGGCCTAGAACAGATGCCAACTGGACCTAACTTCTGCATCCGTTCTGAGTATAAGGTGTTGTTGATCTCACCCTGCCTCCCAGAATGTGGAGGACTTCACGCTTGTTTATCCCACTCCTCACATTTCC
This sequence comes from Stenella coeruleoalba, assembly GCF_951394435.1. NCBI lineage: Eukaryota > Metazoa > Chordata > Mammalia > Artiodactyla > Delphinidae > Stenella > Stenella coeruleoalba. The sequence continues at coordinate 14,755,808 of NC_137157.1, forward strand.
TCCAGCCCTCAGATTACTCGTTGCTTGATCAGAGACCCTCCTCTCCTACTGGAATTCCTTCCCCTCAGCTCTCACTCTCATTCCTCAGTGTTGTCTTCACCCTGAGGCTGCCCAGCTTCTTCCTGTAGACTGTCCTTTATCACCCAAACCAACTCCATAGAGCTGAGACATCACACTGAATGCATAAGGCCATAGCAGTTTTAAAATATTGAAAGACCTCAATATCTAATAGTAAGTAGTCACTACTCAGAGTCCCCCACCCCAGCCCCCAGCGCAGGCCAGCCACACTGGCCACCCCTCCAAGACTTCCTCTGTGCTGCCCACGATCCGGTACCTAACCTCTCCGATCCTGCTCCAGAACTGTGGCCAACATCTGTTCTGATGGTAAATGTGCTCCGCTAGTGCATAAGTGCTTTGTTAACCACCTCTGCAAAGAACCATAATATAATGTAGAGTGAAATAAGGGCTATTCCTTTACTTATGATTCATTGATTCCTTCTACCAGGACTTAGCAATCACTCACTGTGTCCAAGACACCAAGCAAGCCAGGCTCTAAAACCTCCAAACCTGATAAGTCCTTTGCCCTCATGGCACTTACATTCTGGTAGGGGAGACTGACAATAAGTAAAAAGTAAACATAGACGTGTGAATAAATATATATTTTGACTGAGGGTTCAGAAGGAAATGAGATTAGCTTAGGGAAGTCAGAAATGGCTTCAGAAAGAAGGCTATGGTTACAATGCACCTTAAGGATGCACAGGGTTTCTGCAGGCCTGAGTAAAAGGGAACAGCATAAGCATGGATATTAGTCAGGAAACATGGGGTGAGTTTGGGAACTTGTCTGGACAGGGATGGGCAGGGGGCGGGATTATACGGAGGAGGCTCCTGGGAGATCAAGTGAGAAATGTAAACAGGTTGACTGAGCCAGCCTCTTCTCACACCTGAAGATGGATTCATGAACTACAGAACAGACACGTCAAGACCCTAACTCTCAACCTCATGGCCGTCTAGCAAAATGCCCTCATGAGCATTCACCAGTCTGAGCACAGGCCCACTGTACGAGTGGGGCAGCTTGTGCGCTAGACAAAATGCCGACACAAGGGATGGGTGGAGCCTCCTTTTCTCTCCCCACCAGGCTGGATGCACTAGTGTGGGATTTTCCTAGAACACTTTCTTCTGGCCCCACTTTGTGCCAGAGGCTGGTATATCTCCAGAGGGCACCTTTTCTCATTTCACACAAAAGCGCAAGATAGGCTAGCAATAGCCCTACTCGGACACTCCCTCCCTTGACCAGACTGCTCTGCTCCTTTCAAATAAATTCTCTGGAACACCCCTTCGTCTGCATTATCCCTTTCCTACCTCTCTGGCCTTACCCGAGAGCACACACAAACCCCTTTATCAAACTTCTTGCTTATCTTGGCCAAGCACAGACGCTCACTCTCTCTCTCTCTCTCTCTCTCTCTCTCTCTCTGTGTGTGTGTCTCTCACACACACACCCCTCTTACAATGACCTTTGTAACCTCCTGCGTCCCAGCCCCTCTATGCATCCTTCCCTGCCCAGCTGGCCTGACGCCTTGCTCTGTCTGAATGCACAGCTCCTACAGCTTCCTCTTCCCTGACCACACCCACAAATGCTTCCCTGACTTGTTTCATGTTTGTGTGTTAACTCCATGGGTATCTGTGTGAATGCAGTAAGGATAGCTCACCCAGCTTGTAAACTCCCAGAACTAGAAACAAGGCCTGTAAATGTATTACTCACTCAGCTGTGAGTCTCATTAAAAGAAACCTATGTCACTGTTGCTGTTGGTACCTCTGCTTCATTCATCAAGAAAATGGAGTGACATTATTCATCAAGTCCATTCATTCAATAAGTATACATTGAACACTTACTCTGTGTCAAGCTCTAGGAATATAACAGTGAATAAGATGTGGCCTCTCTCCTTGGAGAAGATGTTTATTAAGTTTTTCCATGTGTCTACTATGTGCCAGGCATTGTACTAGACTCTAGAGTTATAGAAGTAAGATAGACAAGTAAAGACAATCACATTGCAGGATGGTACATATTAAGATCAAGGACTGCACTGAGTACTGTGGAACCTCAGAAGGCATACCTGGCCCACTTCATGGTTTCAAGGAAGAGACATTCATTCATTCATTCATTCAATCAATCAATCAATATTTACCCATTAATTATACTACATAAAAGATGTAGTATATACTACATCTTATAGTAATTAAGTAATTTATGTTAGTAAATTATACTAACATAAAGATATTAAAAAAAAATATTTACCCATTGCCTACTGTGTGCCAGTCGCTGTTCAAGGTGCTGAAGTCCTTCACCATGAAGCCTAAAAATTCCAGTAGGAGAGACAGAAAATAAATAAGATCTGTAGACTCTACTAGGTGATGACAAGTGCTTTGGAGAAAAGTAAAGCAAGGGAAGCATGGGGAATATCGAGGTCATGGGGGAGGGTGTTTCGTATAGAGTGGTTAGGAAAGGCTTCACTGAGACAACACTCAAGATACCTGAAGAAAGTGAAAGGCCCAGCCATGTGGTTATCTGGAGGGTGACTCTGTCAGGCAGAGGGCACAATAAGTGCAGAGACCTGGGGTACAGGCTGCTTAGAGTGATAGGAAAGATCAAGTCAGCCGGTGAGGCTGGGGCCAGGTGAGCCAGGTGTGTGTGCTAAGGAAGGTCATCGAGGAGGTAGAGGTGTGGGCAGGGCAGGGCCTTGCAGTTGGTGGAAGGGCTTTGGCTTTTATGCTGAGTAAGATGGGGAACCACTGGAGGGTTTTAACGGGAAAGGGGGTGGGATGATGAGGTCTGACTTTCATTTTCCAAGGCCCACTCTGGTGTGGAGAACAGCCAGAAGGGGGCAAGGGAACCTGAGAGACCAGTAAGGAGGCAGTTGTAAACATCCACATGAAATGATACTGGCTGGTGTAGTGGCTGGAGGGATAGTGGTGGAAGAGGTGGGGCTGCCTCCAAGTCCATCGTGTGTCAGATTGACCTGGTGAGGGGAGCTTTCACAGAGGGAACATTGGAGCTGGCCCTGGAGGATGCATTCACCAGACAGATGTGGGTATGTGACCCAGAGGCAGAGAGACAGAGAAAGAGATGTATGTGCATGTGTGTTTACATTGGGAGGGTTATCGAAAAAGCCCTCAATCATGAGAGAACTGACAAATTGAAGAATAGCAAATAGCTCAGTGTGGTCAGCTCAGAACACTACCACTTAGACAGGAGGAGAGCTAGGAGCTTGGAAGAAGTTTGGAGCCAGTTGTGAGCGGCCTTGATTGCCATGCTAAGAGCTTAGACCTGTCTGTCCTGTGGGCCAAGGAGAGTCATCAAGGATCTTTAAGCAGATAAGTGGTTGCCTCACATGCACTGAGGCCACCTTTCCAAACTACTGACTCATTTGTTCTAAAACTCAAGAATTCCCCCATCCCACCCCCATTATCCTTCCCAAGGCATATCCAAATTGCTATATTTTTTGTAAGACTCTTGTATTGCATTGCATTATATCTTACTGTGTTACAATCACCTGTGTGTGTATGTCTGATTCACCCACTATTCTGTGGGAAGCAAAGGTCAGGGGCCACACATAGGTCATCTCTACACCCTCAGCACCTAGAATACGTTCCAGTGTGTTCAATAAATGATTACTGGATGGATGGATGGATGGATGGAGCAAGTTCTGGAAGTAAGCAGTGAAAGTGAGAAAGCCTAGAAATGCTAGATGGAATTGGCCAATGAAAAAGTTAAGAATAATAAAGGGACTATAAATGTTGACTAATTGCAGATGTGTACAAAGATGGTCCAAGTCCTCTGGGGATGTTTCCTCCTGTGGAATCTCTACATCTCATCCGCTCAGACCATTTACCCTGGAATCAAGGCGAGGGCTACTCAGAGAGCTCTGGACTATGGTGAGTTGGATGCTTTCAGAAGCCAGGCTGTACTCACCTCCCAGGTGTAGTCTGTGACCCAAATCCAGAAGCTCAGATTGGTCTGTCTCATGACTGAGACAAGCTCTACAGTGGGGTGATCCAGAGCTACTAAGATGGCTGGGGGAAAGGTGTTGTCTAAAAAATAATCACCTTAACAATAGGCATATCCAAACATCGTCACAGATTCATATTTTCCCTCTCTCTCTCCCCCGCACATGCATACACAATGAACATCTTAGAGCATATAAAGTACTTGGAACAGAATCTCACAATAGCAAATGCCCAACAAATATTACCTACTGTTATTTTCACATATGTGAACAGACACCTCCACAGTTGCTAATGTCCCCACGTTACAGATGAGGAAAGTGAAGGACAGAGAGATTTTGTAACTTGCGGAGTCACACAGCTAGTAAGTGAGGGTTGGGATTCAAACCTAGGCTGTCTGATGGTGCCTTCGGTTCCATCGTTCCATCCTTTACATTCTGTCTTTACTTCTCCATATTACAGTATTATTCACAGTATTATAGAGGATAAAATCTGCTCCTCTTAATCTCCAAAAAGGATAGGATAAGTGGAAGTGAGCTTAAGCTGTAAAGGAAGGGATATAAGCAAAACTTCCTCCTTGAGAAGGTAAAAATGAAAAGATCATTCTTCATTACTAAGTTACTTTTCTCAAGCTCTTTAATGTGGAAGAGGGCTCTGTTTCTCCACGAGCTCAGAGAAATGTGTTCTGTGGTGCTATTATATTAAGATGGGTTTATTCCAGGATTAAACAAAAGCAGTGGTTGCTAACCTTTTTGGAGTGCTGGGATCCTTTGAGAATCTGATTAAAATGTGAACCCTGGGGCTTCCCTGGTGGCGCAGTGGTAGAGAGTCTGCCTGCCGATGCAGGGGACACGGGTTCGTGCCCCAGTCCGGGAGGATCCCACATGCCACGGAGCGGCTAGGCCCGTGAGCCATGGCCGCTGAGCCTGCGCGTCCGGAGCCTGTGCTCCGCAACGGGAGAGGCCACAAGTGAGAGGCCCGCGTACCGCAAAAAAAAAAAAAAAATGTGAACCCTGGAAAATTTTCCCCTAAAAAATGAGATAGATACACATACACATGACCCACTCACAATCTTTCATTAGAATTTCAGGGGCTTCAAGTGTTCCCAGCAGTCCATGGACCTCCAGTCCAAAATTCCTGAATTTAAAGAATCTAGGAGGGAAAAAGGACAATGTAGAATAACTGTCTGGAACCGGCCGTCAGGCATAGATTCTGGAGCCAAATCGCCCAGATTTGACTACTGGCTCCCCCAGATCTTAGCTGTGTGACTTAGGCAAGAATTAACCTCTTTGAGGCTCAGTTTCTTCATCTGTGAAATTGGATAACGATGATACTTTGTACTTTTCCTATAACACTGTCCTGTGTTAACATTCTCCCATGCTGTTAGCTCTGGGTTCTTGGACAATTTTACTAGCCTCTCTGAGGACCAGTGTCTTCTTCTGCAAAGTAGGGACAATAATAACCACCTTGTTAGAATCCTGTTTTCTCAGTATCTAAGAGCATGGCTTACTTAATAAATTTAACTTGTGTGTTTAATGATATTATGCCATCATCATCTTTGTTATCAATAAACATTTTCTTTGGTTGCTTCACAGGCATTCAAGCTGGGGTGGAGATGATTGAGCAAATGGTCAAGGAAAGAAAAATCCCAGATTTAAAAGGTTCTGAATCTCCTAAATTTCTGAAAATTGATTATATGAACTACAAGCTTATAAAGTAAGTAAAAGAGAAGAACCTTTTTAGCAGTGAAATTAATCTTTAAAATCTCAGGGTTGTGGATACGCCACCATGAGTCCTGGTGTAACACCAGGATGGAGTAGAAGTTAACCAACCTTTGGTGAAAGGCTTATCAGATAAATCACCCAAGAAAAAGGGGTCATGGAGCCGGCATGTGGTGTTTGGGTCAGAACATGTGGGTCCAAGTCACATCTCTGCTGCACACTCGTTGTGTGTACCTGGCGCATCTGCTCAGAGACTCAGTGCTCTCTCCTCATTCCTAAAATGAGAGTTCTAATTCGATGCAGATGTCGGCTGTGGGCACCTTGCCCCCAGAATTCTAAATGAAATTCTTGTTCATTCCATTGCTACCCCTACCCCCATAAACTTAGATGCAGAGTTCAATATCAGTCTCACAAACAAATCTGCTCTCACTACATCTTATTTTGTAAAGTTTAGTCAAGACTTCAGAGGTCATAGGAGTGGATTACAAGGCACATGCTTTCTGCCCTCTTGCTATCTAGACCTCCTCTCCTTCTCTGGAGCAACGTCAGTTTCTTCCCCTGGGCTCATGCATAGCAGTTCCACCCACTCCTGGGTGCCAAAGGATCATCCTAAATACTTTTCCAAGTAATTTCCCCACCAATAAACTTCTCTTCCTAAGAAGAATTCTGGTGGCAGCTATAATCTTTTCTACCATGTTACAGCAATAAAATCAACTGTCAGAATCAGTAAACAATAAAAAGCAGATGATGTAACAAATGTGAAGATACTTCATAAAACTGAAGCTGCTGAAAACGGATTAGCTGATATACTTAGTGACAGCATAGACCATCAGTGTAAGAACAATGGAATTGCCACATTGATCCAGATCCTTGTCTCACCCAAGCCAAGGGTTTTGAGATTATATTTATATTGTTACCCACCCTCTCAGATTGGGTGGACCCCAACTGGGTCCTTCTCACGCCGGATGAACGAGACAAGGTTCGGCAAAGCAGAGCAGAAACTGTATTCGTTGATCAAGGAATGGAGAAGGGAGAGCTCATGCTCTAAAGACACTTCTCCCCGTGGGAGGAAAGTGGGAGATGTTTAAGGAGTAAGAGGCCAGTGCAGCATCAGAAACTGGGGAAAAGGGCAGAGATTTCCAGCAACAGTGCTGCATGCACCGTCCCTTGCGCCCGGCACTCGTTGTGCCTAGCAAAGTACGAGTCCCCTCTTTGGGCGGAGATCTTAGCACGGTGACGAGGCAAAGGCAACCTTTGGGCGCTTCTACGTTTCCTTGGCACAGACACTGCTCTTGCACTTAGGCTGGAACTGATTCAGGGCGGACGACTGTAGAGTTTCCTTTGAGGTGTAACTGATAAACATCTTTGACAAACATCAGGTGTTTTGGAACAAGAATAGAAATAGGTTAAAGCAGAGATCTTTCAGCTCCCTGGGGTATGTAGGGGTGATGGTACGAACCAGGAAAAATGTTCAGCCGAATATAACAAAACTGGTGTGACTTAGATGAAATAGGGGTTCATTTTTGTCTCACAAATAAGAAGCTCTGAAGAGAAATTGTACAGAAGAACCTATTTTCAGGGCAGGAATAGAGACACAGACATAGGGAATGGGTGTGTGGACACAGTGGGGAGGATGACTTGGGAGATTGGGGTTGATATATGTGCACTGCCATGTGTAAAACAGATCGCCAGTGGGAACCTGCAGTATAGCGCAGGGAACTCAGCTCGGTGCTCTGCGGAGACCTAGATGGATGAAATGAGGTGGGTAGTGGGAGGGAGGTTCAAGCGGGGTGGGGGTATATGTATACATATAGCTGATTCACTTCGTTGTACAACAGAAACTAACACTACATTGTAAAGCAACTATGCCCCCCGCCCCAAAAAAACAGTTGAAGAATCCTATTGAAGCCCCACAGTTTCATCAGAATACAACTGTCTTGTATTTTTCTGTTCCCCTATCCTTAACTCTGGCCTCTGGCTTCGTTTGCCTCATGGTCTAATATGACAGATGCTCTAATTATAATACAGTCAGCCATTCAACAAGAATTTGTTGAGCACCTACTGTGTACTAAGGCATTGTTCTAGGCATAGGGTATAGTGTAGTGAATGACACAGATACGCCTTTAGTGTCCAGTGAGAGAGATGAACATTAAATATATATTTACAAATCTAATGATTTAATTACACTGATGATAATGCCACAGCAGAAAAACCAGGGTGATTCCTGTAATATAAAGTGAAGGTAAAGATGAGGAGAAACAGGTATTCCCATGCATTGCTAGTGGGAGCAGATAAACTGGTACAATAATTTCAGACCTGTGCTGTTCAAACAGGAGCTGCTAGCCTCATGTCACTATTGAGCACTTGAGGTATGATTAGTGCAACTGAGTACTGGATTTTTAATTTTTTTAATTTCAGTTTTAATTTAAAAACTCACATGATTCAGTTACTGAAGAACTTTTAAGTCTGGAACAATTTGAGTACGTAAGTTTACTCTTTCAATTGAAAATTTTATCAGCTCTAAATACAGGTCAAGAATTTCTGTTGAAAATGCAATATCTAGATTGAGGTACATCATGAATATAAAACACATACTGTATTTTGTTTATTTTTGAAAAAGGAAAATAAAATATCTCATTAACAATTTTTATATTGATTACATGTTCAAATTATAATATTTCCCATTTTTAATGTGTCTAGATAATGTTAAATTACATATATGGCTCACATTATATTTCTATTAGACAGTGTTTTTTTTTTTTTTTTTTTGCGGTACGCAGGCCTCTCACTGCTGTGGCCTCTCCCATTGCGGAGCACAGGCTCCGGACGCGCAGCCTCAGCGGCCATTGCTCACAGGCCCAGCCGCTCCGCGGCATGTGGGATCATCCCGGACCAGGGCACGAACCCATGTCCCCTGCATCGGCAGGCAGACCCTCAACCACTGCACCACCGGGGAAGCCCCTAGACAGTGCTATTTTAGGAGGTGATTTTTAAGGATTTTTTTAGGCATGCTTTTTGACCCAACAATTCCACTTCTCAGCACCCTCTCTAGAGAAACATCTACACAAACAGCATATATGGGGATGTTCACTGTGGCACTGTTTATAATGCAGAAATACTGGAAACAACCTAGATGTCTACCCACAAAGCAATGATTTTTTTTAATCCATAGCTTAGATTACTCTGCAGCAATTACAAAGAATGAGTTAGACCTATACGTATCAAAATGAAAATATTTCCAAGATACATTAATCTCTACCATCCTCTTTTCACAGTGATCCTCAGGATATTTGACAGAGAATAGGTAGGAAAGGATGCAGAAAAGAGGAAATAACAAATAATCGCTTCTTATTGGCTGTCACATTTTAAAATTTTCCCTAATCTTAGTTCATAACAGTGCCTTCTCCCGTGCAACAGTTACACACAGATGGCTTCATTTTGTCTTCTCAACCTTCCCATGAGTCACACTTCTTTTCAGTGACTGACTGAAGGAGGTTAAGTGCCTTGCCCAAGGTTGTACAGCTAGCACAAAACGTGGCTCCGAGCCCAGTGCCCTTTGCACGATGCACGAAGCGCCATAGCCTCCCGGTTAAGAAGCCTGAAGACAGATTGAGGAGGCTTCCAGGTCTGGTTCTACCACTTATCTATGACTTCAGCCAAGTTTCTAATCTTCTCATCCCTGAATTGCAGATTGCAAAATCAGCAGCAGCCTCATAGGATTATGGTGAGGGTTAAAATGAGGTAACACATGTGAAGTGCTTACTCCAGTGTCTAGCAGGTAGTAATTGCTCAATAGATGGTCATACTAATAACATAATGCACGTGGCCATCTACCTATGTATGTTGCATGCCACCTACTGCCTCAAGTCACCTGTGTGACGGCTCAGAGAATCCTAGGGGGAGTTAATGCTCTAAAATAAATTTCTCAACTAAGGAAGATACTGTCCACATAGAGGACATTTGGGAGGAAGGCATGCTGTTTATTGTCCTGATGATTTAGGGGTGGGGGGAGGGACACGATTGGCATTTAGTTGGTACATATGCCAAATATCCTGCAATTTGTACAACAGTCCTCTACAAAAAAATAGTTTTCCCATCCAAAATGTTAATGTTAGGCTTCCCTGGTGGCACAGTGGTTGAGTCCGCCTGCCGATGCAGGGGACACGGGTTCGTGCCCCGCTCCGGGAGGATCCCACATGCCGCGGAGCAGCTGGGCCCGTGAGCCATGGCCTGTGCATCCGGAGCCTGTGCTCCGCAACGGGAGAGGCCACAACAGTGAGAGGCCCGGCCCGCGTACCACAAAAACAAACAAACAAACAAACAAAATGTTAATGTTTCCCCGCATTGAGAAACACTGGGACAGCTGAAGGGAAAAATAATGATGGCAGTGTTTTGTCTTTAAAGAAACTAAAGAAGTCGATTGATTGTTTGCAAATCTGTTCCTAAACTTGCTCATTTCTCCCCTCAGCTAGATACAAGGGGCTTCCTGCCAAGGGTGTGAGAGGAATTAGAAGGCAGTGCCATGAGGCTGCACTGCATACCTAAGGGTCCTTCCTCTATAGCAGCAGTCCGAAACCTTTTTGGCACAAGGGACCCGTTTCCTGGGGAGCGATGCGGAGCGGCAGATGAAGGGCTCGCTCGCCTGCCCGCCACTCACCTCCCGCTGTGCGGCCCGGTTCCTAACAGGCTGTGTACCGGTACCGGTCCGTGGCCCGGGGGTTGGGGACCCCTGCTCTATAGGAATTCACAATTGCCCATCTTGGGAGTTCTACCACTGCATTTCCGATTTTGCCTTACTTAGAGATGTGCTGGCTGAGTTGCACTAACTCCTCTGTTTCCTGTTTTACAGCATAAAAATCAATGCCTTTTCACTTCCAAATACTTCACTAGCCTTTGTGCCTGGGGTGGGAATCAGGGCCCTGATCAAGCACGGCACTGCCAACATCAGCACAGACTGGGAAATCAAGTCTCCACTTTTGTGAGTATTCCACTGAGAAGTCTACTGCTGTTCTGGGGGAGACGGAGCAAGAAATCAGAAGTAGATAAAGTTGCCAATGTGTTTGACGTTAGGCTTCTTTCCCTCAGCCATTAACCATCTTTCTCAAGAGCATCTTTCCAGGAGAGATTTAAATCAGAATATCTCTACTGAGGGCAGGGAGGAGGGGGCTGAAAAGCATCCTTCCCTTAAAGGCAGAGCCACTGATCAACATGTCATTTAAGATTTCCTGGGACTTCCCTGGCAGTCCAGCGGTTAAGACTCCCCGCTTCCACTGCAGGGGGCACAGGTTTGATCCCTGGTCAGAGAACTAAGATCCCACATGCCGTGGGCTGCGGCCAGAAAAGAAGATAAAAAAAAGAATCAAATTCCTGGTACGGTTACAAACCACCTACTATGTGTAAGTCACCGTGTGGGTGTAATGTTTAGGTCTGCCTTGGTTGATGCCCCAGGATGACACATTCATTCATCCATTTGGTCATTCAATATCCATTTACTGAGTACCTACTGACTGTATCCATTTATAAATGATACTGAGTACCATTCATCCCTGTCTCAGGAACTCCAGTCTCGTAGACGGTAGGGATATAATATGTTCCCCCATAAGAAACATAGATTCATGTATTATTCATTTCTTTGCTGACTCATCAACCATAGATTGAGTGCTTATTCTGTGTCAGGCCATGAGCTAAATCCTGGGGCATGGAGATGAATAGCACCACTCCCTCAAGGAGTTCACAGATGACATCTAAGTGTCACCTCCCCATCTAGGCCCCTCCTAAATAAGGTGTGGCCACCTTGACCCCTATGTTCTTCCTCCAAACAAGCATCGTATATGAATGGTGCCTAATACATGCTCAACCACTATGGGGGCCAGCGCACTCAAGATGAAATAAATGCAAGGTTCCTAGAGCTGTCACCATTCACATATTTGTTACTTCATTTGTTCAGTAAATATTCACCCCTACCTGTTGTAGGTGCCAGGAATCCAGAGGTGATGAAGTTCCTGCCCTCCTGGGGCTTAGATTCTATGGCTAATCAGAGAAACAAGATCCATCTGCACCCCTGCCCAGGCTTGAGTAACCTTGCACTTCTTCTCTCAACAGCCAAGACACAGGAGGAGCTAACTTGCTTCTCTCTGGGGTCTACTTCACCGGTATACTTGTCCTGGCCCGGAATGACTTTGGTCACCCAATCCTGAAGCTCCAAGACTGCAATGCCCAAGTGAGCCGCAATGACATCTCGTTTTCTGGAGAGCTCAGGTGAGCACCCTGGTGGGCAGTGGACAGTCTGGAGCTGGGTTCTCACGTGGCACCTAGGGGCAGTTATGAACTGGCAGATATGATCCTGTGTAAGCCCTTTTGTAATCTTTTTTTTTCCCTAGTGTCCTGTATAACTCCTTTGCTGAGCCCATGGAGAAACCCATTTTAAAGAACTTAAATAAAATGGTAAGTCTTTAGAGGCTCTACAGCCATAGTAACACGCCATCAGCAGCAGTTGTGCCGTGCTTTGATTAGCTTTTAGTCAATAAAACTTTCCTGAGCACCTACCGTGTGCTAAGCACCATCTGAGGCACTTTCACACACATCATCCTTTGCAACTTAGTAGTTTCTCAAGTGCCTACTGTGTGCCAAACAGAATGGTAGGTGCTAGGGATGCAGAGATAAATAATACAGCATTCCCTCCCTCAAGTCCTCGCCCCAGGGTGGGCAAACAGTCAAAAAGGGTTCGTTTATTGTGTACCTACTACATGCCCAGCACTCTAGGCCAGAGTCTGTTGAGGATATGGAAAAGGAATAAACTTATCTGTTTAGGAAAAACCAGCTCAGACTTGTGAAACTGCAACTGAATAAGTATTAGAATTTCGTACATACTTACATGGTCATTAGGTTGGAATGAGGGGGTTCAGAGAATTGGAAAAATTAAGTAAATAGAGCCTAGGAGTATCCTATCCTGGGAGATATTTTTGGAGAGTGCAGGACTTGAACTGAGCCTTCAAATATAGGTAGGAATTGAATAAGTAAGGAACGGGAAAGAAGAAAGAATATTCCCAGCCAAGTGAAACAGTATAAGTTAAGATGGCATCCAAGTATCTTGATGCCAGAAGTCAGTGTCCGAGGAAGGGAAAGATGGAATTGGCCATGTGCCCTGTTTCCATTCCTGACAATATCTTCCCTGAACGCTTTACCCACATTTCTGGGGAGACAAGGAGAGAGGTGAGGAAGACGGGAAAAGAAGGACGATTCCTCTCTGGAAAAGAGGGGCAAGGATGGTGTCTGGCTGTCTCCAGCCCCCTTGTGTTCAGTTCAGCACTTGGAAGGCAGTAGGTGCATAATGAATGTCAGTGAGGAAATCAACACACAGAGACGTCAAGCAGCTTGTCTAACAAGGTTGTCCGGCTGGTCAGGGGACACTGAAGCTTCGCAGCCTTTCCCGTCCTTACCTGAAAGGTGCTGAGTGCCAGTGGATGTGCATATTGAAGAGTGCCTGGGAAACAGTGCTGTTGCTTTCAGGGACCCCACACTTGATCATTCCTTTGTTCAAAACAAGGCATGGTCCTTTGGCCTCCGACAAGAAGCCAATAGTTAAGTTTGCCTGGAGCTTGTGTATGACTTAGAGATCATAGATGCTTTGCTTCTAGGTTCCCTCTGTGCCGCTAGAAAAGGCCAAGGGTGCTCAGACCACAGCTGTGTAGCCACGTCAGGCCAGATCTCACATCCTACTGATCTAGCTCCTGGCAGCTCGCTTACCCTCTCCAAGCTTCTGTTTTCCATCTGTAATAGGGGCCAGTAGTGCCTGCCTCTGAGGAATGTAGTGAGGATGAAATGAGGTTGGCAACAGCTAACATTACTGAATGCTTACTCTGAGCTGGGCAATCTCACGTGGATTGCCTCAATTTCTACTCACAGTCACCTGACGCAGTAGATACAGCTATCATCCCCACGTTGCAGATGAGGAGACTGAGGCCAGAGAGTACAAGTAACTTGCCAAGGCATTCAACCCCAGGCAGCCAGGCTCCTGAGCCTCTGCTAGTAACCACCACACTGCGTGCTCAGCACACTCCTGGCACACGGCATCGAGCTTGATACTCTTCCTGCTTCCTACAGATGTGCTTGGGTCTGATTCAAAATTGATTTTCTAATTCCAAAAGGGGCTCTGATCTAAATAGATGTCTGATCTAATGGGCTCTCCGAGCGGCCCAGCAAGGAAATAAAGGCCCTGCTCTAACTCTCCCTGGCAGGGCCTGGCATGCTGATGGCAGAGGTGGCAGGCAGGGGCATCCCTGCCATTGGGAGAGGCTCAGCCGTGCAGGCAGCAGGTTCCCCAGGTGTCGTAGCACTAACATGGACTGGGGCACATGCCCTGTCATGCTGCAGAGATGAAAGCCAAGGGCTTGTTCTTTTATGGGGCTGAGTGGGTGTGGTCCCGGTTGCTATGAAGTTGAGCCAGCATTCAACGTCATGCCACCCACACATACGGAACCTGAGGCCCATAGGCATCAACTAATTTAAGGGAGAGTCCAAAGGGAGAATGTCTCCTCACTGGAAGGCCTTTGTTGGGGTCTAGGCCCTTAAACAGTGGTTTCCAGTACAATGTGATAACCTGCATTTTTTTTTTATTCCTTTTATGGCCAGCTCTGTCCCATTATCACAAGTGAGGTGGAGGCACTGAATGCCAACCTCAGCATGCTGGAGGGTGAGTCCCAGAACTGTCTCTTCTGGGTGTTTCTCCTCCCACCTTCACACGCAGGTGCTCTCCAGGTGTGCTTTGCTCCAGCTCCCCCATCTGCTTTCCCCTCTGCAAACTAGCACCGCAGGAGGGTGCATGGGAGGACCTGCTCGTGTGCAGGTCCCGCTCTTTTCTGCTGCTAACCAGCTTCACTGCAGGTGGGGGTGACTTCAGGAAACTAGATGCAAGGCAAAGAATTAAACTGTCGTGAGCCTGAATCCCAGCTCTGGCGCTAAATCCATCCCCTTCAGAATGATGAATGCTCATCCCGACCAGTTCTCCCCTGGTTCTAACCCCTCCAGTGGCTCCTATAGCTGCCTTCAGGATCAAGTCCAAATACCTTAACATGGACTGCGAGACCCACCTGCCGTGCTCTGGCTCCCTCTCGCCTTCCTGGGCTTCATCTTGCACCTTTGTCTGCTCCAGCAATCAAACTGCTTCTACCGCCTCACACCTTGCCTCCAGCCATGCTGTCCTCTCTGCCTAGAAGAGCTTTCTCTTCCTCCCCTCCATCCATCTATTCACTTAAGAGATATTTACAGGGCACCCATTTCTTTGCCAGCACTGTGCTAAGCCCCGAGGGATGCAGCCCCTTCTGCTCCCTACCCCGCAGGCATCCCTTGTCCTGTTCACTCCTCTTTAGCTCTGAAGGCTCAGCTCAGGCATAGTCTCTCCCAAGAAATCCTACCTGACAGCCCACACCCCAAAGTCCCGCCTCCTCAACGCTCACATGACACTTCGGGGCAGATCTCTCTTTGCACTCCATCCACTTACGCCCCCCCCCCCCCCCGCCCCCGCACCCTGCCACGGTATGCTGAGCCCCTGTAATAGGCTGGGTGCTGTTCTTGGTGCTGGGGATGCCGCAGTAAGCCTGTGAGACAGAAATCCCTGCCCTCATGGGGCTAGTGAGAGGAGACAGCCAGCCAGCAAGATAATAAGTAAAATCTATGGTATCGTTGCGATAAGTGGAAAGAAGAAAAATAAAGCAGGGAAGGAGTTGATTAAAATAGCATGGCCAGGAGAGGCACCACTGAGCAGCTGGCATTAGAGTAAAGACCTGAATGAAGTAGGGAGTACGCCGCTCCTAGATCTGGATGAAGAACATTCCAGGCAGAGGAAACGGCAGGCTCAAAGGCCCATGTGGGAGCACTGCCGGGCGCATTGAGGGATGTTGACAAGTCCATCCCGAGAGCAGAGGGAACGAGGAGAAAGCAGACGGCTAGACCTTCAGGGCTCTGTAGGTCACTACAAAGCCTGGCTCTTCATCTGAGATGGGAAGTCCTGAGAGAGTTCTGAGCACAGCTTTCATGAGCTGACTTATATTTTAAGGAGATCCCTCTGGTTTCTCTCTATTAATAATAGGACAGGATTCAGGGGTGGAAGCAGGGAGACCACTTAAGAGGCTAGTGCAGTGACCTATACGAGCAAGGAAGGCAGTGACCTGGATGGAGTGACGAAGATGGTGAGATATGTTCAGGTTTCGAATGTACCTGGAGGGTAGGGACAGTGGTATTTGCTGACACATTGAATGTGGGTCATGAGGGGAGTCAGGCATGAGGCCAGGGTTTACTCTGAGCAACTAGAAAATTGGAAGAGTGGAATTACTGATACCAAGATGGGGAAGACTATAAGACTATGTTTGTAGTAGGCCCTCTGGAGCTCAGTTACAGATCTGCTCTTATTACGCTGTATTATAATTTCCTGTTTATATGTCTGTCTCCTCCTTCAGACTGTGAGTTCATTGAGGGCAGGGACGTTGAGTCTTCTCCGTGTTCTCAACACCGAGCACAGTGCCTAACTCACACTAGGTTCATAAATATTAACTTGATAAAGGGATGAAAGGAGATGATGGCTGGACAGATGGATTGATGAGTGGATGCAGATAGATGAATAAAAAAGAACAGATTGGAGAGGTAGGGAAAGAGAAAGAAGATGTAGAAAAGATGAGGAAAGAACCAGTGGAGGATTGCCATGTCCTAGGTTGCTGTGGGCAAATTTCTTTACTTCTGGGAGCATGCATAAAAGGCTATGTACCAAAATTTTACTGATGGTTCTCTCAGGGCAATGTGATAAAGAAGAGTTTTTACTTTCTTCTTTTGATTTATCTACTTTTCCTGGGTTTTGAAAAGTGAGCAAGTATTATTTATGAAAGAGGGTAAGGGTTAATTTTGTTTTAAATAACAGAGGATTAAAAACTTGTTCTGGATAAATATTAACCATGTGTTATACTATACCTTTAATAAATGTAAATTTTCTTTTTTCTTTGTTATTTAGTTTTAAGAAGCGTTGACAACTATACCCTGCTGGATTATTCCCTAATCAGTTCTCCAGAAATTACTGAGAATTACATTGATCTGAATTTGAAGGTAATTTTATCATCATCAGAGTCCTAAGCTTGGCTATCAATACCACTATTCAAGGAACAAATATTACATGCAGAGGGAAATATAACTACATTCTCTTCCAACAGTTTAATTTTCTTTCAAGCAGTTCTCTCATGTTTATGCTCCTTTAAAAGACTCTTGAGCATCTTCTGGTAACTGATTGCTTGGATTGCACAGCATATGTCTGCCTTCTTCAAGAAAAGCATCGTGATGTCTCTGCCTCTGGGAGTAAGGCTGCAGACTAAGGGGCAGCAAGTAGAATAGTCTGCATTTATTAGGGCTCAACAGATCAGTAGACTATAAATATAGATAGTTCTATTCCTAGCTCTCAGGTTAGTCGATCTAACTGAGGGCTGCTGAACTCTGTCAGGGCCATTAACACATGATAATAGTGTTTGCTGGGCTTCCCTGGTGGCGCAGTCGTTGAGAGTCTGCCTGCTGATGCAGGGGACACGGGTTCCTGCCCCGGTCCGGGAAGATCCCACATGCCGCGCAGCGGCTGGGCCCATGAGCCATGGCCACTGAGCCTGCGCATCCGGAGCCTGTGCTCTGCAACGGGAGAGGCCACAGCAGGGAGAGGCCCGCGTACCGCAAAAAAAAAAAAAAAAAAAAAAATAGTGTTTGCTGATTCTAGAAAAGTGATTAACTGTGCTTTTGTCCCAAAGTAAATATAATTTATTTTAAAATTTATTTATTTTTTGTTGGGGGGCTACTCTTCGTTGTGGTGCGTGGGCTTCTCATTGTGGTGGCTTCACTTGTTGCAGAGTATGGGCTCTAGGCACGCGGGCTTCAGTAGCTGTGGCAAATGGGCTCAGTAGTTGTGGCTTGAAGGCTCTAGAGCGCAGGCTCTGTAGTTGTGGTGCGCAGGCTTAGTTGCTCAGAGGCATGTGGGATCTTCCCGTACCAGGGCTCGAACCCGTGTCTCCTGCATTGGCAGGCGAATTCTTTTTTTTTTTTTTTTTTTTTTTGCCGTACGCAGGCCTCTAACTGTTGTGGCCTCTCCCGTCGCAGAGCACAGGCTCCGGACGCACAGGCCCAGCGGCCATGGATCACGGGCCTAACCGCTCCACGGCATGTGAGATCTTCCTGGACCGGGGCACGAACCTGTGTCCCCTGCATTAGCAGGCAGACTCTCAACCACTGCACCACCAGGGAAGCCCCCATTGGTTTTTTTTTTTTAAATGTATGTTGGCTTATGTTTCAATCAGAGTCACTCAACTCAGTTAAATATTACACAAGACACCATTTTGTAATAACAGCCTATACCTTATGAAGGCAGCAGTAAAAATGCCACAAAAATGCTTTGAGCCATTTAGAATCCTGGGTCCTTCTGAGTCTTTCTGTGATGCCCCAGATGCTCAGAAGTTATGGATTTTGAAGGTCAAAAGTTTGACATCTCTACATGACACTTCAGGAACTATTCAGAGCTGTCCCCTCCAGCTACATTCACCTGCCTTCCTGTCTCTGAGAAGAGGACTAACAAGGAACTTCTCACTGGATTACACCCCAGGGTGGACAGACACACTCAGATATGCTCGAGAAGTCATCAGAGCTCTGAAACATAGTCCCCAGTCAAGGAGTCAGAGGACTCGTGGTTTTTTCAACCCTACTGAGTTTCTGGAATATTCCTTATTCTGACTTGAGTGGGTCCACCTTCTTTAGTTCTGCACATTCGAGTCTTCCCCTGATAACACTGGTCTTTCTCTCTGTTTCCCCACAGGGCGTATTCTACCCCCTGGAAAACCTCACAGATCCCCCCTTCTCATCAGTTCCTTTTGTGCTCCCGGAACACAATGACTCTATGATCTACATTGGAATCTCCGAGTATTTCTTTAAATCTGCGTCCTATGCTTATTTTACAGCTGGGGCTTTCAACATCACTCTCACCACAAAAAAGGTTAGGAGAGTTAACGGATGATGACAATCGACACCAACATTTAGTCTTGTTATAAGTATCCCATGATGGGGGGTTTTATGTCATAGTTTCTATTCCTGGGACTTTGTAGACACTATCACTCCTAGCAGGACAATGAATGAAGGGATTGTGGAATGAATGTTGATACTAGTTGGGGAGTTGTTGGGTTTCCAGTTCTGCTAATTTCAGCTTTTTATGATACTGGGCCACTGTTCTTCTGGACTGATCTTCAATAATACCAAGAAGCCCCTCCACTACTTATTACCTGTGACAAATACCTATGAAAATTTGGTAATTTCAATGTACTTAACTTCTCTGTGCC
This sequence comes from Stenella coeruleoalba, assembly GCF_951394435.1. NCBI lineage: Eukaryota > Metazoa > Chordata > Mammalia > Artiodactyla > Delphinidae > Stenella > Stenella coeruleoalba. The sequence continues at coordinate 14,774,874 of NC_137157.1, forward strand.
AGATTTCATCATTTGGAAAATGGGAATAATAATGTTCCATACTCATAGGGTTGTTATGGGCATTAAAGAGGTTTAAATATACGTAAAGCATTCAGACCAATGCTTAGCACAGACTACATGCTCTCTAAGTGTTGATTATCATCATCATCATCATCATTATTATTATTTTATTATTTGTGTTATGCCAACATAAAGATTTCTCCTGTTAGTAATTACAACTGACATCTACAATGACCAGTAAATAGCACAGATATTCATTGATCCTCTGTCATGCCCCTCCCTTTTATAATGAGAACTCTCTCTTCTACCAGTCAACTAACAACTTTTATTGAGCATTCCTTATGTATCTTTTCATTCTCTAGGCCTTAATTATACAAATAATTATAAATCTTGTGTTCAAAATGCTGATGGCAACACCAGCTGCCATACAGTACTGAGAATTAGACACTTCTAGCTTCAGACTTGAAAACCATTCATCTATGAAGATAAATTGCTTATGCATCATGTCTCAGTAACCTCTGAAAAAGAGGACAATAACACAAGACATTGTTAACCACTGTACAATGTTTACACATGGATCGTAGCCATATGATACACACTGTGTTCCTAAGGTTAAAAGGCCCTTACTCAAAAGCAATGTAACTTCCTATGTGACCTAGGACAAGTCACTTTACCTCTCTGGGCCTCAGATTTCCTGTGGTTGGGCTATAAAATAATCAGTCACCTTCAAACACTAGGCATTTTTGGTGTAACAGCTTCATGATTCATAAAAATTATAGGAAATGCTGCATTTTCCCTGAAAACACAACCCAGGCAAAAACCTTACAGTGACATGATGGTCTTCATTTCCCAGATTTTCAACCATTTGATTCGCAACTCTCAAGGCCTTGGCAACATGCTCTCCTGGGTGAGTGCTCAGGGTTTGACTCCTTAATGGTGTATTTGGTTTCATTGCAATTACTTCCGGAAGACTTTTTGTTTCTTTATGTTCCTTTCTGGTCCAAGCTTGCATCCATATTTCCATTCTTAAGAGTTTTTCTTTTAATCAGATATCCACAAATATTAACTGAACAGTACAAGTTACTAGGAAAGACATAGTACACAGAATAAATCATTTGTTCCTTCCATAAGGTTCCACCACACTTTAAATAATTAGCTTAAATGGGAAAGGAAGGAATAGTGCCACATTGTGACTTTAGTTAAAACAACTATTAATATCATGCTGTCATGGGATCTGAGTATTGGACACAGTATATTGAAAGGCTCAGGTTTGCCCTGGAGGATAGAGAGATGCTCGTGTAGCATCCTGGGTTTAGAACAAGGATCTTGAGTCAGACAGACCTAGATTTGAATCCCAGTTCTATAACTTACTCATCTGGAACCTTGAGAAAATTACTTAACCTCTCTAAGACTCACTTTCTTTAGTTGTGAAATGGGAATTCCGATAGAACCTGCCTCAGAGGGATTTTTTGGAGATTAGATGCAATAATACTGAAAGTCCTGACATGGTGCCTGACACACAGTATGTGTTCAATAAATGGCAGCTGTTATTATTATTATCTTGTTGTTATTGCTATAATTATTAAAGAGCTTTTTTCTGTTCTAACTGTATGATGTAAGATTTAATCACCACAGGCCACCCCAAATTTGTGATTTCCCCTCTTCAACTCACGACTCCCAATCTCTGTTTCTTTCCCTGAATGTGGGCAGATTGCAGAGCTGTACATCTTGTCCCAGCCCTTCATGGTACAGGTCTTGGCAAGAGAGCCTCCCGTGGTCAATTTATTACCGGGTCACTTCACCCTAGACATCCCTGCCTCCTTCGTGATACTCACCCAGTCCAAGAACTCGACTGCAGAAACCGTCATTTCCATGGACTTTGTAAGTCTGCGGGGACAGGAGGGCAGCCTACGGATACCAGTCCTGTTCCTGCAGTAGACCACTGGCCAGCAGGGTCTACTAAATGTTTGGAGGGATGGGATGTGATCCATCGATTAGGAGAGAGGACAGGGTTGAGACTGGGGTGGGGGTAGGTATGGGAGGCCAGTGCTCATACCCCCAAACGTTGTAAAATAGCTCTCCCCGCTTCTCCACGTCCTGTGTGCCCTTCCCTCTGCTTCAGTTACATTGATAACCAAATTTCTTTTCTTCTTGAAATAAGTCAGTCAAGGTAGAATTCAAGTTTATTTGAGTAGATGAAGGCCAAATAAAATCTGAGAAAAAATGACTGAACAATGAACCTAAGTGAGACGTCTCTCTCTCCCTCTCTGTCCCCCCACTGCCCCACACACACACAAAAGAGAGATTAGAAGAAAAGGAAAAATAATTTAAAGGAGATCTTCAAACAAAAAGTCTTTATAGTTAGTTTCCCTACCTGCAAGACAATATTTTTAGAGCTATTTCTTTCCAATATTTTTTGAGATGAGAGTGAAAGTGAAGTTTATGTTTCTACTATAGGTAATGATATTCATGGCCAAAATGGATAAATTCACTCATCTTACTAATGTACGCTTTTGTTCTCTGCAGGTTGCTAGTACCAATGTTGCCCTGGCTATTTTGGGACAAAGATTGATCTGCTCTTTATCTCTGAACAGGTAAGCTCAGTTGATGTGACTGTTGGATGGTAGTACTAAGTGAATCAACAGACCTTAGAGACAAGTGAACAGTAACAAAACAGGGGAAGTTACCATTCAATAGAACATGAATCACTTAAACATTTCTCCTATAATAGTCCAGATAATTTCAGAATATGGACCTAACTGAAAATTATGAAGTTTTTCTTTTTTCTTCCCATCAGACAATATTCAGATAAATTTGGCAACAAAATTACTGTAAATTTAATCCCACAATGTAAATTCTCATTCTAATGGTACAACAGTGTAAAATAAAGTTCCTCTTCAACAAATTTAGAATGGATGCTATTGAAGAAAGAGCATGAAGCTTTGAGGTCAAGGAATGAAGTTTCAAATCCCTGCTCCCTGGTTCCAGAACCGTGATCAAGTCTGTTAACCTCTTTGAACCTCAGTTTCCTTATCTGTAAAATAATGAAGTTGGACAAAATCATCTCTGACTTACCTTCAGGCTCTGACACTCTGATCCCTTTACTAAAGTGGAGAATTTAACAAGACGATGCCCCACGGCCTGGCTGGCTCTCAAACACAAACCATGCAGTGTGAAAGGGCTTGAGCAGGTCATGTACACAGATCATTGAACACTAATTACCACTGGGAAGAACCACCCGCAAAGCCCGTTCTCCTCAGCCCAATAAAGCCCATAGCTGAAGCCATGAATCAGACTACCTGGGGCGGAGGGAGGCAGGGGAGGATATACAGAATGATCAGGTGGCCCAGACTAAATCCATGAAAGGACAAAAAGGAAGCAATAAAACAGACAAAGAAATCCTAGTCTGAAAAGATTGGGAAACCAACAGAGAGAAAAAGTAAGTCAATCACCATAAGTCAAATTGATGGTTAGGAAGACTATTGTAGAAACATGGAAAATGTTTTCAATAAAATAATATGAAATGGAATAAGCAGAATACAGAACTGTATAAACACAACAGTCAGCCGTGTAAACTAGCTTTCCATCTGGATAAGGAAGTGAATTACAAATGAAGGGTTGTGTTAGACTATGAGATTATGAGTTGGTTGTTTCCTCAAAATTTTCTTTATAACTATGTTGTTTTCCCAATAAAAGGAACAATAAAAGCAAAAAGTAATATGGCTTCCCAGAAATAAAAGACTTCATGAAGGCTTTCTCCTCAACTTTACCCAGGCCTTCAAAGAAGGACTAATTTCTCCATTAAATTCTAAAGGCACAGTGCCCAGAGCCTATGAGACTTCAGGGACCCATGAAAATGTTTTAATATATTTTAAAATGAGAATTTTAGGGGCTTCCCTGGTGGCGCAGTGGTTGAGAGTCCGCCTGCTGTTGCAGGGGACACGGGTTCGTGCCTCGGTCCGGGAGGATCCCACATGCCGCAGAGCGGCTGGGCCCGTGAACCATGGCCGCTGAGCCTGTGCGTCCGGAGCCTGTGCTCCACAACAGGAGAGGCCACAACAGTGAGAGGCCCGTGTACCGCAAAAAAAAAAAAAAAAAAAAAGAATTTTAAAATAAATACAATCCAGACTGGATTATACTTATCTTTATAACAACACAGTCTTCGAAGATAATTTTTAATGTTTTTTTATGGAGGAAGGGCTCCTGAAGGCTTCAGGCTACCAGAATTCATATGTGGCCCTGTTTCTAGAGGATCAAAGCTGATGAAACTCTGAACCTTGATGGGTGGTGTTTGAGATGGCAGTTTTAATGGTTGAGAGGATGGAAGCCAGAGAGCAGGAGATGAGGAGGGATAGGACCAAAGGTGAAGAGCTGGCGGTATCTGAGCTAGGCCGAGAGAAAGGAGAGAATGTGAAAGGCGGTTTGCCTGAGCCGCAGGACTGGGAGGCCTCTATCTGAAGACTGAGAGGAAAGGGCTATAGGAAAGGGCAGCTGGCAATCTGGAGTGATGGGGGAGTATGCGGGCAGGGCTGCTAATCGAGGCAGCAAGCTCTGAGAAGGTAGAAACATTTGCATTTGAGCGGGGTTCTGGTTTACTGGCAGGATCTGAAGGAAGGATTTAATAAGAAGGGGATTTCAGGCTGTGGCAGGCAGGTAGGAAAGATCTTAAGTTGCAGAGACCAGGTTTGCTTCTCTGCTTCATTGGGCTTGACCCTCACCTCCAACATTCTACCAGTAAGAAACTGCATGTACAGTGGGCGTTACGTTTATTTATGGGAGCAACTGGGAAAACTGATGGTAACCTGCTAAATTCACATCATCCAAAGGAATGTTTGAATTCATTCTCCAGCTTCTGGCGGTCCACAAGCCTTCTTTGACCTTGTGAACACAAACCTGAAATTAGAACTCCTGCCTGCTTGAAGTCTCTTCCGAACACCCCTGTGATCTCCTTTAGATTCCCGTGCTGGGGAGGCTGCCTGCGCCCTGAGGCCTTAGTAGGGTCTGAACAAGACCACCTACATAGTTTGTGAGGCTTGGTGCAAAATGAAAGTGCAGAACCCCTGTTCAAAAATTATGAAGAATTTCAAGATGGAGACGGCAGGGCGTTAAACCGAGCACAGAGCTCTTCTGAGCACCGTGCAGGTCACGTGCACTGAGTCTGAGTGGGGCTCCTGCAGTGGGTACTATAGCAAACCTCAGGCAGCGAGCAGACTAGGGGCAAAGCAGGTGGGCCTGGCATCACTCAGGCCTCAGGCAGTCAAACCCAGAAGCAAGACCACAAAGGAGCAGAGGCTCTGCTGAAAGAGCAGCCTGAGCCTTTGGCAGCAAGAGCAGTAGCCCCGCCTCCCACACGGGCCACAGCAGCCAATGCCTCCACTCCGAGGCTCCACAGAGCTGCTTTTCAGGGTGAGCTGGTTTGGTCTTAAGGGACGTCATAGAGACACAGCAGGAAAAGGTGTAAGGTGGACGGGGATCAGTGAAACACCCCTGAGGAGAGCCAGGGAACACAGGGTCTCCGAATACGTCTCCCCAGAACACCACGGCCTTCCTAACTGTCCCCTGTCTGAGGGCGTCTCTCTCTGGAGCTGCTCAGGGCTGGCTACCTAGACACGAGACGCAAAAATCAGAGGCGAATCCAGGGTGGTGAGTTTAGAGAGGTGGGGAGATCATGGGCTTTGGAATCAGGCTAGCTGGTTCAGGTCCCAGCCCAGATCATTAGCTGTGGGATCTCAGGCAAGTTTCTTAATCTCTCTGGGCCTACATTTTCTCCTCTATAAAATGATACAATAAAACCTACTTCAGGGAGTTGTTGTGAGGAGTACATGAGTTAATACGTGTAAAGTACATGTTAAGTGTTAAAAAAAATGATGGCTATGGCTATTATCTAAAATTATGGGGACTGGCCTCAGCCAGGGGAAGGAAGGACTCAAGTATACAAGAGCTCTATTCAGAAAACACCACACTCCCCTGCCCCCTGTCCAGTGATGGCTATTAGAGAAATTGCCTTTTGTTCTACCATTTATAAATACACTTTATCATTGAGCCTTTACTACCTGCTGGTCCTGTACCAAGCACCACACATATATTACTTTATTTAAACCTCACAGCCCTGTATCTCCAGGATCCAGCACAGCGCTCCATAAGTGTCTGTAGATTGAATGAATAATCCTGGAGGTAGCTTATCATCCCCATTTTCCAGCTTATAGAAGTCAAATAACTTACTCAAGTGTTGACCAAAATAAATGGGCTGCCGGATATTTCTCCCCAGCGAAGATGTGCATATTCGGGATGAGCAGAGAACTGCAGTTTGGGGTCTATAGCCATGGTGAGCCCTGTGCAAGTCCCCACATGGCAAGGGAAGGAGAACCCTTTTATAGAGGGAAAAGGAAGTTGGGAGGGCTGTAGTAAACAAAGAGTCCATGGCTTTTCTTTAGCTAAGTCCTTGCCAGGAAACAAGAGGAGGCTTCCTTCTTCCTGTTGGGCTCTGCTGTCCTCACAGGGTGTGAGAACTCCCCCTGCTGGTCTCCAGACTCTATTGAACTGAGCTTTCTATTTATTAGTAATTTTTTATGCAAGTCACAGAGCTACTGAATGGCAGAGCTAGAACTTGAACCTGAGTGAGTCTTCAACGCCATGAGTGTTTGTTTACTTACTACATTGTACTGCCTTTGATGTGGTGAATAGCTAAGTCTTAGAAAATGAGACTTAGACCTACAATTTATAAAATAAATACCTTTGCCTAGAGGAGAAAACCAGAAGCATGGAGTCAGGTTAAAGTGAAACAGGATGTCCTTTCTCAATGTTAAGTATTGATAGAAAAAAGAGAAGACACTGGCATTGTGTGTCCTGAAATGGAAAAAGCACACAGCCCTTTTCTCATTGCGTTAAGGAACTGAGTGAAGGAAAGAATAAAGAAAGAGAAAGCTGGAAGTACTAGTAATAAACTTGACCTTTTTGTGTATGTCCAATTAAAAGCACAGGCTCTGGAGTCAAGCATGTCTCATTTTGAATTCTACCTCAGCCATTTGCTAGCTGTGTGACCTTGCACAAGTTAACTTTCCTCCTCAGCAAAACAGAGCCCCTGTGTAGAATGTTGTATTGGTAGAGATGAGAATGTATGAAAAGCACAGCGCCCAGCCCATAATCAGTGCTCGAGAAACATCCGTTACTGCTACTAGTAGTACTTTATTCTCTTTCCTTATTCTAGTATCAAAGGTTGGCCAAGTAAGAGGGAGAAATTGGTCCCAAGAGACATGACAAGTCAGGAGGGTCTTAAAAGCTGTGGAGTGGCCCATAAACCAGATTCTTACAGCTCTTTGTATATTTGAGGCTTTTGTTCCAAACAGTTCTGTTTGGAGGTAACTCCAATCCAGGTTGGTCTATTTGGAGCTAACTTCAATCCAAATGTCCATGTAGACATTTTTGAGACTAATTCAGGGACCAAATTAAACAACACTTTCCTTTTGATGGTCTTCATACACATGACTTAATTCTAACCCTTTTTCTTAATCGCATGCAAAGCTCAGGGCAATCAAATGCACATTATTGTTCAACCATTTAGAGCTTGGAACACTTTTTTTTTACCTTCCCATGATTGAGGATTTGGATACTCCCAAACTGCACCCCACCCCACTACCACACACACACACACACACCTACCTACCTGCCCTGCAACCCCTCCCATGCAACACCATCAGAGAATGCAAATATAGCTGACTACAAGCAGATAGTATCACCACCCAACTCCATTTCTCACAGCTGGGCAGATAAACATTTCCCAGCGTGAGCCATCTGGTGAGAAATAGAAAGGGAAACAAGTCTGGGAAGAATGGATTCAGTTTCTGTTGGAATGGTGCTTGGACAGGCCAGCAGAGCTCAGTCTTGGCAACTGGGCTGATCTCCATCTCCATCCTCCCTCTGAACTACTGTTGAAGCCAGGGTAGAGGAAGGCCACAGTGGGGAGCCCCTATCGGAGGTGGAACCCCGAATGACTTCTTACCTTTCTCCCAGACTCACTTAGGGAATTTCTAGACTGCAGAAGGCAATGGAGTTAAAATACTGGGGAACTCTGCCTCATAAAGAGGGTCCTTTAATTCTGGAGTGGGCTCAACACATTCCTCCCCTCAAAACTTTTCATCATTGGATTAAATCTACAGCCTAGGGTTTTCAAGCTCTTCAATGTCTGGTCCTACCTTTCCAGACAGCCAGTCTAACCTCCCATAACTCCCTAAATGAACATTTTGCTTTAGGTGCTTCACCCTCAAGGTGACCTCAATTCTAATAGATACTTTCCCACCCATCCTTTATCTGCTTGTTTATCCATACATCCATTCAATGAGAATTTATTGAGCACCTATTACGTGCTCCGCACTGTTCCTGATACAAAGAGTTGAGAGAAGAACAATGGTTTCTACCTTCCAGGTCCACAGCCTGGTGAGGGTAACACTCAGATTTTTTTTAATTAATTTTTATTGGAGTATAGTTGGTTTACAATGTTGTGTTAGTTTCTACTGTACAGCAAAGTGAATCAGCTATACGTATACATATATCCCCTCTTTTTTGGATTTCCTTCCCATTTAGGTCACCACAGAGCATTGTGTAGAGTTTCCTGTGCTATACAGTAGGTTCTCATTAGTTATCTATTTTATACATGGTATCAGTAGTGTATATATGTCAATCCCAATCTCCCAATTCATCCCACCCACCCCCTTCCCCCTTGGTATCTATACTTTGTTCTCTATGTCTTTGTCTCTATTTCTGCTTTGCATATAATATCATCTGTGCCATTTTTCTAGATTTCACATATATGTGTTAATATACGACATTTGTTTTTCTCTTTCTGACTTACTTCACTCTGTATGACAGTCTCTAGGTCCATCCACATCTCTACAAATGACCCAATTTCATTCCTTTATATGGCTGAGTAATATTCCATTGTATATATGTACCACATGCTAATGGACAAGGTAGGGTGCCTGTACATGGTAGTATACAGAGTGCTTCTCTCAAAGGGCAATTTATTTCTGCTCTCCCCCTCGTATTACACACACACACAACCCTCGCTGGTCTCATCACCTTTTCACACCTTCTCAGAATTCCTGCAACAAGTCATGTGTAAGCCCACAAAAGCGCACCTGAATACAGGCTGCTTTGTATTGTTCTCTAATTTCTTCCTGTACAGAAAGTTTCTCCCCATCCCTCATAAATATAGATATAAATAAAATTCTTCACATTGCCTAGCACATTACCAAGCATAGAAGAAGGGCCTGGGAACCTCCTCAGCCTGCCAATCTTTTCTCCATACTGCAGCCAGAGTGATCTTTACAAAACACTGACCTCCTCCCCCTTCTTAGAAACCTGCCACAGATTCCTTTTCGGGTAAACATCAAAATTCCAACATGACCTGAGAAACCCAGCCCAGTCAGCCGCTGTCTGTCTGTCTAGCATCGTCTCACTGTGCTCTCTCCATAACTCTCTGTTCCCTCCACTGGGCCTTTGGCCTCTGCCCAGACCCCTCCACTCTTCCTTCCCCATTTTGCCTTTTTAATTCTGCTCATCCTTCATATGTCAGTTCAAGGACACAGCCCTTTCTTGGAAACCTTCCTGCATCCACCAAGTTAGATTCCTTAGTCATTTGCCTCAATGAGCAAATGAACGTATTTCTTTCCTTCAGACTATTGATCTAACCTGTAGTTAAACGTTCATCAGTGCAGTTATTTGGTTAATGTCTGCCTTCCCACTAGGCTGTAAGCTACATGGAGCAGTGAGTGTGTTTGGTTATGCTCACACTTGTATCTCTGTTACCTGTCCCAGAGCTGCTGTATACTGGGTATTCAATAGATATCTGCTGGAGGAATCAATGAGTGAACGAATGAACACTAAGCACTAAGTGTGCCATGCTCTGTACTCAATCCCACGAATACAGAGGGAATTAAGACTGTATCTCAACCCACAAGGAGTTTATAGTCATAGGGCAAAGAGATAAGCAATCATTATAGGGGATTGAGTGCAAGGATTGATTTTCAATGTCTGCCATGACCACAGGGTTGGAGGAATGGCGTTGTGAATGCCTGTGATTTGGTCCACTTGGCCTTCATTATGTCATAGTTGCTATATTGACTCAGATTATGAAGGGCTTTTTGCCATGCTTAAAGGTTTGCACTTTAGCTCTGGTTTTCAATCAGAGCAGTAAACCTTCTCCAAAGCTTTAAAAATAAACTACACTTTTATATGCCTGCAAGGTAGACATATTTGAGCTCCCTTTCTCCTCAGCTACTCTGTGGTTCTGTAATAAAAATTAGCTGCTAGTAGCAGGGCTTTAAGTAACAGGTTAGGTGCCAGGTGAAGGATAAAATGTCAAAGGAGTGAAGTTGTTCGCCACCTAGTGGTCTGAGTTGAGCTTGTGTGTTTTTCAGAACCTGGACGGGAAGAGTTTGCTCTTTGCTCCACCTGTTTCTCTGCAGTTAGACTTGTCTCTTAGTAAACTAACCTAGTAAATATGCCTAGAGACTAGTAAATAGATAAAAGTCATACGGCCCTAGTAGGAAAGGATAGTTGGTTTGCGGGAAGCTCAGGTGGTCCTAAGATAACCAATCATGGCTAAGGGTTGTGATGAAAGAAAAGAAAGGAAACTCACAAGTGTGTTCCATTTTATGTAGACCTAATTTCTAAATTGCTCTAGATTGCGCGTTGTAAGAGGCAGGGTGACCAGGGGGAGGCACCCACATTTCCCCAGCAGTGCCTGCAAATGTTTGTTCAACTGCTCAGCTTACTTCCTTCAAAGATGCCCCAATGATTCTGGTCCTCACTTTCCACTAAGATCAATTTGAGCCACAGTGCCTCTGATACCATTTCTGATCCTTGTCAGAATGAACAGTCTTTCTGGTTTTTACTCCTAGCTGTCACTTTGAATAAATCTCAAAAGCTAATTCATGCTAACATGATATTGGCTGATAATAAGCAAACTTACCTCTTCTGTGAATATCTGCTCCTTAAATGAAATAACAGAAAGATTCCCAGAAGAGGTCACACCTGAGTTAAATCTTAAGCAAGTAAAAGGAGTTAACCAGCCAAAGAGAAAGGAGAAGGGCAATTCTAGAAAGAGGGGGCCACATGAACAAAAAGGATGGAGGCCAGAAATATCATGGACTATGCAAGGAAACACCTCGAGGTCGTTTTAGGGTCTTTATGGCCTTACCCACTCTAATTTTTGGAGACTCCATCCCAAAATATATTGCACATATTCAAATGCATTCCACAGTAAATATAATTTATATTTAACTATGAGTCGGGTTGAGTTAACGTGACTAGCGGCCATAATGTTACTTGTTGTAGACATTTATTAATTTTAATTTTTCAGGATTTTTTGGTATGTGTTTTGAAGCCAATATACTTTAAACTCAGGTATATCGTACCTGATGAAAAAGACAGCATAGCGCTAAGCAGTTCGGAGTTACTGAGTATAAAGTTCAAGGTAGAGGGCGTGAGGCAGTCGGAGCTGAGGAACCCGGCAGTGACCTTGCGCTCCCGCCCTGCTTCGGTGCACGGCTGTGGCCAGAGGCTTTGCAGGTGAGAAGACAGCGTTTGTGAAGAGTGGATGGTTGCTGAGACAGAGCACTATTTTGAAGCGCTGGAAGGAGAATGGGTTTGACCTGTGGTCAGATGGTCACCTGACCTATTATGATGACCAGACTCGGCAGAGTGTAGAGGATAAGATGCACGTGCCAGTGGACTGCATCAACATTCGCATGGGACATGAATGTCAGGATATTCAGCCTCCAGATGGGAAGGCAAAAGACTGCTGCAGATTGTTTGCCGAGATGGGAAAACCATCAGTCTTTGTGCAGAAAGCACAGATGATTGTTTGGCCTGGAAATGTACACTTCAGGATTCCAGGCCAAACACAGCTCATGTTGGCTCAGGAGTCATGTATGATGAGACTGCCCTGGCTTCCTCCCCACCTCCTTACACCGCCTATGCTGCACTAACCCCTGATGCAGATGGCTATGGTCCATACAGTGGCACATACCTGCCAGGAGCTCAAGTTTTCTATGCTGCAAACAGGCAGGCTTATGCTGTACCCTATCAGTACCCATATGCAGGACTTTATGGACGGCAGCCTGCCAACCAAGTCATCGTTCATGAGCGGTATTGAGACAATGACAGTGACCTAGCGCTGGGCATGCTGGCTGCAGCAGCCACAGGCATGGCCTCAGGGTCTCTGTTCTGGGTCTCCTAGAGTCCTTGGAACCCGGATGTGCATAGCTTCTGATACCCTGTGTGCAATAATATACTTTGCAGGGCATTTCTGTTTGTTATAAACGTTTTTAATAATAGTTTTAGTAGTTCTTTTGAAAGTAGTGACATCATACTTATAACTAATCCATATAAGTACCACAGAGAAGGCTTTGGACTGCTGTTCAGCTAAAACGTGGGGGCACTGGCTCAGTCTCGGAGTTTTTTATGGCACTCTCAGAATACCTTATTTGAACACACCTGTTTGGAAAGGCCATTTTCCTTTTAGAGTTAGGCCTTAGTGCTTAAGGGATAGTTTATTTTAGTAGTACACTAGTAACATGGTGATGTATGAGTGAGTGAGTGATTAGGGCAAGAAGAACTGCAGCTGTTTTGTTTTAATGCCAGACTTTGAAAGCTCAGACCAGAACTGGCTGCACGTTACTTCAGGAGTTGTAGGCTGGAACCTTCCTGAGGCAGCCGTGTGATATGCCCACAGCCTCTGGGGCTCTGCAAAGCTGACTGCTCAGGATAATGGGCGGGGTGGCAGATCCCCCCCTTTAAAATGATGCCTTTTCATTTTATTTTTACTAGTTTGTTTTTGGTAGCGATCCTTGGAAAACATCTCAAATTAGGAGTAGACTTGAGTCTCAGCGTTTTAGGGCTGTATCATTTAAAACTCGAACAAGGCAAAACAATTACAAACAAGTATGTGGAGGTAGATTTGCTTTATTCAGGGGCATCATGTTTTTAGTGTTTACTTTGACTATTTTTATTGCTACTTCAGCCTACTTATAGCTTATTTTTCTACTTGTTGAGAAAGTAATACTAAGAGAATGGTGAGGAAAGTGGAATGAGAGCCATAGTTACAGTGCTGTTTCAGGGGACTGGGCTGCACTGAGGATCCTCTTTTCCACCCTTCTGAAGGCTGTTAAAGAGCCCGTTTCCTGTCCTGTGCAGGACTGGGGCTCTGTGGCTGTCCCCAAGCACTGGGGTGCGTGCAGCCCCCATGGGTGGCATGGTTGGGGAGACTCAGGTTACAGATGGGGATTGCGGCCTAAGGACATGAATAACCTGCTCAAGGTATTACTCCACCTGATCAGGACACCGGCCTTGTTTTTATTCTTGACTCAAATGTTACAGAGAAGCTTAAACCATTTAATTTGAGCCCCAACTATGTGTGAAGCTCTGGAAAACTGAGAGTCGTGCGTTTCTGTTATTTCTTATTTCTTTATTTATGTAAATTTTAAAACTTCAATTATTCCAGTTTTCTGTCCTGCATGCTTTAAAAAATGTACTTTTACAAAGGCAGTTTAGCACATTGAAGATCTCTGCCCCTGTATTCCATGTGGCCCTATTTTCCATAAAATACACTCCTAGTAGCACAAATTCTGTTTGTATTCTATGTGGCCAGTCACATACATAGTCTTTTGTTCCACTGATCAACGCACTCCACCTCTAAGGCAGACTTAAATAGATCTATCTCCGTAGGAAACTAGATGCCAAATGAACTTTGTGGTGACCACAGGTCTGTTTTCCTAGTCAATTCTGTTGCACTTGTTGACTCTGGAGAGTCTGTTTCCAGCTGAAAAGAAGTATACTTGGCTGTCATCTCTTTGGATGTTTGACATGGTGGAAATTTGCCAGACGTGATGCGTGACAACACTGGTTTTGATGGTTAAAAATGTTACTTTAGTTATTTTACATCTTATGTAATAAGAATGGTTTTGTTCAGATGGTAATCATTATTTGAGCTGTATGCTTTACTTACAAAACACTAAACTCAGTTTTTAATGTTACATCAGGGTATTAATTTTGAACTTGGAGTTACTGGAACCACAGATACTGAGTTATGTCAGTGAAATGCCCTTGAAGCAGATGGTCTCCCTGTGTTCCCCTGGCTTCCCTCTGTCAGAAGGGGGAGAGCTATGGACTGAAGCTTGGGCACACGTATTCCCCCGCATCTCCAGTCCCTGTCCCCAGTGGGGCCAGCCCCACTGGGCAACTATAGTTGAGTCTGGAAGTTCAGTGTCACTAGTGACTTGATCCTGAGAGGAAATGCATGCTCGGTATAAAGATGGGCTGAGATACTTCATTTCCCTGGCCCCAACTCTCATAGATGCCAACACTTAGGTAATCCTAAATCAAGAAGTTAGGTGAGTTGGAAGGAACTTGTTCAGGTTTAGTCAGTATTTTACTTCCATGTGTACTTTTAACTAGTTGGCCTTTGACATTGCACACAGGCCAGTTTGCTTGTTTCTTAGCTCTGTTCTTTTAATTCCTTGAGTTAACTTCAGGGTCTTAGATGTAAAGAGAAGGGAGAGACCCGTGATTGTGTTTCAGATCATCATTCATGAAACGGGCCAGACCGGGACCCAAGATCTGGATCATGGGAGAAGTTCCTGTCATTGAGACAAAATGACCCACATTTATTTTCTGCATTAATTGTGATACCGTGTGATCTATCTTTCTGCTTCCCAAGTTTATGTAGACACCAGCATGGGATGCAGTTCCCTTTTGTCCCCCTAGGTTGATCTTTTTTTCTGATTGCTTGCCTGTCTCTAGTATTCTGTTGTGTCCTCAGAACCTATTTTTCCCTGTATATGCAAATTATATGTTTATAAGTGAAAATGTTAATACATTAAATGATTGCTAACCTTAAAAAAAAAATTCAAGGTAGAGAATGAAAGATGAGAACAGAGAGGCAGCTGGGAGTCAGGATACAGAAAGCCTCCTGTGCTGTATGAATCACTAGGACTTTATCATAACCAGGAAAGAATATTGAGCAGGAGAACGTCCTCGTCAGACATGCGTGTAAATGTAGCTCACTCTGGGGATGGTGTGGAAGATGGATGGAGAGAATCAAGACTGAAGACAGGGAGTTCCACTGGAGGGATGATGCAGAAGCAAGACTCTAGACCTGGGCAAAAGTGAGCCATAGGAAGCTAAACAGGGAAAACGAGATGAGTCAACCTCATATAATGGAAGGGAGCTTGGGGGTGGCATCAAGAGATCTGTGTTCCAGTCCCAAATCTGCCATTAGTATTCCCCTCTTTGGACCTCAGTTTTCCCATGTGTAAAATGAAGGAATCCTCCCTGTGGATTACTATTGCTCCGTAGTACAATTCTATTGATTACTATTGCTTCATTTTACTATTACTATTGATTACTACTGCTTCATATTACTATTACTATTGCATTGAACATCAAGTGTGTATGTTGGGAGGACTACCTGTGGATCGGTCCTTGGAAAAATGGGGAAAGAGGCAATGTTGGCCTTTAGCTTTATCATGAAAATTACAAAATATCAAGCATCAGGACAGGCTGTGTTGGGGAGGTGAGGGACTCCCTGCTAATGGGACCTATAGCAAAGGTTCTGTATTTGACAAAGAATATCAAGGGCATTATGTGCTGGCCTAACTGTTAGCATTTCTCCTAGTTATAATAACAGCATTGATCGAGTGCTAAGGATATGCTAGGCACAGTTCTAGGCATTTTATGTGCATTATTTCATTCAATCTTCACTATAGTCCTATAAGGTAGGTACCATTCTTATTCATATTTTGTAGATGAGAAAACTAAGATCCAGAGAGAGTAAGTAATTCTATGTAGTAAAAGGCAGACATGGGATTCAAACTCTGGCATTCTACAGAGTCCCTATTCTTTAACAATTATACTGTACTGCCTTTCATATCAGGTAGCCATCACAGCTAACGTTTCCCTTATGTGTTCTGACTGAGCCGCTAAAAAAATTATACATGTAATACCTCCTTCAGAGGGGTGTGGCCTAGACAGAGCATAGAACTGAAGAGTCAAATAGAGTGAGATTTGTCACCTGCATCTATCAATTGCTGACTCTGTGACTTGGGAAATTTCCTTTCCCTCTCTGATCATCAGTTTTCTTGTCTGCCAAAGGGACAGTAATAGTAGCATTTCTTACAGGGTCATTATGAATATTAAATTTTTGAATGTTTACAAAGCTCCTAGAATAGTCCACGTCCTGCAGTGGCACTACCACCATCATTGTCATATTTATTAATAAGGGACCGGCCTGACTCGGGGAAGTTATATGGTTGAGTTCAGAGCAAGAAGACTTAAAAACTGTTTCTTAAGAATGTTCTGCATTCCAAGTGGCCAACAGTAAGTTGCATATAGCAAATGCACTTGGGCAACCCATCCTGGTTACACATCCAAGCTTTCTGTTACCCCTGCTCTTCTTCTTAAGCAGCAAATATAGGGGTAAAGATGTACTAGAACACTATGTTCTTAAAAGTTTGTGTAGTTTTTTGAATAACGGCTTATTGAACTAAAGAAAAAAAAAGTTCCCTTTCCTTTTTGTTTCTTTCTTCCGATACGGTTGTTTTTAAGTCTTCCCTCCTTTAACTTTTTCCCATTGGTTTTTGTTGCTTTGTTTTGTTTTCAGATTCCGCCTCTCTTTGCCAGAGTCCATTCGCAGCAATATTGAGGTAGGAATCAGAGCTCTCAGAGTCCCCGTACAGGGAAAAATGAGAATTTTCCTATATAGTAGCTGGATGATTGTTTTCTTTGCCTCTGATTGTAGGTTTTAACTTTAAAATTCTTTATGTAGCTACTCATCCACCAAGCCTGTTAACTATTAAACTCTCCAATTTACTTTTATCTATTCAAAAAGACTTTCAAAAGAACTCAAAACACTGTTAAGACTGTGTAATATTGGGGAGAAGAACCCAGACATTTCATTTTTTGGATAAAATAATCCTTTAGAGTTAAACTTAAGATTCAGACTACCAAAGGATGATGCTCTATATAATTATTAGACTACGATTAGGTTTGCTCTTAAAAGGATATCTACCCATCTCCTAAAATTAGGTCAAGGTGCCTAATTTTAGGAGGTTGTGTAGGTGCCTCTTTGGAGGGTCTAGCCTGGTTACCTCCTGACTGGAAGAGGTCATCCCAACATTCGACTTGGAAACCCCCCTCCCCAAGCTTCAGGAAGATCAGCCAGATCACTAATTGGTGCCCCTACCCTCACGTCGCTTATGTTCTAGAGCGCTGGTTCTCAATGCTTATGTTCTAGAGCGCTGGTTCTCAACGAGGGTCAATTTTCCCCTCCACGGGCATTTGGCAGCGTTTGTAGACATCTCTGAAAAATGACAATGCTATATACTGGGCATTTTACATAATATTAACTTGTTTAATCCTGATAACAACCCTCTGAGATTAGTACTATTATCTTCATTTTACAGTTGAGGAAATTGAGGCACAGAGAGATGTTTCCCAACATCACACAGTAAAATGGTAAAAACAAGAGATAAACCTAGGACATCTGCTTCAGAGCCACCCTTGCTAAGCTTCAAAGAGGTTCTTATTATTGCTAAGCATATAGGATGCTTAAAAAATATTCACTGAATGAACTGATGTTCATCATAGTGCATTTGTTTTTAATACCTAAATCTTCCCAGGAACCAGCAGTTTGCTAAGATTATACAACTACCATAGTTTATTAAAGATAAATTACATGTTCTGGTGGTGCTATTAGCTATAGAGCATAATATAATACAAGGAAACTTCTGTGGCCAGGGTTCCCAATAAATTAATGGAAGACTACTAATTGGAATATCTATTAGTCATTCAAGATTATCTTACCTGATCAGTATCTAAGCTGTTATGTTTGCTGCCACCATGTGGTCCCTCTGCATTTGTTGTCACCACGATCTACTGTAGAGAGGAACCAAAATGTCCATCCTCAAAGAGGAAAAAAGATTAGGAAACCCTGTAAAATGGCTTCCCACAAAATAGCTTTCAGTGTCTGGAAAGCTAGAGTATCTCTATGGGGAGATGCTAATTATTGCTTTCAGTCCTGATAAAGACTGGGAGAGTACATGTCCAAACCAGGTGTGGTGCTTTCAAAATGCCCTGATTCGGCAACTGATTCAGTTTCCCCTTTCATTTTAGGTCTTCAGGTTTGAGAATATTCTGTCTTCCATTCTTCACTTCGGAGTCCTCCCACTGGCCAATGGTAAGGGATTCTTGGGAAACAATGTGACACTGACATTGGCTAAGTGTTGGTGATTGTCTGGGACTTTTCCATCCTGAAGCTTGTACTTCTAATGTGTTCTTATGAATCGAGGCCAGCACCAGAATTGACAGAGTTTGTACCAACAACGATACAGTTTTGAAGTTAGATATTCCAGGTCCAGGACTTGTTAGCAACTCTACTTGCAGACTCAGCAAGAACAGCTAACTCTGTTTGAGTTAAGGAGATTAAAACCACTCTCCTTAGGCAGTCAAGAGTCTCCTTCGGGTCAACCAGAAATGAGATGATGATCCTTAGAAGGTGTCTCTGTGGTTCTTATGCAAAGACCACCATCTGGACAGACACAGTTTTAATGAATGACAATCCTAGGCCTTCTCCCTACACTGCAATTGTTCACAAACTGTAGGATCTTGAGTTTGGCTTGGTTAAAATATGCTTTGTACTGGAGATCAAAATATTCTCAGGACCCACTAGTTAAGGTATTTTCAAAATACAAATTGGACAAGTTGCCAGCATTTTTCTGCCATCCAAATGCCCATAGTTGCAGGTGCATTTTTATTAAGCACAGATTAATTAACCATTCTTTCAGGGAAATGCTAGGGACATATCAGAGAGAATGAAGACACAGAACCAGGAAGAATGGAAAGATAAATTATCAAAAAGTTTCTTGTTAGTCTCTTACTAAAAGGTTTACTAAATCTTCCATGCCCATGCCCAATTATTTTACATCTTGTTCTATATTTTAGCAAAATTGCAGCAAGGATTTCCTCTGCCCAATCCACACAAAATCTCACTCGTCAATTCAGATATTGAAGTTCTTGAGGTAAGAATTGTCAATGTTAATTGCCCCATTTCTTTTCATAGTAAAATATACCTCTTCTTATTTTGCTTACTTTTTGTTTTATTTTGTTTTGCTTTGTTTTTTCCCAGCCCGAGGAATTTCATAAATAAGATGTTTAGCTCTTAAAGCCCATAATTAACAATGAAAAGCACTTAAACTTGAGTTTAAAAATCAGATCAAAGTGGAAAAAAACCCCATCAGACCAAGTCTGATTTCCCTTTGAAGCCAAGTTTATTCACACCACACTACAAGAAGATGCACTAGTGCACTGTATTTCATTTGTTCCACAAGACAACTTGTAAGGCTGGGATTATTAATCCCATTTTATAGATGAGGAAAGTAAGATCCAGAGAGGTGAAGTGGCTTGTGTCCTGGAAAAGGGCATATCTGAGACTAGACTGACTCTTCTGATTCTCTCAGTCAGTAAACTTTTGCCTGAACCAAAGACCCTCCTCTGGGTTCAGGGATCTGTTGTGAGCTGTTTCCTGGTTAATCATTATTAACAAACTTCAGAATACCTTGTTTCTTCCTTTCTGGGGCTTTTTGGTTTGGGGAGGTGAACATAAGATTCTGACAGAGTTCTCCAATCCTATATACTACCCTGCACTCCCTCTTCCCTCCCCATGTCCCTTTCTATAACTGCTTAAGTCACATAAGGTGACAAGAATCCAAAATGGCCTGTTCCTATGTCTGAGGCACTCACAAGGGGGACAGGGGTTAGGAAGGGTATTGCACAGTAGGACCTGGTAAAGAAACCACATCTCCCCAACCCCTCAGGCAAACTCAGACATCCTATGGCTCCAGGTGCCCCAAGTTTGATATCATCTTCATTGTTGCATCCTTTTCAGGGTTTCCTTTTGATTTCCACTGACCTGAAGTATAAAACGTCCTTAAAGCAGCAGTCAAGTTTCCATGGTTGGGAAGCTCTGAACCTGATACGTGGACGGTGGAGGGGGAAGCCAGCCCCTTGGTTGCCTGTTTGGAGTCCACTCCAGGAAGTAAATCGCCCTTAATCCCACAGCTCCTGTAAAGCCAGAGCAGGAAGATGGTACACACAGGAATTGTAAAGCCATTGTGAATTGCTGGAAGTTTTCTTTTTCAAGCCCTCATGGATGTAGAGGGAGGCAAACTGGGTGAAAGGGCTCAGTCAGGATGTGTGTGTTCCCATGTGTGTGGAGGGGTATATGTTTGAATGTGTGTTCATGTTTGAGTGCATGTTGTATGTTCCTGTGTCTGTGAGATTCTGGGGCCAAGAGTGAGGCATGTACTTCTAAGGAGGTACATGAGAAACTGTCAAATACAGATTTGCATTAGTTGTTATCAGCGGAGATCCCTTCAGCCCCTTCAGCTCTCTAGGGTTCCCCCCTCCCTGCATATTGGATTTTATGTTTTATATTTACTGTTACTGTCCCCTGTATTTAATTAAAATTGTTTGCTATCAATGTCAATTTTGCCTTTTTATTTGCAAATTTTCTTGCCCCAGATTTTTTTTTTAATAAAATAAGACTGGTAAGAAGAAAATTTAGTGTCCGTAACATTAACACAAACTGAGCTTGTACAGAATTCAAGAATTTCAAGAATTTTAAGTCCTTGATTTAAAAAGGGAATATGTTGTCTCTTTAGATGTTTCCAGAGAGAAACAGAGCGAACACAGGAAACTCTAGAAGTTGTATCACTTGCTTAAGTTTTACGCTGTTTTCCCTTTCAAATTAAATGAAATGGCAGTGAAGAGTACTAAACCTAGATAAATCACAGTAGGTTAAGTTAAAGCAACCAATCAATGGGGCGAAATTGGGGCAGAAGAGGAGGAAAGGGGAACCCGTATGGATAATGTAGGGAATGAATAGAAACCACACTTTGCATTTGTGGTGCTGACAATCCAGTGGGGGAATGGAAGACAGCTGTTTACTGGAGGGCTTACCAAGTGTCATTTCATTTAATCCTCACAGCCACTCTGTGAAGAATTATGATCCCATTTTATAGATAAGGAAACAAAGGTTAAAAGAGATGAATCACACAAAGCCAGTAAACAGCAGAGGTAAAAATTCAATCAAAGCCTTTCTGATTTCAAAGTCGCTGTTCTTTACATGAGGTAGGATTAGAAACCGAAGGCACTTAAAGCTCACTTATTACTGTGAAGAAGCGACACTGGATAAAAGCACGATCACAGAGTACTTAGTCATCACAGAAGGCTGGACTGGGAAGCTCTGGCTATCCATAGGACTGCCATTTACCCATCTTCGTATTGCTCATAAAATAGCAATAGATACCCCCGTAATAGAAGCCCCTGTCAGTGTTGTTGGAATAAATGATAAGCTGTCACGTTTCATTCTTTGGAATGCCCTTTTCTGAAAGAAAAGTTATTTAATGTGTTCACAAATTCGTTTTGAAACATTACAAAATTTCCGTTGTGGTATTTATTTAAACACGTTTCTCTTTCTCGGCTGCAGACATTTCTTCCCCCTCACTACTAGGGAGGTAAACTCCAAGCAGATGGATTCTTTAGAACAACTGGACCTGATCCCGATTCAGTGTGTTTTTCAGTGCTGGAAAACACTTCCAAAACGAAGGATAACTAGATCATACTAAAAACTACTGCACTGCATTTAGCCTAGCTTTAGCCTAGAAGAAAATGACTAGTTAACATCCAAAAAGTAAACGCTAGAGGACAGTCTAACTTAAAAAAAAAAAAAAAAAAGCGATTGGTGCGACGAGTTTTGAGCCTCGGCGCTAGCCGTCGCCCATCCTGCCGCGGAGCTGGCCGCGCCTGCGCGTTGAGTTCCGGAAGTTGGTGTTTCGGTCAGCGGGACAACGCGGCAGCGGCTCTTCAAAGCGAAGCCGGGAGTTTTCGCCACTCTTGTCGCCGCCATGAGCCGCAGTTATAACGATGAACTGCAGTTCTTGGAAAAGGTCAATAAAAGCTGCTGGAGAATCAAGAAGGGCTTCGTGCCCAACATGCAGGTGAGGCGGGGGAGCAGGACCCGGTGTCGGGGCCTTCCCGGCTGGGGGCCCGCGGCGCGTCTTTACCCACCCGGCCCGGTCTCCTCCGAGCCCTCCCGACCCCTCGCGCGCCGGAGAGGCCCCCGCCCGCAGCAAAGGTCCCATCCCCCAACTCCCACCCCACCCACTCCTCCCGCCTCCGGGGCTGCCCAACCTAGGCCGGCCCCACCTCACGGATGGAGCGGTTCCCGAACCGCGAGGACGAGCAAAGCGGAGTGCGTCCAGGGAATCCCAGTAAATACGAAGTTGGCCTTTGCAAAGCGTCTTCACACAGAAGTCTCATGAACGCACCGTGAGATGTGTTACGTCCCTGAGCCTTAGAGACATTAGTGGGCTTTTACTAGGTGGCACAGCCAGTCCGGGGTGCAGTTGCTGGGACTGAACTCCGCTTCTCTGAGTCATACCAGTCATTTACATAACGTTTACTGACCTGTGTTCGCTGAACCAAGTTTCTAGCATTCACTGCTCCGTGTTGGGTTTGTTGTTGTTTTTTTAATTGACATGCGCGGAGTTTTAATACAACGATCTTGCTTCTCGTGGCAACCTAGAAAGTTCACAGGGCAGGTTTTTTCTTTTTAATATGCACTTTTTAGTAGGGCTTTGAGCGTGAGTCGCTTACACGGCTTCCTTTACTCACCCAGTAGAAGCTCAGCTAAGACGTGATGTCCAGTTCACTTATTTTTCCTCTGACAGGATGACGTATTCCCGATGGAGACTTGGGAGCCCGATACCAGAGAGTTTGAAAGCCAGGTCTCTGTATCTCTTGGGCTTCCTTGTCATTTGTGCTTATGGTCTTCCATTAAAGTGAAGAAGAAGGCATTTGTGAGGTTTTGGTGCATATGCTGTTAGACGGCTTTTGAAATCCCTTTAGGTGCCCTGCAAGTGTATTGAAGGTTTGTGATCCTGCGTCTTGGTAAAAGTTCCTGATAGCCGCTCCACCCTCTTACTCAATATTAAAACTTATTGAGCGCCCCCTATGAGCAAAGCACTTAGCTAGACGCTGAGCGGAGAAAAAGCCCATAGTCGCAAACCTCCCTTTTGCTCTGTTTTTTCCTTTGACTAGTTTCTTTTTATGGAATCCAGTTCCCTGCATGGAGTAGAAAATAAAAAGCATATGACCATCCTAAGAGGGTTGTAACACACACTGTTATGTTCCGTCAGCAATTCTGGCTTAACTTTTGATGCACACACTCCTGCTAATTCAGCTTGGGGACAAGTCTGATTTTTGCTAGGCAGTTCCAGTTTAACTATTTGAACAACACTTTACTACCACCCCTCCCTTGGGAAGGGAGAGTTGAAATCTTGATATATTGCTCTTAAAAAGTTACTGACCTTTATGGTAGGCTTGTGTTGTATTCCCAGTCTCATGAGAGTAGTGAACTTCACACTTACAATTCCCTCTCTCTCTTGCTTAATCTCCATTCCTCCTGTAAGAACCGTGTGCTGCACTAAAAATTCCTCTTTGTTCCTTAAAAATACTTCTCTCCCATCTTTACGTCATCTTTCCATTCAGCTCCTAAATGTGTTGCTGCTGCTCCAGTAATGTCTCTTGTCTTTAAAGAGCCAGCTCAGTGTTCACAAAAAGTTAACAAACTGTGAAGCGCACCCCCACCCCGGCTACCGCCTCCCTAGACTGTTGAGCCCCTTCTTCATCAGATTCTTCCGTAGTGCTCTGTGCTTCTATTACAGCACTTGCCTCATTGCACTCTACGTTTTCTAGTCTGAGCTTCATGCTAGACTAGAAGTTCCACAACATCACGATCTTGCATATTCTCTGTATCTCCCCTACTGCGCAGTACAGTGCCTGACACATACTGAGTCCTCAGCAAATGTTTGGTGAATTAAAAATGTGGCCCTTTGGAAAATTGAGACATTTTTCCATAACTGGTATTGTTATTCATGCAGTGGTAAGATGCAGAAGTCATCTTTCTGATAAATAAATTTCCTTGTCCAGATGATTGTTAAATCTTTGGTTCTTCAATGCTAGGCAGATCCTTCATAATATTTGATCTCTGATTAAAATGTTCTGTCCTTTGGTGTTACATAATCATGTCTTCCATTGCCCTTTGTGTGCCTCTATTGTCAAGCTTTTTTATCCCCTTAAAATTACATAGATGGTAAAACTAAGCACACAGCTATATAGCTACCTGTTAAAATTTTTTTACTCACTGTTTACTTAAGTACAGATTTGTAAATCAGAATAGGACACAGTAAAGTGTAGTGTGCTGTTGTCTTAGACCTAGAAAAAGTACACTTAGGTCAGATGACTGCATTTTTATGTTTAGATCTGAGTTTTTGATTCATTTATTTTTTTCAAAACCTACTGATATTTTAGAAGCACAAGAATACTGAGACCTTTGGCCTTAGAGCATTGTTGGAAGACGTTTCTTTATCACACACACACACAAAATATTTTACCTGTTGAACTTTTAAATATGGCCTATGAGAGTAGGAGAATAAACAAAATGATTTGTGAACATTGTAAAATACACTTTTAAGATATAAAGATGGGAACATCTTGTAAGAAGTTTTCTGCTTGTTTAAGGTAGCGTGAAAGTGTTTTATAAAGAGTAAAGCAAAATAAATATTGTCTACAGTGTTTGTATTCTATCCTGTACTTATATACATCAGGTCCGTGTGCTCAGACATAATTCTTCCTTTTCTTTGGTACCAGGTTGAAGGAGTTTTCTATGTGAATGATGCTCTGGAAAAATTAATGTTTGAAGAATTAAGGAATGCCTGTCGAGGTGGTGGTAAGTAAATTAGAGTTTGACATATGGCGGTACAAGTAGTCTACCTTGTGGCCTGAAAAATGGTAACTCAAAGAATTATAATTTAAAAATACAAAAGTGTTGTCAAGGAATGATCAAGACTTCAAATGAGACGAGAACCCGTTACTTATTCGTGATCACATTGTTAGCCACCTGGCCTTGTAGAAAGCACTTGGAGCTGGATGGACCTGATTGGTTTTGCACCTAACCTCGGACAGTAATAACAATAGCTACCATTTATTGTGCACTTACTATGTGCCGGGCACTTTACATAGGTTATCTCATGTAATTCTTAAAGTAACTCTAAGAGGATATCTCCATTTTACAGATGTTTAAGTCAAGGCTGAGTGAAGTTAAGTCATTTTAATTTGTCCAAGGTTGCACAGTCTCTCAGTGACAGAATCAGAATTCAGATCGAGGAGTGTCTGATTACAAAGTCAGTGCACTGATTAGCCTCATTGAACTTCAGTTTTCTCATCTGTAAAAGAGAGTTTGTAACACCTATCTTGCAAGACTACAGGGAGGTTTAGAGATAAATGTATAAAACTGTAATATAATGTTCTAGTGGTAATGGTAGAATAGAAATCTAGTTTTAACCCTTTTATTTTTTTAGTCAACAAACCTAAAATAAATAAGTCTCATCCTGCCCCCCACCAGGGTGTGCTGACTTGTCTGAAATGACACACAGCTAGTGACAGAGCTGAGATTAGAACTCCAGATCCCCTGACTCTCCATCCAGTGTTTTCCCAACTCTTCCAAATTGCCCTTCTTTGTCACTTAGAATACAACCAGTACTTTTTTTTGATATATATTATGAACAGTTAAAAGAACCCTTTTTTTATACTGACAACATAAGGTATAATGATTATGTTTCACATCTCCCTGTACAGTATTTGCAAGCAATCCTCCGTGGTATGCACAGAATACTGACAGCATGTTTGTAATTATTCTGGTTGCCCTCACTACCTTCCTGTGCATGTGCTGCCTTCTTTTCCACTTCATCTCAAACACCCTTTTTTGCTTTGTTGTTTTAGCAGTCCTAACCACTACCCCTTCATTAACGCAATCTAGAAAAGTATGAATACACTTCAGCTAAAAATCAAATATGTCCTCTTTTCTAATATTGAAATTTTGTTTTCAGGTGTTGGTGGCTTCCTGCCAGCCATGAAACAAATTGGCAATGTGGCCGCCCTGCCTGGGATTGTTCATGTGAGTCTATGTTCACAGTTTTAATCACTCATATTTTTTTTTAGTCTGAAAGTTTGTTGAATGGATGAATGGCCATGCCTAACTGATAGTGGTGTCATTTAGACAGTGACCTTCAAACATCTAGAAATAACCATGGAATTTAAAGAAATAACTGAGTCTGGGTAACATCTCAGTTTCTGGTTGCCTTTAGCCAGAATCTATAAGTGTTTGAGAACCTTTGAAGTAGATTTTGTTTTCTTCTTGTACACATTATTCTTATATCAGTTTGCCACCAGTGAAAGTTTCACGGTGGCCTCATTTAAGAGGTTGATTGGAGAAAGACTGGCAAGAATTGTAAGGGTTAGGACTGAGGGGAGGGACAAAGGGCAATATAGCTGTTGTGGATATGATTGGAAAAGGAGGGTGGTGGCGATGGTGGGGAGAGAACTGGATGGTACAAGTGGGGCCCTCACCCGAGTCTACATTCAGATTCCACCATTAGAGGTAGATGTTAAATCCATTCAACAGACATTTTTTGAGGTCTGTATGCCGGTTTCTCTGCTGGGCACTTGGGAGGAGAAGTGAAAAGACATGGCTTGTGCATTTAAGGAACTCGTAAGTGTCCAGGTGTCTGCATGTATTCCTACCATGTTTTGACCTCCATTCTTCCTGGGTCAGTATCCTTTTCTAGGCCCCAGATGTAGAAATTGTACAGTTTTGATACCATCAAATGGATTACATTTGTCTCTGATTGCTTAAACACTAAGGACCTGTGTAAATCAGGTATTTTCCTCCTGTCAGCCTGACATGACCACAATCTGTCAATCATCTTTAAAATGTAATAATGCGTTAAAGTTAGTATGTGGTCCTCCTATATCATGTGGTACTAAGGTTTTTCTCTTTTCAGTTTTCTTAGTTAATGTCAGACTTTGTAAAAAAGTTTTTCCTGCTATGTTTGGCTTTATGATTAGGAATTTTTTACACCTAATTTCCACCAATAGAGAAGATTTCATGAAAACAGAATCTTGATTTAGGGAAGGCTTCAGCCCCCCAGCCTATTTGAGAGTTAGTGTCAGGTCTATCAGGCAGCCAGAGTGCCAGTGAGAAAACTGTATTTTATTTTCTAATTCTCTTTCAGCGATCCATTGGGCTTCCTGATGTCCATTCAGGTTATGGGTTTGCTATTGGGAATATGGCAGCTTTTGATATGAATGACCCTGAAGCAGTGGTATCCCCAGGTAAGGTCACTGTGCATGTCTGCTGTCAGGTGTGTAGCTTCTCTCAGAATCGTAGCCTTTCTAAAATAGAGCACGGCTGCATTTTGTGTGTGTGAATGTCAGCTTCATCATGTTCTATCATTTCTTTTCCCCATTTACTGAGAGAATTAATTGTGGACACTCAGAGGCTATTAAAATATCAAGTAAAGCATATATTTATTTAAAGTTATTTGGGCTCCTACTGTGTGCCAGGCACTATTCAGACATGGGCTACAAAAGAAACTGAAACACTTCCCTGGCAAATTATACATCTTCTTTGTGTCCCAGTTATCTCTTAGGCAAATTGTAGTTAATAATGTTATTTACTACATAGCATTATTGTGAGGATTAAATTCATTAAGCTTTGTTAAAATACTTAGAACAATGCTGGACACATAGGAAGTAATTGATAAGTGTTTACTCTCATTAGCATCATTATTAGTCACTTGTAGTTGTATACTTCTTTTCTGCTGTGGTGTGCTTTCATTGAAAATGTTTCACGCTGGAAGTAATATCTTTGCGTTCAGAGGCTGAAAAAAAGATGAAAGGTTGAATTGTGTCTTGAGAGTTCTGCCTCCAGCAGCAGTGGACAAGGTCATTTCAGGCAATCCTTTGCCGAGAACAACGAGAAAAGCTGCGTGAAATTTTTAAAACAGAGCCAAAAATGCATCTGTTGAAACCATAAAAATCTACAGAGGCAGTAAGAATTTGTGAGGCTAAGATCCAGAGGAAAAGTGCAGATACGTGAGCCCAACATTTAGCACTATTTTTCTCTTGAGTAAATGGCAGATTTGAATCAGTAAGGACACATGATTTGAACAATCCTGTTACAAACTTGACACCTTGATCTCTCATATACATGTGTGGTTGTGCATGCATCCACATTACAGTACATCCAAGAACTGTAGAGTACACATTCTTTTCAAGTGCACACAGAATGTTTACCAAAATTGACCATATACTGAGCCGTAAAGCATGTCTCAAGTTTCAAAGCATTGAAATCATACATCAGCAGTTCTCAAACTTTGGGCCCAAGACCCCTTTACGTTCTTAAAATTATTGAGGGTTGATCTCAAAGGCTTTTATCAATGTTTACCTTACTGGAAATTAAAACTGAGAAAGTTTAGAAACAGTAATACACAAGGACATGTCTCATTACCCCTCAGAGCAAGCATGTTATCACATGTCATGTAGCCTTTGGAAAACTTCACTGTACAGTAGAGAGAATTGTATTGTTATACAATTAATCCTAAAGGCCTGAAAGAATTCTTGGGTCACACCTAAGAACCACTGATATACAGGATACTATCCTACCACAGCAGAATTAAGTTAGAAATCACTAATAACAATAAAAACCTGGGGGGAAAAAACTATGTTTATGAGTTAAGCAATGCATTTAAATAACCCATGGGTCAAAAACAAAAAATCGTAATGGAAACTACAGAATAATTTTAACTGATGTTAATTTAAAAAATACCTGTCTAAAAATTGTGGGTTACTGTTAACGCCATACTTGGATAGAAGTATATAGCCTTCAGTGCACAAATTAGAAAAGAAGAAAGGCTGCAGTGTCAATGATCTAAGCATCCATCTCAAAAAGTTAGAAAAATAACAACTAATTAAACCCAGAAAATGTAGATAGGTGGAAATAATTGAGCAAGATTAATGAAACAATATACAGTGGTAAGGACCAACAAAGCCAAAAGTTGGTTCTT
Organism: Stenella coeruleoalba; assembly: GCF_951394435.1. NCBI lineage: Eukaryota > Metazoa > Chordata > Mammalia > Artiodactyla > Delphinidae > Stenella > Stenella coeruleoalba. The sequence goes on from NC_137157.1 coordinate 14,803,895, forward strand.
TGAAAAGACTAATAGAATTCATAAACCCCTGACAAGAGTGATCAAGAAAAAAAGAGAAGCATGTAATTCAAATTTTAATCTCTAGTCTAGATGTTACTTGTTGTTCATTACTGCCTCCTTGACCCACAAAGTACCTTTAGTATGTATTTACTTTAAATTTTGTTGTCCTCAGACTTTACCCACAGAGAACCACTTTGTTGGCTCCTTTAAAACATAGCTATCTTTAAAAGAGTGGCTGTCTTTTAAACCCTTTATTAATAGTGGGAAACCACAGGTAACAAAGCCTAACTACCTGGTTTTGCTAATATTTGACTAAGTTTTCTCTATTTTGTAGGTGGCGTCGGATTTGACATCAACTGTGGTGTCCGCTTGCTAAGAACCAATTTAGACGAAAGTGATGTCCAGCCTGTGAAGGAGCAACTTGCCCAAGCTATGTTCGACCACATTCCTGTTGGGGTGGGGTCGAAAGGCGTCATCCCAATGAATGCCAAGTAAGAATGAAAGCTGCCAGTAAAGGGAGTGAGAGATAATAATCACACGACCCTCACGTTCATTTCCAGTGTAGGACACTTAGGAGATGGGGATTGTTCAGTCACTGTTGAAGAAGTGGTAACGAACTGTTTTTTTAAGCATGAGGTCTGTAATGTTCATTAGAGACATTAGTCAATTCATGTTCATCATGACAGCCTTTGACATATGGTAGAATTCATAATAGAATAATATCCACTGATGATTACCGAGCACTTCCTATATGCAGAGCACTGTGCTGTAGTGTAGGTGTATATCATTTTGTGTAGATAATAACCCTAATATTATTCTTAGTTCACAAGAAAGGAAGCTGAAGTTTAAAGAGATAATAGTAAATAAGCTAGTAAGTAAAGTCAGGATTCAAACCAAGGATCTTTTGGCTTCAGAGGCTGTATTCTGAACCCCACTGTCCTTTGTCAGTGAACCTGTACTGACGACCTTCCTTTTTGGATGATAGCACTGAGTGTGTTCTTCACCTGAGATGTTGTGTATTTCCAAAGGAGAAAATTCAGTGTAAAGCTACAGCACAGTGGCCTTTTACGTGGCCGTTGGTGTACTGTCATAGCTCGCATGAAGCTGTGCGCCTTACACTTTGCAGAAGGGTGTGCTTATAAGTATGTATCATTAATATCTTCTGTTTTATCTAAAAGTTCGTGTGAATTTTGCATTCTATTCAAATATATGTACAGACATTAATATTAAAATGTCTTTAGCTATTACCTGTTATACAACTCCCCTTTACCAAAAAACAAAACAAAAAAACTTGGAGTAAAATTGATACATTTGGAAGATGCTTATTCTGTGACTTTATGTGGTCCCTGAATGCAGTCCCACTTTGAAAAGCATACCTGGAACATCTAAATAAATTCCAAGCATCTTTACAAATATTTTAGGTAGGAATTTTGTCCTAATAAGTAATGTTTGAAATGGGCTGTTGTGGGGAGGGCCCATTGATCATTGTAATCTCTCCGGATGGTATTTTGTAAGAGGGCTAGACCTTAGGTGAAGATCAGAGCTTTTTCCTTCTAAGGGTTTAACGTTGTGCACCTCAGCTTCAAAGTGTGGGTGCAGTAAAGCGACGTAGTATTTCTGTGAAGGTGGGAATAGACCTTAAAATGTAACCTGTGTTGGGCTTCCCCGGTGGCGCAGTGGTTGAGAGTCCACCTGCTGATGCAGGGGACACAGGTTCATGCCCTGGTCCGGGAAGATCCCACATGCCACGGAGCAGCTGGGCCCGTGAGCCATGGCCACTGAGCCTGCGCGTCCGGAGCCTGTGCTCCACAACGGTGAGAGGCCCGCGTACCACAAAAAAAAAAAAAAAAAAATTTAACCTGTGTTGCCTGAGGACATTGAGATAGCTTTGTTTGTTAGTTGTAATTTTTCATAAGTTACTATGAAAACTTAGTGTAGCTGTAGTAAAGTTGGTGGCCGATAATGATATTTGATTATGGTTATAAATTTTCTGTGGCTGCTTAATCACTGCCTCAGAATTCAGGATCAGAGAGATAAATAAGATTTGAAAAGTATGAGGGGCTGCGTAAATGTCAAGAACATTGGCATTTATAATTTTAATATTCAATTATTTATGTAACCGCTTTTCCTCAAAAAACTAGAGTTGCTGAGAGCATGAACTACATCTAGCACGATGCCTGATACACAGGCATAGTCAATATAGTTCTTTCTTTTGCCCTTTGAGATGTGGTCATCTTTAGATTTTGATCTGCCTTGGCTGTGAAATGACCTGCACCTTGTTACTCACTCAGAGACTTGGAGGAGGCCTTGGAGATGGGTGTGGACTGGTCCCTAAGGGAAGGCTATGCCTGGGCTGAAGACAAGGAGCACTGCGAGGAGTACGGAAGGATGCTGCAAGCCGACCCCAGTAAGGTCTCTGCCAGGGCCAAAAAGAGAGGCCTTCCCCAGGTAGCGCTCACTTTGCAGGGGAAATGTTCATTTTTTTCATATTTTGTTTTTGTTGGGAGGAAGAAAAAAATCTGTCTTCCATGTAGTAAATGTACCCCAGCTTTTTTCACATCAAAAGGAACACAAACTTGTTTATGCTTCATTGTTAATCTTTTAAAAAGCTATCAGGAGCTTGTAGATGTTCATAAAATAAAACAAGATATCATGAATTAGAAGTGGATGGGAGGAAAATGGGATATGATTATAAGGCTTAAAATGTATACCAGGGCTTCCCTGGTGGCGCAGTGGTTGAGAGTCTGCCTGCCGATGCAGGGGACACGGGTTCGTGCCCCGGTCCGGGAAGATCCCACATGCCGCGGAGCGACTGGGCCCGTGAGCCATGGCCACTGAGCCTGCGCGTTCTTAGCCTGTGTTCCGCAACGGGGGAGGCCACAACAGTGAGAGGCCCGCGAACCGCAAAAAAAAAAAAATGTTTACCAAAATTGCATATGTACAAACTTGGACAATCTACAGATTTGGCTGAAAGTTTTCTAGCATCCAAGATGACAGCAGATACTTTGTCGGTTCATGGTGTCCATGAGATAAAAATATACCCGATGTTTGAAATTTACAGCAAATTGTGATGGCTTTGCCACTAATTCACTCTGACCTTGGGCAAGTCTCTTTTGCCTGTCTGGGTCTCATTTTCTCATCCAAAAATTGAGATAGTTAAAACTAGGCAGTCTCTAAGACTGTTCCAACACTGCCATTCTCTGGGTCCGTAAAGCATCTGTTAGCTCCAGTTATGGGATATATTCTTCCAGTGATGGATAGTGGTAGGTGTCAGTGAACTCACAGATATTTCAAAAATCATTTGAACTTGGACTTTGTGTAAGAGTCAACATTCACCAGAGTTCACCCCAAAATTTGACCCTTCTCTCCGTGATGTTTAAATTGTCCTGTGAGCCATTTGGTGGTTTGAGTTTTCATTTATGGTGCTTTTAATGCGCTGTGCCTCAAGCAAATAATGATATAATAAACGCAGGAACTGGTCTACATTATTTTAGTTGTGTGGGGTATTACTTTAAGTGAACGAAGCGTTTCTAAGCTTAGAAGTTTTTTTGTTAACGCTATATGTGTGGTTATCTTTTTATTTTTATTGGGTTTTTTTACCTATTTGCTTTGCAAATGGATTTTTTCAAACCTGAATAGCAGCTATTTTATCAGACATTCTCACATTTGCAGTTGGGGACTCTGGGAGCAGGCAACCACTATGCAGAAATCCAGGTTGTGGATGAGATTTTCAATGAGTATGCTGCTAGGAAAATGGGCATCGACCATAAGGGACAGGTGTGTGTGATGATCCACAGTGGAAGCAGAGGCTTGGGCCACCAAGTAGCCACAGGTATTTTCTGGACCTAATTTTTGGCTTGGTGCTAAAATGTACATTTTGTGGGGAACCATATAGAGACTAAAGGGAGAAAGTGCTGGAACTGTACTGTGCAGGTTTTACCCTGGTTTTCCTAACTAGCAGAAATTAACTGCACTGGGCCTTAACTTACTTGTCTGAAAAAAATGGGAATAATAATTATTTCATATGGTGTTGTCAAAGGCTCCAGTTACCATATTTACTCTTAACAGGTTACTATTACTGTCTGACCAAGAAAGAGCAGTAAAGACTTCAAATTGTAGAGTTTATGATATATGCGGGAATATGTCTTAGACACCTACCTGTACGGCAAGATTAAGTGTTATAGTGGATTCAGAGATGAAATAGCAAGGGCTCCGCCCTCAAATTGTCTCATGAGAGAGATGTCATGTTCATTAAGAAGAAAAAGTAAAGAAAGAAGGTGTAGTAATTGATAAGATACTATGGAAGAGACAAAATAAAGTGTTTAGGGAAAAGATTTTAGAGATGACTTCATGGACACATAACGTGCAGTTTGAACAATCACACACGCAGAACATTCATGACCAAAAGACAGTGTGAACAAAAGCAGGAGGCAGGGAAATAGTAGAAAGGTCACTTTGGACCGTTTGTATGATGAGTGAAAGGATTTATGAATATAGGAAAAGTTATATAGACACGTGGGAATTACTGTAAACTCTAAATTGCAATTATGGTTCATCCTTGTATGTACATTTAATTCTATGGGAATCTAAAAATTTGTGCCAGCCTGGCCTGTTAGAATATTTTGTCTAGCAAATATATGGAGCATTGACTAGTATTTCTGAACTTTCTACTGAGTTCTGCTTTACACTTTATCATGGATTTGATTTGCATGCAGAAGGTCTAGCAACTTATCTCCAGTTCTTTTAAGTTAAGTCACTAAAAATTATTTTTAAAAACCATGATGGCAATAAAACGTATTTTATTACTTCTCATTCATGCACATGCCAGGAAGGGAGTAAGTAACTCAGACCACCTTGCATTCCCCTTGCAAGTCCTCGAGGGCAGGTGTTCTCTTTGGAGCCTGCATATATTGTGTCACATAGCTCTGACAGAAGATTCTCAGTAAATATATCTTGACCAATAAATAGATGAGCTCAGAAACACTTTAAAGGGAAAATGGTATTTTACTTGTTTCTTTGTAGAATGGTTTTGAATCTAGCCCACGTTTCTGCAATAAATCTGAATTATAAAGGGAAAGCTGGCTGGTTTGGACTTGTTGTGCTCTCTCCTTTCAGATGCGCTGGTAGCTATGGAAAAAGCCATGAAGAGAGACAAGATTATAGTCAATGACCGTCAGTTGGCTTGTGCTCGAATCGCTTCCGCAGAGGGTCAGGACTACCTGAAGGGAATGGCAGCGGCCGGGAACTATGCCTGGGTCAACCGCTCTTCCATGACCTTCTTAACCCGTCAGGTACAGTTGAGGTTGCTTGTCTGTTCCCAGTTATACATGATGAAGTTAAGTAATTTAAAACATAGTGTATTCAAATCTAAGCCTGTAGAATTTGGTTTTGGAAATGTATGTAATAGATATTCAAAATATTGGCGAAGTGTCCAAGCTTTCAGTGTGTCCTTAAGCTAACTCAGCAGGGTATCAGGAGAGGGGAGAAGAGAAGCCAGAATTATTCCTAGAATTTGCCTTGAGCAGCGGAGAGGGTAGAAGTGCCCTTCACTGAGATTCAGAAGGCTGAAGAAGAAGCACCTCTGACGGGTTTGGTCAAGACTAGTTGGAGTTTATGGAGTGGAGTTTGCTCTGTGGTCTAAAGACAGTTTTTGTCCTTTACATGAAGGTTAATAATTCTGCTATTTTTGAACTCTTAAATCCTTCACTCCCTTCCAACAAACCTTCCAGAATCAATAAGATAAGTTCTGAAGAGCTGGTTCTGCCACTTTTAACGTAAGCTTTTTTTCTCTTAGGCTTTTGCCAAGGTCTTCAACACAACCCCTGATGACTTGGACCTACATGTGATTTATGATGTTTCTCACAATATTGCCAAAGTAGAACAGCATGTGGTGGATGGAAAGGAACGGACTCTGTTAGTACACAGGAAGGGATCCACCCGAGCTTTCCCTCCTCACCATCCCCTCATTGCAGTTGATTACCAAGTACGTACTGAGCCATTTGTGGTTTTAAGCAGTGGGGGCATGATTTAGACAGTTCTAAATATGTAAGAATTTAAACAGGAAAGCAGCAATTGTGAAAAGAAAACAGTCTGTCATCCATGAGAACAGTGATTTCCAGTCTTCTCTGAAGCATGACTCCCCCCATCATCTGTGCTTGCAGTGTGCTGTAGTGCTGCATAGAGAATATTCTACTCCATTAAGATGCACTAAGAGTATCTTTTTAAGGCCTTTGAATGATTAGAAGACAGGATTAAGATTAAACTCAGTCTGTTTCATTCCTCTTATCCTTTTGGTGTCTGGCTGTGATAGAGTTAGAAAGACCCTTAACCTACCATTTCACAGATGAGGAAACAAGCCTGAGAGGGCAGATGCCTTGCTCGGGATGGTTCTTCCTAAAACACTTCACTACAAATTTGAGTTTTGCTTTGCTCTTACCTTCAGGCTGTCTTCTGCTGCCTTCCTGGTCCTCACATTTTTCCTCCCATCCTCTTCCCTTCCTTCTCAACTATCAAAGAATCAGAATAATATCTTAATATAGTTGTGAGCACAGTGCATTTAAAGGCCCTGGTTTCTCCACAGTCCTCCAATGCAAGAGGAAATTTAAATCTCAGACATAGGAAGCTCCTGCTTTTCTAAATTTTAACATGTTTGATTTGTGTGCTTCCTCAGCTCACTGGACAACCTGTGCTCATTGGCGGCACCATGGGAACCTGTAGCTATGTTCTCACTGGCACTGAGCAGGGCATGACCGAGACCTTTGGAACAACTTGTCATGGAGCGGTGAGTTATGAAAATAGAAAATTACTTAGAAATGTTCTCTTCAATGTAGTCATTGTTTTGCATTTTGACAGGTAAATGTACTTGGTTGAGCATTAACAAAGTTGAGGTTTGGGTTTGTCTTGTCTTCTACCTGAATTTTTCCCCGTAAATTGTCTGTCTAGTGAACTAACTGTCTAGTGAACTAACTGAGGTCACCAAGTATCTCGACCTTAGTGGGGTCATTGTACGGCCAGGGACTGTTCCTCAACTCTGTGAGTCCACAAAATCCAGATGGAGAAATTATCACACTACCGTAACTGATAAAACTTTACCTGATGCAAATTTACATCAAAATGTATCTCAATGATTCACAGACCTAGCCATTAGCATAATTTGTTCCTTACTGGGTGGGTCCACTCGAGATTTGGAGGATATGCCCCATTTTGCAAATCAGGACCCATGTGTAGACTGCACACCTATTTCAATATATTGCCTCTTCTAAGCCAGGGGTTGGTAAACTTTCTATAAAGCACCAGACAGTAAATATTTTAGGCTTTGGGGGCCATAAGATCTCTGTAGCAGCTATTCTGTTGTGCCATTTTAGTAGAAAAGCGGCCATAGACAGTACATAAACAAATAGGTATTGCTGTGCACTAATAAAACTGTATTTACAAAAACAGGTAATAGGCCAGATTTGGCCCACAAACCAGTTTTCCAGCTGCTTTTCTAAGCCATCAAAGTTCTTAGCTGGTGATGGAGTGGAAAATAGAAACTGTCTATGATACCTTCTCAGTAGGACAGAGCCTCACATATATATTAACCCTACTTCTTTTCCTCTGATCCTTTCTCATTTTCAGTTGCCTCCCAACTCCTAACTTTAACCCAGTGATCAAAACCATCTCCCCACACACATTAGCAGTGTCTCAGGGCATTTTCTGTTGTCGCAGTGGGGGAGGGGAATTGTGCTATTGGTATCTAGTGGGTAGAGGGCAAGGATGCCGCTAAACATCTTATAACGTATGGGACAGTCCCCACAACAGTTACCTCATCCAAGATGTCAGTAAGTGCTAAGGTGGAGAAACTGTTTTAAACCACAAAGAGCACAAAGTTTTTGTGATGATAGACATACTGATTACAATTTTAAGTTAACATATTTATATGTAATTGATAATTAGTAGTGATTAGATACACAAAACTAAGTCTTTAAATGCTAAATGCTTTGTAGATGTAAATTTGTCTTCCAAAAGGATGAGTCTTAAAACAAAAAGCACATTACAGTGTTGATTAAATAGAAAAAGACTCTCTTATTTCTTCTTTTAGTTTAAAAAGAAGTCAGGGAAAAGGCATATGATCCTAAGGGTTTAAATAATTGCTGGGATTGAACATAAATTGGAGCTCAGAATTTATAAATGAAGTTCATTCCTTTCCCAATCTAGGGCCGTGCACTGTCCCGAGCAAAGTCAAGGCGTAATTTAGATTTCCAGGACGTCCTAGACAAATTGGCAGACATGGGAATTGCGATCCGTGTTGCCTCACCCAAGCTGGTTATGGAAGAGGTAAGTGAAATTTTGATAAGTATTCAGCATAAAACTGTTTATAATTTATGCCAGTACCCGGAGACAGCAATTTTTAGTATTGCTAATAGAAATGGTTTTTTTAAAAGTAACGTCAGTTACAGTCTATCATTGTCTTCTCTTTTGTTTGGAGGTTAATTATGAGCTGGGTCCATAAGAATGATTTTTACCATTCATGTATAGTCTTTGTCTACATATTACAAGCTTTAAATTTAGTTTGAGCTGACTCATCTTAACCTTTCTTTTGCACAACTGTATACTTAACAGTTAAATTTGAAAGCAAATTTGAAAAGGTAGGGGGGGAAATGTTTGAGAAAATGGGTTTTTTTGATTCATAAGGGAGCAAAGATTTTGTTTAAATTACATGTATGTATATGTACACATATGTACATATTTAAATTAGAAGCAACATAACTTCCTTTTAAAAGTTTAAGAGAAAAGAAAAATTGTCATCAGAAATTCTGTGCCATGACATAACTATTACCTCCTTTTTTTAAGATGCTTATTGCCATTTTTTCCCTAAATGCTTTTTTAAACTGGTTATAATCATAGTTTACAAACATTTTATAGTCCTTTTTAAAATTTAACACATTATTATAATATTGTTTACGTCATTTTTAACGACTGAGAAATATTCTACTAGCTAAGTACCGTAAGTTTCTGCCCATCGTGGATATTCAAGTAGTTTCCACATCTTTGCTACTCTATATTAAGTTGTACTGTGTGTCTTCATGCCTGAATCTTTCCTCCAGATGTTTTAATAATTAGAGTGAAATCTCAAAAGCAGAATTACTGTGTTAAAGAGTATGACAAAGCTTTACTTTTTGTTTTTTTTGGGTTTTTTTTTTTTTGCGGTACACGGGCCTCTCACTGCTGTGACCTCTCCCGTTGCAGAGCACAGGCTCCGGACGCGCAGGCTCAGCGGCCATGGCTCACGGGCCCAGCCGCTCTGCGGCATGTGGGTTCTTCCCGGACCGGGACATGAACCCGCGTCCCCTGCATCGGCAGGCGGACTCTCAACCACTGCGCCACCAGGGAAGCCCCAAAGCTTTATTTTTTAACAACTTAATTTTTCACCTGATTTTAATTAAGAGGTTTTAGAAAATACCAAGAAGAAAACATCTAGAATTCCACAATCAGAGATAACCACTATTAACATTTGGTATACTTTTTACTTGCACATTTTACATATGATTTTTTTTCACTCATCCAGCTAATACTTATTAAACATCTGCCATAGTTAGGAACTGTTCTAGGTGCTAGGGATATTGCAGTGAACAAAACAAACATAAATCCTTTCCTGTGAAACTTACCAAATAGTAAAATGTATAGTGTGTAGAATGATGGTAAGTGCTACAAAGTAAAAATGGGAAGGGGGATAGGGAGAGACTGGGAGTGGGTGCAGTTTTAGATAGGGTGTAGTGAGGTGGTATTTGAGTGAAGACCTGAGAGGGGTAAGGGAACAGGCTATGTGGGTATCTAGGGGTAAGCTTTCCAGGCAGGGAGGATGGCAAGTGCAGAAACTCTGAGGCCTGATCACACTTGGAGGTTCAAGAAACGGTGTGGAGGCCAGCGTGACTGGAGCGAGCAAGAGGGAGAGGAGGTTAGAGAGGTAGGGTCACCAGATCGTGTGGGTCCTTGTTTTTTCCTTTACAAATGGATTTTTGCTCTTCCTCTGAGTGAGATGAGGGGAAGACTTGGGAGAATTTTGAGCAGAAGAATAACATGATCTAACTGATGTGTTTGCATGCTGTTGAGAAGAATCTAGAAGAGAAATTGAAGATGCCGGAAAGAGTGGGGAATTACTAGAGAAGTGTCCTTGAGTAGATGAAAGGAGATGGGATCTGGTGGGGTTGGTCTTTGCTAGGAGCTTAGGTAATTCATCCTTAATAAAAGGAGAGAAGGTACAGATGCTGGTAGTCAGGGAAGATATGGCAAGAGAGTTTATGGAGATTCTTTTCTGGTTGTTTCTGTTTTTTCAGTGTAATAGGAAGTAGGGCCAGCAACTGAGAGTGAGGATGCAGGAGAAGGTATAAAATCATCATCTAAGAAAGTGATTGGCCTAGTGAAATTTTGGGTGATTGCCAGGACAGCGTCAAGGGCCCACTTGAGCTTAAATTCGGTGGTTGGGTGTTTTTCAGCTACATCCAACTGTATAGGTGCTGGCATGAAATAGATGTTGAGTTTCCTTTAACCAGGGTTGCAAGTAAAGGAGAAGCAAGGTTGTTGAAGGGTGTTGCAAAGGGATTGTGGGTCTCGTGGGGTTAAAGGATTGTTGGAGGTGGAAACCTAGGCTGTCTGGGGTGCTGGGAGCTGAGACTGTGGAGGAGTTGTAATCGTTGGTTATGACGAGTTCTTGGGGATGACTGGGAGAGAATGGCAGAGGTAAACATTGAAGGAGAGGGAATCAAGAAACTAGGAAGCCAAGTTACTGAAAGAATCCTCTTCCTGGATATTGAAATCGTTCTGAATTACAGCAGGAGAGGGTGAGGGTGACCCAGGAGCTACAAAACTTTAAGTAACAATGGGGATCAGACTCTAGCAGATGATTGCAGCAACAAGAGTAGTGGGTGGTATAAATGGTGACTGCAACATTCAAAACTGGGAGAAAGGAGGGAGAATGGTCTGAAAGGAACCATGAAGAGCAAGGACACCTGTCCCACCTCTCAACCTAATGGCATGACCCAGTTTGGGAGAGAAAACAGCTACCACTTCAGAAAGTTGGAAGCGGAAGCGATATCGTCAGCGGAGGTCCATGTTTCAGCAAGAACAAGAAAGTGAAGGGAATGTTTAAAAAAGAAAGGAAGAAGTTCTTTGCCTTTGACTCAATGGAAGGAGTTCAGAGGCCACAGTGGAAATGTTTCAGAAACTGGAAGGGATTAGGAGATGGGCTAGAAAGGGGTGTGTACAGAGCCCCCACGGGAATCAGTCTGAGAGGCCTAAGCTTGCTGTGTTGACATGAATGGAGATAAAGGGTGTGTGTGGTGAGATTTGTTCTAATGGTGGCAAGACAGAAGGAAGGGGGGAGGTCTTACTAGAAACTCATAGAAATAAATTGTATGTGTTTGTATGTATGCCCATGTATGCATGCATATATGTAGTGTTAGTTATATATATGAATGTAATAATCTTTCCTTATTGTGAAGGTTATACATGGTCATTCCAGGAATTTTGATAACTGTAGAAATATCTAATAAAAGAAAATCAAAACTGCTAATAACTCCACCATCCAAAGACAGTTACCGCTAACAGGATGATTTGGTACATTTCCTTCCAGTTGGGTATTAGTGAATAAGCTTTATTCAATTACATTTACTGCTTTTCCTACTTATACAAGTGATATATGTTCTTTGGGGAAATTTAGAGAAATACAGAAAAAATATAAAACAAGATGAGAGTGTTATTATACTACTCCCTTACCAACACTGAGCTTAATCTTTTTTTAAACCTTTGCCTATTTGATAGGCAAAAAAAGAAAAAACAAAACCAACTCAGTACTGTTTGAATGTGCATTTTTTAAATTACAAGTGAACATTAATGCTTTTAAAGATTCCATTTTAAGTAGACTTTTCCTCCCCTGCAGGCACCTGAGTCTTATAAGAATGTGACTGATGTGGTGAACACCTGCCATGATGCCGGAATCAGCAAGAAGGCCATTAAACTGACACCGATTGCTGTTATCAAAGGATAGAACCCTGACGGCAGCCACTGGACACCACTGACCCTCACTGAAGTGGACGTGGACTGAAATTCTCTTCAGACATCAGACTCGAGATCTGACAGGTTCCAGGGTGTGCAGGTGTAGCTGCCCGTTCCAGAATGGCTGGTGGGGAGGCTCCTGATTCAGGAACCAATGTTGTAAACTTTCCTTCTGGGAGGAGTCACAATGCCTCCATTTGGAAGGGGATGTATATGCTTCCTCCCTGATTATCCCACAGGTTTTTAGGGAAGTCTGTTAGGGGGTGGGGGTAAGTCAAGAAACTGCCTTACTCAGTCATACAAGTCTTTAATCATCAGAATGAAGTTCTTTACACCAACCTTTGTTTCCAGCCTGAGAGGTGTCATGAAGAACATTGTATTAAATAGGAAGGTTTGGGAATGTTTCTTTTTGCCCTCTGATTGTCAGTTTATCCATTTAGCCACTCATATACCCCCTTCCCCTGCACTGAGCAAAACCCTAAATACCATTCTTACTTGGAGCATATAAAAGGGTCATAGCAAGATGTTAGATGGATAATGAGACACGTTATGGAGGGGTTATGTGTGGAGGCGTAGGGATAGGGACCCAAAAGAGAAAGTAATTCATCATAGACTTGCTACCTTTGTCATTCTAACTATAAGGCAGACTTCTGACTTCCGTGTAAAAATGGCATCAGCTGGTATCTTTAATTAGGCCTAGTCTGGCAGACTTTTCTTGAATAATAACTTGCACAGCAGCAGCAGAGAACCCTCAGATAATACAGATATCTTTACATTTATGATTGAATTATTATAAAAGCATCAAAAGGCCGCAGCTATGATGTTAATGGTTACTCTGTGTTGACAGGTTGGCTAGTCCTGTGCCACCTAATCAGATTAGGTATTATATATACTGTGACACCCAAAGATGTTAACGTTATAGGTTACTAAGGCCATAGTTGAGTCTAAATAGCCAGTAAAATAGAAGAATCTAATAAAGTTGTAATACGTTGTTTATATTTTGTGCTTAATGTTTTATGGCTTAGGATAATTAGTATTTTTTCTTGGTTCACTTTGGACAGTGCTTCTGTTTTCTGATTTTCTCCCTGGTTGCTTTCAGAGATGCACCCTAAAAGATATTCTTTTCTAACACTTATCTCTCAACATATAATAAAACCCCCCATTGGAGTGTCTTCTAAATGCTGTTTGGAAGACTAGAGAAAAGCAGACTTCCTCTGAAAAATGTATGATATGAAATAGCATGTCTTGACTCTGAGCACTCGGTAACTTTAATGGTTTTGATGGTAGAGTTTGAAAGTTATCAGTAAGTTAGTAATCGTAATGCGATAATTATGCATTAGTTATGCCTCCAGATTGGACCAGCAACTGTTGTGCACAGATGACTTAAGGATGTAGGTTACCTGTGAACGCCGGAGGGCATTTAAAGATGAGAAACAGGCTTCTGGCAAGTGCTAGATTCTCTAGAGATGAGGCAACACTGAGTGTCTGAGTGGACTTCCTCTGACTGGGCTTTCCCAATGATGTTGTTTGAAACAGATTCATAGCAAAGTCCTCTCCCAAAACTAACTGATGTCAGTGCAAGAAATGCTGCAGATCGTCTTAAATACATAGGTTGCGTTTTATTGGATGCTTTGAAAGTCACTCTTTGGGAAGGGAAGAGGGGAGCAGGTGAGGAGGAGAAACAGAGAAGGATGGTTTGTGCCATGGCATTTCTGTATTATAAGCTTTTCTTATATGTAGCATTTCTACCAAACTTGACCCTATTAATGACCTTGGAAAGTAATGGTTAATATTTTGAGTTCAAAAAGAAAACTACAAACATTGTTTTCCTTGTTCTAAAGATGTTATTTTCCCATTTGAGGCTAAAAGCCACTTAAAAGTGAATGTTCAAATGAAGCTGATGTAACGGACTGTTTTTACTGCCCTGAGTAAAAGAACCCCATGCCTGGGCACATGGACGCAGCTGGGAAAGCCCTTTGATAAGGCGCTGTCTGGTTTTCTCAGGCATGAAGATGAGTCTTATTACTATGCACATATTTGTCCCTTTTTCAGCCCTCTAAAGTCAGTAGGTTTATCATTAATATTTTCAAAAGCACTGCCGTTCACACATTGATGATGGGCTGTATCATTCCTGTCATCAGCATATGGTTGGGAAAACCAGTTCATGAGATATAAACAAAATATGAACATTCACTAATTTGCTAATTTTGTGAATATTTTGTGGAGCAACAAGGAACTGAAGATTCAGGAACTGAAGGTTTTTTTTTTTAGGTTTTCCTATTTTGTTTGCGTAAGACTGCTTTTTTCCCCTCATGTTCAGTTTAAAGTTTCTTTCTCCTATTTCTGAAAATTGCCTTTAAGCATCACCTATATTGCTGGAGTGTTTGCGACTCTCTGTGCCTGCTATTCCAATACACAACTAACATAGCCTCTCTGTCCGTACTTCTCACCTATGTCCTTATTGTTACATCTGCTCCATTGCTTGACTATGTGGGATTTTCATGTTGTCCAGAGAGCATGATTTGGGTCCATCTGGATCAGTTGAGTTTGAAGATGCTGTTAATTATTAATCAAGCACCTTGGAGTATGCAAAGTTGTTATGATAGATTCTGATCTTTAAAAGATCTTGCTTTAGGGCTTCCCTGGTGGCACAGTAGTTGAGAGTCCGCCTGCTGATGCAGGGGACACGGGTTCGTGCCCCGGTCCGGGAAGATCCCACATGCCGCGGAGCGGCTGGGCCCGTAAGCCATGGCTGCTGAGCCTGTACGTCCGGAGCCTGTGCTCTGCAACAGGAGAGGCCACAACGGTGAGAGGCCCACGTACAGCAAAAAAAAAAAAAAAAAAAAAAAAAAAAAAAAAGATCTTGCTTTAAAACTAATATCTGAAACACCAGTGATCCGAAGAGAAGATAATGTTATAAGGGGAACATGTCATAGAGAACTGAGTATTGATTGAAGTTGTACCTTGCGGACAGACATGTTGTAAATGAACAAAGTGCCAAGTATATCATAGGTGCTTAACACATTAAAAATCATCATTCCTGGGGTGAGGGATCAGAGAAAAAAAAAAAATCACCATTCCTGCTTTGCAGTTTACCCAACATTTTTACATATGGTTTTAGTCCTTAATAAATGAGGGAGGACTGACAGGCAGGGTCAACGCCCCTACTCAGCCTTGAAGCAGTTACAGAAGACTGACCATTGCCCCTTGCTTCCCATTAGAATGTGGGAGTAAAATCTCTGAGGGGGGGATGAAACAGGAGGTGAGGGGTCAGGGCACAACCTTTAAAAGAATGACATAGCCATAAGACATGACAAAAACTGGTTAGAACCAACTAGATCCAAGATGGTGAAAGATTCACCTTCCAATGGACCTTTGAGCCTCATTATATGCTCATTGTAATACATTAGCATATGCTAAATGACATGACACCCACAGGTGTCATGACAGTTCCTAGGCCGACCATCAAAGGTCAAAAAGTGAGTGGTGGCCCAGTTTCTGGAAATCTCCACCCCTTCTCCAAAATAGTTGGAATAATCCTCCCACTCCTTAGCCTATGAAATTACCCAGCCCATAAAAACTAACAACCCCATATTCCAGGGCCTCTAGCCTTTTGAGATGGACTGCATTCTGTATGTGGAATGTGTATCTCTCTAAATAAGTTCACTTCTTATCTAAAAGGAGGGAGGGAGGATTGTGTGAGCCATTCACTGGAATTTAATGAAGTTGTCAAGATAGGTATTATCGCATCATTACAAATTAGAATGAAGCCTCAAAGATCAAGCAGCTTGGGGACCTCCCTGGTGGTGCAGTGGTTAAGAATCCGCCTGCCAATGCAGGGGACATGGGTTTGATCCCTGGTCCGGGAAGATCCCACATGCCACGGAGTAACCAAGTCCGTGTGCCACAGCTACTGAGCCCGTGTGCCACAACTACTGAAGCCTGTGTGCCTAGAGCCCGTGCTCCACAACAAGAGAAGCCATCACAATGAGAAGCCCACGCACCACAACAAAGAGTAGCCCCCACTCGCTGCAACTAGAGAAGACCCAACGCAGCCAAAAATAAAACTTAAAAAAAAAATCAAACAGTTTGCCCAAGGGCACCAACTAATGACAAAGCCAGGCATAGAGAGCCAGGTGTTTTGACTCCCAAGTTTAATTTTTTTTTTTTTTTTTTAAATTTCTGTGTGCACCACGCAGCATGCGAGATCTTGGTTCCCCAACCAGGGATCAAACCTGCGCCCCCTGCAATGGAAATGCAGAGTCTTAAGCACTGGACCATGAGGGAATTGCCCCTGTTTTCTTGATGTCACACTGCCTCATTTAACCACTTTGTGCTGCTTTTTCTAATCAGTACAAGAACCAGCCAAGACCAGTCTGGAACTTTTAACATGGAGCACTCACAGAAATTTCTTTCAAATGGGATTAGTCTTCTTGCTTGGCCTTGTTGAGGCAGGTCAGATATCTTGACCACCATTAAGGATTCCGTGTGAACTATGAAGGTTTTATTCTGCTTGATGAATGTTTATAAAACAGGCCTCTCCTTTTGCTTTGTGTCCTAGCCCACAAATCAGCAAATGTCAGGTAGCCCTCAAAACACAGCATCTCTAGGGACCCCGGGACCCTGTAAACATTTGCCCTCTGTTGCTACATGTTTCTTTCCCAGAATGGGAGAAAAATTTGTGTATAATCAGGCACCAAGACACTTGCCCAAGTTACTGGGGGAAGGAGACCCCTTTGCTCTCGATTCTAAATCAGTATTTATTAATCAACAATAGTTTTATTCTTAACCGTGAGCAGAGCACTGTGTTAGATCCTAAGGAAGTTCACAAAGATTGTCATATTCTACCTTCAAGAACTTAGAGTCTAATTGAGAATGTGGAACAGATGTGCATACTTTTCAAACAAAAGCAACTCAAAGCAATTTAAGCATTGACTGATAAGTGTGAAGAATACGTGTTGTAGGGAAAAGACACTGAATTCCAGCCCATCGTTGTACACAGCCACGCTACTTCAGAGGGGTGTGTGTGCTCTAAGCCTCCACTTCCTCTTCTCCCATGCTGTCCTTGATTCTTCTTAATCCTGGCTGTGCCCTTACAACTCCAAGGAAACTACTCACCAACTTCACCAGTTGGTTGCTAGTTAGATGGACCAATTTTTGTTTGTATTTGCCTTGTGTAGTATTTGGTACTATTAATCACTCTTGGAACACTCCCTTAAAACGTTTTCACTGGGGGAATTCCCTGGCAGTCCAGTGGTTAGGACTCTGCACTTCCATTGCAGGAGGCACGGGTTTGATCCCTGGTCAGGGAACTAAGATCCCACAAGCCACACAGTGCAGCCAAAAAATTAAAAAATTTTATTTAAAACAAAAAAGTGTTCTCACTGGGCTACATCCTGGCCCTCTTCCCACTGTGCACATACTTCATGGCTCATTGTCAACCACTCCCATGGCTGGTGACCCCACGTTCACCTCTCCAACCCACACCTGCTGGACAGCTCCACCTAAAGATCCCATAGATACCTCAAAATCAACACGTAAATTCAACTCATCATTTTTCCTTCTTTCAAGATCTGTTCCCAGTCTCAGGGAAGACACTACCACCAGCCGATCACTTAAGCCAGAAATTAGTGTCTTCTTTGATTCTCGCCTCTCTTATTCTAATGCTTGGCTATCTCTAAAATGCTTTCCTCTCTTCATTTTCAGTGCCTACATCACTTACCTGTTCAGATTCTTATCTGCCATCTCTGAGACTATGCATTAGCTGGTAGCCTGCCCCGCATAAATCCTCTTTTCTTCCGGTAATAGAACCCATATGTTTCTTAGCGAACCATTCCGCCTCCATTCTCAGTTCATATGGTTTGTTGGGTGGACTGACTCCACCCCTAGACTCACACCTGGGTACCTGCATCACTTCCTCCGCCCCAAGCTCCCAGCCCCAGGAACTGGTTGAGGAATTGGCACATGATCCAGTTAGAATAAAAGCTAACTGGGAGTTTTTTCTGTTACCCAAGAGCAAGGTGCCCTTTTTCCCCTGGTGTTGCTAAGAGGATATGATGTAGGCCTGGGCCTCTTGCTGGCCATCTTGCCATTTGAGCAAACTTGCCTGAGAACTGGAACCCACATAAGGGAAAGCAGAGCTGAAAAAGCAGATTTGAACTGGACTTACCCTTTCCCAATAGCAGGATACCCTTGGACTTTTCAGTTATGTGAGAGGAAAAAAGTGTACCTTTGTGCTTAGGTCAGTTTGAGTTGAATTTTCTTACAACCATAAGATTCCTGGCTGGCACAGTGATCAGATGATGGAAGTAGGCAGGAAGAAAGGAGTCAGTTGAATCCACAGTTTCGCACCTGACGTACTGAAAGAAGGATGGCTCCCCTCTCAGAAACAGAGATTGCTGAGGAAAACTGATTTCAAGAGGGTCGTGAGTTTGGCATTAGACACATTGAATTTAAGGTGCTTCAGACCATGGAGGAGGCAACTGAAGATGTATTACAGGGGCTAAGAAGGGAGACTCTAAATGGATTGTTGGATTTCGGAGAAAGAGATTTTTCAGAACTCAGACTCTGAGGCAATCTAGCACCAGAGCATGAGAATCTTCCCTGATAATCTTAATAGTTAACATTTATTGAGCATTTCCTATAAGCTGGAGATTGTTTTAGGGCGGACATAGTTGAGATAGCAAAAGGAAATAACACCCCTCCAAGCTACCCAATAATAAGGAACCTGAAAAATGGTAGATCTGAAAGACTCAATAGGCGTTTCTTGAGATGTTAGTTGTGGTCCTTAAACTTGTGGAGGTCAGGGACGTTCTTTGAGAATCCAGTAAAAGCTAAGCTAGATCTCTCCCCAGAAAAATGTACAATCAATCACACAAAAGTTTGCATATAACTCATAGGGTTTACCGAGGTCTCTTTGTCAAATCACAAGGATGTGTGTGCGAGAGAGAGAGAGAGAGGGATAAAGACTGGAACATCT
Source organism: Stenella coeruleoalba (assembly GCF_951394435.1). Taxonomy (NCBI): domain Eukaryota; kingdom Metazoa; phylum Chordata; class Mammalia; order Artiodactyla; family Delphinidae; genus Stenella; species Stenella coeruleoalba. The sequence goes on from NC_137157.1 coordinate 14,822,907, forward strand.
TCTTGTGCCAGAAAATAAGGAAAAGCTCAATGAATAATGGGGACATGTAAAAGGAACCAGCTTGAAGGGGTTTCTCTACCCCTAGTCAAGTTAGAAACAACCTGAACACTCAGGAACAGTATTTATCAAAAATAATATTAATAGGTGACAACCTACTGAATGAGTCGATACTGATAAAAATAAATGAATAAATTAATTGAGAAAGTAGAGAAAGCTCTTCCTTATAGGAGAATGCCAACTAATAAATACGGAAGGACTAATGGAGATAGAGAATCAACATTTGGCAACCACTGTTGAGGTGACTGATGCAGATAGGAGTCGTCAATAAATATGAAGGCGAGTTGGTGGAAGTTTGATGAACAGGATATTGGCATAATATGAGAATACTTCTTCCTCCCTCAAAGACTAATCAATTACAAAGGTGAATTTAAGGTAGGGAAACCTGGCAGATTGATCAAGGTTAACATGGCCAATGGTGGGATGACTCACATCTCCTGGTGTGAGGCAGAGAGGAACACAGCACCATCTCTAAGATGTTCCTGTCAAGAACGCATGGCCTGAATCTGGTCATGAGCAAACATTGAAAACACCCAAGTTGAAGGTCATCCTACAGAACGAAAGCCTATGCACTCAAAACTGTCAAGGAAATGAAAGACAGGGAGAGGCTGACAAACTGTTTCAGACGGAAGGAGTCTGAAAAGACATAACAACTAACGGCAATGTATATTCCTGGATAGGATCCTGGACCAAAAAGGAAACACTGACATTGTTGGGACAGTTGGTGAAATTTGAATAAAATCTATAAACTGGCCAGTAGGGGTATACCAACGTTGATTTCTTGATTCATTGGTTATGTGGGGTGGTGTCTTTGTGTGATATTGTGATCTATAACAACTAACATAAATTTGGTCTTCACCCCTGGCTTTTGGCACAGAGCTCTTAAACCCTTGGAATTTCCTAAGTGATGAGTGATAAAGGTGTCTTGTTATTCATAACAAGCCCCTTTCAACCATATCAGAGTTTATACCGATGAGATAACTTTTGGAAAACCCCTAAGGAGGGGGGCTGGTTGCCAGGGGAGCCAACCACGTGATTAGTTGGTTGGAACTTTCAGCCCCAACCCTGGACCTCCAGGGAAATGTGAGGAGCTGGATATGGACTTCAATCACCAATGGCCAGTAGTTTAATCAATCATACCTATGTAATGAAGCCTCCATAAAGACCCAAAAGAGGTTCAGAGAGCTTCCACGTTGGTGAAACAGAACACATCCACGTGCCAATAGGGTAGCACACCTGAAACTCCACGAGGACAGAAGCTCCTGTGTTCAGGACCTTTCTGGACCTCTCCCTTTGTATCTCCTCATCTCGCTGTTCATTTGCACCCTTTAATATTCTTTGTAACAAACCAGTAATCTAGTAAGTAAACTGGTTTCCTGGGTTATGTGAACTGCCCTAGTAAATTAATCAAACCCAAGGAAGGGGGTCATGGGAACCTCTGATTTATAGCCAGTGGGTCAGAAGCACAGGTGACAACCTGGACTTGTGACTGGCATCTGAAGTGGGGGAAGATCTGTGGACAGAGCCTCTAACCTGTGGGATCTGATGCTGTCTCCAGGTACATAGTGTCAGAATTGAGTTATATTTGTAGGACAACCAGTGTCCACTGAGAATTAGAGAATTGCTTGGTGGTGTTGGAAAACACAGACCTCGACCTTGTTTGAGAGTGTGAATGAAAATTAACAGAGCTAAGACGCCGGCCAAACCCCCTGATGCTGCGCTCTGGGGCAGAGAAGGAGAGTGCCCAACACCCCACATGACTCAGACCTGACGCCCGTCCCTCAGGCAACTGCACCTGACCAGGAAGCCCCTGACAGGAGGCTGCCCCTCAGGAGTCTCTGGGGCCCGAGAAGAGGATCCCCCAACAGGACGCCCGACCCTCAGGTGACTCCATGACAGGATGGCTGCCCGAGCTGTGTGGCTGACAGGGTCTTGGTGCTCCGGCTGGGTGTCAGGCGTGAACCTCTGAGGTGGGAGAGCCGAGTTCAGGATATTGAACCACCAACCTCCCGGCCCCACGTAACATCAATCGGTGAGAGCTCTCCCAGAGATCTCCATCTCAACGCCAAGACCCAACTCCATTCAACAACCAGCAAGCTCCAGTGCTGGACACCCCATGCCAAACAGCTAGCAGGACAGGAACAAAACCCCACCCATTAGCAGAGAGGCTGCCTAAAATCATAATAAGTTCACAGACACCCCAAAACACACCACCGGACGCAGTCCTGCCATCAAAAAGACAAGAACCAGCCTCGTCCACCAGAGCACAGGCACCAGTGCCCTCCATCAGGAAGCCTACACAACCCACTGAACCAACCTTACCCACTGGGGGCAGACACCAAAAACAATGGGAACTACGAACCTTCGGTCTGCGAAAAGAAGACCCCAAACACAGTAAGTTAAGCAAAATGAGAAGACAGAAAAACACACAGCAGATGAAGGAGCAAGGTAAAGACCCACCAGACCAAACAAATGAAGAGAAAATAGGCAGTCTACCCGAAGAAGAATTCAGAGTAATGATAGTAAAGATGATCCAAAATCTTGGAAATAGAATGGAGAAAATACAAGAAGTGTTTAAGAAGGACTTAGAAGAACTAAAGAGCAAACAAACAATGATGAGCAGCACAATAAATGAAATTAAAAATTCTCTGGAAGGGATCCGTAGCAGAATAACTGAGGCAGAAGAACGGATAAGTGACCTGGAAGATAAAATAGTGGAACTAACTACCACAGAGCAGCATAAAGAAAACAGAATGAAAAGAATTGAGGACAGTCTCAGAGACCTCTGGGACAACATTAAATGCACCAACATTTGAATGATAGGAGTCCCAGAAGGAGAAGAGAAAAAGAAAGGGTCTGAGAAAATATTTGAAGAGATTATAGTTGAAAACTTCCTTAATATGGGAAAGGAAATAGTCAATCAAGTCCAGGAAGCACAGAGGGTCTCACACAGGATAAACCCAAAGAGAAACACGCCAAGACACATATTAATCAAACTGTCAAAAATTAAATACAAAGAAAAAATATTAAAAGCAAGGGAAAAGCAACAAATAACATACAAGGGAATCCCCATAAGGTTAACAGCTGATCCTTCAGCAGAAACTCTGCAAGCCAGAAGGGAGTGGCAGGACATATTTTAAGTGAGGAAAAGGAAAAACCTACAACCAAGATTACTCTGCCCAGCAAGGGTCTCATTCAGATTCAATGGAGAAATTAAAACCTTTACAGAAAGCAAAAGCTAAGAGAATTCACCACCAAACCAGCTTTACAACAAATGCTAAAGGAACTTCTCTAGGCAGGAAACACAAGAGAAGGAAAAAACCTACAATAACAAACCCAAAACAAGAAAATGGTAACAGGAACATGCATATCGATAATTACCTTAAATGTAAGTGGATTAAATGCTTCAACCAAAAGGCATAGACTGACTGAATGGATACAAAAACAAGACCTGTATATATGCTGTCTACAAGAGACCCACTTCAGACCTAGGGACACATACAGACTGAAAGTGAGGGGATGGAAAAAGATATTCCATTCAAATGGAAATCAAAAGAAAGCTGGAGTAGCAATTCTCATATCAGACAAAATAGACTTTAAAATAAAGACTATTATAAGAGACAAAGAAAGACACTACATAATGATCAAGGGATCAATCCAAGAAGAAGATATAACAATTGTGAATATGCACCCAACATAGGAGCACCTCAATACATAAGGCAAATGCTAACAGCCATAAAAGGGGAAATCGACAGTACCACTTTCACCAATGGACAGATCATCCAAAATGAAAATAAATAAGGAAACACAAGCTTTAAATGACACATTAAACAAGATGGACTTAATTGATATTTATATGACATTCCATCCAAAAACAACAGAATATGCTTTCTTCTCAAGTGCTCATGGAACATTCTCCAGGATAGATCATATCTTGGGTCACAAATCAAGCCTTGGTAAATTTAAGAAAATTGAAATCATATCAGGTATCTTTTCCAACCACAACACTATGAGACTAGATACCAATTACAGGAAAAAAAAAACTGTAAAACATACAAACACATGGAAGCTAAACAATGCAGTACTAAATAATTTGATTACTGAAGAAATCAAAGACGAAATCAAAAAATACCTAGAAGCAAATGACAAAACACGACCCAAAACCTATGGGATGCAGCAAAAGCAGTTCTAAGAGGGAAGTTTATAGCAATACAACCCTACCTCAAGAAACAAGAAAAATCTCAAATAACCTAACCTTACACCTACAGCAATTAGAAAAAGACCAAAAAAAAAAAAAAAAAAAAAAAAACCAAAGTTAGCAGAAGGAAAGAAATCATAAAGATCAGATCAGAAATAAATGAAAAAGAAATGAAGGAAATGATAACAAAGATCAATAAAACTAAAAGCTGGTTCTTTGAGAAGATAAACAAAATTGATAAACCATTAGCCAGACTCATCAAGAAAAAAAGGGAGAAGACTCAAATCAACAGAATTAGAAATGAAAAAGGAGAAGTAACAACTGACACTGCAGAAATACAAAGGATCATGAGAGATTACTACAAGCAACTATATGCCAATAAAATGGACAACCTGGAAGAAATGGACAAATTCTTAGAAAAGCACAACATTACGAGACTGAACCAGGAAGGAATAGAAAATATAAACAGACCAGTCACAAGCACTGAAATTGAAACTGTGATTAAAAATCTTCCAACAAACAAAAGCCCAGGACCAGATGGCTTCACAGGCGAATTCTGTCAAACATTTAGAGAAAAGCTAACACCTATCCTTCTCAAACTCTTCCAAAATATAGCAGAGGAAGGAACACTCCCAAACTCATTCTATGAGGCCACCATCATCCTGATACCAAAACCAGGCAAAGATGTCACAAAAAAAGAAAACTATAGGCCAATATCACTGATGAACATAGATGCAAAAATCCTCAACAAAATACTAGCAAACAGAATCCAACAGCACATTAAAAGGATCATACACCATGATCAAGTGGGGTTTATCCCAGGAATGCAAGGATTCTTCAATATACACAAATCTATCAATGTGAAACAACATATTAACAAATTGAAGGATAAAAACCATATGATAATCTCAATAGATGCAGAGAAATCTTTCGACAAAATTCAACACCTGTTTATGATAAAAATCCTCCAGAGGGACTTCCCTGGTGGTGCAGTGGTTAAGAATCCACCTGCCAATGCAGGGGACGGGTTCGAGCCCTGGTCTGGGAAGATCCCACATGCTGTGGCGCAACTAAGCCCATGCGCCACAACTACTGAAGCCCACGTGCCTAAAGCCTGAGCTCTGCAACAAGAGAAACCACTGCAATGAGAAGCCCACACACCGCAACAAAGAGTAGCCCCCGCTCAGTCCAACTAGAGAAAGCCCATGTGGGGCAATGAAGATCCAGCGCAACCAATAAATAAATAAAAATAAAATTAAACAACAAAAAACTACAATGAAATATCACCTGGTACTGTTCAGAATGGCCATCATGAAAAAATCTACGAACAATTGGGCTTCCCTGGTGGCACAGTGGTTGAGAGTCCGCCTGCCGATGCAGGGGACATGGGTTCGTGCCCCGGTCCGGGAGGATTCCACATGCTGCAGAGGGGCTGGGCCCGTGAGCCATGGCTGCTGAGCCTGCGCGTCCGGAGCCTGTGCTCCGCAGCGGGAGAGGCTACAACAGTGAGAGGCCCACGTACAGCAAAAATAAAAAATCTACAAATAGTAAATGCTGGAGACGGTGTGGAGAAAAGGGAACCCTCTTGCACTGTTGGTGGGAATGTAAATTGATACAGCCACTATGGAGAACAGTATGCATGTTCCTTAAAAAACTAAAAATAGAACTACCATATGACCCAGCAATCCCATTACTGGGCATATACCCTGAGAAAACCATAATTCAAAAAGAAGCATGTACCACAATGTTCATTGCAGCACTATTTACAATAGCCAGGACATGGAAGCAACCTAAGTGTCCACTGACAGATGAATGGATAAAGAAGATGTGGCACATATACACAATGGAATATTACTCAGCCGTAAAAAGAAATTGTGTTATTTGTAGCGAGGTGGATGGACCTAGATTCTGTCATACAGAGTGAAGTAAGTCAGAAAGAGAAAAAAAAATGCCTTATGCTAACACACATATATGGAATCTAAAAAAAAAAAAAAGGTTCTGAAGAACCTAGGGGCAGGAGAGGAATAAAGACGCAGACGTAGAGAATGGACTTGAGGACATGGGGAGGGGGAAGGGTAAGCTGGGACAAAGTGAGAGAGTGGCATGGACATATATACACTACCAAATGTAAAAGATAGCTGGTGGGAAGCAGCCACATAGCACAGGGAGATCAGCTCCGTGTTTTGTGACCACCTAGAGGGGTGGGAGGGAGACGCAAGAGGGAGGGGATATATGTATACGTATAGGTAATTCACTTTGTTATACAGCAGAAACGAACACAACATTGGAAAGCAATTATACTCCAATAAAGATGTTAAAAAAAAAATAAGAAAACAGAAACCTCATTTAAAATGGAGTCAGGAGGCCAGAAGAGGGAGCTCTCACGCCCACCACTTGCCATCAACTGCAGACCCCAACAGCAAGAAGATTACTACTTTACTACCCAGCAGGAGGAAAGAAGAATTTCTCCCGGCCCAGTGACAGACCAGCCAATGAGAGCCAGTCACGGCTCAGCTAATGAAAAGCTACTATACTTGGAACTCCCAGTTTCCTCCAGAGGATTCTTTGTTTATAACAGCCCCTCCCAATTTTCCCCTCTCCTTTATAAAAGAATCTTCTTCTCCTCTCTTCTCCCCAAGGGAGGCCAGCAGATGAACCACCCAGTTAATCTCACAGTCTCAATTGTGGGAAACAATAAATTGCTGTTGTAAATTTTAGAGTGACTTCTTACACATTAGAAAACCTAGTATGTTTCTATTTCCATCCTCATACTTGAGAATTTAATCAATATCAACTGACTTTATGCTGAATAGAATTTTCCGCAAATTGGATAGTGTATTTCTCTGCAAAGCGATCCCTAACTTTCATTGGAGAATTGATTTGCATATGGGTTAATAGTGATAATAGCACTTTTTAGAGAGATATTTTACTTATGTAGCTTCATTTGGCCTTTACCACAACCCTGTGAGATGGAATAGGGGTTACTATCCTTAATTTTACAGATGAGAAAAATAGGTTCAGAGCAGTCCTGTCACTTGCCCAAGGAAACAACCAATAAGTGAAGTCAGGACTGGAACACAGGTCCTTTCTACTCCGTCAAGGTGCAGCTAGTGTCATGGGCCTCTGTGAGGAACACTGGGCTTACCTGCAGATGTCAAACCGAAATTACATCAGGAAGTGTTCTAATGTTCTGAATCAACTTTGGTTGCTGTGAATGTGAAAGGGGATTGATGGGGATCCCCTTATCAAGTAGGACCCCACTTTATTCCATTTGTCCCTCGTTTTTTTACATGGATATTGAGTTGAGTGTGGTAACCATGGGTCTCAAACAAGAAGAGCTTACAGGGGAACTTAATGCCAGTCTTCAGATACGCTGGTCTGATTGAAAGTTGTCTAGTCATTTAAATCTGCACAGGGCTGCTTTAGAACAGTAGAAGGAGAAGAGATGTTGATTGAAAATTAGAGTGAAAAGTAATTGAATTACAAAAATCCTTGCCTTATTTTTCTTGGCCATTATCACCACCTGAAGCATATTTATGCTTGTTTACTGATTTTCTTCCTCTCCTAAAATTAAGCTCCATGTAGGCAACCAGTAAATATTTACTGATTGATGAATGGGTGGATGGACAGATGGATGGATGAAGACCAACCAGAGACAGTTTACTACCACTGATCTGTATGATATGCTACTTAACCTCTCTACGCTTCACTTCCTCATCTTTAAAATGGAAGTGGTACACATACCTTGTAGGATGGTTGTGAAGATCAGATGAGAATAATACATAGAAGGGCTAGCCTCCTGTCTGGTAGGCCCTCAGGAAATGTCAACTGGTGGAGAATTTCTGTCATTAGAGGTCTTTTAAGAGAGAACAGATATGCTTCTGCCCTGCATGGTTTAATTCTTCATTTCACTAAAATCCCTGGGGTTGAATCAGGTCATTTCCCAAGGCCCTTTCTAGTCCTGTGACTCTGAGATAGGATTCCTTCTTCAGAGATGTTTCCACTGTCAGGGAAATGAGAAATGTCTTCAGCAGTGGCCCCCTCAAGGCTTGCTCTGCAGGCAAAAACCAGTTTGGAGAGTTTCATCGTCTGGACACACTTCGTTCTGCCACAACTGCAGTTTCATTTTAGCTGTGGTTAATGACAGTGAGTAACCCCACATGAGAAGGCCGCTGACAGGTTTTCAGCAAAGGACACGGCTAAATAGCTACGAAAGGATTAAAGACCAATCTCACCACCCAGAGAGCCTGCGTGTAAAACGCATACACAGCCCAGCGATGATAATCAAAGAGCTGGGAATGGTTCTATGGTTTCATGGACCAATAAAGAAAATGTAAAGCAATTTCAGGCCCTCTGCCCTCTTCCAGCAGTCTGTCCGCCTCACATGGAGATAAAAGGGCCGGTGATGCCTGAAAGAGAAGGGTGGAGAAGTGATCATTCTGCAGAGAAGGAGTCCGCTGAGCCACATTTCCATCAAAAGTCTCATTCCCAGGGCGACAAGTGGGATTGTTATCCATTTTGGGAGAAAATGATAACTTTGGGAGCATTGAAAAAAACCTTCAGAGGTTTCAAAAGCTCAGAAAGCTTTTGAAATGCACCATCTGAAACCGTGGTTGGCTATAGCCGGGTAACGCTGACTCATCCTATGAAACGCCTTCCCCAGTCTGATGGGACTTTGCTCTCAAATTCAATTAAGACTTATAGCACCTGGAGTCAGGAGGATGAGAGTTAAATTCAAGTGTCCTGAGTTGAAGTTATGTTACCCAAAAATCACAAACGTCTAGGCCAAAGGAGCAGACCCCGTCTCTTCAGATCTAGATAACTGAAGGGCATCTCAGTTCTCCTCGCCTCCAAACTTTGTTCCTTTTTCCTAGGTTACTTTATTCTTCTTGTCTCCAGAAATAATTCCACAAAGGGAAGAAAATAAGATACTGTTTTCTTCTTTCTCATCAGTGCTTGATCCACTGCAGTTACTTTATACCGGTTGTTCTGTAAATGCTATTCTACATGAGAATTTTTTTTAATTAATTAATTTATTTATTTATTTATTTTTGGCCGTGTTGGTTCTTCGTTGCTGCGTGCGGGCTTTCTCTAGTTGCGGCGAGCGGGGGCTACTCTTCGTCACAGTGCACGGGCTTCTCATTGCAGTGGCTTCTCTTGTTGTGGAGCACGGGCTCTTCGGCATGTGGGCTGAGTAGTTGTGGCTCGCAGGCTCTAGAGTGCAGGCTCAGTAGTCGTGGCTCATGGGCTTATTTGCTCCACAGCATGTGGGATCTTCCCGAACCAGGGCTTGAACCTGTGTCTTCTGCGTTGGCAGGCGAATTCTTAACCACTGAGCCACCAGGGAAATCCCTCTAGTGATCTTTCAATGGCTAAATCCAATGCATCCCTCTCACCCTTAAATTCCCTGACATCTCTGAATCACTTGATGCTGTCCACTGCCTCCTTCTTACAAAATGAAATCTTCATTTAATTGCCATGATCTCACACCAGCCTGGTTCTCCTTCCAACTTCTCAGTCCTCTTCAAAGACATTTTTTCTTCTGCCACTCCTTCAGTGTAGGCCTGCCCGGCTTTCTTCTCTCCCTGGGAGATCTCATCTACTCCTACTGCTGCTTATATGTTTATGCCTCTCAATCTACAGCTGTCCTTGACTTCCCTCCTGACCACACTGTCAGCATTTCCGGGCAGGAGTAACCTATTAATATTTTAAACCCAGCATCTCCAAATCAAGACAGGTACCTTTTCAATCTGCCTCTCTTTCTGCATTCCCAACTTCAGTTAGTGGGAACTCACTAGAGTTGTCTCTAACTTCTTCCTCTTCTTCATCCCCAGCCCTGTCCTCTGAGTAGCCAAGACCTATTAGTGCTACTCCCACATCACCTCCTCATCCATCCATCCCTTCCTTCCCATCCCCACCACCACTGCCTTCATTTAAGCCCTCACTTCCTCTTCCTTCATTATTGCAATACCCCATCAGTTTGCTGCTTCCTGCCACCAGAGTGATTCTCAGCCACAGCGATGAACAGTTCACCCTCTCTGCAAGCCAAAAAAACCCATTTTTTTTCAATAGTTCCCCATTGTCTTAAAAATAAAGTTCAAGTTATTTTAGCCGGGCTTTCAATGCTTTCTAGAACCTAGTCTCAGCCGTCATTTCTAATCTCCTATTACTCGGCTTCTATTCTCCAAACACAGTTCCTTGCTTCTATGTAGGAATCCAGTCGATTCCCCGCTAGATGCTCTGCCTGTAATTGTTCCCCTTGGATTCTCTGCCTGTAATTCTCATTCCATTTTCACCTGCCCAATGCTATATCCCCCAAAGCCTTCCCTCCGAGTCCTCTGCTCACCTGAAGTTAGAACAAATCCCTCTTTTCTCTGTATCCTCATAGCATTTTTCATTTTGGACCCCAGTTGTAACACTTACACCTTTTTACCTCATATTCAGGTGAAATGGGTTCATTTTTCCTCCAGATTGTAAGATTCTTCAAAGTCCACTCCACAGAAGATTATGAAGTTTGTGCTTTTTAAAATTAAGCGTTGTAACAGCAACTAGACTCAAAGTGTAAACTGCAGCTCTGGGACTGGATCTTTCTAGAGGGAGAATATGATACAGAAGCATAGAGCCATTGCACTGTGTGGCAGGAAGTGGGCATGTCTTACCGCCATTTGTTTCCCCTAGTCTAGGACTTTGCACATGTCAGAAGAATGGCATGTTCTAGCTGGAAGGCCTAAAAGATCATGCAGTCCAGTCTTCACGTGCCCTAGCATAGGGAACTGAGATCACTAAAGTTAGGGACTCGCCCAAGGTCACCAGATCAGTGAAAGGCCAAGCCTGAGGGCACACTCTCCCACACCCCTCTACAGCCCCTCCTTCTTTGCACCCAAGGGATGGGGGTGAGGTGTCACAGTTATTAATCAGTGTTATGAATATTCTAAAAGCAATACAATGTAATCAATGGATATGTCTGGGCTGAGTGTCCAAAGAAATAGGGAAGATCTTGAAGGACTTGCAATGTTTCTCCTTTCATGAATGCATCATTTCCATAAAACTCCTCTCCACTCCATTGATGCTACGCAGCCTGCGGGATCCTAGTTCCCTGAATAAACCCGAGCCTTGGGCAGTGAAAGCATGGAGTCCTAACCACTGGACAGCCAGGGGGTTCCCGAGAGTCAAATTGTTCTGTGGTTCATTAAGTGTTCAGTCACAGAAAAAGGGAAGACTAAACATTTTAAAAGGTCTCATTCCTGGATTGGTGCTCCTCCTGTAAGCCATTAGGAAAGTTCCAGAAAAACTGCCTGATTTTTTTTTTTTCCTCTAAAAAAAGTTACATGATTGAGATAGGATTTTTTTTTTCCAAAAGGTTTCTCAAAATCATTGCTTTATTCTCAATAGGACTTATTTTTTTTCAATAGGACTTTAAAGAAAAGTCTCATTAGAAGTCTCTCAAGAAATTTTATCCAGAAAAAAAATTCTCTTTTAAAACTGCCTTTGTCCTTCTCTTTATAAACCACTCATGTCAGCCAAGTATATTATACTTATTCACACATTTTATACACATATTTTGAAGAAGTAAATGAAGAAATCTTTATTTCTTTTTTCCTGCATTAAAAGCAACCACATAACCTGTATAGATTAAACAAAATATACTCTTTTATTATTATTCCTACTTTAGAAAAGAGAATGTCAAGGTTCTCACCCATTAGCTGGAGCAGAAAAAAGGAATAAAGAGTGTTATTACTGTCCAACGAATACCCCTAAAAAAGTATCTCAAGGTTCTCCAATTAACAACTTGATTAATTAGCCTCTTCTTCAACACAGCCAGGAGGTAACATGAGTGCTTTCCCTTTTTCTTTTCTTTTTCCCCCTAATTAGCAAATATATCTTACCTATACTTGCTTCACTGAAACCTGCACTGGAGTAAGAACCAGCCTGGAGAAAAAATGGATACATTATAGGAGTTTGTCAGAATGTAACTAAGTAATGGGTAAGAGAAAATAGCTGTTCCATCTTGCTCATTCAAACCACAGAGCTCTGCCTGCTTCTAAAGAAAAAGTAGTTTGGTAGTAAATCATTGCACAACATTTATCTGAGCAGTAAGAAACAATAGAATCCCATAATAATTCATCATCATAAATATTAGTAGTAATGCATTTCAACATGGATTCAGCATTCCATCAGTCATGTCCCCTAGAACCTTACAATAGAAGACAGAACCCTAATAAAGTGTGGTTTACTCCATCCTTCTGAACACTGAAGAAATCACACTCACTCCATCTAGACATCATTTTTAACCAGGCTTACTCTCCGTATAGCTAATGAATAGTACTTCCTCCAAACACTAACGCTAACACTACTAACTTAATCATTGGATTGTAGCTTGCAGATGACCAAGGTCTGTAACCTATGCTTCTGTGAAGTAGTGGAATGAGGAGGAGGAACCTGAGTTGCAGAGAGGTTAAGAAGCATTTGCTGGTCACCTAGCTAGCAAATGACAGGGCAAGGGAGAGCACAGTCAGGTAGAAAGCAAGCCTGGGCTTCAGGGTCAGGCAGACTTAGGACTGGATCTCAGCTCACCTAATTCTAGCAACACTAACCTGGGCAAGGCATGTAACCTCTCCCAGCCTTTTTTTTTTTTTTTTAAACTACAAATATGTATAATACCCACTTCACAGATTTATGAGAATAAACAGGACAAAATGTGAAAACCACACAACAAAATTTCTGGCACATAAAAGATGTTTATTGTTTATTTGCTTCCCTCTGTTTACACATCTGCAGAAAGGGGGTAATAAAACCTACCTCAGTGTGGGACTTAATGAAATAATACCTGGAAAGGGCTCAGCACTGTTAGTTTTCTCTTTGTCCTCTTCCCAGCACCCCCAAGCCCCCTCACCCCCAGAGCAAAGCTGTCTCCAGGGAAAGGGACAGTCAGCATATTAGAAGACTTTTAGGAAGTTTATATGCCAACAAGCATTTGACTTACCTACTGAACTTATAATTGTTTCTCAGGAAAAAAAAGACCAGAATTAAATATTTTTAAAAGACTTCTAGAGTCACTAGACAATTTCAGTATAGCTGGAAGCCCTCAAGGTGATAAAAGTATGAGAATGTCCCAACGTCAATCCCTCCCATTCAACCATCTAAGCGTTTCCTTTTTTTTTTTTTTTTAAGGTCACAGTGTCACTTTAACAGAAAGGTAGATGGAGTGAGAACAAGGGGGTGGAGGTGAGGGGTGCAAAGAAAAGGAAAATGAAAACACAACGCACAAGACACCTGAGAGGAAAAGTAAGTTTTCATACAAATCTTGAGTTCTCTTCCAAAAAAAGATCATTGCCACTGACACGTTACTATCTGCTAGATGCTATGAAGCTCCCACACGACCACTCTTGATAAAACAGGATGTTTCCAATATGGAATGTCCTTTCTAGCACCGCCATCCACACGCTTAGTCAACAGCACAGGCTGGCCTGGCCGCGTGCTCTGGCAAACGTGTTCCCAGGTGTCAGCTTTGGGCCACCTTCCTCCAAAGCACGGTGTCAATTACATTTCACATCAATTCCCAAATGAAGGAATGCAGGAAAAACCTTCCGCTCATCTTAAGGGCTGTTAGTTAGCTAGTTTTGGAAAGTTCTTCTTTGGTTAAGATTGGATTTGTTTCAGTATTTACGTCCCTAATTTACCCACCCCGCTGACTGTGGCAAATCCTCGTTGTTTTCGCCCTTTGAGGAGTTCAGAGTCTGGTACAGTTTGTCTTTGAGAAGTACAGGAAGAGTTTCATAAGCATCTTTCAGTTGCAGGCACATAACCAATAGGGGGGGTGGAGGGGGTGGAAACAACTAGAATGTCAAAATCTTTTTTTCCCCCTAAAGCACTCATTTCTTTTTCCTAAGATTTAGTTCTGGAGAAAAGAAAAAAAAAAAAAAACAGATTGCAAATGCAAACCACCTCCGGAGGGAACCTTAGAGCAGACTCCAAAAGCGCGCGGCGCAGCGGGAGGGGTCCGGGCCGGCCCAGCGCTCGCTAACAGGCCCCCTCCTCGGGCTCGCTGCTGGGCGAAGGCGCCGACGAGGCCTTGGACTCGCCGTCGCTGTTGCATTCGGCCCTGAGTGAGGAGCCGGCGCCGGCCGCGCCCTCCTGACCCCGCGCGTGGCGCTCCAGCAGCTCCTGGAGGTGCTTGATGTAACGGATGGCGGCGCGGAGCGTCTCCACTTTGCTGAGGCGCTTGTCCGCCAGCTCGCGGGGCAGGTGAGCTCGGAGGCGCGCGTAGCCCTCGTTCACGCAGCGCACCCTTTGCCGCTCGCGTTCGTTGCGCTTGCGGAGGAAGGCGGGCTCGAAGGCGCCGTCCAGCGGCAGGGGCAAGTACGGCCGCCGCGGGGCGCAGCCGCCCCGCTCCCAGCACGCGGCGTCCAGACGCAAGGAGACCCTGAAGGGGTCCCGCAGGGGAAGGCGGGGCAGGGACCCAGGCACGCCCATGGGCCCCGGGAGCAGGTGGTACGGCAGGGTCAGCAGTCCGGCCTGTTTACGTTTCTCCATCATCCGCCGAAAAGCGAACCAATCACTCCAGAGGTGAATCTCTCAGCAGAAGACTGAAAATAAATCTTCAAAGCGGAGATGCTGGTCCATTCAGACTGCCTAGCACCGCCGCTGGTCTGCTTCTGGAAAAGGTTCTGGATCCGGAAGCTAGGTTCCAGAACAGGCTTCACGGAAACGTTGCATGATTCCCTAAGTTCATTGTACTCCTCGATCTTTTTATAATGATCCAGGCGGAGGTGATAGGCAAAGATTTAGGCGACCCCCCCCAATCCACACTTCAAACCCTGTCTTCCCTTCTGATCTTATTTCAAAAGATTACAAAAGGGGTTCCTCTACGCGGTCCCCTAGCCTGGAAATGTGAGCGCACACCAAACATATAGTAATCTTCCAAAGCCACCAAAGCTTTTCAATTACTGTAATCCACCGCTCTGTGTCTTCATGAACATAGGACTCGTCAAGGTTTCAGAAGAGCTCCTCCCAGGAACCAACAGATCTCCTGGCGGCTGAGCGAAAGTTTACCAGAGGCTTTCTCCTTGAAAATCAAGACTTGACTGCCCTTTGTGGTTTCCGGCGTCCAGGGCTAATGGAAAGAGCTTTTAGGCTGTTTGCAAACTTACACTTGCTCTTTCATTTCTGGAGAGGTGGAGAGAAGACCTCATCAAAGGGAAGAGTGCTCCCTTGTGGTTATAAAATGTGTCAAGTTAAGGAGGACCCCAGGGAAGTCTTGAGGGTTTTCTTCTCCAAAACCAAAACTTTTAAAAACCCAAGTAGACATTTTTTGAAGAGAACAGAAAAGAAACATACTTTAGCAACAAATATAAGGGTCTGCATATTATTATGTTGAACACGGGGGCCGTGATGTATTTGTGCTACTTTTTAAGAGCACATCAAAAGACTGAGCAGTAACAAACACTTTTAGCCAGAGTTATTTCTCACAGTGCTTACTGTAAACACAGCTTAAGCACTGCTTCCCGACCTCTTCTGATCCCACCCAGGATATAAGGACATCAGCTTCCCATAGTGTAAAGAGTATATTTCTATTGTATTCTTTTTGTCTTAAAAAAAAAAGATGTAATTTATTTTCTCCCTTGGGGGTAAGAAAGCAACATTTGAAAGGTGGAGAGCCCCAGTTCCGAGGAGAAAGGATGATGGCTTTGAAGATTTGTCTTTCTAACACACAACCAAAAAATGAATAATTAATCCACCGTGTTAGTGAAGGGCTTTGAAGATGAAAGTGTCATTAAAAATCCAACTGTACTGGTTAATGTCAAAGAATGTGTTATCACACTGAAAATCAGATTTCCTGTTCTGCAAACCAGCACATTAAAGGCAGCTTCTACTTTAAAAGTCTGACTTAAAAACAAGAGAAGCAAAAACCCCCTACGTTTTCAATCAGACTTTCTGCCTATTCCTCGGGAGCCAAGGTGTCGCCCTAACATGTTTTTTTGACAAGTCCTACGCTTCCCTGTTTACTCTGATGATCTGCCTGAAGCAATTGGAAAAACACTTCCATCAAGGCAAGTAAAATAGAAACAATTATTCCTTTCAGGCATAAGTTAGTCACATTTTAAAAGGTGTAGCTCCCTCTGAGGCTTGTACCAGTAAACAAACATATGTCATCTTGATTTCTCAGTAGAGTTGAGACCTATCAGGAGGAAGCCCTACTGGGCGAAAAGCCCACCAGAGAGGCAGACAATTAGACCACAAGGAGCTTTTGGGCCATGTCAAAGATGTTGGCCATTACTCTAAGAGTGATGGGAAATAAATGAGGTGTTTTGAGCAGACAGGTGACGTGGTAAGATTTGTTTTTCTAAAAGATCACTGCAGAATGCAGAATAGATTGGAGGGGAACAAAAAAGAGAAGAGTTAAGATACCATTTTTCATCCTCAGATTGGCAAAAATTTAAAAGATTGCTAATAAGGATTGGGGGAAAGGGCAGAAGCATAAATTGCTGCAAGCTTTTGGGAAAATAATATTAATAGTGCACATCACATATCCTTTGACTCAGAGTTCTCTACAATTTTATCCTGCAAAAATAAATGCACCAGTATGGATTTATATGTACAATAATATTTATTACAGCATTGTTTGTAGTGATTAAAACAAGAGAATAAATGGAAATAGAGTGAATGTCCATCAATAGGGAAAGGGCTAATCCTTTTAACATACTGTCTTATTAAAAATAAGGAGTTAGATCTATATGTAAGAACTTGCAGAGATGTCCATAACACGATAAGTGAAAAAAAGCAAATGGTAGGGTAACGTATGCAGCATGAACTTAAAACAAACTATTCTGCACGATGTCTTTACATGAGCACAGAGAAAAAAGTAGAAAGACACACTCTAAACTTTTGTCATTGGTTGCCTAAAAAAGGTGGCATTGGGGGGCTTCCCTGGTGGTGCAGTGGTTGAGAGTCCGCCTGCCGATGCAGGGGACACGGGTTCGTGCCCCGGTCCGGGAAGATCCCACATGCCGCGGAGCGGCTGGGCCCGTGAGCCATGGCCGCTGAGCCTGCGCGTCCGGAGCCTGTGCTCCGCAACGGGAGACGCCACAACAGTGAGAGGCCCGCGAACCGCAAAAAAAAAAAAAAAAAAAAAAAGGTGGCATTGGGGATGGGGGAGTGGTTCACTTTTCTTTATGGATATTTCTACTATTTAAAGTATTACAAAGAACAAATATTACTTTTGATTTTCTCTGATCTAGTGAACTTTAAAATACTAAGGTAAAATATACAGAAAACTCAAATGATACCCTGGTCTGACCTAAACGAACAGATTTATCATTAAAATTTAAAGTTCTTGAGCCAAGTTTTCTGGCTTCTTATAAATTCTGTCTCTGAGGAATAAATATCTACAGGATTTTTTTTTTTTCCCACTACTAATACCACAATCAACAATGGCCGGACCCTGATCCTATAGTGGTCTTTTTAGAGGGTCCAAGTAGTGTTAGGATTACTACATGATCTATATGGTCACAAAGAATGCTGACACTCTTTCTTACACTTTTTGAAGGTGCACGTGCATTGGAAATAAGTGGTTTTCCCAGTGAGATCCCAGTGAGAGAAGCATCATTTTACTCGCACAATGTGCGTGAGTGTGTATGTGGGGGGGGGGGTATGGGGGCAGGGGCTGCCTTCTTTCTTATATAAGAGATCAAAAGAGGAGATTCTGACTCCCCATCACTCCCCAGTCAGTTTTCATCCAGACAAATGTTCTCGCCAACTTTAAAGATGTCTTTCTTAAGACTGGCTAGATCAAGTTACAGATAGGCAAAACCGCCAAGAGCGTTTGGGACTAGGGTTATGTAGTCCTACTTAGATCTGCTTGTAAAAGGGGAGATGGGATTCACCCAGGCTCAGGAGATTTAAAGGTATCTCTAAGGCCAAGGAAAACTTCCACCCCTAAAACTCAGACAGGTCTCTCATCACTTGCTTGAAATATGTGAGATAAAGAGACTTAGATTGGCCCTTCTTGTGAAGTATTTGATATCACATTGTAGATTTTGGTATCCTAAACCCATGGCACAGAGGGCTGCTTACCCCCTGGCCCCATACCTGCAATTTGCATCAGCTGCCACTGATGGGGGAACAGGGAAACATATGTATTACCTCGTGATCCAAGTAAGATTTATCACAGGTGTAGTTACATAAATCTCAAATTGATGCTCTAACACAATTCTATCCAATTAGTTCTTTTCTATATAGCCCAAGTATAAACTGTTTGTATTACCATTTGCAGCATTCACCAGGAGTCTTCTCAGGCACAACTAAACTTCAAGATTCATTAAGACTACCATGGGCCACATTTAGCATCAGATTCATTTGGAAGGATTTAGGTCAGGAACAATAGCTCTGAGCAGGGCAGAATTAGGTGTTATACCTCCCAGGGAGTCCTTGCAGTAATCTATGCAGATATCTACATAGCTGCTCCCCCTTAATCCACCTGCGGCCAAGTGACAGCTCAGGTGCAAAGCAAGACCACTCACATCAGACCAGTGTGGCAGCTGCCCTGACTTGGATGTCTGGTACCCCTCAGGGAGCCAGTATGTCTTGTAAAGACCCCATAGGCATAGCTTCCAGGGACCTCGCCACGGGCCCAATTAGAGTCTTCACACTCAGAAAAGCCCAAAGCTATGCTCCCCCACCAGCTATAGTTGTGGCAACCCAGATGCAATCTAACAATCAGGTAATTGCTTTAATATAAGTCAGGCTGCCTAACAACATAGCTGACATTCGATCTTTATTAGGTTTCAGAGAAACAGATAACAGCAAGTTAACCGAAGGTCAAATTGTTGTGCAAGAAGAGGAAAAGTTTTATTAATCCTTTACCCACACCATAACATTCTATTTTAAAGATAATATAATTTACAGCAAGATTTAAAGAACCACAAATATTTAGGTACAATTTATTACTGTTTTTATTCTGAACTTCTCAAACACTATTTGCATTTTAACCTTGCCTATGCAGTCTTTTATTGAATAGAAATCTAAAACTTTGATGTAGTCAGATCCATTAATCCTTCCCTTGTGGTTTTTGTCTTTTCTCTCTTGCTTAAGGCTACCTTCTCCTACCACACATTTACAAGGCCTTTCCTCGTCTATGTGGCATCTTGGTGTGAATCAGAAAAATGTACCACATTCAAGGCTTGGAGAATGGATGGCTGACTTTGCAATTTATCTGAAAGAACTATTGAGCAAGGATGCCCAAATTTGGAAAAGAAGAGGAAAGTAACGTGCACGTTTAAAAAAAGTTATTTATTTATTCATTCATTTTGGGCTGCACTGGGTCTTCGGTGCTGGGCGCAGGCTTTTCTCTAGTTGCGGCGAGCGGGGGCTACTCTTCGTTGCAGTGCATCGGCTTCTCAGTGCGGTGGCTTCTCTTGTTACAGAGCACGGGCTCTAGGCACGCGGGCTTCAGTAGTTGTGGCTCGCGGGCTCAGTAGTTGTGGCTCACGGGCTCTAGAGCATAGGCTCAGTAGTTGTGGCTCATGGGCTTAGTTGCTCCGCGGCATGTGGGATCTTCCCGGACCAGGGCTCAAACCCGTGTTTCCTGCATTGGCAGGAGGATTCTTAACCGCTGTGCCACCAGGGAAACCCAACATGCACTTTTAATATCCGTGAGAGAGGAAAACTTTGGGATTCTAATTGGGATTGTGTTAAATATACAGATTAATTTGGAGAGAATTTACTTTTTTTTTAACATTGAATCTCTCCTATATGAACATAGTAGAACTCATTTATTCAGGCCTTCTTTTTGCCCTTTAATAAAGTTTCATATGTTTCTTCATGTAGATCTTACATGCTTCTTGTTATGGTTATCTCAGGATGTTTTACAGGTGTGATTGCTGCTGTGAATAGAATTTTTTCAAAGCTATTGACTTATTTCATGTTAATTTTTAATCCAGTCATCTCATGATCTCTCTTACTAGTTCTAATGATTTTTAAATGAGTGAAAATCTACATATAGTTAAACTCTCATATATTAAATACATCATTCAATGAGTTTTGATATATGTATACACTTGTGAAACAACACCCCACTCAAGATAGTTCTAATAGGTTTTTCGGGGGCCACACCACACAGCTTGTGGAATTCTAGTTCTCGGACCAGGGTTCAAACCTGGGTCCTCAGCAGTGAGAGCTTGGAGCCCTAACCACTGGACCGCCAGGGAATTCCCAATAGTTTTTGTTTGTTTTTTGTTTTTTTGGCCGTGCTGCAAAGCATGTGGAATCCCAGTTACCCAACCAGGGGTCGAACCTGTGCCCCCTGCCCTGGAAGCACAGAGTCTTATCCACTGGACCTCCAGGGAAGTCCCCCAATAGTTATTTTTTAAAGATAGTTTTCTACAATTTCTTAAACTGTAATCAGATCGTCTACAAGTAATGACAATTTTGTTTCTTCTTTTCTAGTATAACTCATTTATTTTTTCTTATTGAATTTCATTGCCTAAGATCTCTAGTCCAATGCTAGCATCCTTGTACTTTTTTATGGGAAAGCATCTAATGTTGCAGCAGTTTAGCTTTTGCCCCATTAAAATCTCTAAAGTAGATCAGAACAATACATTTGTTAAATTAACCTCAAAGCCTGGTGGTCCCTTGGCCAAAAGCGCATTCTTTTCCTTCCTCTAATGAAAACCATTTCAATAGAGCTGGCCAGAGATTATGCAATCAAATAAATTATCAGTAGAATAATACTTCAGACTTTTAAAAATCATTTATTTATTTATTTGGCTGCATCCGGTCTTAGTTGAGGCACATGGGATCTTTGTTGTGGCACGCGGGATCTTTCGTTGCGGCGTGAGGGCTCTTCTTTGCAGCGCGGGCTTCTGTCTCGTTCTGGTGCGCACACACAGGCTCCAGGGCGTGTGAGCTTAGTTGCCCTGTGGCATGTGGGATCTTAGTTCCCCGACCAGGGGTCGAACCCACATCCCCTGCATTGGAAGGCAGATTCTCAACCACTGGACCACCAGGGAAGTCCCCAATACTTCAGATTTTAAAAAGCACCCATTATCAAATTGCTAAGGATAAATTAAAACCCAAAGTTTAAATAACCTTACCCTATAGGTTTAAATTCAAAGGTATCAACATCGAAATTTCTTTGGTTAAACTCCACAGATCATTCCCCTCAGTTTCCGATTTTGCTCAGTCTCAAATAGAGGGGTCACACTGCCCAGTCTGAGCAAAGTCAGGGTTTCTTCAGCAGTTTTAGCCTGGGTGATCATCTACTGAAATTCGTGTAGTCTCTTCAAATCTGAGGAATTGAATTAGTTTATCACCACATGTTTTCTGCTTTTGAAGTCCATAGAACACACAAGATTATCCCAGTTCTAGTCCCATACACACTCCATTTAGAAAACAAGCCATTCTGCAGCCCTTAGAGAAGTTAAACCAAATACTTGGAACTTAACCCAAGAGAAATAATGTTCCAAATACCAGTGGTTAATTTTATACCCATGTAACAGTTTCCAAAGGTCAAAGCAGAAAATCAGTGGCATCCAAGAAAAGGAAGGCAGCCTCAAAATTGCCATCAAATAAACCACATCAAGACTCAGTAGCTTAAGAAAATAAGCATTTATTTAGTTCTTGAGCCTGAGGGGCAATGATTTAGGCTGAATTCTAGTATATGTCTAACACGGCAAACTTAGAATCAAGGGGCAGAAAAAACTTTTTTCTTTTCCTAGGATGAGCTATGAAGTCCCCTTGTAAAGGGCATGGTTACAAGAGGAGTGAAGAACTGGGGCCAGTAACATAATCACTCTAAAATAATTACACAATTTGAACTAGGGACATTTCAGGGGCTCAATAACCACACGTGACTAGTGGCTCCCATGTTAGACCGTCCAGTGCTAGTGTCACTGGCCTCCTTGCAATTCCTCAAACCTGTCAGGGATTCTCCTGCCTCGGGGCCTTTGCATTTGCCATTCCCTCTGAGTGAAACACACTTCCAGATGTGCAGATGGGTCACTCCCTCATCTCATTTGTTTCAAATGTCACATTTTCGATGATGACTTCCCTGTCTACCCTGTTTAAAATTGCAGCTCCTATCCCTGAGCACTATCTATATTCCTTGCCATACTTTTAATGGTATTTATTGCTATCTCGTATATTTTATATTTTAATTATTTATTATTTTTCTCCACTATAATGTAAGCTCCATAAAGACTGGGTATCTTTTGCCTGTTTAGTTCACTGTTATCTCCCCAGTGCCTAGAGCAATAGTAGGCACTCAACACATATTTGTTGAACCAACTCTAGCCTTTCCATGCCTTTCTGCAAATACTAAAGAAATAGTTAGAGTTATATTTGATAATTATAATTTATTATATCAGATTGTACATCATAAGTCTGGTTTCCAATAAATCAGGCTTATGCATGAGAATCCCAAGAATTCCAAAGAACAGGTTTACCCACGTAAGAAGTCGTATTTCCAGACCCTCCCTTACATGAGCGATCAGAAGTAGGATTTGAAACCTTAATTAGAGTCAATTGAAAGAAAAATATCCTAAGAAGCCCAGTCCAGGCCCAAACTTACCCAATTACTGTCCTTGTCTTTAGGGCTAGAAGATAACGTTTAAAGGTAATTTGTGCGGTTTCCCTGGTGGTGCAGTGGTTAAGAATTCGCCTGCCAATGCAGGGGACACGGGTTCGAGCCCTGGTCTGGTAAGATCCCATATGCCGTGGAGCAACAAAGCCAGTATGGCACAACTACTGAAGCCCGTGCGCCTAGAGCCCACGCTCCGCAACAAGAGAAGCCACCGCAATGAGAAGCCCATGCACCACAACGAACAGTAGCCCCTGCTCGCCTCAACCAGAGAAAAGCCCACGCACAGCAACGAAGACCCAATGCAGACAAAAATAAAAAAATAAATAAATTAAAAAAAAAAGGTAATTTGCTGTTTCTGTCTTTGCCATCCAGCAAAATATTAATGCTTGCTATCTGGTTTGTCTTATACACAATTATCTCTAAGGTTTACCTTTGATTGCAACGCTACATCTTTGCTCCACAGTCTTTCTGATACTTGGGTTCTGAAAGAGCAGCTATGCTCTTCATTTCTACTTGTCTAATTGGTCAGTAATTCTATTGTTTTTATTGTCTCAGTGGCACCTTGGTGTCTCCTAAGTGGTAAGTCACCCTAAATCAGCTCCTTAGACAACTGTGGGCATCCATTTTACTGTAGGTCTCCAAGTAAGTAGATATTTGAGTCAATAAGCATAGCTTTGATTTATGCCGGTTTGACTTTCATTCGTTTAACAAATATTTATTGAGAACCTAATAAATGCTGAAAATGGTGCTATGTCATATAGCATTAAGTAAGATGGACATGGGTCTTGTCCCCAAAACTTAAAATCTACTTGGCAAGACAGAAAATTAAACAATTAATTACAATGAAGATAAGGACGGTGAGAGAACATACAGTGGACCTAATCTGGTCTGGGGAATGGGGTTAGGATGCTTCAATTTTTGATGACCCTGATATCATTTTCTTTTTAAAGCAACTTTTTGAGTGTTTTTTTCGTAAAAGAAAGAAATGGAAAATTTTATTCAAGCCAAATTTGAGGATTATAACCCAGGAAGAGCATCTATCTCAGAAAGCTCTGAGAACTGTTTACTCGAGGTATTTTTACATACAATAAAACTCATCAATCTCAAATGTACTATTTGATGAATTTTGACAAATGTATGCAGTCATACACCCACTCCCACAATCAACATAATTACATCACCCTTAGAAGTCCCCTCATGCCCCTTTGCAGGCAGTCTCATTCCTCCCATTCATCCTCAACTCCCAACACTTACCTGCTTTTTATTACTACAGTTTTTCCTTTTTTAGAATTTCATATAAATGGATACACATATTGTGTAGTCTTTTGTGTATGGTTTCTTTTACTTAGCTTAATGCTGTTGAGATTCACCTATGAATAGCTTTTTCCTTCTTATTGCTGAATAGTATTCCGCTGCGTAGATATACTCTAATTTGTTTATTCATTCACCAGTGGATGGACATTTGGGTTATTTCCAGTTTGAGGTTATTATAAATAAAGCTTCTGTGCACATTTGTGTACATGTCTTTGTACATATGTTTGTATTTTCTCTTGGGTAAACACCTAGAAGTGTTAATTACTGAATCATATGGTATAAAAATTGCTAAGTTGTTTTCTCAAATGGCTTCAGCACTTTGCATTCCCACCAGCAAAGTGTGAGGGTTCCAGTTGTTTTGTATCTGCACCAACACTTGTTGTAGTTGGCCTTTTAAAATTTGGCCACTCTAGGATGTGTATAATGTTATCTCATTGTGTTGTGATTTGCATTTCCCTAATCAATAATAATTGCTCATCTTTTTGTGTGCTTAGTTGCCATGCATATATCTTCTTTGGTGAAGTAGCTGTTCAAACATTTTGCCCATTTAAAAAAGTTGGGTTGTTTGCCTTATTATTTAGTTTAAAGGAGTTTATATACATTCCAATAAAAGTCCTTTGTCAGGTATTTGTTTTGCAAATATTTTCTCCCCATCTCTGGCTTGACATTTCATTTTGTCAACAGTGTCTTTTCAAGACCGAAAGTTTTAATTTTGATGAAGTTCAATTTGTCAAATTTTTAGTGGTTCCTGATTTTTGTATCCTATCAAGATTACAAAGATTTTCTCCTATATTTTCTTCTGTAAGTATTATAGTTTTAGCTCTTACATTTATCTGACCTGACTTTTACATACACTTCTGAAATTAATAAAATTGTTCAAAAAGAATAGGCATGGAAAACCAGAATGAAATTATTTAGCCTTTGTAAGACATCATCTCTCCCTAGGCCCCAGGTTTGATGTGACATTTTAGGGAATATTGTCTCTCACTTAGTTGTGATATGATGACTTTCTTGATTTAGGTTTCTATTGATATCTGTTGTCAACGAGAGCAAAACCAACGTGACCTGCCAGTGTTCAGTGAATAGTTCCCTCAACTTGGAATGTTCTTTCTCCTTCTGAGCAGTAAAGGAAGGGAGACATTACATGAGTTGACACCACTCCAGGCTCTCGTCCAAAACATTGTATGTGCCTCTGTCTTTCACATGAGACTGAATTTTCAAAACTCACCAGTCCCTACTACACTGCAAGCTGTTGAAAGTCAAGACCTGCGTGTTATTTTGTATCCTATGTTTGAGATGTAATTCAGTAAATGTCTTCTGAATGAAAGGAGGAATTCCTGGGTCTCTGCTGTTCTGCTGGTGAATGGAAGCTAACAGGTAGTGTGTGCTGTAGTTTCATTGTCCAATCCTCACGAACTTGGACCACTTTCCTTTAAAGCCATCTCAGTATCCCTAGGGCTTAGCACAGTGCCTGACATGCAGTAGGGAACGAACGGCAAAGAGAGAAGGGGAAGGAAATTTGTACGAAATCCCAAACACCACTCTTTATGACTTCAAGCAAGGAAACTGAGCAACCTTCAGATGTAACGTATGACGACAAATATTCGGGATATTCAACTCCTCCTGGGCAACACCACCAACACCTCTATGTTAAGTCCCTTATTTCAAATTTTGTGGGCTTGCGTGGACCCACGCTTTGCTACTAGGAGAATGCCAGGAAGACTGAAATCCTAAATTTGGTGGATTTATAAGACTCAGAACTCACTCCCTGCGCGCACGTCAGCCCTGGTTACTTAGCAACGGGATCGATCGCTCGGCGCTCGACTCGACCCGGCCGGACTGAGACGAGGCGTTCCGGGCCGAGCCTCTCACGGCCCGCCCCCTCCGGCCCGAGTCCCCGCGGCGCGCAAGCGCGGAACGGGGTGGGTTGGGGGGAGGGGGAGTCGGTGCGCTGGCGCCGGTTGCGGGCCGTGGCGGGGAGGGGCACACGCACAAGGGGCGGGGCAGCGGGCGCCGAGAGTGGCTGAGGAGCCGGAAACGCGCCTTGGAGGGTGCGGCCCTGAGGACACTGCGGGTTGGGCCGGGCCGGGCGGGAAACGTTAGGCGAGCGGGCCCCGGGGCGGGGGGTCGTGCTGGCGGGGAGGGCCGCGAGGCGAGCTTTGCCCGGATGAGGAACAAAGCGGTGGGGCAGGCGTGCGCGACCCCCGCGCGGCCGGCAGGTGGGCTGCGCGCGGGCCCGGCCGGGGCGGGGCGAGGGCGGCCTGCGGGCCCCGTGCCGGCGAGCGGGCGACTTGGCCGCCCTTGGGAGGCAGTGTCAGCAGGCCCGGGCTCTCTGGCGGCGAGGGGACGGGGGCTGCATCTTTCCCGTGTTTTGGTGACCGCCCTTGTCCTCCCCCTCAGGTTAGGTAGCCCCCCTCCCGAAGCTTCTGGAGGAAAGGCCTCGGGTGTCCCCCGGCATGCCTTATCTCGCGGCGGGGTGCGCGGCCGCCGGCCCTCGGGAGAAGTTGGGCTGCCCCGGGCGGCCCCGGGGAAGAATGGCCGCGTTTGTGCAGCGGTTGTAAGCAAGATGCGGTAGCACGTGACCCTGGAACGCAAACCCTGATGCCGGTTCTCCACCACCCGTGTGCGCGTTCCTCTGACACTTGGCCCCCAGCAGATGCATCACAGGTGAGTAGCTTGGTGAGCTCAGCGTTGGTGACATCTTTGGAAAACATTTGGCAAATGAGACTTAAGAGTGCTTTTGTTTTTGGTGCCATTGGGCAGGTTACAGGTGCGATTGGCAAGTGGGTTTGTCCCAAAGGGAACAAAACATCCAGAAACCAGTATTGGGTTGAATATACTCTCATTAAATTTGATTTACTCCAAATGTGAGTAGTTGTTCCGAATAGCCATTACGTCGATTGTTGGCTCGTTGGACATCTTTATCCTTGCCTTTGAGTTATTTGCGCGTTTAATAATATTTTCATCTGGATTTTGAAGTGTGTTTTTAGCTCAAAACCATGTTTCACGTTGAATTTTGCTGGTTACCGTCTGGCTTGGCTGGTAATGTAGAGAAATTAAGTTATTAATTGTGCAGGCTCTGTGTTAATGTTGAAAGTACTTTGTGGTACCATGCCACTACAGTACAGAAGTGTGGCAGAGAAATAGTTACATTTGGCCATTCTTTATGAGTCCTTTCATAGGCTGTATGTTGAGGATAAGGAAGATTAAAAAAAGTTCATCCAAATTACTGAAACTGTCCATTGCATTTGCAAAGTGGCTGCATTTCAGTTAGCTTCTTATGTCATTCTAAGAAAAAGTCGTAAGATCAACAAATGGTTCATACATAGGTCACATAAACTAGAGAAGATGAAGGATATGATTCTACAATGAATGCATAGGGAAGAAGAGCGAGCTTAGTATCTTGATTCTGGCCCTTCTCCCAAGATTGCTTCCTAGCATCCCATATGGGAAAAGGAGCTAGAGTAGACTTGCACTTTGGAATGAGGGAGTCTTTTGAGGCTTATACTGTAAATTCCCTTCATCTGCTTTCTCTCTGTGGGATACTAGTTACCTTTGGTTTATGGCTGCTGAGATCATCACATTTTAGTGACTCACAGCAAAGCAGAAATCTGCTGAGCCTCTCACATTAAACTCCGGTTTGAACTGGTTTGAGAAGGCCTAAGAGTCAACCTAGAAGCACCGTTTTGATTTTCATCTTGAGATGAGGTGCACAGATTAATACTCAGAAATTTTCAGCATGGAATTTGAAGCTACAGACTTTTAATTGTACTTAAAAAAATTATCGTAACCATTTTTTTGTAGGTCATTACTGCTCCAGTGGTTCTAAAGTTTTAGTTAATGTTTGTAGCTATAAAGTCACAGGAAAAGTCTGTTTTAAACCACCCCAAACCCAGAAACCTTCAAAATTGTTAGCTATCGCTTCTTTAGGCTATAAGGATTTTTGCATTCTTTTATAGCATAATTAAATACTGTTATTAATGTGCTGTCTTTCATAAGGTGTATCTCATTTGCCATGTGATGCTAGTTGTCTTTCTAGTAAAGATGAGTTTGCATTGCTTCATCCAAATCAAATACATATTTCAGAATGCCTACTCTATATAGGGTGTCGCCCTCAGCTTTGTACACTTTATTAACGTCTGGGAGCCTAGTTGTATGAGATACCTAGCCCGGAGTAAGGTTGAAGCTTATGGATAGAGAGTAATTCAGGAATAGGTCTATGTGGGACTTTAAACATACTCCACGATATAAATACACAGATCATAAGTGTTGGGACTGTAAAAGGCAAAGAGTTTCTTTTATTGTAATTGTCTTTTTCTAGTCATAGTTAAGAGTTTAGATTTCTTAAATTAGGCAGACCTGGACTTAAATGCCAATTCTGCGACTTACTAGTTTTCTTAAATTAGGCAGACCTGGATTTAAATCCCGACTCTACCACTTACTAGTTAATGTAATTTGGGGTTAAGTTTCTTAGCCTGAGTCTCAATTTTCTCCTCTCTAAAATGGGATTAAGAATAATACCTACCTCACAGTAGTTATAAGGATTAGGTGAGGTAATTACATGTTATCACTTAGCCCAGTGCCTAACACCTAAAGTAAGGGAGTAATAAGTATTAGTTGTTATTATTTTCATGTTGATTGGCAGCTGATATTGCCATTTTTCAGATTAAAAACCTATTAAGTTTTGCCTTCACTGCTAAGGAGTGTGTAGACCGATTTGGTTCCCCTTCCTGTTCTTCACCCCTCCCATGTACATAGGTGCACGCGCATGAACTTGAATCACTGATAACTCAGTATAAGCATTGGAGGTCACTGGTGACCTCCTTTGGATAGCCTGTTGGCTGGCCCCTTGAAGTTGTTTATAATATGGCAGTCTCTAAATTCTGACATAGGAACTAATACTGATAACAATCTCTAGTAGTATCTTATTCAAATCAGTATACTCTTATTCTAATGACTTTGTCAATGGCACTACAAGATGGATTTTATGGAAAAAGCAGTTCTCAGATTCTTCAGCCAAAAATGGTCTCTAGATAAAAAAAGTTTGGTGTATTGAAAAACTTTCTGACAGTATTTTGCAGCATGATCTGTGTTATTTCATTGCTGTGTGATTTGGGGCATATGACAAGCCCTCTTTGAGCCACTGTTTCCTTGGTTACCTTATTTTGTAGAATTGGTGAGCAAATATGAAGTAATTTTTTATAAAGTAGCTAGCAAAGCTTGCCTAATGAACCTTGATATGTGGAGGATATTACTAAAATTATTGATTAATTATTAAGGTATCTATACAGAATTTTAATAAAATGCTGATCCATGGAGAAGATATGGTGCTTCTTTATACCATTGGTAATCTAATTCACACCCAGTATCACTTTAACTCCTGGTAAAAGGAATTAGTAAAAATTCTTTGAGTAAGTTAAAACAGACTGTCTATAAAACTCCTGGTTTAAAGTAATAAGCCGGTTGGAGAAACTAAATACTGTGAAGGAAAAAACTTAGGTGAATTTAAAAAACAAACCCTTGTTGCCAGTGTGCTCTAAGGATTGCAAACTTTGCTTTAGATAGTGTGCTTAGGGTTTGGAGCGAGGCACACCTGAGTTAAATCCTGTTTCTGCTATATGATGGCTGAGTTAACATCTCTGAATCCCAATGACACTAGTTATCAGGGAGCTGTGAGCATAGAAATGAAGTCATAGTTGGTTAAGCCCCATTTCCCCACCTCCATTGTTTCAGGTTCTTCAGTACCTTAAACAGAGTCACTGAGGTAATTTTTTGCATAACTGGTTGTGTCTGCTCTTTCTTAGGATGAATGAAATGAACCTGAGCCCAGTGGGGATGGAGCAGCTGACTTCATCCTCTGTGAGCAATGCCTTGCCAGTCTCAGGGAGTCACCTGGGGTTGGCTGCCTCACCCACTCACAATGCCATCCCAGCCCCAGGTGAGTGGTAAGGGAGAGTGACTGAATTTCAGCACTTAATTGCATTATCAGTTCTAAATGGAGCCTACAGGGGGGTGAAAGCCCCTTTAAGAGTGGAAGGGAGAAGCCCAGCAGGTCTAAATGGTGGTTCCACATGTGGCAGCAATTTTCCTAGAGTACTGAAGTCCTAGTGGATAGAATAGGAGTAGCGGTTTTTTTCTGGTTGTTCTCTTCTTGGGTTAGTGGCCTTTTGTCTGTAGAGCTGTAGTTGATTTGGCATTTTATCTAGGGTTACCCATTCATCTGTTTTCCCCCTTGGCATTCTGTCCCTGGGTTATTAGGAGAGAATCAAAGTTACTGTAATAACTATTCCTAGAACACATGGGAAATTCAGCTTTATTTTCTATGATATCAAACTGGCAACAGCTGCAAACACACCAGGCCTAGAATTATGGTCAAAGAGGAGGTTTCAGAGATGAAGCTCCTACGTAGAACTCCCCCTGAGCCTCAGTACTGGGACAGAATAATAGTATAGGAAAAGCTCATTTTCCCCCATCGCTGTACTTTTAAAACCTTTTTATCTGGCTAGTTCAATTTTTTCTTTCTACTGAAATAGAAATGAAACAAGTAAGCCATTGAGTCTTACAGTGGCAAGACAGTGATTCTTCGGTCTTTGACATTGTAATGTATTGGATTTTATCAAAGTAAGAGTTAATGTTTAAGAGTATTTTAAATCTATTAAGTTGTTTAGTTCTCTATAGAGAATTACCTGCTTAATTACTAATATGCACCCGTTAAATAAGGTTTGTCTAAACTAGGGTGTCTTCACATTTCTTTTAGTGTCCACAAAAGAAATTTTTTAAAAAAGTATTACTTAACTCATTTGATTATCTCTTAGGCATTCCATTTAGTGGACACTCTTATTGAGGAGGAAAAACCTATTAAAAAATACTGCCACTGGCAAAAATAATGCGAATCAGCACTGCCCAAGTTGGTGATTGTTCATTATGATACGTAGGCACAGGGTCACTTTAGCACTTGCGGATAGATATAGTCCAAGGTAAATATAAAGTACAAATTTTTAAAAATCATGAAGTACAGCATATATACAAAAGATTATATGAAAATATGTATGTACAGTTTTATATTTAGCTTTACATTAATTTCCAAGTAGAAACATTTTTTAAAAAATTAATTAATTTTCTTGGCTGCATTGGGTCTTTGTTGCTGTGCCCAGGCCTTCTTGTTTTTGTTTTTATTTTTTGCGATACGGGGGCCTCTCACTGTTGTGGCCTCTCCCATTGTGGAGCACAGGCTCCGGACGCGCAGGCTCAGCGGCCATGGCTCACGGGCCCAGCCGCTCCGCGGCATGTGGGATCTTCCCGGACCGGGGCACGAACCCGTGTCCCCTGCATCGGCAGGCGGACTCTCAACCACTGTGCCACCAGGGAAGCCCCTAGAAGCCCAGAAGCATATCTTTTTTTAAGTGAAACGTTCTCACCATATAAAATGGAAAATATAGTAAAGTGCAAAAATAAATTAAAAAACTCTGGGGACTTCTCTGGTGGCACAGTGGTTAAGAATCCGCCTGCCAGTGCAGGGGATACGGGTTCAAGCCCTGGTTCGGGAAAATCCCACATGCCGTGGAGCAGCTAAGCCTGTGCTGCGCCACAACTACTGAGCCCGCAGGCCACAACTACTGAGCCTGCACTCTACAACTACTGAAGCCCGTGCTCCGCAACGAGAAGCTACCGCAACGAAGTGTGGCCCCTGCTCGCCACAACTAGAGAAAGCCTGTGCGCAGCAACAAAGACCCAAATAAAGAAAGAAAGAAAGAAAGAAAGAAAATTCTTAGAAAAACAAACAACTATTCTATCACTACTCAGAGACCACTCTGAACTTTGATATATTTCTTTGATCTTTGGTATGTTTCTTCCCATTCTTTTTATCTCTTATAATTTGTTTTCTTAAATTGTATTTAAACTAGGTTTTTAATTGTAATTAAATGCTTTGATACTTAGAGCAATAGACAACTGGATGATCAAGTTGGCATTTTAAAACTAACTTGACTAAATGTAGGACTTGTTTGTGGATGTCTGCACAACACTACCTATCTGTGGATGTAAAGGGCTGCTAGGTGAGATTTTTGCCCATTGCAAAAACCTTCCTAAGAGTTGAGCAAGTGATTACAGAATTTTAAAGTACTTACTTTTAAAAAAAAAATTAATTATGGCTGTGTTGGGTCTTCGTTGCTGCGAGCGGGCTTTCTCTAGTTGCGGAGAGCGGGGGCTACTCTCCATTGCGGTGTGCGGGCTTCTCATTGCAGTGGCTTCTCTTGTTGCGGAGCACGGACTCTAGGCACGCAGGCTTCAGTAGTTGTGCCTTGCGGGCTCTAGAGCGCTGGTTCAGTAGTTGTGGCGCACGGGCTTAGTTGCTCCCGCGGCTTGTGGGATCTTCCCTGACCAGGGATCGAACCCATATCCCCTGCACTGGCAGGCGGGTTCTTAACCACTGCGCCACTAGGGAAGCCCTAAGATACTTACTTTTAATGGAGAAAAAAATTTTTTTTTGTAGGGCTGCCAGTGGCGATTCCAAACCTGGGTCCCTCCCTGAGCTCTCTGCCTTCTGCTTTGTCTCTCATGCTCCCAATGGGTATTGGGGATCGAGGGGTGATGTGTGGGTTACCTGAAAGAAACTACACCCTACCTCCACCACCTTACCCCCACCTTGAGAGCAGTTACTTCAGAACCATTCTACCTGGTAAGTGTTATAGTTATTCAGGAATTTAGGAGGAAGAATTCAGCCAGCTCTTAACTTCAGTTCTTGAAGGCTTGAATAACACTTTTTTTCTGTTTGTCACTATTAGACATTAATCTTTGTGGGAAAAAATTGTTCATATTTATGTACTTTTCCTCTTAGAACATATAGGTAACATATTAACATAGCAGTTTGATTAAGCTTAATTTCTTTTTTTTTTTTTTTTTTTTTTTTGCGGTACGCGGGCCTCTCAGTGTTGTGGCCTCTCCCGCTGCGGAGCACAGGCTCTGGATGCGCAGGCTCAGCGGCCATGGCTCACGGGCCCACCCGCTCCGCGGCATGTGGGATCCTCCCAGACCAGGGCACAAACCCGCGTCCGCTGCGTCGGCAGGCGGACTCTCAACCACTGCGCCACCAGGGAAGCCCTAAGCTTAATTTCTTAATGGCACATAAACAATTTTTCTTGTCTCCTCTAGCATCTCCTTGATTCAGTTTTTATAATTCTGCAGTTGTAATTCCTATCAACCACATGTCCTGCTTACAAGTGTCATTGTTTATTATAAATTAAAGTTTACTGAATTTTTATTCTAGAAGTATTATATACTCATTTCAAAAAATTTAGCAAATAAGGAGGAAGGGGAATCATTCATAGTCCCATCATCCATCTTTTTGGTGTACTTCCTTCCTGTCTTTTATTTGTATGTATAGGTTTTTACTGTTTTTCATAATTAACACTATATAGTACTTTCTATACAATTGTGTACCCTTTTTTTACTTAATAATTTTCTCTATTTTTACATAGTTATTTTTCCCAACTACTGTGTGGTTTTCATAATTATCCTTTTTAATGATGCATTATATTCTACTGAGTGGATATTCGATGGTTTATTATATCTTTATTGTTGGACAGTTTTTTCCAGTTTTTTTAATAACCATGTATGAATGTCTTTGTGTATAATACTTACAAAATGCATTTAGGTGAGATTACCATAAGTGGAATTTCTTGTGCAAGAGGGTATGAACATTTTTGAGGTTATTATTGTAGATACTTTCCGAAGAGGATTTAGAAATTTAGGCTCCTACTGGCAATGCAGCAAGTACCATTTCACCACATCTTCATAAGCACGAGTGTTCAAATATTTTTTTCTGTTTTAATAAAGCAGGTATAATTGTGACTTGTTTTGAATAGAGCCTAATGTTTTATGATAGTCTAATAAGTTAAAAATTATATTTAATTTTTATTTTTCACATGGAAAATCTTTTAAATGATTTTACCTTTTAACTCTTATAGAGCAGATTTCAGCATCTTAAGACTCAGGAACTCCAGCCATGTATATATTAAAGGCAGCATTTATAAGTGATTAATTTCTAGTGACTTCAAAGGAACATAGTTAATTTTTTATGATTTCTGAGTTTCACAGGAAAAACTGAATTGTGGTATATGTATGTTGCTATTTATAAAGTATATAGATATCAAACCAAAGAAATAGGAGATTATTTTAGTTTAGTTACATTTGTAAGGAATTTGGAATTCTTTATATTTAACAATATACTGAAAAATTCCTGATATCTCATCTTTTCCTTTTCTCAGGCATTTTATCTTATTTAGCTGACAGACCACCTCCTCAGTATATCCACCCTAACTCTATAAATGTTGATGGTAATACAGCATTATCTATCACCAATAACCCTTCGGCGCTAGATCCCTATCAGTCCAATGGAAATGTTGGATTAGAACCAGGCATTGTTTCAATAGACTCTCGCTCTGTGAACACACATGGTGCCCAAAGTCTTCATCCCGCTGATGGCCATGAGGTGGCCTTGGACACAACAATCACTATGGAGAACGTCTCTAGGGTCACCAGCCCAATCTCTACAGATGGAATGGCAGAAGAGCTTACCATGGATGGTGTTGCAGGCGAGCATACCCAAATCCCAAATGGCTCCAGAAGTCATGAACCTCTGTCTGTGGATTCTGTGAGCAACAACCTTGCAGCAGAAACTGTAGGACATGGTGGTGTGATACCCATTCATGGGAATGGCCTGGAGCTCCCTGTGGTCATGGAGACAGACCACATTGCAAGTCGGGTCAACGGAATGTCTGACAGTGCCCTCAGTGACTCCATCCACACCGTGGCCATGAGCACCAACTCTGTAAGCGTGGCACTCTCTACCTCACACAACCTCGCCTCCCTAGAATCTGTTTCCCTCCATGAAGTTGGCCTAAGCCTAGAACCTGTGGCTGTCTCCTCCATCACCCAGGAGGTTGCTATGGGGACAGGTCATGTAGATGTGTCTTCAGACAGTCTTTCTTTTGTACCACCTTCACTGCAAATGGAAGACTCCAATTCAAACAAGGAAAATATGGCAACCTTGTTTACAATTTGTGAGTGTGCTTAGCCTTTTTCTTTTGGAGATATTGATAGAAAGGGCCATCATCCTTAACAGGTTTAGTCACAAAGTCAGGTGTTAAGGGAGTATAGAAAGTAACTAGACTTTGGAACTTTTATTTGCCTTTGTATTGTCCTTTGTATTAATGTGGTGCCTTTTCCTCAGGTAAGCCAAACAGTATATAGACATTTTGTTGGTTCTTATAGCATCTTCCTGAAGTAAGGAAACAGTCATTTCTGTATTTTACAGGTAAGCTTAGCCTAATAATGCTTAAGGTATTTCCCAAGATTTCACAGATAGTTAATTATAGAAGTAAATTTCAGTAAGGTATTCTGTGTGACATGCCATTTGCTTTTTCAACGTAAGACATATTTATTAGATCATGTGTAATATAATTCGCATATGCATTTAAAGTGTACAGTTTAGTGGTTTTTAGTATATTGACAAGGTTGTGCAACCATCACCACTGTGTAATTCCAAAATTTTTATCGCCCCATAAAGAAACCCCATTAGCAGTCACTCTCACCCCTGCCCCCCATTCTCAGGCAACCAATAATCTACTTTCTCTGGATTCGCCTATTAGACATGTCATATAAATGGAATCATACATTATGTGGCTGTGTCTGGCTTCTTTCCAGCATAATGTTGGGATGGCTCATCCATGTTATAGCATGTATTAGTACTTTATTCCTCTTTTTGGAAGAAGAATATTCCATTGTATGCATATACCGCATTTTGTTTATCCATTTATCTTTTATGAATATTTTGTTTCTCCTTTTTGGCCATTATATTCAATGCTGGTAGGAACATTCACGTACAGGTTTTTGTATGAACATATGTTTTTAATTTTCTTGGATATAAGGAGTGGAATTCCTCGTTTTGAGGAATTGCCAGACTGTTTTCCAAAGTGGCTGCACCATTTTACATTCCCAGCATCTGTGTATGAGGGTTCCATTTTCTCTACATGTTTGCCAAGACTTTTTTTTTAATACCCATTGTAGTGGGTGTGAAGTGGCATCTCATTGTGGTTTTAATTTGCATTTCCTTAATGACTAATGATGTTGAACATCTTACATGTACTTATTGGCCATTTGTATATCTTTGAAGGAAACCTGTAAGCATTTTTTGCAGTATGAATTCTGAATCTCCTTTGTTTGAAGAGTTAACATGGTTTCTTGTTAAGAGCATTGGAGAATAAGTTCTCATAGAGTGTAGGGGATCTCTAGTCTGATATTCAAAGAATTTTTAATCAAGTAGTACTCGAAGAAGTAATATATTATTACTGCTTTGGCTAAATATGAAAACTTACTAATATTTTATGCCATTTAAGGAGTAATTTCTAATGGATTTCTTAGGAGAAAAAGGCACCTAGAAGGCTGCGATTCTAAGGTTTATGTATTTACAACTATTTTGTGAATGAATTTGGAAAGTTTGAACACAATCATTGACTAAATAGGGTCATTAATACTACTGTTAAGGTAGCAGTGAGAAAGGAAAGTAAAAGAATAGAGCAGAAGATTTATAGAGAAGGAGGACACTCCTGAGCTTGTAAAAGTGAAGTTACAGTAAGCACAGAAAACAGAATATGAATTCAGCGTTTTTTCTGACAATGCAAAAAGACCGCATGAACAATAAGAATTAAGAATGTTAAGCAAATATGTCTGCAAGAATATGATTCACCTGCTGTCCCAAAGAGCAGGTTGCATATTTTTTTTGACTTAAGAGCTTGTCATCAAAGCGTGGTCAGCCAGTTTGTTAATAGTGAAGCAAAAGAGAGCAGTGGTGCAGCTGGCTCTGACTTTGTTGTGCTCTGTTGTCATCTCTGTTTTGGCTTTGCATCGCTACAGCATTTCAACTCAGTTTCCTCTTATAGTTTGGTAGAATTGGAATCTTTTGGACTTTAGAACATCATATCTCAAGGTATTACTTATCTACTCAATGTAAGGAATAATATACTTGATTCTTGAAGTAATGTAGGCTTATTTTTTGATCAGTCTTTCTCTTACGCATTGAATAGGAAACTTGTCCAGTTGGATCAAAAGAAAAATATCAAATGTTGCTGAAGAGAAATATAACAGTGGATATATATTTTAGTGTAAGAAAGTAGTTCTTTGATCAGAGAATTTCTGCTAGAACCTTGCTTCGTACTGGTTACATTTTAATAATTTGTATTTAAATAAAAAAGCAGGTGGTCATTCATTTGCCTGCTAGAACTGACCCCATTTATGTCTCAAATTTCCCATCTGCAGGGTGCACTCTCTGTGACCGAGCCTATCCCTCAGACTGCCCAGATCACGGACCGGTGACTTTTGTTCCTGACACTCCAATAGAGAGCAGAGCGAGGCTTTCTCTCCCAAAGCAGCTTGTTCTCCGCCAGTCAATTGTGGGAGCAGATGTTGGTAAGACC
Source organism: Stenella coeruleoalba (assembly GCF_951394435.1). Classification (NCBI taxonomy): domain Eukaryota; kingdom Metazoa; phylum Chordata; class Mammalia; order Artiodactyla; family Delphinidae; genus Stenella; species Stenella coeruleoalba. Next base: position 14,860,525 of record NC_137157.1, read on the forward strand.
CTTGGAACCATAAAACCCCATCAGAGGTTCTTCTTCCTTTGTAGGGTGAAGTTGTAAAAGTGGATGTGTGTAATTTAGTGATTATTTGGTTGATCCAGAAGTCAGTTTATAGCTGAGATTTATCCTTTTACGGAATATTTGTCTTGTCCAGGGGTGACAGCAGTACATCAAGTTGAAAACTTTATTGGAAAAGTTCCCCTTTCTTAGAATCAGAATTGAATAGAGGAGAGAATCCTAGCCTGAGTCTTTGAAGACTTGACTTTTATTTTCAGCTGTATCATCCACTATCAATAATCATGACAAAGCACTCCTTGAAACTTAGTTTCTTTTATAAAACATTGAAAATTCACCATTGATAACTTCTTTATCACTAAAGATATTTACATTAGATGTTTGTAAATTGCCTAATACTGCTTAGGAAAAGGTAATAAGAAATGTAGACTGCCAAAGTATGCTTATCCATATTGGAACTTCACATGGTATCTGCATCACTGTGCCATTCTTCGAAAATACAATACTAGGTTCGTTATCCTTTCAGGTGTAACTTAGGCATGGGTCAATTGAAAGCAATAAACAGCTTAGATAGTAAAGAGCAGTGCTTTAAGCACAAGTGATCTTAGAAGTTTGATTTATTTTGTGGTAATTGCTTTACTTTTTTATGATAGAATGATGTTCTCTAGTCTTCTTTATGTATCAACTCCAAAATAACGTATTTGGAGGGACATGGTTTGGTTCCTTGTGTATAAAAATGGTTCAGGAATTTCTGATACTGCTTCTTACTCTGCTTATTTATTCTGAGCCCCTATCTAATCTGTTTATTACTTTTTCCTTATTTACAGGATAGGACCCATAAGACTTACCTACCTCTCAGGAGTGCTAGAATATCAGTAGTACTTAGGTTCATTGAAAATAAGATTCTTTGTATGAGTTAAGCTACTCTCTTCTCTATCTGATTAGATGTTTAAATCATTGATTGTGTAGTTCATGTCCTTCCACTGATAGGTGTATGGACTGGAGAAACCATTCCTGTGCGGACTTGCTTTGGGCCTCTTATTGGCCAGCAAAGTCACTCCATGGAAGTAGCAGAATGGACAGACAAGGCAGTTAATCATATCTGGAAGGTCAGTGTTTATGAAACTTTTCTATGACTTTTGGTTGCTTTTACTGTAATGAGGTAGTTAAAAACTTAGCCAAGATTCATACAGTGCCTTTCACTTATCAGTCATTTAATAGTACATTCTCTCTGTTCTTAGTAGCCAACTTATTATACATAGCAAAACATCAGGTATTGAATATGGAAGATAAACTGTTTTAGTCTCCATTTTGTTAGATAACGATTATTCATTTTTATTACTTGTGGCAGCTGAGGCCATGGACTTTGTTTATATGTTGAAAGTCTTATTTTGTAATCAACTAAAACATTCCTCAAATATTTAGCTTGGGAAACAATTCTAGAATTGGAAGCTAAGATTATTTCTCTAGTTTTCTAACGGAAGGGGCTAGAAACTTAAGTTTTTGATATAAACAGCTATTCCTATAACATGTTTATATAGAATTTTAGTCAGTAGGTTGAGAATGATGCCTGCAAAAATTGAAGTAAGGGGGAAATGGGTCTTGTGATAGTTGGAAAGGTAGAGTGCCACTGGCATTGGGGCCTTTAATTGTGGTATCCAGGAGTAAACATAGAGGAATGCTACATGCATTGGAGAAATAATGAGAAGAGGTGGTTCTCTGACCTTCATGTCCATTCATGTGGTAGGTGGTGAAGACAAGCGGACTGTTTCTTATGTTTTTTCCAGTCAAGCCAAAATGTGAATAATCAAGAGCAACATGATTCTATACACTGAGCACTAGCTGTAGGTCTCTAGTGGTCTTTATTGTACTGCTGGAAATAGGGGGACTGGTGAAATGACAAACATTTGAGAAGACAACCATGTATTTTCACACTGACTAGGAAAGTTTGTACCTACTGCAAAGTAAATGAGATTATTGCTAGACTAAACTTAGCAGCATTGTGTATCACTTTTCAGTTCATCTGATGTGTATGTTTGCCTTTTGTTGACAGATATACCACAGTGGTGTCCTAGAATTCTGCATCATTACAACTGACGAAAATGAATGTAATTGGATGATGTTTGTGCGCAAAGCCAGGTAAGAGTAGACTTGGATGAAAGAAATAGTTACGATTCAGATGTTTTTCAGTAGGAAGCTTTGAATAAAATAGGGAAGAATCGAAGAATCCAAATGACAGTGATATCTGAACATACCTTAAAGCCTAAGACTTTTCACCTTCTTCACCCCAGTAGTTGTTGACTAAGGGTTATTATAAATCAAAATATAAGAAACTATCCTTGTTTTATGAACAGTTTATTCAACTTACTAATGCAGTAAGGAATGATACAATTACCATTGACCTTGCAAGTGGGTACCTTTTCTTTTTTTTTTTTTTTTTTGCTGTATGCGGGCCTCTCACTGTTGTGGCCTCTGCCGTTGCGGAGCACAGGCTCCGGATGCGCAGGCTCAGTGGCCATGGCTCATGGGCCCATTTGCTCCGCGGCATGTGGGATCTTCCCGGACCGGGGCACGAACCTGTGTCCCCTGCATCGGCAGGCGGACTCTTAACCACTGCGCCACCAGGGAAGCCCGGGTACCTTTTCTTTATATTAGCTATTAGTCAACCCCTTAGGCTGCTGTTGTGGTTAATTCTTGTTCAGCTATCTATTTCTGTGTCTTTGTTATATTGTTTTAAGACTTTATTTATTTTTCTTCCAGTAACAGACTGTAGTATTTCTGACTATAAAGGACGATATTGAAGTAAGAATTGTGTTTCTATGCAAGTTACTCCTAATAGGTAGTATAGGGAATTAGAGAAATGACCCAGAGAAATAGTACATCTAAGTTTTCATATAGGATTTTGCTGTAGGGATATGATGTGTTTAGTGTATATTTCAAAATTAATATGCTTGATGGGAGTTCCCTGGTGACCTAGTGGTTAGCATTCTGGGCTTTCACTGCTGTGGCTTGGGTTTAATCCTTAGTCGGGAAACTGAGATCCCGCAAGTCTTGTGGCACAGCCAAAAAAATTTTTTTAAATTAATAAAATAAATTTAATATGCTTCATTTGTTAAATGTGATAACTTAGGAATCGGGAAGAGCAGAATTTGGTGGCTTATCCCCATGATGGAAAAATCTATTTCTGCACCTCACAAGATATCCCTCCTGAAAATGAACTGCTTTTTTATTACAGCCGGGATTATGCTCAGCAGATTGGTAAGTTTATGTAAGACTTGTTTGCTATGAATCTAGCATAGTAAAAGCACCAAGGACCAGTAGTAGAGTTTTGGGAATGATTTACATGTAAGCTGAAACAAATCCCATACCTTTGTGTATATAAAAGCAGGATATTACCCCATGTTAAAAGTGTTAAAATCCGTGAGATTCTTCATAAGCTAATTGTTATTGACCAGACAGTATGAACTTTTGTGTTAGGACTTTGATTTGTGGAATTTGAAGTTCCTATGTTCCTTTTGAACCATTACAATTTAATTTCATAAAGGACAGCAAAGCTTCTTGAGTTGGTTTAACCTTCATAGGCTTTTTCTTGCACTGTGTCATGATGACAAGTGATGTTTAGGAGTGTGTATACTACAAAATCTTAAGTTTTTTTCCTAGGAAAGGTGCCTTATAATCCAGTATTTACCAAGTGTTCCCTATGTATGTGCCTGACACGCTATCTGAGATGCTGGGACTAGAGCATTGAACAAGATGTTTTAATTTTACAGGTAGTGGGCAAGCTGGAAATTTTGGTAGAAGGGAGAATTATAAGCAATAGTTACTAATATCAACAAGTTTTTAAATTTAAGTATCAGGAGACATTGAATAATCTTTCTCTTAAGGTGTTCCTGAACACCCAGATGTGCACCTCTGTAACTGTGGCAAGGAGTGCAGTTCCTATACAGAGTTCAAAGCCCACCTGACCAGCCACATCCATAACCATCTTCCTAGCCAGGGCCACAGCAGCAGCCATGGGCCAAGCCACAGCAAAGAAAGGAAGTGGAAGTGCTCCATGTGCCCCCAAGCTTTTATCTCTCCTTCCAAACTTCATGTTCACTTTATGGGTCACATGGGTATGAAGCCCCACAAGTGTGATTTCTGTAGCAAGGCTTTTAGTGATCCCAGCAACCTGCGGACCCACCTCAAGATACATACAGGTAAGTTGTGTTGGACCATCAAAGTGGAATTTTGAAAAATTAGAAATTAGTAAGGCCTTGGCAGCAAGATAGTCTTGCAGGTAGAGTTGAGATCAGATGTTAGAAAGAATCCAGCTGGCTGTCAGCAGGACTTTGTTGGGTCATAAATCTTGGTGGGATAACTGCCTCCTCAGAGAGAATTACTTCTCGTTATTAAGTTGCTTCACTTTCCAGGTGCCCCCACCATAGTTTGAAGGTGACTGGAAAAATGCAGTTAATAATCAGGAAGTTGATGTATGTGTTTGGGCCTAAAGGGAATTCTACAGAAACAGCCTGAGCCTCCCATTAGAGCTCACCCCTGGTCACCAGCCACAGCCAGTTTCTTTCCTTTGAATATTGCTCAGTAAACACTGCCAAAATTTGTTGAGTTTCTATTTTCTAAACTCCATACAAACCAACCCCTTTCTCTTAGCACTTACTTTTTTCACTTACTTTTTTACTTTGCTATAAAGTAACTGCTTTAGTTTCGTTTTCTTGGCTGGGTCATTCATTCTCCAAATCTTTGAAAGTAAAGCTTTTCCTCATTCTTTTCCATTAAGACTGAGTAGTCGCAGCAGAGACCATATGGCTCACAGAGCTTAAGATTCTGACTGACCTGTAAGAAAAGGTTTGCTAACCCCTGACTTAGAGTAACTTTATTTCTTTTTTTTTAATATAAATTTATTTATTTATTTTTGGCTGTGTTGGGTCGTTGCTGCGTGTGGGCTTTTCTTTAGTTGCGCCGCGAGTGGGGGCTACTCTTGGTTGCTGTGCGGTGGCTTTTCTTGTTGCGGATCATGGGCTCTAGGTGCACAGGCTTCATTAGTTGCGGTGCGTGGGCTCAGTAGTTGTGGCTCGTGGACTCTAGAGTGCAGGCTCAGTAGTTGTGGTGCACGGACTTCATTGCTCCGTGGCATGTGGGATCTTCCTGGGCCAGGGCTTGAACCTGTGTCCCCTGCATTGGCAGGCGGATTCTTAACCACTGAGCCACCAGGGAAGTCCCTATTTCTGCATTCTTAAAAGGATTTTATTTCATCCCTGGTTTATGAGGTCATATTAAATGTTTTAAAAAAGAATACTAAAATGTAGGTTGTAAAAATATGTTTGCTTATAGGCAAGTACTAGATTTCATGAGTTTTTAAAAAAAAATAATTGAATTAAGTTGGGCACTGGGGTTATAAGTGATTTTTTTTCCAGAGTTTATATCATGTGTTAGCTATAAACATTAAAAAGTGTGTGTGTGTGTGTGTGTGTGTGTGTGTGTGTGTAGGTAAGCAGTCCTAGGAGGTCAGATTTGTTAGCTTCACTAGCTTTAGTTGCAGAATATAAATTCAGTGGCTCTGAGTGGCTCTGGGTAGACAGTCCCAGAAAGTGAAGTTCCAGTTTACAGTCGGTTCTGTTTTATTCCTGCCTCTGCTACATACCCATACAGTGTGCCTCTTCATCCTGAGAATGCTCGTGGCAGTTTTATTGATGGTATGGTAATTCGGGTTGATGTGCAGGTCAGAAGAACTACAGGTGCACTTTGTGTGACAAGTCTTTCACCCAGAAGGCTCACCTGGAGTCCCACATGGTTATCCACACGGGCGAGAAGAACCTCAAGTGTGATTACTGTGACAAGCTGTTCATGCGGAGGCAGGACCTCAAGCAGCACGTGCTCATCCACACACAGTGAGTCGCCCGCAGCCCAACACCCCTCGGGCGGGGAACGAGGCTTGCCATCTGTCTCCTGCCTTGGCACCCGTCGGTGCCTCCTGTGTTCCATGTAGCCAAGCAGAGGTTGGAAAACTAACGTTTTGGTTTATCCTGGAAGATTTCACTTGTTTTTCTTATTTTTCACCTCTACTCTCTGTATTTCCTTTTTTTTCATATTTTCAAAACATCATTTCATTAACAAATTTCTAAGTACCTCCTTGATGCCCAGCACTGTGCTAAGTGGTAAAAATACAAAGATGAGATGGTCCTTGGATTTAAAGAGCTTGGAGAGCATTAAGAGACAGAAGAGTAATTGCTATACTGTGTTGCAGATGTCAGGGTAAGCGCTGGGTCCTGAGAGACCAGAGAGGAGGATCCAGCCCAGCCTGCAGTGTCCTGGGAAAGTGTCCTGGTAGTTTGAGCAAGCATTAAAGGAGATAAATTAGAGTTATTTGGGGAGACAGTGAAGGGTAAGGGATGAGAATACTGTTCTAGACAGATGAAACGGAGTATGCGAAAAGGACTGTGAAATGCGAGTGGTTCTTTTCTTTTCTTTTTTTTTTTTTTTTGGCTGCGTGTGCGGCATGCAGGATCTTAGTTCCCTGACCAGGGATCGAACCTGTGCTCCTGCAGTGGAAGCACAGAGTCGTAACCACTGGACCACCAAGAAGGTCCCGCTAGTGGTTCTTTATAGTTAGAGCATTGGGTGTATATGAGAGCGAGGGAGAGAGAGGCAGCAGCCAAATCATGAAGAGCTTTTTATCCAACTAAAAAAATTAAATTTCATTCTGGAAATAATGGAGAGTCACCAAAGCATTTTCCCTACCTATGTACCAGGAACTATTCTGTGCTTTGTGTGTGTGCGTGCATGTGTGTATTTTAATTATGGCATAAAACACAAATTTTACTGTCTTAACCATTTTTAAGTATATAGTTAGTAATGTTACGTGTATTCACATTCTTGCACAGGCATTGAAGGATTTTAAGGGAAAGAATGTCATGGTGAGATGTTCTTTTTTTTTTTTTTTTTTTGAGATGTTCATTTTATAAAGATTACTCTGGCAGCAGGAAAGGGTGATTGAAGGAGGAGAAGGCCAAGTATTGGGAGACCTATTAGGATTTTATTGCATGGATCCAAGTGTAATTAATTGCCCAGCCTGTGTTAGTTACAGTAGTAGTAGAGAGAAGAGAACAGATTTTGTGGTCCTGAGCTTTTAGCAAGTGTTAGAAGAGGGAGAAAACATTAGCTTGAATTATTATTTAGAAATCCATAAAAAATGGAAACTTTATATTCTTATTACGGGTTTTAGATAAATATTTTGCTTTTATACCAGCTCTTTGATTCATAGCCACAGTGCAACCTGAAACACTAAAACATCCAAGAAGTCTGGATCTACATTCCAAACTCTCAAAATGACCTTTTAAACAAAGTCTTCATTAAGTGGTTTCATTCTTAGTATGAAATTTTAGAAACTTGACACACTAGTTATCAAATATTAGATATGATTGTACATAATTAGAGCTGAAAGAGATCTCTGGGATCATTTAGTCTAGCTGCTTATATTAGTCAGCTTGAGCTGCCATTAACAAAATACCATAGACTGGGTGGTGGCTTAAACAAAAGAAATTTATATTCTTAAACTTCTGGAGGCTGGAAGTCGAGATCAGGGTGCCAGCATGGTTGGGTTTTGATGAGGGCCTTCTTCCTGGCTTGCGCATGGCTGCCTTCTTGTGTCCTCACATGGTGGAGAGAGCGAGCAAGCTCTGGTCTCTCTTCCTCTTCTTATAAGGGCACTAATCCCATCATGGGGGTCCCATCCTTATGACCTCATCTAAACCTGATTACCTCCCACAGGCCCCCACCTCCAAATACCATCACATTATGAGTTACAGCTTCAACATACCAATTTAGGAGTGGGGGTGGGGGGATGACAAATATCCAACCGATAACACTGCTCATGATAATCAGCTGGGAAATGTGAAAAACAGTGATTGGTGCCAGGGCCCCAGCTCCAGGGATTCTAATTTAGTTGGTCAGGGATAGAGCCCTGGCCTTGGTATTTTTAAAAAGCTCCCCAAGTGAGTCTAATGTCCAGTCAGTGTTGAGTGCTACTCAGTTGATCCAAATGAAAGACTTGTTTCACAGTATGTCTGGCAAGTGGCTATATTGTTACTTCTTGAAAACCACACATAAAGAGGAGTTATTATCTTCCTTGACCTTAACTTTCTATTCTTTCAAGTGATGTGTAAATTTGCACTTGCTTTTATGGTAGCCATTTCACAGCATAATGAAATAGAAATTATTTTGAGATTAGTCATAACTGCTTATCTCCTTTTGGGGTGGAAATTGGCTTTATCAGATGTTGACCAGTGAAAGCAGTTTTCTTAAATGTGGATCTGGACACTTTCTCATGATGACAAAATATAATAAGCCTCTACCAAACTCCCATGGTATAAAAGTTGTTTTAGGACTGTCAAGACTTTATGCTAGTATAAGTCATTCATAAAAGAAGCACCATTCACCATATATATATATACACACACACACACACACATACACACACACACACACACACATACATACACACATTTTGGCTGCACCACACGGCTTGCAGGATCTTAGTTCCCCAACCAGGGATTGAACCCAGGCCCTCGGCAGTGAACGTCCTAACCACTGGACTGCTGGAGAATTCCCCAACCAATTTTTTTTTTTTTTTTTGCGGTACGCGGGCCTCTCACTGTTGTGGCCTCTCCCGTTGTGGAGCACAGGCTCCGGATGCACAGGCTCAGCGGCCATGGCTCACGGGCCCAGCCGCTCCGCGGCATGTGGAATCCTCCTGGACCGGGGCACGAACCCGTGTCCCCTGCATCGGCAGGTGGACTCTCAACCACTGCGCCACCAGGGAAGCCCCCCAACCAATATTTTTGAATGAGACTTCCTATAGAGATCATTGGTAAAATTTTCAGTTGTTTGTATCTTTACTTTTAGGCATTTCAAAATGCATATGTTAGTATTGGAATTCATTCTATTTATCTGCTTAGAAAAGAACTATAGCCCCTAAAGCCAAATGTAGGAGTTGTTCCTCTCCCAGTGCTCCCCTGGGAGTATAAGGCATGGGACTTTGCCCTTCCTCTAAGAAAGGAACTTGAGAGTACGAGTGGGGCGCTTATTCTCTAGGTCGTTATCTTAGTCCCGTGGCTTTGTGATCTATATCCCCAGCCTTATATAACTAACCATTCACTCAGCATCTCTGAGTTCTGGATGTCCGCTAGGCAGCTCAAACCTGGTAAGTCCAAACCTCAACTCTTCGTATTAACCCAACAAACTTGATTTTCCCCAGTGTTCACCGGCTCAGAAAATGATACCACCATTCATCCCAGTGGCTCAAGCCAAACACCTTGGAGTCGTCCTCAACTCAGTCTTCCATTCTTTCCTTCATTCAGCTCTTGCCTGGTTGAGACCACCAGCATCTTTTTTATGGACAACTTCAGTAGTGTCGCAGCTGACTTCCCTGCTGCTCTTCTCTCTCCTCATCCATTCCCCAACACAGATACACACACAGGTGCCACACACACATGCTGCATTCGTCCACAGTGGCCAGAGTGATATATTTAAAACATAAGTCAGATTGTGCACATCTCCAGTCGTGATTCTTCATTGACTAGAAGTCCCTTCATGATGTGGTAGTGGTACTTGACTACGTGTCCCACTCCATCTTTTATTGCTTTTCTCATACTGTTCTATTTTACCCACGTTGGGCCTCCCCTTGCTACTACTTCAGCATACTGAACACAGTCTCAGGGCCTTCGCACTGTTCTGCCTCTGCCTAGAAACTTCTCCCTCTGGATATCTCCCTGTCTTCCTCCCTCACTTCATTCAGGTTTCTGCTTAAGTTTGTCATTTCCTCAGAATGGCCTTCCTTGATTATCTCATCTAAAACAGGACTCTGTCACTCTTACCTGGCTTCATTTTTTTTAATAGTATTTATTACTATCTGATATCACATTATATATTTTTAATTTGTTTATGGTGTGAGTCCTCCACTAGAATGTAAGCTCCATGAGGCAGGAACTGAGTTTTCCCTGTCCTGTAGCTCCACAGAATTCTTCTCTGCCACGTCCTGCTGGGAGAAGGTGGTAGAAATGCTAAGGAAACCAGGCTTCAGAACTTTCCACTGCACCCTCACACTCCATCAAGGATTTTAACCCCCTTTTATTTGCTTCACATATTGGACTTTCATTAAGACGTAGGGTTCAGCTGCTCAAAAAAAGAGTTAAAAAATTCCTGCTCTGTGTGATCCCTAAGTTTCTTTTCAGCTCTAAATGTCTAGGCCAAGTTTACTCCACCCTTGACACTACTGACATCTTTAGCCGGATAATTTTTTGTTGTAGGGGCTACCGTAACACCATAGTTAGATACCATTGTGTATTGGTCAATTGGCAAATGTTTTCAAATTTGAGTTTTCCAGTTGGTAAGAATGTGGGGCAACGGGAACTCACAAATGGCTGTTGATGGATGTGTATATCAATACAGCCATGTTGGAAAACAGCGTAGCATTATCTAGTGAAATTGAAGATGTACATATCCTTTGATCCAGCTATGCCTCTCCTGAGTATATGCCGTAGAGCAGCGGTCCCCAGCCTTTTCGGCACCAGGGACAGGTTTCATGGAAGACGGTTTTCCCACGGATGGGGGACGGGGATGGTTCAGGCGGTAATGCGAGCCATGGGGAGCGGCCGATGAAGCTTCTCTTGCTCACCTCTGCTGTGCGGCCCGGTTCCGAACAGGCCGTGGACCCCTGCCCTAAAGGAACTGATGCGTATGCAAATCCACACACCAGTGTAGAAATGTTCATAACAGTCTTGCCTGTGGTGATAAAGAACTGGAAAGCACCAGAATACCCATTAACAACAGACAGAGCCAGTGCCACAGATAAGTTGTGGTATATTTGTAAGTAGCTTACAGCCGTGGAAGGAAGCAAACTACTGATACAGCAACTTGATTGAAATTCAGAAACATCATACTGAGTGAAAGAAGCAAAACACAAGAGAGATACATACAGTACGATCCCATTTACATAGAGTTCTAAAACAAGCAAAATCAGTCTATGGTGTTTAAACTACAAATGTTTTATGACTCTTCTATATGATACATCTCCTGTTAAAAAAAAAAAAGTTTGATTCTACTTGGGTAGAGCTTCTCTGACAAAGGTCTGAGGTTGTGCAGAATAAGTGTGTGCCTCAGTTGTCATTTGTAACCCCAAATCAAATGTTTTTTTCTTGTGTTCCTCTTAGAGAACGCCAGATCAAGTGCCCCAAGTGTGATAAGCTGTTCTTGAGAACAAATCACTTAAAGAAACATCTCAATTCACATGAAGGAAAACGGGATTATGTCTGTGAAAAGTGTACAAAGGCTTATCTAACCAAATATCATCTCACCCGACACCTGAAAACCTGCAAAGGGCCCACGTCCAGTTCATCAGCGCAGGAGGAGGAGGAGGAAGACGACTCGGAGGAGGAGGAGCTCGCGGACCCTGTGGGGGCAGAAGGCTGCCGTGTTAGCAGTGCTGTGTATCCCGCGGACGAGGCTCTGTCTACACATAAATGAAAGGAAAAGGAGCCAGCTGTTTCGGATGGAAAATACAAAAGGGAAAAACACACATGACCAGTTATCCACTACCGTGCTTTTTATATAAAATAATTGCTGATTTCCTTCCAGCCAACAGTCAAAACAGACTAAATGGGAACGGATAAAGCACTTATAGAAGAGTATCCTAATGAAAACACTTTAAGAAAGATTGAGAAAAGAGCATGTATCCTATTTTTAAGTGGCGTATGGGGAGGAAAGTGTCAACTTTTGAGATCTTTTTTTTTTTTTTTTTTGCTGTACACGGGCCTCTCACTGTTGTGGCCTCTCCCATTGCGGAGCACAGGTTCCGGATGCGCAGGCTCAGGGGCCATGGCTCATGGACCTAGCTGCTCCGCGGCATGTGGGATCCTCCGGGGCACGAACCCGTGTCGCCTGCATCGGCAGGCGGACTCCCAGCCACTGCGCCAGCAGGGAAGCCCTGAGATTTATTCTTTATTTACATAATTGGGTGATACGTTTATGCCTGAGTCAGAGCTGCTCTCTGCCCAAACAAATCAGATTTATTTTAAATTCTTTCATTATTCCATTTTTCTCCCAAGCCACTGATTTGGTAGCACTCTAAACTTGGTCCCTGCCTTACAGTCGTCCTGATTATGGTTCTGGTGTTTTGTTTTATGCAGACTTGTGACTTAAGCTCATCCCAGAATGGATTGGAATATAACAACGTAAGCTTGTTACTCTTGACTACAGCTAACAAGTTTAAAGCACCACCTACCTTAATCTCTTCTGGCTGCTTGGGAGTTTAGGGTAGGTCTTGCTTCCCAAAATTTCAGCAGGTACCTAGAGGACAGATAAAAAAGGGAGCAGCCAGGCAGTAGGCACTGATGGAGAGAAGAAAAGGAGAGATGCCTGGGCCACTGTCCAAGAAGTTAGCTTTGATTGAAGCTGGGGTAAGAGATCTGGTGGTTGTTCCTTAGAGGTCTTTGTAGGTTTAGACATGTCTCTGTCTCCAGTGAAGCCTCCAGCACCTAGACAAAGGGGATCTGGGGGTGTAGCAAGCCAAGTAATGCCTGCTGCATCGTCTCCTGATAACAAGGACATGTGGACTCAGCTGGCAAAGTGGTACCTTGGCCCAGGGAAGGAAGGAGGGAATGATCCTTCCTATCTGGCTTACCCTATGAAAAGGATCAAGACACCATTAAAATGCTGCCAACTCAGAATGACAGATGACATATTGGTGCATTTGCAAGATTAGGCCTTCCCAGTTGTCTACAATGAAGGACCTCATCAGTTAAGCATGGTGGATGCCAAAGGATTTGGGAAGTGCAGAAGGTTAAATGGTCACCACGTGGGTGTGTTTTCAGAGTCCCAGCTTAATTATCTACCCATCTGATCTTTTCACCTTGTCTCTCATGCATCTTCTGCTTTCAGCAAGAAGCAAACACATCTTGAAGTTGACGGTTGATGGAACATGCTCTCCTGCTCTAAGGCGCGACCTCTGGGCTGGACTAGAGAGAACCTTGGTGGGAAGGTTTTGCTGCTAATGTATTTATGGAATGAATGTATTTCATTCAAATCTGTATTCCTCTAGGAAGGATTAAAATAAAAACTTTTTAAAAAATACGATTCCTCTTGTAATCTCATTTTGTGGACGGAGAGGAATGAGTCTTTTTAGGGAAAATGAGGTACAACTTGAGTTTTTCTTAAGGTCAGAAGTGGAGAAAGTATTTCCTAAGTACTGTAGCTTTGAAATTATATTTTCGCATGCTTCTGCATAACAGTGCTTAAATAAACTATGCTCCCTGTGTTTCCAGCTCTCATCCCTGCCCTCTTCCTTCCTAAGGTGGTGCCTTTGCTGTCTCCTTGGAGAACTACAGGTCTACAGTTGAGGGAGTTGGTGAGGTATGGTGGTTAGAGGTGGCTGTCAACACTGGGCCATGAAGGCTGCATCAGGGAGCTCTGGTGGGACTGAGGCAACTCAAATCTCAGCCTTTTCAGCTGGTAAAGGCATCCTGGTGGCAGCGACTCCTGTCCCCAGGAAACCATCGGTGGTAGAACTATAAGCACCTTTCTCCCTTTAACTCTGGCTCACGCTGGGTTAAGTTTCTTCATTTCCAGGTGCTAGTTGAAGTGCTGCCCAAGATAGATAAACCTTACGTAAAACGGTAAAAGAGGAATTCTGGGAAATAGTTTAGGTGAAAATGTAGCTGCTGTTGCTTGCTTTACAACTGTGTCTTCCATTTTTTTTTTTTACCTCTTAGACTTAAGTGACACATTATAAGTCATTCTCACAAGATGAGTAAATTAGTAGCTGCCCCTTTGACAAGATTTAACTCTGAGCCTTCCTTGCCCATTGCAGGTGCCCTCATCTGTTGCTGCTGCTGGGATCAGTCTGCTGTTGGGTAAATGGTCACATTCAGAGGCAGGATATTATGAGTGTGGGCTCTGTAGCCCTGCTGAATGTTCTCCAATCTGGGCTTTGCTGCACGATGGTTTGGAAGCTTAGTCAAGTTACGTAACCTCTCTGTGCCTCTTTTTACTTAACTGTAAGCAGAGACTACTAATAAGAGTTCCCATTTCATAGTATTGTTTGATGTTAGTTCATGTAAAGGGCTGGCACAGTGCTCAACATACAGTGAGCACTGGCTAATATTCTTTAGTTTTAGGTTATCCTAGCACAGATTTCTATCCTTAAAATATGGCTATTCATGACCCAAGAAGTCCTAGATTTTAGTGAGACAAGTAAAACTGACGTGACTTGAGTTTTCAAGGCCAAAGCCTAGAAACTATTTAGTTTGCAGTCTTCTTGTGGATCAGTATGTTTGCTGTTTCCTTCCTTAAAAGGCGAGTTTCAATCTTGCATGTGTGCTGAGTTCCTCCGTACGTCAGAGGGCAAAGAGGTGACAGGATCTAGTCTGCTTCAGCCTTTTCAGCCTATTGACCTATATTCACACTTGCTAGTGTGTCTTGAGGAACAGAAACGTTGCCAGAGCTATCAGCCCCTTATTAAGTATGTAAACTTGTATTACCTGATCACCAAGCTGCACCTTAGAGTCAAACACTCAAAAACAACTTCAGGTATATAAATGATACCATCTGTTTTGGGCAGAATTGTGTTCCTTCAAAATTCATGTATTGAAATTCTAACCCCAGTACCTCAGAATGTGAGTGTATTTGGAGATGAGGTCTCCAAAGGAGTGATTAAGCTAAAATGAGGTCCTTAGGGCATACCTTAATCCTGTATGACTGGTCTCCTTATAGAAGGAAATTTGAACAGAGAGACCCAGGAGGAAGATCACGTGAAGACGCAGGAAGAAGATTGCTACGTGCAAGCCAAGGAGAGAGGCCTCGGAAGAAACAACTTTGCTGACCCCTTGACCTTGGACTTCCGGCCTTCAGAACTGTGAGAAAATTAATTTCTCTTGTTTAAGCACCCCCCCGCCCCCCGTCTGTGGTACTTTGTTGTGACAGCCCTGGCAAACTAAATACTGTCCAACCGAATAGACCATCTTTATGGTGATTGCTTCATAGAGGAGCAGCTTCCAGAGTAGTGATTACAGTTTAACCTCAGTTTTACAAATCGTGAGCAACATAATGGCAGTAACAATCTGTAGTGGTGTGTTTTGCCACTGGCAGATTTCTGGACTGCTGAAAGGATAGAATTGCTCCTCAGCTATGTTTTTGTTCCTTTGCTTTTCTTGCATATACACACTTGACAGTCATGAAGCCCCCAGGCCTATGTCATCCTCAGATAAGGACAACTTTCTTTCAAAAACCATATATTGGCAAAAACAAAAAACAAAACCAAAAAAACCCCAAAACACTTATTGAGTGCTGGCACAAATTAAGGCATTGTAAAGGAACAGAAAAATGGTTAGAACTTATGCCCTTGTCCTCTGGAAACTCAAAATTTTGCAGAGATCTGAATACACAGCTGGATCACCTGAGGAAATGAGAAAAGTCAGGTGTCCAGGTCAGCCCCAGGCCTACTGATGAGCCTCCTGGGCTCCCCAGGTGATCCTGAAGCAGTCCACAGGAGTCTTAAACGTTGGAGACCCCACAAGATGCAGATGCAGACACCTATACCCAAGGCAAGCCAGACCATGGCAAGTGTTACAGGTACAAGAAGTAGTAAAATCTAGGAGCAGGAGTGAAAATGTAATACTAAGAGAAGAATAGTAAGGAAAAGTGGATAAAACAATCCTGGATCTGTGGTGTAGTAAAATAAGGCTGGGGCAATACATTTGAGATAACAGGGCTAAAATTTTTATTTTTATTTATTTATTTTTAAAAATATTTATCTGGTTGCATTGGGTCTTAGTTGCGGGCGTGCAGGATCTTCATTGTGGCATGCGGGCTTCTTTCTGGTTGTGACGCGCGGGCTCTGGAGCATGCGGGCTTAGTTGCCCCGCAGCATGTGGGATTTTAGTTCCCCGACCAGGGATCAAACCCACGTCCCTTGCATTGGAAAGCAAAGTCTTAATCGCTGGACCGCCAGGGAAGTCCCCAAGGAAGGCGGAATTCTTAACCACTGGACCACCAGGGAAGTCCCAGGGCTAAAAATTTTAGAATGACTAGTTTACCAAATCAATAGCTGCTTTTTGATTATTTTTAATTGCATTGGTAGTGTTTACTTGTGGCAGGCATTGTTCTAAATGTTTTCTAAATAACACATTTAACCTGCACAGTAGACTTGTGATGATCCCTAGTATAAAGAAGAAACAGAGGTGCAAGAGAGGTTAAGTAATTGACACACAGTTACGTGGCTGTTAAGTGCGGTCTGCGCCTAGCCCACCAAGCTTTATTGATTCTTCAGTAGTGGCCTGCCTAAAATTGGGATCTCACCGTGGCATATAGGCAGGCTACAAGTCTTTAAAGGCAGTCACACAGAACATTTAAATTATTCTATTTAGACAAAACATATTTATATACACGAGTTAGGGAGCTCGTGGAAAGCACGCTTTGGTTTTTGTCTTCTCTGCTGCAGCAGCCCTCTCCACCCTCCACCTGCTTCGTGCTGCTGCCTACTTGCTGAGGCACAGGCTGGAGCTGGGCTTCGGGGTAGCACAAACATCAAGATCTGTTAATGGCCAGGATGAGGAGAGAAAATCACTTAGGGAGAAGGGTACTAACTTTGGGAAAATTTACTTCTTGACTGATCTATCACTGGTCAGTAGACAACTTCCAGCCCTTCTTAGCTAACATGTTCTAGGACATCTGTGACACATTTATTTGCAGATATCGTTTGTAACAGCAGTAGTATATTTTAGTTTAACATTTGTTTAATCCTCGTAGAGCATTATAAAAGTAGATTTTACCCCCATTTTATGGTTATTGAAAATGAAGTTCAGAAAAATAAAGATGTTCCACATTTCATATTCAGTACTTCACTGCCTGGGAGCACTTTTTAAAAAGTACATTTTAAAATGTATGTAAATATTTCTCCTCCAGGGTTCTCTTCCATGTGACTCCACATGCTGCTGTTCTGACACCTCATTTCAGGGTGCATCACACTGCTACCTCTACTAGTTGCATATTTGTGCTGGGGTTGTGAAATGCATTTTATAAGCAGAGAGCACCATTATGGGCCATTGCTCTTAATTGGTTACAGACAACTGGCACTCAGCTATGAAAAATGAATTAGTCAAAAGCGTGGGAGATGACATAATATCCTGTTAGGGACTTTTTCAAGATGCCTGACCCAGATATGCTGTAGCAAAAAGAAAGTGAGCCAGGCTATTTTGCATCTGAAATTCCCAAATGCAAGTAGTATTTTGAGGCCAAAGAAAAGCAGGATGACCCACTCATTCAGTATATATTTGTTCTCTTTGGGAAAGGAACATGTTAGACTTTAAGTGGGGTAGAGGAGGGAGATAAAGTGTAGGGGAGGGAGATGAAAAAACAATGGCTTATGACCAGGAAATTCAATCTCAAGCCCAGAAGCATGCACACATGCAAAAAAAAAAAAAAGATATATTCAGGATCATAGTCCTTTCTTACAGGTGTGTAGTTAGGATGAAGGTATACATCAGAGTTTTTAACAGCGGAGACAGAAGAAGCCTAAGTGTCTTCCAGAACGGAAATGTTGAATAAATTATGGCACATTCATACTGAGCAATACGTTGTTATGAAAAAGGATGCCTGCTTCCCAGACTCCTTTAGAGCTAAGATTCCAAACAAAACCACAGTTTCTCTGATCAGATGCACTTGTGTGAGACTTTGATTCGGAAGTGAGTTATGTGGGGACAGAAGCAGGGCCTGAGGCGTCTATTTAATATGCAGGCTTGGATCTTACTGAGGCTGATGTGGTTTTGGAGCTGGTGGCTGTGTGGATGGAGGCCTTCTGGTGTGGCAGGTCGCTTCCTGATTGTAGAAGCAGCACTGTACCTTGCAAGCTCACTTCTGTGGTATGGGATTGGGAGTCATTCCTAGAATTCAGCCTGGACTCCATTTGAAACCTTTTCAGTGATTCTATGAGCTATCTATACTGCATAATAAATTCTTTTTGCTTAAACTAGCTTGAGGGGATTCTGTTTTCTGAAAATAAGAATGCTGATCAAGTAATTGGTATCCAGAAATATTACAGGAATTAGGTCCACAAGGAAATGGGATCTTGCATTAGTTGTCTGACCTCACTGGGTTTCAAGGCACTGAGGATCCAGCTACTGTTAGAGGATGGGGTACAAAATTGTACCTGGCCCCCATGGTTGGAACATGAGTTAGATCATCACCTGTGACCACTTGAATTGAAATGTGCCCAAAACAATAAATTCAGTTTCATCTAAATTATGTTTCTCCTTCCCGGTCCAGCATCCTCAGAATCCTTTGGACACATATTCCTCAAGAGTTAGGAAATTCTTGTAATTCTGTTAATATATAAGCTTTCTTTTACAAGGTTTGTCTTTGAAATTATACAGGATTTGAGGGTTTGTCTTAGTCATAGGTTAGAGGCAGTAGGAGGTAGTAGGACTGGTAAATGAGGGGAATTGGAATTTTATTTTGGTGTGGTCATTACAGGGTATTCAAGAAAGTCAAAGCCATTCTCATTAGATAGTGGAGGAGGAGCTGCTTCTGTTGACTAGGGAAATCTTTGGGGTTTGGGGGTGATTGGAGTTATTAGAATCCTCTCAAATATTACCATTCTACTTTTCAGTTTTGCACTTTTACCCCCAAATACTGTAATTTTCACTTAAGAAATCTGCTGAAGCTATGAATTCAACCTGTGTTGTAAGTCAGTAACCTGCAGGATCAGACTGCTTCTGGTTTATCCCTGTGTCAGCCTTACCGCTACAAGAGGGAAGATATTCTTTCAGGGCAATCAGGGATAACTCCATGGTTCTCTGACGTAGCTTATGTGTCTATCAGGCAGTTTGATATGAATATTAAGTGTGTTTCAGTATTCATATTTTCTATTTTTTCTTGTATCAGTTCTGGTAAGTTATGTTTTTCTAGGAAGTTTTCCATCTTAAATGTGTAAATTTAGTCACATAAAGTTCATATCTTATTATTTGTCTCTAGGATCTGTAACAATGTCCCCTTTTTTGTTCCTGGTGTTGATAACTTGTGTGTGTCTTTTGTTATCAGTATTGCTCCTGGGTTTATCAGCTTTCTTAGTATTCTAAAGAACCAGTTTTTTGCTTTGATGATTTTCTGTATTGTATGTCTGTCTCTGTGACATTACTTTCTACTCTTACTTCCTTCTGTCCACATTTTCAGGTTTAAATTGCTATTCTTTTTCTTCTTAAGATGGCTGCTTGAATAACTGATTTTATTTCTTTTCTAATATGCTTTTAAGGCTATAAATCATCTTCTCAATATAGCTTTAGTTACATCCTATTTTTTTATGTTAGACTTCCATTGTTTTTCATTGTTAAAAATACTTTCTAATTTCTGTTGTGCTTTCTCCTTTGACCCATGGATCATTTGTAAATGAATGGCTTAATTTCCAAATTTTCAGGAATTTTCTAGTTGATCTTTTTTAATTGATTTCTAGCTTAATTCCATGATGATCAGAGAACACACTGAATAATTTCAGTTCTTTAAAATTTGTTGAACCTTGCTTCAGGGCCCTGCATATGGTCAATTTTGGAAAATGTTCCATATGAAAAGAATGTATGTTCTGCTTTTCTTGGGTACAGTGTTCTATGAATAACAAGTCAACTCGATAATCATGTTAACTAGGCCTCATACTGAATTTTTTGTCTGCTTGTATCAGTTACTGAGAAAGGTATATTAAACATCTTCAGTCTGATTGGAGATTTGTCTGTTTCTCCTTTTAGTTGTCCTTTTTGCTTTATGTATTTTGGAGCTATGTTTCTGGATGTTTAAAAATTTAGAAATGTATTTTTGTGTTGGATTGATCCTTTTATCATTGTAAAAAGGACACTGCTTTTATAATGTCTTTCTTTGAAGTCTATTTTGATATTAAAATAGCTGCATCACATTAATCTTGATATTTGCATAGTGTGTATTTTTCCACTCTTTGAGGACGTTTGACTTTTCTGTATCCTTATGTTTAAGTGTGGCTCTTGTAAGCGGCATACAGTTATGTTTTTTTTTTACATATTTGGATAATCTGCCCTTAATTACTTAGATCATTTATATATATTATACTTATGTATATATTTGGGTTTAAATCTTCCATCTTACAATTTGTTTTCTATTATTCCATTCTGTATTCCTTTTTCTCTCCTTTTGGATTAATCAAGTATTTATTATTCATTCCTCCTCCCCCCTTTTGGCTCTGTATGTTCTTTATTCTCTTAGTAGTTAGCCTAGAAATTACAACATGCATCTTTAACTTATTAGAGTGTAATATCAATTAGTACTTTTATTGCTTTTAAAAGAATGTTGGTATTGTAGAATACCTGACTCTATTTGTCTCTTTCCAGCCTTTTATATTGTTGTCAGGCATTTTAATTTTACAGACATCTTACATTCTACACAAGATTATTATTGTTTTACAAAATAATATTTATTTAAATTTACCTGTATTGATCATTATTCTTTCTTGCATTTCCATGTTCCCATCTGAGATCATTTTTCATTTTTAAGTTTAATATAGGTCTAAAGATAATGAATTTTCCCAGTTTTAAGACATTCTGTCTTAAAATATCTTTATCTTTTTACAAAACAGCTTTATTGAGGGTAATTTACCATAAAATACATCCATTTAAAATGTACAATTTAATGGTTTCTAGTATGTTCAGAGGTGTGCAACCACTGCCACAATCCCATTTTAAAATATTTCCATCACCCCAGAAAGATCCATTGTGTCCATTTGCACTCATTCCCATTCTCACCCCTAGTCCCAGGAAATTATTATTCCACTGACTCTATAGATTTGCCTTTTCTGATAATGTAAATGCAATTCATTCAATATGTGGTCGACCCCTTGTGTCTGGCTTCTTTCATTTAGTGTGTTTTAAAGGCCCACTCCTGTTGCAGCATGTGTCAGTAGTTCATTCTTGTTTATCGCAGAATTCTATTGTATGGATATACCACATCTTGTCTGTTCATTCACCAGTTGACAGACGTTTGGATTATTTCCACTTTTTGGCTATTATGAATAATGCTGCTGAACATTTGCATACAAGTCTGTGTGTGGATATATTTTTATTTCTCTTGTGTATATACCTAGGAGGTTTGCATGGTAAATTTATGTTTAACTTTTTAAGAAACTGCCAAACTGTTTCCCAAAGTGGCTGCATCACTTTACATTCCTACTAGTTACATAGAAAGGTTTCAGCTTCTCCATATCCTCACCAACACTTGTATTTTTAATTATAGCCTTTCTAGTGGGTATGAAGAGGTATCTTACTGTGTTTTTATTTTGTATTTCCCTTCTGGCCAGTGATGTTGAGCGTTTTTCCGCAAGTGCTTATTGGCTTGATGCCTTTCATCAGTTTGGGAAAAATTCTCAGCTCTTTGAATATCACTCTCTCTCATTCCATTCTCAGATTCCAATTACATGTAGTTTAGACTTTTGTACCATGTCCAATATGTATCTTATGATTTTTTAAAAATACTTTTTTCTCTTTGTACTTAGCCTGGATATTTACTGTTGACCTACCCTCAAGTTCACTAATCTTTCCTCACCTGTGTCTAATTTTTCATTAATCCCATACATAAAATTCCCTATTTAATATATCAGTTCTAGAATTCTCATTTAATTCTTTACAGATTTCAGTTTTCTGGTGACATAGTCAATCTTGTTTTCTCTTTTCTTGGATGTATCAATCTTGGCTGTTTCAAAGTCCATGTCCAGTAGAAGTCAATTGTGTGAATTCCTTTCAGGTCCATTTCTCTTTTGGTCCTATTTCCTAGTATGCTTGTTAACTTTTTTTTTGGCCACGCTGAGCGGCATGCGGGATGTTAGTTCCCCAACCAGGGATCAAACCTGTGCCCCCTGCAGTGGAAGCACGGAGACTTAACCACTGGACCACCAGGGAAGTCCCTATGCTTGGTAATTTTTGATGGGATGCTAGAGATTGTATATGAAAAACTGGACGCTGTGGATGAAATTATTCTCTTCCAGAGAGGATTCACCATATTCTCTAGCAAACAACTAGAGCAGGAACATCTCAATCCAGTCAAGAACTGATCTTATTCAAGGCTGGGCTTCTGATTTTATAAAGCTGGCTCTGTGTCTGGTTCACCTCAACTTCTAGTCTAGGGGTCACAATAAGAGCCTGAAGTGTTTGGAAACCTCCCTCCTTGAGGTCCTTAAGTTCAATTTTTGTTTTTTTTTTTAGCATTGTGAGACTGCTGAATGCTCTGCTGTACTTTTCACCTACATTTTTTTCCCTTTTAGTTTCTCACCTCATACAACATAAAAATTAGTAAATGCCTGAGAAGAAAACCAGCCTAGGTTGCTTTTCTACAGGTCTCTTTTCCCAGGATCTTTGCCCCTCAAGTCTCGGGTGCCTTAGAAACTCTCCAATGACTTCAAATAGATGTTGCATGCATTCTGTTCAGCCTTTCTTGTTTTCAGTGGAAGAGCATAACAAACTAATTTGTCATAGCTAGAAATGGAAACATAGAGTTATTTTTGAACCCACATTCTGGATGTTTGCTCTGACATTACGTTTTTTTGTTTTATTACTTTACTTGTCTTGAAAAGACCAGGAAAAAAAAAGTATGTACTACCTTTAAGATGTCATGTTTATAACATGAGCTTTAAGATGTAATGAACTTTACAACGTACAGTTGGGGTTGTCCTGAACAGTTAAGGCCTGATCATTACTCCTGTGTAATGCGTCCCCCCAGCAAAATAAGTTGATTCTGCTTTTAAAATAATTGGTCTCAGTGAATTTGAATTCTGATATATAATTAGCTGGAGCCTACCTATATCTAGGTTGTTTTGGTTTTTTTTAAGTTAGTATTGATTTTTCACTTCGACAGACAGGATCAACCCCATAGCATTTCCATGTACTACCTAATGAAAACACCAATCACCAACAAACCACCAATGATGAAAATAATGCTACATCTCGTTTTCCCACTTTCCTTTCCAGATAGGCACTCTCTCTAGGTCACTAATCTCTGGGCTCAGATCTATCCACACTTAAGAGTGGTATATCCCTATGGTAGGAAACAATTGGAATTTTTTTCTCAGTCCACATGGCACAATTGAGCTTCCTTTTAAATCTACAATCCTGACTTGTATTTGAATCCCCATGTTCCCCAGTCTCCTGGGTTTGACTGCCTCTGTTGCCTGTCTGCTCAGATGTCTCACCCACTGCCTGTGCTGGCTTTTGGCAGCAACTGCAAGCCTAGGCCAGTTCTTTGATCCCAGGTGTCCAGATCTACTCTAAGGAATAGCTTCAGAGGCACATTCTCTTGGCTCTGAATGCACCTCCTTGCCTAGCATTCATCAGACCTAGTACTTTCCAAGTTGGAAATAGGAATAATGTCACCCTTATTTTACCATTTAAAATTTTTATAAGTATTAACAAATTATTGACTGGCGGATTTTTGCAGAAACTAATGCTTGTGGCTGTAATACATCTCCAGTCAAAAATGTGTTAAATATGAATTCTTATATTAATATGTATAATAATATGAGTTATATATATATATTTAGGCAGTGCCATATGTCTATATAAAACAGTGAAATTTCTTTTTCTTTTTTTTTTTTTTTGGGCTGCGTTGGGTCGTTGCTCCACGTGGGCTTTCTCTAGTTGTGGCGAGTGGGGGCTGCTCTTCCTTGAGGGGCTTCTCATTGCGGTGGCTTCTCTAGTTGCGGAGCACCGGCTTTAGGTGCATGGGCTTCAGTAGTTGTGGCTCGTGGGCTCTAGAGCGCAGGCTCCATAGTTGTGGCGCATGGGCTTAGTTGCTGCGCGGCATGTGGGATCTTCCCAGACCAGGGCTCGAACCTGTGTCCCCTGCATTGGCAGGTGGATTCTTAACCGCTGCACCACCAGGGAAGCCCTCTTTACTTTTTATACCTAACTTTTCCTGAGAAGTCCAGGAAAGATGCAGTTTTTATAGCTATTCTTTACAGGAGAATACAAAATTTGAGAGAAAATTAACTATTGAGTTTAAACCTATTAGAAGTCTGCCTCTAGCTGTCACTAGTCTGGGGCTGGTTTTCATACTGAATTAAAAGCCAAATCAAAACAAAGAAAACCAAAATAGTTACTCCGTCCTTCAGCCTGTTGTCCTTTCTAGAGAGATTTTGGTGAACCCAAGTTGCTGTACCTTTATACCAGTGTCTGACTTGGAGTGATATTCTGCAGGATTCACACTGAAATGATTGAAGTCATATTCATGAATTAAACAGGAAATATTAATGGTTCATGAACTGATACCTCTTTTATTCTACCAAGTTAGGATTGGGTCTCATAAATCAAACTAATTTTTACTGCTTGCTAAAATTCACTTTTAATAGGAAGAAAATCTGTAATTAGAATTGTCCCATTAGGTGGAAAGCAAAGACTTTTCTTATTCACACTGAATCTCCCCATGCCTGAACGGCACTAGTTACAGAATAGGCATTCAGTATTTGAAAATGAAAGAACAGTCTCCCTTTTATCTCTCTCACTTTTTAATGTCCATTTATGTATTGTCTATGGCTACTTTTGTGCTAAAACTGAGTTGAGTGTTGTGACACGCAGCTAGCTAACTATCCAGAATGTTTACTATCTGGCTATTTTTTGGAAAACTCACCAACCCCCATTTTAGGTTATAGTGATCAGGAAACACCTTACGGTTCTTGAAGGACATTTTTGCTAGGTGTAGAATTCAAGTTTGGCTACTATCTTCTTTCAGCACTTTCTATTGTTTTTTTGTTTTCAGTTATGTTTTTTTGTTTATCTGATTATTTTTATGCCCTGATTATTCGTATCAAAAATTATAATAAAAACGTGTTGACCAATACTTTCCAGGCACTTTCATTTAGATTCAATTTCTCTTTGTCACAGAATTATTTATCTTTTGTGTATTTTAATATTTGCCTCTTCATTTATTCTAGTGTGGGCCTCCTGACAGGAAGTTCCCTGGGTTTTTAATAACTTTCACTTTTGTTCTTGGAGAATTCATTTTGTAGGTGTAGAATTCAAATATGGCTGCTATTTACTTTCAGTACCTGGACTATATACTTCTGTTATCCTCCAGCTTCCATTATTTTTGTTACGAATTCATCTGTAAGGTGAGTGGTTGCTCCTTTAAATTCTCCTCCCTGCCTCACTATGGTTGTGCCTTAGCCTTTGCTATAGTTTTCAGCACTTTACCATAATGTGCTTAGATACGGTTTTTTTGGGTATATTCTGCATGGGGTTACTGGTGCTTTCAAATCTGTCATTTGATAAATCATTAATTTGGTGTCATTATTCTTGGAAAACTTTTAGCCAATAATTTTGCATATATTGCTTCTGTCCCATTTTTCTCCTTTTTCTCCTCTACTTCTAGAGAATCTCTTCTCAGTTACATCTAATCTGTTGTTAAGGCCATTTATGGAGATTGTCATTTCTATTATTATGTCTTTCAGTTCTAGGTTCTATATTTTAAATACAATTTCTAGTTCTTGGCCAAGATTCTCCATTTTTAAGTTTCCTTGACCATATTAAAGATAGTTATTGCAAAATCTGTTTCCAGTAACTCCTTTATTTGGATCTCTTGTGTGTTTCTATTCTCTTTTTTTATTTTTTCCAGTTTTCAGTTATGTTTTGTTTCCTTCTGTACCTGGTTATTTTTATGCCCTGATTATTACATATCAAACTATAATAAAAATGTGTGGCCCCATATGATGCTGTCTTTCTCTATCTTGCAAATGATTTGTCATTTTGGTAGGCGGGTAAGGGTATTAGCAATCCTGGATTACATTAATGAATTATAATTCAGATGATTCAAAACTGGCCTTCAATCTGTTTGTGGGAGGAACAGTTTCTGGTTAGTCATTACTTCTAGATCAACTCAAAGCCTTGGGAGGTTATTCAAGCTCCACCTACCTACTTGATGCCTCTCAATACCAGTTGTTTCCCACTAGCACTTCACTGTTAATAAAGAAAAAAAAAAATCTATGCTTGGCTTTTCAGGCCTTTAGCTACCTTTCTGTAATCCGCACATGTTCCTCGAGAAAAAAAATAGTCCCCAAATTGGGTACAACTTTCTGTTTGTTTTCTCCTGGCTGTTGCTGCAATATTTCAATGACTTAGTTCCTTGGGATTTTCTATGATCTGTATTTCTTAGTCTGGCATTTGTGGAAATAGATGTTGAACTGTGTAGTGGATGCTGGGATGAACCACCCAGAATCCCTTTCACAAATAACAAGCTCTTTCCAGAGGTGCTGGCCTATGACTGCTCACAGCTGAATTTTTCTCTGGAGATGGCTCTCAGCTTATGGCAGTTGCCTTGCCCAGGGAGACAATGCCTGCTCATTCCTGCACGCAGTCTAAACCAAACGACTGGTTGGTGTACAGGTAAATGCTCAGTGACAGTGCCTCAGTTTAGGACTTCTGTGGAGGGTCATTTCAGCTTTAGGGTTAGAGATCCGAATGGGACATCTGTGGAAAGTTCCTATCAGTTCAGCTTATCCCTTCACATAATTCTGCATCCCTCTTTCCTTACAGGTCTTGTTTCAGAGAGTACTCCCAATTAACCTACCACAGAGTTCTAGGAAACCATATTTATGAGTCACTACTTTGCTTTTAATATAGTCATAGCATTTCTTTTTGTTATATTTAACTCATATAACAAAGGAGGAGAGGAAGTCGTGTTAGGAGAAATAGAACATTTGGTAGAAGTGATATACTTTGGCTATGACAGGCAATTAAGATATATTTTGTCTTTGTCTTTTGCCTGAGGGGGCACATCTTAACTGTTTTACATTCTCTCCTTTTTTTTTTTCTTTTTTTTTTTTTTGCAGTACACGGGCCTCTCACTGTTGTGGCCTCTCCTGTTGCGGAGCACAGGCTCCGGACGCACAGGCCCAGTGGCCATGGCTCACCGGCCCAGCCGCTCCGCGGCATGTGGGATCCTCCTGGACCAGGGTACGAACCTGTGTCCCCTGCATCGGCAGGCGGACTCTCAACCACTGCGCCAC
Organism: Stenella coeruleoalba; assembly: GCF_951394435.1. Taxonomy (NCBI): domain Eukaryota; kingdom Metazoa; phylum Chordata; class Mammalia; order Artiodactyla; family Delphinidae; genus Stenella; species Stenella coeruleoalba. Next base: position 14,887,583 of record NC_137157.1, read on the forward strand.
CAGGGAAGCCCTCATTCTCTCCTTTTTTAAAAAAACTGAAATATAACTGACATATAACATTAGTTTCAGGTGTACAACATAATTAGATTTTGTATATATTGTGAAATGATTACAATAAATCTAGTTAACATCACTCCACACAAATTTTTGTGATGAGAACTTTAAAAATTTAGTCTTAGCAACTTTCAAATACATAATTCAGTATTATTAACTATAGTCACCATGCTATACATTACATCCCCAGGACTTAATTTTATAGTTGGAAGTTTATACCTTTTGACCCCCTTTACCCATTTCACCCACTCTCCCCACCTCTGGCAACCACCAGTCTGTTCTCTATAGCTATGAGCTTGGGTGGTAGTGGGGATTTTGTTTTGGATTCCACACAGAAGTGAGATCATACAGTTCAATATCTGTCTTTCTCTGACTTACTTAGCATAATGCCCTCAAGGTATATCCATGCTGTCACAAGTGGCAAGATTTCCTTCTTTTTTATGACTCATTTTGTGTGTGTGTACCACATTTTTAAAAATTTATTTTTATTTGTTGCTGTTGGGTCTTCAATGCTGTGCGCAGGGTTTCTCTAGTTGCGGCAGGTGGGTGCTACTCTTCGTTGTGGTGCACGGGCTTCTCATTGCGGTGGCTTCTCTTGTTGCAGAGCATGGGCTCTAGGCGTGTGGGCTCTAGAGTGCAGGCTCAGTAGTTGTGGCACACGGGCTTAGTTGCTTCGCTGCATGTGGGATCTTCCCGGACCAGGGATCGAACCCGTGTCCCCTGCATTGGCAGGTGGATTCTTTTTTTTTTTTTTTTTTTGTGGCTCGCGGGCCTCTCACCACTGTGGCCTTTCCCGTCGCGCAGCACAGGCTCTGGACGCGCAGGCCCAGCAACCGTGGCTCACGGGCCCAGGCGCCCCGCAGCATGCAGGATCCTCCCAGACCAGGGCACAAACCCACGTCCCCTGCATCGGCAGGCAGACTCTCAACCACTGCACCACCAGGGAAACCCGGCAGGTGGATTCTTAACCACTGCACCACCAGGTAAGTCCCCACATTTTCTTTATTCATCCATTGACAGACACTTGGGTTGTTTCCATGTCTTGGCTATTTAAGTAATGCTGCAGTGAACACTGGTGGTTCATGTATCTGTTTTAGTGTTTTCATTTCCTTCAAATGAATACCTAGAAGTAGAATTGCTGGATCATATGTTAGTGCTATTTTTAATTTTTTGAGGAACCTCCATACATTTTCCATAGTAGCTGCACCAATTTACACTCCCACTAACAGTGCACAAGGGTTCCCTTCTTTTCAGATCTTTGCCAACATATTATTTCATGTGTCTGATTAATAGCCATTCCAGCAGGTGAGGTGACATCTGATGTAGTTTTGACTTGCATTTACCTGATGATTAGTAATGTTCAGTACCTTTTCATGTACCTGTGGCTTCTGTATGTCTTCTTTGGAAAAATGTCTTTTCATATCCTCTATCCATATTTAAACTGGGTGATTTTTGCTGTTGAGTTATATGAGTTCTTTATACATTTTGGATCTTAACCCCTTATCAGATATATAATTTGCAAATATTTGCTCCCATTCTGTAGATTGCCTCTTCATTTCATTTTGTTGGTTTCTTTTGCTGTGTAGGTGCTGTTTAGTTTGATGTAGCCCCACTTGTTTTTTACTTTTGTTCCCTTTGCTTTTTGTCAGATCCAAAAAAATTATTGCTAAGACCAATGTCAAGGAAATTACTGTGTATGTTTTCTTCTAAGAGTTTTATGGTCTCAGGTCTACTAGTCAAGTCTTTAATCTACTTTGAGTTAATTTTTGTGTATGGTGTGAGATAGTGGTCGTTTCCCAACACCATTTATTGAAGAGAGACTGCCCTTTTCCCATTGTATGTTCTTGGTCCTGTGTTGTAAATTAACCATATGCGTGGGTTTATTTCCAGGCTGTTTATTCCATTGATCTGTATCTGTTTTTATGCCAGTATCATACTGTTTTGATTACTACAGCTTTGTAATATAGTTTGAAATCAAGAAGCATATGCTTTTAGCTTTGTTCTTTCTCAAGATTTCTTTGGCTATTTAGGATCTTTTGTGGTTCCTCACAAATTACAGGATTATTTATTTAACTTTTGTGAAAAATGCCATTTGAATTTTAACAGGGGTTGCATTGAAGATGCAGATTGCTTTGGTTAGTTCCTGCATTTCAATAGTATTCATCTCCTCCACAAGCACTGAATATCTTTCCACTTATTTGTGTCTTCAGTTTCTCTCATCAGTGTCTTAGTTTGCAATGTATAGGTCTTTCACCTCCTCATTAAATGTATTCCTAGGTAGTTTATTCTTTTTGATGCAACTGTAAATGGCATTGCTTTGTTCTTTTTCTGATAGTTGGTTATTGGTGTATAGAAATGCAACAGATTTCTGTGTATTGATTTTGTATCCTGCAACTTTACTGAATTTATTCTAATTTTTTTAATAGAGTCTTTAGAGTTTTCTATACATATTATGTCATCCACAAACAGTGACAATTTTACTGCTTTGTGATTTGGATTTTTATTTTTCCTAATTGCCCTGGCTAGGGCTTCCAATACTACATTGAATAAAAGTGGTGAGTGGCAGCATCCTTGTCTTGTTCCTGATCTTAGACGAAAAGCTTTCAGCTTTTCACCACTGAATATGATGTTAGCTGTGGGCTTGTCATATATGTCCTTTATTACGTTGAGGTACATTCCCTCTATACCCACCTTGTTTTTACCATAAATTGATGCTGAATTTGTCAAATGTGATTTTTTTTGCATCTATTGGATGATCCTATGAGTTTTATCCTTTTTTTTTTTTTTGGTTAATGTGGTGTATCATATTAATTGATTTGCAGATGTTGAACCATTCTTACATCCTTGGGGGTAAATCTGACTCAGTCATGGTGTATGATCCTTTTAATGTATTGTTGAATCCAGTTTGCTAATATTGATATTTTGTGGATTTTCACATCTATTTTTATCAGGGATATTGGCCTTTAATTTTCTTTTCTTGGGGCATCCTTGTCTGGTATCAGGGTAATGCTGGCCTTCTAAAATGAGTTTGGAAGTATTCCCTCCACTTATATTTTTTGGAAGAGTTTGAGGATTGGTATTAACTTTGGTATAATTCACCATTGAAGACATCTGGTCCTGGACTTTACTGGAAGGGTTTTGGTTACTGACTCAACATTCTTACTAGTAATTGGTGTGTTCAGATTTTCTATTTCTTCGTGATTCAGTCTTGGTAGTTGTCCAATTTATTAATGTACGGCGCTCATAGTAGTCTCTTATGATCCTTTGTATTTCTGGGGTATTGAGGTATAACATTTCCCCTTTCAGTTCTGATTTTAAGTCCTCATCTCTTTTTTTTCCCCTTACTGAGTCAAGCAAAAGGTTTGTCAGTTTTATCTTTTTGAAAAGTAGCTCTTGGTTTCATCTTTTCTATTGTCTTTTTAGCCTCTATTCCATTTATTTCCATGATCTTTTTCCTTCTGTCTACTAACTTCGGGCTTTGTTCTTCTTTTTCTAGTTCCTTGAGGTGTAAAGTGAGGTCATTTGTTTGAAATCTTTGTTTCTTGATGGTAGGCATTGCTAAGAACTTTCCTCTTAGAACTACCCTTGCTGCATCCCATAAATTATGGTATGTTGTATTTCCATTTTCATTGTTCTTTTGATTTCTTTGACACATTAGTTGTTCAATAGGATGTTGTTTAATCCTCACATATTTGTGAAATTTTCCAATTTTCTTCTTGTAACTTATGTCTAGTTTCATAACTAGTTAGAAAAGATGCTTTATATGATTTTAGTCTTCTTAAATTTATTGAGACTCATATTTGTGGTGTAACATCTGTCCTGGAGAATATTCCATGTGTGCTTGAGAAGAATGTGTATTCTCTTGCTTTGGGTGGAATATTCTATATATGTCTGAGTCCATCTGGTCTAGTGTGTCGTTTAAGGCTGATGTTTCCTTATTTTCTGTCTGAATGAGCTACCCATTGGTGAAAGTAGGGTACTAAAGTCTCCTACTAGTAATTGTATTGCTACTTCTCCTTTTAGCTCTTTTACCATTTGCTTTATTTATTCACCCAACATAAGGGTACCTGAATATTTATTTACAAATGTTATATCCTCTTGTTGGACTATCATTATGTAATGCCTCTTTTGTTTGGTAACACTGAATACTATGCTATGGACAAAAAAAGGCATATGCCACTTTTAAGAGAGTAGCACTAAGAACATTTCTAAGTCATGAGCACTAATTGGAGAACAGCTGGTCAGGAAAGTGTAGTCCCAGAGGGACCTGCCTGTGCTCATAGTCTACTGTGCAATCTTGGCCTAATTACCACTTTTCCAGGCCTGGGTTTACCCATCTTTTAAGATATTAGAGGATTTTCCTCCTTTAAAGTTCTATGAAGTACTACTTATTTTACAAACCTAGACTACCTGTGACAGATGGCAAACTTAAGGAATTATTTTTAAAAAACCTTTTTTATTATCCCTTTCAAGAAATGCAAGTGGAGCCCTATATACCACATGCTTGAAAGGTTAGTACGAAGACCAGCCCTGTTTGTGCTGCCACCACAGCTGCAGAGAGGAATGTCAGGCAATTTTGTTTCAGTCATTTTGATGGCTGCAGCAGGGAACAGCTTTAGGCCAGCCTTAAAAAACTGAGTTAGTTAGGGTAAATAAAACAGGAAACTGTATGCTCTTCATTAAGACTCCATTGGTGTTGCTGAGCTCCTGCTCCCAAAAGGGCCACTAACAGATGAATTTCTTGTATTGCTGAGAACAAGCCTCTCTCGTCTTCCAAATGCTTCATTTACTAAAACATAAATAAATGGTTAAGAAGCTACCAGATCAGAAAACTAAGACCCTACCCTATAATATAAAAAGAGACTAAAATGTAGACATGAGCAATGAGGTTCTCTATCTACCCTGTGGTGGTGATTTTGTTTTGAAAAATATATATTTAGCACTTTATAAATGGGTAAGTAACCAGCTCAAAAGTCCAAGATAATGTTCTGAAGTTTTAACTATGTTTTAAATTGGTCCTCCTTTTTTTAATACTTTCTTTGCCTTGTCCTGGATTTATCAAATCCACCTTGATAACAGATGTCCAAGCCCTTATAACAGTGACGCTGTCCTTCCCTTATTGTACTTCTGATTGTTTCCTACCTTCATCTTTCTCTGTATCATGATCAGAATAGAACTTTGTGGATTTAGGACCCCAGTGGAGGGAAGAATCAGTAAGTAATAGAAGGGAACAGAGTGGCCCCTTCAGGAAAGCTGGATTTTCTAGGAAGTAGTTGAAAAAAGGCAGACTTATTCACACTGGGAAGAGGAGGGCCATTCTTTGAGACCACACTATATATCCTTCCAGCTTTCCAATAAAGTCTTTTGTTTTTAAAATTCAAATTTTGTCATAAAGATATTTAAAAATTATCTACATTTAAAGTGTGAAGACATTTATTTGTGAACATGAACATTTCCAAATTACAATTTGATCTTATCTGTTTCCTAAACAGACTGTACTAGAGGATGAACACTGGATCCATCTTTGTTATCTCCTTAATGTATTCAAGCCACAGATTCTACTACTTTAGCTCTTATAGAACTCCAGAAAAAGCAGGAAATTAAGATTCTTACCTGAAGAGATTGTGCTTATATCCCAGACCCGAAGCCCTTCTTTCTGACCTCCAAAAGCATAAATAAATGGTAAATCAGGGCAACAGGAAGAACAGAAGAGAACTCCCTGAGAAGAGAATACAAAGTCAGTGATTTCAGTCTTTCCAGAAAGCTCTAATCTTGATCCCTACTCCTGTCTACAAGAACCTATGATTGGAATGGTTACTCAAAACCAACTCACCAGAATCTCTTTCAAGGCTCTTGCAAAGGTAGTTCAGTCAAGTTGGAAGGGCTATCTCTACAATACAAAGCTGGACAAGTTCAGCATGATGGACATTCCGGGAGGACAGGTGTATGCTCTGACCACTCAGGTCTCTCATCTCCATTGTCATTCTAATAGGGACCTCCTAATTAATCTAATCTGCTAAATATTCCCATAATGATGCTGATACCAGATGTCATTATTCAATCATTTAAAATTTTTAACTCTATTACAACATTTGCATCATAGAAAATACAAAAAAGTATAAAAATCACTCTGAGATAACCAGCTGTTCGTGTTTTGGGACAGGGTCTTCTAGATTTAAATATAAGCATTCAAAGACTTAAGTATTTAAATATATGCATGGAATGATGCTATAAAAACTGCTCTGTAACCTGCCTTTCCACAAATATTTATATTTATATATATATACATATATACAATTTTAAACAGCTGTGTGCAGTGTTCTATGTCTGCAATTTAAATTTTATAATTAGTGCCTGGCATACAGTATATGCTCAATAAATATTTGATGAATGAATTATTGAATTCCAGTTACTTCTAAAACTCTTGCTACTATGTAGTAATCAGTGTAGTAAGAACTAGTTGTACAAAGAAGTAGGTGATAAACTGACCTCAACCACTATGGTGCCCTATAAAGGTTTAAGAGTTCCTGGGATGGTCCTGATTTTAAGGTTAAAAAATTGTGGAACTTACGGTTACCTGGGGGGAAAGGGGGAGAGGGACAGTTAGGGAATTTGGGTTGACATGTACACAGTGCTATATTTAATATGGATAACCAACAAGAACCTACTGTATAGCACAGGGAACTCTGCTCAGTATTATGTAACAACCTAAATGGGAAAAGAATTTGAAAAAGAACAGATACATGTGTATGTATAACTGAATCACTTTACTGTATACTTGAAACTAACATTGTTAATCAACTGTACTCCAATATAAAATAAAAAGTTAAAAACAAAAATGTGGCCATTCCACTTGTGTCCTTGAAAACCACCCCCTCATCATCCTTGTTTTTCCCAGCAACTGTTAATCATGTGAGTTGGAAAAGGAACCAGCTAGTCATTGATTTCTCCCCAAACTGTCCTAAGTTATAAAACTTGCACAAATTTGACTAAGCCCCAAATTAACCTCCCAACAAATCCATATTCTTTAGTGCAATGATTCCTAGAGAAAGACAAACGACACGACAGATCAGAAACAAAAAACCAAGATGCCCAGGGATATTCTTACCATTTTCATGTCCCTAGAGTGAACTAGGCTTGGCCTATCTCCTAATATGTCCCAGATCTTCACATACTTGTCCGCTGATGCAGTCACAAGACAGCCCTTGATTTGACTACTTAGATCAAGACCTAGAGGAAGATAAGTTCAGAGACTCTCACTTTGAAATAAATTTACTTCATCATAGGTTAATAGAGACAAAAGAAACAGTATTCTTGCTCACCAGAAATTTCATCATTGTGTGCATTAAGTGTAAAAATTGGCTTATCTGAACGTGCATCCAAATTATATACAAAGCCGTCATCTGTACTGGCCTGGAAAGAGTAAAAGATGGGCAAGGTAATATTACATGACAATAAAATTTAGCAATGGGTAAACAGTATAAATCATTGTGAAAATCAGCTATGTACCTGACTTACCGGAAGAGCTTATTACAAATTAACATGGACATAAAGAATTTACTTGTGGATAAGTCGAGTTGGTTCTTACAAGGACTAGTTTAGCTGACATGTCTATTAGGCAGTTGGATATGAGTATGAAGCTGTGGTAGTGATACAGACTGCAGAGATATGGAAGCACAGAGGCAGAAGTTACATCCATTGAGAACAGAGGGGATACACCCCGGGAGTGTATAATTAAGAGCACTGTGTTGAGGACAGAGACCTGGAGAGCACAGCCACTTACGGTAGAGGCTGAGGAGGAGCTCACAGAAGTAAGAATCAAAGAGGGAGGAGGGAATGACAGTGTTAAAGAAGCCAAGGAAAGAGGGGTTCTGAAGAAAGGAGTGACAATGCTGTCAATATTTTGGCAGAGATTTAATCAGATCAGGACTGAAAGGCAGATTACAGTTCCACTTTGAAGAAAGGAAGAGAAAATTTTGAAGGAATTAAGAGACCTAGTCAAGGACAGGAGACAGAAACTTGAGCCTATATACAGGCCAAGGGCAATAGCCAGGACAGGAAAAAGGGAGGGGGAAAAAGGACAACTGATGCAGTCTTGAAGGTGGAGCTGCAGATGGGCATAAAAACAGAAGAGGGAGATCCATCCTTTGAGACTGGAGGGAAAGAGGTAAGCCATTTTGATTACTTTCCATTTCCCTAAATATTTGTGAATTTAGTACTGATAACCATTTGTTAGCAAATAACCTCAGGAAATATGTGTGCCTGCCTGCTGAGAGCCAAAGTACAGTACAACATTCAGATATAATGGGGACTTCACTCCTGGTAACTGTAAGATGAAATCTGGCTTAAGGGAGCTCAGCTGGGAACTGCATGCAACTCCACACAGAGGAGACTAAATGTTCCCACAAGTGCAGGAAACTTATTAAAATTGTTCACATATTTTAAGAAAGCTGTTTTTTAAAGAATTCCTTTCCTCATTTACAAAGCACTACGTATTTGCTTTAGGAAAATTAGGCAATATATGTATGTATCACAATTTCTCTAATTAATCTTCCCTTCTGGATAAAAGCTGGGATTTTATTTTTCCACGGATTGAAATGTCAGTGGCATCTTTGGATCCTACATGGAAAACTGTTATCCTTCAGATATTAAGGGTATTTACAAAATGATCGTAAACTTTCTATCTGGGAGATGGTGGTATATTAAGTGCTATATTAGTTAAATAGGCTAGCATTTGCATCACTGGAGCTCCATTTAAGTACTAATATATAAATAAAGGAATTTTTTTTGGACTGCTTTAACCATTAAAAAACATAAAAAGGATATTAGTCATGCTTAGTATTTCAAAGTAATTTTAAAATGATCAACTAATTACAACTAATAAAATGTGACACTTTGGAATGATTGGAAATTAGCAAAATCATTTACATGTTTACTGTCTTTTTGTGGCAAATCCACTGTTCTCTTATTAAAAATATATTTTTGTTTTTAAAGAAAACCCAAACCCAAATACTTCACACTGTTAATACAGAAAAAGCTTTTCAGAGATTCTCTCTACAATGCAAGTAAAGAAAAAAAGTCATTAATAACCTGATAAACGAACAGTGATATGCACACTCTTACCAAAAAATGACAAGGTGAAAAGTGATTCCAAGTCACTCTCTCGATCTGCCCACTGAATCGCCACATTCGATGGCTTTCCTCTGGACTTCGGCAGTCATACAAAGCCACCGACCTGGATGTGTTCAGGCAAAGTTAGGGTTTTAAGGGTTCAATTTTCCTGTATGTTTTATTTTTAATGAAATGGTAATAAAACAACACCATGAAATCAAGATCCAATTATTTAAAGCCTATTTTAAGTAGAAAAATCAACTCATCTAAAAGTAGAAGAGTTGATTTTTACTAATTGGTGGACTCTGGTCCTGTCACTTGAAGACACTGGTAGCTCTGGATGTCACAGTGGCCTTGACCTCCCCCAGACTGAATCCTCTACTTCCAAGATGAATCCTCTCTATTTCCAAAAGAATGGGACAATTTCTAATTTCCCCTTCCCCAGCAGTGCTCAGAGCCAGATAACTCACATCTCAGCCACATTTACTCTTTACAAGCAGGCTACTGTGTTGGGGGAACTGATAAATAGACTTTTGCAATTTTTGCATGAATCCCAACTAAAAAATGTAAATATAGGACTCTTCAAAAGGGTAAGGAATCAAAATAAAGACTGCAAGTTGGTTTCTGTTTTTACTAGCTACCTCTCCTACCTTCTCACCCAATCTGTAAAAAGCACACATATGACTGGAAACCCCCCTGTGGTTGACCATAGTGGTCTCAATTCTTCACTTCTCCCTACATCCATGCCTTCTGTCAGTGATCTGACAGTTCCTCCCCTAAAGGCAGAGTTCATTTCCCACTCCATGTGATGTCTATTTTGGCCAAGGGTAAGACAGACGTATATTAGGTCTGAGCCCAGGTCTTAAGAGGCCTTGGTGTCTCTGCTTGTACTCCTGACCTTGCTATGGCAACACGTGTGGGCCAGCCCGCTGGTCCCAGGAAGATGTGAAACACGAGGAAGGAGAGCCAGGTCTCCAGACCCAGCCTGAACAAGCCAAGATTAGCAGAGCTACCAGTTGAATCTAGCCTTGATTAGCTCAACCCTGCAGGTGATAAGAAATAAATGTTCACTGCTTTAAGTCACTGAATTTTGGGATGGCTTATTTCACAGCAATGTCTAACTCATACACCTGCTAAAAAAATCAAAGTAGTTGCTAGTTAGGAACTACATTATAACAGAACCATATTCCCTTGCAGATTGAAAGGATCAAGTTGAAAGGACAAATAAGTAGTCCTACAAATTTAAACACACAGAAGCCTCAGTAATAAATTCTACCTGAGCATCAAGTGACACTTTCTGAATTAGTTCAAGAGGATAAAAACGACAGCAATAATTCCTGAAACGCTTTCTTACTTATCATATGATCCAGAAATCAGAGTCTGTGCTTCAAATGGATGAAACTGGAGAGTCTGGACCTGAAAAGAAGAAACATAAATGAATAGATCAATGTTTGTTTTGGTTTGGTGAAACTGCCTTAAACTTGGTGAGACTCAATCTGGCAGTGTTTCTACAGGTTTTTCCCTTTGAAATGTAGTACTATCTAAAGAAATGTAAATGTACTGCATAATCAAAAGGACAAAACATACTTCTGGATAAAGGCTGACACTTAAGAGACACAATGCAGCACTACCCAAACTGTGCTTGGCAGTATACCTATGTCCCTCATGCTAAACTATAATCAGAAGAAAAAATGGGAGCTGTCAAACTTACTGGGCAACTCCACACGTTCCAGAAGTTTCACAATGTACATTAGCACATTAGATCCCTGGGTTCTGTAGTAACATCTGTTAGATTCTTTAACCCCATTTGGTGACTGATACCCCTTCATCCCTTTTTAGGAGCCTCTGTAAAAATGCTGCAAAGCACTAATGTTCCTAGTCACTTCACCTTTCTGCACCCATTTTTGCATCTCTCAGGTGGGTAATTATAACTATCACAAAGGGCTCTGTGAAGGATCCAGTGAGATAGCATGTCAAAGCACTTTGTAATTCACAAAAAGCCATATATAAGTGTTTGGGATTATTTGTAGTCAACATATGTCTCAGATTTTTTAGAATCCCTTTTATCCATTAAATCACCATACCTTGTCTGTATGTACGGCAAGGCTGGCTGCTGGTTTCCCCAAGGACATATCCCACAGAATAACAGTGTTATCAGCTGATGCACTGGCCAGCACATTTCTGAGAAAGGAAACAAATCAGGTAATCTTTTAAAAATCAAGAGGATTACATGTAAGAATTCCATTTACAATACCATCAAAAAGAATAAAATACTTAGGAATAAATTTAACAAAAGAAAAGTAAGATTTTTAATATACTGAAAACAAAGATTGTTGAAGGAAATTAAAGAGTATCTAAATTAATGGAAGGTCATTTCATGCTCACGGACTGGAAGGCTTAACATTAAGACAGAAATATTGCCAACTACAGACTGATTTATAGATTCAACCACAATCCCAGCTGACCCTTTTGCAGAAAACTGAATGCTGGTTTTAAAAATTGATATGGAAATGCAAGGGACCCAGACTAGTCAAAATAATCTTGAAAAAAGGACAGCAAGTTGAAAAGTTCACAGTTCCTGATTTCAAAACTGACTGAAAAACAACAGTAATCGTAACAATGTGGTACTGGCATAGGACAGACATACAGAATAGAAAAGTCCAGAATTAAACCCTCAAATTTATGTTCTTATGTTCACTGGTTTTTGACAAGGGTGCCAAGAGTATTTATGCTTAGTTCAATGGGGAAAAAAACAGTATCTTCAACAAATGACTCAGGGTCAACTGGATATTCTACAGCAAAAAAATGAAGATAGAGCCCCACCTCACACTATACACAAAAAGGGATTCAAAATAGGTCACAGGTCTACTAAACATAACAGCTAAAACTCTAAAGCACTCAAAAAAAAAAAAAAAAACCCAAAATACCCCAGGTATAAATCTTCATGACAATGGGTTAGGCAATGGTCTTAGATATGACACCAAAAGCAAAAACAAAAAAAAGAAACTGGATATCATCAGCATGAAAAACTTTTGTGATGCAAATAAGACTACCAAGAAAGTGAGAAAACAACCCACTGGAGAAAATATTTGTAAATCATATATGTGATAAAGTGCTTGTATCTAGAATACATAAAGAACTCTCAACCAAAAAATAAACAGACAAACCCAATCAGAAGATGGGCAAAGGATCTGAACAGACATTTCTCCAAAGAAGATATACAAATGGCCAATGAGCACGTGAAAAGATGCTCAACACCATTAGTCATTAGGGAAATGAAAATCAAAAAAATGGGAGACCACTTCATACAGGATCTCTATAATGAAAAAGATAGACAAGCGCTAGCAAGATGTAGAGAAACTGGAACCCCCCTACATTGCTGGTGGGAATGTAAATGGTAGAGACACTACCACATGACCTAGCAATTAAACTCTTAGGTATGTATCCAAGAAAATGAAAACATATGTCCATGCAAAAACTTGTTCATGAATGTTCACAGCAGCATTATTCATAATAGGCAAAAACAAACTAAATGTCCATTAACTGGTGAATGGATACACAAAATGTGGTATATCCAATACAAGAGAATATTATTCAGCAATAGAAAATGAGGTACTGATAGATGCTGCAACATGGATGGACCTTGAAAACATTATGCAAGTGACAGAAGCCAGATACATATGGCCACGTATTATATGATTCCATTTCTAGGAAATGTCCAGAATAGGCAAATCCACAGAGACAGAAAGCATATGAGTAGCTACCAGGGGCTGGAGGGACAGGAGAACGAGGAGTGACTGCTAATGGGTATGGCATGGTTTTTGGACTGATGAAAATGTTATGGAATTAGACAGTGGTGACGGCTGCATAACTTTGTGAATATACTGAAAACTACTGAATTATATACTTTAAAAGAGTGGATTTTATGACGTGTACTTGCTAGGTCATATATTATGTTTGTTTGTTTGTTTTTTGCGGTACGCGGGCCTCTCACTGTTGTGGCCTCTCCCGCTGCGGAGCACAGGCTCCGGACGCGCAGGCTCAGCGGCCATGGCTCACAGGTCCAGCCCCTCCACAGCATGTGGGATCTTCCCGGACCGGGGTACGAACCCGTGTCCCCTGCATCGGCAGGCGGACTCTCAACCACTGTGCCACCAGGAAAGCCCTTAGGTCATATATTATGAATTACATCTCAACTGTTTTTTTTTCTTCCTTAAAAAAGAGCATTAAATGCTATTAACAGAAAAAACCCAATATGTCTACCTCTTAGGGATCAAGCGCTAATAATGTAGTTCTACAGAGGAACACAGGCTTTAGGGCCCAGAAAACCTGAAATGGAGTCTTGGTGCTGCCACTTGCCTGCCAACGAGAATGAAACAACCAACCTCAAAGAGCTGCTATGCAAGAACCTGGCTGAGTAACTGGGACATAGCAGGCCCTTGATAAATGTTAGCTGCCTCCTAAAAATACAGATACTCCTGAAATTGAAAGCTCATTCTTCAACATCGAACTTTAACATGGCTCAATACAAAATTAGGCCATTAGTGACAGTAATGTTTTTGTTCAGAAAACCAATATACTGCTGAAATAAAATGCTGATGGACTCATTTTCAGATATTATTTCCTCAATAAATTACTTCCATTATACAAACTACTTTCAGTTTTGTAACTCACATTTCAGTGATATATGCAAGGTCTCTTAGGAGGATCATGTATATTCAGGTCATGCTAGCTTTTTTCTACCATTAAGTCCCACATACAGGTCACAATGTTTTAAGTCCTTAGCATTTTATAAATTAAATATTAATTTAAATTCCCAGTAACTAGTTTATTTATATTCTATGTCTCCCAACAGCAAAAAGTTAAAATTCCACAGTACATTTTTCATCCCAGTCATTCCAAAAATATCTGAGATTCCTCCCACATTAAAGTTCTTATTGTATGAGGCGAAAAAAACAAAAACAAAACTTCTGAACACTACAACCGCTAGAAGAGCACTCCAACAAGAGTATGAATTAGCAGAGAACATGCATTTTTTTTTTTCCTGGGAGGATTTTACTAGAAACCAAGGGCCCCACCAGTAACAAGGTCAACATGTTATTCCTCACCGTAATCCTAAACTCTGTGCACTGGAGTATGGGACATATTTTAAAGCATACTGCACCTTTTCAGTAAAGAAAGGGGAAAGGAGAACGAAGATCTAAAATAAGATAGAGAAAGGAGAGTGAAGGAGCAAAGAAATCTGTGGCACTGAAGTCAAAGAGATGTGAGTGCAGATGGGGATGGAAGGGAGTACAGGTGCTGATAAGGGTCTAAATGGAACTAGGGAATTGTGGCTGGGGAAAGGAATTGATGAGTCAGTTGGAATACTGACGAGAGGTTGTTCCATTAGAAAGAACTTTCAGTTGCTCAAAGTAACAGTTGCTATATAAGAATTTATATATAAAATTGGGTTTCTAAAAGCATGGTACACTCATTATTAGATCTCTTATTTATCCTCCCATTCATCAGGATCAGGGCCAATTCAAGCAAAACCCAAACAACTGCCTGTAGCCCGGCAGCAAGAGGTTCATCTGGGGAAGCTTTGAAAATAAAAACAAAAACACCAACAGATTCTTGGGCCCCTGCTCCAGAACAACTGACTCAATCTTGGGGGATTAGAGACTGGGAACTTGTACCTTAAAGGGTTACCCAGAAGTTTCTGATTTGCAGCTATGTTTGGGAAATACTAACCTAAACAACTTTCTCAGGTCCATTTCCCCAAATAGTCGTAACTCTGAAGAGGTCTGAACACAAACAAGATAGGATATCCTTCAGTTAAGCCAGCACTCTGGGATCTTCCTTAGAATGCTCATAATTATAAAGTGTCCAGTGTAATAGAAATGCTTTAAAAAAAAAAGTGCCCTGGGTAATCCAGTTTGTTCTTACCTCCCTTAAGTAAGCTGTACTCAACCTAATGCTTACCTCCCTTGCCTTAGCAGCCCCTCAAACCAACTACACTATTAGGAAAATGGCCCCTTTGCATAATTGTTGTTTAAGGATAAGTATGAAAAATATGTGGATGACATGCAAAAGAATTAAGGTGAACCCTTACCTTACACAGTATAGAAAAATTAACTCAAAATGGATCAAAGACTTAAGAGCTAAAACTATAAAACTTTTAGGGGAAAATCTTCATGACAATGGATTTGGCAATGATTTCTTGGCTATAATACTAAAAGCACAGGCAACAAAAGTAAAAATGAACTGTACTACATCAAAATGAAAAACTTCTGTGCATCAAAGGACACTTCAATAGAGTTAAAGGCAACCAATCGAATGGGGGAAAATATTGGCAAATCATAAATCTCATAAGAGATTAACATTCAGAATATATAAAGAACTCACACAACTCAAAAACAAAAAACCAAACAACCAATTGAAAAATGGACAAAAAGACTTGGATAGACATTTCTCCAAAGAATATATAAAAATGGCCAATAAGTACTTGAAAAGACGATCAACAGCACTAATCATTACAGAAATGCAAATCAAAACTGCAATGAGGGCTTCCCTGGTGGCGCAGTGGTTAACAATCCGCCTGCCAATGCAGGGGACACGGATTCAAGCCCTAGTCCGGGAAGATCCCACATGCCGCAGAGCAACTAAGCCCGTGCGCCACAACTCCTGAGCCTGCACTCTAGAGCCCACAAGCCACAACTACTGAGCCCACGCGCCACATCTACTGAAGCCCGCACACTCTAGGGCCCATGCTCTGCAACAAGAGAAGCCACCGCAGTGAGAAGCCTGCGCACCACAACGAAGAGTAGCCCCTGCTTGCGGCAACTAGAGAAAGCCCACGCACAGCAACGAAGACCCAACACAGCCAAAACTAATAAATAAATAAAAATAAATAAATAAATTTATATAAAAAACTGCAATGAGATACTGCATCACACCTGTTTGGATGGCTATTATGAAAACAACAATAACAAAAACAGAAGGTATCAAGTGATGGAGAGGATGTGGAAAAACTGGAACCCTTGTGCACTGCTGGAGGGGAGGTAAATGGTGCAATTGCTGTAGAAAACAGTATGGTGGTTCCTCAGAAAGGTAAACATAGAACTACCATTAGATCCAGCAATTCCATTTTTGGCTATATATTCAAAAGAACTGAAAGCAGAGACTCTAACAGATACACATAAACCCACATTATTTATATCTGTGTCAATAACAGCAGCATTATTCACAAAAGCCAAGAGGTGGAAGCAACCCAGGTGTCCATCAACAGATGGATAAACAAAATATGGCATATACGTACAATGGAATATTATTCAGCCTTAAAAAGGAAGGAAATACTGCCACATGCTACAACTTTTGCTAAGTGAAGTAAGCCAGTCACAAGAGGACAAATACTGTATGATTCCACTTATAACAGGGAGACGCAAGAGGGAGGAGATATGGGGACGTATGTACATGTATAGCTGATTCACTTTGTTATAAGGCAGAAACTAACACACCACTGTAAAGCAATTATACTCCAATAAAGATGTTAAAAAAAAAAAAGAGGTACCTGGAGGAGTCAACTCATAGAGACAGAAAGTAGAACGGCAGTTACTAGGGCCTGGGGGGAGCAGGAAATGGGGAGTTACTGTTTAATGGGCATATAGTTTCAGTTCTGGAAGATGAAAAGGTTCTGGAGTTGAATGGTGGATCGTTTTGCACACAATGTGCAAAAATGTCCAATGAACTGTATACCTAAACGTGGTTAAAATGGTAATGTTACATATATTTTACCAGTTAAAAAAAAAAAAATATATATATATATATAAAGAACACGTGGATGAGATGTGAAAACTAAATGAAGTGAGAAAAACGTCTTCCCTGAAGAAACAATTCTACTGCACCACTGGCACTGCAGTACATACTGCTTTTTCCCAGTGGTGTTGGAGAGGAGGGCACTTGGTCCCCAAATATGTAATGAGCATCTACTAAGTGAAGAGCTGGCAGGTGATGCTGGGGGGTGCAAGGATACAGACAGCAGAGCTCCTGCCTTCCAGTAGCTTGTACTGCAGGAAAAGAAAATAAAACATGGACACAAAGATGTGAAACTCATAATGTAGAGAGATAAGTGTAGACAGGAGGTAGAATCACGCTGGTTACCGTCTTTAACAGTCCTGCAAATGGTATTTTTTACCTGATCAGCTTATTCCAAGAAAGGTCAAGGACAGCATCGGTATGCCCATCTGCTGAGGAATTCTGTAATAATTGTTTAATTACTTTTGGTATTAAAGTGCACCCCCAAATAAAATTGGTATATTAATTTGAAAGATTCTTTAAACCTTATTTTGATTTTAAGTAAACTTGCCCAAATATCTAGGGAAAGAAACACCTTTTCCTCCTCTTACTTGAGAGACGTGATAAATGTTCTTTACAGGGAAGAAACTATAGTAGTTCTTAACCTAGGTGCTATAATTCTACAAGTCAATCCTCACCCCACCCATCTCTCCGCCACCAAAAACCTGACAGTTTTCAAAGCTACAGGAATACATGGATATTTAGAATTCAACATACTCAAGGCTAAATAGAAATATTTTAAAAGTTCAAAAATAGCATTTTAGTGTGAACAGCTACTCTCTATGAAGGAAGATCATAACCTTAAGAGTAATTTGTTTTGTGTAAGGATGGATAACGTGCCAGTGGAGGTTTTATATAATCAGAAGTCAATTTTTCTTTGGATGGGCTTTTCAAAACTAGAAACTAGAGTAACTTCATAATTACCTGTCCTATTTCACCAAAAGTGTCTAACTGAAAAAGTGCATGTTCCCATCCCCTGTCCCCAGCCCCACAAACCTCTCTGTTTGTCATCAGAGTTTAAATATCTATTAGCTTGTTTACCTTCTTTCCTTTCTTTTTCTTCTTTTTTGATAGCTTACTTCCAAGTGTAAAGACTGGCTCCAAAGAGTCCACTATATCAAGGTCCCACACTTCAATAACGGGGGTCATGTTTCCCACAGCAATGTAATTTCCTACAGGAGGAGATGATATACTTATGATTTAAAATACAACACCTAATGAAATACATTACACTTCAGATTAACTGAGTCATGGCTTAGAGCAGTTTCTCTCAAACTTTCGTATGTGTGTACACCACCTGAATGTTGTTAAAATGCAGATTCAGTTTCAGGTCTTGGGTGGGGCCCCAAAACTGCATTTCTAACTGGCTCCTAAGTGATGGCAATGCTGTGCTGCCGTCCTCAGACCACAATTTGAATAACAATTTGAATAACAATTTGAATATCATGAATGTGAACAAGCTTTGCAAACAAGATGTAAGGTATGACTATTAACAGTTTTTATCCTTGTTAAGAAGTATGCAGGGGCAACTAGTACTGTGCAGCTATGGCCAAAGGGACTAACACAAGAGCCCAATTCTTTCTTCATTTTGGTTTACCTTGATGTTTTCTGAAAAGGGTCATGCACTAAACTCTAGCTGGTAACATCAGACACACCATGCCAGTTTATAGGTTTGGGTTTGTAGGAGACCTTCACACAGTTCTGCAGACCCAAAGCTTCCAGGCCCTGTCCTTCTGCCTAGTGGAGCAGCAACCTCCTTAGCCTGCCCAAAGTCTGGAGACACACAGACCCAAAACAATTAAGTGATTGTGCTTGGAGAACTATATAACTTCATAAAATAACATTAACTTCATAAAACATCAATAATTATGAAAACATTCACACAAAATAGGTAACTTATGTGGCTAGGAAAAACACATAGGAGTAGAACCATTGAGCAATCTCAACTTTTCTAATTACCAGTTGAATCATCTGGGCTAGGATCAAAATTCAGCCATTCCACACTCAAAGGGTATGCAGACAACAGGATATCATGGTGGACATAAAAAGAATCTTCTTCTTGATTATAAACTGAGAAGATTGGGAAAAGAGACTTTATTACATCAGAATAAGAAATCATATCCCGCTCAAAAGAAAAGATTCTCCCTTTTAAACCTATGGGAGACACTTGCTTAAAGTGAGACATATTTTATGACATTAAAGACATTCCAAAGTATTTATTGCTAGGCAAAAATTTTTCATGTCAAATATATTCCCAGCACCTGGTGTGCCCCAAAGGGGAACAGGAACACTGAGAGAGAATTGACATCTGCCTGAATACTCCATCTGCATGCTCCCCGGCTAAAATGGTCCTACCTTCTGGTTCACCAATTACAGAAAACAAACGAGGTCTCCATAAGAAGTACTTCATTATTATTTTATCTTTTAAAGGTCTATCTGGTCATAAGTAAAGAAGAACAAATCAGCACTGGAGAGAAATAACTCATATTTAGAAGTCTAAATGCCTGTCAAAAATTGCTTCTTTAATATTTATTGTTAAAATCAATAAGAAGCCTTTTAAAAATTATATAATGAAACACTGATAAAAATAGAGCCCAAGTAGTCAGAAATTTCCCCCAATATGTTTTTTACTAGAAAGAAGCAATGTTAAGATAAGCTAAGGATTTTTAAAAAATTCTTCAGACCACTGCATCTGGGACAGATCTTGGGATCAGCAGATTCCATGTAATGCTCTATCACATCACGTTATGATAAGAATGTGTTCAAAATGATTAGGTTGTGGCCCTGCAAGAACCTCAACTATGGTCAATGTACTCAGCTTACATTTTAAATAAAAATGATGATGATGCCTTAAAATACTCTTCTTTTAACCATGTCAGATTATTATTCAGATTTGATTTAGAGTGCAATTTTGAAATTATTCTCGAACAGAGATACACTAGGTAATCTGGAGATTCACACCAAATCCAAGTAAAATATATCATTAATGACCTAACCTAGAACAACGTAGGAATACAACTGCTTTACTTCAACTTCTCAGCTCCTGTCTAAGGCTCACGAGATTCAAAGGAATGACTACAGTAAATTCTCAAATAAGAATGCATAAAAATCAACGATGACGGGCTTCCCTGGTGGCGCAGTGGTTGAGAGTCTGCCTGCCGATGCAGGGGACACGGGTTCGTGCCCCGATCCGGGAAGATCCCACATGCCGCGGAGCGGCTGGGCCCGTGAGCCATGGCCGCTGAGCCTGCGCATCTGGAGCCTGTGCTCCGCAACGGGAGAGGCCACAACAGTGAGAGGCCCGCGTACCACAAAAAAAAAAAAAAAAAAAAAAAAAAAAAAAAAATCAACGATGACAAACCGTAATAGTTGCAATTTTTTGAAATTAGAATTGGTGTTTTAAAAATTCCATC
Source organism: Stenella coeruleoalba (assembly GCF_951394435.1). Classification (NCBI taxonomy): domain Eukaryota; kingdom Metazoa; phylum Chordata; class Mammalia; order Artiodactyla; family Delphinidae; genus Stenella; species Stenella coeruleoalba. The sequence continues at coordinate 14,907,997 of NC_137157.1, forward strand.
ATCATGGTTTACACTTGAAATATGTAACTAGTTCAAAGATAATTAGGAGAATAACTTCACATTGACGTATTTGCTATTTAAAGCCTTTTTGACTTTATAAATAGATCACAGTGGGCCATGGAATAAAAATGGCCTGATTGATAGGCTTCCTGAGGGCAGTCTTGAAGAAATTCAAGCTAAAAAATGGAGTAAAACATTAAACCCAAGGGTTTTAATTTTCAAACTGTGTTTCCTATAAGAAAAGGCATTAGCCTATTAATCTCTTTAAAGCTTCAAAATTTTCAGACAGATGAACAGAAGAGTGTTGGGGAAGGAGAGTATCTGGGCACGAATGGACGTGTCTGAGGACGTGTGCACACAGGAAGGGGCAAAAAAAAGAAAAAGGGAAAATATGGAGGCAGAATATTCCAGATATCTTAAAGGTCTATTTTAAGAAAAGAGTCATTAATGTTTGTTGAATTAATAAATATCAACATTAAGAAATATCTGATTTAAGAATTCCAATAAAAAAGAAAAATTCAAATCATTGCCTACTTCAGATTCAAAGTACAGCTGACCCTTGAACAATGCAGAAGTTAGGGATGCTGACCCTCTGCACAGGAGAAAATCCCTGTATAACTTATAGTCCACCCTCTGTATCCCAACCAAACTCGCATCGTGTAGTACTGTAGTATTTACTATTAACAAAAGTCTGCATATAAGTGGATCTATGCAGTTCAACCCCGTGTTGTTCAAGGTTCAACTGTATTCATCTCTGGCTTTAGTGCAAACATTCTCTGCACCGAGAAAGGTGACCAAAATGTTTTGGTCTCTGAAGAAAAATGTGGGCCTCTATGCTGAAGTTTTATGAAAAGAATAAAATGTTTTGCAAAAGGGGATCTATTTGAAATGACTCTGAAAAAAAGCAGGATAAATTATATTGAGTGTAATCTTTGCCACATAAAGAAAAAACAGCCAGAAAGCAAACTGGAGTAAAGAGCCAGGGTAAAAAGTTACCCTACGCTAATGAGATTATAATTTTTTCTTGCATTTTAAAATAGTTTTACTTCCAGGTTTTCTCCATTGAGGGGAAAAAGTTAAAAACTGGCAAAAATGTTTAAACAAAAGATTTTAAAAACCCAGTTAGAACCTTCCAGGTGACCTATTTCCATAAGTAAAGTCAAGTACCAAACTAACACATTGGACTACACATGCCCAGGCACAATAACCAGGAAGTCTGATTTAACTAGGTAACCAACTTAAATGAAATACAGAAGGATCTGGTGCTTAGAAATCCATAATAGTTACTATGATGGTTATTTTAGTATCACTTAAGTAGAAAACTTTTTAGTAAGGGATGTATCCCACTTACCATGTACCTCTAAATTGCACTGGTCCTGTTCAGCTCTGCCACAAACTATGAGATTGTCATTGGGCTTAATCAAGAAATCTTCACGTTCGTACTGCTCCTAAGTGGAGACAGAAAAAGTCATTGACTAGAATCAGATATTTGGGAAGGTTTTTCAAACACTTAAGGAGCATAATTAGAAAAGCCATATAGATATTTACCGTATCTTTCAGAGTAACATAAGGATCTTGATCATTACTCCCATAGACTGTAAGACCCAAAAGAGATTCACCAAGAGTTTCAGTATCTGTAAGAATTCATAAAACAAAATGAATAAAACAGTCATTTTGACAAAAGCATTTTTCCTAAGGCATCCCATCTTTAGACTTAGATCCAACCATCTATTTCATAACTAACACTGGATCATCCACAATTGGGAAAGGAAATAATGGATAATAATAAATAGGCGTTTAAAAGCCATTTATATTTGGCCCTGGAATGCACATCTGATAGTCTTGGAATACACAATCTTCCATTAAAAGAATCAAATCAAACCAAGAAACTCCCTTTTAGAAAATGTTAGAACTCTACTCAGATCCTCTAGTTTGCTCCTTGTACTCATTATTCAAAAGTGCTACAGAGAGGTGGCCTCGCAGACCTGGAAATAAATAAGTCCCTAAAGCACTGGTATCAACACAATGAATTAAGGGTTGCTTGGTCAAATAAAATTGAAAAATAATGAGTCTCATAAAGTTAAATAGGTTTCTTTATTGCAAGATGTCTCATAACCACTGATATGCTAACTTGCCTAATGAATCTGAAAGAGAGGATACCACATGCCCTTTTCACCAAACTTACGGCATTCTTTTATGGCATGTCTGCAAAGATGACATAGAGTAGACCCCAAATAACATGAAACTCAGAAGAAGGAAGATACTCTTAATTTTCAGGAGAAGCTACTTTAAGGAGGCAAGGCTAATATGTCTTAAACATCTGACAGGCAACAGAGAGGGGAATTTCTACTGGATGAGAAAGACAGAGTCAATACTCTGCAGGGTATAGAGAGCATCAGGGAGCAGTGTCTGAATGGCTTTTCTCCAGGCTGGTTAGCTCTTCTTTCTCTGTATTCCCATGGCCTCTGTCCTAGTAGGATGGAAGCCAACCCAGAGGGGCCCATAACCCAGAGTCCAATGGAAAAAACTATCCCCTGCATCTAGTGAAGTACACTGAAAAGCATGAAGGCTTTAGGGTCAGAGAATGTTCAAACCTCAGCTCCATTAATCACCAGCTGCATGATACTGGCAAAGTTATTTCATCTCTGGAAGCCTGTTTTCTCTTCTGTAAAATGGAGGTAATAATTCCTCTCTCATTGCAGGTAAAGAAAAATGAATTACAGATTATCATAACCACTACTTGCAATAAAACATACCACACTAACATTTTTTTGTTTTTTAAATCTTTTTTTTTTTTTTTTTTGCGGTACGCGGGCCTCTCACTGCTGTGGCCTCTCCCGTCACGGAGCACAGGCTCCAGACGCACAGGCTCAGCAGCCATGGCTCACGGGCCCAGCCGCTCCGCAGCACGTGGGATCCTCCCGGACCGGGGCATGAACGCACGTCCCCTGCATCAGCAGGTGGACTCTCAACCACTGCGCCACCAGGGAAGCCCCCTGTTTTTTAGATCTTAGAGGGCTGAACTGATTTTTTTAAATCAGTTTAGGAAACATGCTGTCTTCCTTGAGCCCGATTATTTGACTGACATAAAGGACAACAGATTCTCAGAGTAAAGCTTTGGTGGAACGCTAGAAGCATGATCTAACGCACTGAGTTTGTGATTAAAAACCAGCAGAAGTGGGTGAATTCTAACCTGGGTCACCTTCCTCATCATATTTATCTAAGGCGTACTCGGCCAGCTCATCATCATCCAGCGTCCTGTCATCCTCTGGGTCGCCATCCTCCAGGGGCTCCTGAGGTCGGGCCTGGGTACGGGCACTCTGCATGCCATCTTCTGAAGGATCGCCTGTCTCCTCTTCATCACTGCCACCTTCTTCTCTAGGCCAATGAAAAAATAAAAAGTAAAAAGATCACCCAAAAGGCACCGTTCAATAACAAGACCGCCTTGTCATCATCGTTTAAGATTTACATTTCATCTGGACTTTACTACAGGCGTCAACATCCCAAAACTTACTGTAATTTTTCCTTTGCTTCAGCAATGAGACGTTTCACTTCTTCTTTACTAAGCTCTACCTATAAAAGACCAAACATTTCATTATGATATATTTAAGGAAATCATTTTAAGCCTTTGAATTTAAAAGAAGTTTACAAATTAACATAAAACATAGCTTCAAAAGACATCAAAAGTCAAATGGAGTTTTCACAGGTCCTTACAAATTAAGATCCTTCTCACCTAAAACTGTTAAAAAAAAATCATGTTCGGTCTACCCCTCCAGTCTTTTTCAAAAAAGACAGACCTGTATAAACTGGCTTCTATGAAACCCCATCTCATTTTCTTCCACTTACCCCAACTCCTTGGCCGCTTCTCCCCATTTTTCCTGTGGATATTCCTAAACAAACCACTCTTGCCTTGGTCCTCTTTCCCCTGGTATCCCTGCCAAGTATTCACTCATTACGCTGTCACTTCCTTGCAAAGCTCATTCATTCTCAAGACTAAAACCACCATCTCTGAACAGATTACTCCAAACTTTCCCTTCTCTAGCCCTGTATACTGTAGTTCCATTTTTCCAATTGCCTATAAGACTCTCCACTTGGACATCCTGTTCAAAACTGAAGTCATTCTCTTCACTTAAAAACTGGCATTCCCTCACCTAATCAATGCTTCAGTACCTTTTAAAAACGCCCGTATCACTGCTAAACTGTAAGCTCCTGGAAACTGTGTTTTCTGCCCATGGTAGATAATAGATGATGAATCAAACAATCATGCAGTTTGTGCTAAAAGGCCTTTAATAATGTGGAAATCCTCTTGGGTGATGACATTCTACTGTTAGCTCCAGAAACTAAAGGTTCTTAAGTTTAATCAAAAGATACTTATTTTTCTAATTTCTCTTATTGATTTGAGTTTTCCTTTCTGGGACTTTGTAGAATAAATTCAGTCTCTTCTTCCTATAAACTCTTCAAGCAATGGTTCCAAATTTGTCTGCACATTAGAATCACATGGGGGAATCTTTTAACAATCTCAGGCTCTACTCCAGGCTAATTAAATCACAACACTTGGGAGCTGGTATTTTTTAAGCTCCACAAGTGGTTCCAATGTGTAGACATGTTTGGAAATCACTGTCTTCAAGTATTTGAAAGGCTGTATGTTCCTTTTAAACAACAACTCTTACCTCCTTCAATAATTTTTAATCTGAGATGGTTTCCTGTCCCTATTCTACATATACCGCACTGAATGCCTACTGTGAGCCAAACACTGGAGAAACTGGTGAACAAAACAGTCTGTGCCCTGGTGAAATTGGCTCAGTAACATTGAAACAAACACTCCCCCGTCCCTATTTGTTTCACAGCATTTATTCCCACGGACAGAGTATCATATATGCACGTATCAACTCCACAAAGGCAGGGACTTTTCCTGTTTGGTTCATGCCTATCCCAGGACACTGAACAATGCCTAGTACAGAGAAAGCGCTTCCTAAGTATCTGTTGAATAACTTAACTAATCTTCTCCTCTGCTACAGACTCAGTCTCTCACTCCTGTAGGCTTTCCCTTCATGACGTGTCGCGTTTACCTCGCATCCCCACTGCCACATCAACATCTCACTTGGACTACTGCGAGAAATTCCTAATTCAACTCCCAGCCTCACGACACCGTGGTCTCCATACCAGCTTTTCTACATCACAACTTTCATCCAGTTTATTCCTCTGAACGCCGAGCGGAGGAGTGGCAAGTGGAGTTTCACATATGTGCCCCCTCTTCCCCTTATGCCTGGAAACGCACTGGGGTGGTGGGAGACGCCGTGGTGTCGTCAGCAAGGCTCTGGGGGAGCTCCCCTTCCGAGCAACACCCCGCCCCCTTCCAGCCCGTGAGGTCCACGTGTTTGCGAACTGGGGGTGGGGCTGGGCTTGGGGGAAGGGACCGTGAGGAGGCGGGGCCCCCGATCCCAGGCCCAGGAGTCCTAGACCCTCGGAGCCGCAGCCCTAATCACGACAAACAGGCCACAGCGGGCCTCACCCCGTCAGTCCCACCAGCCGCGCCAGGGCCGCGCGTTCCGGGTCCAGGTCCCCAGGTGGGGCTGACTCAGGGTGCTGCAAAGAGGCCGCTACCCCTACCTCGGAGCGACCAGGCCTCACCTTGTCTGGCGTCTCTTTGGCCACGCCGCAGCGGACCCAGGCCACGCACGTCACCTGGCGGCTGCGGTTCATCGTCCTCGGCGCAGCGACGCCTCAAGCTAAAGACTTGGCCCCAACGGGTCTCGAAGCCACGCCGCGCTGGGGTCCACACGCTCCCCAACGGGCTCCAGGAGGCGCCTCGGCAGGGCAGAGGCGCGGGGCGCTGCTTCCTGTGGCGTCGGCGCCCGTTTCTGACGTCAATCGAAGGCGCCTAAACGGGAAAGGGGTGGAGAAAGGGCTGGAAGCTGAAGCAGCTGGGCGAGGAATCTGCTGTGTGGGATGATGTGAATGGGCTCTACGGGACACCTGTGACGGTGTGTGCAGGCTTCGTGGAAGCAATGACTAAATAAGTGAAAATGGAACTGTAGGGATCAGAGGCAAATTTCCACCGACCTTTATTTTGCCTCCATAGCCTAAAAGCTGACAAATGGTAGAGGTTTTAGGTTTATTTTTAAAGCTTTCTCCAAAATGAATTTATCTTTTTTTCTTTCCCTGCCGAGACGCGCGGTTTGCGGGATCTTAATTCCCCAACTGGGGATCGAACCCGCTCTGGCAGTGAAAGCGCTGAGTCCTCACCCTAGGACCACCAGGGAATTACCCCGAAATGAATTTATCATTTCAAGGAGATACTTCCGCCCTTTATATTTCATTACATGCTTGGATGTTACTTATATACTAAGTATACAGTAGTGGTTGTAGCTAGCAGTAGCAAACACAAAGTGCTTGATAGCGTTTTAAGTGCCTTATATTAACTTGGTTACTTCTTAATCCTGTGTGGAAGGTCTTGCTCCCATTTTACATATGGGGAAACATTATCTTTCCCAAGGTCACACAGCTAGTAAGTAGCGAGGATATTAACCCAGGCAGTGTGACTCTACATGCTGGCTATAATCTGTCAGGCTTCTCAGCTAAGGTCAGAGTCATCTACTAGAAAATGTCAGTGGCTGGAGACTTTAGAATGGAAAGTCTTAGCATTGCATAAAGGTCTAGGTTTTGAACTTTTTCTTGGCTGTGTGACCCTGTCCAGGTCATTTGCCCTCTCTGAGCTTCCATCTCTCTCTCCTACCTCTGAGACAGGCAAGCAAAAACAGGAGGGTGGCTGCTATGGAGAGAGCGTGGTGGCAAAGGTGAACCCGCAGCATGTGGTTTGCCCCAGATGCATTGTCAAAGTGGGCTGCCCACCTGTGGGGTCAATTTGCGGGCACTTTCGCAACACATTTTTCTTACATACAATATTTTGCTTGGTTCTTGTAACAATGCTGGTGAAACATGATCGCGCATTACCTCCATTTTAAAGGTGAGGAAGTTCAGTGATGAAAAGCCTTACTACTGTGAGATCACACACAGTTAGGGACCGACAGAACTACAACTAGACCCCAGCAACTCTGTACACTCAGACGGGTGCCCTTGGCACTTGCGCGGCCTGAGAAGGGATCCTCTCAGGTGTGAACTGCTAATCCTTAGGGTTGGTGGACTGTGTTCAGCTTTTCCAGGGCTCTGTTCATCTAAACTGATTCCTCTGTAGCTTCTTTGCTTTCAGCCCATTTTGAAAGGTGGTATGACAGGTTCTATTTTTCAGAAGTGGCTGCAACAATATCTTTCTTTCAGACGTGTTCTTCCACAATGTGATCTTGATGCTCTCCCATCAAAACATGGAGTGTAATTCTATCCACCCCCCAACCTCGAGTTTGGATAGGCTTATGACTGTTTTGACCAATATAGAATATGACAGACATTCCAAGGTTAGGTCATAGATGGGATGCAGGTTTTGCCTTTTTTTTCCCCTGACACACTCATGTTTGGTGCTCTGAGCTGCCATATAAAAAGTTTGACTACCCTGAGGCCACTATATTGTGAGGAAGCCAAACCACGTGGAGAGGCCACATGTGGGTGCCCCAGTAGACAGTCCTAGTTTTTGAGTCAACCCAGACACATTACTGAAAGAGCCTTCAGATGATTCCAGCACCCAGACACTAAATCCCTCACCCCAGCCTTTGAGTTTTTCCACCTGAGGCCCAGACACCGTGGAGCAGAGATGAATCCTCCCCACTGTGCCCTGTCCCCAATTTTGACACCCCCAAATCTGTGAGCATAGTTAAATGGTTGTTTCAAACCATTAAGTTTTTTTTATCCTTCCATAATTCTTTATTGTGGTAAAATATACATAGTATAATCTAATAATTAGATTTACCATTTTAATCATTTTTAAGTGTATAAGTCAGTGGCATTAAATACCAAACCACTAAGTTTTGAGGTCATTTGGTTTTATTTTGAGGTCATTTTAAAATGCAGCAATAATACCTGAAACAGGCAAGAACCTGGGCTATATTTAGAACAGAGCACATGAACTGATATATATAAAAGGCTGATTTGTTAACACCTGGCTGAGCCTAGTCAGGTGTGCACACCTGCTACGTGGGAGTGGGATCATATTTGAGTATTTGCCTCTAGATCTGTTTTCTCTGGGGGCTGCCTTCTTCAGAGCCAGCTGCTGCCGCATGATGGTGCCTGGTGCAGAGTAGGTACTTGATAAATATTTGTTAACATGGATGAATAAATTAAATAAGAGAAGGTGCAGCAGGGCTCTGGCTACTTTGACCTACTAAACTTATACTCTTTTACTGCGCTTAGATCTGACATTCTGCCACTTCAACCCAAGCTGTGAATTCCCTTTAGAACTGAAAATCCAACTGCAGTTGGCATCATTAGTTCCTTATTACAAGAATAGAAAGAGATTGAGCTTAAGAAGTTCCATTTCTAAGCCTGATTCTTAGGCACACTGATGAGCATATTTAACTCAGAAAAGTCTCTTTGCCAGAGGCCAGAAAAAAATGTACTTGGTAGCATGTTGGCTATTCTTATAGCTAAAGGTCCCAGAAGATTGGACCCAGGCCCATGCAAGGCTCTCACTACACCCTCTAGCTCAGTGCTGGGTATAATTAGGCTCCTAAACATGATTTCAGATTGGTCCTGAGCCGGGGAAGGGAGTGAAGTGTGTGGTACCCCCTCCCCCGTTACACTAGGCTCTATTTCTTGCCCCTCCTATAGCTAACCCTGCAATATTAGCTGATAAGGAGTGGAAGGAATAATAATAGCTACCAGTTACCAAGTGCTAGAGACTTCTACCACAAACAGATTTTACAGTGACACAATCAAAGTTATTTTTCTAGAACCGAACTCTTTTTCCATTTTCATGAAAATAGGAACCATGAGGGTTTTGCTAGTACAGCAGAGCCAACACCTAGCTTGGTGCCTGGCACAATAAATACTGTAAATATTTGTTGAATAAATGAATGATATCAGAGTTCTAAACTGAAGTCCAGAGACATCGGGCAACTTGCCTAGTGTCACCCAGTAAATGGCAACATACCGTGCTGACTTTTAGCACAGAATCCTTTCCTCTATGCCTCAAGTTTTCCAGTAGATGCATTCATTCATTCATTCATTCATTCATTCATTCATTTGCCTGTCAGGACTCTTTCGGATGCCAGTGACAGATAACCCAATTCTAATTGCCTTAGGCAAGAAATGGAATTTATGTGCTCGGGTGACTCAAGAATGCAATGACATAAATGGCTTCAGGCTCAGCTGGATCCAGGGGCTTAATCCATGTCATCAGGATTTGACCTCGCTCCCATCTTCTGTCTCCATCTTCCAATGCCTTGGCTAATTTCAGGCCTTCAGCAGCTTCCAGCTTGCAGTATCCTTACTACTTGCAATCCTAGCAGAAAAGCACTTGCCTTTTATCCTTGCCTCTCTCTGCCTCATTTGTCTCTTCAGTTCTGGAACGGTCACTTGCCCATTCTTGAAGCAGTCACTGTGGTCAGGTGAAGGTGATGTTTTGCTTGGCCGGGGCTGAGCATGTGTCCAGCTCTGGAGCCAGGGAAGGAGTCAGCTGTCACATGGCGCACGTGAGTGGGAGAGGGGACAGGAGAGTTCTTTAGAGAGAATTGGGATGCTGCTCCCGTCAGTGGGCTGGCAGGAAGAACCGATGCTCAGGACATTCATCAAACGTTTTCTCTGCCATCTTTGTGCAGAGCTCTGTTTGAGAGACAGGGAGCTACACAGATGAATATGCCATAGTCCTTCTCCTGAGAGGAGTTTATATTCTAACGGAGGACTAGCGGTGTAAAGTCAAGGGAAAACTAAGATGTGCAAGCACATGTGGTTGCAGCAGCCTGATGGCCGACTCACTCACCCTGTTCCCCGTCCGATGCTAAATGACAGCTGAGGTTTCTGACCCCTTAGCTTCCACCAGAAACTCCGCATTTCCCCAAACCCTTCCTGCTTTATGCCACCACCATCTCCACCTCTTAGGAAAAAAACCTTTCCCCAGGTTCAAGGAGTAGTTCTGGGTAACACTTCAGTATCTGTCTTAAATTGAAACTTCAGTACCATAAGGTTTCTAACTCCAGTTCTACCTTGGTTTTCTGCTCCAATTTCTCTCCAGGTGACCAGCTGCGTAGTATTGGGGTCCCAATCCCAGACATGAGGCTGGAGCAGAATGAACAAGGAGGAGACAGGTGGAGAGGTGGTGGGCAGCCAGACGGTGACAATCTTGCAATTCATGGTGAGGGACACTGGGGGCTGTGAGTAGGGGGCATAGGACAGACAAAGGGCACATCTAACTTATGTTTTCATGCCACTCGATCTCCTGTGTGATGGGGGGGAGCCGAGTGAATGTGGGGAGAACCATTAGGAGGCTACTGTATGGCTAATCTAGGGGGAGATGATGCCACGTGGGCTAGAGCATGGCTGACTGTAGGATGGAGGGAAGTGGGGAAAGTCCCCATCTCCTGATGGGATGGTCTGTAAAGAACTGGTGGCTGTATTTAATTTACCACAGATGAGAAGACTGAGGCCCAGAAAAAGGATAAGACTGATCCAAGACCACACACCACATATGGGTCAAGATGGGGGTCAGAGCCTGAGTCTTCCAACTTCAGTCTTATGTGGCTCCCTCCACACCCACACAGCCCCTTCTCGAAGAGAAGGCAGAAAGGTGTGCCTGAGGAAGAGCGAAGCTTCACGAAAGCCCCAGATGAAAGAAATCAATCACATCCCTGCCATCTCAAGCCCCACCCAGTGGCATTAACAGAGGTTTCTGAGGAGACAGGACTTAATTTCCATTTTCATGAGAACAGGGATTGGGAAATGGATCCAGCTGTTCACAAGAAGCAAAGAAAGGATGGGTGGGGCAAAGGTTTTGATCTCCCCACTTCAGGGTGCCAACAGAGAAATGACTTGACTTTAAAGGGTCCAGGAGACCTTTCAAGTCAAATTCTGGGCTCCTCTGGCTAGCTTTTGGCAAGCATCAGTCATCACACCGGTCGAGCTGAACGCACGTGTTTTTCTTGCCCACCAGACTGTGCCTGATCCCTCTTAGGATGCCCAGAGCTTGGTGGAGAATACATGCTAAGTGAATATTTGAATAAGAAATGGGAGAATGATATCTCTGGACCTCTGTTAAGGATGGAGTGAGTAGAATGATGTAGCTGTTGCCTGGCTATGAGACATTCCAGGCGCAGAGTCGTCAGATCCTTACAGGGTTTGTAAATACAGTGTTCACTGCTGTATCACCATGCTTAGTACAGAGTAGGTGCTCAGTAAATATTGATTGGATGAATGGATGAGTGAGTGAATGAGTGAGCCTCCTCCATCCCTCACTTAGGGGCCAAATTCATGCTGTCCTCTGGAAACAGTTTGAGAACCCCCTGAACGTATCAATAGAAGTGTGGCTCCACCTAGTGGATACTTGAGGATTGTGCCTGGAGTTTGAACATTTTGCCCCCACTTGTTCCTGAACTGTAGCTTCTCTAATTACTTGTCCCCACTTTACCCAGTTTGTCACGGACCACCATGTGTGGCAGTCTAGCCCTGCAGGTGAGCAGAGCCTATATGCAGCCCTGAAATGAGCAATTTGAGAAAGATGCTGTTAGAGGATGGAGGGGACCAGCTATATGAAATGGTTTAGAGTGGCTGAAGTTGTGCCCAGAACCCTGGACCAGGTGTCCAGAGGACTGTCACTAGTTTGCTGTGTGGCCTTGGGCAACTGACTTGCTCTCTCTGAGCTTCAGTTTTATCATCACACAGCTGTGTACCCCTTGTACCCCTGCGCTAATCTTCAGATCCCAGCACAGCCTCACTGGACATGTGGGGACCACCTTGCCCATGTTACAGCAGAGGAAATCTGCTTTAGATTAAGTGAGGAGCCCAAGGCCTCACAGCTAACAAGGGTGAGAATCAGGATTTGAATTCAGATCTGTCTGACTCCAGTGCCTATACTGCTGGCATTGCATTGATGCTTTCTACAGCCATTCGATGGTTCTGCACATCTTCTTGAACCTGTGTCTCTCCTTTTGAGAGGCTGTATATCAAAAGACTTAAGGGTGTGGCCCCTGGAGCCAACCTCCCTCAGTTTGAATCCTAAATTTACTTACATACCTGATTCTATGAAGATACCTACTTGTAAAGCATGTGACCTTTGGCAAATCACTTGATTTCACTCCATTTCAGTTTTCCCATCTGTAAAATGGGATTGACAACAACGGATATTTATTACTTAGTTAACTCAGAATACTACCCAGGATACCCAGTATTTATATGTTTTAACTATAAATATATAGTTAGCCATATACATATATACATATGTAAGTCTTTATATGTTTTAACTATTATTTTCGGCCTTTGAACTTTTGCTGCTCCTAATGACACAGCTTCAAAGAGCTGTAAATTTAGATCTTTAATATTTTTCCAAGTAAAGTATATTTATAGCTACAGAGACACACTAAGACTGAAGAGAAGAAAACCTTCACTGTGTACCTATAAGGTTGTATCCCATTAAGGGACAACCTTGTCTGTAGGGTACTATGAAATAATATATGAATTTTATAGATGTTTTAATAGCACAAGTATATTGCATTCTATTACTCCAGGGTAGAAATATTAATTCCTTATATGCAAATATTTAAAATTAATTGATATTTTTGTAATCTTGTTTTTGCCTTTCTTCATTTTTATACCTGGAGCTTCTAAAATGGACATGACCTGGATTTCTCTTGACCTCCCAGAGGCCCCGATCTATGCCAAGGAACCAGGGTTGGAAGAAGCTAAACCCCAGAAATCCCTTTGGAGACTAAAATATAAATGAGGGGGCTCTGCCCTCCAAGGAGGCCGTGTGGTGACACAGCTGAGTGGCCAGGACCTGGCCCTGGGGTGCGAAGCAACCTGGGCTCATCACTTGAGCCTGTTCATGCTGACTTGCCTGTGATCCAAGAAACTACGGGAGGAAGTTCTGACCCAAATTCCCTCAATACCACCGTGCTGAGCGGTGAATGGAGACTCAAACCCATCTCCCCGGAACAAAGCTTCTCAACCTCATTGCTACTGACACTCGGGGCCGGATAATTCTGCGGTGGAGCCTGTCTTGTGCATTGTAGAATGTTTAGCAGCACCCCAGCTCTGCCACTAGATGCCAGCCGCACCCTCTCTCTCATGACACCAAAAATGTCTCCAGACCTTGGCAAATGCCCCGGGGGTAACCTCACAGCCCCCTCCCCTCGTTGAGAACCACCAGCATAGAGTAAATGGTGGGAGTCACAAGGCAGCCGGTTTGCTAAACCAGCGCTCCCCAACCTTTTTGGCACCCGGAAGACAATTTTTCCACGGACGGGGCGGGGGCGGGCGGCGATGGTCCAGGCGGTAATGCGAGCGATGGAGAGCGTTGCGGGGCGGCAGATGAAGCCTCGCTCGCTCGCCTGCCACTCACCTCCTGCTGTGCGGCCCGGTTCCTAACAGGCTGAGGGCTGATACCGGACCGCGGCCCCGGGAGTTGGGAACCCCTGTGCTACACCAAGTCCCAATCACGTGGTTAGTGCCTCTGGTCAGATATTTTTGGAGAAGTCCATGATGATGGCTTGTGTGCAGAGGTGGTTGGGCTGGGGGAGGTTGGCTGTGGCTTATCCGGATAATTAATCAGTACTCCTTCTCTACCTGCATTGTAGGCAGGGCCTTGATCTCCTTTGGATGAAAAGAATTGCTTTTACAAAAAAGCAATTTTGCAAAAAGCAAAAAGATCATGTTTCATTAATAGATATGTAGAGACATAATCTAAAGGCTGAAATCCTAGGAGTTTAGGGCATTCTGTACACATCGTAGTTTCTTGTTTTAACTTTTATGCTCTCAAAGGACATTTCTAAGGAAGATGTTTGAGATTGTCAGCCCCCCACCCCCACCGCCCATGTACCCTTGAAACATCCTCTTTCAAGCCATCACACTTCCCTCCCTTCAATTCCCTTCTCTGCTCCTTCCCCTTGAGTGGCTTCTCTGTCCCACATGGAACACAAGCTGCTTTTGGCAAATCTCAAGCATGCATATGTGGTTTTATAAAACGCCCTTAGCTTTCTGTGTCATCTCTCCCCAGAATGGAGTGATTTATACCTAATGCTTGGTAATTCCTAAAGTTGTCAGCAGAAACAGGTGGCTGGAAAGGATGATTGCTTATATATATGGTGTTCCAAAGCTTTCTTCACAATATGCCCCTGGTGAGAGACAGCAGGAAAGAAGCCACCCAGCAGGGAAGGTAATTGACCAGACATTCTGCAGCGGACTTGAAAAATATCTCACACCTCTAGTCGGGGGAGAAGTGATTGGCAGTAAAAAAGTGATGCACAAATGACTATTAGAAAACGTCTCTGAGGGGCGTCCCTGTGGTGCAGTGGTTAAGAATCCACCTGCCAATGCAGGGGACATGGGCTCGAGCCCCGGCCAGGGAAGATCCCACAAGCAGTGGAGCAACTAAGCCCATGTGCCACAACTACTGAACCTGCACTCTAGAACCCGTGAGCCACAACTACTGAGCCCACGTGCCGCAACTACTGAAGCCCACGTGCCCAGAGACCGTGCTCCACAACAAGAGAAGCCACCGCAATGAGAAGCCTGTGCACCACAACGAAAAGTAGCCCCTGCTCGCTGCAACTAGACAAACCCAGCGTGCAGCAACAAAGACTCAACACAGCCAAAAGAAAGAAAGAAAGAAAATGTCTCTGAGAACACAGAGGTCTTAAAATGACTTATTACAGGACTTCCCTGGTGGCACAGTGGTTAAGAATCCGCCTGCCAATGCAGGGGACACGGGCTCGAGCCCTGGTCCGGAAAGATCCCACATGCCGCGGAGCAACTAAGCCCGTGCACAACAACTACTGAGCCTGTGCTCTATAGCCCACGAGCCACAACTACTGAGCCCACACGCCACAACTACTGAAGCCGTGTGCCTAGAGCCTGTTCTCCGCAACAAAGAGTAGCCCCTGCTCGCCGCAATTAGAGAAAAGCCTGCGCTCAGCAACAAAGACCCAACGCAACCAAAATAAATGAATAAATAAATGTATTTTAAAAAAAGACTTATTACAGCTGAACAAATAAAACATTAAAAAAATTTAAAAATATTTATTTAGTTATTTGGCTGCTCTGGGTCTCTTTTGGGGGGGGGTTGTTTTAATTTTTTTTTTTTCATTTTTACCTGCGTTGGTTCTTCGTTGCTGCATGCGGGCTTTCTCTAGTTGTGGCGAGCGGGGGCTACTCTCCGTTGCGGTGTGCGCAACTAAGTCAGAAACAAAGGCCGGTCTGTCTAACCCCAGGCTGGCACTGAGGACACCTGCCTACAGCTCAGCCCTGAACCGCTGAACCAAAGTTGTTCAATGTCCTGATTTTCCACTGCCTGGACATCACAGCTGTTTACTTATTTCCCGATTTTGCTTAAAAAAAAAAAAAAGAAAGAAAGAAAGAAAGAAAGAAAAAAGTACCTCCTGGGCTTTCTCAATCCACTCTTGTTCCCCTGAATACAGATGTATTGAAGATGAAGATGCTGTATGTACAGTAGAAAACGGGAGAAACAGAACCGTGTTTCAGCTCAAGCTGATCTACTAAAAGAAACACAATAAAACAAACAAAAACCAGGAAAAAATTAGAATGCCTGTGTAAGTGTGAGGAGTTTCTGGTGGTTTATTCTTGAGGTGCTTCTGAAAGGTTGCAACTGAGAGCAAAATTTGTGGTTAGGGCAGTCTCAGCAACAGGAAGCAAACAAGTCTCTTGTCCTCCACATGGAAGTCAAAATAAGCAGCCTGGTTGCTGCACTGCAGGAACTGGGCCACGGGGCGTGCCTTCTTCTGCAGCCTCAGAGGCAATAAAGGGGGCCTTCGTCTGCTGGCTCTGTGGGCCTTTCCTCGTTTATAAAGCTCTAAGAAGCAGCTGAGCCTTTGAAGTGTTTCTCAGCTCTAACAAGACACTAAAACCCAAACCTCCCAAATTCAGGTTGTTCCCCGTGCCTGGAAAGGGGACTACGTCCCGCTTTGAGTTAACACAACCATACTCTGCTCCCTGCACCCCGAGGTAGCAGAGTCTTGGAGTCCAGGAGGTGCCTCTTAGGTGTATGCCCCTGGGGAAGTGATGCTCATCACTGAGTCACTGTTTGCGGGTGAAGTCAGCCTTTAGGGAAATTCCCCCACTGCTGTCTCTATTTGTCAACAAGGCTGAGAACTCAGGTCAGTGGGACCCTGGCCCAACAAAAGCCAAAAATCTGAGTTGGGAAAGGGGCGGACTCAGAGGCACAGGGGACCAATCACGTCTCCTGTTTGACCCATCGCCTCGCTGAGAGTGATGATAATTGGTGACCCCTCTGTCAACGAGGTGTGGAGGGTGGTCGGTCCTTGGACAGGGTGGTGGGTCTTCGGAGGCTGTCTGACAACCTCCCACCACCTCACTTTGCACCGAGTCAGCCTGGCAGCAACTCAGTACCTAGGCTGTGTCTGTGTGTCAGGGAGCACCTTTGAGGGATGCATCGTCCTCATCTCTGTCCCCAGTGGAATCAATACCCGTTAAATATTGGCTGATCTGAATGGAACCCTTACAGCACTCAACAATCCTTTCGCCCCCAAACAAAACTCACAACAAAACTACATCCAAAAAAAAAAAAACTACATCCAGAGGCAGCTGACCTTGGCCTAATAGCTCACCATAGGTACACACGATTAACCTTTGTCTTAGCCCATAAGGCTTTATCTTCCACTTCTGAATAGTTATCTGAATGGTCATTTTTCAAGCAGTGGACAAGAGAGAAGCATCATTTTTTCCCCACCTCTCTTTACAGGACGCCATAAACCAAGAGGACTGGGCTTGCTTAGAAGTCAGACCAGCCCAGATCCACAGCCCAGCTCTGCACTTATCTTTTAGCCTTGCTCTCTGCACTTCAGTTTCCCTATCTGTAAAATGGAAATACAGATCCTTATCAAGTAGGATTCGCAGTGAGGACTGAGATAGTGCATGTAAGTACTTGGTACAGTATCTGCCACATGATCAAAGCTCCCTAAATGTTAGATCTCACTATTCTGTCCAAGTCAGAACAATGCTGGGTTTTACCTGTTCATATATATATATATACACACACACACACATTGCAGAGTATCTTTCCATGGTAGGAATGTATACGATTGCCCTGTGGTGGTCCTTTACCTGTCAAGAAGTCATTCTCTAAAACCAGCCCTGTCCTGTCATGCCAATTTCTGCAAAGATATAAAAGAGGAACGCAAAATATAAAGGAATGGGAAACACACGACTCTCTCGTGCACTGAAAATGATATTTCAGTCACATGGAAGCAGCACACAGGGGCACCATATTCGGGTATTGCTTCCATCGCCTCAGGAATGAAATGTGACAGCGGCTCACAGTCTCAGAGTAAGATTCCTTACCTGAGAGCTCAGAGCAGGAGTCCCTGGGGACTCCGGGGAATGAGGCTGTCAAGAGGGTGTCATGAATCAAACTGGAATCTAGTGGGTGACTCCTCAAACTCAATAGTGTAGTAAGAGGGGGGCTGTCAGGCTGTTCCGGGCTGGATGGCTGACAGAGCACCTGCTGGCCTTTGGGGACCCAAGGCTGCGGGGGAGGTGGATTTAACCAACCAGCGAGAAGACTGGAGGCGGCCAGCTCCAGGGTAGGGACAAACCCTAGTTTCCCTCTTGCTTCTCTCTGCTTGTCCAGACCTTGGTGAACACCGCGTTCTGCATTTTGACAGAACCCCCCTCCCCCACACTACTGCAAGATTGCCTCTCCACCTCTGGCTTCGTCAATGCAGCGGCATTCCCATTCTGCAGGTGGGAAGACTGAGGCTGACAGGGGCACTCACTCACCAGGCACTTGTGGCCAAACTAATGCACCACTCATGGTTTTTCTCTGTTGAGTCTGGTTTAAAAAACGCATAACAGGGGTGGTGTTGACACATGCAATTTCACATACCTGGATTTCTTTCTACTCTCAAAACTGGCCCTCCCTAACTTGATTACTTTACTGAAATCCACTTTTTCCCCCTTTATAAAAAGAAGTCCCATTTTTCAGTGACTGAATCACTTCTAGCTACTTTTTTTCTTGCCAGCTGGTGAGGTTTTATAGAATATTTCTCTTCCTTCTGTATTAGATAAGTAATAATAATGAATAGATCTGCTGCCTCACTAACTGGATGAGGATAAATAGGTGGCAGATTTTAATACAATGCAGCCCTGGCAAAAAGCAAAGGCTGGGAGGTCATTACAAATTCTACATAAGATCTATCAAGATTGATTTCTTTTCTGAGGCCAAATGGATGATTACTATCAGAAGGAGAGAACTAATAATGACAAAATCCCTGACTTGTAAGAGACCTTTAAATTCTACCCTGCTTTATTGCTTGCAGTTGACCAGCATTTTCTTGAATGCTTCCTGTGATGGGGAACTCACTACCCCTGAGAGAAGTCATTCAGTCTTGGGAAGGCTTTGATCTGACTTTTGAAAGTTCTTGTTTATGCTTAGATGAAGTCTGAATCCTTGAGGAGTCCATCATTAGGACAGCTCTAATCCTTGTGGCCATACTGAATCAGGCTACTTCCTCTTATCTATGAAATCTCTCCCCCTATTTAAAGGCAACCATCATGGTCACCCAAGTCTTCTCTTCTACGGGCCAAACATCCCATTTTCTTCAGCTGTTCTTTCACTTTCTGGCTATTTCCTTCTGATGAGGCTGCAGTTTCTCTGTGACCTTCATTAAATGAAGGGGACATGTGTCATGTTCATGGCTACCCATCATCTTTCTATACTTGTAGAAATCCCATGGTGTAGGTCCTGTCTCCCTAATGCAGCAGTAAGAACTGAAATTCCCAACCTCCTCTGTGTCTGACACAGTCACATGACCCAGGTTCTGCCAGTGGGATACACTGAGGTGAAACTCTGTTCTTACAGGTGGAGGTGAAAGCATTGAGCTTCTCGAGCAGGCTGAGTTCCTGATGCAGGAATGGTATTGGTGCTCACGGCCATAGCAGTCTTAGAAATCAAGCTCCTGGTAACTGCAGACCTGCCATTATTGATTTCTGCCTTCGTTGTATCTGGTGGTGGCAGTGACAGCAATGATATCATCAGGGCTTTTCTGTATCACAGTTTATGTTATTCCTAAAAGCCCCGCCTTTAAAATGGTTTCTCTAGCCCTCTCAACAATTGTATGAACCATCTAATATCTTTGAATAAATCCCCTTTTGTCTCAAATTAGTCAGAGTTGCTTGCTGCTGGGAACCCTGATTCATCCCGGCCCTGAACCGAACGCACAGCTCCAGTGGGGATCTCTCTGGAGCAGAGAGAACCATCACGGCCTCATTCCAGTGATCCTGCTTCGACTGACGTAGGCTACAGCCAAATTAACTCTCCTAAGTGACCACATCACACACCTGACTTACATTCAATTTAATGGTTAACTGAAACCCTCACACTTCTAGGGCAGGGAGTCACTCCCTGGTCCAAGGAATTGCTAGGAAAACAGAAGCTCATGTACTTTCTTACTATGTGTTCAACAGAAAACGGTGTCTGAGCTTTCCCCCCACCTCCAATCACAATATTTAGTATATGAGAGTGATTCCTTTGAAGTATTGATATCATGCACTCATTCCCTTGACAAGGAAAGGAAAGAGGAGTAATTAAGCGTGAAATCCTACCCCCTCCTTCCCCTGCAGCACATGCTGTCAAGTCTCAAGGTCACCCGGCAGCCATTTGAACCAGATGTGTCACTCATCCCTCTCCACTATCAAAGAGTTTTCAAGCGAACACAGAAGGGACAGCTGTCTTTGATTGTTCCCTTCTCCATCCTCCTGAGACCCAGGGTGTCTCTTGAGTACAGCAAGAAGCCTCATAAAACAGCCTTAAAATAAAGAAGCATTTTCTCCTTTCCTTCTACTGCCATCCCTGAAGGAAAAAGGGAAAAGAAAAGGGGCAGAGTTTGGGTACTTGATGGCAGAGAGGAGGGTCCCTTATGCAGCTTACGACATCAGTAAATACCTGTGCGATAAATACATTTGATTTAGAGCCAAAGCAGGGTCTAAATACTACCAGGAAAAGGTGAGGGTAGTATGGAGTTCTGTGAGAATAATTCCTCAGGCATAATGCAGAACCACCTAGAAAAATATAATTTGAAATGATTCCCCCAGATACATGGCTAAAACGTCTTCATGGTCCGGGTCAGAAAGAAAGGCTCGTAATAATCCACAAGATTGAAATTCCAGAAAGGCCAGATGACAGGACAAAAGCCACAGGCTGGTCTGGCAGGAGAAAGTCTTTGAGATGAACCTCTATACTCTACATCTTTGCTACTCAAAGTATGGGCCCTGGACCGGAAGCATCAGCATCACCTGGAGGCTTGTTCAAAATGCTGACTCTCAAGCCCGAACCAGCCCCACTGAGTCAGAACCTGCCTGTCAACGAGATCCCCAGGGATATGTATACAGAGTGAGTGTGAGAAGCCTTTCCCAATACCATCAGTGAGATGTTTGGAAAAGTCAGTCAATCATAGAAGGACCTCACCGCAGAGCTGAAAGCCCAGGTGAGCCCAAGTGAGAGCAGTGGACCTCCGTGATCCATCACCAACGCTGAATTGTAGGACTAACATCATGGGACATTCCTCGATGCTGCAGGGTGAGGCAGTCGTGTCCAGCTCTCAGGAGACAGAATTGTTTTCTGGGATCTCTGACCAGAGAGGCAGCTGCCAGAGCCTCTCTGGCAGAGTATGGCAGTATGCCTCACTGCCATACTTCCTGACGTGCTGGAGCATTAGGTAAAAAGGAGATGAGACACCGGGGAATACTGCTCAGCAATAAAAAAGGAACAGACTCTTGATACATGTAACATGCTTGGATGGATCTCAAGGGCATTGTGCTGAGTGAAGAAAGCCACTTACTGTATGGTTCCATTTATATAACATTCTCAAAATGACAACACTATGGAGATGGAAAACAGATTAGTGGTTGCTAGGGCTTATGGATGGTATGTGTGGAGGAAGGGGGTAGGAGTGACTATAAAGGGGTGGCATGAAGGAGATCTTTGTGGTGATGGAATAGTGATGGTGGTGGTGGTTAAACAGATCTACACACGTCATAAAATGGCACAGAGCTATAAACTCACATTGTGCCAACGTCCACTTCCTGGTTTGATGCTATACTAGAGATACTTGAGATGCTACCATTGGGGGAAACTGGGTGAAGGGTACACAGGACCTCTCTGTACTCTCTTTGTGACTCCCTGTGAATCTATAATTATTTAAAAACAAAAAGTGAGAAAAACAAAAGGAGATGGTAGTCAGGAGGCCGTGATCTGGTGAGATGCATCCTCAGAGTAAAATGTCCTTGGACCCGGGTTGTAGGGCTTTACTTGGTTTCCCACCTGTTTTACCGAAGACATCATCATACACTGAGGTCCCTTTACTGAAGTCATCCTGGATGCAATCCAGTATGTCCTATCACACTAAACAGCGTCACCACCATTCTAATATATGTAATATATAATATATATATGTAGTAAGAGGAGTGTGTGTGACATGTGCCGGTCTAGGTGACAGAATATCATCTCAGAAGGACTCCCATTTAGAGTTGAGGAAACTGGTCCAGGGTGGAGAAGAGGCCCAGTCAAGGTTACCCAAGTAGCTGATGGCAGCAGTGAGCCCACAGGTGAGGTCTGGTACCCAGCCCAGAGCCCCTCTGTTATCCCACCTGCAGCTTAGTACCAGAGGTTTGAGACAGCATTAAAATGCAGAACTCATCCAAAGGTTAACTCTGAAAAGCAACACCCAAAGAACGTATCAGTGACATCAGGGCACCTCTTTTAATTGCCTATTCACGTGGACAGATTGACTTTTCATATTCAGAGCTAAACTTGGAGACGTGTCCTTTTGCAGGGTTCTCGTTATCTGACTGCCTCATCAGGAATGGAACTAATGTGCAATGTGATTGCTGGGTTTGAGTTCTATTTTTTTTTTTTTCCTGTGAAGCAGGAAGTTTAAAATGTGCTGGGTTATATTTTAAGATGGTGAAAAAATAGGCATCCTACCAGCTTCTGTAACGGCCCTGTCCAAAGGCACGTGCTACTTTATTCAAGGCATTGGCCAGCTGCGGAGGAACAGGGGTGGCATGAAGTCTTACCAGGGAGATTTCCTGGTGGAGGGACTGGGGATGAGTGTCCACACACTGAAGTGGCAGCAAAGGACCTGAGCTTAGCTGTTGACTTGGCGAGGACAGAGATCCAGGGTGTTTTTGGTGGTGACATCCAGCACTTTGTTTCATTTGGGAATTTATGACTCTCACTTCCTCCCCAAAGCGTGTTGGTTGCCAGACCTGAACTGAGAGTTGGCCCCAATGAGTCTGTTCCCTGCCCGGTCATTTTTGGGGCCTTGTGTCATATGAGTCACAAACGTGAGTCTCACATTCTTGAGTTGATGAGGAGTTTGGGAGAGCAAACCCCTGCAACTCTAGTACTTAGGAAATCGAGTATTTATCTGAAAGGAAATCCAGTTGAACTTGGCTTCCATTAAGTTACACATTTCTTGATCACCAACTCTGTGTTAAGGCACTGTAGTAGGAACGAGGTTGGCAATAGAATTTTTTGGGGGCAATTTCCCCACGTCGCCTGGAAGAGCAACAAAACTCAGAGAATCACAAACCACCATGGGAAATTCTGCCGTAGAAAGTTCTAGAAAGTGACTTCCCTGGTGGCGCAGTGGTTAAGAATCTGCCTGCCAGTGCAGGGGACACGGGTTCAATCCCTGGCCCGGGAAGTTCCCACATGCTGCGGAGCAGCTAAGCCCGTGCTCCACAACTGCTGAGCCTGCGCCCTAGAGCCCGCGAGCCACAACTACTGAGCCGGCGCGCCTAGAGCCCGTGCTCCGCAACAAGAGAAGCCACCGCAATGAGAAGCCCGCGCACTACAAAAACGAGCAGCTCCCGCTC
The DNA here is from genome assembly GCF_951394435.1 of Stenella coeruleoalba. Lineage (NCBI taxonomy): Eukaryota > Metazoa > Chordata > Mammalia > Artiodactyla > Delphinidae > Stenella > Stenella coeruleoalba. Next base: position 14,930,947 of record NC_137157.1, read on the forward strand.
ACCGCAACTAGAGAAAGGCTGTGTGCAGCAACGAAGACCCAACGCAGCCAAAAAATTAAAAAAAAAAAAAAGTTCTAGAAATGAATGGTAAAATCATTAACCTTCCTTTCCTTGTGTGAGTCATCATGTTCTCCTCTCTACTCAGTCTTAGAAATTCGGAACGCTTTTTCTCCGCTACTACAAGCAGAGGCCCTGTACAGAATACCTCCTCTAATCCTCCCAACAACCCTGTTCACTAGTTATTTTTAAACCCAATTTCTCAAAAGAGGAGAATGAAAACTAGATGGCGTAATAACCTGTCCACTGTTTTCAAAGTGAGTCAGGGGCTGAATCAGCTGGGAAAGGGAAGGTTTCAGGCCTGCACTGGAGCCTGACGTCCAGCAGTGGGCGCTGCACAGAAGGGCTGGGTGAATTTCTCCCCGACTTGAACGCTGAAGCTGACAAGCTCAGGAAACGGTCTGCTAGCGGGGGAGGGTGTCCACGTCGGGGCGGGTGGGAAGGGGAGGTAGGAGTGGGAGGCTGTGAACACTTCTCTGACCACTCATATGTGACTCAAGCTGGCGAACGTAGGGCGAGGGGCCGGGGGAGCTGCGCACTGGATTCTGAAGAAGGCTGGGAGCCCAAGATGGGTGAAAGAGGAGATTTTCCTCAAAGAATTGCCTAGGATCCTTACCTTTCACCCACCCTGAAAGCACGAGGCCTGAGGTTAGTAAGCGCTGTGTGATAACAGCTTTGATGAGACAACTCTGGATGACATATCACCCAGCTGGAGTAACACTTTTGCCTGGGGCTTCCCAGGAAAGAAACGCAAGCTACAAGAGTCACAGGACTCCAGAGTCCCAGGGGTGGAGAGACTCTGGTAGAGGCCTGACTGCACTTTCCTCCAGCTTCTGCCTGGGCCCCTCTCGTGTTGGGAGCTCACACCTTGATCTCTATTTTGGGTGGAGAATCCTCCTTCTTTTGGGGAGAACGGATGGCACCCAAGCATGGTGTATGTAAGACCCTTCCCACGTTGAGGTGGGGAGGGGGTAGCAGAAGCCAAGTCAAGCCCTTCACGTTGATTCCCGGGGCTGCAGGCACACGAGCCTTCTGGTTTTCCACTGCGAACGGAAGGGGCGCAGGGGAGCTACGTGGCAGGCAGGTAGGCTCCCCCGCCTACGCCTACCCCCCCATGCTAAGGGGCCCTTGAGCAGTCGCTAAGAACAGAGGGACAAAGCCCCCTATCCCACAAGTAGAAGGCAAACGCCACAGCACACGCTTTATCTTTCCAAAAGGAACACATCACATGCCTTATTCACCCCGAGGCTACACAGGGGGTGATGCACAGTCAAAAATAAATTGACCTTCTGTTCTCCTGGCCTGACTCTGAGTTCTGGCTCCTGGCACTCAGTTGCTTGGGTTGCTTCCTAAAGAAGAAACAGACCTCGACTGCTAAGCAGGGGTGATCAGTCTTTGCCAGAGGTGCTTGTGATGTCAGCTGTTGACCAGGCCTCACTGGCCCAGGGCTCCAGGGGCTGCCTGGACCTCTCCCTGGCTTCCTGTAGGTCTCTGTGGATAGGTCAGAGGTATTCATCTCCACCAGGCCTGGGTTGGGCCCAGGCTGGGTCAGGAGCCAGAGGGGACCAGCTGGGGACTTGGTTTGACCCCCAAGGGGAGAGCTGCTTGTCCCTCCATGACCCTCACCCCTAATCCCAGAATGCTGCCACCATCCACAAATATCACTTCATGCTGCCCTTTGGGGCGGGACATGCGAGGTTGAGATAACCTGTTTTTCTCCATTCCCCCACTCCCCAAAAGCTTCATCAAGGCACACAATGACAGTCAGAACTCCATCCTTTGCAGGCGAGTTAGCTGCAGGAGGCAAGAGGCAATGACAGGCGGCACCTGTATGTCCTCTGCCTGATGGGAAGGAAATCCAAGAGTGGCACCCAGAGGTGTCTGCAGACCCAGGGGACTAGAGCTTGGTTAGCCAAGTTCTAGTTGGCAGAGTGGAAGGCAGTCAGCGACACGAGCAACCATCTTTTATCTAGCATCTTCATTTCCCTTTTTTTTTTTTCTGCAGGGTCACATTTTCCGATCTCTTAACTGAGTGAAGTTCTCAGGCTCCAACTGTGGGGTGAGAGCTCACTGGTACCATACAAACAATGCACGGCTTGGGAAAATCATTTCTTTTAATGACAGAGAAAGCACACCAAACTATGACAGAAGCCCGTCAGGAGTTGCCACTGTACAAATCAATGCCCAGAGGCCCAGAGCTAGCATCAGACATTCACAGGGAAGTCAGTCGCGGTTAAGGAAACATCCACGCAGCATCTCGGACAGGAGGAGGCGAGAGACAGCAATGACTCAGGATGTGCTGTGTATCTGTGACTTGGACTCCTCTGTAGGCAGTTTTTTTTCCCCTTCCTCATCGGATGCTGGGGGCTGGGGAGGTTTGCAAATGACCGAGTGGAAGAGAGGCCTTGTGTATCAGCATCACAGAAGAGCCAATGCTGTAGACAGATGTGGCCCGAGTACTCCATGGGTCATACCCGTGAAATACGACTTGACATTGGTCCTCTGAACAATGGCTCAGGGAGCTAGTACAACGTTTGAACAGCAGCTCCTTTAGACTCTGGGGTCTGCGCACAAGTTCCCAAAGGCATGCTAGGAAATAGTTTTGTCAATGAAACTTTGCCATCCCAAAGGGTAAGAGTCATTCTCCTAGTTTTTACTGCATGTTGTCTAGGTTTCAAATGACAGGACAAGAAAAAAAAGGCAGCGACTCAAAAATTATTTGGAATATTGTGGCACTTCACTAATCTCTTTTGCTTATAAGATATGGCAAAGCAAACAGAACCCTGTCGACATAAACTCTCATTATAGATAACCCTATACTGTACACTCTCAGAATACAGAAAGAATCCATCCTATCATACATGTTTCATCTTTAAAAATAATCTAACATAGTCATATCCTCTGGCTAGTAACAAACTATGAACATCTTCTGAGAATACAGAGGAAACTCTGGGGTTAATAGTAAATTCTCTGACGTGCCCCCCCCATCCCCTATGCAGCATCATCTATGAACACATTTCTGCAAAAGCATCCCAGCATCATTCCTAACTAGGAAAGGAAATGGATATGTTAGTTTCACCAAATGGACTTTTAGCAAGAAGTGATGGGACATTTTTACCTTGGCAAAAATGAAGCACAAACATAACATTTTACAGGTTCAGGCCCATGCAAATGCATGTTTTTTTTTTTTTTTATGTGGGGGGAATTTATTCTCACCCCAAAATCACGATTAGCATGCAGGTTTTTTTCAACTATTGAGTTAATTATTGGCAGTGCAGCTCTTTTGGGTAACCATGATCACTAAGGCAAGGTTATTATTTCACCTTGTGCAGAATATAGTAATATCTTCTCAGATGCATGTTTATACAGTGTAGACCTGCAACTGTATCTTTAAAAAAAGAAATCTCAAAACACAGATCCCTAAACACAATCCAGTTGAAAATGAACTGTTAAGCTTTTAGAAATATATTTTAAACTACAAGGCTACCCTGTTTTGGGGTTTTTTTTTTTAATGAACATTTTAAAAAGTTCCCACCCCTAAAAATATGCCAAATGATGTCTTCGTCATTGGTAACAGTCTCACCAATTTGCTACCATGGTTTAACTCTTGCGGAATTGCAGCTACTAAGGTAATGTGTAATAAATATAATGCTTTTCAGGGTCGGTGCAGTGAAGTTCTCCAACTGTCAACCTGGAACCTGAACGACCTTTAGTTCTCAGTCTATCTGCTGGACAGTGGTCCCTGGCAAGGGGTGTTCAACTGCCCCAGGGGTGCTTTCAGATGAGGTCAGCTTGGCTGCCCCACGTTGGCCTTCTAGCTCTGGATCCAGCTGTAATCTGACCTGCAGGCCAGTGGCATGTCCTTTGTTTCTCAACAGGAGCTCATGAGAGCTGTATTTGCTTATTCAAGAGCAGCTGAGGCAGTAAAGGCAGCTCCTTGGCCCAGCCAAAAACAGACGCCAGGTGAGACTCGTATGTTCGTGTGAAGCCAATGCAGCAGCAGAACTGGCAAGTTCCCGGGGAACATTCTTTGGCCTGGACGTTTCATACAACAGAACCTTTGGAAGATGACAAGTGGATTGACTGAATCCTGATGGCCAACGTCCTCTGTAAGTCCTGGAGCACATCCTGGCCCGTCCCTTCGCCATTTTTGTCATATAGGAGCTGCTTGAATGCTTCGTTTTCGATGAGGACCATCATGTTTTTGAGAAAGTAGCCTTCGCAATATGCTGAGAGCTCCATGACTCCAAGAAACTGTGGAGAGTGGAGAAGAAGCAGGAGATGGTTATGTTTCTGAAAGCACCTGTTTTCACACGTGTTGATGGCGAACACCTGTTAAAGTAGACTGCGACAGTGGCCCCGATTCTGCATCCTTTGCTGTATTCTCACCCAGGGTATGTGACTTTGCAGCTCCTCCCATCAAAGGGCTGAGTCCATTTCTCCCTGCCTTGGCCTTGTGAGTTGCTCAGGCCAAGAGAACGTGGTTGAAGTGAGAGTTGCCAGCTCTGAGCTGGCTTCAAGTGGCCATGTGTGCTTCTGTGCTCTCTCTCAGAACCCTGCCTCTGCCTCAAAAACAAGCCTGAGCTAGCCTGCTTGCAGCTTCAACAACCACATGAAACTGACCCGACAGCGACAGAGCCCAGCCAGGATCAGCACAGCCAGCCACAGCCGACCGGCCAGCTGACCTCAGAAGCAAGGCTGGCTGAGACCAGAAGAGCCCACCCATGCTGTCAACTCATGCACTAACACTGGGTTTTGAGTCTCTTTGCTCCACTACAGATAACTGGGGCACTGACGGAGTTGCAGACACAGTTCTAATCTCTTTACAAGTATCCATTAGCTCACTTAATTCTCACAACCATCCTATGAGTGGGCACTGCCTACCTACCCCCTGTATTTAGGGCAGTGGTTCTCGACCAGGGGTGATTTTGTCTCTCAGGCGACATCTGGAAGTCTGGACACATTTTTGGTTGTCACAACTCGGGGGCAGGGGTGGAGCGTGTACTACTGCCATCTAGTGGGCAGAAGCCAGGGATGCCACTAACTACCCCACCATGCAGAGGACAGACCCCCTGGCAGAGAATTACGCAGCTCACTTTGTCAGTAGTGCCAAGGTTGAGAAACCGATCAAGAGACATAGCTCCTGACAGACTAAACCAATACGGAAGGGATGACATTGACCTGCCTCACTTTACAAGCCCAAGAAGAAGGCTTGGTAGACAGTAGCCACAATATGGATTTGTTGAATGTATGAATGAACAGTTAATTCTGAGTAGTGACGCCAGCAGCAAACACTGAGTGACAGCATATCATGTGCTGAGCACCGTGCCAGGCACTTCACGTGCATCATCTCAAAGTCCTCAAATTTCCTTGAGGCAGGTACTATTACCACCTTCGATTTATAGATGAGGAAAGTGAGACAAGGGAGTAGCTGACAACAATTCACACATGTCAAGGACAGAACCAGGAGCTGAACCCTGGTAACTCAAGTCCTGAAGGCTGTGTGTTTAACCATTAGGATGCACTGCCTCCGGCCTGATACCATTCAACCTTGGAAGCGTGCTTGGTGGAAGCGTGCTTGGTGGAAGCGTGCTTGGTGGAAGTGTGCTCGGCGGAAGTGTGCTCGGCGGAAGTGTGCTGTTTGAGATGCAGAAGCAAATGTGCATACGAGGTCCGCTGTGTCCGTATTCAGACCTTTTCTACAGTTTTCAAAGCCTGTAAGTCTCTCTTTTGCAATGAGCTGGACGCTCAGTAGTTAAATGTTCCCTGAGATGATATCCTGCTGCTTTATTTAGATGCTAAATTATCTAAATTATCTAAATGTGGAATTTACCATTCTGAACTCCCCAATATGCTGTCCTTAAGCCAGAGATGCACTTTAAGCTGCCCCATGTGGGATGGTGGAATTACGATGAGGCAGCGCCAACAGGGCGATGGTGGAATGAGCGGGACACCTGGATTCAAGTTGAGGCTCCCCCACTTTTCTGAATATGTGACCAGGGCTGGGTCACTTGGCCTCTGGCTTTAGGTTCCTCATTTTCAAAACGGGAACTATGTCACTTGCATCATAGACCTGTTGAGGGGATTGAATGGAACATAGCTGATGGCAGAGTTGTCATCTGTCACACTTAGGGGATGCAGGTTAGGAAGGGAGCTAAGGGAGGGAGCTTTGGAACCTGCATGAGTTTTTAATCCAGACTTCGCCACCTCCAGCCATCTGCTGCTGGGCAAGTTATTTAATCTCTCTGTGCCTCCATATTCCTGTCCCTAAAATGGGGGAAGATAATAATACCTATCTAATAAGCTGTCGCTGGCATTAAATGAGATAATACATGGCACATTCAGAACAATGGCTCATTGTAGTCAGTGCTCACTCAATGTTAGCTGGCATGCTAAATGTAAACTATTCATAATTATTACCCTCATCTCACTCATTTAAATCCAGGGACCCACGTGGACAAACTAGGTGCCTAGGTTGGGATAAGAGGAGTTGACTGTATCTATGGAACCTAGTTCAGCTAACTGGCCCATAGAAGGAACAAGCCTGTAACCTTTTTTTCTTTTTTTTAAAACTATTATTATTATTTTTTGGCTGCATCACATGGCTTGCGGGATCTCAGTTCTCCGACCAGGGACTGAATCCAGGCCACGGCAGTGAAAGCCTGGAATCCTAACCACTAGGCCACTAGGGAACTCCCCCAAGCCTGTACCTCGAACTCACTGACACCATGTGCTAATTCACTGAGTCAATGACCTATCTTCATAAAAATCATGTGCAACTTTGGGCAAGTCAAATCACTTCTCTGGGCCTCAGTTTCCCAAGCTACAAAATGAGGGGGTGTGAACTGGAGGGTACCATGCTCTGTGCATTCAGGACACGGACACACCAGGTAATTCTGTGGTCTCTGAGAGGCTTAGGGGGCCTGGTGAGCTTTATCAGGTGGGCAGGATTGTTATCACACAAATGTTCACAGAGACGCACAGCATCCTGGAGCTGGAAGAGTTCTTAGGAATGCTTTCATTCTTTCAACATGAACCCTCCTTTTAGAGTCACAGAGAAAAGGCCTCATTGTACCTGTGGGGAAACTAAGGCTCAGAGTTGCCTATCTCTGATTCTGTGGACACCCCTTACCACACCTAGCCACTTGCTTTGTATAGGGGTGTCTCTCATCACAAGTTAGTGTAATTGGAGAAGAATAAGCACAATAAGTACTTCCATTTATATTTGGTGATATTTATTGAATGGTGAGTATATATCAGATGCTTGCCTACCTTTACACAGCTAATTACAGACAGAACTGGGACCAGACCTCTCACCTTCTAGACCAATGGTTGACAAACTACAGGCCTGTGGGCCAAATCTGGCCCACCACCTGTTTTTGTAAATAAAGTTTTATTGGGAGACAGCCACATCCATTCATTTACATATTGTCTCTGGCTGCTTTTCACTACAATGGCAGAATTGAGTAGGATCAAAGTGACAGCATGGCCTCTGTGAAAATACTTATCTGGACCTTCATAGAAGAAGTGTGCTGATCCCTGTCCTAGACAGTACCTTTTTCAAGTGCAGAGACCATATCTTACTAATTTCTTATTCAGATGTATATACACTTCCTGGTAAACAGTGGGCTCACAATAAACACTAGGGAATGAATCCCTTGGTTTCCAAACACGTGTTCTTCCCATCACAGTGCCCCGTTGAGCTTACTGCGTTAGCTTAGATTCAATTTGATGAACCAGCTTGTTCTTATTCTCAAGTTGAAAGACACCCTGAAAGGGCCATCAGAAGCTCCAGGGCCTCTTCTTCATGACTGAATAGTTCGGGACAGCTTTGCTAGCAAAAGAAAGATAAGGAAGCCATGCATTTATGGGCTAGGCTTCTCCTCTGGGCTGGAAAACTCCACAGCTGTCTCCAATGGTTAGGTGCAGAACAGAGGTAATGTTGCCAAGAACTTGTTGACATTTGAAGCATGGCTGTTAGTATCTCAACGCCTGCATTTCCTGGGGTTCCAAACCGAGTATTGGTTTCTTTTCTGTCTCTTTTACTAAACTAGCCTCAGCATGCAGCACAATCTGGCAGTAACAGAATCCACGTGGCAGGTTATCATTAGCGGGAGCTGCAGGATCCACAGCACAGGGGAAGCGGCACATAGAAAGGGCAAGGGGTGCTGGCATTGTCCCGTTCTCCATGCAAGTGTCAGGAAGGGCAGGCGTTGACCTTGGAAACATTCCAGGATGAGGCCTGGGAGGGTAGACAGAGGCTGGCGTCTGCAAAAGACCAAGCTCTGGCTGCAGAGGCACATCCATGAAAGAGGCAGTTCTTTGCCATAGGTGTTCCAAGCCTGTAGCACTAATGTATTCCCAGCCCGGGCTCACGTTGCATCCGATGTGTTATTAAATAAAAAGAGAGCTACAGAAGCTGCCTGCCAAGGAGCCTGAAGTTATTAAAATGGGACTGTGGAACGCAGGCCTTGCTGCCAAGGAGATAGGCCACAGCAAAGCCACTGTGGATGTGGGGTTCACAGGGCAGTCTGGGTGTCCAATGGCCAGGGGAGGGGGCAGAGGACCGTGAGACTAATTGGGCCCCTTCCTGGGTAGAGAGTTTCTCTGGATGCCATTTCTCTGGATGCCAGTAACCAGTTTCTCTGGTTACTTTTTGCAAAGTAACCAGTTCAAGATTTAAAAAAAAATTTTTTTTGCTGTGTCCCAAGAAACCAGATTTTGGTAAAACCCTTACTTAACCCAAACATCCAGTGTGTGTGGGTAGACAGTAGCCTGACTGAACCTTTTGATTTACTGATGAGCAATCAGAAAATCTTTTTTGAGGATTATTGCAAGGATTATTGCAAATATTTTGAACATTTATTAGGCCAGACAATAAACACAAGGAAGAACCTGTGCTTTGGAGTGAGGCAAATCCAGGTTTACATTCTGAGCAAATATCCCAAAGAACTGAAAGAAGGGACTGGAACAGATATTTGCACACCCCTGTTCATAGCAGCATTATTCACAAGAGCCAAAAGGTGGATGCAACCCAGGTATCCACTGATGGATGAATGGATAAACACAATGCGGTACATACATGCAATGGAATATCATTCAGCCTGAAAAAGAAATGAAATTCTGACACACACTACAACATGGATGAACCCTGAGGACACTGTGCTAACTGAAAGAAGCCAGCCTCAAAAATAAGCCAGACAAATACCATATGATTCCATTTATATGAGGTACCTAGAGCAAACTCACAGAGAGAGAAAGTAGAATGATGGTGGCCAGGGCTGGGGAGGAGGTGGGAATGGGGAGTTAGTGTGTAATGGGTATCGATTTTCAGTTCGGGAAGATGAAAAATTCTGGAGGTGGATGGCAGTGATGGTTGCACAACAATGCGAATGTACGTAAGACCGCTGAAGTGTACACTTAGAAACGGTTAAAATGGTAAGTTTCACATTACGTATGTTTTACCACAATGGAAAAAAATCTCTGTAATAGCTGTGTGACCTTAAGCAAGTTACTTCACCTCTCTGTGCCTCAGTTTCCTTATTATAACATGGGACTAATGAAAGGGTTGTGGTGAGGATTTAAAAAGGTAATGCAACAAAGCTTTAAGCACAGAGGCCTGCACCTGGAAAGGACTCAGGGAATGTTGGTGTAAAACAGAAAATAACATCTCAAACGCAACCTGTGTTTTCACAACGAGCAGGGTAACCATTATTCACATCAGTTGTCACTCTACAACCGTGGATGTGGGAGGCATGTGTGCTGAGCTCCAGTTATACCAAAGAAGAGTGCTTTGTTTTAAATTAACTCCTGATCTTAATTTATTTCCTTGTTTCTTCCCAGCAGATGCTAATCCCCCTGTCCTGAGCGCATGAACCAAAATGAAGTGGCACCTGGACACACGATTTTAATTCTCTTGGTCCCGGTATCCCCGCTTGTGAAGTGAATTGGATGAAATCGGTGGTTCACTGATTTTACTCCAGAAACTGGAGTGAAGACTGGCCTTAGGGCTGAAATCACAAAGGTTGCCCTGGGAGTCTGTTAAAAATACAGATTCCTGGGCTTCCCTGCAGAGATCTTTGGGGTGAAGGGCCACACCGAGATTCCAAATGTCTCCCCAGGTGTTGGGGCCACCTGAGTAGGAGGAATCCTTGGACTTCTCTAGGGTTGACAGCCTGTTCTCAATCTTGGCACATCTGAGAATCACCAAGGAAGCTATGAAAAAAATACCTTTTTTCCAGGCTCCACCCCCAGAGATTGATGAATTGGTCTGTGATAGGTCCCAGGCATGGGGAATTTTTTTTTTTTTTTTTTTTTTTTGCGGTATGCGGGCCTCTCACTGTTGTGGCCTCTCCCGTTGCGGAGCACAGCCTCCGGACGCGCAGGCTCAGCGGCCATGGCTCACGGGCCCAGCCGCTCCGCAGCATGTGGGATCCTCCCTGACCGGGGCACGAACCCGTGTCCCCTGCATCGGCAGGCGGACTCTCAACCACTGTGCCACCAGGGAAGCCCCAGGCATGGGGATTTTAAGTGAGTGCCCAGGTGATTCTACCGTGCAGCCAGCATTGGGAACCTCAGTTCTAGCATAATGGTTCTCACCTGTGAACACCCCCGAATCACCTGGAGGGCCTGGGAAGCCATAGACGGCCAGACCTCACTCACAAAGTTTCTGATTCAGCAGGTCTGGGTGGGGCCTACAATTTACATTCCTGACAAGTTTCTGGTTGATACTGATGCTGCTGGATTGGAGACAACACTTGGAGAACCACTGTTCGAGAAGCTTGCTGCTCAAGGTGTGGCCTAGACCAGCTGCAGAGGCTTCACCTGGGAGCCTGTTAGAAACGCAGGACCAGCGCCCACCCCAGAGCCTGCTGAATCAGAGTCTGCGATGTGACTCATACGCATGCCACAGTTTGAGAATGACTGCTTTTGAAACTTCTGCTTGCTTGCTTTCACTGTGTTCTGGAGGGGCGGATGAAGGGAAAGACACCTCTTCTAAGCAGGAAGCAGACCTTGGGAGGAGTGATGACGGCTGGCCTAAATGCACAGGCCCAGCATCCGCGCTCTACCCGGACTCAGAGTGTGTGCAAAGGAAGCCCCTCCCGCGTCAGGGCACGGGGGGCGCTCGGGAAGCGAGAACGGGATCGATTACCTTGGCGTGGTTGTAAATATCCACACAGTTGTCGGTATTGATGCTCTTTGCGCAGATAATCTCACAGTGTCGCTGCAAAGCCTCCAGCTGGAAAAATTTAGCAGCAGACAGAAGCTGAAAACCATGAAAAGAGCCTGTTAGAGGTTGGGAGGTGGAAGGAAAGCAACGCCCATGGTGAGAAAACTCTTCACCTCCCACAGCGGTACCCAAGGTGAAGGCACCGGGAATAAAGTGTCGGACATCACTCTAAAGCCGGAAGGTTACACTAGAGCTGTTGCTGGCATGAGAGGACTAAAGACTCAGTGACAGAATTCAACTGCAGGGGAAGATGGCAGGGGGGAGGGGTGGGGTCGAAGTGAATCAAATTTACATTTATTACAGCAAGAGGTCAAGCAGAAATGCCTAAAGTTGTTACATCCAGAAATAAGGGTGACGCTCTTATTCCGCAAGGTGGGTATCAATGTGGCTCACTCCCTCCATTTATGCATGTCTCCACACACGTCACCTCAGGACTCCTCCCTCCATCACGATCTGGCCCCCCTACCCTGTCTGAGTTTTCCTCACAGCCCTTCTCACACCAGACATGATGTCATGCCTGTCGCCCTCTCCAGAGACCAGGAGGGCAGGCATCTCTGTCCCTTTGCATAGCTGCTGTATTCCAGCCCTGAGCACAGCACCTGGCCGTGGAAGATGCTGAACAGAGGCTCTGGGGAAGAAAGGGCTGAAGCAAGAGTTCAAAGGGATTGCCTTTGGGGAAAGGACTGGGAGGATGGGGTGGGGGGTGGCTGGGTGAGGTGCTTTTTATGTACTGTAAAGCTCTTCTGTATTACCTACATGATTGAAATGTATGTTCATTATTTCAATTTGAAAATAATTTTTAAAAAGGTTTACAAAAGAGTCTGAGTCCTCAGAGTGTAGTTTAGTCCTGAGGTTGTGACGAGTCAGAGGAGCCGTCCAGAGAGACAGGAGAGTAACTTTGGGGGGCGGGGGAGTGACCACAGAAGGTTTCACAGAGTAAGAACAAAAGGATAAATGGCCCCCAGTGAACACACAGCCCCTGTGACACAAGCCAGGCACTGTAGTAAGCACCTTACAAATAGAAACTCTTAAGATCTTCAAAACCCAATGGGGTAGATATTGTTATCCCCATTCTACAGGTTGGGAAACTGAGGATCAGAGAGGTTAAATTACTGCTCCAAGATTACACAGCTCAGAAGGGGTAGAGCCTGGATCTGAACCCAGTCTGGCCCAGAGCCCATGTCTGAACCACCATGTGGTGTCACCTCTTGAACAACTCATAGTGTTCTGCATCTCTCATCAGCCACCCTGGACTTCAGGCACCTGAATGGGCTCCTGGCTCTCTCGCTCAGGAATATCAAAGTGATTTTGGCTTCTGGTTCAAAGCTACCAGCTTTGACACGAGTTCCACTTCTAGGAAGGAGCAGGGAGGGCAGAAGAGGCAGAGTTACGAGAGGTGGACAGGAGACAGGGAGAGCCAGGGAGCTGCAGGAATGAGGGGCCTGAGTGAGGCCAGGAGAGCTTTGTAACTGGTGCTTGGCTTCTGCCTCAGTGGACGTGCTGAGATTTGAGGAATGCTTTCAGACCATATATTTCTCTTACAAATGACAAGGGAGAAGTCGTCAAAGATAGTTCCTGATGATGCTATTTGAGCCCCAGCTGTGCCTGAAGCTAGCGCTAGCCTCAGACTCTTCAGTAAATTTCCTTTCCTCCACCCGCCAAAGCCAGTTAAAATTGGGCTTCACTCAGCTTCACTCAGTTGCTATTGAAAGGGATCAGACTAGCGCACCCAGCGCCCCAGGCTTCCAGGGGAGGGGCTCTGATGAGAAGCCCCTAGGAGATCTAAGGAGGCAGGCAGGACCCCAAAGCCTGCATCCAAGTGAAGACCCAGCACAGCCTCCCCCCAGACACCGCCCGTGCGTGCCACCCACTCAATGACACAGCGGATTCCTTACCTCCATGATCTCGTTGTTTTTAATGAGAAGCGACTCTGGGCCACCGTAGTAGAGGTACTGCATGACCAGCTGGAAGACAGAACACAGTGAGCAAAGTGTCAATGGCACACAGACGCAGTCATCTTGAAGCCATCCACTCAAACCCTCAGGCTGGTTCTGAGTCCCTGTATGACACCCCTGTTTAAGGGCGGCCATTCCCGCCGGATCACTGCCTTTCGGGAGAAGCTCCCTTTAAACGTTTCATAGGCTGAATAGTTTTCCTTACACGTGCTGCCATCTGTCTCCCTGTGGTTCATCCTCAGGGCCAAATTAAACAGTTCTAAGCTCTGCTCTCCAGGATGGCTTTCCCCCATCTATGAGTGATAATCACGGGTTGTCCTCCTACCTCCCACCCCATCGAGCTGCCCAGAACTGCAGCACACATGGTGTGGCTGAAAGACCCCACACCAGCGGCAGTCCCCCTGGGAACATGGCCCGGTTTGACTAGAAACCTCTTGTTTAAGTTCCAGAGGGTGACTGAGCCACGGTGAAACCACCTTCTTATTATAACTTGACATCAGGGGTCCAGGGTCTCAACGTTTCATTGATGGTGTGAACTGTCCAAGCCAGGCTTTGTACATGGGACTCAGGATGCGGGATGGTGTGCAGAGTCCCAGAGCTTTGCAGACTGGTGTCCCTCAAGTAGAATGAAGCCTAAGGATGTGTTAGTATTGGCTGTCAGCACCTCCCATGGAGCTGAGTGTAAAGTTTTTAGGGGGTGTGTATCCTTCCCAGTTGGCTACTGTCTCCACTACTCTCTAATGTTTTCTGCCTGCCTGTATGACACGCTGACTTTACCTGCCTGGGCTTAATAAAGGTGTGTTGGAAAAATCTGTAGACTGTTACATTCCATTTTGGGGCGCCTATAAAATGAGGTGCTTGGACTGGGCTGCCCTCTATGGTCCCTTCAGGCTCTGAGAGTCTGTGACTAATACAGAACAGTGGTTAGGAGCAAGGAACCTGGAGCTGGGCTGCCTCAGCTTCTGATCTGCCTCTGCCACTTAAAAGCTGGGTGACCTGAATTAAGTTTGGCTCTCTGTGCCTCAGTTTCATCATCTGTAAAGTGGGGATAATATGACCTACGTCATGGAGTTGTGATCAGGATTAAATGAGTTAATGTATGTAACAGGCCTAACGGGGCCTGGCAGGTGCATGGCAAGAACTCAATAAATGTTAGCTCTTCAATTTTCTCTGCGGTTGAAAAATCTTCTTCCAGGAGTGCTTCTGCCATGTGCTGCCACTTTCTTACTCAGGCCATTTAACATCCTTTGTGACTGATCTCAATCTACTTTTTGCATGTGTGTTTAAAGTAATCATTTTTCAGCTCATATAACTCAATAACAAAAAAAGACAACCCAACCAAAAACTGGGCAGAAGACTAAAACAGACATTTCTCCAAAGAAGACATACAGATGGCCAATAGGCACATGCAAAGATGCTCAATACTGCTAAATATTAGAGAAATGCAAATCAAAACTATAAGGAGGTATCACCTCACACAGGTCAGAATGGCCATTATTAAAAAAATCTACAAATAAGAAATGCTGGAGAGGGTGTGGAGGAAGGGAACCCCCCTACACTGTTGGTGGGAATGTAAATTGGTGCAGGCACTATGGAGAACAGTATGGAGGTTCCTTAAAAAACTAAAAATAGAACTACCATATGACCCAGCAGTCCCACTCCTGGGCATATATCCAGACAAAACTCTAATTCGAGAAGATACATGCACCCCAATGCTCACAGCAGCACTATTTACAATAGTCAAGACATGGAAACAACCTAAATGTCCACTGACAGATGAATAGACGAAGAAGATGTGGTATATTACTCAGCCACAAAAAGAATGAAATAATGCCATTTGCAGCAACATGGGTGGGCCTAGAGATTATCATACTAAGTGAAGTTAAGTCAGAGAAAGACAAATACCATATATCACTTATAAGTGGAATCTAAAATGACACAAATGAACTTATTTACGAAACAGAAGCAGACTCACAGACATAGAAAACAAACTTATGGTTACCAAAGGGGGAAGGGGGAGGGGGAGGGATAAATTAGGAGCTTGGGATCAACATATACACACTACTATATATAAAATAGATAAACAACAAGGTCCTACTGTATAGCACAGGGAACTATATTCAATATCCTGTAATAAACCATAACGGAAAAGAATATGAAAAAGAATATGTATAACTGAATCACTTTGTTGTACACCAGAAACAAACGCAACATTGTAAATCAACTATACTTCAGTAAAACAGTAATTGTTCAAAAAACATGTATATATTATTTAGTTGTATTGAAATAGAGTTCATATGACACAAAATGCTTTGATCTAAAGTATACAGTTCAATGGTTTTTAGAATATTCACAATGTTGTGCAACCATCACCACAATCTAATTTTAGAACATTTTCAACACCCCCAGGAAAAACCCCACGCCCACCAGTAGTCTCTCCCATTTCCTACTTGTGCTGACAACCACTGTGATTTGCCTGTTCCGGACATTTCATACAGACGGAATCATACAGCATGTGCTCTTTTGTGTCTGGCTTCTGTCACTTAGTGTGAATGTTTTCAAGGTTCACCCTGCTGTCACATGTATCACTTTCTCCTCTTTTCTATTGCTGAACTATATCCCGTTGTGTGGATGTACCACATTTTGTGTATCCATTCATCAGCCGATGGACATTTGGGTTGTTTCCACTTTTCTGCTGTTATGAATACGGCTACTATGGCTCAGTTTACTTTTTCAGATCTCACCTGCCACTCTGCCCTTCTCGCCTCCTAACCTTGATAACATTTGCCTTTTTCACTCTGACCGCTCCCAACCATTTGCCTTGATCAGAACCTACCACCACCGTCTCTTTCACTCCTCTGCTTTTGCCCACGCTGTTCCCTCTGCTTGGATGCCCTTCCCTTCTTCTCCACCTGTTGATCTCTGGCCCCTCCTTCGGGATCTAGCTCAGTGGTCACCTCTGTGAAGCCTCCTCAGATCTGCTCAGATCTCTCAGCTGCCTCCCACCCCGTGCCGGGCAGCCCATCACGCGTGACTGCAGTGTTACTTCCCGCTGGAGTCTGAGGGCACAGACTGGGTCTCGTCCATCTCTGCCTCCCCAGTGCCTGCCCTTCCTCTTTTGCATTTGAGTCTCCCAAGCTCTGGCCACCTGCCTGTTGCAGAGATGGTGGTGCTTTAATGGTGATGGCTGAGGCTTTGTGAAATGATATCGTAGCGTTATTTACCCGCCCCGCCCCCCCAAACCTGATGGGTCATAAGCATCTAAAACACCACATCGGTGAATGCTGGGACATTTGCTTTATTAAAATCCATTTATTCCCCTAGCATCTCTCTTTTATAAAGGCCAAACCAACAATAATAACGGTAAGAGCCATAATAATAACTGTCCTGAACACAGGGCCGCTCCAGTTACAAAGCATGTTATCTCATTTCCTCACGGTTGGGTTGTTGACTTGAAATGCTTCTTTCAAGAGCATGGATGGAGAACCTGGGGCTCATGGAATTGAAACTGGGCTGAGCCATGTCACCTTCAGACTCGGCCAGCACAAGCCTTTCCCGCAAGGGGGCGGAATGGACCCTTATTAGGCCAAAGGGCCTGTTTATGGAGTTGTTTTTCTTGGCAGCGGTCCGCCTGCATGAAGCAGGATGTAAACGGCGTCCACAGCCTCGTGGAGGCCCTGCTGCCAGGTGCAGCCTCAGCTGCATGGGGCTCTTGCCCGTGTATGATGTTAAATATTCTTGCAGGGAGGAAACTCAAAGCTGCCTCATTTACTAAAATTCTTCTGTTCAGCAGGGAAGTGAAGTGAGCAGGCCCCTGGGAGCCTCCTTCTGGGTCAGATTCAGCCCTACTTGGCCTATTTTGAGCCACAAATGAGGCTTTTCTTCTTTTATGGGGAAGGGGCAGGCACATGGAAGAGTCCCCAGGGCCTGCTCAATCTTCTCTGCCCATTACAGTAACTGGAGGCTAATGTGGCCGGGAAGCCTAATCCAGCCAAAAGCAATTACAGGCCTACGATTCCTCTGGGGCTGTGCCTTTCCACGTAGGTGTCTCATTTAACCAGCTCCCACAGCACACATTTATTGAGTGCCTACTACAGGCCGGGTTCGGATGACAAGAACCTCCCCAGTTAGTCCCATGCTTGATGGCGTACGTGCTCCCTCCATGAGCACTTGGAGAGCTGGGGGGCACGTGGTTTCCAGCATCTGGCTCATGCTCCAAATGCTAATGGACCTTTCCTCCGGGCTGGGCGATTTTTAGGGAGGACCCAAGGCCCCAGAGCAGGGAGGCAGTTAAGAGGTCAGGTCTGGGAGTCAGCCAGGCCTGGGTCTGAAGCTCAGCTTGGCTGTGATGAGCCGTGGGAGCTCGGGCCACTTCCTCTACCTTGTCTGCTGGGTGGGAGAAGAGCCACCTGGAGGGGGAGCTGGGAGGACTGAATGAGACGATGTGGGGCAGTGGTGCTCGGAGTGGCTCCCTGCAGCAGCATCAACATTACCTGGGATCTTGTAAGAAACATGAATTCTCGGGCCCCACCCCAGGCCTACAGAATCAGGAACTCTGGGGGTCGGGGCCCAGGAATCTGTACCTTAGAGAGTTTTCTGCATCTTAACAAGCAACTCCCTTCACCCCCCCAGCACTTCCCCTGGAGTTTCTGACGCCTCCTAAATTTCGAGAACCACTGTAGCTTAGAGCACTGGTTCTCCACCTTGGCTGCACACGCCTCTGGATGATGGCAGAGGGTGGATACTTCAAAATGCTGATGCCTGGGCCGCAGCCCAGATTCTGATTTACAGCCTGGACACTGGGGATCGTCAAAGTTCCTCAAATGATTCCACTGCTCAGCTGAGGTTGAGAACCACTGGTTTCGAGCCCTGCACGTAGCCGGAGCACATGAAATGGAAGCTGCTCTTATTATTGTTCCTCTTTGGATCAGACTGGGTGCAAATAATGGCTCTGTCACTGACCAGCACTAAGTTCTCTGGGTCTCAGTTTCCCCACCTCTAAAAGTGGCAAGATTAATCCAGATAACCACATGCAAGCAAAGGTCAGTGCCTCATTCATAGTTGGAGTTAAAAATGGGGAAAATGAGGCTCAGAGAAGACAGTGTCTTGTGCATGGTTATTCCATAAGGATTCTTTATTTCGAAGTTTCAACATAACCAAAGGAATGCATCTCTAATGGTGGAAATACTGACACCTCAGTGGGCTTTAGGGCTTTAGTGTGAGGTCATGGGGGCTTCCTGGCAGCCCTCTGAATCACAGGATCTGGGGGACCAGGGTCAATCACCAGTGGAGGGAAGAACCATCATCTGACCAGCCACACTTGGCTTATAGTATGTGGTTCCAATGCATCTTTTCGATCTCCAGTATACCTTAAGACACAGCCGAATGGACTATTATCACTTTCCCTCAAATACACACCGCGATTTCCCACTTCCGTGCCTTTGTTTATGCTGTTTCTCCCTCTGGAATACCCTCTCTCTCCTATTCACCAGATGAGGAAGCTGAGGCTCAGATAGTCTGGGTAATTTGTTCAAGGTCACACGAGGGACAATGGTTTCAAACAGGGGAATGCAGCTGTTTAAACTGGGGAAGGTAGCATTTAGATCCTGAAACGCAGCTCTGTCCTTCAAAGCCCAGATCAGGACCTCCGCCCTATGACCCTGGTTACGGCCGTGCTTGCCTCCTGCTTATGTCTGAGTGGTCTCCTCAACCCTCTTGGAATGTGAGCCTCCCGAGGGCCAGCCTGAGTCTTACCCACATTTCCCCAGGGCTGTCCTTCCAGAACTGAACCAGAGGAAACAGATCCTGTTCAGAATCCTATAAACTCCATCCCCAGATCACCCACATTGGCCGACTAACCCTGGCTGTGGGAAGACAGCACGGAGGGGCCACAGTCTCCCCGGTAGGCCCCCTGCTGTACATAAGCAGCCCACCAGCCTCCATGCCCCCAGTGAGACTCAGAGCTTCAGAGACAGGGCTGCAAGGCCAGATGGGGGTGTGAATTTCTCCTAGCGGCGAGAATTTCTCCTAGTGGCGAGAATGTCATTGCAAGGCTGGATTTATGAATCAGGCATGAAATCCAGGGCCAGATGGCTTCACAGGCAAATTCTACCAAACGTACAGAGAAGAACTTATACCAATTCTTCTCAAACTCTTCCAAAAGATTGAAGAGGAAGGAACACTCCCGAAGACATTCTATGAAGCCACCATTAGCCTGATACCAAAACCAGACAAAGACACCAGTAAAAACAAGAAAAAAAAAAAAAGAATCAGGCATGAAGAATGGAGGAAAAGGGAAGAAAGCTACTGTGCCCCCTTAGAGGCGCCCCATAAACCAAACGGTATTGATTTCAAATGCAGGGAGACATGGCAATGTCATCCGGCCTCTGACAAACCTTCCTTTCCTATTTACATTAGGTTCAGACCAATGTTAAAATGACCCTGGATTCCCTGAAGTCCACTGGTTCCTGATCACACTGGGTTCAACTGCCTTTGGGGACTTCATACCTGCTGTTCTCTGCCTAGAATGTTCCAATTCCCTTTCTTAAGCCCTAAGCCTCCCCACGGTTTGCCAGCTTCTCCTCAGCCTGCAATATTTCAGCGACACCTCATCCAGGGGCCTTCCCCAGTCTCCCGGGTCTGAGTCACCGTAGCTTGTTGGTTCACCCCTGTCTCATGCACAGCCCACTTTATACTGTAACTCAGAGTTACCCCCTCTGGACTGTGAGTCCCCAGGAGAAGAATGTCCTTTATCCTTGTGTCTCCAGGTCCCAACACAGTGTCGGGCACATAGTAGGTGCTCAGTTAATGCTGTCGGCATGAATGGATGGTAAGTGGGAGGGGCAGTGTGCGGATGGGGGCCAAGAGTGCAGGAGCTGATGACTCAGTACAGTGGCTCATCCACAGGTGGAGGGTTGGAGGGACCCACCAGTGCCCCGCACCTACCGGCAGGGTTCCAGGCCACAGCAGGGGCTTACCTGAAAGATGGGGTACTTCACGTATCCGATCTCTATGCAGGTGTTGTCATTTGTTGGTTTGTTAGAGAGGAGGGCTTTGAACCTGAGGAGGAACATAAAGAGGGAGATAAGAAGACTCAGAAAGACATCAACAGCTTGCAAGAGACTCAGCTCTCTGATGACAGAACACGTAATGTCTTGTATCCCCTCCCACTCTGAAATACAATGACATATCCACAGATGGTTTAACATAATGCTCCCCCTTCTGATATGATACCATAATTCAATCTGAAGTTAAAACTAAAACTCTAAAGTTAAAAAGTGTTTGGAACTGTTAAATTATTTCTCAAACAGGTGATTGGAAAAGAACAAATGTCTTTTAAAACCCCGTCCACCTTGTAGGGCCCATCACAAAGGCTGCCTTCTTCCTGGAGTCCTTCCTGATTCAGGCCTCAAGCTCCTCAGGCGCCCACGGAGCTCTCCACCTCCCTCTTCCCCCCCGCCTCCCACACAACCTTTGCTCCAAGAGGGCAGGGACTTCTGCCATTTCTGCCTCTGCTGCCTCCTCAGAGCCTATGCCAGGCTGGACCTGATGCACTGTAGGTATTTAATCAACATCTGTGGATTACCTAACCATCTCCCTATGTGGGTGATCTTCTGTCTGGGGTTTGAGGTGCATTTTCCTGCCACTGACTAAACTAAGCTCCTTGTGGGTAGAGATGCAGTCAGTGGAACACATGGATACTCAATACATTTAGAAATAAGCTAAGCTGTGTCTCTTTTTATAAATTAAACTTTAAATCTGAAATAATTTTAGATTTACAGAAGAGTTGCAAACATCATACAGAGACTTCCAGGATGCCCTTCACCCAGCTTCCCCCGATGTTACATCCTACACAGCCATGGTACCTTTGTTGAAACTAAGAAATTAACATTGGTACAATACTGATCTAGTTCTTCTATGGTGTCACAACCGAGAACCTTGCAAGGGACAGTGTATTTTTCTTGCAGTGGCAAAGCAGACATTTGGGGTATTAGGTTTTGGGGGGGACACCGGAGATGCCAGGAGGCTTTTAGGAACCCAGGGAGTGTTGGCCACACAGCTTCATTAGTGACCTGGAAGTGGGTTCCGTTTCTGGATCCCAGTGTCCTTACCCTCTGCTCACCCCCTGGCAGCCTGCCTTCTCCTCATTCAGCATCACTTGCTTCTCTGCCCACCTTCACCGATCCCTGTTCAGGTCCCGGGAAAATGCAGTTCTAAATGGTCAACTCTATCTCTACTCAAATCAAAAGGAGAAGCAAGGGCTGTAGCAGAGCTAGCAGGGACGGTGTTATACTACTGTCACTCCAGAGTCAGGGAAAAGTAAGGTTCAGGACCTCTGTGTTTTGGGTGGCTTATGTCAAAGTTCCCTGATATTTGGAGAGCAGGCCTTTCAAGGCTTCTGTGTATGAGCTTTCAGGCCGCATGAGGACACCTGGCTGAGGGAGCTACAATCCAATCCACGCTCTGCTCACGCAGCTCTTTGCCCGATATGTGCCCCGTCTGCCTAGAGGAACGGTGCCCTGTCTAAGCCACATCATCAGGCTGCCGATTATGCTAGTGTCAGCCCTGTACTCTTTTTCCGAATTGTGGTTAAACATGTAACATAAAATTTACTGTATTAACCATTCTTAAGTGTAATGTTCACGTGAAGTGTGCTCACATCGCTGTGCAATCAGTCTCCAGGACTTACCCTGTCCCCGTTAAACAACTCCCCATTCCCCTCTCCAGCTCCACCATCCCCACCCCTCTACTTGCTGTCTCTATGAAGCTGATTACTCTAGGTTCATAGAAATGGAAACATACAGTAGTTGTCTTTTTGTGAGGAGCGTATGTCACTTCATAGAATGTCCCCAAGTTCATTCATATTGTAGCATGTGTCAAAACTGCCTTCCTTTTTAAGGCTGAACAACATGTATACACGAGGTATTTTTTAATTCATTCCTCCACTGATGGACTCCTGGGTGGCTTCCCCCTTTTGTCTTTGTGAATCATGCTGCCTGAACACGGTATACAAATGCCCTGTACTCTTGGATCCTTGATTTTGAGAAGAAAACCTGCCAGTTCAGTGACGATACCACCCGAATTGAATTTCAGAGAACAGTAATAGCCACCCTCGTAATTCAGTGCTTTCAAAATTGATGACACATACCTTGGAGAGGCTGTAAATAACAGCACTTTGTGGGCATAAAATGGTCTTCCTTCTACCAGAAAGGTAACATCTGACATTTCTTTATTGTTAAGGAAATGAGGATCTGGAACAGGAAAGGGAGAGAGGGTAGCTTTAGAGGAGAGAAGGGTGAGGTTTGGATTCCCCTTTTGGAAAAGTGCCCGTAAGAGCTGACAGGGAGGCTATGGCGATAAAATACTCATTGGAGAGAAAGTGACCAAACAGGAGACAGAATCAGTTAAAGGAACACTCAAATCACTGAAACTCAGTTTCTTGTAGGAAACCTTCATAGCTTACTCGCGACTAAGAGTAGCATTTCCCCTTAGAAGCCTCGCCCCCAGCCCGAGTTCAGATGACTGTCAGGTGTGGAAGGTGACCATCCACCCCGCTGACCTCCAAGGAAGTCACCCCCCCACCTCGCTCCTCCTCAAGCTCGGCGCCCTCCTGCCGGAGAGAAGTGCTTCTGAAGAGCTGTCCCCTTGCTGCTGCGTTCCAGGCGATCCGAAATCCAAGCCCTTTTCTCAGGGTCAGAGGCAAACGAGCCAGGCCCCTGCCCTCAACTCCAAGAATAAAGAAGTTGTATAACTACTTGTACAACGAGTACTCTAGTACTTGCTGAGCTGCCACTTACACGTGTAAACTCATTCAGTCCTGGGAGAAAGGGACGGCTGTCAGGTGTGCAGCTGGGGACACAGACGCCAGGAGTCACAGTGACTTGGCCAAGCAAATGGCAGGTGGAGAGGCCAGGATGTGAACCTAGACATTCTGACTCCAGGGCCTGCATTGCTAAGCACTGGGATACTCCGATTTGCCTGTCGTGTTGGCCATTTTTCCTGGGGCTACAGAAGGTGCCAGTCTGTCCTCAGCTCAGCCCTTCTGCCTCACTGGGAAAATCCACCAACACTCCCGTGCACCCCTACACGGCTCCACCCCACCTGGCTTCTAAGTCAGACCCCTGGCCTGGCCCCATTTTGCCCAGGCCCTGCTGTAACTTGGACCCAGAATTTGCCTTCCTGGCTGATTCGCCCCAGGGGGTGGTCCTGGATGTCCTCCACTCATATTTCTCTGTCCGTACCTACAGCCACCTCACCTCTTCCCAATAAAAAAGTTTTAATTTAAAACATATCAAAAAAAGCATTAAAAAGTCAAAATCACCTGTAATCCCTCTATCTTAAAAAAATTGTTTTTATTAAAAAAAAAATACAACAAGGGCTTCCCTGGTGACGCAGTGGTTGAGAGTCCGCCTGCCAATGCAGGGGACACGGGTTCATTCCCCGGTCCGGGAAGATCCCACATGCCGCGGAGCGGCTGGGCCCGTGAGCCATGGCCGCTGAGCCTGCACGTCCGGAGCCTGTGCTCCGCGACGGGAGAGGCCACAACAGTGAGAGGCCCGTGTACCGCAAAAATACAAAAAAACAACAAAACCCAAACTTCTAAAACTCTCCAGGTAAAGGGAAGAGAGGCTATAGGGGAAGGCCCCAGCGTTGACTAACACTTCTCCATTTGCTTTAAAGACCGTTAACAGGTTGGAGTGACTTTCTCCCTCTTCTCAGCCACCTGCCTCCCTCCGCTGGGTCTCTCTCATTCCCACTGTCCACTTCCAACTAGCCCCCACTCCTGCTTCCCAAATTGCTAATATCTCCTACCTTTAGCTCTTTTTAGCATTCTCCCCCAGAATTCACTGGGAGGGCAAGAGGACAACATACTATAAAAAATAAGGCATGTGCTCTCCAGTTTGTCATAGTCCCCACCACTCCCCTATTGTCTTACACCAAACTCATTTCAATCATTTTTATGACCTGCCTGGCCCTACAGAGATGCCAGTTTGGAACCTTTGTCACTACTCTTATCTTTCCTTTCAAGTAGATTCCTAAGGAACTACTATTTGGCCACCTTTAGTTATCTGAGCCTGAAATGCTGTATTGAAGATGCAAAACACTATTTGTTCCATATTCCACTTATTAGTAATTATGTCCTTTTTCTTTCATCTTGTGAGCTTTGAGCCTCTCAGGCCTGCCTTTATTCTCTTGGTGCTAATAACTCTTGGGATTCCGATGCTTGGGCTGAAAACCAGGCCCTTTTAATCGCTGGTGAAAGAAATCTCAGCAAGTTCAGGAGGAAAAAAAATGTTCCCTCCTCTCCTATAGCTACAGGAAAGCAGATTTTATGCTGCATCAGTGAAACAGCCCTTGCAAATGTTTGCTCTAACAAGGGTGTCTTGTAAGGCACCAGCTGTCAGAGATTATTGCTGTGTCCTGGCAATGTAACCTTCAATCTCTAAAGTCTGTTAATTTGATTGATCTTTATAATTTGTTGCCCTGATAATATTTTAATTAACACCTGTTTTCTACAAGGTAAGAACTCCTAGCAGTTTTAGTACATTCTGGTTTGCCTACATGAATGGGCATAAAGAAAACCAGACAATTTGGATTCAACTGCTAAGTTTTTCATTTTAGCATAAAAGTTGTATCATTTAAATTAACAGGTTATTCATGACAGGAACAAAAATACTTTAAAACAGTTTCATGAATTTAGCCTTTTCATTAATTTAAACTAGCTCACCTGTTTCAAAAGTAGGGGTTTTGCTAAAGGGTAGAATATTTCAGATGCTTCCATTTCTCCAAAGTTTCCTGGTCTTTACAGGAAGAGGAAACAGGAAGTAGGAAAGTCCCCAACCTTCACGGCAAAGGGAGTCCTTTATCTTTAATATTTTATAACCCCCAGGCAGTGAGAGAGAGGCCCTCACAACAGAAGGTTCATGCTTCAGGATTCAAGGCAGCTGGGTGTTTGCCTTCTTGCCAGGCTGATCAACCAGGTTGCAAGCAGACTCAGGATCTTCCAAATGAAATCAGTGCCTGATGGAAAGGTTTCTTCTGGAAAACCCCAGAAACCGGACTGGAGAATGATGGAATTGTGGCTTTGGGGGGACCTGGGTTCAAGCTCCAGTTCCACCTGAACTGATGCTGCAGCCTCTGAGAGCCTCTCTTTCTTCAGCTTTGACCAGGATGACACTGTGTGCCTCCCGCGGTGGCCCAGGGATTGCTTGAGAGAGAGTAGGTGAGGGGCTTTGCTGTGGCCAGCTCAATGCCAGGGTCAAAGAAGGGTGAAAAGCACTGTCACTGTCCCCAGCTTGTTCCATCTCAGGGAGGAGGGACTTCTTAGAGGGGAGGCTGGGGGAGAGCAGCCGTGCATGCACAGCTCAGCCTTCTCTGGGAATTTACCTGGCTGCTGGAAGTGCGTGGGCTCAGAAGGTCTTGGGCAGCCCGTCCCTGTCGGTGACTTGCAGTAGAAAGGCACTCAATGGAGGGATGAGATTTTGGCGAGTTCCCTGGTCCACACCCCCAAGGTATGTTCTCCAAACAGTTTAATCGCATAACAAAGGTGACATCCAGATCTCCACCTACCTCACTCCAGTCTCCACCTCGTTTACCCTCCAACACTCCCACCTTCTTTTATGGCGTTTGCGTGCTCCCTGCCCTCCAATCACAAAGCAACAGCGCAGGGCAGGACCCGGGAAGCACTTACCCAGGCGCGAGGTCTGTTTCCGTTTGATCTCTGTGAGCTTGGGGATGGGGTAGGGCCCGTAGCAGTGAGTGAAGATGACACACAGCTGCTGGCTGATCACTTCGTTCTGTGGAAAGGAAAGAACGGCTCACACTGCTGGGGGCTGTGCACTCATCCAAGCTGTGCTGTAACAATGGGTTCCTCCCCCCAGGCGAGAGGAGCCCACAGACTTACTGCAGATTCTCAGAGAAATTCCCCTGACATCACACGTTCACTTTGCCCCTCAGGCCCTGGATTTGCTTGCTCTGTTTGTCCACTATTTCTAGCAGGTTCATTGGTGGAAGTTTAATTTGTAATTAAATCCTTTCTTGCTCCAATCATTTCTTTGCTATCCATTAGAAGACAAGTTTTGTAGCTCACAGGATGGAAGATAAGTTTTTCACCCTAAACACACCTTTATTAATACTCCGAAATTCTGGCAGCAGGTCATTATCCCGAAAATCACAGCAGGAAGCCCTGTGGGTCCTGTTCCTGTGCTCTCCATGACCAAGACACAAACGCTCCTGATTCGGTTTTCTTCTGAATTTGATTCTGGCGCTGAGGCATTTCCAGATCCAGGAGTGCTCAGCTGAATCACTTCCTCCAAAAAAAAGTGTGTGTGGGGAGGGGAATAGTTCTGTGATGCAAAACTACTCAGGGAGCCTGTTGCTCAGGGAGCCTGTTTCTGATCGCCCTTCGCCTTTCACGTTCTCTCCTCCTTTCCGGTTGGGGCCCGTGCTGTTCATTAATCTCCCTCCAACTGCAGGTGTGCAGGAAGGAAGCTCAGGAATCAGAGCATTTTTTGGGATGCTTTTTACTGGGTGAAGGGGGTTGAAACTAGGGGCTAAAATCAGAGGTAGATAGCTAGACATTTACAGTATATTAAGAAAAGTAGGTTACAACACAATTTGTACCATGTATTTTTGGAAGTAAAATGCTACATATATATTTGGATGTATAAAGAAAGGTCTGGAAAAAGAGTAGCTACCGTTGGGTGGGATGATGATGTCTTCCCTTTTCTTTTTATCTATATTTTCTGTCATAAACAAGTGTTGCTTTGGTGATAAAAACAATACATGTTATTTTTCATTTTAAAAGACAGGTTTGGGACTAATGATGTTAGCAGTTCTGATTCTTGAATCTGCTTCACTGTGTTCCTGAAAGAGAGGGATCACAGCTCAACCTATGGAAAGAAAACCCAACCCTTTGATCCTGCAAGGCACCATGTTACCTCAGAGGGGGTCCACAGAGGTGCCTAAGGAGATGCAATCCTATTGGACAGAAAAAGGGATTCT
The DNA here is from genome assembly GCF_951394435.1 of Stenella coeruleoalba. Lineage (NCBI taxonomy): Eukaryota > Metazoa > Chordata > Mammalia > Artiodactyla > Delphinidae > Stenella > Stenella coeruleoalba. The sequence continues at coordinate 14,958,193 of NC_137157.1, forward strand.
GCTCTCAAAGATGATACCTTATGACCAGCAGCATCAGCATCACCTGGGAGCTCGTTAGAACTGCAGATCCGCAGGTCCCATCCCAGACTTCAGCCTCAGGTGGGCTGGGGGTGGGGCCCACCAGTCAATATTTTAACAAGTTTTCTGATGCTCCCTTTGTTTTGAGACCCACACGTTTCACATATCGAAATTCTGTCTTGGGTTTGACCTGGGCTGGGGACTGTCAATTTGTTTCCTTTGGTCTAAAGCCTTGCCACACAAACGTGCCCCATCGACCAGCAGCAGCAGTATTGCCCGGGAGCTTGCAAGAAATGCAGACTCTCCTCCTAGGCCCACTGAATCAGAATCCGCATTAACACGCTCTACAGGTGATTCCCACGCATACTCACGTTGGAGAAGCACGGGGGTGGTTGGCAGTACTGTGGCCCCAATCCCTGGGACTGTGACATCATGAGATACCATGCCTGTGAATATATTCTCTTTCAGAGCAAAAGGGACTTGGCAGGAGTAATTAAGGTCACTAACTAGTTGACCTTAAAAGGGGGCGATTACTTTGGATTATCTGGGTGGGCTCACTGTAATCACATGAGCCTTTAAAATTAGAGGCAGAAGAGGAATTCAGAAGGGATGGGGGAGACGTGGAAGTCAGAGGGTCTGGAAGCCTGAGAAGGACTTGGTGCACTGTTGCTTGAAGACGGTGGGGGCCACATGGTGAGCTTGAGAGGGAACGCAGGCCCCAACACTAGGAACAAAATGTGACCCCCCAGCTGACCCCCAGGAAGGAAATGGGACCTCAGTCCTACAGCCACAAGGAACTGAATTCTACCCAAACCTGAATGAGCTTGCAAGTGGATTCTTCCCGGGTCTCTAGAAAGGAACTCAGCCCTGCTGACTCCCCTGATTTTGGTCCTGTGAGACCCTAAGTAGAGAGCCCAGCCGAGACCTTGTGCCCGGACTTCTGACCAATGGAAACCATGAGAGAGTAAATGGCTGTTGTCTTCAGCCTCTAGATTGTGGTCATTTGTTACCGCAGCAATAGAAACTAATCCAGCTCATCTAGAGTTTGCCTATTTCACCTTCCTTCTGACTGCAGCGTGCCCGACACACTGGGGATGCACAGTGAACACTTGCAGATCACAAGAAAGATGAGACCTGTGACCTGCAAGATGCTCTGTGCAGACTGTGTGATGAACGGTGCTGGTCTCACTACCTGCACCTGGGGTTGTCTTGGGAGGCTTGCTGGTGAGTCAGCCCATCTCATCAACTCGGGGCAAGGAATGAAGATCCATTTCCTGGATTTCGTGACCCGTAAGAGAAGCTGTACTCAGCATCTAAGAGGTGACCGGCACTGTGAAAGGAGCCGTACTGGGGGCAAGCAGAGGCAGCAGAGCAAGATCCCGTCTCTCCAGGAACTCACAGCTCGGCCTCACTTCCTAACTTCACTATGTGTTGTATCACCTGAGAAAGTAAAGACAAGGGCTGTCTGTTCCACAGGGACAATCCTCAAGCACTTAAAAATTATCTGGGAGGCACGTAACTCCCCACTCCTAAGTGAGGGCTGCACATAGTGACTTGATTCCAAAGAGCACAGTCTGGAAAGCGAGGGGGAGGCAACAGTAAGTTTGCCGTGGAGAAACTCGACAAACACAATCTCAGCCAGGTGGTCAAGGTCATCATCACCGGTGATGAGTCATATCGATCGCATGTACACCTGATGTGATGAGAAAGGCGCTTTACCTCGGTGGGCATCCTTCCCAAACCCACAATCTCGGTCTAAATCGTGAGACAAATATTGCGTACTCCACTAGAGGGGCAGCCTATAAAATATGTGACCAGTACTCCTCAGAAACGGTCATGGTCATCAAAAACAAGGCAAATCTGAGAAACTGTCTCAGCCAAGAGGAGCTTAAGGAGGCATGATGACTAAAGGTAACCTGGTGTCCCGGAGCAGAAAAAGACACTAGATAAAAACCGAGGAAACAGGTATAAAGTATTTAGCTAACAATAACGTATCCATGTTGGTTCACTGATGATAACAAATGTACCACACTGATGCAGGATGTTCATACTGGGGGAAGCAGGTGAGGGGTTGTATGGGAACTCTCTGTGCTATCTTCTCCATTTTTCTGTAAATCTAAAGTCACTCCAAAAAATGAAGTCTATGATTACAAGAAAAGCTGCCCAATGAGGAAATAGGAAAATTATGATGAAAGCACTAGAAGTTCAGGAGAGAAAGGGAAAGAAGACGGGTCATCAACAGTTCCCTAGGCTTGACTCATTCATCCCCCAAAGGTTTCGTGAATGTAAACGTTCCCTCATGCGCTAAGCTATGCTTTCATCCACTCATGAATTTTCTTCAAAATATTTATTGAGCATCTGCTAAGCGCCAGGCACTGGCTAGACCCTGAGGGCTGGACACTGTGTGAAGGATGGTGTTGATGAGCCCAACGCCAGCACCAAAGATGCTGCCATTTCTGAGGTTTTCTGGCCGCTTCTCTTTCAGAGATGAGAACCCTAAGAGAAGCCACCCCACTGTGTCCTTGAACTCATCTGTGTTTGTCGAGGTGTCTGCTCTGTGCCCTTTTCTGTGCACTTCCTCCAGACTGTGGGATCGTTGGGATAATTCACTCTGCTTCCCTGGCACGCTGTAATTCGTATAAGTGAACAACTCTTGTGGGGTTGGTCTACCCTAAGGATTTGGGTAGCTCTGGACCCAAACCTGAAGACAGTGGCTGGAATTAGCCAAGCTTGAGGCTCACTCTGTTCTGGGGGTGGGCGTGGGTTGGGTGGCTGTGCTGGGACAGACGCTGACGCTCTCCTCTGAGCGACACATTTAAGCGTGGCGCTTTTAGCTCAAAGGGCCACAAGGCTCAAGCCCCAGGGGCAGCAGGCCAGCCTCAGCATGTAGGCCCTGACCTGGGAGGCCTGGGCTGGGAGAGGTAGGTCTGGCCAGGCTCATGTACATGGCAGCCGGTTAGCAGTTGTTATTGGCGTGCCGCTGGGGACCTGGAATTCAGGTTTCTCACGGAAAATGCTGGGTATGTGTGCTCGTGGGGTGAACTTGGGTCCTCGGGACTCGGAGCTGTGCGGCTACATAGAACTAGACAGGAATGAAGCCAAGTTCCTAACACCAGGGTTACCAGGAGACTCCCCTGAGATGGATTCCTGTGGATTTGGGGGCTGACATCCTTCCTCTCCTCCTCTAACCCCTCACTCCTCTCCTAAAAAGATACTGAAACACCTTCTCTTCTTCACAAAGGAGTGCTAGGATTGATCCCAAAGGTCCTTTTCAGGTGGCTTAGGCGGGGGTTCTACACAGTGGTAAAAACCTGGACAAGGGGGGCAGATGGGACTGGGTCCCAGTCCTGGTTCCTCACCCACTAGCTCTGTGACCTTAGGAAAGTGACTCGGCCTCTCTGGGTTTTGGTATTCTCTTCTAAAGTGGATTAAAACTACCTGCTTGGTGAGGTTGCTATGAGAGCTAAAAAGGATAACACATCCCCATATACTGCTGAACCAAAGGAAAGTGCTGAGATTTGACCATTTTTAACCCCCTAAAACAGCAATTGCCCATAATTCAGACGAATGCCTATTTTTCTAGACCCTAAAATGTCATAAAATTAATGGCAGCTTTTAGGAAGAGGAAAAAGAAACTCACCACATTAAACACACACACCCATTTTTAAGATCCATTTAACTCGAGAAATGCTGGAAGGTGGAAAAAGCTGTGTCTCAGAATCAAGAGAATGCGGAATTACTGTTACTATCTGGGGACACTGGCAGGGAGTTCTCTGCCTCAGTCCACTGTCAACAGCGACTGACTCTTCCCTACAGAGGCCCCTCCCTTGCGGGATGCACTGACCTGTGAGCAGTGAGCTGCTCTGCGCTGCCACACCCCTGGGAAAGGTGGAGGTGGGAAGTGTCCCCGCCTCCAGAGGGTTCTGCGAGGTCAGCATGTAGCCCCACTGGAGTTGTGCACCAGATGAAACTGAACACACAATGAACTCAAGTGCTTTTAAATAGCCATCCATGTGTTTTGATATGCACCTTTTATTCATGTCAAGTGAGGAAGGTTTTCAATTCATGGTAGTAATACAATGTTTCCTTTCTAACTACATTTAATGGAAGGCAAATTGATTTAAAGAAAAATATCAGTGGAAATATCCTTGAGGAATGAAAGGGAAATCAGACATTATCAGATGAAGGAAAACTCAAAGAATTTGTCACCAGGAGACCTACCCTAAAGGAATAGCTGAAGAAAGTTCTCTAAACAGAAAGGATAGATGAAGGAATCTTGGGACATCAGGAAGAAAGAACATGGTAAACAAAAATATGGATAAACATAATAGGTTTTCTTTCTTCTCTTGAGTTTCCTAATTATGTTTGATGCAAAAATTATAAGTGTCTGATGTGGTTCTAAATATGTAGATGAAATATTTAAAGACAATTATGTCATAAATGGGGGAGGTAAAGGGACATAAAGGGAAGTAATGTTTCTGTACTTTACTTGAACTGGTAAAATGAAGACACCAGTAGTCTATGATGTTATACACACACACACACACACACACACACACACACACACACACTATAATACTGCAAGCAACCACTAGAAAAACTATACAAAGGCATGCAATCAAAAACACTACAGACATATAAAAATGGAATTTAAAAAGTGTTCAAGTAACTCCACAAGAAGGCATAAAAAGAAAAGAGAAAAAAGACAGAGAGACCAAACAGAAAACCCAAAATAAGATGGCAGGCTTAAGCCCTAAAGTAGCAATAACTGAGTAAAATATAAATGGTCTCAATATACCAATTAAAAAACAGAGATAGGCAGAGTGGATGAAAAGCCCCACTATATGCTTTTTACAAGAAAGTCACTTCAAATCTAATAAAACAGGCAAGGTGACAGTAAAGGATGGAAAAAATATATCACATGAACATTAATCAAAGGAAAGCAGGAGTGGCTATATAAATATTAGATAAAGTAGATGTCAGAGCAAGGAAAATTAGCAGAAGCAGAGAGGGGCATTATATAATGATAAAAGGGTTAATTCACCAAGAAGATATTGCAGTCCTAAATGTGTATGTACCAAACAACAGATCTGCAAAATATGTGAATCAAAAACTGACAGAACCAAAAGAAGAAATAGACAAACCCACAATTACAGTTGGGTTCTTTCTCAACTGATAGAATAACTAGACAGAAAATCTGTAGGCTATGGAAGAACTCAACAATACCATCAACCAACAGGGTCTTATCGACAGTTATGGAAACACTCTGCTCAACAATGGCAGAAAACAGTCTTTTCTTTTTTTTGGCCACATTGCATGGCTTGAGGGATTTTAGTTCCCAGACCAGGGATCGAACCCAGGTTCCCGGCAGTGAAAGCACAGTCCTAACCACTGGACCACCAGGGAATTTCTGAAAACATTCTTTTTAAGTGCCCGTGAAACCAAGATAGACCATATCCTGGGCCATAAAACCAACCTCAAAATTTTAAAAGGATTGAAATAATACAGACTGTGTTCTCTGACCACAATGGAATCAACCTAGAAATCAATAACAGAAAGATAACAGGAAAATCTCCGAATACTTGGAAACTAAACAACACATTTCTAAATAATTCATAAGTCAAAAAGGAAGTTCCAAGGGAAATAAAAAACACACTGAACTGAATGAAAATGAGAATAAAAGGTATCAAAGTTTGCGGTACACAGCCAGAGTAGTGCTGAGAAAGATATGCATACATAAGACAAGAGGAAAGGTCTCAAATTAATATTCTAAGCTTCTACCTAAAGAACCTGGAAAAAGAAAAACAAAATAAGAAAAAAAAAGAAAAACAAAATAGGCCCAAAGCAAGCAAATAATAAAGATAAGAGCAGCAATCAATGAAACTTAAAAAAGAAGAGTAGCAGAGAGAGAAGACACAAATTAACAAAATCAAGAATGAAATAGGGGCTATCACTACAGACTCTGTAGACATCAGAAGGGTAATAAGGGAATGTGATGAGCAACTCTACACACATACATTTGACAACGTAGATGAAACGGACCAATTCCCTGAAAAACACAAAGTACCCCACCTCACTCAATATTAAGTAGATAATTTGAATAGCTCTGTAACTATTAAAGAAATTGAATTTATAATTTAAAAAACTTCCCTTAAAGAAATCTCCAAGACCAGATTGAAAAGAAAGAAATGAAACCATCTCTACTTGCAGATTACATGATTAAGTAGAAAAATCCCAATAAATCTGCAAAAAACTCCTAGAACTAATAAATGAGTTCAGCAAGGTCACAGGATATGAGATAAACATACAAAAATCAACTGTATTTCCATATGCTAGCAATGAACACATGGACAAAAAATTAAAAATATAACACCATTTACAATTGTTAAAAAAAGAGAAATAGTTATGTGTAAGTCTAATAAAACATGTCCAGGGGCTTCCCTGGTGGCACAGTGGTTGAGAGTCCGCCTGCCGATGCAGGGGACTCGGGTTCATGCCCCAGTCCGGGAGGATCCCACATACCGCGGAGCGGCTGGGCCCGTGAGCCATGGCCGCTGGGCCTGCGGGTCCGGAGCCTGTGCTCCGCAACGGGAGAGGCCACAACAGTGAGAGGCCCGCGTACAGCAAGAAAAAAACATGTCCAGGACTTGTACCCTGAAAACTCACAATATTGATGAAAGAAATCAAAGAAGATCTAAAGACACCAAGAGACTAACATGTTCATGGATTGAAAGACTTAACATAGAAAAGATGTCAATTCTCCCTAAACTGATATAGAGGTTTAACACAATTCCTATCAGTCTCAGCAAGATTTCTGTTGTTGTTCATATAGCAAATTTGTTCCAAAATTTATATGGAAAGGCAAAGAACTAACATAGCTAAATTCATTTTGTGAAAGAAGAATAAAATGGAAGGAACAAATTTACCCAATTTCAAGATTTATTTTATAGCTATAGTAATTAAGACTGTGTGGTAATGGTGGAGGGACAGACACATAGATCAATGGAACAGAATGGAAAACTCAGAAACAGACCCACACAAATATGCCCAACTGACTTGACAAAGTTGCAATAGTAATTTGATGAAAGAGAGATAGTCTTTGCAACAAATGGTGCTGGAGCAATTGAACATCCACTGGCAAAACAAAAACAAAAACAAAACAACTTTGCTCTGAGTCCTGCATTTCATACAAAAATTAACTCAAAATGAAAATGAATCACAGACTTCAGCGTAAAACAGAAAACTATAAAAACTCTAGGAGAAAAATGCAGGAGGAAATCTGCATGATTTAGGGCTAGGCAAAGCATTCTAATACTTGTCATCAAAAGCATAAGCTCCATAAAAGGAAAAACTTAAATTGGACTTCCTCGAAATGGAAGCTCCGTGAAAGACCCTGTTAAGAGGATAAGAAGACAAGCTGCAGAGTGGGAGAAAGTATTTGCAAACCGTGTATCTGACAAAAGACTATTTTCTAGAATTTACAAAGAACTCTCAAAATTCAACAGTGAAAAACCAAACAATTTAATTAGAACACGGGCAAAAGACACAAAGAGACATTTCACTGAAGAGGATATACAGATGGCAAATAAACACATGAAAATATGTTCAACATCATTAGCCATTTAGGGAAATGCAAATTAGAACCACAATGAGATACCACTTATACATCTACCAGAATGGCTAATATAAAAAATAGCAATAGCATCAAACAGGGAGGATGTGGAGAAACTTCATTACCCATACTTTGCTGGTGGGAATATAAAACGGTGCAGCCACTCTCAAAACCAGTTTAGCAGTTTCTAAAAACTAAACATGCAACTTCCATACAATCCAGCAGTTGCACTCCTGAGCATTTATCCCAGAGAAATGAAGACTTATATTCATATCAAAAACCTGTGCAGGAATGTTTAAACAGCTTTATTTGTAATAGCTCAGCACTGGAAACAACTCAGATGTCCTTCAGTGGTGAGTGGTTAATAAACTGTGATCTGTCCATACCACAGAGTACTAGTCAGCAATAGAAAGAATCTAACTATCAACACATGCAACGACCTGGAAGAATCTTCAGAGAATTATGCTGAGTGAGAAAATCCGATCCTAAAAAGTTACATACTGTATGATTCCATTTAAATCACATTCTTGAAATGACAAAATTAGAGAAATGGAGACCGGATTAGTGGTTACCGGGGCATAAGGAGGGAGTGAGGGCAGAAGAGATATGGGTGTGGCTGTAAAAGGGCAACATGAGGGATCCTTATGGTGATGGGAGTTTTCTGCATGTTTACTGTATCATGTCAATATCTTGGTTGTGATATTTAACTGTCATTTTGCAAGATATTGCCCATGGGGGAAATGAAGTATCTCTCTGTATGTTTTCCTACAACTGCATGTGACTCTACAATTGTCTCAAAATAAAAAGTTTAATTTACAAAACTCAATTTTAAAACAGTGGGAAAAACCCCTAAAAACATGTATAAACCACAAGGAAAAAAAAACCCAAAACACATAGCTCATGTCTCACCCTGGACATGAGCTATGTGTTTTGTCTTTTTTTTCTCTCCACGTGAACTGAATAGAACAACGCTGGAGGCTAAAGCCTCCAGCGTTGTTCTATTCAGTTCACGTGGAGAGAAACCCCAAATGTCCACCATGTTCTGAGCAAGGCTCCGTGCCATTTGATTTCATCTCCTACACTTTCTCCTGTGTCCCGCAGCTTCCTGCTGCCCCAGCACATCAAGCACGTTCCCACCTGGAGCCTGAGCTCCTGCAGTTCCCCCACTTGGAATGCTTTCCCTCCAGACCTCTGTGTGGCTGGAAGCTTTTCCTCACTTAGGTGGTTGTTCACATGCTCCCTCCTCTGGGAGACTTTTCTTACCATCCTCTCTAAATTAGACCTTGCACCAGAGACTACATCGTTGTCCAAGTTCATTTTTTTCATAGCATTTATCATGCTCTCACTCTCTTTTGCTGACGTATTTCCTTGCGTACTATGTGTCTGCCCCTCCCCTGGCCACAGTAAGTTCCATAAAGAAGGTAAAGAAGGTCCTGTCACCCCTGTAGCCTAGGAGGCACTCATGACTACAGAATGAATAAATGTCCAGAGGAGTTATGTGTGGGAGAAACGGGCCAGGAGCTCTCTTTAAATAGATGTATTTTAAAAAATGACTGTATTGTTCTACTCCTGGGGAACTCTAGAGACACTGAACCCTTTTAAAGATAAAATTTATAACTGGGGGCAAAAAAGCACATCTGCAACTAGATTTCAAGTAACGTTTGACCGAGCAAGAGTCACGGATGCGGAGAAGGCATCGCCTCACTTTACAGGATGGCTGTATTTCTGTGAGTTGACCATAAAGTGGATTTATTTACAGGAATTCTATATTCTTACCCACTACTCTGATAGAACCAGGTATTTGTGCCCACAGAACAGCAGACATGATTTGAACAGGAATCTGTTAATGGAGGGAGAAGGGACAATGCTAGCTAGTTGTGTGATGCATGGCTACTCCTTTCCTCCAATAGGACACTTTCTGAAGGCAGAGCTTTGCAGCACTTTCTCAACTCTCTGAACTTCTCTGCCACCATCTCTCTCTAGACATCTTTTGACCCCAGGAACATCACCATGTTTGGGGACTGCTTGACTTGCCCCGGCAGCCAAGGGAAATTGATCACCTCTTTGTCCCCTGTGGTCAGTGTACATGGTGGTGTAATACCACATCTCACCAGTAGGGGTTACCATTGACCCCCCCCCATAAGGGCAAACTTGACTCTTGAAAGCACCCTTTTCCCCACACTTGCCCCCCGCTCCTGACCACACGCTGCTCCTGCCCCATCCCTGGCTCCCCCCACCCTCCAAGATCAGTACAGCTGACAGGGAGCAGGCTCTAGTCTACATCTGCCAAAGGCCCCTGGCTTCTTCCAGGCCTCCAGGTGCTACTTTCAAAGGCTGTTGGCTGCCCTTTCTGGGTGGTGGCTGAGTGGGGTATAAGGGGCCTGCTGGCGTGCTAGCAATGTTCCGTTTCTCAGTCTGGGTGCTGACCACACAGGTAAGTTTACCTTGTGAAAATTCATTAGGATCTATAGTTACGATCTGGGCACTTTTCTGATGTATCTCATTCTTCAAAGTGAAGTTTACTTTAAAAAATCCATAGATTAGCTTTCCTCAATACATAGGATGCCTTAGTAATTTCTGGAACTCCCACTACAGCCCGTAGAAGAGAAAAAAACAAAACCAAACCAAAAACCAATTAGAACACCAAGACCCTGGGAACAGACCTAGCAATGATTTTTCACTAAGGTGGTTTCTTAGGTAGTTTCAGGCCTTATTTATTTATTTTTCAAGTTGCGGGGTGAGGGGCAGGGAGAGTTTGGTTTTGAAATACTTCCAGCAGGTTTTGCTCTTTGTGGAATCACTGAGGCTCATTACCCGAGGGCCGGCACACCTCCTCCCGTTTTGGGTCTCAGTGGGGCCTGACATCAAGCACAAATCCAGCCCCCAGAGGCTGAGACTCTGGTGCTAATGAGAATACCTAATGGGACCCGCTCTGGACCCCAGGCCAGGTGCTCCAAGGCTCAGGGAGCAGCTGGGTGTGTTGCTGCTGCTGCTTTGCTGCGGGGCCATCCCTGCCACCTGGAGAAGGCTGCTCCCCCTCTCCACTCGTGACAGCTTGTTGGCCAAGCCTGGCAGGGGAACCCACGCTGCCCTTTTGGTTCAGAGGCCTGCCTACTTCCCTGACACTTCACAGGCTCCCACTATCTTAGGACCCCCGGGTCCTGCACAGCCTGTTGTGAAGGGGTTGAGGCATTTCCCCGTTGCTGGGAACATAGTGCCAGCAGGAATTCAGAGGCCCTTGAGGAAGGCGTGAGCCTCAAGCGCTAGGCTCATGCGATCCTCAGACCTGAAAAGCCTTCTCAGGGCCTGGCTTTCCAGGGACCTTGACAGGGTCTGCATCCTGTCGACCTAGAGAGCTACACCCATTTCTCTCTTCCTGCTGGGTTCCTAATGTCCATCCAGGCCTGCCCTGGTCTCAGCGCCTCAGTGACGCCTTCCCTGAGCATCTCACACCCCTCAGAGCCTGTGCCACCCAATTTAACATTGTTTCACAAACCACCTCAGATGTCCTTGGGGCCCATGGGTGGGCTTTAGCTCCCCAGCTTTCATGCATATTCCCCAGGCTGGAAGGTATCTTTTACTTTGTCCCACGTGCCCACGTGCCTTGGGACATAACAGGTGTTCAGTAAAGTGGCTGCCCCATGAAAGGCTCTACAAATAGCTGTAACCAGCTGGGGTACATTTGTGCCAGCGCTGTGACTGCAGGCAGCCCCCCCCCCCGCCCCCCGCCGTGGGACAGGGTCAGGCTCAGGGAGCATGGAGATCAGAGCCCCCAGCCTTCCTCTCTGCCCACAAGCACAACGGCATTAAGCCCTCGTACCTTGCTGGCTTTCAAGATCTCGAACATGAGGGGCAGGCCCTGGGTGACGAGCTCCTCCGTGTACTCTTCCTCCTGAATGGTCTTAAACTCCTTCAACAGGCACTGAATGAGAGGCCGGCGGTGCTGCTGGAAGGCGATCCGCAAAGACTCCAGCCAGGTGTGCAGGGTCCACGGGACACCTGGAAAGGGGGCAGGTGGGGGTGGGGGAGGGGAGGGCAGAAAACAACCAGAGGAGAAGGCGTGTTTTTATCTGGAAGCTGGCCTTTCCGGGGGACATTACCACATCATGAGACCAAGAGCCTGCCTTTCAATGAATAGAGCCAGTGTTGCTTTTTTTTCCCCCCAAAGACCCGCAGAAGTTGAAATTAAAGGTCGTAATTCGATTCCCTTAACTATGGGTGTTTAGTTCTGCACGCTACTCACGTTATTAGGGGCTGCATTTTACAAGGTATAATCCTTGTGTAGAATATTGGAATTCTAATGCACACTGTTTATGCAGATCCCATCCTTCTGAGTTCTGACTTCCTTCGTCTCCATCCCCTCTACATCCGTGCCCAGAGCTTAGAGGTGGTGAAACCTCACCATCCGCTGCTCTGGTCAGGGCAGGTATTTCCATCTGAATGTGAAGGCACGGGAGGATGCTGCTGCCGCCCCCATGTGCAAAACGACATTTCCACCTGCAGGCACTTCATCAGGTCTCTCTCCCTGGACAGAAGCCTCTCCAGCAGCTGATCGCTGTGATTTGCTTCTCCCCCCTCACTGTGAGACGGAGGCACTCGCTACTATTTATAACAAGCACACGATTCAGGGTCTCGAGCTTCAGAATCAAGCGTCACAGGCTCCCAGGGCGATGGCACAAACGTCCGCCACACTAAACGGCCACCCTCCAAGAGAGACCAGTTTCCAGAACAGCACCGGGGGCCCCTCCTTGGGGCCTCAGCCTACCCTGAGCTGCCACAGCCTGTGTTTACAGCCTGTGCTCCATCCTGCTGTGTCTGGGCCGGGGCTAGTGCCATTAGAGGGGTGAAGGCCAGGCCAGCCTGTTCCCCAGACGCACGGAGGAGATGGCTCCGGCATAGCTCACTCGAGGGAGAGCCACCCCTAACTTTTCCCGAGGGTGGCTTTGCCCCTGAAGTGGGTGCAGCCTTGCTAGGGAAGAGATGCCCTCATCCTAGCTGGTGCCGGCGGCCGCTTCATGGATTTGGGGGCTCTCAGGCAGCGATTCCCCAACCACTGGGAACCACCTGGGATGATTGTTAAATATAAAGATTTCCAGCCTTTATCCATCCAGACCCTTGAAAGCAGAGCCTCTGGGTGTAGGGCCTGGCAATCTGTATTCAGACAAGCTCCCCAGGTGATTCAAATTTCTAACTCAGGGTCCAGAGTTTGGGAATCGTGGAAAGGTGACCTGAGGATGGGACTTCGGGGCTGGCAGGATGCTGCTGTCTATGGGAATGGTGTGGGAACTTAGCCTGGAAGTGCTCCAACCAGCAAATGAGAAGTTCCCTGGGCTGCGTGGGGTGTGTGCGCGTGCGTGCATGCGTGTGTGTGTGTGTGTGTGTGCGTGTGACCTGGAGCTGGGCAAAGGCTCTGTGCCCAGCCTTGGAGGGTCCCCAGACTGACCTATGCTCCTGATATCAATTGTGACATCCACGTAGCCATGCTCAGCGCTGTGATACATGGCCTCCCTCAGGGCTCTGAGTTTGGCCTTGCTGTTGCGGCTGGCACACAGGGGGGGCGGGGTTGTCTCCGCCAGGTCTGTCCCCTCGGCCAGAATCTCCTCCAGGGACAGGATATCACTCTTCTCCTTCTCTGGCTGAGCGAGCAGTTTGCGGAACACATTCCTGTCAATCATAAACCCAGAGATGAAGACACTCAGAGATGGAAGGGCTGTGCCAGGGCAAGGACTAGGCAGGGGAAGTGGGGAGACCTCTCACTTGGGGCAAGGGAAGGACGGGACCAACTCCGGGGTGGCGGTTTCAGAGGCCTGACCACAGGTGCTACGTTTGGTGGATGGAAGAGATGGTGGGGCAGGTCTGGCTGTGTTTCCTTGAGGACAACTTGGAGCTAAGTGCATTCCCCAAATATCTAGAAGGTTCTAGAACGTCTGCCTGCAGTTCCCCCCCCCATAGTGAATTTGCTTCACTTGGGGTTACGTGTAGTAAAATCTGATGGGGTAAATCCTGAAGGAAATGTAGACACGAGGTAACCAAACATGAGAGGTTTTACGATTCTTTAAAATGGATTCTTCTCACTTCACGACAGGTGATAGGATGAGTGCTGACCAACCCTGGCAAAGAGTGACGTCTCTGTGATAGGAAAGCCGTCTGGGAAAGGACCAGACAAGCCAGTCTGAGTGGACGTGTGCTGCATGAAGCTGGCTGGCCAGGACTGGTCTGCCTCTGGGTCCCACATCCAGAGATACAGTGGGTCTGGGGTAGGCTTGGGAATCTACATTTTTAACAAGCACCACATGGGACCTCGTGGCTTTGGGCCGTCCTAGCCTACCTGTGTCCGTGGGCTGCGGCCTGGCTGAAAGAGTTCATATCACCCTGGGGGGTGGTAGAAATTCCATTCCTGTACATGGTTCCTATCAGGGGGTCCGCGCCACGCTCCAACAGCAAACTAACCAGCTCAAAATTTCCTGCAAGCCCAGAGAAGGGGGTTTTATAAGAGAATCAAGCAAACACACAGTCACAGACACATCAAGGGCCAGCGCGCTGGAGCCCCTTGGCCGGCGTGAGCATCAGCAACTCTTACCTACGGCGGCTGCGAGCTGGAGGGGTGTTTCTGAATAGTTCTCCTCGCCATGCTCCACAGAGCCCTCCACCTTGGCCCCAGCATCCAGGAGGAGCTGTGGAGGAAGAGTGGCCATTGAGATGTTTAAAGGACATGCATGCGAGGGGACGTCAGGAAAAGGTGGTGGAAATCAGTGTGACGTCAGTGTTCCTGCCCTCCCTCTGGGTCTGTGAGCATGTGCACGGGGGAGGGCAATTGCACCTCAGAGGAAAACCCGAGAGCCTCTCGTATCTTCTAGAGCCTCAGATCACTCAAATTGTGGTCCACGGACAGTAGCATCGGCATCCCCTGGGAGCTTGTTTGAAATGCTGGCTCTGAGGCTCCACCCCAGACCGAATGATGGGAATCTGCACTTCAGCAAGTTCTCCAAGTGATTTATATGTACATTAGAAGTTTCTAGAAGCACTGAGCTAGAAGCTCGTGGCACCAGAGGGTTGGAGGACTTCCTTTCGGGGTCGGTGACACAAAGCCTCGGAGAGTATTAGTGGGGTCTCTTAGAGCCATAGCAACGCAAGAGTTCTGAAGAACTCTTCGGGGACCACCAGGGCCAACCAGGACAAGAATCGCTTCTAGAACATCCTGGAGGGCTCTGAGGACAGCTCAGCAGATGCTGAGTTTTCTGGCCAGCAAGATCAGTGAGTAAAGTGGCAGAGTGAGCTTCCAAGAGCGCTGCTGAATATGATTCCATTCTGTGCATCTCTGAGAGATCTGGGCTTCCTAAAAACAGAGATGCTGTCCATGCTGGATCTCACAGTGAACGTGCTGTCAGCACTGCTGATGTAAAATGAGGGGGAAACATCTGTCTTACCTGTTCAGGGCTACCTGAGGGCACAGCCAGGAAGGGGCTGCCTACCTGGCATTCCATGATGTGTGCACCTGCTGCACAGAGGTGACCTGACTTCTGTTTGGCTTTGCTTGGCTACCCACTGCTCCTCTTCCTGATTTAAAGGCTGGGGATTCCACTGCATGTTAAGGGATGGCATTGGTGTCCACTAGGCCACCCTCTGACCCCTCCTTTCTTAGATCCCTCCACTAGGAGTGGGCTGGTCATGACACTCTACAGGCAGAAGCCAGCTCTCGGTGTGACATGTCACACACTCAACCTCCTGAAACATGACTTCGGATCTGTCTTAAGGATTCCCACGACCTAGGAAACAACGAAGGATTCCTGTGGCACTCCAACATTGCCTAGGGGTCCCTAGCACACTATTTTCTGCTCTGCATACTTCTAAGAGGCTTGGACCACGTAAAAGGAGGTGAGTTCCCGATGTACCCAAAGCTCAGCGTTTATTAGGGGGTCAGATGTGGTCAGGGACCTGGGTGCTAATCTCTTTTTTCCAATGAAGTAAAGTTTTAAGATCTAGAATAAACCGAGCTTAAGATCTAGAATATACTAGATGGGTATTCGTTGAACACCAACTCTACAACAGCCAGAGAAGGTGCAAGCAAAACACACTTATGTGCCCAGAGGACCTCAGATGAGGACATACTCGGGGAGCTGTTTCAGAAGACACATGTGAAGACCCTACTCTAGGCCTCTTGGATGGGCTTCTCCATAAGTGGGATCCAAGCAAGTATCTTTTGGAACCACTCCCTTGGAGACCTGGATGTTTCTTTCCAGTGGTTGGAAACCACTAGACTCTATGCAAACACTGGGGTCACACCTAAGGGAAGGTTCTAAGGTCTCACACCAGCCAGGTCTTACGTTCATGTTACAACAAGCAAAAATGAACAAATCCACAAAATCACAGCTCAGGCCCCACCCCCGAGCAACTGGGAACAACTTGATAAGTTTGCCACTCTGCGTGTGAGGCTGCATGTGGGTATGTGTTAAGTTCATATTGGTTAGAGCCAGGCCATATAGAGCATTACATATAATATTTTCATTCATATGATATGAATGTGCTATATTTAACTGCAATTAACCAATATGAATCTCTTAGGGAATAGGCATGCTGGGAGAGGTACAAATTTGCATGAAAGAGGTAAAATTAAAGGTCAGATGTGGATAGGGAAATATGTTAATACCTGAACTACAGGAATATGTCCATGCAACACAGCAAAAGTCAGAGCCGTCCAATGGCGGGTCTCAGGGTGGACGGATGGATATTTATGAGGAGTACTGACAACCTATAAACAAATTGAAGTTATTTTCAAAATGTGACCTTCACAATACTTAGACCAGCAAATCTGACCTATCTGTGGCTGGGCATGTGGGCCAGATATGTACAAAAGGACGTCCTAGAAGGCGCCTCGGGAAACACTGGAGATGTGGGGTAGTGACTTCATATCCTCCGTCACAATAAGGACTCCTTTGCTTCTCATCTGAAAAGAGTTGAATGGATGATTTCTGATCACCTCTAAGGAGCCTTGGAGAAGCTGTAATGGTGGCTACAATGAGCCTGCTCCCCTGCCTGTTTCCTCTTCCTGCTTAAGGGAGGGTGATGCTTCTGAGAGCTACAGGATGTCAGGTAGTGTGAGGCCACTACCATCACATCCACATCTTTAGGGGAAATTCTTGGCAGTGGCAAACCCCGTGCAAGGGGAGGTCTGCTTCGAGCTTTCAAGCCAAGCAATACCACCAGCCTTCTGATGGAGGACATCACCATCTGGTCACAGCTCACCCCACACTGTCCTCACTTCATTCTTCTGCTGGCTTCCTGGTTGACAAGGACCCTCATGCTACTGGAAACCTAGGCACAAACCTTCCCTGGGCACACCACGAATGAGCAATCTGATACTGGCCTTCCCATATGGGGACCTCAAAACACCCCAGGCCAAGAGAGAGGCTGCAGGACAGCTAAAGGTTAGGGTCCTGCAGGATTGCCACCTACACATGGCTTTTCTTCCAAACATTCCTGGGGCCATATAGCCGCGATGCCTGCTGCTTTCATAGCAGTTGATTTCACTAATCACCGGCAGGGGGAGGACCTTGAGCTGGGAGCTGTGGGATGGGCTAGAGGACCAGAGAACCCCACCAGGACCCAAAGTTGACGAGCCTTTGCAGGGATGTGCACAGTGCTTGGGGGATTCATAGCAGGAAAAAAAATCCCCAATACCTGAAATTTATAAGATCCAAAATGGTTCTGGATCCAAAACCATGTCTATTGCCTGCTTTCCTCAGATGAATATAAAGCATGCTTTTTTTTTTTTTTTTTAACCACAGTACTAAGACTACAAGAGTATCTAATTTTGAACTAAAAAAAGTTTCCTGGGGTGGCTGAGTTAGGAGTGCAGCATGTCAATCGATCTTCTCAGCTTCTGAGACTGCCAATATTAGGCTGCCGGAAGAGAGTGGGTCTTCTTTTTTTTTTTTTTTTTTTTTTGTGAGAGTGGGTCTTAAGTCAGCATAGAACATGGTCAAAAAGTGTAATTTTACCTATTATAAGCCTTGGCGGGGGCAGGAACCAATAATAACTGAGTCCTAAATTGATGCTACTCTGTATTTATTTCTTCCAACTCTCTGAGATGGGTGCGATTGTTCTCCCATTTTGCAAAGGGGAACACGGAAGCTCAGGAAGGTTAAACTATTTGCCCAAGCAGAAAAGCAAGTTACTAAGATGCAGCAGTTTCAGAATTTGAACCCATGTGTCAAATTCTAAAGCCTGTGGGGAGTGTGCTTTCCACTATACCACACTGCCTCATGGAAGCTTTGCAATTAGCTTTAAGACCTGTGGTTTAAACCGGCCAACTGGGTGAGCCAATCGGGATTCGGTGGGGGAGGGTGGAAGATCTGGGGGAGCTACACCTTAGCTCAGGGTACGTGGACCAACTTTGTATTTGGCAGAGGAAAGGGCTGATGGCTCAGGAGAGCTCTCTCTTCCTGACCCCAGAAGGAATGGATCAGCAAGAAGAATCAGAGATTGGGTATAGCTGAACTGAGGGAAAAGCTAGGGCTCCTTGTGGCCTCGTTGGTTGTTTTTAAATAAAAAATGTTTGGGGGCAGCTCCTTGGAGTTTGGTTGGGCTGGGGCCTCAGGACGGAGGAAATCCAACAGCTGGTCTGACCTATTTGCTGGACTGAGCACCCTCAGCGGTGGCTCTTTGGGAGATAAAGCCCCCCTCTCTTTGCTCGCCTTCCCGAGGGACTGCCAGGCCCAGGGGCCCTGCAGCCCTCTGCACCCTCACCTCCACATTCAGGTCAGCTCCGGCATCCAGCAGCATCTGAACCATTGCCTCGTCCCCGCGGACGCAGGCGTACATCAGGGGGGTCATGCCCTGCAGTGAGTTAAAAACCAGAGAATGGAGGTTTACCAGGTGGCTGTGTCACTTGACAAAACAAAGGGAAAATCTTACTGTGTGAAGAAGGCTATAACTGTACTCAAAATCCAGTATTTTAAAGTAAATGTACAGCCCTATAAGGTCATAATCCTCCATATTTTGAAAACCAAAAGGGAAGCAAGAAGGGAAACATACATTGCCTTTTTTTTGCATTTATCTTGGCTTAAGTCGGAGGATTTTTTGTTTGCCTTAGGGTGCAACAGATCTAAAAGTGTTTGCTGAAACAAGTGGCTGGTTTCAACTGAAAGCTCTTAGGAACTTTCTGGATTCTGCAATATCAGTCCTAAGCTATCTAATTGGTAAACACTGTTTCCTTGACATTTTCTCTTTCACAATATAAGTGTCATCTTTGCTCTATGTGAGCTGCTGGTCAGTGTCAAGGGAAATTGGTGCCTCTGAGTATGACCACAGCACGACGTCAGCTTTGACATTATCATTTACAAGCAAAAGGCAAGGGAATGAGGAATGACTTTCAGGAATTCCATATCTGCCCACGATTCCTGCTTATTACAAAGTACCACAACCAACAGAAGTAAGGGATAGATTTTTCAATAAACAGTGTTGTGAAGGTGGCTATTTGGGAAAATGTTCAGGTTAGAGCCTTATCTCACACTATACACCAAAATCATTTCCAGTTTGATTAGAGATATAGAGAAAAAAATTAAAACCATAAAAGACATCTAACTGGATCTGTTTCTAGGCATAAAAGTAATGGAAGAAATCACAAAAGAAAATCATTATAGTGTTGAGGACACGCAATTGAAAACATAAACAAAATTAAGAGGTAAACAATAAATTGAGACATATTTGTCATATTGTAACAGAGGGTTATATGTCTAATATGTAAAGAGCTCTTTGAAATAAAGAAGAAAAACACTTAAGCTCTAACGAAAAACAGGCAAAAGATAATTAAATTAAGTAAAAAATTAACAGGGTACACATAAATAGTTGGAGAGTGTGTACAAGGAAACAGTCTCTGGGAAAGTAATTTGAGATCAAAAACTTTAAGATAAGTTGATGCATTTGAGTGACTATTTCCACTTAAAAAAAGTTCCCTAATGAAATAATCAGAGATTTGAACAAAGGTTTGTGTAAGTATATGTAGCTCAGCATTACTGATATAAGTAATTAGAAACAATCTAAGTATTCAACAACTGAGGTATGGTTCACTGAACAAATAATATGACCATTTTATGTAGCCATTAAGAGTGAGTTAAAAAAAGAATATTTAATGATACTGCAAAGTATCTTTAATACAAAATACCAAAACCAGAAAGATAATAAATCCTTGTTCTTAAAAAATAATGTGTGTGTGTGTGTGTATTACGGCTCCTTTGTGTTGCTCAAGAAAATTATTAGCTGTTATCCCTTCCCTGGAACTTGCTGCATGAGCTGCCCATGTGAGAAGCAATTCCATTTGTCCTTTGTGACTTTCCATCTGGGGCTCACATTGAAAGCTGCTGTTTGTTTTCTCCATCCGTGACATCTTCACCCACCCGGGGTGTCTCCCTGATAGATACACAAGCCTCTCACTGTACCTGTGTCAGTGGTTTGGGGGATGGCTGCCTGTCTCTGAGGTGTCTCCTAGGGTCCCTCAGAATGACTTTTGTGTATCTTAAACACACCCTGAAAGTTTGGTGAAAATCTGCTTGGATTTGTTCTGTGATGCAGAGAACTAATTTTAACTATGCTGGAAAAAGGGCTTGAAGGACACAAGCTAAATATAAATGATGGTGGATGATGATGGTATGATTTCCTTTCTGGAATAGGTCTATTTTTCTCTATTTTCCATTTCAGCTGCAAGGATCACGTGCAACTTCTGTACAGATGAACAAGGATATTTTTATAAGATATTTTAAAAACTTAAAAAAAAAAAGACAACAACAACAACACAATCACCCTACGTCACCAGAAGGGGGAGCCTCTGTTCAGTGCCTGCTGTTTCCATCCTGCCCTGGGGCAGGGCACATGGTGGAGGTGGGGTGCCTGTTCAGACACTCTGAGGACCCTGTACCTGTTCGCTCATGGTGTTGATCCCATCGGGCCCCAGGAGAGACACTGCCTGCTTCACCAGGTCCGTCCGCCCACAGTTCAGCATCCGGAAACCCAGGTCCTGCTTAAACTTGGCTTCGATGGCCACTGCGTCCAGCTTCCGAGAAGCGCAAAAGCAGTCGTCGGCCCTAAGGAAGGGAGAGATGGTCAGGTGTGTGCAGCAGCTTCGCCAGGACTGGCTCTCGAGTTAGGAAGCACCAAGGAGACTTTCCATTTGCTTTTCATGTCAATTGCTTGTTTCTGGGCTCCAGTTAGAATGTGGATATCTCTTGATCCTTGTCCTTTAGAACTGCCGCTTATCTGTCTTATCTCTCCTCTGCTCCCACAGCATATTGAGCTAAGAATAATAATGGCTAATATTTACTGACTGTTCACTATGGTTAAACTCTTTACATGAGTTAATTCGTTTACTCCCCACATAACCCTAAGAGGTAAGTACTATCATTACCCTCTCTTTTAACCATGGGAAACAGACACAGATAAGGGACTTGCCCAAGGCCACACAGCAAAAAGCAGTGAGCTGGGATGGGAGCCCAAGGCAGTCTGTGGAGAGCTGACCTGGGTATATACTGTGTCCCCCCGTCCCCCCATCACAGCATATACTACTATTTGCCTCTTTCCTTGTCTGACTTCCCCTCCAGGCTGGGGACTTCTGAGAGCAGGGACCTTGTCCAGCAAGTCTCTGCATCACAGTCCAGACAGCACCCAGCACGTGGAGGTGTTAAAAACGTTAGCCGAGTGAACACAGAATGGCTGGAGTCTCTACTTTCAAAGTGGAAGCAGGGCGGAGACCTGGCAAGATGAAATAAGAGTACTAGTGGTGAGATGCTTTGGAAACTAACCGAGCCAGTTGGGCGAAGTGAGCCAGGTTAGGGAAGGGTGGGGAGGAGAATCAAGGAATTCAAGAAGGGGATACAAACTACACTTGCAAAGGATGTTACTTCCTTCTTATGGTGAATTGTCAAATCAAATCACCAAGCATTTACTGAGAACCTGTTTGCAAGAGGCGCACAATGCCTGGAAGGGGAGAGGGCACAGGCCCTGGCAACCATAATGCCATGTGGCAATTGCAGTGATTGAGGTGTTCAGAGACACACACCAACAGAGCCTAGGGGATCCAGCAAGGCTTCCTGGGGAAGGTGACCCCTGAGCTTTGTCTTTTTTAAAATATATATCTTTATTGGAGTATAATTGCTTTACAATGGTGTGTTAGTTTCTGCTTTATAACAAAGTGAATCAGCTTTACATATATCCCCATATCTCCTCCCTGTTGCATCTCTCTCCCACCCTCCCTATTTCACCCCTGTAGGTAGTCACAAAGCACAGAGCTGATCTCTCTGTGCTATGCGGCTGCTTCCCACTAGCTATCTATTTTACATTTGGTAGTGTATATATGTCCATGCTACTCTCTCACTTCATTCCAGCTTCCCCTTCCCCCACCTGTGTCCTCAAGTCCGTTCTCTACGTCTCCGTCTTTATTCCTGCCTCGCCACTAGGTTCATCAGTACCGTCTTTTTTAGATTCCATATATGTGCATTAGCATACGGTATTTGTTTTTCTCTTTCTGACTTACTTCACTCTGTATGACAGACTGAACTGTGTCTTAAATAAGGAGAGAGAGGGACAGAGGGTAGGAGAACTTGGAGCAGGGCTTGCATGAGCAAAGGTATGGACACGAGACGTGGCGGGCTCTGAGAGCTAACTATGGAGGTTTTAGTGTTTCTGGGGCATAAACTTCCAGGCAGAGGGCCAGAAGCTGAGGGTGGGGAACTTTACTTAATCCTA
The DNA here is from genome assembly GCF_951394435.1 of Stenella coeruleoalba. Taxonomy (NCBI): domain Eukaryota; kingdom Metazoa; phylum Chordata; class Mammalia; order Artiodactyla; family Delphinidae; genus Stenella; species Stenella coeruleoalba. The sequence goes on from NC_137157.1 coordinate 14,980,559, forward strand.
AGACTTTATCCGTAAGAGCCACTGAAGGTTTCTAAGCAGGCAGGGGAGTGATACGGTTGGATGGCCAACTCTGGGAGACCGTGGAGGATGGATTTGAGGGGAGCTGACCCTAGAGGTGGGGAGATGTTAGTGCTAAAAGAAACAGCCAAACAGAAAGAAGTCACTGCCCAAGTGTGAAGTGACAAGGGGCTGAGTGAAGGTAGTGGGTGCTGGGACGGAGCAGAGGACGAAGATTCCATTTTTCTACGAGCAGGTGCCCATTTCTCAGGCGATGGCCCTTGTCCTCAGGCTGGTGAGCTACACGCCCTGCATCATCAGGAGTCTGTGCTGTCCCGGACCCCTTCATATTCCTGCTCTTTGCTAATGCTGGGCATGGATACCCAGGAAAGGAGCCAGGGCTCCAGAATTCCTGGTTCCACTCCTGCCTCTAAATAACCCACTTTCTGGTGTGAGGAAGGGTTAACTTTGCCAGGGAACTAGCTTCTTGTTAATCCTTGAAGGAAATGAGACGGACTGTTGTTCTGAAAGTTTATGGCACTAAGGCTCCTCAGAACGGCTAGGATCTGGGGCAGAGGACCTGAGGGATGAAGAACAGAGGGAACCTTAGGAATCACGTGGGATGGGTGTGCCCGTGACTCTTCACTGGGTTCCTGACCTATCAATCATCTCAGCTGGCAAAGGAGCCTTGGAGGAAGGCTGTCCGGAAATAGGAACACAGTCACAGGAGATGTTAGGGCTCTTAGAGGACCAGAGGGCGCTGATGCAGTGACGGTGGAATCCAGAGAAAGAGGAAGCTTGGTGTTGACGTGGGGTCTAATCTGCATACATGCTTCAGGAACTGCGTGTCAGGCCAGGCCATCCGAGGGCTTGTTTGTATGACAGCCCTGGGAGGAACTAAGAAAGGTATTTAGGAGACTTGGACCTGGACCCTGGACTCCAGGATTAGACCTTTTCATGTTAGGTCGGGAAGCCAAGACTACCTCAGTTGGAAGACTCTCCGAGGAAGCCTGAGAGCTCTCCAGGTGTGGGTAGGGGAGGGCTGAAGACTCCGGGTCTGGCTTTAGACCATGGCATCAGCACCCAAGATGTGAACTTCTAAGGACACATAATGGGGCTGTGCCCTAGGGCTTCTTGGTCCAGTTCATGGGAATTTGGACTTGGGATTCTTACAGCTACGGTGGCCAGATTTAGCAAATAAATATACTTTAGCAAATACTGAGTGACACAAACTTATACTAGAACATTATTCACTGTTTATCTGAAATTGAAATTTAACTTAAAAAAATAAATCTGGGAAAGGGCAGAGCCACGTGCCATGATTTGAAAAGAGCACACGGTGAGATCACGGATCTCACTGAATGTAGACAGCACCCATCTCCAGGGGAAGAGGGGAGGTGCTTGGTGTGGCAGTGGGCTGCATCTAAGGGACCCATGTTCTCCTGAAACTGGTTAAGGCAGATGCTTCAGGCAAAATGAACACAACAGAGAGAAGAAGGTGAGAGCAACAGGGTGAGATCCTGGGGCACACATCACAGAGGCTTCCGGAGAGGGAGAGACGGGGGCCTGCAGGTGTCACACCGAGGTGTCTGGAGCCTTGATGGGGGTGTGTGTGTGCAAATCTTGGGGAGGTATCTGATTTGACTAATTGGAAGGGAAACCTTTCTTCTAACAGACCACTAACTAATTCTGGAAGAGGTTGCTCTGTGAAATCAAGAGCCTCCTTCTTGGGGAGCAAAGATGCTGTGAATCGTCACCATCACTGAATTTGCAATTTCCTCTCTCCCGTCTGTGTCCAAGCCCCTTCTGCTCTCTTCAATGCCTGATTGATTCTCTCAAATAAGCATCTTTTCTGGAATCACGCTAAATTCCATGTGACTGGATGAGGGTTACTGCGGCACATCCTGCGTGTGGGCACCAGGAGGGGAGGTTATGGAGGAGAGACACAGACCCTACCCCGTGTTCACGGAGCTCCCAGACTGGTAAAGCGATAATTCCTGGAACAGCAGGAGAAGTGTTTACCAGCTACAAAGGTCCTTGATTTTAATTAGAAAGAGAGAAATGGCAAGAAATTACTGTCGCTAAGATGATGATGATGATAATTGTTATTATAGGAATCCAACACTTATTGAATACTGACTATTGAAATCTAAGCTCTTCCCACGTATTAACTCATACGATCAGTACAACAAGCCCACAATGTAGGTGATATTGGGAGCCCCGTTCCAGAGATGAGCAAACTGTCCAAGTCACAGGGCTGGTACGCGGCGAGCCAGGATCTGACCTGGCTGATCTGAGACCCCGGCCTGACACTGGTACTTCTCCATCATGCTGGCATATACAACCGTCTACTGGACCAAGCTGCTTGGATGGCTCTCAGACCCTCAAATTGGGCCCGTCCAGAATGGAGGTTTCTATGTCCATCCCCACCCTCCGTCCTTGTCCTCCAGTCATCCCATCTCCGTAAATGGCATCACCGTCCACCCAAGGCGCTCAGGCCAGAACCTTCTCTCATGCCCATATTCATTCCATCAGCTGTTAATGTTCCCACCCAAATCCCAAATCCGCCCGCTTCTCTCCACCTCCACCACCCGTACCCTGCTTCTAAACACCAGCATCTTTTTTTTTGGGGGGGGGGGGAATGGTTGTTTTACAACGTTGTGTTAGTTTCTACCATACAGCGAAGTGAAGTAGAGTCCCCTGGGCGATACAGCAGGTTCTTATTAGTTATCTCTTTTATACATATTAGTGTATATACGTCAATCTCAATCTCCCAATTCATCCCACCTCCCCACTCCTGCTTTCCCCCCTTGGTGTCCATACAACACCAGCATCTCTTGCCTAGAGGTCATAATTTCAGTCCTATTAAAGTGCTCATAGTGCAGAGACTTTCAGGTCTGGGCATATTTTAATTCTTAGGCCTGTGATATCCTAGACAGCTGCTGACAAACAAGGACTGCCTTGCACCAAGCATAGGCATAAGAGTTTGTGATGACGAATTCTCGTGACAGTGCTTTGGCTTGGGTCATTAGCAGGGGAGGGCTGGGAAAGGACAGTTGTTTAGACTTTTATATATTGGAAAGTTGTATTTTGAAATGCTTTAATAAAAGTTTTCTGTGTGAGGGACTTCCCTGGTGGCACAGTGGTTAAGAATTCGCCTGCCAATGCAGGGGACACGGGTTCAATCCCTGGGCTGGGAAGATCCCACATGCCGTGGAGCAACTAAGCCCATGTGCCATAACTACTGAGCCCACATGCCACAACTACTGAAGCCCACGTGCCTAGAACCCGTGCTCCACAACATCAGAAGCCCATGCACCACAACGAAGAGTAGCCCCTGCTCGCCACAACTAGAGAAAGCCCGTGCACAGCAACGAAGACCCAACGCAGCCAAAAAATAAATAAATAAAATAAATTTGAAAAAAGTTTTCCGTGTGATTTGACTCTTCTCTCTATCCAAACCAGTCTCTTACACAAGGTGAGAGTGAACTTAAAACGTCTATAAGGGGAATTCCCTGGTGGTCCAGTGGTTTGCGCTCTCACTGCCGAGGGCCCGGGTTCAATCCCTGGTCAGGGAACTAAGATCCCACAAGCCATGGAGCATGGCCAAGGAAAAAAAAAGTCTATAGGACCATGTTCTGCCTCTGCTTAACACCTTTCAATGCCTTCCCATGTACTGAGAATAGAATCCGGCTCTCCACGCATGGCCTGCCGGGCTCTGGGGTACCGGCCCGGCCCTGCTCTCCAGCACTTCCCTGCCTCCTTCACTCTGTATGAGCAATTCTCCTCTCTCTTCTGTACCTTCAGCTGGCCAACGTCTGTCCTGCCCGGAGGACTTTACTCCTGCTGTTCCCCCTGGCTAGAATGCCCTTCCCCTGGCTCTTTGCAGGGCTGACTCCTTCTCTCCCCTCAAGTGTGAGCCTGGAGGTCATGTCCAAAGGATGTCTTCTCTGACCATCTAAAGGAGGTAAGTTTCTCCCCTATCTCTGTACACCGTGGCTCCAGGTCAATTTCATCTGTCTCCTTCGTGGCACCTTTCAAAGTCTGTGACTATTTTATTAATTTATTTTTTCACTTGTAAAAAGCTTGTTTTTTTGTTTTTTGGGTTTTTTTCCATGAGAATGTCAGCCTCCTGGGGGCAGGACCACATCTACCTTATTGTCTGTCGTATCCCCAACAGCGCCTGAAGCATAACGGCATTAACGGATGTGTGATCCACGCACAACCCACTGTTCATTCTTGAGAGCAGACCCCAGGAAACGTCTGTTCATCAAGAATCCCTCGGCCATACAAAGTAAGGAATGGTTCTGGTTACTGAATTCTGCCAGCCAGTGCAGGCCAGCAAACTGAAACAGGTAAGAAACATTTTCCATAGCGGTATGTGAAAATGTGGCTTTCTGTTCAACTGGGTTTGTTAGAAAATTTAACTCTGCAAAGTCTTAATTCCTGCAGCATTCTTGCAGACACGACTCAGAGCTCCATTTACTCTTTCTGGAAAGTCTCTGAGGGATCTGCCCCGGAAGACCAGCAGGTTCCCCGTGGCCTGGACAAATGAGCATGCCTGCCTAAGTACAGGACTTATTTATGTAGAAATCTATTAAGCCGGTCACCTGGGGCTTCACTAGAAGGTGATCAACTTTGTGGTTTTTCCCTCTGAGTGGCTTTCAATGATGCCATAAAAAAATCTGATCAATTTAAGTAAGAGTGGTCAGCTACCAAGGTGGTCAATTTCTCTGACTTCTCAAGGACCCCGGCCCCAAGAGACTGGTTCAATATTTCCCACTACTTCAGGAACATGACTTCAGAAAGATGTTTTCCAGGAGGCCTGCAGGCCTGAGGACAGCAGTGATTGCACTGCCTTTTCTCCCCCGGGGAAGGAGGCGGCGTTGAGCTGAGAGCTGACACATTCTGCTGATATCTTGATGCAGTCCAAGTGACAAATGCAAGCTGGTGAGGCGTCAGACACATTTTATGCATTTATGAATTTTAAAAGCTAGCACCGAAGTTACGAGCATGAACCCTGGTTTTCCCAGCTCTACTGTTTAGCAGCTACGTGACCTTGGGGCAAGTTATTTAACCTCTGTGTTATTCAGTTTTCTCATCTGTAAAATGAGCTTTTAGTAACGATACCTTCCTTATAGGATTTTGGGTGTGGATTAAATGAGATAAGCCACGTACAGCGTGTGGAAGAGAACAGAGCTTGGCACACAGCTCTCATTAAATGTTAGAGATCTCATACCATAATCATTATTACAAATCACAAAGCAAGGTGCAGACTGGAGAAAATACACTGTATTTCAAAGAAGCAAATGCAGAGACACAGAGACTAAAGAATGTTTTAGGAATAGCACTTCTTAAGGTCTCAGATTAGACACTGTATTTAACAAATTCTACCAGAATAAAGGCGGTCCTTTTCCTAGTGGGGAAACCATGCCCCCAGAAGGGCTGTCATTCCTGTCCTGTATGCTTCTGCAAGCAAACTGTAAATGACGACACAGGTTGGGGAGGGAGGGGGGAATGGGAGTCACACTTGATGAAAGCACAGTTTCTGGAACAGTTCAACAGCAAGAAAAGCCAGAGCCTCTCAGGATGCTATGGGCCCGCCCAGCCAGGCTCCCACACCCTCTTTCCTCCTCCACCACCAGGACCAATCCTGACCCCGCTGGTACGAGAAGGTAACCTGCAGCTCTCAGGATCCCTGAGCTCCAGTGGAACTCTGCTAAGCCCGTCCCCCAGGGTGTGCGCTCAGAAGCCAGACTGCCTGGGTTCACTGCTTGGCTCTGCCCTCACTCCCTGGGTAATGCTGCACAGGTTACTCAATCTCCTTTATTTTTCTCCTCTGCAAAATAGGGACACTAACATTACATGTTTTACTTATCCAACAAAGACTTAGAAAGCAATGACCATGGACCAGGCATATTGTAAGGTTTTTTTTTTTTTACAAATATTGACTTGTTTAACTCTCATGATATCCTTATGAGGAAAGCATTATTATTACTAACCTATTTTACAGATAAGGAAAATGAGGCACAGAGAGGTTAATTAATTTGCTCATTGTCACACAGCTAGTAAGGAGGAGTCAGGATGTGAACTGAGACAGTCTGGATCCGGGGTCAGTCCCACTGACTAGTCCGTACTGCTCAGTTCTTAGTGATGTGCTGGCAACCACTGGGCTTCCAAAGGGACTCCTCATGACCCTGGGATCTGAACTCCAAAAGGCCTAAGCTGTTCCCATAACCATGACTTTCTCATCAGTAATAAAAAAAGCTACCCTTCACTGCACGCTCATTATATGCCAAGCGCTGTACAAAGTGCTTGGTTCCCACCACTTCAATGGATTCTCTCCTTGAAGGAACTGCTGGAAGCTGAAGCCCAGGTTTGAGTGTCTGACACCAAAGCCTGTGCACCTACGCAGCAGGCAGAGCCCAGGCCCCAGCACCAGAGTCCACATCCCTGTTTGGCTTCTTACTTGCTATCTTGGGCAGGTAGCTTAACCTCTCTAAGCCTCTGTCTCTCTATCTGCAAAGCAGGCTTGACAACACCAGTACTTAACGTCTATATCTGCAATGAGGATTAAAGGAGATGATACTTTCGAACCACTCAGCACAGTGTGTGATCATAATTGCCTGATACATGGGAGGCATATTTATTACGATACTATTATTTTATAACTGCAGGTCCTCTTTCTAGGGATTTAATCAGGCCATCTGGAATCTCCCCTCTCCCCCTTCCCCCTCCCCCATCCTCCAACCACACAATCCTCCAGTCCCAGGGCAGGTCTTTCCTTGGCCCCCCGAGGCGATTTCCAGCTATCCCAGAGCCCGGCCTCCCAGAACGCAGCCCTCCCTGCAGCCTCATGTTTGCTGGGCCTTGTGAAAGTTCTGCGGTTTCTCTCATGGCTTCTCACTTCCCTTTCCCCGTGTTTCTATTCTTGTTCATCAAGGTCTCGCCAGCAGGCTGGCAACCTGAGACAGAGCAACTTTCGAGACCCCTCTCAGAGGCAGTGGCCTGGGGTAAATATTTAGTAAATATTTAGTAAATATTTACAGTTTCCCAACACACTCTAGTTAATATACTACTACTACTACTAACTGACATTTATAGATAGCTTTCCACGTGCTAAGCATTTCACATGTAATAACCCATCTCATCCTCAACATGGCCCTCAAAACTGGGCACTGTTCTGTTCATTTTACAGATGAAAAAACAGAGGCATGGAGGTTATGTCACCCGCCCAAGGCCACACAGCTTGTAGGTGGCAAGGCCTGGTTCAACCCAGGTGGTCTGACTCCTGAGCCCATGCTCACTTCCTGCCAAAACCGTTAAACCCAAAAGGCAGGTTTCCACACGCCCATTTCACAGGTGAGGAAACAGAGACCGAGAGGCGTGAAGTAACCTGCCCCAAAGTCACTTGGCTCTTCTATCTCCAAGTCACCAGGCCTGTCTCGTCACAAAGTTAGGCCTAAGTAAGACTCGGGTTGGTGAGGAGTCCCACACCTGGTCCCAGGCCAACTCCTCTGAATCCAACACTATTGAATGCCACGAGCCACACCCTGGGAATACAGAGGGGCCGATAGGATGAGATTTCGGCTCCGGAGAACCTCAGAGGCTAAGCGAAGTGCCATGATTCATTCATTCCACGTATTGAGCACCAGCTACAGGCCAGGCGCTGGGTTAGGTGCCGGGGTCCCGCAGCAAGTGGACCAGACACGGGCCCTGCCCTCCCAGGCTGTCATGGAGAAGGATATTAAGCAAGATGTTTGGCTACATAGGTGACTATGTAACTGGAAATGAAGTTGCCTAGGGTTGAGAGTACAACACTAACTCAAAATAGTAATTGCGGATCAAGTCGCCATCCCTTCATATTTCTCTGTGGGCGTGGAGCTTTCTGACATCCAGGAGCGAGACGACAATGCTGATGTCATTTATCTGCCGACCCTGGAACTCACCCAAGGGTGGCAGAAAAAAATATTCATGAAATGGGAGAGAAGTACATACGTGTCAAGGTTTTTGTGAGGAATCAGTGAGAGGGTGCCTACGAATCTACTCTTGCTATGCTGGAGGTACTGTTTGAATACAGATACGTAACTGGAGATGTGGGATGTGTGACACAGACTATGAATTTCTAGAAGATGTGGGCCTATGTCAGTCATCGGAAATGCAGGAGAAACATTACAAGGAGTCAGCACTCCCACTACCTCTTTAGGAATTCAGGGTAATGTTGTGTTGTCTGTGAACAACACCTAAGCTAGGGATGGAACGGGGTTCATCTTGGGCAAACTCTGATTCATTGGATGATTAGAGTAAAGGTGTTAAGCAGGATTCTGAGGCCATGACCAGATTTAGCCAAGAAAGAGGAACCCTACAGAACAGGGGCCTACGTAATGGTTCTGAAAGCAACTGGTAAGGCAGGAATAGGGCCACTGGTTTAAGTCGTGGCTGTACCACCCATTAGCTGTGACCTTGGATACATCACATTTCCACTGACAGCTTCAGTATCCTTATCTATAAAATGCGGGTGTTGGGCTAGTCAAGCTCTTGGGTGCCTCCAAGCAGGGACATTCTCTGAGTTTATCACGTGTTTTCTGGTGTTCACGTACTACTCTTTACTGTGCAACAGCTCTTCTCCCTGACTCCATCCTGACGTTTTAGCTTCTTGGTTTTTGCTCTAATTTCATGCAAACACTTATTACTGTAGCCAGGTGGATCACCTGGGAAAGAAATGCGTCTAGTTTCCCAGCTTACTGGGCACCTGGATGAGGTCAGCTTGAGGAGAAACAAGGCCAAGAATTTGCCAGTTTACACTTTCATTTAAGAGCAGCCCAGTGGTTCTCAAAGCACAACAAAGAAAGCCACACTCTGTCCCTGCTGTGAAGCACAGGAGTCTGCCCAGGAAGAGAATTTCAGGAAGGAGGGAGAGATGCTGGGCTTGGGAGCAGAAGGGCAAACTCTAGGCCAGTGCAGTCCTAGCACCTATGCTGCGGACTGGCACAGGGTTTGAAAACAGTTGGAAAACTTTGATGTGGGGCATACATATGCCTAGCTCTTTTCTCACGTCCAGCTGGGTCCACTCATTGGTGTTCCCTGTCTGGCTCTGGGGCATCTGAGTTTGGACCGTGGACTAGGGAAGGGTGATACGGAATAAGTTCTAGTATCATAGATGGGTATTAAGGAGCTAATGTTTTAAGAAATCTTCATTAATTCATTCTGATCACCTATTGTATGTCAAGCAGTATGCAAGGCATACTAAAAGTATTTTATTGGTTCTCAAATAATAGTAATACTAGTAATAACAATACCAAACACATTAGTACTTATTGTGTACTAGGAACTGTTCTAATTTTACTATATGTGTGTGTGTGTGTATATATATATATATATATATATATATACACACCCACACCCCCACACACCCACATATATACTCATTCATATATGTGAACTTATCCAATCCTTACTTTAACCGTAGAAAATTTATCTTCGCTGCTCAGAAGAAGAAACTGCAGCATAGAGAGGCTAAGAAACTTGCCCCAGGTGACAGAGCCTGAAAGTAGTAAGTAGAACTGAGATTTGAACCAGGCCGACTGTTGCTGGAGCCCTGCTCTTACTGCCTCACTCCCCTGCCTCTCTGTGTTACCAAAGGCCTTCCACGTTCACTTAGATTCTGTTCAAATGCTGCGTGGGTAACTACTAGACGCCTGGTCCTGAGTTGGGTGCCAAAGAAATCTAAATTCCCAACCACAGGCTTCAAATTCAAGGCTGTCTTGCAGTGGCCCCTCTGGAAAGTTCCCCATTTCTCAACCATTTCTTCCTTCTCACCATTCCAGCCACAGGGTCTCTTCCCACTTCATATACACATTTCCCTACCGCTTTCTTGCCTGCATGCATGGTGTGTCCGTCACTGCAAATTCTCTCCCCTGAATCTGCTTTCCTTCAAGTTGTATTCTAGACCCAAGTCCCAGATCGCAGCTTCTGACCTGCAGAATCCCAGAAGGTCAGTGCTGAAGGAGAGCACTCAGCTCAACTCTCTACCTTCTTCAGATCAGGAAACTGGAAGCCTGAGAAGGGTTAACTAATTTTTAGGGGTCAAAGATGTATTTAGGAGCAGAATTCATGTCTTCTTTTAAGGTCATTTAGCAAGTCTCTCTATGGATGGATACCTGTAGGTTTTGCAGGGCAGTGATTCTCAAACGGGGGTGATTTTATCTCCCAGGGGACATTTGGCATTGTCTGGAGACATTTTTGGCTGTGACAACTAGGGACCTGCTACTGGCGTCTAGTAGGTAGAGGCAAAAGATGCTGCTAAACATCTTACAATGCACAGGACATCCCCCACTACAAAGAATGATCCAGCCCAAGATGTCAATAGTGCTGAGGCTGAGAAACGCTGGTGGAGGGAAGTACAATTTTTTTGCATCATCTCTTATGTAGTGGGCAGTTCCCATTACAGGATTCTGTAACCGTGACAATAAAATGGAACCTTCAGAAATGAATCGTGAAATGGAAAATCAGAGGACTCTAGGCTTCACTTGGATAGAGGCCCCTGGCCCCCCTCCTCAACACATTTTCCCAAGGAAGCCAAATTCCTTTTCAGAGCCTACAAGTCCCCCCAGTAATGAGTTTTTCCTTCTCTTCTGGGTAGCAAAAAGATGAAAAATTGAGACCACTTTGTACTCAAGTAAGTCACACCGAGATCTCCGTGCACCTTTGTAAGAAAATTATATGTTGCAACTGGAACATGCAATGCTTGCAAAGTTCCTAGGAGAAATCTTTGTCCAACAATCGTGCCCACTTGCTGTTTAATGCTGCTACTAAAGTACAGAAAAGAGCCAGCTCATTAAACCTGCCTTGAATAATGTAACAAAAGTGTGATTCCACATCCTTCTCCCAGCCAATCTTCTGCCTCGTGAGATATAGCAAGGGATCTGGAAGCTTTCTCCTTCTTAGAAGTAAATGCTCAGTTAGTGGCAAAACCCACTTTGTTTACCTCCTCACCAAAAAAGAAATTCTGGGTCTGTTCAAATACGTGAAAAAAGACATCTCAAATGCAAGGGCTAGGAGAACAAAACTAGCGTGTTACATCTGAACGTGCTGTCATGTTACTTTGAGTAGAAAATAATGAAGCAGAGTTACATGTCTCTTGCTCTGGCATCACGGCTTATTTTGTTTTTGTTTCTGTTTTTTTTTTTTTTTTTTGTGGTACGTGGGCCTCTCACTGTTGTGGCCTCTCCCATTGCGGAGTATAGGCTCCGGACGTGCAGGCTCAGCGGCCATAGCTCACGGGCCCAGCCGCTCCGTGGCACGTGGGATCTTCCCGGACCGGGGCACGAACCCGTGTCCCCTGCATCAGCAGGCGGACTCTCGACCACTGCGCCACCAGGGAAGCCCACGGCTTATTTTAAAAGAGTTGAAAATAAGGCCTATCCCTACAGAAAGGAGTCACCTTTGATTTTGGCAGCCCTTAATGTATCCTTTTTTGGCAGAGACTCATTGCTCTCCCCCAGAATCCTTTACCTCCTTTATGTGTTGTAGGACCTGAATTTTTAGCTGGGCACGTGGCTGCCCAGATAAAGACTACATTTCCCAGGTTCCCTTGCAGCTAGACATGGCCACCTGACTAAGTGCTGGCCAATAGGGAGTAAGGGGGAGTGATGGTGTGCAATCTCCGGGGCATGCCCTATCTTACATTCCCTCTTCCCACTAGATAGATGTAGTTCTGGTGGGTGGGGCCAGCCATGTCCGGCCATGCAAAGAAAGGTATCACCTAAGGGACCACAGAGCAACAAGAGGGAAGGTACCTGGGACCCTGACCTGGAGTTGCCATAACAGCCCAGACTGCCTATGCCTGGATTGTTAGATGAGGAAAATTTTAAGCTCCTTTCTTATCCAAGCCACAGGTACTTCGCATGTCTGTTACAGCTAATGAATCTATATCCTAATTAATCCATTCCACAAATGGTTCTTTAATTTAAATCAATTCCACGAAGCACACAGGAAGCACTAAATATATGCGGGCTATTGCACTAGGTGCTGGAGATTCCAAGATGAAACACCATCTTCCAAGGAATTCTAGAAAGAAAGGATAGTCTTCTTTATAACAATTTTCACAAATAAACATACCAGTTCCTGAGGTGTAAGGGCAAAGTTCTAGTGTTACAATCCCAAAATTAATTCCCAGTAACACCAGTGCCATAAACTGCTCTATGACAGATCTGCACATTATTTCTGTAAAGGGCCAAAGTAAACATTTTGGGCTTCATGGGCCATGTGGTCTCTGCCGTAACTACTCAGTTGTGCTACGGTGGTGAAAGCAGTCATAAACAATGCTAAACAAAGGGGTACGGCTATTTCCCCATACAACTTCTTTTACAAAAATAGGTGGCAGGCAGCTCTAGTTTGCTGACTCCTCATCTATGGTAAAAGAACTTAATAGGATAACCTTCTTTTGGGGATTTACAAGAAAGACAGGATGTTAAAAGCACCGAGAGGGACTTCCCTGGTGGCACAGTGGTTAAGAATCCGCCTGCCAATGCAGGAGACATGGGTTCCATCCCCGGTCCGGGAAGACCCCACGTGTGGTGGAGCAACTAAGCCCCCGTGCCACAACTACTGAAGCTCGCATGCTCTAGAGCCTGCGTGCCTCAACTACTGAGCCTGCGTGCTGCAACTACTGAAGCCGGAGCACCTAGAACCCGTGCTCCGCAACAAGAGAAGCCACTTCAATGAGAAGCCAGTGCACTGCAACGAAGAGTAGTCCCCGCTCGCCGCAACTAGAGAAAGCCCGCGCAGCAACAAAGACCCAACGCAGCCAATAAATAAATAAATAAAATAAAATACACAACATAAAACAAAAAAAAACACGGAGAATTTTTTAAAAGCCTGTTTAATTTTATTTAAGCCAGTGTTTCCCAAATTTACTGAACCACTTACAACTTTTAAAATAATGCTTATAAATATCCCAGAATTGGCCTTCTGAATGTGCTGTTGCAAACACCAGCTAAGTAACTTTTATTGTTAATAGGTTATTTTAGGCATACATAAAATATAGAGTAGTACAATGATGCCTACATGTTCACCACCCAACCCAGCTGAAAAAATAAAATACTACAAGTACAAAGGCCTCTGCACACTCTTCTTGATTCCATCATCTCTTCTACCTTCCTGAGATTACCATCTTCCCTGAATTTGACATTTATCATCACTGTCATGCTTTATACTTTCTACTACTTTTATGAATTCCTGATAATATATAGACTGTTTTGCACGTTGGTAAGCTTTATAGAAATGTTAGCACTGTACCCAAATCCTGCCTCAACTTGCTTTTTTTGCACAATATTATGTTTCTGGGATTTAATTATATAATAACATGTAGCTCTAGTTCATTTATTTTCGTAGCTACTTTGTATCCCCGTGAATGAACATACCAGCATTTATTCATCCATTCTCCTGTAGAAAGCTTGTTCCTTTCTCTTTTTCTGTATTTTGCTATTACAAACACTGCTTCCATGAACATCTTTGTACATATGGGAGAGTTTCTGTAGGGTATAGACTTAGATATGTGTTTAGGTATGTGTTTTCAAGTTTACTTGGAAGTGGATTCAGAGTCCCCTCTGGTGATGTTTAAGAGTTCTCACGTTTCTATATCTTTTCTCAAATCTGATATCGTCAGACTTTAATTGTTTTTGCCAATCTAACGGTTATGAAATGCATACTGGGTTGTGGTTTTGAATTGCATTTCTAGGATTACTAGTGAGGTTGAGCCTTTTTCATACATTTCTTGGACTATTTCTACGTTAATTCTTTACAGGGATCCTTGGCCTCGGACGATGCTGACAATGTAGGTTGACACAAGAGACAGACGGGCATCCAAATTCCTAAGGGAAACTAAGGCTGGAAGCTAATCCTTCCAAGGTGAACCAGTGGGCCTCACTCAAAAGTTACTTTCCCATTTCCCAATGCCAATTCTTTGATTGGAGTTACTTTTTTAGTGGAGAGAACTTGGGCTTTGGAGTCAGACAGACTTGGTTCAAATCCAAGATGGGGCTCTTTCTACATGTGATGGTGGGCAGGTTTCCCAACCTCCCAGAGCCCCGGTTTCCCCAGGTGTGAAGAGGAAAATAAAGTCTCTCATGCAGTTGGGGGAAACTGAACGCAGTGCAAAAAGCACCCAGGACAGTGTCTGGCCCACGACTCGCAATCATTCCCTCTGTTATTCTGTGAGATATGGGAGAGACGTGAGCTGAAGCTCCGCTCATTTCCTTCACCCTCTGCATGCCTCAGTTTCCTGCACAGGGAAAAGTGTCACCGCCATTTGCACACAGAACATCAGACCACAAAACTGAATAATCTTCAGAGTTAGAAAGGACTTTGGAGATCACCCAGTCTGGTGGTTCTTAACCTTTCATAGGGTGATTTAATGAGCTGATGAGAGGCTAGTTCACTTTGGAAAAATGGCACATATGCTCCAAACGTTGTGATGACTGCAAACTTTCTGAAGGATGGTACCCACTCTTTCATTGTTACCCCAAAACACCATTGTCATGACCTTATATGAAGGACTTTGTGTAAGGACATGGCTTTGCAGTAAGTACTGGTTGGCTGGCTAATTGCTAAGGGAAGATAATGCTCCTGTGTAACTAATATTTTAACCTAGACTTTGGGAGATTTGCTCACAGGTAAGTAAATAAGCATCTTTGACAGAAATTTAACAGACTCAAGAGGGGAAACCCCCCCCCCACAAAATCCCTGTTCCCAGGAAGCCAAATCCCATATGGCAAACTATATACTCTCAAGCTGCCAGCCTGAATCTGAAGCCCCAGTTTGGAAGTGAGCCCCAAATGCCATTTAAGATGTAGTTCTCTGTGTTGCTGTAAGCACCAAATGTGTTTCTTTTTTTTTTTGCTTTTAACACTTGGAAACGCCAAACAAATTCCAAGTGTCGGCAAACTGTCTGCTGCCGCAATCTGGTCTCTGCCCACACCGGGCTGTCGAAACTGCCGTTAAGGGAGCTGGTGGCTCCTGCACTGTCGAGCCCTGTGGCCTCCTTTCGGTCTGCATTTTCTCTGCCTGTGGGTAGCCTTGGATCCTGGTGACCCCTCCCCACCTTAGTTTCCTAAGTCTGCTACCTTGCTTTCTTCAGGCTGTTCTTGGACCTGGGAGTCCTCTTCCTTCATCTCATGATGACGCCTCTTCGTTGGTCCTTTTCCTGGGCTTCGGCCCCACCCATGACTTCAGGGGCCACTAGTCTGCCAGCGTACCCCGCAAAGGCCTCTTTAGTTAAGACCTCTCTTCTGAGTTCCACGCCTGCATCTCACCTACCTACCACTGTTTCCATGTCGAAGCCTTTTTGCCTCTGAATTAGTCCAGGACGTCTTAGTCTGTCACTTCTAGTATCACCAACACACTTGATGACAGCCTTTTGCATCATTCATTCATTCGACAAGGATTTACTGGGCCCCAGCTATGTGCCAGGCCCTGTGGTAGGCACCCCAATCAAGGAAACTGATTTCTGGCCCAGCCCTAAAGAGAGAAGGAGGCTACTCTCTGAGATAAAGTCCAAGCTGTGACTCTTTCTTCGGAAATATTCTATGCCCCCCTCCCCTAACCTCTGCTCACTTGGGACAAGACCCCACTGATGAGGGACCATATTTGTTGTCTACGTGTCTTTCTTCCCTTCTTTTATCTCTTCCTGCTAGTGACTTCATCCAAGATTGCAAATGCAGCTGGTGATGTATGATCAACTGCTTACAAGGTTCAGGACTCCAGCCAATGATGGCTTTCAAAAATCTCACACGTCAGAGAAAATATAAAACTTGAGTATCCAGAGGAACTCTAAAGTCGCTGGAATAGGGACAGTGGCCCCCAAGCCCGTCAGCCCCGGTTGTCTTCCTGCACGCTGGGGGGACTGAGCCACCAGCAGTGGTAGAAGGGCCAAGACACACCTGACTGCAGCGTGGGCTACAAACCATATTCCTGACGGTCGACTAGCACATCTCTTCAAGATATATATTTCTCCTCTCTCTCAGAGGAAGTTGAGGCGATTGGTTTTGGCAATCGAGAGGAGCTGACCTTCTTGGTCCAGGGTAGGGCAGTAAGGATAGTCACTAATATTTAATGTGCATTTACTATGACACAAGTATGCTACATGGTTTTCATGCTACATGGTGTTAAATGTTTTATATATATTATTTTACTTAATTCTTCCTATAACCTTAGGAGGTGGGCATACTATTGTGCCTATTATATAGATACAGAGACTGAGGCCCAGAGAGGCGAGTAACTTGCCTAAGGTCACACAGAGCGTAAGCAGTCGAGCCAAGATTGGAACCCAGGCAGTCGGGCTGCAGGGCCTGCATTCCTAGCCACTCTGCTCTGCTTCTCCTCTAATCAGATGATAACACAAGCACCTAATTCCCTGGCAACCTTCCTCCAATGGACGAGCCTGACACAGACTCTCATTTCCATGGACAACCAAGTGGGCAGCATCTGGCACTCAGCATTTTCAAAACTGACCCCATTATTACTTCTCTGACATTATCCTTGTCCTGTACTTGTTAAAAGCATCCCTAGCTACACACTCCCCTCAGAGTCAATTTTTTTTTTTTTTTTTGCTGTACGCGGGCCTCTCACTGTTGTGGCCTCTCCCGTTGCGGAGCACAGGCTCCAGATGCGCAGGCTCAGCGGGCATGGCTCACGGGCCCAGCCGCTCCGTGGCATGTGGGATCTTTCCGGACCGGGGCATGAACCCGTGTCCCCTGCATCGGCAGGCAGACTCTCAACCACTGCGCCACCAGGGAAGCCCTCAGAGTCAATTTTTAACATAAAAGTTTGGTGAGGGGAAGAGGTATCACGTGTACATGCTACAAAGTCCAACAGTCAAGTAAGTTTCCCTCCCATCTCTGTACTCCTGTGTTGAATTATGTACCCCCCAAAAGATATGTTGAAGTCCTAACCACCCTACCCTCATCTGTGACGTGAATGTAACTTTATTTGGAAACAGAGTCTTTGCAGATGCCATCAAACTAGATGAGGTCATTAGGGTGGCCCCTCATCCAGCATGACTGGTGATCTTTACAGGAAGATGGAAATTTGGACAGAGAAACAGAGAGAAGACAGCCCTGTGAAGAAGGAGGCAAGGATCGGAGTGATGCTGTCACAAGCTAAGGACCACGGGGGCTACCAGAAGCTGGAAGGGAAAGGAAGGATCCGCCTCCAGACACTTCGGAGGGAGCACGGTCCTGCCGACACCTTGTTTTGGACTCTAGCCTTCAGAACGGTGAGACAGTAATGACTGCTTGAAGCCACCCAGTCTGTGGTACTTTGTTACAGCAGCCATAGGAAACCGATATAGCCAGGTTTCTAATTCCCCTCCTTGGTATGACTCTGGTCATTGGCTTCATACCTACCCTCTCGGACGCAGCCTGAGCACGGAGAGCAAATACTCATGTATATGTTTCACACAGGGTGACATGTCATACACTATTCTTTATGACCGTTTTCACTTGATAACACACCAGGACTAACCTTTCAAATTGTGGTAAAGTATATATAACATAAAAATTGACCGTTTAACATCTTAAGTGTACAGTTCTGTGGCATTAAGTACATTCACGGTGTTGCGGAATCATCACCACCATCCAGCTGCAGAACTTTTCATCTTCCCAAACCGGAACTCGGTACCCATGAAACACTAACTCCCCAGGCCCCTCTCCCCCCCGCCCACCAGGGCCACCTCTAACACTGCTCCGTCCCTCCCCCACCGACATGTGCCCCCAAGTCCTGCTGCTTCTACCTTCTCTGTTTCTCTAGCATCTCTCCATCCCCTCTGATTCTGCATCACTCTGGCTGTCAGCATCTCTCACCTGGATCTCTGCAAGAACTTCTTGACTCGAGGCCCCGGCCCACCTCAGCCCATCTTCCCTGTCACCACCAGCCCCCCTTTCTAAAATACAACTCTGATGTCAGTCCCATACTTAATCATCTGTGATGGCTCCTACCTCCTGCAGAATATAGTCAAAAGTCTTCGGCATGGCATACAAGGCCCTCCCTGGGCGGAATTCAGCCCGGCTTTCTGCGCTGTAGCCAATGCCTGGTCCAGGGCCTGGCCCACAGGAGGTGCTCAGAGCAGTGTTGGTTGAACCCTGTGTTCTCAGTTTGAATTCCTTGTTTCCTCCAACACACATTCTCACCTTGCCCTTTACATACATGGTTCCCTCTGTGTGGACTTATTTTTTCTAATGCCGTTTCTCCATTCCTCTCCTAGCTTCACCTTCTCTACCTGATAAATCTGTTTGTTCTTCAGTATTCAGATTAAACGGTACCTCTTGCATTTCGAGCTCTCCCAGACCTAGATCTTTACTGCCTTCTATTAGAGCGTTTACCAGATTTTTCTGTAATTCCTTCGACCTCTCTGCCCACCCACCTCCAGTCTAGCTCACAATAGGCCAGGTGCACAGTGGGTGCTTGGCCTGTGTCTGCTGAGTGCAGGGTGGCCTCGCCAGCTCGGCTCCTGGAGCTGTGCTGTGGCCTGTCCCTGACACTGTTAGGGAGGACAGCTGAGCCCAAGAGCAGCCCTCCTGGGGTCAGGGAGAGGGCAGCTTCCTGGCTCGCAGGAGGCGCTAATGCACTGACATCAGTGCAGGGGTAGCAGTGGTTCCAACGGGGTCACGCGGGGGCTGGCAGCACAGGCTTAATGCCCGCTGGAGGTGAAGGAGCTGGCATCGCGAGGCTGCACTTCAAGCCGGAGAGGCTGGGGAGCAGCAAGGACAAGGGCTCTCCAGGGGAGAGGAGAGCGTGGGTCCGGCTCTGAGAGGCTGGGGAGGCTTCCAGGGCCCCACAGAGCCGCATGCAGGGCCCAGGTGCTCGGCCTCTGCAGGTGACCTTTTGAGGGAGAGAACAGGGAGGCCCAGGTCTGAATTCAGGGGTCGATGTGGACTTGACCAAGGGAAATGGCTGGCGTGGGTGCGGCTCCAGATCTGCCCCCACCCCCCAGCCCCCAGTTTTCTCCATAAGCCACTGGCCAGGATACCAAGTATTCCTTTACAGCAGGCCTGTGACACTGTCCCTTCCTCTCCGAGTTCCCAAGGTGCCCTGTTCTTTTCTCCTCAACTCCTCTCTATCCCAGACTCTGTTTCACTTTCTTTGTAGTACTCAGACTCTGTAAGATTATTTTGCTAATCCGTTGGCTACTGTCTATTACTGGTGTCTCCCCAGCAGCAGGTAAGTCCCAGGGACTCCATCTCCTCTGAGCCCAGAATAAGACCTGGCTCCACACAGATGGGGCAAGGAATGGGTGGACAGCATCTTTCCTTCTGGCACCAAGGGCTGGAATTCCCCTCGTCTGGGTGATCCTCTTCTTAAAGGGCCACGGGTGCTTACAGGAACGGGGACCAGTGGCTCCAGCAGCACCAGGGCTGCTTCCTATGTGATGGGCAGCAGCTGGGTTTTCCCTGACTTGGTGTCCCTGGGTCCCACACAGGTTCTGGTGGGCCATCAGCACCCAATACATTTTCGGCCCATGTTTGGCAAATGAGCCCGAACTTCCAGCTGTCCTTATAGGGCTGTCTCAGAGGCACCAGAATTTCACTTCAGGTGCTGCTGTGGCATAAACTTCGCCTTAGAACCTACCTTGACCCAAACCAGACAAATAACAAAACCTATTAACCTCAAGAGGTGCCAAGGAGACCTG
Source organism: Stenella coeruleoalba (assembly GCF_951394435.1). Taxonomy (NCBI): domain Eukaryota; kingdom Metazoa; phylum Chordata; class Mammalia; order Artiodactyla; family Delphinidae; genus Stenella; species Stenella coeruleoalba. Next base: position 15,000,243 of record NC_137157.1, read on the forward strand.
GGAAGGGTTAAAAGGGGCAGACCAAGCGGTGGTGCAATTTTTAAAATTCATATGTGACCTCTTACTGAGGTTCCCCACCCCACGAAGCAGCTGTCACCCCCGTCTTTACAGGGGATGAACCTGGCCCTGTGAGATGGGCAAGGTGACCTACCAGAGGCGACCCGTTAGAAAGCAACAGACCCAGGTGAGAGCATCTAGTGTGGGGTTTGGCCTTAGGTGCTCAAAAACAATGTACCAGAAGAGCAAAGGAAAGAACATAATGACCCAGGTCTCCGTCCTGATACTCTTAGCATCCTATCACCCCAAACATCCATTCTGGTCTGCTCCAAATCTGGTTTGAATCTAAGAAACGCTTGCAAAAAGATGAACCATTTCCTGGAGTGAGTTCCTCGTTCTAACAACCCCCAATTCTTGTTGGTAGGTGTCGTTTATCAGCTCCGATAGGATTTGAGAACACCCCTTACTATCGTTATTTTAACACAGCCTCACTCTGGAGCAGAAAAACTGCCCCTTAAAAATATGGGGAAAACAACAGTATTCACTCTTTGTATTTCTGAAATGTTTCAAAACCAGTTATTAATAAGAAAATGTACAAAGCCTAATAAGAAAATGTACAAACTGCTCCAGGATGTATTATTTGTTCTTCCCTTTATTCTCACTTCCCTCCTCCCCCACTTCCCGAAGGACATGAAAAAGAAAAGAAAGGGCCCAAATTCCCAGGTTTCAATGATCTGATACTTTAATTAAGGAAGAATAAATGGGTCACCTCTGTCAGCTTACAATCTGCAGCTGCATTAAATGGTGTTCCTTTGGTATAAACCCAATAGCCACGGTGAGGCTTTGCTGTAGCAGAATAAAGACGAAAGCAGAGCTCCCACAGGACTGACCAAGGTCACTGTGAAAACCAGTGTAGCACGAGCGTCAGACCTGGAATTCCTGGACTCTGCTTGCTCTGTCCCGGCTGGTGTCCAGGCTGCCTCCCCACGAGGAAGCCTCAGCCAGCTGGTAGGTAATTACATGTGCTAATAGTCACTGACACTCCAGCTGCCAACACCACGTCCCAAGTTCCCGCATCCGTTAGAACACCAAACTACCCACACTTTTCTAAGGCTGATTACGTAGAGAGGTATGTTTGGCTCCAAATGAATCAGAACTAGGAGCCTGCCTGGCAACTTTGAAGATGAATGTCTTGAGAGGGTAGAAAGACAAGTCCACTTGCCAAGTCCTCCATCCCACACCTCATCTGCCTCACAGTAGCTGTGTGACCTTGGACAAGTCCCATAACCGCAACTAGCCTCAGTGCTTCTATCTGTAAAATGGGATAATAAAGTCTGCCTTGCGGAATTGTTGGGGATGGCACACCATGAAGACTGTTAGTGCAAGGTCGGCGTCCAATACTTATTTGTTGGCTATCTGAATGAACAAAACTTCTTTGATCCCATCCCCTGAAAACTGGAGACAGTAATTCCTACTTCACGTCACACTAAATGTGATTGGGAGATATATGTATAGATGTATCTGTATGTTGACCAGACTGAAAAATAGGTACTCTTAAAAACAAAAACAAAAACAAAAACAAACTGGCTCATTGTATCACGTACTGAATTTGGTCTAGTTAATGGAACTTGTCTTACACTTACGATTTAGGAAAATTTATAATGAAACACTATATTTTAGTTTTCTCTTGGAATATGATTTCCAAATGATGAAAATTTGGCTGGAACAATCAATTCGTATAGTTTGTACACACAAATCATCATCCTGGAGACAAAAGAGTCAAGAATTGCGAGGTAAATCACTAAAAATAGCCTAGAGACTCAAGTGGAACTGACTTCCTTTGTTTCGCTGCTCTAACTGTGTGCATCTTGGCCTGCCAGGTGATCACAATCACATCCCGAATGGCAGAGCTGACGCCTCAAACTGGACAGACATTGAAATGGAAATCCTTGGTGTGACTGTCAAACGGCACATATCTGGTCACTAGACCATGTAGCAAAAGCTCTGTGTTGGGGAAAGAGCATAGAGATGACAGCAGCCCTTGGAGCTCCTGTTCAGTCTATGGAATTAGCATATGAAATAGAAGCGTCTGGAAGAAGGTTATCAGCATCCACCAAGAGGGCTGACTCTAGGTCTAGGGTGAGGACCAGAAAAGTTGGTTATATCTCTGGGTGTCTGGGTTTGATATTCGGCTCCTAACTCTGTCACTTAGTACCTGTGTGATGCTGGAAGAGTTACCTAATCTTGTTGGTCTTGATCTCTTCCTCTGTAAAATGGGGAAGCACTGCCTTCCCAGATAGCAAGAGTGTTTGTTTTGAGGCTCACATGAGAAAGTGTTAAGATAAAGCAATACCGGGACTCCCCTGGTGGCGCAGTGGTTAAGAATCCCCCTGCCAGTGTAGGGGACATGGGTTCGATCTCTGGTCAGGGAAGATCCCACATGCCGCAGAGCAACTAAGTCCGTGCACCACAACTACTGAGCCCACGTGCCACAACTACTAAAGCCCACGTGCCTAGAACCTGTGCTCCGCAACAGGAGAAGCCACCGCAATGAGAAGCCTGCGCACCACAACAAAGAGTAGCCCCCGCTCACCGCAACTAGAGAAAGCCCGCGCAGCAACGAAGACCCAACACAGCCATAAATAAATAAATAAACAAATAAATAAATTTATTTAAAAAGAAAAGATAAAGCAATACCTAGGTATGAGCCTGCATTATTACTGCAGGGATAATAGAGGTTTAGGGTAATGTTCACTTCCTTTTAGGCATTGTCTGTGTGGGTCCTTCATGTTCATGACCCTGCTTTGTGCTTGCACCAATCTCCGAGGGAGCTGCTATTATTATGTTCATGTATGGGTGGGGAAAAAGGTCCAGAGAGGTTAACGAGCTTGCCCAAGGTTGCACAGCTAATTAGCCATGGTGGTGAGATTTGGACCCAGGCAACAGGACTCTGGAGCCCAGACTCCTAACCTTTAGGCTGTGGGGTTTCCTGAGAGCATGACAAACAAGAAGTGCTTTGTCGGCAAGAGTTAAGGAAGCATCTTACTTTCCCTGCCACCCAGCAGTTTCAGGTTTGCTGCAAGGAAGAGAGCTGGAGTCTGAAGGTCATCCCAGGTCGGAGCTGGGGACAGTGAGCACGGGCAGTGGGAGTGAGCCTGCAGGAAGCGTAGCCATGCCCATGAAACAGGAGGCAGGAGAATCTGGCGGGCAGAGGATGGGTTTTGGAATACGAGCTACAAAGATCGCATCCCTGATATCTCCACCTATAAGCTGTCCCAGCAACGGCTTCCCAATCTGTTAAAATGGGAAGCTTATACTAACCTCAGGAGGCTGCTTCAGGGCTCAAAGGAGACAAGTAATGAATGCAAATCTCTTGTTGCAGTTAATAACAGGCACATAGTAGGTGCTCAATAAGTGGCTGCTCCCTTGTCTCTCTCCCTGAGACCTCTTGTTATTCTAGGTGACAAGATGTAAGGGATGGTGGCACAGACAGATTCTGTCTAGACAGAAACCTGAAGAAAGTACAACTCAGTGGTTAGAACTATGGGGGCCTGGGGGTCTGGGCTGCCTGAATTCATATCCTGGCTCCACCACTTACAAGTCCTGTGACCTTGGGCATGTAACTTAACCTATCTGTGCCTCAGTTTCCTTATCTGTAAAGTGGGCATAATAATAATGCCCACTTCATACAGGCTGGAGAATATTCGATATTAATTAATCTGTGTAAAGCATTTAGAACAGTGCTCAGCTTATGGTAAGCATTCAATAAATGCTTGCTGACGTCCATCAGGCCCCTGCATGTTCCTGGGCTGCGGGTCATCTCTGGGCCTTCAATGGGCTATACTTCATACTGCAAACCCTCTCTTTCCTTGAAGACCTCCAATCATATCCTGGAAGGGTGGACATCTCTGCAGCCTGGCCACATCACAGGCTAGACGAACTTTAGAGGAAGGACAGTGTCTCATCTGGTGGGCAATGGGGATTTGAAAATGGTGACAATGACCACCTGGACAACAGTGCAGGGAGTCAAGAAAGTACACCACATATGCACACACACCTATGTCTGTGTGTCTGTATCTTCTGCGTTTAGAACCAGGTTTTGACTCAACTGAGCGAGTTGTTTCCTTTCTTTCACTTTGGATAAATGTGAGCCCCCCTGCAGGGGGTCTCTGAGCAGCCCGTGAATAATTCCTGCCCTGATGCAGGAGAGACCTGGATGCAGGCGTGAGAGATGGTGGGAGAGTCGCTCCATCCCCGTGCAAGTGAAAAAGCACAGGCGGGCTCTGACCCAGCCAGAAATTCTACTCTGCAAGGTTTTGCTAGAAAACTACAGGAAGACAATAATTTACTTCTAATGGAGAGAAGGAGAGAGGGAAGGAGAGGGAGGGAGGGGGAGAGGGAGGGAGAGAGAGGAAGAAGGAGAATAGAAAAGAAAGAATATGAATCGAATCAAGGCACACCGATATCTTGCAATCGAAGAATCAGGAGCCTTCCCACAGAGCCTTGCTCCTGTCCTCCTCCATCCCTGCAACTCGAGGAACCTGGTCATTGTTAAGCCGGCGTCTGTCCTTTAAACCAGCGAAGCCTCGATCTCAGCGACGGCAAGGCTGCCGGCGCATACAGCCCCAGGCGCAACCAGCCCCGAGCCCCACGGGCTGCGGCCGCTCTCCCTGCACCCGGACGCGGGCTGGGTGTGTGGGGAAGGGCGCCCTCCCTGCGCCCCGCCGCCCCCGATCTCCCGCCCGCCGCCCTACCTGAGCTGGCGCGGCTCGCAGTCCACGCCGGGCAGCAGCAGCCGGGCGGCCTGGCGGACGTCGTCGCTGTCCATGGAGAAGCTGCGGCGGTGGCCGGCGTGCGCCACGGCCACCCGGATCCACTCCATCAGTGGCGGCAGCACGAGGAAGGGCCTGCGGCGGGGGAGGGAACGAGACGCGTTAGGGGGGCCGCGGCGGGAGCTGCCGGCTCAGACCCAACCCCACCGCTCATCGCCGACCCCCCCCCCCACTTCCCTATCCCCACCCCCTTTTCCCTGGAGCCCCTGTCTCTCAATTCAAAGTGGGAGGACCTTTGGAGACATCCGGACCGCACTGGTGATCTCGGGGCAGGCTCTCCTGAGTCTTTGGGCCTCAGTTTCCTCATCTGCAAAACGGGGATAATGTGACTGAAAGGCCACGATGTGACTCTTCTGTGAGTGTAATCTTCCTCGGCGGTCATGTGAACATGAAGGAGATGACTCACTTAAAGCACCATGCACAGAGTCGGGTGCTCAGTATAAAATCCAATCAACTCCTGGGGTTTTTAGGACTTGGGGCTCCCCATGGTGAGGCCAATCGTAAATCGTCCTCCAACTCTCTCTTCCCACCCCTAGCTGCTCCCTGTCATCATTCTGGAGCTCTCCCAGGCCTCAGCTCTGCCCAAGCACCAAGCCGCCAGCAGGCTTTAGCCTCTGGAAACAGAGGAGCCTTCCCGGAGAGACGGGGCAGCCCAGAACTACCAGCAAAGTGCGGGGGAGGAAGGGGCGGCACTTTGGGGCCTCGGCCACACCGCTGAAGCTTTGGGAAGTCTCCTGCTCCCACGGGGCTCAAGGGATCACAGCAGTGGTGCAACTCGCCGCCAGAATTCACGAGATAATGCTTAAGGCTGAACTATAACTTTCGAAGTGTAATACATTTGTGCCATCTTCTTATTTCTTCCGGTGATTATCATAAACTCCATCCTCACATTAGGATTGAGGGCAGGGGAGCTTTTGGAAAATACTGATACCTGAGTCCTATCCCAGGAATTCTGATTTAATTTATCTAGGATTGGGCTGGACATTGGTAGTGTTTAAAAACATCCCCCAGGTGACCTTAACGCACATCAGAATTCTCCGGAGGGCTTGTTAAAATGCAGATTGCTGGGCTCCACCCCCAGAGGGTCTGATTCAGTAGATCAGGGGAGGTGGCCAAGAATCTGCCCTTCTAATGAGTTCTGGGGCCATGCTGATGCTGCCGGGCTGGAGGGGCAAACTCGAAGAACTTCTGCTCTAAGGTATGGTATAGGGCCTGAGAATCACCTGATTTTGAGTGTCTGTGTGTGTGAGTGAATGTGTGAGTGTGTGTGTGTGAGTGTGTGTGTGTGGAGGGGGATGCAGATTCCCTGGCCTTATCTCCAGTGATGCTGATTGCATAGGGTCCACGAATATAATTTTAATAAGCAGCCCATATGATATTGATTTAGGTAGACCAAGGGCCACACTTTGAGAAACGCATGGTGTAGATCAAACAGGTGTCCTACCATTCAACGTGGTTATGACCAGGGTGAGGCACATGGGGCGCCTGGGTGCAAAATTTAAGAGGGTCAGATCAAGTAAATATGTTCTAGCAGCCCTCTTGCCTCACCCTAGCCCCGGTGGTGCTATTCAGTCCAGCATGGCTGCCACGGGAGGGAGAAAAGGTTGGTAAATAAAGGGTTTATTTACCCAAGGCAGCAACCCCCTCACAGTATGTAGATGTCACGAGCTTCCCCCCCAGTTTTGGTGGCAGGTTCCAGTTTTCTTAGAAAGCAACCTATTTATCCAATGTTAAGATTAAACAGCTTTTACATTCATCTCAGTTAATCCCATTCATGATCTCATCTAAATGCTTAGGACCAACCTACAAGCTAGTTATCCATTTTCTAGATCAGGAGAATGAAGTTTATTGAGGTTAAGTAAAATGCCCTGGATCACAAGGTTAGCAAGTACGAGAGCTGGGAGTCAGACCCAAGACATTTGACTACATAGCCTATGTGTTATAACCCCATGTGGTTCCCATCCACGTTCTCTTGTCCAACTTCCTTCCCAGCACCAGGGGAAGCCGATCTCGTCTTGAACCTTTGATGGCATGCCATTTTCATTCCTGCTCATGCAGCTCAATCCCCTGTCTGTAAGGCCTCCAGCCCTTTAAAAAGCCACACCCCACTTAACCTTCAAACCACAGTTCGAATCCCACCTCTCCCTAAACATTTCTCCTGAGGACTCCTCCCAGCATGGACCCCTCCCATGGTAGCCCTCACCCCAGTGGCCTTACCCATCAGCCTTGCAGATTCCACGTTACAATGTAAGCTCCATGGGGCAGGGACCTGGAACTGCTGGGTTCACCGATCCAGCCCCATCCCTACTCCCAGGGCAAAGCCTGGCAGACTGTGAGCGCTTAATAAATAATGTGTTCATGAAATGGACTAGGATTTATCAATTCCTTACTGGGTGAAACAGATAAAATCAAGCTTCTGGACCCATGGACCTGTGGGGCAGGCTCCCCGGGAATTTCTGCCCAGATCAGCCTGCTGCTTAGGCTGTCGTCCTCATTCTCTCAGTCTCTCCATCACCTAAACCTAATCAGGAGCTCAATAAACACACTGACTTGAAATTGAATTGGATTCTACGGTCTCAGGTGAGCAGGACTTATTTTGGTCACCATGTCTCCATTGCTGCTAAAACCAGCCCTGGGTACTCAGAGAATGCCCCTCTGGGTTGTATTTTCAGAGGCAGCACCCCCAAGCCCTGGTCTGCCTTTCCTTTGCTCAGTGCCCCCCAAAGCATAGCCCACAACTCCCGGTCCCTGGGGGCGCTGCGTCTCTAGCACAGACTGCCCTTCAGCGGTTGCCTTTCATGTTAGATGCTGAGGCCCAGGGCACACAGCCAACTTCTGATGAATACCAAAGAGGAGAAAAAGAGGCTCTAGTGCCTTCAAAATAACACCTTTACCAAGACAGCCGGCGAGCACCAGAGTAAGAAACCTTGAATCCCAGGATTCCGGCCTCTTCTGGAATTTTCTATGTACCTATTTTTCCCTTTCATCATTGCCTTCTTTTTGTCACTCTGACCTCAATAGTTCATAAGCTCATGAATTCTTTGCCAGCAACTCATCTAAAAATCTTCTTATCTTGGCTACTCAGAAGGAAAGAAAAATAGTGTTATTTGTGATGTTTCTTTTGGAGGAGTTGGAGATGGGAAAGAATGCTAGGGTCTTGAGTTAAGGAGAGGGTGGAGAATACTGTATTCTCCTGATATATTTATTAAGACAACAATGTTCCACTGGCTACGGACTTTGTTCTGAAGTTGTCTGTAGTAACTAAAACCTAGAGGAAGCCCAAGAAGCTCATGGCTTAGTGAAGTAGATTCAACCTCAGAATCTTGCAGGGTCAAGGGTTGGGGGAGGTTAGGAAGGGGGTGTGTGTGTGTGAAAATTGCCAAGGCCTCAATTTGACCCCCAGAGTTTTGGTTCAACAGGTCTGGGATGGGGCCTGGGCATCTGTATTCTAAATAAGCTCCTCTGGAAATTTGGGAGCAAGCCAGGTTTAATAACCCCTGAGCAGGTGGCCTGAGGTGAACAGAGGAGAGACACGGTCCATTCAACAGGCCAGTGGCCATTAAAATTGTTGCTATGGTCTTAAAAAACTAAAAATAGAGTTACCGTATGATACAGCGATCCCATTCCTGGGCATATATCTGGAGAAAACTATAATTCGAAAAGATACATGCACCCCAATGTTCACAGCAGCACTATTTATGATAGTCAAGACATGAAAACAAGCTAAATGTCCGTTGACAGATGAATGGATAAAGAAGATGTGGTACATATGCACAATGGAATACTACTCAGCCATAGAAAGAATGAAATATTGCAATTTGCAGCAACATGGATGGACCTAGAGATTATCATACTGAATGAAATAAGTCAGACAAAGACAAACATCACATGATATCACTCATATGTGAAACCTAAAAAAAGATACAAACGAACTTATTACAAAACAGAAATAGACTAACAGACATAGCAAACAAACTTATGATTACCAAAGGGGAAAGGGGGGAAGGGATAAATCAGGGGTTTAGGATTAAAATTACACACTACTATATATAAAACAGATAACCAACAAGGTCCTACTGTATAGCACAGGGACCTCTACTCAATATCTTGTAGTAGCCTATAGTAGGGAGGGAATCTGAAAAAGAATTACTTGGCTGTGAGCCTGGGACTGGCACAGCATTGTAAATCAACTATATTTCAATAAGAAATTAAAAAGAAGTAAACCCTAAAAAAAAATTGTCGCTAAGGCTTTTGAAGAGAAGGTTTGTAGGAGTGGGACCAGAGGTTCTAGAAGGGAAAAGAAAGCCTAGATGGGTTTCTTGCAGGGTCAAGAGAACAAGTCAGCTCAGGAAGGTTGTTGGGCCCAGATTCAAGAAGGACATACATGGGCGGGGCCTTTCTAAAATGCTGAAGACAGAGCTGGTGATGAGGGTGACCACCCAGAGTGGAAAGGGAGTCTTGCGGGGGAGGGGCTGGGTGCTAAAGAGGATGGTGGGGTATGTGGGAGAGCCTGGTTTGTTCAGGATTCTGAGGAACTGAATTCTAGTCCTGAATCTGCCAAGAGCTCACAGCAGGACGCTGGTTCTGGTCTGTCAAGTTCTGGCTCTCAGTGTCTTCATCTGTAAAGTGGGTGGGTTTGGATCTGAGGGTCTATTTCAGGGGTTGGCAAACCTTTTCTGTAAAGGGCCAGGTGGTAAATAGGGTTTATGGGCCATACAATTTCTGTTGCAACTACTCAACTCTGCCACTGCAGTGAGTAAGCAACCACAGACAATACATACATGACAGAGCTGGCTGTGTTCCAAGAAAACTTTATTCACGAAATCAGATGGTGGGTCACAGTTGGCCAACCCTGGGTCTGTTTGATTCCTTCCTACTCTGAAATTCTTTGATTCTATCAAAATAGTCAGCTGCCTGGGGACTTAGGGTGAGTCTAGTGTGCAGATCAGGAAAGATGGGAGGAAGCACATGAAGGTCCTAGCAATGGGCACAGAAAGCTTTGGAGAGATTAGAAAATAGGACCCTTCCAAAAAGAGGTCATGGTTGGATCTGGGGAATATTGAGCTACAGGCATACTCAGAGGAAGAACCTTCAAGGATAAAACTCAAACCTGGCCATGGGTGTGTAACTGATAAAATGTCATCTATTAATAGCATTTTTTCATCCAACAATCCTTTAGGGAGCACCCACACTGCAGGTATGCTTCCAGGAGCTGGAGATGGAGTGGAGAACAGGATGCATCCATGTTCTCATAGAGCTAACAGTCTAACAGGGAGACAGATAAGAAACCCATAAACTAACAAGTAATAAAGCAATTACAAACTGTGATCAGTGCCAGGGTGCTGGGATAGAGAATAAACAGGGTTGACATAGGTTGGTGGGAAGGCCTCTCTGAGGAGGTGACAAAACCTTGAATATGTGAAGGAATTGGCCATACGTGAATGTGTGTGTATAAAGATGGATGTTCTAGGTGGCAGCAACAGACTGTGCAAAGGCCCTGAGGCAGAAAAGACCTTTACAGCTCAACCAAGGCCTTTCACACACATCATGTCCTCCAGGACAGATGGGGCAGCCAGGACATGTGTGAGGAACGATCACTGTGGTTGGCTGGATAATGGCCCCCAAAGATATCCGGTCAATTCCCTATGAATACTGATAGCAAAAGAAAGTCTGCAGATGTGGCCCAGCTAAGGATCTTGAGAAGATTAGCCTGGATTATCCAGGTAGGCCCTAAATGCAATCACAAGGGTCCTTATAAGAGGGAAACAGAAGGAGATTCAACACAGGTGATATGGAAGCAAGATGCTCTGCTGCTGGGTTGAAGATGAAAGAAGGGGCCACAAGCCAAGGAATGCAAGGGATGCAGATTTAGAAGCTGGAAAAGATGAGGAAATGGATTCTTCCCTCAGAACCTCCAGAAGAAAACAGCCTTGCTGACATCTTGATTTTGGCCTGGTGAAACTGACTTTGGACTACTGACCTCTAGAACTGTACGAGAATAAATGTGTGTTGTTTTAACCCACCAAGTCTGTGGCCATTTGTCACAGCAGCCACAGGAGACTAAGCCAGGGTATTGACAGGGTCGCTGCAGGTGAGGTTGGAGACATGGGGGTGGAGAATGTGAATCAAGTATTAAAGCTGGGAATGGGGGCATTCACAGGGCTCTGGAATTCATCTCGGATGCCTAAACTGCCTTGTTCCTGAGGTCCAAGCATTACTTGTTGATATGGGCTGAACTGTGTCCACCCCAAATTCATATGTTGAAGCCCTAACCCCCAGAACCTCAGAATGTAACTGTATTAAAATGAGGCCATTAGGGTGGGCCCTAATTCAGTGTGACTGGTGTCCTTATAAGAAGGGAGACTGGGACAAAAAGAGACACAGAGGGGCAGCCATGTAAAAGATGCAGCAAGAGGGCAGCAGTCTGTAAGCCAAGGAGAGAGGCCTCAGAAAACACCAAACTCGCTGACACTTGGATCTTGGACTTCCAGCCTCCAGCACTGTGAGAAAATAAATTTCTTTTGTACAAGCCGCCTTTTTTATTATGGAAGCCCCAGCAGACTAATATGCCTGTGGCTTGACTTACATTTTGCCCTGCCCTTGAGGTTTTAGTCTGTGGTAGAGGAGCTTCTATTGGAAGCTCACACTCTTTACAGTGTGATGGTTTTCTATTCATTTCCTAGGAACAATAGTGGATAAGTTAAAGCCATTTGAAAGCTGTCCCATGCGGAAGTCAGAAGTTTGGGCTTTGGAGACAGGCTGACCAAGAGCTGGATTCCAGCTCCACCTTCAAGCTGTGTGACCTTGAACAAAGGACAGTTGTCCCTTGGTATCCATGGGGAATTGGTTCCAGGACCTCCACAGGTACCAAAATGCTCAAGTCCCTTATATAAAATGGCATGGTACAGTTGGTGCTCTGTATTCACAGGTTCTGCATCTGCAGAATCAACCAACTGTGGACGTGGACCCCACGGATATGGAGGATGACTGTATTCCGATGGTCATGCCTCACTTCTCTCACCGGGAAAATGGGGATAATAACAGTACCTATGTCAGAGGGTGTGGCTGACACAGTACCTATGTCAGAGGGTGTGTAAGGGCCCCCCAAAATGTCCACATCCTAATCCCCAGAACCTGTCAATGTTATCTGATGAAACAGAGTTTGCACATGTGATTATGTTAAGGATTTTGAGTAGGGAAGACCATCTTGAATTATCCAGGTGGGCCCCAAATGAAATCACAAGCCAAGTTAGAAGAGGGAGGCAAGAAGGTCAAAGGAGGGAGTAGATGTGACAACAGAAGCAAGTTGGACTAATGCAGGAAACGGGCCAGGAGCCACGGCACACAGGTGGCCTCCAGACGCTGGAAAAGGCAAGGAAGTAGATTCTCCCCCGGAGCCTCCAGAAGGAACCAGCCCTGCCGACACTTTAACTTTAGCCTAGTGAAACTGATTTCATACTTGTGACCCCCCCAGACCGTAAGATCATCAGTTTGTGTTGTTTTGAGCCTGCACGTTTGTGGCAGATTTTTTCTTTTTAATTAAAAATTTAAAAAAAAATTTTTTAAGTCTTTATTGAATTTGTTACCATATTGCTTCTGTTTTATGTTTTGGTTTTTTGGCCACAAGGCACGTGGGATCTTAGCTCCCCGACCAGGGATTGAACCCGCACCCTCTGCATTAGAAGGTGAAGTCTTAACCGCTGGACCGCCAGGGAAGTCCCTGTGGCAGTTTTTTACAGCAGCCATGGGAAACTAACACAGAGGGTTATTGTAAGAACTGGATGGGATGAGGTCCATGTAGCCTGGTGCCCGGTACCAGGAAAGTGCTCATAAGCGGTAGCTGTCGTCATCATCATCACCAACGTTGTTTTTAGCATCAGTCAACCTTCTCTCTGCCAGATGGAAGAAAAGGCCTTGCTACACAGAGCAACGCTTGCGTCTTCTCTTTTCAAATCAAAGCAAATCTCTGCAGTTGCTCTGCCTTTCCTTTATAAATTGTGTGGCCCCGACTTTTCATGTTTGTTATTTGTTAAGTCTTTCTTTGGCTGGAGAGGAATTTAGATATTTGACTGTGGTTTGGGAGGCTCATAATTTCAGAGAAACAGGGAGTGAAGGACGAGCAGCAGCATTGATAGTAGACAATATCCAGTGCTGGTTTCTATAGCAATATTCACTGTAATCTCACTGTAGTTGTGATACCAAAGCTAGGAAGATGATGGCAGAAGTCAGAGGTGGCCATGGCTGGTTACTATAGTGACAGCCCAACTGTGCAAAGTATGGTGGGCTTGCCTGAGGGGTGGTTCCTGCAGACAGCCTGGAGTAGGAGGCGGCAATGGTGTGGGCTAGGTCAGAACTTCCTGAATATTAATGTGCATACGAATAGTCTGGAATCTTTTTAAAATGCAGATTCTGATTCAGTGGGTCTGAGGTAGGGCCCGAGATTCCGCATTTCTATCAAACTCCCTGGCAATGATGCAGCTGCCAATCTATTGACCACATTTAAATAACGAGGCCCTAGGAAGTATTATGACTCAAGCCAGAAACCAGGGACGGTGAATTTGGTTATCATGTTTAAGGGGGAGAAGGTGAGGCAAGGAGGGAGAGAGCTGCAAGAGGGGAGAGAGGCCCAGGAGACAACAGAAGGGAAGAAGGAGCTTGTTTGTACCTGGACCTCCTGATTAAACCTGGGGGCTCTGTCGGATTGGCTGAACCTAGGTCACAAGACTGCACCAAGCTGTAGGGGAGGCTGGGAGAACAAGTGTTTGGTGATTTCGGCTTTTATTGGGGGAGGTGGGTTCTGCCTCCCACCACGATTCTCCTTTAGTTTTCCAGTAATCTTATGAAACATCATATCTCATTCTTAGGGAGTTTGTTATGAGCTAAGCTCCCATCCCATTGTCTGATAGGTGTTTTGTATTCATGACAGTGTTTAGCATCATCCCGGGAATGTAAATGCTTAAAAAATACACTTTGTGATAGTTGATTTTATGTGTCAACTTGGTTAGGCCACAGCTACCCAGAGATATGGTCAAACATATATTACCCAGATATGTAGTCCGGATGTCGCTGGGTGTTGAAAGTATTTTTTAGATGAGATTAACAATTAAATCAGTGGACTTTGAGTAAAGCAAGTTGTCCTCCATAAGGTGGGTAGGGCTCATCCAATCAATTAGAGGCCTGAAGAGAAAAAAAGACTGTTCTCCAAAAAACAGGGAACCTGCCAGCTCACTGCCTTCAGATCTGAGCTGCAACGTTGACTCTTTCCTGGATCATACACACAACCTAGTGGTTCTGTTTCTCTGGAAAACCCTACCTAATACAAACCTGCAACGGGTGCCACGGGAATTAATTATTTGCAGTGATGCAGCCTCCTCTTTCTACGATGATCCCACCCCCTTCCGCATCATGCACAATTGGCAGGGGCAGGGAGGAAGCTTGGGGGTCGGATCACACAGAGGACCGCTTCCCAGTTTCCCAAGTGTGCAGACACATCCCTTGGGAACTGAGACAAAGGCATCATGGGTAGGGTACGGTCAATGCTTTTAGGGAAGGGTAAGCCATGCTATACCAAAGGACAAGTCCCTTGCTGTGTGGAAGTCCACCCCACCAACGGGTGATTATATAAATCCCCTGAAATGGGACAAGTGCCAAGGGGTACTGGTGAGGAGGTGACTTCCCCTAATAGTGCCAGCAGGTGCATGTGACTGACCACCCAGCCTTCTTTGGCTTTCCTGTCACACATTCTGAAGAAGGTGATTTAGGGGGCTGCGGGGTCCATGAATGGAGCGCGGAGGTGCAAGCAGAGCAAAAATGATATACAAATAGTAACAGTGTCCTCGCTGCAGACAAACAGCTGCACATCCCCCAGCCTTCATCTTCCCTCCCACCCTGGAGAGGAAGGTCTCCTCCTCCACACACCCCGCCCCCCGCTTCCCTGGGCACTGGCCCCATCACTGCTCTCCCGGCGGTCCCATAACTCAACCTCCACTTCCTCTCTGGACTTTCCCATCAGCATTTAAACACGCAACATGCTCCCGTCTCTCACAATTTGAATAGGAGAGGAGAAAAACTGATGGAGAGTAAGAATTCACAGTCCTCCAGGAATTTCAGTCTAGGTTCTCCATCTAGTTTTCAGTCTTCAGCAGGGGGAGCTCAAAATCACCCGGGGGGGCTTCCCTGGTGGCGCAGTGGTTGAGAGTGCGCCTGCCGATGCAGGGGACACGGGTTCGTGCCCCGGTCCGGGAAGATCCCACACGCCGCGGAGCGGCTGGGCCCGTGAGCCATGGCCGCTGAGCCTATGCGTCCGGAGCCTGTGCTCCGCAACGGGAGAGGCCACAACAGTGAGAGGCCCGCGTACCGCAAAAAAAAAAAACCCCAAAAAACAAACAACAACAACAACAAAAAATCACCCGGGGAACTGGTTGAAATGCATAGTCCTGAGTTCCTGCCATTTGCTGGGTGTGTTCGTTTCCTGTCGCTGCTGTAACAAACTACGCAAACTTGGTGGCTTAAAACAACAGACATTTATTCTCACAGAGTGCTGGAGGCCAGAAGTCCAAAATCAAGGTGTCCCCAGGGCTGTGCTCCCTCCAGAGGATCTAGGGGAGAGCCCATTCCTTGCCTCTTCCAGCTTTTGGTGGTTGCTAGCATTCCTTAGCTTGTGGCTACATTACTCTAATCTCTGCCTCTGTGTTTATATCACTTCTTCCTTTGTCTGTGTGTGTCAAATCTCCCTTTTCTTATAAGGACACTTGTGATTGGATTTAGGGCCTACCCAGATAATGCAGGATAATCTCCCGGTGTCAAGACCCTTGACTGAATTGCATCTGCAAAGACCCTTTTTCTTTATAAAATAACATCTATTGGTTGCAGGGGATTAGGACCTGTTTTCTTTGGGGGCCACTATTCGGTCTACTAACACTTGGCATCTATCTGCATCTAGTCCATTCTCTGCAGGGGTGTCTGGTG
This sequence comes from Stenella coeruleoalba, assembly GCF_951394435.1. Lineage (NCBI taxonomy): Eukaryota > Metazoa > Chordata > Mammalia > Artiodactyla > Delphinidae > Stenella > Stenella coeruleoalba. The sequence goes on from NC_137157.1 coordinate 15,016,040, forward strand.
ACTACCTGAGGCCGAGACTCTCAGGTCTAGAGAATGCCAGCTCTGAGCTGAGGGATGCTCGACAAGCCCGAAGTCCTTCCTCACACATCATGCAGGGCCCAGAGACCAGCCTGCACCTCTCCTCTGTAGGCTGTTGGCTACAGCACAGCCGAGCCTGGCTTAGGGGTGCAGAGTCCTCTGTGGTGGGAACCTGATCTCAAGCGAGTAGAATGATGATGGGGCCTAGAGGGGATATAAATGGCCCTGGGAGGGAAGCCGTGGCTTCAGAAGTGGGGAAGCCATAGGCTCTGTTGGACGCTGCCGCAGAACCTTCCTCGCAGCCTTGGGTACAAAAGATAAACATCCGGGAGGTGGCAAAGGCTGCACAGCTTCATATCCTAGCAGCAGAGGCTCAAGAAACCTAAAAAGGCAGGGCCTGGCCGCATCAAGGCCGAGAGGCAAAAGCCAGAGATGGGCTCCCGGGGTCATCTGAGCCTGCCCCTGCCTCCAAGAGGATTATTATAAAAGTCTCCAAAAGGCAGCACACGGCCTAACAAAGAAACCCACTGCATCTTTGAATCTAATGCTGGTGTGGTGGAACGGACACACAGCCTGAAGACAGAAGGCCCTACATTTGAGCCCAGGCTCCATCATTTGCTGTGGGACCTTGGGCAAGTTACTGAACTTCTCTGTGCCCCAGTTTCCTCCTATGTAAGATGGGAGAAATAGTAAGGCTACCCCACAGGGTTGTTGGGCATATTAAATGAGAGCATCCCTGTAAGGTGCTGAGCACGTAGTAAATGCTCAACAAAGGGAGCTATTATTGAGGGCTCATTACATGCTAGGCATGGTTCTGAGCGGTTTCCTTTCATTGGTTCATTAGATAATGACTAGAACCATAAAGTAAGTAGCATTATGATCTTCATTCTACAGATAATGAAAGGAAGCACAGAGAGGTTATGTAACATGCCTAAGGGCAAGCAGTTATAAGCAGCAGTACTGGGATACACATGCAGGCAGGTGGACCCAGCCCTGGGGCTAGTAACCATGTCATTTCCAGGCAGAGGCTACAGTGTACCCAGGCTGGGTGTGGCCGGAGCTGAGATGGAGGGGAGATAGTGGTGGAGGGAGGTAGGAGGTAGGACAGGTAGGAGGCAACACTGGAGAGAGACAGGAGAAGAACCACACAGGGCCTTGTAACTCCTGCAATAAAACTGTGAACTCCTAATACTTTAATTTTCCCTGAGAATTGCAGTTGGAAAACACAAAATCAGAAAAACATTTGAAAAAAACATCAAAAATGGGTTGACAAAAATACCTCTGAGAATGCAAAACAATGGGTTCACCACAACTGTTTGTTTAGAAAGTTAGTGGAGAATTTTTTATACTCTGGCTGAGACTGCTTGGGTCCCTTTATATGTGTCCTCTTCTTCCTTAGTAATAAACCCCCCAATCTTCAGTCCTATAAGCAGGACTACCCAGCTTACATTTTTCAGCCTCCCTTGCAGCCAGGAGACTGGTTCTTACAAAGAAATAAGCAGAAGTTTCTTGTGAGACTCTTAGGAAAGTCCCTAAATAGAGGAGGCCCAACTTTCTCTGGTCTTTTTCCATTCTGCTGACAAGAATGTAGACATAATGGCTGGTGCTCAAGCAGCCAAACTGAACCATGAGGTGGAAACCACATGTGATGACAGCAGAGCAAAAGGAGAGTAGAAGGATGATTGGTTAAGTGGCCATACCTGCCCTGGATTCTTAATTCCAGACTTAGTTTATACGAGAAATAAGCTTCTATCTTCTGTAAACACCTGCTATTTGAGTTTTCTGTCACTGATAGCTAAATCTAATTCTAAGCGACACTCATATCAGTTCCCATAACATTTACATTAAATCTCTATTTTTCCTTTATTGTGTCACCATGGATTTGAGTTTCTTTCTGTTTAGCAAAAAAAGACAGAAGCACTTCTTTTCAGTAGTTCTCTTCTAAAGACTACAAATTTTAACCTTGAGATTGTATTTGTTCCCAGAAACTACATTTATTAAAATATTTGTCACAGTGAATTGTTTGTTCATTTAAAGCTGTAAACTATGTCATAGGAAGTTGATTTTGTTCATCAACCTTGCGAAATTTTACTGACAATGGTTTTGAGCTTGTCAAAATTAACCTAAAAAAATCACAATATAGATACTCTTGGAGACAGAAACATATCTCAAAGTCTTTATGCTTGCAAAAGTTCTCTTGTAAGAAATTAAAATTAAAAAGCTATTTAAAAATAGCTAGCTTATGTTAGCTATTTTTCCTCAACTTTATTGAGATAGAGTTGACATACACCAGAGTGTAAGTGTTAAGTGTACAGTGTGATGCTTTGATGCACATATTTTATGACTACCACAGTAGGGTTAGTTAACACCTCCATCACCTCACATAATTACCATTTTGTGTTGGTGGTGAGAACATTTAAAATCTACTCTCTTAGCAATTTTCCAGTATATAATACAAGATTGCTAGCTATAGTCACTGAGCTGTACATCAGATCCCGAGAATTGATTCCTCTTATAACTGGAAGTTTGCACCCTTTAACCAACATCTCCCCAATTCCCCCACCCCCAGCCCCTGGCAACCACCATTCTACTCTCTGTTTCTCTGAGTTCAGCTATTTTAGATTCCACTTATAAGTGAGATCATACAGTATTTGTCTTTCTGACTTAGTTCACTTCGCATAATGCTCTCAGGGTCCATCCCCGTTGTCACAAATGGCAGGATTTTCTTTCTTTTTCTCTTGGCTGAATAATATTCCATTAACAGATCAATTAAAACACCATGCAGAATCCCTTCCTTCACACAAAGAAAGAGGAGGTAAAGTGAGGCTGGGCATCGTCTAGAGGTTCCCCTACATGCCCTTGGTGTCTTTGCCACTGGGTTATGGCTTTGAGAAAATGATATTCTAGTTCTCTTGTAATAAACCCCTTGAACTCACATTCCCCTGCATTTGGCAGTCTGACAGGATGGATTAAATTCATACTCCAGCACTGATCAATCAGAACCCTACTTATCAAAACACAGACTTAAGGCAGCTGCTTCCCCGGGCCTCCATGGAATGACTCATGCATTGAGTTAGAAGCATGTTTTGGAGCAGGCTCTGCCGCTAACTAGCCACGTGACTTGTGTGTCTTGAGGCTTTGTGGGCCTCCCGTATACTCACAGTAGAGTTAAGAGACCAGCGAACCCTCCCTTCTAGCTTAGAATAATAGTATAATATTTTGAAATAAAGAAAGAAATAACATACTGCCACGAGGAAGTTGGGGGGGGAAAAGGCACGAAGGGAGTTTCCAATAGAACTTTCTGCTATGATGGAAATGTTCTGAATCTGTGCTGTCTAATACAACGGCCACAAGCCACTGTGGCTACTGAACCCCTGAAATGTGGCTGGTGCCACTGAGTAGCTAAATTCTAATTTTATTCAGTTTTCATTAAGTTAACTTTAAATAGCCACACGTGGTTAGCGGCCACCTTACTGGATGGTGCAGTTGTAAGGAATGTCCTTCAGGTCACTACAGTTCCAGACAGGAATCCTGGTGGAAGTGGAAAAAGGGCTACAGTAGATATTAGGTAACCTAATTTTTGACTCTGTCTTCTTTCCATTATCATGATCTACATCATCACCGTTGTTATCAGGATTTTATAGCATCTACTCAAGTGCTTACAATGTTTCAGGCTCTGTGCAGAAAGCTTAAATGTACATTATTTCATTTAATTATAGTAGCAACCTTGGAAGGTTATTATTATTATCATCCCTATTTACAGATGAGCAAACGGAGGCTTTGCAAGACTCAGTAACTACAGGATACCACAGGTATTGGTGCAGAACTGGGATTTGATCCCAAGTCTGCCAGAAGCCAAAAGTCCACATGCTTAGCCATTCTTATATGGCGTCTCCAAAGACCAGTGTGCCACTGGCTGAGTCATGGGACCTTGAGAAGCTTCAGGTCCTCGTCTGTGGAGGAGGAAACTGAGCCCTATGAACTCTAAGATCCACTCACACAGGAAAAAGTCATGATTCCTAAACTCCACCCCCACCCCTCACCCAGGGGGCCACTTTTATATAATGAACGCTATTGTTTACAGATGTGACTATGTGACTCCAAAAGTACCTGACTGCTCTCAGCACAGTTCAATGATTTCCCTCAGTGTGACCCTGGACTTGGTTATACATTGCTTTTAAAAACTCCCCAGGTGATTCAGATCACGGGAATGATCTAAGAGTCCTAGTCCTGGACTGAACTTGGTAAAGTCAGAAAAGATCCTTTTAAAATAAGATAATGAGAGCTTTATAATGCATGTTTCTCTTTTTGCCTTGGAGGCCAGGAAACTCAAAGCTAAATTTTGTGTTCAATTGCAACAGTAAACCTTAGGAGAGATTTTTCTGGTACGGTGGTCTTCCTTAGTGTTAATGACACGTTTTTGTATTGTTATCCTTGTTTTGTGGTTCTGTTATATCTAACTCATAATGTGAGTCTAGTTCTAACCTTTTTCAGAGTTAGATTCATTATAAATGATGAGTGGATAAACATCATCTGTCTCAGATTGTGACAAAGTCCCAAGATTAACTGGGATGATAAAATAAAAAAGAGAATGTCACCATGTAGAATGAGGGGGAGTCCTTTGAAAATGTGGGGGATAGAAATGGGATAGAACTTCCCAGCAAAAAGAAAAATAAAAAAGGAACATGGAGAAAGGAAGGAAAGAAACGAGAAATCCCCAGAGAGCCTAAAAAATCAAGGAAGAGGGACTTTCATGGTTGTCCAGTGTGTAAGACTCTGTGCTCCCAATGCAGAGGGCCCGGGTTCGATCCCTGATTAGGGAACTAGATCCCGCATGCATGCTGCAACTAACAGTCTGCATGCAGCAACTGAGGAGTCCACATGCCACAACTGAGAGTCCACATGTCACAACTAAGACCTGGTGCAGCCTAAATAGATAGATAGATAGATAGATAAATAAATAAAATACAGCTGCAAATGTATATTTAAAAAAAAAATCACGGAAGAGACTAGAGGAGGAAGGGAGGCAGTTCTGCTGCCTACACAAAACAACCGTTTGGCCATTTAACAGATTTATGGAATCTCCATACGCGTGAGAAGAAAACATATGCATAATTTACTTCTTGGATTAAACGTTACCAATTTTACATTTCACTGAATCTGGAAGTGAAAGATGACAGAAACCAGGAAGGAAGCTTGTGATTTTAATTAAAGGAAAACCAAAAGGGCTATTTGTTAAGCTGGACTTTGGTGCTATCTAGGAAAGGATTCCTCGTCTAGGTCAGTACTCCAGGGTGACCCTCGCCATCTACACAGGCAAAATATTCAGGGCTGATTATCTGATGAGATGGAAAGGGGTCTGTGTGCGTCCCCTACCCACATACCATGACCTGTCCAATCCTCTTAGGAGAATTCCTGCAGCCTCTCTCATCCAATCATCGAGTGAAGGGATCACGTTCTGGGGCCAGCCCCAAGGGAGGGAGAGTAACCAAAGCAAATCCTAACCAGGGATGAGTCCAGGCTGGGGAGGGGAGGCCTGGCCAAGTCAGGAGTAGCACTTCTCTGAGATGGAGGGATGGGCTGGCAAAGAGGTTGGGGGCTGGGGTGAGAGGGTGGGTATGTGTGTGTGTGTATCCATATTTGTCTGGGGTGCGGGTGTTGGTTCTGAATGGAAGCTGGGTGCATGGTGAGTGGATAAGGCAAAGATGCCACCTAACCCTTAGATTCCTCTCTCACCTAAAGACTGAGGATAATGTCCATTGGTCCTTCTTTACGGGGCCACTGAGAAGATGACGTAACAGGTACAGAACTACAGTTATATGAAAGGTTTACATTCAGGCGTCTTCATGTACACCAGGCATCTAACACATCTAGTCTAAGTTGCTACCGACTTAAACACCAGATGAAGAAAAACACAAAGAGGAAGGTAGTTCTGCTAACCAGAACCTCATCTTATCAGGGTTTTCCAGCTACAACTGTAGCAATGCTACAAACCGCCTAGTGGGAGCTCCTGTACACATGCTCAGCACGTAGGCTGGGTTCTCCTGGCTTTTCCTATCAGTTCCTCACACCTGTTCTCATTCTGCTTCCAGAGTTCCAGCCTCTCCGTCTTGCTGTATTCCTCTTCGCCTATCACTGGGATACCTCCAAGTTGAAGCTTTGCTTTACCCAAATGTGATTATAAACATGGGTCTCATGCCTTCCACCTTTCTAGGTACATCCCCCCTCCTGCGTCCTCCCGGGATAGAGATCTTCTTTCCCAGACACAGCTCCTGCACTGGGCTTGCCTCAGTGCTACCAGCAGGAACCAGGCCCATGAAATGGGCCAAACATGAATCACTTGTCTTCTGGAATAGCCAGACGGCAGGCTAAAGTCAAGCATACATTATCACAGTGCTTGGGTATTGACTCCACTGTCCAAACCACTAGAGTGGGGAGTGCCGGACTTCATTAACCATGCTTATTCACCTTAAGTTTTCCCCTTCTGTGATACCCAGGACAGGGGATTCAAAGGAACAGGTGCGAAAAAATGTTTGTCAAGTTAAACTGATAGCTTTTTCTAAGGGTGCAGGTGTCAGACAGCTGTGAGTTTTGATCCTGGTGCTGTCACTTACCTGGGTCAGTGACCAAATTTCAGCAAGTCACATGGCCAACGAGCCCCAGGGTCCAATTGGGAAATGGGGAAATACACACCCTGCAGGCTTGCCCGGCACACAGAAGGTCCTCAGTAAATTACAACTGCTTTTGAATGGTGAAAAGTTGCATCTGGGTTAGAAATTGGACTGGTTGGTTCTGAAAGCCCCAAGGAGCAAAAGAAGGAGTGGTGGTGGCAGCTCCAGGGAGCAGATCTCGGCTCACTTAAGTAAGACCTCAGAGGAGTCTCAGCTCTCTAGAGCTGGGATGGGAAGAAAGCCTCAAGGGCTGGTGCCTAGGTTGGGCAGTCCCTTGGGGAGGACCTTAGGAAGGGGATTTAAACATCGAATGGGCGGTTAGACTAGATGACTTTTTGGAGTCCCTCCCCACCCTAAGAGTCTAACACTCCACACTTAACTGATTGGCCACTGATACAAGACTCTTCCTAGGATTGGACCATTGCATTATTTTCATAATACTTTCCGGGTTCTGGTTTTTCTCTTCCATCTTTTCACATTGCTGCCATGATGAATGTGCTAACATGTAAATGTGGTCATCTGATAAAAGTATAAATTCCTCAGCCTGCGCATATGTTAACTGGCCTCAATCTGCATCTTCACTCTCCCGTGCCCCTTCCATGCCTGTCCAGCACCAGTGTGCTCCAGCCACACCAAACGGCCAGCCATTTCTGGAACACAGGTGTCTGCTCACATCTCCCTCCATTGCTCCTGCGGTTGTTCCCTCTCTCTTTCTATCCTGTCCATCGAGTTAAGTCCTACTCATCTTTAAGACATCAATCAAATAGCACCTCCTCTGGGAACTATTCCCCAAGAGGCCTCTACCCCCATACCCACAATATAGTTAGTCCTTTGTTTCCTTCTAACTCGATAAGCATTATGTACGTAATTCCATAATACCATTTATATGTTATTGTTATCATTTATGTCTTTACTACCATCCCAGATAACCACGGGGGCGTGAACTATTCATCTTTATATACCCCAACCTTGCATATTGTAGCCCTTGCCACTCAGAATGACATTTTATGTTAGTGTCCTGGTTTGTCCTGTTTTGTTCGTTAGTTTGCTTGTTTGTTTTTTGGCCGCTTGTGGGAACTGAGTTCCCCGCCCAGGGATTGAACCCACACCCTCGGCAGCGAGAGCGTGGAGCCCTAACCACTGGACCACCAGGGAAGTCCCTTCCTGGTTTGTTCTGTCTCCTCCACCAGACTATCAGTTTCATGAGAGCAGGAACTTATCCTGTGCTCTGCTTTATCCTCAGCACTTAGTGTGGTGCCTGGTACATCATAGGTCCTCAACCAACATTCTCTGAGTGAATGAATGAATGAATGAAGAATGTTAACTGAATCAACGAATGTACGATTGAATCCTGTGAATTTGCTTAGGTCCTCAACCAATATTCTTTGAGTGAATGAATGAATGAATGTTTGTTAAATGAATCAATGAATGTACAATTGAATCCTGTGAATTTGCTTAGCTTAAATTCTGGTGGGTTTCTCACTTTACTGTGGGTGACAGGTAACTGGGATGGTTTTATAAAGACTAAGTAAAATGATAAAAATAGTTAAATGTAGTTTATTTTCAGTTGTGTTAAGGGTAGGAATCCACATTAAAATTCAATGTGGCACATATATACAATGGAATATTACTCAGCCATAAAAAGAAACGAAACTGAGTTATTTGTAGCGAGGTGGATGGACCTAGAGTCTGTCATACAGAGTGAAGTAAGTCAGAAAGAGAAAAACAAATACCGTATGCTAACACATATATATGGAGTCTAAAAAAAAAAAGGTACTGATAAACCTACTTGCAGGGCAGGAATAAAGAGGTAGATATAGAGAATGGACTTGAGGACATGGGGTGGGAGGACAAAGCTGGGGTGAAGTGAGAGTAGCACCGACATATATACACTACTGAATGTAAAATAGTTGGCTGGTGGGAAGCAGCAGCACAGCACAGGGAAATTGGCTCGGTGCTTTGCAATGACCTAGAGGGGTGGGAGAGGGAGGGTGGGAGAGGGAGGGTGGGAGGGAGGCTCAAGAGGGAGGGGATATGGGGACATGTGTGTGCATATGACTGATTCGCTTTGTTGTACAACAGAAACTAACACAGTATTGTGAAGCAATTATACTCCAATAAAGATCTATTAAAAAAAATTCAGTGAGAACCAGGCTTGGGTAAAAACTCTGTTAGAAGTTAGGTTCAAGACCTTGGCCAAGTGCCCCAAATAAATCCCAGTGAGCATCAAAGACTTCAGACTCTGGGAAAGTCAGAAATGAAACATAAATGATGAGCAGGCATTAGGACCACATTCCTCTTGAGTTGAGATGTCCCCTGTGCCCAATCTGCCACCACAATGAAACTAGTGCATGTAGGAGGGGCTGGCAAAAGTGTCACTGGCCAGAGACTTTTGGAACGATCTACAAGGCTGTGCCAGTTCCAGAACAGGTGAACTCACACACTAACAGGTTTTAAAACTGCTAAATGGGACTATTCATAGTGCTTTACCATTTGTAGGTAATAAGGGCAGACTTGGGATTTTGCACGTTTCAAAAATTGTATGCAGTCTATATACCAAGATGAGAGCCAATTCTGTTCAGTTCAGCAAAACCCAATTCAGGTCAATTCAATTCAACCTGACTCAAATAATTCAGATTAACAAACATTTACTGAGCTTCTCAAAAACGTGGACTAGAAACCAAACTCTTCCATATGCTCAAAACGTTCTGCAAGATCTAACCCTGCCCACCTTCGACTTCATCTCCCACCATGCTCACTCATTCTCTGCCAGCCTCGCTGGACTCCTTGCTGTTCCTTGCATGTTCCAAGAATGTTCCTGTCCCAGGGCCTTTCACTTACTGCTCTCTTTTCCTGGCAAGATCTTTGGTCAGATATCCACATAGCTTACTGCCTTGATTCCTTAATTTCTCTCCTCAAATTCTATTTCCTTAGAGAAAACTTCCCTGACCATCCTCGCTAAAATAACACCTCTCATCACCTGTACCTGGTTCAAGTACCCAGTTTTGTTTTTCTTTATATCAGTTACCTGTGCCTGATATTTTATTATTTATGCATTTGTTCCTCATCTGCAGCCCCTAGTAAAAGGTAAGCTCCATGAAGACAGGTATTTTGCCTGGCATAGAATAGATGTGCTATAAATATATGTCGAATAGATGAATGAATGAAATGAGCACCTACTATATACCAGCTTCTATACTTGGTGATACTGCAACGATTCTAGCCCTCAACAAACTCATGGTCTAATGTGAAAAACATGAGAAAAGAAGCTTATCTGAAGAGTCTTTTGATAAAGAAATGTACAAAGTCTTACGGGAGAATGAATCAAAATCAGCTGGAGCCGAAGGGGGTAAGAGCATGTTGTAAAATGCCATCCTGAGCCTGGAAGGGGGAGAGCTAGAAGGGCTTGGAAGAAGAATCCAGGCAGAGGATGGATTCCAGGATGAGGAAATGCAGAGCAAGCTCAGGGGACTCTGTGGGGACTGGAGCAGCTGAAGGGATAAGAGGATGGGAGGTATGGTGGCCGATGAACCTGGGGGCTGATAAGGCATGAACAGGGAGGGCCACTCATGGAGCAGGCCAATCATTTAACTTGTTCCCTATTTATTGACTATCTCGTTGGAGCAAGGGTCCATGCTGAGTTTTGTGGAAGACGCAAGAATTTAAAACCTGGACCCTGATGTTCAACCTAGCAAGGGAGTTCAAGTCACACATCCCCAGTTTCCCAGGGCAGCCCCAACTGCAATGTCTGTTTGCCCTTAATTATCCTTGTATACTTGTTAGACCATGACTTCTGATTGGTGGATGGGAGCGTAAAGTGGCCATCAAAGAAGGAAGGGCAGATAACCATGACGCAAGGCTGACCATGAGAAGTGTCCTGTGGGATGCTCTTGTAAAGTGCCCTGGGGTCTGAAGAAGGACAGTGCCTCCGGGGATGGATTTTGGAGGCAGTGGAATCTGCAGTCTGTGTTAGTGTTTTCAACAGGTTGGTCCTTGACTTTGACAATACTTTCCTGGTTTCCCTTTTTCTTCATAAAAATGTTCTTTCCACACCCTGCTGCCATAACGGATTGGGGAATGGCCATGTGATGGGTGGGATTCTGTGTAAGGAATTCGTAGAGAGCAGTGTGACAAAGGACTGCCAAAAGGGCTAGCTCCAGCCTTGGAGTTCAAACTTTTCAGTGAGAACAAAGCCTGGGAAAATAGTCACCTTCTTTTGCCAGCATGTTCTGCCTAAATTCCTGGGCAGGCCTGAACCTGACCTACTGAATCTTGACTGAACTCCTCACACCAATTTGAAAGAACTGAGGAAGCCTTCCCAGGGAATGTTTCTTATCTGCGGGGAAAACCTAAAAACAGAGCAAAAACTTTAAATCCAGAATTACAAACATGACCGACCAACCAGCCAACCAACAAACAGTTCCTGGAATCGTGGAAACTTCCATATCTATAGACACGGCCAAGTACATGTGCAATGAACTCTGTACATGGTCAGACTCAAAACTTGCTTTCTGATAATGCTGGAATGCTCTTCCCCATTCTAGAAGCAGTGTGGGAAGGAGGGTGGGGATTTCCAGGGATCCCTAGGGCAGCCCTCTGGTTTCAATTTGACCACTCCATTGCATGGCTTTGGGCAAATCTCACGACTTTTCTAGACTTTTCTTTCAGTCTCTTAAGTTGTGAAAAGCAACTGCGGCTGGTCTTCCCACTTCCGGAATCCAGGGAGATTGCAAGGGTGGAAGACCCCCGGAAACCGTGAAGCACTCACTCCAGGAGATTTGATAATGACTGTGGCTGGAAACCTTACAGGCTGGGTGGGGCCACTCCTGATGTTTCCCACAAGGCATTTCTTCCTGGAAAAAGACGTGGCACGGGATGGGGCTGGGGAAGCCCACCTCCTGGTGCTCTGCTTCTTCTGTAATTTCTCCCTCACCCGGGCTATCAGAGGCCTCATAAATTAACCCCTCCGTTGCTCTGCTCCAGACAGACTACTCTCTTTATATCCGTTCCCTCAACATTGGTGTTTTAGTCATGCCACTATGGGCAGTTTTAAAAGAACAGCAATTCACACGTTGGAAACAACCCAAATGCCCAGCAACCTGGGAACCGTTAGGCAAATTATGATGCCTTCACAAGATGGAATATTTTGCAGTCATTAAAAATGATGTTTATGAATGTTCTGTAGTAGTGCTAGGATAATGCTTATGGCGTACTAGTAAGTGAAATAAAAAAGATATAAAATTATATATACACAGTACAATTATTTTAAAAAGGCTAATTTGTCTTGAAAAAAAAGAGATAAGAAAATAGACTAAATAATCATTTTGGCTACCTCTGGGTAGTAGAATTGTAGATAATTTTAATTTTCTTTCTTACATTTTTCTGTATTTTCCAAAATTAAAAAAAAGGAGTACATATAGCTTTTCAGTAAAAAGATACGATCATATAAAAATTTGTATTTATAGCACCTGTATTGTAGTTGTAAACATATGCAGTCCATGAGGAGAGCAAAATGGATGGAGGGGAGAATGTGATTCAATCAAGAAACCTAGGAAAACTATAGCCTAGGATACACGGAGACATGTATAGGCTTCGTCTGGGAAGTCAGACTTTGAAGAATGAAAGGGCAACTCAGATGCTCTGATGCTCAGGGCAAATGACCAGCTTTACTGCCTGGGAAACCACAGCATGTGAAACCCAGCTATGTGCTGGCAGCTGTCAATATCACTATTTCTGAAAGGATGAAAAAGAGTGAAAACTTGGCACAGGGGCAGATGGTTTGAAAGCGGGCTGAGCTCAGAGAATGCTCTTCCTCTCTCTCTCTCTTTCTCCCTCTCTCTGCAGGCCTTTCTGGTCCCACGCACTCTGGCTCTCGTTTGCCTTTGCCATCCTGGGCCAGCCCTCAGTTTACACTAGGCAGCTTCAAGGGCTAATTTTTGCCCTTTTAATGTTCTTCAAAAAGAATTTTCCTGCACGTTCACAACATTCACATATGGTGCCCGAGGCCCCAGACACAGGGCAAGCAAAGGGCTGCCGGTTCTAGGCAAATGAGAAAGAATCAAAAATCCAAGAAGTCTAACGTAGCTTTCTTCCAGGCCATTCAGCAAAAGGAGGAGGCCACTGGTGACATCTCTCGCCTGGGGGACAGAGAGGTTGGCACTCCGCCAAGCCATGCACTTGTCATCTCTCTTGGGATTTCTGCAGGAATCTTCTGACTGGTCCCTACATCACCCTCTGCTACATCCTCCTGCTGCCATGCACTCAGATTGATCTTTATATCCCCATCCACTCTGTGCCAGGCCTGGCTGGCTGCCAGAGAGAGCACGAGATGATCAAAGTCCAGTCCCTGCTGGCGAGGAGCTCAAAGTCTGGCAGCAAAGACAGACATTTGGAAGCAAATGAGTACCATTTGGAAGCCAGAGTGATGACTGGGGCCACACGGTAGGGGGTCAAGAAGACACAGGCTCTGGAATCACAGTGCTTGGGCTCAGCCTCCAGCCCAGCCACTTACTAGCTTAGCTATGTGACCTTGGTCCAATCCTTGGACTTCTCGAAGCCTCACTTTCCTCATCTGTAGAATAGTCAGAGTTACAGTATCTCAGAGGGTGACTGGGACATTTCAGTGGGATAATCTAGAAAAGCTTATCATAGGGTCTGGCTCACATTGGCACTCAAGAGTTGTTATAATTATGCACAGAGGGCTTCATGGGGACTGGGGGTGAGGGGCACAAAGTTTCACAGCACAGGTGAGGATGCAGCTGAGTCCTGAAGGATGAGCAGCCATTTGTACTTTGCTTATGCTTCTTCCTTTGTTCAAACCTTCACCCTAACCCCACTGTGGAAGGACCAGAGGCCCATCAACACCTGCAGGATGTGTATTTCTCCCATAGACTTTCAACTCAGCGAGGATTTTTTAAATACTTGACAATGGGGAAGGCCCAGGTACCACCTAACTCCTATGGTCTTGCTGCAGACAGGACCTCTTATGGGGCAGCTGCAGGACACGAGGCGGGGGATGAGGGTGGTGGAGGGGACATGGGGGGCAGCAGCGTTTTACCAACTCATAGAGAATTATTTTAGCATTTTAACAACTGGCTAACCATCTGCACTTCTGCAAAGCAGCTGAAGGTCAGTCTGGCCTCTGGTCCAACTCAGCTGGTCTATGGTACATGCTTCCCACCATGTACCTTGCAATTTCCTACCTTGGAGCCTTTGCCAGCTGCTCCTTCCCCTTAGAATGCCTGATCTTATCCATCTTTCAAAGCCTGACTCAAACACCATCATCCCTGAGTTCCTCAGCAGTTTATCTGCACCTCCCTTCTGAACCTTGGCACTTTCTGTCTTTGGTGATAAATGAGCTGCTCAGGCAGGAGTCCTGAGAGGTCCCTGGGCCCCGCCTCCCCAGCACGGGGCCACTTCTGAGCCCTGTGAACTTGGGCAAGTTGCTTATCCTCTCTGCCTCACTTTCCACATCTATAAACCGGGGATGACGATAACAATTTCTCCCTCCTGGAGTTGTCATGAGGGATAAATGAGTTAATTCATGTAAAGTGCTTATAGTGGTGCCTGGCACACAGAAGACTCCGATAAAGACCAGCTCTTCCTTTTACTATGCTTAGGGCAGACACTCAATGCGTGTTCAGTGAATGAATGAAGAATGACCAACTGAATGAAAAGTCCAGTAGTAAATAAAACAAGTAATTAACAATTTTGAAAAGTGTAGTAAGAAATGAAAAGCTCAAGTAGCACTGAGGTAAAGATTTAAGAGGCAGGGTCTGTCTATACATATCCAGCAATTTGTTTCAGGAGGTTAACATGTTTCTCAAAGGTTTTTAACTGTTTAATCTGATGAAATGATTTGATTACCATTATTCCACTTATATTAGTGATATTTATTAAAGCCTAAGCCAGGGAGAATCTTAGAAGGAAAAGTGTAGAGGTGGAAGAAGCATATTAAAACAAGAATGTTCCTGTTGGGAGATTTTCAGACTTTTAACCTTTGCAGGGAATCCTATGCCCTCCCCATCACATCCGACATCCTTCCCATCCCCGTGGCACGGCACCCCGTTGACAGAGTAAACTCTGGACTCAAGCTTCCTACCTTTGCGCCTCAGTTCTGCCCTGATTAGCTGTGTGACCTGGGCAAGGTACACAACCTCTCTGAGCCTGAATTTACTCAGGAAAAGATAAGAGATTGCGATAGTGTAAGATACGCTACTACACTTGCAGGATTCTCGTGAGGACCCAATGACTAATGCACTTAGAAGAGAGGCTAGCATGTCGTAAGTACTTGGTAAAATTTGGTTGTGATGATGATGATGGCCGCTTTGAAAAAGCTCTAAGATGATCAAAACATGGAAACACGCAAAATGCCTTGGTAGGGGAGCTGGTCCCTGGTCCCTACACTTCCTACCTTATTGCTTCAGGAGTGGGATTATCATGGGCTCTTTTTCCTGCAATGGGGACACTATGTGCACTGAGTCTCTAGTTCAGCGACGTCCAATAGAAGTTTCTGTGATGTTGGAAAGGTCCTATCTCTGCGGAATCCAACGCAGGAACCACTAGCCACATCTAGCTATTGAGTATTTGAAAAGAGGCGAGTGATACTAAGGAACTGAAGCTCTAGTTTTATTCAATTTAAATTCATTTAAATTTAAACAGCTTTGCATGGCTAGTGGTTACTATACTGGAACTAGCACTACTAGTTCCTTAGTCTTTGTATCATAAAGGTAAGGTTTCCCTTCTTTTTCCCTTAAATAAAGAGAAGCTGGTGTCAGACCAGACCAGACTGCTGTGGCAGCCAGTTAACTGGGATTCAGAAAAGACCTGGGTATTGAAATGAACAAGTGAAGCACATGCATTTGTTCAGACTAACCCCCCATATTAGGAGAGGGGGCTGTTTTTAAACTTGAGCCCCCAGCTTATTACCTGTGGTCAGGAGCAACTGCACCCCCTTTGGCTGGGAGAAAACTCCCGGGCAACTGCGTGTAAACAGTTTGACAAGCCCTGAGGGCTGGACGTGTTTTTTTTTTTTCTTTTTTGCGGTACGCGGGCCTCTCACTGTGGTGGACTCTCCCGTTGCGGAGCACAGGCTCCGGACGCGCAGGCTCAGCAGCCATGGTTCACGGGCCCAGCCGCTCCGCGGCATGTGGGATCTTCCCGGACCGGGGCACGAACTCGTGTCCCCTTCGTCGGCAGGCAGACTCTCAACCACTGCGCCACCAGGGAAGCCCTGTTTTTTGTTTTTTTTTTTTGGCTGGACGTGTTTAACAGCCCTTTAGCTGGTGTGGTTTAGGATTTGCCCTGCTGCCTCTCCCCGGGTAGGACACCTGTCAAATCCTGCCTCACCTTGCTCCTGCACACTTGTGGTTAATTTGCTATTCCCAAGCCTCTTGAGAGGAGCTGGCCACCTTGCTAAGTGGAAGATGATCATTATATTTGGATGCTCAGCACCTTCCCTTGGCTGCCTCTCCAAAGCCTGAGAGTTCCACAGGCTGGCCACATCTGACTTCTGAAATCCATTCATTTCGGCAAATTGCAGAGGGGTCCAGCATCTCATGAGGTAAGAGTAGAGGCCCTGCAAGGCTCAATCCAGCCCCCAGAGCCTGAGAAATATTTCTTAGGCACCTATTATGTGCTAAGCTCTACCAGAGAGACAAAAATCAACAAAAGGCTTATTTCTTGCCCTTATGTAACTGAAAATGGGGGGTGGAGTAGGTTGGGGAAATGAATGACAACACAGTATCTTGTTATTCACGTGATGCTCCATGGACCAGAAGCATCAGCACCACCTGGGAGCTTATTAGAAATGAAGCATTTCAGGCCCCACCCCAGACCTAATGAATAGAATCTGCATATTAATGAGGTCCCAGGGGATTCAAATGTACGTTAAAATTTGAGAAGGCCTGCTATAGCATACACCTAGGTTATAAGCACCATGACAGAATAATAATGGCCATTATCTATAAAGAGACTAATGCATGATGGATTTTAAGTGCTTTCTATATATTAACACATAATAGCTTCACAACAGCCCTCTGAAGCAGATTCTATGATAGCTCCCATTTTACAGATAAGAAAACCCGAGGCTCAGAGTGGTTAAGTAACCTGTTCAAGGTCACAGAGCTAGTAAGTGTTAGAACCAAGATATAAACTCTGGCTCCACAATAAAAAATATCCAGAGATATAATTAATGCACTGTGAAGGTCCTTAGCTTTACCTAAATAGCTTCCAAATAGCATTTTCCTACTAGTAGCAACTAGACTTAATCATCTCATCTGTAGACGAAGGCATTTCTACCTCACAAAGTTGAGTGTAAGGATTAAATTAAACTCTGAAAGTAAAGTAGCTCACATAGCACATGGCACATAGTAGGTGCATCAAATGTTCATTACCTTCCTTCAGGCATCCTTATGCCTCCATCAAGGGAGGGCTTACAAGGAATCAGACGCAGTTTTGGTCTCTTCACCTCCCTTCTCAGAATCCTTTCCAGCTCCTCACTCCTTATAGGAGAAAGTCCTGACACCTTGGCGGGTCTCTCAACCTTCTTTCCTGTCTAATTTGTTGCTCTACCCAACACCTCTTCAGAACAAGGTCTCGCTTTCTGTTTTCTCACCTTCCTGCCCTCCATGGTATGCATTCTGTTCCCTTAGCAGAGAGCTTCCTTCCCTATAGCCATGCAGCATTCATTTGATGTCTTTGATACTCCCAGACCTGCCCAAGTGTACAACTTACTTAACCTCACTGCACCTCAGTTTCCTCATTTGTGAAATGAGGAGAGGTGAGGCTAGCTTCTGCCTCAAGGGGTACTGTGATGATTGAATTAGTTAATACACACGACGTATAGAGCAGGACCTGCCACATACTAAGTGTTGATCAAAACCTCTTATAATGTCTAAGAGGAGGTCAACCTGGTTTAAAGAAGTAAATAATAACCCCTGCCGTTGACGGATCACCTGCTAAGTGTCAGTGATTGTGTGTGGCACTTACATAAGTTAGTTCATTAGTCATTGAAACAGCTCCATGAAGTAGGAATGATTATTTTTTGTGTACAGTTAAGAAAACTGAGGCCTGAAGCATGTGATCAGTAGAGCCAGTGGCAATCTAAGGGCTGTCTGAGTTGACACTGGCAACGTGGCTCTTTGGGCCGAAAGCCAGAACATATAGGTTTCAGACCCAGCTCTGTTCATTTCCGCAAGCATTTATTAAGCACTTACTATATGCTATCCACTGAGCTAGAGCCTGGACACTCAGTGCATCCTGAGGTTGTAGGAAAGGGATCTTGGAGGAGGTGATGCCTAAAATGAGTCTTGAAGGATGAACGGATGGGGGTAGTGAGATGACGGAGCAGAGGGGAGGCAGTGGTCCAAGAAGAGGGCAAAGCATGTGCAAGGCATTGTGGCACTGCCTTGCAAATCCACTGAAAATATGCTTATGACTCCAGAAAAGTCCACTCATCCCTCTAGGCCTCAGTTTTATCATCTTCGACAGGAATGAAGCATGTTTGACATGCCTGTTCTCAGCTTTTCTGTTGACTTTAAATTCCATATCCAATGATGGAACAGTCCTTATTTTGTGAAACAGCCAAACACTTTTTGAATATACACAGAAAACTAAGATTGGAAGGAAATACCCCATATGGTCTCAGTGCTTATTCCTGGATGCAGAGACTATGGGTGACTCAAAGTTTCTTCTTTAAAGTTTTTGTGTACTTATATTTTATTTAATAAGTATATTAGTTTTATATCTTGTAAACATTCATAAAGATTATAAAAAGATTCTAGAGATTAGGGATGAGGCTTTCAAATATTATTTCTTTAAAATCATAGTCCATGGACAGCAAGACAGACTAGTGAAGACAAGCACAGAGCAGGGCCTGATGCCAGGAGTTCAGACACTAGTTCTGCAACGTTAGCTGCATGACCTTGGCAAGTTAATCAACTCCAGTTAAGTTAATGTAACCAAAAAAAAAAAAAAAAAACCCAACAAACTTTCAAGAAACATAGTTACCTTCCCTCAATGCAAGCTACTTTGATTTATTTTATTATTCAATTCTACTTAATTTTTTTAGAAATGCAGGTTATAACCCACAGCATCAGGGGAAAGGGCTAAATAGTATTTTCAGCCTCGTGGGCCATTTGGTCTCTGTCACAACTAACCACAAGTGCAAAAACAGCCATAAATAATATGTAAACAAGTGGGTATGGCTGTGTTCCAATAAAACTTTATAAAAACAGACAGTAGGCCAGGCTTGGTCTGTGGGGTATTGTTTGCCAATCTCTGCACTGCATTGGTTTAATGGCCCATTAATGGGCTGTAACCTACAGTTTGAAAAATATTGGGATTAGAGTTGCTTTTACCTGGCCAGATGAAATAAATTGCAGCAACGCTCATGTCACAAATAGATCATGTTTTAAAACTTTGTTTCTTCACAAATAGATCATGTTTTAAAACTTTGTTTCTTAAGTTAATTATTTAGAACTCAACATGCATTTTGTTTTTCATTAGAACCATTTATATAATGGTTGGAATTCCAGGCCAGCCCACAAAAGCCCACAAGTAGCCCTGCAGAAAACAGGTCTAATATATGGTTCTCCCACTCTGGGTTGTCCCCATTCATACATTGACTATGAATTTCTCCAGGACCCACTAGCACTGGGTGGACATTTTAGGGGACTTTTGTGCCAGATGTGATCACTGCCCTCAAGAAGGTGAGAAAGTAGCATTCTTCCTCTGCTGCTTAAGATGTCAGGAAAAAACAGTCCTCTCGTCTCCTCCTTCTTGCTGTTGAGGTTCCTAGGGTGTCAGCCCAAGCAGTCTTTATGTTGGGGAGTATTCACTGTGGTGTGTAAGCCAATCAGTTGTGAGCTGTGTGGCTAATAATGGTCAGAAGTACTGAACTGTGCAAATGATTCACTTGTGTGTTATTTATTTTAAAAAAGAGTAAAGTAGAAGAGTGTAGTGAACCTTTGTCAACTTTTTTGGGTGCTTGGAACCACTGATGACCTTACCGTTTGGAGAATTTCCCATATTATTGTTCCATAGTTCAACAAGGTAGAAATTCACCTTTCCAGACACCCCTGCTACTAGGGTGCAGGGATGTGACCCAGGCTCCACTGATTTAGAAGCAAGTGGTGTGACATAGATGGAACATGACAAGAGTGGTAGCAGAGACATTCAGTTTTCAGGGGTAATGGTGACAGAGGTCCTGCTGGGAGTGGCCAAAGTTCAGCCTCAGTGGTATAAAGTCCACTGTCTATGGCTCTGAGCAATCCTGGGGTGCAACTTGGGCACTGCTCCAGGTTGTGTGGGCTCAAAGCCTGCTTCTCCAGCTTCAATGCCCTCCAGAAGTCTTCTTAAGCCCTACTAAACATTTAGACTCGTGGGACCATCATAGGCCACACTTGTCCCTCATGACAACATCAGACGTTCCTTTTACTGGGAGTCTTTATAACGATTCACCCAGCCGTCTCAGAGCTACCTTCTGCCCCAGTGACACTCAGGTGCAAGGAGATAAGACCCAGTTAGGTGGTTGTGAGAACTTCCCTGCTTTATGAACCCCAATATCTCTTGTAACAACTCCACAGAAGTAGTTTTCAAGGTCCCTGCAAGGGACATTGCCAGTTATAAGGATCAGTGAATTCAAGGAAGCCCAAAGCTCTGGAAGTACTATACCAAGTACTATAAATACTTGGTATTTATACCAAGTATCTATAGTACTACAAGGCCAGATCTAATGTACCAACCTAGGGTCATTCTGACCATAAGCAATGTTGCTTAGTAACACAGTTGATATTGTAATTCTTATCATGTTTCCAGGGAAACAGAGCTAGAAAATTAACCCAATGTCAGGTTCTCATGCAGGAGTGACAAGGATTTATTAACCCTCTTCCTACATTGGGCCTCCCAGAGGTTTTCTTTCTGCTCAGCAGGTTCAACTCTTGCAACTAAGCATTCTTACTAGTAGTGCTGCTTGTATCAAGGATACCTCTGCTCACTTGTGTTGTGATATACATTCCTTGATGGGAAAGAAAGGGGAAGGGTTATAATTAGAAGGCTGGAAATTTTGCATAACCCTGGGTATGTCTGTTGGAGTGTGTTAAAATTTGGATATCACCTGTCACATATTGATGTGCTGGGGTGATCTTTTGGGAGGGTTTCTTAGAAGATGTATTTGGGTACCATTAACTTCTAATATCTGGTATGTTTTCTTTATTAACTCTATTTCCTCAAGTGTAAATTCTTCCATTTGTTAAGACTGTTCTGTTTCTCCCATTCATTTTCCTCAAATAGTTGGTGATTGGATACTCATGTTTGTGGTTGAGATTTCCCTGGTAGACACAGGGAAACAGATGTCTGCCACATCTGTTTACACAGCTCTGTTACAAAAGGGGCGAAAGCTGCCACTGCCTAGATGTAAATTCTGGTTTGTTTCCCATGAGACTCGGGGAGAGTAAAACTACCTAATTGTCTAGTCTTCTAGGTGAAGCTGATCTCTGTTCCTCTCGGGCACTATCAGTTACTGCGGGCAACAAAACACTCCTATTTATCCTACTCCTTTTAATTTTATGATGACAAATTACTGAAATCATTCATGGCCAAACACATCTAGGAATCACTAGTCTTTCCAGTAATGATTTGGGGCAGGGAAATTTTGTCATAGATTTAAGATGATTCTATTAAAAAATAGTAGTAGCTTCACATGACCCCCATCCTCAAAACTGAGGTGTTTACATTTATCACTACTATTTGTAAAATGAATATAGCCTAATCATAATCATATAAGATTTATCTGAGTTTTTTTTTTTTCCCTAAATAAAGTATCTGAGGGACTGAAAGATTTCAGAAGCTCAAAAAATAGTAGCCAAAGTCCTGGAACAACTTAAACTACAGAAATTTTATACTGGTACTGAGCTTCTTCAAAACCCCACAATGAAAAATGAAGCTATCCAAAACCAATGTAGCAACTGGAAAGCTATGCCCACATGAAAGAGTCAAATGGTATACGGAGGCCTAGTTCCAAGTACTCCAGCCAAGAAAGGCTCTTCTGACAAGCAGAGATGGTTTGAGGCACAACACAATCCGTATTTCAGTCAACAAATATGTTCCAGGCCTTCTGCTCGGCGTGGACAAAAAGCACACAATATTCAGCTCCTGTTCTTGAAGAGTTTATGGAAAACCATATAAACACCATGGCCTTACTTGACTTTGCCAGACAGAGATAGAGAGTCAAGGAAATGTTTTTGATTTGGAGGGAAAAAGAAGACAGAAAAAGAGAAAAAAAACCAGCTCCAAATTAGAATCCTACCTCCCACTGGAAACGTCTTGTTTGTAAGTTTTGGTATGAAGCTGCTGTAAACACTTGTCTGGAAACAAGAGTCCTCTCTCCTCTGAAGCCCTTACCTGTGTGTTTTCAGACGCTAATAAATATCAACGCCTAGCCTATCGTGGAACGGGAAGAAACAGCTTTTCGTCTGGAAGGAATCATACACAGGCTCCTTCAGGGACAACGATAATAACATTTGAGAGCCAAAAAATAAAAAGAAGATGTATTATATCAGCTCCTTTTTGGTGGGGGTGAGGGGAGATCCCCTTGTGCCAGGCATGGCACTGGATATCTTAGCTACAGTATCTAATTAATTGCTTACACCAGTCCCAAGAGGCTGGTTTTGTTCTCATTTCACAGTTGAGGAGAAGAGTTTCAGTAGGGGTGAAATGACTCATTCAAGGTCCCAGAACTAGAAGAAGCAGAGCTGGGATCCAAACCCAAAGGTCGATCTGACTCCCAAATCCATACTCTTTCCAGAGGACCAAAGTGAACAGAACTCAAAACATGACAAGTGTTTTCTGTTTTGTGTCGTCCCCTGAAAATTCAGCCAAGGAGGAATGGAAAGACCAAGATAATTGACTCTGACAAATTCTAGGACATGTTCTCTTTACTCAGCTCCCCCTTGCAGCTCATGCCTCTTTAAAACTTGTCCCAGAAAGTTTGGAATCCTTAGATGATCTCCCTAGACTTACAGCCACTTCAACTACACTCTGAATCCTGAAATAGATTCCGGAAGGGAAGATGGAAACTACATAACAGAAAATATAACAGGAGCCATGCAACTGTGTTGAGTTGGGGGCAGGGGGTATGTCACACGATGAGATGCATATTTTAGAAGTTTCAGTCTGGTGGCCATGAGGATGGAGCTGGTCAGAGAATATTAAGCCTCCCGTCCAGGGAGACCACTTAGAAATCAAATGCAGTAATAGCAGTAAGAGGAAACGAGGGACTGAACCATGCAGTGAGGCAGCCATCTGGGGAGGAAGGATTAGAGGAATGGGAGACGGCACAGAAGTTGCATCGGTGAGACCTACTGACCAGCTGGCTGTAGGAAGGAGGGAAGGAGAGGAAGGAGTGTGGAGTGAGTCCCAGTTTTCTGACCGAGGTGACCGGGTTGATGGTGATGCCATTCTTAGAGACTGGGGGCGGGGGGGAAAGGAGGAACAGTCGGTTTGGGGGGAAAGATGTTGGCTTTAGTTTTGAGGTGGTTGTGGGCACTCCTGATGGAAATGTTCCATAGGCAGTTGGATCAACGGATTTGTCCCTTCTTTCATCCTACAAATATTTACTGACTTTGTGATATATACCAGATGTTGAGCTTGGCATTAGGTGTGGCGTGACAACAAAAACAGATGTGTTCTGTGCCCTCATGAAGCTCACAGGCAATAAACACACACACACACACACACACACATTTGTTGTGTTGGGCAGAGAGAATAACGTGCCCTGAGAAGAACCAGCCTGAGAGTGTGAGCCTTGACAGTGGAAACTGGAAGGCTGAGGTGGATCAGGTTCTGGAGCTCAGAGGTGGTGACGTCTGGCTGGAGATGGAGGGGGTGTCATCTGCATAGAGGCGGGAATTGAAGAGTGGCGGGGTAGGTGAGTCAGAGAAACTGCCCTATTCTACAGGCTGCTGGGGTAGGGATGGGGGCTGAAGAACTAGGTACCCCAAAGGCCAAGGCCAATAGTTTCCATCCTCCCAGCCATCACGATTCATACTCATAGAAAGCAACGTCTTGGTGTGTCTGACTGAGGTTGTTTTCTGCCCAGGGACCACGGGCACGTTGCCACCTCTGCACTTTGGGCATATTTGGCACGTGAAAATATGCACACGGCACCCACTGATTTGGCCTGGATGGCGGGAGACATGAGTAATCCTCTGATTAAGTTAATTCCAGACTGGATTGAAATATTGATGCTAACTTGGGATTAAAAAAAAAAAAAGAGTCAACTTCTGTCTCGCTCATCCTCCATCCTCTACTCTAAACTGAAAGCCAAGAGACATGGTTTAGGAGCCCAATTGAGCCCGACCCATCCTGGCAGAAACAGAGCATCCAGTGAGTGTTTTAAAACCACTTGGAACCATTTAACAGAGGAAAGTGCATTGAGCCCAAACTGGGAGTTGTTCAGCTATTTGCGGATAAGATCTCCAACAACAATAATAAAAGGGAACATTTATTGAGCACTTACTACGTGCTGGGCACTGTTCAATGCATTCGATCTTCAAACAGCCTTATGAAGGATTTATTCTTAGGACCTCTATTTTGTAGATGAAGAAACTGAGGCACGGGGAGGTTAAAGGCACTTTTCCAAGACACCATGGCTTTTAATTGGAAGAGCCTGGATTTGAACCCAGAAGTCTGGATCACAGAGCCTGTTCTTTAACCACTCGATAAACAGCGTCACCACTGCAGTAGTTAGAGTGAACAAGCCTGTGTACACAGGAGGAGGGGCCTGATTTGTGAGATGCTGGGGGGAGATGTTCCCTTAGGAACAGGTCCACATCTCTGTGGACCTGTACCCAGGGGAAGAGGGGACACCTCCAGGCAGCCTCCTTTCCTGATGGTGGTTTGGATTCCTTGCCTCTGAGAGGGTGAAACCATCCTCAGAAAATCTTGGGATTTTCCAGGTAGAAGGCAACCTGGAAAGCGATTAGTGCAGCTACTTGTTTACAGATACGGAGGCTGAGGCATGGCGACATGGACGGATGGCGCTAGGGAGCAGCAGAAGCCAGGTCAGAGGGAGCTTCCTCTTCCAGGGAGCCCTCCCTTCCTTCTCTGCCATGAGGATTCTGCTTCATGGGAACTGCTATGCTGTCTTCTGCCCACATGAGAGGCCCACTTCTGGCTGAGCAAGTGTTATGGTTTCCCCCTGGAATCCCCAGGGCAGACAGGGTGAAATGAAGATAAAACATCTCCCACCCAAGGAGCTGGTATCCCCCTAAGCTGCCTTCACAAGGAAGCCCCCTTGCACTGCAGAGGCCTCATCTCTCCAGATTTGCAGACCCTCTCTTCTGACCCAGGCCACTTTTATCCCAAACTAGGCCAGCCCTATGCAAACCCATTTCAAAGATTCCACCCAGGTCTCTGATAACCCCTCAAGGTCATCTAGACCCCTCCAGTGAGTTTCTGGAAACTGGGCAGTTCTGACCCCCAGCATCCCTCTCCTCCCCCACTCCTGTACCACCCTGGAGGCAATACCTACTCACCATAAGGTGGTGTTGGCCAGAAGGGAGCCCCTCTCTTTGGCCATCCAAAGCCAGCACAAGTCTTACCTTTCCACCTGGAGGTTGACTTTGGAGGGCTCCACGTTGGGATTTTCCCATTCCATCTGCGGGCAGTGCATGAAATAGCAAAGGGTGTACAGGGCCTCGGGCTCCCAGTAGAGCGCCCCCTGCTTGTGGTGCAGGGGGGTGCCGTTGCCATGGTGCTTGGCGTTGAGGGGCTGCAAGTGATGCATTGCTCGGGACACCAGGTCACCTGTGGACAGAAGTAACATTTCAGATCCTTCAGGCAGCCAAAGCTTGCAGAGAAGATGTGCCTGGAGATCTCGGCAGAGATTTCCATCCTGAGATTCCCTCATTCAATGGGAGTGGTCCCATGAGACACACATGAGACACACATCAAGCAGACAGGAAAGCATTTGTTCATTCACCACACGACTGTCAAGGGCTTTCCAGGTCTGGGGTGCTGTTTCAGGCACAGAGGGCTGCTAAGATAACTCCAGTCCTGCCCTTCTGGGACCCCTTGTTTCTAACAAGGCACAGAAAGCCCTTTGTATGTGTCTGCCTCCGGCCTCCCTCACCTTGGGACACACCCTCTGTCACATCCTCTGCTGTAACCAGTACTGCCTTCTTTGCAGTCACGAGAACTGTCACTTGCCTTTAAGCCTGGGCATACACTATTCCATCCATCCAGAACATTCTCTCTCTCCTCTTTTCCAGGCTAACTCCTACTGATTATCCAGGTATCGGCTTATATACTAATTTCTCCAGGAAGCCATCCTGGAATCTCCCGCACTCCCCTGTGTCTCATATCACACTGTACTTTCTTGGGTACAGCATTTAGAGCACTGTGTCTTTTTCTCTGTCAGTCGTTCCCAACAACAGCGACTCAGTCCTAAATGACACTTGTTATGCGATAGCACTAATTCATTTGATTCTCACAATACCCTATAAAGTAGGTACCTTTATAAACCCATTTTACAGATGAGGAAACAGAGGCTCAAAGAGGTTAAATAACTTCTCAGGGGTGCACAGCTATGAGCAGCAGAGGGAGGATTTGACCCCGGCAGTCTGGCTCCAGAATCCATGCACTTAACTGTGCTCCTTGAGGGGCATGTTTTACTTGTCTCAACGCTGGCAAACCTTGAGAACACTCTGGTCTTTCTCACGCTTTCTCAGAAGGAAACCAGCCTTCTCCTTAATCAAACCAAAGCTGCAGGCTCCCAGATTGGCCATGGAGGGAAGATCCTCCTGTGGGATGCTGGCTGGGCCTGAAGCCCCGACTTTTCTTGGCTAAGATGGTGTTTCTCAAACTTGGATTGCTTGTAAGCGACCTTCGTGAGTGTAGCTGAATCCAAACACCACCCGTACCATTATTTACTTAATCTTCAATGGACTCCCTTTGTTTTTAAAAATACATATATCTAAAAAGGAAACATGTCACTGCCATAAACGGAAAATCAGTATCACCTGCCATAAACAGAAGGTCATTGTGAAAGTTAACCTGATGAAAAGGAAACAGCGTAATCAATTTATAGCTGAATTCTGGTCCTGCTTTCTACTCTTATAAATAATGAGTGAGAGCGTTGTTAGGGGCTCATATCAAGTGGAGCCTTTCTTCTGAAAGTAATTAGCATTAAAATAGAATTTAAAAGAGTCACTCCCATGACCAATGTTATTTAAGGCACTGCCCCTGTCCCGCTGGAAATCATCTCATGCACAGTGGGAGGTGTTGCACACTTGGGGAGACGCTCCTCTAAGATACCTGTGATGGTGAATTTTATGTGGCAACTGGGCTAGGCTATGGTGCCCAGTTGGCTGGTCAAACACTAGACTAGATATTGCTGTGAAGCTATTTTTTACATGGGATCAACATTTAAGTCAGTAGATTTTCAGTAAAGCAGATTACCCTCCATAATGTGGGTGGGTCTCATCCAGTCAGTTGAAGGAAGGCCTTAGGAGAAAAGATAGAGGACCTTGAAGAGGAAGGAATTCTGCCTTCAGACTCATGACTGAAACATCAACTCCTACTGGAGTTTAAAGCCCCCATTCCCAATCCTTCATTGCCCAGCTGAAACCAAGCCTGCAGAGCCCACCAGTTCTCTGCCATCCAGCTGTACTTTTTAACATGACACTTTCTACCTAAAATCCAAACCCAAGAAAGTGAGGCTCAGTGAGAGGCAGGAGTTTCTCCTCTGAAGGCCCAGGACCTGCCTTCTAGGTTCCCATTTCCTATCTGAGGAAAAGGGCCACTTCTTCAAAAGAAGATTGACAAGAGGACCATTCACCCCCTCTGTGGGAGTGAGACTATGGAGATGAGGTCTCACCTGAGGGTGGAAATGGCAAATATTCCCCTTTCTCTTCCATGCCCATGGCAGACATGCTTAGTCAATCACAGAGCCCGTATCCACTAAGTGTAGATGCAGCCTTAAAAATCCTTCTTGAGGCAAGATTCCAAGTGTCCACTATTTCTGATAGGAGTTGTCAGAGGAAAGGAAACTTCTATGTTGCCAGAGTCCTAAGGCCTCATCGAGACGACCTAACCAGAGTACAATCCACTAAGCTTAATATCTGAACAGTGATGCAGGAGTTAAACAGATAGCAGTGGGGCGGGGTGGGGGGGAAGGTTTGCTTCCCTACACCCCTCTGCCTCTTATCAAGCCTAACCTAGAGTCTGACCCTCCTTCTCTCCATTTGCCACAGCAGGAAAATATATGCAAGAACCTCAAAAAAGAATCAGAGGAGGAAATTCTCTTTGAGTGGCAGGTGGGCAGGGAAGATCCCCAGGGGACCTGCACATGGAAAATGTGGAGAAACATGGCTCTACATGAAGAGTCCCAGCTGCCATTCATTGAGCGCCTACCCTATACCAGGCACTGTGAAAAAGCACCTCACGTGCATTGTTTCTATTCCTCACAGGCTCTATAGGGTATGTTTATATTATTTTAGCTTTAGAGCAGTGATCTGCAACCAGGGTGATTTTGCCTCCCAGGGGATGTCTGGCAATATCTGGAGATATTTCTGGTGCCATGTCCGGGGGGCTGTTACTACATCTAATGGGTAGAGGGAAGAAATGTTCTTAAACATCCTACAATGCACAGATCAGTCCCCACAAGAAAGAATTTAGCCCAAATGTCAATAATGCCCAGGTTGAGAAATACTGTTTTACAGATGAGGAAACTGAGGCTCAAGGTCACAAGGCAGAGATAAGATTCCAACCCAGGTCTGTCTGACTCTAATGTCTGTGCTCATCGTCCTACACTGACCTGAGTCCTTCTTTCAGAGACATCCTGCTGCATCTGTGGCCAACTCCAAGTCTATGATGGGGCCATTTGTCATTATGTAGCCAAGGTGTTCACGTATGCTCCTTTCCCTTGATCCAGTAATTCCATTTCTGGGACTCTGTCCCAGTGTTAGAATCCAAAATGCAGCAAAATCTTCATGCACAAGGATTTTCACCCAAACCTTATTTACAGGGTCCAAAATTTGACAAAGAAACAAATGTTTGAAAATCAGAGCGTGGTTAAATAAACTCTGGTATGTGATAAAACTTATGCAGTTACTAAAAATGTTTACATAGAATGGCAATAAATGATGAAAAGCTTTGTGTTAAAATGGTAAGTGGGGAAAAAAGTGAAATTCAAAACTGCATACAGTGTGATCAGGATTATGTTATTAAAAAATATGCTCTGAGTAAATACCAGGAGAAAAAAAAAGCAAAATGTTGACCAGGGATTTCTGTGCCTAGCGGGATTGTGGGTGACGTTCCCTCCCAACTTTCCTGTCATTTCTGAATTTTGAATTATGCCATGTGCTATTTGGTATTATCGGAATAATAAGCTCACCGAGGTGGTGTTTAAATTTCTTGTACCTTCCATCTAGGGTCAGGCTGGGGTACACTTAATCTGTTACAATATTGCTTCTGTTTTATGTTTTAGTTTTTTGGCCAGGAGGCATGTGGGATTTTAGCTCCCCGACCAGGAATTGAACCTGCACCCCCTGCATTGGAAGGCAAAGTCTTAACCACTGGACCACCAGGGAAGTTCCCCTCTGTCTTTCTTGAAAGCACTCATAAAAAAGCTCAAAATAAGGGCTTCCCTGGTGGTGCAGTGGTTGAGAGTCCGCCTGCTGATGCAGGGGACACGGGTTCGTGACCTGGTCCGGGAAGATCCCACATGCTGCGGAGAGGCTGGGCCCGTGGGCCATGGCCGCTGAGCCTGTGCGTCCGGAGCCTGTGCTCCGCGGTGGGAGAGGCCACAGCAGTGAGAGGCCCGTGTACAGCAAAAAAAAAAAAAAAAAAAAAAAAAAAGCTCAAAATAAGAAAATCAAAATGGGGTGGAGATGAGAAGAGGATCCATGTTTTGGGGCAGTGCATCACCCCTCAAGTTCCCCAAGACCCTGGGAAGGCTTTGGCCTTAATTGGGCTAACCATCTCCTCAGGGCATCGTTCAGCTCACCCTGCACTTCCAGGTTCCCTGCTTTTGCTTTTGCTCTTGTTGTTTTCTCATCTTAGAGTGCCCCCCCCACCCTGCTTCATCCTCTCAACTACTGACGACCTTCAAGGCTGTGATCAAATGCCACTTCTTCCCTGGAGCCCTCCAGGATGTCACAGATCAGAATCAACTTCCCATTCCCCTGTGTACACACAGCACCTACTAATAAAGTCTAACATGTTACTTGTTTAACTCAGACGTGTTTTAAGTGCCCACACATCTACTTCCTCTACTGAGCTTCACAGGCAGAGACATGACTCATTCATTGTCCTGTTCTTGGAGGAGCAGTGTAGTGTAGTGTAGTGGTTAGGGACAAGCTCTCTGGAGTCAGACTGTCTGAGTCTGAGTCTCCAACCTGCCACTGACTAGCTGCATGATCTTGGGTGAGTTTACTTCTTTGTATACAGGGATGATTATGACCTTTGTGAATTTGTTGTGTGGATTAAACTGATAACATGTATAAAGTACCCAGCATTGGTTTCTTCATTTGAAAAATGGAGATAATAATAGTGCCTAACTCATAATATGAAATGAAGCAATCACAAATCACTTAAAGCACCTGGAATAGGGTCTGGCACATCCTAAGTGTATATAGTAAGTATTCAGCACTATTTCTTTTACTTTGTATCATCCCATCATCATCATCACCACCATCATCATCTTCATCATCACCATCATCTTTTCCATCATCATGACCACCATCATCATCACTTTCATTATCATCTTCATCATCATCACCATCATTTCTATCTTCATCATTATCACTATCATCATCACCACATCATTATCATCATCATCATTGTTATCAGCCGAGTCTTTGGATCAGAGGCCGAAAGGATGTCTCTGATGAGGGCTGGCCATAGGAGATGGAATTGGCACAGGGATTCTGTAATCACAAGCTCCGTTTCAAATCCCACTCTATGTATGTGCTATCTGCTGCTTCACCTGTCAGCGTCATGAACCCCAAACAACAAATCCACTTGTCACTAGCTGCACTGAGTTTGGGTGTCTGGAGTTTGGGTCTAGGAACCTACTTGAGAACCCGCTTATAACCAGGTTTTCCAAATGTCAGCCATTTGGGAATCAGCATCATGAATTTTCACATACCTGTGTGCCGCAGGTACAGTTTATTTACTTAATATTTTTCCTTAAATTGGCGAATTCTTTCACACAATAAATTCATTTTAAAAGGAAACTTCATATCAGTGCCATAAAAGGAAAACCAATATTTTTCTAGTACCTGTGAAAAATTCATAGCAATTAAAAATAGAAAGTGTTTTGCGTATCACCTACAATCATCTCCCATGCAACCCTTTGGGAAACGCTGCTCTAACCTGCCAGGCTCAAGCTATCAGTGTAGCTCCCTCTAAGCCATCTTCCTGCATGCCAGTGTGATCCCCCTGAGACAAAGAGCTGCACATTCCAACATGGGCTCCTTCTGCCAAAACCTATGCTGTGACAGCACCTTCAATTCCTTCGCCGCTCTTCATCCTCGGTCAAAGACCACTTACTATAGTATGTTTTCAAAACCTCACACGACCCTGGGGTAGGAGGTATGATCACCCTCTTTTCACAGATCCCTGGGGATCCGAGTGATCACGTCACTTGCCCTAGGTCACACAGCAAAGATAAGGAAGCCAAGGCACTCCCCAGCATCATAAACTGCAGTTTAACTTGCCTCACTGAAACTCCTCCCCTTGAAAAAAAGAAAGACCATGTATAGCCCAGTACAAAGTAATGAGAGGAGATTTGTTTTAAAGGAGAAGGAGAGCTGGAGAAACAGGGATGGACAAGGGAAGACTGAACTCTGGATCCAGCAGGAAACTTACCATTCATGCATTCATTCATTCATCAAATATTTATTGCATCCTACTATGTGCCAGACATTGTTCTAGGCACTGGGGATACAGTCAATGATGTTAAAAAAAAGTCTGAGCTCTTATGGGGTTTACAGTCTTGGTGAGGTAGACAGAAAATAAACAAATATATAATATGTCAGGTGGTGCTAAGTGCTATGAAGAAAATTAAAGCAGGAAGTGTGTATAGAAAGCAGTGATGCAGGGATGGTTAAGTGAGTGGGGCTGTCATAGGAAGGCCTCTCTGAGGAGGTGACATTTAAGCAGAGGCCTGAATGAAATGAGGGAGGAGCTTTGTAAAAATCAAGGGAAAAGCTTTCTAGGCAGAGGGAGGAGCAAGTGCAAAGGCCCTGTTGTGGAGTGAAACATTCAAGAAATACCAAGAGGCCAGTGGCCACTTGACCACCTGAAAAGGTCACAGTGCATTCTAGGGGCTGGAGGCAGCAGGACCTTCTGAAAAGATCCCATTTGCATTTGAGAGACCCCCTTGTCCAAGCAATAAGGGCTGTTTTTCTTTCTGGTGACACCAAGGGGAGACAACCCAGAAACCTTTTTATGCACAGTTGTAAATTAATGGCCCCATTTTGATGAACTCATTGAGTGGGAACAACAAGTTCACAGTTTAGTGTGAAAAGAAAACAGAAAGAGGCAGTTTTCGATGAAGCCCTCATTTTTTCCCCTTTAAAGAGCAAAAAGCAATGACTCTAATTAATGACTGTCCAATGCAGTTTTAATTGGGAGCTTGGGGGCAAGGCAGGGAATGCCGGGCAGAAGGGCTGCAGCAAGATCTTGGAGGACACAAATGTGGGATTGATGGGGCCAAATGCAGAGTCGAGTTGGTACAGAGGAATGGATAAAGAAGATGTGGTACATATATACAGTGGTATATATTACTCAGCCATAAAAAAGAACAAAATAATGCCATCTGCAGCAACATGGCTGGACCTAGAGACTGTCATATTAAGTGAAGTAAGTCAGACGGAGAAAGACAAATATCATATGAAGTTGCTTATATGTGGAATCTAAAAAAAAGGGTACAAATGAACTTATTTACCAAACAGAAGTAGAGTCACAGATGTAGAAAACAAACTTACGGTTACCAGGGGATAAGGAGGGGAGGGATAAATTGGGAGATTGGGACTGACATACACACACTACTGTATATGAAATAGATAACTAATAAGAACTTGTTATATAGAACAAGGAACTCTACTCAATATTCTGTAATGGCCTATATGGGGAAAGAACCTAAAAAAAAAAAGAGTGGATATATGTATATGTATAACTGATTCACTTTGCTGTACAAATGAAACTAACACAACATGGTAAATCAACTATACCCTGATAAAAATTTAAAAAAAAAAGGAAACCAATAAAATAAACTAAAGTAGCCTTAACTTCTGTTCTCTCAAAAAATAAGTGAGAATAGCCAGAGCCTTTGCTTTCCTTGTGGCCTCAATGGAGGAGAAGGGACAGACCAGCTTCCCCCAGACCTACTCCTGACCTGGTTCAGGTAAGAAGACCTGGTCTGCCCACCGGACTCTAAGCATTGCCTTGAGAATCTCTTCGGGTTCACAGTTAAGAATCACCAGGCTTGTGTCAGTTTGTGGACCTTTGTGGTCTCCTGATTTAGCTTCTCATTCAAATAATTTGACATACAGAGATTCAGCTCTAGTTCTCTGAGTTCAAAATTCAGTTTAATATTTGACGAGAGTTTCATTAAGAGTTCCCCTCCCCTGTAGCATTTTCTTCAGCTTTTGTTTCACGGACTAGTTCACTGTGGGTCCTTCATGTCTTCATTTGACATTCAACAGATATTTCCTAAGCTACAGGTGATGTGTTAGTTGCTTAGAATGCAAAGCTGAACTGGATGCAGAAAAGTAGAAAAAGAAAAACCGTTTGAAATGTGACTCTGCCACTTCCTAGCTGTGTGGCTCTGGGCAAAACATTTATCCTTCCAGGTTTTAGTTTTCTTATCTATGAAATGAGAATAAAAATACCTTTAATATATTTAAAGCACTTGGCATGCAGTAGGTGGTCGGGAAGTAGTGGATATATTTTCACCTCAAGCCATAACAGGCTAGACAGAGAAAGTGTTCTGGACATCACCACTGATCAAGACAGTTCTGGATTCTAATAAGACGCCCTGAGGATAGAAGCAGGGGGAATACAGGCAGAAGTCTCAGCGGGCAGCGGGGTCCTGCCATCTAGGTGCTGGTGAAATACTAGGTAACCTTTGTGAATTCTCACGTCTCCAGTTTAGTTTTGAGGAGAGCATCCCCAGTACATCCTACAGAGCAAACTGCGATCCTCAGACCTGGAAGGAACACAGATCTGACAAACATGATGATCTTACAGAGGCGGACTCTCATTCCCCCTGTATCATATAGAAACACCTGGGCTTCCCCCAGAGACAGGGAGTCACGCCTAGTGTTGAAAGCTCTGCCTTGAGAACTGGACTCACTTTCAGCCATCAGCTCACAGGTGTGGTTGATCTTAGACAAGTTGTTTGTCCCCTTCCTGCCTCCATGCCCACATCTATCTGGATAATAATGGTTACACTGGAAATAGCTCATGTAGATTTTTCATAGATCACCAGGTCAACAGCATCAGGGGCTGCTATTATTATTGTTGGCCATGAAGAAGGCCATAGTCAGGGGCTCTGCCCTCAACCCTGAACAGCCTGGTTCAAGAAGAGCAGGGACGGCTGGGAACAAACTCTTTCCATCTCGCCTTTTCTGGAACAACAGTGGTTTCTGGAATCCACACTGGCAGAGTAACCTTTGCATATGAAGAACAGCTCTCTATGTACACAGAGAGAGCAAGGCTGTATTGATTCAGACCTCAGAGCAAGCCAGTCTAAATTATAGTCAGATCAGAAAAGAAGGCAATTTTATTACCTTCTGTCGCCCATGTGGCTGATCAACGTGCTACTGTGCACACGTTCTACAGGGCTGACTTGATGAACGTAGGGAACCTATTCGTAATTAGCAGCACCCATCTGTGTGCCAACAATTCATATGCGAAAGTCAACATTCAACGAAAATGACAGCACTTAATTTACAGAGCAAACTGTCCTTAGAAACCATTTACGTGGCAAGGCACTCCCGCATGCTGCCTGCTTAGGTGGAGGGCAGATTTGTTTAGCAAATCCTTTCCTCCAAGTGAAGAACCAGATTTGAGCAGGGCCTCAGCCCAGGTGCTAGGAGGGGCCCTTAAAATATCGCCAGACAAACTTTTGAGACCCCAGAGAAAAATGCGTGGGGACCTCTTCCGAGGTTGCGCCCACACAGACATGAACCAACCCTGTAGCCAGATTCAGCCTTTCCAAGGTCACGGGCATGTCTTGGAAATTTGCAGAGTCCCAAACAGTATGGCATTTCTTCTTTGAGATGTTTCCCCAGGGGAGCTGCTTGGACCAGCTACATCTGAATCCCTGGGGAGCTGTTAAAATACAGACCTTTCCTTATTCCAATTGTTGCAGATATCTCAAAATATCCTTCACACACATCACTACCTCAAAATAATGGCTCATCAGAGCTGCTGCTAGATCTTGTTTTACAATGTTCTAATAAAAAAGGCATAGAATTACTGTATCACAGTTGAGGTAAAAATATATTGATAACTGTATTTTAATATAATTAGCTTCCTTTATAAACTTACGCACTTTATTTTTTGCATTTAAAAATATTATTCTGAGGCAGGGTCCATAGGCTTCATCAGATTGCCAAAGGGGTCCATGGCAAAAAGTTTAAGAACAATCGTACAACTGACCAGTGGCTGGAAGACCCTGTAATTGGAGGCGTCTTAGGACTTCAGGGGTTTGATGGGAATGCAAGCACAATTTCCAAATTCAGGTGCCAGGAAAGTAACTCTAGTGACCATAAGGTCCCCCTACGGCTTGAATTGGCTACTGCTTCCCTTTTCAGAGGTGCATGTTGTATACTCAAGGGTGGATGCTTGTCCCGGGTGTACAGGGAATTTTGGGGAAGAGGCACAAGTTGCTTTATGGGTCCTGAATTCTTTCATAGTTCAGAATTTTCTAGAATATCACACCAACTCATAATTTAACATACTCTAGCATTTCTGAGATCGATGCTCCAGTTCCATCCGGAACTAACACATGGCTATGTCATTTGACAATCAATTGGATCATAAGTAAATACAGTTTTATTTTCCTCTGGTTGGTCAGACTCAGAAAGCACAGCCCCGAATTAGGGGATATACAAGCACAGCAATCATTGCTCAAAGTTGGGACACCCCAGCCTTCTTCTCTCCACCTTTCTGCCCCTTTCTCTCCCTCTCTCTCTCTCTCTCCCTCTCTCTCTCTCCCACTGTCTTGCTGTCTCTCTGTCTCTGTCTCTGTCTCTCTCTCTTTCTTTCTTCATATTTCCTGAGGGCCTACTATGTGTCAAGCAGCATTCTTGGTGTTGAGGTTACAACAACAAACAAAACAAATTGTGTACTCTCCATGAAAAAATAGTCTAGTAGTGGGAAACAGACAATTAAAAAAAATTAATGAGTAAACTATAGGGTGTGACTAGGGGAAGGAGGGAGGGGAATGATTGCTAATGGTTTTCAGGTTTCTTGTTGGGGTGATGAAAATGTTCTAAAATTGACTGTGCTTATGCTTGTATAGCTTGGTTAATATACTAAAAGCCACTGAATGATGATACACTTTAAGTAGGTGAACTGGATATGAATTCTATCTCAGTGGAGCTGTTATTGAAAAACAAACAAAAAAATAGAGTATGTCATAGGGTAACAGCTGGGAAGGAAGGTAAAGCAGTGAGGAGGGATTAGGGTCCTCAGGGTGCTATAATTTTAAATAGGGTGGTTAGGGAAAGCTTCATTAAGGGGTAACATTTGGGTGAGACTTGAAGATAACTAGGGAGCAAGCTATGTGGGTATCTGGAGGATGAGAGGGGTGAAGGAACAGTACCTTCAAAGGCCCTAAGGTGTGCCTGCTATGTCCAAGGAACAACAGGGGCCAGTGTGGCTGAGTTATGCGGGCCTTGGGAGAGAGTGGAAGAAGATGTCTGAGGAATACAGGTGGGCGAGCCTGGACGTAATTCTGAGGACTTTGGCTTTTCCTACAGATCAGATGCGGAGCCCGTGGAGGATTCTGAATAGAGGACAGATGTGATCCCACTGTAGAAATCAATAGCATTTGCAGGATTTACTGTGTGCCAGGTACCGTGGTGAACCCCTTCATGGGCATTAGCTTGCTAAATCGCCACAACTATTGAGTATTATCATCTTCTCTATTTTATAGAAAAGGAAATTGAGGCTCAGAAAAGGGTAGGAACTTGACCTACATCAGAGGCCGAGCCAGGAACTTTACCAGTCTGCCTGATTCCAGAGCTGCTGTCTTCACCACGGCCATCAGCACAGGTGTGTGTACACAGCAGGCGCTCAATAAAAGGAATCCCCTGGCTGGTTACAAAGCACTGCCCTAAGGGCAGCTGGTCACTTGGGAACAGACAGGGTAAGAGAACCAGCGTCCACTTACTCAGTTCCGCGATGCTGCCCACGCGGGTGGCCAACAAGGATTGCTCGATGGTCCTCAGCTCGGACTGGCTGAACATGGGCAGCTCTCCCGGTTTGCTGGTCCGCTGCGGGTCTCGGTGAAGGTTCAGGCTGTCTGGCAGGCAGAGTACCCCTATGGTTGGTGGGGAGAGAGAGTGAAAGGAAAATAGATTGTTATTGTTCAGTTAACCAAAGGAGGGGTGCAAAACCTTGCACAGCCTCAAACTGCACCAGGGCTGGTACCACAAAGCCAACATGGGAACCAAGGCTCTGAACCCTCTTAGAAATGATGTCTAGCTCTTTTTTTTTTTTTTTTCTGCTCAGTTTTGCTTTCTTTCTTTTTTTTTTTTTTAACATCTTTATTGGGGTATAATTACTTTACAATGGTGTGTTATGTCTAGCTCTTTTAAAAGGTCTTTTGCTGACTTTAACAAACACGGTGGCATCCGTCTGTATGCACACATTTCCAAAGGACACAAAAGAAAATCATCTCCTCAGACCTGGCAGGGATTCCTTCCACGCAGAGAACCCAGCAGTCACTGTCCCACTCTCTGTCCCAGAGGCAGTTGCCTCCCAGAGCGCCCTGGAGGAAGTCTCTGCTGGGATTCTTTTGAGAGCTTGCTTTACTTGCCCAGCAAATTTAACTCTGTGTGGCTGGGCTGTTATCTGTTAGACAAGGCCCTGGCTTTCTCCATAGAGCTGTATGTCAGGAGGTGAAAAGTCCCCATGGACTTTTGTAACTTGTATGGTGAATACCCATGGGAAATCCCTGGAATCCAATTATTTTCATCCCGTCCTTCCCATTCCATGAACATTTAGCGAGAACTTACTTTGTTGATTATTCAGAAATAATCACTGTTCCCATATCCTCCCCAGCCTCCATAGGCAGAGTGCACTTTCTTGCTCCTTGACTTTGGGCTTGATGAACTTTGGCCAAAGGTATATTAAGAGACATGATGGAACCAAAGGCCTGAAAAGCACCTGTGTGGCTGAACTTGCTCTTTCGTGTTTTTGCCATTGTTATGAGAAAAACACATCCTGGTTAGCCTGCTGGTCTAAGAAAGGTGAGAGACAGACAGAGCCAATGCAGTAACAATCTGCAGCTTAGAGCTGCCCCACAAAAGCAAATGCTAATTTAATTTGTCACTGGGGTTATTTGCTACTCAGCATTATTATGGTGATAACTAACAGATACACCTACCAAGTGTCAATCACTGAGGAGACAATGAACAAGGCAGGCATTGTGCTAAGTTAGGGGCTGAGGATACAGTGATGGACAGAATACACATACTTCCTGTTCTCAGTGGGCTCACAGTCTAAGTGAAGGAGATGGACTGTTACACAGATAACCACAAAGCCAAATGACACATGCTCTATGGTAAGAGAAGATGAGGAATAAAGGGATATCTTAGCAGGGACCTGAACAAAAGTAGTTGTCAATAAGTAGGAAGCACTTATTGAATGCCTACAGTATTCCCAATCCTGCTAGGAGATGGAAAAGAAGCAGAAGACGTATTCAAGTATAAACTCACTGGAGAAACAAGACTGCCAGTGACAAAACAACTGAGGTACAATAAAGCAGTATCAATATACAGGTGCTGAATTATTTAAGCCAACTGTCAGGGTGAGGGGACAGACAGAACATAAAGGTCGAAGTTCAAGTCCACAAAGCACAGAGCTGATCTCCCTGTGCTATGTGGCTGCTTCCCACTAGCTATCTATTTTACGTTTGGTAGTGCTTTGTGACCACCTAGAGGGGTGGGATAGGGAGTGTGGGAGGGAGGGAGACGCAAGAGGGAAGAGATATGGGATCATATGTATATGTATAACTGATTCACTTTGTTATAAAGCAGAAACTAACACACCATTGTAAAGCAATTATACTCCAATAAAGATGTTTAAAAAAAAAAATTCAAGTCTACTTCTCACCCTGCTCGAAACACAAAAGCTCAGCAAACAAAGCGTCCTCTGGGATGAAGTGAGAGAGTAGCACTGACATGTATACACTACCAAATGTAAAATAGACAGCTAGTGGGAAGCAGCTGCACAGCACAGGGAGATCAGCTTGGTGCTTTGTGTCCACCTAGAGGGGTGGGATAGGGAGGGTGGGAGGGAGACCTAAGAGGGAGGGGACATGGGGATATATGTGTACGTATAGCTGATTCGCTTTGTTATATAGCAGAAACTAACACAACATTGGAAAGCAATTATACTCCAATAAAGATGGTAAAAAAAACAACCAGAGGCTTCTCCTTTGAAGATGGGCAGGCGTGAGGTGGCACCCAACACACACCTCCTCTGGGCCCTGCTGCCTAGTTAGTGGCTCCAGCCACACTGAACCAGTCACTTGTTCTGAATGTTTCACCTTCACACCTAACAGGCTGACACGGTGGAGAAGGCAACCATAGTAGATTTTTTTTTTCAATGAATAATGAATAAATGGATGAACAATGCACATGACCATTAGATGTTAATGTTCCTATAATCAGGAAGCTGTTCAAGTTACTGAGATTGTTCTCTAACCATTGTTTTTCAAAAATTTTAGACTCAATAAGAATGTATTTTACTAATTAAACTTAAAAGCTTTTGCACACCAAAGGAAACCATAAACAAGACAAAAATGGGAGAAAATGCAAATGTTTTCTCCCCTCAGAATGGGAGAAAACATTGCAAACGAAGCAACTGACAAGGGATTAATCTCTAAAATATACAAACAGCTCATGCAGCTTAATATCAAAAAAACAAACAACCCAATCCAAAAATGGGTGGAAGACCTAAATAGACATTTCTCCAAAGAAGACATACAGATGGTCAACAAGGATATGAAAAGATGCTCAATATCACTAATCATTAGAGAAATGCAAATCAAAACTACAATGAGGTATCACCTCACCCTGGTCAGAAAGGCCATCATCACAAAATCTACAAACAATAAATGCTGGCGCGGGTGTGAAGAAAAGGGAACCCTCTTGCACTATTTGTGGGAATGTAAATTGGTACAGCCACTGTGGAGAACAGTATAGACGTTCCTTAAAAAACTAAAAATAGAATTACCATATGACCCAGCAATCTCCCTACTGGTCATATACCCTGAGAAAACCATAATTCAAAAACACATGCACCCCAGTGTTCATTGCAGCACTATTTACAATAGCTAGGACGTGGAAACAACCTAAATGTCCATCAACAGAGGAATGGATAAAGAAGATGTGGTACATATATACAATGGAATATTACTCAGTCATAAAAAGGAACGAAATTGTGTCATTTGTAGAGACGTAGATGAACCTAGAGACTGTCATACAAAGTGAAGTAAGTCAGAAAGAGAAGAATAAATATCGTATATTAACGTATATATGTGGAATCTGAAAAAAATGGTATAGACAATCTTATTTACAAAGCAGAAATAGAGACACAGACATAGAGAACAAATGTATGGATACCAAGGGGGAAAGGGGTGGTGGTGGGATGAATTGGGAGATTGGGATTGATATAGTATATACACTGTTGATACAGTATATACACTTCTGATACTATGCATAAAATAGATAACTAATCAGAACCTACTGTATAGCACAGGGAACTCTACTCAGTGCTCTGTGGGGACGTAAATGGGAAGGAAATCCAAAAAAGAAGGGATATATGTATACATATAGTGGATTCACTTTGCTGTACGGTAGAAACTAACACAATACTGCAAAGCAACTATACTCCAATAAAAATTTTAAAAAACTACAAAAAAAAGAATGTATTTTACATCATGACCCAGTACACACACACACACACCATCGCCACCACTACTACTACACACATTTTTCATGTTTTCCATGAAAAAGTTCATGAAAAGTAACACTGATCCTTACTATGTATGAGGCACTCTCAATTTTTTCTTTTCACTTCTTTTCTATCTTATCAATAAAAAATGCTGTCTGCAGCACCAGAAGTGATTTCATGGTCGACTAGTGGACTGGCAGTCTGAAAAACACTGTGGGCTGGGCCAGTTCACAACTTGGCATTAATTGGACAATACAGATTGACGATTTACTACTTAGTGCTGGGCCGGGCTCCACACGGGACGTAGGGATGGCTGAGAGGCGATCCCTGCACTTCAGGAACCCTCAGCTTTTTAGGAAAGACAAGACCTTCACAGAAATGCCCACCATCCAAGGCCGGCCTCCTGCCTGTCCTTTTCTCTTAACAGCTGAGTCATCCCCCCCGATCACCCCAGGCAGGGATGCCCTGAGTCATCTCTGTTTCCTCCTGCTTGCTCACCTGCCCAGACATCTGGTCAGAGGCCAAGGCAAGTAGCCATTGCCCAGGCAATGAATGTTGGGCCAATCCCTCATCTGACGCCTCTGACGTTCCTGACTCTTAATTCAGAGATTTACTACCCTTAAAAGTGCTCACGGCAAATGACACCAGATGACCACAACCCGGTGTGACAAGTGACCCAACGTTCAGGGGATGAGGGCCTCCGCTGGGGGACGGGGTGGTGATCAGGGGCTTCACAGCAAAGGAGGCCTGTGAGTGAGCCCTGAATGTCAGGGAGGATGAAGTACAAATGGCCCTGACATGTGCTCACAGGATTGCTTTCTTGGTAATTGCACTGTGTGCAGCAAGTTCTTATCCCAGGCCTGTATCTGAAACATTGCTTCACATGTTGGTTGAGGCACAAGCAAACGGGACGTGGAGTCTGGAACCCAGAGCTTCAGTCCTGGCTCTGCCACTTCCCACCCATGTTTAACCTTGGGCAGGTCACAGAGGCTCTCTGGACCTCAGTTTCCTCTTCTGTGAAATGGGAGTGATAGGAATGGCCTTGCCTCCCTCATGGCGCTGCTGCGGGCGGGGATGAAGTGAGACAATGTGTACTAAAGAACTTACTTTGCATGTGCTGAGTAATAGTATGTGCTCGACATATGTTAACTGAGATGAAGATCACTTACTGTGTATAAGCCCAGCTTTGGACTACTTTATGCTTCATCATAAGAATAAATAATTTCCCTCAGAATTACTCCTCCATCTTTTAGAGGGTTATGAAATTTAAATGTGAAAATATAATTATTCCAAGAAGCTTTGAAAGCTAGAGTACTAGGATTTGGGAAATCTATAATTAATCTATTATGCAAAGATTATATACCAGGGTTTTCCTTTTTTTTCTTTTCTTTTGTTTTGAGGACTTCATATGGAGTACACACATAAACTAGAGTCATTTATTTTTTTGTGTAAAAATCAAGTAGGTCATTAAGAAGGTCCCAGTATCATATTTTAGTGTTAGCTGCAGGTCTCCGTTTTGGACCACTCATCAATTTCCATTACTGGAACCAAGGACAGCCACAGCCTGGTGATTAAGACTCACGTTTAAGAACAGGGGGAACCTAAGGTTCAAATA
Organism: Stenella coeruleoalba; assembly: GCF_951394435.1. Taxonomy (NCBI): domain Eukaryota; kingdom Metazoa; phylum Chordata; class Mammalia; order Artiodactyla; family Delphinidae; genus Stenella; species Stenella coeruleoalba. The sequence continues at coordinate 15,058,547 of NC_137157.1, forward strand.
TGACTTTGGACCTAAAGGAAATAATTCCCCTGGAGAGCAGGTGATCACAGGAGAGGGTCCACTATGTTGAAGGGGTCATGGTCTTACCGAAATCTATTACTTTGGGGTGGGTTGTACATTGTCTAAGGGAAAATCCATTCACATTTTCAAAGGGGTTGGCCAGTGCTAAAAGAGGATGAACCAATGCCTTTGAATGTCCACATTTCCAGCCATAGCAACCTGGGACTGACTGGCTGTAGGTGGGACAGAGGGGCCAGGCATGACCATGGGCTCTTGACAGAGCCAGGCTCCAGTCCTGCCCCAGTCCCCTGGGCAACCTGGACAAAGCACTTCCCAGATCCCCAGTCAGCTTCTGTGTCTGCAAAGAGGGGTTAAAATATCTACTGCATCAGTTTATTGCAGTGATTAAACTAGATAAATATTTAAGGCCTCCAGCTTATAGTAAGCATCTACTAAATGGCCTGTTCCCACAAATGTTCAGTTTTGTTTATTTAATGTCTGGATTCAAATAGTCTTGCAGATCATCTTTCCAAAACCTTGTGCGACTGGAGACAGACAACTTTTTGGTTAGGGCATTTAGAACAGAAAATATGAAAACCGCTCCTCTGGGTGGGCCCCTGGACCAACCACATCTGGCATTCTGTCTCCGATGGGGCGATCAGGGCAATTCTGCCTCCGTGAATGCCTACCTTCCTATATGATTGGATGGCTCCTTGGCAAATATAACCGCGCCATCCTTTTTCTCCTCTCAGCTTTTCTCTGTGTCTCCATGCTATCATTGGACTAGGATGCTATTTACCCACCGAGAGAAAACCAAATAAGACAGCCATCAGCACTCATCCATTCTCCCCTTGATGTTGACGGTGGTGATGGAGGAGGAGGCTACATAGGTCTTGGCACCCTGGGCCCAGGCTGGGGTTCTGCCTTGCCTGTCTCTGGCTGTGAGAAGGGAACAGACTCTCCTATGTCCTCCTTGCCAGGCTAGGCTTTGTCTTCTGCTAAGTTATCCCCAGAATTTAAAGTGGAGCATCCTGGCACCAGTCCCAGCTTTAAGAAATGGGAAGGAAGCAGCTGGGGTGCAGCAGACCAGCCCTCAAACTGGCACCGGACAGACCTGGCTGGGTTCAGATTCCCGCCTTGCCGTCTTCCAGCTGTGTGGCCTGGGGCTTGCGACTTGGCTCTCTGAGCCTCTGTTTCTCCCTCTGTAACATGTTTGATATGATCTACCTCCTAGCATGGTTGGGAGGCTGTAATGGGATAATCTTCATGGACAACCTGTCACAACAAAGGGGGTCGAGAAATGTTTGCTAATAATCTAAGTGAAGTTCTTTGAAGGTAAAGATTTAGAAATTCAATAACACGGTGCCAGAGTGTTTTCTTTTACTGTTCAGTTTATTAAGAAACAAGATAGGAAGTTATCCGATTTTTTTTAATGTTTGCATAAGCGGCTTGGAAATTCCTTTTTATTTTAAGAGACTTGGCAGTGGGAAACAAATTCAGGACTGTCTTGGCAAGCACGTTCATCTGTGAGAGGCATGCTGTACTCCAATTAGGATACATCCAGACCATGGTTCATTTTCGTGCCCTGCCCCGCCCCCCCCGCCCCATAATGAATTACATTCAAAGGGAAAGTTCTTAGGAAGTCTGAAGCCAAACCATCACAAGAAATAAGAGGTAGAAAACACAAAGATGGAGAATTTTCAGGAATGGGTTCAATAACATGCCCATCCGTGGAGGCTGAAGTACACAGAAGGAACAAGCATGCCAACCTTAAAAGAACATGAAGATATCTATGGACCATTCATTCATTCAACCACCAATACTGAGCACCATGAAGACAGTAGGACACATTTCTGTTCTCAAAGGCTCCCGGTTGGCAGGGGAGACACCCCCCCCACCAATTGAACCACTATGGGAGAAACACCAGAGCAGAGACGTTAATGAAGTCCCCGTGGAGCACAGTGGGTGAACCCAAGTTGGCCTGGGAGCTTCAGGGCAGCTTCCCAGGGGAGCTTAGGGGACCTGGGGAAGCAGATGCCTTACAGCAGAGTTGAAAGAGTGTGGATTCTGGAGCCCGAATGAACGTTCAGGTTGAATTGCATCTGTGCTGCTTCACAGCAATGTTGCCCAGGGATGCTATTTAGCCTCCCTGTACCTCCGTTTCCTTGTGAATAATATGGGAATGGTCATTGTACAATCCTTATAAGGCCACTGGAAGATCAAATGAGTTAATACATGTAAATCTTGGACCCTATAAATAGCTCAACAAATGTGATCATGATTATAAAAATGATGGTGGGGCTTCCCTGGTGGTGCAGTGGTTGAGAGTCCACCTGCCGATGCAGGGGACACAGGTTCGTGCCCTGGTCTGGGAAGATCCCACATGCCACGGAGCAGCTGGGTCCGTGAGCCATGGCCGCTGAGCCTGCGCATCCGGAGCCTGTGCTCCACAACGGGAGAGGCCACAACAGGGAGAGGCCCGCGTACCGAAAAAAAAAAAAAAAAAAAAAAAAAAAGATGATGATGATTAGAGAAGGACATTCCAAGAAAAAGCAAAGGCCCAGAGGTATGTGCTTTGCATATAAGAGTGGCTGGAACAGAGGGTACAAGAGGGTGCAGAAGTTGGGAGAAGGGGCTGGACCGGGAGGCAGGGGTGGACCATTGAGGGCATTGGGCCAAAAGAAGTTTGGACTTAAAAACTAAACCCTTACCTTCCAGCTACCCTGTTTCTCTCTCTTCCCTTTTCTCAGCTGAAATTCTAGAAAGAGTGGTTGACACCCACGATGCCCATGCCTTCCTCTCCCTCATCTTTATACCTATTATCTCCATTTTTGACGGGTGCCCAGCAAGTTCATGTTCATCCTTCAAGGCCCAATTCAAATGCCACTTTGGAGATCTCAAGACTCAAAGAAGTTCCTGTTCTTAGGAAGCTCTCAGTCCAGTGAGGAAATCCTGAGACAGTAAGAAAATTGTACCTGGTGTGCATGCTGGGTACTGAGGCAGAGAGGCAGGGACAAGGTGGGGATGGTGTGGGGGGGGGTCACGAAGGAGGAAGTAGTCCAAGGTGACCCCACACGCGGCCCTCCCCACGTGAGCCAGATGCAGCCAGCTTTCCCTCGCAGTCAGCTCAGGAGTGAAGGGGACTAATTAGAGTCTAGGTCAGGGAGTGTCAGCCTTTAGAGCAGGCCACAGAGGCAGCCATGATGTTATTAAGGCATTGTACGTGGTGCGTGGCACACAGGGACACTGGGGTGATGGTGCGGCTCTAACACTGATGGCATAAATAAGAAAAGCTGCAGAAAAACAAAGGGAAAATACTCTGTTCATTCATTCATTCAGTGAGTATTAGCTGAGCGCCTACTAGGTGCTAGGTACAGTTCTAGGTACTGAGGATCCAGTAGTAAAGTACTGGAAATTCTTGCCATCTTGGTATGTGTGTTCCAAACACATAATTAGAACATGTAGCCAGCTGGGTGGTAAGTGCCATGGAGAAAAACAGAGCAGGAAAGGAGGATGGGGAGTGCTGGGTGGGGTAGCGGCGTCACACGGAGAAGGGGACATTCAAAGAGAGACTTGAAGGGAGTGAACATGGGAGCAGGGCTGATATCTTGGGGGACGAGCAGGGGGGATGTGAGGGCAAAGGTCTGAGGGGGAGGGTTTGGCTTGTTAGAGGAAGGAAGAGAGAAAGTGAGGGGAAAGCAGTAGGTGATAAGAGAAGTGAGAAGTGAAGTGAAGTGATAAGAGAAGTGATGAAGGAGGACTGGGTGGAGTCTCGTAGGCGACTCTGGACTTTAGCTTTTACTCTGAGCAAGATGGGAGCCGCTGGAGGGTTTGGAGTTTTGGGGGGGTGTGACCTGACCTTTTTTGAGGGTCACTCCAGCTGGTGGGTTGAGAACAGACTGTAGGGAGTGACCAGGGCAGAACCAGAGTAGATATGGTGGAGATGCTAGAAAAGTGAAGGAGGGGACTTCTCTGGCAGTCCAGTGGTTGAGACTTCGCCTTCCAACGCAGGGGGTGCAGGTTCAATCCCTGGTCGGGGAGCTAAGATCCCCCATGCCTTGGGGCCAAAAATACCAAAGCATAAAACAGAAGCAATATTGTAACAAATTCAGTAAAGACTTAAAAAATGGTCCACATCAAAAAAAATCTTAAAAAAAAAAGATAAGTGAAGGAAAAGCTGATGGAGTTGCCAACTGGGTGCAAGGTGTAAGAAAAAAAGGAGGCAAGAGCAAGTCCAAGGTTTTTGACCTGCATGATTGAAAGGGGGGGTTTACCATTTACTGAAACAGGGAACATTGCAGGAGGGTCAAGTTTGGGGTAAAGATCAGGAGTTCAGGTCTGGTTAAGTTTAACTTGAGACACCCACTGGCCACCCACGTGGAGATGCTGTACAGGCTTTTCTGCTCTCTCCCCTGACCTCCCATGATGTAAAGCCTCGTCATGTAAGCCCCACTGTGGTTTGTGCTTTCCCCCCTCTTCTTCCTCTTCCCTGTCACTAGCAAGCACAGTTAAACATCCTTACAAGATTGTTGGTTACTTCCTGTGCGCTCCCTCCCCTCCCAGCGTTCTGTCTTTACTGCATTATCCTTGCAACTTTCCCCATAGAGTTCTGAGCTACATCCATCTCGCAGGGGCTTAAGAGGAGAGAGAAAGACTCATTTTCCCAGTTTTCTAATCTCTGCAGTGAAGTGCACCTGGGGCTCTGCAGGGCTTGTGAGTTTCTGCTTCAGTCCCTGACTCCTCCTAAGAGGTATTTTCCACCTCCAGCTAGGTCTTGGGTAGCTGTGGAATTGTCAGAGGTTGATCAGATTTTGAAGATCATCTGGCTCCCAGGACCATGGACTGTGGCCATTTGGGAGTTCTCTGAAAAGCATCTGTCTCCCTTGTTTACCAGTGTTATATAGCAGTGACACTTGTGGGCATACTTTCATGTGGTGGTGATAAAACTCAGCACTGGGTGCTACTGACAGCGAAGCTGTGTGTTAGACTATTTTGAGTGAAAAACTAGTCTTTGACATTTCAATTAACACATGGCAACAGGCCAAAGTAAAACAATGAGGAGACAGTTTTTTGGACGATGGAGACTTTCTTGCTCTACATCAAGGTGGCCATGCATCTTCTTCTTGAATACTTATAATTTAAATGTATTAATCAGTTCATCCATTCAACCATTCATTTATCCATCCATCCGAACTTCCACTTTTATTTTTTAATTTTTTTAACATCTTTATTAGAGTATAATTGCTTTACAAGGGTGTGTTAGTTTCTGCTTTATGACAAAGTGAATCAGTTATACATATACATATGTCCCCATATCTCTTCCCTCTTGCATCTCCCTCCCTCCCACCCTCTCTATCGCACCCCTCTAGGTGGTCACAAAGCACCGAGCTGATCTCCTGCTGCTATGAGGCTGCTTCCCACCAGCTATCTATTTTACCTTTGGTAGTGTATATATGTCCATGCCACTCTCTCACTTTGTCCCAGCTTACCCTTCCCCCTCCCCATATCCTCAAGTCCATTCTCTAGTAGGCCTGACTCTTTATTCCCGTCTTGCCCCTAGGTTTTTCTGACCATTTTTTTTCTTTTTCTTTTTTTTCTTAGATTCCATATATATGTCTTAGCATACGGTATTTGTCTTTCTCTTTCTGACTTACTTCACTCTGTATGACAGACTCTAGTCTATCCACCTCATTACAAATAGCTTAATTTCATTTCTTTTTATGGCTGAGTAATATTCCATCGTATATATGTGCCACATCTTCTTTATCCATTCATTTGTTGATGGACATTTAGGTTGCTTCCATGTCCTGGCTATTGTAAATAGAGATGCAATGAACATTTTGGTACATGACTCTTTTTGAATTTTGGTTTTCTCAGGGTATATGCCCAGTAGTGGGATTGCTGGGTCGTATGGTAGTTCTATTTTTAGTTTTTTAAGGAACCTCCATACTGTTCGCCATAGTGGCTGTATCAATTTACGTTCCCACCAACAGTGCAAGAGGGTTCCCTTTTCTCCACACCCTCTCCAGCATTTACTGTTTCTAGATTTTTTGATGATGGCCATTCTGACTGGCGTGAGATGATACCTCATTGTAGTTTTGATTTGCATTTCTCTAATGATTAGTGATGTGCATTCTTTCATGTGTTTGTTGGCAATTTGTATATCTTCTTTGGAGAAATGTCTATTTAGGTCTTCTGCCCATTTTTGGATTAGGTTGTTTGTTTGTTTGATATTGAGCTGCATGAATTGCTTGTATGTTTTGGAGATTAATCCTTTGTCAGTTGCTTCATTTGCAAATATTTTCTCCCATTCTGAGGGTTGTCTTTTCATCTTGTTTATGGTTTCCTTTGCTGTGCAAAAGCTTTTAAGTTTCATTAGGTCCCATTTGTTTATTTTTGTTTTTATTTCCATTTCTCTAGGAGGTGGGTCAAAAAGGATCTTGCTGTGATTTATGTCATAGAGTGTTCTACCTATGTTTTCCTCTAAGAGATTGATGGTGTCTGGCCTTACATTTAGGTCTTTAATCCATTTTGAGTTTATTTTTGTGTATGGTGTTAGGGAGTGTTCTAATTTCATTCTTTTACATGTAGCTGTCAAGTTTGCCCAGCACCACTTATTGAAGAGGCTGTCTTTTCTCCACTGTATATTCTTGCCTCCTTTATCAAAGATAAGGTGACCATATGTGCGTGGGTTTATCTCTGGGCTTTCTATCCTGTTCCATTGATCTATATTTCTGTTTATGTGCCAGTACCATACTGTCTTGATTACTGTAGCTTTGTAGTATAGTCTGAAGTCAGGAATCCTGATTCCTCCAGCTCCGTTTTTCTTTCTCAAGATTGCTTTGGCTATTCGGGGTCTTTTGTGTTTCCACACAAATTGTGAAATTTTTTGTTCTAGTTCTGTGAAAAATGACAGTGGTAGTTTGATAGGGATTGCACTGAATCTGTAGATTGCTTTGGGTAGTAGAGTCATTTTCACAATATTGATTCTTCCAATCCAAGAACATGGTATATCTCTCCATCTATTTGTATCATCTTTAATTTCTTTCATCAGTGTCTTATAATTTTCTGCATACAGGTCTTTTGTCTCCTTAGGTAGGTTTATTCCTAGATATTTTATTCTTTTTGTTGCAGTGGTAAATGGGAGTGTTTTCTTAATTTCACTTTCAGATTTTTCATCATTATTGTATAGGAATGCAAGAGAATTCTGTGCATTAATTTTGTATCCTGCTACTTTACCAAATTCATTGATTAGCTCTAGTAGTTTTCTGGTAGCATCTTTAGGATTCTCTATGTATAGTATCATGTCATCTGCAAACAGTGACAGCTTTACTTCTTCTTTTCTGATTTGGATTCCTTTTATTTCTTTTTCTTCTCTGCTTGCTGTGGCTAAAACTTCCAAAACTATGTTGAATAACAGTGGTGAGAGTGGGCAACCTTGTCTTCCTCCTGATCTTAATGGAAATGGTTTCAGTTTTTCACCATTGAGGATGATGTTGGCTGTGGCCTTTGTCATATATGGCCTTTATTATGTTGAGGAAAGTTTCCTCTATGCCTACTTTCTGGAGGGTTTTTATCATAAATGGGTTTTGAATTTTGTCAAAAGCTTTTTCTGCATCTATTGAGATGATCATATGGTTTTTCTCCTTCAATTTGTTAATATGGTGTATCACGTTGATTGGTTTGCGTATATTGAAGAATCCTTGAATTCCTGGGATAAACCCCACTTGATCATGGTGTATGATCCTTTTAATGTGCTGTTGGATTCTGTTTGCTAGTATTTTGTTGAGGATTTTTGCATCTATGTTCATCAGTGATATTGGCCTGTAGTTTTCTTTCTTTGTGACATCTTTGTCTGGTTTTGGTATCAGAGTGATGGTGGTCACATAGAATGAGTTTGGGAGTGTTCCTCCCTCTGCTATATTTTGGAAGTGTTTGAGAAGGATCGAACTTCTGCTTTTAAATTGGATCATCCTTTAATTAATTAAAGGGTAATTAATTAATTTTTGAGCATCTGCTGTGTGCTACACATTGTGCTAAACGATGGAGATAGAGCAGAAGACAATAGAGGGTAGCTGCTCTCATGGAGCTTAACTTCCATTCATCTATCTAATTATCCATCCACCTACCCTTCCTTCCATCCATCCATCCATTCCTCCATCCATCCATCCCATATAAGGTGCCAGACTGGGACTATAATGAAAAGTAAGACACAGACCCTCTCCTTAAGAAATTCATAATCTAGTGGGATAAGTACACATGCTCATGAGTCTCACCGGTGATGTAAGAGAAGCTCATACATGCTACGCTAATAGCACAATAGACATTGGATATTCTACCTGAGTGGTGTGTCAGGAAAGGATTCATAGATGAACTGTCCTAGGATCAGTACTAAAAGATGAGCTGGTGTTCACTAGGTGAATTGGGTGGGGGGTGGGGAAGAGAAGGGTGTAGGAAAAGGCAAACCAGAGGGAGCAGCAAAAGCCAAGGCACAGAGGCAAGAATACTCCTGGTGCATTGAAGGACTCTGATAAGTTCTTTTTATACATTATTGGATTTGTTTTACTAATATTTTGTTCAGGATTTTTGCATCTATGTTCACAAGAGATATTTATCTGCAGTTTTCTTGTAATATTGTTGTCTGGTTTTGGTATTAGTGTAATACTAGATTCATAGAATGAGTTAGGAAGTATTCCCTCTTCTTTTATCTTCTGAAAGAGGTTGTAGAGAATTGGTATAATTTCTTCCTGAAATGTTTGGTAGCATTCACTATCTGGGCCTGAAGCTTTCTGTTTTGGAAGGTTATTAACTGTTGATTCAATTTCTTTAATAGATATAGGCCTATTTAGATCGTCTATTTCTTCTTGTGTGAGTCTTGGTAGATTGGGTCTCTCAAGGAATTGGTACCTTTCACCTAAGTTATCAGATTTGTGAGCAGAGAGTTGTTCATAGTATTTCTTTATTATTCTTTTAATGTCCATGGGATCTATAGTGATATCCCCTTTTCCATTTCTGATATTAGTAATTTCTCTTTTTTTCTTAGTTAGCCTGGCTAGAGGCTCATCAATTTTATCAATCTTTTCAAAGAACCAGCTTTTGGTTTCATTGATTTTCTCTATTCATTTCCTGTTTTTAATTGATTTCTGCTCTAATTCTTATTATTTCTTTTCATTTGCTTACTTTTGATTTAATTTGCTCTTCTCTTTCTAGTTTCCTAATGCAAAAACTTAGATTCTTGATTTTACATCTTTCTTCTCTTTTAATACATGAATTTACTGCTATAAATTTCCCTCTAAGCACTGCTTTTTCTGCATCCCACAGATTTTTGTTATGTTTTCACTTAGTTCAAAATATTTTTAAAACTTCTCTTGAGATTTTTTCTCTTTGACCCATGTGTTATTCAGAAGTGTGTTTTTTAACCTCCAAGTATTTGGGATTTTCCAGCTATCACTCTGTTATTGATTTCTAGTTTAATTTCACTGTGGTCTGAGAAACAGACATTGTATGATTTCTATTCTTTTAAAGTTGTTAAGGTGTGTTTCATGTCCCAGAATGTGGTCTATCTTGGTGAATGTTCCATGTGAGCTTGAGAAGAATGTGTATTCTGTTGTTGTTGGATGAAGCAGTCTATAGATGTCCATTGTATCCAGTTGTTTGATGGTGCTGAGTTCGATTATGTCCTTATTGATTTTCTACCGGTTGGATCTGTCCATTTCTGATAGAAGGGTGTTAAAGTCTCCAACAATTAGAGTGGATTTATCTATTTCTCCATGCAGTTCTATCAGTTTTTGCCTTTTCTTTTTACAACGTATGTTGGGGCTATTTTTAGCTGTTTCTTTCCCAGATTAATTTAAATTCTGAATCATTAAGTATTTGAATATGGTTCAACTAGTGAAGGTGATCACACTAGAAAAAGAAGGAAGGAAATGATAGGCAGGAGGAGTGGTAAGGATGTATATATCCGTTTAAGAGACTTTCTGGATTCATTATTTGAATATACAGTATGTGCCCTGAAACAAGTTTAGCTGTACCCTTCTCTGCTGCCAACTCTTCAATTCTACTGTGTCTCACTGAGACCTCCTTGCTAAACACAAGTTGAATTAATGAATGAGTCCTGGGTAGAGTTCTCGATGGAAAAGAAAGATCAGTACATTTTAAAGAATGGTGTTAATGATACATTAGCACCCCACTGAGAATTTCTCCCTGATAGAGAAAGAAAAGGGGGCTGGAAAACGGATTTCACAGAAGCAGTCAGAACATTTTATGCCAAGGACAAATATTCACAGATTTGTCATCCCTGGGATGTCTAGAAACCATTTCTAGGTAATTGCGAGGGTACCTTCTACAGTGAAAGTCTGTGTATTTGGCAGGATTTCAACTGGAAATTTCTTTCCAATGGAACTTCTTCAGAGTAAGAGCATGAAGATCGTTTATATTCATAACAAAGGCCCTCAAGGTCTGTAAGATCCTGAATCACCCAAGAAAGATTAAATCATGTTCAACCGAGCTTTAGTGTTAAGTATACTTAATTGTATTCTAAGTCTTCAAAGACCAATTATCTTTAATTAAATAGCCTGGTGACTATAGACTTATCACTTATTTGATACGATATAGTGAGGAACTATTCACTAGGATCTTTAACAAGTTGAAATACCCTATGGCTGACCACACAGAATGACAGAGGGGTGTGTGTGCATGTGTATGTGTGTCTACAGGCATAGAGGAGATTAGGCCAACATTCTGAGAGCTGGCTAAATGCTGCTGTTAACATAGTGTAGATGTTAATGGCACATAGAAGCATAAATCTGCCATTTGCAGGCATGCATGTGTACAGTGAATATAAATAACTAATAGGGCTTTCACAGTCTGTTGAAAATACAAAGATTACTAAATTGGCTTTTAAAAACATTAGAATTCCATTAGGCCCAAAACTCAGCAGCTGATTACAGAGCAAAATCAACCTCAAGAGGACTCTAAATTCTCATTTGTCGCTGCTGCTAAAAGGTACTGTAGGGGGCTTCCCTGGTGGCGCAGTGGTTGAGAATCTGCCTGCCAATGCAGGGGACACAGGTTCGAGCCCTGGTCCGGGAAGATCCCACATGCCGCGGAGCAACTAGGCCCATGAGCCACAACTACTGAGCCTGCGCGTCTGGAGCCTGTGCTCCGCAACAAGAGAGGCCACGATAGTGAGAGGCCCGCGCACCGCGATGAAGAGTGGACCCTGCTCGCCGCAACTAGAGAAAGCCCTCGCACAGAAATGAAGACCCAACACAGCCAAAAATAAATATAAAAATAAATTAAAAAAAAAAAAAGGCACAAAGTTCATGCCCCTTCCTTGCTTCTAAAAAAAAAAGGTACTGCACTTTTGACAAGGCCATGGGCCCCTGGGGAAGAAAGCTCATGGTCCTTGCTGGCAAAGAGTGGCCCTATCCAGCTGTACATCTGGATAAGGATGCTTCCAGGGAGATGCTTCCTCCTAGCACCTGTTCTGGGAGTTCTATCAAGAAATCTATGATGTAGCCCAGATACAACTCAATGTTTCTCAACCGTTTTTTATTATGGTTCCTTCTGCCCAAGAAGTCTTTTTGGACATTTTCTTCCGTCCCCCACCCACACCTCCATTATAGTCACCATGTCTCTTATTTCTATATTCTGATGCTTTGACATCTGGGTCCTTGCTGACCCTGGAGGGTCCATCCTTCCCAGGGTTAGCCAGTTCCTAGAGATAGCAAACAACTTGCTAGTGAACGTGCTTTTCAAATGCAAAGCAACCAATCCAGAGCCCACACTCACAATCACCTCCTTAAACCGGCTCTCACGCTCCAGACCACTATCCACCCACCCTAATCACTGACCCCGCCCACCCCCTGCCAGCAGGTACCAGAACAATTAGGGACACCCCTCTGCCCCTGAGCCCACTGAAACTAGCCAATCCTAAATCTGTTTACCCTGCCTCGCCAGTTCCTTTGCTGAAGACCACAATAAAGGGTCTTGCCCACGTTTCCCCCTCTTCCTCTGCCTGCTGACCCACCCCGGTGCTTCCCTGTGTCCACCCATCCTCCCTCCCATCCGGGTGTGGCATGCCCCTCCTCTTGGGAGCCGAGAGTAACAGACTACCTTTTCAATGGCAATTGTCTCCCGATCCACCGGCCTCCCTGTACCTCAAATTTTCTATTAATATACTATATTGTAAAACATTTCTATTAATATACTATATTAATATACTATATTGTAAAACATCCCACCCCATGGAATTTTAATAACATCTATACACTGTGTATCTGTTTATGTTCTGGGGCCCTTTGGAGGGTCACAAACCATTGTAATCCTAAGGGCTTTTTTGCCTCCCAAGAGCCAATTTTCACTCCCTCGGCTCTATATTGCCCTCATTGAAATACCCATAGTGAACCAAACTGCACTGCACATGAGGATAACTTAGAGAGTATTAAAAAGTACTGACACCCAGTCCCCACTCCAGACCAATGAAATCAGAATCTCTAGGGGGGCAGGGCCCAGGCACTGGTATTTTTTCAGTGTTCTCCCCAGTGGCTCTCATGTGCATCCAGGTGGAGATCACAGTTGCTCCCTCCATCCCCCTCACCAGGCCTGCCCTCACACACCACATTGACTTTTACAGATAAGAAGAACCACAGGAAAAAACCAAATGACTCAGGGCTCCATGCACTTCCATACTTCTGACAGCTCTATCCTGCTGACGGCAGGAATGTACATTTATGTGTAGACATGTGTGTAGACATGTGCTGGACAATTGTGTGTGTTTTTTTACATATACATTTTTTTTTGTTTTTTCTCTTTTGCTAAATTGAAGTATAGTTGATTTACAACATTGTATTAGTTTCAGGTGTACAGCAAAGTAATTCAGTTATACATACATATATATCTATTTTTCCAGATTCTTTTCCCTTATAGGTTATTATAAAATATTGACTATAGTTCCCTCTGCTATACAGTAGGTCCTTGTTGGTTATGTATTTTATATATAATAGTGTGTATATGACAATCGATTTAATCATCTGTAGTAAGTTGAATGATGGCCCTCAAGAGAGAAATCTGAGCCCTAAGCCCGGGACATCTTTTATTTGTTAACAGGGTCTTGCCGATGTAATTCAGGATCTCAAGATGAGATCATCCTGGATTTAGGCTGGGCCCTGAACCCAATGACATGTCCTTAATAAGACAAAGGCAGAGGGCCACTTGAGACACAGAGACAGAGGGGAGATGGCCATGTGAAGATGGAGACAGACTAAAGTAATGTGTCTACAAGCCAAGGAAGATCAAGGGTGGCCAGCAGCCACCAGGAGCTGGGAGAAAGGCACAGCACAGATTCACCCTCAGAGCCTGCAGTAGGAACTAACCCTGCCAACACCTTGATTTCAGATTTCTGACCTCCAGAACTATGAGAGAATACATTTCTCTCACAGTTGTATTAAACCACCCCGTTTGCGGTAATTTGTTACGGCAGCCTTAGGACTAACTTATTTCTCTGTGATTTTAAATGTTTCGTACTGCCTAGAGCAAAGTCTTAAGCCCATGGCCACCCTCTCCACTCGAACAACCTTCAGTGGCTCCCCACTTCCTAGAGGATAAGATGGAAACTTCTTCACCAGGCATTTAGACACCCCTGCGACCTTTACCTAACCTAGCTGTCCAGCTGAATTTCAGACCACTCCCAAAGTGACCGAGGGATGCACTCTCCTCAGCACGGCTCTCCACCTGCACGCATGCCCCCATGGCTCCTCTCATCCAGAACTCCCTGCCCTCGGCTTTCAACAGGGAGCGCGTCCCCCTTTCCTCAACGCACAACGTAAACGCCACTTCCTTCAGCAGCTGCCCCAGATCTCCCCAGGTGGCTGGGACCCCCGCCTCTTCCCACAGCAGGGTGACGCATAGAACGTCCACATCCATTCCGTACTGTGGCAGGAGAATCATGATATTGATGAGAAACAGTAGTTCAGGTTTTATATGGCACTTGTTAGGAGCCAGGCACTCTTTACATGTAGGAACTATTATATTATTTATTTGGCCGCAACACACGGCTTGTGGGATCTTACTTCCCAACCAGGGACTGAACCCGGACCCTCGGCAGTGAAAGCGCAGAGTCCTAACCGCTGGACCACCAGGGGGTTCCCTATGAACCACTCATTTAATCCGTACAACATCCTTCTGCAGTTGGTATTATTATTCTTGCTCTTAGCTTACAGATGACAAACTGAGCACCATACACACACACACACACACACACACACACACACACACACACACACACTCTCTGTCTCTGTCTCTCTCTCTCCCCTTCTCTCTCCCCCCTCCCCCTCTGTGTGTGTGTATATATACATGTATACGTATATATACACACACACATTCACAGTTGTCCATCCTTCTGTTTAGTGTGTGTGTCATCGGGTGCCTTCTTGTACAAAGATTTGTGCCACAGAGAAAAATGACACACCTTCTGCTCAGTAGGCGTTTCCTGACAGATGTGAATACCCATTTTGAAAATCTGTGTTCTGTTCTGTTATTTAGAACCGTGAGTCAGGAAACCACAGACCTTGAAGCCTGGGAAGCCTCAAATACCACTAAATCCAGCTCCCCCAAATCAGCACAAACGTTTTCTGAGTGCCTACTGTGTGCTGGGCCCTGGGCATGAGATAGTGAACCCATAGTCGCTCATTACCAGAGCTTACCGCTGAACTCTTTATTTTAGAGGTAAGAAAACACAGGTTTATCCAGAGAGGTTAAGTAACTCTCCTGAGGTCACATGAACTTGGTTTAATCCCATTTATGGATAATGAAAACCCACTTTCAGTTCCAGAGATGAATTACCAATTAAAAATTTTTTTAAAATTGAAATACAGTTGATTTACAATGTTGTGTTAGTTTCAGGTGTACAGCAAAGTGATTCAGTTTTCTTTCTATATGTATATATATATCCTATATATGTATATGTGTGTATATATATACATATTCGTATATATATATATTCTTTTTCAGATTCTTTTCCACTATAGGTTATTACAAGATATTGAATATAGTTCCCTGTGCTACACAGTAGGACCTTATTCATCTATTTTATATATAGTAGTGTGTATCTGTTAATCTCAAACTCCTAATTTATCCCTACCCCCTTTCCCCTTTGGTAAACTTAAGTTTGTTTTCTATGTCTGTGAGTCTCTGTTTTGTAAATAAGTTCATTTGTATCATTTTTTTAGATTCCGCATATACGTGATAGCATATGATATTTGTCTTTCTCTCTCTGACTTACTTCACTTAGTATGATCATCTCTAGGTCCATCCATGTTGCTGCAAATGGCATTATTTCATTCTTTTTTATGGGTGAGAAATATTCCACATGAATTACCAATTTTGAAAGAACTAGCATATAATTCTATAGTCATAATGCCATGTGGTAGGCAACATCATGGTCCCCAAAGATGTTCACTTCCTAATCCCTTGAACCTGTGAATAAGTTAAGTTACATAGCAAGGGTGGAAGGAATTAAGGTAGCAGATAGAATTAAGGTTGCTAATCAAGTGATTTTAAGATTAGGAGACTATTCTGGATTATCTGGGTGGGTCCAGTGTAATCACAAGCGTCCTTCAAATGGAGAAGAAGGAGGCAGAAGAACCAGTGTCAGAGGGATGCCGTGTGAGAAAGACTGGGCCAGCTACAGCTGGTCTTGAAGATGGAAGGAGGCAGAGAGCCAAGGAATGCGGGCAACCCTAGAAGCTGGAAAAGGCAAGGAAAGGGCTTTTCTGGAAAGGAACACAGCCCAGCTGACATCTTAGTTTTGGCTCAGTGAGACTCATTTTGGACTCTGACCTCCCAAACTGTAAGAGAAGAAATTTATGCTGTTTTAGGTCACTGAGCTTGTAGTCATTTGTTACAGCAGACATAGGAGGCTAACGCTCCCTATAATTACACTGAGCCTTACAAAACTCCTCAGGGTGCTGGGCGCCTGACAGAACCATTCTGAAATGAACATCATCTTTCTAGAAGTCCAGACATCTAATTTCACTTTAAAACTTTGTACTATCTATTTTCAGTCGGAATACCTTCTCAGCCTTTGTCTTTTTCTCCTCTGGGTAAATTCCAGCATTTAACGCAGAAATAGAGATGACCAAAGAATGCCATTTTTCGTAACTTTCTTCCTCTGTTCTTCCAGATGCTTCTCTCTCTGCTTTTAGATCATTGCATCTGGCACTTATTTTCAGAGATGCTCTTGGCGTTTATCCCCTGCAGCCCATTGAAGAAGTGACCTTGAGGGTTAGTGTTGCTCTCCCCATGGCCCCCAGCCTCCTTTCATTTGTTAGTTTCTGTTTGGAGACTGTCTTCTGCTTTGGGGATGTGCTTATGATTCGAGGTCCTCCTAATGGGGAGGGAAGGTAGAGGGGCTTACAGAGCGGGGCCAGGCTCTGTGTTCTGGCATGAGAAGGGGGAATCTCTCCTGCCCACTAGGGTCAGAGAGTTGAGGTGGGACCGAGCCCCTTCCAGGAGAAGGGAGGATGCATCCACCACTTCAAGGGAGGGAGATGGTGGCAAATGGCTCCTCTGGGGACTCAGAGAATAAGAGCGTTGATTTTTCTGACACAGAAAAGCTGTCCCTCCTGGGAACAGGAGTGATTGTGAGAAACGCCTCATCATCCAGCATTCAACAAAATATTCACTGAAAGCCTTCTTAGTGCCAGGTTTTGTGCAGGGGGTATAGATGATGAAGATGATGGTGATGCTGATGCTGACGGTGATGATGGTGATGATGCTGATGGTGATGATGGTGATGTTGATGCTGACGGTGATGATGGTGATGTTGATGCTGATGGTGATGATGGTGATGACTGCAGCTAACACCCACTATGTGCCAGGCACTAAGTACTTTTTTCTAAGTACTTTTCATATACTCACATGTTTTATATCTTCAGGTGGTGGGCATGAAATATTTGCTGAATTAATGAATAGTGAATGACTTGGTCTCTACCACCCTAAGCTCACAGAATGAAGGGAAGATGGGTGAGGGGAAATAGAAACAGTAATTGTGATAGAAAAAGACAGAGTAGTGGGTTTAAATCTAGCTCTGTTTTCTATTAACTCTCCAGTCAAATTAATGAACCTCTCTGTGCCTCAGTTTCCTCATTTGTAAAGTGGGGATGATCAGAATAGCATTTACCTCATAGGGTTGTTTTGTATGTATCCATAGCTGAACGGTATCTGGCACACAGTAGATGCTCAATAACTGGTTTCTTGTTATTACAAGATGCTCAGCAGAATTCACCTAAGCCACTCGAAGGCAGATTTGGTTGCTTCAGGTTCCTAATTTGGCTTCTCTCCTAAACCAGTTCTCAGAATCTAATTAGGAGTCTTTGTTGCCTCTATTCTTGCTGCCATTCTGGACAATAAAATCCCCACACCTGATTTCCTATTTTGCATCTTTATCTCTCCCCAGCCAAGGAAGACTTCAGCAGACAGATGACATCTGAGCTGAGTCCTTAGGAATGTGCAATTTTTTTTTAACATCTTTATTGGAGTATAATCGCTTTACAATGGTGTGTTAGTTTCTGCTTTATAACAAAGTGAATCAGTTATACATATACATATGTTCCCATATCTCTTCCCTCTTGCACCTCCCTCCCTCCCACCCTCCCTATCCCACCCCTCTAGGTGGTCACAAAGCACCGAGCTGATCTCCCTGTTCTATGCGGCTGCTTCCCACTAGCTATCTATTTTACATTTGATAGTGTATATATGTCCATGCCACTCTCTCACTTGGTCTCAGCTTACCCTTCCCCCTCCCCATATCCTCAAGTCCATTCTCACAGCCCCCCATAGTAGGTCTGTGTCTTTATTCCTGTCTTGCCCCTAGGACTTCATGACCCGTCTTGCCCCTAGGTTCTTCATTTTTTTTTTTTTTTTAAGATTCTATATATATGCGTTAGCGTACGGAATTTGTTTTTCTCTTTCTGACTTACTTCACTCTGTATGACAGACTCTAGGTCCATCCACCTCCCTACAAATAACTCAATTTCGTTTCTTTTTATGGCTGAGTAATAGGAATGTGTAATTTTAAAAAGAGAGGGAGTTAATAAAAAAGGAAGAAGGAGCTGGTCTGGCTAGAAGGGGAAAGTAGGGGAGAGAGGTGATTCCTGGGGAAATGCCAGGCAGCAGGCGGTGCCTGGGGATAAGGCAGGAGCCCAGGCGGCAGGAGGCAGAACTATAGGATGAAAACCCTTAACCAGCACATTAACATTTTACAGGTTCAGTGGGAGCCATTAAAATTTCCAAAGGTTTATAAACCCATAATTGTTATGCATATCCTGGAGGGTGGCATTAGTACCACTACCAAAGGTAGCTGTAGGAATAGTGGCATTAATAGTCACAGCAGCAATCACAGTAGTAGGAGTAATAGCAGCAGCATTGCGGAAACTCAGACGTCATCATCATCACCATCTTTCTTACAGTTACTTTCATTTAGTACTTACTATGTGCCATTCTAAATACTTTTGAGTCTTATCACATTTAATCCTCACAGTAACCATATGAGGTAGTTACTATTATTATCCCCGTTTTACAGATGAGAAAACAGAGGCAGGATAGAGTTATGTGACTTGGGCAAAGCTACAGTTGGAACCCAGAGACCCAGGACCTGGATGCTTGTAAAAGACTGTATTAGGCACAGTGAGGAGCTGCCCTGGCTGACCCCATGGGAAATGGACACCGGAACTAATACCTTAAGAGGCCCTGGTACCTTCAGCAGTACCAGCTGAAGATAGGAAGGGCTTCCCCAAAGTTCAGGGAGCACTCAGGGTCGGGAGCCCCTTATTTTATTCTTTTTTCTTTTTTTTTTCTTGTGGTACGCGGGCCTCTCACTGTTGTGGCCTCTCCCGTTGCGGAGCACAGGCTCCGGACGCGCAGGCTCAGCGGCCATGGCTCACGGGCCTAGCTGCTCCGCGGCATGTGGGATCTTCCCAGACCGGGGCACGAACCCGTGTCCCCTGCATCGGCAGGCAGATTCTCAACCACTGTGCCACCAGGGAAGCCCGGGGAGCCCCTTAGATGTGATTGTGGGGTCCTGGCTGAGCCTTGGAGGTGGTAATTGATGAGGGCAGCCAGTCCCAGCCTGTCTGATGCCCCTCTGGCCTCCATGAGAGATGGAGTCCTGGGATGGCTGTGCCCCGCTCTTGTCATACGCAGGCCAGGGCTAGGATGAGCACATATGGGTAGCCAGGAACCCCCTCTGCAGGCCTCCCACCAGCTGGGGCTGGCCTGCCTGGCCATCTCCCCTAGGTTGAGGGGTCAGGCTGGGTCTCTGAGCCCCTCTGCTGCTTGCCTCGAGTCTGGTCTACCTGCAGAGCACATAGACAGAGGACCGTTCACACCACAGCATGGCTGAGCCAGCGTGAGTGGGCCTGGCTCTGCCCCGCACCCCGCCCAGGCTGGACGCTGGCCAAGTGGTCCAGCAGGAGGCAACGGCTAAGGCAAAATGTAATTACCCCAACTGCAATTTGGCTCTGCTCCCTGTAAAACATGTCACATCCCCCTCCTACTCTGCTTCCCAGTTACCAAGGGAGAGGGGGTGGGGCTCCCGTGGACAGCTGGAGGTGCAGACAGCCTCCATCCGAAAATGCCTGGGAGGGGACCCTCGGGCAGCTGGGGGTTCTGGCTACCCCCTGCCTTACCCTGGGTCCTGAGAAGGACAGTCAGCCTGCACCCTGTCTCTGCATTCCCCTGGCTCTTCAGTGACAGCTCCCCTGTGCCCCCCACGGTCCCCTGCCAGGAGACGGAGCTTAAAGGGCCTATTTTGCAGGCTCCAGGGGGACTGAGATGCCATCTTTCTGTGCCTTGATTAAGAATGATCCCAGGGTCCTGCTGGGGGAAAGGATGAGCTCTTCTGACAGGGATACAGGAAACGGAGGGGGGTCACAGAGCCTGGCCCTCAGCGGGGAAGGGAGGTGCTGCCTGGGGACAGCTGCTTGAGCCCGAGGGAGGTGGCACGGGGAAGAGGGAGGCCTTTGGGTCATAACTTGGTGTTTTAGAGAAGCAGGAAAGGCCCAGGCTTTGAAAGCCTGAAGAAGAATATTAAAGACAGCGGGAGGCAGATTTCCTTAGGACACCCCGATGATCTCTTGGCTCCTGGCCCCTGCAAAGCCGAGTCTTATAGCTGGGGCCCCTCGGCTCCCTGGCCACACCTGTCTTGGGCCGAGGAAGCCCTTGGCCTTCAGACAGCTGGCTGAGGGGCTCCCTCTACTTTTTTTTTTTTTGCGGTACGCGGGCCTCTCACTGTTGTGGCCTCTCCCATTGCGGAGCACAGGCTCCGGACGTGCAGGCCCAGCGGCCACGGCTCACGGGCCCAGCTGCTCCACGGCATGTGGGATCTTCCCGGACCGGGGCACGAACCTGCGTCCCCTGCATTGGCAGGCGGACTCTCAACCACTGCGCCACCAGGGAAGCCCTACCCTCTGCCTTCTGGTCAGCTCCTTACCCCTGACTTTCCCAGACCACTCATCAGCGACTCAGCTCCATACGCTCTGGGCTCATCCTGACTTTTCTGTCCCAGCCCCACTTATTGTGGGAGGGGGAGGTCTTGGCAGGACTCATTTTGTAGGCCAGGAATCCCAGGCTGTTGCATGAGATCCTAGGAATCTCGAAGTGCTTCTCAGATCTGCTTTGCTTCCAACCAAGACCCAGGATTCAATGTTCAAGTGGGTCCTACACTGTCTGTGTGCTTGGAGCTGAACAGAGCTAGGCTCATACCTGTCCTCTTTTCTTACTTACTGTGTGGCTTTGGACAAGTCACTTGACCTCTCTGAGTCTCAGTTCCTATGTCTGTAAAGTGTGGATAATAATATCTCCCTTTGCAGGCTTCTTGTGAGGTCGAAGAAGGTAATATACCGTTCTAGTTTGCTAGGACTGTCATAACAAAGTACCACAAACTCAGTGGCTTAAACTAAAGACATTCATTATCTCACAGTTCTAGAGGCTAGACATCTGAGATCAAAGTGTTGGCAGGGCTGGTTCCTACTAAGGGCTGTGACAGAGAATCTGTCCCATGCCTCTCCCCTATATTCTGGTGGTTTGCTGGTAATCCTTGGCATTCCTTGGCATGAAGAAGCATCACCCTAATCTGGGCTTTCATTGTCACATGGTGTTCCTTCTGTGTGCATGTATGCCTGTGTCCAAATTTGCCTTTTTTATAAGGGCATCAGTCATATTGGATTAGGGGCCCATCCTACTCCAGTAAGACCTCATCTTAACTAACTACATCTGCAATGAACTTATTTCCAAATAAAGTCACATTCCGAAGTGCTGGGTGTTAAGACTTTTGGGAGGACACAATTCAAACCATAACACATACATAAAGATACCAAGCATAGGATGGATTCTCAAAAAATGCCAGACCCTTTTCCTTCTCCCATGAAAGAGGAGCTGGCCTCAGGGGCTGAGAGAAGGCTCCAGCTCTGGGGTTGCTTTGCTGATGGCTGCAGGCTCCGCTTGCTGCTGCCTGCAAGAGCCCTTCGTGCTCCAGCCCGACTTACCCATCAGGGACGTCCTGCCCCAGAGGGTGCCTCCCTGCCCCACACAGAGGGTATCTTCTGCACCATGGCTCCCGCCGCCTGGGACAGTGTAGGGAGAGGGCCAAGCCTTGGCAGGGAGAGGCCAACCCGCTCTCCTTCTTTCTTGCTCATCCTTCCCTGCAGGGACCCTGAGTTGGGAGGCCCCAAGAGCTACCTCAGTCCCCAGGTGACTCCTCTGGGCTGGAGCCTGGCCTTTTCCCTCTATTTTCTATGATGGAAGAGAATTCTTTTCTCTGCCGCTTGGTCCTGGGGAAACTTAGCTCATTTCTCCAGCCCTGGGGGTTACCGCGCTTCCTGTTTGTCTAACGTCATTCTGATCCTAACAGCAGCACCGCGAAAACAATACCTACTAAAGACTGATGCCGGGTGGCACTTACTAGCACAAAGTTCCTTCCAGGCCCTCTGTTCATTCTGCACGGCAGCTGCCCACCGGGTTACCTCTGGGAAGGCGAGCAGCTGCCCAAGGGCACAAAGCTAAAAATAAGCAGAGAGGTCAGCATAGGTTCTGCCCCGCGACGGTCCCCGCATGTGCTGGCTTGAACTGTGACACTGCTTTCTCTGGTTGTGCTGAGTGGGGTTGGTCGGCCTCCTCTAGAGAGTCTGAAAGAGTCCTAGGGGGTGGTGCAGGGTGTGGGGAATGCCTACGATGGAAGGGGGATGAAGACAGGAGAGCAAGCAGGCAGGGGGCGGTCGGAGGGACAGGGGCACAGGACGCCGGAGTGGGAGGGGGTGCAGGCTTGGACGACAGCACCTGGGCCACTGGCTTTACGAGGGTCCTGTGGTGTGGCGGGAAAGGGTCCAGCTTTGGAGCCGGGAAAAGCCAAGTGCATATCCTTTCTCTGGCTTTCCAAGGGGCACCCTGAGCAAGGCACCCCAGGGACTCTGACCCTCAGCCTCCACATCTGAAGGTGGAGAGAGGACAGCACACACTGCACCCGGATGGGGCAACATCCCGGGGTTGGCAGCATCACTCCCATTCTTCAGGTGAGAAAATGGTCAATGAATTATTGGGAGGTGTCCATCCCTGGAGGTGAGAATGCAGCAGCACAGGAAAGGGGCAAAGTGGGAGGGGCTTCTTTTCACTCCCAAAATCTAAATTCTCATCCAAGGGCTTCAGAAACATAATTTGATAAAGTCTCCTCTGAGAATTGCTCCATTTTATAACCGTCTCCCCAAAGCCCAAACCATGACTCAACCCAGTTCTTAAATGAAATGGCGTATCACCGCTAACTCCTCCATCCCACCCACTGGACTGTGCTCTGTGGGGGAAGGACCGGGCTCCGTTCAGCTGGCAGTGCTGGCTCTTAGCTCAAGGTCCAGTACAAAGGGACTGCCTGGCTGGTGTTTGTTGGATGAATAAATGAATGAATGAGCAAAAGAAAGAATGAATGCATTTAAAAGGAAACTGCAGGGAATTCCCTGGTGGTCCAGTGGTTAGGAATCTGCACTTTCACTGCCGAGGGCCCGGGTTCAAACCCTGGTCGGGGAACTAAGATCCCACAAGCCATGTGGTGTGGCCAAAAAGCAAAAAATAAAAAATAAATAAAAGGAAACTGCACACTTCTGGTACCATGTTCCCTCCTATTTATTAATGTTGTCAGTAGACACGAAGAACAGAGTGTGACAACAGGTCTGTGGACCTGCTCTCATCAACAGGGCAACCAAGATGCTGAGGCATGTAGCCCAGCAGCTATTCACTTGGGTGATGAATGAATGAAGTGTGGAAAGCTGTTCCTCTCATCTTAGTCTTGAAGGCAGGATGACTCCTCAGCCACAGAGGCCCACCTACTCAGATGTACAGTTATTATTATGTGATGATGACATTAAGGTGTGGTCCCAGCAGGCTTTGAAGTCCAGCAGATCTGACTTCTAATCCTGACTCTGCCTCTCATAAGCTGTGTGGTCTTGACCAGTGATTCAACCTCTGAGCCTCTTTCCTCACCTACACAAGGGGCTATCGAGACTTCAGGGTGGTTGCGAAGAGTGAATTAAGTGAGGCAATTATTTCAAAGTTCCCAGCGCAGCCCTGGAAACGCTGAATGTGGCCAACACACAACAGCACCCTTTCTCCCCTAATCCTTGTTGTAGGTTGAGAAGCAAATTGCTTTGCCCAACCATGCCTCTGTTTCTCCCTCTGTGAAGTGGGGTCAATGATATCTGCCCAGCCTCCCTCACAGGACTGTTGTAATGAGATGAAGAAAATGAAAGTGCTATTTCTCCAAAGAAGAAATGCAAATGGCCAACAGGTACATGAAAAAATGCTCAACATCGCTAATTATTAGAGAAATGCAAATCAAAACTACAATGAGGTACCACCTCATTTAATAATGGTCGGAATGGCCATTATTAAAAACTCTACAAATACAATAACAAATGCTAGAAAGGGTGTAGAGAAAAGGGAATCCTCCTACCCTGTTGGTGGGAATGTAAATTGGTGCAGCTACTGTGGAAAACCATATGGAGGTTCCTCAGAAAACTAAAAATAGAATTACCATATGATCCAGCAGTCCCACTCCTGGGCAAATATCTAGACAAAACTCTAATCCAAAAAGATACATGTTCCCCTACGTTCATAGCAGCACTATTCACAATAGTCAAGACATGGAAACAACCTAAATGTCCATTGACAGATGAATGGATAAAGAAGATGGTGGTACATATATACAATAAAATACTACTCAGCCACAAAAAGAGAATGAAATAATGCCATTTGCAGCAACATGGATGCAACTAGAGATTGTCATACTAAGCGAAGTAAGTCAGAGAGAGAAAGATAAATACCATATGATATCACTTATATGTGGAATCTAAAATATGACACAAATGAACCTACCTATGAAACAGAAACAGAATCACTAACATAGAGAACAGACTGGTGGTT
This sequence comes from Stenella coeruleoalba, assembly GCF_951394435.1. NCBI lineage: Eukaryota > Metazoa > Chordata > Mammalia > Artiodactyla > Delphinidae > Stenella > Stenella coeruleoalba. The sequence goes on from NC_137157.1 coordinate 15,083,012, forward strand.
GCCAAGGGGGACGGGGTTGGGGAAGGGATGGAGGGTTGGGAGGCTGGAGTTAGCAGATGTAAGCTATTATATACAGGATGGATACACAACAAGGTCCTACTGTATAGCACAGGGAACTATATTCAGTATCCTATGATAAACCATAATGGAAAAGAGTATTAAAAAATAATGTATACAGTATACATATAACTGAATCACTTTGCTGTACAGTAGAAATGAACACAACATTGGAAATCAACTATACTTCAATAAAAAAATTGTTTACAAAAAAGAAAACGAAAGTGCTTTGTAAGCATAAATGCCCCGAAAGGGGTTGTTTTTATTTTGTGGTTAACTCCAACCGCCATTTGTTCCAATTCAATTATTAAGGGCATTAGAGAGAGCGTCCTGGGTGGGCTTCATCCTGGTGAACATCCATATCCCTCTCTCCGGGACACTATCATTTCTGTTCCTGTAGCCCAAGAAATCCAGAGGCCACCATCTCTGCCAGTTCCCCCAGTCCAGGTGGAATAATATTCTTATCAAAGTGGGTGGAAGATGCCCTCTTCAGTCCACTGCAGGGGTGATTTCCAGTCTCAGTGATGATGGCTGGACTGTCACCCAGGACAGGGCTGTCACCCTCTACCACTTGCCTGTGATATACTCCCTCTCGGGAGCCCTGGCTGACGTTGGGATGGGGATTGGGAATGTGCACCCACAGCGCAAACCCACAGTCTCCTTAAGCAGTCCCGTTTTCCGGCAATAAACCTAGGAAAGTGGAGGACAGCTAAGGAACAGCTGTCCAAGCATTCACTGGAATTTGGCGGTTACTCTCCCAGTCATGTCAGTGTGCCTGGAGCAAGGTAAGATTAAAGAGTTGACAAACAGAGATCCACCTATGAGTGGCTTTTATGTTTGCAATGGGTCTATTATTCCCTAACTATTGTATATAAATACAATTTTTGTCAAACAATATTTTAAATGCCTCAGGGCATCTCCTAATGGAACAGAGCCCTGCTACCTGCAATAAATCTTTAAAAAACATTTTTCTTAAGATTCAATACGATGCTTTTTTGAACTCTTCAATTAATCGGGGACACTCAGGTTGCTCCCACTTGGGAGCTATTACAAACAACAGTAACTGAGGTTCATGGATATCAACACGCACACAGTCCTGTGAAATCTGTGTTACTCTGAGGATGATTCCTCAGAAGTCAAAGTACCGGATCAGGGTGAGAATCATTTTTTAAATGGCCTTTGACATGTGTTGTCAAATTAGTTGTCTAAAGGTTGTGCCCCAAGTAATGACGATAAGTGTCAATTTCACCACACCTTTCCCAGCATTAAGTGTTATTAGGGCTGCCAAGATCATAGCCAAGTAATATGTTGTGAATAGAAGTATCACAAAGAGAACTTGAGATGTCTTTTTCTTTCTTCTTGGAAATCACAGCCCTCTTTGATTCTTCTTTCTTTCTTATATCCAACTTTCAATCATTTACTAAATCTTATGGTTTCTTCTTCCTAACTTTTCTTGTGTATTTTTTCCATTCCTGTAAGTTCATCCCTAGGTCAGGCCCGCAACGTCTCCTGTACGCACTGCTCTAACAACCTTGCCGAGGGTCTCACTTGAGTTTCTCTCTCCTCTGGGTTTTCCTGCCCACTCCTTTCTTAAAAGCAAAGTTTTCGATGGTGGTGATGGCTGCACAATAATGTGAATGTACTTAATGTCACTAAGCTGTATGCTTTTTAAATGGTCAAAATGGTAAATTTTATATTATGTATATTTTACCACAATTAAAAAAAAAAACTCTGGATTGTTTCCCTGCTCAGAAATCTTCAGTGACTCCCTGGGCCTACCAGACACAGTTCAAAGTGTGCAGCCCGGGCTTTTAAGATTCTCTGCGATTATAACACAGCAACCTTATGTGAGCCGACGCTGGGTTGAGCAATTTATAGGCATTGGCTTGTCAACCCTCACCCCAATCTGATGAAGTAGACATTATTGTTATTCCCATGTTCAGATGAAGAAATCAGGGCACAGATTTTTTCCCATTTACAATCAGCTTTCTTGTGGTGTAATTCACATCTAATAAAATGTCCATTTTAAGTGTACAGCTTGATGAGTTTCGACAAATGTACAACCTATGCAAGTAAGACTCCGATCAAGTTGAAACTGAGCAGGACCCTATGTTCCCCCCGGCCAATTACCTCTGCCTGCCTTTTGTGTGTAGAAAAACTTTAGCCAAAGAATAAGTTTAATCGGAGAAATGAGAAAATGCAGAAGCAAAGGAAAACAGTCAAACAGAACAAAATAATAATAGTTTAGTCATTAAGCAAAGTCAAGGACCTTTAGTTCCTCTTCAAGGGCTATAGACAATATTCTGAGCCATATCCTGTGAGCTGTTTTGTAGATACTGAAACCCTCACCAGGTGGAAGAAGTTAACTACATGATGACCAGACTGTAGCCATGACATAAGCGGCCACGATTCCGAGAACTGGCCTCAAAGAAATGGGAACCAACAGACCCTGGAACTAAAGGCTAACTGTACTTAAAACAAGATGACGCTGATCAGACCACCGCATGACCAATTTTGAGAAGACTGTCAGAGCTGACTGTGCTGTTTCTGCATGTAGCCCCCTCCCTCTGCCTATACACACCTGAAACTCCCCTTTAAAAGCTCTTGCCCACTGATTGTCAGTGGGGGAATTGGCCTTTGGACACGAGTCTACTCTCTCCCGAGTTGCCAGCCTCTGAAATAAAGCAAACTTTCTTTTCCACCAACCTTGCCTCTCTAGTATGGGTTTTAGAGCGGTGAGCAGCCGGACCACACTTTTGGTAACAAAGTCATAGTACATTTCTATCATCCCCAAGCACAAAGATTGAAGTTGTCAGCTAAGGGTATGAAGCTTGCAAAGGAACTGGTTGAGAGCAGAACCCAGGTCTGATCCCGAACCAAGCTCTTAGCCACTCTATCCCCCCAAATCTCCCACCACCTTCCAGCTGTTACCTCCTTGGATGTGTCCCCCTGAAGCCAGCCCCTTGTACCTGAACCATACCTTCTACCTGCCACTCTGCACCTTTGTAAACGCTGCTTCCCACACCACAATGGCGTCCCTCCTGCTTGGTCTAGACCTACTCCTCCCTGGGAGCCTGGCTTTAATCCTTCTCTTCCAGGAAGTCTTTCTGCCCTGCCCCAGCCAGCCCAAGGGCAGGCCACCTCTCCCCTGGATGTCCACCACCTTGTTATCTGTGTCACCCTTTGCTCGCTGCTCAAATAAATACTCAATTGATGGTGATCAAATACTGTTTGTATTTAGTTGATTTTTTAAAAACTGTCCCTTCCCTCCAATGGACCAGATGATCCCTGAGGGTTTTTCTGAAAATGCCTGTGGTTTTGTGAATGCAAAAGTGCACCTGGGGTCTTTGTCAATCAACTCATTTCCTCAAAGATCAATCTCACTGGAATGAAAGGGGGTAAATTTTTAAAATTTTTGCTGAAATATTTCCTGGTGCCAGCAGAATTTATGCTGACTTATTCCTTAAGTGCAATCAGTGAGAAGGTGGCCAGATCACATTAAGCACCAGTGAACATGGCAGGTAACATCCTTTCCTTCTCTGAGGATGCTCCCAGCCAAGTTAAACAGACTCTGGCACAGAGGTGCGGCTGACCTCTTCCTAACAGCAGTCAGTCTGAAAGGTAGAGGCCTCAAGCCTCAATGGCCAACACCGTGTAGAAATGATGAGCTGAAAAGAATGAAGAATATTCTGAAAAAATTCCTTTCTTCCTTGTCCCTTTGCTGAGCCCACTTCTCTGAGGAAGGCACAGTGCTGGGCACTGGGGATCTGGTGATAAATGACATGACCTCCCTGGGTCTGAGGGGCTTACAGTCCAGAAAGTGACCCCATCTAAGCCTTTATCCACTGAGCACCTGCTGTGTGCCAGGCACTAGGGTCTGGGGTGAGAGAGAGCGTTACTCTGCCCTCGAGGGAAAACTGGGAAGATGCAGATGTGGATGCACGTTATTATAACACAATGGAATATGTGCCATGTAGCAGTTTTTGTTTACATCTGTAAGATGGAGATAATAACAACATCTATGACAAAATGGTGAACAAACTGGCCTCTGGAGACAGACTTCCTGGGTTCAAACTCCAGCTCGCCTTTTTACCAGCTGTGTGACTGTGCGAAAGTTACTTAACCTCTCTGTGCCTTGGTTTCCTCATCTGTAAAAAGGTGATAATAAAGGTACCTACTACTTAGAATTGCTATGAAAGTTAAGTTAGTCCATGTGACATGCTTAGAAACAGTGGCTGGCACATGGTGTTCTATGAACATCAGTGATTATTTGCTATTCAAAGTCCCTTGGGGGCCTGAGGAGGATGTGGTTAGCTTTGTTTTGGGCTTGGGTGGCTACAGAAGCTTCTCAGGACTCAGTACTCAGTACTACAAGTTGGGCCGTATAGTATGCATAGGAGTTTGCTAGATAAAGTTCGTGTGTGTGTGTGTGTGTGTGTGTGTGTGTGTGTGTGTATACTGGATTAGAGCAAATGTTATCCAACTTGTCCTATAAAAGGCCAGACAGTAAATATTTTCAGCTTTTTGGATAACTACTCAATTCTGCTGTTGAATAGGAGTGGTTGTGTTCCAATAACACTTGATTTACAAAAATAGGCCCTCGGGCCATAGTTTGCCAATCCCTGAATTAGAGGACTAACGGGGCACAAACCCAGATTTATGGCGGTACTAGACCTGGCCATGCCCACTGAGGTTAATGGTGTCTTTTGCAGAACTGATCCTCAGGCATGGCTCTCTTACACAGTTGACTTGTAAACATTTCTTTCAGAATTCTTAAAACCAACTAGAGGGGAAATTAATGCTCAGATAAACATCCCTGTGCTGTGTGTGTGTGTGTGTGTGTGTGTGTGTGTGTGTGTGTGTGTATGTGTGTATGAGAGAGAGAGACAGAGAGAGAGAGAGACCTGCATCCCTGGCCATCCCTGGAAAACACCCCAACATCTTTCCTTCCTAACTCACATCATTCCTGGGAGCCATGGATTTCAAAATGGTAGCTGTGTATGGCACGAAGGCCACCTCTTCCAGAAGTCCTCAATACACACCCTCTCGAGGAGGGAGGCAGGACGCAGGTGCTCTGTAGCCTCTGCTGAGAAAACCCCTTCATGGCCCAGCTGGTCGTGGGACCCCGTAGAGCTGCTACATGGAAAGGCTGGGCCTGGGGGATAATGTGTGTGTCCCCCAGCGTCAGGGCCACTCACTGTGTCCCCTGACCCCACACCTGGGTAGAATTTTCCAATGTCATCCATGGAGCCTGGCTGGGATTTATAAATGCAGTGCAGTAGAAAAATCATAGGCTTTGGAGCCAGATTCAAATTCCAGCTCTGCCATTTCCTAGGTAAGTGATCTAGGGCTCCCCTGAGCCTCAGTTTCTTACCTGTAAAATGGGTTGTTATGAGAATTTCATGAGGTAATGGATACCAAGTAACAATGTCAAACACATTATTGAAAATCTGAGGATGTCGGTTATCTTTATGCTCTCGATATACACCTTCCAACCAGTTATTTTCCTGCTCCAGACTCGGGTATCTGCCCTCCACGGCTCAAGTATTCTGTTATTAGGAACTTGGAATCAGAAAAATCCCTGCCACCTCAGCATGCTCAGAGAAACATTTAAGAGAGTAAGACAGATACATAAAGTCATTTCTTCAGGTTAACCATAGAGACAATATATTTTCTTTCATGTTTCAGTCCTGGAAACATTGCCTTCCAGAAAAAGTTATATTGTATGTCAAGAGAATATGAAAAAATAAAAGAAATAATAAGAAGAAAACAATGATCTCATTTCTTGCCCTACAGGTGTAATCCCTCTTGGGCTGGTAGAACAGTTGATTTATTTGCAAGGTTGGGTTATTCGTTTCCCAAGTTCAAGCATTCTGCTATTTTTCACTGTTCTAGCCTACAGTGTACAAAAACAGATACAGAGACACAGACAGACATACTCAGGGTTCCCAAAAAGAACTTCCTTGTCAAGAAGCAAGTGGCAGAGAGCCAGAAGAAAGAGGCATTAAAGGAAGGGCAATCCATGTGAACCAAACAGCTCCATTACTCTGATCTCGGGAGCGGTGCCTGTGCCCTTGTCACCCACAGCCCAGACTGCACCAGACACGGCAGCAGCAAGGGAGGACTGGGGTCTTGAGGTGCAGCTGGGGGTTCTTCTCTCTTAGCTCGAGACAATGATGACATTCACTGGTCATGCTTTTCCCCACCAATTTTTAAAATCTCCTGGAAATCTGGAGGGAGCAGAATGACAGAAAGGAAAAAGGAAATGGATTTGAAATCAGAGGGGCTTGGCCTGTTTTGCCACATAGTCATCCTATGACCTCTGACTAGTTATTTACCCCTGTGACCCTCAGCTTATTCATCTCTAAAATGGGTATAAACTGATCTACCAGCCCACGATTCTTATCTGCATTAAAGGAAAGAACATGTATGAAAGTCTTTTTGTAAGCCCTAGAGTATGCCTCCTGTAGCCTTCCCCATCTTGGTGGATGCCGACTGGACATCATCCCCTGATGTTCAAGGGCATCTCACAGGTAACACATCCCACACTGACCGCTGATCAATGCCCATCCCCCAACCTGCTTCTCCATCTCAGTAAACAACCACTCCATCCTTCGATGCTTGGGACAAAGATCTGGGAGTCAGCCTTGACTCCGCCATTCTCTTCTACTCCACATCGAGTCCATCAGCAAACCCTGTGGCCTCTTTCCTCAGAATCCAATTGCTTCCCAATATCCCCACTGCTGCCCCCAGTCCTGCCATCCCATCTCTGACTGGGGTTACAGCTGTACCGTCAGGAGTGGTCCCCCTGCTTCCGTCCTTGTCCCCACCCTCACCCAGGTTTATTCTCAACACGGCAGCCAGAGTGATTCCGACAAAAAAAAAAATCAGACCAGGTCCCTCCTCTGCTCAAAACCCTCCAATGGCTGCCACCCCACTGGGGTAAAGGCTGAAGTCCTTACAATTCCTTTGGGAAGAGGGTTCATTCACCTCTGGGGCACGGCTGCCACCTCCCGAACTCACCCTCAGGCAGTGACGTGGGCTCATCACTCTGCCTGGAGCCTCTCCCCAGACATCACACGGCTCTCTCCCTCCCCTCCTTCAGGTGCGTGTGCAAACGTCACCTTCTCACAGGCTCTGGAACTCCCTGCCTGAAGTCGCAGCTTCTGTCTCTTTATCTTCCGTCCTCAACCCACTTTGTTTTTCTCCACTGAGCCTTTCTGGTCTGACATGCTGTCTACCCGACACCTTAACATGTTCATGGGCAGCTCCACGAAGGCATGGAGGGATGTCTCGTGTTTCCATCACCATCCCCAGAGCCTAAAATGATGTACGGCACAGAGTAAAGACTCAGTGGACACCCGTGGAAGGACTTACAGATGTTTCTTTATGAGGTGGAAGCACCCTTGATATGCCTGTTTGTAATGGATTATAAGCAAACCTGGACCCATGTCATCAATACCCTCTCCTCTACATCAGGAAGGAGCTTCAGGCAGGCATTTTGGAATCCGAGCAAACAAGTTTGTTCTGCTTCTAGTTGATCCCAGTCAGGGAGCTGCCAGGGGTGTGTTGGGGCAGGGGAAGAGGCTGCAGGACAGAGGCTGGGGGGTCTGGCACCGGGCAGCGGGCCGGAAATGGGCGGGAAGTATCTGTAATGCCAGAGGGTCCGACCACACACAGGTCCTGGGAAGAGCAGGGGCCAAGGAGACCACAGGTGGGAGCCGTCCCCTCCGACTTGCCTTACACATGAAAGGGGATTAGAGTGAGCATCAAAGAGAGCTCCGGAGGGGCTGATAAGAGGAGGAGATATCCTACACTGGACCCCCGGCCGGAGGGGAAGGTGAAGGAGCAGACGGTATGCGTGCAGTCTGTATTTACTGGAAGGAAGGCCATAAATGACTGTGAAGTCATTTCCCAAGTCCGGGACCCAGGCCCTTCTGGCCCTCTGTCTCCCCGAGTCACTGCCTAATCACAGCCACCTGCCCCTATTCCCTTAGCCCCAGTCCGAGCCTTGAAGAGAGTGGGGCCAGACCTCAGACTCCACTGGGCTGAGCTCCCAGCCCTGGACCACCTTCTCACCCTCTCCTCTAACTCCGCTCCCCTGGGCCAAGCGTCAACGCCGTGGGTGGGACCTTAGGAGGCAGCAGCTCTCCCTTAGGAGGCAGCATAGCAGAGATGAAAGACCAGGCAGATAACAGAACACCTGGGCTGAGTGCCCACTTGGCCACTTACTGGCTGGGGTGGTGACCATGTGTCATTTCAGTCCCCCAGCGTCCACCCCTACTGCTTCTAGTGGCAGCATCCCCGAACTTCCCCTGGAGGAGCACCCCTCGCCCACTCCCTGTGCAGGCACTGTGGCCAACCTGTTTGGTCGTTCAGAGTATCCTTTCCCTCCAGCAACAGGGGTTGGATCAGGGATGGATGTGTTCGCTAATTCAGAGCCAAAAGGTACATGTAGGGACAGCTGAGAGAGAGGCACTTTATTTCCTCCTCACTGGGAGCTGTGAAGGTATAGCCTGTAAACCCAGCCACTATCTTGCCGCCCAGAAGGGCAAGACTCAGAATGTCCCGGGAGAGAGCAGAGCTGAGGACAGGAAGGCAGAGCCAAGAGGTGGGCAGCGGTGGGATCTAGTGACATTGTCAGGGCTCCTGGATCCAGCTGTGTCTGAAGCTGTAACCCTGAATGCTGTGGTTATTGAATGAAGACACCTGAATCAATCCAGTCTGAGCAGGATTCCTCTGTGCCAAAGGAGTCCTCGTGGATGCACAGCCACAGGCTAGGGCGAGTCAGTTCACTTCCCCGGGATTCAGTGCCTTCCTCTCTCAGTATTGGGTGCGGGTGAGGGGAACCTGATGACCTCCCAGCTCCCCTCCAGTTCTGCCCTATGGGTCTGTGCAAAGGGCCACCACTATCGGCTCAAGTTCTGAATTCCCAACGATGAGGGGGAGATGTGAGCTGGTGTCCAGAGGGAACCAGGCCTGGGTCCTGCATGGTCCCCTTTTTACTGAGGGTTAATGGATAACACAACGCCTTCCAGGTGCCTGCTTCTGATATAAGTCTGTCACTCCAGAGGAGGTCAATTAGCCCTCAGCCTCTTCTGGAAGCTTACAGGGGAAGGCATGAACCCAGTGGTCCGGCTGAGCCTCTGTGCATAATTAAAAGGAAAGACTTCTTTTTTCTCTAAAGCAGGGTTTCTCATCCTCAGCACTGTTGACATGGGTTGGATAATTCTTTGTTGTTGGTGGCTGTTCTCTGCATTTTAGTGTTCAGCATCATCTCAGATCTCTAACCATGACATACCAATAGCACAATCTCCCCTAGTTGTGACAGCCCAAAATGTCTTCAGACATTGCCACATGTCCCCTGGGGGGGCAAGGTCACCCCTGGTAGAGAATCACTGCTCTAAAACATGTTGACAGACCAGAGGACAACTCTTGGTTCCTAAGCCTGGAGTGTTCATTTCACCTCTAACCTTCCTTCCAAAACCAACCTACCTACCTATCTATCTATCTATCTATCTATCTATCAATCTATCATCTCTATTCTCTTTATCCTTGCTTTTGGATTCCAGGAATTGTTCCTGCAGAATCCTGGGCTTCACCTTTGGGTGTGATCCCTGAGGCATCCCAGCACATCAACACTGTTTTTGTGGTCATGGATCATGGATTCCTCTGAGAAGCTGATGCAATGGACCATCTCCCGAGTCAAATGCCACCTGTGCGCACATTCCCAGGACACGCACGCACACACACACACGCCATTCTGCCTACGATGTCAGGTAGTCCTCAAACCCCTTATTGCAAGAGCCATGACCCTTCAGAGTTCAGGGGACTTAACCCTTTCAGACCTAACAGACTCAGCCATGTCTTTGCCTGTTGCAGCAGAATAAACACAGAATTTATAGTCAGAAGACCCGGCTGGAGTTTGGGCTCTACTACTTCATTAGATATGTGACTTTGGACAAGTCATCTGACCTCAGTTCTAGAAAACTGGGAATGCCTCATTGCTTTAGGGCTGCAAGGAAAAATAGGCACCATCAAATCCAATGATCTCCCAGTGTCCATTCCCTCCACCTTTCATTCCACTTGACGTTCCTCTTCCAGGTTAATCTTCCTAGAGCACAGCTGTGGGCATATTCTCCTCCGCTCAAAAGCACTCCATGGCTTGCTACTTCCTAGAGGCTAACATCCTTTTTTTTATCCAATGCCCTCCACAGTCAGGTCATGTGTTAGCTTTCTACTTGCCTAAATTCTAGCTAAAGCTAACTATTTCTGCTTAAACATTTTCTGGGGTTTTTACTTTCGTATCTTTGTTCCTGCTGCTTCTTCCACCTGGAATTCTTTTCTCTACCCATCCTTTTTAAGGCCACCTCCTCTGGAGGCAGACACAGTTTACTCCTCCCCCAAGTTCCTATAGCACTTGGCATCACTTGTTCTGCCTGTATCCCACACCAATGCTTCTTACCTAAGGATCCCACTCTGCGTAGTGGCTGAGAACATGGGATCTGGCGTTGACTATCCTGGATCAAGTCCTGGATACCACCTGCTTCCTCAGTTCCTCAATCACCCTTCTTTTCCACAGTTGAAAAACAGAGCTAATAACATTGCCTACTTCACAGAATTATTGTATGCGTTAAACTCTGTGTCAGGCACTGAGCCGAGGTATAGGATCTCATATAGGATATATATGTCAAGTAAGTATATACAAACTGCTTACATCACAGTGCCTGGCACAGAGGAAGTACTCAATAAATTTCAATACAATCATAGCCATCATTACCAGCCCCTGGGGAAGGATTAGGAAAAAAGACCATTCCACAGGGCTAAGGTGATAACGACCAATTAGAGGACATGGGCCAACTTCCTCAGTGGCCCCCGGAGAAGAAGGAAATTAGAAATAATAACAGCAAACACCTACTTTGTGCTGAGTATGGGGCAGGCACTGTCCTAAGCATTTTAATGCATTTACTCTATAATTCTCACCATGGCCCTATCAGGTAGAGACCGTTAGCTCTCCTTTGGAGATGTGAACACTGAAACACAGAGAGGGCAAGTAACTCACCTGAGATCACACAGCTGAGCTAGGATTCAATCCCAGGTCATGTGGCTCTTCAGCCCCTTCACATTTGCATCCTAACAGGGTGCATTTGTGATGTCTCTTGGGACAGAGACCTTGGGAGGCTCTTCAGGGGCATCCCAGAACTGGAGAAGGCAGTAGCAAAGTCCATACATGAATCTGAAAGATGCCTTTATGCAGGGCTATCCACTGTTTAGTCTGAGCTCTGTCCACAACCACCTGCGATCAGCTACCACTCTGCAGGGCTGGAAAATATCTGGAGCCCAGATGTGTCCATCATTCCCTGGGCCAAGTAAATGTATGCACAATTTTCAAAACTTGTTGGTTCTCGAAGTATTTTAAATACTTTGTAGGAAGGAGGAAGAAGGAGGGTGCGGAGCAGAGTTACAAGGAACATCTTCGGGAAGAATCTCAAACAAATCTCATTTCCCCTGTTAGTTTCAAAGTTCTGGAGGACCAGGCAGTTCAAAGGTTGCTCCCGGGTCAGCGTGTCTTAGGGCAAACCTAGAAGTTGGCTGAGCTCACGCCATTCTGAGGGGCCAGAGGCTGAGAAGGTGGGAATCCAGGGCTGCCAAGGCAGGAGACTACTCTGGGATTCCAGATGACAATGCACCTAGAGTCCCTTCTTTTTTTAAAAATTAATTTATTTTATTTATTTTTGTCTGCATTGGGTCTTAGTTGTGGCACGCGGGATCTTTGCTGAGGCATGCAGGATCTTTCGTTGCAGCACGCAGGCTTCTCTCTAGTTGTGACACACGGGTTTTCTCTTCTCTAGTTGTGGCGCGGGCTCCAGGGCACGCGGGCTCTGTAGGTTGCAGCACGCAGCCTCTCTAGTTGAGGCGCGCGAGTTCAGCAGTTGTGGCACGCAGGCTTAGTTGCCCCGCGGCATGTGGGATCTTAGTTCCCTGACCAGGGATCGAACCCGCATCCCCTGCATAGGAAGGCAGATTCTTTACCACTGGACCACCAGGGAAGTCCCTAGAGTCCCTTCTTTTTTTTTTTTGTTTTGTGGTACGCGAGCCTCTCACTGTTGTGGCCTCTCCCGTTGCAGAGCACAGGCTCCAGACGCGCAGGCTCAGCGGCCATGGCTCACGGGCGCAGCCACTCCGTGGCATGTGGGATCTTCCCGGACCGGGGCACGAACCCGTGTCCCCTGCATCAGCAGGCGGACTCTCAACCACTGCGCCACCAGGGAAGCCCTAGAGTCCCTTCTTTAAGAGATGAGATGAGAGGGGTTTCAAGCTCACTTCACAAATATATTAGTTATATAATATATAAAAATGGGGGAGGGATGAGACTAGATTATTTTCTGAGATGCAATCCTTCCTAAGTTTAAGTCATCGTCCCTTTATTCAGACTCTTCAAATGATGGAAAAGAAAAAGCGTTCAGCAGTTGTCCACTGACTGTCTTAATGTGACTGGATTAATTAATTCTTCTCTTTAGACAGTTACTCATTTGTTTATTCAAGCCATGTCTCCACCCATTCATTCTACAAACACCTCCTATGGGCACCTACTATGTGTCACATGCCAGACTAGGCGTGGGAGGCACAGCAGTACACTGGACCCATGTGGCCCTGAGTTTCGTGGGCCTGACCATGTGGTCTGGTTTGATGGGCTCCTAGCTCTATATCCCCCTTCTAAACTCCTCTCCATCCAAAAGTTACAACTTTCGAAATTCAAAGAAGATCATGTCTTCTTTAAAACATGTATGACATATAACTAAACACCAATAGTTTCAGCTTTGGGACAAGAATACCTGTGTTAAACCAGCCCAAGTAATTTAGCAAGAGCGGCAGAGTTGGGCATCTGGACCATAACATATCCCCCCGAATTGTGCTCTGAGGAAGGTCAAGACTGCACATTACCACAGTAGAGCTATTTAGTGCAATGTCAGGCTCTCTGTAAGGATTCTTCTAGGGGGCTGGAGAAGACACTGGGTCTCCTCCACAAAGGGCTCAGAGGAGATCCCCTCAGGTCTCAGTATCAGCCAGAGTTTTGCTTGTCCTGATCAACAGGTTTGTTTGATCATCACTGGGACAATGTAACTGACTGCATTTCCCTTTTCACAATGCCTTCTTGGAAGCTCGGAGCCCTGTTTATAGCTCGGCAGAACAAGCATATAGAGTGGTAGAATATTCATTTTAAAATTCAGCTCATTCCTGGTACCTTCTGGTGTCTTCATCCTTCTTTTCCTTTTATCTCTGTCATTAAGTTCACATTTACTTTATCCTGCCATACATTATATAACCTTGAAAGCAAACTTTAGTCCTTTTCGGAGCATGATGGTGCGTAAAATGGAGTGAAGTGGAATGGAATGAAATAGCATAAAGTAGAATAAAATAAAATAACGGTTTTGAGTTTGAAATTTTGAAAAATTCCTGGTCTACCCTAACCCTAACCTCTGGAATTCACACTAAAATACAGAATATATTCTAGCATCTTCTTTCCAAAGGCCCATCAGTACTGATGGGTTAATATTCCCATCTCAACTGATGCATTTGGCAGGAGCAAGTTTTAGTGCCAGTGTGTCTGCTTACCCACATGACCTTCCCAGCCCAAGAAAAACTAGCTTTCAACACCATTTTCCCACTAACAAGCATTAAGAGGTAGTCAGTTTTCTGTTCCTTTGTTTTTCACAGCGATGTCTCTCCACCTACCCATTGAACTCTGTATCATGGACACATGCTAGAGGCAACAGCAGGAGAGAGGCCACAGGCCCCCTTGACCATACTTTGGCCAGAGGTGAGAGACACAAGTGGCCTTTTGCAATCTTTTAAGGCATGAGCGCCAGCGCCTCCGTTTTTAAGCACAAAGGCCCAGCATATTCAGACACAGGGCACAGTTTTATTTAAATGCCCCTGAGTTGCCAGCGCCAAGCACCAGCAGTCCTGCAGACGGCCGCTGATGTGGATTTCTTCCAAAAGCCGATCCCCAACTGGAAAACAAAGCTGCTTTTCTGTAGTTCAATTCAACAAATATTTCTTGAGCACCTACTATGTGAACATCCTATTAGACACAAGCATACAGACATGAAATGAACAAGGAGTACAGATGTGTGTTTGTGCACGCACAAATAAGCAAACTAGCGAGTAAATCCCTGCACGCACACTTCGTGCACTCCCTCATGCCTACACACGTTCCCCTGCCTTCAAGGAGCTCACCATCCAGTTGGGGGCAGGGAATAGGCACCCGCCTACAATCCTTGCTCTCTATATTCCACTAGTTTCTACAGAGACTCTAGAAGGTAGCTTAAGCCTCATTCCTCCTGGGAAGCCTGTTCTGATACCTCGGCCAAGTCTCCTCCCAAACAGGTCGGGTGTCGTGTGGGTCTGGTGACAGTTTACTGATGTTATGGGGTATATCTGACATGCAAGTTATGCTTAATAAATATCTGCAGAATGAAGGAGTGAATGAGTGAGTGAATATATGAGTGAGTGAATGAATGATGTTGCTGTTTCCCTAGCAACGTTGTACCAGAACTATCGCTTTTGATGCTGTGAGTCAGGCATGGTGTTAAATGCTTTTCACATATTATCTTATTTAATTCTTATCTACAAGAGCCTTACGAACTGGGAACTATTATCATCTCCATTTTGCAGACGGCAAAACTGAGATCCTAGGAGATTGTCTGACACGTCCAGGTTTCACCTCCAGGCAAAGGAGGAACTGGGACTGAATCCAGGCCTCCTAACACTGAAAGGTTAAAATGAGGGATTCAATGAGTAGACGGTTTCCAAGGTACTCACCTCTGGCTTTGGCCAGAACTTTTGGTTCTGTGATTTTTTTCAGGAAATCGAAGTCTCAGATCACAATTTAGAAGGTTTTGGGGGTGGTGGAGGCCCAGCTGGGTAGCTCCCTGCTCACATCTGACATCTCACCATGCCCAGAAGCCCCTTCAGGGAGGGGCAGGCAGTGGGCCCAGCATCCTGAGTCAGCCCTGAGCACAGTCTGCTGGGCCTGGGCCAGCCAGGGGCCTTCACTGGCCAGCCAGTGAGGCTGCCCTAGCTCTCACCTAGCCAGGTCCCCTCCTTTGCTTGTCTCTCTCCTTAGCCTACTGAAGGAAGTGGTGGTTTGACACTGCAAAGTAGGCAAATCAGGGCTGCAGCTGCTGGGAGAATGTTTGCATCTTGCCCCCTCCTGCAGAAATGTCATCTATGGCTTTAATCCCCAGCCATCTAGAACCAACAGCTCAGGCGCCAACACGGTGAGCTCCAGGGACCTGGGGGCTGTAAGAATGTTCTCTGGCCAGGCCAGGCGGTCCTATCCTGAGGCATTTTGTAACCTTCAGCTGGCGCGGCATGTGCTGTTGTTAACATTCACCCACTGTGGCCTGTGTACCCAGGGAAGGCCAGAGAACCAATCTGCATAAAGGCAAGAACGTGGGCTTTGGTGTCAGAAGCCTTGGGTGCAAGGCCTAGCTTTACTGCTGACCTCTTTGTGTCTCAGTTTCCTCATTCTTAAAAACGAAGAGAACAATAATACTGTCTGGAGACGTTTGCTCTGAAGAGGACATGCAATAACCCATGTAAAGTCCCTACACCACAGGGTCTGGCCTGTGGATGCTGCAGGATTCACCCTAGTTCTCTTTCTCCTGAGGGGCTACAGTGCAGGAAGGGTCTGGGTCAGATCTGGGTTCTACTAGGATCTCACTGGGAGCTGTGTGGAGGAGGACCAGAGGGAACAAAACTGGACACAGGGCTACTGGGCAGGAGGCTGGTGAGACAGGAAATGGCTCACACTCACTCTTGGGTTCTGTCTGCTCCTGGCTGCTCTGAGTACCTAACTGATCAGATAAACCACGCCTGGCAACTTATGTCCACTGTATCCTTTGGAAATCACGACAACTTGCTGATCTAGGTCTTTTTTCTCTATAGGTGAGGAAACTGAGGCCAAAGAAGATCTAGGTCAAGTCAGATTTCCATTCCGAACCCAATCGTACGCAGATACTGATTCCTGACCTTGCACCCAGGGAGATACTCTCCCATAAAAGGTACCAGAGGGAAGTCAACGTGAAGGGGTGTTGTTATTTAAAAGTGCAGCCACTATGGAAAACAGTATGGAGGTTTCTCAAAAAACTAAAAGTAGAACTACCATATGACCCAGAAATTCCACTCCAGAGTATTTATCCCCCCAAAACAAAAACACTAATTTGAAATCATACCTGCATCTCAATGTTCATAGCAGGATTATTTACAATTGTCAAGATATGGAAGCAACCTAAGTGTCCATCAACAGATGAATGGATAAAGGAGACATATATATATATACACATACCTGTGCATATAAAATGGAATACTACTCAGCCATAAAAAAGAATGAAATTTTGCTATCTGCAACAACATGGATGGACTTGGAGGGTATTACACTAAGTGAAATAAGTCAGTGAAAGACAAATACTGTTTGATATCACTTATATGTAGAATCTAAAAACAACAAACCAGTGAATATAACAAAAAGAAACAGACTCATAGATATAGAGAACAAACTAGTGGTTACCAGTAGGGAGTGGGAAGGAGAGAGGGGCAAGGTAGGGGTAAGGGATTAAGAAGTACAAACTACTCTGTATAAAATAAATAAGTTGCAAGGATATATTGTATTGCACAGGGAATATAGCCAATATTTTATAATAACTATAAACAAAATATAACCTTTAAAAATTGTGAAGCACTATGTTATATACCTGAAACATATAATATTATGCATCAACTATATCTCAGTAAGAAAAACTGTGGTATAATCAGACAATGAAATATCACTCAATAAAACAAGAATGAACTTTTGTTACAATTGGAAAAAAAAACAGCCTCAAGAAGCTAAGCTGGGATGGAGTTTCACTGCAGAGTTGCGCTAACGCTGCAGTCAGATATGGCACAAGGTAAAGAGATCCTGAAAGTGAAGGGTAAACTCGGTGTCAGGAGAGCTGAGAAAATCGGGAAGTGAGCTGAGGCTGTGAGTTGGGAAAGCTTGAGTCTCTTTGTGATGGGGCCCAGTGTGGGCCAAAGAGACTGGTATCTTAAAACAGTAGTCTCCAGATAAGAATCAGAATGACTACTGGGACTTGTACAAAAATGTTGCATCTCTGGTCCCAGCCTGGGAGAATATGATCCAGTGGGAAGTGGTGGACCAGATGTCTGTGTTAACCTCAACTCTGGGATGGGTGGGGAAGGGACTTCTGCTGCTCTAGGAGGCTGGTACCAAGCACTGAGTGGAGGGTTGGTAAAATGGTGGTAACAAGTGGAGGTTCATCGTATTAGTCTCTCTAATTCATTTTATGTTTGGCCATCCCCTTCTTACCTGTCCCCCTAGGGCCAAGGGCATCCTAACTTTTAACCTTTCTGGATTTCTCTTGAATGCCCCGCCTCTCCTGCATGGCTGACCACTCTCCTTCCCAACATCACTGGTCCAGCTACAGGTCCATGGACCCATCCTGTTTGCCCCAGGGCTGAGCCATTTAAGAAAACGGGCTCTGATATCTTTGCTCAAGTATCCCTGCCGCCCATAGCTTTTAATCATTTGAAAAGAGCCTGCTGTGTGCAGGAAGTGTCTCCCTTAAACGTGTCAGTATCTCCTTATAAACCTTCCATGCTGCTCCGTCCCAGGGGTCTGACTCAGGGTCACACCCTCATGAGAGAAACAGTGAGCTGAGGTGGCTCTCAGATGCAGTGGATGGATGAGAGCCCCGCACAGGATTTAGCTTAGAATCTGTGTCCAATAAATGTGGGCTGAGGGGCTGTCCTTGAGTCCCATGCTAGAGGTCAAGTCCAGAGGGCTCAGCCATCCCACTTCCAGCAACATACCCAGCAGGACAGCAGGCAAACTGGCACTAGAAACATGTTCTAGAATGTTCACAGCATTACCACCCATGGGAGCCCCAATATGAAACCACCTAATGTCCATCAACAGTAGAATGGATAAACCAAAATGTGGTTTCCTCATCCCATGCAATCAAACACAGCTACACCCAACAACATGGGTGAGTCAAATAAACATGATACTGAACGGAAGAAGCCAGACACAAAAGAGTACGTATTGTGTGATTCCATTTATGGAATCACAGAGCGGCGAGACTAATCTATGCTGTAGGAGTCGGGACAGCAGCATACAGGTCTGCTCTGCTGGTGAGAATGCACTGAGCTCTACACTTTGGATATGTGTATTTTCTGTGTGTCTATTACACTTCAAGTGAAAAACATCTCACCCCAGAGATGCTCATGAATGAAAAAAAAAAAAAAAGGTATAAAGGATCCAAAAAACTTCCACGTGGTACTCCTCTGTCCTCTCTTGGCTACTGGCTTGCTGTGGCCTCCCCTCGGTCCCTAGGTCTCCCAGGGCCTGAGTGTCATCTTTCATCTACAGAGCAGAGGCACTGGGATGGGATGACCTCTGTGGTCTGGTGGGGACTGTCTCTGCTGATGGTGCTAAGGGAGCTCAAAAGGTCAAGGTCAAACCCCAGAGACCTCTGACGTCCTCTGACAGCTCCACAGAACATCCCTGGAGTCAGCTAAGCCTTATGGGCTTCCTGATGCTCAATTTTGTCTTTATGTCTCATCCCACCAGCCTGTGAGTCCCTCCGAGGAGCGTTCCTCTGTGCACCGTGAGGGCCCAGCTCTAAGTATAGGATCAGATAAACCTGTGTTGAACCTGAACTGCTGACGTTCCCACTAGGTGCAGTAACAGTCACAGCAACAGCCCACGCACATACAACCCTTCCTATGTTTGTGCCAGGCACTGTTCTAAGCCCTTTCCAGGCAGGTTTTGTCTACCAGCCCATTTTACACTCGTGAACTGAAGAACAGAGGGGCTGACTGCACTGCCTAAGCTCACGCAGCTAGTAAATGTCAGGGAGGGGTTTCCAACTCAGGGAGTCTGGCTCCAGAGTTCATGTGTTTTACCCTCTCCCTAAAGCTGGCTGGCCTTTGATTTGTCCCGGCCACTGGCAAGGCCAAGGCATCTACTGTCCTGTTTGCTCCATCCACACTTTCCCTTCCACCTTGTATAGGTGTCCATCATTGCCCCTCTTGGCCTTTATCCTCCTAGACTGAAGAGGCCTTTAAGGTTTACCAGTCCACACCCATGGCAGCTGCTCAGAGCCCTTCATTGTTTAAGTTCCTTGCTCTGTCTCTGCTGCAGAAATGACAGGAATGGATGCACAGGCTGCGTTCTAGGCTCTGTCGCATGAGACATGTTCAAGGGCCCCTCGGTGTTTTCTCTTTGGTCCCAACAACCCTCCTGGTAATGGCCAGCTATTTTGTCTTTAGGTTCAAGAGGTGTTGAGGAGTGCTGGGTTCCAGTCAGCCCCTGAGTCTCAGTTTCTGCACCTGAAAAGTGGGGAGATTATGTCTGCTCTGTCTACTGCAGGGGGCGGGGTTATAACCAGGTCCACCAGGACAGTCCAGGAGCCTCAATGGCTAGGGTCAATCTGCAGTTGTATGGAAAGTTGTAAGGCAAGGGAATCAGCTCTTTAGAGCTCCGGGTGCTGGGGGTAGTTAGCGCCACTGTGCCATCGAGCCTCACAGCTTTGTGAGGGAGGCATTCTTAGTCCCATCTCACAGATGAAGATACTGAGGCATAGAGAACTCACTCACCATGGTGTCAGGATGGAGGAGCCCAGGGAGCCCCAGGGGGCCACCTTAAAGCCTGACCTTCTGGATAGCAGAGGGAGAAGCTGCTGCTGTATCTCCTTTCCAGGGTCTCCAGGGCCATTTGCCATGTGTCCCATTTGTAAAAGCTACACTACACACTGGGGGCAAAATTCACACCAACTCAAAGTATTGTTGCTCTAAGGATTACATAAGATGAACCAGCTCAAGGGCTCAGTGTAGAACTCGGCACACAGAAAAGGCTCAATAACTCCTAGGTACTTTTTTTTTAAATCCAGCTACTTCCTATCCTCTACACTCTTTTTTTTTTCTTTGCTCCCCTTGAATTGCAGAGGGAGCCCCTACTTCTGTTCCCAATCCTAAGATTCCAGGGAAATGAAAAGCAGATTCTGGAAGAAGTCTGGAAGAATTAAGTCTGGAAGATTAAGTTCACCTAGACAATCCTTCTAGATCCCTAAATATTGTGATCCCTCTCTTATCCCTAATACTTCTTAGTTGAATGACTTTATGCTGGCTACTTAACTTCTCTCTGCCTTAGTTTCCTCAGCTGTAAAATGGGGTAGTAATATCTTCCATAGAGTTCTTGTGAGAATCCATTGAGTGAGTAAGTATGTAATTAAACAAACAAATAAATGCTTAGTTTAACACCTGACTCAAAGCGCCAGATAAGGGTTTGCTGTTATAATTTACACAGAAAACACAGAGGACCGGCTGTGTGCTTATAGCCCCACCATCCATGCATCAAGCCATTCAACAACTTATTATTTATTAAATGCCTCCTCCGTGCCTGGCACACTCAGTACTTCACATCTGTTCTCTCTGACAGCAACAATTCCCAACAACTGTTGTAAGGTGCTGGAGATACGAATGGGAATAAGATGCCCACATGCCAGCCTCCCTCCCCTGTCACTCCCGTTTTAGACCAAGATCTCATTTCACCCAGGTGGCCAGTGAGGCATCGGGCTATCCACAGCTTCCCAGATGGCTCGGTGCTTTCTCCCCCGAGCCTCCATTCTGGGTGGGTTTCCTCCTCTCTGGCCACCATCCCAAGTAGCAGAGGCAACCTCTCCCAGCTGGGGCCTAGCCAGCCAGAGCCAGGCACCGGGAGAGGTACCACCAGACCAGGGTCGGTTAATCTTGCCTTTAATTAGCAGACGCGCTAAGTGACCTGCAGGGGCCTGTGGCCCCGGGGTGACCCGCAGATGGCTGCCTGCTCGGCTCCGAGTGATAAATTGGGAGCGTCCAGTTCTGCCAAGGGTCGCATCCACACTGCTTCCTGTGACTGCACTTCTCACACCTGCTGTTCAGGCACCACAGCACTGCTGGGTGGCAGGGCCGTCCTCAGGGCCCAGGGTCAGGGCCCCGAAGATGACACAGAACAACAACATTCAGATCACAGAGTGGCTGTGAGGGTTAAATGTTATACATCCTAGTTTCAAGACTCCTAGAAAACTGTTTGATGCAAATAGTCCATTAATGTTAAATATCAGAGAGACAGAAACAGGAAGAACACCTACCCCTCCTTTGACCTCCCCCCTCTATTTTTGCCATAGTACATGTGGTATTTATGGATTTCTTTACTTACTTATTATTTTCCTCCCACCAAGATGTAAGCCCCACAAAGCAGGGCCTTTTGTTCATCTCTCTACCCGTGTTGCCTAAAAGAGTGCCTGGCACATAGTAGCTACTCAATAAATACTCATAGTTTATTAATAAATGACCATGCCCTTCCCTTCACCGAGTATGAAGCATCCTCAGCTCACAGTCCATAGCCCAGAGCAGCTCATCTTACAGATCATCCCTTCTCATCCAGCCTTATCCACAGTGGGTCTTTGAAGAGGTGCTGTTTGTTTTCAAGGTCACCCTCCAAGGCTCCCTGCCCCGGCCCATAGCTCCCCCCGCAGCACGTTGGTCA
The DNA here is from genome assembly GCF_951394435.1 of Stenella coeruleoalba. NCBI lineage: Eukaryota > Metazoa > Chordata > Mammalia > Artiodactyla > Delphinidae > Stenella > Stenella coeruleoalba. The sequence goes on from NC_137157.1 coordinate 15,104,664, forward strand.
CACTCGCTTTCCTGGCTGTCTGCAATTCCTGTGGCCCTGGGGGTCCTCTGCCAGAAGCCAGAGCCCCCTTCAACTCAACTCACTCACGAGGTCACTGTCTGGCCAGCTTCCCTCTCTCCCAGCAAATCAGCGCCTTTCCCTTGCCAGGTCCACAGAAGTGAAAAATAAACAGCCCGTGCTGGTTGGCTCCAGTTCCACCTTCACTGCTGCCAGGGAGCGCTTGCTCTTCAGATTTTCCCCTTTTTTGCTTGATTAATAGAATGCCAATTCCCTGCTGCTCAGTCTTCTGAGGGGCGCGTATTTGCTTTTAATGCAGCTGACCTCAGCTCCTGCAGGAAGGGCTCATATGCAAAAATCCAGGGGCAGAGGCTGGATTGGACATGTCCTGGTTGTAAGAAGTCTGGATGAGTTTTAGCAAAGCCCAAGAATCTTTCAAATCAAGGCAAAGACAAGAGGGGAAAGGGTCTCTGCAGGCACGTCCTTTTGCTTTTGCACACGGTGAGGGGGGCCACTTCTGGCCTGGTCACGAGGATCCCATCTGGAGGGATGGTTGGTGGCCACTTCTGGAGCGCCTGGAGCCAGCCATGCCTCTGCTCTTTGTGACTGGTGGGCAGCAGGCAGTGAAGCGGCTCCAGAAAGGGAAAGTGTGCAAGGAAACAGTTACCATAAACAAAAGGAGGGGATGACCTTTGATGTAAAACAAAGCATGGTCCTTTCTCTAAAAGTCTCTGATAAAGAAAAGCAGGAGGAAAAGGAGTGTCGCTTCAAGAAACTGGTTTCTCTGGAGCCCTGAGTGGGTCAAAATATAGGTTGGGTCTTGGTGTGTGTGTGTGTGTGTGTGTGTGTGTGTGTGTGTGTGTGTGTGTGTGTGTGTGTGTGTGTGTGTGTGTGTGTATGGTGTGTGTGTGTGTGTGTGTGTGGTGTGTGTGTGTGTGTGTGTGTGTGTGTCTGTGTGTGTGTGTGTGTCTGTGTGTACGTGCCTGCATCTTGGGCTGGAGAATAATGTAACCTCCCAAGCAGGCCTCGACTTAGTTGCTTCTAGAGTCAATAGATGGATGCAATTCAGTGAACAATTATCAAATGTCCCAGCTGGTGCTGAGGACAAGAGAGTGACAAGACAGCCCGGGGCTGCCAGGAGCTCACAGGCTGTCTGCCACACGCCAGGCCAGGCCCGGCCTGCTGCAGGCACAGGACACCCACTGGGAGCGCTGGCCAGAAGTGGGCACGCCTGCTGGTCTCCGAAACAGCACTGCACAAAGGCCTGCTTTCATTTGGTCCCCTCAAAGCTGAGGCCAACCGCCTGTGCAGTTGGCTCTCCTTCCCTACCTGGCTGCTCGCTGCACCCCAGCTCTGCAGACAGCGGGCTCTGGCACCAAAGGATGTTAGAGTTTGATAGTTCATCCAACTAATGACACAGGCAGCTCCCATCTACTGTCACCCACGTGCTGTCAGGCGCTGTTCTCAGTACTTCACTTGAATAAACTGATTTTTATCCCCCTCGGCAACCCCATGAGATAGATGCTACAGATACACAATCGCTTTTCCACGGCCCTGGGGCCCAGATGTGTTTTGGAATTGAGAACTTTTTGAATTTTAGAAAGATGATATCGCGGATGTGCCGTAGATTACTAACACTCAGAGGATCCATCCCCTTAACGCTCCTGCAGCCACTCGTAGGACTCTCCTCACTTGGAACAAGAAGACTATAGACAGCCTCATGACCCCTGGGCCGGGTTCAGCTGCTAAATGAATTTGTGCCAAGTTTATGAAAAAAACCTCTGGTTTCCAGAGCTTTGGGGGTTTTGCATTTGCAGATAATGGAATATGAAGCCCTGTTTGCAGAGCATAGTGAAACTTGAGAGGTAAAGCTGGTGAGCGTAGGGGCCAGCTTCACACCCAGGCCAACTGGCTCTGGATCTGGGCTCTCAGCCTCACACACAGCATGGCCTCCCTCATGTATACGTGAGAACTAAAAAATTACCTTCAGAGATGCAAAGGCCTGCAGGTTCTGCTCCCACCTTACCTCCCCAGCAGACTGCTTTTCATACACTTCTTTTCCTACCCTAGGAGCCAACCACACAGGTTTCTGAACACACCAGGATCTTTCCCTCCTTTCGTCTTTTGCAAATACTCTTCCTACTGCCTTGAATACCCCCAACTTCTTTCACTGTTTGGCCAACTCCTATTCATCCTTCAAAAGCCACTCAAATACCCCTTCCTTGGTGAGGCACATGCTCATTTCACTTGGCCCAGAATGAATTGCTATATCCTTCTCGGCCCTGCTCAGACCTGCATGGCTCCTTGTTAACTCGCCAGAAACACTTTCCACTGATCATTAACCAGATGCCAGGGGACCCTGTCTGCTCTTTGGAATCTGGACAAGCCAGGCACCAAGGCCCAATTCCACACCACTCAGAAGACACTCCCTCAAGCTGTCTGCAAGATTCCCAGGGGTGGGTCTCATCTGTGATCACTGCAGCCTCCAGCTCCTCTTCCTCCGAGTGGTCCCATTCACATGATAACCAGCCCTTTCCACGATGCCCACTTGAACCCACTACACAAAGCATATGTGAGAAGACAAGCCTTTGCTGGACATTTGCCGTTGGGGTGGGCGGAGCAGAGGGGATAGTCACACTGTAGAAATACGACCCACCTCAAGCTGAATGTGGGGTCCTGTTCTTAAATGTCCCCACAGGAGAATTTTCTGGTCCTCCCCCCACCCCGGGTCCCAAGCCTCCTTATCTCACTGGTCCTTCCCCTCCTCTCCTCTCCCCTCCCCTCCCCTCCCCTCTACTCTGCCTTCTCGCTCCTGCTCCACCCTCTTAGGAGAAGGCCCAACTCCTGTTTCCTCCTTGCAGAGAAACTGACCAGCTTTTCCCTTTCTAGACCCTCCTAATACCCTCCCACCCCATCCCCTGGGCCTCAGGCTCTACTTCCTATCACAAGCAGCTCATCAAGGCTTTTCCTCAAAGTGATCAGCATCCGCCCGGGGGATGCTGAAGTCAGCAGCTAGAATTATAAATATGGTTCAGCTTATTAGAGTTGTTTACTTGTCTGTCTTCCCTGCACTGGTCTGCTTTGCTCAGCTGAGTGTCCTCAGTCTCTAACAAATGCTGGACACATAGTAGGGCTTCAATAAGCGATGGTGAAGTGAACGAATTAATGATGAACGAAGAATAGCTCTGAGAGGCAGAACAAAATGCAGAGATTTATTTCGTACAGGAGCATAAAAGACATAAATAGAAGCCTGTGTGTGTGTGTGTGTGTGTGTGTGCGCGCGCGCGCGCGCACGCACGTGTGTGTGTATTTTCTGGAAGTTGGGTCATGGATGTCAGGCCTGGAAATACGTGAGGTAGGAAGAGACGAGACAAGCCAGGCCCATGAGATCAGGTGGGCAAGCCTAGCACCTGAGGTTTGAGTCAAAGAAGGTGGCCTAGTGATCAAGGGACACCAGTGCTGAGCCTGACCCCAGGGCAGTGGCCCTGGTTGTGACTTTTTCCACTCTGGTATGTAGATGAGGACAGAGCATCATCAGGTAAGTCTGTCCACCAGCACCCCCTTCCCCTTAGAGGGATGCCTACACTTTTCAGATGATGGGACTCTGCCTTTGTTTTTAAATTTAAGAGCTGCATGTCCATTTGCATCCAAAAAGCCATTACTGAGCACACCCATGCTGGGGAGACAAAGGTGTCACGGGGCTTACAATTGTGGGGTAGGGGAACCCAGACAAAAACAAATGATCCTAACACAGAGAGTGCAACCTAGTGGCCATGAACTTGTGCTCTGGAGCCAGGTTGCCTAGTAAGATGCTGGTGTGGACAAAGAATGTCACCTGTCCTATTGGTCAAGGATGTTGCAGCCATTGAGCCGTCCTCCACTACAGCCGCCCCTGAGGTGCACCTTGAGGCGATTCAGGACAGAGAAAAACAGGATCTTGGCCCTAGATAGGAATGATTTCATTGAGCCTAGATTCTTGCATCTTCCCCATACATAGAAATCTGCTAAATTCATAAACATGAAATGTCTGGTTTTCTTTAATTAGCAGTAATCTTTTGATGTTCAAACTACCTGGGTGTTTTGTTTTTGTTTTTGCAAAAACACCTATATGTGCTGGCTCCTCCCTTACCTCTTCTGAACGATCCCTCAGGGCTACCTGAGAGGCTGCGTCCCAGGCTTAAGTCCTCAGTAAGTCCTCCAAATAAAACACAATTTTCAACTTTTAAGTTGTGCATTTTTTCCGTTGACACTGGGCTCCATCCCTTAAATGCATGATGTTGCAAAAATCATTTTACCTCTGCGCTTCAGGTCCTTTGATCCTGATATGCGCCTAGTAATGATGCCTACATCACTGGGCCCTTGGGAGTTTCAAACAAGTGAGTATGTATCAAGTCTTCAGAACACTGTACGGTTTGCAGCATGTTCTGCATGAGTTTCATATTCTACTGCAACTAATGATGATAGTAAATAGTATTACCCTGGGACAAACGCTATGGCAGTTGTTGCTATGTGACCTAGCCCCTCTCTGACCTCAGCTCTTAACACCCTCTCCCCACCCCACTCGCTCCAGACCGGGGTTTCTCAACCTGAACATGACTGGCATTTGGGATTAGAGATGAACTTGGGTGGTGTGTGCTTGGGGCTGGGGGTGGGGCTGTCCTGTGCACTGTAAGGATGTTTAGTAGCGTCCTTGGCCTCTAAATACCAGTAGCATCACCAACAATGCCCCCTCCCCCCCGCAAGCTGTGTCATCCAAATATGTTTCCAGGTATTGCCAAACATCCCCTGGGCAGGTAAAAAGGACCCAAGTTGAGAATCACTGCTCGAGACCTACTGATTTCCCTGCTGTTTCTCAAATAAATAAGCCTACACAGACCCCAGGGTCTTAGCACCTGCAGTTCCCTCTACCTGGGATGCTCTTCCCCCAGATAACCAGGTTGGCTCAGTCCCTCTGCTCACATGTCACCACCTCCTCTGAGAGGCTTCTGACCACTGCAACATGCAACACACACACACACACACCACACACACACACACACACACACACACACACACACACACACACACACACACACACACACACACACACACACACACACACACACACCATACACATTTCATGGCTCTCAAGCTCCTCTTCACCCTCCACCTTGTAGCTTATCTACATCTGACCAGAGTTAGAGCTGTCCTGCCTCAGAAGGCTGAGGGTCCGATGCATGGCAAAGTGCAAAGCTAGGCTGCAGCTGCCCCCAAACGTGGCTCCAGTGGGGCCCCACTGTGCTTCCCCTCCCTGGACCGAATCAGACAAGCCATGGAGATCATCTGTGTCTCCCCCTCGTTTTCAGATGAAATGACAAGAGGCCCAGAGATGGGGCAGATTTTCCCACAGTCCTACAGAGAGTTGGTGGCAATCCAGGGACCAGAATCCCCATCTTCTCTGATCCCAGGCAGGAATGGCGGTCTCTAGAAGCAAAAGTGAAAGAGAGGCTGGTTGAGGTCCCTTAGCACAGCATTAGGGAAAGCTCTTGATCTGATAAATGGGGACAGAAGCCCCTTGAGGGGCTGTTGAGATTAAATGGGAATGTTTATGAAGAGCCCAGCACATGCCTTGTACAAAGTAGGAGCTTAACAGATCACATTTGTTATTGCTGGTGTCGTCATCATTGTTGCAAGCACTTGTCTCACACCAAGTTTATGTGGTTTAGGTACAGGCTTTGGAGTCTGAGTGTCTTGGTTCAAATCCCAGTTCTGTTGATTACTGGCTGTGTGATTCTGGGCAAGTTACTTAACCCCTCTGTGTCTCAGTTATCTCACACATAAAATAGGGGTAAATCCTAGAACCTACCTCATAGGGAGCTTGTAAGGATGAAAGGAGATCATGTGGGCAAAGTGCTTAGCAGGGTGGCCAGGACAATGGCCAGTCATTAAAGGTTATGATCACCATCATCATCATGACCATGACCATGACCATCATCATCACCATCACCATCCCCGTCATCCCAATCACCATTATCACCACCATCATCATCATCACTATTATCGCCATCTTCATCATCATCCCATCAACCTTATCACTGTCATCATCATCATCATCACTATCATCATCATTCCCATTATCACCATTCTCATCATTCCAACTTGACATGAAATGCAGCACAGTGAAGGGCTCCACAAATCTACTTGTTGACTGACTTTCAAGTCCCCACCCATTGATTCCCAGGGAAGCTTTTGCTTCTCCCCAAACGTTTGCTTAGAGGATTTCTCAACACTCAAAACAAAACAAAACTGTTCCAAAGATAAGAGAAATCACAGGAAGGCTGAAAGATCTACGCTATCTAGTTTTATTCATTGAATATTAAATCAATATTAAAATCTCACCTCTTTTTAAAGGCATTAATAAAAATAGACTTTAAATTTTCTGCAAATAAAAAGTCAGTGCAGAAAGATTCCCAGGGCTGCAAAGCCCCACTCTGTCCTCTACTGAAGAGATTTCTAAACTGAGGCAGATTTCAATCTCAGGATTCTCCCCGGGGGCCCAAAGGGAAACAATCAATCAGGAAGGGCTCAGTCTCTTCTCCCCATGCAGACATCTTCTCCTGGAACGCCCTCTGCTCTGTCCCCATCCACAATGCAAAATCAATGGAACTCTCCGGAGAAACCTTGGTTCCTGTTGGCTCTCCTTATTTATGCATTAGCACACTTTTAAGTCTAGCTGACTTTGGAATCTCACCAGGGGGGATCACTTGATTATGCCAGGGGCGCCACACTCAAGATTCCCAGCTCCAAGCCCGATTTATTTTCTTTCTCTGGAAGCTGTGGGGCTGCTGTGAATCTCTGAAGTTTGGGTTTCTTACTTCCAGGCTAATCCATGTCCTTCTTCTCCCCAACTTCCCCACTTGAAAAACTGTCTTTCTTTTGCTGTGCAAATCTGCCAGAGAAGCCTCAAGTAGAAAGTTGATTATTCAGAAGCCACAGAATCAAGGATTTGAAAAACAAGGAGAGCTGGGCTGTCTGTTCCCCAGGGCTACCGTCACGAATTGCCACCAACTGGGAGGCTTCAATAACAGAAATCCATTCTTTCCTAGTCTGGAGGCCAGAAGTCTGAAATCAAGGTGTCAGCAGGGTGCTCCCTTTCCGAGGCTCTGAGGGAGAATCTGTCCCAGGCCCCTCCCAGCTTCTGGGGGTTCCCAGCAGCCTTGGCCTTCATTCCTTGGCTGGTAGCTGCATTTTTCCCATCTCTGCCTCCGTCTTCACATGGCCTTCTCCCATCTGTGTCTGTCCTCTGTGTGTCCACTCTTCTTATAAGGACACCAATCATATTGGATTAGAGGCCCACCCTAGTCCAGTATGACCTCATCTTAACTCATGACATCTGCAATGGCCCAATTTCCAAACAAGGTCACATTCTGAGGTTCCGGGTAGACATTCATTTGGGGGGGATACTATTCAACCCAGTAGAGGGGGCAAGAATTTAAACAAATTATTTAGTACCTTGCCCACACTGGGACCCTCTCTGAGTGCCTTGCACAGTCTCCAGCCCCCCAGTGTAAGATGGCAAAAGGAGATGTCAAGTTAGCAACAGAAGCAATGCTGTGGCCCCACTGAGGGAGAACTTGGAGTTTTCAAACAATTTCCCCCAGCTAGTACACCAGTGTAACCTCATAATGACCACAGAGGGAGAGTGGACTTTCTCATCATCCAATGAGGAAACAGCTCAGAGAGGTTGGGCCACTTGCCTAAGGTCACACAGCTGCTATGTGGAGAACTGGGCCTAGAACCCAGGCCTTCTCCCCCCAGTGCAAGGCTCTTTCTCTTTCCCCATTTTCTTACCAAGGAAAGAACAGGGCTGGTGAGTTGGTAACAGAAAACAGATGGCTTGGAAACCTGTTGGGGGTCTGGGGAGAAATTGCCTCTTGAGACACTAGTCACTTTCCAGACACAATGGCAGAGCACTGGCAGGGTGAAGGGAGCCAGGCTGTCTTCCCTTGATGTGGCACCTATACACAATGGAATATTACTCAGCCATGAAAAGAGATGAAATTGAGTTATTTGTAGTGAGGTGGATGGACCTAGAGTCTGTCATACAGAGTGAAATAAGTCAGAAAGAGAAAAACAAATACCATATGCTAACACATATATATGGAATCTAAGAGAAAAAATGATTCTGAAGAACCTAGGGGCAGGACAGGAATAAAGACGGAGACTTAGAGAATGGACTTGAGGAAGCAGGGAGGGGGAAAGGTAAGCTTGGACAAAGTGAGAGAGTGGCATGGACATATATACACTACCAAATGTAAAACAGATAGCCGCATAGCACAGGGAGATCAGCTCTGTGTTTTGTGACCACCTAGAGGGGTGGGTTAGGGAGGGTGTGAGGGAGACGCAAGAGGGAGGAGATATGGGGATATGCGTATACATATAGCTGATTCACTTTGTGATACAGCAGAAACTAACACAACATTGTAAAGCAATTATACTCCAATAAAGATGTTTAAAAAAAAAGAATTTATGAATAAACAGTTTCTGAAAACTTTAAAAAAAGAAAGAAGAAAATCAAGAGAAGTCAGACGTTGCCGGGTCCCCTTTCCCATCGATCTCTCAGATTAGCTCTCCTCAAAATCCTGCTGCAGGTTCATTATGCTAACTCTTTTGATTCCCCCAGTGCAGCTTAAAAATCTACTGAGAGATGAAAGTGAGGGGCTGATGTGCGCCTGGAGGGTGGGAGGATCTTGCTCAGCCAGCCAGCCTGCAGGGGGGTGCTCTGGGGTCTGGCCGCATCCCTTCAACACTGCATCACACAGGCTGGACCACAAAAGGCCACACGTGCCATCCAGCAAGCCCAGGTTTCCCCCTGAAGGCAGAGCAGGCATAATCCTGTGGTTTAATGAATGGCTATAGGCTAGAGTTTGATAACTGGCCTCTTTGCCCCCACCTGCCTTGTGGTTTGCTGCATCTGCTGTTCCCTCGGCCTGGAATACTTTTCCCCTAGACAGGCATATGGGCACTTCCTCACTTGATTCAAGGCTCTGCTGAAAATCACCTCTTCTTGGAAGCCATCTCTGACCAGCCTTCTTAAAATTGCACCCCCAGCACTCCCTAGCTCCCTCCCTGCATTTTTCTCTTAACATCCTATGTATTTTAGTTTTAAATTTTGTTTATGGTCTATCCCTCCAGATTGGCAGGTCCACGAGAGCAGGGATTTTTGTCCATTTTATTCACCGTTGAATCTCTAGTGTCTGTCATATTCCCTGGCACTCAATAAATACTTGTTAAATAAATCAACACACGGATGAAAGCATTTACGACAGGATTCAGGGCAGCAACAAGAGGTCCTGGATTCAGATTCTCTAGAAATTGAATCTAACTCCTTACTGCCTGGCATGGGACCTGAGCAAATCACTTACTGTTTCTGGGCCTCAGTTTGCTCATCTGTAAAAAGGGGATAATAACATTGCTACCTCATAGGGTTGTGAGGAGGATCAACGAGATGAATCTGAAGTGCCTGGTACACTGCCAACCTCCAACATATATATCAGCTATTTTTATTACTACTGGATTTTTATTACCATTTGGGGTAGAACATTGCAAAGTTTTGCAGGAGAGGATGAGGAAAGGGAGACATGCCCCCCATCCTCAGGGACCTTAGAGCTTCCAGGCACTCACCAAGCTGCCATCATCTATCCCAGTGCCTAGCACAGAGTGGGCGTGGAGGAAGTGGCAGATGAATGAACAGAAGTGCATCATCCCAGGACCCCTGACAGAGGATGGTTCTGTATTCCATGGCCTCAACCTTGGAAGACAGCAGATAACTGGGTGGTGAGGGGAGTTGGAGAGGGTGTGTCCAGATGGAGTAGGTTGTCCGTGGGCTCTCCCTTGCCCTACAGAGCCCTCCTGGCTACAGAAGCTTCCTGGGACATCTCGGTTTAAGTCCTGGCCCTGCCCCCAGCTGGCTGCATGTCTCTGGGACAAGTCCCTTGACAATTCTGGGTCTCAGTGTCCCCATCAGCAGTGTGAGGCAGTAGAGCCCCTTCTAGCTGTGACACTCTCGGGTCCTTGGTGGTCTCCATTGACCCAACCATGCTGAGTTTCCACCTTGAAGACTTTCAGGAGGAGACCCATCCCACCAGATTCTGTCCTGTCTCATTAAACAAGTACTGTTGAGGTTGCTGATCTGGGTCCAATCCTACTGCCAACTGCCCAGAGGGTGTGGACCTTGGTCTTAGCATGGACTGGGCTCCAGTCCCAGCTCTGCTCCTGCTTGCTGAGTGACCTGACAAAAGTCACTTAACTTCTCTGATCCCACTCTCTTTGCCTGTCAAACCACAATAAAACCCCTATATCCCACAGGGAACTGTGACAGTGAAATAAAAGAGCCTGCATGAAACACTCACAACACTGCCTGGCACACAGTAGGGACTCAGTACATATTACTTCCCTTCTTATCCAGCCTGGGAGGAACAGATGGCCTCAGCAGTGATGAGGAGGAAGAAGCGAATGAAGACAGCAGCAGAGAACCTTTTGCAAAGTTAAATGTATCACCCATTTCAGTCTTCACAGCACTATTATTCCCATTTCACAGATGAAGAACCTGAGGCTCGGCAAGGTCAAGCAAGCTGCCCAAGGTCATATAGCCACTAACGGACGTGGCAGGACCCCAACATCATTTTTTTCTGTTGCCAAAGACCTTGTTGTAACTGTCACGTCCTGATTGCCTCTCATGGGGTGAACACCTGAGCCACGGGTTCTCTTGGTCCACATGGCTAAGCAGAAGGTACAGAAGGAGGGACAGGGCATGAGGCTTGGCATACAGCAGGCAGCTGAGGCCGTGCTTCCAGGGCTGCAGGTGACACTGCTGCCTTTTATCGGGCTAAGGAGGGCCATGTTACCACTGTCTGCCCCGAAAGACTCTAGCTCTGGGCTGGGAGCTGGGATGGCTCTAAGCTTGCAGAATTCTTTCTGCTCTAACAAGATTGAATGCTGTGAGTCTGTACCTGGAGATCCTATCCATTAGTTGATTAAAAGCTATAGATCAGCCTGCCTGGGACCTGCCAGCGCCATTATGAATAAGAAGTGTCAGGAAATCTTTCGGCATGACCAATGTCTTTGAAATTGCCACGGTGACAGATAATAAAACTTCGGAGTCTTTTGGCAAGCCAGCTCTGCTGCCAGGCAGTAAAATTTGGGACAGCCTTTGAAGCAGTTTGTATTTAAATGAGCCGTGAGTGCCATATCTCAAAGTTCCACACCCTCGGATTAAAAACAACCGCCACCAAAAACAAGCTTGTCAAACAATGATTCCAGGCTAACGTAAGTGGTTGTGAACAATACTAAGGGCTACCCAGGATTATGCAGAGGCAGTAAGACTACCTTAGTGGCCGCATACACGGTCCCTGGAGCCAACTAACTGCCCAAGTTCAAATCCAGGTTCTACTACCTCCTAGCTGTGTGACGTTGGGCCAGTTACATAACCCCTCCATGGTTCAGTTTCTTCACTTATAAAGAGGGGATAACATTTAGTAACTACTTCAGGGGGTTGTTGTCATGATCAGATGTGTTAATATGGATGTCTTAGTCCATTTGGGCCATAAGACAAAATACCATAGACTGGGTGGCATAGAAACAGAAATTTAAATCTCACAATTCTGGCAGCTGGAAGACAAGGCACTGGCAGATTCAGTGTCTGGCGAGGACCTGCTTCCTGGTTCATAAAGGGCCATCTTTCTGCCATAACCTCACACGGCAGAAGGTGTAGGGGAGCTTTCCTGGGTCTCTTTTATAAGAGCACTAATCCCATTCACAGGGGCTCCACCCTCATGACCTAAGCACCTTCCAAAGGCCCCACCTCCAAACATCATCACATTGGGAGTTTAGGCTTCAACATAAGCCATAAATTTTAGGGGGGACACAAACATTCAGCCTATAGCAATGGAAAAGGCTTAAAATGGTCCCCATAAGTAAGGGCATATCCATTTACTTAATAAGCATTTATTGTGCATTATGTCTCTAATTTTTCATATCTCTGATCCATACTCTCTGGGAGTGCCCTTCCCTACTGATTCTGAGCCAGACCTTGTGACTTCATTAGAGAATGCAGTAGATGTGACGGTGCTCCAGTTCTGAGCCTGGATCTAGAGAAATATTGTTCAATTCCACTCTCTCTCTTGGAGCCCCAGTGTAGCCAAGTAAACGAACCTAGGCTAGCCTGCTGCAGGAGGAGTGACTGTGACGAGGGCTCAGGTGAGGCTCTGGGCCATCAGATGTGCCATCGGAGCCATCCTAGACCTGCCTGCAGCCAGCCAGCTCCCAAACCTGCGAGACAGCCCAGTCCAGAAAGCAGAGCTGGTGCACCAAATGACAGCTGACTCTGAGGATGTGTGAGACCAGAAGAACCATCCAGCTGTCCCCAGACTTGTGAGTATCAATAAATGCTTTCGTTTAAGTCATTTGGAGTTTGGGAATAGTTTGTTACACAGCAATACCTAGCTGATACAGGACCAACTACCTACTGAGAGCTGTAGTAGACACAGAGGAAACAGTATTGAATAAGATGTTGCTCACACCTTCAGGAGTCTGCTATCAAGTCGGGGAAACACCACCAAAAAAATAATCCCATCATAACTGGGCCTTGAAGGATCCCTCCCAAGGAGAAGGGGCATTCCAGGCAGAAAGACCAGCACGGGCAAAGGCACAGAGGCATAAAAGTCTCTCTCTCCCACCTATTGCCATTCTCCAATGAGCAGGGGATCTGAGCATCCCATACCTCAACAGTGAAGGAATAGGGAGGAAAAACAAGTACCAAATGACCTTCTCTGTGTCAACACCAGAGCTCGGCACTTTAAATGGAGTCATGTAATCATCTCAACAACTTAGGTGGTAAGATTTTTCAGAAATTAGGAGACTTGCCTCAAACCACAGAGTTAAGAGGTGGTACAGATCATCTCCCACCGTGCCCCAGCTCTAGAATCAGAGACAGGGGTTCAAACCCCTCACTAATTTTTGTTTTCTTTTTTTCCCCTCACTTGCTAAATGACCTGCAGATAAGGTGACACATACCAAGAGCTGAATAATTAGAAGCCATTTGTTATTATTATTTATAATAGTGAACAATTATAATTCAAAGCAACCTAATTTAACAGAGATACAAATTTTACAGGGAAAAAGAGACTAAAGGAAAGGAGTGAAAATGCAGACAGGCATGGCTGAACTGCTTCCCAGGACTTGCAGGCTGCACACAGTCAGTCCCCACTGGGCTCCTTGAACATCTGGGCTCCTTCTGCTGGCTCTCAAAAAGTTCTGCATCAGCTTTATCTCAGAAACACTGGATGAACCCACATTTGTCCTCAAGTGTTCGCGGCTTCCTACCTAGGAGCAAGGCCTGTGCAGTCACACAGCACCTCCTGTTTGGTTTCATGCTCTCCTGTCACCATCTTGAATTTCTTAACAATTTCGAACAAGGGGCCTGCATTCTCATGTGGCAGTGGGCCCTGGGAACCATGCAGACTGTCCTCCTCGGGCCTATGCAAGTGTGGATCCTCTGGGTACCCCCAGACAGATCTGCATCAGCAGGGACCAAAGCCGTAGCCTTACTGGTTAGGTAGACTTGGGTGCCTATTCATTCAGCAAGCACTTATGAGCACCTACTGTGTGCTGGGTACAGGGCTAAGAGCTGGGGTATGTATAATGAATAACACAAGAACTTGGTGTTTCAAGAAGTTTGCACACCCCAAGTGCACTCTTGATTTCCCTTAAACCTGCTCCCTTCTTCTGCCCCTGTACCTCTCCCACTCAGTAAGTGGTACCACCATCCTCCCAATCTCTCCAGTTGGAAAGCCAAAAGTCATCTGGATCCTACCCCCCTGCCCCCCTTGCAGAACAGTAGCAAGTCCTGTGGGTTTTACCCTCCAAATTTAGCTCCAATCTCCATTCTCTCTATCCCCACTAGTACCCCTCCTCCAGGCCACATCCCCTCTTATCTGGGGGGGGGGGTCCCACTTCCATTCTTGCCCCAGCCCAATCATTCTTTCTTACCAGAGGAATTAAAATGAAAATAAGATATCACTCCCTTGTTTAAAGCCCTCTGATCACCTTCTCTTGCCTGTGGCAAAAAATCTCAGCTCCTAAACTTGGCCTCAGAGCCTCAGGATCTGGTCTTCCAACCCCCCTTGCTCATGACTATACAGACAACCTGGCCTCCTTTCAATTCTCTGAGTACATCAAACTGTTCTGCATCTCAGGGTCTTTGCCCATGCTGTTCCTTAGACCTGGGTCATGTTCCCCTTGCTGTTCCATATGAGCTGGTCCTTTCTGAACAGAAATGTCATAGCCTCAGAGAAGCCTTCCCTGACCACTCTGTCTAAGGGTGTTTCAGCCCCACCCCATTATCCCATATCTCATCTTGGTTTTTTTTTTTTATCCATCACTTATCACCGCTGGTGATTATTTTATTGATACATCTTTCTAAAGATTTAAGAATCTCCCCTCCATGGTCCACCCCTGGAGACTGTAAGCTCCATGAGGGCAGAGACCTTTTGATCTCTCTGTGTGTCATTCTTAACGCTGGTAGCAAATACAGTGCCTGGCACATGTTTGGTGCTCAATACTTGTTTGCTGAGTGAATGAATGAATGAATAAGTAGAAAGCAGGGAGGCAGGAAAGAGCACATGTGTCCGGCTATCTGGAAGGAGCACTGGGTGGGTAGAGGGACAGCAGCAAGGGATGGGGCTGGGGAAGCCGGCAGGGGTCAGATCTCAAAGGCCTTGTCAGCCACGCTAAGGGGCCCGGACTTTGAGGGCAGTGGGAAACCTACGGAGAATTTAAAGCAAGACAGGATCTGTGTCTAATAGTGTGCTGTGGCGGTTGTGTGGAGGATGAATTAGAAGGGGGCAGGCGAAGACAGTTATTTACGAGCTCCAGGGAGCACACGCATCCATTTCGTGCAATCCTTAGGAGTATTCAGGACCACGGGAGGCGGCGGGAGGATGGCAGGCATCACAGACAGCCCTGCCTTCAACATGTTCTAACCAGGCTCACCTTCGGAGTCTCAGCCCCCAGCTGAAAAAGAGGTTTCCACCTTGCACATTGCAAGGAAGAAAGCGAAAAGAGCTATCAAAGCTCACCAATCTTGTCTCGGATTACGTCGTGAGCACGAGGAAGAAAATCCATCCTCTCTGGTGCCATAGTTTTCTCTCTTTAATGTCACTTCTTTCAAACCTATCAAAGCAAAGCATGCTGTACATGACGTGGCATAATATCTCGGGGGCTGCTATATGGGCTCCATCTGCTCTGTGAAAGGGCACCATTTCCAATATTGAATTCCTTGACGTGAGAAACTGTAGAAATATTTCACATGACCCCCTACTGTTTAGAAAACATATCTTAATCCAGAGGGGGAATTAGAATTTTCTTCCCCCCTATTATGGGAAGAGAAGAAAATGGAAAGGAAGGAAGGAAGGGAGGGAGGGAGGGAGGAAGGAGAAAGAGAGAGAGAGAGAATCAGTAAGAATAAGGTAGACCAGAGACAAGTGACCCCCAAGAAATCCCTCAGATCGCTTCCTACCTGTCCCCGTGGGCTGTTCATGAGTCAGAATTCCAGCAACCACACATTAATCATTTGGACAGTGAAGATTTACTATTAAGAGAAGAAGAACGTTGACATTTATTGAGCACCTACTGCATACCAGGCACTGTGCTAAACATCAGTTCAGTTAAACCTCATGTCTTTCCTTCAGAAATGAAGAAATCTTATTACCCTTATCTTCAGATGCGAAAACAGAGGTCTGAAAATGAGGGGATGTGGCTTACGTATGCAGACTGCACAGGACTGTGGATGTTATTATGCTCCATGGCCAACGCAGTGGGCTACTTGGAGGGATCCCAACGAAGTGGAAGGTGGGGCCCCTCACTCCCGTAGCTCAGCGTCTCCTGGGCTGGGAAGGAAGATATAGGCAGAGAAATGAGAAGCGGGGGAGAGGTTCCCTGCAGCCTTACATTTCTACATTTTGGGATGTCCATTTGTTACTGGTCCCACATGCCATCTGGAGATAAGATGCTGACATGAGCAGTTCAGATTTAAGAGTTCTGCTTCATCAGAGCAGTGTGGCCTGTCCCTGCTCTGGGAAACAGACCCACCACAGGACAAAAAGAAATCCCACGGCAGAGGCTCTCCCTATGGTGCTGTCCGGGCTTCCTGGATGCAGACAGTGGGTCCAAAAGTGCTGGAGTCTAGACTGCCCCCAGCTGCAACTTTACAAGCAGGAAACCTAAGGGCCCAGGCACGTGACTGCCTCCCCCGAGGTCACATGACTGGCAGGTGGCAGCACAAGGGTGGCCCAGGGTCACCTGGCCAAGGCCTCCTTCTTAATGCCTCTTACTTCTCAGAACTGGGCTTTCTCATGCTCCTCCAGATACTGCTTGGGTTCATTCATTCATTCATTCGAGAACCCACCACTGAGCTCCTATCCTGTGAGGTCCTAAGGCCCTACAATAAACAAACTGTAGGCCCTTCCCCAGCCCAGGTGCTCCTTGCAGACACAGCAGATGCTGGGTGCTTTGAAGGCCTTGCTTTGGGTTCCGTTTGGAGTTTTGCTTTAAGTTTAAATTATTTTGTTCCCATCTCTTCTAATTTCTTTGGAAACTGCCCTCCTTCCTTTCTGGGTGCCTTTTACGGAGACAGCAGTGGGTGTTAGAACGAAGGCTCTGAATGACGCCTCCTGGGGGCAGAGCATGGAACTAGTGGTCAAAGATGGGGGCTCCACAGAACCACGAGATTCAGGCCGGTCAATCACACAGCTGCCGCTCGTGGAGTTCCCACCGTAATTACACACCTTCATTCATTTATTTCTCACAGCAACCGCTCAAGTCAGTAAATGATCCCCATTTTTGCAGGTGAATAAGCTGAAGCTGAGAGGGCCAGGATCAGTGCAAGTCACTCGCCTACGGAGCCTGGTTGGGGAGACGGATTTCTAACTCAGGTCAGTATGATTCCATTTCCATCTGGGCCTCATTCTTCCAATCTCTGAAATGGGGATTACAGAACTTGCTTTCACAGGGTTGCTCTGAAGTGCACTGAAGACAGTTACGGAGAGGCCCTTAGCCCATGCTTGGCCCATCAA
Organism: Stenella coeruleoalba; assembly: GCF_951394435.1. NCBI lineage: Eukaryota > Metazoa > Chordata > Mammalia > Artiodactyla > Delphinidae > Stenella > Stenella coeruleoalba. The sequence continues at coordinate 15,121,772 of NC_137157.1, forward strand.
TTCCTTCATAAATATTTGGGAGGAGAGGACGATATCCCGAGCCTGGGCTGAGCATGGGGCCCCTGAGACCTGCCCTGGCCAAGAACCCTGGGCCCACCTGGCCGTGGGTCAGAGGTCGAGGTTCAAGTTCTCTCTGGGCTTGAATAAGCAAGTTCCAAATCTCGTTTTTAGCTTGCAGGACGCCTTAACGAAGAGGCTGTGCCTGGCTGCCCTGATCTCCCCTTCTCTCAGCAGAGGGGACCTGGGGCGGGCTCCATAATTCATGGAGACAAAACCATTACATGGTCGACCTGTGAGTTCTGTCGGGAGACTTTCTCCCTGGTAATCGTGAAAGTTAATACAATGCAGGAAGTGCTGCAGCTATTTGAATTTCAAATATGGCAAAGCTGCTGGAAGCATGCCCGGGTGCAGGAGAGGGTACCTTTCACTGTCTCACTTCCTGGACCCCCCAACCACTGGCTTGGGGTGCGGGTGTGGAGGACCTGGATTCTCAGGTAACCTCCAATATGAAGAACCAGGCAGGGCTCAGGGAACGGGAGAAAAAGTCAACCTTAAGGGTCTCCACCTCCTCTTCTCAGCCAGGGGAAAGATGCCTGGGACCATATATTCTGTCCCCCCATAATGTCCTGGAACAGACTGCTCTGGAAAACAGAGTGTTCTGGTTAACTGAGAGGGGCTATGGGATCCTAAGAGGTTGAACACCTTCCAAGTTAGAATCCACTTCCAAAAACTCTACACTTAAAAAAATTATAAAGCTTTTATTTGGAAGGCACTTTCCAAAGCATTACATTATCAAATCTTCCCAACAGCCCAGTGGAGTAGAAGTTATTATCCATACTTTCTAGATGAGGAAATTGAGACTCTGAGAGGTTAAGTAACGCCCAGGTCTGCTTCGTCTGCCTGCAAGACAGCTGGAATCTGTACAAATCTTCAGAATTTGGGTGCAGCCTCTTCCTGTGACCCCATGTCTACTAGATACTCCATTTGACAGAGGCAATTACCTTCTCTGGGATTAAGTACTTTGTTGGCATCAGTGGTCACTCTGGGGACAGACACAGAGGCAGCTGGAGCCTGCGCTGCAGCTCTGCCGACCCCAGGAGGGACCCAGGAGCTGCTCTGATCTCCTCATGGTCTCCTGGGGTTTGCCTCCCTGCCCATATGGTGGGGGACACGGGAGGAAACGATCCTGGCTTCCTTGGTGTCTCACTTATTGTGTCCATGCTCTAGCATACAGTGGATTTCCAGTCTCTGTAGCTTATAAAACCTGACATAGATGTACCCACTCTCCCTCCCAGTCTGCATGGCATTAGGCCCTTCTTAATCTCTGAACCATCCCTCCCCCCACAAGCCACCACAAATAGACACACCATTTAAGTAAAGACAGCGTGCTTGGCACACAATATGGTAGCTTCAGAACACATCCCCTGGCTCACGGTTCTACCTAGACTAACCCCCCAGCCCCTCCTATCACAGAACTCAGAGCCAAAAACCGCTTCTCACCTAAGAGGAGGCCCTGAAATGCTCTAATTTTTCTTCCCATGCATTCACATAGCTCTTGGCACTATGTTTATTATGCCATTGTTTAAGCAGTTTCTCCTGTCTGAAATGCCCTCCCATCTGTGGTAGGCAGAATTATAGCCCCTGAAGATGGGGCCAGGACCTGTGAATATGTCCCCTTACAGGGCAAAAGGGACTTTGCAGATATGATTACATGAAGGACCTTGAGATGGGGAGATTATCCTGGATTACCTGGGTGGATCCAATGTGATTACAAGGGTCCTTATAAGAGGGAGGCAGCAGGGTCAGAGACAGAGGAGGAGAGGGGATGACAGAAGCAGAGGTCAGAGAGAGAGATTTTGAAGATGCTATGCTACTGATCTTAAAGATGGAGTTAGGGGCCGCAAATCAAGGAATGCAGGTGCTCTCTAGAGACTGGAAAAGGTGAGGAAGTAGGTTCTCCCTAAGGCCTCCAGAAGTTACAAAGCTCTACCGATACCTTCACTTTAGGGCTTCTGATGTCCAGAACTGTAAAGTAATACATTTATGTTATTTAAAATCACGAAATTTGTGACCATTCTCCATGAGTCTCAGAGTTGGCTTTCCAGGAACCTAACCTCCTACAAGGTCTTTGCTCAAATGTCACCTTCCCAAGGAGACTTTTCTGGAGTGCCCTATTAAAATGTCCACTTCCTCTGCCCCAGAAACTCTCTGCCTCCCCGACTTCTTGCTTTCTCTACATAGAACTTATCGCCATCCAACAGTCTGCAATTTATTTATTTATTTATTTTTTTAAAAGCTTATTTACTTACATATATTCTGTCTCCCCCACTAGAATATAAGCTCAGTGAGGGCAGGGACTTCGTTATGTTCATGGCTGTATCCTTTTCTAGGCACTGAGGCTACAGCAACAAACAAAGCATAATGGAATGGAATAAACAGCTGTGGAATGAATGAATGAATGAACGAGTGAATAAGCGAGTGCCTATCCTCCTGGTCACATGCTTCCCAAGGCGGCTCCTCTAGTTTCTGGCTTCCCCGATGGGCAGTGTGGGGCATCCCAGTCCCTCCACCCTGTCCACTGCCTGGTCCTCCCAAGTTTCTCCTTTGCTCTTGAGAAACCTAAGAAGACAAGCCATGCCATGTCATTTTCTCCAACTCCTTCTGACCAAATGCATCCCAATCCTTTGCAGATTTTTTTTTTTTTTTTTTTTTTTTTTTTTTGCGGTATGCGGGCCTTTCACTGTTCTGGCCTCTCCCGTTGCGGAGCACAGGCTCCGGACGCACAGGCCCAGCGGCCATGGCTCACAGGCCCAGCCGCTCCGCGGCATGTGGGATCTTCCCGGACCGGCTCACGAACCTGCATCCCCTGCATCGTCAGGCGGACTCCCAACCACCAGGGAAGCCCTTCTGCAGATTTTTAATAGCAGTGTGGCTGCCCTGGGGATCATGTACACCAAGTCAAGGAGAGAAGATCCAGGATGGTGAGCAGGCCAAGTGTCCCGCGCCTCCTCCATGCTCTTTGCCTAAGAGTCCTCCTGGGCGTCCACAAAGCACAGCTATCTCCCAGGATTTACATGCTTTAAGCTTTTCATGAGTCCCTTATCACCTATCCTGGAACTATGACTGGCTGGGAGGAAGAGAAAGGAAGGAAAAATGGGAGAAAGGACCCCCCCCCCATAGACCTCTTTATTTGCTACTCTATTTCCTAAAATTTTGGAAACTCTTGAAGAAAAGCTAGCAGATGTTAGGCTATTTGGCCAAATAAATAATATCAAAAAAGCCTTCAAAATCAATCCTCCGCTGTTAGCAGGACACAATTAAACAGCAACCAAAAGGTGTTTGGCTTCCAATGGGCAAAAAAGGAAATGAAATCTACAGTTTTCTCTACTTTTCAAACATAAATTAGGTTACAGCCTAGAGAGGGGGAAAGTGATTAGAGCTAACACCCTATTAAATTTCAACAGGACCCGAATTATTTTCAAAATTTCTGACTTAACTGGGGGGAAAAAAGGATCCAAAATGAAACTACTTACTTATTCATTCATTCACTCATCTATTCATTGAGCTAATGCTTACTGAACACCAGCTACATACCCCACGCTGGACCCTGGAAATGCAAAGGTAGGATGAGCCCTCGCTGTCCTCAAGAGTAAGAAAAGAGGGCTTCCCTGGTGGCGCAGTGGTTGAGAGTCTGCCTACCGATGCAGGGGACATGGGTTTGTGCCCCGGTCCTGGAAGATCCCACATGCCGCAGAGCGGCTGGGCCCGTGAGCCATGGCCGCTGAGCCTGCGCGTCCGGAGGCTGTGCTCCGCAACGGGAGAGGCCAGAACAGTGAGAGGCCCGTGTACCGCAAAAAAAAAAAAAAAAAAAAAAAGAGTAAGAAAAGAAAAGGCTGTACACCAAGGCTGTCAAAAAAAAAAAAAAAAAAGTGATTCTAGGGCCGCCATCCCAGACCTACTGAAATCAGAACTTCTGGGGTGAAATCGGAAGTCTGCATTTTAAGTAAACACTACAGGTAATTCTTAAGCACTTAAGAAGCTTAACTTAATGTTTGAGAACCACTGGCCCGCCGTGGCTGAGCCTGGCTCTGTCTCTTCCTCCAGTGCCCAGCTCAGGGGGAAAGCAGCAGGCCGGCTTTGGACTGACCCCTAACCTCGGCACTGCCTAGCTGTGGCTTTGGGCAAAAGCCACTTCCAATTTGGAGCCTCATTCTCCTCATCCATAAAATGGGAGAAATACTAAAAACTTGCAAAGGTCATTGTGAGAATCTAAGGGGTGTGTCCGTAACGCCTTTGACTCAGGGTCCAGCGTGGTGCAAGCGTTCACTCAGTGCAGCTGTCACCTTCTTGTCTTCCGTCTGGTGGGGTCCCACCCCTTCCACTCACTTCCACTGTCTCTTTCTCCCCCTCCTTCCTTTCCCTGTCTCCCTTCTTTACTTCTTCCATTTGAGAGACTCGCCCTGTGACTTGTGGGATCTGGCACTGTGTTAGGTAGTTGGGGAGTTCAAGGGTGGTCATCACAGACAAGGTTCCTGGCCCAGTAGAACATACATTCTCATGGGGAAGAGTTTATAGGAGTGAACACACAAAATAACCAAGGCTGGGCTAACTTCTATAAATGAAATAAGGGTGGCACAGAGACAGAGCGTGAGAGAGGAACCCTAAGGAGGACGCATGGTAAAGGAAGGCCTCTTTGAAGAGGCAACAACAGCCAAACGGAGGCTGGAATGATAAGAAGGTCTTGAAGATGAGAACCTTCCAGGCAGAGGGAACAGCAGGGGCAAATGCTCAGGAAAGCAGGCATGAGCTTGGGGTGTTTGGAGAGCTGAAAGAGGTCCGTGTGGCCGGATGGAGAAGGCAAAGGTATGAACCTGGAGCGGGGAGCTGGTGCAGAGCCTTAAAAGCTGCGTGATGGGCGGAATATTTATCAGGTCTCCACAGCATCAGAAGGGATGCTGACCACAGTGCTGAAGCAGCGCCTGGAGGCCCCAAGGCACCAGGTGTTAACCCTTCACTGATGGATTATGCAGAGCTGTGGGAGGGTGGAGTGGTCCCTAGGTAATGAGCCAGATAAGACTTCTAACAACCAGTATCACCTTAACAACGAACACCAGCTGAGTATCAGGCTGTCAAATAAATCATACGAAGGCATTTAGATTTTATTCCAGGCACGACAGGAAGCCACGGATGAGCAAAGCAACAGGGGAATAAGACCAGCAGGAGGACATTTTTAAAAGCCCGCTCTGGTTGCTGTGTGCAGATGAATGGCAGGGGCAAGAGTGGGAGGGGAAGCAGGGAGGAGGCCTCTGTGCTGGTCCAGGAGAGATGGGGGGCCAGAGATGGGGCAGTGGAGGAGGAGAGGTGGGGCTATTGGGTAGTCTCAGCCCTGCCTGTGGGGTACCCAAGGTGCACTGGAGCCCACCCCACCAATGGGCCCCGGGCATCCACAAGGGCTCAGCAGAGGGGAATATGTGGCCTGAGCATCCCAGCCAGCAAGCGAACAGACAGGTGGAGGTGAGATTTCTGACCTGCAGATCCCTCCCCAGGAGTAAGAGGCCTAAGGTGAGAAGTGAGAGGCTAAGTGATCTGAATCCTTCCTTATTCATTCCGAACGTTTCCCCAGCCAAGGTTCAGACCCAGCTAGTGTCAAAACGAGACAGTCAACCTTATTATTAAGCCAGGCATGTCTAGCTAAGGTTAAATCCTGGAAGAATTAAAAACATAGACATTTGAAGTGCTGTTATCTACAAATTACAGCACCATTAAAGATGCGCAATTATTAGCACTTCACGTGCGTGGGTGACGGTCTTTATGTTCAAGCCCCAAACAAATAGTTTGTTCTTCCAGAGACAAATATTAGCCACACTTCCATGGCTGTTAACCACCACAAGAATAAAATAAAACGGGGGATGCCTTACGTTTGCAAAACGCATTTCCATTTGCTCATTGCCTAATATTGGCACAAACGGGTGCTTTCTTCAGCTAAACAGATATTAAATCAGACTTTTTGGAAAGGTGGTGCCGTTGCTCGGCATTCAAAGTCATTTCACCTGGGGCAGCTGCTTTCTGAGCGGCAAGCAGCTGTATGTAGCCTTCTGAGGCTAGAAGTTATTTTTCCACCAAGATAATCACTACAAAGGATCTGGTGCTAATGTGTCATTTTGTTCCATCTTTGGTGAGAACTTGGGGGTCACTAAGTGGAATGGCTCCAAGAATTCATGGGGGAGTAGGGACAATCCTAGCAGTTTACTGGTTTAAAAAAAAGAGAGAGGGAGAAAGAGAGGGAGACGTTCTCAGAGGGCTGATGCCTTTTATCTGCTGGAAGATGTGTTTCCAGAAAGCACGGATATTTGCATTTCCTGAGGACAAAGCATTAAGCATGTAAAGAATATTCCAACGTCTCTCAAGGCTGCAGGACTCAAGTTTCTGACAGAGCAGCGAAGCAGGAGAAGTGCAGGCTTCTTCTGAGAATTGATTCATTCACACAGCTGCATTTGAGTTAAATGCCACACCCCCACGAAAGGAATCCATCGCAAGGTTGGGCAGAGTTGATCTAAGACAACTTTTAAAAGGCAATCTTGTTTCTGTGGCCTGGAAAGGTAGGACTTGATGACTCCCCATCCTCAGGAGAATGGCTTACAGACAGTCTCATCCATGCTTGCCAATGCACGAAAAGGGTGGTGCTATGTGAGCCCCCCAACTCAATCCCCCTTCATGTTTCCAGAAAATAACATCACATAGAGGGCTCACAGTGACTGTGACCCAGAGCAGCAACAGGGATACAGGAGTAACTCAGTGCCTTGAGCCTGGCTGTATCACCTTAGAGCTGAGCCTAACCCAGCTCAGGGTCTCTGTGTCACCTCTGAATGGCCTCCCCATGAGAGAATATCCTCAGGAGAGACCAGCTGGGACCAGAAGAAACAGGAAAAATGCAAACCAGTGTCTGTGGTTTCTGACTGAACAGTTCCAATCAAGGTCAAGGCTGTTTGGAGGTAGCCCTGGGACAACAGTAAGAAAAGGCAAACAAGCCCCCATATTCACTGGAGCAGGTTGAACGGTGGCGCCCCAAACAGATATGTCCACATCCTAATTCCCAGAACCTGTGAATGTGACCTTCTTTGGGGAAAGGTTCTTTGCAGATGTAATTAAATTAAGGATCATGAGATGAGGAATCCTCCTGGATTATCCAGGCGGGCCCTGAACCAATGACAAGTGTCCTGATAAGAGAAAAGCAGAGGGAGCTTGGAGACAGACAGAGAACAAAGAGGTAATGTGACCAGGGAAGCAGAAACGGGAGCCATGCAGCCACAAGAGAAAGAATGCCGGCAGCCACTGGAAGCTGGAGGGGGCAAAGAACTGATTCTCCCCCTAGAACCCCAAACGAGTGCTGCCCTGCTGACACCTCAATCTTGAACTTTCAGTCTCCAGAATTTCGTGAGAGAACAAATTTCTACTGTTTTAAGCCACCCAGTTTGTGGTAAGGTGTTACATCAGTTACAGGAAACTAATACACACAATCAGAGGACATTACCCAAAGGAGCTTAGCACTATCTACAGCCCAGCCTTTCCCAAGAAGGATCCACGGACCCCTACGAGCTCAGGGATGGCTTTCTACCCCGAAATCATATACATATTCTGTGTGACTAAACAGTCGTGCATTTTTGAGGGGAAAGTGTCCACAGTTTTCGTCAGATTCTCAAATGGGACCAGGACCCCAGAAATTACCAAACACCACAGATCTCCCTGACGGCCCAGAGCTGTGCAGGGTCACACAGCTCATCATTTATTCACTCACTTATTCTAGAAGTCATCCTGCAAAGATTTATAAAGCACCTAATGTGCCAGGTGTGCAGCTGTGCACTATAGAAGCAGAGCTGATAGATTTCCCACTACACGCTGGGAAAATACAGACACAGAGAGAGGCCAACATCTGGATTTTCTGCCACAAATCCCTTTAGGGCTTGACTGCTCGTTGCATCTGGAAGAGTGTGGCGGGCAGGATAAGCCTCCCGGATGCCCTGAGTCAGTCATAGGCTTGACTATGTTACCAGGTAAAAGCCCTCACACCCTTACAAGCCTCCAGAAACTCCAATATGGCGACCATACTCCCGACTGCCTGTCTCACCCAGAAGTAGTCCCTAATCCTTGTTCAGACCATGTGACCCAATTTTGGGGTAGAAAACACAATCCCAGAGCTAACTGGGGGCCAAACTCAGATCCCCAAGCCCAGTTTGTCCCTCCCTCCTCAGTACTCCCATCAGCCTTTAATTAGGCCCCTTTTGTGTCTGTCACATCATTCCTAAAAGGAACAGTGTTACTCATTGATAAGCTGCTTGAGGGAGGGGTTGAGTGTCAGGTCTGAATTCTCATCTCCCAGTACCATATCTGGCACCTCGGAGAGCATTCAGTAGGTGTTTCCTGAATGAAGAAGTGAGCCAGTGAACTTGTCCCTGTTCCCATTCCTTCCACCTTGTCTTAAGATGAACCATAAAAACTCCACGTGGGCAGCTGTGGGTATGTGGATGCACACGGACAGTGCTGGTGGCACAGTGCCTTGGCTGCTTTTTTTGAGGAGAATGCCCTGGACATGCAGAGAAAGAGTTGAAAACAGACTACACTTTCACTGTCCAATGTGGCACCCACATGAGCTAGTTAGGTTTAAATTAATTAAAATTTTAAAAAGTTAAAAATTCAATTTCTCAGTCACACTAGCCACACCTTAAGTACTTAATAGCCATAGGGGGCAAAAGGCATTTGCATTGGACAGCACAGCTATAGAACATTCCCATCAGAGCAGAAGGTTCTATTGGACAGAGCAGGGCTATGCCCTCTGGCCCCATAATTCCACTTCAGGAATTACATCCTGGGGAAACAATAAAGGAAGAGCAAAGTATCCTGTACAGAGGGCACCATCTTTTTTCTTTTTTTCTAATTTTTTTTAATACAGCAGGTTCTTATTAGTTATCTATTTTTTACATATTAGTGGATATATGTCAATCCCAATCTCCCAGTTCATCCCCACTCGCACTTTCTCCCCTTGGTGTCCATATGTTTGTTCTCTACAATGTAGACTCTATCTGTGTCTCTATTTTTGCCTTGCAAACCAGTTCATCTGTACCATTTTTCTAGATTCCATACATATGTGTTAGCGTACGGTATTTGTTTTTCTCTTTCTGACTTCCTTCACTCTGTATGACAGTCTCTAGGTCCATCCACGTCTCTACAAATGACCCAATTTCATTCCTTTTTACGGCTGAGTAATATTCCATTGTATATATGTACCACCTCTTCTTTATCCATTCGTCTGTCAATGGGCATTTAGGTTGCTTCCATGTCTTGGCTATTGTAAATAGATCTGCAATGAACACTGTGGTACATGACTCTTTTTGAATTATGGGTTTCTCAGGGTATATGCCCAGTAGTGCGATTGCTGGGTCATATGGTAGTTCTATTTTTGTTTTTTAAGGAACCTACATACTGTGCTCCATAGTGGCTGTATCAATTTACATTCCCACCAACAGTGCAAGAGGGTTCCCTTTTCTCCACACCCTCTCCAGCATTTGTTGTTTGTACATTTTCTGATGATGCCTATTCTAACCAGTGTGAGGTGATAACTCACTGTAGTTTTGATTTGCATTTCTCTAATGATTAGTGATGTTGAGCATCCTTTCATGTGTTTGTTGGCAATCTGTATGTCTTCTTCGGAGAAATGTCTATTTAGGTCTTCTGCCAATTTTTTGATTGGGTTGTTTGTTTTCTTGATATTGAGGTGCATGGGCTGTTTATATATTTTGGAGATTAATCTTTTGTCCGTTGATTCATTTGCAAATATTTTCTCCCATTCTGAGGGTTGACAGAGTGCACCATCTAAAACAAGGGAAAACTGGAAACATCCCAAATGCTTCCACGTAGGACACTGGCTAAACAAACTGTATTAACATGAAGAAAACAATAACGACCCTCATATTTGTATCTGTTCACTCATTCAACAAATATTTATTGAGGACCTACTGTGCACCGGACCCTGTGTCAAGTGCAGGAGGTAGGTGACATCTCTGTCCTTGTGGTCTTTTTATTCCAGAGCAGGAGAGCCAGGTGACAAACAAGTCAATGAATGAATCAAGAAGATTATTTAAAAATGTATTAAGTACATCAAAGAAATAAAAAGCTGGAAGCCACAGAGAGTGATGGGGGCTGACAGGGGGAAGGTGCTATTTATAAAGGGTTCTCATGTGTATCGCTTCCCTCACCCTGTGAGGATGCAGTGGCTTCTCTTGGGGAATGTGGATTACAGTCAGGGCCTGGGAATATGTGCACACACTGTCACGTGTAAGCAGCAGGAGAAGTGGCCAGCATGCAACAATTAAATTTCCAGAGAAACACGTGTGCACGGAGCAACAACACGGCAAGAGAATTCAGAGGCGCTTACGTGTTTTTGTTTTTTAAGTTTTTAAAATTTTATTTATTTTTGGCTGCGTTGGGTCTTCATTGCGGTGCATGGGCTTCCCATTGCAGTGGCTTCTCTTGTTGCGGAGCACGGGCTCTAGGAGCACAGGCTTCAGTAGCTGTGGCGCATGGGCTTAGTTGCTCCGCGGCACGTGGGATCTTCCCCGGGCCAGGGATCAAATCCATGTCCCCTGCGTCGGCAGGCAGATTCTTAACCATTGCGCCACCAGGGAAGTCCCCAGAGGTGCTTATGTTTAATTAACATTTGGCAAGCATGGTTTTGGTCTGTGTTTTTGCAATGCTGTTGAAGTTCATAGTTTCAAAGAAGAAACTTCAGCTGAGTATAAAGGGCTCCAAAAATTAGGGCCATGCTGACATGTTCATGGGGCACATGGTGGCCATCTAGGGATGGCGCTGGTCACATTCCGGAGCCAACTTGCCACTTCCTAGGCTACCCGTCCTGAGCAGAATGAATTATTTTCTCTTCCATGTTCCCATCAGCCTTTATTGCTAACACAGATTTGATTCTTGGACACTGAATTATAGTTAGCATCTGTCTCCTGGGTCTGCTTTAACTATTTGGATGCAGCAGCTGAGATTGACAGAAGCTGGTGTATAAATACCCCAGGTGCCTTGCCCTGCAGGGAGGATAATTCTGAGATATATGTTCTACGCTGGCTGCCAGTTTCCCTGGTGGGAATAAGTCCCAGGCGCCCACCGTGGTAGCTGGCTTGCTAACACACCCTTTAGTGGTGGTCTTCCCTTCCTTGATTCAGTCTCCACTCCTCTACTTTCACCTCCCATATGAATCTCTAGCACTCAAATCCTCACTTAGGATCTGTTTCTGGGGGAAACCCAACCTAAGACAAGGTTAGGTTAGAAACCTACCCTATGTAAGGCTGTTATGAGCATTCAGAGGAGAGAACAGACATCGCACACCCAGAGTGGCACACAGTAGGCACTCAGCAAATCAGACGTCCTTTCCATGGGGACCGCTGCTCCCCTTAGTTCTATCTGTTCCCTTCACCACCTTGTCTGTCGAGCCCCACAAAGCCTTCCTGGGACGCCCATGTCATGCTCTACTATTTCCCCAGCAGCTGATGGGTAATTACAGATTCTAATTGTAACTCATCTTCATGATTTGGATAAATCCATTAGAGCCACCTCTGACAAACCTCTATTCCTCGTCTTGTCTTGAATGTTAACCACATTCTACCGTGAAAAAGAGGCATGCAAAGAGGTGTGCTTGTTAATGAGTGGGCTGTGAACAGGAAGCTTTCCACAACATAATCTCATTAAGGAAGATCACCTAGAGCATGGATCTCAAATCGAAGGGTGTATCAGAACCTCCCAGGGTTAGCTTATTATAAATGCATATCCCCGGGTCCCTCTGTAGAAATTCTGATACAGAACATCTGGATGGAGCCCAGGAATTTGCATTTTAGCAATTTTCCCAAGGGATTCTGAAGCAGGGGACCTCCCAGGACACACTTGAAGAAACAGGGTCCCTTTGTTCCTTCTGGGCACCAACGTTCCCCAGTGTCCAGCGCCTGGATCAGTGTAAACTCCCATCCACTCATCCATCCAACATCTCTCACTGCACACCTCCTCTGTCCCAGCCACAACACCAGGCACTGGGACTACCGTATGTTTGCCAAATGAGAACAGGAGCCATATCTGCCGCTTTCAACACACTGGGAACCAGCATCAAACACACAGGAGGTCCTCGACGAAGACTCAAGGGCTGCCAGGACCTTCCCAGGGTAAAGAAAGGAGTCTGGGGGCCTGCCTCGCGGAGGACTTCATAGTTTTATGGAGACTCCAAGACGTTAAAATGTACCAGAGGGTCTTCTTCACAAAATCAGCTCATAACCCACTTTCTTCACACACTTTATCCTACTCTCACAAACAAAAACGGCTCTTTCCTTCTCTCCCAACCCCCGTCAGTCCCCTCAAGCCTCAGAGTGACTTCTGCTTCTAGGGCTTTCCATCCTCAGGACCACCTCTGGCTACACAAGGGAGGGAGAATCGGGTTGGAGGGAGGCAATGCAACCTAGATGTGTCTGAACACAGGGATCTGACTTACCTACTTGTTGCCCAAGAAAAAAGTCACCATTTATAATTCTTTGGGTTGACTTTTTTAAAGCACCTACTATGTGCCAGAACTCCCAGGGGTGCAGAGGTGACTAAACAAAGCCTGCTTATGGGACAGAATGAGCATCTGTGCAATCCTTTGTGCACTGCCACCCACTGGTCAGCCAGGAACAGGAAAAGGAATCAAATTGAGTGAGTCATTTTTTCAGCACAGAACAATACCCCCTTCTCCCCGGGGTCTGCCAGGCTTCACCTGCTACTCATCCAGGTCAGGTAGACCCTGATTGATTTACTGGAAATATCCAGAAGGAGCACAAGCACTTACACGTTCACATGCTTCTGGTGAGTGTCTCTGAGACCGGACAGCCAGGAAGATTTTCCATTTATTTTATAAAGTTAATCTAACATCACCTTAAAAACATACGCAGTTGTATGTTCTAAAAATCATAATAGGGGCTTCCCTGGTGGCGCAGTGGTTGAGAGTCCGCCTGCTGATGCAGGGGACACGGGTTCGTGCCCCAGTCCGGGAAGATCCCACATGCCGCGGAGCGGCTGGGCCCGTGAGCCATGACCGCTGAGCCCGCACGTCCGGAGCCTGTGCTCCACAACGGGAGAGGCCACAACAGTGAGATGCCGGCGTACCGCAAAAAAGTAAATAAATAAAATAAAATAAAATAAAAAAATCATAATAAGTCTTGACTAAGAAATGTTTATCCCAATAATAAAATGTGGTTTCATGTTAGGGAAATAATATGGTTCAATCACACCGACTGATCCAAAGAGATAAACAAAGGATTTTCTCTGTGGATGATAAAAGGTATTTTGTAATCTGCTTTAAGATTTGAAAAACAAGAGCCCAGAAAATATTTTTTTTTTTTTACTGTTATGGGGAATGTCTCTGTAACTACTAATCAACATCATACTTAACGGTGAAACACTAGAGAGTCCCACTAAATTCAGAAACAAGAATAAGTGACCCTTCACTGTAACTTTTTAAGATTATTTTAGAAATTGTAGCTAATACATTGAGGAAAGGATGATGGAAGGATAGATGGAAGAAAGACAAATATTAGAAAGTAGGGGCCCAAGTCATGAATATATGCAGGTGTGGTGACAGCTTACTTAGAAAGCCAGAAGTGTGGGGAAATGGGTACTCTTAATTTTCAAGTATAATACTGAAACAACAAACATTAAAAGCAAAAGTCTTTTTCAGACCTTTTAATCTAGAAATTTTTCTTCAGGAGAAAAAATCTGAGCTGCATGGGTATATTTATGTTCAAAGATGTACAACATTATGCTATTTATAAAAGCAAAAAGCAGGAACAACTCAAATTTCCAGCAAAAGGGGACTGGGTAAATAAATTATGATTTCCCTAGGAGATAGATGGAATATAAAACAGTACTTTAAAATTATATTTTAGGAGAGCAATACTTATTGCAAGAAAGAGGTCATGATACATCACTAAATGAAAAAGGCACGATATAAACGGTATGCTTAAGATAATCCGATTTTGTAAATTACAGCTATAAGCATAGAAAACAGACTAGAAAGACTCCCAAGCAAGTGTGAAAACTGATTATCTCGGTGGTTTTGTTTACCTTTTCTTTGTGCTTATTAGTAAGTAATTAGAAAACAAAACATGCTATCTAAGAAATAAGTAGTCTGCCATGCTCTGTCTCAGAAGGTCACACCCACAATGGGAACCCAATGCCGGACATGGCAACCCCTGTCCGTGGCCAGTGACAGGCCAACAGCCTTTTCTGCATCATGGCTGACTCAGGCCCTATATATCTGTGAAGAAAAACCAGATCTACACAATCATAAAACAGACTGTCTTGTGTGCTGAGCCTTGAAGAAAACCTAACCCAGTGACCGAATCTCTCATAAATCGTCATTCACCCAGGGGCAGCTCGTGGAGTTCCAAGAAATCAGCAGTTTCTGAGGAGCTGACCTTGCAATTTGAACCTGGCAGGGGAGGACAAATGCCAGAACTTCCGAGAGCCCAGCCCGCAGGGTGATGAACCGTTTGGCCGGGTGAGAGGATGAGACAGCTGTGATTCACTGCACACTTCACTTCCCTGCCTCCCAGTGAAGAGGGCAGACTAGGCAAGAGAATGAAAAAAAAATTATTTTATTTTATTTTTAATTTTTATTGGAGTAGAGTTGATTTACAATGTTGCGTTAGTTTCAGGTGTACAGCAAAGTGAATCAGTTATACATACATCCATTCTTTTTTTTTTTTTTTAGATTCTTTGCCCATATAGGCTATTAGAGAGTATTGAGTAGAGTTCCCTGTGCTATACAGCAGGTTCTTACTAGTTATCTATTTTATATACAGTAGTGTGTATATACAAACATTTTATATACACACTACTGTATATAAAATAGAGAGTGAAAAATTTTAAATGGTGTGGGCTGAGAAGTATAGTCAACCAGGCGGACAGCGGAGAGGTTCTCATCTCAAGTCCAGAGCAAGGAAGAGACCCAGAGGGCTGCTGACCTGGGCTTCTGAGGCTGAAGGGAGGGGAGGGGAGTGTAAGCCCCTGGACAGGGGCAGCCAAGGGTCAGCTGGTCCCATCACCTTCCATAGGCACCACCCAGGCTGGGGCAGGCTGACTCAACTCAGAAGCAGAGCAGAGACAGAAGGAGTGGACACCTACCAGCTGATGGTAAAAGAAGACTAGCGCTTTCTGTGCTTTAAACCAGAAAAACAACCCCACACCCCCTTCCCCCTGGCAACAAGTCCTCCTTGAAGGATGTTCCCTCCCACCACTACCCCATTCCTCTGGACCTCCCTGCCCTGGATGCTGGGACTGGAGGTTTGGTGAAGCAATGTATAACAGCTACGTGACTTTGAACAAGTCTCATTACCTCTCTCAGCCTCCGTTTTCTCATCTATAAAAGAGGACTACTAATAAGGACCTACTGTATAGCACAAGAAACTCTATTCAATACTCTGTAATAACTTACATGGGAAAAGAATCTAAAAAAGAGTTCATATATGTATATGTATAACTGATTCACTTTGCTGTACAGCAGAAACTAACACAACAGTGCAAATCAACTATACTCTAATAAAAATTAAAAAAAAAAACAAAACAGGACTGACAACAGCAGCCACCTCACAGGGTTGCTGTGAGGATCAAACGATATGAGTGCTGGTGGCTAATCACAGTGCCTGGCATGTGATGTTAGATTTTATTATTTTAACCTGATGCTGTGTCTTCGCAGTGTGGTATTTCTGTTTGGAGTCCCCCAAAGCAGACCCTGAGGCAGGGGATTTTGTGTGAGTCATTGATTTGGGAGGTCATTCTGGGAGGTAAGAGAGTAGAGAGGAAAGCCCAAGGTCGCTTTAATGAGAGGGTTGCACTATAGGGAACTGGGTCTCAGCCTTGCTGGGGACCCTCTGAGATGTGTGAATGCACCCAGAACTGTCCCACCAAGAGGGTGACGACGCCAGAGGGTTATCCACCGATTCCCATCCTTCATTGGTGGAGGGTCACTCCTGGGGTGTTAACTCCCCTACTTCCTGCCAGACTGAACACACTCCAGTGGCCAGAGGACACACAGGGCAGACATGCAGGAGTACTCAGGAGGGAGCTGAGGACACAGGTGGGACACTGACAGCACCTGTTACAATGGGAGAGGTGGCATTGGCCAATGCGATCCCTGGATGTCAATTGTGCTGAGATTTGCAAGCCATTTCAGGGCTTAGCCAGGTAAGCTGGTTTTCCTTATTCCATTCATATATTTTTTCATTTCTTGCATCTTTCATCCACCCATTCACCAAGCACCTAATGAGTACCTACTGACTGCTGTGCCAGATACACTGTGAGAGTCAAAGAGGAAGGAGGTGGGTTTTTAAAGGCAGAGAAGAGAGGGAAAGGCATTCCACGCAGAGGGCCCAGCTCAGCAAAGACTAAGAGGAGAAGCCCCCTTGGTGTGGAAGAGGGAGCAAGTGGTTTAGCCTGGCTGGACCTGGGACATACGAAAAAATGAGGTGGAGACAAGGAGGGCAAGGGGGTTAAGGCTGTGGAGGATTCTGACTCTTGTGAGGAGAAGCTAATGTGCTGGGGACACACTGGGCACACGTTGAACACTCCATCCACCCGGCTGTCAGAATTAGACTTTGATCTGTAAGCAACTGAGAGCCACCACAGATTTCTAAAGGGAGAATGGTGAGTATTTTAGGAAGATAGCTGTGGTGGGCTGAATAATGACCCCCGACCCGCTGCCTCCAAGGGAACCCCCAACCTAATCTCTGCAACCTGTGAATATGTTACCTTACACGGTAAAAGGGACTTTGCAGATGTGATTAAATTCAGAATCTTGAAATGGGGGAGGTTAACCTGGATTATCTCGGTGGGCCCAGTGTAATCACAAGGGTCCTTATAAGAGGGATACAGGAGGGTCAGAGGTCAGAGAGGAGAAGGCAATGTGATGTTGGAAGCAGAGGATGGAGTGCTGTAGCCACAAGCCAAGGAATGTCGACAACCTCTAGAAACTGGAAGAGGCAAGGGACAAATTCTTCCCTGGAGAATCTCCAGGAGGAACCAGTACTACTGACACCTTGATTTTGGGCCCATAGACTCATTTTGGACTTCTGACTTCCATAACTATCAGAGAATACGCCTGTGTTGCTTTAAGCCACAAAGTTTATGATAATTCATTACAACAGCAACAAGAAAACTGATACAAAGGCTCTGGGGGCACTGGGGAAAATGGATGAAATTGAGAAAAGAGCAGGAGAGTAAGGGGGCTGCTGCCAGGTCTCAGGGGATGGTGACCTAAGGGTGAAGCCATAGGGGCATGGGGGAGTGGGTGACTGGAAAGGAATTATGAGGACAGGACCCCCAGGGCTTGGCAGAGGTGGGAGAGTAGGGGGATGGTGGAGGCAAAGTTATGCCCAGGTTTCTGGTTTGGGTGAGGGAGCAGAGGATGGTGGGAGGAAGAGAAGGCTGAGGTCTACCTGGAGGAGACTCAAGTTTCAGCCCTCTTGCCCCCAGGGGTCAAGGCAGTGCTGACCCTCCCTCTCCATAATGGCTGCCTTTCTTTGCACCCTGACCTTCAGCAAGGCCACTGCATGCCAGGGAGCTAATCCAGAAAACCAACCCAGTCAAGCTGTGCAAGACACCCTAGTGGGAGGCTGCAGGAACAACATCTGGATGTTGCCTGGGTTGGGAGAGCAGGAAGAGAGGCCAGCAGTGCCCCTGGACCCGAGCTTTGGAGCTGACCCTGCACAGGAGGCTGGGAGCCCACTACAGACCTCTAGCTGGAATCAGTCCATGCGTCGATTCGCAGGCTGTGTCACACCAGGGATGGGGAAGGCGGCCCGGAGGGATCTGTGCTGACTCACAGCAGCCTCAAAGTCCCCACCACAAGCACGGAGTCACCCCTCCCTTGTCCCCATCCATCCACCTTCAGCCTGGCCAGACACAATGTGGCCAGCGGGCCACTACTTGGCCCTAGTTCTGTCCTTAATCAGTTTAAACTGCTCCAAAAAGTGGGAGGGAGCTCTGCTGTGAAGTGCTGATGGCACAGAATTGGAGAGAATAGTAAATAGAAAGGAAACGCCTGGAAGAGGAGGCGAAAAGGAGATGCCAGCATTTATGCAACTAGGCCAGAGCTCTGTGAATCCCCCTGCTAGAGGGTGGGAGGGAGATGGGCCTGGAAGCCCGTGTGGGAGATGCAAATGCCTTCTCAGTGCAGGAGAGATCCTTGGAAGTCTATATTCTGGGCACCTCCTGAGGCTGTGATCGATGGTCCGAACCAAGCGGGCAGAGGGCGCCTCCCCTCTCCAGAACAGGAGGACTTGAAAGGTTACAACCTCCTAGGAAGACAAGGTGGGGTAGGAGGTTCAACATCTGAGCATCACCTGGTGCCTGGCCCTGTGCTAAAGCAGAGGATGCAGGCTGGATGGAGCTGGATGGATGCCCTCAAGATGCGCACAGGCCGCCGGGGGCACAGATGTGGAAATAAATGAGTGCAGTGAAGTCCTGCGGGGGGAGGGGATCTGATAAAAATCTAGACGGCATATGGTGGGCATAGGGGCCACCCTGGAAAGAGGAGTCTGTTTCACCTGGGTGGTTCAGAGAGTCTTTATAGAATAGGAGATTCTTTTTGTTTGTTTAATTGAGGTGAAATTCACACAAACATAAAATGATCTATTTTAAAGTGAACGATTCAACGGCATTTAGTACATTCATAATGTTGTACAACCACCACCTCTATGTAGCTCTAAAACATTTCCATCACCCCCCAAAGGAAACCCTATACCCATTAAACAGTTCTCATTCCCCCCACCTCCAGCCCCTGGCAGCCACCCATCTGCTTTCTGTCTCTATGTATTTTTTTTACCTTTTCTGGTCATTTCTGTAAATAGAATCAGACAATAGGTGACCTTTTGTGTCTGACTTTTTCCACTCGGTATAATGTTTTCAAGGTTCATTCATGTTGTAAAATGTATCAATACTTCACTCCTTTTCATGGGTGAATAACAGAGGAGGTGATTCTGATTCTTGAGCCGATCTTGAAAAATGAGTAGGTGCGAGTGAGCCAGGGAGACCGAGGAGGGATGGCCGTTCATGGTGGAGGAGGGGGTATCGGCAAAGGCATGGAGGCATGAAACAGCGGGGTATCCTCCGGGGACCGCACGGAGGTCAGGATGGCTGGAGGGGTGATGTGCAGCAAACGACGAGGCTTGGAAGGTAGGCAGGGCCGAGCAAGCTAAGGGGCTCTCTGCTTGGGTAACAGGGGCCATGGAAGGCAAACCAGGCTGTGACATGACTGTGCTTGCGTTTTAGAAAAGAAGTACTGGCTGCGGCATGGACCACTGATGCGGGGAGACCAGTTGGGCGGCTCCCGGGAGGTGATGGGGCCAGGACCAAGGCAGGAGCTGTGGGGACACAGAGGCAGGACCAGCTGCCAGTGTGTTAGGCAGGCAAATGTAGCAGACTTGGCCCACCCACCCTGGACCGTGAGATGCAGGAGTCTCAGATGAGTTCCAGGAGGAGATGCCCTGAGGGTGGAAATGAGAGGAGCTGAGGTGATCTGCTGTGGGCGAGTTGGGTTTCAGGGTTCTGTGGGTCGTCCAGGTGGACCCTTCCTGCAGCAGTTGGGTGGCACCTGGGTCTGGGTCAGGAGAGGAGCCTGGGCTGAAGAGAAACGTTTATGAATCTTGCTCCATTGATTCCTTCCAGAAGTCTGCATTACAGAATGGATGGGATTACCATTCTACAGACGGGAAAACAGAGACTCAGAGAGATTAAGCCACATACGCAAGGCCACAGAGCTAAGAAGTGCGATTCGGCTTTTTCTCACATAGCAGAGCTGGGGTGCGAACCCATATTTGGTTGATTCGGAAGCCTCTGAACTTTCCGTTAAGCCCAGCTGCCTTTCAATCCTTTCCTGGCAGCTCCCACTCCTCTCCTCAAGCTCTAAATCCACTCAGCACATCCATGGGAGATGGAATATGGGCCTGACCATACCACAGAGCAGCAATTTTTCCATCTTGATGTTCAAGTGCAGTGGGTGGGGGGAGGGTGGTGGAGAAAGGAAAGACAATGGGGAGGACAACGTTTTCCCAGTAAACACTTAAAATCTGCCGGGATGCACTGGAGATGCTGCTGAACCTGAATCAGACCCCAGAGTCACAAGGACGAAGCAGCCTCAGATAAGGTAACCAGGCAGACGTCCCCAGGCTGGAGAGTCAGAACTATGTATGTTTTTTACACCATTTAAGTGCCCACTCTGGCCTCTCAAGGTAATGGTGTTAGCTGATTCCCTCCCCCGTCACGTGGCTCAGCTTACGGTGCCATGGTGGGGAGGAAGACGCAAGTTAACAACTTCATGGGCAAATTTGGAGCTTTGGGGAGCTTCTTAACTGGCACGAATAAAGCAGCCTCAGAAGCAAACAAAACCTAGGCAAGAGCAAAACTACCCAAAGAAGGCAACTTGGGGACGTGATCAGGTATCATTCAAAGCAAGAGAGGCAGTGGGGGAACTGTTATTTTAATGAAGCAAAAACAGCATCTTCTCGGAATGCTTCTTTAAATGAGTCCAGCTTGCATTCTCAAGGCCAAACAGCCCAGGCCTCCAAGGGCCAGGCTTGGAATGGTATCAGGTTATCACTGAACTTGCATTTGAATAATTCAAAGTGACTCAGCCATCCTTTTTTTTAAACAGAAAAAATGATGTCCAGGGGTCATTAGGCATCACAGGCTACAAATCTGGACCTCTGTGCAATGGTCCCCCCTGCTGTCTGAGCCAGCTCCTCTCCTGCCCCGCCCCTCCCCCGCCCCACCATGGCGATTATGATTCTCCACTCTCCTTATACAATACAGTGTTCTGTCCCTTCAAAATGCAGGAAATACTGTGCTTCTTTCTGCTCTCACTGGACTCGTCAGGTGGCTACAGAACATGTGACCATCAGCCTTCCAGTCTCAAGCTCCTTTCCTGGCATGGAGCTATCATGCCCTGCAGCTGGATCCTGCGTGAGGAGGTTCCTTGAAAACTGGAATCCAGCATATTGTAGTTCTCATGGCTACAATTACTTTCTGTATCTCCAGGAAAGCATATTCTGTGACCCAAGAAAAACGAGAAGGCAGAATTCTCATTTATTTAAAAAAAAAAATCTCATTATGCCTGGGTTAGGGTTAGGGTTAGGGCTAAAGTTAGGGTTAGAGTTAAGGTTAGGGTTAGGGTTCGGGTTAGGGTTAGGGCTAGGGTTATTTTTGCCTACACAGCATTCATCTTCCCTTCTCCTAGTGATGCACAATTATTTTCTCGGGGAAGGGAGAGTGTTCTTCTCTGCCACCAGCCCTGATTCCAGGTTGAGCACAAGACACAGGGCACCAATCAGTGTATTTTATTTCCTTGGACAGAGTGATGTGCAGATGACTTAAGGTGGGTGAATTGTCAATTCTATTGAAACCATTGAGCAAAAAATACCCCTTTCCTACAGCAATTGTTATCTGTAAGGTTCATGTCAGCCTGGAGCTGCTGGGGGCCACCATGTGAGAAATGAAGCCAAACTAATATATGAAAAGACAGAAGTGACTAAATCCTGAAGATATCATCCATGCTCCTGGAACCAGCCATACCTGAAGCCCATGTACAGCTTCAGTGATTGGAGTCAGTGTGAGCTGGTTTTCTGCTCTTACAAAGCAAGAGTCCTGACCCATATAACATACTACAGTGCTTTGCACAGAGGAAGTGTAAGGAGTTATGTCTTCATTCATTCTATTAGCAAATCATGCTGGATCTGTCTTCAAAATCTATCCCAAATTTTATCACTTCTCGTCACCTCTGTTGCTACCATCAAGGTCCAAACCACCAATATCTCTTACCTAAACTACCGTGAGTCTCCCACTGGGTCTTGCAGTTTTCCTTCTTATTTCTCTATAGACTATTCTCCACTTCGCAGGCAGGCAGGCAGAAAGAGCCTTTTAAAATCTCAGACCACGTCACTCTCCTGCTCAGAACCATTCAATGGCTGCCATCCCACTTTGGATAAAATCCAAAGGCCTTCCAGCACCTGTAGGACTTTATCACGACCTGCAAACCCAGGCAGAGCTAGCCCAGCTTCCTCTTTGACCCTTCTCCCATCCTCGTCCTCCAGGCTGGCCTCCCTGCTGTTCTGTGTTTGTACACCTGCTCCTTCCTCTGTCTGCAACCCTCTTCTCCCCATATTCTCCCGCCTCCCTCTCTTTGCTCAAATTTCACCTCCTGGAGGACTTCCTTGACCATCTCATCCAAATTAGCCCCCCTCACTCCTACTCCCTTGCCTTACTTTACTTTATTCCGTAGCACTTTCTACTGTCTGACATAATCCATTTTTCCATTTGTATACTGCTTGTCTTCCCCACTGGAGTGTAGGTTCCATAGGACAGGGCCTTGACTGGTCCTGCGCGCTGCTGTAGCCCGGGGCCCAGAACAGTGCCCGGCACACCACAGGTGCTCAATAAGTCTTTGTCAGGAGCCTGAGTAAGTGCTGAACGTGTGCTGAATGACCTTGGGCAATTAGCAGCCTCTCTGGTCCATTCGTTTTTCCATGTGTGAAGGAAGAGATCAGATGAGATCTACGGTTTTCAAAGTATAGTTCACTTTTAGACTGAGTGGGGTTGGGGGGCACTCTGGGGCCACCTCCCTGCTTCGACAGAGCCCCTCAATTTTTATTTTTATATATTGGCTTCCACAGAAGAAACAAAAGTGTACCGCTATTATGAGGTGGCTGAGAAGGCTGGATGACTTCAGTGCTGGGCCTACAAGTCCACAGTTCCCATTTCTCTAAGTCATTTCAGCACTTTTTACATTTTCTCGTAGCAGAAAAGCTTTGCAGGCTTTTTCTCTTTGCCTTAAACTCTGAGAAAGTCTAAGCAGATTCTCTTTCTTTTCATTAAAGTAGCACAGAGGGGTTACTGGCTTCTGGTGCCAATATATTATCTGGCATACAATATAATGGCAACCAACCCCCTCTGCCACGGAAGGTCTCAGCAGAGAGATCCCCGTGTTATGGGTGTTTAAAGGAAATCCCTTCCCTCCTCCTTACTGGGCAAAATAATCTCTCCTTTTTCTTTTACCGCATGCAATTTAGAGAAATTGGCAAATTTCTCTAAAACTGCAGAGACGTTAAGTTTAAACAGGAAGAGAAAATCGATCCGTGTATGAGGCTAATTAAAAAGCGT
The DNA here is from genome assembly GCF_951394435.1 of Stenella coeruleoalba. Taxonomy (NCBI): domain Eukaryota; kingdom Metazoa; phylum Chordata; class Mammalia; order Artiodactyla; family Delphinidae; genus Stenella; species Stenella coeruleoalba. The sequence continues at coordinate 15,144,998 of NC_137157.1, forward strand.
CTCAGTAGGACTGTGCTTCTTGCCTATTCTTGCACCTTCTCTTTGAGGCAAAATTTTCCTCCATAGACTCAGCATATTGAGCACATGAAAAAGAAAAAAGAAAAACAAGGCGATAACCTTGTTAACCTTGTGAACCTCAGGCAATAACCCTTCAGTGGCCTTCTCCCAGGAAAGGGGCTCTGAGACCTCACTCCTCTTTTACAATAGCTCAAAAAGCTGGCAGAGAAGACAAGCAAAATTGGGAACCAAGGCTTATGTAATTTGAACAGTATTGATTCAGGCAGCTCCCTTGGAGAATACCCGCATTTGGTGGCAGGAGGAGAAAGGAATGCCGGAGATGGAAGAAAACGGGGGCTGGGGAATGACTTCTATTTACTTCATGTCAATCCCCAGGCAGTTCTTTTCATCTCCAGAGAACGAAGGAGCTTCTGAAGGAGACAGGTAGGGGGTTTGCCTGAGTCCCACAGCAGAGACAGGGATGGGGCCGTAATTCCACCTCAGGACCAAGGTCAGAGTTCTCTCCAGCACCCTGCACCACCTCCCAGGAAACCTAGTAAAAGGCCAGGGATGCCAAGGATGTGGAAGGCTCGGGAGGAACGGCGTGTGGTCAACCATCATGTGCGGCAGAAAGATCAAGAAGGACATCACTGAAAACCCACCGCTGGATTAGCAAACTGGGGTCCCTGAGAGAGCAGTGAAGTAATGGGGACCCTTGTCTTGGTTTTCATCCTCGTGTGGGGAAAATGGTGCAGAGCCATCATTCCACACACAAATCTGGCCACAACTTACCCTGCTGAAAACCCTTCACTGGTTCCCCACGGTCAACCTCCCAACTTGGCCGACAGGGGCTTCGGGGACTCCCCCACCCTCGTCTCCCTTCTCCCTCCTCAAACACTCCACTTTATTAATATCACTCACTGGGCTCTCTCAGCTCACAATGCTGCGTCTTGCCTTTGCTCATGCTCTTCCCTCTGTCAAGCAGGCCCTTCCCCCAACTCCTCACTTAACTCCTGTACCTACATTAATACTCTTGTTCTTGCAGCATGTGTTCAAAAAAGCGTTCTTTGAAGCCATAAGTCAGGGTAAGTCTGGACTGGAAATAATGATGAGAGTGACAATGAAATTAACTAACACTATGGAATACCCACTCCGTGCTAGACTGGTCTAAGTGTTCATCGTGTAGTAACTCATTCAATCCTTATAACCATCCTGGGTGGTAAGGTGTCACTAATTCATAGGTGAGAAGACAAGGCACAGGGGAGTTAAGTAGCTGAGGGTAACAGGATAGAGAGTGACAGGGTGGTAATGGGGGGTATTATGGACTGAATGTGTGTGTACCCCTAAAATTCATATGTTGGAACCCTAATCCCAAAGTGACTATATTTGGAGATAGGGCCTATAAGGAAGTAATTAAGGTTAAATAAGGTTATACAGATGGGGCCCTGATCTGATAGGATTAGTGTCCTTATAAGAAGATACACCAGAGTGCTCCCCCCTCCTTTTCTCTCCCTCCTGCCATGTGAGGACCCAGCAAGAAGACAGCTATCTGTAAGCTAGGAAGAGAGTTCCTACCAGAAACTGATCAGCCACAACCTTAATCTTGGACTTCTAGCCTCCTAGAACTGTGGGAAGATGCATTTCTGCTCTTTAAGCCACCAGGTCTATGGTATTTGGTTAGGGCAGCCTAAACTGACTAATATAGGGAGCAGCAAAAATAGAGCACTCCAGGCAGCCCTCTCAGAGGAGGTAACATTTCAGCTGAGATCTAAATGAGGAGTGTGGGGTGGTCACGGGAATATCTGGGGAAAAACAATCCAGGCAGAGAGAACAGCAGGTGCAAAGGTCCTGTGACACGAATCATCCCACATGTTAGAGAAACAGAAGTGTAGTGAGCAAAGGGAGACTGGTACTAGGAGGGTCTGGAGACGCAGGTAGGGACCAGACTTCTTAGGCCATTAAAAAGGATCTGGATTTTATTCTAAGCGTCCCATTGGCCTACTAGGAGACCAAGCAGGTTGTGCTCTGAGGAGCGGGATGGGAGAGGAAAAGGTCTCAGAACAAACATCTTTCCCTCCATTGCAGGTCACTGCACATAGCCACATAGGCCACGCTCCACACCACATTGTGGGGGGCTGTGCACCTGGGCTCTGCTGTGAATGCAGCCCCTGGGACTGGGAAGCCCAGTGACCTTGCTCACCCTGTCCTCACACTTGTCTCTGAGAACAGGCATTCTCAAAGTGTTTTTGTTTTTTAATTAAATTTCAGTGACCTGCTCCCTGTAATGGCATTAAATTAGCAGGCCATCTGCTACCTGGGAACAGAGGAGCGGGGACGCAGCCTGAGTTGGGGGAAGCGGATGTCCACGGTGTTTCCTCCTACAGTTATTCTCCTTATGCAAATCCAACCACTCCCACCCAGCAACGCAGGGGGGGAGAGAAAAAACTAATCCAGACAGTGTGGGCAGATTTATCCACAATCCCAGTCGATGTGCAGATGCCAGGGAATACGGGAGAGATGGGAGACAGGAACCTAGGGTTTCCATGGGCTCAGCAGAAGGGGAGCATCTTAGATCCTGGGTGTGATTCTGCCGTGTCAAGGGTAATTTTGACTGTGACACCACTTTTGAACACAATGCCTGGGTGAGGTGCGGCTCCACTGTGTAATCAGAGGCTAGAAGAGGTTGTCAGCTCTTCCGGATCCATTGGGCCTTGGCTCTGCACCAGGATGTGGTTAGTGCTGGGATTCATAAGAGGGGAAAGTTCATTTTAAAGGGAATGGAAGAGCATAGCGGGGGAGGTGGCACATGAGATGCCTCTTGAAGGAAAGACAAATGCAACGAATTCCTTAAATATTTGACTATGGAAGACACTGAGTCCCAAAGACGATGGTCTCAGGATTCTGCCTCCAGTGGGCTCACAGTCTGCCAAGGCAGCAAGACTGCACACAAGGAACCATAATAGCAGGCAGTACGTGGTCTAACAGAATGATGCTCAAACGCCATGGACTAAAAAAAAAGATGAAAGAGTAATTCTGTCGAAGAAACAGAGGATGCTATAGACAGGAGAGAACACTTGAAATGCCACTAAAGGGCTAATTCAACAGACAGAAAAAGGTGGGTGGAATAGTAGAATAACGGCCCTACAAGGATGTCCATGCCCTAAGCCCAGGAACCTGGGATTATGTTCCCTTACAGGGCAAATTGGACTTTGCAGATGGGATTAAACTGAGGATCTTGTGATGGGGAGATCATCCTGGGTTATCTGGGTGAATTCAGTGTAATCCTAAAGGTCCTTATAAGAGGAAGACAGGAGGGTCAGAGTCAGAGAAAGAGATGTGAAGTCAGAGTGATGTCACGTAAGAAAGACTAGATGGGCCTTTGCTGGCTTTGAAGATGGAGGTAGGGGCCACCAGTCAAGAAATGCAGGATCCTCTTAAACCTGGAAAAGGCAAGAAACAGAGTCTCCCCAAGAGTCTCCAAAAGGAACACAGCCTTGATGACACCTTCATTTTAGCCCAGTGAGACCCACCTTGGACTTCTCAGACCCAGAACTGTAAGATACTAAATCTGTGTTATTTTAAGCCACGGAGTTTGTGGTGATGTGTTACGGCAGCAATAGGAAACTAATGCAGTAGGGAAGGGCATTCCCAGGCAGGAGGAACAGCACACACAGAGGCACAGAGGCCTAAAAGGCACCGTTGGGTTTAGAAAACCAAGAGGGGGCTTGGCCATAGGGTACATGCAGAGATTGGCTGGAGGTGACACTGAAAAGTATTTGGGGCTGGGCTTTCTAGGCCTTTGATGCCATGTCTGCAACTTGGGAATATCTCTGTGGGCACTAGGGAGTGCCAGGAGATTTTTAAGCCTGATAAGTTAGGGCAGTGAGCTGATCAGATCTGTACTTGAGAAAGATAACTCTCGTGGTGGTAGTGAAAGCAGTGTGAAAGAAAAATGGGAAGAAAGGAGGTAAAGCACAAGGAACCCCAAAGCCCATAACTTGGGGATCACGGCCCATAACAAGGAGAAATCCTGCTCCTGACAAGCTGTGGAGGCCAACTTGCAGCCCTGCAGTGTGTCTGCCCCACACCAGTCCGCATTCTCCCATTCACGAATGGGAGGGCAGAGAGGTTTCATCTGAAGGGCCGGCTCCAGGACCACCTGGAGGGTCGTGTTCACCACACTCAGGGTCTGTGGGAGGAAGTACTATGATAGATTAGTCACGTCTGCTCTGGGCCTGTTGGCGGGGATGGTGCAGGGGTAGAACAGCCCTGTGGGCGACCAGGGAAGGAATGTGGCAGTTCCCTTGGTAGTGGTGGTGCGGGTCGGGAGTGGGGATGGTGAGGGGATGTTGAGACAGGGGGTGATGATGGGGCATTAAGACAGGCAGTAGAGAGAGGAAAAGGGTACGGGTGAGGCATGTGGAGGGTGCCAGTCCAGCTCGGGCCAGGATGTGACCCCTTCTCATGGCCCTCTTTCACCTCCAGTAAAGTCCACAGAAATTCTCAGAGTGAGGGGAGTTCTTGCCAGAGAGGAAGGGAGGTGAGTTCTGCATTCTGATATCAAGGAAGGTACTTGCAAATGAGGAAGCAAGTGCGGACACTTGAAAAAAATCATGGGGAAACCAGTGGACTCTCACAGGGGGTAGGACTGAGGCCAGGGAGCGCCGAGTGGACATCTGGTTGTGCAAAAGGGGATTCTGGGAAAGCTTTTAAAGCAGCTTTACTGCTTTTTTAAAAAAGCAGAAGAACTTCCGCTCTAAGGCAGCCCCAGTACACCTCCAGCTGAATATCTGGGCCTTAGAAGTTCGGAATCTTGCCCAAGGTCATACAAGGAAATTGCAGAGCAGGCTGAACACTCCTGCCAGCTCTCCATCAGGCCAACTCCTTCTCGGCTGTCCAGTTTCTAGGCTACAACATGCTGTTCCTGCTCTCAGAGTGTTCACAGCCCTGTCATCTGTGCCATACCCACCAGGTGGTAGATGAGAAGGGCCCTCATCAATTCCAAACACAGAGAAGAGACCCTCGGGGCTAGGGTAGGGGGACAGGATGCAGGGCTGGAATGACTTCCAAAAGCCAAGCATTGGTTTCCTCTGTCCTGACAATCCCCAGAGGTATCCTACGATAAGTTGAGGAATTTTCTAGAACTGTCCCTACAGGTGGGGCCGTGGGTCATTCCACACGGATACAGGAAAACTGGGTTTTGCAGACCTTCTGGGCACTCGCGTAACTGGGAAGGCCTTGGATGCACGTAGGAATTAGACACAGGTTCTTCAGACTGTATCAGAAAGGGGTGTCGGGAGACCGTGTGGGCCCAGCACAACATCTCAGCATACACCGGACACTCAGTAAGTAAGAGTAATGGCCATCGATGGAGTGTGAGCTATGAGTGGGCACTGAGAAAGCTTTCCACACATTATTCCTATGAGGTATATAGCAGGGGCACCTCCGTTTCACAGCTAAAGTTATTGAGGCTCAGGAAGGTTGAATAACCTCCCTAAGGTTGAACAGTGGGTTGAATGGTGGGACCTGCGAATGGGACCTTACTTGGAAAAAAGAGTCTTTGCAGAGGTAGTTAGGTAAGGATCTTGAGATCATTCTGGATTTTCTGGGAGGGCACAAAATCCAATGACAAATGTCCTTATAAGAGGCAGAAGAGAAGACAGAGAGGAGGAGGTCATGAGAAGACAGAGGGAGAGCTTGGAGAACTGTGGCTACAAGCCAAGGAGCACCTGGAGTTGCCAGAAGCTGGAAGAGGCGAGGAAGGATTCTCCCCCAGAGCCTCCAGAGGGAGTGCAGCCCTGCGGCGACACCTCGAGTTTGGATGTCTAGCCTCCAGAACTGGGAGAATACATTTCTATTGTTTTAAGGTAATTTGTCACAGCAGCCCTAGGACACTAATACAGGTCACAAAACTAGTGGGTGGCAGAGGTGGGTCCGTTTGATCCCAAATGCTGTGCTTTTAACCATGAATGAATGGATCCACGGTTTGACGAATGAATGAAGGAAGGAAGGAATGAGGAAACCTCACTACAGCAGAAGATCTATATTGTTTCAGTGACAGGACAGAAAGGAGGGAGATCCAGGCCAAAAAAAAAAATAAAAATTCAATTGCACTTCTTTGCCTTCAGGTGTCAAATTTAACACTCTTAATTCTGCCTGTTCATTCGCCACTAGGGCTCCCCGTGCTCAATAGAAAGAGAAGAAGGGAACAGCAGGTTTTGCATGAAGAGGCCATGAAGTGAAATAAGATGAACACCAGCCCGAGTCAGGCAACCAACTGCTTTTCAGCTCAAATGTGAGCGGGTCACACCTGGAAGGAGAGAAGGAGGTCGTGCAAAGAAGTGACAGGTGTCTTAACACGCATACCTAACTAGGCATCACGAGGAGCCGTTCATTCTTCCAAAGGTCAAGGGCCTCAGGAGTTCATCCTCTTTTCTACTGTCTCCTTCCCCAGGCCTTAGGGATGGGCGCGGTGGCTTCCAGTTAGAGGAAGGGCCGACCAGCTGGATTTCCAGAACCTGGTACATGTTCTCAAGCTGCAGTGCTCAAGAAGGAAGTGGACGTCCAATACCTCTTTATCTAGGGCTCAGTTCTTGACATCACACTTCAAAACTGCACAAGAAACAGAAGGGAAGATGGAGGGACTTTCTTCTCACTGCAACAAACACATGGATCCCGGTGCCTCTCCTCCCATTCTGGGCTTCGTATGACACGCGGACCAGACATTTCTTCAGGCTGCGTTTACCTGCTGCGGTTCCTGACCACAGTCTTTCCAGTTTGCTGCTGGGCCTGCCTGAATTCTTTCAGACTCTGGAATTTTTTCCAAACTCACATTACTGGCTGGTTGTGAAACAGAGCGTAAAATGCCAGTCATTTTTTTTTTCTCTCTCTTTCACATTCCATAGTCGTCTGACATCATAACAGATTTCAGACTCAAACTGTCAGAATCTGGGCTCAAACAACGCTCAGCCAGCCTCTGAAGGACAAGAGCCAGCTTGGTGTGATGCAAAGAACCTTGAACTTGGGGGCACACAGGTTGGAGTTCAAAGCCTAGCCCCACCGTTTACTGACAGCAAGGCCTAGACCAGTGTTCTAACCTCTGAGTCTCAGTCTGTGTGTTTATTCAATAGCTGCTGAGCTCTCACCCTGTGGCCAGCACTGCTCCTTTCTGCGGAAGGAGCCAGGCCATAAACAAACAACAAGAAAAATCCCAGATGGCGATAAATGCTATTCAGAGAATTAAAATGGGCAGGGGCGGGCACAGTAGCGGAACTGCAGCTTTAGATGGAGTGGTGGCCCCTCGGAGGAGGTAACATTGTAAATAAGATCTGAGGGACAAGAAGCAGCCAGTTACACAGAAAGCAGGAGGAGAAGCATTCCAAGAAGGGGGAACGGCTCGTGTAAAGGCCCAAAGGCTGAGCCACACTTGAAAATTTGGATAGGAGCTGTGGGGCTGGAGTATAGTGGGCGAGGGATAAGCTGGGGAAAGGTGATGCTGGAGAAAGGAAGGGACCACATCACATGAGGGTTCCACGCTATGATGACTGGGTGTAGGAAAAACTGAGAACTTCCAGCTACACTGATTTGCGGATCTAACAATCTAAGAAATTAAACTCAACGAATTTCACTATATTATTGTTGGTAGTACAGGTATGTAAGTTCCAAATGAATAGGCATATAATGAAGGTGCGTGCTCAAATTTTGGGGGCGGGGTACGTAAAAACACTTTAGACATCGCTAAAGTAGAACTTTGTGAAAAAGCGTGTGGAGTGGGATCGTGAGCCTTCCAGGAGTTTTTTTTGTTCGTTTGTTGTTTTGTTTTTTTTCTTCCACGAGTTTTAAATGGGAGAATGAGAGGAGCTGGTTGATATTTTTAAACTTTAAAATGTAAAGCATCACTCCTTACAGAATGGAGCAAATTGCCCGGCCCATAAGACCCACCCAGTGTGTCTGGAGGCCCCAGCAAGATGATACAGGTAACACTGTGCTTATCGCTTACAGAAAAGCTGTCTGTATAGCGTAAAATGTATTAGAACCATTACCAATTACCAATTATCCCCATTACACAAAACATTCATGCTCATTTGAGTTCAGAAATTCTACTGGCCTGTTAAGTTTCACATGGCCTACCATCACCTCCTCCTAACACATACTCTCTCCATATTGAAAAGGGTCCTTCCTTTTCCAGCCACGCCTTCTTTTCTCTCCTATGCCCCTGATCACCAGATCAGAAAATCCTCTGTTTATTTCTCTTTTTGGAGATCCACAGTGCACATTGGGTATTAGAGGCCCTGAGCAGTTCTGAAGTTAAAAAAAAAAAAAAAACCTGTCTAACTTTGTCTAACCTAGTGGCTGGGGAGCCTTATAAAATCCTCATGCCTGAGTCCCGCCTCTAAAGAGGGACTCAGGGGTGTAGCCTGAACAGGAGCAGATGTCAAAGCTTCCCCGGTAGTTCCAATGTGCAGCTACAGTTGGGAATCACTCCTTTCACTCAACAGTTTCCAAACCTGCTTGCCCGGAAATTTGTTTGTTTGTTTGTTTTACATATACTTATTCATCTCCCCATGGAACTGAGCTGAGCTGGTGTTCTGCGAAGCACATTCTGAGGCATGCTGGACTGAGGCGGCAGCAGTTCCCAAATTTGACTGCATGTTAATATCAGCGGGGCCTTTAAAGGCGCTCCATTTCCCAGAGGCAAGCCCAGACATACCGCATCTGGAGCCCTAGGGCCGTAGCCTGGGAGTCTGCAGTTCTAACCGGTCTGCCAGGTGATTCTGATGATCCATGAGTTTGGGGGCCATCCATCTAGATAATTCAGGCACCAGATGGGTAGGGTGGAGGGTGGAGGCCACCAAGTGAAGGTGAAGTCCCTCAACTCAGAGCTTCTCTAATATGGGGGTCTCTGACCTTCCTACCACCTCAACCCCATGCTGCTGCCCCCAGCAGGAGCACCCTAACTGAGCAGGGAGCTAGGCTTCGAGTTTGACCGTGGTCAGGGAAGGATGCGTCTTCATTAATCTGTGTATATCACCTTACAGCCCTTCATCAACCTGGGCCTCGGTTTTCTCATTCGCAAAATAACGAAAGGATTTCTGAGGCCCTGTTCCAACCTCCTACATCTCTGCATTCCTCTGTTAATGCATTTTCATGAATGCATCACCCCTTGGAAGATGCTAAGCACAAATGGCTCCTCTCCACTGCCTCTTTCAACCTTGTAAGACTGATGTGTCCTGCTTGGATGAATAATATCCAACAGGAAGAATGCTGGCTCAGGCATCTGGGCCAGGCTCAGACCACGAGCTGTGTGGCCTGGAGCAGGTAACTTGAACTTGCCAAACCTCAGCTTCCTTATCTACAAAATACAGAAAAGTGCGTTACGCACACCACACAGGCGGTTGCAGGAATACAAAGAGGGGTTGTATACAGAGGGTTAGCAGAGTGCCTGGCAAACATGAGGAGCTCAATAAATGTCTGCTGTTGATGGTGGCAGTGAGGTAGAGTAATAGAGGGCCGCCCTCTAAACATTGCCAATGGCTGTCATAAGGCCCACAATTCCTAAACGACACTGAAGCTGCTCATCTCTCCTGCTGAGTCAGGGTTTGCTGGGGCCCTGGCATTCTTGACACAGGAGCAAACACTCCCAACACAAAGTGAGTCACTGCTCTGTGGCTCCCAGGGCTACAGGCCACAAGGGGACTCGCTTGCTCTCCGCCGCCAGAACCACCGGTTGAGCAGGGCTAGATGGAGCTCAGATCAGAAACCACGCCATCCACTCGTCAGTGCAGTTAAAATGCACCCCACTGGGTACCACTGGTCAGTCAGTCCTGCAGGGCTGAGGGATGAGGTAAGGGGAAGCCAGGGGCGTAAATCTGTCCGGTTCCATAGGACCCTGCAGCTGACGGACCACAGGATCAGAGATGGTGGCCCAGAGGCTGACAGTCCTCCCACGGATGGGGAAAGTGAGGACCAGAGGGGTAACAAGACTCACCAAGGCAACAGAGCTTGCCAGTTGCAGGCTCCGAAGGAAAGTAAGAAAGAAGGGGATGCTAATGTTTATTGAGTGCCTACCGAGTGAATATCCCACTTTCACTCAGGCAACGTTTAAGGACGGCCAGGCACGTACCAGGTGCCTTACACGTATTATGGCATTTAACGCAATTAATCTACGCACGAGGTAGGTATTACTATTTACACAGAGGAGAAAACTAATGCTCAGGCAGTGAAATGACTGGAACGCCTGGTTCCAATGCCAGCTTTGCCACTTAGGAGCTGCGTGACCTTGGGCAGGTTATTTAACCTTCCAGTGTCTCATTGCCCTTATCTGCAAAATGGAAACCACAGGTTTAATGTAAAATAAAATATATGTGTAGAACACATAGAGTAATGTCTGACACTAAGTGCTCAGTAAGTGTTAGCTCTTCCCAAGTCTCCCCAAATCCAGCCCAGCTCTCCCTGCCCCGCCCGTACACGACCGTCTTCCCAGAGATGCTCTCCTCACTAACAGAGCTCCCCAACGTGTTTAAACCATTTCCTGACAATCTTTAAATGTGCAAATTAGAAATGTCAACATGCACCTCCAATGAACTAGATAAGGATGGGACAGCAGTCTGCAGGACTGTGGGTTTTAATAAAAGAAAAATAACCAACAATATCAATTTTTTAAAAGCACCTGATGTACAATTTCCAAATTACCGCTCTATGCATGTCTTTCCTTTATGCGTGTTGCAGTTAAATTACCTTTCTCAGAAATCTCGGCCACACAGAGCCTGCTTGTTTCCTCACCAAGCTGCATACATTTTTAGCATCTGCTTGGGGTTTTATCGTGGAGAGTACAATACACAGCTAGAGACAGTTTATCATATTTGGTCGGCTGGCCCCTCATTTTTCCAGCTGACAGTTTTATTCATTTTGTGGCGAAGACAGGTTGGTCAGAGGGTGGCATCCCAGGGCTTTGCAGTCCAGCTTCCCTGTACCCATCCTCCACTTCTGCACAACATTCCTGGGAAAAAAATCCCAGGCTACAACCCCAGGCAATCTGGGTGCAAGATGGGAGCAATTTTCTGGAGCGATGATCCAGTGAGTGTTTCAGGGCTATTGTCCCCATGTACAATTGAAAATATAAAGGACTCCCCAAATCACTGCCCCTCGCTGCAGTTCTTACACTGATCCTCTCCTGGGGGTTCTTGGGAGGCCCAGCAGAGCCCATTAATGTCCCTGAGATTCTTCACACCCCCTGCCATGTGACTGCAGTTCCTTCCACTAAAAGACTGGAATCTATTTCTCTACCTCCTGACATTGGGTTTGACCATGTGATTGTTTTTACAGGCAGAATGAGGTGCAAGGGACAGTACTGTCCCAGCCCGAGCCTTCAGGGGCCTTGAATGTTTGCCCTCTTTTACCTTTGCATTGCAATGAGAAGCATATTCTCTGGGTAGCTACTGTTCTCTGAGACAAGCCCCAAGATGGACCACACGTGGAGCCATCTGAGCCCAAACCCCAGCGAGGAGCCAAGTCCTGCTAGATCTGTGCTTTAAAGCACAGCAGTCCAGTCTAGCCTAGAATAATTCAGCTGCCTTATCTCACCCACAGGTATGTAAAGAATTATAAACAGTTGTTATAAGCCACCCCATTTCAGGGTGATTTGTTATGCAGCAATAATTAATCAATACAGGAGAGGAGGAAAAACCACCACTCTGTGCTAAGCCAAGTGTTTCACATACATTATCACATCTCGGGCTCCCACTGTGAGTTAGGAACTATTTTACACCCATTTTACAGATGAGCAAACTGAGGCTCCAAGAGTAACTTGCCCAAGGTCATACAGGGGCAAGCAGTGTTCTAAATGCTTTACATGTATTAACTCCCTGCATCCTCCTGACAGTCCTACCATGTGGGCGATGTTATTTTAAAGATGAGGAAACAGGAATGGAAAGGTCAAGTGACTTGCCCAAGGTCAAGCAGCCAGGGATTGGCAGAACCAGGACTCAAAGCCCAGGCTGTCTGACTCCAGAGCCCAAGCTCAGGAGGAATAATGGAATGAGAGCTTAGTTTGGAGGAGGGTGACTCAGAACTCCCAGAGGAATACAGTAGGGGCTTCTAGATCAATGAGTCTCAACCGGTGATGGGGATGGTAGGAATCAGAAAGTCACCTATGGTTTTTCCAAAGCAACGCATGGAGATTCCTGTTTATATTCTACTTGCTTATTTGTTGGGTATCTGTCGTCCCCCACGAGACTGCAGGCTCCATGAGAACAGGTATTTCTGCCTGTTCTGATCACAGACACATCTCCAGTGCCTAGAGCAGGGCCTGGCACACCCCAGGTGCTCACTAGGCAGCCCTGAACGAATGAATGAAGGAGTGCTCAGTGAATGAAGACCGTGGATTGCATGAGACCACCCCAGCATACTGAGCTGACTTAAGGCTGGCGACTCCTGGACTTAACAGCAACTAGATCCTGAGGCCTGGGACGGTGGGACTAACTCTTCAAGTAGGAAAACCAGGGGATCTTTAAGGAGCAGCCTGGTAAGTAACTAGCTCCAATGGTGGAGCGCTGCTGGTGCCAGGCATCATTCTAAGCACCCTCATAATCCTCACAACAAGCCCCTGGGATAGGTACTATCACAGCCTCACCACCAACCCATTTTACAGATGAGGAGACTGATACCCAGAGAGGTGAAGTAACCTGTCCCCCAGCTAAGAAGTGGCAAAACCAGAATTAGAACACAGGAGTATGTATGACTCCACTTCACTTAACCACTACCCTATGCTGCCCCTCAAACAAACAGAGCAGGGAAAGAAGAGTTTCCAAGGTCATCTGGACCACGCCCTCACTTACTGATGGGGAAACTGAGGACAGAGAGTGGGAGCATCACACCCAAGTCAGGGCACTGGTCAGGAGCAGAAAAGGGACCTGCACTGGATCTCTAAAGGCCCAGCTCAATCCCTCTTTCATGGGACATGCGGACGATGGGCCCTGGGAAGGCAGGGAAACAGAGGAGCCAACTCCACCAACTCCAGGCAGGGAGGACTTCCTTGGCCAGCGTCCATGCCAGGCTTGTGTCTGTCTATAGCACAGCACCCCCCCAGGGACTGGCTTCCCCTCCCAGCGTGAGCTGGCGGGTCAGACGGCCGCTGTGGCTCTGGACCAGACTTGAGGATTTCCACCTCTGCTGTTCTGCGGCTCTCCTTCAGTTGCCTGGCAGGACAGCCCTGGGCACCCTCACCAGCACTGACCACTCACCTGTGCCCACCGCTCAGATGGTGGTTGCTTTCAAGAGAGGATGAGGCTAAACAAAGGAGAAGGTGTGCATGGATTTAAAGAAAAATACAAGTAAATAAAAATAGCGACCATTTCGACCATTTAATGATGACTTTCTATTCGATCCTGACAAAGACCTGATAGGTTGCCTTCATCATTATCCCCACTTAACAGATGTGGAAATAGAAGGAAAGAGCCAAGGTCACATCACTTCAGTAATAATCAGCACTAACAGTGGGCCCAGTACTGTGCCAAATGCTTTGCATGTCTTAAATCATGAGAACACCATGGACAGGCCCTACTATCATCCCCATTGTACAGAGAAGGAAACTGAGGCTCGGAGAGATTAAGTACCTTGCCCAAGGCAGCAGATAATAAGTAGATGACCCAGGGAGCCTGACTGCTAACCATCAGGCTATACTGCCTCTTGTACCGGAGACGCAGCAAAAATCATGGCTTAGCGCTCAAATAACTGGAGCTGGGGAAACACTGCCTGGGTTTGTTGTGGCCACTCAGGTGACTCCACCACCTCAGGGTCATCCTAAGACCTGTCTTGTCCCAGCCCGTTCATGGCTGGCCTCTTTGGGGATGCCGCACCCTCACACCAATGCAGCCCCTCCGAATGGGACAGCCCAGCATACAGGTCCAGTCTCCCCAGGAGCTTGCTGGTAGGGAGTTCAGGGCTGCTTCTCTGAATCTCAGGTAGTCAAAGCTGGGAAATTCCTTAGTATCTAGTTTGGAGGTTTTTTAATGCTTACTTATTTGTTTATTTATAACTACCAGAAGCCTTTAATTAAAGTCTTCCTCAGGAATCTGATAAACAAAACAAATAACACGGGCAGTGCTCTAGTGTCAGCGGTCTCTGAGTCCCCATAGGATCCTTGGGGGTTGGGGAACCCACTTTGAAAACCACTGCTTGGGGCCAAACCCTCATTTTACAGATGAGAAAACTAAGGCTCAGAGAGGAGAAGTGATTTGCCCAAGGTCACACAGCAAATGAGTAACCATGCTGGGGCCAGACCCAGGCAGCCTCCTGGCCAGCCGGGCCAAGAGCAGGCTGGCAAAGCCTTGGGCGTGGCCAGGGTTGCAGAGGGAGGAGGGGGTAATGACTAAGGGGCTGGGGTGGGGCACCCCATGGCCTGGGTCCAGATTGCAGCACCACTGCTTCTGCTGCCTTAGAGGAGCTGTTCCCAGGCGCTCAATTTTCTCAGCTGTAAAATAAAATGAATGTTAACACCACATAGGGTTGTTTGTAGGGAATAAACGAGATGTGGTCATTCCTGAGACACGTGACACAGTAGGCGTCCAACCAATGTCAGCCGTTACGATGGCCTCTGAGCCGCAGCCTGAGCCTTCTCTAGGTAGAGCCCACGTGCATTCGTCAGTTGGTTTAGGGTCTATCCGTTTGTCTGTCTCTCTCATATACTCACACACACACACACACACACACACACACACACACACACACACACACACACACACACACACACACACACACACACCCCCGTGGGCCAGTCCACCTACCCTCCAGGGAACAGATCACCTTCCCTTCACAACCTCAGATGGATCCTTTGGAAGCTGTGATCCTAAGCTTGTCCTGGGCCAAGAAGCTCAGCGCTGGGTCTGGAGGAATCACCAGTGTTCTGGAAGGGGCCTGCTGCCCTCCCCACCTGGTGGAAGATTTGGCCACAGCGCGGTCCCCTGCCTGTGTCTTTTTGCACGGGCCTCTGACATTGCGTGACAATGTACACGGTTGTCAATTCTGCCCAGACCCGACCTTGCCCTCCTCTGGACCCTGATGACACTTACTGCACTACGCTACCAACCCTCAGCCTCTGGCCCTGCATCCCCTACTTCAGAAAGAAGAGTGAGCCCCCTTCAGATGCTCAGTTAATGTCACCATTGCCAAGACAGAGAGTAAGCCACACCCAGCAGAAGTCTCTGCAGCCCTTGTCCGTCTTCATAAGGTTGGGCCATATAAACTTGTCGTCATGGTGTCTGCTGAGCACGGGGGGCCCTCCCTGCCCAGAGCTCCTGTCTGGCAGAGCTTCTTCACGGCTTGCTGGGTCACAGTTGGCACTCCCGGCTGGGACAGATACTTGGTTTCTTCCACCCCACATCAATCCTTATGAACACTGGCAGGTAGCAGCCTGAATGTTGGGCTTTAGGTGGCCCATGCCTGAGAGGCCCAGGATGCTGGCTGGGGTGGCCCAGGACAAACAGGGAAGAGCACCCCCATCCGTGATTGCTTGGGGACAGGCTGGAAAGGCATGAGTTCTCTGGGAAGAAGAAAGGGGCATCTTTCATTAAGTGGATTTGCTCACTTCACAGAGGCAGCCACGGCCAGGCAGCGGCTTGGACATAAGCTTCAAAGACACAGAAGTGTGGGTTCGGATCCTACCCGTGACAGGTCCTTAAGCACGGCACTCGGCCTCTCTGAGACCCTCACTGAGCTTTGTGAAGATGAAAGGAGATAGCTGACAGCTGATACCTACCACCCAGCACAGAGCCTGGCACCTGGGAGGCAATCTCAATCAAAACGTCCTCCTTCTTACCACTCTCTGCAACAGTCCCTTTCACACTGTTCTTCTGAACATGTAGAAATGTCAGGGGCAGTATGAAAAGGGCACACAGAAAAGGGCACACAGAATATTCATAGCAGCGTTATTGACAATCACCAAAAAGTGGAAACAACCCAAATGTCCATCAACTAAGGAAGGAATAACCAAAATGTGGCCTATCCATCCAATGGAAAAAAAAGGAATGAAGTTCTCACACACGCTGCAACACAGATGAACCTTGACATACTGCCAAGCGACAGAAGCCAAACACCAAAGGCGACATACTGTATGATTCCACTTATATGAAATGTCCAGAAAAGGAAAATCCTTAGAGACAGAAGTCGATTAGCAGTTGCCAGGGGCTGGGGGAAGGGGAAGATTATGATGAACTGCTCATGAGAATGGGATTTCTTCCTGAGGTTACGAAAACTTTGTGACTATACTAAAACCAACTGAATTCTACACTTAAAAAATTAAAAAGAATTCAAAAGAGAAAAATAAGATGAGGTGAAATAAATGACAGCTGTTTACATTTTAAAACAAAAAGGAAAAGGTATATGGTTGTGCCCATCATATACAAAACTCCAGCTGTTAGGTTACCATTAGGGGGATATTAACCTATTCATTCAACTAAAAATGCAAACCATTTATTAAAGACCTACTATGTGCTAAGCCTGGGCAAAGGTACTGTGGGGACTAAGATGTATGGCCAGATCAACCGGTCATGTCCTCAACCAGCTCAAAGCCTGGTGGGGGAGACACCTCACACAGGAGGCATAGCTGTGATGTGATCACTGTCAGAGACAAGCAAGTTATATGATAAGAAAGCTTAGAGCAGGGGAGGGGGGATCAGAGAAGGCTTCGTGCAAGAGGCTGTACCCGAGCAAGACCTTGACAGTAGAATTTGGACACGGTAAAAATGAGGAATGGCATTCTACATGAGGCAAGTAACATGAGCAGAGGCACCAAGGTAGGAAAGTAGAGGAATGTGTGAGGAAATTCATTTGTCTAGAAGGTGGGTAGAGAAAGGGACGGTGGGAAGTAAAGTTGTGCAGGTTATAAAAACAACAGCAAACGTAAGCAGCCAACATTCACGGGGCGTTTACTATAGGCCAGGATTGTCCCAATCACTGTACATGGATGAACTCACGTAATCGTCACACCAACCTCCGGAGAAAGACAGTGCTCTCATTCCTTATTTCATAGATGAGAAAACTGAGGCACAGAAGGGTTAAGGAACTTGTCCTAGGTCACACAAGTGGAAGCAGAGAGCCAGCTGTCCAACCCAGACCTGATGGGATGGTGTACGTTCTCCTGAGCCCACCTATGAGTAAACAGCTGAAAACAGCTAGAATTCCAGGGCCACTGTTTTGGTTGCGCAGCTTGTGCACTGCACAATTCTAGAGGGTGCTATTCACAAAAAACTACACTGTGATTGATACCCTCTGTGGTTGTGCAGTGTACAGCCTGGACAACTGTATGCCATGGCCCAGACAGAGGTGCCTCCTAAGACAGCTAAATCAAACCAGCACTTTGTCTACATCACTCCCAAGATCTGCTCACTGAAGCAGAGCGTTGCAGCAAAACAGCAGGGCCCTGGGCTCGTACCAACCTGAGTTTGCACCGTGGATCTGCCACATTATACGGATGCAAGGCCTGGGGGAGTTCCTAAACCTCACCAGACCTTACTGTCCTCAACTGCAAAATAGACCACAATAATAGTGCTGTCCCTGTGGGCGATTATGAAGTTTACAGGAGCACAGACACAGGAACAGTGCCTCCAATGCAGCCGGCATTGGGGCCATAGTAGCTACTGTGACGAATAAAGCTTGGAATGAGGAGGGGGAGCCTCGATTGAGGTCACCCCAGCCAGGGAAGAGGCTGTGCCATCCATCAGGGCCAGCTGAGCAGTGAAAAAGCACCTGCTTCCAATGAGCGTCACAGCTCCATTAATCAGTGCTCCCCAAGCAGGTAGGAAAACTGGGTATGCATCATTCCTAGAAGCCAGAGGAAGCCCCAGGAGAGTCAAATCCAGCAGGCAGTTTCAAAATACTCCATCTTTTGCAGTGCTACGTGAGACGCTGGCGCTGCTTTCAAAGGCAGTCTTGAGCAGATCTGTCTTGATTACGCATTTTAAAGAGACAGGAGGCAGTGAGAGCTCGTGAGAGGCAATGGGGAGACAGCACAGCCGCCACACTGCCTGTCTGGAGCAGAGGCCGTGTCTTCATGGAGCCAATTTCCAAAACTTCAATTTCTTTGGCCCCTCTCACCTTGCTCAGGAGAGCATAGAAAGAACTTGTGGGAACAAGTTCTTTCCAACAGATGGGACGTGGATCATTAGAATAAAATCTGGTTGCCATTGACTTTGGTTTATCCATAAATTCCAAAGACTTCCAGGCATCTTATCTGGTCTCCTCTAACTGTGCACTTCTGATTTGGGGAGGAGGTCTGGAAAGGAGGGTCTCTCACTGGTACCCTCAGAGTTTCGAGTAAACGGGCAGCCTTTGGAGAAGTGTATTCCTTGCCTGGCATTCCCTCTGCCCTCTGGGATCTGTGATTGCAAAGGGCTCCCTGACCACCCAGCCTGTGCCCTCAGAGAGCTGTATGTTTGTTTGTTTGTTTTTAAAACAAGAATGTTGCTGGAGGTTGGAGGATTTTATCAAGAATAAGGAGAATAACATTTATTAAATGTCTGCTGCTGGTGAACACTTTGCAGACACAATCTCATTTTATTTTCCCTACAGCCCTAGGAGGTATTATTAGGCATCTGTAGACCCACTTGAGGGATGAGAAAACCAAGGCTCATTGGAGAGGTGAAGGCATACCCTGGGCAGATGGAGCCGGTAGGGAGCTGGGGCCACCCATCCCCCAAGCTTTCTTATGGATTCTGGAAATGGAGGGAGCCTGGTTAAACACCCACTGCATTTCTGGCCTGTGTCATACGAGGCACAGGGATATTTAGACTGTGCAAGGGCAGATCTATCACAAATGGGCTACGAGCGACATGCACATCTCTCTCTGCCCTTGCCAGGCCTTGGTGTGTTCATCTGTCAAATGGAAGCAATGAGACCCACCTTACAAGCAGTCAGGAGAATTCACTTACATATGTGATCTACAGACCACGTCTGAGGCATCACAGGTGCCACACTAAAGGGCATCCACGCAAACAGATGCATGACCTGGACCCAAGGCCTGCAGGAGCCCTCTCAGCAACGTGCGGCAAAGCGGGGAGAAGGACCTAGGATCTGTGCCTAAGGTATGCTGCGGCTGGGGACCACCCCTCCCCAACTCCCAACAGCACAGCTTGGGAAGGGAACCAACCCAAGAGCTACAGTTACCCTCCTGGAAACTGCTGGCCTCACAGGTTTCCAACCCACTGGGCCAGCCACAGAGATGTAAACCCAGGAAGAGGAGGAATTTAGGGGTTAGCAGAAGTGCAAGGATGTCATTAGCTAGAAATTCTGTCTTCAGTGGGGTAAGGCAGGGTTGGGGGCCGTAGGAAACAAAGCAGGAGGAGCCAGCAGGAATCATTCCCTATGTGGGCATTACCTACTGTGTAAAGAGCAGAGGTCAAGGCTAAAAATGCTATGCACGTGGGTTAAAAAAGGAGAGAGGTTGCTTTTATACCTTATTATTTCGTTTGGTTTATTACATGACACTATTCCTTTCTATATAAAGCAGTGATTCTCAGACTTGAGGATTTCATAGATCAGGAATTTCTCCCCAAAGTAGAAACCATTATTAGGGCCCAACTTTGTGTCGTATCAAAATGACAGAGGCAACCACAAATTATTATCACCATCATTTTGGATTTCTTAAAGGACATTCTGACATCAGCTCAAGATCAAGCACCAGCCTTTAAGCTGTATATATTTTGCAGTATTCGGGGGCAAACTCACTACTCTCCCCTTATTTCTGTCTCATTTTGCCACAGATGGTCGAGACCTTGGGTAGGGGACCAGTGTGCGGACCAGCGATCAGGCATTCCTGGTATTGAATCTCCCCCATCCCGCCACTTGGGAATGCTGGTGACTAGAGAGGTGTCTATTTCCTATAATTACTGAGTGTTAATGTAATCACCGAAGCAGAGAGCCAGCTGGAAAGGATGGAGTCTGATGTCCCGCAAAGACAGACAGCTAAATAAGTCATACGGCTTGCAGACAGCCTAGCTGCCGGGTTATGTAATCATCTCTCCTTGGCTCCCTTTCCGTTGCTCTATTTCTCCGTTTGGCTTTTGTGTGCTTTTGCTTTTGCTTTCTGAGGCTGAGCCTCTACAATAGGCAGGGAAAATACTGGACATGAAAGAGAACCCATCTGGGAACACGGTACAGACAGCCACCTCATTTGTCTCCAGGCTCAGAACCAAACCCCAGGTTTCCATGGGAGCCGGGCTACAGCCACAGGAAAGGTCCTGGAACTGCGTGGTCCTGCATGTGAACGTGGACGGTCGGTGGCCTGGCACAGGCAGGCGGGGCACGGGCCTTCCCAGATGGCTGGTGGCTCCTTGATAAACGCAGTTAATGCATTTTAATTTGACCGGGACCTTTTGAAACATGGCTGCTGAGGGAGTTAGGAAGTAATCAGCTCTCTGCCAATCCATTTTCCTCCAGGTGCGAGATCCACATGTGAGAACTGGTGAAAGGAGATTAGCTTGGGCATATCCTGGCAGTAAACTGGGTAAAGGCCACTCCAACCGGTAACACTGATGCAGGGGTGTGAGCCTCTCTTAGGGCTCTGTACGCCTCTGAATAATAGCAATAACAATGGTAGCGCTGGCCACTTACCAGGTACCAGACCTCACGCTTTGAATGCTTCATCTCTACTTCATCTCTTCATCTTCATCATCTACTGGGCAGTAGATCCTGTTACCATTCGAATTTCACAGAAGAGGAGACAGGCTCAGAAAGGCTCAGTTCAGGGGAACAGGCACACGCGTGGAAACTGACACAAACTTCACCGTGCCAGCTCAGCAAACAAACGGAGAGAAATAATTCTGCATTTCCGAAACCAGCCTGTATACAAGCATTCCCTGGAGTACTTGTTAAAAACACAGATTTCCGGGCCCTGACCCAGATCTACTCAATCAGAAATCCCAGCAGAGAGGCCTGGCAACCTGTCTGGTGAATGAGCACCCCAGGTGATCTTATCACGGAGCACACTGCAGTGTTTATTACATACATATTATTAAGTAAGTTAATACAGAGAGAGCATTTACAACAGTGCTGGACACAGAGCATTAGCTGTAATAATATGAGTGGTACGATTTCATTACCATTTTGGGGGCAGGTGATTCCACCCACTCTTCTAATCGATAAGCTCATGCCCGGAGTATAGGGGAGATGGGGGTCTTGAGTGTTCTGCTTCCCTCTAGGGCTCCCCTCTCCCTAAATGGGCTCCCCTCCTGGCCCTGAGTGTCAGCCCAGTGTTCAAAGACAGAGGCGGAGCCAGGTTCTAACACTAGAGGGAAGAGGCTTGGGGATGGGGAGCTGTGCCCCTGCTGGGGAATCTGGGGCTCCACCAAAGCAATGGTGGTCTGTTCCAATAACAGAGGAAAAACTAGCTGCGGCGGATCTGCGTTGAGAATGGATGTCTATACGTCACACTTTGTAGATAATGTAAGGGATTTTTCCAGCATAGTGTAGACTCTCACTTAATGCACTGATGTCAGACATAATCCCCCTGCCCACACCCCACGCAAGATGGGACTTCACTGTAGCTTGTTTAGGATCACACAGAACTCAACCCTGGTCTGCTGTCCAGAGTCCAGGCTCTTAACGTTTTACTGATTGTACTGATTCTTAGAAGGTACTAGGAAGCCAGACTGTGACTTGTGAATTGTACAGAGCTCCCTGGAACTCCCTGCTAAGTCAGTCCTGCGTGAGTTTAGACCCTCAGTGTAAAATATAAATAACCACCTTCCCCCGCCCCCTCCAAGTCCCCGTCAGCCCCACTTTAGTGGTCTCCTAAATTGCACGCACTGGATTGTAAAGTGAGATTGAGCAGCGTGAGGACTGCGTGCGATGCAGCGCCCTGGATGCAAGAGCCAGAAGCGGGAAATGAAGAGATGGTTCTGGACACCCCGGGGCCAAGGCCAGTGCTGAGGGAGGGACGTGGCACATGAAATGCAGCCTCCGCGCGGCCCGGGCAGTCAGCGTGCTTGCTTTCCAACTGATGGGCTCTGCTCCTGGGAACCGATGGGAGAACCCATCCTGGGAGTTTACCTCTGGCCTCCTCATTCAGTTGGAAGATGCCCACTTGTCCTGCCAATGAGCTCACAGACCTTAAAGTTTTCTGTGGGAGCCAATTTGTGCTGTCCTGCGTCTGTGTTATCCAGTCTCTGTGGGGACAGGCCCGTGGCCATGGTTAAATTGCTCTGAAAAATTACTCTATGGCAGTGAGGACAGGTGGGCATAAACACCAGGCTTCTGCAAACAAACTTGGACATTGCCTGCACACGGCCACCCAGGCTGGTGTGGCATCTGTCACTGCTCAATGGGTCAGGCTTTCTTCTCCCATCCAGCCCCACCCCCATGTCAGGGCAGACAGTTTACATAAGGCGATCAGGCTGTGTAATGAGGAGGTCAGTAACTCATATAAAAGCTAAGAAAGCAGCAGAATAGAGCAAAGGAATGAAGGGCCTGCCAGTCCCCCTGCTGTGTGTTCTCATATCATCCTGGGCTTTTCTACGATGACATTTGCCCCAATTATGATTAAGTAATACTTTACGTCTAGATAGAACAAAACAGTGAGCCTAGAAGAAGACCACATAAA
The DNA here is from genome assembly GCF_951394435.1 of Stenella coeruleoalba. Taxonomy (NCBI): domain Eukaryota; kingdom Metazoa; phylum Chordata; class Mammalia; order Artiodactyla; family Delphinidae; genus Stenella; species Stenella coeruleoalba. The sequence goes on from NC_137157.1 coordinate 15,167,586, forward strand.
CATATCAACTCAGTATAGAACAGAGGTGGTGTTACAGAACAGTGCTGGGACAAACGGCTTTCCTTAGGGGAAAAAAATTAAATTAGATCCCCACCTCACACTACACACGAAAATAAGTTCCCAATGGATCAACCACCCACACGTGAAACTAAAACAACAAACTTCAAAATTATGAGGAGGAAACATCAGAGAGTAACTTTACAATCTTAGGTCTTAATCAAGACAAGAAAGTTGTAATCCTAAAAGACTGATCAATTTGACCATAACAAAATTGAAACCTTCTGCATGACAAAAAGCCTAATGAATAAGGCTCAGCGATAAGCAATACACTGGGAAAAGGCATTTGAAAAATACACAACAGATAGAGAATCAGTCCCCAAGATGTATCAGGAACGCCCACAGGAAAAAAAAGTGGGTAAAGAATATGAACAGGTATTTTGTTGAATAGGAGACCCGAATATTCAGAAAGCTTAGAATCATGTCCAACTTGCTAGTGATCAGAGATGTGACCATGAAGACAGGGATGAGATGCCATTCCACATCCGATCAGATTGGCACAAATTAAAAAGTCTAATAATACCAAGCACTGGTGAGAATGTGGAGAAACAAGAACTCTCATATGTTGCTACAGTAAATCGGTACAAACACTTGGGAAAACAAGTTGGCACTGTCCAGCCAAGCCGCAAACGCGCACGCCCTGTGATTCAGCAATTCTACCTCTAGGAATACCTCCCATGGGAGCTGGAAGAGAGGCACACCCGCCTGATCACTGACAGCCCTGGGAGAGAGCAAAGGTGGGGAATTGACAGAATAGCATGTAGCAATCCAATGAGTGAACTCAATGTTTCAACATGAATGGATCTGAAACACAATACTGGGTGAAAACGCTGAGTTGCAGAATATCACCCACAGTTTGATGCTATATATTGTAAATATAACACAGAAAAGACCATCCATGAATTATGAACACAGAGAGAGAGCGCAAAGTATAAAGACAGATTGGAAGACTTGCCCCAAATTCAAGATCGTAGTTGCCTCTAGGGAAGGGGGAAGGACTGGGGGTGTGGCTAACAAAAGGGATTTCAGCTCTTACTAAAATGTGTTCCTTCTTTTATCTGAGAAAATCATGCAAATATGAGAAATTATTAACTACTGTTAATTCTACTGGGTTTTTCATATGCTCTGTGTTGTTAATTACTGTAAAGAACATTAATCCCAAAGCAAATAAAATTAAAATTCATCGTGTGAAAAAATCATCCATGTCACACTATTTAGTTCGGGTCCACCTCCCCGGAGGGCGGAGCTTGGGATCTCGTGTTTTGGTACAAATGCAGAGCTCCGCAGAGTGCTGGCCACAGTCTGCGGCACTGGCTGAACGGACCTTTTTAATGCATTACCTCATTTGGTCCTCACAGCAGTCTTTGAAAGCGCCCCCATTGTACAGATGAGAAAGCTACAGTTTGGGAAGGTGAAGAGATTTGCCCAAGCCCACAAGGCAAGCAGACTTTGAACTTGGATCTAACTCCACACAGGTGGGCAAAGTTCAGGGCATACACTTACACGAGAAGCAGGAGGCTGGGGAGAAGGTGGGGCAGAGCACATGAGCTGCAGGCATTGTTCTAAATTCTTCATATGCAGTAACCTATTAAAACAAGACAACAGCCCTACGAGGAAAGTATTATTAACAAGCAGAGGACAAAGAGGAGAGGCAGAGAGAGGTTGGGTTGGGTTGTAAAGGGTCTGAAATGCAAAGGCCGGGCACGCTTGGCCCAGGACCTCCCAGGTTGTAGGCAGGATGAGGTCCGGCTGGAGTGGGGAGCTAAGAGGAAACACCTGCTTGCCCTGGCCACGCCTGCACCTTCACGGCTCCCTGCCCACTTTGGGAGAGTGCCCAGGTCCTGGTCCTATCATTCCCAGCATCCTTCCCGGCCCAGCCCTCTGGTGCCCATCACACCGTGATCTGAGTGTCTCTGGTCACCATCCATTTGCCCCACACGTGGTTTCCGTGCTGCCTTCTGTGAATTACTTACACTCTCTGTGCCTTGGCTCCCTTGTGGGAAAAAAAATGGGAACTTAAAGGACACTGGGTATGAGAGGAAAGGCAGCTTGGGATGGACGGGCCTGGAGTGAGGGAAGGGACTAGGGCTGGCCCTGCTGGGGGTGTTCGGCATCCCCACGGCACCTGGGAGTATGGCCGGTTAGGGAGGCCATGCACATACACAGAAAGATCCTCTGATGAGTGGGTGGCAGCACCCACCTGAGCAGGGAGGTGCTTGCAGTTGAGGAAATGCTTGGACACAGCTGGCACAGACAGTTGGCTTCAAACAGTGCACTGAGTAGGTGTTCAATAAACACGCTTAACAAACCAGTTTGGAGCTACTGGCTAGGCGTGCAAGCAGCACAGGTGAATCCCAGGGGTGTGTGTGTATGGGAGGGGGTGTCACGGCCACAGGCAAATAACCTAGACCTCTAGACAGCATTAGCAGGTGACCTAAAGGCCAAGCCAGGAAGCCCCAGCATATGAACAGGTAAACCAGTGGGGCAGGGACTAAAGCTCAATGCAGGTGCAGGTGGGTGTTTGGGACTCCGACAGGTGAGGACAACAGGAGCACTTCCAGATGCCACCTGCTGATGGGGGGCAGGGGGGCTGCAAAGGCAAATACCTAGGTCAGAGACTGGGCTGGGCCAGGTGTGCAGGTGGGCGGAGCTCAGGGCTCCACAGAAAGGCCAGAGGAGAGTAAAACATAATGGTAAGAACAAGAGCCCTGGTAAAAGCCCCCGGACCTTTGCCCAGAGCAGCCTCCAGGGCTGACCGCAGGGCTGCGCTGGCTCTGCTGGGAGCCTTCACGCTATCCCAAGGGAAGCCCCGGCCCACCTGTATTTTGAAGAATAATAATGTTCTTGATGATCATGATGATGGTGAAGGTGACAAGAGCTGCCACTTACTGAGAGCTTGCTCTGTGCCCGGCATTGTTCTAAACGCTTCACATGCATTAACTAACTTCAACAGCCTCACGAGGAAAGTAGTATTATCATGCAGAGGAAGAAATGGAGGCACAGGTTAAGTAACACCGCCGGTAGCAGAGCTGGAATGTGAACCCCATGGTTTGGCTCGAAAGCCCATTTTCCGACAGTCAGGCTATAAAAACCAGTTCACATTGAACAGCACTTTAGTGTTAACAGAAGCACATCGGTATTCATTTCCTCATTCGAGCCTCAAGTGGTCTTAATGCAGTGATGCTGTACCCACCATTACCTGGCTGGCTGGGGTCAGAACAGACAGAAATTCTGGTTCAGGAGGAAGAACTAAGCTAACAGGATGCAAACTTCCCTAAAGAAATGTCTTTATAATACTTGGTTCGACTCTGGAATTCTATCACCAATTACTGTGTGACCCTGGGCAAGTGGATGATCCTCTCTAAGCCTTAGTTTTCCCGTCTGAAAAAATGAGCCAGTATGGGCCTTGTCCCATATGGTTAAGAACCCTGGCTTTGGAGTCTGGCGGCCCTGGGTGAGAATCTGAACCCTGCTGGCTGTGCAACCTTGAGGAAGTGAATTCACCTCTCTGAGCCTTGGTCTTGTCATTCATTCATTTGCATTTACCGAGCACCTACTATGACCCTGACACAGGACAGGTGTGATTTTGTAAAGTGGGGTGGACTGCAGTGAAGATTAAATGACATCACCTCCGCGGAGGGCTTCCCACCTTGCCTGGCCACAGTCAGTGCCGTTGGGGAAACTATTGTAAATGCTAGAGCCCAGGGTCCCCGTCATCACTCAGAGCTCTTTGTCTCCTGCCCCTGTTGCTCCACAGTGCATGAGTTGGGGGAGGCCTAGATGCTTCTGGATTTCCATCTCCCCGACACCTACACACCCCTGTGCGCCTCTGCCTGAGGTGTGAAATGAGATTCAGAGATCGTCTTCCCTGCCCTGCTCACCCTTCCTACTAGAAAGCGCAGAGCATTCTTCCTGTGACCTCATTAGAAAACCACAGAAGATTTATTTTTAAGACGAGGAATGATGGTTGCATTTTGCTGAGCAGGAGCTCCCGTGGCTGCCCGATCGCCCCCGGCGTCCCTCAAGGAAGCATTTCCTGAGTCACCTACATGCCAATCAACATCTTTTTCAACAGCTGCTGCAGAGGCACCAAGGGGGACCTGGGATGGGCATGTCCTGCACACCTGCCTCCTCTTTCACCTCACCAGCGGTTCTTGTTCTGAAGGCCAGATCCAGAAAGAACCAAAGCACCTCACAGTTTTCCATCCGCCATCTTCCTTGGGCCTTTTGGTGACCTATCCACCGTGAGTCTGTAACAGGGCTCCTACTGGGAGGAAGACCTCCCCCGGATCAGAGAAACTCTGATACCCGAAAAAAGGACTGACCTTTTCCCTGTGAACACAGCCTATACTTTACACTTCCATTCACTCTAGTAAACACGTATTAAATGCCTACTCTGTGACCAACGCTGGACTTGGCTCATCAGTGGCTGTGATTCCTGCCCTCAGGGAGTATACGGTCTTACAGAGGAGACAGGCATTAATCAGGAATTAATCGGACACTATTTAAGTGCTGAGTATGTTTCTGCCCATTCCTGCCCTATAAGCACTTAATATTCTGGTCAAGCTGGTTTACCCACGACCCCCCCACAAGGACCTCCCTCTAAAGCCAGCCTCCCTTATGAGAAGCGGGAAAGCCTGATGATTAGGATCCCGACTTGGGTACCTGACTGGGTTTGAATCCAGCTCCATGATGTTAGGAGCTGTATGTACTTGGCCAAGCTACAACTTCTCTGTGTCCCAATTTCCTCATCTGCAAAGTGGCAATAATGGTGGCACTCAGTCCTTTGGGTTGTTTGAGGGTTAAATGCATTAATTCATATAGAGCTACAAGCGCCCTATGTAGCACATGTAAGTTCAACGATCACCACCCTGGACTCAGACTTCTTTCCAAATCCCGATCACTTTTTAAGGTCGTGTAAGTCCCACTGCCTCCAAGAAGCATCATCTGAGGTCATCAGTCCTTGGACTCTCTCTCCATCCTCAGAAGTACCATGTCAGCACTAACCAGCCTGACCAGGCTAGCTGGGCTCCAAAGGTGACCCCGGAAAGACCATCCCTCCCAATGTCATGCCCTTGTTTAGTCTCCTCTCACAATGAATTAGACAGAACTTTGGCCACAGACTAAGGCTTGGCGGCTTCTGCTTTTGAGCTTTTGGGAGCCTTGAACCACCATGTAAGGAGGTCAGTTACTGTGCTAGAAAGACCATGTGGAGGGACCACGTGGAAAGGCCACATGAAGAGGCCTCTATGAGGGGACGGGAACAGACAGACACACACCCCAGGTGTCCCAGCATCCCACTTGACCTCAGATTTAAGACACTGGACACATCAGTGAGCTGTCCTAGAGGTGCCAGTCCAGCAGAGCCCCCAGCTGACCACAGCCCCAGCTGACATCACTGAAGCAGAATATCCACCCAGCTGAGCCCGGCCAACACCGAGAACTCCCAGAGATAAGACACGGTTAAGTCACTATAGTTTGCGTAGTTTGTTATGTAGCAATTGATAACCAAAATATTCACTCTGGACAGGACCATGGGAGGAGATCCAATTCAACTGCCAGTTGAGGAGAGACAACTGCCATGCCAGTTTCAGAATCTGTAAGCTAACAGGTGCTTGTTGGGGGGGCAGAATGTCACTGTGGGGAAGTGTGGAGTCTCAGGTGTCAGGCTGCCTGGGTGTGAGTCCGGGCTCTGTCATCTATATGCTATGTGACCCTTGGGAAGAATTCCTGCTTATATCTCAGTTTTCTTACCTGTAAAACAGAAAAATAGGGTTTTTGGAAGTATAAATGAGATAAAAGATGCAAAATGCCTGGTACATAAGAAATAAAAATTGTTAGCTATTATGGGGAAAAGACTGGAGGAAGTAGGGAGTTACAGCTTGAATGATACAGCTTCTTTGAAGAGTCTTTGTTTAATTAAAAAAATTTTCCCAAATATTGTTGCAAATTTATTGAGGTCAATCCCATTACCCTCTGGCTCCATTTTCCATCCCCAAGCATGCAAACAGAGCTGGCTTGTGATGTCCAAGGTACAGAGGTGTAGCCCCAATTACCATGGGTTAATACTCATCTGCAGCCCATGCCTGTTTCTTTGAAAAAGGAAATCCCAAAAGTTGAACTCTGATGTTTAATGTTGATTCACTCCAACATGAACAACATAAACACTGAATGCTTTTCCCTCAAGGAACACAAGATCTGAGAAACCTATCTGATCTTTGTTAAAGGAACGTATCCATGAAAGAACTGAAGAGGAAACCTTGGTTCCTAATAACCAACATGATCAGTACTGACTATGCGCCAGACACTGAGCAAAGCACTTTATATCTATTAATAGAGCCCTGGGGCCATCCAGGATATGGACGTTGGGGAGATAAGGAACACTCAGCAAAGGAGACCTTTCGGTGCTACACAGATGACACTCACCCAGCCCCCAGCAGAGGCCGTCAAGAGCTCAAGAACAGCTGGGCCAGGACTCCAGAAGAAGGGAGGATGAGGGGGAGAAAAAGAGGGGGAGGGGCTTCCCTGGTGGCACAGTGGTTGAGAGTCCGCCTGCCGATGCAGGGGACGCGGGTTCGTGCCCCGGTCTGGGAGGATCCCACGTGCCGCGGAGCAGCTGGGCCCGTGAGCCATGGCTGCTGGGCCTGCGTGTCCGGAGCCTGTGCTCCGCAATGGGAGAGGCCACGATAGTGAGAGGCCTGCGTACCGCAAAAAAAAAAAAAAAAAAAAAAGAGGGGAGGAGGGAGGAAGAGGAGAAGAGGGAAGAGGAAGAGAAGGAAGAAGGGATCCTCAAACTCTTTGGTGGAATAAAAACCAAACCTACGAAAAAGGCAACAAAGCTCTTGTACAAGATGCTGGAGGACAGGAAAGGCTCTTACACATCTTCATCTCCCAGAACTTAGGGCCTGATGTGTTGACTGTTCTCAATATATACTCATGCTTATCAGTGCTAAATCAGTGCTAACTGGCAAAGTCAAAAGTTCCCACATCTCAAATGGGAGATGCAGCTGATGTGGGCTATTCAGAGGAAAGGGCGTTATTACTCTGGCCTGGTGGTCTAGGAAGCTTCCAGAAGGAAATGTGCTTATTAATTATCTAACACACTTCCTGGCAGAGTGGGTGCTTCAAGAGATTGTTGAACAAATGAACGGATGAACTTAAAAACAACGGACCTACCCTGTCGCCTTTCTTTGCAGTACCTGGAACACTTGATACCTTGAGACCGAATCACAACTACATCTGGTGATTCGTTTAACATCTCTCTTCTCACTGAATAGTCCCCTGCAGGCTGGCAAGAATCCTGCCTGTGTTGTCACCAGGGAGTCCTCCGCACCTAGTCAGGCACCTGACACACAGTACTCACTGATACGCACTGACTTAGGGACAGAGACTGCCTAATATTAAGAGGGGCAGAAGAGCCCTGTCTGCAGGATCGGGCTTGCGAAGATGTGAAGGTTTAACGTGGGTTTGGAATGCAGCTGCGTGTCTTATCCATACCACACCACACCACACCACACACACACACACACACACACACACACACACACACACACACACACTTTCCATTTCCTTTGACTTCTCAGCCTCCCACCCCGGGAGGCCCAGGCTGCTGTGACATACCAAGGATATCACTGTGACATGATGCAATTAGAAAACTGTGTGTGGCAGCTGCAGTCAAAGGATGGAGTAGGGAGCGGCTGAGCAAGCCGATCTGCCAGGGCCTCGGGAACACCTCCCCTCGCCTGGTCTGCAACAAGGGCCAAGGAATGATTGGTCAGTACTGTCAGCTCACTGAGCACAGCCTGACACAAGACAGAGTTGGACAAGTGTTCTTTTAGATTCTAGACGAATTACCCAAACCCCTGAAGCTACTGAGATGCTTCCCCCAGGTCGATGTTACCATCCTGTTGATAACACACCTCCCTTTTGTTTAGTGTTTTTCATTTACAAGGGTCTTCATCTACATAATCTCATCTGAATAGGCATTCAGCAACAAACATTTATTGGGCATCTACTATATGCCAAGCACTCTGCTGCATGCTGGGGATATAGCCACGGACAAGACAACAAGGTGCCTGCCTTCAGTGGGGCAAATAAGGATGTCACTGATCCAAGAATCCCACAAACAAATGCCGGCTGACAACTGACCAGTGACCAAGAGAAGGAATGCAGCTCTGTGGAGGCCCATGAGAGTGGATAATGGGGAACTGACCCGGTTAGGCAGGTGTGATGATTGACTGAGACATGAAGGAGGAATGGGATCCATTAGGTAAAAGGGAAAGGGGTGAGGAAGAGCATTCTAACAGAGAGAAGAGCCTGTGCAAAGGCACTGAGGCAGGAAAGAATACCTTGGGAGGCAGGTAAGGCTGTGTTCACCTTATCCCCATTTTACAGATGAGGGACTAAAACCCAGAGAACCACACAGCAGAATCAGGATCAGAACCCAGAGTTCTGACTCAAAACCTGGTTTTGTGAAACTCCATGAAATCTTCAAAGCCCCCAGGATCCCCTTTCCGGGTCTGCCATGGTCCTGGCTCAGGCTAGGTTGGGCGTGCTGGTGGGGATGGCAGCAGCGTAGGGGCAGGGCTGTTCTCACAAGGCATTCCAGGCCAGCGAGAAGCAGGAAACAGCAGAGAACGCCCATTCTCACAAGATTGCCCAACTTGTGTTTGGCCTTGGGGAGGGTGGTAGGGAGGGTATGTGTCGCCATCAGGCCCCAAGAGCTGTCTTCATGGCAGAGCTGCTCTGATCCTCACTTCTAGGGCACTACATGAGGCATTGGGCAAGGACCAAGGTGGGAGGTTTTCCAAGGAGCATCTCAGCCCTGCCAGGCAGAGGACAGCCCAGTGAGCAGGCACCACACCTCCGGAGCAGCTTTGTGGAGCCCCACCCCAGCGAGCAGGAAGGAAAGACAGGCTTCCCAGCCTTGACAATGGCAGTTAAGCCAGCCTGTCATTCAGCTACACTCAAATGTTGAATATTTATCATGTAAGGGGAGACTGCATTAGGCAGCAGGGAATGCAAAGATGTGTAAGCCACAAACTTGTCTCTGTCACCGAGAGGCCCTCCAGTCACTACGCCCAACACCTTGCTTTATTTTCATCACAGCACTCATCACTGCTGGAAATTATCCCACGTGTTAACTTGTCTGCCAGGAGAAGGTAAACGCCATGAAGACAGCCCATATTGCCTGCCTTCTCACTGCTGTATCCCAGAACCCGGCACTTACTCTGTAAATAGCTGTGGAATGAGTGAACAATAAAAAGAAAGAGAAAGGAGGGAAGGAAGGAAGGGAGGGAGGGAGGGAGGGAGGAAGGAAGGAAGGAAGGAAGGAAGGGGGGAGGGAGGGAGGGAGGAGGGAGGGAGGGAGGGGGAGGGGGGAGGGGGGAGGGAGGGAGGGGGAGGGGGGAGGGAGAGGGGAGGGAGGGAGGAAGGTTGCCTTCAAGGGAAGAAGAAAGATAACTAGTGTGGAGTTTGTACACGTGCCAGGCCCTGGGCTGGGAGAGCTTTATACATTATCCCACTAACGCGCATCACCCCCCGAAAGGCTGGACTTATTCCCAGTGCCCAGTAAGCTTCGGAGCCTACGTCTAGTCCAGGGAGAAGTGCTGAACCCAGCCCAAGGATGGTGATGTGGAGGAGTGGCGGCAAGGAAGGATGTGCCCGAGGAGAAATGGCATGACTTGGTGGTGCAGCACAGGGCTGAGAAAGACACGAAGTCCAAGCTATTCTCTTGGTTTCTGGTTATGACTCCTGATTCCACAGTGACTCCATAGTGAATAAAAGATACAAAATTGGTCAGAGTCAGTAATGCCTCATGTAGTAGATAGAGTCTGTAGGGCTTCCTCCCAAGGCCCCCTTTTCAGATTCAAGGCACCCTGCCCCCAGCTGCTGAAACCCTTTCCAGGAACTGCTCAGCGTAAGGAAGGGCCTTGCCCACGATCATGTCCCAGCACAGGACAGCTGTGTCTAATGACTGGTCCACGTGGAGGTACAATGGCCTGGCCCCCTTCCCTGAATTGGGGACAGCCCTGAAGGGACATTCCAGCTTTGGAGCTCCCCAGGGCACTAGCAGAGACCTCTATTGCCGTTCAACCTCCGCATCTGTCCATTTCTGCTTCCCCATGCCGATCCCAGGAGCACGCTCCACCCATCCTCCTGAAGGCAAATCCGAGAGTCTCCTTGCCAGGAAACCCAACCTAAGACACCTCCCAAGATGCACTTTGGAAACCAAGGAAACCCGACCAGGACCTCAATTTTGGGTCAGTGCCATGGCTCCCAGGCAACCCGTTCCTCAGCCCACTGAGACCTGGGGGCTTTTTGTTTTTGGCTAGAAATGGCCTTGGGCTAGTTAAGGACATAGTTGGAGCCAGGCTGCCTGAGTTCAAAACCCAGCTTCACCCTTCCTGGCTACATGAGCCTACGCCTAAGTCTTTTCTGTCTTCTCCTTTGTAAAACGAAATCCTCTGTCACGGGATATTGAAGATCACACACATCAATACATAAGAAGTCTTCAGAACACCGCCCGTCACACTGCAAGCGCCCCAGACACATTAGCTCTTAGCTGTGGCCAATTCTATAAGGTGTATGTTTGTCTTTTCTCTCCTAGAGGGACAGCAGGGGTGCAGGGGTGCAGGGGTGCCAGTGTGCAGGGGTGCAGGGGTGCAGGGTGCAGGGGTGCCAGTGTGCAGGGGTGCAGGTGTGCAGGGTGCAGGGGTGCCAGTGTGCAGGGGTGCAGGGGTGCCAGTGTACAGGGGTGCCGGTGTGCAGGGGTGCCCGTGTGCAGGTGTGCAGGGGTGCAGGGGTGCTAGTGTGCAGGGGTGCCGGTGTGCAGGGGTGCCAATGTGCAGGGGTGCAGTTATGCAGGGGTGCCGGTGTGCAGGGGTGCAGGGGTGCCAGTGTACAGGGGTGCTGGTGTGCAGGGGTGCCGGTGTGCAGGGGTGCCAGTGTGCAGGTGTGCAGGGGTGCTGGTGTGCAGGGGTGCCAATGTGCAGGGGTGCAGGTGTGCAGGGTGCAAGGGTGCCAATGTGTAGGGGTGCAGGTGTGCAGGGGTGCAGCCCGACAAGCCCACCACAGCCTGGGCCTGACGCTCATCACTGGGTGGATGGTAAATGGATGCGCGCATGCCTAGATGCTGGGAGTGATGCCTAGATGCTAGGAGCGACGCTTGCATGGGTGTCCTCTTGCTGTTCCTCCTTAGCAGCCTTCTAGAAGCTTTCAGAATGAAAGACCCGGAGCACATGGAAAACACTGTTATTTGAACTGTCTGAAATTTGCTTATCACTGATTCAGATCAACTAGGGACACGCCATTTCCATAAATCAACCAACCACACAATCGGCCTGTCCACAAAGCATAAAGATGACAATGATAATCATGTGTATTTATGCAGTGCCTTTGTTCTGCAAACCTCCAGACAGTCAACAATCATTATCTCATTAATCCTGTAGCCATCTCTGAAAGGTAGGCAGAGAACAGGCGCTTCTCCCCTTGAATAGGTAGGAAAATAATACTGACAGTAATGGCAAATACAATACTCACCGACCACTTATTCTGCGCTGGGCCCTGTTTCAAGGGCTTTGTAAATTTTAATTCACTTATAACTCTGTGAAGTGGTTACCTCTATTGTTATTCTCACTGTACAGAGGCAACTAAGATCTAGAGAGGTTAAGGAATTTGCCGAGGTCACCCAGCCAGCAGGAGTGGAAGCAGGCCCTGACCCAGGGGACTGCTCATTTACTCCCTGCAGCTGGTGGCCTCCCCAAACCCAAGAGGCAAAGTGTCACCAGGGACAAATGCAAAAGTCAGAGCTGTGGATAGAAGACATGCCAGGGAGGGTGACAGTCTCAGACCAACTATACATGCAGGAGCAGGGGAGTCCTACGACCCCAGCTTCAGGACTGGGTCTGTGCCCCAAACGTGGCTTTCACTTGCCGGCTGATCTTGCCTCAAACCGAGAGCCACTAAGTAGGCTACTGCCGACATTCAGATCTTTGCCTGAATGAGCATCAGAGCATGACACGGGGTCAGGGAGACAACACACGGGCACTGGTAGCAATGGCAGGCCAAGTGCCGTCGCAAGAGCGACACAGATAAACACGTCTTTCTCTCCATCTCACCTTCGCTTCCCATTCTGCAATGAGTCCAGGCAGCAGCCACAAGCATCTTTTTAAAAGCAGCCAAAAGGACAGGAATAAAGAATCAGATGTAGAGAATGGACTTGAGGACACAGGGAGGGGAAAGGGTGAGCTGGGACCAAGTGAGGGAGTGGCATGGACATATATACACTACCAAATGTAAAACAGATAGCTAGTGGGAAGCAGCCGCATAGCACACGGAGATCAGCTCAGCACAGGGAGATCAGCTCGGTGCTCTGTGACCACCTAGAGGGGTGGGTTAGGGAGGGTGGGAGGGAGACGCAAGAGGGAGGAGATATGGGGATATGCGTATACATATAGCTGATTCACTTTGTTATATAGCAGAAACTCATACAACATTGTAAAGCAATTATACTCCAATAAAGATGTTAAGAAAAAAGGGGGTAGGGAAGACTGACTAAACTGAAATATTTAATAGCTATTGTAAAATATATGTGCTATTTTCCTTGTAGTAAAGTTTTCATACTTAAAAAATATATATATTATTTTACAGCTAAATTTCAACTTAAGACATGATTAGTGATTTTAAAATGTACTGAAGAGGGCTTCCCTGGTGGTGCAGTGGTTGAGAGTCCGCCTGCCGATGCAGGGGACACGGGTTCGTGCCCCGGTCCGGGAGGATCCCACATGCCGTGGAGCAGCTGAGCCCGTGAGCCATGGCCGCTGAGCCTGCGCGTCCGGAGCCTGTGCTCTGCAGCAGGAGAGGCCACAACAGTGAGAGGCCCGCGTGCCGCAAAAAAAAAAAAAAAAAAGAAATGTACTGAAGAGTCTGACAATGTTAATATTAGACTCTATTAATTGATAAAGTCAAATGTGAAACCTGTACTCATTTCTACATGAGACTACATATGCAAATTATTCATTAAATAACTTCTAAAACGGAAAAAAAATAAAAGGAGCCAAATCCCATCACCTCCTAAGCCCTCCAGTGCATTTCTACCCGAACCCCTTACCTTCACAGACCAGGTCCTGGCCTCCCTCCCCATCCCCTGCTTCATCTCCAACACTCTGATTCTTCTGGGCCCTCGCATATACCCAATCTCACAATCTCACTGCAGATAAGTCACCTCCTCCGGGAGGCCCTTCCTGGACACCAAACCCAAGGGAGCCCCCTGCACCTCTACATCCCTGCTCTAATTCTCCCCTTAGTCTTATCGCTGGCTAATTTGTTCCTGTTCATTTATTTATTCATCTATTATTTTTCTCCCCTGATTAGAATGCAAGCTCCATGCCACGATGGTTTATGTATAATTTGGTCACGATGTAACCCCAGCCTGGAGAACGGTAGGATATGCAGTTAATATTTGTTGAATGAATTATAATAAGACTTGCAGAGCAGTTATTCCACGCCAGGAACAAGCTCTGTGATGAACATGAATTAGCTCATTTAATCCTCACGTCACCCTGCTGCAGCTGGTCTTAATTACCTCCCCATTTTACAGATGAGGGAGTGGAGGCAGAAGGGGTTAAATATCTTGCCTAAATGACAGAGCCAGGATGAGAATCCAGGCAGTCTGCTTGCCAAGTCCTTGCTCCACACCACACAGGGGTTCGAATAGTTCTCACTAGCCCTCAGGATGCAGCCTCAACTCCCTGACCCGATGAGGAAGCCTTTGGTGATCAGATCTAGTCTCCTTTCCAGCCTCATTCTGGCCATTCCCTGATGCACACACTAAGTTCCAGTCCCGAGGAAACTTCTGGAAGACCCTGTCCTTTGTTGTTTCTGCCATTTGCCTTTGCCGTTCTCTACCTGGAGCTCTCATCTTTCTTGACCAACTCCTTTCTTACTCTGCAGGTTCCAGCTCAGGGTTCCAGCTTAGCAAGCTTCCCCAAAGGCTTGGGTCAGGTGCCCCCTTGGCGTCCTCCTAGGACCCTGCACTCCCCCAAACCCTGTGTGTAGCCCACTCTAGTGGGCATGTGTGTTCACCCATCTGCAGTGGCTCCCCAACCATTCGTTTGTTTCAGCAGATATTTACTGCATGCCTACTACATGCCCAGCCTTGCAGGTGCTGGGGAGACAGCAGCGTGCAAACCAAAATCTCCAACCATGCAGACCTGACGTTCTAATGCAGGAGACGCATAATAAAGAAACAAAAATATAATATCATGTCAGGGAGAACAATGGAGACAAAGGCAGAGGAGAGGGAAAGAGAGTAATGGGGTGAGGCTATATTAGCATGGTTGGGGATGGCCATCCACTCACTAAACCAATGGTCTCCAAATTTTTTTGATCATATACCCTATAATTCTTCTTTTTTTTAAACACCTTTATTGGAGTATAATTGCTTTACAATGGTGTGTCAGTTTCCGCTGTATAACAAAGTGAATCAGCTATACGTATACATACATCCCCATATCTCCTCCCTCTTGCGTCTCCCTCCCACCCTCCCTATCCCACCCCTCCAGGTGGACACAAAGCACGAGCTGATCTCCCTGTGCTATGTGGCTGCTTCCCACTAGCTATCTATTTTACGTTTGGTAGTATATATATGTCCGTGCCACTCTCTCACTTCCTCCCAGCTTACCCTTCCCCCTCCCGGTGTCCTCAAGTCTATATGGAATCTACCCTATAATTCTTGAGGGTACCTCTCCAGTATATGAACACATATTTAATCATAGACTACCCTAATCACTGCCGTACTACTCTGTTCTACAGTTCATTATAAAATAGACACAAAATACAGAAATACCACAAGGATGAGAAAAAAATGATGAGGAAGGGGCGTTCTGGAACGTTCCTCCTTCCTCCTGGTGCCTCATCCTGCACACTCACGCGTGCACCCTGATTTAGAGACCACTGTGCCAGAATGTCAGCTCCACTTAGTGTTAAAAAGGAAAACCGCAAACAAAGTAACGAGGCCACTCCCTGATCCTGGCTAATTAAACGTAGCAGACACCCCAAAATAATCTGTCAGGTGACTCAGGAAATGGGGTTCAGTAGACGCTAGGTAAGTCAGCCCCAGACAGTCATTTCCTAATTCTTGATCTCAGTTTCCCCATCTGTAAACGCAGGGTGTGGTCTAAATCCCCAAGGGCCCAGAGACCCAGGCTCAGGTTCCCTCAACCTGAACCGCACCACTGTTCTCCGACCTAGAAGGGGGCCCACTTGGTCCTGAAGCAACACTCAACCAAGCTCTGGTGTGGGCAGGGCTTTCATTTGCTGGCCTTTTGTTGATTTTTACTGGTTTACACAGAAAGGGAAAAAAATGCAAACAAAGAAACAAAGGCACTCCATCTCTAACCCCAGCGAATTATGCAGAGATTCAAGAGAGTAATGAAAACCATAAAGCATCCGCTGAAATAAGAGCTCCCAATCTTCCATAATTCTTTGGTGATAAAACGCAAAACAGCAGGCCAGCGACGCCCATTCAGAAATCCCAGGTCCGCTTATTGGCGTTCCATTCAGAGCACATTTGCTGGCGCTGAGAACCCATTCTGTTGTTCTGCACGCCCGCTGGGGTTAAGGGCAGGTCCTTTAAGTGTCACAGGTGAATCTCAGCATCGTCAACGCCAGGGATGCCAGGGGCCTGGGAATTCTGTTGCTGCAAAGTATGTAGATGGTGGAGGTTTGCTGGATCCCTGGACTGTGGCCAGACAGTACTGTGAGGGGTTAGGGTGGATGCGAGTAAAGCCCATTGTTAGGTTCAGGAACCTGGGGCTCCAAGAAACCAACTTGTCCCAGAGTCACACAGCGAGGAGTGGAGGCGAGACTTAAGGCCAAGGCTTCCCGGCAGCCTGACCCACGAATCCTCATTCTCCTTGGAAGGCTCTGTAAGCTCAAGGCTGAGTTGGTCTTTGTCATCTCTGCCTCTCACTCCCCAGCACAAGGCTTTGCTGGTAGAAGAAGGTGACTAACATCGAGGAAGGGATGGAGGGAGGTGAGAGAGGGAAATTCAGTTTATGTCTTGTCTGCCAATACTAAGAACAGTGCTAAAAACGATCGTTCACAGAACCCTTACCTCACATCAGCTGGAGCAACCAGTGCTTTAAAAGCAATGTCTCTGCTACTCTTTCCAGCAGTCTCTGGGGAGGGTACTGTTGTAATCCCCATTGTTTAGAAGGGGAAGGGGAAATGGAGGCACAGAGAGGTTCAGTAACTTGCCCAAGGTCACTCAGCAGGTACGTGGTCAACCCAGAACGTCAGCTCTGACAGCTCCGATGCTTAACCACCACCCCACCCTGCCTGCCACTGGGAGCAGAAACCGTGCTTCTTGAGTTCTCTCCGGCACCCTCTGCGACTCTGTGCTGTAAGGGTGGGAGCAGCTCTCACACCAGGTGGAGGCAGCAACTCGGTGACTCCTGGGATACCCCTAGGGAACCCCAGTGTCTGTCTACAGGGCAGGGTGTGCAGCCAAAGCCCTGTCAGGGGACATTCTCACAAGTGACAGAAGATCCACTCTCATTCCCAAAGGCAAAAGGAGCCAGCGCAGTTGTAGATTTGGGCGTGAACAGTCAGGACGCAGATGAGAAAGGAGAAATAGGGAAGACAAGCCAGTGTGTGGAGCTGGAACCAGGAGGTTCAACGGATGAAGAAGCACCAAGAGAATGGGCTACATCAATTGGCCACTCACCTGCTGTGAGACCTTGGACCTCCCAGAGCTTCAGGCGCTCATCTATAAAATGGGGATAATAATAGCACCTACCTTACAGAGTTGTTGTAAGGATTCAATAGTGTATATAAACTGCTTCAAGCACAGGAGCTGGCATATGGGAAGTGCTCAACCAGTAACAGTGGTGGTGGTCCCGTCATGTAACTGGTGTGTAAAGGAAGGGGAGGCAAAGGCATGAGCAGGTGAGATGGAAGAAGGTGCAGTGGCATCACCCCCCGAGCTTTAAGTGACATGAGGTTAACAGACGACGTCTGAATACAGCCAAGGCAAAGACCGTCATTAAGGAACATGCCCAAGGCTGAGTCACAGCATTTTCTGGGCAGGGACCGCGGCTGAATCATCTGATATTCCAGCCCCTGACATCGCCTTTGCAGAGTGAGCACTCCACCAAGGTTTGAGAAATGTCCAAGTGGTGGGTCTCCCAAAGTCCATGGTGAGATTATATTCCCTACTTTCTCCCTTGGCTTGGTCTCCCATGACTCCCCTCCCTGCTGATTCATTGATCTTCTTCCCACACTTCTTGAGCATCTATTGGTGGTGGAGACCAATAGATGCTCCCACACCATCTATTGGTGTGGTACTGCTGGAAACTAGAAGAGTATTAAAAGGAGTCTGGGACAGGGCTGAAAATGAAGCAACCGGACATAAGCATTGGACAACCAGAAGGTGACCTATGCATTCCACTTGGCCACATCCCACTGCCCACCCAAAATAAGGTCTTTCCCTCTCCTGTGCGGGCTGTGTGTGAAATCTTAAAAGAGCAATTTCATTTCTGCCTCTCTTGTTCCCTCAACAAGCATTTCCTAAGGAGACCAAAGTATGGGCTCACAGTGGCTCACAGCAAAGAGTTATTCATCTCATCAGTAGACCATCACAACTCAGAACCGCAAGGAGAAACTATGCTGAGTCTTACACTCGACAGTCCCCTCCCTCTGGTCATCGCTACCAATGAACAGTCCCAAGGCTTCAACCAGCACATGCTGGCCCTCCAAGACTCAAGACACTTCTGAGGGGATGCAGGGGGGAGTCACGTGGCAAGGTGCGTTCCCTGAGAAGCAGAAAAGCAGATGGAGTCGAGCATGTGGAGGTGTATCTGTAGGACTTAGGCGCACAGAGACAAAGCAGTGTTCTTGGGCTCGGCCCCGCGTAAGGGAAGGTGAGAAGCAAGATTGGGCAGTGGCAGAAGTTGGGCTGCGATGCGGTCTCAGCGGAGGCCTCAGCCCAGCCCACTGGGTGCTCAGAAGCTGGGGTGACCCTTCAGAGCTGTCCTGAGCTGGTGAGTGGCAGCCCAGGTTTTAGATCCCCGACATAAAACAAAAAAGAAGCAGACTCACCGTCGCTGAGTGAGGGCTGCCTACAGAAGGGACATGTCTTTGGCCTAGATACTCTTTTTTTTTTTTTTAATTGAATGAAAGATTCTTTAAATTCTTTAGTGCTTTACAGTTTTCAAAAGTTTCACACGCCTGATTTCACATAATCCCATAATAACTCTTTTCTCCCCCACCCTGATATTTCCCCTCCCCACTTCCCTCTCCCCACTGGTAACCACTAGTTTGTTCTCTCTGCCTGTGAGTCTGCTTCTTTTTCGTTATATTCACCAGTTTGTTGTAATTTTTAGATTCCACATATAAGTGATACCATGCAGGCCCAGATACTCTTCTGAACAGAGGCAATTTCCGAAGACGGCTGAAAGCCCAGGGCTGTACCAGCAGCACTTCAAACAGCGAGGAGTGGCCTTCAGTCCTGAAGGGGTCCCCAGTAGCACACCTCTAGTCCGAGAGCCCTAGGGACAGCCACTGACTCTTTTTTCCCCATTGAAGAGCAGAACAGGGCAGTGGTTGAGATGTTGAGCTCTGGAATCAGACAGGCTGGGGCTCCAGTGGAGAACCTGCCCGTTACACCTCTAAGCCCCTCACCTGTAAAAGGGGGCCACTAATAACATCTCCACATTCAGCTGCTGTAGGACTGGATAAGACAACACACGTGCCTGAAAACAGCAATCACTCCATAAAAGGCAACTCTGGTCATTGTTACAAGCCCACAATGGAGGCAGACGCTGCGTACTTCAGGGCACAGCAGTCGTGTATTTCTTAGTCTCACAGGGTCTGCAGCATATGTACAAATCCATCAGAAATTTATTCAGGGCCTACAATTATATACAGGGAACAATTCTAGGTGCCAGGAGTACTGTCGTGACCCATGGAGAAAGCCTGGCCCTCATGGAGTTGAGTGGAACAAAAGAACCAATACAGTAAGTCCCCTACACGTGAACGAGTTCCGTTCTGAGAGCATGTTCGTAAGTCCAACAATGTTAGCCTAGGTACCCAACTATATAGTAGTATACTGTACAGCTATATAGTCCTGTACTGTAATAGGTTTATAATACCTTTCACACAAATAATACATAAAAAAACAAGCAAACACAAAAAATAAAGAAAACTTTTTTTTTTTTTGCGGTACGCGGGCCTCTCACTGCCGCGGCCCCTCCCGCTGCGGAGCACAGGCTCCGGACGCGCAGGCCCAGTGGCCATGGCCCACGGGCCCAGCCGCTCCGCGGCACGTGGGATCCTCCCGGACCGGGGCACGAACCCTCGTCCCCTGCATTGGCAGGCGGACTCTCAACCACTGTGCCACCAGGGAAGCCCAAGAAAACATTTTTAATCTTACAGTAGTCCCTTGAAAAGTACAGTAGTACAGTATAACAGCTGGCATACAGGGGCTGGAATCAAGTGAACAGGCAAGAAGAGTTACTGACTGGAGGAGGGAGAGGAGGTGGGAGATGGTAGAGCTGAAGGATCGTCAGCAATAGGAGACGGAGGGCGAGCTGCAGTTCCACTCACACCTGACGTGGATGGCACAGGTTCTGGTTCCTTGCTGGATTCAATTCTATCCACCCTCTTGAAAAAATGACCCAGTGATGTCTGGGTAGTAGCTCTTTTTCTCGTCATAGATGACACAGTAGCACTGGATTGCATTCTGAACGGCTGCTGTAACCTTCGCGCACCGTTCTATGTTCAGATCCTGTGCCTCAAAAACTAACAGTGCCTCGTCAATAAAGAAAATCCCCTCGCCGTTCCCTGCGTCGTGAATCTCTTCGGTTCTTCAGTTACCTCTTCCTCTTGTCTCTCTTGCCGCTTCTTAGCAGTACTAGCTACATCACCGCTGCTTTTACGCTTGCTTCTGGACATCCTGGGCTTGAAATAAAGATACTGTACTCCTGTACTCTATACAATACTGCACAGTAAAGTACACAAAAGCACAACCACTTGTAGAGGATGCACACATGTGACAATGTACACCAGACACGTGAACTAACTTATGTGATTGGACATGTGAACGCACGTTCGCATCTTTGAACGTTCGCAACTTGAAGGTTCATACGTAGGGGACTTACTGTATGTTTGTAACACAGGCCCTAAGAAGGAACACATAGCCAGGCAAGAGGACAGAGGGGGCTGGCTGGGGGCGGAATGGTGGGGAAGGGGAGGGCTGTTTTGGACAGAATGATCAGGGAAGCATCTCAGGCAGTGAGCAAACTCCAGACAGAAGTGAGGAAGGGAGCTGCAGGGTGTCTGGGGGACGCCTTCCTGGTGGTTGGGAGCTGCCTGTCATATTCGAGGAATGTCAGAAAGGGCCCCCGGGGCTTGGAAAACCATAAACAAGGGGGAGGGCCCTGGGGCTGAAGAGGCAGCACGGCTGGACCATACAGAGCCTCAGGCTGGGTGAGAACTCTGGATCCTCCTCCAAGGGTGATGGGAAGGAAGCCCCTGGCAAGTTTTTGAGCAGGAGAGGAACCCTGCTGGGGTGCATGGGATTCCAGGACACAAGAGAAGTCCCATAACTAAAAATCGCCTGTCAGTGGAGGAAGAAGGGAGAGGATCCCAGATCCCAGAGCAGTAAGAAGTCTCCTGAGAGCATCTGGCCCAGCTGCTTGCCTTCCAGCAACTAAGGGATGAATATCGCCATGTGGTGGAGGAGTAATCTGAGCCCAGAGACGTCAAGAGATCTGCCGAGGGTTCTGTGGCCAGTGAGAGGCAGAACGGGGGCCAGGACTCTCTCTTCTCCTCTGGAAGTGCTCCGCCAGCCAGCCCACGCTGAGGACGGAACGGGTTTCGGTTTTTGTTGCTGTTGCCGTTCTGTTCTAAGGCAAGCCCTAACGCTAACGTAAGCTGTAAAAAGAAACATTTCAGGGAGGTTCCTCAGTCACAGCAGCTGAGGTGCCAGTTAAATGGTTTCTCTGTGGCCTCTGACCAGACACTCTCTGTTCCAAACATGGGAGGAGGCCAAAAAGACTTAACCTTTCCCCAGAGCTGCCTGCTTCCTCCATCCGTGGGTCCAGCCCAGGACCCAAGAGAGAAAACAGCCCAACTCTCAGGTGAGTGTGGCTACCAGAGAGTCTCCAATGTATGAAATAATCAGACAATTCACCACGGAGGGGCTCCGCTCCTAACTGTTCCAGCTGAGGGGTGCCTGCGGAGAAAGGCATGAGAAGATTCAGGGCCATAAGCCATGAAGCCGCTCGTTTGAGTCCATCTTACTCTGCCAGGGCCCAGAAAGCAAATGCACCCCTGAGGTTCACTTTCTGTACATTAAGCATCACTTGCAAGCAGGGCAACGGAGAACCCCTGTCCCAACAGAATGGGAGGGGCTTCCATGTCAGGGACCGGGAACACAGCAGCTCCTTTGGAGAAGGCCAGGAGGAAGGAGAGCACTGAGGAAAAGTCCACCCGTCAA
The DNA here is from genome assembly GCF_951394435.1 of Stenella coeruleoalba. NCBI lineage: Eukaryota > Metazoa > Chordata > Mammalia > Artiodactyla > Delphinidae > Stenella > Stenella coeruleoalba. Next base: position 15,189,145 of record NC_137157.1, read on the forward strand.
CACACCCCCCTCTCCCCGCCCAGCCCACCCACGTGCAAAGGTTTGAAAGCCCAGTCTTGGGCTGAGGGTGGGGAGGGTCCCAGCCCTGCAGGGCGAGGAGCAGGGAAATGATGTGAGGATGTGCGCAAGGCCTCAGAATCTACCCCGCACTGTGGAGCAGGGCAGAAATCATTCGCAGCTCCAGGAGGGCCCTGACAGGTGCGCGCAGCAGGGGAAGGAAATGTAGGTTAGGCATCTAGGGCAGTTCTGAAGCTGGGGCTTGCCTGTCGGGAAGTCAGGCAGCGGCCGTAAGCGACAGGAAGTAGAATGCGCAAAGGACCAAGCGGGACTCAAAGCTTCTGATTTGGAAAAGGAGCAGAGGGGGAAGAATAAAGAATGGCTCTGATGAAGCAGGGGGAGGGGTGCTGGGGAGGCAGGCTGAGCAGAGGCTGAGCTGCCAGCAGCCCCTCCCCTGCCCACGCCCACAGACACCGGGGCTAAGTGGTACAGGAGCCGAGCATCCCTTCCTACCGTGGAGACACACGGAGACCCGAGGCCAGGCTGCTGCCCAGGACACTCACTAATAATTCACTAGGGCTTCCCTGGTGGCACAGTGGTTGAGAGTCCGCCTGCCGATGCAGGGGACACGGGTTCGTGCCCCGGTCCGGGAAGATCCCACATGCCGCGGAGCGGGTGGGCCCGTGAGCCATGGCCGCTGAGCCTGCGCGTCCGGAGCCTGTGATCCGCAACGGGAGAGGCCACAACAGTGAGAGGCCCGCGTACCACAAAAAAATAATAAAAAAATAACAATAATTAACTAAAAGTCCTCTCTGCCGGAATATCTCCCTCCCGCGTATCCTGAGCTCCCTGCATAAACTCCACTCCAGCATTTATCCTGTCTGACTTTTATTTGCTGAGTCGTGCACTCAATTCTTCCATAAATATTTATTGAGCATGAATAAGGCTCTGGGCTGGGGGCTGTGAAGGAGGCTGAGTTACAAGGTCATCTCTCTCTCAAGGAGGTACAGCCCAGGCACCTGGGATCCAAAGTCCAGCTCCAAGACTTCCTAACTGTGTGACCTTGAAGAAATTCCTCCAGCTGTCTCAATTTCAGTTCTTTTTCTGTAGAATGGAGGGGCTTGGAGGTGGGGATATGGAGTGATAAGCCTAAAGGGCAAATAGGGGTCAGGTCAGGGCCATTGCACAACATCATAATTGCCATTTATTGAGCACCTACTAGTAAGTGTCCAGAACTGTTTCAGTTGCTTTATGGATATTATTCCTAAGCCCTGCCATCACCCCACAAAGTGGGAATTGCTCCGCCTGCACACAGACGCAATGGTAAATGGGAGTGGTCTTGCACAGTGCTTGGCACATGGTAGGAGTGTGAATAAATGCTGAATTAATTCGTTCTCTAGACACATACTCATGTTTACTATGTGCGACATGTTTCTAGGCCAGTGGTTCTCAACCAGAGGTGATTTTGTCCCTTTTATTTGCTGGGTTGTGCACTCAATTCTTCCACAAATATCTATTGAGCATGAAGAAGGCACTGGGCTGGGAGCTGTGAAGGATGCTGAGTTACAAGATCATCCCTTTCTCAAGCACGTACAGCCCAGGCACCTGGAATCCAAAGTCATGCCTTGGAGGGGGCAGTGCTACGGGCATCTAGTGGGTAGAGGCCAGGAATGCTGCTCAACATCTCACAAAGCATAGGGCGGCCCCCCGACAACAGGGAACTATCTGGTCCAAAGTGTCAGTAGTGCTGAGGCTGAGAAACTCTGCTCCAGGCCCTGGGGATCCAGTGGTGCACCAAACAGGCCAGTGTTCCTGGAGCTCACATCCCAGAACAGTGGACAGAAAATGGGGTCTGTCGGCACAAAGCGCTAAGGAGAAAAACACAGTAGGACAGGAGGGAAGAGTGACACGTTCACCAGGGACAAAGGGGACATTGAGGAGAGACCAGAGGGGAATGAGGAGTGAACCAATAGCTGCCTGATGTGATGGGCAAAAGCCCCGGGTGGGACACACGAGCAACCTCAGGTGAAGCAGGAGGCCCGTGAGCCGGGAGTGAGTGGTCGGACATGAGGTCAGAAGGTGACTGGGACAATTTATTTAGTTGTGTGGATATCTTCTGGCCCCCAGGGGTGGTGCACTCCTTGAGGACAGAGGTCATGCCCTTGTATGCAACCTCTCAGTGCCACACACTTGCTGGACCCAAGCTGAGGAAGACGCCAAGCTGAGTTGTATTTTGGCTCAGGGAAGGCAGTTTCCTGTATTGTGAAATTTGCATAAGACAAATTGCCCCTACTTTGTTCTGGTTTGGGCAGGAAATGAGTTTAAATGTGCTTTTAGTTTTCATTTTGTGATTGCTGGTTGGCTTTCATTCATTTCAGGAGAGAGAATATAATGATAAGTATCACTGAGGAGGGAGTCACAAGCCCCAGAGCTGGTTGTGAATAGAATTTCTGCACTGTCCTCTTAGTCCTAATGAGAAGACGTATCTATCTATTCACTGATCCAACAAGTAGTTATTGGAGATAACCTCAGGGCAGAGCTGGGGTAATGCAACAATGAATCACGCACAGATTCTTCTCTCCAGCAACTTATGGGGTAGTAGAAAAGTTAAAATGTATATCTAATTAATAATATAAGGTACAAAGTACCAGTTGAAGAGAAGTAACAAAGAACTATGAAGAACAGATGACTACATATAAAGCTGGATAGCATAAGCTTTCATCTCACTTGCCAACTGATCCACAGAGGTGCCTAGAACAGTGTTAAGAAGACTTCTGATATCCTATATGAACTCAGTGAGAAAAAGTGCTGTGCTTAATTACTTGGGTCTGCTATGAACAAGGAAGCCAGGTGGCAGACAGTCCAAGTATTTTTTGTCATCCAAGCTTAAGTGGAGACCAAATAAGTGGAAATGTAGCTTTAAAAGTGAATTATGTCCTTCCTTTTCATGATGAACATAGAAATATAATTAATATGCTACACTGCTGAAGTGGAAATAGAGGAGCATAAAAACTCAATTTCCTAACACTGAGTGTACATTTATTTACCTCTTCAACTCTAGGAGTATTTAAGAAATAAGAGAGAGAGCAAGGAATTCTCTGCTACTAAATGACTAATTACAAGTAAGACTCGGCCAAGGTGTCACCACTTAAAATCAGGGGGCCGAGCTCTGGACAGAGGATCCCGCCCCAGACACCTCACCCTGCCACCTCTTCTCCCCAGAGCTCCACAGGATGCCGTACTGAGGAGTCTGGCAGGAAAGCAGTGAAAGCTCTTCTGAGAACTGGGTTTGCCAGTCAAATCCTTCCCTCCCAGGGCCTGGAGAGACAGGACAAGATACCCTGCTATTGCCTGGTCCTTCACAAACTTGCTCAGCAACAGGTTTGGGGCCAACTTCCCAAGTCTCCTATCTCTGGGATTCTGTCCATTGCCCTTTTTTCAGGCTGTTTCAAGAACAGCAGCCCAGGGCTTCCCTGGTGGCACAGTGGTCGAGAGTCCGCCTGCTGATGCAGGGGACACGGGTTCGTGACCCGGTCTGGGAAGATCCCACATGCCGCGGAGCGGCTGGGCCCGTGAGCCATGGCCACTGAGCCTGCGCGTCCAGAGCCTGTGCTCCGCAATGGGAGAGGCCACAGCGGTGAGAGGCCCACGTACCGCAAAAAAAAAAAAAAAAGAACAGCAGCCCAGAGATGGGATTGAGTCTGATTCTGACACAACAAAGCTCGAGAATGATATTCCCACTTGCTAGGCAAGCTGGGACTGAGCCAAAGGCAGCACACGGGTCTCAGGATCCAGAGAGAGATGGAATTGCTTTATTAATATCGCAAAGTGAAAGGGGAAAGAGAGTGTTCTGGCTCTGCTGTGCCAGCGGTACTTCAAAACACAATGGGGAAAAAACACACACACACACACACACACACAATGGGAAGGGAGGGGAGAGAAGGGTCAGGGGGATCCCCCAGAGGCACGCCCTTCGCCCTCCAAGCGCAGCCGTGCTGGGAGGGGGCAGTCGCCCTTGCTGGCCAGTGCGCCAAGTGAAGAGGAACCATGTGTCCTCTCACCTAGAGGGACAGCCCTCCAAAGCTCAGGAAAGAAGGGGACAGAACAGAGCCGCAACCAAGGGATCAAAAGCTTAAATCACAAAAGTTTTTTCAAAAAGTCCTTTTTTGAAAGGCAGCCAAAAAAAAGTGCCTTCACAGAGCCAGCTCTGTGCCACCTTTAAACCAAACTATTTCCAGAGGCACAGGCTGAGCAGCCCAGAGCCTGGGTGTGAAGTCGTTGGTGCTGCTCTCAAACCTGTGGCCCAGAGACCCTGCTTTATTTTGTTTCTATTTTTATTTTCATTTCAGGAGAAAGGGCTGAGAGGGGCAGGGGAGCCAAGCAGAAATACTACGTGTTCCTGAAGCCCACGTGCAGAAATAGCCAGGCAAGACGAGCATCCGGATGATTCATTCCACGGGCCCAGCTAAGCATCTGCCGTGTGCCAGGCCCTCGTCTCAGAGCCCCATGGGGCTGGACAGAGCAGGTGCTCTGTGGAGGCCTTGGCGGTGCCCACAGACGTGCTGGTGGAAAGGCCGGCGGAAGCTTTCACGAGCCCACGTGGGACAACATGCGACACCAGAAATAATTGAGTGGAAGTCATGGATTAGCAGGTGGGGGCAAGAGGCAATGACATTGGGGGGATTGAGGGTAACATGCTCCCCCATTTATACCCACACCTTGGTGAGGCCTGGGCAAATAGCTCAGAGCACCCTTAAAGGCACTGTCTGAGATGAATGGATAAAGAGGATGTGATACATATATACAATGGAATACTACTCAGCCATGAAAAAGAATGAAATAATGCCATTTGCAGCAACATGGATGGACCTAGACAGTATCGTACTAAGTGAAGTAAGTTAAACACTTACAGAGAAAGACAAATACCATATGATATCACTTATACATGGAATCTAAAAAAATGATACAAATGAACTTATTTACAAAACAGAAATAGACCCACAGACATAAAAAACAAACTTATAGTTACCAAAGGGGATAGCAGGTGGAGGGATAAATTAGGAGTTTGGGATTAACAGATACACATTACTGTATATAAAATAAACAACAAGGACCTACTGTATAGCACAGGGAACTATATTCAATATCTTGTAATAACCTATAATGGAAAAGAATCTGAAAAAGAATATATGTATGTGTATATATATGTATATTATACATACGTATACACACATAATAAAACTAAATCACTTTGCTGTACACCTGAAACTAACACAACGTTATAAATCAACTATATTTCAATTAAAAAAATTTTTTAAGTCATTGATGATGATGATCTGAGGGGAAATAACATTTATTGAGTGTTATGCATTCGTATACATTATAGCTTTTAATTCTTACAATAATCCTAGGAGGTGCATATTATCCTCCCTGTTTTACAGATGAAGAAATGGAGGCTCAGAGGGGTTGCTCAAGTTCACGTGGCTGGGAAGTGGTGAAGCCAGGGCTGAGGGCAGGTTTATCTGACCCCAAGAACCCTGCTGCTTTCGTTATGCCTCACCACCTCTCAGCATTACAGGAAATTGTCAAGGCTCCCTTGCTCAGGACACAGCGTACAAATTGTGCAAAACAAAAACCTCATTCTTCTTTAGTTTTCAAATGGTAAGGTTCAGAGATCTCAGAAGAGAATAAAAAGCTCAGAAACAAACCCATGCACACAAGAACCTGATTTATGATAAAGGTGCTTCTTATATCAATGGAGAAAGGACCGACTCTTTAATAATGTTGAGAAAACTGACTCACTAAATGAATTTGGATACCTCCCATACCCCACATATATAAAGGTAGACTCCAAATGAATAAAAAACATAGATGTGGAGAAAGAAATCTGTAAGCTAATAGAAGAAAGTGTGAGAGACTATATTCATGAACTTAGGGTATGGGGGAACCTCTTAAACAAGATTCCCAAAGCACAATTCATAAAGCAAAAAAAGAAAAAAAAAAAGATAGATTTGATTACATCAAAATGAAGGGCTTCCATTCAACAAAAGGCACTATGGATAAAGTTAACAGAGAAGTGGCATAGTATAAAAAGATATAGATTTTTCAACATCTCCACCCAATGAACGATTAACATTCAGCTACTCAAGAAACACCAATAAATCAACAGGAAACAACAGAACAATGGTCTGTGAATATGAATAGGCAGTACAAAAAAGTGGAAACTAGAATTCTAGCTTGCTCAACAGATATATAGAAAATGCTCAAATTCATGGTAATGAGAGAAATGAAAATGAAAGCAATGACGAGACTCCTCATTACACCCAACAGATTGGCAAAATTAGAATGTTTAATACTGAATGTTGGAGAGGGTATGGGTAAATGGGAACCCACGCACCACTGGTGGGCGTCTAGATTGGTGTGACCATTCTAGAGACTCATCTGGCAGTGATTATTGAAACCAAGTGCGTATAAACCCTATGACTAAACACACACACTTGGGGATAGAGCTCAGAGAGATACCTGCACAGGTTTATAAGGGGACAAGCAAAGGGTATTTGTGATAGCACTGCTCGTGGTGATGGGGAATTGGAAGCAACTAGTTGCCTATGGCTAAAGAATGGATAAACGCAAAATATGGTGGGCACCTACTTTGTGGTAGTTATCAGCACCTTTCACCAATTATTTCCAGTTTTCCTCCTTCTAGGTTCATGGTAGGATTATACTTCCCATCCCTTATGAAACTGGGAACGGCCATGTGACTTGTTGTGGCCACCTGTGGACCAGTGTGCTATCTGCTACCTTCTGGACAGAGTCTTTACAAGTCAGTGTGTTATTTGCCACTTTCTCCTCTCCCTGCCATGGTGAATGGTGGAAGCGCCATCAGCCTATGACCTGAGTGAGATGTGAAGCAAAGTTCGCGCTGACCTGATGGACACGTAGTATGGCCAAGCAGTAAACCTTTAACATTTTAAGCCATTAAGAATTTGGTGTTGTTACTGTGCCATAACATAGCCTACCTTGATTGAGACAACTATGCAGCTGTTAGAAGCAATAAACTAGATGTACAGCCAACAACATGGATAGATCTTAAAACCTGAGTGAGAACATGGGTGAAAATGGTAAGAACGGAAACAAGGTCCTTGACAGAATATCCTTTCTATAAATCATTAATACACACACGCAAAACAATACTGTATTTTTTCAGACACAGGCCCTTTTGAGGGCATATATTAGACACCTTACATGGGTACCTATAGCGGAGTGGGGATCACAGATGAAGACAAAAAAATTAAGAACTAAAACAAGAGAGAACTTTGCATTGATCAAAATGAAACTTCCATAAACTTATGAGTATGAATTACTCAACTCTCCATTATATCTGAGATCAAAGGAGAAAAGGCAAGGGGAAGAGGTGTACAGAACTTTCCTTATTTAATTTCTGTATGCATTTTATGCCAATCAGTCTTCATGCCAATGAGACTTGAAAGCATGGAGTTTCCCTTTCCCTACCAAGTTTTAATTGACCCAGACAGACTTTCACTTCACAACCTCCACGGTTACTACGCTTCCTTGGTACAAAGATTACAGCCACAGCAGCTACTGCCAATACCTCATTTCACCGTGATCTAAGGAAAGGCACCCCTGTGAGGGAACAGAGCAGCAAACAAGCGGAATGGAGAAGCAAGACCCGAATGGCACAAGTCGATGGCTTTGATGGGCTCCATCCCCCCTTGTGGGGAGTGATCCCGGCTCCTGAGAGGATCTCAGCTGAGAACAAATGGTCAGCCAGTGGGTGAGCCAGCAAGTCATGCTCAGGTGCGCACCGGCAGGAGATGATGCAAGACTTTCAGCCTGAATTTGCTGGGTCCCAAGAGGAAGTGGGGTTCAGGAGTAGGCTGGCTTGGAAATCCACCATGTAGACACATTACAGCAGTGACTGTGCAACAAACACAGCTCAGCCCAAACAGTTCATCGTTTCTTTCCTTGGAGTACTGTAAAGCAGCTGGGCTTGGAGTCAGGCAGACCTGAGTCTGAATTCAGGGGGTGCCCCAGAAAGAAGCTGTAAGTCTCTGCACCAGACTGTTGGCTCTCTGGGGGCAGGGACCAGGGATTATTTGACTTAACATCCCTAGCACCTCATCAAATGTCTATTGAATGAATAAACTAATGAATGAGCAAATGACTTGACTGATTAACAAATTAATTTTTCTTCCAATGATCTCTAGTTTACACATCTCCTTTCCCCCTAGGCATCCAATTAACTCAGGACATTGCAGCTATTCATCTCTATGCCTAGCACTGTGTCAGGCACACAGCAGAAGCTTATACATATTTGCTGAATTGAACTGAACTGTTTGTATGCTTCTAATTCATTTTCTTTTAGAAACCACCAACTTAGATAAATGCATTCATTTTATTTGAGGCACCCCCCCCAAAGAATGTAAATAATAGTAATTCCTTTCAATTGTCAAACATGTGATACAAGGTTCTTCACTATCAAGATTAATACTTATATCAACACTCTTTTATTATGCTTTTTATATAGATAAGTAGGGTAAAGCTCAAAGAGGGTAAGTAATCAACCCACAGTTTTCTGGAATGTAAGCTAATCAATGTGGAAGAAATAATAGAACTAGAAAAATCACCCTTTTGCAATCTTCAGCGTAATCATTGACTCAGGTCAGAATCATCAACAGAGGCTAAGACTTCTGGGAGGAAAACTGTTGGAGAACAGGATATTCACATGCTCTGAAAATATCACTCACAGGTTAATAGTTACAAAGGGAAATGTGTCTTTACAGTGGCGAGCTCTTGCTGTCGCTACCTTTAGCCAAGAAATCAAACTTAATGTCTCCAACTGTGGGACAACCCGATGCTATGTGCTCCCAAAGGGATGTATTAACAAATACAAAGCAACACCTGTGGGTATTCCTGCCAAACGTGTTTCACGTTACTATAACCAGGAGGAAACCATCAGACAAATCCAGAACGTGAGACCCTCTACAAGACACGCGGTCTGTTCTTCCTCAAAAACAGCATCATGAAGGGACTTCCCTGGAGGTCCAGAGGTTAAGACTCCGGGCTTCCACTGCAGGGCGTGCAGGTTCAATCCCTGGTCGAGGAACTAAGAGCCCGCATGCTGTGTGGTGTGGCCAAAAAGTAAAAAAAAAAAAAAAAAAAAAAAAAAGTGTCATGAAAACATAAAAAGGCAGGGGAGGTGTTTTAGGTTTAAAGAGACTAAAGAGATCTCATAATCAAATGTAATACGTTGCTTCCTAGATTTGTTAAAAATTATAAAAATCATTCTTGGGCCATTTCAGGAAAATTAAATAAAGACTGAATAGCAGATGACATGACTGAATGAATAATTTTCATTCAGTATGAATAATGAATAAATAATTTTCTGAGGCATGATAATATTGTATTAATGTTAAATCTCTTGATTGTGGTAATGGTCTTATAATTATGTAGGAGAATATCCATGTCGTGAGGAAAAGCAGCTGAAACATATGCAGTGAAGATGAGGGATAAAGTGTCATGATACCTCAAACTTACTTTTAAATGGTTCAGCAAAAGAGCAATGTGTGTGCGTGTGTATGTGTAAAGAGAGAGAAAGGGAGGGGGGCATACAAATGGGACAAAATGCTAACAGTTTGTGAATCAAGCTAAAGATAAGGGGTATACAGGTATTTACTGTACTAGTCCTTCAACTTTTCTGTAGGTTTGAAAATTTTCAATTAAAAAAAGTTGGGAAGAAAACATAGGTGTTGTGATTTTAAGGCCAAGGATAACGTGGGATACTGACCCACCCCTATAGGTGGCTATTGGTGTACAAGCAACATTCCTCCTCCCTGTCCCCAGGACTATCATCAGATCCCTTTCTAGCCAGAAAGAATAATCAGTCATTCAGATATAGGGGGCTGCATTCCTTCTCAGAATCTTTTCTGTTGATAGGGTACCAATATATGCTCAAAATGGATTATAAAATGAAGTTTCTTTTCCACCCCATTTTCGTTCTAATAGTAAAACACATTTGTTAAATGTCCCAATTAAACATTGAAGGAAAGGCCATACTTCACTGTTTAAGCTGCAGTTTCACTAATTTGGTCACTAGTTAAAGGTTTAAGAGAGATGGCAGCTGTCAGGCATTAATGCTGCCCTCCTTCCTGCCCTCTCCCCAGCAGGCATGACTAATCAATCACTGAACCTTTTCCGCAGCCTCAAATGGTACCCTGCAGAGTTTCCTGGTGGTAAGTTTTTCCTTTTTTACTTTCATTTTCTTTCTTTTTTTAAAAAAAAAAATTAGATGAGAAGGAAAATATTCACTCGTCTCTTCTCAGGAGACTCATTATATCCAAAGGGCTTATGTAAGATGTTTTCTCTGGAAAATCGCTGTTTTCAAGGTCCCTGATTTCCTCCCGTAATTATTCATTCAATAATCATCTGTTAACTGCCTACTGTGTGCTAGTGTCTGGGGTGCCAAGATGAATGAGATCCAGTTCCCCTCCAGAAGGCTCACTGATGGATACTGACCAGATGTTTAAGTAGGGCACAAAGCAAGGAGTGGCCGACTGGCCGGGAAGGGGAGGAAAGGGCTTCAGAGAAGCGGGGAACATTCTCAGAAGCCTTCTAGAAGACACACTGTGGAAAGGTGCTGGTGGTAGGAATGTTATCAGGGATGTGTGATGTGTTCTCACGTTACATGATCCTCACTCTGGCTTCATCAGCTCCCATGGGTACCCGTGGGCACCTCAGCCAACTACTGGTCAGTGTTAGTGTGAGGTGGCTGCTGGCTGCCAGTATTCTTTCAAAGGCAGTCGAATTCCATGAATGCCGCCCATTTGTGAGTGAAATATAACCTTTCACTTTGTGCTGGGTCAATTCACTGCAGCAGGTGGAACGGGCAGTTGTCTGGTGAGATGTGTGCAGTGCCAAGCTGGACCCACCCAATGTCGTGAAACATCTCCCTCCCTGATGTTTGCAACTCCATCCCATTGTGGGAAGAGCATTGTAGTAAGAGGACATGATGGGACGGAGGAAAGTGATGGAAAACAACATCTACTGAGCAGCTGCTATGCACCCACACTGGTAAATGTTTATATCAGCTCGTTTACCCCTCAGCAACCTTGAGAGGCAGGGAAGAGTTGCACATGTCCCAAATGGCTCTCCTACAGCTAGATCATGATCACAGTCTGACACAATTATGAAGCAGGTGGAGAGAGAGGAAAAAAAAATTTTTTTGGTGTTCACTTTGGGTATTAAGCGTCCACGTATGTGATCTAAAAAGCTCTAAACTGTTAGTGTTATTATTCCCATTTTGCAGATGAGCAAGCTGAGGGTTCAGGAAATTGTTAATCTGTGTCCTGTATTACCTCTGTGAACTTCTTTGCTGTAAACATCTTTGCTGCCAACATTTTTGCCACCAACATTTTCACTGCATAACTAATTGGCTGTAAGGCAATTCTGCCATTGTTGGGAGCCGTATAGGAAGTGCTTTTGAGTCTCAGCACGGACAAGACCTATAGTGCCAAGCAAAGCTGGTGCTGTCAGGTGTAAATATGGAAAAGCAAAGTTCTCGTTTGCAGGGCTTCCTGCCTCCTGGTGGCTGGTGCCGTGCAATTGGCCTCTCTTGCCCAGTGCTGTAAGCTGGGCCCTCTCTGGAGGAGAAACCTGGGTTCCCGAAGACATGTGATCAGAGCCGGGGCCCCGCCAGTTGGCGAGGGAATCCCAGGGCAGGTGCTGGGCGTGGAGGCCACGGGGGCATAGGCTACCAAGGTGACAGAAAATTGACCTTCTCTGGGGGCGCTGCACCTCGCTCACTCGCACACCTAACATCTCCCTGCTTGGCCCCGGAGGATGGCTGGTTAGCCAAAGACGGGTAAGATTCCTCAGGGAAGGAACAACCTAAGACAGGCACAGTCGCAGAGGGGCCATCAGGAGAGAACTTGGGGGCCAACAGAGGTGGGGCATAGACCCTCACCCCCCCAACTTTGCAGGAGCCTGAACCCTCACCCCTTTTGAGAGAGGTCTCTTGCCCCCATGGCTGCTTCGCTTCCCACGCCCAGCTCAGATGAGAACCCAGGTAGCAGACCAGAGACCTGGCCAATGGCAACTGCTCTTCCACCACAGCAGGGCTCTGTTTCCCATTTCCTCCGTGAACCATAGCTTTTCTCTGTGTTTTTCCCTGCCTTTGCCTAAGGTGATTTTTATAGGATTGCTATTGGTGTTGGGAAAAATGTATAGTTTTAATGCAGGGGTTTAGGAAAGACCCCAATTTAGGGTAAAAACCAAGAGGAGGATTATAGCTACTTTGGCTCCTTTAATGATTATATTTGTTGGGGAAATACAATGGTGGGAACATTTCTGCAGCAGCTTTGTACTTTAAAAGAAAAATTGCAAGAGTTATGGCCTCCCAGTGGAGTTATAAACATGCTGGGAAATACCTGGGTATGGTGACAAGGTTTTATGCAACAGTGGGTTTAATCAATGAGCTTACGGTACAATGTCCGCTCCCATGGTTTTTTAGAAGTATAAAAAATGATGTGTATTGTTTTGATTGTTTTGATTACTATTGTAGGTTAGGAAATTTTTGGCTATGGTGGTGGGAAGGTTTTATGCTACAGTGGGTACATAATAAATTAGAGTAGGCTACTTGGTAGCCTTTTATAAGTAAAATTGTTTTTTGTATAATTTAGTGCCTTGTTTTGATTATAAAGGTAGAAGAAAATAGTCTATAAATATTTACAATTGTTAAAAGAATAATGTGCTTGAGTTTGTGCTTTGAATAGTTGGCTGATTGAACAAGAACATATAGGTACAAGAACATCTAATTTTCTAAAGAAGACAATAAAACCACAGACTGTGTTCCTGACGTAGATGTGACCAACATGTGACTAACCACAGGAAAAGAAAGAAACTCTGGGCGATGGGAAAATTACCTAACCTGTTTTAATCAATCTGCTGATGTAAATTACCTTTGTTTTGTGGCCTATGTGGGGGAATTTTTGGCGTGGGAATGAGAATGTTAAATTTGAAAATGAGATCACTTTATAGTATAAAAGCTTTTGGAATCTTGAAAATAAATTTGTCAGATCCTTGCATCCTCTGAGGTGTACTGAGTTCTGTCCACGCCGACTCCGTCTTCTCCTTTGGGTGAATCCTGTTCAGCTGGGGCTGGTCCCCAGCAAGTGGCGCCCGAACAGGGACCTGAAGGGGTAAGTATTATTTCTTTTTCGGACGGATAGGAGTCTCACCGTAGGGTGCTGCAGACCCCCAGTTAAAGGAGAACTGGTTAGGAAGGTGAGTAAGGCGGTGTCAAGATGGGACACGCTGAGTCCAAAGAGAGGCTCTTATTTATTGATATAGTTAAACATATGATAAATGGAAGAGGAATTAAGGTAACTAATAAGCAATTAACTCAGTTTTTTCAGTTTGTACAGGAACAATGTCCTTGGTTTCCAGAAGAGGGAACAGTTAATATAGAAACCTGGCAAAAAGTGGGGCAAACTTTGCAAGTATATTACAGTCATTTTGGACCTGAGAAGGTTCCAGTAGATACTTTTACTTTATGGAACCTTATTAGAGAGAGCATTGCTCCCTTGCCTGAAGGTCAAAAGACCCCATATAAATATCCTGCAGAAGTAATAGATGAATGTACTCCGTTACTTTCTCCAAAAACATCAAAAGGAACTGAGGTCTTGGCTACAGCTTTAAAAGGTTGTAACCTTAACGATAATGATTCAGAGGAGGAAACTGAGTCACCTATTGATAATAAGTTTAATTTGTTAAAAAACCCTCCTTTTGATGATGAATTGCCTCCTGCAGATCAGGATGATTTAGATGCTGCTGCATATGATTATGAAAGAAGGAAGTATGAACCTCATGATGCTTTTTCAATACAAGAAACTAAGAAAAATAGGCCTAAATTACAGGATATGCGCCCTTTGGGTCGTTTACCGACCGCCCCACCAGCACCTTTAAGTTCTTCACTTCCCCCTTTAAAAGGGTCAGGGCATTCAATTTTAAATGTTGGGGGCCTACCGCCTCCACCACCTTTTAAGGCCAAGGGCCCACCACCTCCACCACCTTTTAATAATAATCAAGGCAAAAATAAAAAGCATAGGAGAATAAACGGTGAAGATGATGATTATGCTTTTGCAGCCTGTTTTCCAGTTATTTTTGATGATTTTGATGATGATGATGCGGTATATTGGGAACCCTTACCTTTAAAACTTTTAAAAGAGCTTAAAAAGGCCTGTATAGATTATGGACCGTTAGCGCCTTATACTATGACTCTTATAGATGCCTTAGCAAATAGATGGATGACTCCATATGACTGGATTCAGGTTACCAAGGCCTGTTTATCGGGAGGACAATATTTACTTTGGAAGGCAGAATATGAGGAACAGGTGGCTAAACAAAATGCTTTAAATAAGAAATGGGATAAATTTAATATTACTAAAGATATGTTATTAGGTCAAGGAGAATATGACTCAACCCAACAGCAGATGCATATGGGAAAGGAGGCCTTATGGCAAATAACTACATGTGCAGTGAATGCCTGGAAGTCTTTGCCTTTGACTCCAGGAAAAGCTTCCATTTTAACAGATCTAAGACAAAAGCCTGAAGAACCATATGAAGATTTTGTTTCTCGCTTGTTAACAGAGATAAAACGAGTAATAACTGATGAAGATGCAGCTAGCATGTTAGCTAAACAATTAGCCTTTGAAAATGCCAATCCTGTTTGTCAGAATTTAATTCGACCAATTAGAAAAACTGGCAGCATTTTAGATTTTATTAAACAGTGTTCTGATGTGGGTCCCTCTTATATGCAAGGGATTGCTCTGGCAGCCGCTCTAAAAGGAGAAACACTTCCTCAATGTATGATGAATATGGTTCAAAAAACAAAAAACCCTAAGAGATTAAAAGGAAATAATTGTTTTGCTTGTGGAAGTGCAGGTCATTTTAGTAGGGAATGTCCCAATAAAAATATACCTCCAGCAGGCCCTGTTAGAATGATATCTCCTAGTAATGTTGGGGTCCCAAAGACTCCTTGCCAAAGATGTGGGAAAGGAAATCATTGGACTAAATTGTGTCGGAGTAAATATCATAAGGACGGACACATTCTTCCCCCTAATGGGGTTTCTGCAGTGCCTCAGGCTGGAGCTCAGATGCCAATAACTAATTCGGGAAACTTACTTCGGGCCCAACCCCGGGCCCAACAAACAATAGGGGCCATTCACCAGACGCTCAATCCCTTTCTTCCCTCAGGGGAATCGATGAATTGTTTAGGGCCACCCCAGGCAGCGCAGGATTGGACCTCTGTGCCACCTCCGCAACAATATTAACTCCTGACTCTCCAGTTATAAAAATACCAACTGGGATTAAAGGTCCATTGCCCCCAGGAGTAATGGGTTTAATTATTGGTAGGAGTTCAACTTCCTTATCTGGCTTAACAGTTTTGCCTGGAGTAGTTGACTCTGATTATACAGGAGAAATTCAAATAATGGTGGCTCCCTCTAATAAGACGCAGCAAATTTATGTAGGACAAAGAATAGCACAATTGTTATTGCTACCATATTATAAGACAGGAAAGAATGTAATTCAAGAAACTAGGAATGAGAAAGGATTTGGCTCCAGTGATATGGCATTTTGGATTCAAGAGATTACCAGAAATAGACCTATGAAAATTTTAAAAATTAATGGAAAAAATATTCAAGGTTTATTAGACACAGGTGCAGATGCTTCCTGCATAGCAGGAAAAGATTGGCCTAGCAGCTGGCCCACCAAACATGCTGACAATATGTTAACAGGTCTGGGAACTGCTCCAACAGTAGCTAAGAGTGCTCAGATTTTAACTTGGGAGAATACTGTTAATAAACAAGCAGGCTCCTTTTGTCCTTATGTAATACCTGGCTTGCCAATTTCCATTTGGGGAAGAGACATACTTATGCAGATGGGGATGCTCTTGTATAGTCCAGATGATTGTGTCTCCTCACAGATGTTAAAAATGGGATATGACCCAGATAAAGGTTTAGGAAAAAATCAGGAGGGAAGATTATATCCTGTGGTTGCTGAGCCCAAAAATGATAAACATGGAGTGGGCTATCCAAATTTATAAAGGGGGCCATTGTTTTAAAAGCAGCTGACCCTATAGTGTGGCTGTCAGAGGAACCTATATGGGTAGAACAATGGCCCCTAACTTCTGAGAAATTAGCAGCTGCAGAAGAATTAGTAGAGCAGCAATTATTGGCAGGACATATTGAACCCTCTAATAGTCCTTGGAATACTCCTATATTTGTTATAAAGAAAAAATCAGGAAAATGGAGATTATTACAAGATCTTAGAGCAATAAATAAAACAATGGAAACAATGGGGGCTTTACAGCCTGGACTTCCCTCTCCAGTAGCCATTCCTAAAGATTATGCTATTATAGTCATAGACCTGCAAGATTGCTTTTTCACGATCCCCTTACATAAGGAGGACAGAAAGAGGTTTGCGTTTAGTGTGCCCTCTCCTAATTTTACCAGACCATATCAGCGGTATCAATGGAAAGTTTTACCGCAGGGCATGAAAAATAGCCCTACCTTATGTCAGAAATATGTAGACCAAGCCATATGTAATATAAGACAAAAATATAAAGAAATATATTTAATACATTATATGGATGATATATTATTGGCCCATAAAGATAAGGCTTACTTACATCAGGCATTGCAGGATATGATGGAAGCCTTACAGGAGTATGGATTAAAAGTCGCTCCAGAAAAAATTCAAACTGAGCCTCCTTATAATTATTTGGGCAGATTAATACAGGAATTTTCCATTCAGCATATACCCTTTCAGCTAAGAACCGATCATTTGGTTACTTTAAATGATTTTCAAAAGTTTTTAGGAGATATAAATTGGATAAGGCCTTTATTAAAAATTACTACTGTGGAATTAAAACCTTTGTTTTTGATATTACAAGGAGATTCTAACCCCTTATCCCCTAGAGAGTTAACTGCAGAAGGAAAACAAGCCATAGAAAAAATAGAAAAAGCTTTAAAAAATGTTTTTATTAAAAGACTAGATTATACCAAACCTTGGGATTTAATTATTTTAAGGACTCCAGTTATTCCTACAGGATTATTATGGCAAGATGGACCATTAG
Source organism: Stenella coeruleoalba (assembly GCF_951394435.1). Taxonomy (NCBI): domain Eukaryota; kingdom Metazoa; phylum Chordata; class Mammalia; order Artiodactyla; family Delphinidae; genus Stenella; species Stenella coeruleoalba. The sequence goes on from NC_137157.1 coordinate 15,206,297, forward strand.
AATGGATACATTTGGCTGCTAGTCCAAAAAAGATTGTTGCCTCATACCCTTTTATGGTTAGTTTGCTAATTATTAAAGGTAGAAAGAGAAGTAGAGAGTTATTTGGAAAAGATATGGATAACATAATTATACCTTATAATAAAGATCAATTAGAGGCCTTGCTGTTGTTAGAAGATTCATTAGGAATAGCCCTGACCTCATTTGGAGGTCAGATTTTATTTCATCTGCCTAAAAGTGTATTGTTACAGTTTTTTAAGGAACATATGGTGGTTTTTCCTACATATTATAAGATGAAACCTTTAGAAGAGGCCATATTAGTATTTACTGATGGATCCTCCTCAGGGAGGGCAGCCTATATTATTAATAATGAAAAGAAAGTATTAAATACAGAAAATTGCTCAGCACAGCAATCAGAAATTATGGCAGTTATAGAAGTGATAAAATTAACCAGGGATAAAAAGATTAATTTATATACTGATTCCTTATATATAGTTAAATTATTTCCAGCAATAGAAACAGCGGCCTTTCCTGAGAATAAGAGTACAATTATTAAGTTGCTTAAGAGACTACAAAAGAGTATATGGAAAAGAACACAACCTTATTATATAGGCCACATTAGAGCTCATTCTGGATTGCCAGGGCCTTTAGCAGAAGGCAATGCCTCTGCTGATGCCCTGACTAAAATTTTTATAGTAGATGAGAATAAAGTACAAGAAGCAATAGAATCTCATCAGCTGCATCATCAAAATGCTAATGCCTTAAGATATCAGTTTAGTCTAACTAGAGAAGCAGCAAGGGAAATAGTAAAAAATTGCTCTGTGTGTCCTACTCAAATTAATGTACCTCAACAAGGAGTAAATCCCCGAGGTTTGCGAGCTAATGATTTGTGGCAAATGGATGTGACTCATGTACCCAGTTTTGGAAAGCTGTCATATGTACATGTTTGTGTAGATACCTTTTCACATGTAATTGTAGCCTCAGCTAGGACCGGAGAGGCCTTTAAGGATGTGTGCCAGCACTTGATGTTTTGCTTTAGTTATTTGGGTATTCCCCGAAAGTTAAAAACTGATAATGGCCCTGCTTATGTTTCTAAATCTTTTCAGCAATTATGCCAGCAGTTTGGCATAGCCCATAGTACAGGAATTCCTTATAATCCACAAGGACAAGCTATAATTGAAAGAACTAACCAGATATTAAAAAATATGATTTATAAATTGCAAAATGGAGATTTAAAATATTTTTCTCCTCATCATTTACTTAACCATTCTATGTTTGTATTAAATTATTTAAATATGAATGATAAAGAGAAAACTCCTATGATGAGACATTGGGAGATAAATGAAGAAAGTATAAAACCAAAGGTATTATGGAAGGATGTTTTAACAGGAAAATGGAATGGACCAGATATATTACTAACTAGTGGTAGAGGATATGCTTGTATTTTTCCTCAGAATTTTGATTCACCAATTTGGATTCCTGATCGATTAATTAGACACCCTGAGGTGGGAAATTTATCGAAGCATTTTTCAGAAAAGAAATCACACTGCTGAGATGGCGGAATTACATCCCCGGGAAGAAAAACCAATTAACCCTACGGCCTGCGATAAAGAGGTACAAACTTCTCCTGAATTATTGGAGAAAAAACCTACACTGCCTTCTCGTTCACGAAAAAGAAGGTACGCTGTTTCCACCACTGAAGCGACTCCAATGACTTGGGGGGCAATTAAAAAACTTTGCCTGACTGCTAAAAATGCTGTGATTACACAAGAATTGCCGTTGACGACTCCTAATTTTTTTGTGGTTATGCTTACTTTGCTTTCAGTTCAGGTGAACGCCAATGATACGTATTGGACTTTCTTTCCAGATCCTCCTATTTTACATACATGTACTTGGACAGATTCCATTATTCCAGTGACTTCTTCATTCCCTGACTTGACCGATGGCATTCGAGGAATACAGGGCTATAAACAATTTGTTATTAATTTTAACTACTCATTTACAGGTCAGACTGACTTTCCTCCAATATGCTTTTTTCTTGGCTCAGGGTCAATAGAAAATAGTCGAACAAAAAATGGATGTTTGTCAGTAGTTGATGCAGGATTTTTGACAGATTCCCCTAAAAGACCCCCTAAAGAGCCAGTAGGAAGAGATAAAACCACAAGATATTTATGGTCATTGTTAGGGAAAGTTGTAGGACAAAATCAAGTTTATGTTAATAAATATCCAGCTAAAGTTGTTCATCCTTCTAGATATGATGATTGTGATGAGGCTGCAGGGGAAGCTACAAATGAATGGATTCAGATAAATATTAAAACTGGATATCCTTTATGGATATATTGTATGTATAATAAAGAGAATAAAATAACCATTCCTGGAACTAGATATTATATTTCAGATTGGAGTATTAATTTTCCTGAGGGAGATTATAGAACATATTTAGAGAAAGGCATATTATATCCATGGAATAATTCCTATATTCCCCGTCCATTGAAGGTAAATAGATGGAATAGTCATGGATGGGTGGCTCCTATTTATACTTTTGTATATGAAAATAAAACCTATTATCAACCTCAGTTATGGAGATTACCCTTAACCACTCGTAAAATAACGTTAATTAGAGCTACTACCCATATGGAAGAATACCATGTTCAAACCTGTGTGTCATCTCCGTATTCCTTATTGCTTTCTAATGATAGTGAAAAGTTGCAGATTATGCAGTATAATATGAGATTTTATATTACCTGTCAGCAATGCATACTGACCACTTGTATTGTTCCTGAAATGAATGTGTCAACCATAATGGTGTTAAAAAGACCAGCTTATATTATGTTGCCAGTAACACTTAATGAATCTTGGTATACAGATATAGGGGCGGAAATTGTAAGACAGGTTGGAGAGCTCATACGGCCAAAAAGATTCGTGGCTACTTTGATTTTGGGAATTTCCGCTTTGATAGGAATACTGAGTTCTTTTACTGTTGCAACATATACTTTAGTAAAAGAAGTACAAACAGCACAATATGCTAATGATTTATCAAAAAATATATCCTTGGCTTTAGCGACTCAGGAAATAATAGATAGAAAGTTAGAAGCTAAAGTTGATGCCCTTGAAGAAGCAGTTTTACATATTGGTCAAGAACTTACTGCTTTAAAAGTTCGCCTATTTTTAACATGCCATAAAAAATATTCTTGGATATGTGTTACTCCCTTAAAAGTAAATTATTCTGAATATTCCTGGGAAAAAATTCAAATGCATATTTTAAATATATGGAATTCTAGTGATGTAGGAATTGATTTGGAACATTTACATAAACAAATTCATGATATTTCAGCCTCTCAATATGATATAAATCCCTCTAAGGCTGCTGCAGAATTTTTACAAAATTTACAAAGTTATTTTAAGGGTAATTCCTTTATGCATATTTTAATAAATTATGGGGCTGCCGGAGTGGTTATAATTTTGCTCCTTATTTCTTTTCCAGTCATTATCCGATTAATTCAAGTTGCCCTTCGGAGTGTATATAAAACCAAAGTGGAATTGCATACTGCCTTTTTAAAAAATAAAAAAGGGGGAGATGTTGGGAGCCGTATAGGAAGTGCTTTTGAGTCTCAGCACGGACAAGACCTATAGTGCCAAGCAAAGCTGGTGCTGTCAGGTGTAAATATGGAAAAGCAAAGTTCTCGTTTGCAGGGCTTCCTGCCTCCTGGTGGCTGGTGCCGTGCAATTGGCCTCTCTTGCCCAGTGCTGTAAGCTGGGCCCTCTCTGGAGGAGAAACCTGGGTTCCCGAAGACATGTGATCAGAGCCGGGGCCCCGCCAGTTGGCGAGGGAATCCCAGGGCAGGTGCTGGGCGTGGAGGCCACGGGGGCATAGGCTACCAAGGTGACAGAAAATTGACCTTCTCTGGGGGCGCTGCACCTCGCTCACTCGCACACCTAACATCTCCCTGCTTGGCCCCGGAGGATGGCTGGTTAGCCAAAGACGGGTAAGATTCCTCAGGGAAGGAACAACCTAAGACAGGCACAGTCGCAGAGGGGCCATCAGGAGAGAACTTGGGGGCCAACAGAGGTGGGGCATAGACCCTCACCCCCCCAACTTTGCAGGAGCCTGAACCCTCACCCCTTTTGAGAGAGGTCTCTTGCCCCCATGGCTGCTTCGCTTCCCACGCCCAGCTCAGATGAGAACCCAGGTAGCAGACCAGAGACCTGGCCAATGGCAACTGCTCTTCCACCACAGCAGGGCTCTGTTTCCCATTTCCTCCGTGAACCATAGCTTTTCTCTGTGTTTTTCCCTGCCTTTGCCTAAGGTGATTTTTATAGGATTGCTATTGGTGTTGGGAAAAATGTATAGTTTTAATGCAGGGGTTTAGGAAAGACCCCAATTTAGGGTAAAAACCAAGAGGAGGATTATAGCTACTTTGGCTCCTTTAATGATTATATTTGTTGGGGAAATACAATGGTGGGAACATTTCTGCAGCAGCTTTGTACTTTAAAAGAAAAATTGCAAGAGTTATGGCCTCCCAGTGGAGTTATAAACATGCTGGGAAATACCTGGGTATGGTGACAAGGTTTTATGCAACAGTGGGTTTAATCAATGAGCTTACGGTACAATGTCCGCTCCCATGGTTTTTTAGAAGTATAAAAAATGATGTGTATTGTTTTGATTGTTTTGATTACTATTGTAGGTTAGGAAATTTTTGGCTATGGTGGTGGGAAGGTTTTATGCTACAGTGGGTACATAATAAATTAGAGTAGGCTACTTGGTAGCCTTTTATAAGTAAAATTGTTTTTTGTATAATTTAGTGCCTTGTTTTGATTATAAAGGTAGAAGAAAATAGTCTATAAATATTTACAATTGTTAAAAGAATAATGTGCTTGAGTTTGTGCTTTGAATAGTTGGCTGATTGAACAAGAACATATAGGTACAAGAACATCTAATTTTCTAAAGAAGACAATAAAACCACAGACTGTGTTCCTGACGTAGATGTGACCAACATGTGACTAACCACAGGAAAAGAAAGAAACTCTGGGCGATGGGAAAATTACCTAACCTGTTTTAATCAATCTGCTGATGTAAATTACCTTTGTTTTGTGGCCTATGTGGGGGAATTTTTGGCGTGGGAATGAGAATGTTAAATTTGAAAATGAGATCACTTTATAGTATAAAAGCTTTTGGAATCTTGAAAATAAATTTGTCAGATCCTTGCATCCTCTGAGGTGTACTGAGTTCTGTCCACGCCGACTCCGTCTTCTCCTTTGGGTGAATCCTGTTCAGCTGGGGCTGGTCCCCAGCATGCCATAAAAGATAAAATAAGGAAAAATAAACCAATGAAAAATAAAAGACAGATATTAAAAAGGACATAATGAAAAATGAATAACAAAATTAGAAAGACGACCCCATTTAACTGGGAAGTCACTGAGTCCAGGAAAGGTTAAATCACCTGGTCAGGATTACATTCAGTAGGTGTTAGTTCTGGGATTCAAATGCAAGTCCACCTGACGCTAAGCCCACGTTCTCAAACACAACTAATGCTATCTTTCAAATATGTGCCACCTACTAAGTGACAGGACACTAAAGCAACCACTGTGACAGTAGCTACACCCACTACCTCCCAGGGGAGTCTATTTGGGCCTCTTTCAGTATGTAGAAGTTATTCCTTAGACCAAATCTAAAAAGAAAGATAAAACAGCCTCGGGAATTCCCTGGTGGTACACTGGTTAAGAATCCACCTGCCAATGCAGGGGACACGGGTTCGAGCCCTGGTCTGGGAATATCTCACATGCCACAGAGCAACTAAGCCCGTGCACCGCAACTACTGAGCCTGTTCTCTAGAGCCTGCAAGCCACAACTACTGAAGTCCATGCACCTAGAGCCCATGCTCCGCAACAAGAGAAGCCACCGCGATGAGAAGCCCATGCACCGCAACGAACAGTAGCCCCCGCTCACTGCAACTAGAGAAAGTCCGCCCGCAGCAACAAAGACCCAATGCAGCTGAAAATAAATAAATAAATATATATATATATTTATTTTTTAAAAAAGAAAAAAGAGCCTCAATAGAAATTAAAATTATATTTTGGCAGTGCTAGGCATTAGCAATGACAGCTTACTCTTATTTCATGCTTATTTCTAACAAGCGCTATGCACGTAGTGGTGGACATACCGCTGCTCACCCATGTCCCTGGTTTTCCTCTGCTTCTAGCCCCTTTCTGCCACCTTGAATTTATGTATCACCATGCAGTTTGCTTTCCCCGATGAAACACAAGCAGAAATGATTTGTGTCACTGCCTGTCAAAACCTTTGAGAGCCAGCACATAATTCCCCATCTGTCTTCTCCACTGTAGCAAGCATGGAAGCATGTTGATATGAAGGGGCTGTAAAACTGAAGCGGCCTAGAATATGTTGAGCCAACACATGGACAGCAACTGCACTGAGAATCGTCCAGATCTTTGGAGGACTCTGCAGGAGTGAGAAATACACTTTGGTAGCATCGAACTTCTGAGATTTGAGATTTGTTACTGCAGCATAAGCTAGCCCATCTTGACTATCTTGAATCCTTGTAACAACTATGATGGGGGTGCTGTTGCTATGCCCATTTTATAGACAAGAAACTAAAGCACAGAGAAGTTAGGTCACTTGCCAAAGATCACACAGCTAATAAAAGGTAGAGCAACTGTGAACCTCAAGAATGGAAACTCCAGAATCTATGTTCTTAGTCAGTTCCCTACATTTCCTCACTAACATTTTTACCAGTCAGATATACTAATGCATAAAGATCAAGGTCTATAAGTTTCTTGGTAAATCTTAGCCAATGTTTAAAGAACAAAGGAATTATAAGAACATATAATTAAAGAAGCACCAAAATTGCTTGCTTTAAAAATGAAGAAGAAGAAGACAAAAGCCTAGCTTCTGCTTGTAAAGCAATTAAAACCAAAAATGGGTTGCAACAGAGGTGACTGTTCTTTAGGGAATTGCCTGGAACGATCGTAAGCCACTTAAAGAAAAACTCAGTTTCTCTTTCTTTACCCAATTCCTTAGAGTTTACCCTAAAGGGCAATAGATACAATTAAAAGTATAATTAGTGTTCTCACCCCATCCCCCCAAATTACATGTTTTCTTTCTGATTGAAAAGAATTTTTCTTTAACAGATTCATTATTTTCTCCCTAAATCCAAGCAAATCCTTAACGAATTGCTGAGATCCTTAAGATAGAATGGAATCATCAGAAACCTCACATCGTGAACTTGAATGTGTCTGAGTTCTCTGTGAAAAAGGACACTTGTCAAGGTCCTCTCTGTCCTGTGCGGTCCATCATAATCGCCGCTCGTTGTAATTCAGGACACTTGGTTAAGTGGTTCTCTCAAAAGCAATTAATGAATTCCATGGGAACAGGGCTGGTCAGAAGGTCTGCCAGTGAGGGGCATGCCTTTTCAACCTGGGGACACTCACAGGCTGGCAGGTCTGGCTCTTAGCTCACTCTTCCTCTAAGTTTAGGGGTTGTCAACCTTTCAAAAGTCAGGTGATGCTGATGGTGGGAAGCAGATTCCTAATGACTGGTCTCTGGAGTCGCACTGTCTGGGTTCAAATCCCAGCTCCCCCGCCCCCTCAGCTAGAAGACTGGGGACATCTTACTTAATCCTCTAAGTCTGTTTCCTCATTTACAAGATAGACATGGCCAGAATGGCTATTTCATCGTTAGAAGGATCGAAGGAGAAGATGCATGCACAAAGCCTAGCGTAGTACTCAACACAAATGAGCTATCATTTTTATAATTACTACTAGAGAATGGTTATTGCCCTCCCTTGCTCTTTTCCTGCCATGTGGAGGGACATCCATTTGTATAACAGCCTTGGCTTTTCTTTACCCTCTTACTCCTTCCCTGGGGAGGTGGAATGACTCATCCTGTTAGTGAGCATGGGAGGAGGTGCTGGGCAGGCCTCGCTTAGCTCCTCCTACCTTCTCCCGGAAGCCAGCTGCCTACAAGAAGGGAGTGGTCCTCTGAGCTCCTGCTCTGCCGTAGTTTTCCAGGGTGAGGTCTGCAGTCTTCCAGCACAGCCCACGAGTAGGGGCTCACCTCTGATGAGTGGCAGGGTCCAGTATTAGAAAGCCAATCGTAGCTGCACATCTAAGCCACGTTCTCCTAACTAGTCTTTATTAATAATAAAAGCAGCATTTTCACCTCCATCTACCTGATCTCTCCTGTGTCTATCTCAGTTATATGAGAACTGGTGTAGAGAAAGAAGTGCAGTTTATTGGATTGCCTCCAACCTCGATTATGGTCACTGCGATCTTTCTGGTGGGCATTCAAGGCCTTTTATGAGCTGGCTGGTCGGATCCAGCAATCCCACATTTAGAAATTTAACCTTAGCATATAAGCAATCCCATGTGAAAGTTATATTACAGGGCAATTCACGACAGAGCTGATTATAGAATCGAAAAATGGGAAACAACCTAAATGTCCAACATTAGGGAACTGACTGTGAGATAGCACATCATACAGCCATTTAAAGCGATGCTACCAAACCGTATGTAACAGCATGTAAAGATGTTCATAATCTAAGTGAACAAAGCAAGTACAGAACAATATGTACGAGATGATTCTATTTTGTAAGGAAAACATGAAATGCGTAAAAACGTTTGGAAAGGATATACAACAAGCTGTTAACACTTTCTCTCTAGATGGTGAGATGGTGGGTCATTTAAATTTTTTCTTTTATTGCTTATGTAAATGCTTTTTCCCCTAACGTACATGTGTTTCCTTCAAAATAAGAAAAGAACGTATTTTTCATTTTTCAAAAGCCAAGGGTGCAGTGGCTGGTGGCAAGAACTCCTTCAGAGAGCTCAACCTGTACTTCTCAGCCGCAGATGGACATGGCCTCGTTTTGGAAACAGAGCCATTGGGTAAACGGGACTGTGCTCAGATCGCCTGGGGTCCTCCCTGACTTATCAGTTGAGGTCTGGTTGTTCTGACTGTTCTGAAAGAAGTCGGGGCAGGGTTCCGTAGGAGCCCTGTGGGACAGTCAGTCGTGGCCGAGTAGGGGAGGTGGTGACCCAAGCAAGGGGCTGAGAACAGCCTGGAAACAACTATCAGGAAATGGGCACCTGGGACTTTGGGGCCTTCACCGCCAAAGGTTAAAGTCCCATCCATTTAGCACGACATTCGTGGCCTTTGGATCTGGCCCTCATCCTTACCCCACTGGCTCAGCTCCACAAAGCTCTAGCCATTCCTCAAATGGTCCAGACACCGGTCCCTCAAAGCCCCTGCTGCAGTGTTTCTTCTCATCATCCTCCACCTCTTTCTGATCCCGCACCACCTACATCCCCTACACTTACCTACACCACTAATGCCCCCTACAGCTACCTACACTGCCGACATCCCCTACATCTATCCAGCAGCAATGGTGTCTGGGTGCCACAAAGCTCTGAGCCTACAGGCACAATTTGAAACGGAGCAGGTGCCTAGAAGTCCAGAGGGCCCTCAGGAACCTACCGTGTATCCAAATAGCAGTCCTTTCCCCCTTCTAGGCCTCAGTCTTTTCTGACAAATTTGGGGACAGGACCGGATGTCCTCAGGGTCTCTCCACCCTGACAATCAATGATCCCAGCGCAGAGGCACTGGGCCACCCATCCCTGCCTTCTCTTCCTACCTTCTGTCCCTCGAACTCGCCTGACCTCAGTTTGAGCACAGGCGCAGCGTCTGACTCTTTTTTATTAGTCTAAGTGTCAACGTCCAGACACTAAGATGATGGCGTTTCTGGGGGTGAGGAGGTCAGGTCAGTGAAGATTACCCCCTCTGTTTTATACCGCACCCTGGAGGGAACGGTAGACCATGCGGGGATGGTCACGAGTGGCCCAGATGTTCGCTATCAGTGGCTCTCACGTTTCAGCGGGCATCAGAAACCCCCTGGAGGGTTTCTTTAAACAAAGATTGTGGACCCCACCCCCAGAGTTTCTGATTCAGTGGATCTGGGGTGGTTCAGAGACTACACTTTGAGAATCATTAATTTGGATAGAATTCCCAAACCCTTGCAAGGTCTGGCCCTCATCCCTCATTACCTGCGTGAAGTCGTCTCCTACACTTTCCCCTTGTTCCTCCTCACTATTCTTCAAACATGCCAGGCACAGGGGCCTTTGCATGTGCTGTCCCATTGCCTAGAGGGCCCTTCCTTAGTTACCTGTATAGCTCATTCCCTAACCTCTTTAAAGGTCTTTACTAAAATGTCACTCTGTCAATGAGGCTTTCCCCTGCCGCCCTATCTACAATCACCATCTCCCAACATTTACTATCCCCATTCCCTGCTTTGTTTTCTCTGTAGCACTTATCCCCGCATAACATACTATTTATTTTATTTTATTTTATATTTATTTATTTGGCTATGCCATGTCTTAGTTGTGGCACACGGGATCTTTAGTTGCAGCATGCAGATTCTTAGTTGCGGCACGCATGTGGGATCTAGTTCCCTGACCAGGGATCGAACCCAGGTCCCCTGTATTGGAAGCGTGGAGTCTTAACCACTGGACCACCAGGGAAGTCCCCATACTATATATTTTATATCATTGATTTTATTTATTTTTGTATCACCCCACCAGAATGTGGGCTCCATGAGGGCAAGGGGGGTTGTCTATTTTATTTACTGCTGTATCCCAGAATAGTATCTGGTATATTGTAGATAATCTAGCATTTGTGGAAGGGAGAGAGAAAAGGGCAAAGGGATGCAAGGAAGAGAGGAAGAGAGAGAAGAGAAGGAAGGAGGGTAAAAGAGTGAGAAGGGAAGAAGGAAGCAAAGGAGGAAGAAAGGAATTTCACAGACAAGTAATATTCTTGTAATAGCTGCAGATCAACAGTGTGGGTACTGACTTTGTTATTTTGCCGAGTAAGTGCTTTAAAAGCCCAGAAACATCAATTACCATCTCCTATCCCTTCAGGACCCCGCAGGGTGGACCAGAGGCTGCTGAGCACATGGTAGCCTGAGTGAATAGTGCCCCAGGAATTGGACGATACACAGCACGCGTGGTGCCACACAGTGTTCTGAGCACCATCATTTCATTAAAGAAAGGACATTTTAGTCCCAGCGCCTTTCAAGTATCAGAGAAAGGGCTGTAGATTTCACTTCAAATACCAACTCTGAATGCCTGGGGTACTAAAGGATGCAGAGGCCACCTCCAGGACCCCCACTGTGGGGCAGATGGTGACAATGGGAGCACACGTGAGCCATACACTTGCCAGAAGATGCCCCGTAAGTGTTGGTTGAACCCATGAATGACATTTGCCTGTTGAATGTGCCCATAATATGCTGGCTGTCTAAGGGTGCAAGTATGATGACATTTCAAGACACTGCCCAACACACATGCAACTTCCCAAGCTGTAAGTCAACAAGATTCCTCAGGGTTCTCTGAGCTCCTTGAGGGCGGGTACTTATTATCTTTGTATTCTCAAGTCTGAGTTCAGCCTTCCCACCCCCATGCAGTTGGGCTTCAATAAATATTTGTTGAGCTGAGTTTTCCCTTTTCAACTCAGAAATCAAGTTCTGGCTTCAACGTCTATGCCTAGATGGTCTGATCCTAAAGTAGGAGAGAATTAGGGGCACTTAGCCCAGTGCTTGGCACATAGTAGGTCCTCAATAAATGTTGGCTGAGTTCACTGACAGATCTTCTGACTCATCCAGATATTGAACAGGACTCTGTGGTCTCACCAGCTCTTGAAATAGCTGCTGCTGCATTTTCCGCTAGGGGGGATGGTGCAGAGTCTGCCTGGAGCACTGTCAGACTTTGTGAAGAGGCTGGAGGAGGAAGGAAAGCAGCCAGTGGTACACAGGGTGGGAACTCTTTTGGCAAGAGAAACAGCCAGAAGCAGGCTGATCCTTCCACATCCAGAGATCAAAGCAGCTGGATGGACTGGAGGAAGATGACAGTGTCCACGGTCCCACAAACCAAGAGCTTGAGAGAGCAGGAAGGACTTCACATGGAGAATGTCAGCCTCCCAACACCTCCGTGGTGACACAGGCATCATAGCTTCTAAGCACTCTTGTACCCCTGGTGCTAAGGCTCCAGCTCCCTGCCAGCCTCCCCATCTCATCAACGGTCAGGGAAAGAGGCTTTCTTCCGGTGTTCTCCATAAGGAAGGGGAAACGCCACTCACTCTTCCCCTTCCTCTTTATGGCTCCATTCATTCTGTCATGTACCCATTATTCATGTAGCAAGCGCCTATAATGGGTCTGTTACGGCGCTGGATGCTGAAGATGCCAAGATGAATAAATCCCAGGCACAGCCCACTTGTCACTCCTCATCGAGGGGGAAAGACAGCCCTGTAGGCAAATCACTGCGCATCACGTGTTTCTTTCCCCAAGGTGTGATCCACACAGCACTGGTAGACATGAGCTGGTTTCAGGTGATATATGGATGAACATTTTTATCTTGAGTTATGTGTTTGTTTTCACGTAGAATCCCCCCAAAGCACAACGAGCACATCAAACCCTCTGTGTTATGTGAATTTGTGCACTGGCCTTGTTTCTGATGAACAAAAACCGTTCTTGCGAAGTTGATGATAATAAAAATGTTAGATAACTAGAGCGCAGGTGGTAGAAGGAACTCACAAAGGTGGGATGCAGATGACTGAGGGCTGAAACCCACTGGGAGTGGATGAAAGCGCAGATGGCGGGTTCAAATCCCAAGTCTGCTGCTTACCAGCAGGGTGACTTTGAACTTGTTACATACCCACCTGGGACCTTGATTTCTTCCTGCATAAAGTGATTACGTCTACCTTGTGGATTCTGCTGTAGATAATAAACCTGGTAGGTGCAAAGTCATTATTAGTTTATTATCGTTACATCATATTCTCCCTGTGCCTATAACAGAGAGTTGGGAAGCTGTTGTACTTGGGGCAGGGGGCTGGCAAATGCTACAAGTTGTGCACCAGCCATGCAGACAGATAAGGGAACAAGAAAATGGCTTTATTTATGAGCCCGAGGAGCTTCCGGGGCTCCCTGATGAGAAGGGGGACAGCTGGGCAGCGGAGGCCCAGGGTCTGCAGCAGCAGCTGCCTCAGTGGTCGAGGCCCACCTGTCTCACTGGGCTGCAGCCCCCATACAGAGGCGTCATGCCAAGAATGGCATGTCAGAGCCACGATACAGAAATTCTAACCCCGGGTGGGTCTCCACTCCCTAGCGGCTCCAGCTCACTGGACTCAGCTCTGCAGCTCAGAGGGACCTCTAAGAGGAACAGCCTGGGTGTCCTGCAATGCTGGCAGCCCAGGGAGGCTGGGAAAAGGCCTCCCAAACCATAAAAGGCCCTGGCAAGGAGTGAGGCTTAGTCTTTGATTCCCTGGGCAAGGGGTCCGTCTAACTCTACTGTGCATAGGGGCAGGGGTTCCTATGGTGGTACATCCATGCGAGGGAAGGAATGCAATTCAGCCATGAAAAGGCGCACAGCCACATGGATGGATCTCCAGTGGCTTATGCTGGGGGGAAGAAGGAGAGTCAAAAGGCTACATCGTGTATGATTACAGCTATCAGCTTCTGGAAAAGGCAAAACGAGAGGACCAGAGAGTAAATCAGTGGTTGCCAGGGAAGAAGGACATGTATGGGGAGATTATACACTGAGACACCACTTCACAAGCACTAGGATGGCTAGGATAAAAAATACAGATAATAACAGGTATTGGCAAGGATGTGGAGAGGTTGGAGCCCTCAGACACTGCTCGAGAGACTGTAAAATGTTGCAGCTGCTGTGGAAGACAGTCTGGCAGTTCCTCTAAAAGGTTATACATAGTTACCCTATGACCCAGCAATTCCACAGGAAAACATAGGTCCACATAAAAATTTGTACACTAATGTTCACAGCAGCATTATTTATAATAGCCCAAAAGCAGAAACAACCCATGCTGTATATCCATATAAAATAGAATATCATTCAGCAATAAAAAGGAATGCAGTCCTGATACATGCTACAACATGGGTGAACCCTGAAAACTATTCTGCTCAGTGAAAGAAGCCAGTCACAGAAGACCAGATAGTGTATGATTCCATTTACATAAAGTGTCCAGAGTAGGCAAATCCATAGAAAGTAGGTCAGTGTTTGTCAGGGGCTGGGGCAGGGGAGGAGGGGAGAGCTCACAGGAAAGGACTGTGACCGCTAAGGCGTCCAGGGTTTCCTGTGGCAGCGATGAAACTGTCCTAAAATTGTGGTGATGGCTGTACAGTTCTGTGAAGGTACTGCAAAACCACAGAACTGTACACTTTAGATAAGTGAACTGTACAGTGTGTGAATTACATCTCAAGAAAGCTGTTGCAAAAACTAAGAGAATAAATTATCACAAAGAAAACAAGAGTAGGGGGAGGGTTTACTACAAAGGGATAAGACAAGGGAATCTGGAGGGAGGTCGTAGAATAATGTGTATCTTGTTTGTGGTACTGGTTACATGATTATGAACTTGTCAAAATTCAGAACTCTACACCAAAGCTACAAAAAAAAAAGCCTAACCTAATCGGTATTAAAAACGGTTGCCCTCTAGTAGACACTCTGCTAAGTACCTTATATGCCTCGAATTATTTAATCCTCAAACCACTGAAGTATTACTATCCCCATGTTACAGGTGGGCAAACTGAGGCTCAGAGAGGCTGTGTGACTGGCCCAGGATCACAACCAGGAAATGTTTTCAAAGCCAGATTCTTTTTTTTTTTTTTTTTTTTTTTTTTTTTGCGGTACACGGGCCTTTCACTGTTGTGGCCTCTCCCGTTGCGGAGCACAGACTCCGGACGCGCAGGCTCAGTGGCCATGGCTCACGGGCCCAGCCGCTCCGCGGCATGTGGGATCTTCCCGGACCGGGGCACGAACCCGTGTCCCCTGCATCGGCAGGCGGACTCCCAACCACTGCGCCACCAGGGAAGCCCCAAAGCCAGATTCTGAACTCAGTTCTGACTCCAGATCCCACGTGCTCTGCCCGCCTGCACACTGATAAACTGGAACATTCCTTGTGCACCTCTCAGAAGTCTCATTACTGCCCCACTGGTGAGTCCCTTGAGGGCCAAGACCGTGCCTCTGGACTCTGTATCCCCCACTGCGCTGGGCACACAGCCAGGCACTTAGCAGGCAGTGCACGAATGTTTGGGTATAATCAGGGGATAACGACTGGCCACTAGACCACACAGTCACCATCTGATGGGCCTCCTACCGTTGGATCAAATACCTGAGTGTGAGCTGGACAGCAGGGGACCACACCTAACTCTGGCTCTCTCAGGAGCCAGGGGGCGAAACACTAATCCTGTGGGCTGTGTTCCTTCGTGATTTAGTATTTCTGCTCCAGAAAGAATGTCCTCATCTCGTTAAGTCATAGGAGGCAATGAGAACCAGGTGGTTCGTACAGGCCACGACTTCTGCATCTCAGACCCATTCACCTGTTTCCATCCTAACTGCCTCCCAGGCTGCCACCATCTCTTCCATGCCCAACCCTCCCCCCACCCCACCATTCTCCCCCTCCCTCCTGATCCATCATCCAGCAAATGCTGCAACCAGAGAAAAGGGTCAAAAACACAAATCTGATCACATCATTCTCCTGATATCAAGGAAAGCACCTACCCTTAAGCTTCCTTGATAAGAATGAGAAAAAGGTGCCCTCCTCCAGGCAGACACGGGCCCTACACTGGGGCCCATGCCCTGGTGGGTAGAGGGGCTCCCCTTAGCTGGCACCCTTGTGCAGGACACAACCTGGGAAACCGCCCAGGGTGGCCCTGACCTACAGTGTCTGCCTACTGCTCTGAGAACAAACACCAAACTCCTGCCAGGGGATCCTGAGGTCCTGCACAATGTGGTCCCTGTCTATTTCTGCATGCTCTTCCCCCTCCAGTCTGTTCCCTCCCCACTGCACTCCATTCTCCATCCAGACAGTCAGCACAGTTCTCAATCCCCCAAGCATTCCATGCGTGCCCTCCCTTTGCACAAACTGTTCCCTCCAAGCCCGGCCAAGTCCTGCACATCCCTCAGCCCTTACCTTAGATGTCCCCCACTTCACTAGAGCCTCCCCTCAACCCACCAAGTCCTAGATGGGTGACCCCAGGGCACCTGGCACCTCCCTCCTATAGCTCTTTTCACCCAGTACCACGATAGCCTGTTTACTCTGCTGTCTCTCCCCCAGACCCACTGCTCTGCAAGGGCGAGAACCAGCTGCTTATTCACCAATTCACCATTGTATCTGGGGCACATACTTGGCACAAGGGAGACATTTATTGAATAAATGAATTCATCAACTAATGAAGAGGTAAGTGAATGAAACAAAATTGCTTGTCATTGGTAGGACACGCCAGGATTTTGGATCAGAAGACTCCTACTAACTCAGCCTGACCCATCATTTTATGGAGAAGGAGGCTGACGCCTTAGGGAGGTTCCACGTCTTTCCTCAGGTCACGCATGTGCGGTCCATTGGGAGAGGGCATTAGAAGCCAGGCCAATCCTCCACCTACCACAGCAGACAGAGACAGCAGAAGTACCTGAAGCACACGGAACACTCCTTTAGAGAAACTCTGATGGCAAAATGCAGTAGAACACAGTGGTTAAGCACAAGAGCTTTGCAATCAGAAAGCCCGGGGCTACTTATTAACCATGTTTCCTTGGGCAGCTAATTTGAACACTGAGTCTCCACTCTGTAAAACGGAACCCAGGCACCTACTGCATGAGGTATGAGTGGGATCAAAGAGATGCTGTATGAAAAGCACTTAGCACAGTGCCGGACACTTACTAGTCAATTAAAACTATCTGTGAATCCTGTAACGGAACAATGCTTTTTATAACCCCATGATGCACCCTCCCTCCACCCCGGACTCAACCCCAGGCCCTGCTTTCTCCCCTTTGCCAATCCCATCAGCACAAGTCCTACCTTTGACTCCCTCCCATCCCTCACCGTGGTACAGGGGAAAACTCAAACCTCACAGGGGGTTCGGTTTCTGAGGGCAGCTGCAGGCAACTGAGGGGACTTCAAAATGGCCTTGAGGCTTCCAGGGTTTTCAAAAAAAAAACCCTCTATCTAAAATATCTCCTGCTGGACAGGAAAAAAGACGCAGATGTAGAAAATGGACTTGAGGACACGGGGAGGGGGAAGGGTAAGCTGGGACGAAGTGAGAGAGTGGCACGGACATATATACACTACCAAATGTAAAACAGATAGCTAATGGGAAGCAGCCGCATAGCACAGGGAGATCAGCTCCGTGCTTTGTGACCACCTAGAGGGGTGGGATAGGGAGGGTGGGAGGGAGACGCAAGAGGGAGGGGCTATGGGAATATATGTATATGTATAGCTGATTCACTTTGTTATAAAGCAGAAACTAACACACCATTGTAAAGCAATTATACTCCAATAAAGATGTTAAAAAAAAAACAGCAAAAAAAATTTTAAAAAAACTAAACTATCCCCTGCCACATCTGGGAAAGAAGAGGGAGCCTTCAGTAATGCTGATCAGACCACGTTCCAGCCCAGGCGGTGCATCTGCAAGGGGAGACAAGAATGTGTCTGGCAGCTTCACCTTCTGCAAAATATTCCCAAACTCTCCTCCCCGCGTTTTGATGCTTGCAGCTTTACCCAGAGAGGCTTTGGGTAGACTGTAGTTTGGAGCCAGACTCCAATTGTGTGTCTCCTATTAGATCCCTGGGTGGCGCATGGCAAATTTATCTCTAGATCTGCAGGGAAGCAGAATAATGAATTATCAGCATTTTATCTGAGAGATGCACAGACCATAAAGTCGGGCAACAATCCCCTCAAATTAATTTCATTTTATTTTTAAATAGCTTATAGAAAAAGAGTATAAGTAACGGATTGTCTGTTTCCTGATCAACAAAAATCACCCTTTGCTTTGAGAGGGAAGAAGAGTTCATCTTCCCAATGACTTGATAGAAAAGCAAACTTCAATTGTCCGTCTCAGTTAATTGCTCACACACTGTGCTCTCGTGGCGTCAATCCTACGATCACTGTGGGGGCTCAACAAGCAAGGCAACAATCCGCAAGGGTGAGTGAGTCTGGATTTCTTAAGAGCCCAGAGGGGGATGTCTGTTTCCACCGCACTCTGTCTGTACCTCTGACATGACTCACGTCACCCAGCACGGCAGTGACGTTCTTCATGCCTGTCCGACCACTACCACGGGCTCCTCAAAGGCAGGCATTTTTTTTTCCGTCATCTTTATCCCCAGGTAGGGTTGCTGGTTAAAATACTGGATGAACAGTTAAAAGTGAACGTCAGATAAGCATGCAATATTGGGCACATAACTTATACTAAAAAATACCCCTTGTTTATCTGACATTCAAATTTCATTGGCATCCCATCCTATCTATTTGCTAAATCTGGCAATCTTATCCCCAGGGCTTCTTCTCATCTGATCCTCACAGCTCTGAAAAATAGGTATAATACTCATTTTATCGTTAAAGAAACAAAGTCTTAGAGAGGCTAAACAACCTGCTGAGATTCCACAGCTAGTAGGTGGCAGAGCTGAATTTGAACATCTAACTTTCCATCTACATGCTCGGTAGACGGTTTGGAGAATGAACGAATGAATGCACACCTGCAGAAGATGAGTAGCTAGAGAACCTGTTATGCGCCTTGCTCTGAGTCATCATTCCCTCCCTCTCTGGAATCCCAGCCACACTTCCTTATTAGCAAGATTGCTCACCGCAATGACCCTGCCCCACATTCCTCCTCTTGGGAAAGGGCCAGCTTCCTGAGAACAACACTGATGCTGTAGATGAGGTCAGGTTCTCCCTAAGTGAAAGCAAATCTCCTGGTGCCAGAACAGCGGGGGGCGGCAGGGTGGAGGTGGGGGGGGGGGTGTCTGGACAGAACAGGCTGCTCACTACCCTGGGAAGCCATCGCCCTGGAGCTCGAGGCCTGGAAGCTGACCATCCCCCACCTGCAGCTGCCCTCTTCTGGCTCAGAGCAGCAGAGCTCTGGACAGGGGTCCCCCGCCCCTCGCTCTAGCCTGTGACCTCAGAGAGCCCACGGTGCAACAAGGCAGGTTTACAGAGAGAACCAGGGTGCGAGGTGGACAATACGTGCCGAAGCAGTTCACACAGGCCCTGCTGTTCCCTCTTCCCGGAATTCTCTGCCCAAGAGCATCCCCACTTTTGCTTAAGTGTCACCTCCCAAGAGAGGCTTTCCAGCTGCTCTGTCTAAAACAGATAAGATCTCCACCTTATGGCTCAGCACTACCCGAAATCACATCACGATTGAAACGTCCACTTGTTGACTGCTGGTCTCCCGCATAACATGTAAGCTCCAAGAACAGCCTCTTGTCCACCGCTTTTGTTTTCCTCACCACCACATCCTCAGCATCTAGAACACTGTCTGGCATACATTAGGCGCTCAGGACATGTTTGCTGAGTGAAAGACTGAACGGAGGTCTCGGTGTAAAAAAAATTTTATGTATATATATGTATATATATATACACATATATATACACACACACACACTTATATGGGTATGTGTATATGTATATATATTTATATACACCTATGTAAATATACACATATATTTATATATAGCCACATACACACACATATAAAACATTAAATACAAGTAATGACGTGTTAAATCTTCCCCAAGTTAGGAGGACTACTTCAATAAATAAAACTAAACTGTCCTCAGCAATGAGCTGAAGCTACTACCTGGCCCGTGTGAACAATGAATGGGTAGCATTTATATGGAGATTTACAGGATATTATTCACTGCTCTAAACAAAAGACTTTTGTAGGGATGAAGTAAAACCATGATTACCCCCAGTAAGTTTTAGGAATATTGCCGGTTATGACAGTTACTATAAAAACATCGCATAAAAATACCCCATTTTTGTGTCTGGTACTAGGAAGCCCTGACAATTTCTTCATTGCCTGCAGGACCAGAATGGAGATGTGGTCCTATGGCTTTGGCTATTTACTCCAGGCATTCAGAGACAGAGTCTGTCTGGCAAGTCAGGGTGTCTGCCTCCAGGAAAATTGCATTTGCTTTTTGTTTGTTTGTTTGTTTTTTGCGTTACGTGGGCCTCTCACTGTTGTAGCCTCTCCCGTTGCGAAGCACAGACTCCAGACGTGCAGGCTCAGCAGCCATGGCTCACGGGCTCAGCCGCTCTGCGGCATGTGGGATCCTCCCAGACCGCGGCACGAACCCGTGTCCCCTGCATCGGCAGGCGGACTCTCAACCACTGCGCCACCAGGGAAGCCCTGCATTTGCTTTTTATTGGTAAAAATTTAGAGGCAGCCTCAATTAGAAGGGCTTCCTGTCATGGGACACCGCCTGTAGCTGAGAGATCTGGATACAGGATGCCTTTGTTGGACCATCACAAGGCCATGCTCTGCACCAGCATGCCTCCCAAGTCCTCTCAGTTCAGCCCCACCCAAATCCAGGCCTTCCATCTTCCTCCAAATCATAAACTCAGCAACAAAAGGGCCCTCGGGGCCCCCTATGCCAGGGCCTGGTCGAATCCTTGCTCAGGATCCCCGGCCTTTTTCAACCAGACCCTTCTGGTGTGCTGGACTGCAGAGGGAACAGGTACAAACTCCATCTCAGCAGCCCCAGGTGTGAGTCCCGATTCTGCTACTTACAGACGATGGAACCTGAGACAAGTCACGTGACGTCACTGGGTCCATGGGGGCCAAGGACAGCTCATACCTCAGGGGACTACTGTGAAGATTGCGTGAGATAACGTCTTGTGAAACGCTTAGAAGGTAGTAAGTGTTCAATGAAAGGAGCTGCTCTAGCTGAACAGACGGCACAGACCAGGAGTGGGAGACCATCTCCCCGCTTATGAGCAGTCTGTCCAGTTCACCCTTCATTTTCTTCTCCCAAGTGTTCCTGCTTAGCTCCCTCTGCGCTCTGCCCACCCCCCAAGGCCCACCCCCAATACCTGCCCAATGTCAGTTCAAATTACGGGGGAGAAGGCACCCCTGCCCTTCTGCTTCCCTCCTCAAAGCCTGATTGGTCTAATACAGAACTTCCTTCATCCCGCCACCCCCCACCTCCCAACCTCCCTTTCCATGCTCCTAATCCACACTTTTGAGTCTCTTATCGCACTTGCCCAGGTGCCCTGTCTCCTCCACTTAGCTGTAAGTTCTCAGAGTCAGGGAATGAATGTTTCATCTTCATAGTCCCAGAGCCTAGCACAGGGTCTGGCCTGAGCAGGGGCCCAGCATTTGTGTGGGGCAGGGCGGTGAATGAACAAACAATTGAATGAATGAATGAATGAATGAATGGACACGCTGGTGAGAACAGAGCACACGACACCCTGAAGGAACGGCTTTCTTGCTGCAGGCTCTGGGGCCCCACAAAACTTCCCTTCTTGGCCATTCTAGATCCCAATTCCATCTTCTGGGATTTCTGGATGTTGGAACTGTTTGTTCTCCAGCTCTCTGGGGCCACCCTCCTTTTGGAGGAAACCTCATTCCAGCATGGGTAACCCCCCTACCACACTGACTGGGTCAGGGATGGGCCCAACCAATACTCGGTCAGGACCAGTGAACACCAGATGTTTATCAGGATGTCTGGGGAGGGGAAGGTCATTCTCTCCTCCTGATATGATAGGAGGGAGTCAAGTCTGGGGTATTGACAGCCATCTGGCTAGCACGTGAGAAGACGAGCTGAAGATAAACCCACACAGGGAGGAAGGGGCCGCTGAAAGGTACCAAGAGCAGCTGAGGCCCGAGGACGTGATGGAGCCTTAATCCAGCAGCCCCTGAACCAGCCCTGTCTCTGGACCTCTCATTTTCATGAGCCAGTATCTCCCCTACATGGATGTTTGGGTTGGATATTTCATCACTCGCATCTGAAAGAATCCGAAGACACAAGGCCCTTTTTATCCAAGGACAAAACCAATTCTCTTTGCCGGACAAATCCTATAGAACTCTTCCTTCACAGAGAGCTCTAACGCCAGGGAATGAAGCATCTACTCCTCTTACAAGTGGCCTCACAGATACATTTTTCAGGCCCACCGAAGTGTCTGCTTGTTTATAAAGGATCTCTTGCCTCCATCACACTTGATTTCGCCCATCTTTTCAACCTTGAGACAAACCATGGTAATCCACAAACAAGATACTTTACTCTCATCTCTCAACACTAAATGCCCTGCAAACAGAACACAGAGATGGGTAAAAAGGGACTCTCCTTCCAGGCAGAGAACATAATAAGCAATGGTAAAAGCAGGGGTGGGATCCAGCTGAAAGGCTTATTCGGTGAGCTGGGATGAAACGACAGGCTGGAAGATCATTGTCTTCCTTTGGAAATAAACAAGGTCTGACCATAAAATCATGAGGTGGGGTGCTTTCTGGTCCAATCCTAATTTCTTTTAGAGTCCCTTTACCCACCAGAGTGATTTTAAAAGCAAATCGATCATTTTTAAAAATCAAAATGTACTCTCGTTCATCAGGTTGTCAAATTAAAATCTACAGAAATATTAAAGGAAATCTTTGTTGAAGCTCATAGTTGTGTGTAATCAAGATTATGCTCATAATCAAGGACTAGGGACAATGAATTTAATGTAGAGGGTGTGGCCTGGCCTTAGCAAATCTTTAAAGTGATCCAGAACACCAGGACCGTTCCTTAGTGCTAAAGGCTGAGCCGGCCATGACAAGGGTGTCCGCCATCACCCCTTT
The DNA here is from genome assembly GCF_951394435.1 of Stenella coeruleoalba. Taxonomy (NCBI): domain Eukaryota; kingdom Metazoa; phylum Chordata; class Mammalia; order Artiodactyla; family Delphinidae; genus Stenella; species Stenella coeruleoalba. The sequence goes on from NC_137157.1 coordinate 15,228,907, forward strand.
ACGAGGGCAATTACAGTTCAGTGACTTTGGGGGCTCAGGGTGAATCATTCAAGAAACACTCATCTGAGGATGAGGTTGTGGAGAAACCCAACCTTTGCAGTCCTTGGATTCACTGGCAGAAAATTGCAAAGCACGGACTGGAAAAATCTGTTGCCTTCTTTGACAGACACCTACTCAGCCTGAAACACAACAGTGTCATTAACCAGCTACAACAGCTGGCTGCCAACCCAATCAATATTCCTCCCTGCCTTCTTCCTTACTAAGAGAACTCCGATTGAGTAGTGGTGGTGAGAAAAATACGTCCAGCTAAAGAACTAAATTTCTTAGCCTCCCTTGGGAAAATGGTAGCTGGGGGGCTAACTGTTGGCCAAAAAGATAAAAAGCAGGATTACTGGGTGAGGCATCGGTGAAGTTCCTTAAAAGAAGGGCTGACTCCACCGGCAGGCACCCTTTCCCCCACCCTTCATCACTCTTCATCCTGCTTAAGATGTAGAAGTGATGACTGGAGCTGTAGCAGCCATCTTGGGACCACGAGGGTACCTTAAGAATGCAAACCACATGCTAAGGATGGCAGAGAAGAAAGACAAAGGATCCTGAGATGTTGTAGAACCACCTTCCCGATCTTGGACTGCCTACATGCCTTGGACTGTTATAAAAGAGAAAACCACCTCGCTGTCTTGTTTAAGCCACTGTTAGTTTGGTCTCTGACACTAGCAGTCACATACAATCTGACATCAGATTGGCCAGTTAAAATCAAGTGTTCTTATTGGTCAAGGATGGCACCTTCACCTCTGGTCACCTTTAGCAATCAGAATGCTCTAACTGAATACATTGGTTTGTGCTCCAGTTCAGGGCGAGCTGATCAAGTAATAGCTTCACTGAGTATAGGGCAGAAAAGGGGACAAAAGAACTGGAAGATCCAGACTCTTCCCTCAACAAGTTTATGGTCTAATGGGAGAGGCAGGTCACAGTCACAGCAAAAGATTTCCAACAGCATAAGGACCTGTATGACCCACAGCCGACGTGTTTCAGACAGTAAGCAAATGCTGTGGGACTTCAAAGACAGGGAAAGCTGCTTGTCCTGGGGCAGCCCCAGGACAGAGGAAGGGCTTGGCCTGGAGCAGTGCAACTGAAAGGAGGTAGGAAAGGAGCCATTCCAGGTGGACAAACAGCCTGAGGAGGAGCTTAGAAGAAGGAATGCAAGTGTTCACGGGAGGATGAGAGTAGCCTTGGAGGCTACAGAGGTTCCACTGAGGCAGGATTAGGGGGTGCCAGGATGAGGAGCTTGGACTTGACCGTGCAGCCAAGACGGAAACCATACTATCAGAGCAAGGCTAATCGGGGGTGTCAGGAAGAATAGACTGAGACGAGGAGGAGGCGGAAAACAAGACTAAGGTGAGGCTCCAGTAAGGAGGCTGACTGTGGTCTGTGGGCTCCTGGGACATTGTGAGTGGGGGTGGGGCCAGTGTAGCAGATGGGATGACAGGAGCAACGGTACCACAACGGTCTGTCCAGCTGAGGGTCACTCTGGACAGCTAGAGGGACAGAGCAAACTGACTGCACATCATCCCTCTTCTCCTCCCCTGCAGGCAGGCTCCTTGGATGGAAGCTTTGACATTCATACTCCTCCAGTCCCCCAAGGAAGAATAAAGAGTGTGAGTCTGGCATCCATACAGAAAGAAAGATGCTAGCCAGCCCTGCTCCAACTGACAGTTCAGGATTCCAGACACAAGACCGTGATGACTTGGAATGGAAGGGACCTCATCTGTCATCAAGAAGTCACAGAATTCTAGAATAGCATGGGCTCCTGGAAGGCTCCTGAAGGACCATCTCACCCACCAGTTTTCAAAGTGGGTTCAGTACAGCAGTAGGGTCCCCTATACACAAAGCAAAACAACTCTGCTTTTTCCTGTTTCACGTCCTGATGTTCCCCAAAAAGCTGTATTCCAAGCCAAAGGGTCACCACCAAGTCTGAAAGCCACCGACAAACAACTCTGGTCCAATGCTAATTTCTTTTAGAGTCCCTTTACCCACCAGAGCGATTTTAAAAGCAAATCCCTCATCTTACTGAAGCCCACTGAACGGTGCACTCCCTTTTTTGTCACCCCCATTGAACTTGTAATGACTCAGCTAACATTTACATTTCCCAGACAGCCTCACAAGTTTGGGGCAAGGCTATTCCCATTCACTGCTGGACCCCCAGCTCCTGGCACAAAACCCACCACAAGGTAGGTGCTCCATAAGCATCTACTAAACAGAGCTATGACTGAAAGGGGCTGGAGACGGCTTTCAGTGCAACAGTGGCAGAGCCACGGTTACTCAAGCCTGGACCGCGCCCAGTCATTGCAGGCGACCGAGCTCAGGCACGTGGTTAACAGGGCATCCTTGGCTCCTTGACTCAGAGTTCCCAGTTACCTATGGCAGGGCTTGGAGTCTGTGCCCCAGGCCTTCCCACGCCACTGTCTCCAACCTGCATTACAGCTCACGGCATCCTATGCTTGAGTAATGGTTCAAGCTCGTCAAGGGCACCAACTGCATCACATCCATCGTGTCTCTCCAGCACCAAGCCTGGCCGAGAACAGGCACTCAGCACTGCCTTTCTGCTTCTCTTCACCAAATTCGTGATCTTTTACAAACATTTGGCAAGTCTTTGAAAATGCAGTTGAGAATGTGCAGATGGTAAAGTTACTAAGCTAGAAAAATTCTCCATCCTGGGAAATCTCTGGTGAATCTCCCAGGAGTGGTTTTTTTTTTTTTTTTTTTTTTTCCTGCCTGAGTGTTCATTTCTCTTCTTCTCTCTAAAATGGGAAGGTTGGCCTTAATCAACCCCTGAGGGCAGCATCAATGCTCCATGTAGTTGTAGGAAAAGAGCCCGGTGAAGTGTATAAACAAGGAATCACATTGCAGGCACCAACTGTGTTTTCATTCCACATCTCTGAGCCCAAACACCTGTAGAATGAGACTTCCTATCCAGATTTGTAGAAGACACGCCGCACCACCCACAGGGAGCGGGAGATGCAGGAGAGGACTCACTATTGACTTTGCATGAGATTCCAATGACCTCAACAACTATATAGCGTGTGTGTGTGTGTGTGTGTGTGTGTGTGTGTGTGTGTGTGTGTGTGTGATACCTCAGTTGGGCATTGAAACTCTCAGAATGACCTTTCTGAGGCCAATCTCAACTCAGTTTCTTGATGTCACCGCACAGGGCCTTTTCTTTCCACTGGGCAACTCAGTTTTAGGGCCTCTTCTTGGGCCTACTAAACTATCTGATGCCTTATAAGTTAAAATTATCGGCTATAAAACATGAAAAGAAAACTGCAAGGCCATAATTAATAACTGTAATTAAGTGTAATTAAGTGACTAAAATACGTACCATGAAATCAACATCATGAATTGCTGACTTCAATATTCTTAACAGTCTCATTACTGTTGGGGTGAGGGTAGGGAAGCTGGTTAGGTTTTTCTCATTTTGTGAGAATTCCTGAGGACACGTGACGATGGGAGAGAAATCAAAGCCCACGGTAAAACAGGTAAGATACACACAGAGCAAAATAATTCTCAAAGCAAAACCAGTACAATTTTTTCCAGCCATAACACACACTTAACGGGTATGTTTGAGGGTGACACAGGATGGTCCCTCCAAAGATAGGGTGGCTAGAGTTTTGGAAAATGTTAAAACCACCTATATGACAGTCTACAAAATGTTAGCTATCAAAACTCAGAAGATATGGCAAATGTTTGATTTCTGACAATTCTGCTGAGCTGATGTAGGCACTTGTGCATGTGCGTGCGTACACATACACACACACACACACACACACACACACACACACACACACACACACACACAGTGGCTGCCTGTTTCCCGGGTCTCTGCTGCAGTAACAACTACTTCCCTTCACTTTATCCAAACGAAAACAAACTGAAGCTTTCCTTGATGTACGACGCGTGATCAATAACCTCCCACTTCTCTTTTCATAGAAAACTCATTTTACTTTAAGGCAAACATGATGAGTGATTAAGATCCATAACAGAGACCCTGTGGATGGAATACATAAGGATTTCTGACTGTGACAGTCCTTGCAATGGAAAACTTTTGGCAAATTGAAGACCTAGCCGGCAGCATGTCTACCACAGGGCACACCCATCTTCCCAGGTACCCAGGAAAGACCTCTTTGGTGTGGGGACGGAATGGATTTTACAGCTGAGCTGAGCACCCTGGGCTTTGTGAGCCTCTACACGTGTTTTCCTTCAGCAAGAGTGAGCTCAGGCTGGGCCACCTGTTCCTCTAGAAAGTTCCACTATGGGGGAGGCTCAAGTGGCCCATGATGGAGGCCCCTTCCTTTGGGGCCAGTGGGAAGTTGGTGAAGGGTCCGTCTGCAGTCTGCAGAGCCCACAGAAGCTCTGATAATCCAGAGGTTACCTCCTCCCACGGTCCCTTCTCTCTTCTTTCTGAGTGGACACTCCACACACTTACTGACCTTCAAGGAGCAGCACCTGAAGCCCAAATCAGAATGGTCTGGGTGGTCCCTCCTACGGCTGAAAATGGAAAGGTGGGAGCCAGGGTCAGACTCAAGGTTCCACTGAGACCTGAGAGGATGCAGGGGAGGGAGAGAATAACTCCATACATCCAAAGGTTGGGGGATCCAAAGGCTGGGCTAATCTCTACCTCCTGATGAGTCTTCAGGTGGGGCCGCTGTGTACTATTCACACATCCCCTTGGGATAGTCAATCCAAGTTCTCAAAATACTTGAGCGCCAAGAATGCTCATGGAGTGGTATTGGGAAGCACAGAGAGAGCAGCCAACAGGGTTAACGGGAACGCCTGAGGATAACGCACCAGGTGACTGGGGTGGGAATCCCAGCTCCTGCTCCCCCAGTGCGTGGCCTGGAGTGAGTCCCTGAGCTTGTCTGAGTCGGTTTCCCTGACTGAGGCGTGGAACTAACAACACTGACCTCAACGGCGGGGTTGGAGGGCTTAATGAGAGAATACCGGGAAACTGCTCAGCACAAATCCTGGCGCGGCAGACCTCCATAAACGGGACCCGGGGTTACTCACAACTAAGGAAAGAAAACAAAGCCGTGTTTGTTTTGTTCCTGGGGCAGCATGGCATTGTGGAGAGATGCCAACCTGGGGGTTCGGGGAGCTGAGGCTGGCCCCACCATGAACTCAGAACTTTCTACCTCTAAAACTCGGGATCTTGTCTCACCCACAGAGCTCGCTCATCTGCCGGTGGCTGTGTGGCCTCACACACGTCTATTCATCCCTGTGGTTCTCAGGTGTCTGCTTTGAAACATCCGCCTGATACCCAGACTATGCTGCATCAGGAGAGCTGGGCAGGCTCCTTCCAGTTCTAAGATGCAAGGGTCTCTGCAGACACAGCTTTCAACTTTGAATTAGAGCAAGGTGCCATCTCACAGGAAGAAACCGGGTATAAAGGAATAACGAGCAATCATTTCTTTTCTGTTCTTCAAAGAGAAGGAAGCTTTGAAAAGGAGAGATTTTCAGTGCGGAGAATTCAGAAACAGAGGAAGACACCCAGCCAGTTAGCCAATGGTTAGCACCGGCCTTCCTGTCCATGAAGTTCCATTGATTCATGGTTCATTTCACAGACCACAAGTATTTATTCCATGCCCACTATATGCCAGGTGATTGTGGTGAATGAATCAGACAAGCTCCCCTGCTTGAATGGAGCTTACATTCTATGGCCTCCTTCATTCATTGAACAAATGTTTAAGTGCCTACTATGTGCCAGATGTCGTACCAGAGATGCAAAGATGAAGAAGACATAGTCTGACTTGTAAGGATTAACAGGCGAGTGAACTATTCAGTATAACCTGACGAGTGCAATAATAATAGAGGTTTCAGATGACTGGGGAATGATAATCCCAACAATAACAGCTGACATGCATCGGGCACTCACTACCCCAAACTCAGTGCATAGAAATGTCATGTCACTTCATTTTTTATCCCCAAGATACTCCTACGAGGTGGCCACTCTTACAGAGGAGGAAACTGAGGCTGAGAGAGAAGACCTTGTCCAAGGTGGCACAGCCAGTAAGGGATGGCACTGGGATGGGCACCCAGGCTTCTGGCCTCAGACCCTTGGTTACATGACACGATACACCATGTTGACTGCTCTCCAAACCATCAACCAGATTAGACATGTTGGTGAGTAAATAACTTAATAGCCCGTGAGTCACAATATCCTAAAGTCACCATCTCCTATGTCGGGGTTTAGGAATTCAGGACTGATCCTTTCTGTTTATGTAAAATTGGTTTAGCCACAAAACCCCTTAGAAAAAAAAATATACGTGTTTCTTTAATACAGAGGCAAGCCAGTTTGAACCTCAGACCTTTGAAAACCACAGGTGAATGTGCCGACTTCAACAAATGAAAGCAAGCCCTTTGGCGTGGAAAGTTGGAATGTGTCTGGCTGGACGGGGTTATTTTGGGTAACAAGACAGCTTTGATAGCAGAGTTCTACCTCTGCTCCCTCATATCAGAAATGCCACCTGGGAGGTGAGGATGCAGCAGTCAGCGGAGGAGGAACAAAAAGAAGAGCTTTGCATCAGGCAGCACGCAGAGCTGCAAATAATTGTGAGGATGGGGAGAGGAGAGTCACGTTCGCCTGAAACACCTGGTTAGTGGACCCTGCATTCTACCAGTTCTGTCTCTTCCCAGTATTGGTTCCCCTCATTCCCTTTTTCTCTTTTCCATCTCTTTTGGGTCCAGGAGCTCTACAAGATTCCAAGCACAGCACTTAGCTTTCTCCCCTCTCGCCACCCAACCTCGCTCAGTGCTTCTCCAAGCCTCAGCGGGACATGCTCTCCTGGATTGTCTCCACAGCCAAAGCCAAAGCACACTGTGTGATCCCTGCTCCCTGGGTAGCCGGAGCCTCCTGGGATGTCAGAGCAGCAAGGACTTGCTAATCCTCCAGGCCAGTGCCTTTCAAACTTGATCTGGCAACAGAATCCCTTTTTCAAATGCATCTTATGCAAAAGTCCGATATAAAAACAGATGAAAGGGTAGCAACTCTGATGAAATGTGTGTGTGTGCGGGGAGTCTCCCCATGTGACCCCTATAGGACTCCCTAAGGCCCTTTACAGGAACCTAAGACTCAAGAAAGCCCAGAGTGAAGTCACCAATTTGGCCTAATTCCCTCAATTTATAGATGACACACTGAGGCCATTTTGCCTCCATCCCTTTGAGAAAACATCCAAAACATCCTTCTGGTTCACTATGGTTAGTGTGATTCCCATTAAGCACATCAATGATGCTTGTTCACTGGGCCTCAAACAGTGCCCAGGGGTAGCAGGCAGAAATACTCCCACAGCTCGGGGAGCAGTGGTGGGAACTACCTCTCTTGTCACATGACACAGTTGATCACTTCCTCCTCTTAGATATTTTCTTCTGTTGACTCTTAGGATATTTCTGGCTCTCCATCTTACTGGCTGTTCCTTCTCAGTCTCCTTTGCTGGGTTCTCCTCTTCTGCCCAGGTCAAGGAAGGGCTCCATCCTTGGTCCTCCGGTCTCTTCTACATTCACTCCTTAGGTGACCTTGTCTTGTCTCATGGCTTTTAAAACAACTCGCATGCTCCCAGCTCCCAAATTTGTATCTCCAAACCATCCTCTCTCCTGAACACCAGCCGTGGCTTTCCAACTACTACCTGACATCTCCACCTGGATGTCTGCAAGGCACCTCAAACTTAGTACACCCCGATCTGGACTTCAGATCTTTCCATTATTCCAAACCTGCTCCTTCCAAGGTCTTTCCCACCTAGTTTATGGCAACTCTACCCTTCCCTTTGTTCAGACTGAACCCTGGAGACATCTTTTTTTTTTTCCCCAAGTTATCCCCCCCTCCCTTTGGTAACCATAAGTTTGTTTTCTATGTCTGTGAGTTTGCTTCTGTTTGGTAAATGAGTTCATTTGCACTATTTTTTAGATTCCACATATAAGTGATGTCATATATTTGTCTTTCTCTGTCTGGCTTACTTCACTTAGTATGATCATCTCTAGGTCCATCCATGTTGCTGCAAGTGGCATTATTTCATTCTTTTTATGGCTGAGCAATATTCCGTTGTATATATGTGCCACATCTTTATCCATTCAGCTGCTGATGGAGACTTAGGGTGCTTCCATGTCTTGGCAATTATAAATAGTACGACTATGAACATTGGGGTGCGTGTATCTTTTCGAATTAGAGTTTTCCGTATATATACCCAGGAGTGGGATTGATGGATCATATGGTAACTCTGATTTTAGTTTTCTAAGGAAGCTCCACAGTTTTCCATAGTGGCTGCACCAATTTACATTCCCACCAACAGTATAGGAGGTTCCCTTTTCTCCACACTGTCCCTGGAGGCATCCTTGACTCCTCTAGTTCTCTCACACCCCACACCCAGTGTGGCAACGTCTTGCTGACTCTTCCTTTCCATAATGACCCACATCCAATCACTTCTTAGCACACCTGCACTGCTACCACCCTGGTCCAGGCCACCATCATCTCCTGTCTGGATTACTGTAAGAGCCTTCACACACCGGCCTCCCTGCCTTCCCTCCTGCTCTTCTAGAGTCTACTTTTGACCAGCAGCCAAAGTGATTCTTTTTATTTTATTTTATTTTTAAAGGAAGAATGGGATCTTCTTTTATTTATTTATTTATTTTTGGCTGTGTTGGTCTCCATTGCTGTGCGTGGGCTTTTCTCTAGTTGCGGCGAGCGGGTGCTACTCTTCGTTGCGGTGCGCGGGCTTCTCATTGCAGTGGCTTCTCTTGTTGCGGAGCACGGGCTCTAGCACACAGGCTTCAGCAGTTGTGGTGCGTGGGCCTAGTTGCTCCCTGGCATGTGGGATCTTCCTGGACCAAGGCTCAAACCCGTGTTCCCCTGAATTGGCAGGTGGATTCTTAACCACTGTGCCACCAGGGAAGATCCCAAAGTGATGCTTTTTAAATCCTAAGTCAGACCTTCAGATCCTGAGTCAAAATCCTGCAGTGGCTTCCTAGTTCACCGAGAGCAAAACCCAAAGTCTATAATAGCCTATGAGGACCTACCCAAGCTGGCTCCTAGGGACTCTCTGTTTTCCTGTCTTATCCCTCTTGGCTCACTCACTTCTCTCCATCACAATGGCTTCTTTGCTATTCCTGCCTCAGAGCCTTTATACTGGTTATTCTCTCTGCCTGGAACACTCTTCCCACAGATACTCACATGGTAAATCCCTCAGCACCTTCACCTCTCCCTGCACCAACATCACATTGTCAGTGAGACCACCCTGACCACACTGTTTATAATTACAACCCACCATCACCAGCCCTCCAGATCCCCCTTACTCTGATTAATTTCTTCCATGGTAGATATCAACCTCTAACATCCTATATTATTCACTTATGTTGATGGTTTAGGGCCTCCCTCCACTAGAATGCAAGTTCTATGAAGGCAAGATTTTTTGTCTGTTTGCGCCCTGATGTATGCTCAGTGCCCAGAACCATGCCTCTTCCATAATAGGCTCTCAGTAAACATCTTTTGAATGAACGAATGATTATCTTGCAGCTTGCAGATCACTTTCACATCTGAGGACTCATTTGAGCCTCAAAACTCTGCTGGTAATTAAATCCTCCCAGTAACCCAGCAGGACCCTATGGGGCCTTCCCAGGACAGGGCCCCAACCCCCCGCCCTGCCATATCCTCTGCTGTAGCTCCTCTCTGAAGTACCCAGATAATAGTATCTGATGCATATTTCCTAAGTTTTTCAGATGCTAAAACCCCCCACCAAATGGAAGAAATTAACTAGTTGATGATCATGAGCCCCCAGACCTATTGGTGCCCAAAGATTGTTCAGGTTAACTCCCTGTTACCTCACCATCAACCAGTCAGAGAATTGTGGGTGACCTGATCACATACCCTGCGAGCCCCCTCCCCCTCATCTGGCCTTTAAAAATGCTTTGCTGAAACCCTTTGAGGGAATTCAGGGGTTTTTGTGCACGAGCCACTCATTCTCCTTCCTTGGCCCTGCAATAAACCTTCTTCTGCTCCAAAAAAAAAAAAAACAAAAAAAAACTCTGCTGGTTTTTTTCAGATAAGAAAACAAGCCCAGAGAGACTAAATCGCTAGCCTAAGATCACACAGCTTGTTCCACAGTGGGTCTCATGCCCTCCTCTTCTGTCCTTAAACCCTCAAGTGCATCTGATCTGACCACACTGGTGCCAATCTCTCCAAGGCCCAGGCCCCACCTGCCTCCCCAAACTCATAGCCCGGCTTGCTGGGGACCACATTTACAGGCTCAGTACACAGGATGCTTCCCCCACCCACCACCCAGAGGAGCATTTGTACACTTTCACTCAAATGAACTCATATCTGGTTTCTAGGGACCATGTGACAGAGACATCAGCTTCCAAGGCCAGATTCTAACCCCAAGACCCTCCTCCCAAATACAGGAGGGACACTGATACGCTGCCCACCCCCAGGCTTCTGTGAAAACACATTATCACCACAACTGGGCATTCTGTAAGGAATGAGGGAGGAGGTGCGGGCAGCAGGGAGCGGAGAGAGACACTGCAAAACAAGAAGAGGTCCTCCTTGTTCTTTCTTACCAATCAGAGGCTGAAATGTGAGGTCACAAGTACAACTTAATAACTGCTTCTAGCCTCCTGCTGAGAAATTTCTTTTGGGCCTGAGCCCCAGGAACAGCTACAGCAGCTAGTTTATCTCTGTCTCATCCATCACACTGAATTGTGTATCTGCTCACGACGGCTCCTTTTTTGCACAGGCTACTGGGAAACCGGAGGGCAGCAAATCCTGGTTTTCAGGTCTTCAGACTCCAGGACCTATACCAGAGACCCCCTGGGGCCCTGGTTCTCTGACTCGCAGATGGCAAACTGTGGGATTTCTTGGCCTCCATAACCACATGACTCAATCAGTGTTAGCTTTTACCATTACTAAGTGCTGGTAATGGTTTTCCAAAGTGTTGCCTCTTTTGACACGTAACTTTGTATGAATACCAGAACCTGGTAGTATCATGATTTCCCATTCTTACATGAGAAAACAGGTTCAGAGGGATGGCAGCCTGTCCAAGGTCGCACAGCATGGGTACCCCCTGCTACACCTGAGCCGAGGTCTTCCCGCTCACTGGAGGACTCACCTCCCCTCCTGTACCCCCTCCTCCCCCTTCCCCAGGCTCCCAGAAGCCCCCAGAGGTTCCACATGATGGGACCATCAGAGGCCATGAAATCACCAGCTTGCTCTTGGTCTGTTCCTTAATCCACAGCTCTCGTGCTGGGAGGAAGGAGGACTTAGAACAGCAACCAAATCAGCAACAGCAGTGGAAGCAGGTGGGGAGGCGTGGGGGAGGTCGCGATGCAGAGAGAGGCTGGGGCCCCACCCCTGGCCCCTGGAACTGAGCCTTTGGCCCCACACCTGCACCAGCCTGCCCCCGTGACCTGAATATGAAGCATCGAGGGACTCATAAACTGGCCCCCAAAACGGCAGCTGCAGGGCGGAGCGAGCAGGAGTGGGGGTGAGGGTAGGTTTCTAAAGACAGAGGAACAGATGCAGAATTCGGAGACGCCGACCCGCGGAGGAGATGCCCGGTCCTTCTCCCCTGCCGGCCCTGATGGCAAACTCCAACATGGGAAGAGAATTTTGAGTCTTAACCCCAACCCCACCCCGGGCCCCAAATGTCTAGTCTCCCTGTGCTGGCCACAGCCAGCCCAGAGGCACAAGGGAGGGGCAGCTGGACTCAGCCCGCATCGGAGGGGGCTTTGTCCTCGGGCCCCATGAACCGCTCCTAAGTAGGTCCTGCCATGGGTGCAGTTTTACATCTGGGTGATACTTTGTGAATAAACTAAACCTGCCTCAGGCCTGCAAGCTGCATGAGGGCAGGAACCATGTGTAGTTTTGCTCACAAGGGTGAACCCAGGCCCTAACCCTCAAAGTGAAGGGGCTGAGGGAGGGAAAAACCATGCATCCATGTATGCTGCCCAGTACTTGACATTTTAGAGGTATCGAGAGAGAGACAGAGGCAGAGGGAGAGACAGACAGAGACAGAGACAGAGAGACAGAGAGGCAGAGAGAGAGCGGGAGACAGAGAGGGAGACGGGGCGGGGGGGGGGGGTGGGGGGGCAGGAGGTGATCTGTGTGTGCGCGTTTGTCACACACATCCTGCGCCCCTGGGTGGCACTGTGAGCTGGGATTAGGAAGAAACAATGGCACACGCTACCCAAGAACCCCCGCTGAATCCAAGCAACCTCAGCCTCCTTAAGATTCCACTCACCCCGTAGAGCTGCCGCTCTGATTTGCTTTCAGACGTTAATGCGCTGGGGAACCACTAATTTGATTCTACCTTCGGCACACCTGATCTGCACAGTAATTGCTTTCCCTGGCTCAAGCTATGGAGACCTCCGCAAGCTTCCAGACTCGCATTCCCTTCTGCTGTGAGACGTACGTAGAGTAAAAACCCGCAATGTTACACCCAGGTGGCAAATTAATCTCCAAAACTGCTGTCTGTCGTCAAGGCAGCCTCTCACCCCACTCTGCCTCCCAGGAGTGATCTGGTTTGGAGGAGACAATGCATCACAGTGGAGGGGAGATGGGCTAAGAATCCAGAAACCTGGGATACTGGTCCAGATCTGCCATGTGACCTTGTGACCTTGGGCAAGGCAGTATCTCGCTCTGGGCCTCAGTTTTCCCATCTGTAAAATGTGAGAGTTGAACCAGCAGCTCTGTTGGGACGAGGCGTGGCACAGGTGGGAGGAAGGTGGAATGTGAAGTCCCTCAGGCTCCAGTTCAAATCCCTGCTCTGCCATTTATTGTCTTAGCAACTCTGGGAAAGCTACTAAATGTTTCATAGCCTCAGATTCTTCTTGTGTAAGATGGAGGTGATAACAATACCTGACTGCCCTTCCCACATTCACCCTTCCCTTCCTGTCTGCTTTCTGTACTGCAGCCAACATGAGCTTTTTAGAACACAAATCTGATCACAGCATCTCCCTCCTTAAAAGCTTCCAAAGGCTCTCCAGTGTCCTTGGGAAAGACAGACTCCTTAATCTGGCAGATGCTTAGTCCAACCTCTAACCAGCTCCACTCACTTGGTTCTCCCATTCCAGCCACACTGGCTGCTTTCCTCCTTACCGAGCTCCCTTCTGCCACAGGCCCTTTGCGCATTCTGTTTGCATTCATGGAGTACTCTTCTACCTTTTCAACCAAATACACCATTCTTCAACCTCATTCAAGCCTCACTCTTCCTTGCTTCCTTTCCTCACTCCTGACTACATCCAGAGCCTCAGTAAAGACTCTTACAGCCTCATTCATCTCTCTTTTGTAGCTACTGCCACAGCTGTAAATTTACATCTGCATGATTGATTGTTTGATGACAAAACTAAGTCCACTACAGGCCTGCAATCTCCATGAGGGCAGAGACCATGTTGCTTAACATCTAACACAGTGCCTGTAGAAAAAGTCTTCACGAACATAATAAAATCCAACAATGCCAACATTTATTAAGCAATTTCTACATGCCAGGCACCTCCCCAAAGCTCTAAGAATTAGGTTTTATTATTTTTCTCATTTAACAAAAGAGAAGACTGAATAACAGAGAGGTTAGGTAACTTGCCCAATATCACACAGCTAGTGAATGGTCAAATCATGTAAGTCTGGTTACTGGCAAACTACTTAAAACCTTTCACTCAATAAATGAAGCAGGGGACGGGGACAGGTCTTTAAGCAAGGAGGCTGGTACTTCTTAAGCATTTAATAAGAATAATAATTGCTAACAGACTGAGTTTTTATGATACGTTCAATATTATTCTGAGGATTTTACATAAATTAACTCATGCTCCCAGTGACCCTCAGTGGTGGAGGGGGAGCACTACCATTATCCTCATTTAACAGATGAGGAAACTGAGACTCAGAAAGATTAACTGGCTTGCCCATGGTCACCCGGCTTATGGGTGGTAGAGACTTGGTCCACCTAATTCCAGAGTCTGGGAAAACTCAGTCTGTGATTCTCAGGGAGGACAGATTCCCCACCAAGCCTCAGATTTCTACATTCAGTTCTGGTAAGAAGGCCTGAGCTCCTTCTGGCACTGAGCCTACCCAGCTAGACAGGATATGGAAGGAGCTGTCCCCTGGAGGCCACAAAGCCACCCGCTGCTCCGGGGTCTCGGCTGAAGAGGCCACACAGCAACGTCATGGACAGCTGGGCAGTGACTCACGGGGCAGCCAGGGAAGAGGAAGCCAGCAGGGGCTAAAAAAGACGTATGACCACACATTATACAAAGGAACATCATCAACCATGACCACCAGCACCAGGGCAAGCCCCGCTTCCACTCCACACACTCCTCAAGCTGCCCTGGAGTCCATCTGGGATCCTCTCAGAGTCTCATTTGAACTGGATTTCACCACTGTGCCATAGCTGTTCAGAGCACAGGCTCTGGACCCCAAATTCCAACTCTACCCTTTAGTAGCTATGGCATCTCGGACTGGTCACTGAACCTGTCTGAGCCTCAGTTTCCTCCCCCAATAAAATGGGGATAAGAAACACCCACCTCACAATAACTGTGTGAAGATTAAATGAGCTAACGTGTGTGAAAGGCCCCATGCAGTACCTGGCTCAGCAACTGTTAGTTCCCCGAGCGGATGAAATGCAGGGGGTGGCAGAGGGGAGAAGACAGGCATGTAGTACAATTTGCCTGGAGCACCCACTCTTTTGGATTCATATTTTAACCATGCCTGAGAGCTTCACACCAATTCGTTGTTAATCCATATAGCATCCCACTTCCAGAACAGGATGATAATAACAAGAATAATAAAGATAAAGGATAACAGTTGTTAAGTATGTACCATGTACGAGACACTGGGGAAAACACGTTGCACCCACCATATTATTATTTTAATATTACTTTGATCTTCATAAACATTCCATAAGGCAGTCCAGAGCCAGACTGCCCCGGTTCAAATGTGACCCAAACACTTGCTAGCTGTGTCGCCTTAGTCAAATTCTTGAATTTACTTCCTAATTGACTTCCTAACCTGTGAAATGGGAACAATAATAATAATAGCACCTATTTCATATCATTGTGGTGAGGATTCAAATAGTTAATATATGATGGCGGAGATGTCTAGCACTCTACCAAAAATGATGCCCCTCTAACAGTACAGAATTGTGGCTGGGAGTGGCTGCCTTGCCAGAGACCATAATTCCCAGCCTCTGATATCTAGTTGAGGCCACATGACTCAATTCTGGTGTCTGGAATGTGGAAGCAATTAATATACCCACATCCCAGACTCTCCTACAAAAACATCCCCGTCCTCCACACTGGAAGCTCCTGGGAGTCACGTGTTCCAGAGGGCAGACCCTCCATCAGATTCCATGGAACACAGCGCCTCCCTCCCCTACCTTCAACGGGACTCAACAGGAATGAGAAAACAACTTTTATTGTGTTTAGCCACTAAGATGCTAGGGTTTATCTGATGCCACAGCTTGCATTACCCTGACTAATAAAGAAATTGACACCGTGAGTAGGCTTCTTACATATGTGGCATTGGCTTCGAAGTCAGATGGTGGGTTATGATGCTTGAGGCTGGAAAACTGGAGCACCATGTTATACAGCAATAAAAGGTTTGCTTAAACTGTCACCTATCACAACTTAGAAGGCAGAACTCATGTCTACTGAGCCTGTAAGTGCTAGAGGAAAAAGGTCTGAAAAATAATGGTAGGAGAGTTTGCTGCTCGTTCCTGGCTGAGTTTAGCAAGGTATTAGGGAAAGAGAGGATCTCAGGCATGAATTAGTCAGTTTGCAAGTAAAACTGGAAAGGAATAGTGTAGACATGAAGAAGACGATATTCCTAGATCCCAAACAATAAGAGTAAAGATTGAGCAGACTTCTAAGTGAAATAAATATCAGATGAAGTGTATAAGCTTCCCACGACATAAGCCTGATGGCCTCGAGGTAGCGGTCATTAAGTTGAGTGAGAAATTGAGGTATGGGGTTAAGAAAGCCAAGAAATAATCCAGGCTTGAGAATTAGGTCTAGGAAATAACTTTGACTGCTGGCACACTAGACGTCATAGATGAAAATCCTACTAAGGTGTTGTGGGAATTGTTCTGGCAAAATCTATAAGCTTGGATTTTAAAAACCTTTTACTGTTAAAGCATTAAAACAATCCTTGGGCCCCTTGAAGTTCAAGGGCAGGAACTAGGTTACACAAGATTTAGAGACTCAAGGAGGTCATATTCCCCAAGACCCATTTCAAGTGTGGCCGAGAGGAATAATGGACAAAGAAAATCCTGCCACAGGGCAGAGCCACGACCATGGAGGACAGTGAACCAGGAAACTGCTTCCAGAGAGCAGAATCAGGCCTTAAGCAAGGAACCTCACCCACTTCCAGGGCATGGTCACACAGTGTCTGCTTGGCAAGATTTCATAACTCCTAAGGGCCGGTGACTTCTGTGCGTCTTCCACTGTTGCCTTTTCCTAATGGGTTATCCTCCAATATGGTATATGGGCACAGAGGGGAAGATAATGAGTCTCTTTTAGCTCATGGGTCTCTGAACCATAAGAAGCCATATTCAATCCCATGGATAGGACAGGAATTCACCCAAAGATCTTGCACTTTAAGTTGGAAGCACTGATTGGCCAGAACATGAATATCCTCCCTCAGGGGAAGGGAAGCATGTTTTGTGTGTGAGAAGAAGGAGGCACATAGATATTTGGTGGCCAAGGGGGCCAGTGACACATCTGGCCAATGATATATGGGCATAGTGATGAAGGTTCCTTTCAGGCTTAGCCCATAACACCTTTCTTAAGATCCTCCATACTCTCCTTCTTTCTCTACCTACGGGCTGGATAAGTGTCCAAGGAAGGCCCTAAAGTCCACATATTGAAGGTAAAGCACTCTCTCCATCAGTCGTGGTACTTAAATGACCCTCCAGCACCCTCCCACCACACTCCTCCCACAATCAGACTTTAGTGAGTAAGAAAGGACCTTCTATTGTGTTAAGTTCCTAAGATTTGGGGGTTGCCTTCTATAATAGCTAATGTAACGACAACAATGATAACATATAGCACTCTTCGAACAGTGCCTGGCACATAATAAGCACTATACAAGTGTAGCTATTATTATTATAATACTCATTTTACAGACAGGGAAACTGCAAGTTATGGGTGTGTCTGACTCCAAAGTCAATTACTATTTTATATTTACCTCTCAGTAAATGATAATCAGACCCATTTTATAGGTAAGTTTGGTGTCTGGCTCAAGGTCACAAATAATAACAGACCCAGAATTAGAGGCCTTTCTTCTATTCAAAGGCCATTAGCCACCCCGCCCCTGACCCCAGATCTCCAGGTTGGTCCGCCATTGTTTATTTTGTTGTTATTTTTATGGTGTGTTTCAGGAAACATTCTACTTACAAATGCCCCAGCACTGAACTGGCAAATCTGAATAGAAAACCAAATAACCCTCCACTGACCTGAATTCCAAGTTTTAATTTACATTAAGCTAGTTAATTAAAAACATGCTCTGTGAGCACAGACACTGACATGGCTGGCTGCTGAGACAGCTTTTGCAGTTCTTTGTAAAAAGCTGGGTTTCTTCTGTGATGTTTTTGTCCAGCACAGCAATACTGTACCATGGAACAGTGCGACCAGCTCCGGGGATGTGGACGGGGTGATGGGCGGGGCTGGGGGGCAGGCAGCAAAACTGCTGAGTAAGCATTTAGTTTATGAGCAAAAGACCTGAACACCAACTTACCCACCAAACCAGTGCTGGTGAGGCGAGGGCTCATGTTAATTAAAATTTATAAAGTGATTGGGGATCCCAGCAATGAAAGAGACTATTCCAAATCACCTTATTATTGTTATCACCAGCCTGAATAATCTGTTTTTTAAGGAAGAGCCATTATTATCGAGTGCCTACTATGTGACAGTGGTTTTCACATATCTGATCTGATTTAATGTTTTTAATCACCCTATGTGGTAGGTTTGGGTTTTCTTCCTTTTTCATGTCTTTTTTTGTTTTGTAATCCTTACTGTGCAGAGGAGAAAAACAAATTCAGCAAAATTAAGTCACTTGCTAGAAAGTGGCAGAGCCGAAATTTGAGGCTAGATCTCTCTAAGTGTAAAGCCCTTCTCCCTTTCATCACACCACACTGCCTCTTGCAGTCTTCCCTTCAAATTCTTTCTGCATTTAAAACAAAATTTCATCCAAGGATGCCTATGGCTTTTTTATGTTTCCTTTTTTTACTGAAGTGTAATTTGCAATACAGCGAAACACACATATCTTAACGTTACAATGCAATGCATTTTGACAAATGCAAGTACCCCTGAACCCACACCCCTATAGATAGAAGAGACATTGCTATCACCCCATGTGTCCCATGTGATCCATTTCCTGATTCCTCGAGCCATAGCAGCAGCAAATTAGAAAGGCGGACAGGTGCAGAGATGGCAGTAAGAATGGGCAACCAAGGTAAAAAGACTTGAAAAGATGATTCAAGGAACTCAGAATTCAATAGTTTCTTTCAGGATATCATTGCACAATATTACACAATAGATTGCTCAACTCAACAGGCATCTAATAAGCTCCAACTGTGTACCAGGCCCTCTCAGACTTGACAGAGGATATAAAAACGTGAAATCCAGTGCTGCCCAGTTCAGTTTAATAGGAACATATGGTGTGTTAGAACAGAAGGACTGTCAGGCTATCAAGGGCCTTGGTCAACTGAGTAGGTAATGAAGGGCAGGGAGGATGGCCTGAAGGCAGGGAACTCATCTGTCACTAAAGAGAAAAACAGTTAAGTTGCCTGTGCCTCAGTTTCCTCCTCTGTATCATGGGGATAATAGCAATACTTTTTCAAGGGAATGTTGAAGAGTAAATGGGTCAATATATAGAGTAGTGTTGGATGCATGTTAGCTGTTATTAGCTTGTACGTCAGTACTTGAGCAGCCCCTAGATTTAGTAGCTGCTCAATAAATATTGATGAACAAATGAATTCACGAATGAATAAGTGAGGCTACTGAGTTAAAGGGGGAAAAAGGTTATGTAAAGCATGGGCTCCTTAATAAAGCTGGCATATCAGAAAGAATGTCATGCAAAGTAGTTGAAGAAATAGGTTTGATGTTTAATGTATGTTTCAGATACCTAAGAAATTAACTGTTCATTTCTTACTGCTTCCTGCCATTTTTAACAAGCCCAAGGAAAAGAGATGAAGAGATCACAATGAAATTACAGTATATCTCATACCAAGAGATGGCGAAGGGGCCCTGAAACCTAGGAGTTAAGCTCTGTGGTGTGGGAAATGCTGTGATGGCAGCAAACCCTAACCACCACACATTCACCCTGCCCCAAACCAGCTCTGCGGTCTTCTCCTTCCTCAAATTATACTTATTCCAAAAAGGATAAACACAAAATCTGTCTTTAAAAGATGTTAAAGATCATAAAAGTAAAACCAATTTGAAAAAATGCAGAGGCTACTAACAAAAACAGACAGAGCTACAAGAGGACCTGGGGGTGTATCACAGATCTAGGCCCTTATTTTATAGATGAGGAGACTGAGACCCAGAGAAGGAAAGTGAGTTATGACCCACAGTCATAACTTCAAGAGAACGGCCAAGGCAGAGTTGGACCAGGGTACCCAGCATCCCAAACTGGAGCCCAAAGGGGAATGCTCCTTCTTCCCAAAGGACACACAGGAGTGGGAGGAGATTCCAGCAGGTAAGGGTCTGGGGGGCCAGTAGATTGTAATGGGGAGGTAAGAACAGGGGTGGTGGGCGCATGCGGAGGGAAGAAAATTACGCCTCTCTGCACTTTTTATTGGGGTAGGGCTTCAAACAAAGAACTGTCCAGTCCAAAGCTCCTGGGTTTTGCAGGTGAATCCGACTCCTCCTCCGGAAGAAGCACACACAAAGACCAATGCCTTCTCCCAGGTGTTTCCATTTCATCAGGAGTTCACGGGTGGAGGTGGGCAGGCACGGGGAGCCTCACAGGCACCCTCCCTTTAGAGGTTTAGCCCTCTACTGGCAGCAGAGGGGGAAGGGCTCTGCCAAGGAGGCCAGAGGAGTCTTGGCGATCAAACGCAGAAGTCGCCATCCTGCCCCCACCACACGAGCACGCGCGCGCGCGCGCGCACACACACACACACACACACACACACACACACACACACACACACACACAAGCTTTGCTTCTTCCTTCCCCTCCCCCAACGATGACCAAAGCCAGGTGAGGGGATTGACAACTGGAGGTTCTGTTTCCGAAGGGCTTCTGCGGGAGCAGCTTGCTTCTGCGCACACTCACAGGCACACTTACATACACAGGCACGGACGCGCGCACACAGACTCTCACAAATACGCACACACTCCTATGCACACACTTGGCACCCACAAGAGGCCGGGCCGCGCCCGCCGCATCTCTGCTGCAGCCCCGGGGAAACGACAGGCAGCAACATGAATGAAATCTGCCCAGAAAGACTGCATTTCAGCTCCAACCACGCAACCTCCAGCCAAACCGCGGAATATGCAACAAAGTTTTATTTCGCTTTTGGAGTCTCCAGTTACGCTTCTACCATTTCCTGTGGAAAACTGAAGCTTTGAAGTGTCTAGCTCCGGCTTTCGCAGACACGCAGGACCGCCAGCTGGAGCTCTCCAAAACAAGAGCCCCGGGCCCCACCCCTCCGCCACCAGAACTGCAGGTTCAAACCCACCCAGCTCCGGCCTTCAAAACAAGGGGTGCGGGAAGGAATGACAGAACCTGCTGGAAACGACCTCTTAAACTGACAGTCCCTTCGGAGCCCCGCCCCACTCCCATCCTGACCGGGTCCCTTGTGGCGCTCCTTAAGCCAAGTGGTGACGCCTGCACCTCCTAGCCAACCGACAGAGGCAAGAGGTCGGAATCTGGGGGGTCTGCCCATTGCGCAGCAGCCACCAGCTGTGAGCTCTGGCCCTCAAAAACTGCCCCGGAAAAAACTCGGGACCTATAAGCCTTCCCGCTTATAGGTCCCACATCTCCCTGACTGTTTCTAGGCCGAGCGAGCTCTCAAACATTCTGCCTTTACGGCCGCAGGGCCCTGCCTTCCTGCGCTCACCGACGGTGTCCCCGAGAGCTCGGGGAAGTATGCTAACTGGGCGGCGAGGGCGGAATGCGCCTCCTCCTGAGTTCCAAGGAGCCAAACTCCTGCGCCCGGGTATGTGGCATCTTCAAGGTCAAAAATAAATTTAAATAAATAAAATGTTTAAAATGAAAAAAACAACAACAACGAAACACAGGGCTCTGGCAGAAATACGTACTAGGCGCAAATGATCGCACACCTGTGCCTCCAAAGCGATGCTGGGTTCTTCCCACCGCCTGCCTGAGGCAGCCGCTGTCCCGCCCCGAATCCGGGGCGGAACCGCGCCCTCTCGGACTTGGGACCCTACCAGCGGCGTATAGTACGCGGATCCCGAAAGCAGGAGGGACCAGGGATGTTTCTAGCCGCCTCCAGCTCGGCGGTTCCCTCGGAGGCTTAAGACAGCAGCGGGCAACCGGAAGGGCGCGGGAGGGGGCCGGGAGGCAAACTTACGACGAGAGTTGGCCCGGTTGGGTGGGAGGGGGCAGCACCCGCGCAGCCACTTACCGCTGGCGTTCTTCCCGCAGATGAGGTGCTGGTAGGGCTGCAGCAGCCCCCAGATCTCGGAGTCGTTGTTGACCGTGTGCTCCAGCGTCTCCACGGTGAACTTGGGCGCCTCGTGGAGCGCGTGGTGGTGGTGATGGTGGTGGTTGGCGGCGGCTGCCGGTGGGGCTGCGGCGGCGGCGGCGGCGGCAGCGGCGGCCGGCGGGGCGCAACAGCTGCTGCCCCCGCTGGCGCTGCTGGCTGCGCTGCAGGCGCCGCCGCTCGCCGCTCCCCCTCCCGGCGCCTCCCGCTCCTTATCCGCCACGGGGGCTGCTCCGGGGCCCGAGCCCTGACCCGGGCCGGAGCTGGAGCTGGAGCCCGGGCCCGGGCCGCTGCAGCTCCTGGGCAGCCCGGAGGCCACGACCCGCGCGTAGATGTCCCGGAAAAGGCTCTCCATGCAGGCCGTCAGGTAGATGGCTGCGTGCTCGTGGATGCGCAGCGCCACGCGGCTGTCCACCATCCAGCGGTACACGCGGCCCACGGAGAAGGTGAGGCCGCAGCGCGCCGATTTGCCGCGGCCCAGGCGGTCGCCACCGGCACTGCTCATGTTGTAGAGGGACAGCGCGGCCAGCGCGGCCGCCGTGCAGTGAGCCGCTAGGCCCCAGGACAGCACGATCTCCATGGCGCTCTGGATCTCGTACTTGGTGCACTTAGCGAAGCGCAGGCTCAGGCGCTGCGCCTCTTTGGCGATGCGTACCAGCGCCCGGCTCACCAGCGTCGACAGCTTGGCCAGCGCGTCTTTGGGTAGGCCGCCGGGGGGCACCGAGCCTGCCCGGGGATCCCGCGAGCGCAGTAGCAGCGCCTCCAGCTCCTGGAGGGTCCAGGGGACCTCGTCGAGGTCCGGCAGCAGCCGCGAGCAATGCTGGCCGGCGCAGTCCAGCCCCTCGGAGTCTTCCACCAGGGCAGTGTTGACAGTGTCAAAGCTGTTGTGCCGGCTGTGCATGGAGTCAGCTAGAGGCGGCCAGCAGCTCCCGCCATACGGGGACGCCGGGTGCGAGTCGGAACAGCACAGGGACAAGTTGGAGGAGCGCACCGAGTCCGCCGCGCCACCATAACCCGAGTCCAGCGTCAGATCCTCCAGCGTCCGAACCACGGGTTTCTTACCTCTCCTGGCCATCGCTGCGCCACTTCATGCTGCGGCCGCCGGGGAGCCGAGGGGAAGCAGCAGCGAGGAAAAGCGGGCGCCGGGGCGCAGGAAGAACCGAGTCCGCGCCGCCTCGGCTCACTTTTCCACCAGACGCTACTACCTACTGTTACTACTTTCGGATGCCTCCCCGAGCCGTCGCCGCTGCAATACGCAGGGCAGAGCAGAGAGTCATCTTCCAGAGCCCGGGCCGGAGATGGGACACGCTGAGGAGCGAGCCAGGCCGGGGGAGAAGCTCACGCCGGACTCGTCCCTTTCTTCCAAAATAAAATAAAACTGTCTGACCCGCTCCCCACCGGGCCGGGCTGGGCGCAGAAACCACTGGGCGCCGGCCTCGGTGTTCGTAGGACGGAAATCGACCCAGATGCCCGCGGCAGCACCTCTGCCGGCAGCTGGCTCTCGGCTCTCGGCTCCCCGGCTCCCGGTTCCCGGCCCGGGGTTCGCTCGGCGCTCGCCCGCCCGGCACTGAAGCGCAGCAACGACCGCGACAGCTGCAAACCCTACAAAACCCCGCAAGCCCCGGGCAGCCCGAGGGGGCGGGCTATGTAAAGCAGGGCCGGCGGAGAGCCAATGGGATTGGACGATGCTAATTACCTCTTTTTTTATTCCTCAGCTCCACGCAGCCCCGCCCCTCATACACGCCCCCGGCCCGTGACCGAGGCTCCGTGAAGTGGGGAGCCAGGGCCTGAGAATTGGGGGACCTGTGGGAGCGTAGAGACGCAGATGCTACCCCACCCCTCCTCTGCTGTCCCTGCCCTTGAGCCTTCGGCTTTGATACCAGAACAGGAGAATGGTAGGTTGGGCATGTGACCCACCCACCCACCCACCCACCGAGTTGTGCTCCACCCAGCGGTTCACAAAGTGTCTGCCTGGGGTCGCTTTCTGCCCCTGCGTTTCGGATTTCACTTTCCTTTTTCTTTCTCTAGTACACAAAGCATATTTCTTCTCCCTCTCCAGCCTCCCCCACCTTCGGGTCCCCAAACCAATTAATACGGTCCCCTTTCAGCCCCAGTTTGCCCCAGAGCGGAGGGAACTAAGGAACCAGGCAAGCAGAGGGATCAGGGAAGTGGACATCACTGGAAGGCTGAGTCTCTGGACGTTAGCCGTCTGCCACCAGCACTCATTAACTACGTTCCTTCAGTAGCAAGGAGGACGCTGAGCCCATCCTTCAAATGCCTGGGGGTACACTGGAGGGAAGGCTTATGTCCCACTTTGACGTTCTGGTGGGTAATGGTCCAGAGAGCTCAGCTTTAAAAAGGATAAATTTGCACAGAGGAGAGTTTTCTTTTTTGAATAAAGAATGGTATATGTGCATGACTTAGTTGCATTTATGTCCAGTGGCATTGTCTTATTTATTTGTCCCCATCCACCAGGGCAGAAACCATATCTTATTCACCTGGGGATCACCAGCTCCCACTGTCTCTGCCTGTAGGGGACTCTCCTCTGAGTTTCCAGCTTAGAAGTGCCATTCTACAAGAAGGTAGCCCATATCCTTCATGTTAAAAAACAAAATTCAACTGAGTAAATTTTAAAGCTCTTTATTGGCTTTATTCAACAATTCACGAATCTGGCAGTATCCAATCTAGCAGATAGAAGGGAGCTTGGAGGAGCTGTACAAAATGAAAGACTTTTCATAGACACAATGGAGAAGGAACAAGGAATTTATACTAGGTTAAAAAGCAGGCTGCTTATTGCAAGGTTACTTTCCTCTAGGAGATGGCAGGGGTCTATAAGGCAGATTACCTAACTACTGCTGATCAGGTGATTCCTGATTGACTAGTTTAAGATTCCATTTCTGGGAGAGCCAAAACTGTAATTAAGTGTCTCAGTTTGGTGAAGTGGAGCTTAGCATAAGTGACTCCATTTGGGGCCTGGTATCTTGTTAACACTCAATACTGTCCTGGGTGTTTCAGCTGCCTCCCCCACTTCTGAGGCTGTTGACTTCTGGCCCCTTGTAACACTAGGTTACTACAGTCTGCCTACTTGTTAGATTCCACACTGAACTAGGGGTTCCCCATGCATAGGCCTGACACAGAGTAGTCAGTCAGTAAATATCTGTCGTAAATGCATGAAAGGAAAGAAGGACATGATTTTGAACTGTTGGTTTGATGTTCAACAATGGATTTTGCCAGATAACCCAGGAGATTGTCTGATGTTTCTCATCTCTGTCAGCCCAAATCCACCATCACCCATCCCTTCACCCCAGTATACTACCATCACCCTGAAGCTATCATCCTAATGCATATGCTCATCACCTCTCTCTATTGACTATTATAATATTCTACCAACTGGTCTCCTCTCCTGCCTCTTCCTTCTCTAAACCATCCAGCCCGAGAATCTTCCAAAAGCCCAATTCTCATCTTGTCATTTGTCTTGAAAAAAATTCAAAGGTTCCCATTTGCCTTCCAAATAAATAAAGTTTATACTGATTAGTGGCCTTCAGGATCTCCACACTTTGTTCCCAGACTTTTTCCATAACATTCCAAACCTTTTAAAAGGGATTGTGATGGTTAATTTTATGTGTCCATTTGAATGGGCCACAGGTGCCCAGATTAAACATAGTTTCTGGGTATGTCTGTGAGGGTGTCTCCAGGTGGGATTAGGATTTGAATCAATGGACTCAGTAAATTGCCCTCCCAAATGTGGTTGAGCATCATCCAATCTGCAAGGGACTGAATAAAACAAAAGGTGGGGGCAGGAGGAATTCATCACTCCCCACCCCCCATCACGGACTGAACTGGGACATCTCATCTTCTCCAGCCCTCAGACTGGAATTTACATCACCTGCTCCCCTGGTTCTCAGGTCTTTGGACTTGGTCTGAATTATACCAGCAGCTTTCCTGGGCCTCCAGCTTGCAGATATCAGATCGTGAGACTTCTCATTCTCCATAATTATATGAACCAACTCCTCATAATAAGTCTTTTTCTATATGTATTTTTCATATACCATCGAATACAAGGATACACAGTCTTTAATGATCTGAACCCTGCTTCCCCCTCTAGGCTCTCCGTCATCACCCTAGCCTCCTGAACACATATTCACAGTCACATAAACACACAGATGCACTCCCACACAGATACCTGCACACACATGAACACACAGACACACAGACACACACACGCTTATGTTCTAGCCATACTGAAATCACTTGCTGGTTTTCCAAGTTAACATGTTGTCCCTTGCATCCGATAAGTCTTTGCAGATGTTCTTTCCTTTGCTCACTTTGCTCAAAGACCTTGTCTTCCTCTTCTGAACCTGGCAAACCTCATCCTCTAAGATTCAGCTCCAAGGTTACCACCACAGGGAAGTTTTCCCTGATGTTGCTTCCTGTCCACCCAGCCCAGACCTGGGAGGGTGTCTCCATCTGTGTTGTTTGGGATTTGTTCCCAGAGCCTTTTCTCTTCTCTGTGTGTTTCCCTGGTGATCTCGTCCACTTGTATGCCTTCAGTTCCCACCTATGTGCCGATGATGCTTGAGTGATGACCACTCAGAGTGTAAGCAGCAAGAGAACCCAAGAAAAGCTCATGCACAGGGAAGAAGAGAGACTGAAAGCAATGGGCTTAACATTGATTGATTTACTTTTTTGATGGCACCAGGTCAACTTGGGTTCCATTACTGCCTCTGCCAGTTTTCCAATCATGTGTATTCAATCGCTTTTATAGTCTCTTCCTTTGCCTTTGAAATGCACAAATAATCACACCCATCCTTTTGGGTTGCTGGGGGGTTAAATGAGATTTTTCTGTATATAGGATTTAGCACAGTGTTCCACACATGATAATAACCCTATACATGTCTGTTATTATCTCATACATTTTCCTATTTTCTGTAATAAACACATTTCTTATAGAGTCAGAAAAAAATGACAAATGTTACATATAAAATCCAAATGATCCTTCAGGGCTGGGCTGAAATGCCACCTTGTCTAGGAGGCTTTGCCGTATCTTAGCAGACATGCTGTTGCCTGTTGTGCTACAGATGTGCAGATGGCTCCTCTCCCCTTTCAGAAGTCACACTCCTTGAAAGGCAGGCCTTGCCCCCAACACAGTTCCAGTACTAATGAGCATGTCCCTTAGTTAGTTTTATGGATAAACCAAAGCATATGTCTGTTTAGTTTACTGAAATAGATCATTAATGATAATGCTAAGTGACTGAGGGCAAGTGAGCCCAAGCACTGAGAATAATAAACACACCAACCATGTGTTCAATATTAGCCCCATACTATGAGAAAATTTGGCATCTGCAAAAAAGTCTGAAGAAAATTCAAATCATCCCAAATTCCATCTTACAGAGATCAACATTAATGATTTGTGTTTCCTTCAAGTCTTTCTAATTTTTTCCCATCTTTTTCTTTTAACATACATATTTTAACAGAGTTGGAATTATTCTGTAAATCATTTTGCATTTCGACTTTTTCCTTAAGAAGTTTTCTCAAACTTGATACTATAATCATTTCCCCATGCTAGTAAATATTCATCCAAAACATTCTTTTTTGTCACTATGAAATATTCCAACATACATTTATACCTTAACTGGTGGGTTGATTCCCTATTTGGTTGTTAACTGGTGTAAGTAATGCTGGGATGAACCTCTTTGTACATAAATAACTCTCTTCTTCAAAACTAGAAGTTTTATCTATGTTATCCTTGGAGAAATGCAGATCAACAATAAACATATACTAAAGATTTTTTGAAAACAGAAATAAATTACTGGGGTTATTTTGCCTATCAGATTAGCAAAGATTTATAAAGTCAGTCGTGATGAATGTGTGTCACAATGGGACATAAATTGGGGCAATCTTTTGGGAGGGCAGTTTGTCAATATGTATCAAAATGTCAGTGTGCACTCCTTGGGATGTCCCAGAAGTCATATCTTCTGATATTATCTAAGGTGATCCTTGTAAATTTTTCAAAAGTATACACAATGTTATTTGTAATGCTGCTTTAACACAGGACTTTGGGAAACAACCTAAATGTCTTTCAATAAGGCCTGATGAAATGAATTATATTAATTCATACAAGGAAATATTTAGCAGTTGCAAAGAATAATGATGGTGATCTTTATTTCCATAGCATATTGGCGAGTGAAGAAGTTTTTAACAATAGGTTTTGGAATTGCACATATAATATGATCCCATTTATGTAAAATACTTTATGTAGAGCTAAATATGTATATAAATATGTAAACTTGCCTCAAAGGGTGGAAATAATAGCTATAACTAGTTTGTTGGATTTCTGGTGATTTTTTTTTTAAAGGAGCTTTATTGATTCTAGTTCTATCCCTGATGTTTTTTTCTTTTTCTTTTGTTTTCTTATGATCTTTTTTTAACTTTCTTCTTCATACTTCTGAACTTTTTACAATAGGGATCATTTTTACCAGAGCCGGAAAGCTATTTTCCAAAGAAAATTATATAATTTTCTGCCCATTATTCTGAAGCCTACCTGTCAATCAAAGTATTAATATAATCTTTCGTCCTTCAGCGTTCTAGAAACCAAGCAGCAAGCATAGCAACCAACCCGACAACCATAATGTGAGCCGGCCTCATTTAGCTAGGGTCACACGCGTCGAGAGCTTCGTCACGTGCTTTCTATGCGTCTACCGTGCAGGGGCAAACAGGGCCGCTTGGGTTTGAAGCCTGGCTTCACTACTTCCTAGCTATGTAATCCTGAGCAAGTTTCTTAGCCTCTCTGTGCCTCTCCATGCCTCCGTTCTTCATCTTTAATTGGGGATAATAACAATACCTTGACCGGTTGGCTGTGAGGACTAAATGAGATCATTAGAACAGTGTCTGGCCAGCACTGTAAATGCTCAACTAGGGTTGGTTACTTCTATTAAGGGTCAGGCACAGTGCTGCTTGTTGGGGGCAATGGGGACTCAGCTTTCCTTCTGGGTCCTGCCCTTGTTGAGCTTTTAGTTGAAAGACAGATGTTAATAAAAGCTGCAAGTGCAATGAGTTTCAGGAAAGAGGAAGTTCAAGAATTACACACACAAATTAAACAGATTGTGTATGTTTCACTGCACCATTTCTGAGCAAGCCCCTGGCAAATACCAGCTGTTTCCTGGATGTACAGTCAGTGTGTATAAAGCTCTGCAATGAGCCCTTTGCCATGTGAGTGTCTTTGTGAGTGGAAGACTCTATCACTAGGTAGAAGACTACTGATGAGTCCAACCCAATTTCAATCTGCTCCACATCAGAAAGGGACATATGTGCCTACTTCTTCTGAACTTTGTCCTGAAAGAAAGAATTACAGAGTCAACATAATGGCTTGCTCATTTGCAGAGCAGATAGGTCACACAATTCAAGGAGCTATAAAGAGGTAACTTTTAAGCAAGGGGTAGAGTTGCACCTCTTAATACAAGGCAGCTCTGAGAGCAGATCCCAGTGCAAGCATGACCCTCATGGCAGTGAGTCTTCATGTCTTAGGGTCATACATCCTTTGATAAACGGGTAGAGCTGCATGCGTGTGCATAAACATTATTTGTATTCCACTGGTATACAATATCTGGGGTTCACTGACCCCCAAGATTACACCTGTAATTGTCCTAATTGTCAATTAATATGATAATCATTATAAACTCTAACCCTTATTGAGAATGTACTTTGTGCCAGACAACTGTTCTATGCACCGTTCAGGTACCTTCCCCACAGAATCCCCACTTTATAGATGAGAAAGTTGAGGTGCAAGGAAGCTGAGCAACTTACCCAAAGTCAAAGAGCTACGAAATGTGGACATAGAATTTTAACCCAGACATTCCAACTCCATTCCATTTCCTGAATCAGTACCACGGGGCTGTGATAGGGGACATTTTGTATGCCAAGGGAGTTCTGAGGAGGGGATCCTAACCCACAGTGGATGAGTCAGAGATGGATTTCTGGAAGAAGTGACACAGATGGTCAGACTTTAAGAACGAGTAGGAACTTACCCACTATGGGAAATATTCCCAAAAAGCAGAAATGGCACATACAAGGGTCCCAGGGCAAAAGAGAACTCAGTCGTTTGGAGGAACTGGCAGAAGGTCAGTGTTGTTGAGCTCAGAGGCAGAAAAAGGGATTTGTAAAATGAGACGGAGAAGGAAGGCACAGGCCAGCGTAAAGTCCCAGAGGGTATTTTACAGAGTTTGGACTTAATCCTGAACCAATTTCAGACCACGGTTGGCCAATATGCCCTGCCTCCCTGAAATCCCAAAATCAGTAGACCTACAAGATTAACTATGAGAAGGAAGGCAGGGCCACAATCATTCAGAACCAATTCGCCTTACGCCCATAAGAGCCCAGAGATTTTAGGTAAAGCTGTAAATGGCCTTACCCAAGCCAAAGGTTTTCCCTTTTCTCAGCTCCATAGACCCCTTGCCCTTCTTCCTTAGGAGCCAGGTGATACTGTAGGGTCCTGTGTGCAAAGCCCAGTGGCAGCCCTATCTGTGATGGCTCTTGACTTCCAGCTGCAAAACTGGGAAATATAATGCTTACCTCAAACTGTTAGGAGAGTTCATTAACATAAGGTACGTAATATGCCTGGCTTGTCTGTTTGAGAGCAACTGGTCACTCATCACTGAGAAGAGGAAAAGAAAATACACAAACAATCCTGTATCAGTCTGGATATACTAGGTTATGCTTCAGTAACAAACAGTCCCCAAATCTCAGCAGGCTAAAACAGCAAATGTTTCTTTCTTGCTCAGGCTCCAATGTGCAATGTGGGTCGATAGGGTTGGCTACACTACTTACAGTGTTCACTTAGGGACCCAGGCTGCTGGAAGCACCATCTCAACACATGCTTCCAAAATTGATGAGGCAGGAAAAGGGGTGAGGACATAAGAGTAACACTCTTGACTTTCAAAGTTTTCACCTGGAAGTTACACACACATCACTTCCGCCCATGTTTCATTGACTAACACCATTCATATGACTGCATCTAATTGCAAAACAACTTGAAAGCATAATCTCACATGTACCCAGAAAGGAAACTGGAATATTTGTGAACAATCATAATGGCTACCACAAATGCAGCTTTTGCTCTACGAGGAGTGTTATTCCATAGGAGGACAGTTTAATTGACAGACTCTGGAGGAGATGCTGATCTTTCCAAGTTCATTATTTGCAAGCAATCTGGTCTGTTAAAATCTGAGAATGTTGGTGACAAGCCCTTAGAGAGCAGTAAGAAAATAGGAAATTGCTTCTCGAGTTTCTGGACCCTCTGATGTCAGTGTTAAATGAGATGGCAAATGAAAACTGCTCCAGAACACTTTCTACCACCCAACCCACTGGGCTCTCAAGGCTTAGCCAAAACTTGACTTCCCTGGGGGGGCCTTAGCTGACCACCAGTACCCCTAGGCTAGGTCAAGTTCCCCTATTATCAGCTCTCATAGCACATTTACTTCTCCTTCAGAGCGTGTGCCCTAATTTTAATTATATATTCACCTTACTATTTGCTTAATGTCTTTCATTGCAACTAGACTATATGATCCAGAGGGTGTGGACCTATTTGTCTTGCTCACTTCTGTAAACCACATTACCTATTACATAGTGGGTACTCAAGAAATGCTTATTGGATTGGATGGATAGGTGTCTTAGCACAGAATCTGCCCCCCAAATGATATTACTGTTATTTTTATTTTCTACCTGAAAGTCTCCATCTCCTAACCAAATTATCTGATGGGGGATCTCCAGGCAGTGACTAGAAAAAATGAGCCAGCCCCTTCTCCCCAGTGGCTTATTGGTGCATTAAAGTCCTCTACTAAAATGTAAACTCCTCAAGGAAAGGATCATTGCTATATCCCCAGCAGCTAGGAAAGTGCCTAGTACTTGCTAGGCACTCAATACATGTTTGTTGATTGGATGAATCAATGAATGGGTGGAAACTACACCATAATCCAAGCTAAGCACCTGGAAGAAGGAATTAGAACTCATTTCTTTCATGTCTTCTCTTTTCAGATCCCACACAAGTGAGCCAATGAGGATTACTGTTGGGATCCTTACTGTTGGGATCCAAGGCCAGGTATCAATCAAATATTTCTTGAGTAATTCTATCTTTCTCCTTGTAGAATTATAAAAATGGAGAGATACAGTACCTGTCCATTAGGAAATTCTGCTCTGGGTGGGGAGTCTAGCCAGGAAACAGAAATACTCTAGGTGTTTCAATCTGAAGGAATCTAATGCAAGGAATCAGTTCCAGAGAGGATGGGAGAGCTGAGGAGCTAAATGGGACAGGAAGGAGACAAGGGGGAAAGTAGCATCAGCAAGAAGCTTCTGCCATGCTCAGGGCTGGAAGGACAGAGAGAAGATGGTGTTACCAGAGCCCAGAAGCCAAGCCGTCTGTTAGGATCTAGAGCTACAGTGGAGACCAAGCAGGAGAGCTAGCTCCATGTTGGGAGGGGCTGCCCAGCAGGATCTGGGCTCATGGATGAGACACAGCTGCTGCCAGGAACACGACCTGTAGCAGACAGAGAGGAACAGAAAAGCCCCGGGCTCACCCCTCCTTCTGCCCCACATCTTCTGCCAGTGTCTCCCGCTGGCCAAACCCACCAAGAAGTTGGAGGGTGAGGGAGTCCGGGAAAGGTAGTTCCTGTGATACAAACTAGATGGATATGAGCACAAACAAGCAAAGGACCAACTCAGGAAGATAAGATGATATTTCAAGACATGTATCTATTATGGCATGTCCCCGAGTAATACTGCAAACTTTCAGAGGAGGAAGCTTCGATTCTGTCCCCTCTTCATTCCCACTGTTCTTACTCTGGTAGAATTGTTCATCACCTCCTATTGGGATGGTTCCCAAAAGCCCCTTGCTTGGTCTCCCCAGTGACAGTCTCACTTTCCCATCTGGACTACTCTGCTGCCTGGGTCATTTT
Organism: Stenella coeruleoalba; assembly: GCF_951394435.1. Taxonomy (NCBI): domain Eukaryota; kingdom Metazoa; phylum Chordata; class Mammalia; order Artiodactyla; family Delphinidae; genus Stenella; species Stenella coeruleoalba. The sequence goes on from NC_137157.1 coordinate 15,261,542, forward strand.
TCATAAGCACTTCCCCTCACCATCAGAAGGGAGGAATGCTGGTCCCTGTCCAGTCTTATAAGTTGCCATCTTCCCTGGTTAACTGCCCCTACACTCCCTACAAACTGATTCTGGTTTTCTTAAATACAGTGTCTTTACTCATGCTGTTCCCCCTATTGTACTCCTATGGATTCTTCAAAGCCCATCCCAAATGGTACCACTGTAGTAAGTACTACACTCCTCCTGTCCTCCTGCCCGATAGAACTAGCCTCTCCCTTTGCTTTTGCTTCTTTAAAACATTGACTATGTATCTCCATTACAGCCCTTAGCAATAATTATTAGCCATAATCAATATCACGGTCAGCAGCTACAGCAGCCTCCTGCTCCTTGTGCAATAGCGTGGTAGTTAAGAGTGTGGACTTGAGCGAAATAAGCCAGACACAGAGAGACAAATACTGTACGATATCACTTATATGTGGAATCTAAACAATACAACAAACTAGTGAATAAAACAGAAAAGAAGCAGACTCACAGATATAGAAAACAAACTAGTGGTTACCAGTGGGGAAAGGGAAGGGGAGAGGGGCAAGATAGGGGTAGGGGGAACAAAAGGGTTGTTATGGGATTATATGAAATCATGTGTGTGAAACTTTTGAAAATTGTAAAGCACTATAAAATTTAAAGAATCGTTCATTCAATTAAAAAAAAGAGAGTGTGGACTTGAGGTCATAAAGACCCACGTTTGAGTACAAGTGGCTGGCCATGTGATTTTAGTAAGTTTTTATTTTTTATTTTTATTTTTTTTTGGCCATGCGGCACAGCTTGCAGGATCTTAGTTCCCCAATCAGGGATTGAACCCGGCCCACAGCAGTGAAAGCACCAAGTCTTAACCACTGGACCGCCAGGGAATCCCCTTTAGTAAGATTTTAATCTCTGAATTTCTATCTGTTAATCTTTTATGTAGGGAAAATCATAATGTCTCAGAACTTCATAGGGTTTTAGCTACGTGAGACAACGCACACTTAACACAGTGTCTGGCATGTGGGAAGGCTCCAATAAATACCAGCTAATCCTAATCTTTCAACAAAAAAATTGAGATCATATTGCATATACTGTTTTGTAAACTACATTTTTCCTTAAAATATATCATTTCTTCCTGTCCTTAAATGTTTTCGTACATTTTTCCAACTTTTTATTTTGAAAAATTTCAAACAGACAGAAATGTTGATAGATAAAATAAACATCCTATCTACCCTTCATCCAGATTCACCATTGCTTTCTCTCTCTGTGAGATATTTATGGATATATATATGATGTGTGTGTGTGTGTGTGTGTGTGTGTGTGTGTATGGTTTGTTATGTTCTTTTTTTCCTGAACCATTTGAAAGTAAGCTGTAAACATCATGGCATTTCAGCATGTATCCTACATTTTCCTACAAAGAGCTGTAGGACCATTATCACACTCAAGAAATGGCACTGATAAAATAACATCATCTAAGTCATATTTCAATTATTCCCCAAATGCCCTTTTAGTGGGTCTTTATGTCATTTGATGACTACGTAGAATTCTACCTAATGGATGTCCAGTAATTTGTTCAATGAATCTATTGTTAGACCTTTAAGTTCTTTCCAGCATTGCACGATTATATCCAGATCAGAAGAAAAGTCTTTACAGCAGCTTTTTCTTTATATATTTGACCTCTCATTTCCTTGGGGAAAATGCCTACCATGGAGTTTGGCACAAGGCAATGTAGCATTCTAAGAGCTTAATGCACAGTGCCAAATTGCCCTCCAAGAAGATTGTACCAATTTATACCCCCCAGCAGTGTACAAGAGTGCCTGTCTCACTCCTTTGATACCACTGGCTATTATCATTTTTGTATTTATCAATTTAATACGAGAAATAATAACTAGGATTTATATACCACTCCTGGTGTGCCAGGCACTATTACAATTGTATGATATCAATGAGGAGACTGAGGCAGCAACCCAGGCAGCCTGAATCCAAAGACTGTGCCACTATTTGCCTTATGCTCTTACCTGTCAATATAGAGTCTAACATTTACTTAATCACCCCAGAAGATGAATTTTTTCACTTGTTTGTCTTTTATATCTTTGCCCATAAGAATTCCCTGTTTATGTCATTTCTCTTTTTGGAGTGGGGAGGGAGCATCCTAAGATGTTTGTCTTTTTCCTAATGACTTTTAGGAACCACTTACAGAATAAAAATACTCTCTCTGTCATATACACTGCAGGTAATGCTCCATGGCTTGCCATTTGTATTTATTCATTTGTTTGTTTAGCATAAGATTTTAATTTTCTCACTGTTAAAACTGTCAATTCTTTTTTTTTTTTTTTTTTTTTTTGCGGTACGCGGGCCTCTCACTGCTGTGGCCTCTCCCGTTGCCGAGCACAGGCTCCGGACGCGCAGGCTCAGCGGCCATGGCTCACGGGCCCAACTGCTCTGCAGCATGTGGGATCTTCCCGGACCAGGGCACGAACCCGTGTCCCCTGCATCGGCAGGCAGACTCTCAACCACTGCGCCACCAGGGAAGCCCAAAACTGTCAATTCTTTCATTTAATGTTGGTAAGTTAGAAAAGTCTGCCTTCCTCCCAAGAGGATAAATATTATCCTATCTTACATCTTCACATTTTACTTTTAAATCTTCAACCCAACCCATTTCTCTGTGTCTTTGCCAACACCGGCATTGCCTCATGCCTACCAGGGATAGAAATGGGACACAGTTTGCTGAGGGGTTGGTCCCGGGACATCTCTTACTTCATTAAATCTGGAAATATCACGTGCAATCCCAAGGAGCGGTGCACCAAAGACAAAATAGGATTGCCATTTCAATCTGTTTCATAAATGAGGTACCTTTTTTCTCTCCTGCTTTTCACCTAAAATATGAAACACTTGACACATGTTTGACAATTAAGACAAAAGCTCTGCTTCCACAGGCTTCTCTGAAGCAGGCTATTGTGTGGAGAGCGGTGGTCATTGAGGGGAAAGCATGCCAAGAATTCATTTCAATTTGAAAGAACTTTTCAGGGCTTTATTTGTTCCAAGAGTTCCTCAAACATTTTAAATACAGTCCGATGAAGTGTTTCAGGCACTGTTTCAATACCGATTATGTCTTCTCTCCTTGAGCACAATGCTTTGCTTCAATACACATTACAGTTTTCAGCAAAGCTTTGATTTTAACATTAACCAATCCCATTCTTTCTCTCCTTGGCTCTTTGTCCAAATATTGTGGCTGAAACCATTACTCACAAAACGAAACAATTAGTGCATTTCCAAATACACTTCAGGAGAAATACAGCAGCCCCATCGCCCAAGTAACTATTCGGTGCCTGCAGTAGATAATCGGTCAATGTTTGCTTAAGTAAATTAGTGAAAATGTGCATGGGGTCCAGGAAAAGAAGAATAGCTATTAAGTCTATAATGAACAAAGGGTGGCATACTCTGAAATTTTTGCAGGGGAGCTTAAACCTTTAAAATTACAACTTTAATTCATTTACTCATTTAGCTAATAAGAGAATTTTCCAGTGTGTATTCCATAAAACATTAGCCCTATGAAATGCAGAGCAAAAAAAAAAGGAGTTTAAAAGTAAGAGACCCATCCTCCCCCTCTTAGAGACTGATGGTGTACACTTGCATATTAAAGGCTCTGTCTATTCCCGCAGCATAGAAACACATTTAAATTAATTTAAACTCCATAAGGGCATAAGTCAGGTCTGTTGTGCCCATTAATGTGTCACAAGAGCTTCACATACTGCTGTTAGATATTTATTGAATTCTTTATCTGTTGCTGATAAAGAATTACCCCCAAAACTTAGTGGTTTAAAACAACAAACAGTTATTAGCTCACAGTTGTGCATCAGGAACCCAGGCACAGTTTAGATGGGTCCTTAGCTCAGGGTCTCCCAGGCTGCAATCAATGTGTTGGCTGGGCTGCAGTCATCTCAACCCTCGTTTGGGGAGGACCCACTTTCAAGATTAGTTACAGCTGTTGAAAGCCTGCAGGTCCTAACTGGCTATTGGCTGGAGGCTTCAGTTTTTTGCATGTGGGCAGCTCACAACATGACAGCTGGCTGCTCTCTGAGCAAAAGATCAAGATACCCAGGACAGAAGCCACAGTCTTTTTATAACCTAACATCAGAATTGACATCCACCACTTCAGTCATATTCTGTTTGTTAGATGTGTCAATAAATCCAAACTACACCCCAGGGGAGAGGCTTACACAGGGTGTAATTATTGGTAGATGGGGGTCACTGACCAGCTTAGAGGCTGCCTACCACAAAGAATGACTGAAAGAACCCAGCATTTTCCACACTTATTTGACCTCCTAACTTTTTTCCAGTAATAGCTTTTAACTTAGAAAAACACTTCAGGAAACATGCAAAACTAATATGTATTGAGTGCTAGGTCCTAAGGCATAAGAATATATAAGACGATTCATTTTTAAATTTATTCCTTTTAAAAATATATGTTTTGAGTATGTAGCACTGCCTCCTTGAAGAGCTCAGATTTAGCTCATATTTGAGGAGTCCCTCTGAGAATGCATCATCCTAGAAGAAGCAGGCTTAATTGATCAGCAGTACAGATTCCAACCCAAAAAGATGGGGAAGGATTCTGTCATGTTGTAGCCTTCTGACTGACTAGCATGTGCCCTCCCTCATGTGCCTTCTTGATGGAGCACTGAACATGACCTTACCTTGGCTGGTGGGATGCTCCCACCAGGATTTTGAATTCTAAATGAGTCACATAAAGTGCAGAGCTAGTGAGCAAGTGTTCATGGTAGAAGTGGTATTGGAACTGTCAGAGTCATCAAAGCTGATGACAAATATAAAAATTCTCAATCTGGGTGCTTAGTAGAATTGTATTTTCTCATCCTGTAAAACATTAGGCCTCCCTTGCTTTGGTCAGTTAGATGTGAGGGAAAGTAGCATGTGCTACATCAGAAAGAAGCTTTAAGAGCTGTTAGGTTGGCTAGCTGCAATTGGCTTCATGACTTTCTCTTTTCCAGTTTCTGAGATCATGGAAGCGTGAGGCGTCCAGTTTCTGAGATCATGGAAGCGTGAGGCGTCCGCTGGCCTGGGCCCATGATTGTAGACATATAATGGGAGTGAGAAATGAACCTCTGTCATCTAAGTCATTGAGATGTTGGGGCTGTTTGTCACTGCAGCATAATCTCACTGATACAGTAGTCCAGCAGTGAACATCAGCATTCAGTGTCCAGCAAATGGTAGATTGAGTGTCCAGCAGTGGTGCTGCCAGTGGTGGTAGCTTAACCAGCCATGATATTGGCTGTATTTTTTCTACCTACACTCGCTTCCTTCCTGCTTCCTTCCTGCAAGCTATATCCTTCCAATAAATCCCTTTCCTGCATAAATCACTCAGGACAGGTTTCCATGGCTTGCAGCCCCAAACCATGCCTAATACTAGTTAGTTCTGTTTCATGCAATAGGAGTCTATTGAGCCCAGAGTGCCTATCATTGTCTTAACTTCAGGCAAGTTTAAAATTGGAACTCAGTAATGAATAAGACACACCTCATCTCAAGTAACCTACAATCTCTTTAAACAAATAATATGCATACAAGTTGAGAATTAAATGAAACTAATTAAGAAATTTAAAATAAGTCATGTGACCCTGAAGGCACATGGGTGGGTTCTTTACCTAGAAATGTGCAGAAGAAACACACAGATAAAAAAGAGATAGGGGGCTTCCCTGGTGGCGCAGTGGTTGAGAGTCCGCCTGCCGATGCAGGGGACACAGGTTCGTGCCCCGGTCCGGGAAGATCCCACATGCCGCGGAGCGGCTGGGCCCGTGAGCCATGGCCGCTGAGCCTGCGCGTCTGGAGCCTGTGCTCTGCAATGGGAGAGGCCACAACAGTGAAAGGCCCGCGTACCGAAGAAAAAAAAAAAAAAGAGATACGGCATGTATATTTTAATCTCTTCGTACTGCACTTTACTTGCCAAAATTTGTCTTTTGATTTGAGCAATATTTTCTTGACACAGGAAATATGATTATTACAACAGTACCTGGCGCACAGGAAGCAGTGAGTATATATTTGTTGAATGATTCACTGAATGAATGTGATCAGGGGCACATAAGCTTTAGATTCAGTGACTTAGGGTTTGAGTCTTGCCTCTAACATTTATTAGCTGTGTGCTGCTGTACACGTTCCTTATGGTTACTGAGCCTTGGAACAGAGACACCTCACCACAAAGATGGAGATGCTATTATTGGTTTCCCAGGATGGTTGGCAGAATTGAATATATGTGACGGCATATAGGAAACATGCAATAAATGAAATATAGGCATTTAGACACCCACATATATGTACCTATGTGTGTGTATACACTCCTCAGGGTGTATACACATTTCACTTCATTTATTAACTCATGTAGAAATAGTTCTTGAGCATCTACCTCATGGGACACACACTGCTGAGGACATGCTTACTGGCGAGCGTGACATAAAGCTCACAAGAAGTAGGATGACAAGGGACGTTCAGCAAGCTAGGAGACTACACTACAGGGAAAGTTTGGGCTGAACTCTTATAAAATCAGCAATCAGAACTTCCAAAGTCCTGGAAGTTCTCCCAAGTCCCACCCTCTATACTTCTCCCAGCTGAGAAAAAAAAATCAAAAGGCAGATGAGACAAATGCTATAAGTCACCTCTCCAATATCCATTTCTCTTTTCTCCTTACTCCTAGAAACTTGATATGTTCTTTAGGATTGTCATGTGTCCTGCTGTAAGACCACATTTCCTAACCTCTCCTGCAGCTGAGGGTGGCTGTGGGACTTGGTTCTGGCCTAAGAGATGTCAGCAGGAGCGTGCTAGGCATTTCTGGGAAGGATTTCTTTCCTGATGTAAGTGTCACCTCCTCCTCCCTGTCACCTCCTACTTTAACCAGCCTGGAGCATGAAGGGGAGGCCTGAGTGGAGTGAACATCCTGTGTTCAAGAGGACACCATAGGGAAAAGAAAGCCACCCACCAAAGATGGCAGGGAGGGGAGGTGGAGGAGGGGCCAAGGGGTCCTGATGGCGAAGCCGCCCTACGACCTGAATAAGCCACTATATTAAAGATATATATTGGAACATTACTCAGCCATAAAAAAGAATGAAATAATGCCATTTGCAGCGACATGGATGGACCTAGAGATTGTCATACTGAGTGAAGTAAGTCAGACAGAGCAAGACAAATGTCATATGATATCACTGAATAAGCCACTATTGTTTGGGTCTTCTGTTGGGCAGCAGAATTATGAGCCTTTGATGTTATGTTTATCCATCTGACAAACATTTAATGAGTGCCTCCTATGTGCCAGGCACTATTCTAAGCCCTGGGGATAGAGCAGAGCAAAAAAGACAAAAATACTTGTCTTCAAGGAGCTTACTTTTGGGGTCAAGGGTATAAACAAGACAAGCAGTGAAATATGTTATTACGTTAGTGCGCAGCTCTAAGGAGGAAAGTAAACCATGAAAGGAGGATGGAGGCTGTTGGGAGAGGGAGGGTTGCAATTTAAATGGGGTGACCGGGAAAGTCTTTGGTGAGGCGACTCATTGAATCAAGACCTGCAGGCAGTTAGGGAGCAAGTCATGAGGATACTGAGGGGAAGGATATCCCCAGAGATGTGGACCAGCCTTTCAAGGCTGAGGTGGAAAGATGTGTCCTAAGTTAGGGGACCAGCATAGACCCGAGTGCGTGGATGGAGCAAAGTGAGCAGGGTAGGAGGACAGGGGTCTGAGAGGTGACCGTGGGGAGTATGGATGAGGCAATCGTATAGGGCAGGGGTTGGCAAGCCTTTGCTGTAAAGGGCCGTTTGATTTTAGTCTTTGCAGCCCACATGGTCTTTGCTGCAACAGCTCAACTCTACAAGAAAGCAGCCGTAGACACTAAGTAAACAAATGGGCATGGCCACGTTCCCAAACTTTATTTACGAAAGCAGGCAGCAGGCAGCTGGATTTGGCTGGAGGGTCATAGTTTGCTGATCTAATGCAGGGCCTTGTAGATCAGTATAAGGACCTTGGCTTTTACTAGAAGTAACTGGTTAGCGATTGGTAGGAGCATAGGAGTGACATGATCTGAATTGCATCTTACCAGGATCGCTCTGGGTGTTGAGTAGAGAATAGAAAATAGAGAGTGGGGGGTAAGAGTGAAAGCCTGGAGACCAGTTAGGAGACAACTGCAATAATCCAGGTTTGTGCCACATAAAATGTTTCCTTGCTTTCCAAATTATCGACAAGAGTATGACAACATTACTCAAATGATTTATTCAACCCACCACACCTCATGCACAATTAATGATACCCACCTCCCCTCCAAAGGGGAGGACCCCAAGTGCTTTGCAACCTGACTTGTCAAGCAGAATATGAAGAAGTCCTTATCTAATTGAAAGAGTGGGGGAGATTTTAAATAGGCAACATGCAATCAGCCAAATTAGAATAGACACAGGACAACAAGGCTCACACCCCCTACAAAAATCAAAAACAAAAGCAGCCCAGCCCCAGACGCAGGTGATCTGCAGAGAAGACCTGGGACCAAGGCTTTTTGTTGACTTCATGATAGAAGGGGTGCATAACAAATATTGAGATTTGGATAGCCAAAAAGAAGAGATATTTTCCCCCTTCTACTGCACATATTAAGCTGGCCCTGGGGTCAGGAAAGTCTCCTGATAATTGGCAGTCATATCTGATTGGGTCTGGCTGAGGCAGATGTACTCAATGGCCATCTATTGGTACCAGAGATTTGTTGAGTGGTGGAGTCGGGGGAAGAGGTTGGCAGACACTCTTTTTTTTTTTTTTTTAAATTCAAGTCTAGTTGATTTACAATGTTGTGGCAATCTCTGCTGTACAGCAAAGTGATTCAGTTATACACGTATAGACATTCTTTTTTTAATATTCTTTTCCATTATGATTTATCCCAGGAGATCGGATACACTTCTCTGTGCTATACAGTAGCACCTTGTTGTTTATCCATTCTAAATGTACTAATTTGCACCTACCAACCCCAAACTCCCAGTCCATCCCTCTCCTGACCCCCTCCCCCTTGGCAACCACAAGTCTGATCTCTCTGGGCAGACACTCTTGTTGCCTCCCCATCACCTCTCCTCTCTTCCTTCCACTAAGGGGAATCCTCACCTTTATCCTCTCTGCTCTGAATGGCCAAGTCCCTGTGCAGACCGGGCCCTTCTCTGCCCCAGGGATGACTCTTTATTGGTCTTTGACAGCTGTGGGTTCTTGTTCTCCTTGGTAACTGTGGTGGCCATGAGAATGCATCTCTTAGATCCTCTAATGCAGGGAGCATAACTGGATATCGGCCCACCTGCTGTGCTTGAAAAGCCGTCATTGATTTGGTCATGACTCATGCTTCCCATGGGCTGCTCCCAGCCAATGACAGTATGTGGCAGGGATATTAAGGCAGGCTTGTTCCTGGGAGACACAGGACTCTCCAGCAGGTCACTTCACCTTGAGTGCTCCCCAAAGGTTTTGCCAAACTTTCCTTAGGCTGCGCTGCAGGGTAAGATGCTTTCACCCAACCTTCCTTGCTTCTCTCCCCTCTTCACTCAGGGTCAGACCTACATTTCTATCTGATGGCTCTCCCAGACTCCAGCTCCCTCCCCATTTTCTTTCACAGGCATTTCCCCTAATAAATTTCTAGCTTGTTTAATCCTGTCTCAGCATGTGCTTCTTAGAGAACCTGAACCAACACACCAAGTAACAATTAAAGTGTAGGCATGTGATACAATTTTGGCCAATGCAATGCAAAGCGAAGTTGGGTGGGAGGAGCAGCTTCCAGGAAGCTTGTCTTTGTTCTTAGAAAAGGGATTCAGGGTAGGACAATTTTTTTTCTGTCTTAGCACTAGGGATAGGTCCAGATTTTGTGGAGCATAAAGCTTACATAATTTGAAACACCTTCTTTATGTAAAAGAATACATATACTTTTTATTTTTGAAAATTTCACAAAAGCATATGGTCATTTGAGTACATTGCTAAGCCTTGAAGGGTCCTATGAAAGTGAGGGACACTGAAGCTTAAGTTTCATTAGCTTCATGGCAATCTGCCTCTGCTCTTGATGTTGCCATCAACATGTGATGACTGGAGCTAGGGCAGCTATCCTGGGACCATGAGGGGAGCCAGCCCAAGAGAATGAGCCAACACAACGGAAGGAACACATGCTTGTTGATGTTTCTGAGCTACCTGAGTTTCCAACTCTGGAAGTACCCTATCTCTGCATTTAGGGTTTTAAGAGCTAACAAACTAATAAATGTTCTTATTCCGTAAGCCAAATTTAGTTGGGCTTTCTTTTATTTGTAACCCAAAGTGTTTTAACTGATACAGATTTATTTCTGAAAAGGTTTCATCTGCCAACCCCATTCTCTGTTATGCATTAGATGAAGAAGATCGGTCTGGGATAAGAAAAGAAAGGAAAGGCAAGGTGGTAACTGCAGAACAATTGGGTCTGCACAGCTGACGTTTCCTTGGAAAATCCAGCCATTCTTCTAAGATGAGGTGAATGAATGAATGAGTTGCAGAATTCACTTGCCTCTGGGAAAATGGTGAGGGTCCTAAAGAAGAGGAAAATGATCTAGACTTTGGTTGTGACATGGAGCCATGAATTGGTGGAGAGACAACAGGAATGCAGCAATGAGAACTTCGCAAGGGAAAAAGCACTGGCATTGAACCATAGGCCTTCATGGCACACATAAAATCCTCTACCTGGACCAACAATAAAAACTGGTATCTTGGTGGCTGTCAGCTAATAATAGCCAATGACATGTATTGAGCCCCGGGTTTATGTCAGGCAATGTACTAGGACTTTACACACAGGGTTTCACTTAATCCTCATAGAAAGTTTGTGAGGGTTGTTCCTCCTCCCGTTCTCTGATCCCACCTCCTGCTTCCTTAGGAGAACTGTTATCCCCTTTTACAGATTAGGAAATTGAGGTTCATAAAAGTTGAATAACTTGCCCAAAGTCACATAGTTATGAAATGATGGAGCCAGAATCAAATCTCAATAATTTGAATCTAGCGCTAGTTTCTTCTTGCCTCATTTTCTTCTATTTCAAGACCTTCTTAATTTTCCCCAAACTTTTAATATAAAAGGCCAGATAGTCAATATTTTCAGCTTCACGGACAAGTCTCTGGTACAATGATTCCACTCTGCCATTGCAGTGCAAAGCTCGCCATGACAATGAGTGTAGCTGTGTTCCAATAAAACTTTATTTGCAGAAACAGGCAGTGGGCCTGACTTGGTTTGTGGGCCATATAGTCTGCTGACCTCTGCACTATGTCATCACTCACTTGCTTCTCTTATTAGCTCTCCCATTGCTTCTACCACCTGCTACAACCATGCCCATTCCTGGTGACATACAGAGTCCAGATGACTTCAGTTCAGTTGTGACAGCACAGGAAGATTACTATGAAGCTATTGAAGCTTCAGCTACATCAGGGCACTTGTACAGGCTTCTTCTAAGGCCCTAGGTGGGTCTCTAGCAATTGCAGAGGGAGATATATACAGATATAGATATATTTGATTTGCATAAGAAATATATTTTAACAATACCTCCTTTTCCTCCTACTTCCCCTCATGCAGGAGGCATTGAAATGGTCACGGGCATTTTGGGGGTCTGGCCTAAGAGGAACGATTTAATTTGGTTCCAGGGGTATATTTTTGCGGTTCACAGTCTTATATGTGTGTGGTTAGGCTATTGCCTGCCACCTAGTGTGGGAATGGCTTCCAGAGCACTCCTATGACCCACTGTGGCACCCGTCCATCATCGTAACCTGAAGGTGTAGGGCTAAAGATGACACAGTGCCAGGAAAGTGTCCTACAGAGCCTGGCACTGGAAGCAAGTGGGTGGCAGGGAGAAACAGGCTTAAAATGTAGCAAGGCATTGCCCTGTCTGCGGAAAATTCCTTAAAGCATCAGACATGTCAATTTCTTAGTGGAGGACTGGGTTCTCAGCCAAGTCTAATCAAACCAGAATTTCTCTCTTTTCAGGAAAATACTTGATCATGCAGCATACGTGACTGTGAATGCACACACATTTTTTACGGGTAGTGCACAGAACAGTAAGGCGCTTAATGAATGTTAGCTACTTTATTTCATTTTGCCCTCATTGTTCTACAAAAATGAGTGGAAAATAGAAAATTGATAACATTGGTATTAGTACTAAGAAACATGGCTCTCAGAAATGTAACACAATATTAAGAACCCAGAGGGAGAACATGGAGCAGACAAATCAGTGGATTTTCAGCCTCATGTTGACGCTTACTGACGTAAGCTGACCGACCATATCCATTGGTGAAGGAAAAGAATAAGATGAAAGAACACGTACAAAGTAAGGGACCCATATCATCAAAGATGATGCATGACTAGAAATTCCACTGTGTTTCTGCAACTGGGAGGAAGCCTCCCCTCCTTCACCTCTTATGACATTTAACTTAACACATTTTCAGCAGGTCATTTGTATAAAAGTTGGGCAGTGGCTAAAGACACCTGATGTCCCCGAGCCTCAGCTTCTTGATCTGTAAAATGGGGATGATACTAATAGGATTAGTGTGAGACTTGCACTAGGAAATGTGTGTGAATGTGTGTAGCAGAGGGTCGGGCCACCAGTGGGTGCTCAATATGTTTAACTCTCTTCCCCACACCCAGTTGTTGGACATGGAGGGATCAGCAGGCCAACTTTAAGGGCCTTGTTTGCCAGTGTTTGCCGATGTTCCTACCATTTCCCCAGTCTGTCCACGGGCTTAGGGATGGTGCTGAGTAACATCCTACACTTGCTCAGAAATGACTTCAATTGTCTGCAGTAGGTGCAGCTCCCTGGTCTGACATGAGAGTGTCTGGCAACCCTGGGCCGCTAGGAAATAGATCCAGAGTGATGAGTGCTCCAGAGAAGGTATGAAAAGGAAGGGAAACACCCTGAACCTTTGCGGGGAAGAAGAAATAATGGAGACCTGATCCTCATTGAACTGGCCCTGAACTTGATCCTTGGAGAGGGGTGCCTATGCCATGAGCATTTCACCCTCGCATCTATCCTGCAAGCTGGAGATTCTTATTCCCTTTTCACAGATGAGGAAACTGAGGCACACAGGTTCCAAGGGACTTTCCCAAGGACACATGGCAGGACAGGGGCAGAGCAGGGCTAGAGCTCCAATTCCCTGAATCCATCTCTAGTGCTCTGTGGCACTTACCCTCCCCCATCACAGATTCCATGGCTCTCCCCCCTGCTCATGGCCAAGGGTTTGGGATGGCTCCTCTGGTCCTGCTCTACCCCTACCACCTACCCCTACCACACAAGAGGAGAGACATTCTGTGTTGTTGCTCTCCCTGATAAGCCAAGCATCTAGAAATTCTGTCTAAGGTCATGGGGGTGTCTCTGAAGATGCAGGACTTTGAATTCCAAGTCGAGAGAGCTTGGTCTCTATTTTTAGGAGTTTATCAGAAAGAAAACACTCTATTCAAGATCTTCATTCATTCATTCATTCATTCATTCATTCCAGTGTGTGATGAGGGTCTGCTATGTATCAAGAGCTGTGCTGGGTGCAAGGATACAATGGTGAACATGACAGAAGTGGTTCCTGTCGTCCTAGGCCTTGTGGTCCAGTGGGGAAGACAGACAAAAAGACGGGCATACAAATAAAACATGTTACTGCAAAGGGTGATGAGGATTAAGTAGGAGTCCAAATAGGAGGCTGAGATAGAGACTAAAACTTTGGTTCAGGAGTTGCAGGGAGGCCCCTCTGAGGAGATGACATTTAAGCCTAGTCCTAAAGGATGCAGAGGAGGCGGCAAACAAAGGGTGAGGAGTGGGGGTGGGGAAGGTTCCAAGGTAAAGGGAACAGCACGTGCCAAGCCCTGAGACAGGAAAGTTGGGCCTGTTTGAAGAGCTAAGGAGGCCAGTGTGGCTGGAGCACAGGGAGAGATGAAGAGAGTGGTCAGAGCTGAGTTTGCAGAGGTTGTCAGCCAGCTAATGGAGGGCCTTGTAGTCATGGGAAGGAGCCGGCTTTTACTCTGAGTGCCACAGGAAGCCACTGAACTTGAAACGCATTGCTTTCTAGCTGTATTTTGATGTTATAGTAAATCTGTAGAAATGTGAAAGTCTCAATTTGGACATTCATCTCATGGTAGGCTGATTGAATTAATAACCTCAGTTCTTCACCCCTCTCTATATCCATGTGCTTTTTCATGTGACTTTCCAATTCTCAATAAAGATTTACCTGAAATCTGGGCTGGACATATGACTTACCTTGAAAGAACTGTTAGCAAATGTGATGCAAGCAGAGACTTGGAAAAGCACTTTCATGTTTCTACTTCCTCTGTCATCATAAAACATATCTGGGCTAGCTGGAAGGAGAAAGACATGGATCAGAGCTGGGACCCAGTCATCTCAAGGCCATCCTAGATCAGCCAACAGCCAGCCAGTTCCCATACCTGGAAGTGAGCTTAGCAGAACTGATTAGCCAAAACACAACTGATCACAGGCATGTGAGTGAGCCCAGCCAAGATCAACCCAGCCCAGAACAGTCTGACCGTGCAGACTTGTTAGCTAATAAATGCTTATTGTCACATGTCATTGAGGTTTTCTGGTTATTTGTTACACAGCATTATAGTGGAAATAGATAACTGACATACACTTCAAACTGAAGCTGCTTATATCTAAACTCCTGAAACCTCAAAATCAATCATTCAGATGGAGTGTCTGGATGGTTTAGTTCCTTCTAACACAAACTCTGGAAACTTGTATCTTGTATTCAAATCCCAGCTCTGCAATTTATTACCTGTCAATGATTGCACAAAATATTTCACTTCTCTGAGCCTCAGTTTCCTTATCTGTAGGATGGGTTTAATGATTATACCCACCACATAGGTTGTTAGAAGAATCAAATGAGAAAACACTTCGTAGGTGTTAAACACTCTCTCTGCAGCTTTTAGTTGTAATCACCAACATATTCATATATGGAGAACAGAGAATAAAAGCAAAAAGGAAATAGAAGCAGCCTGGAAAGCATGGCCTGGGGAGGATATATAAGAACTTTTATAGAGCCTTGTGTTGACAGTCTGCTGTGGTTAGTAAGTTGCATCTGTTGTAGGGAAGAACCAGAGAACATAACATGTTCCATGGGGCATGACGTGCTTTGGTTGGAAATCACTTTTCAGGTGATGGATTGAAAAGGATAGCCAGAAGCTAAGAAACTGTCAGGCTGGTGTTACCAGCGCCCCAGAGATGGCCTCCCAGGCTGGCATCATCCACAACAGCACAAGGAGGCATCAACCAGCAGCACTCCACTCAGCAGAAGTAAATGGTCAATGTGTCCTACCTGTTAGACATGGTCCTGAGACCAACAGTGGCTGATCTGGATAAGGGTCACTCTCACCAGCCAGACAGCATCTGAGGATTGTTCCTCCTCCTGTTCTCTGATCCCACCTCCTGCTTCCTCCAAGGCCCTGCCTCATTGATTCCTCCCTCTTGCCTCTTAAAGCCCTGCCTCTCCCTGAATCCAAACGTGCTTAAGCACCCCTATTACAAAACCATCTCTCCACCGGGCCATGCTCGCCCTCCTTCCTTTCCTGCAACACTTCTTCAGAGAGTTGCCTACATGTCCCACTTCTTCCTAACTCTCCATGTTTGCCTTCACTTCTCAGAAGCATTCGATTCTAGTTGTTTCTTGGTCCCCAACAACCAACTGTTTATAAAAGCCCAGAGACTTTACATCCTTAATATCTCTCACTTCCATTGTCTTGTTTGGATGTCTATGACCTTGGTTTTGATACTTTTTTTTTTTTTTTTTAGGAAGTTGCAATAATCTCCGGTCGCTTTCTTTACTAATCTACATTCTATATCATTTCTGAACTCTTCTCTCTGAATCACAGTTCTGAGCCTGGCTTTCTCCTGCTCAAAACCTCTCAGTGGCTCCCCATTGTCCACAGAAATCGTTTGAATTCTCTAGATTATCTCAAAGACCTTCATGCTCTGGTCTCATCCAGCTTTCCAGTTTATTTGCCACCACGCTCATTCATGAGTCCTATGTCCCATCAAACTTAACTATTCTTTATTCCTTGTGCATACTGAGTACTTGAATACCTCTGTGCCTTTGTTCATGCGGTTCCCCCTTCCTAGCAGTCCATCCCTGCAATTTCTACACACCTAACTCATACCAAATCTTCAAAGCCCAGCATAAATACTTCCTCCTCCATAAGGCTTATTTTATCTTTTCAGAAGAAAGCAATCTTTCCCTTCTCCATCCCTAGAAATGGATACTTTTGTAGCTTTTAGTATAGTTTTTGTACGTATTATATCTCTCATATTGGACTAGGACTTCTTGAGAATACAATGCATCTTTGTAACACTGCAATATGCAGCACTGTGCATTGCACATAACAACTGCCCAATTAGCATTTCTTGAACAAATAAATGAGTGTATTTAAAATACCATTGGCATAAAGATGATAACCATAAGTCATAATCGCCAACAATTATACCATATACCGAAGTCATGTTTATCGTAAGTTAATCTAGGGGTTGCAAACTCGGGAGACTATCAAGGCCAAGAAAGTAGTGTAAATGGTAAAACAGGGTTGGGTAAGTACAGTGGCCAATGCTACGATGTCTGCCATATCTCATGGAGGCAGCTTCTACTCAGCGGTAGCCAACTGCTGCCAGTTGGAAATGTGGGCCCAGCATTACCAGGTCATTTGATTTTTAGAGCGATGCTAGAAATATAAATGTTTATGTGAAGTCTTCCAGTTTTTAAAAATTGGCAACTAGCTCAATTTTTTAAAGTTGGGCTGCAAGTTGGAAGTGTGGGATTGGAGAATATTGTATTCTGTTTAAGTGAAAAATGCTAGTTAATTGACTTACCAGACACCAGACTTATACTCAGTCAAAGATGGCTGGCTCTCCAAGAATTACAGCATCCTACAATGCATTTAAGGCTGGTTCTGGGGTTGATTCAGAAGGCACTTTGTGGCTTTGCCATGTCTAGGCTCCCCATTTCTGGCATCAATCATCATCTGGGAAAAGAGGGAAGAGCTTTCTGAGAATGGGAACCCTCTGGAGACAGTGGCATTGCTTTTTTCTGAGTACATCGATTTCCGAGGCTGTTCTCATTTCCTCTGTCTCCTGCACTGAGCAATCACTCTGCTGGCCTCTGGGCAGGTAGCAGAAAACTCTGAGGCCCAGTCTCCCAGCTTCTTAAACTTCGTATAATCTCAGTGGCTTGGCAGGGCCCACACTCAAGGAACTGAGGGCCAGACAGGAAACCACCATGTTCCCCTGAAGCCCCAGATCTTTGTTTGGCACCATTCTTATAGGACTTATTAATAATCTTAACAGTAACAAGGGGACCATGTATTGAACACCTAAGCTAGGCATTTCACAAGCTTTCTCACAACAATCGTGCAAAGTACATGACTGGATTAATCAGGATAAGTTTATGGTTATAACAAGACAACCCCTAAAATTCCAGCAGTTGAACACGATGAAAATTTATATCTTGCTCACCTCACAAGGGTTAGGTCATTTGGGTTAAGAGGGGAAGCTCTGCTCTATGCAGTCATTTAGGGACCCAGGATCCTTCCACGTTGTGGCTGGACCCTCCTTTAGGGTATCAGGATCCTCTTTATTCAGCTGCAAGATGGGGAAAGAAAGAGAATGAGGACAGCACATGGGAGAGTTATATCAACCAGTCCTGGAAGAGCTCACATCACCTCCACTTACATTCTAGGGACCAGAACTCAATCAAGTACAGTCAGGCTGTGTGCCCAGGAAGGAGCAGAAGCAGATACTGGTAAACTCTAGCAGCCTCAGCCATAGTCGTCATTCCCATTTCCCAGAGGAGGAAAATGAGACTCAGAGAAGTTACAGCACTTCCCTAAGATCATATACTACTAAGTGGCACCTCAAACCTAGGCTGGTCTGGCACTGACATCCACTTTTATTCACTGCCCCACTTGGCTCTATTTGCATCTCCTATTCCATCTTGTACTGTGGGCATTAATGAATTTGAAGTACCCACTCCCATAAGACCACTTGCATCTGCAGAATATGTTATTGGCATATCCCCATGGGATTTTGCCTAAAAAGGCTCTCAACTCCCAAATCTTTGGGCACACACACTGCTTTCTCCTAGGATAGAAAAGGGAAAGAAAAGAAGCAGGCCACAAGCGATGTGTAGCTCACCTGTCCATCAAGGTTTACCTGGGACACTCTGAGACTAATAGTATACCACTTCATATTGTTAAATTTGCATATTGCTTCCCCCAACCCCAGTAGCTAGAGACCACATCAAATCTCATACTACCTGAATGCTCCAGAGCTCCGCCATAGACATGTACACATCATCAGTATCTATTCGTGTATTTTAGTTGTTCTCCTTCTTAGGGTTAAGATAGCTTAAAACGTTCGTACAAATGCAACAATGTCAACTATCTGAAGGAATTTGACAGTATAATTAGTTAGCTACAGATAGGAAACCTCAGTGTTACTCTTTCTAGAACTACCTTCCACCTGGGGGAAAAAAAAAAAAAGACTTGGCTAGATGTTCCTGTTACACACTCTTTCAGCACTATGTATTCTAGTGTACTTCCTTCATGACACTCATGACAATTATAATTTTTAAAATTGCTTGTGTAATAATTGGTTTAATGTCTGCCTCTCCCTCTAGACTATAAATTCCATGAGGGCAGAGATCATGTCTTTTTCATTCACCACTTGTATCAGTCAGCTAATGCTGCATAATAAACAATGCCCTAACATGGTAACTTACAACAATTATTTATTCTCACTCATATAGCCACAGGTTGGCTGCAGTTTGATACATTTAGGCTGGTCTCCACTGAACTTAACTCCAAGCTGACAGTACTTCTTATTCTTTAGAACCACTGGCGTGTTTTTCTCATGGCACTGACAGAAGTGCAAGAGGCATTGAAAGCAAACAAAGTCTCTCAAGGCCAAGTCTTGGAATTGGCACACAGTCACTTCTGTCCACACCCCATGGGCTAAAGTGAGCCACATGGCCAAGCCTGACCTCAGTAACATGGGGAGCAACATACTCCGCCTCTAGTAGGGACAGTTGCAAAGGGCACAGGTACAGGGATGGGTGAAGAATTGGGAACAATAATGCACTGCATTACATGGCTGTGCCTGCAGTAGACAGCACACTGCACTGCACATGAGATGCTAATATTGCTTGAATAAATATATAGGGTATTCTTAGTAAATTAATCTCTCTAGGCTGAGAAAAAAAACTACTGGTTGGTGAGGATTACCTAATGTGGCAGGATCATATAGCAAGAGATGAATTTGTGTTTGTTCTTCCTAAACCTTTCCCTCCTTGCAGTTACAGCAGGGAGCCAGGTGGACTTGCGTGCTTGCTTACGGGGTGGAAGAGCCGAAGCAACTGGAGCTGAGAGCTTTTCCAATCTTTTATTGAAGCCGCAGCCACTTGAAGAGAAAACGCCAAGGAGGACAGAGAGACTTTGAGAAGGGAGGATAGAGAGACTCTGGAAAGAGGATGACTTGCCCAGCCAGGGAGGGGAGTACTGACGTGGATCCTCCATGCACGGAGCCCCACGCACTGTTCTGTGGCCTAGTCTAGACGATGGAAGAGCTTCAGAGAGGATGACTGTTCGGTGTGCCTGAGGCAGGGAAACCCTGGCCCCATCAGGAAAAAACCCCCAAACCCCATGACTGGCCCAGAAACAGGGACTTCTGGACCTCAAGGTCCCCTCTCCCCCACGAGCTTGGACAGTAAGGACGTCCGACCACTTCAGTCTCCCAGGTCCTGTTAAAGCCTTGGAACTTGAAGACGTTCCAATAAAGTCTGAGATTAAATTTTCCACATCCCAGGGGAATAAGGGTCTAGTGTCATAATGAAGGTGATTTAAAGGAAATTAAAAAATGCTATTTCCTGTATACCCAAGTTAGAGAACAGTTTATTCATACCCGTTAAAGTATAAAAATTATAGCTGGGAATTGGCAAACCAAGCCTCTTTGAAAGCTTAGTGTAATAATAGTATTTAAATATTTTGATCGTTAGCATTTTCATGTGAAATCTTATAAATCCATACAAAGGCTTGTGCAGAGCACTAGGAGAAAGATTCTGATAAGAAGATAAAGGACTTTCCTCCCCACCTTCCAGGGTTGGAGGTATCTTTTGTAAAACCCACACAATCCCAGATTGTGAAGTTAAATGAGCAATCGTGGTTAAATTATGCAGGCTCCCAGCTGTGCTGTGATGTTTGCACACTTTCTAGGAAGTGACTAATTATAACTAGTGCTTAAATACAAAAGACATACTGTCATTAAAAGAAAAGGAGAAAAATAAATCTTACACGTTTAGACCTTGGTCTCCCAGCACTGGCTGTCTCCGTCTGCGCGTGCTGGGCTGCTATAGCTGAAACGACAGGAGGGAAGTGACTGCTGCTTTCTGAACTTCATGTGAGAAGATGGGTCTAGACGTTCATGGGTCAAACGAGGACGCCAGACACAGAACAACTCCCAAGACTAAGAATCTGATGTCACCTGGTCACCTCACCAGGAAAGCAGGGAGGAGCAGAAACAAGGAGTAAGCCATGAGCAGAGCCAGGATCTCCTCCTGGTTATGTCCCTTGTTATTTGCGGAAGGTCATTTAGTGTTTCTGGGTCTCAATTTCCTGATCTGCAAAGTGGATCAACAATGCCTGCCCTAAATGTTTGATAAGTTTGTGTGTGTGTGTGTGTATTTTTTCCCCTGCAACAATCAATAGCCACTATTATTTGAGTGTTTATGAGGTACGAGGCCCTGGGCTGGAACCTGTGGATTTGGGGGCAAAGAAGAAATACAGAACTTCCTCTTCTATGCTCCCCCAGCCACCCTACTTGTCTTTATTATGGTGGTTTCTTCATTCATCTCCCTCACTCACCCTCACCATCGGGTCTTGCTTACATCCCCAGCACCTGTCATTGTGTCTGCAAGTAGTAGACACCTGATAAGTATTATTTGGAAGAAGGAAGGGAGACACCTTGTCTCATGTTGATAGAAAAGGATTTAAATATATTAGTCTTGCCTCATCTGTACCATAAAGTCTTTTGAAACAAGGAGTGTGTCTGACATTTCGCTTGGTATTCACTACAGTGCCCAGCAATTCTGAGCATGTAATTATTCATACGTTCTCATGAATATTTATTGAGCCCCGACTTTGTGGAAGGCACTATAACAGGTGCTGAGGACACAGCACTGAACAACACAGCCGCCCATCCTGCCTCCTGGGACTTAGGCTGGAAAGGATAGTCAGATCATTAATGAATTGTCAAACCGACAAATAGTCAACCATAAATTGTGAATAGTTAATGCAACAAACACTAGTAGCTGCCTTTTGAGATCATCGCTCCCTTCTTTCTTTTGCTAACAGAGCCCTGCTTTGTTTGAGAGGCCATATCCCCAGTTCTGAGTGACTCAACATCATTTAGTTGAATTGAACTAAACTGTCATGATACTTCCATTTCTCTCTGCCAGTCATTGGTCTGGAGTGGACATGTGACCGAGTTCTGACCAGTAGGTTGTAAGGGAGAGTCTACTGGGGGCTTCTAAGAAATATTTTCAAGAGAAAATCCCTTTTGCCCCTTTCTCCATCCTTCTTGCTTGGGATGCAGTCATGTGGTGATGTGATATTTGCAGCTGTGGCAGTCATCTTGTGACACCAAGGGGACACATTGTTGACAGACTGATGATGGCAGAGCAGACAGACTGAACATAGCTTGGTTCTTGATAGCATCTGTTTGAACCCAATGAATAACTCCCTTTTTCCCATTCTGAGTTCTGAACAAATTGAGAAATCGGATAATGGAGGCAGAGATGAAGGGGAAAATATCACCTTGGTTGCTGATAAATGCTAACTATGAGGATGTAACTTAATGCAAGAACCAGTTGGGTCTGAGCCCCCAGGTTAGGCAGACTTAGCACCAAGTTAGAGCTCACACCCAGAGCAGCAGAGACCAAGGGCTGTGTGTGGTACGTTCCGTCCCAAGAGGAGCTTGACCAAATTTACCAAACAGATAAGCCACTTTTCCCCGCCAGGGACAGAGAGAATAAAGGGGAAGAAAGAGAGCAGGAGTTACAGTGATTAAGCTTCCTTCAAATGGAAGGAAACTTCAGGAAGGGGCACAAGGCACCTGTCCCTCATCCCAACCACACAATTGAGCCACTGCACCAACCCTAGTATTGTTTGTAAACCTCTTATTACATGAGACTCATAAAATGCTGTTATTGAAGTTACATTTAGTCAGGTGTTCTGTTCACTGCAACCTAACTTTTCTAGGAACATCCTGATTGTTCTGTTCAAAGCATCCTAACTGGTCCAAGCACAATGAAAGAAAAGCAAAGGATAGTGAAAGGAATTGTACTTTCACTACAAAAGGGGATTGAAAGGGGACTTTCATTTTTATTTGGACAGAGATGAAGGCAGTCAAGGAAAAGACTTGCACACCTTGAAAACCTGCACAGGTACAAACCCAGAGGCCACTTCCACTGCCCTTTAACCTGCTCACAAGCTGATTATTTACTGGAACTTGACGAGTTTTGTGAATAAAAGCAAAATCACATCCGCAAAATCTTCCCAACTTCTTGCTAAACCGGTTCATTGTCTTCCCTTCTGGCATTTTCCTTGGGTTTCTTGTCAAGGCTGACTCAGCTATTGCCTTCCTTCAGAATTCTCCACCCAGCTTTGGATTCTTTGAGTCAGGCCCCAGCACATATTCTCTGAGTCTGTATTAATATGCATTGTATCAACTTCTGCTCCTACAAAGAATTAGCTTCCCACTGGCTTTTTCTTTTCTGAACCGTTTCCTCTGTGGCAGGAAAGAACTCTCAGAATTAGAAGGGATGACAGACACTTAGACACCGGAGGCTGGGTTCTGTAGTTGGCAACTAATGGGGGTTTGGAGGTCTCCACAGTTCCCCTCTTTCAACTGATAGATGTTCCTCCCTTTTTTGAGGGACCACCCCTTGACAGAGGCTACTAGCCATGTTCCATACTCTGGCCTCTGGGGTTGCCACAGTCACACAAGATGGACCAATAAGAAGGCCAGTTTCTTCTGGTCATAGTGATTGGTTCAATGATGAGCATGTGACATCAGCTGAACCTATCGCCCTTCAGCTTCATTCGCTCTGGTCATAGATTCGGAACCTGCAGCTGCTGGTGGCTTGATGCCCCACTCGGGGAGAATAGAGCCCACACAAGGAGAGACAGCAGAACAAGAAGCAGAGAGACATAATAGCATTTGAGCCTCCTTGGGGCAGATGTCTTGGAGACTAAGCCTGTACAACTCCTTGATTATTCAGGGCCAAAAATTACATATCCCTCCCTTACCCCATGCATTTTAAAAATTTTCTTAAACTAGTTTTAATTGAGTTTCTTCTACTTGCAGGGAAATATTCTTGACCAACACAGATTAATTAAGCCTTGACCCCCATATCTATAGCAATATCAGATATTAGAACAGAAAGGGATAGTTGTATTCACTTATTCATATGATCATTAAATGAAAATCTATCAAGTGCCTACTAGTCCAAGCAAGTATAATAATGATTAAGGGTACAGTTTAGGAGTCAAAACTGTGTGTTCAAATCCTGGCTGCACCTCTCTGTGGCACTGGGTAAGTAAACTTGTTGAGGCCTAATTTCCTCATATCTTCAAATAGAAGTTTAAAATATCTACACTATCAGGTTGTTGTGCAACTTAACCTATTGTAACTCGTTCACCATTTAGCCTGCTATATTCTAGGTGCTTAGAAAATGACAGTTCCAAATGTATATATTATACATCAGAGAAACATAAGATTTTCCAGGGTACCCAGCTATCTAAGGACTTAATCTATCCTTAACTTACTCAGATTTATCAAATTCCCTTAGAGAATCAAAGAATTTAGATCTAGCTCACCATCCATTATTTTGAAGGGGTTGTCATTAATTTAAATTTGGCCAAGTAGAGGGTAGGATTACCAGTGCTTCAGAATTCTCCTTTTAATATCAACTGGTTTGCATCAGCTTAAACAACAGAAATTCCAAGTTGTGGTAGCTTAAGCACACGATGTTTACCTTTGTCGCACAACTGAATGTTGGAAGAAGGCAATTCCGGCTGTGTGGAGACTGCAATGCCATCAGGGATCCTGGATCTTCCTGTCTGCTCTGCTAGCCATAGATGATTAGCGTTCATTCTCATGGACACAAGATGGCTGCTATAACTCTAGCCATGACTTCTGCA
Organism: Stenella coeruleoalba; assembly: GCF_951394435.1. NCBI lineage: Eukaryota > Metazoa > Chordata > Mammalia > Artiodactyla > Delphinidae > Stenella > Stenella coeruleoalba. Next base: position 15,285,779 of record NC_137157.1, read on the forward strand.
TTCCATCCAGGGAGTAGTAGAGGGAAGCAGGAAGAGGTGGTATCTATATCAGAAACATAAAAGCTTTCCCAATAAAAGTTTATACATTCTATGTCCAAATATAGCTGCTGGAAGTCTAGGAATGTAGCTGTTTTCATCTGGGTGTGTTGCTACCCTGAAGAAAATCAGGGTTCTTTAGTAAGGAAGACAGAGAATGAATATTAGACAGGAAACTAGCAATGCTTGCTATATTCCTAACCTCCATTCGGCAGGTTTACCTGAACCCCAAAGGGCCTCACCTTATATTTCCTATCAAACTCTTAGTTACAGACAAATATTAATTAATTAATCAGTTAATTCATTAATTAAGTTGTTTATTCATTCATTTACCCAGTCAACGCATTGCCAGGTATTGTGCTAAGCAATGTGAGATTACAGAAATACTAAGAGATGATTTCTGCACAGAAGGAGCTCTCAGGTTAATGAAGAAGATAGACCAAAAGAAACTGTTACAATATAAATCTGGTGAATGGGGTTTTAGCTGTAGGTTCATAGAACAATAGGAGCATGGTCCAGGGAGTGGTAGCTAATGCCACCTGCACAGGGGAGTCAGGGGAAGCTTCAGAGAGGAGGTGACCTTTGGCCTGGACCTCGAAGAGAGAGTAAGTGTAAGTCAGGATAGGGTGTGCTGTGCAGTGGTAACAAGTAAATCCTCAAATCTCAGGGGACTAGCACAAATAGAAGTTTCACACTCACGCAGAAGCGAATACAGACATAACTGGTCAGGAGGCTCTCCTGGGTACCTCTCCATCACCTGGTGACTCAGGGGGTGACTCAGGGGGTACCTCTCCATCACCTGGTGACTCAGGGGGTGCAGGCTCTTCCATCTAGTGGCTCCACTGTCCCCTGAGGCCTCAGAGTCCTTTCCAGATACTCTGAATCCAGTGGCCACTGAGTGAAGAGAAACTGCAAAGGATTGTGAACCCCAAACAGAGACCACATCAGCCTGAAGTGCTGTACATTTCTGCTTATATTCCATTGGTGCTAGTTGCATGGTCCCATCTCCATGGGCAGCAACTCTGCAGTATGGAAGGGTTATGCCATTTCTGTTGACCAGCTAATCATCTCTGCTACTGTAGGACTTTACTAGGCAGAGAAGGGAGATAAAGGGCATTGAAAGAAGAGGGAGGGACTTATGCAAAATCTTAGAAGTGTGGTGTATTAGGGGCACAAAGAGTAAGTTTCTGGGGTTGGGTTTCAGGTTACAAGGGAGATGCGAGTAGTATCTAAAGAGGAATCTGAAATGGTAAATATGATGGGCTAGGGAAGGTCCTCAAAGGAGCTTGAATTTCATGCCAGGATTTGACCTTTTCTTGTAGGCAGTGGGGAGACGTTAGAGGTTTTATATGTAGCTGAGCAGAGGATGGATTAGAAGGTGCAGAGACAGGAAGCAAGGATCACATTTAAGAGATGAAAGCAAAAGTCCAAGCGAGAAATTATAAAAGCCTGACCTAGGGCAGTGGCTGGAGACTAAAGAGGAAAAGTCTTTGGGAAACACTGCAGAGGTAGAGTTGATTGGACATGCCCACGATGGAATAGGGGAGGTGGACGCTCCAGTAAGATACAGTCTGCACCACTCAAATAGAATTCCCTTCTGTACTCCCATCTTCTTCCCTCCCATGGCAACCTACACTGATTCTCTAGGAAAATGAAAGAGCTACTTTTCTTCACTTGTCAATCTGGAACGAACCCATGCATCCTGGCGTCACCCTGTCCCCCATCCTCAGAATAAGCTACCCCACCCCAGCACTCTTCCTGCTCAGCAATTCAATAACAACACAAAAATGCTTGGGGCAGAATAGTAAAGTGCTTAAGAGTATGGCTCTAGCATGAAGCTGCATAGGTTTGCTTCCCAGCTTTTCTAGTTACTGGCTATATATGACTCTGAGTAAATTAAAGCCTTTCTGTGTTTTAACTTCTAATGAAATTAGGCAATTAATATTCTCTACCTTATAAGGCTGTTGCAAGTGTTAAATGATAGAATCTTATATAAAGCACTTAGAACAATGCCAGGATCTTGGTAGGCACTCAAGAAATATTGGCTGCTATCCTTGCTGTTGTTATTATTACTACTGAGCACCACCACCGGGCAGGCACTGTACTAGACATCATCACACCAAAGCTCTCTCACCAAGATAAAACAAAAGAAAAGATTGCTACACACCCTTGCACGTCACCCTCCACTCTTAATTCCAGTGCTTCTGTTAGACCTGGCCTGATGGGACCTCTGCCCCGGGCCCTGCTCCTTGGAAGGTTTCACGTAACACGAACATAAAAAAATACATTTATTAAAGGGCACACCCTCACCTCTGTCCCTCAGGATTAAGTCAGCAGTGGAAATGGATTGTGAGCCCAGGTAACCTGACTCTGAAGCCAACAGCAAGCGTAACCACTCTGCTCTGCTAACCCTGTGAGTCAGGTATGTTACCACACTTAATGCTCACCATAATCCTAGGAAGCAGGAAATATTTTTATCTTCAATCTACAGATAAGGAATCTGAGACTGAAAGACATTAAGTCATTTGCATGAAACACAACAGAAAGTAAGTGTTGGTATTAGAATCCAAACCTGGATTATTTGGTTCCAAGTCTCCTGTAGTTGTGCTTAAGCAGTTAAGACAGGGGTTTGTCAGGGTCTCTTGATATATCCTTGAGATTTAGAGATTAGATAGAGCTGTACAGTATGGATGGTAGTTGGATTAGGTGGATGTATAACTGGCCAAATGACTGTGCCCAAAGGATATTGATTAATGGGCTGCAGCTCCTCCTTTGAGGAAGGTTTCTAATGCAAGGTCATAGAACTCTGGCTGCAGCACTGTACAAGCGTAGAGGCCTGTGCCATCCATGTCTAGTCTGGTCTCCATGTGGATCTCTAAGGGGTTGTAACTGGACAGTCAGGGCTGGGCTCAGAAGACGAACTCATGTGTTGTATTTCTCAACATCTGATGAATCTCGAAGACCAGCTCGGTCTGCCAGAGGAGAGGGGGATGCCAGAACTAGCCCACAATGCTTCAGGCTCTGCAACCAAGACCACAGTGAGAGCTACAAAGAGACCATGGAGATTCAAAGTCAGGAGGAACTTTCTTAAAGTCAGAACAGTTTGTTGATAGAATGGACTGTCGTAGATCCACATAAACCCAGCGGCAGGAGCTCTGTGGGGGTGGGGCTGCCTCTCCTACAACATCCCAAAATAACGTCTGACTGTCCTAGAAGGAAAAAAATGGTAAGAACTGGATATTCCATAGACCTGTCAAAAGTCCACCAAAGCAAACATGGAAACTATAAAGCAGTGTTTTCTCTTTGTTCCACAGTAAAATAAAATTGTGAAAATTTCAGCAAAGTAGAAGGTGAAAACAAACACTATGGGCATTATCTTCTAGGGCTCCCCACCCTAGGGAGCCCCACCCAAAATTTCTTTCATGCTCCTTGCTATTTCATACTTTTATGTCTTTGCTTGCGTTATTCCTTCTGACTGCATATCCATTCTCCCCCACCCTACTGCCCAATCTGCTAACACTTATCCACCAATCTGTTCTTAATGCCTCATCTTAGGGACACCTCATCCAGGAAGTCTTCCATGAATGGTCACCTTTCCATCACTCCAGGCTCTGTTTGGGGCTCCCTTATGAATAAAGCTCTGAAATGAATACACACGTCACATTGTCTTAAAATGTCTACCTCTCACCACCAGATTGTGAGCCTACTGAGGTGGGGACTAAGTGTTCTTCATCTCTGAATCCCTCAGAATTCAGAACCTCTCACAGAGGACATGCACAGTACATCTGTATTGAATCAATGCACAAATTAGCCAATAGTGGGCAATACCCATTCCTGAGGCCAGGCTGAACTGGGAAGGGTATTTACACCAGCCAGAGGTCAGGAGGAAAATCAGTTATAGCCAAGGAAACAGGACCAACCATTTAGTCCACAGGGCAAGGCAAGGCAAAATGTGACAAGGAGAGCAGAGGTAAAAACAGACAGGAGGAAGAGGAGGCCAAAAAGGACTACAGTGCAAGGAACGGGTCAGGGCAGCTAATACAGAAAATGACTGTGAAGGGCAAATGAGTCTGGCGCTCACCTCTTTCGTGGTGCCAGGTGCATGGTTTAGGGAGGGAATGAGAATACCTAATGCTACTGGCAAGGATTTGGTGACAGTGGAGGGCAAGGGAAAATCATAGGAGTGAGCAGGAGATGTAGAGCCTGATCCCAGCTCTGCCACTGAATATGTGGATGAGCTTGGACAAACCACTTCCTTTTCGTGGGAGAGGCTTTCCTCATCCATAAATCTGAACAGCACATCCTAGCACACCTCTAAGTTCCCTTCCAGGTCAAATGTATTGTGATTCTTCAGATGCTACTCCATAGTATGATTGCAGAGGATTCTTCTGTTACATCTATAACATTTAGTCTCCATTTCATTCTTTATATTCAATCAACCCAAAGTCCTTCTTCTATTTTGATCTCAGTTCTTCTGAAATCAAGGAGATTAGACTAAATTATTTTTGAAATCCCTTCCAGCTATAGAATTTTTACTGTGCTGGAATTTTCTCCATTCATTGAACATTCGTTCTTTGTTCCTCTCTGTTCTTAGCCCCATGGTACTCTCTGCTCTGAATGCATTTATAATCTAGATGAAACTATAAGACTAACACCTTAAAAGTGATTGAGAGAAAAATCCAAACCATTGTATAATTCTGTGTGAAATTTTATGTTACAGACTATAAGGAATTGTCAGAAATGAAGAGAATCAAGAGGGGTTGAAGATATCTTTGAAGATTTCCTAGAGGACATAGAAGATAAAAGGAAGATAGAGATGGAGGGAGGGACGGGTGGATGGAGGGATGGACAGATAGAGGGATGGATGGATAGAGGGATGGGTGGATGGAAGGATAGATGGAGGGATGGAGGGAGGAATGGAGGGATGGAGGGATGGATGGATAGAGGGATAGATGGATAGAGGGATGGATGGATAGAGGGATGGGTGGATGGAAGGATAGATGGAGGGATGGAGGGAGGAATGGAGGGATGGAGGGATGGATGGATAGAGGGATAGATGGATAGAGGGATGGATGGATAGAGGGATGGGTGGATGGAAGGATAGATGGAGGGATGGAGGGAGGAATGGAGGGATGGAGGGATGGATGGATAGAGGGATAGATGGATAGAGGGATGGATGGATAGAGGGATGGGTGGATGGAGGGAGGGGTGGTTGGAGGGAGGGGTGGATGGAGAGAGGGGTGGATGGAGGGAGGGGTGGATTGAGTAGGATATCCTTACTGAGAGGTGTAGTCCAAGTAAAAGTGAAAACCTAAAGTTAATCATAAATTTGTATGGGGCTCATTATGGAAACCTGCTCTGGTAGAGTAAGGAGAGGGGAAAGAGATGGAGGATAATGTTTGTTGTGCAAGATGCATCTGAAATGTTTTGGTGTCTGCACTCCTGCAGGTCCTGTCTCTAGGAATCACCCCCATACAGAGCTGAAGGGGTGGGCTAGCCAGGGCCATGTTTATACTACGTGACAGTCTCACATCCTGGTCACAGATCATTGGACCAGGGGTGGACACTGGACCTAAACTCAGTTGATCCAGTTCTTCTCCCAGAAATATAGCATTGGTCACCAGAAAGCTGAACAGGACTTTCTGTGGAAAGGCCAGGGTGTAGAAAGGTCTAGAGAAGGGGGAAGGAGTGAGAGGTGGAAAGGAGCTGAGGAAAGCTAAGGACACCAGTCTGTGTAGAGCAAAGAGGGGAGAATGTACAAAGAGGAGCAGATGGAAACCCCATAAGGCAGACTCTGTGGCTCCTGGGAGACGGAGCATGTACCTGGATTCCAGCAATCCAGTTCTTGGTTACTCCCCAAGGACTATTTTATTTTCTGTTCCTTGATTTCAGTTGAACTAGTTTCATTGGTTTCCTGTTCCTTGCAATAAAAAGCGCCTTGGCCAGGATGGTCTGTTCACAAACATTTTTCCAGCTTAATCCTCACAACAATTCCATGAGATAAGTATTATATCTCTTTTTTTTTTTTTTTTTTTTGCGGTACACGGGCCCCTCACTGCTGCGGCCTCTACCGTTGCGGAGCACAGGCTCCGGACACGCAGGCCCAGCAGCCATGGCTCACGGGCCCAGCCACTCCGCGGCACGTGGGATCCTCCCGGACCGGGGCATGAACCCATGTCCCCAGCATCGGCAGGCGGACTCCCAACCACTGCGCCACCAGGGAAGCCCCTATTTCTCATTATTCATGTACCAAATACCAAAGCTTAGAGGGGCAACATGACCTGCTGAAGCTTTTAGCCAGTAAATGGTTGATCAGGGATTCAAACCCAGGCCTGTCTGGCTCCAAAGACTTCTACTTCACCACACACCCCCATAGGGGACCTTATCAGTGTTGGCATCAACAGCTGATCGCAAGAACATTTTCTTTGTAACCTGCACAAGACATCTCCACTCTGGGGATTACGCTTTGTTTATACATGGGCCAATTCAAGAGCTTTCAGTAATTCTGAGATTCTCCTGTGGAGGTTCAGGCCTAGAAAGTGTATTTAGAATGCACTAATTCAGAATTGATGAAAAGTCAGGCATTGTTATTTGTGACTCATATTGGGTCAAATTCAAAGCAGTCTTGTCCTTAGAGAATTATTCAAAGTCTAGTGAAAAAAGAGACGCTGATCAAAATTAGTGGAAATTTTCCAAACCAAGAAGATGAAAGGAATTCCTTTAATTTCAGCTAAGTAATTCATTCATCCTAAGCAATATTCATGGAGTGGTTGCCACAGCTAATTCTTGGATTTTAATAACCCGTTACAAATACACCTGCACGCATTCTACACTCTAGTCAGACTCAACTCTTACAGTCCTCTCAAGTACCATATTACTCACCCTCTATGCCATAATGCATGTGAAAATTCACTTCCCTCCACCTGTTCATCTGGAAAACTTGCATTCTTCCTTCAGAATCCAGCTAGAAAGGCACTTCCTCCATAAAGCCGCCCTTGGCCTTTCACTCTCTGCCCCACACAGGTCAGTAGCTCTTTCCTCTACGGCCCAATAAAGCCTGACCGTTAACTCTCATCACTCTTTGCTGTTGAGGTGAGATGTTCTTCTCCTTCCCATGCCGGGTCACTCTTTTCTAATTCCCACCTTTTCCCCTCCCCCACCTAATGGGAAAGTAATTGCTAACTTGATGCACCTGAGATATTGACTCGGCCACATTTCATTAGTGAGTGAGGTTGCCATGGACAAAAAATCTTTATCCTTCCTGAAGAGGGTCAGGACTTTTCTGGGCTTCCCCTGCCACTAACAGAGGGTCTGGGAGGTAACTTGGTCAACGTTCTCTTTCTTCCACTTCTTCTCTTCTGTACAGTTGGTAAAGTAAGAGAACATGCAGCCCTGGGTACGACAGAGACCAGGCAGCCCCGCCCTGCAAGCCCAGCCATCCTCCCATCCCTGTGCCAGCCTCTTCACCTGTACCGCGTAGGTCAGCCAGGTGGGGTGTGCTCTGTAGGCTATATTATCTTTTCAGGGGCAAAGAAATAGGAAGTACTAGTTGGGTTTCCCAGCTGAAGTTCAGCTATTGGGCTCTGCTTACCAGAAACGGCTAACTTGCATGACTGACCGTGGGGTAATGGGGCACCTTCTCATCCATTAATAGAGTGGAACCTTATTTTTCATTTAGGTCTTTTTCCTTGGTATCTAAACTCTAGATTCTCACAGTCAAAATTCTGGGATGAGGAGACTCCTGGAACAGGATTTGGCACTACAATCTCACCCCACCGTGTCCACAGCACACTTCTGAGGGAAATATTCTAACCTAGTGATTTGCAACCCGGGCTGCACGTGGGAAGCACCTTCCCCACCTGAAATCACTATGGTTCTAATGTGTGGCTACATTTGAGAACCTTTGCCAAGGAGAGCTTAATAATGTCTCCTACCCCATTCCACCTGAGGGCGTGAGTTCGGTTATGAGGCAATAAAAAGAAGCTTCAGGAATCAGTAGATGTAAGTAGAGCTCTGAGTGAACTTGAATTGCTTCAATTCCTCGTGCTACACACCTCCCATCTGTGAAACAAGAGTTGTCACTGACAGCTCTGCTTTTGACATTTTGGGAGTCATGGACACCTTAGAAATTGTATGAAAGCTCTGGACATCTCACCAGAAAAATGAACATTTGTACACTCAGATTTGCACCCAGCTTCTGGGGTGCTTAGATTCCCTGAGATGCTTGCCTAAAGGACAAATAAGGGCCTTTCCAGGTTTCAGGTCTGTAATCCCAAACTCTTCAATCTGGGGCCAGCAGACTTCACCCCCTTTTCACTGTTGTTCAAAATACTTGTGCTGTGTCTTTAAACACTGGCATTAGCAAGATGCTGACGCTAGAAGAAGCACCTGATAACAACTGAGGGAAATGCAGATCCATTTTTTTGGTCAAATATTTATTGAGTCCCACAAGGAACAGGCTCTGGGTGCATATAGCAGTGAGAAAAATGAATCAAAAATCCCCATATTTATTGTATTTATAACCTGAAGGGAGATTTGTATCAGGACATATGCTTATTGAGTGGTATACCCCATTCTACTTAGAAATCTTTTTCTGCCTCTCTCACTGTTTCTCTCTATATGTATGTTTATCTCGGTCTCCCTCTATTTCTTTAATGGTTGAAAATGCATAGTTGGCTTTTTATAAGAAAATGCACTATTTCCCTTACAACTGGGCAAGAGACTCTACCCTTGGCCCACACTTTGGAGGGTCCTGTTCTGACCTTCCTCTGCCCATGCGCCTGCACACCGAGAGAGGAGTCCATGAGGCCAAGGACATACATCCAATCCAAAGCTGCATGCTATCCTCCTACACCATGCTCTTGGTATCCCTGACTCTGTATCCTCTGCCACAATGTCCCTGAGTCTGTCCCCAGGGCCTTGCAGGCTTCTTCAGATCTGTCCTCCCAAAGCTGAGCCACGCTGATGGTTTATGTATCCCTGGACCTGAGGGGTGGCCATGGGGTAGCTGTTTGCTGGGAGTGTGGAAGGAGCTTGCCTGTGCAGGCTGGCATGTCCACGGGAGTGCACGAGGTTCCTTGCAGAGAGTCAGAGATGGGAAGAGAGGCAGAGTGGGCTGGAGGCTGGGGACTGAGGGCTGCCTCTCCCTGGGCTGTTACTGACAGCTCTGAACTTGGAGGAAACTGAGAATTCTAAATTCTCACCCAGCCTTCAAGGGCAGTATAAAGGCATATTTCTCCAAGTAGGAAGATAGAGCATATTTTAGTGAACAGTCTCAGCCCGATCTATAACTTTTAAATATTTATATAAATGGTATTTGGGTACACTCTAGAGGTATCCTCATTCCAGGCCCCTCAAATGTTAGGGGAGGGTCTGAGGAAACATATATAGTATGAATTAACCCTAAGCTGCTTTCCTCACCAGTCCCTTATAATAATAATGATGATGATAATAGCTAACCTTTTAAAAATAAAATTCTTATTGTAACATAACATACATACATAAAACTCTTATTGAAGTGTAAGATACATACATAAAAGTGCACAATCATCAACACATCCATGTAATAAGCAACTAAATACATAGAACATTACCCAGCATCCATGCCCCCTTCCAATGACTACCCCCTCCATCCTTTCCAAAGGTAGCCAACATTCTCTCTTTATTTTGCCCATTTTTGAACTTCATATAAATGGCAGCATATCATATGTATTCTTTTACATCTGGCTTTTCCTCCTCAATATTATCTTTATGATGTTCACCCGTGTTACTTCACGTAGAACTAGTTCACTCAATTTCATTTCTCTCTAGTATCCCAGGGAATGAAAATACCACCTCTCATTTACTCATTCTATCACTGGTAGACATTTGGATTGTTTTTACTTAGAGCTACGAAGAGTAATGCTGCTGTGACTATTCTTCTTTGTGTCCTTTGGTGTCCATCTAAACTCATTTCCGTTCCGTTGAGTATATGCTCCTAGGGGTGGGGTTGTTTATGGATGTCTTAGTTTATGGATACATTCAGCTTTAGTAGACACTGCAGGAAGTCTCCCCAAGAGGTTGTACCAATTTCCATCCCTATCAGCAATGTATGAGAGTTCCAGTTACTCCATATCCTCAACAACTACTTGATATAGTCGGGTGTGTTTCTTTTTTCATTTTAGGCATTTTGGTGGGTGTTTATGGGTGTCTCTTTGTGGTTTTGATTGACATTTCCTTTGTGGATAATGTTAATGATTATTAATAAATTGTTATAATAATGCTTTCATATACTTGTTAGACATTTGAATATCCTCCCCTTTTGTAAGCCATCAGTTTTAAAAATTGGGTTCTCTGTTTTTTTCCTTTTGGTTTGCAGTTCTTTATGTATTGCAGATACAAGTCCATTGCTGATTACATCTAATATATATATCTTCTCCTGCTCTTTGGCTCGCATTTCACTCTCTTAATGGTGTCTTTAGATGAACAAAAATTCATTTTTTTCATATAGACCAATTCATTAATCTTTTCCTTAGGGCTCTGAGAAAGGCCCTAGCAATGTGTTTACATGAAGATGTACTATGTTAAATGTGAAAAAGATATACTCACTACAGTCAGTTAAGATCAGCGTGTTTTTCCATTCCAGCTTGCTCTCATTATACTTCCCTTTATGGCAGGTAGCATTGAAGTGGCCATGAGCATTTGTGGGGATGTAGGGAAGGTAGCAATTGAGTTTGGAATATACTTAGTGTTTAATGGGATATTTATGTAGTTTTCAGTCAGATCTGTGAATAGTTGAGTCATTGCTGCTGTCCTACTGTAGGAATGACTTCTGAGAATATGTCTATTGATTAATGAATGTCATCAAGTCAAAGAGTTCTTTCGAAGAGCCACTACAGAAGAAAAATTCATATGCCCTGTAATGTTAGAAATTTTATATGAAAGAAATTTGATAGATTTTCCCCACATTGACAACAATCCTAGGTATTTACATTTCATTGCTGATAACAAGCTTTAAAGATAAAATACATTTTTTCTAAATAAGTAATAAAATTTTTAAAATAAATCATGCTAGAAAAAAGACCAAGTTATCTTTTTATTTTCTCTATAGAAAGTATTGCACAAATAATTATCATAAAAGGGAGTGACCAAAGATTTATTCAGCCAAAAAATGTAAGGAAAAATATTGTAGAGTTATGTCAGACAGATAATCAAAGTAATTTAAAATTTTTCCGGGCTCTGTGATGCCTGTGGGATTTGTCAGCTTTTTACTGTTTGTAACTTGTTGGGATTTCTTTTCTCATGCTAGATAAACCTTCACTTCCATGTCTTTTGGTTTTTGCTGGTAATTTTATATCACTTTTATTAATATTAGAAATTGTACCAGCTTTGGGCCTTACAAAAGCCTGATGTGCTCCTGGATGTTTTAGCAAATTTCCTCTGTACCTATTTCATGCTTATGATTTTTCCTCTTTATTCTGTGAATATAATGAATTATATTGATTACTCTCTACTGTTAAATCCACTGTGCATTCCTGGAGTAAATCTAACTTAGATGTAATGTATTATCCTTTTAATATGTTGCTAAATTTGATTTGCTAATATTTAGCTTAGGATTTTTTTTAAAGATTTAATTTTATTTTTAATTTGGGCTGTGTTGGGTTTTCGTTGCTGTGCTCAGGCTTTCTCTAGTTGCGGCGAGCGGGGGCTACTCTTCCTTGCAGTGCGCGGGCTTCTCCTTGTGGTGGCTTCTTTTGTTGTGGAGCATGGGCTCTAGGCACGCCGGCTTCAGTAGTTGCAGCACGTGGACTCAGTAGTTGCGGCACGTGGGCTCTAGAGCGCAGGCTCAGTAGTTGTGGTGCGTGGGCTTAGTCACTCCATGGCATGTGGGATCTTCCTGGACCAGGGATTGAACCCGTGTCCCCTGCATTGGCAGGTGGATTCTTATCCACTGTGCCACTGGGGATGTTCCAGCTTAGGATTTTTTTAGATCTACAATTATTAGATAAATTCATTGGTGATTTTTCTTTTTTGTAACAAAGAAGCTGAGAGGTGTTCCTGCTTTGCCTATTCTCTTGTTGATGCAAATAGTCAACAATCTATAATAAGAATAGAAGAGAGTTTTATTCAAGTCAAACTGAGGACTATAGTCCTGGAGACACAGATTGAAGAAGCACCTGAATTGTGTTCCACCAGACTACAAAATGGGGGAGGCTTATATATGCAAAAATCTCAAAGCTACATAAGTTGTTTCTCAAGAATTAGGATTGGAGCTGGCAAGAAGTAAGCGTGCTTGTTAAGCAAGGATTGGTTGGGGTCCTAAATGGTTGCAGAGTTACAAGGGGAGACCTTAAGACCATAAAGGTGCAGCTGGTAGCTGCTAGCAGACATTGTTTAGAAAACGGCTGGTGGTATCCTTGAATTTGATACAGTTCAGAAAACTCAAGTTCTCAGTGATTCAGGAACGTGTCTGAAACCACATCTACAATGGCCACCTGGTTCCATTTTGGATGCCTGAACCACAATTACTCCATTTTGATTTTTAAATTCATTCTTTTCTTTAATGGTTAAAGCAGATGCACAATGCATAAAGTTCAAGCCAAATCAGGTATAAGCAAGAATGACTTCCCTATACCTCAATATGTGAAAATTTCTTCCACCACTCTCAACATTAAACTGTCTGGGCCTGAAGGTTAAAGTGTAGGAAAATTATAAATCATTATTTATATTTCTTTTATAGGTATAATACTGTTCATATCTTTCATTTCCTCATATGTCAATTTTATTAAGCTTTGTTTTCCTAGGGATTTGTTCATTTCCTTTAAAACTCCAAGTTTTCAAATAGTCTGGAGTTGTTTAATATGTTCTTAATACTCACAGAATCTGTAGTAACATCTCCTTTTCTATCCCTGAAATCTGTACCTATTTTCTTCTTTTCTTTTTCTTTTCTTCTTCTTTCTTCACATGATTTATTGATTTCATTAGTCTTCTCAAATAACTTTTGGTTTTCTTGATTTCCTTTATTGTACATTTCTTTCCTTTTTTTAACGATTTTTTTTTGATGTGGACCATTTTTAAAGTCTTTACTGAATTTGTTACAATATTGCTTCTGTTCTAAGTTTTGGTTTCTTGGCCATGAGGCATGTGGGATCCTAGCTCCCCGACCAGGGATCGAACCCACACCCCCTGCATTGGAAGGCGAAGTCTTAACCACTGGACCGCCAGGGAAGTCCCTGTACATTTATTTTCAGTTTTATTAATTTATGCTCTTATACTTATTACTTCTTTCCTTCTACTTTCTATGGGTTTAACTTGCTGGATATTTTTAAGTTTCTCAAAATGGATACATACATAATTGAATTTCAACCTTTCATCTTTTCCAATATATGCACTTAAGGTTACATATTTCCTGTTAAGCACTTCTTTAGTTGTAGCCCACAAGTTTTGATATGTCATATTTTCATAACCATCCAATTCTAAATATTTTCTGATTTCCAGTGTGATTTTTATCTTTGATTTATGGACGACTTAGAAGTGTGTTGCTTCATTTCCAAATATTTGGTGATATTCTAGTTGCCCATTGTTATTTATTTTGAGCTCAATTCCATTGTGGCTAGACAATATATATATATTTTTAATTTCAATCCTTTAAAACTTGTTGAGAATTGCTTTAAGGCTCAGCACATGGCCAATTTTGGTAAATGTCCATGTGTACTTGGAAAGAGTTTGTATTCTGCAGTTTTTAGATGTAGAGTTCTAGATATTTCAACTAAGCCAAGCTTTATAATCATGTCAACTTTTTTTTTTTTTTTTTTTTCGGTACGCGGGCTTCTCACTGTTGTGGCCTCTCCCACCGCGGAGCACAGGCTCCGGACGCGCAGGCTCAGCGGCCATGGCTCACGGGCGCAGCTGCTCCGCGGCATGTGGGATCTTCCTGGACCGCGGCACGAACCCGTGTCCTCTGCATCGGCAGGCGGACTCTCAACCACTGCGTCACCAGGGAAGCCCCATGTCAACTTTTTGTCTGCTTGTTCTGTCAGTTACTGAGAAATGAATGCTGAAATCTCCAAGTATGCTTATAGATTTGTCTACTTCTTTTAGTTCTGTCATTATTGCTTCATATTTTTTGAGGTGTTGTTAATGGGTTCATACAAACAGAATATTTACATTTTCCTGTGGATGGACTGTTTTATCATTTTGAAGTGCTCCTCTTATCTCTAGTAATTCTTCTTGCCTAAAGTCTACTTACTTAGTCTGCTACTAGTATAACTATGTCAGCTCTCTTTTGGTTGGCATTACATGGTATACCTTTTATTCCTGACATTTTGCTTTCAGTTCTCTGCATCTTAGTGTTTAAAGTGTGTGTTATAAGAAGAATATGGCTTTATTTTCTTTTTTAGTCTAACAACCTTTGGCTTTTTTTTTTTTTTTTTTTTTTTTTTTGCGGTACACAGGCCTCTCACTGTTGTGGCCTCTCCCGCTGCGGAGCAACAGGCTCCAGACGCGCAGGCTCAGCGGCCATGGCTCACGGGCACAGCCACTCCGCGGCATGTGGGACCCTCCCGGACCGGGGCACGAACCCGCGTCCCCTACATCGGCAGGCGGACTCTCAACCAACTGCGCCACCAGGGAAGCCCAACCTTTGGCTTTTAATCAGAGTAGTACGTCTTTTGTATTTCATGGAATTACCTACACATTTGGGTTAATTTTTAAATTTGACTATGAGTTTGTTTTCACTGTTTCACCTGTTTTGTGTTCCGTTTTCAGTTTTTTCCCTTCTGGATAAATTATGCATTTTTAATTATTCCACCTATCCATTAGCATAGTTTTACACATTTATTCTTTATTCTGTCACTGCTTGTCCTGAAGACAATTATACAGAAAGACTTCCCAAAGTCCAGTATAAATTAGTAATTTTACTCCTTCCTGAAAATTCAAGGAACTTAACACTTTAATTCCATTCACCACCCTCCCACCTTTAATGCTATTATTGTCATATACTTTAATTCTATAATTATTTTCAAACATATAAGATATTGTTTTAAATGTTCAACATTCATTTAGATATATATTCATATTTTGCTTTCCATTCATCTTCATTCTTTCCTGTTTTCCCATGTTTCCCTGTGATATCATTTACTTTCTGCCTAAAGAACACCCTTTAGTATTTCTTTAGTGAGGGTCTGCTGGTGACGAATTCTCTCATTTTTCTTTGTCTATAAATGCCTTAATTTCACTTTTATTTTTAAAGTTATTATCAGTGGGCTCAGAAGTCTAGATGCCAACTATTATCTTTCATCACTTTGAAGATGTCATTCACTTGTCTTCTTCCACTGTGGAGCTTCCATTGCTCTTGTGAGAAGTCATCTATCAAATTATTGTTGCTTCTTTAAAGGTAGTATGCCTTTTTCCTCTGGTTGCTTTTAAGATGTTTATCCTTGATTCTGAGTAGTTTTACTATGATGTGCCTATGTGTGGTTTCCTTTCTACTTATCCTCCTTGGAGTTCATAAAAGTTCTTGAATCTGTGGTGCAATGTGTTTGATCAGTTTTGGAAAAATTTCATCCACTATCCCTTTTTCATACATTGCTTTCCCCCATTCTACCCCTCTTGTTCTTCTGTGACTCTAACCACTTATTTGTTCAACTTTTCACTCTGTCCCATGTTTCTTAGGTTCATTTCTGTATTTTTCATTCTTTCATCTCTCCATGCTTCAGTCCAGATGTTTTCTTCTGTCAAATTCTTCAGTTCACTAACCTTTCCTCAGCTCTTTCTAACCTGCTAGTAACTCCATATATTGAGTTTTGTTTTTTTTTAAATTTTGGCTACTGTATTTTTCAGTTCTAGTATTTTAATTTGGCCATTTTTAATAGTTTCTTAATCGATGCTGAAAATTACCACTTCATCATCTAACTTCTTGACTACATTAATGACAGATGTTTTAGTGTCTGTGTTAACTCCAATATTTTTTATTTCCTGTTGGTTTCTTTATATTGTCTTAGTTTCTTTCCCTCATAGTTTTTGGACATTTTGTCTTGCCTCCAGGTGAGTCTGGTAATTTTGGATTGGATATGAGATATATAAGGCTCTGGATGGTGTTATCTTCCTCTGGAGAGGATTATTTTTGCTTCTGGCAAGATGGGCCCACTTTAATTAAATCAGTGAACAGATTCAGAACCAGGCTTCAGTCTTTATGAGGGTTGATGTATTTATAGTTCATCCATATTTCTGGATTATAACCCTTGGGAGTTCTAACTGAAAGAGTAGGGTAAACACCATGGTTCCTCCCCTTTGGTAGGCCCTAAATTTCATTGGTGTCTCCTCCACCCCCATAAAACTGCCAGAAGTGATGCTCAGCTTTTCACCTGTCAGTCTTTTCTCTGCAGCCTCTCAGTATCTTAGGTAATGCTTGTCAGCTAGCAAACGCCCTGGAGGAAAAGCAGCACAGAATTTCAGGCTCATTGTTCTCTGTTTCCTTCTCTCTGAGATCTTAGGCTCTTAAAGGCCTCTCAGCCTTGATAGTTTTCCAATATCTTTGGAATGATTTTTGACATTTTCATTCAGCTTTTCTCATTGTATTTGGTGAAACAAGATAGCTATTATGGAAATCCTCTATACCTGACATTTATTAAGAGCTTAACATGTGCCACCAGGCACTGCTCCATGTACTTCATGGGTAGCTACTCATTTAAACCTCAACACAATTCTAAAATATAATTCTTATTTCTTAAATTCTTATTTTCCCTCACTTTACAGAGAAGAGAACTGATGCATAGAGAGAAAAGTACCTTGTTCAAAGCCATACAGGGTAAGTGATAGATCCAGAATTTGAAACCAGGCAACTTGAGTTAGAAACCTACACTTAGCCACAGAACTATAAACCTCTTAATTCTCAGTTCTTCTTTCTGTATTTGGAATCCATGAGGTGTACCTAATGTCTTACATGAGAGCCACGTTTTACTTGAGTTAATCTGAGTGGGTTTCTGGCACTTGCAATCAAATGATTTCTGACCAACCTCTTGGGACAAGCCACTTCTCCCACCAAAATGCTTCATTAGAATAAAGTGTACTAAGATCCTTTCCCCAAATAGATATAATTTTTCTTCCCAGAGCTTCTCATTTGTTAACATCCTCATGATCTCATTTACTCTCCTTGTTTTTAAAAAGAAACTCACTGGACAATTCCCTCACACCCATGTTTCCAGCAAGCCTATCTATGAGAAGTAAAGGACATATTCAAGCTAGAAGTAGGCAGCCTCAGTGAAGGAGCAAAGTCCTCCAGCAAGGTCAGAATTCCATCAGACTTGTGTGCCGAGGCCGACAGCCCAACTCGAGCAGGAGAGGTAATTGAGCCAGCTGCTGGGAGGCAGGAGCCACACACCCCAACCCGTTAATCTGCCTCCCTTAGCCACGAAAGGAACACAGGGCTTCCATTTTAGCAGCATGAGGAAGCATACCATTCCCATGCATCATTCCATTAAAAAATCCCCTCCTGGAGCCCTTATCTAAGGGAAAAAAAAAAAAATACTCAAGGGAACATTCTCTGCAGCTTCACAAAGCTCTTTATTTAGCAAATCTTGCCCCATAAAATCCACCCAGCTGTTTATTTTTTCCACTGTCAGCCAAACATGGCATTCAGTGGTGGTTTTTTGGTTCATTCTAGCCTACACTGAGGCCTAGAATTTAGAAGAAGCCCAGGGAAAGGTGTTTGCCTTGAGGGGCATTAGAGGTAAGAAGGCTCTTAGGGAGAATGACCCTTCCATCAGGGTGAAACAATCCCTCTTTGTCAAGACAGAATGTGGAAGAAGGTGGCAGATATTCATCTTGTCCAATCGATCTGCTGTTCCCCAGTATTCAGAGAGAAACTCTGAGTTTCTGGTGAGAAAGTAAATAAGAGGCCACTAGGAAATTAGCAAGGGCACCAAAAAGGATTTATCATACTTGTCTCAGAGGATTCCAACAGAAACCCTTTCCCAACTCCTGTACTAGGATAATGATGATGATGATGATAGTTCATTTGATTGGCTATTATGTCAGACAATTTATATGCATTATCCCTAAGCAACCTGAAAGGCAGGTATATTTTTATCCCAACTTTACAGATAAGAAAACAAAGTTAGAAAGGTCAGTTACTCTGTAAATGGCGAAGCTGGGATTCTAAATTAAAGCCCACGCTCTTTTCAAAACACTACCCTATCTTCTGACTTCTCTTCCTTGTCATACCAAATAATATGAATATTTTTAAATGAGAGTGAGTCTACACTACAACAGAATAACTATTCTCCCACAAAGGAACAAAAATAAATACTGTCCAACTATTAAAGATTATTTAATAAGATATTAAGCAGGAAGCTTCTTAGTTCCTGGAATTGATAACTAAGATGGAATGAAGGTTCCACATACCCAACCTTCTAAATAGAGCCACAAATAACTGGGCCAGTTAACCACCCAGGACTTCATAAGAGCCACAGAAGGACTGGTTCTATACCGGAGGGGAGGAGTTGTGGGAGGTTTGGGTAGTTAGTCACAGGCCTAGTGGGTCCTACTGATTTGGGATCAGAGAATTTTTCTTCTACAGTGGATGGGAGGGGTGCTTCCTCATTTCCTAGCACAGTAGTTAACAAATTTTTTAGACTTAAGACTCCTTTATACTCTTAAAAATGATTGATGACCCTAAGGAGCTTTTGTTTACATGAATTCTATCTATGACTATTCACAGTATTAGAAATTAAAACTAGAAAATTTTAAATTATACACTTATTAATTCATTAAAAAATAATAAATATATTACATGTTAACATAAATAACATTTTAGTGAAAAATAATTTTATTTTCCAAAAATAAAAAATTAATGACTGCAATCCCACTCTTGGGCATAAATCCAGAGAAAACCATAATTCAAAAAGATATGTGCACCCCAGTGTTCATTGCAGCACTATTTACAATAGCCAAGACATGGAAGCAACCTAAATGTCCATCAACAGAGGAATGGCTAAAGAAGGTGTGGTATATATATACACACACACACACACACACACACACACACACACACACACACACACAATGGAATATTATTCAGCCATAAAAAAGAATGAAATAATGCCATTTGCAGCAACATGGCTGGACCTAGAGATTATCATACTAAGTGAAATAAACCAGACAGAGCAAGACAAAAATAATGATATTGCTTATATGTGGAATCTAAAAAAAGACACAAATGAACTTATTTACAAAACAGAAAGAGACTCACAGACATATAAAACAAACTTAGGTTTACCAAAGGGGAGAGCAGGGGGGAGGGATAAATAAGGAATTTGGGATTAACAGATACACACTACTATATATAAAATAGATAACCAACAAGGACCTACTGTATAGCACAGGGAATTATACTCAATATTTTGTAATAACCTATAAGGGAAGAGAATCTGAAAAAGAATATATATATATATAAATATATTATATATATTAAATATATATTATATAAATATATAAATATATATATATATATATCATGGTGCTATATACCTGAAATGAACATGATATTGTAAATCAACTATATTTCAATAAAAAAAGAAAAAATTAATGAGAAGTGTACCATTGTTTTACATTTTTGAAAATCTCTTTAATGTCTAGTTTAATAGCAAACAACTGGGTTCTCATGTCTGCTTCTGCATTGGATCTGTTGCAATATATTTCTTTGATTAAAGAATATGAAGAAAATCTGGCCTCATACAGATATGTAGCTGGAAAAGAGTAATATTTCATAGCCTTTTATATAACTGTGGATATTCTCCTTTGATATTACACCAAAACTCAACAAGTGGTAATTTCTTAAGTGGAATCTGAAACTGTTTCAATCCTTTTTGTACTTTGTTATATTAAAATCCACTGAGTGAAATGGGTAAGTTTGCCAAAAGATACAAATTTCCAGTTTTAAGACAAATAAGTCCTGGGGATGTAAATGTACAGCATAGTGACTATAGTTAACAATACTGTCTTGTATATCTGAAAGTTGCTAAGAGAAAAGATCTTAAAAGTTCTCGTCACAAGCAAAATGTTGTAACTATGTGTGGCATGGATGTTAACTAAACTTATCATGGTAGTCATTTAGCAAATAGATATTTGAAAGTCACTAACAGAGTAATCTTCAAAATTCAAAAGAATTTTGAAACTACGTGTGGTAATGGATGTTAACTAGGCATATTGTGATGACCATTTTGCAATAAATATATCAAATCATTGTATTGTACATCTGAAGCTAATATAATGTTACATGTCATTATATCTCAATTTAAAAAATTGTTTTAATCCACTGGTCTATCTTCTACTAGGAATGGAGCTTTTGCCAATTTTTTGGAACATCATTCATTGATTGGTCATTTGAAAATATTAGTTCACTGAGTTATGTAGATCTTTCAAATAAAAACATTACATCTACTATTTAAAAAATCACATTCATTATCATCACTAGCAGTGACATCAGAGAAGTCTTTTAAGTAAAGGAAGCTATCAAGTTCATGGTTTCAGATGCAAGTTTTTGCAAAATTCCAATTACTGTTTGAAAACTCAACTTTTATCACTGGTGACAAATACTGTCAGATATTTTTTCTGGAACTGACAAGGTCTCTTTGTACATTTTCAGGAAAATTACTGCCAACTACCCAATTCGGAACAACAATAATTTATATGTCAGTATTTCTTTCAAGTAAAAAACGGTGTTCCGTGAAAGAAGAGGCTAGTTCAGGCCACAACCCAGTTGCAAAAGTGTTCATTTCTTAAGACAACCATCATACTTCAGCATGTAGCAGAAATGTTTTTCATGTACTTCCCATTCTGCCACACAAAATATTATTATAAAGACATACTCAAGGGCTGAGATTAAATTTAATCATTTTTACTGCTTCATCAAGACCTTCTTAAGTGACACTGGAATTTTTTCTACTGCTCCATGCGTGGTGGTGAAGAATCCAATGACAACTAGAACATTCAGGTGCCACTGCCTTACTTCATGCTAAGGGACCAGCAGTTTTACACACCAATTATTTTTGTACTATTAGTGCAAATGTCAACACAGTGAAAGGGCAATAATATTTTATTATTAAAATAATTTTGACCTTGTGGACCCCATGAAAGGGTCTTGAAGACCGCCAGGGGTCCACGGACCACACTATAAGAACCACTGTCCTAGTAAATTGAGAGAAGGTGAAACATCAAGAAAATCACTGAGCAGGGGGTGCATGCAAGAAGTAGAGACTGGCTCCCTCTCTGGATGCTTGAGGAACTGCAGTCAGTAGGCAAACTGTGGGCTGCCATCAGGGGTGAGGGGATTCTTGGGAGAACTTGGTGTGTGTCCCCCAGAATTTGCGAAGGCTGCAGTATAGGATTGTGCATTTTTGCCCTGCATTAGGATGCCTGGCTGAAGGAGTGAATAGGGGCTGAGGAGCAATTGGAAAGGGAAACTTTTTGGTAATTTGTCCACTCAGATGGGGTGCCCTTTTACGGTCTGCATAAGGCAGAGTGTGTATTTAGTGGAAGCTCTCGGTGGTGGTGGTGGGGGGGGGGTCTAGCATGCACCCAGGGGCTTCTTGCCTGCAGATCTCTGAAGGCAAGAGGCTTGTTGGAGTAGCCCGTGATGGCTGAGAGAGAAGGAGCCATGGATAATGAGCACAGGAAGAGAATGGGGCATCCTCTACCCCAGCCCACTTTCCTGCAGCCATCTGAGAGTGTAAAAGAGGAAGTAAGAGACTCCCAAGGCACCCTGTCAGGCAGCAGGGGTTAGAGGAAAGGGTAGGAGACGTGGGCTGTCCAAGGGTGCCAAGAGATCCCCACAGGGCAGCGGGGATCAAGATGAGGCTCAATATTGCCCCTAGATAACCACCCGTATCCTCTACACAGAACATGTCATCAGACAGAGGCCACAAGGATGGACTTGTGATTCAGGCTTGGCCAACCCCAGCTCCTTCTTACAGTGATTCATTGTAATGGGGTGGGGTGGGGGGACACAAGACCTAAGGAGAGCCCCTCCAAGTGCATACAATCCCTGACTTATGGTGATTGGACTTACGACTTTTCAACTTTATGATGGTGCTAAAGCGACACACATTCAGTAGAAACTGTACTTCACATTTTGAATTTGATCTTTTCCTGGGCTAGGCATATGCGGTCCAATACTCTCACGCAGCTCCGAGTCAGCATGCGATCCTGATGGTAAACAACCAGACACACTTACAACCATTCTGTATCCAGACAACCATTCTGTTTTTCACATTCAGCACCATATTCAATAGATTACATGAGATAGTCAACATTTTATTACAGAATAGGCTTTGTGTCAGATGATTTTGCCCAACTGTAGGCTAATGTAAGTGTTCTGGCACGTTTAAGGTTTAAGGTGGGCTAGGCCAAGCCATGATGTTCGGTAGGTGAGGTGTATTAAATGCATTTTTGACTTACAATGTTTTCAACTTACGATGGGTTTATCAGGATGTAACCCCACTGTAAGTCAAGGAAGATCTGTAATTCAATCTGTGGTGGCCAGCAGGGAGAGTTTCTTTGTTTCTTCTAGAGTCATGGAGCTCTAAGGATGAACTACGCCTGTTGCTGATAGAGGCCATCAGCAGTGGACAGAGCCTATGGAAGACTGAAGAGCTGAGAAGAAAACAGAGCTGAGGTGTGGAGAGGGAGGCACAGAATGCTGATGCTGTCATTGGACCCCCAGGGCCCAGCTGCACCTGGACTGAAACCCAATGTTTGGGGCCCATTGCTCTTTTCAATTAAGCTACGCTGACTTGGGGTTTTGCTGTCCCTTATGATCCAAAAGAGTCTGAATTTACTGAATTCTAGATTCAGCTGTTCCACTTACTAACATATGAACCTGGGCAAGTTATTAAACTTTATTCATTTATTCACGTATTTGTTGAGCATATATTAAGTGCTAGACACTGAGCTTGGCACTGATGCTGAAAGATGAAACTATTTGATCCCTGTCTTTTTGGGAGACAAAAAAATAAATAAAAAGACCAAAAAACAGTGGAAAAATTGTTTTAAAATTCAATGGGAAGGCTTCCCTGGTGGCGCAGTGGTTGAGAGTCCGCCTGCCGATGCAGGGGACACGGGTTTGTGCCCCGGCCCGGGAAGATCCCACATGCCGCGGAGCGGCTGGGCCCGTGGGCCATGGCCGCTGAGCCTGCACATCGGGAGCCTGTTTTCCACAATGGGAGAGGCCACAATAGTGAGAAGCCCGCGTACTGCAAAAAAAAAAAAAAAAAAAAAAAAAAAATTCAACAGGAGTATAGAGAAAGCACAAAAGTCTGTCTGGCGGACTATATCAGGCAATGCTTTGAGCTTGAGACCTGCTTCTAGAGAGATAAGGGCATTCTAGACAGAGAAGAGCATCTGCAAAGGCATGAAGGGTGGAGAGGAGTAGGCTCAGGACAGCTCCAGCATAGTGTAGGAAGCCGGGAGTGGCCACCATGAGCCGGGAGGGGTGGATGGGGCCAGGTCAT
This sequence comes from Stenella coeruleoalba, assembly GCF_951394435.1. Taxonomy (NCBI): domain Eukaryota; kingdom Metazoa; phylum Chordata; class Mammalia; order Artiodactyla; family Delphinidae; genus Stenella; species Stenella coeruleoalba. The sequence goes on from NC_137157.1 coordinate 15,309,301, forward strand.
GACTATGTCATGCAAAGGAGTTGGGTCTTTATTCTAAAAGTCATGGTGAGCCACCAAAGAATTTTCAGGAGGGGAGAGATTGGCTAGGAGTTGAAAGATTTTAAAAACCCAACCAATAAACTAATAACAATTCCAGATGATTGAAAGAGGGCAAGATGGGAGATGAAGGGATGAAGTGGTGGTAGGAGTGAGGGATTGGGGGAAGTGGCTGTTGAAATTGTCCAGGAGTGAGATGGTGAGTGACTGAGCTAAGGTAGTGGATGATACAGTAGTTGAATGGACAGAACATGGTGGTTCTTTGGTTATGGACAAGCAGGGTGAGAATTGTATATTACCTTGTGGGTTTCTGATGAGAATAGCTCTTGCATTTCCAAGATTCTTAACCTTTTGGAAGTCATGGATCCCTTTCAGAATTTCTGAAATCTGTATACTCTCTTCCCAGAAATATTAGCATGTGTGGACATGATAGCTAACATTCGCTAAATACTTAACTATGTTCTAGCAGCTTCATTTATTTAATCATCACAGCAAACCTATGATTTGTTACTAACTCAGAGAGTTTAAGTAACATGTCCAAGTCACACAGTAAGCAGCAAGGCCAGAATTTGAACCCAGGTCATCTGACTTAAACTCAGTGATTTAACGACGATGCTTCACTGCTCCTCATACAGGGGTACCCAGACTGTGCCTACAATTCAGGAAAGTCACAGATTTATCCCCCTAAAGCCCATCCACTGTCACTTAAAAGTCCACAGATCTAGAGTTAAGGACACCCGCCATACTCAAGAGCCTTTGGTAAATTCTATGGAGTAAGATCAATATATGGGATTCTCATCATTGATTTTGGGTTCCCACAACCCCACCTCACAAAACTGTGGCCGGAAGAGGCCAGCTTTCTGCCTTAACCCAGTGTTATTATGGCCCTCCCCAAAGGAGCATTTGAAAACATTCTTTTCTAATAGCTTTCCCATGAAATGTCAATAATACAGATATACTGTCCATCTGGTTAGGTTCTATGTATGTGTCTGTGCTTTATATTTACATAAAAAATAAGTAAGATTTTTCTCTCTCCCACCAAGAATCAACTTTCTTCTAGTTGGGGGCATCCAAACCAGATGAAACAGATGGGGGTACACATTTACCACCAACGTAAACCCCAACATTTACCACCCACCAACTAGAGCTGCTCTCTGGTGTTCATGACCTTGTGTTCACATATTCCTTCCCTCCCTTGAGTGTGGGCTGACTTTTTTCCCCTACCAGTTAAAAAAATGTGGTAAAATATACTTCACATAAAATTTACCATTTTAAGTGTACAGTCGAGTGGCATTACGTATATTCACATTGTGGTGCAACCATCAACGCTATCCATCTCTAGAACTTTCTCATCATCCCCAACTGAAACTCTGTACCCATTAAACACTAACTCACCACTCCCCACCTCTCCCCCAGCCCCTGGTAACCACTGTTCTACTTTCTTTCTGTCTTTATGAATTTGACTATTCCAAATTCCTCATTTCACTTGGCATAACATCTTCAAGGTTCATCCATGTGGTAACATATATTAGAATTTCATTCCTTCTTAAAGCTGAAAAATTTTCAGTTGTATGCACATACCACGTTTTGTTTATCTGTTCATTTATTAATGGGCATTTGTGTTGTTTGTACCTTTTAGCTATTGTGAATAATGCTGTTTGAACATGGGTTTATAGATAGTATTTGAGTCCCTGCTTTCAATTCTTTTGTGTATATAACCAGAAGTGGAATTGCTGGATCATATGGTCATTCTAGTTTTTAATTTTGTGAGGAACCACCATTCTGTTTTCCACAATGGCTGCACCATTTTACATTCCCGGTGCACAATTTTTCCCAGGCTGACTTACTGACTTGCTTCTAACAAATAGAATAAGGCAGAAATAACAGGCTGTCACCTCCAACGCTGGTTATAAAAGGCTTGTCTTGGGCACACTCTTGGTCTGCTGACTCTGACGGAAGCAAACTGCCGTATTGTGAGCTGCCCTATGGAGAGGCCCACATGGCAAGAAACTAATGGGTCCAGCCAACAGCCAAGAAGCACCCGAGGCCTGCCAACAGCCAAGTGTGTGTGCTTGGAAGCAGATCATCCCCTCTCGAGCCTTGAGATGACTGTAGCCCCGTGGACATCTTGACTGCAGCCTTGAGGGAGACCTTGAGCCAGAGACATCCAACTAAGCCATGCCTGGATTCCTGACCCAAAATAACTGTGAAATAATAAGTGTTTATTGTCTTAAGCTGTGAATTTTGGGGTGTAATTTGGTAAGTAGCAATAGATACCTAAAATAGTGGGGCTAGATAAAGGTTTATTAAGAAGAGAGAAAGAAAATAGGTTTGTATGCTGTTGTAAATGATCTTGTAGAGGGAAAAATCCAGGAGAGAAAGGAGAGAACTGCTGAAATGATGCCCTTCAATACAGGGGATGAGATTTTGTGTACAGGGGGAGGGACTGGCTTTAAATCGAAGCCAAAGTTCATCTACATTTCACTAGAGACATATCATGTGAAGTTTGTGGTCATGAATTTAAAGTGAAACCAGCAAGAAGTCTGTGTGAATTCTCTCCAGCCACATTTAGCTGCGTGGGTTTGGACATGGAGTCAGTGGTGCTGGATTTAACCAGGGTTTCATTTTGACCAGAAAGGATGACAGAGCTAAAGGGGGCAAGGGAGTTGATACTATACTGTATACAGTATATACTATACTATATATGCTATATATATAGTATATATACTATTCTATAAATATCTACTGTATACAGTATATACTATACTATAGTATATATGCTATATATATATGTACTATACTATAAGTATATACTGTATATAGTATATACTATATACTATAAGGGTGATAGTACATGTAATAGTATGTAATATATAGCATAGATGTGTGTATATACTATATATATGGTATTTATACACTACATGACATACTGTAGTACTATAATTGTTGGCCATGGGTAGTGACATGGTAGGATCAATAAACTGGAGGTCCCAGTGGGGACAAAGTGTTGTTGGCATTGGGGAACTTTAGAGAAAGACCATAGTGGTTAGAGAGTAGACACAGAAATCAAGATTAGGGATGGAGTGCGGTTACAGGATGTGGCTATGAGAGTGACTGACAGAGGGTGAAGGAGAAGGTTGTTGGAGGAAAGAAGTTCAAGGAATTGAAACACCAAGGTGTCGGGTGGTGGGGAAAGGGGATGGATCATCCGTATTGAAACTGCAGCACTGAGCGGTAGTAGAAATAAATTAATAAATTATAAGTAAAGAGGTTATTAATGAAAATGTATGTTTTATTGGTGAAGTGATTTTTAAAAATCTAGAACCAAATAGCAAAAAAAAAAAAAAAAATCTTAATGGCAAATACTCTCTGTTCGGCACTATGTTAAGTACTTCATGTAGATTAATTCACTTAATCCTCACAATATTGTTATTATTCCCAATTTACAGATGAGGAAACTGGTGCAGAGAGGTTAAGCTGACAGGTGGAGCAGTTGAGATTTGAGCCCTATCGATCGAGTCTGGAGTCCTTTCTTTTTATCAGTAAACTGTACTGCTTCCCTCTGCTCCCTTCATCAATTTCCCCTTCTCTAGAGAGTTCCTAAGGTACTAGGGGAAATTTGTCACCTAATAGTATTTTGTCTTGAATTAGTCACTATGCTGGCTGGCATGTTAGTCTCGCCTCCACAACTCAGAGCTCAGACACATCCGTAATTCTCACTGTCCTCCACCTCCTCTGATCCCACGTGCATGCACACACACACACTTGCACATCCCTCTGCTACACACAGGTCTGGATACATAGTTGAGTGCCTTCCCAGTGGAGGTAGAATAGGGCAGTGATTGTGAATGGGTTCTGGAGCCATCTTTTGGGCTCAAATCCTGGCTCTGCAGTCCTATGTGGGCTGTGTGACCTTGAGCAAGTTTCTTTGCTTTGATGGACCTTAATTTCCCAATTTAAAAATGGGAACTCTAGGGCTTCCCTGGTGGTACAGGGGTTGAGAGTCTGCCTGCCGATGCAGGGGACATGGGTTCGTGCCCCGGTCCGGGAAGATCCCACATGGGATCTGGGCCCGTGAGCCATGGCCGCTGAGCCTGCGCGTCCGGAGCCTGTGCTCCACAACGGGAGAGGCCACAACAGTGAGAGGCCCGCGTACCGCAAAAACAAAACAAAAAGGAACCCTGATATCCCTGTCCTCAGAGAGGAGTTGTGAAGATGAGTATGAATCATCTAACCCTGAGCAAGTGTTCCGTAAAATTATTATCATTGTTGTTATTGTTATTATTACTATTACCATTACCCCCTCATTTCTTATCACTCTCCCCCCCTACCAGGCCACTGGCTTTCTTGCAATTCTTTGAATATGTTAAGTTCTTATCTGCCTCTGGGCCTTTACATTTGCAGTGTCCTCTGCCTGCATCATTTTTGCTCTACATTTTCATGAGATAAACTCCTTTGATTCAGGTCTTTGCTCAGATGTCACCTCCTCAAGGAGCCCTTAGCTGATTATCTTACCTAAAGCTCACATGTGCACACACACATGCATGTTTCACTCTTTATCCTTTTACTATCTGCATAGCATTCATCACTATCTGAAATTATTACGCATATTAATTGCTTATTGTCTGTCTCCCTGCCTAGAACATAAGCTCCAGGAAGACAAGGACTTAGTGTTCCTTGTTCATGGCCATAATCCAGGGCAGGCCTGAGAAAACACTCAATAAATCTTTGCCGAATGAATGTTGAACGAGTAACCATGACTGCTTATAATAAAGACCACTATAAACTGAGTGTTTATTCTGTGCAAGGCATTAGGCTAAGTACTTGATATGAATTGCTTCATTTAATCTTCACAAATGGCCTAAGAAATCAGTGTGATGGTGCCCACAGGGAGGGGCAGAGCAGCTAAGTGACGTGCTGAAGGTCACAGAGTAGGTAAATGGAGGAGCTGGGCTTCCAGTCCACCATTCTGTAGGCAAAGCCTGCAGTCAGGTGAAAGATTTCTCCTGCCTTTCCTTGCCAGAACTTTCCCTCTCACATTCCAATACCGCTGCTGTATCTGGCACTCAGACAGGCTGCCTTCAGGTTCACCAGGGAACATCTTGGAAAACACCCAATTTAGCTCCTTGGAAAGGAGCCCCAACTGGGCTGGGAGCGCCAGACCCAACGGGCCACTGCTGGCTCACACCCTGCCTGTTGGCATCGCCACATATTGGTGAGGATTCCAAGGAGAAGCCACCAGGTGCAAGGAGTTGCTGAGCCAAGGGTCTCAGCAAGCTCCTCATCTACACAGCCTACCTTTGCTGGCCCCCTACCTTCCAGCTGTACCAGAATATTTGGTATTTCCAGAAGAAGCCAAGTTGCTTCTCCACCCCTTGCCTCAATATTCTGCTTCCCTGCCTGGCATGTCCTTCTTGCCTCCTTGTCCTCAAGCAAACTCCTGCTCATCCTTCAAGACCTAGCTCAAGAGTCGCCTCCTCCATGAAGCTTTCTCTGACCTTCCCCAGGCCAACTGGACTGCTCTTCCTCTGTCTTCCCTCTCTGTGTCGTACAGCAGAGGGATTAGGCAAGTGGACTTGGAGTCAGCTGAGTTAGATTCACACATCTCCTCCTCTACTAGTAAACTGTGTGACCTCAGCCAGTTACTTAAACTCCCCAAGCTGTGGTTTTCTCATCTGTAAAATGGGGTCGATGATAGTACCTACATCATGTATTGGTGTGAAGCTTAAATGAGATAACCCACGTGAAGAACCCAGCACATACCTGGTATATATTGAACCCTCACTAAATATTAGCAATTATCATTACTAACTCTTTCTTAGAGAACCCACCAGTTGGTATTGAAACCTGTGTGTCTGTTTATCTCTCTCACCAGACCGTAATCTTGACACACCCATTGTACTCCTAGCCTTGCCCTGCACCTGGAACACAGGATGTGCTCCATAAAGGTTTGTGGAATGACTCTGGCAACTTTTCAGGAAGCATGCATTGAGGGAGGGGAGGAGAGGGCTGTCCTTAGGCTTAGAAGCAATATGCCCATAACTGATTTTCCTCTCTCATTTTTTTTTTTTTTTTTTTGGTAGGGCCAGGGTTGTCTTGATGGGATGAAAAAGTAAGGGTCAGGTGGCAACCAAACTCTACAGCCTCTGCCCACTCTCAGACTGTAGCCTCAGTTCCCCTCATCTCCATTGCATTTACAATGGGAAAGCTTTTTGGAAGTTGGCTGCTGCAGGCATCTCGAAAAACCCAAGACCAAGAGAAAGTTTTTGGCCCCTCTTCACCGGGGTCATGTGCCCAGATTATTTCCTGAGGATTTCCTGAGGATGTGTGTAACCAGATCCTTTATGGCCCTGTGCTGGGGGGCAGGAATAACAGTCACTATAGCTTAATGCTGGGCGGTCAGGTTTCTGCTCGACTTCCTGTACATTTGGTGGTCGTGGCTTAACTGCTAATGAATGATTCCACGACTCAAAGTGCCACATTAAGGGGAGGGGGGGGGTCCTGGACTTACAAGGGCGATCCTTATTCCCTCTCCTCATCTCCCTTCCTGCAAGGGGCCAGTCCCCTGACTGAAATGGGGGCCCTTCCCTGCTACCATTTCTTGCTCCCTCTTACCATTTCCCCTGCCTTTCCTTATGTTTACTTTTACTTGAAAAGAGGTCCCACTTGGAGTCAAAGCGCTTTCAAGAGAACTTATAATAAATGCCCTACATTAAGATAGTATATTAGTGCCTTCCTTTTCTTTTAAAAAATAATATCCTCATTATGAAAGTAATAAATGCTCCTTATAGAAAATGTGGAAAATTCAGGCGCATTTAAGAAAGAATATTTACATCACCTGTAATCTCAGAGCCCTGAGGAAACCATAAACAGCATATTGGCACATTCCCTTTTAGACCGTTATTTATGTACGCTTATACATACATTTGTACATAATTAGTGCCGGACTTCATATTAAACAGAGATGCATGCCATATACTTTGCATATGTTTAGATCTTGTGACTTTCCATGACATAGTCCCATCATTTCTTTTTCTCTGGCCACCATCATAAAAAGGAAAGCAGATGTTCGTGTCCTGGGATTCTGCATCCAGGGAAACTATGACCCAAAGAAGTAAAGTCACTTTCTCAAGGTCACACAGATTTTGCTAGCACAACTGGGATTGGAGCCTAGGTCTCTTGGGTCATGGCCAAGTCTTCTTTCCACTGAACTGGAAATCTGTCCCAGGGGCAGCAAAGAGAAGAGTCTTGAGTACTGGTGCCAAGTTTGTAAAATGTGGAATCATAGTTCTCAGGTTGTTGACATTTTTACCCAAAGTCCAAAGATAGAAAGTGCTGAAATGCTTTCATGAAACAAATTTGAAAATGTTTTGTGGTCATTGAGGGACATGAGAGACCCTCTCAATGGCCTCGACCTTGGCACTCTCATCTCTTTTAGTCAAGGTTTTAAGTTGCAAATCAACACATGCTTACTCCTTTTATTAAGCAGAAAACTTAATTTCTTCAAGGATATTAGGTACATCACAGAAGTCCAGAAAGGCTAAAGAACCAGGCTTAGAAGCCACATAGCCAGGGACAACTGAACCTAGGGATGATTGTCAAATATTTGACAACCATCTGACATAGACTCCAACTAATCAGAATAGTGGAACATGGTAAATAACCTCTACAGCTGTTCTGGAACATAATCACTAGATATCAGCCCTGTCCAAATCATACTTTGGACACATTCCAATAGGAACATTGTATTAGTCAGGTTTCTTCTATGATAATGCAACATAACAAATTATTCTCCAATCTCAACAACAAGCATTTTATTTTATCTTCAGCGGATCAGTTGTGGTTTGGCTCATCTTGGCTGGGCTCAGCTGAGCTTAGTTGGGATTTGGGTCCAGATTTCGGGTCAGGTTCAGGTTTGTTTCAGGTATCTTCATCCTAGGACCCAGGCTGAAGGGACAACGGCTACATGGAGCATGCTTTTCTCATGGTGAGGGTGGAGGCTCCAGTGGGCTAATGGAAACTCATCATGCTTCTAAAACCCTCAGCCTAGATAGAATTAAGACACCATCCCTCCCATCTACTTTCCATGGCTCAAAATAAGTCATATAGCCCAGCTCAAGGCGAATGGGTCTGGAATGTAGACTTTGTCTACTGTCATGGGAGGCACTGCAGTTACCGGTCCAAAGGCATGGATTCTATGATAGGGAGACAGTGAAGAGTGGAGACAGTTTTCCAGTCTATCATACTCCCAATACTGCCACCCATGGGCATATCCTCTTCAGTTTACACCACCAATGCTGGGCCCTAGATGCTACTCCTGGAACCTCTGTCCTTACTGCCTCTTGTAAGTGGAGGTGTTTGCCAGCATTCTCATCAGAATGGATTCTACCCAGAAACTGCTTTTCTGCTTCACTAGTTTCCAGTTTACTATTTAGAGCAGGTGCATCCCATTGACTGTATCCTGGCTACCAAGGAGGCTGCAAAAGCAAGTTTCTGGCTTCTACCTAGGATGAAGGTGGGGAAGTTGACTCATTAAGTATAGAATTTCTCAAGCATAGGAAGGATGTTCAAGGTATTGGGTGGCCATAAAGAATGGCAAACGTCCACTACACCCACCTTCAGGGAGATTCCAGGGAGCTCAGGGAGATGTGAAAATCCAGCACAGCCTTTGACTAAGCCATTCACCTGTGACTTCCCTTATTTCCTCTATATTCTCACCTCTCTGACTCTCCATTTCCCTGAATTCATAGTCTCATACTCTAACAGCTCCTCTGCCTCCTTTACTCTGACGCTTATCACAGAGACTGCTGGATGCGCCCAAAACCCATTCTCCACTTCTTCCCTCCTGTAAAGAACCCTTGAGCTTTAGCTGGGCATGTGGACAACCACAAGATGACATTCCCCAGCTTCTCTTGCAGCAAGATGTGGCTCTGTGCCTAAGTTCTGGCCAAAACTTGGGAGCAACCAACATGTCCTTCAGTGGGTGAATGGATAAATAAACTGTGGTACATCCAGACAACGGAATATATTATTTAGCGCTAAAAACAAATGAGCTATCAAGCCATGAAAAGACATAGAGGAAATTTAAACGCATATTAACAACTCAGTGAAATAGCCAATCAGAGAAGGCTACATACGGTATGATTCCAACTATACGGCATGATTCCAACTCTACGGCATGATTCCAACTATACGGCATTCTGGAGAAGGCAAAACTACAGAAAGATAAAGAGATCAGTGGTTCTGGGAGGATAGTGATAAATAGGCAGAGCACAGAGGATTTTTAAGGCAAGTAAAAATACTCTGTGATATTATGATGATGGATAATTGTCATCATACGTTTGTCCAAAGTCATAGAGTATACAACACCAGTAGTGAACCCTAAGGTAAACTATAGACTTTGGGTGATTATGATGTGTCAATGTAGGTTCATTCTTGGTAAAAAAAAAAAAAAAAAAAGTACCAATCTGATGAGTGATGTTGACATTGCAGATACTATGCACGGGGGGGAAGGAGGGGCTTATATGGGTAATCCTCTTGATTTTATCGTAAACCTAAAACTGCCCTTCTAAAAAAGTCTTTAAAAAACAAGGAAGAATATTGCCCTCAAGTACCTTACAATTTAGTGAGAAAGAAGGAAACAGGAACAATCAACTAATCCACAGCAGAATAAAATAAATGTGAAAAAAGAGTGTAGGCTAAATGATGGGAGTGAGAAGAGATTGTACCTAAATCCAACTGAAGTTGAGTTACCAGATAAAAATATAGGATACCCAGTTAAAGTTTATTTTCAGATAAACAGCAAATAAAATTTTAGTGTATGTATGTCCTATGAAATAGTTGAGGAATACTTATAAATTATTCATTGTGGATCTGAAACAAATTTAACTGGGTATCCTATATTTTTATTCGCTAAATCTGGCAACTCTAAACTTGGGAGGATCAAGGGAGACTTCAGAGAGAAATTGGCATTTGAATTGTGCCTCGAGGGATAATGAATAGGATTTCAATAGCTGGATTATTTAAGACTATTCCAGGCTGAGAAGACAGCAGGAACAAAGGATGAGAGATTGAAAATGTCTGGCATACCTTGGCACCTAAGCATTACAGTCTGGCTCTTCATTTAATGTGGCTCTTGTGTGGGTGGACCTAGCTAATACTGAGCCTAGAAAAATGTGCAGCCATGTTGCAGAATTCAAAACCTAGGATGTGGAATCCTTAGCATTGTGTCCATCTAACAGTAGATGCTCTGAATTCTGAAAGTACAATTAAATCAGAAAGTGGAGAATTTAAAGAAGGAAGATATAGTGTTAGAGCTGTGGTGTTCTATTCTAAGAACAGGAATTGCTATCCAGACTTTTCTTGCCAAACAATCATAGTATATACTATTTGCATGTTCTCCTCAGCTCACAAGGATCCTAGTTTGCCCCTCACAGGGATGGGCCCAAGCAGCCATGTGTGTTCTATGAGGCTTCTGTCGCCCTACTCAAAGTTGATTGGACCAATTATGAATAGGTGACTCATGCTGAACAAATCAGAATCCATATCCTGGGGGTTTGGGATTGGGACTAGAAGATTTTAGTTCATTCTGAATGTCTCTTGAAAGGAGGAGATTTACATTTATTAGCAATCACTGACTATTACAGCAAAGTCTTATCCCCATAGTGGCCTCAAGAACTCTGCTCACTGGGTGTGATGGGACTGGAAGCAGGAAGCCTGGAAGATTCTTCTCTTCTGAGCTTGATGGTCATAAGTTGGAAAAGTCCTCTGCCTTGTGCTAAAAATTGAGATGGTGTCATACTGTGACGTGCAAATAGGCTAATAACTTCTTTCTGTTCCTCACTAATTAGCTACTGTCGGGGTCAGCCTGGGCCCTTGGTCAAGGTGCTGGCTGCAGCCTGCTCTCTTGATACACGCTGGCCCCCCTTTTCCATATTTATCCTCTGGAACAGCGGTAGGGATGCCTTCTGATCCTTAGGAGTTATCTGTTCTGTGCCTGCCCTAAGCTGTGAGGGCTGCTCTTTGCATTATTGATAAGACGGCAGAGACTCTGAAAGGTCAGCACAGTGAGCCAGCCTCTACTGCCTCATTCGAGCAGGCGCTTGTACATCACGCCTGGCCCCATGATTCTAATTTGGTGAGTCTGGGATCTAATGAGACTGATCGTGGGCTTGAACCGACTTCGGTCCTTTGGAATTACCACAGAAAAGGAGCTAACAGAATTCTCAGGTGAGTGATAAAGTGAAAATTAATTGGCTACAGTGTCTTGCAACCATGAATAGTGGTCAGGAAAAAGAAAATGCGAAAGAATTAAAAGTGCAGAATGGTTTCTCTAAATATGCTATCTAAATGTGGCCTTGAGCCCTATCAGCTTTATTATAATTGTGAACAGAGGATACATTGAATTGAGAAACAGGAAAAGACCATAAAGAAAGGATTCACTAGTTTCCTGGGGCAGGGAGCAGGGCGTGTGATGTACGGGATGGGGTGTCTTTCTCCTGAGCCTCTCTAGCATCCCGTTGTAATTGGATCCTGTTTCAAAAGTCCTCATTAAAGACTCTCATTCCAGTATTGTTTACAGTAGAAACACCAAACTAGGGAGGATGTAACCAATCTTCAAATCACCCAAGGTGCTGGGTAGAAATGATTTTCATGGCTGGAGCCTAGGAAGGCAGAACCCACAAACCCAGCAACCCTGTTACACAACGGGCCCAACCAGACTTGCCAAGGTGACATGGGCTCTCGTAAAGTCCTGAGTTATCAGCTCACCCCAAATTTAGTCCCCGCCTAACTGGCAAAATCCGAGAGTAGATTCATGATTAAAGTGGTCAAATGCCTTCTTATAGCAATGCTATCAGTTGTAAGGAAAAAGCCCCAGTTCTCTGAAAGAAAGTAATCTTTCATCAGTGTCCATGTTTAATGCCTTTCTGGGACGATAGGGACTTTTAATACTTTTTATTTCATGTATGAGACTAATCTGATGTTCCATTTCTCATACTGGGCTCTAGGGAACAATAGTAATTTTCCACTTTGTAAAGCTTTCTCTCACTTTTCATCCCACTCAAAGGCAGCTGTTCTAAATTCTGAGTGTCTTTTTTTTTTTTTTTTTTTGCGGTACGCGGGCCTCTCACTGTTGCGGCCTCTCCCGCCGCGGAGCACAGGCTCCGGACACGCAGGCCCAGCCGCCGTGGCTCACGGGCCCAGACGCTCCGCGGCACGCGGGACCCTCCCAGACCGGGGCACGAACCCGTGTCCCCCGCATCGGCTGGCGGACTCTCAACCACTGCGCCACCAGGGAAGCCCTTGAGTGTCTTTTTGAATAACATGGGCATTCCTGGGGCTATTATGGATGGCATTTTAGAAAAAGATATTGTCAGTTGATTCTAGGTACATGAGGGAAACACTTACCATGTGGAGTTACGTTCCTTCCGAGGGCTGATACTCCATGTTTTATAGATGTAACCACAAACCCTGTGCTTAATCAACTTTCCGTTATATGCCTGTACATTAGACAGCAAAGCCTTCTAAATTATCGATAAATCACTAAAACAGAACAATGCAGATGAACCATGACATTTTATTCATTCATGAATTTCCAGGGAGAGGAGCTTCATGAGAAAATGGCCTGGAAAAACTCCCAGAAGAGAAATAACACCAAGATACCAAGAGGTGCCTCTCCTCAGGTTAGGAACTGGCTAGAGAGCATAAGAAGAGGTTTCTTAAAGCACAGTGAGTGGGAAGATGGTTGTCTTACCTAATCACGCATGTCAAAACCAGACTGAAGACAGATACTTCTGGATTCATATACTGGCTCCACCACTTACTAAGTATCTGACTGGAGACAAGTGACTTAACCTCCCTCTGCCTCAGTTTCCTCACCTATACAATGTGGATAATAATAGCATTCACCCGATAGAGTGATTATACAGTTAAATGAGATACTAATATTAACATTAGCATCTAACTCTTCCAGCAAGGAGACATGAACCACTCTAGGTCTTTCAATCAACCGGAATTTAATACAGGAAATAAGTGATCCAGGAGACAACAGAGCTGAGACACCTAACGGATGCCCATAAAGCAACTCAGACATTAGAAATAGTGGGACACTGTTAGGGCTGGAGGGACAGTAGGAGGCTGTCCTGCAGGGGCTGAAGCCACAGCAGGGTCTGAGCTGGAGCCGTGGAGGAGATGCCACAGGATGCAGATAGAAAGAGGAGAAATACTCTGGCCTCTCCCCAAATCCTGTCTTCCGGTTTTCCACCAAAATCTTTCATGGCTGAACCTCCCTGGGAGCTATAGGGTCAAAGAGCTGGGAAAATGTTGTTCCCTGAAATACAGAGCAGAGCAAAAGAAGGGCAGGGGGGAATCGGAGTGCAAACAGGCAGTTAACCAGCAAATACTGACATTACTGAGCCCTCACCATAAGCCAGGCACTGGGCTGAGTGCTTTTTATGGATTAATTCATTTAAACCTGTTAGCAACTCACAGAACCAGGGTCTGAAGCACCCGATCAATGTTAGACCTATTATTGACGTAATTGAACATAATTGAAGCAACCCAAAGAAAATAATGGTATGTGGGTGCAGCCACTAGATTGAAAACAAATTGCCAAGAGGAACCATGCCTCACTCATCTTTGGGTCCCCAGCACATTGCAGGTGCCCTGCCCTTAGGGATCACTCAGTTCATACTTGTAAAGCCAAATGACATCGACAGCAATGAAAGTGTGAATTGGTGAAGCAGATCTGGTGTGAGTAAAGGATTGTCTCCCATCCTTCTAGGAGTTTGGGTTTTGTGGTTACTGTATAATCCCATCACCTCCCATCAATATTTTGGCATTTTACTTGTAAAAATATGAATATTTCAATAACCAACCCAGTAGTATTGAGCATCCCTTATACCTATATTGTGGGCCCTGATCGCCATTTCCCATGAAAAGGAGCAAGGCTACTCAGAGAAATGGCTGATTCTTTGTCTGAGGCAAGACATATATAGATGAACCTGGAACATTTTGTTATGCCAAAACACAAGAAATCTATCAAAGACAACTGTGCTATGTCTAAAGGACCCAGGAGTCAACTTTAAGAGTCTTCCACTAGTCAAAGATGGGACAATTTAAGCACCAATTAGAGTAATAACCACAATTAATTAAAGTATATCAAATACGTTAAAAGCCATGAGATCATAATGATACTAGGGGGGTGGATTCTCACTGGTCACCTCTGGAGAATGATAGGGAATCAACTGTTAGGGGCTGAATTGCGTCCCATATGTTGAAGTCCTAACACACAGTATCTCAGAACATGACCATTTTTGGAGACAGGACCTTTAAAGAGGTAATTAAGGTTAAATAACATCATTGGGGTAGATCCTAATCCAATATGGCTGCTGTCCTTATGAGAAGAGGAGATTAGGACATAGACACACACAGAGGGATGACCATGTGAAGACACAGCAAGAAGACAGCCACCTACAAGCCAAGGAGAGAGGCTTAGAAGAAACCAACTCTGCCAACACCTTGGTATCAGACTTCCAGCCTCCAGAACTGTGAGAAAATTAATTTCTTTTTTTTTTTTTTTGCTGTACGCAGGCCTCTCACTGCTGCAGCCTCTCCTGTTGCAGAGCACAGGCTCCGGACGTGCAGGCTCAGCTGCCATGGCTCACGGGCCCAGCCACTCCGCAGCATGTGGGATCCTCCCGGACCAGGGCACGAACCCCTGTCCCCCGCATCAGCAGGTGGACTCTCAACCACTGCGCCACCAGGAAAGCCCCAATTAATTTCTGTTTTTTAAGTCACCCAGTCTGTGGTACTTGTTGTGGCAGCCCTAGCAAACTAATACATCAACTCATAATTCTGAAATTTGGTAAATAAAGGGAAAGAATCAAGCATTTAACCTGCCTTTCCTATATACCTCGAGGTAAACAAATAGTTGATGAAGAAAACTATGTTATATGGATATGGATATTATATGGATATTTTCCATATAATAAATCAAGAAGGGATGAAAACATTTTTTTAAATAACTATTTTGCAAAGCCCTTTAGGAAACAACGTTTCCAGGCAATGGTCATCAACAGTAGCTACCATCACAAAAAGAGAGAACTAGATGTCATGGCTCCTAACGGATGTGTACAATGTCATCTGTAAATTACTGTTTGCCAAAACTCAAACCTGAACCAGACCAGTTCTCTCGATCTAATTACTAATTCACAGTAAATACGTAGGACAGAGCAACGTTGAACAGCAGAAGGATGGAATTAGCAAAATTCAGGATATGGGAAATTCTGTAGGACAAGTGACCTGTTTTCTTAAAAAAATAAATTGCAAAAACTAAAAAAAAAAAAAAAAAGAGAGAGAGAGGGGGGAGAAATCTATAAATTTAAAAGAGGCTTAAGATACACATCAAGCAAATTCCACTTTAAAAAAATATTCTGAGACAAGCAGGGAAACTTGAATATTGACTGGATATTGAACATTAAAGAATATTTTGGTATTAACATTATAATAATATTTTAGGTGTCATAATGGTTTTATGGTTATATTTTATAAAAATATCTATCTTTTAGAGGTACATTCTGAAATATTTATAAGGAAAAGATATGATGTCTGGGATTTCCTTAAAAATAATCTAATGTAGGAGGCAGAGTAAGCAGATAATAGATGAAATCCATCCATCCATGGGTTGGATGTCATAAAGCTGGATGATGGGTACATGGAGGTTCACTACAATATTCTCTCTACTTTTCTGAATGCTTTATGTTTTCAATTATAAAATGTTTTTTAAGAAGAGAATGTTTGAATGTTGCAGGCTATCAGAAAGAGGCAAACATGCTCATTCTTGCTAGTAATTCAAGAAATGTAACGCAAGATACTTTTTTGGCCTGTCGAATTAGCAACCATTTTATTTTAGTGGTAATTTCTAAGGTTAGGTGAAACAGACACTTGCATACATTGTAGCAGGAATATAAATTGGTCGGCACAACACTTTGGGAAATCAATTTGGTAATATGTACTGAGAATATTAAAAGAAACATTTCTATCCTATTTAGAAGAGGGAAACATAGATTTTATGTTCATACTTTTTTTTTTTTTTTTTTTTTTGCGGTACGCGGGCCTCTCACTGTTGTGGCCTCTTCCGTTGCAGAGCACAGGCTCTGGATGCGCAGGATCAGCGGCCATGGCTCACGGGCCCAGCCGCTCCATGGCACGTGGGATCTTCCCGGACCGGGGCACGAACCCGCGTCCCCTGCATCGGCAGGCGGACTCTCAACCACCGCGCAACCAGGGAAGCCCTATGTTCATACTTTTTAAACCAGTAATTTTATAGAATAGTTTCATATCCCCGATTGTTGAGATAAAGAAGGAAAAGCTTCATAATTAATAAATATGTTCATTGCATGGTCGTTTATAGTAGGGAAAAAAACTAGAAACCAAATATAGGTCCAAAACCAAGTACAATTAATTAGAACAAAATATTATTGGCAATTAAAATGTTTAAAAGGGTTTATAGTTTGAGGGGAGGCTTATGTTATAATAAATTTGCTAATACAATTAATTAGAGCAAAATATTATTGGCAATTAAAATGTTTAAAAGGGTTTATAGTTGGAGGGGAGGCTTATGTTATAATAAATTTGTTAAATATAGGAAACATTTTATGATTATAACTTATAGGCACTGGATTTTCCAAAGCTGGGGTGGGGGGGAGGGAGAGAGAGAGAATGGATGGATAGACAGACAGATGATGGATGGATGGATAGATACTTTTTCACAATGTTACATTAACCCTCCTCCCTTGGTGGAACTTTGTAATTGCCTCTACCAGTAAAAGTGACAGAAATGCTATTGACTTCCAAAACTAGCTCATTAAAGAACCTTGCCTGGTTCTCTCTCTTGAGACAACTACCTTTGGAAACCTGAGCTGCCATCTAGATGTCCACCTTGTCCCCCAAGCCCATGCTGGAAAGACTATGTGGCCAGACCACAAAGAGAGAAAGATGCCTGAGGAATCCCAGTTACTTGAGTCTTCAAGCCCAGGCACCAGACTCATGAATGTAGAAGCCATTGAAAGGAGTCTCGTCCCAGCCCCAGCCAAACTGCAACCACATGAACGACCCCAGCCAGAAGTCCCAGGTGAGCTGCTCCTGTATTCCTGACCCACAGATAATAAATGACTGTTGCTGTTTTATGGCACTGAGTTTTAGTGCGATTTCTTATTCAGCAATAGATAACTAATATATAAGTATACAAAATATATAACTATATAAAGTAACAGCAAAAAATACATTAAAAAAAATAAGAAGCAGTTACCCCAAAGTATTAACAGTGATCATCTCCAGGGGGATTATGTGTATATGTTTTCTTCCTTCCCCTTCCTTCTGAATTTACTGAGTGATCATATATTTCCTTGAAAAACTGAAAAAATAAATTTTATGTTGAAAAGCATTTAACTGTGACTTTTGTGGCATCCCGGCTCCTTCAGTCAAGTTCAAGGGTGTCCATCAGGCTTTCCCGAGGATCATTTGCTGGTACGTGAAACCAAATACAGCCAAAGCCTTGAGGGGTGCTAGAGACCGTCCCGTCCAGCCCCCCAGCTGCTCTAAATCTCCTGTATGCAAGCCCATGAGACAGTTGTTGCCCAGCTTTTCTGTGAATGAAAGGTCTCCACGACAAGGGATTTATCCCATCCAGAGCCAGCGCTTTCCATCTTCAGCCTCCCATGACACAAAGTCTTCCACTCACTGGTCTTATTCATGAAATAAATATTCATGAAGTCTTTGTCAAAGGCCTACTACGTGCCATGCGTTGTTCTAAGTCCTGGGACACAACAGAGAGCAAGACAGATAAAGACTTATTTCCAAGGAGCTTAGATTCTAGTGGGAGAGATGCACAGTTTATATAGAAAGATAAAAACAGATAGTACTAAGAACTATGAGGAAAATAAATCAAGGCAAGGAGATTGAGAGTGAGGACAGTACAATTTTTAAAAAGATGGTCGGGGAAGGCCACCCTGGGGAGGTGACCCTGGAGGCCCAACTGAAGTGAGAGAGGGCGTCTTATAAATATCTGAGGGAAGAACATTCCAGATGGAGGAGCATCAAGGGTGCAGTTCTGAAGCAGAAGCCTGCTCAGCACATCTGAGTGAAAGCAGGAAGGCCAGGATGACTGGACAGTGGTGAATACGGGAGAGAAAGGCAGGAGAAAGACGTCAGGGAAGATTGTGAGCGCAGAGCGTGAAGACCTTGAAGGCCACAATTTGGACTTTGGATATCACGCTAAGAGTCATGGGACACTGCCAGAGGCTTTTGAGCAGAGGAATGGCATGAGCTGATTGATGTCTTCAAAGCATCACCCCAGCTGCTGTGTGGGAACAGAAGGGTGAGGAAGAGGGAGGGAGGGGAGACCAGTGCAGACGTTGCTCTAGTTGTCCAGGAAGCAAATGGGTTAGAAGTGGTTGGATTCTGAATGTATTTTAAAGGTGGAACCAACAGTACTTGTTGGATTAGATGTGGGTATGAAAGTGAGAAGAGGGTCAGAGTTAATTCCACAAGCAACCTTACGTCAACAAATATTCGTGTAAGATGGTGGGGATACCCTATGAATAAAACACAGTTGGTTTATGTACTCCCCAGAAAGAGACAGACACATTCCCAGATCATTTTTATATATTAGGGCCTAATATATTAAAGACCCTGCAAAAAAAAGTTTTAAAAGTTTCTATTTTCAAGATTAAAAAACAGTAACATTAAAGACTATTAAATAGGCTAAATATTAAAATGAATATACTTAGAAACCCAGGGAAAGCGTAGGAAGGGCTTCCTAAGGGAGAAATAGCTATATGAAGCTTGGGTTTGTAAGGTTGGCAGGTGAAGATCTTCCCAGGGGGTTGGACTTAGCCTGGCTGAGGCCTGGAAGCAGGAAAATTAGGGAGGTGTTGAGGAAAACACTAAGCACCAGGTATGACAGAAGTGAGTGTGCAAGGACGTGGAAGGAAATGAGTTTGGAACAGTGCACAGAGCACAAGCCGAGAAGAGTCTTGGCCATTCTAAGGAGGTGGGGTTTTATCCTGAGAACAGTGAGGGGCTGTGGGTAGGTGTTAAAACAAGAACATCTACGGTGAGGTGTGGACTTCAGAAAGATCATTCTGGCAAAGTGTGGAGAAAGGAGTTGCAATTAGATTGGAGGTCAGTGTAGAAGCTATAATAGTAGTTCAGGTAAAAAAAATGCTAAGGGACTCAAGGAACACAGTAGATAGAGGCAAAGAAACTGAGGGAGGATGTGTTGAAACAGAAGGTAAGAGGGACCTTGAAGGCCTTGTGCTGAGTGAATAAGGCAAACACTGTATGATATCACATATATGTGGAACCCAAAAAACTCTAACTCATAGATACAGAGAACAAATGGATGGTTACCAGAGGCAGGGGTCGGGGGTGGACAAAATGGGTGAAAGGGATCCAAAGGTACAAACTTCCAATTTTAAGACAAATAAGTCCTAGGGATGTCATGTACAACATAGTGATTGTAGTTGACAAAAATTTATTTTATATTTAAAAGTTGCTAAGAGAGTAGATCTGAAAAGATCTCATCATGAGAAGAAAAAATTGTAACTACATGTAGTGATGTTAACTAAACTTGTAGTAATCATTTTGTAATACATATATACATACATCATATACATATATCAAGCCCTTATGCTGTACACCTAAAGCGAATACAATGTGATATGTCAATTATATCTCAATTTGAAAAATTAAAAAAGAAGAAACAGAAGGTAAAATGGGCTTGATGGCTGGTGGGATTTGGGGTGACTGAGTATAGTCTAGGATGGTTCAAGTTCCTGATGTGGGTGACTGGGGTGGAAAATCAGGGGAAAGTCAATGGGTGTACATGGACACATCGAGTTAGAGTTGCCTGAGGGACACACCCAGGGGGCTGGTCCTGTAGGCAGTTAGATATAGAAGTCTGAAGCTCAGGGGCAAGGTCAGGGATATGTCAGTGTCGTTCTGACCCTTGGGGCTGATAAATCAAGTCTGATTTGCTTTTCACACAGAGGTCCTTTAAATACTTGAGGACAGCCATGACCTTCTTCAACCCTACTTACTGAGCTGCCTGAAGGCTAAACTCTCTTGGTTCCTCCCATCTCCTCTCACCTGAGGGGCAGTAAAGCAGAGTGGTTGAAAGCCTTGCTACTCAAAGTGTGGCCTGTAGACCAGCAGCATCACCTGGGAACTGTGAGAAATTCAAAATCTCAGACTCAGCCCAGATCTGCTGAATCAGAGACTGCATTTTTAACAGGATCCCCCCGTGATTTGTGCACAGGACTGATTTAAATTACAGGTTGGATTCACACTGCCAGGGTTTGCACTCTGGCCCTGATACTTATTAGCTGTGTGTGGGCAGATTATTTAACCTCTCTGTGCCTCAGTTTCTTTTTCTATCAAATGGGAATAATTTTAGGACTTACTCCACAAGGATGTCATAAAGGCTTAAATAAATCAATCCAGGTAAAGCACTTCATATAGTCAGGCACTAAGTAAGTGTGAGTTTTTTTGTCTTTTTTTTATGGTACGCGGGCCTCTCACTGTTGTGGCCTCTCCCGTTGCGGAGCACAGGTTCCAGACGCGCAGGCTCAGCGGCCATGGCTCACGGGCCCAGCCGCTCCGCGGCATGTGGGATCTTCCCGGACCCGGGCATGAACCCATGTCCCCTGCATCGGCAGGCGGACTCTCCACCACTGTGCCACAGCCCGTGAGTTTATTATTGATGACAGGGCTCCAGCTTCCTTACTGTACTAACCAGCCTTCTCTGAATCACCTCCAATTAGTCCACGCCTCTTTTAAAGTAAATCACCTAGCGCTGAGCCTACCACTGACTGTGGTCTGGCCTGCTCAAGTGAATGGACTAGTTCATTCTGGATGCCAAGTTTTACACCTGCTGCCTTTGGGTACCATAGAATAGAGCTGATAGCATATAAGGGCTATTTAGACCTGAGCTAAGGAGCCAACCGCCTGTATTTGAATCCTGTTTCTATAACGTAGCAGCTGGGAGGCCTTGCGCAAATCATTTAACCTCTCTGTGCCTGTTTCCTCATCCGTGAAAAGGAGATGGTACCTAATTCAAGGGGTTATATTGAAATTTACATGACAAAGTACTGGAATAGGGCTTGGGGCATATAAAGTATTCAGTAAATGTGATAATCAGTAAAATCTCCATATAGTACACCTCACAAAATCATGACATTTTGTAGGTCCAGAAAAGTTAAGAGTCTGCGCAAGCCACGCCAGCTAGGAAGGTGTAAGCCCAAGACGGGCTCAGAAATCAGGTCCCTTGACCACATCTGTGACCCCTCCTCAGAGCAGGTACATCACAGGCTATGGGAATGGCATCCTCATCATGCACTGCTCAGCCTGCACAGCTGTGTACAATGGACCTGCCCTTTCTGTGTTCAGAGCATCAGAATCTAGCTGCCTTCATGTAGGGTATGGAGGGAGAAAGGGACCCACCGTATACACTCACAGAATCTTAATGTCTTTCGATTTTGCTTTAGGTCAGTAATGAGTTCTGTAATTATGACTTAAATTGTGGAGTTAATTTCAGTGAGAAATAATGTTCATTTTTCCCCTTCCTTTATTGCCTTAAGTCTTAAAAAGTGTTGATGGTGGGGATTTTGCTTAGGAGCCCGGTGCTGAATGTATTCATTTCTTCATCTTCTCCCGTAAGTGCCAGCAAAGTGGCAAAGAAATAATCATCTCTTTTTGGTCTGGTGGTGGGAT
This sequence comes from Stenella coeruleoalba, assembly GCF_951394435.1. Lineage (NCBI taxonomy): Eukaryota > Metazoa > Chordata > Mammalia > Artiodactyla > Delphinidae > Stenella > Stenella coeruleoalba. The sequence goes on from NC_137157.1 coordinate 15,331,111, forward strand.
AGCTTTGGCCATGAAATGTGAGCAGGACTGAAATGTCACTTCCAGGCAGAAGTTTTAAGCAATGCTGTACAATCTTCCACATCCCCTTCGCTCTGCTGGGGAGCACAGGTCCCTTTGTCAACCTGGATCCAGGGAGTCTATCTGGAGCAGAGGTTGCCTGATGACCCCAGTGGACATACACAATGAGCAAGAAAAAAACTTTTATTGTGTTAAGCCACTGAGATTTTGAGGTCATTTGTTATTACAGCATAACCTAGTCCACCCTGCCTAACAAACCTGGTACACAGCAACCTCTCAAATTACTATCAGCTATCATTATTACAATCATTGCCCTTGAGCAGCTTATAACTCCTGTAGAACAGAAGCAAGACTTAAGAAAAATGAAATATTAAATAAGTCTTCACTGCTTATTAGAAGTGCTAAATAAATGAAAAATTTTAATATAGTACATATTCTAGAAGGCAGTGAAGAGAAAGAGATTGTCCTACAATAACTAGAAAAGGTCTGGTTTTATATTAAACCCAAATTACCAAGACTTTAATTTTTGTTCTACCTAAGTAGAAAGAAAATTTAATTCCTGATGTGTCTTGTCATATAACCTAGACCTTGAGTTCTTGGGAATAATCTTGAATTGAATATTTAAGCAATTTTAGCAACCAGATCCTCCCCGAGTATTACCTGCTTTTATTAAATCTCAATTTCCAAGACAGATGTCTTCCCTTTTCATTAAAGAAAATAATCTGTTTTATATATATATATATATATATATATATATATATATAAAAAACTGAATCACTTTGCTGTACACCTGAAACTAACACAACATTGTAAATCAACTATACTTTGATGAAAAATATATATATATAATTCTTTTAAAAAAGAAATAAAGGAAGAAAGAGAGAAGAGGAAGGGAGGGAGGAGGGTGAATAGCTATGGGATAAATTGATTTTTGTGGGATAAATTGATTTTTGTCCTTTCTTACTAACTGCATTTCTCCCTTGCCTCCTCCCTGGTTTGAAGCAGTCTGGGTTCTGTCTGCTGTCCAGGTCACCAGGATCCAAGGAGGTCTAGGCAGTAGGATTGGGATGAGAAGGCTACAGTGGGGCAAACTGTGACAGGGATCACAGCTTCCAGCAGCAGGTGCCAGCACAAGGCACCAAAAGACCAGGTGGGAATGGCCGGAGCCCAGAGTCTTGGAGCAAAGTCACATCTGTGAGCCCAGAGGGATAAGAAACACCCACGGTGGGAGGACACCCAGCGTGTGCGAAGACCTCTCCCTGCTACCATGAGGCTGCCTCAGCTCCCTCTAGCACCAGATGCCATCCTAGAAAGGCGGTGAGGGGAGGACAAAATACTTCCCCAACAGGAGTTTGAACTTTGAATTGATGAAGTAAATCAATGAGCTAAACCGAAAAAGACTTTCCCCAGAAGAATGGGAACTCCAGAGCAAGATAAGATCAGTTTTAGAAAACGGAAGTACTACTTTTCACACCTGGATAAATTTTGACTCCACTGTATATTTATTTATAATCGCATGCAGTGAAATTATGATGATTGTATACTGGCCACGTTAGAACACGTGTGAAAAAAATTAACCCACCGGCAATGTGGCTCCTTTCTTGCAAGTCACTAAAGCAGCGTTCACGAATTCAGTAGTTCTCAAATTTAAAGTGGGCACCAGAATCATCTGAAAGGCTTTTTAGAATACTGATTACAGGACCCATACCCAGATTTTCTGTTTCAGTAGATCTGGGGTGGGGCCTAGAACCAGCATTTCTAACAAGTTCCCAGGGGCTGCTGATCCTGCTGGTTCAGGGACCACACTTTGAAAACCACTGTACAAATTCACCTAAAGTCCAGTGTCCAGCTAGGTCTTCTATGGTTTCTCTAGTTGATATTAAATACTGGCAGATGAAAGACTATATAAAGCAGCTGCAGCTGCTGTGTTATCATTGTCTCCTCCTCCTCCAACATCACCATCACCATCACCACGACCACCACTGACACTAAGCATTTACTATAAGCCAAGCTCTGTACTAAGTGCTTTATACAGCTGATCTCATTTAATCCTCACAAATACCATTACTTTCATTTTCCAGGTGAAAGAACTAAGGCTTTGAGAAGTAAAGGAACTTATTCAAAGTTACAGAGCCCCCAAGTGGCATAGCCGGGTCTCAAACTGGGCAGCCTGACCCAGAACCCAATTTCTAAACCACTGGTGCTTCACTCTGTCACTTGAACAATGCTCTTTATAATGGAGCGACCGAGGGGGGCTACAGAGTCTCAGAACTGATTCAAAAACAAAACCACTGAATATAAAATACACTTGGTTTTAGTTGTCCTTAAGCCACCTTAGACACTAGGACCTTTCTAGGCATGTTTCTCCATAGCTTCTACCTGCCACCATTTCATTTTTAAGCTCTCCCTTCTCCATGTCCCAAAGTTTCTATTCATTTCTTTTTTTTTTTTTACATCTTTGTTGGAGTATAATTGCTTTACAATGGTGTGTTAGTTTCTGCTTTATAACAAAGTGAATCGGTTATACATATACATATGTTCCCATATCTCTTCCCTCTTGCATCTCCCTCTATTCATTTCTTATCAGAGAGTTTAACTCTCTCTGCTTTCTTGTCACTTTCTCAACCACCCCTGGTTGGGGCAGGAGGGGGCACAGGGAGGGGTGCTTGCTTGAGCTCCTAATTAAATTGAATTTTGCTAACCAAAAGGCCACCTGCTCTAGAGAGAATGTATATCACTGCGAGCAGAAACAGCTGTTAGCAACTGTGTTTTAAGTAGGGTCTGTTTTTCTGTTTGATATGCATAGTTTAAAAAACTCATTTGTATGCCCAGCGATGGGCTTGAACAAGATGAACAAGAAGAGCCCAAAGTAAGTCCACCTTCTGAGATCGGTTAGCCCCAAAAGGTGTTTATCACAGTCTCCCTTTACACCAGACCCGCAGTGTGCTGATTTTTGAGCTACATCTGCCCACCTGGCAGACGGCCTCAGCGGCGTGAGCCAACCTCAGACCCAAACTATAAAAGAATTAATCAGATTAGTCAGCTACCGAGAACATGCTCCCTGGTTTTTCTCCACAAGAACTTCCAATCTAGGTGTCACATGGGGCAGGACAAAGTCATCTTCTGAGTCCATCTGAGCAGGAGAATGTGTGTCCTTGTTTCCCTGGGGTCTGGCTCAGCTCTGCTTCCTGTGAAATGGAGGAGGAAAACCTGAAGGGAACCCCACTGTTCCTTCCTTCTCCTCCTCCTCCCTGGGGTCAAGGGCATGTTCCATCTGGGTCCGACTCAGCACAGGTTTAGGGGGGCACCTTCCCAAAGATCAGCAGGACCGTCCCCCAGTGCCAGGAGAGGGGGAAGCAGGGGACCAGGGAGGGTAGGAGAAAAGGAGGGGGAGGGGGAGATGGAAGACACAATGGTGTCATCACTGGTTGGTCACTGATCAGCCATGGGTGGTCATTGGTTAGTTCTGGGCTTTCAAGTAGAGCCTTTTGCACCCTCCAAGACAGAACTGATAAATGTGCCCTTGCTCTTAACCCATCTTAACCCATCTTAACCCATCCTCTCATTCTCTCTCTCATACACATTCTTTCCTATTTTCCTGATTGTAAAATAAATACATGCCTACTGAAAAAAATAAAAGAAAATAAATAAGGAAATCAAGATCCCTCCATCCAAAAATCATCACTGTTAACAATTCTACACATATCCTTTTTCATATATCTAAACGTATAATTTTTTAATAAAATTGCATCATACCATATGTACTGTTTCACAACCTGCTGGTTTTTCTCTACTTCACATTAAACTGTGGATCTCTTGCTATGGCAATCAATATGCATCTATGTCATTATTCCTAGTGGTACATTATATGGCAGATTATAATTTATTTAACAGTTCCCTCTTGTTGAACTCAGTGCTGGACTAGAGTCCTCTTCCCTCCCCAACCCTTACCCCCCAGCAAACTAACAACTTTGCCCCACAGCTGATACTCGTTCTCACTTACCCCTTGTGTTGGAGCCCTCAGGTATTTCTCCTGGAGCTCCCCATCTCCTTATAAGTTCCTTGTGGGTGGGACCATGACCCCCAAACATCTGACATTCCTACAGCCTGTACAACACTGCCAGTGACTGACTGATACACGGACAGACAGGCTGACAGCCAATCTCTTAAAGGAGTATTTGCTCTTAAATTGGGCCTCTCCCTATCAAGAGCTCCCCCAGCTGTGCTTTATTCCCCCTCCTTCCTCCCACACATTCTTACCTGCTCTCTGTTGCTGTCTCACTTTCACTCTACCACTTGTGTTCCCCTTTAGCTTACTTTGCGGACACACATTCTAGAATTCTTCCTTTTTTTTTTTTTTTTTTTTGGCTGCTCCGAGGTTCATGCAGGATCTTAGTTCCTCGACCAGGGATCAAACCTGTGCCCCCTGCAGTGGAAGCACAGAGGCTTAACCACTGGACCACGAGGGAAGTCCTTCTTCCTCTTTTTCTTTCTCCTCTTTCTTTTTTTCTTTTCCTCTTCTCTTTCTCTCCTCTGTACAATACACAGACCCATTTCACACCCTCACCCACACCTGTTGTACACACTGCACCCACATCCCCTCACACATACACCCCTAGAGCGGAATGTCTATCACACTCTGCATCCCTCCCTCTGTTCTTTGTTTCTCCTCTTCAATGAAGAAAAGCCAGTCTTTGAAATGCCAGGCTGAGCAGCCCTGTTGACGGCTGCCCATCTGATCTCAATGCGGTTGAGAAGCTAGTTCATCCAGACCCTAGAGCTCATGGAATTCCTCCAGCCCTTCAAGCAGCATTGAATTTGAGCTGAGAAAAGTAGACAGAAAAGGAGAAAAAGCAGTGTTATCTTGGATGCTAACAGGAGCTGGAATTTCTGATGCTTCCAGTAACCTTTTACAGGTCAGTTAACAGAGACAAGACTACAAGACTGATTAGGAAGGATACCTTCAGGTGTGTCAGGAGGATTTGTAGGAAGCCTGGAAATGACTAGGGGTTATTTTGGAGTGCTTCTACAAGTTTTCAAATGAGCATGACTGTGCTTTATCCAGGTGGAAGGTTTTGTCTGTGTTCTGATTAGCATCTTCAATGATTTTCTAAGGAAAATTTTAGAGCTGTCCAGATGTGTTGTTAATTTTCCTGCCATTGTCCCCCACCAAAAAAAAAATGGCAAAGGAAGGGGCTTAGGTGGAGAAGGACTTATATCCATCTGATGGGGTGGAACCAAACTACCCAGGTTGAAGTCCTACCTCTGTTACTAACTATTTGAGTGACCCTGGATAAGTCACTCAGTTTGAATCCCAATTTATCCATCTGTAAAATCAGAAAGTCTTTTCTAGCTCCAAATTTCTATGTAAATAATGACTTTGCTTTAAAGGGCAGAGGGAAGAAATAAAAAAGGAATAAAACTTGCAAAAAAACAAGAGACAACATCTTTTTCTTAGCAAGATATAAAGCAAGTAGCAAAAAGGCTATCTGGTCACTGGTGGTTGAATGCTGATTCACAGGAAAATTCAGAATCAGAAAGACGAAAACTATTCCTAGGGGGACTGTGATGGAGCCTGTAACCATTCCCAGCAGACTGTTTCCCCCTTTCCTTTTAGGTTAGAGAACCTCACCCCCATTCAAACAAACATGTCAAATTTTAGCTGGGCACTTGATCATCCATCTAGAACCAAAATCTCCCAGAGTTCCTTGTAGCCCTTGAAGAATGGGCTACAATGGTCCATTCATCACAATGATATATGAGCAGTAATGTTGTGTGTAATTTCTACACCCTTTCCTTAAATTTACTTGTCCTTGATTGACTTTTTCTTTCTCCCATTTCCCACCAGCTGATCTATGGTGATGAGAGAAGCTATGTGATGAGTGCCAAAGCCTTCCTGCTGGCCCAGACCACTCAAGGCTACACTTCTTCATGAGAGAGAAAAAACACTCCTACATTGTTAAAGAAACTGCATTTTACAAATCAAAACTACAGTGAGGTATCACCTCACACCAGTCAGAATGGCCATCATCAAAAAATCTACAAACAATAAATGCTGGAGAGGGTGTGGAGAAAAGGGAATCCTTCTACACTGTCGGTGGGAACATAAATTTGTACAGCCACTATGGAGAACAGTATGGAGTTTCCTCAAAAAACTAAAAATAGAATTACCATATGACCCAGCAATCCCACTCCTGGGTATATACCCAGAGAAAACCATAATTCGAAAAGATACATGCACCTCAGTGTTCATTGCAGCACTATTTACAATAGCCAGGACATGAAAGCAACCTAAGTGTCCATCAGCAGAGGAATGGATAAAGAAGATGTAGTATATATATACAATAGAACATTACTCAGCCATAAAAAAAGAACAAAATAATGCCATTTACAGCAACATGGACGGACCTAAAGATTGTCATACCAGTGAACTAAGTCAGACACAGAAAGACAAATATCATATGATATTGCTTTTATGTGGAATCTAAAAAGAAGGGTACAGGGCTTCCCTGGTGGTGCAGTGGTTGAGAGTCCGCCTGCCAATGCAGGGGACACAGGTTCGTACCCTGGTCCAGGAAGATCCCACATGCCGCGGAGCGGCTGGGCCCGTGAGCCATGGCCGCTGAGCCTGAGCATCCGGAGCCTGTGCTCCGCAACGGGAGAGGTCACAACAGTGAGAGGCCCGCGTACCGCAAAAAAACCCCCCAAAAAACAGAAGTAGAGTCACGAATGTAGAAAACAAACTTAGGGCCACCAGGGTATAAGGGGGGGAAGGGATAAATTAGGAGACTGGGATTGACATATACACACTACTATATATAAAATAGATAACTAATAAGAACCGGCTATATAGCACAGGGAACTCTACTCAGTACTCTGTAATGGCCTATATGGGAAAAGAATCTAAAAAAAAGAAAAGAATGGATATATGTATAACTGATTCACTTTGCTGTACACCTGAAAATAACATAACATTGTAAATCAACTATACTCCAATAAAAATTTTTTAAAAAAGAAAAAAAAAAAGAAACTACATTTGGCTCTCCCTGTTACAGCAGATTAACTTTAGCCTAACTAACATGAAGGTCTTTAGGTAAAGCTCTAAGAAGTGAGAAAGTAACAATCATCAGGGAAAAAGTTAGAAACAGTAGTGGGATTGTATTGAAAGAAGACAGCCTATGGAGCCTGACAGGCCTAGATTTGAACCCTGGCTCTGCTGCTTACCAGCTCTGTGACCTTGAACAGACCATTTTCCCTGAGTCTGTTTCCCCATCTATAAAACAGGGAAATGCTATCTTGTTCGGGATTATTGTGAAGACTAGAGGTCACGACAGTAAAGTGCCCGGATGCTTAATAAATGGTAGTTGTGGTTATCACTCAAAAGGCATCATCATAAGAGCCAATTCAAGGAGGACTTGAGTGTTGGGACTCTTAGGAGGAAAGGCATTTTTATTCTTTTCATTTGTGGGGCAATAGCTCTCAGCTTCAGAGCTGTCAGCATTCCCAAGTGCCACCCAATATGAGAGAGAAAGCAGTTAGCAAAAGTGATTAAAAGCCCAAAGGGGAACTGGAAAAGGAAATACCATCATATAAAGCAGTGACTTTTGTGTGGCTGGGATCAGGGGACATTTCTTTCTGGTCTTAGAACCAAAAAGAATTGCACCTAATGGACACTGTAAATTTTGTAGCTGATCAAGTCTCCCTCTTGGCCTTGACTACTGGAAAACTGGAAGCCAGATGTGTGGGTTTACATCTAACAACATAAAGGCTGGTAAGACAGGCCCTTTTGCATTTGCCTAACTCCTGACTTCATTTAATATCTATAACCTGGCTTATTTTGTTTCTATTTCTCACTTCTTCTAATTTGTGTTCTCTTGTGGCATTTTGTAAATTCCTGTAAGATTCTTTTTTTTTTAATTTTTATTTAATTAATTTATTTTTTTTGGCTGCATTGCATCTTTGTTTCTGTGCATGGGCTTTCTCTAGTTGCAGCGGTTGGGGGCCACTCCTCGCTGCAGTGAGCAGGCTTCTCACCGTGGTGGCCTTTCTTGTTGTGGAGCATGGGCTCTAGGCACATGGGCTTCAGTAGTTGTGGCTTGCGGGCTCTAGAGCGCAGGCTCAGTAGTTGTGGTGCATGGGCCCGGCCACTCCGCGGCATGTGGAATCCTCCCGGACCAGGGTTCGAACTTGTGTCCCCTGCATTGGCAGGCGGATTCCCAGTCACTGCGCCACCAGCAAAGCCCCCTGTAAGATTCTTAACATTTTTCTTGGGACAAAGAAAGAATGGATGGATGGATGGATAAATGAGTGAATGAATGAATAGAATCTTAGATTAGAAGAGGATCTTGGAAACCATGTAATCCAGTGCAGATGTTTCCTCTTCAACATCTTAACAGTTGGTCAGTCCAATTTCCTGATTTTGATTTTGCAGTGATTAGAAGCTCATCACCTTCCATTCCAGCTTTACTATTAGAATATTGTAGCTTATAGAGAGTTGATATCTGCTTCCTTTTAGGAAGTAATGCTAATGTATATACTAAAAATCATTGAATTATACACTTTAAATATGTGAGTTGTATGGTATATAAATTATATCTCAATAAATATGTTATTTTTAAAATGAGATACAGATGCCGTATCAATCATTGTTCTTGGTTGCAAACAACAGAATCTACTGTTGATGGTTTAAGCAGAAAAGGGCATCTTAAGGCTATTAGGAATCCCACAGACTTTCCAGGAGAGTCAAGGTGTCAGTCCCCAAACCACACCTTGGGAACTCCTCCAGGGCAACCACCACTCACCACAGACTCTTCAGCTCTCACTAATGAGGTTTGGAACTGATGTTAGTTTCCTTTTGCTGCTACTTGCCAAGATCTGGACATCTTTGTCTCTAAGGTTTACACAAAGCTTCCTCATGATGCTCTCTTCTGAATAGAGGTCTAGAAAGAAGCCATCTGATTGGCTGAGCCTAAGTCACATGTCTGCATCTACGCTGCAGAGGAAGCTGGAAAGTGAATTCTGTCTTCTGTCATAAGGGGCAGGTTGTATGATGTGAGAAATACTCCAGTCAAAGGAAGGGTGTTTCTTTTTATCTTGCTTTCCTGTTTTCCATTGAATAGAGTGAGTTTTCTTCTGCTGGTTTAAAAATCATATATTCTATTTTTGTCCTTATGAAGGTTCCATGAACTAGAGGCCCATTTGTAAGTTTTGTTATATAACAATGTGCTTCAGACAACTTGTACTCATCTCTCTCTACTTTGCATTCATCGACTTCACCTTAGTAGCCTGAAATCTGTCACGGTGGGAGTATTTACACCAGGGATATCATCAAACGCTAAAATCAGGGGTTTTCCCCTCCAGAGAACCAGTTAAACATTTACTAGCACACTGTCTTTACCCTTAGTGATATCTAAATTGTCGCTGTAACAAGACAAGTACTTACAACAGTCCTACCCAATGTGGGATCCATAGACCTGTGCTGGCCTATCAACTATTTATTATGATTATGCAATAACTTCAGAAATTTACAGTAATTTATAGCAATTTGAAATTGCTGTGACATCCCAAGGCATAATTTTTAAAATATTTCACAAAAGCATCAGTCTAGCATGGACTGGAAATTTAAAACAGATCCATCACCACAGGTGATTTGAGAAGTACTGCTCACACTCATGGTTCGTTGTTCCACACTTCTCCCCTCCTACTACAGATACTGATATTATCTTTCCAGGTATGGAACATCTCATTATCTAAGTGTACATAGATTCTTCATCAGCATCTTACCACATGGACTTTAAAAATTGATTCTGTGTCTTAGCTCGGGTTCCACTGTTCTGACTTCTCCTTGGCAGCCTCCTCTCCCAACTGAAGGGCTAAAAAGAAGTGCAGAGTTAAAAAAAAAAAACTCACATGGATTATGAAATATCTCTTCCTCTCTTTCCTTTTCCCATATATAAAACCAAGAAGGGTATACACAAACTTATAACAATAGTTATCACTGGGTGACAAGACTGTGAATAGATGTTGTGTTCTTTTGCATATCTGAATTTTCTGTGTTTTCTACAATAAAAATATATTATGTTATAAAGAGAAAGAAGTCCATGCCCTCATCTTCCAGGTTTTATGGACTTTCCAAGGATTTTCCTTCTTATTCCCTTTTCCCTTCAGAGGAAATGGTGAATGAACTTCCGCATTTCATACATCATTCCTGGAAGGTCATAAGACACTGTCATAGAACTGTTGTCTTGACACTTTGATATGTTAAATCGATATCAGAACTGGTCTGCAACCTCCGAGCTGTCAGGGGGAATTGTGGTTTGTTCTCCCTCCCCCAATTTCCTGCCAAATCCTGCAGTTCCTGCATTTACTAAGAAATTATTCTAGCCTTGGTTTTCTGGAACATCATCACTAATGTTCCCCAAGGATGAGTATGATTCATGCATTAAACCCTGAGTTCTCCATATATATAGCAAGGATCTTTCTGGGCTTATCCTAAGTATCTTGAACACAAGGATTTGTGAGAACAATTTGGTTTGCGGTCAGACTTTAAAGTATTGCAAGATAATAGTATGTGCTTTGCATTTCTATAGAAAATTTTTACATCCAGAGGATTTTAACACATATAATATCATCTCATCTTATTCTTGAGTAAGATCCTTGATGTAATAGCAATTAGAGAAATTTAAATTAAACTTGTTGTATTGTAAGATTTTCACCTATAAATTACGATAGATTTATTTAAAGCTATTATCCAATCCTGGAAAAATTTTGTGGAAATTGGCACTCTCACATACTACTGACAGAAGCACAAATTGGTGTCATTCTTTCTGGAGAGAAATTTATCTCTCTGTGTCAAAAGTATTAAAAAAAATGCATGTATAGGCAAAACCTCTGGCTAGGACAGAGAGAATAGGTAGGTAAATTCTCACCCCCCCCAAAAAAAACAAAACAATAAAACTGGACAAAATTTTGGAAAATGATCATCTCAGAGTTCTGGAAATTGACTAAAGGCAAATAGGAAATAGAAAAACTATTTATTCATGAAAAACTGGTGAACATTGGGTAAGACAGAAGGACTCTATGGCATTCTTGCCTGGAGCTGCACCTCTCCTCCCACCTAGCTCATGGCATAGTAGTGCTACCAGGGCGGGGTAGTCTGTAAATACCAGCAGCTTTGCTGCTGGAGGAGGCTTGATTTGGAGTGGAGGAAAAGAAACTTGTGACCAGCACATTGTCAGTAAAAGTAACAAACTTGGTAGGAAACAAACAGGGAAAGCCCACAGTTACTATAGTTTGAAGTTGCATTGCTGGTTGGGGTGAGTGGCAGAATGGGGGACTACCCAGAAATTTAATAGGGAGCTCCTGGAAATGAGTCACAAGAGCTAGATAAGTTCTCCACACATCCCTGGCTAATTCAGAGCCTGCGTGCTTTAATCTTTAGATCCGGGAAGTTGTAAAACCCCTGAGCCAAGCTACTGAATGCCAAAAACAAAGATAAAATCTTAAAAGCAGCAAGAGGAAAATGACATCACCTACAGTAAAACAGCAGTACGATTAATGGCTGACTTCTCATCAGAAACAACAGAGGGCAATTGGCAGTGGAATAACACATTCAAAGTGCTGAAAGAATAAACTGTCAAAAGAGAATTCTATATCTAACAAAGCCATCCTTCAAAAATGAAGGCAAAATAACAATATTAGCAGATAAACAGTTTGAGGGAGTGTGTTGCTAGGAGACTTGCCTTAAACTAAATGCCAAAGGAAGTACATGAGACTGAAAGAAAATGACACCAGATGATAATTTGAATGGACAGAGACAAATGGTAAATATAAAAAACTGTATAAACATATTTTGTCTCTTCTCTTCCCTTAGTGTCTTTAAAAGACATAAACTGTGTAAAGCAGTAATTATAACACTGTATTACCTGGTTTATAATATATATAAGTATGATGTATATGAGAATAATAACACAAAAGGGGGGGAATATATTGAAACAAATTTGCTATATGTTACTCAAATTAAGTCAGGAATAACCTCGAGTAAAATATGATAAGTTAAGACACATAATTCCTAAAGCAATCACTAAGAAAACAACTAAAAATATATAGAGTTACAAAATATGATCTCATTAGGGAAATACAAATCAAAACCACAATGAGATACCACTTCACATCCACTAGGATGGTTATAATGAAAAAAGAAAAGAAAGTAATAAGGTTTGGTGAGGATGTGCAAATTTGGAGCCCACATACATCGCTGGTGAGGATGTCAAATACTGCAAATGCTGTGGAAAGCAAGACGTTAAACATAAAAGAATGTCTGTATGTGTATAACTGAGTCGCTTTGCTATATAGCAGAGATTGGCACAGCATTGTTAATCAACTATACTTCAATAAAAAATACAATTATAGAAATAAATTATAGAAATAATTTATAAAATTATAGAAATTAAACACAGAATTACTATATAATACGTTGATTCCACTCCCTAGGTGTATACCCAAAAGAAATGAAAACAGGGACTCGAAGAGATACTTGTCACAAGTGCTTATGTGCAGCTGCCAAAGGAAACAACCCACATGTCCATGAATGGATGAATGGATAAATAAAATGTGATCTATACATACAAAGATATATTATTCAGCCTTAAAAAGGAATAAAGTACTGATACATACTATGATGCAGATCAACCTAGAAAACATGCTGACTAGACATAAAAAACATGCTGACTAGACATAAAAGGTCACATATTGTATGATTCCATTTATGGGAAATATCCAAAACAGGCAAATCCATAGAGACAGAAAGCAGACGGTTGCCAGGGCCTGGAGGTTTGAGGCGGGAATGGGGAGTGACCGCTTAATGGGCACGGGGTTTTCTTTGAGGGTGTTATGTTTAGGAAGTAGATAGGGGTGGTAACTGCATAACAATGTGAATGCACTAAATGCCACCAAACTGTATACTTTTAAATAACTGATTTTTATGTTATGTGAATTTCACCCTAATTTAAAACATAAGATCTTGTATGTAGAAAATCCTAAGGAATCCACCAAACATTTTTTAAAAGCCCTACTAGAACTAATATATGATTATAGCAAGGTCACAAGAAACAGGATCAATATACAAAAATCAGTTGTATTTCTATATACTGATAGCAAACAACTTGAAAATGAAATTAAGAAAACAACTCCATTCACAGTAGCATCAAAAAGAACAAAACACCTAGGACTATAAAAAGGTAAGCTATAGATTGAGAAAAAATATTTACAAATCACGTATCTGTTGAAGGACTTATATTCAGAGTATACAAAGAACTCTTACAGCTCTAAAAAGACAAAATTGGCAAAATATTTGCCAAATTGGCAAAATTTTTTTTTTTTTTTTTTTTTGTGGTACGCGGGCTTCTCACTGTTGTGGCCTCTCCCGTTGCGGAGCACAGGCTCCGGATGCGCAGGCTCAGCGGCCACGGCTCACGGGCCCAGCCGCTCCGCGGCACGCGGGACTCTCCTGGACCGGGTCACGAACCCGTGCCCCCTGCATCAGCAGGCAGACCCTCAACCACTGCGCCACCAGAGAAGCCCTGGCAAAATATTTGAATAGACATTTCACCAAAGGAGACATACAACTAGTTAATATGTAAATAAAAAGATGCTCAATATTACCAATCATTATAAAATGCAAATTAAAACTATAGTGAGGTACTGGCACAAAAACAGACACATAGATCAATGGAACAGAATAGAGAGTTCAGAAGTAAACCCAAGCATCTATGGTCAATTAATGTACAACAAAGGAGGCAAGAATATACAATGGAGAAAAGACAGTCTCTTCAACAAGTGGTGTTGGGACAGCTGGACGGCTACATGTAAATCAATGACATTAGAACACTCCCTCACACCATATACAAAAATAAATTCAAACTGATTTAAAGACCTAAATATAAGACATGACACCATAAAACTCCTAGAAGAGAACATAGGCAAAATATTCTCTGACACAAATCGCAGCAATATTTTTTTAGATCGGTCTCCCAAGGCAAAAGAAATAAAAGCAAAAATAAACAACTGGGACCTAATCAAACTTATAAGTGTTTGCACAGCAAAGGAAACCATCAACAAAACAAAAAGACAACCTATGGAATGGGAGAAAATATTTGCAAATGATGCAACTGACAAGGGGTTCCTATCTAAAATATATAAACAGCCCATACAACTCAACAACAAAAAAACAAACAACCCAATTAAAAAATGGGCAGAACAGCTGAATAGACATTTCTCCAAAGAGGACATGCAGATGGCCAACAGGCACATGAAAAGATGCTCAACATCGCTAATTATCAGAGAAATGCAAATCAAACCCACAAAGAGATATCACTTCACACCAGTCGGAATGGCTGACATCAAAAAGAACACAAATAACAAATGTTGGCAAGGATGTGGAGAAAGGGGAACCCTCCTACACTGCTGGTGGGAATGTAAGTTGGTGCAGCCACTGTGTAAAACAGTATGGAGGGTTCTCAAAAAATTAAAAATAGAACTACTATATGATCCAACTATTCCACTCCTGCATATATATCCAAAAAAGAAAACCCAAAAAACACCAATTTGAAAAGATACATGCACCCCAATGTTCATAGCAGAATTATTTACAATAGCCAAGATAAAAGCAACCTAAGTGTCCATCAACAGCTTAATGGATAAAGAAGATGTAGTATATAAATAATAAAATGGAATACTACTCAGCCATAAAAAGAATGAAATTTTTGCTACTTGTAGCAACATGGATGGACTTGGGGGGTATTATGCTAAGTGGAACAAGTCAGACAGAGATAGACAAATACTGTATGATACCACTTATATGAGGAATCTAAAAAATACAACAAACCAGTGAATACAACAAAAAAGAGAAAGACTTACAGATATAGAGAACAAACTGGTAGTTACCAGTGGGGAGAGGGGAAGAGAGAAAATATAGTGGTAGGGGAGTAACAGGCACAAATTATTATGTATAAAATAAGCGGCAAGGGTATATTATACAATACAGGGAATATAGCCAATATTTTATAATAACTATAAATGGAGTATAACCTTTAAAAATTGTGAATCACTACGGGGCTTCCCTGGTGGCACAGTGGTTGAGAGTCCGCCTGCCGATGCAGGGGACGCGGGTTTGTGCCCCGGTCCGGGAGGATCCCACATGCCGCGGAGCGGCTGGGCCCGTGAGCCATGGCCGCTGGGCTTACACATCCGTAGTCTGTGCTCCACAACGGGAGGGGCCCCAGCAGTGAGGGGCCCGCGTACCGCAAAAAAAAAAAAAATTGTGAATCACTAATATTATGCACCTGTAACTTATAAAATATTGTACATCAACTATACTTTAATTTTAAAAATTACAAAAGAAGTTCCTAAGATGTTAGACAATAAATACTAGATGCGAGATTAAAAAAAAAAACTATAGTGTGATACCACTACACATCCACTAGAATGGCTATAATACAATCTACTAGAATATATATATTATATATACTAGTAATTAGTATATATTTATGTATTATGTATATACATACAGTATATAGTATATATATTATATATACTAATTACTAGTATATATAAGATATAGTATAAATATTTTATATATATATATATATATATATTTCATTTAGTCTTCTAAAGGGTTGAGGTATGGCAAAATCACACAGCCAGAAATATGCAGAACCAGAACTTAAACTTTCCATGAGAAAAATCATTATTATGAGGTCCTATCCAGAATCTTCTGTATTGTTTGAATGCTGACCTTTTTTGGAAGTGGGTAAATAATAGGTGTTGGCACAAATGGATTTATTTTAGTGCCAGTAACAAGTAACAAAAGTTAAAAGAAATGATGGATCCCTTCTAACAGTTTGTCCAGCAGGTGCTTGGCCTACTTTCTCTCCTCATGGAGTTTGGTTCTTTAAAAAGGCGATTTTCTTTCTTCAGATTTAGATCTTAATTTGGATTTGAGTAAGTGCAAGCCACAATGCTCTGCTCATGTAAAGGGCTTAACACAAATGGGTCAAGTCAATCTGTTGCTGAATTTAAGGCAAAAACTGTAACATTAAAACATAGCAAACATAAAAGCATATTCCTTGGAATCTAAATGCTGCAAACATTGAAATATATATTTGAGTGTATTCAACATCTTACAATGCCTTTTAGGAACCAGGCAGTAGAAATATGTGTATGTATTATGAGAAGCCGAGGAAGGTACAACAGGTAGTAGCTGCTCATGAATCCAAGGTTGTTTTTACAGCTGCCAAATCCAGAACACTGCAATAATATCCACTTTCATGCCAGCATTGGGCTTAGTACTCTGTATGCAGTATCTTATGGAATCCTCCTTCCAACAACCATCTTTATCCCCTTTAGATAGATGAGGAAACTGAGGCTTAGATACAGTAATAACTTACTCAAGCTCACATGGCCAGCACTTGGCATAAACAGAATTCAAATTTGTTGGATTCTTAATTTGGATTGTCCTATACAGTAGATTCCTTCTATAGGGCTCATTCTACCCCTTCTGAGAATGGGGATCATAGCTATCTCTGCCTCTTTGAAAGTTTAACTACATCAACTAGGTGTATTCTCAGAATGTTCCCAAAGACCTCTAAAGTGGTAAGACATACTGCATTGGTATATTATACCAATTTCAGCTAAAGTCTCTAAACATGAAGGAGGTAACTGCTTTCTGAAGTTGGAAATGTTAACCGGCTGGTGACTGTTAGAACCAGAGCTATTTAAAGTCCATTAATTCATTCAACTCAGATTTCCAGATAGCTGTGGAGTGACAGGCCTTTTACTAAGCCCTTGGGCTCTGGATTTGAATGGACATGATCTTGACCTCAAGGGGCTCCAGGTCTAACAGCAGATACAGGAACATAGAAAATTAACCATAACACAATATTAGATATATTACAGTGACAGCAGGGTGGTGTTTTGCATTTTTAACCTCTACTATCGTGTGGGCACTGACCAACCAAGTAGAGTGGACCCTAGCTCTAAATTACTGGCATGACTGTGAATTCCTACCAGCGACTGTCAGCTTTGAAAAGTAATACCTAGGAGAGAGGGAAAGCCTTAAAGCAAGGTAGTATTTGATGATCCCAATTGAAAAATGAGTTGCATTTCACTAAGTCAAGAAAAGCCAAAAGGGCATTCTAGAAAAGAACAGTGTGAAAAAGAAAAGACAAGGAGGCAAGAAGGTACCTGACAAATGGACCAGTGAGACTGGGAAGTGGGTGCCTAATGGGGAATGGCAGAAGATAAATTGGAAAAGACCATTGGAGCAACATTCTGAAGGGCCTTGAACATCACAGTGAGTAATTTGACCTTCCTTGACATTGTTATGGAGCCTTCACAGTATTTTTGAGCAGGAAAATGGTATAAGTATAAATGGATAAGAATCATTAGATATTTCCTAGTCCATCCTCCTTAAAAATGCAGCTGTCTGTCTCTGAAATTCAAGCCAACCATTCCTTGAATACATTTCAGAATAAGCAGCTCATTCTTCTGAAAGTAGCCCAGTTCTTTGCTAGGGGAAATACGTTCTCAGATGCCTTTTTAAGGAAGTTACACTTAGGCTATTTTATGAATGAATGAACAAATGAATTTCCGTGGACCAGCTCTTCAGAATGAGACAGACAATGAGTCTGTTTTACATGCTGAGTTTTTGAAAATTTGAAGTTAGTTAAATTTGCTCAATAATTCCCCCTGTGACCTGATTCATAGCCCCCTCCAGCACCGTGATCTCACGCCTCCTAAATATGATACTTAAAATTATTGATGTCCCTTGGATACCCAAGACTAGACAGTAGACATCCCATATACTCTATCTAGCACATTCCTGTCCTTCATCTGGATACTCTCCTTCAGCTCCAGGTTTTGTTAATCACTATTTTTTAAGTTTTTAAGATTTGCTTACTACAACATTAAGAAAGTATTCATCATAAAATAAGTCAAGTAATACAATATCTAAATGTCTAAAGTAAAAAGTACAGCCCTCTCTTCCTCTTAGTTCTACTGCCCAGAGATAACTACCATGAACAATTTTATGTGTCCTTCAAGAATGCATCCATATACTAACACAACGTGATTGTGCCATTATTAGAATTTAATTAGGTTTGTAAACATCTGGCTGGCCACTGTCTCTGCAGACTCATATAGAGATTGCGGTCAGCCAAACCCCATCTGTTCCATATCCTCGGGTTATTAGAGAGCCTTGCTGGTTCTGCAGCTGGAAGCAGTGCTTTATCATTACTGTTCGTTAAGTTTTATCATGCTGGTTTGTTCAACCTATAATGGAATCTGAGTCTTTGCTTTGTCTCACCCATAAATTTAATAAGTGAGTTCAACAGAAGAGCCCTGTTGGCCCATCCCTGTTTAAAATCCTTCAGTGTCTTCCTATGACCATCCTGAGCTTCCATTTCCTCATCTGTAAAGGTAAGGAGTATAATTTGATGGTTTTTGAGAGCCCTCTCTGATTTAAAAGTCTCTGATACCATTCGAGATGTGACATGCCCTGCTGCGCCTCTAGCAGTAGCTAAAGCTTTGCATCCTGGGGGGAGTCCACGTTCCCAAGATACATTGCAGAAGACAATTATCCTGGGAAACCCATCAAGGTCAAAGCAAATGGCGTTGATGAAATTATTCAGGCTTTGGTTTTGAAAGATGGGACACATTAAGGTCAACTGGATGTGAAAACATTTGCAGCAATTCTAAAGAGAGGAATCTGACTTAGTACTGTTTCCAAGTGTCAAGTGCTAGATATATTTTTCCTGGAGGGGAGTTTGATCTTTTAAAAAAATCAAACCTGTGAGTTATAACTGCAGCTATGGCTTCCACAAAAGTCAGCTGGAAGTTAGTAACTTCTGAAAGTGACTTAATTGCTTGGCTGGGCAATTCTTTTGGTTGGGAATCTTCGTCTAACCAGACTTGTGAGGCTTTTCTTGAACTGGAATTCAGTGCCTCAAAAAGCTTGTCCTCACTTAACCCCAGGAAAAAGGAGAACCCCACAAAGCAGGGCAAGGAGAGTCTTGAAGTGTAATTAATACATGAGTACACTTTAATTATTTGGCTGAAATACACTATGGGAATAATTTTCATTTTTAAACGATTTAACTTTTCCCCTTCCAGGGTAAAGGATTCAGCAGTTCCTAATTTTTTTTTTCTCAAGGGCATATTTTCAGGGTTTTGTTGGAACCAGAAACCATCATTCTTCCCCTTGACACCAGAAGCCACAGTAGGGAATATTGTAGCACCCAGCCTTGACTGATTTGGGGGAACAGAGGTACAGAAGGACTTTCAGGAAGAGGGGAGGTGATGGAAAGGGAAATCTAGTGCATAAGAGGTCACCAAGATGATTAGAACAACTTGTACAACTACTAGAACAGAAGGTGTCTGAGCATGATTTGGCAAAAGCCAAGATTCCGGAACCAGACTGCTGAGTTCAAATCATCACGTACAGCTGCATGACTTTAGACCAGTGTTATTCAACCTCTATGTGCTTGCGTCTATAGATTAGATTAGAGGTCATGCTAATGCCTGCTTCAGGGCATTCTTCCCTTCTATAGATTAGAGGTCATGCTAATGCCTGCTTCAGGGTGCGGCTGTGCACATCACATGAGTTAAGACATGTGAAGTGCTTAGGGCAGTACCTGGCTCATGGTAAGTCTCAATAAAGGTTTTATATACAGTGTGTATATGCCATGTACTTATATACATATTCAAATAATAATGAGACTTTCACACCCATTAGGATGGCTATTATATAAGTCAGGGTTCTCCAGAGAAATAGAACCAATACGATATTACATATTTGCTCTGGAATTGAGTCATGTGATTATAGAAGCTGACAAGTCCAAAATCTGCAGGGTGGGCCAGGAGGCTGGACCACCAGGACAGCTGATGCTGTTCCAGTTCAAAGCCTGTCAGGCTGGAGGACCAGGAAGAGCCAGTGCTCCAGTTCTAGTCCAAGAGCCAACTGCTGGAGAATTCCCACTACTTGTAGGTCTTTCTGTTCTAATCAGGCCTTCAACTGATTGGATGAGACCCAGTCCCATTATGAAGGGAAATCTGCTTTATTCAAAGTCCACCAGCTTAAATGTTAGTCTCATCCAAAAACATCCCCACAGAAACATCCAGAAAAATGTCTGACCAACTATCTGGGCACTGTGGCCCAGTGAGTTCACACATAAAATTAACCATCACAGCTCTTATAAACAAGCACACACACACACACACACACACACACACACACACACACAAAACAAGATAGAAAACGAATGTTGGCAAGGATGTGGAGAAATGAGAACACCTGTGCATTGCTGGTAGGAATATACAACAGTGAGCTGTTGTGGAAAATAGTATGACAGCTCAAAAATCAATAATTAGCAAATCGAATCATCAAAAAATTAAACAGAATTATCATTTGATTAGCAATTCCATTTCTGGGTATATACACAAAAGAACTGAAAGCAGGAACTGGAACAGATATCTGTACACTCATCTTCATGGCAGCATTATTCACAATAGCCAAAAGACAAGACTCCCCTGGAGTAATATGTACCCCTAATATCTACTCCAATCAGGAGCAGGGCAGCTACCAGCCTTGGACCATCACTCTGGCTTACAAATCTTGATAATAATAATAGCTAATATCTATATATAATCAGGCCCAATTACAGTGTATTAACATGTATTAACTCATCTTTTTACTACAATCTATGAGTTAGATACTATTATTATCACTCCATTTTACAGGTGGAAAAAATGAGGCACACACCAATTTTCTATACCAGCAGAATGACAATCTGGGATTCTAACCCAGACAGACTAACTCTAAATTCCAGGCTCTTCACCACTGTACATTTTTCCCTGAAGGGCTGTAGACAAGTGATCCATGACCCGTGACTATAGAGTGGCCGTGGAACCAGTACAAAATGTCTGTGAATCCGTATGGCAGGCAAGCATAACCTATAAACAGATACATAATACTTGAGACATTTATGTACAAATATTTTTCAAATTTATATAGATGCTGTTATGAAGAGAAAGATATCAGTTTTAAAATATTGAACACATTGTGGCTTTTACTCATTATAGAGTTTCTTGATTACAGATACGGGGAGAAATCAAAGCCCATGGTGATATATCTAATTACAGTCTTCTTTTGTTTTATTTCAAGACACTGATAGATTTGCTTTTCCCTAACATTTTAGAGAGACGTAAATCAAAAGAATAAACAAGTGCGAATTCTAAACAAAAGTGACTTAAAAATTTTTTTCTATTGAGGCATAACATCCATAGAGAAAAGTGCACGTCATAAGGGAATAGTTGGATGAATTCCCATAAGCTGAAACCACAGTATAACCAGCACCTAGATCAAGAACAAGAACGTCACCAGCACTCCAGAAGATTCTTTGTGCTTCTTACAATCACTCTTCAACTCCTCTCAAGCTTTGCCATTTGTAGTGGGTAGAATTGTGTCCCCCACCCCACATAAATATATATGAGTCCTCACCCCTGGTACCTGTGAGTGGGACCTTATTTGGACATAGGGTCTTTGTAGCCATAATCAAGTTAAGATGAGGTCATCCTAGATTAGGATGGGTCCTAATCCTTGGTTTTTCAGGCTTTCTTTCTGGGCATGTCTGATAAACTTATTATGGAGTTAAATTTTCTGTGCTTTTCCTTTGCTGGTTGAATTAAGTAAATTTATATAATAAGCAAATAATAAAATAAAAAGTCCTTATACTTGAAAGGATGAGGAGCCATTAGAGAGAGTGATTGTATTAGCTTTGCTGGGGCAGCCATAACAAAACACCACAGAACTGTGTGGCTTAAACAACAGAAATTTATTTACTCAGAGTTCTGGAGACTGGAGGTCCAAGATCAAGGGGCTGACCATGTTGGTATCTTCTGAGGTCCCTCTCCTTGGCTTGCAATGACCACCTTCTCCCTGTGACCGCAAATGGGCATCCCTTGTGTCTCCGTGTGTCCTAATCTCCTCTTCTTATAAGGACACTAGCCAGATGGGATTAAGGGTCAACCTAATGACCTTATTTTAACTTAATCACCTCTCCTTAAGGGTCCTATTTTCAAAGACAGTCACATTCTGAGGCACTGAGGGTTAGGGATTCAACATATAAATTTTGGGGGCACACAATTCAGCTCACAGCAGTGATTTAATAATATTGTTTTCATTTTTTAATGTCTATGATCACTCTGTCCTCAACACAGGGGACTTTTGCACAAGCAGGCTTTAGATAGTAAAGCCTGGGCTGAGAAGATTGTTGGTAAGAGGCCCTAACACAGAGGTTGTTTCCAAGACTGCAATGTCTGTGGTCTTTTTTCTTTTTTATGTAAAGAAGTTCTGGTTTTAGAATATGGAAGGAAATGCCAAGTGAAGTTTTAAGTCATCTTCCATAATGAGGTTTGACACCAATATTTTCATATGTAATAGTTGTCCTGCCCATGACTGACAGTGATTGTCTTAGAAGGAAAAGTTTTCCACTGCCAGTAACTTTCTAGGCAAGCACTTTTCAGGTTTGTTTTTCTCTCTGTTCAAAGGATGTGCCTCAAGACCCTCACTGTTGTTGTTGTTGTTTACTTACTGCATTTTGTTTTGCAGTGTTCTGAGAGGTTTGTAAACAGAGGTTTCCACGATCATTTATATCTGGAAGCAAATGAGTAAATGCCCCTTCATTCAAGGAGTCTTTGTTGGGGGTCCACAATGTGCCAGGTGCCGTGCTTGGCACTGGAGCTATAGAGATTAGCCCGCGGGGGCTTATGGTCTAGCAGAGGAGCCAAAAGAGTATAGCAAAAGATTTCTAGAAAGTGTGGTGGGCATTATGAAACAGTTAACCACAGTATGTTCAACCCAGGCTCTCATTTCGCTGAAAATTGCCCCTTCTGATCCACAGGAATAAGACCTGGCAAAGATGTGGGACAGTGATCCTGCCATCGGTCATAACAGATGGGATAAGAGGTGGCTAACTCTCCTAGGCTGGATGACTTTGGTTTCTCCCCTTTGGAATTGAGGTTCAGGGATGCTCGTTAGTCTTTACTGTTCACTTGAACTAAGAACCTGTGAATTTAAGAGCTGTGGGAGGTCACCCTCTACTGCTGCTTAGAGAAACAGACAGCCAGTCTGTAAACAGGGGAGAATAAAACTCACTCCCAGAGAGATGCAAAGACAGGCTACTACATGGAGAGATAAGCCAGAGATTGGGGCGGGGGGGCGGGGGGAAGGGGTGCTGGCGCTATTGTGCCATAGACTGGCTCTACTGGCATTGGGGGCTGGATAATTCTTTCTTGTTGAGGACTACCGTGTGCACTGTAGGATGTTTTGCAGCATCCTTGGCCTCTACCTGGCCTTGACCCACCAGATGTCGATAGCACTCTCTAGTTGTAATAATCAGAAATGTCTCCAAACGATGCCACATGTCCCTGGGGGATGGGAGAGGTGGCAAAGCTGCACCTCCGTAGACAACCACTGTGCTAGAGTGAGTGAGCTTCTATTATTTGCGCCCCAAAGGGCTTTGACTGAGATCCTTCCTGGAGGAGGCTGGGTGCTCCCTAAGCGTTGCCAGATCATTGACAGCGGAAAGGGTGTTCCAGACAGAAGAGCCAGGCTGGACTTGAGAAGACACAAAATTGAGAGAAACACGGCCTCTGCTGTTAGAGGCTACTAGAGAGAGAATAATTTTAGAATGAACAGCTCCTTAACATTCGAGGTAGAAATATGGTCATATTTCTTTTATTTTTTTAAGTTTAAATTTAACTAGCTGGAACTCTCATTTGCCACATTAGCAGAAATACTCACTCTTTTGGTTCCCTTTTCCACCTTGAGTATCTGAAATTAACAAACTCTTGGAATTGGGCAGCCCAAAAGGAGAGTCAATTTAACTTTTAACTCCAAGGGAAAGAGAACATTTGTTCTAAAGCAGGAATCTTAAAACACTGTTGATTGTGAACTCCTATCAGTAAAGCCTTTCTGAGGTTGTGTGAATATATGTATACATTTACTTATTTATAAATCACAGATGAGTCCTTCTATATTAATATATTAAATTATATATTAGTACAGTGTGTCATATTATAAAACACAAAAAACATCAACTATTTAAATGATTAAAAATACATATAGTCCACCAAAAAAATGACTGGATAAACAAAATGTGGTATGTCCATAAGTGGAAAATTATTCAGTCATAAAAAGGAATGGACTACTGGTGCATGTTATACATGAATGAACCTTGAAAAAATTATGCTAAGTGAAAGAAGCCAGTCACAAAAGACCACACAGAATGTGATTTCACTCATATGAAAGTTCAGGTTAGGAAAATCTATAGAAACAGAACGTAGGTTAGTGGTTGCTTAGGACTGGTGGGGATAACACTAAAGAGTATGGGTTCCTGAAATTGACTATGATGATGGTTGCATATATCTATGAATATACTAAAGACCACTGAATTGTATACATTAAATGAGTGCATTTTACGGTATATGAATTATATCTCAATAAAGCTGTTTTTAAAATATACGCAGGGGGCTTTCCTGGTGGCACGGTTGTTGGGAATTTGCCTGCCAATGCAGGGGACACGAGTTTGAGCCCTGGTCCGGGAAGATCCCACATGCTGCCAAGCGACTAAGTCCGTGCTCCACAACTACTGAGCCTGCGCTCTAGAGCCTGCGAGCCACAACTACTGAAGCCCGCGTGCCTAGAGCCCATGCTCCACAACAAGAGCGGCCACCGCAATGAGAAGCCCGCGTACCGCAACGAAGAGTAGCCCCTGCTCGCCGCAACTAGAGAAAGCCCGTGTGCAGCAGTGAAGACCCAATGCAGCCAAAAGTTAATGAATAAATAAATAAATTTAAAATATATGCAATAGAAGTTATCTTTCCTCCTCTTACCTCTTGTTTTGTGCCTTCTTAGGGAAGCACATCTCACTCTGAGGACCTCAAGGGTAATGGGCCAGACCCATTCTGGCAATTACTTTCCACTGCTACACTGCAGTGCTATTAAAAGCTGATCATCCTACCACACACAGTATAATGGCCAAGGTTTAGAAGTCTTCCAACCCCAAGTATTGGCAATGCTGTAGAGAAACTGCTATGAAGAAATGGATACACTCATACGCTCTTTGTGAGAGTATAAATTAGCACAACCACTTTACTATGAAAACTAAACATATGCATTCCCTAAGTCCCAGGATTTAATTTCTTGGTATTTACCCAACAGAAATGCAAAGGTATAGGCACCAAAAGGAATGGACTAGAATGCTTATAACAGCATTGTTTACAATAGCCCCAAACCAGAAACTTCCCAAATGTCCATTAACAGTAGAATGGGCAAACTGCGACATACTCATATGGTAGAATTCTATTCGGCAATGAGAATGAATGACATAATCTTATACTTAATAAATGAATGAATCTCTTGAAAATAACTTGAGCCAGAGAAGCCAGACGCATAAAAACACATTCTGTATGATTCCATTTAGATGAAGAACAGGCAAGATTAATCTATGCTCTCGAAGTCAGGCTAGTGATTATTTCTTGGGATGGGGGTGGAGACGAGTGACAGGGCAGAAGGGCTCTGGGTTGCTGGTGATGATCTATTTTTTGACCTAAGTGGTAGCTACAGGGGTGGGTTCACTTTATAAAACTTCACTGAGCTGTTATACTTTGATCTTTACACTTTTCTGCGTATGTATTAGACTTTCAAAATATGTTCATTTAAATAAATGAAATGAAAAAAAATGTAAATAAATAGGGTTGGGGCAAGGCCTGCCAGAGTCCTGACAGGACAAACCAGTTCACTCCCATGTCAGTGCTGCCTCTGTGGCCCAGCTCAGCTCCCGTGTCAGAAGGCTGATACGGTCCTCTGAGTGATGCCAGCTCCACTCTCTCCCCTCCCCCAAGCTAAGCAGGACCCAGGATGCCTCAGCCTCCCCAGGTCCTCAGCTCCCTGCACAGCCCTTTCTCTCCCATCCTCCACCTTCCACGGTCCAGCTGCCCCGTAAGGCAGCTTTTTTTAAATGATTTTTTCGAAATCATTTAAGCATCAACTTCTTTCCTATCCAGAACCACTTGCCTTTTCCTGGGAAATACAGAGGGGACAGACCAGTTCCTTTTCAATCTTAGACAAAAGATGTATTTCTCAATTCACACCCTTTCCAGTCTATCTGCCCCACCTATTTGCTCCACCTTCCTGTGCGAAACTCCCCTCGTGGGAGCCATGCATCTACCTCTCAGAGGGAGGTTCTCCTCGGTGGCCATGGCAACAATTCCTCTTTACTCTTCACCACATCCGGTGTTCGGTGACTGCGATACATCATCATCTCATTTAGTCTCCACAACAGTCTTCTGAGGTATGAAGTAATGTTCTGTCATTATCCTCACTTTCCAGAGGAGGAAGCAAGAGACAGCAAACCATTTGCCAAGGCGATTTATTCCTGTAGAAGAACTTCACAAGGGATTCCATCCTTCCAGTGGCTCCTAGGTGACTCCCTAGAACATCTCTCAGAAGAGTGTGAGGAAAAAGATAGTTCTTGCTAAGTATCTCACTTCAATTATAAACATGTAATCATGGCTATATGACGGAAGTGTGTTAAATGCTAAAGAGAGACATAAACAAAGGAGGGACAAAGGAGAGGTGAGACGCAGAGCAGCAAGGAGAGCAGGACCCACTGCTTGGAGGAGGTGGCATTTGCCTCAACAAGTGGGCAGAAGCTGGACAGGCAGAGACGGGGGCAGGGACCCCTCTGGACCAAGGAAGGGAGGTGGGCCTGATTAAAAAGCAGTTGGGAGTCCTGTTCAACTGGGGCGTAGAGTGTATACAAGAGTGACTGAGAGATGGGGCTGGGAAAAGAGGTGGGGGGCACCCCAACAGTAGTGTGATGGTTAATTTTATACGTCAACTTGACTGGGCTACAGGGTGTCCAGGTATTTGGTCGAATATTACTCTGGATGTTTCTGTGAGGGTTATCTTAGGATGACTAACATTTAAATGGGTAGATTGATTAAAGCAGATTGTCTTCCCTAATGTGGGGGAACCTCATCCAATTAGTTGTTCTTGAATAGAACAAGAAGACTCACATGATTATGGAGGCTGACAGGTCCCAAGATCCACAGGATGAGTCAGCAAGCTGGAGACCCAGGAGGGTCAATGGCCTCATTCTAGTCCAAAGGCCAGCAGGCTTGAGACTCAGGAAGAAAAAACAGTTCAGTTCAAGTTCTAAGGCAGGAAAAGCGAGGTCCCAGATGCAAGGCAGTCAGGTGGGAGGAATTCTCTCTTACTTGGAGGAGAGTTAGCTTCCTCCTGCCTTCTACCCTTGCTGTTTCCCACACGCCATCTATTCCGCACACAACATCCAGAATGATGCAAAAATAATAATCAAGTAAGATCGTTCTCCTGCTCAAGACCCTCCACTGGTTTCCCATAACCCTCAGAACAACAATCAAAGTCCTTACCGAGGCCTTCAAGGCCTCACACGATCTGACCTCGGCTACCTCTCCAACTCCCCTCTCGCCTGGTTCCACCTTCTCCAGCCACATGGGCCTCTTTGCTCTTCCACAAACACACAAAGCTCCTTCCCACCTCAGGGCCTTTACACTTGAGACTCCCTCTAACTAAGAGATCTGCATGGGCTTCTCTCTTCCACAACCAGGTCCCTGCTCAAAGGTCTTCCCAGAGAGGACTTCCCCAACCACTCTATCTAATGTAGCGCCTTCTGTCTCTTTTAATCCACTGACCCCTTTCTATATTCTTCATAGCACTTACTCCTACCTGAAACTGTATATGTGTTTGCTTGTTTTTCTACCTCCACAATAGAACATAATCTCTGTGAGAATCGGGAGTTTGGTTTTGCTCATGGCTATATCCACAGATCCAAGAAGACCAACTGACATATAGCACATGCTCATAAATATTTGTTGAAAGAAGGACAGAATTTTAACACTTGCATTTTCCCTTAAGGGAGGTACCAGTTCTCCTTGGCTCACCAGTGTCTCAATCATTGTAGCAAAGTGCCTGGCCCATCAGAGGAGTTCAGGGAATATACATTGCATGGTTAATTACCTGCATTTTGGTTATTTCTATACTTAGTTCTCTTCTACTCTAAATGGCGAACTCTCTGAGGGAAGGGACCACCTACACATATACCCCATATCACCTGTTAGAGTTTTGTGCCTTGTAGGTCATGTCCACGCTGAACTGTGTCTCTAAAGTGGATAGATAGTAGCTTTGCACCTACCAGGCACTCCATCAATATTTTTAAATTGCTACTGAACATTTCCATTTAAACCTTCCATTACTGGGTTCATTATGAAGAAGGAGCACAGACATTAAACAAGAGAATGACTACTTGGGGAAGATCTGACCCTCATTTCGATTCATTGGATGATTTTATGTCTACGGCATTAGCAACCTGCTATTTGACTGTGCCACAATTATTTTGTTGAATACAGGACCAGATCCACTTACAATGTGATTGGGTTCTCTTTAAAGTGCCACTCTTGCCATTTTTTTTTAAGGAATGCATCTTTGAACTATCATTTCAGGGCATCTTGTTTTCAGAAAGTTGCGTCTTCAGTGAAATACAATAGCTTTGATGAGAGGCACTTTATGGAATAAGCAAGTGAAGGAGAGAAGAGACGTTTTGATCAGAGGGTCACAAGAGAATGAAATTGTCAAGTGCTTTGCCCCTGCCAGAGAGCTAAAGTGCTGAGCTTAAGCTGTTTCATTACAGGGGGAAGTGAAGAGTGGAAAGGAGAGAAGGGAAAAAATGTGAGTGTTATTTAGTTGACTTCCTAGGGAAAACCCCACGTGTGCTATACCAGCAAGCCCAAGCTGCAGTGTCCATTTGGAGCTTGACTCCCTTCAGCTGGATCAGGCACGGAACTCAGGCAGCACCGAGGTGATGCAGGTTCTTGTTTCATTCACACGTTCGCTTGTCATACACAAAGCTCAGAAGAATTTGTATTCTCTCTGATTCTCGGGAAATCAAATTTAGAAACAGGACAAACAGGGAATTTTCTAGAATCTAATGACTCCCATTATAAGCCAAAGGCAAAATGTTAGCTCAGGGTGGTGTGATAATGAAGTTGGTCATTAGCAGTTAGGAAACACCATTCCTGCAGCTCTTGCTCTGGTGAACCACGTGAAATTGGTTGTAGGATTACAGATTGCCAATTTATCCTGCTTTCACTGATCTGTCACATAATGAGAGCTGAGGGTTGTCACCAGTTGCCTGTTTGTATGCAAACAAAAGAAGCTGAATAAAGCTGAAAAGAGTCTGTAAAAAAAAAATCTGGAAACAATATAGAAGGGTGATTAAAAAAAAAAAAGGTGATCAGATTCTAAGGGTGTACACACCCATTTTAAAGGAAAAAGCTGTTACTCCCCTCTCCCCCCACCAAGAATTTATTCCCATCAAAAACTAAAGCCTTTTTACTAAATGGCTGTGAATCATGCACAAATTTTACCTTTATCTTTATAACTGATACAGTTTTTTTAAGAAAATATGTACTACATTTTTAATTCTGGTGGAACATGCAGACCCCAGTTTGAGAAATACCGTGCTGAAGAAGATCTGGCTTCCCTCAATTTTAGCTTCTATCATATGGTCACTGGCTTATAACTGACATTTCTGGAATCAGCCTAAAAGTATGTTAACTATTACTTAGAGGTAAAAGAGGAAAGTGCATACAAATTTAGTGCATTTCTTTAATATGACTTTGCTTCTATTTCTGCGGGTCACGAAACACCAGGTTTTACAGGCATGTCTTCCCCCAAAAGATGGTTTGTTGAGTTAGTATTACAGGTTAAACCCTTCAATTAACCAGAACACTCAAGGATGCATGTCATCCAGGAACTTTGGTCATCACACTCAAAAGTCTAAGCGCAAAGGTCCATAAACTCAAAGGCGTAGAAGCAGGGATATGCTCTAAGTTGCTAATACTGGTTCATGAAAGCTAACTGTTAAATATTCAGGAATTTTGTGAGCTACTTTTTAAAATGATAGTAGCCTGAAACCTGCTGTGGTGGGAATATTTACACCATAGAAATTGGCACTTACTACATATTTTGCCCCCACCCCCTTTCTGAGGGCCATTTTACCAGTGCACCACACAACATAGAAGGGTTTGGGGAGGCATGCAGAACTAGTCATTCAGGACCTGGCAGGCGAAGCCCAGAAGCCCAGGCTAACTGAGAGGTAAATAGTGGTTAAGAACACTGGCCTCAGGGTCAGGCAGACAGGTTTCTGATCTCCGCTTGCCACTTATAGTTGTAGGACTCCGACCAAGTTATTTACCTGAGCCTGAGTTTTCTCATTTGTAAAATGGGATAATGATAGCCACAGCATAGTTTGTGATGATGAGGTAAAACAGTGTATGCATAATCATAGCCTCACCTGGCACACAGTAGTCGTAGTAGTAGGTACACAGGCATTAAATGCTATGTTAATTTCCAAGTACATACTGTTAGCTCAATTGATTCACAGACCTCTAGATCCAAACCACTTCTTACCCAGTTCTGACCACTCCTGAGGTCTCATCTGCTGTCTCTATGCCTTGTTTTTAGCCTCCTATTTGCTTATTCCCTCTCTCTGTCTCTCTCTCTGTCTCTCTCTGTGTGTCTCTGTCTCTCCCTTTCTCTCTCTCTCTCTCTCTCTCTCTCTTTCACTTGGTGATCTTGTCCTGACCACAGAGGGTGGCTGAGGTGAGGTGGGGGATGAATTCAACTGCGGTCAGTATGTTGAACAAGCACAACTTGTGACATAATCAAAACACAATTTTATATTTGTCTCCTGTCTGGTAGTTCCTCAAAAGGTTACAACATAGAGTTATCATATGATCCAGCAATTTCACTCCTAGGTATATATACCCAAGAGAAATGAAAACATATGTCCAAACACAAACTTGTACACCAATGTTCATAGCAGCATTATTCATAATAGCCAGAAAGTGGAAACAACCCAAATGTCCATCAACTGAAAAATGGATAAAGGAAATGTGGTACATTCATATAACGGAATATTATTGGGCAAGAAAAAGGAATGAAGTACTGATTTATGATATAGCATGGATGAACCTTGAAACCAATTATGCTATGTGAAAGAAGTCAGTCACAAAATACCATGTAATATATGATTCCATTTATATGAAATGCCCAGAATAAGCAAATCTATGGAAACAGAAAGGTAATTAGTAGTTGCCTAGGGTTGAGGTGCTTGGGGGAAAATGGAGAGTGACTGCCAATGAGTATGGGGTTTCTTTTTGGGGTGATGAAAATGTTGTAAAATTGATTGTGGCTGTGACTGACCTAAACTTGTGGTGAAGAAGGTTGAACTCCCTTCCCCTCCTAGGGAGATAGACAGGACTTGCACAGTACCTCCCCAAAGTACCTTCTCAACAAACCTCTCCCACACTCTGGCCCTTTTTTATACCCTTAATCTGGCTGAGGGATTCAAGGATCACAATTCAGAATTGTCCTTGGAAATTTGTTTCGTAAATTCTGCAATTGTAACGTGACCCTTTGAGACACTGAAGCGTCTGGGCCTGGTAAGCACAAACACCATGCTTACTTGTCACCTGACCTGGTTCCTGGGCAGTCTCTGCTCTCAGGGGATGGGCCTACTCAACAACGGTCCTTTAGACCACAGTGAGAGACCCTAGGGGTAGGGGGAGAAACTAGATACTAACTAAGCTGCTCTTGTATGTGTGTGTTTAATAACTTACACTGTTTCCGAATATTAGCCAACTGTGAGGCTCAACACACAGACTCAAGGCCTCTTCAACAGAATAATTCTGGACACGTGGCCTCCTGGGTGGCCACCACAGGGGATCCAAACCACCGATAATAGTGCAAGCCCATAAAAGTGACATAGCAAGAAGGACTCACCTTCCAGTACTCTCCAGCCAAATTCTCTGTGTACCTGGAGGCCCTGGCCAGCTGGCCAGCTGGCATTGGCTCTTGTGAGCACATTCACTGTCCCCTGCCCCCAGCCGGTCCAGGCTGTGTCCATAAGTTACACACACACCCCAGGAGGGGGCAGACATCTCATTGCTCCAGCCATATTGACGCAATCCCCAGCACAAAGCCAGCCTTTCACTGAAGTAAATTTCAGATTTAGAATTTTGTATAGAAAGAAAACAATGACTATTGATCTGTATTCCCTGGGAAAAAAGCCAGACAGGCCTTTGATCCACTTATATTTTATCAAAAACCCTCTGGTCTGTCAAAGCAGTTTGTGTCTTGACCCCTGAGAGCCCATTACGTCCTCTCCTGGAAATCTCACCATCTTCCTTCCTGGCACCCAGATATTTATTATATTAGCTCCTCTCCCACCACCTCTGGGAAGCTTCTGTGGACCAGGTCAGTTTGAGGGGCTCTCGCTGCCTCTGAATCCTGATATCACTTCTCTCTACCCCTTCCTGGTGCTCAATTCACATTGGCTTTTATTGTTTTCATATTTTATACATCTTGTCTCCTCAAGGTCAGGGACTGTGTCTTCTGCTTTGTACCTCCCATCTCTTTTCTGGCACATGGTTTTGATAATTATTGCTCTTTTGATAATTATTCTGTTATTTTGATAATTTTTGACAGTTTGTTCTTTTGATAATTACTGTCATTGCTACTATTCTTATACTTAACGCTTGTCAAGGACATACACCTTGTGTCAAACACCGAACCAAGTGTTCTCACACCTCCCTTCTTAATCCTTACAGCAACATTAGAAAGTGGGCACAATTATTACCGGGTTCATAGAGGAGGACACGGGGGCTCCCAGAGGCTCCCTCTCCAGCATGAAGCAGCCAAGCTGAGTCTTAGCTCCATCTTCCCCCAAACCTGCACTCCTGGTTCCCAAGAGTTACCATGGGTCGGATTACAGAGTAGAGAACGGGAGATAAGGGTTACTTCCCTAACATTTCTTTTATAGGTGAGCAATAATCCCAGGCAAGACTCTGACACCCAGAAAGGAGACTTGCCCCCAATGCAATAGTTTGCCCAGGGCAAAGGAGGGTGTACATGTAGGACTCCTGACCCCCAAGCCAGCAAGCATCCTTTCTTCCACGCCCTGGTGCTCTGCTATATGACAAAAATACTCCATCTGGAAACTTAGTCTTTTTGAACTTCTCTACTGTAGAACAAACTACCCTTTAGCAAAAACCAAAACAGTAATTTTCTATGGAGTAGATAATCACCCACTCCAGCAAACTAAAACAACATTCTGTGGTTAAAGCAGGAGAAATGGGGAAAATCTTTCGCTTTGTTTCTCTCTGTATATAAAAAGGATACATGTGTGTCTGTGTGCATACACCATGTACAAACTTTCCAGTTCACCTAACTTATACATCAGAGCCGCTCCTCCTCTGGCCACCCACCCACTGCTGTTCTGAATTCCTCTCACAGACTAGAGCAGAGCCAAAGAGAGTCCACTTCTGTGACTATTATTTATAATCTTTAGTTTTAAAAATCCACATCCTGGAAAACTTTTGAACAGTGTGGCATTGACGAGGCATGAGGGAGGCTGACTGAGAGAGAGGGGAGGGGAAGGAAGGGCTGAGGCTGCACTCTGCCTAGCAAGCCCCTCCCAGCTTTGTTCACATTTTAACAGAGGTCAGTTCAGTAGACGTTTACTGAATGCTTATTACCTGCCAGGCTCTGCTAGATGGTGGAGA
Source organism: Stenella coeruleoalba (assembly GCF_951394435.1). Classification (NCBI taxonomy): domain Eukaryota; kingdom Metazoa; phylum Chordata; class Mammalia; order Artiodactyla; family Delphinidae; genus Stenella; species Stenella coeruleoalba. The sequence goes on from NC_137157.1 coordinate 15,364,852, forward strand.
TGCAAAAATGAATAAGACTCCATCCCCAGCTTTAAAGGCTCATAGCGATGGGATAAACAGATATATCAGAACAGATACTCTTATGTAGATAGGGAAGATTAAAAGGAAATTTTAAGAAGCTTTCCAGTACCAAAGGAATCATATAAAGGAGGAATTTTCTAGGGGCAGTGTAGTAATACGTAGTAGTCAGACTGTCAGCTTGGGCTCAGAACCCAGTTCCGTTATGGAGTTCCTGCAATTCAGTTGCAAATGGCATAATGTCCATATTTATACCCTGGAGTTGTTGTCAGGATTAGAGAAGATAATGCATATCAAACACTTACTGCAGTACTTGGCATGTAGTAAGTGGTCAATAAATTGTAGTAAAACAAAATGTTGGTTAAAAAATAAGAGTTCCTGGTAACTGAAAGCATAAAAGCAGACAGCCACTTGGGCAGAGATGTAGAGGGACTCACAAATCAGATGGTAACTTGATGGGCTCTAAGGGATCTTCCATACCTAAGGTGCTATGTTTTTAGGAATATTTCTTAAGAATAGATGCCGTGTGTGTGTGGATCCAGGGATGAGGAAGGGGGCGTGAGAGGGAGAGTAAGGGGAGATGCTAGCTAGAAGGAGAGTGAAAGTTTCAAAGTATAATAAAAAGTCCCTGGGGAATTCTGTGCTGGTCTAGTGGTTAGGACTCTAGGCTTCCACTGCAGAGGGCACAGGTTTGATCCCTGGTTGGGGAACTAAGATCCCACATGCCATGTGCCGTGGCCAAAAAAAAGTCCATGTCCTCTACCAGTTGACAATCCAGCTAGAGAAATAAGACATATCCTTGGGGGAAAGTTAGACAATAAAAGGCAGGATATGATAAGCATTCATTAAGCAGTAAAACAAATTCATTAATTCATCAATAATGGTAGAGTTCAAGATACTGAGGCTGGCTGTGTAAGATGTTTGTGGTCAGGTAGGCCTCATGTCATCATTCGTTTCACAGATTTTTTTTTTAATTTAGCAAATACTTGCATACTCCTATCATGCATTAAGCATTGTTCTAAGCACTTTACAAACATTAACCAATTTAATCCTCATAATAACTACCTTATATCTACATGCCTGTTATTATCCCCACTGTACAGATGAGGAGAAGTTAAGGGACTTGCCTAAGATCTCACAACGGAGGAGAAGGAGCTTCAAACCTGGGCCATCCAGCTCCAGAACCTGTGCTCCTCATGTGTGGGTGGTCCACAGTGGATCAGAGACAGTGCTAGAGGTTGGAGGTTCAGCAGTGAAGCAAAGCCCCGACCTTCTTGGAGCTTATATTCCACTGCAGGGAGTCAGCAATCAACAAGCAAACCAATAACTATGGAATGCCATGGGATTATAAGTGCTATGAAAAGAAATAAAGCAGGATAAAGGACTAAAGAGAGATGGATTGGTGACCTTTTTTCAAAAGAGTAGTTGGGAAGACCTCTCTGTGGGGGTGAGTGATCGGAAGACTTTGAAGAGATTGCCAAAGGTTATCATGTATAGAAAGACTTTGACTTTTGTTTTAAGTGTGATAGGAAGCCATCTGCAAGGAAGTGATATGATGTGATATCCCCATATGTTGCTGGGTGGAGACTAGACCTTAGGGAACCAGGAGTGGACACAGGGCAGCCAGTTAGGAGGCTGGCTCAGTAACCAAGGCCAGAAATGATGGTGGTTTGTACACTGGTATCAGGAAAGGCAGTAGCCGTGGTCAGATTTGAGATATAGTTTGAAGATACAGTCCCCAGGACTTGCTGCCATGGTATTCATTTACTTGTTTGTTTATTGTCCATTTCTGGTAGTAGGAAATGACCTCCAAAAAGGCAAGAACTTTGAGTTTTTGTTTTGTCTGACTTTTCATCACTTTTTTCCAAGTTCCTAAAATAATGCCTGCCATACAACTGGCACTCAATGTATACTTGTTATGTATTTGTTTAATGAATAATACATTGAATATGAGGTGTGAGGAAAAGAGAGCTATCAAAATGACCCCATCATGGGGCTGGCTTTGTGCATTTCCTGATTCATTATGGAATCAGCCTTAATCCTATGCTCTTCTCAAGACAAGTAGGTGAATATATCTATCTATCTATCTATCTATCTATCTATCTATATATATATGTCCATCCAAGAAAAACATAACCTTGGAAGGTCATCTAATGCAGCCTGGTACCCTCAGATGAGTACAAATAGTCATATTCCTTTTGACTTATGAGGCAAACTGAGGCCCAGAGAGCCAAGGTAACTTACCTAATGAAAATTAAACATAATGATGATAAAAGATACATTTATTTTGCACTTACTACTTCACAAATCCATTGCAAAGTGTTTTATAATTCTCATACTTCTTATGTTATCCCTGTGTTACAGATGAGGAAAATGTGACACTGTAGAGATGAAGCAGTGAGCCCCAGAGCCATACAACCAGGAAATAATGGAGCCAGGACTCAAATCCAGTTCTAGTTTTATGTTAAAGCCACAACTCTATACAATTTCCAGGGTCACATAACTCATTGTGTTGTAATAACGAATACTGGTCTCCCATCCTCCTGAGTTAGGTAGATAAGAGCAACACAAGGGCTCATGAATAATTGGTTTCTGCGGGTTCTTCCACTAACTTTGTTGTTCTTGTGTCCTCTTGAACTTGACTCCTATTAAACTGAGGAAGTGGAGTGAGAGTCAATCTATTGCTTTTTCTGTCCCTGGTTTTAATCTCCACAAATAGATTATCTTTAATGAAACCCATATCAGGCTAGCTTGAACACGTGTGTTATTAGAACAAAGACTTAATGGAATTGATTCTATTGTCAATTCAAAAGATTCAAAAGTATTGTAGTTTATCTTCTTTTTATGTTCAAATCAGCTATAAATGGCTTAGAAGTTGGATAACCTTTCCCTATAGTACATAGGTCACTGGTTATCATCGGTTATCTTTTCAATGTTCCCATGCATTCTAATGACATATTGGTTAAGACTCAATCACCAGTGCTTACTTCTGAGATTTTTTTAAAATATTATTTATTTATTTATTTTTGGCTGCGTTGGATCTTCACTGCTGCGCGCAGGCCCCCTCCAGCTGAGGCAAGCAGGGGCCACTCCCCGCCGCAGTGCACGGGCCTCTCATTGTGGTGGCCCCCCCACTCGCTGCAGAGCATGGGCTGCAGGCGCACAGGCCTCAGTAGCTGTGGTTCGCAGGCTCCAGAGCACATGCTCAGGAACCGTGGCCCACAGGCCTAGTTGCTCCGTGGCACGTGGGATCCTCCCAGACCAGGGCTCGAACCCGTGTCCCCTGCAATGTCAGGCGGACTCTCAACCACTGCGCCACCAGGGAAGCCCTATGAGATGTTTTATATGTAGCCAATAGCTAACACTGAATCACTAACTGAGAAGTTAAAGCTTCAGTTGAAGAGGAGTAAAAATTCAAAGCACTTCATGGTACACTAAGTTTTCAAAGGCTGACAATTTGCGTTTTCTTCAACTTCTATGAGAATGTAGTTTTTATTCACACAAGTATTAGATGGATTTTAGAAATGATTTAACACTTTTGGATACTAGAACATGTGAAACAGTCACAAAACCAAACATTTCATATGAAAAAACATTTATGTATATATAATCAAGGATAGGCATATAATTTTAATACAGAATTGATTATGAACCTATTATTAATATCAAGCACTGAACAGAGAATTAAAAGACACAGCAAGAGTAAGCTGCATGTAGAAAACCAGAATAAAGATTTTCCCATTTTCTAACATGAAGAACTCAAAAGGGCCAATATAACTTGGCTTATATTGAGTCATGATGGCTATTAGGTGCCATGCTGCCACATTTGAGAAAGAGATGGAATTAGGCCAAGGGAACTTAAAACTTCTACACTAATAGCTAAGATTTTTGGGGTGCTTAACTCAATCCTCAAAACAGCTTCGTGTAAGAGTTAATATCATTATTGTCATTTTGCAGATGGGGACAACATGCAGTGTGAGAGTGGAGCAATGTGTAATACACAGTGACATAAAAAGTAAATGGCTGAGCAGGGACTGGAATACAGGCGGTCCAGGTTCTTAACCTCTGCGCTCTGAGGTCTCTCAACAACAGCATAATAATTTAAATAACATCATTTTTAAGCTCTTATTTTATTCTAGGCCCTATTGTGAGACCATCTTATCTTTTATCTCATTAATCTTTCCAACAACCCAGTGAAGTTGGGTTTGCTATTGCCATTTTAAAGGTGAGGAGCTTAGACCTCTAAAAGGCTTAGATTTATCTTGTCACTTGTTATTGCTTTCTTTCCTGTCCCCGTTGGGTTGTTGGTGTTAGGAGGGAGAAACAGGATGAAAGCTTGAAAACATAGAATCTCAAGAATGAAAGGGTTTTAAGCAATAACTAAAGCCTAAGCCCGAATAGGAGCCTCAACCCCATCCTCCACTTTGTCTGACTGGCTTGAACCTCCACTAACAAGGTCATTACTTCTAGACCTTCCTCCCTGGATGGAAGATTAGTTCTGTTTAAGATTTTAAAGAGGAAAACCTTTCCTCATTTTAAAGAAGCTGAAGTAAAACAAGATGAAGCTATTTGTTAAAAGGAATCCATGGGAAAGATTTAAATTAAAAAGCTATGAGAGGGCTTCCCTGGTGGCGCAGTGGTTGAGGGTCCGCCTGCCGATGCAGGGGACACGGGTTCGTGCCCTGGTCCGGGAAAATCTCACATGCCGCGGAACGGCTGGGCCCGTGAGCCGTGGCTGCTGAGCCTGCGCATCCGGAGCCTGTGCTCCACAACGGGAGAGGCCACGGCAGTGAGAGGCCCGCGTACAGCCAAAAAAAAAAAAAAAAAAAAGCTGTGAGAGTTCAAGACTACCCCCACAGCTATCAGTTTTCTAAATCATATGAAGCTAAAGGGGGAAAAGGTGGAGGTATTATTTCACAATCCAAACAACTGGCAAAATGACTAGCAGGGATGGCCTTGCTTTAACCTTGAGACCCCCGTCAAGAGTACAAGAGGTTTTACAGGACTTCCCTGGTGGTCCAGTGGCTAAGACTCCATGCTCCCAGTGCAGGGGGGCTAGGTTTGATCCGTGGTCAGGGAACTAGATCCCACATGCCGCAACTAAGAGTTTGCATGTCACAACTAGGAGTTTGCATGCCGCAACTAAAGATCCCACATGCGGCAACAAAACTCCCACATGCCTCAACTAAGACCCAGCACAGCCAAATAAATAAATAAATATTTTTAAAAAAAAAAAAAGAGTATAGGGCTTCCCTGGTGGCGCAGTGGTTGAGAGTCCACCTGCCAATGCAGGGGACACAGGTTCGTGCCACAGTCCGGGAAGATCCCACATGCCGCGGAGCGGCTGGGCCCGTGAGCCATGGCCACTGGGCCTGCGTGTCTGGAGACTGTGCTCTGCAACGGGCGAGGCCACAACAGTGAGAGGCCCGCGTACCGCAAAAAAAAAAAGAGTATAATATGTTTTACAGCCAGGTCTGGAAATGGCATACACTAGTTCTGCTCACATCCCATTGGCCACATGCCAGTCACATGGTCCAACCTAATTGCAATTGCAAAGTAGTCTGGGAAATGGAGTCTTCCTATGTGACTAGGAATAGGAAAATAAATAGACTTGAGAAATGTATAGGTTACCTCTTTCCCCAATTACAATGATTTCTATAGTTTTACCCCTAGATTTCCATTTAATATTTGAGAAGGCAATTATGAAAATGAACCAAATGAGCTGTATCCCTAGCACCTACCACTATTCCTAACATACTGTAAGAGGAAAATAAATATTTGTTGAGTGAACGAATGAAATAACTTCACACATTGGGACATGACAAGTTCATCACCCTATTAGTCTTAGACTTAGAAATACAAACAGAAATTCCCCTTGACCTGGCTGCTCACTGACTTCCATTTCTTCCCCAGAACTTTTATGGTAAAGAGCATAGGATAGAGAAATTAACTCTAGAACATAAAACCAAGGGTTTGGTCTTGGCTTTGATATTTTCTAGGTACGTGGTCATTAACAAAGCCCTTCACCTCAGTGAACCTCAGATTCCTCATCTATAAATGGTGGTGGGAGAAAATATATGCCTATCCAGCAGTCCTTTCACCTTCTTCTTGAACAACAGAACCCCAATCGTTTGTTGGTGTCAATGTGCCCACCCTCAGGGGATAACGATTAGCTTAAGCCAGCGATGGCACTAATTGACCTAAAGGTAAGGTTGTGATCAGGTTATGGCCAATGGAATTAAGAGGAAATCTACTGGAGGCTTTCAGGAAAAGTCCTCCCTGATAAAAGAGAAAGCTGCATGAGAAGGACCTTTTGGCCCTATCCATTTCCTTCTTCTTGGAATTCTGAGATGTGAGATTGTACAACCTGGAGCTGCTGCAGCTTGTCTGGGTCCTTGAAAGGAGACATTGTATGCACACTAAAGATCCAGCACAGCAAGATTGGAGGAGCCAGGGTCCTCAATGGCATTTTTGAGCCTTTGAAACAAGCCCAGGACAACCTATTTCCAGTCTTGGAAGTGCCTTTCAAGAGTTACTTGAAAAACATGAACCCCTATTGTTTGAACCGGTTTATTTGCATATCCTGTTACTTACAGCCAAGAACATTCCTATCAAAGTAGATAACTTTCAGAGGTGTTTCCAGGCCCCAAATTATCAGAGTATTAAACAACATTTCAAAAGGGGGGAAAAAAGGCAACTGTCCTGGAATATATGAAGGGATAGGAAAAGTTTAAAAAGAGGAAAAAACAATTGGAGGTGGCTAAACTTAGATGTATCAACCAGGTGACAAGGATAAAGAGCTGAAATGAACATTGGAATGCCCATAGAAACGAAAATTGGGCCAGGTCTCTATGGAGGAGGGAAAGGAGCTGGCACAAGTTTGCAGGAACAGAATTAGAGGGTAAATAGAACCCGAACAAATGTACAGCTTTATCAAGAAACAAATCACCATAAAAAAGCCTTTTGAAATTATATTCAAAGTAAGTGCTGTCCTTTGATAAGTAAAAGAGTTCTGAAAACAACTGACTTCAAAATGATCCCTTCCCATCTAAATTTTATGTGCCTATGGTTGATTTTTAAAACTGCCATCTTACTAGAAAAGATCATCTGTGGGTCAGATGGTTAGGATAAGTTGCATGTCAAGCCAGAATAAGGAATAAAAGAGTTGAAGGTTATCTACAGTACTACAAAACAAAGCGACTCATTATTTGTGTCTGATTCTGTGGTGGCATTAACCTTTTTGGTAGAAAAATCTATGAGCAAAATACCTGATTTTAGTACTCCATGAATACTGATTGGATCTGATTCTGCATAACATATTTTTAGTGACTATTCTCTATTCAGAGCAATAACCAGAAGTAATTAATGGGCAGCAGTGGGCAATGAACAAACAAGAACACTTATGGGGTCTTCTGGAAGCAATAGAAAGACTTCAGGTCCCACTTTGAACAACAGATCAAATTTACAACCCTGTATTTGAGTGACATGCAGAGGGTTATAATAAAAAAATGACCAAGGTTTATTGAGTGATCACTATGTGCCACACATTGTACATTCATTTTCTCACTGAATCCTCATAATAGTTCTCTAAATTTAGAATCTTTATATCTCCATTTTATAAATGAGGAAACTGAGAATTGGGTTAAGTAACCTCCCCAAGGTCACTCAGAAAGCAACAGAACCAGGATTCAAGCTTAGTTCTATCTGACTGAAAAACCCTTTTGTTTACCACTGTACTACACTGCTGCTCAGGAGAATAAAAAGAAGAGGACAATGAAAAGGAAGAGAGGGTTCAGTACAGTCAAGGTTAGAAGAAAGTTGCTTCTCAGCTAGGCAGGATCAAAGAAGTGTAGGCTAGGAGCAGGAACTGGAAATTGAACAAAATCTTCCTTGGAGATTTGAGAGAATTGGGGGAGGGAGATGACTCAGTTTGGAACTGGGATAGAAACAGGTAAAACTGAAAAGTCAAATACAGACTTCTAAAATAATCAGGGAGAAAAAGAACTGGACAAAGCACACAGCTGAATTCTGGTATCCAATGTATCTGGATTTCTCTGGTAACAGGAAATCTCAAAACAAGTTTTTACCTCCTGTACTGGGTTTGTCCTAATTCAGCTTTTTTTTCATATCTGATGGAACTCTCATTCTGCAAAAAGCAAAATATTTGATGAATGTTTCACTTGCCTTGTTAGCAATTTCTTCTTTTAGAAGATCCAGGGAGCAATGATGAGAGACATGTGACTGGATGGAGAGTGTGCTGATGAGCTCATATTTTCAAAGGGCATGTACAAGAGGAGGGATGAGGGACACAGAACCAATCTGAATGTACAAAGACTAGCAAAGGCCGGTAAGAATAATGTCCATAATGTCCGAGAGGCTAAAGCCCCAAATCTCTAAGGCTTATTTAAAAATGCTAAGAACAATAAAAAAGGATTCTTGCAGTTTATACAGAGAATAGGCCTGCTGCTTGGGGCTGGAACCACAATGTTAACAGATAAAAAAAGAAGTAACAAATGGTAAAATAAAATTAGAATAATATGTTTACAAAGAAACTAAGAATGAAAATGTGAATGGGATCCCGGGGGACCACAAAGATGGTGCAGAAATCCTGGCGCTAGCAACAGAGGAGTTGTTACCACACCTAGGACTGAAGGGACCCGAGGAGAGATGACAAGAACCTGGAAGAAGAGAGGGTCATATAGAGCAAGGAGCCTTGAGAGAGAGCAGTAACCTTCAGTAGAGGGACCTTGCAGGAATAGGGTGGTGGTAGGGGTTGCATAAGTCCCTGTCCCTTCCCTCCAGTCTCCAAGGACTCCCCTTGGCCAAATCCATCTAGGATGCAGAGGGCAATGGAACCATTTAACGTAGAACATATAGGGAAGCTCCTAGGCCACAGAGCAGAGCAGAAAACGGTGAGAGTGATCTAGGGGGTGCACAGGAGATGGTTAGCATGCAGCCTCAATGACACTGTGCTTCAAAAACTACCACATGAAGCGGGTACCAAATGGTAACCACCAACACATCTTTAAAGCACAGACTTCTCAGCATTGCTCTGGCTCTAGCTACTTTTGCTTTGCTTATTTTATCTGAGCCAATGAGGATGGTGCAATACACCTCTAATTCTGCAAATATCCCTGGTACAAAATGCCTTCTTTCTAGATTGCTGCAATGGGACAATGTTTTTAGGCCTCTCTAGGTTTTAGTAGGGTGAGAAGAACCACATGCCTGATTACTTTGAAGCCTACATCAGAGACAGCTGCCACCAAAAATCCCTGTTTCCCTTCCATTATGTACCCTTGGTAGTGGGAAGCGGCCACCCAGCCAGGAACTACATTACCCAGCCTCGCGTTCCTCTAGATGGGGATCAGGTGACTAGTTCTGGCCAATGAAATGAAAGAAGAGGTGATGTGTGTCTCTGCAGAGCCAAGACTTAGGTATGCAGTGTGACCTATGCTCACTCTCTTTCCACAGTGACATTGGAGATCAGGTGCAAAGATTGTGGTGTCACACAGGAAAGACCCTAATATCTAAATCACTACTCACATAAAAAACATCCAGTCACGTGACCAGGAATAGCCACATTTTGAAAGTGACCAGTAAACTTTTATTTTGATAACAGTGAATGGTTCTTTATTATAGCAGTTAGCCTATCCTGATTAATGTAAGGCACTTTTCTCTGTAGTTACCTCCTGCAATTCCACTTTCAAATTCCCCACTCTTGGCTTCAAATTATAATAGCTGGAATAAAAGACTGGAGTAGAAAATTGTCTACTTGCTCCCTTAACCAAGATTTTTGTTTTGACCATTTTGTGTAGGAAATATTTGCATGGATTTTTTTTTTTTTTCTGTTAGGGGACATCCAAATTTTTTCTTTTTATGCAGTTCTGGAATCATATAAAGAATAGAGTATTTGGAGTATGAGTTCAAGTTCTACCACTTACTTATGCTGCCTGACCTTGCTCAGATCCCATCATCTCTCTTCTCTGTCTAACAAGGATATTAATAATGTCTTTCTGTCAGGTTGTTGCGAGGATCAAATAAGATAAGGGATATGGAAACATTTTGTTCACAATAAAGCTTTAGACAAGATTAGTTCTCATCTCCAGTAACAGAGAGTCAAAGTTGCATTTGCCTTCTTAAGTTCCTTCTCTCTGGTCATGGTGCTGTCAAGTTAATTCCCCCCTCCTTTTCTCTCAGGTGGTCAGGTTCACTTCCTTCCATTCTCTCTCACCTCTATTAACAGGAAAGTAGTTTTTTTCACTGTTTGGAATTTTTGCAATTTGAGTTTGGCCCAAGGAAGAATGATTTTAAAAAATGAGTCCAAAACAAATTAATAGAAATGACTTCTGTACATCTTGGGGTCATGGTTTGCAATACAGCTCATTCTTTGCCCTGGCTCCCAATAGAATGTGTTTTTTGTTGTTGTTTTCAATTTCCTCTGTGTTTATGATTTTTTTTAATCACTGGGGTTTTTTTTAACTCAAGACATAAATAGTGGATCTAGTTCATTCCTCTTGTTTTATAAATGAGGAAAGAGAAGCCCAGAGATATTTCATGACCCAGTTTAAGTATCACCTCCTCCAATAACTTTTCTCAGTTTTCTCTTCTCCCTCACAGGCTGAGCAGGGTACCCTTCCTCTGCTACAGAACTTGGTAATAGACAGAACAAGACTCTGAACTCCTTGTAGGAAGGAACCAATTCTTCTCTGCATCCCAGGAACCTCTGACCTCCATGTAAATCTCCAGCCATCTGCTGCTTCTATTTCATTGGCCCAAACTGTGTCACATGATCACCCCTAGCTGCATGAGAGGTTGGGAAAGAGATTTTTTTAACTGAGCACATTACCTCCCCTCAAAAACCCGGGGATCTGTGAGCGAGTAAGAAGAGGGGATGAATATTGAGTTGGCCACTCACAGTGTCTGCAGCAGTCTGTGACATAGTTGAAGCTTGATAAATATTTGTAGACTGAATGTCAGCACTAGGCATTCAAGGCTGAATGAGTAAACTAGCTCATCCTAGTGGGAGAACAGGGGCTGGGACTTAGGTATGCTGAATTCCAACCCAAAGCTCTTTCTACCACCTAGTACTACCTCAATATCATAAATCCAGTAATACCAGTATTTGGTTCTACATTCTCTTCAAGACTCATTGTTCTCTCTCTCTCTGCAGTATCTGAATACCTCTAAAAGATATGTAACCAATCCTATTATCGGGGGTTTTCTCTCCAATTCCTCCTTAGTATTCACTCAAAAACCTTGGTAACAGGAATGTGACATTGATGGAAATATAATAAAAATAGGCTGTTGTGGGTTTTGTGGGGTTTTCCCAGTTTTTGACTTAACTTACTTCCAGACTCAAATTTATTATGACAGGTAACTTTCTCTCACTCAACGCTACAGAGTTATTAATAACTTGCCCTGCTGAATAAATCAGAGACCCTGAAAAAAATGTGGAGTAAGCATTTGTTATGCATATATGGGATTTACCAAGTTTCCACATTTGAAGGTCTAATATTAGGATTTACATATTGTGCAAGGCTTTGCAAAGCAAAAGACATTTCACATCTTCTCGACTTTGAAAATAGGGTATACTTTGCATGCAAACAAGTCTGAGTATAGTGATTTTGAATAAATCACCAAGAGACAAGGTTTGAGTAAACTATAAGAAACGTATTTCCAGGATAATTTTAAAACCAGAAAATAAAATTGGATGCAAGAATTTATATGGACTAGTGTGTGAGGAATTAGTAGGCTGTGCTTTAGGTTGGGATCTGCTCATAATTAGCGGTGTGACCTTATGGAAACCCTTTAACATTTAGGGGCTTCAGTTCTGTAAAAGGAGAGGGTTGTACTAGGTGATCTTCAAAGCCCTGTTCATGTCTAAATTCTGTGATTCCATTTCTTATGCAATGAGATCAAAAGAGCTAATTTATGAAGTTATATGATGGCCAAATCCTGAAAAGGGCACACTAACCTTTTGCCACTGTTACCCTTGGATTTAAGGCTGATATATATATATATATATTAATTTATTTTATTTATTTTTGGCTATGTGGGGTCTTCATTGATGTGTGCGGGTTTTCTCTAGTTGTGGCAAGCGGGGGCTACTCTTCGTTGCGGTGGCTTGACTTTGTTGCAGAGCACAGGCTCTAGGCGCATGGGCTTCAGTAGTTGTGGCACTTGGGCTCAGCAGTTGTCTCTCGTGGGCTTTAGAGAGCAGGCTCAGTAGTTGTGGCGCACAGGCTTAGTTGCTCTGTGGCATGTGGGATCTTCCCGGAGCAGGGCTCGAACCTGTGTCCCCTTCACTGGCAGGCAGATTCTTAACCACTGCGCCACCAGTGAAGTCCCAAGGCTGATAAATTTTTAAATAAATGTTATTTATCACAGAATTATTATTATTTTGGCATATTACCACTTGTTGGCGATGTACAGATTTGGAATCATCAAAAACATACTGTTTCGGAGCTTCCCTGGTGGCGCAGTGGTTGAGAGTCCGCCTGCCGATGCAGGGGACACAGGTTCGTGCCCCGGTCCTGGAAGATCCCACATGCCGCGGAGCGGCTGGGCCCGTGAGCCATGGCCGCTGAGTCTGTGCGTCCGGAGCCTGTGCTCCGCAACGGGAGAGACCACAATGGTGAGAGGCTCGCGTACCGCAAAAAAAAAAAAAAAATACTGTTTTGAATTGTACTCTTTTCACTTAACATTTATCATAAATATTTTTCCTATTTTCAGTCTTCATAATTATGGCTTTAGTGGTGCCATATTATTCCATGTGGCTGATAAGCCATAAATTTGGAGTCATGACTCTCTTCCTCTCGTATAATCCAGCTCCACAGCAAATCCTGTTAGCTCTACCTTCAGATTATATACAGACTCTGACCACATCTCACCATCTCCATGGCAACCATCCTGTCCAAGCCACCATTATCTGTTGCCCAATTTACTTACGTGGTCCTCCATCTGGCATCTTTGCTTCCATGCTTACCCACTACAGTGTGGATGCCACACACTGCATTGGAGAGATCATTTCAAAACATTGTCATATCTTGTCCTTCTTTGTCTCAAATCTCCCCAATGACTTCCCATCTTACTCAGACCAATCCAAATCCTTCCCATGGCTTTGATCTGGTTTCCCTTCTACTTCTCTGGCCTCATCTTCAGCCACTGTTCCCCTTGCTCACTTTACTCCTGCTATACAGGCCTCCTTTATGCTCTTGCCAAACACGCTCCTGTCCCAAAGCCTTTGCAATCACTGCAACCTCCCTGACATATGCCATTTTCCCACATATCCTCATGGCTCCCCCTCTCGTTATTTTCAGGTCCCTGTTCAAAAGTCACCTCATTAAAGAGGTCTTCTCTGACCACCCTATGTAAAATAGCAACCTCCCTCCAACACTCTTTTGAATCTCTTTATTTTTGTTTATGGCACTTATCACCACTTGACATGTTATTTATCTGTTTATGCCTTTCACCACCACTACCATCACCCACCAGAAATGGAAGCCTCATGAAGCCAGGGATTTTGTTTTGTTCACCGCTGTATCCCCATACCCAGGACAGTAGGTGGTCAATAAACATTCATTTGATGAATGAATTAAAATATTTGATAAATGTAGGACTTCAGTTATAGATTTGGTGGTGGAACACTCAGGAGAGACTCTTAGGGGATTAGGCAAGACAAGGAAAAGAGATCATATCATGAAGATCCCTGTGTGCCATGTTACAGTTTTAAATTCCATCTTTGCCTAAGCAGGAGCCAAAGAACATCTTTAATCAGGGAAACAACAAAATCATATTTGCATTTAAAAAGTAAACTCTGTCAGTAGTGGGGAGAATGCATTTGAGATGAAGGAGAGAAGGCAGTAAGGGAGCTACTACAAAAGGCACTGAGAAAGGGAATTCCCTGGTGGTCCAGTGGTTTGAACTCTGCTTCCACTGCTCGAGGCCCAGGTTCTGATCCCTTATTGGGGAACTAAGATCCCACAAGCCAAGGGAGCAGATGTGGCCAAAAAAAAAAAAAAAAAAAAGGCACTGAGAAAGACCATGCAAACCAGAGCCCAGGGAATGAAAGGGGAAATAGGAGGAGGGACAGATTCAAGAGATATGAAGGAAATCAGAACAGTGGGATTTTAAGATCGGTTGTGGAGAGGGAGGACAAGAAAAAGAATAGTTTCCAAGTTTCCGCATGAGTACCTGGAGTGGGTGAGGTGGCCCTCAACAGAAAAAGATGGAGGAATAGATTTGAGGGGAAAGATGATGAGCTCGGTTTTGAACTTAAGCTAGAGGGATCTCTGAGTCTTCCAAGTGGAGATGTCCAATGAGCCTTTGAATATATAATTCCAGATCTCAAGAGAGAAGTTTGAGCTCAAAGTACAGATTTGGTAGCTTTAGCATATGGTCATTGGAATGACTGACATTCCTCAGGAAGTGTGTTGGAGGAAGAAGAGAAGAGGGGTTTGGGATAGGACCTGGGGGTCAGGGAGACAATGAAAAAAGAGTTGAAAGCTAGAAGCAGGAGGGAGTCAATGATTTCAAGACCACAGGGCGGTCATTGGTGCCAAGCTATAGGAGTTCAGGAAAGATATGTACTGAAGTGGAACCCTTAAATCTAGACAATGGGAAGATCAAAGGAGACCTTGATAGGAGCAACTTCAGGTGTAAAAACCCAAATTGCAATGAAACTACCAAGAAGGAAGTAGAAACTAAAGGCATAGCTAAGAATAGTGGGAGAAATTTACATCTTTTTTTTTCCCCTTCATTTCCTATAATCCAGACCTTTGATATAGCTGAAAGAAAACTAATCAGCTGGGGGAAAACCACTTATTTTTGGTGCTGACCTAACTCTGACAAGTGAGTTTGCATGCCTACCCACTCAGCCCTAAGAAATCAAAACAAAACAAAGAATGTTTAAAAGAAATTTTATCTGTGTTAGAGACAGCAGGTATCTACCCATCATCCTTTCTCACCTTCTTCATCAGTAACAGAATTCTGATCTTATTCAGGGCAGCAATATGTTTAGCTAAAAGTCTCCTTCTCCCAGCCTCCCTTGCAGCTAGGGATATATAAATGTAAATATTTGGGTGGGGCTTTCAGGAGAGCTGCTTAAAGAAGACAGCTCAGCAGGATGAGGCCTCTCTCTTGACCCTTGCTCTCCCTCTTCTTCTTTTCTGGAAAGAAGATGTGATGGCTGGACCTCCAGTAGCCATACTGGGCCCATGGAGCTACTTTGAAGAGAGAAGTTGCAGATGAGGATGGAATAGCAAAAAATACACTCAGGTCCCTAATGCTGTCACAGAGATACCATCTCTTCTCTAAAATGTTTGCCTACAGATTTCTTGTATGTGAGAGAATAAACCCCTACTTGGTTGTAGTTTGGTCTCTGCTATTAGCAGCTGAACACAATTCCTAACTGATATGTCATCTTTTAGTACCCCTGACTTTGAATTCCTATTCTGTTCAGGCCTGCCCTTCTCCAAGAGCCACCACCAAAGTACTGCACCATTAAGAGCCCTGAAGAAGCCAGGTGCTTGAGAAACATACCTACCTGGTTGCTGATGTCTACAATTTCTGGGATAGTGGCCAGAGCCTTGTTTTACCACTCAAGATAGGGCTTAAGTTGCAAACACCCTTGAGATAGATGTCTCATGGACTAAAATTTATTCTCTGAGTTTGTCCTGGGTTTTGATTGGGGCTGAGGAAAGAACATATGGATGAACACCTGGGGAAGAGGGAATATCAAAGGGAGAGGAGTTCATGGCAGAGACAGGTGAGTGGGCACTAGGGCCTAGATGACATATTTCCCAAGCTTTATAAGTTTGCGTTAGGGTGGGCCCAGGTGAAGGACCAGTAGTAACATTACTAATGTTTATAGAGCACACAGTCTGTACCATGCACTTTACTTACATTATTTCATTTAATCCTCACAACATTCCTGTGAGGTTAGGTGGTATTGTTATCACATCATTTTACAGATGAGAAAACTGAGGCACAGAGACATTAAGTAAACAAGAGACCTGACGTTTGAACCAAGGTCTATCTCACACCAGAGAGTCAGCTCTACCTAGAAATAATTTCTAAAATAATAATAGCCAACCAATATCAAGCACTTTTCATGTGCCAAGCATTTTACATGTATTACTTTTTAACAACCTCATGAGGTAAATACAACTAGTGTCTCCACTCTGTAGATGAGGAAACTGAGGCCAAGAGAGGTTAGGGGATTTGCCTATGATCTATGTAGTTAGAAAGTGAGAGACCTGGAATTTGAACCCAAGTTTGTCTCACTCCAGAGCTAATAAATATTGAGGGAGTTTATTTTTTCTAAACTTTTTCAAGGCCCCTGAATTTTTAACCTACTAAAAAGTCAGAAAATAAATGACAGCATGCAGTGCACCTTAGTTGTTCAATGCTCTATTCATTGTTAGAAGCAAACACTATATAAATCCACTCATAGAAGTATTAATGACAGCCAGTAAAGTGATACCCTTTATTCTCCTTATTTTACAAATTTGGAAACACAGAGGTCATGAGACTTACCCAAATGCAATAAAGGAATCAAAATACACTCTGGTGGGGAGCCATAGGATCCAAGTCCTCGCAAGTTAGTGGTGAGATGAAGGATGGAATTCTACATAATTCTGAGCTTGTAAAGGTCCCATAAACTGCAGACTTAAAGAGGAACTTTTTTTTTTTTTTTTTTTTTTTTTGCGGTACGCGGGCCTGTCACTGCTGTGGCCTCTCCCGTTGCGGAGCACAGGCTCAGGACGCGCAGGCTCAGCGGCCATGGCTCACAGGCCCAGCCGCTCCGCTGCATGTAGGATCTTCCCGGACCGGGGCACGAAGCCGTGTCCCCTGCATCGGCAGGTGGACTCTCAACCACTGCACCACCAGGGAAGCCCAAAGAGGAACTTTTAAAGATGAAACTTTATTTCCCTTCCTCCTCTCTCCTTTTCGGAATAAAGGTCCATTTTTCACTCCTAAGGAATGCACTCACTGCAGCGGATAGTCTAGGAACAATGTTCATGTGTTAGGGGGTCAGGGGCTGCTGGGTCTAGAGTTGCCTGGAATGGAAACAGGCCCCATGGATCATACTGACAGCTGAACAAGTGCCTTGGAAGGAGAAGGGGCTGAGCTGGGATGACCTACAGTGTTGCCACCATCAGCTGCTGCTTTCCATGGCCTCTGGCATGTTCTTTCAACTGACAGCAAAAGTCAGTGAGGTGAACGGAGGACACAAAAAAAGAAATCCCAAGCAGAGGCTGAAGTTTACTTTCTGGTGCATTGAGACGGGCTCCCAAGCATCTGCTTGGTCTCTTCTCTTTGCTGAGACCCTGAGGTGGATGGAGTTGCCCTGCCTGTGCTCTCCAACAATTCAAGCTGGAGGTTTGTAAAAGGAGACAGGTCTCTGAGGCTGTGTTTAGAAACATTCCACTGCAGAGCTGCAGGGGGGGTGGGGGGAGTTGCTGAGTGGCGGCAGCATCATTCAGTTCCACCATGTTCAGTGAGTGGACTGTTAGAGCACGTGTTGGTTAACGCTAATTTTCACTTGGATTCAACTTCGCTGATAAGCTAATCTTAGTAAGATCAAAATAACAATGAGAAACTATTTTCCACTTCTCAAATACTTGAGTTTTTTTCAGTAGTCAGTGCTGAGATGGGAAAGGAGCATGGAATGATTTTCTAATACTTAGCAGGTGGGCATGAAGATTGGCAAACAGCTTAGCAACAGCCTTTAAAACATATATACACTACCAAATGTAAAACAGATATCTAGTGGGAAGCAGCTGCATCACACAGGGAGCTCAGCTCGGTGCTTTGTGACCACCTAGAGGGGTGGTTTAGGGAGGGTGGGAGGGAGACGCAAGCAGGAGGGGATATGGGGATATATGTATGCATATGGCTGATTCACTTTGTTATACAGCAGAAACTAACACAACATTGTAAAGCAATTATATTTCAATAAAGATGTTAAAAAAAAGTTTATATTCTTGGACCCATTAATTTCACTCAGGAATATATCCTAAGAATTAGAACTGCAAACAATGACTGGTATTCAAGGATGTTGTAATAAACACCTTTTTTGGAAAACTGTGCAGAGCAACTACCACACACTCACCTTTGTGGAAATTCCCCTCCTGTGGTTGAAATGCCATCTTATCACTCATCTCAGCCAGCACCGATTGGAGGAAGCAGGACTGGGCACCTTACCCAAATGGGGCCAGTGAGAGTTCCCGCTGAAACCCAGCAGGACCCTGTGGGGCTGCTGGACACAAAAGCCTTTCTTTGTCCCCCATTTCTTGTTTGCAGGAAATAGGCTTCATGCAGCCTCCATGAACCTACCCCTGCGTTCCAAAGGGCAGGTTCAAACAATTGCTAATCAGGGAAGAGAAGGATATGGAAGCAAGGGAGGAGCAGTCAGCAAACAATAATACAGCCTTGGGGTAGGTGCTGGTTCCCCCTCAAGGGATACACAGAACAATACCTTTGAGCTGATTTGCAGATACTGAAACTCCCACCAGGTGGGAGAAGTTAACTGTATGCTGCCTACAAGCATGTAGACCCCAGACTGGTTGGAACCAAAAGGTTGATGATGATCACTCCCACTTACCACACCACCAGCCAATCAAAAGAATGTCCACGAGCTGATCAAGCCCTCCTCTTTGAACCATTACTATAAAACTCCTCACTACCCCCTCCAGGTCAGGACACACAGTTTTGAGGGCATTGGTCCACTGTGGCCCCCTTTGCCTGGCAAAGCAATAAAGCTATTTTCTACTTCAGTCAAAACTCTGTCTCTGAGATTCAATTTGGTATAGGTGTACAGAGGCTGAATTTTGGCTACACTGCCTCCTTGATCAATTATCATTTATTGGTCCAGGGACGGCCAGTAACTTTTCAAGTTGTGTTTCACTTGCATCTGAAATCGTGTAAATGTTTACTGCAGCATTATTTATAATAGCAAAAGTTGGAGACAATTTTATGTGTTCTAACGCAGGACTGGTTAAGTAAACTATGGTACATCTATAAATAGAGTACAGTATTATGATCATCACCATCAGTATTCAAAAGTGTAATATCTTCCACTTAAGTGACTTTCCTGGTGGTCCAGTGGTTAAGGCTCATGCTTCTACTGCAGGGGGTGCGGGTTCTATCCCTGGTTGGGGAATTAAGATCCTGCATGCTGCAAGGCCAATCAATCAATCAATCAATAAATCCTCCTTTGACCACCATGTCCTCTTCCATCCCACAGTCCATCTCTCTCATCCCTTTTCTGCAAAACTCCTAGAAAGATTTATCTAAACTCACAGTACCAGTCTCTACTCCCATTCTTTCCAGAATCCCCTCTAAGCAGGCTTTGCTCCACCAAGATTGTTCTTGTCAAAGTCACCAATGACTTTCATGTCACCAATTCCATTGGCCAGTTCTCAGTCCTCATTTTCTAGACCTTATCAGCAGCATTTGACAGAGTTGATGGTTTACGTCTTCTCGAAATTCTTCCTTCATTGGCTTCTGAAACTTGACTCTTTCTTGTTCTCCTACCACACTGTTCACTCTTTCTCAGTCATTTTTTGCTGGTTCCTTCTCCTTCTCCCACTTCTAGACATTGTAGAGCCCCAGAACTCTGTCCTCAAATCTCTACTCTTTTCTTTTTATACTCCCTTGGTGACCTCTCCTGCCCGTGACTTTACATTTTACCTATGTACTGATAACTTTCAAGTTCTAGCTCCAACTTGGGTTTCTCTCCTAAACTCCAGATTCCTATAACAAATCACTCACTCTACTTCTGCACCTGGATATCTAACAGGTATCTCAAACTTGTCAAAAACTGGATTCTTCATTTCCCCTAAACCCTGACACCCATCTCTGAAACATGCTCTTCCCCCAGTTTTTCAATATAAACAAATGGGCACTACCATTCACCTTGTTGCCCAGGTTTGTATATTAATAGGAGCTATCCCTGAATAGTACGTAAATCACAGGTGATTTTTCTGTTTTTCTTTATACTGTTGAATAAGCAGCATTGATCAGAGGAAGAACCAATCATATTGGAGAAGGGAAAGAATTCAAGAATAAAGTGTAGGTATGACACTGAATTTAAGGCAACGGTTACAAAATGCAAAGACCTGATGGAAAAACAGGTAAAATAAGGAGGTGGAAACTGGAAACTGCAGAATTTTTGCATCCTTATGACCAAGAAGGGAAGGTAGCCAAGAGCACCTGGAGTTTGACTAAAAGGAGCACCAGGTCCATGTGAGACGGACAATTGTAGGACTTAGCATTACTGCATATGCTTGGACCATAACATTTGGTCTGGGTTCTAGACTAAGTAAGCATGACACCTGAGACTCAGTTCAAAATTCCTTCTCCTTAGGATTACTCCTGAATTAGCACAGAGTATAAATAGGACAAGGGTGCAGGAGAGTGAACTTGGCCCTCTTCTTTTATCCAGAGACGTGCACCTAAACTTAGCCCATTCTGAATGAGTCTTTGCCAGGTCAGAGGAGCACAGAATCACAGGCTCAATGCTTTCTACACCCCATGGCAGCAGCTAGAAACAACTAATATTGTCACATAAGGCAGTAACTCTGCTTCTCAGCCAGTCAGGTCATCTAAGCTTAAGGTCCCGGTTCCAAGACTTGAAATTTTGCACTGGGGTAATCTTCCATTATCTGTACCTGCACTTCAAGGACAGGAGTTTGTTTCTCTCTTCCTAGGAGCTTTCTATGTGCAAGACTAACCATGGAAATCTATATTAGGGCTCTCCAGAGAAACAGAACCAACAGGATGTGCATATATAGAGAGAGATTGATGTTATGGAATTGGCTCACACGATTATGGGGGCTTGGCAAGTCCAAAATCTGATGGAGTTGGCCCGTAGGCTGGAGACTCAGGGAAGAGTTGCAGTTGAGACTGAAGGTCATGTGCTGGCAGAATTCCCTCTTGCTGGGGGGAGGTCAGCCTTTGTTCTATTCAGGTCTTCAATTGATTGAATGAAGCCCACCCACATTATGGAGAGTAATCTGCTTTACTCAAAGTTCATCCATTTAAATGTTAATCTCATCCAAAAAACACCTTCACAGAAACATCCAGAATAATGTTTGATCAAATATCTGGGCACATTTTAAAACATAATAATATTTTTGAGACATAAAATTAGCCATCACAACAGCCTTACTACAATTAAGGGATCCCTACTTCATAATGAGGCAACTCCATACAAGTGAAGTCAAAAAGCCACACATGGTATCATTGGCTACATGTTGGGACAAGATCAGGGAAGGGGTCTGGGAGAGGTTTGTGTAGGAGAGAGAACATGTGTGAGCTATGTATAAGTGGCTTAAATTGAGCCTGTGCACTTTAGAGCTTCTGGGTTCTGAATGATGTTCTCACTTCTCCTACTGACTCAGATGGAGTCCATGTAGATAATAGATCATGAGGTTGTATATTTGTGATGTTCCATCTGCTCCACCAATTGGCATCACTGCCTGGAAGGAACCTTGAAGTGGGGAGTGTCAGGAGCTCATTCACCTGTTGACCTGGGGCCACAGCAATTGTAGCTACTAATTAGATTGCTATAGTGCAGGAAGGCACAACACACCTGAATATGATCATTGGAGAACAAGGAAACAATACATACTTTCTTATTTTATAAATTTCCTGCAAAAAAACAGAATAGATTTTTACTTAACAAAAATAACAAATATAGAATATATATTTATTAGGGGGAGAGGAAGGAGAGCAGAGAGTAGGGGTCAGGAAATAAGAGAACACAAACAGCAGAACTAGGAAAGACACAAAACTCAGTTCACCTTTTTTTTTTTTTTTTTTCCCGGAACAGCTCATGGGCCCAGCCGCTCTGCGGCACGCAAGATCTTCCCAGACTGGGGCACGAACCCATGTCCCCTGCATCGGCAGGCAGACTCTCAACCACTGCACCACCAGGGAAGCCCTAGTTCACCTTTTAGAAGCGCTTTCCCCTGTGCCTCACCTGTCACTGGTTGGACTTGATCTCTTTGTTCTTGATTCCTGCCATGAATCCAACCTTGAATCCTGGATTCTGATGTTACCTGTTATTTGATTCTTATAGTCTATTTTTCTGAACTCCACCTATGAGGTGGAATATGATTAATTTTATAATAAATGTTATGGGGAAAGTCTGAGCTTTTTTTCCTAACATTCAATTCAGGTTGCCTTTGTAATATGGATTTTTTAAAGTTATTTTGCCATTTCTTATTTATAAAATCACAAATTACAGGGCTGGATGTTATCTTAGAGAGTTGGGAGGAAACTGAGGCCCCAAGAGGATTAATGGCTTGCTCAAGACCAACGTCCCCATGAGACGAGCCTCTGCTCCAGCTCACCTGTCTTCCAATGCTCCCTCCACTGCATCACAGGGAGAAAAAGCGAGCTGTGTTACAAGGGAGAAACAGAATCCCTTCCTGCCAACAGAGGCACTCGACACCTTGCACATATTGCACGTTACTCTGAGAATTAATAGTGCAATTTGCTATTAAACAAAATGGCTCATGTGACTGATCTGGCTCCAGTGAAGAATCAGCAAAATGGAGACCCGAGCTTCTCTGGATAGTAATCGGGAGCAGTCCCCAAAGGGGTAGGACAAACGTATTAAGCCTTTCTGCAAAGCCAAGTGTGGATGATGGTCTGATTGCTGAACAAATCATACCAGGAAATTGAAATGAGTGGTGAGGATGGCACAGGCAGGGTACATTATAGGGTAGCAAACAGTTCTTCATGCCTTAGAGAAATCACTCCATCAGAGGTGGAGAGGAAGCATGCAGCATGTCCAGGGAAATAAGGAGAGACAAGGAAGAAATTAAGAGCATATATGAGATACACAAATCAGAAGGATAAACTGATGTTAGAAGCAGTATGGAATTAAAAGAAAGTAAGAAACTGATGGCTAAAGAAGAAGCTGAAAGGGGACAGAAAAACTGCAAGGGAAACAAAAGCCAAAAAATATACTTACCTCTCAATAGTTCATGGACTTGATGACTTATTCATAGTATATATTTTTATAATGCCAGTTTAGACTGACATAACCATGAAGTACAGAACTACCGTCCTCTCTCTTGGCTAGCCCATACCCAGAGAATGAAAATTAGTGTGATGCTAAGTAAAGCATGAACAGGAGATTCAATTTATCGCAATTGTAGCTATCAATCATTTATTGAATTATTCAATTATTCAAACATATTTATTGAGCATCTAATATGTACCAGACATTGTACTAAGGTACAATAATATGCAAGATTGCTGTAGTCCCTGTCCTCATCGAGCTAACACTCTAATGGGGGCGGGGGGTTGGAGGGGAGTGATGTACTACGAAGGCACATAGAAGGGATTTAGAGTATTAGCTACTGATGGCTTGGATATCAGGACTGACTGTATTCTGCTACATATAGCAGAAACCCTAAGCAATAGTGGCTTAAATAGAGATTTATTTTTCACACATAATAAGAAATACAAGTAAATAGAGATATCTTTTTCATACATAGAAATATAAATATAGGCTGTCTAAAAATGGTGCAACTGCTCAAACATGACACCAGGACACAAACTGGGTCTGTTTATCTAGACAGGGAGTATGGCACAGTGGTTAAGTACGGGGATATTGGCATCAGGCTGCTACTTATTAGCTCTTATTAACTCATTATTAAATCTTGGCTCTGCTACTTATTAGCTGTGTGACATTGGCAAAGTTACTTAACCTCTTCTCAGTTTTTCAGTTTTCTCATCTGTAAAGCAGTGATGAAAATAATAGCCCCCCACATAAATAGAGTCAATTGATCATTGACGAAAAAGCAAAGGCAATACAATGGAGTAAAAGTAGTCTTTTCAACAAATGGTTCTGGAATAACTTTTTCACATCCACATGTGAAAAAAGTGAATCTAGATATAGACCTTATACCCTTCACAAAAATTAACTCAAATGGAGTACAGGTGGAAGTATAAGATGCAAAACTATAAAATTCCTAGGAAATAACATAGGAGAAAACCTAGATGAACTTGGACATGATGATGCCTTTTTAGATACAGTACGAAAGACATGATCCATGAAAGAAATAACTGATTAGCTGGATATCATTAAAATTAAAAACTTCAGCTCTGCAAAAAAACAGTGTCAAGGGAATGAGAAAACAAGCCACAGACTGGGAGAAAATATTTGCAATAGACACATCTGATAAAGAACTGTTATCCAAAATGTATAAATAACACATACAACCCAATTAAAAAGCAGGTCAGGTCTTCCCTGGTGGCACAGTGGTTGAGAATCTGCCTGCTAATGCAGGGGACACGGGTTCAAGCCCTGGTCTGGGAGGATCCCACATGCCGCGGAGCAACTAGGCCCGTGAGCCACAACTACTGAGCCTGCGCATCTGGAGCCTGTGCTGTGCAACAAGAGAGGCTGCGATAGTGAGAGGCCTGCGCACCGCGATGAAGAGTGGCCCCCGCTTGCCACAACTAGAGAAAGCCCTCGCACAGAAACGAAGACCCAATACAGCAAAAATAAATTAATTAATTAATAAACTCCTACTCCCAACATCTTCTTAAAAAAAAAAAAAACAGGTCAAAGAACTTAACAGACAACTCACCAAAGAAGATATACAGTTTGCAAATAAGCATATTAAAAGATGCTCCACATCACATGTCATCAGGAAAATGCAAACTAAAACCATAGGATACCACTACACATCTTTTAGAATGGGCAAAATCCAGAACACTGACAACACCAAATGCTGGCGAAGATAGGGAAAACCAAGAACTCTCATGTATTCCATTGGGAGTGCAAAATGGTAAAGACACTTGGGAAGACATTTTGGCAGTTTCTTACAAAAGTAAACATACTCTTACCATACAATCCAATAAACGAGCTCCTTGGTATCTGCCCAAAGGAGCTGTAGGCTTATGTCCACACAAAAACCTGCACACAGATGTTGGTAGCAGCTTTATTCGTAACTGTCAAAGCTTGGAAGCAACCAAGATTCTTTCCATAGGTGAATGGATGAATAAACTGGGGCATCCAGACAATGGAATAGTTTTCAGTGCAAAAAGGAAATGAGTTATCAAACCATGAAAAGACATGGAGGAATCTTGAATGTGTA
Source organism: Stenella coeruleoalba (assembly GCF_951394435.1). Lineage (NCBI taxonomy): Eukaryota > Metazoa > Chordata > Mammalia > Artiodactyla > Delphinidae > Stenella > Stenella coeruleoalba. The sequence goes on from NC_137157.1 coordinate 15,389,994, forward strand.
TCACTAAATGGAGGAAGCCAATCTGAGAAGGCTACATACTGTATGATTCCAACAATACAACATTCTGGAAAAGCCAAAACTATGGAGATGGTAAAAAGTTCAGTGGTTGCCAGGGCCTAAGGGGAGGAATGAATAGACAGAGCACAGAGGATATTTAGGGCAGTGAAATTACCCTGTATGATACTATAATGGTGGACACATGCCATTATACATTTGTATATGTACTCATAGAATGTACAACACAAGAGTGAACCCTAATGTAAACCATAGATTTGGGATGATTATGATGTGTCAAGGTAGGTTCATCAATTGTAACAAATGTCCCACTCTGGCGGGGGATGTTGATAATGGGGGAGGCTGTGCACGTGTGGGGGCAGGTGGGGGAATCTTTGTATCTTTCCCCTCAATTTTGCTGTGAACCCAAAACTTCCCTTTAAAAAAAAAACAACTGTCTTTCGGGAATTCCCTGGTGGTCCAGTGGTTAGGACTCCACACTTCCACTGCAGGGGATACGGTTTGAACGCTGGTCAGGGAATTAATATCCCATAAGCCGTGTGGTGCAGCCAAAACAAACAAACAAACAAAAGACCAGGAAAAAAAACCCTGTCTTTCTAAGGGTAAAGCTATTTTATGAAACTTTTAGTTACACACATAAACACATACATGATCGGTTGTTCTCAATCATATTTCTGCTGTGGATCACTAACAAAGTCACTGATTTAGTCTATTTGTCAGATGGAGAAATAGGTCCAGTGAGATTAAACCACTTGCCCCAGGCCATGTCTATGCCAATAGTGTCTTAATACAAAACATGGTTATGGGACTTCCCTGGTGGCACAGTGGTTAAGTATCCGCCTGCCAATACAGGGGACAGGGATTCGATCCCTGGTCTGGGAAGATCCCACACGCCACAGAGCAACTAAGCCCGTGTGCCACAACTACTGAGCCCGTGAGCCACAACTACTGAGCCCACGTGCTACAACTACTGAAGCCCGTGCACCTAGAGCCCGTGCTCCACAAGAGAAGCCACCGCAATGAGAAGCCCGTGCACTGCAATGAAGAGTAGCCCCCGCATGCCACAACTAGAGAAAGCCCGCGCACAGCAGCGAAGACGCAACACACCCAAAAATAAATAAATAAAATAAAATAAAAACCAATAATATCCTTCGCCTCCTATTGAAAGGATTAATAGTTTAATATGTACGAACTGCTGGAACAGTGAAGTAGGCAATGTGTAAGTGTTATCTCAGTTGTTAATATTCATGTCTTACCAGCCTTAACTAGTTACAGTTTGTTCTTATTCTTTGGCCTCTCATGATCTCAAGAAGGCTGCTGCATCCTCAGGCATCATGTAGTGTTCTGGACAGGAAGAAGGGGAAAGAAATGAAAATGGCCCTTTTAAAATCAAGAGCACAAAAGCTTCTCTGAGAGTCCTGCCCAGGAGACTTTGCTCTCATCTCATTGGACAGAGCTGTGCCCTGTGGCCACACTTGGCTGGAAGGTGGTGGAGTATGGAGTTGTAGATGGGTTAAGGAGATCATGAATGGGGGTTGGGAACTGGATTATGGGAAACCGACAGTGTCTGCTGTGGCTTCCAGAGACAGTTGCTGTTAACATTGGACACATATCTGTTTTGTTTTGTTTTTATAATTTTTTATTGAAGTATAGTTGATGTACAATATTATATGTTACAGGTGTACAGTATAGGGATTCACAATTTTTTTTTTTTTTTTTTTTTTTTTGCGGTACGTGGGCCTCTCACTGTTGTGGCCTCTCCCATTGTGGAGCACAGGCTCCGGATGCGCAGGCTCAGTGGCCATGGCTCACGGGCCCAGCCGCTCCGGGGCATGTGGAATCTTCCCGGACCGGGGCACGAACCCGTGTCCCCTGCATCAGCAAGCAGACTCCCAACCACTGCACCACCAGGGAAGCCCATGATTCACAATTTTTAAAGGTTATACTTCATTTATAGTTATAAAATGTTGGCTATGTTCCCTGTGTTGTATAATATATCCTTGTAGCTTATTTTAAACATAATAGTTTGTACCCCTTAGTCCCCATCCTTCTATTGCCCCTCCTCCTCGCCTCTCCCCACTAGCAACCATTAGTTTGTTCTCTGTATCTGTGAATCTGTTTCTTTCTTCTTATATTCACTAGTTTGTTGTATTCTTTTAGATTCCACATATGTGATATCATATAGTATTTGTCTTTCTCTGACTTATTTCACTTAACATAATGCCCTCCAAGTCCATCCATGTTGTTGCAAATCACAAAATTTCATTCTTTTTATGGCTGAGTAGTAGTATTCCATTGTGTGTGTGTGTGTATATATATATATATATATATATATACACCACACCTTCTTTATCTATTCAGCTCTTGATGGACATTTAGGTTGCTTTCATGTCTTGATAATTGTAAATAATGCTGCTATGAACATTGGGGTGCATGTATCTTTTCAAATTAGTGTTCTGGGGGGCTTTTTTTGGATATATACCCAGGAGTGGAATTGCTGGCTTATATGGTAGTTCTTTGAGAAACTAGTTTTTTGAGAACACTCCATACTGTTCTCCATAGTGACTGCACCAATTTACATTCCAACCAGCAGTGTAGGAGGGTTCCCTTTTCTCCACATCCGCACCAACATTTGTTATTTGTGTTCTTTTTGATGATAGCCATTCTGACAGGTGTGAGGTGAACTCTCACTGTGCTTGTGATTTGCATTTCCATGATGATTACCGATGTTGAACATCTTTTCATGTGCCTGTTGGCCATCTGCATGTCCTCTTTGGAAAAACGTCTATTCAGGTCTTCTGCCCATTTTTTAATTGGGTTGTTTGCTTTTTTGATGCTGAGTTGTATGAGCTATTTATATATTTTGGATATTAACCCCTTATTGGTCCTATCATTTGCAAATATTTTCTCCCATTCAGTAGGTTGTCTTTTTGTTGTGACACGTATCTGTGTTTATGTCCACTTTTCCCCTTAATTACATGGATCAAGCTGGTTGAAGTGAATAGTTTCCACTTCTCATCCAGCCAGTATGCACCTGGGTTTCAATTCCTCCACACAAGACAAGGCACTCAAGTTACTCAATTCCAACCATTCCAATCAAGTCAACTATTTACTACTTTCCTAATAGGTATGCAGAGCTATCCCCTGTGTTGCAAAAGGACCTGGGAATTTAGAAATGATATCTGACCCCACAGATCATATAATCTCTATGGCAATAGATGCCCAAAACAAAAGAATTTGAGATCACTGTAGAAAGAAATCTAGCATTAAGTATGAAGAGCCTTAGAAATGTTCATACCTTTAACCTAGCAATTTCGTTCCAAGAATATTCTAAGTCAACAATTAGAAAGCCAGATAAGAATACATGAAAAAAGATGTTGACAATGTGCTGTCTTTTCAATAGCCAAAAGGTCATACAACTAACTGTTAAACAGTCACAAAATTTATGTTTATGAAAAGTTTTTATATTATGGGAAACATAATATTATATGTTTATGTTTTTAATGTTATGAGAAACAAAATATTATGAGGAAAATGTTCATCATATATTATGCCGGGGGGGGCAGTTTACAAATGTGCATACAGTATAGTGGTTAAGTACGTAGATTTTGCGGTTGAATGGACTAGTTCCAAGTTCCTTCTGTGAAACTCATCGGTTATTCATTCATTTATTTATGTATTTATTTATTTAAATTTAAACTAACTTCTCCAAGTCTCTAAAGCTAGTATGGATAAATAGAGAGGGAAGGAAAAAAATTTTAAGAGGAAAGAAATGCCTTAGTAAGTTACCATAGAGCAAAAGGTGCCAGTTTTGAGTGGAGCACAGAACAAGAGAACGTCTGGCACAAAAAACTCTACCAGTTGGTTCATACAATGCAGCAGATCCGATGGTGTTTGGAGCAACAATGGCAGATAGGAATGCTTTTTGGAGCCTTTGGCAGCCCCTATAGGTGAATCACAGCATGGACTCGGGATTTTGGAGCAAAACCCTGCCATAATCTGCGGATAGATTCTCTCCTTTTGAGAAACAGGGCTTTGCCTTCTACTGGGCCTTAGTAGAGACTGAATGCTTAACCATGGTCCACCAAGTTGACATGTGACCTGAACTGTCCATCATGAACTAGGTATTGTCTGACCCAACAAGCCATAAAGTTGAGTGTGCACAGCAACACTCCATCATCAGATGGAAGTGGTAAATATTCAGTACATGATCAGGCCCAAGCAGGCCCAGGATGCCACACTACATTTAGTTAAAGATCTGGCATCCTGGGAAAGAGACTCAGGGTGAAGAGACCAATTAGATAAGAATTGTAAGAATCCAGGTTTAGGAATCTAGCCTAAAGAGATGACATTAGGAACGAATGAGGAAGTGGGTTACATTGATGAAGAAAAAAATCTGTACTTGATAAAAATTTATAAATAATCTATTGGTCTCCTTACTGTTTCTAAAAATTCCAAGCCTGCTCCTGACTCAGAGCCTTCACACCTGCTGTTCCCTTTGCCTAGAATACTCTTCCTCTCCATAGCCTTACAACTAACTCCATCCCTTCCTTCAGTCTTAGCTCAAAAGTGACTTTCTCTAAACAGTATAAAAATCTTATTTTCTTGAATAATAATTATGTTTCAGAAAGTAAATAAATAAATTAAAATAAATAATAATATCTAATGGGGGGGAAAAAAGTGACTTTCTCAGTGAGGCTTCCCCTGACCCAATTTCCATCCCTTCCCTAACACTTCACATCCCTATTTCCTGCTTTCTTTTTTTTTTTCTTCCTTAGCATTCATCACTAACATGCTATGTAACTGACTAATTTCTTTATTTTGTTTCCTTCATGAGAGTAGAGATTTTTGTCTGTTTTGTTCACGTCTATACCCTGGAGCCCAGAACGTTTCCAAACACACATTGAATCATGCTAAAGGGACTAGCCAATAGAGAACCTTGGTTTTTGAATCTGGGCGATGGGGGAAATGATGATTTGGTTGGCAGAAATAAGATACCTGAGAAAGTTAGCATGGAGAGAAAGACAGCAGCTGACATTTGTAATGAGTCCTGGTAGAGTGGCTATATCATGAGTGTAAAGAGAGGCTGGTATCTTTTCACTCTCTATGCCCCCATAATGTTCATCAATAAGCCAGGAAGCACTGGACATGGAGCAAGCCCACTAGGGCTCTTGTCCTGGCTCAGCTAAGAACTAGCTAGATGACCTCAGCTAAGAACTAGCCGGGTGATCAGTCCTTCATGTCAGGTCTCAACTTCCTCATCAAAAAAACGAGAGAGTTGAAGATGATTTCTAAATTTCCTCCAAGCTTTACAGATCCTGTGATCCCAGGACCAAAAGGCTGCAAGCTAAGCCATTACATAAGAGGTCCTTTCTAGCCTTGAAAGTCTGTGGTTCTAAGAAGGGTACTATGTGGACATCCTTTTGTGCAAACAGCAGATGCAGAGATAGACAGCTCAGGAAGAGGAGCCCTCTCACGAGGCAGGTCAAAGCTGTTTCCTTCAAAAAGGTGCCCCAGAAAGGGTGGAATTTTGCTTTCTAGACTGACTTCATTGTCTCCACAAGATATAATCTCATTCTTAGAGCGCCACCTACTGATAAAGGGCTTTTCAGCAGCAGATAAAATGTGATCTCAAAAAGGCTTGTTACCTCTTCCTGATCTCGAGCTTTAATAAGTGTGTTTTAGGAAAGAGCATCGGGTAATATTTAAAAACAAAAATTCTCCCATAAAGACACTTCTTTAACAGCTTTAACATTCAGAAAGGAAAAGGAAATAACGCTTTGCAGACCTTCTTTAGTATTTCTAAGAAAGAATCAAACCTTTAATTTGCTCTTCCGTACAAGGGATCCTTTGCTTAATAAAACAGGCATTTTCCTGAAAGGTCAGGAGTGTTAACCAAATTTGAATAGAGAAATTTACATCTTAATTGTAGTAAGGGAGAGCCCTGCTTTAAAGTGTCCCAAGGGTAATCCTGTTCTAAAGCAAAATAATCACTCCATAATGTTTGCTTTGGTAAATTCAGACTCTCATTTATTTTGTTTTCAATCCAGACCCACCTGTTCTTGTGACATGAGTTCTGGGCAATTTTAAATGACAGACTTTAGCTCACACTCTCTTTAAAAGCAAACCAAATACATTCAAAACCCTTTTTGAGCTGGCAGTGAAGCTTGTGTAAGAGGTTATTTACGACGTGGTACACTTGCCTGGATCTGGTGGGCAGCCCAGACGGGCCCCATACTCTTGTCTTTCCCAGGCAAGAAACCTCTGCCCCGCCATCCCTGGCTTTTTAAATGCTGTCTTTAGCAACTACCAATCTAGGGTGCTTGAAATCTTTGTGTGGACTCCGTTGTGGTTTTGTAACTAGCGCATCCCCCAAAGAGCAGAATTTAGTGTAAGATGGACTAAGGGGGGTTAGTTACCTTACAACAAAAAGGAGCCTCTTTTAAAAGGATTATATTCTAACTTGTGGGCCGGGAGAGAGCATTAAAATGAGATCCTAGGGCCTGATAATGATGCTGATATGTCAGGTGGGATAACAAGCCTTCAAGGCCAAGAGCCTTTAAAAGATACTTTTATATCTTTTGGTAAGAAAAGAAGGTTCTGAGAAATCCAGCCATAGTGCCAGATAGTTCAAAGCTTGGGTTCTGGGGTCAGAAAGAATTGGATTTAAATCTCATCCTGCCTTTTACGCACTGTCATTTAAAGTGTTGGGAGAGTTACTTATCCTCTCTGGGACTCAATTTTCTCGACTATAAAGTGGGATAATAAGAAGATGTACCTCACTGGGCTGTTGCCAAGACTGAGTTTGATACACAGCATCAGGCACCTACAAAGGGCTCTATAAATGGTAGTGATCATTATTAATAATGATGATATCTAATACAATAGTCCCTTAGCCAGCACTGATAAGGGGATTAGAAGGGCAGAATGAGGCAGTGGGAAAGGCATTGGGTTGGAGATCAGGTTTTTAACCCAGCTCCGATAAGAACTACTCATATGACTTGGGGCCAGTCCACTTGGTTCTCTTGGGACCTCAGTTTCTTCACTTACTAGATAAAATCACTAGTGTACCTGGTTTTCAGCTCTGAAATTAAAATCAATGAGATCCGTTGCTTTTAAAGTAGCTTTAAGGTTCTGAGTAATGGAAAGAATTTATTACTATAAAAATGACTATTCTGGGGCTAAGGAGAAACTTTTCAATCAAATCTTTAGGTTGAGTTTTTCCTCCCAAACTAGAGCTATCATAAATGAGAACATTTTGAAGTACAAAGACTTCCTTGTTGATTGCTCTTAAAGGTTTGAGTTGAAATTGGGGGAGAGGGGGAGCAGGGCCTGAGTACCACCAGCCTGGCTGAGCAGAACTCCGGGCAGCCTTCCTCAGGGCACCTGGAGACCCAGTTGGGACAACCCTGAAGTTTAGCATGTCAGGTTCCCTGAGGAGCAACTTCCCATTGGATTGAATTATGTCAACTAGAGGAGCTGCTTGTAAAAACGAGCAAATATTCCCCAAGGATCAGATTTGAACCAACACATTGTACCTTTCAAACGGCTGAATACAACATGTGGGAAAATGACCTTGTCATCAAACCAGACTGCCAATGTGAGGTCAGCCCAGAATGGAAGTGATTTGGGATATAGAAATCAAATTTATGACTTTATACCACCAGCTTTTATTGATTCTTTGGCTAGGCTGGGGGTAGGTAAAGTTAATGTAGCCAGTCTGAAGGCAGCTAGCCTGCTGAGCAGTGGACTCCTTTTTTCCAGAAAATTTAACTTGGTCTCAATTATGAATCAATCCAAGGGTAAGGCCCTGAAGAACTATGTAAAGGCAAGTTGTAGAACTCATATACTAACCCTTGACCAGCAAAGCATTCTAGAACTGGGGGATTTTCCAATAAAATCTAATATTTCTTCTGCCAGGTAACTTTTTTGATTGGCTTTGTCTTGTTTTAAAATAAGTGAATTATGTTCACATGGAATTGTTTAGGACAGAGAACTATTATCCAGGTCCACTTAGAAAACCAACACCACACACATTTTTTTTTTTTTTACAAAACTAATATTATAAACAGAAAAATGATAACAAGAAAAAGAAAAGCTTCCCTTAATTCCAGAACCCAATGAGATCCATAATTAATGTCTTATAGTATTTTTCTATGTATCTGTATGTAGATGTAAATAAAATTGGTATACACACTTCCCTGGTGGTCCAGTGGCTAAGACTCCACGCTCCCAATGCAGGGGGCCCAGGTTCGATCTCTGGTCAGGGAACTAGATCTCACGTGCTGCAACTTAAGATCCTGCACGCAGCAATGAAGATCCTGCGTGCCGCAACTAAGACCTGGCGTAGCCAAATAAATAAATAAAATATAAAATTGGTCTAAAATCTATGACTTTATTTTTTTAACAGCTATAAAGAAAGTTCTGACAAAAAAAAAGTTCTGGCATACTTTGAAAATCAAAAAGATTGACAAGGAGTGGATAATGGTCAAGTTAGAAAACTAGAACTTAAAATGTTCAAAATTCAGGAGGGCATGTGACTGATATCCTGGAGTAGAGTATAATTTCAGAAAACAAAAATAATTTGTAATTTAAAAGGTGTCCTCTTCTTTTCAGATGTTTTTTGTTTTGTTTTTTTCTGTCAGGTCTACTTGCATATTTTGCAGTTTTTTGCTCCTAATCTCTACAACAACCTGAGACCATTCAATTATGCCCTGTACATCTTTTTTAGTGCTCCCTTTATTGGAAAGAGACTTCAAAGCACTCCCCAAAATTCAGCTACAAAGATCCTCATTAAACAGTCAAGGAAAGTTATGTGACTTAAGATACTGTGCAGCTCTGAGACTGATGGGATTATATTGTCAAGTGAGATGAAAATGCTATTAAAACTGATTGGATATAAGACACTACAAAGAGCTGTGCCTCAATAACTTTGAAATAAGTCTGTGATTTGCTATTTTAAGATTCAAGGACTTTATTTCTATCAATGTGGCCATGTTATCTATGGAATTTCTTATGGGATTAGAAAAAAATTATATTATACAACTTATAACTACATTATATGGCTTGGAGTTGTACATCTCACATTGTCATGTGAAATTTAGCCAGATTCTCCTGTGCTGTCTACACAAGACACATAAACAACAATCAAAGCCAAAAAGTGGCTGTGTTTCAGAAACAAAATTTAGCAGATTAAAGTCCACTGAGGTAGCACAATTCTGATTCACAGAGAATTTTTGAACCTGAAAAATAACTGAGGCGCAACGGATATTGCTGAATGTTCCAGTGAATAACAATAAGGGCCAACATACATTGAATGCTTACTTTACGCCAGACACTTACATAAGTTAACGCATTTAATCCTGACAATAGCCTAGTGAATCAAGAACTGTCACTTTCCTGAGAGCATAGCTCAGAGTCTATGAGTTTAACAAGACCTTCTCTCTTCTCTCTTCTCATTACAAGAACAAAAACTTGCTTAAGATAAATTACAGGCTCTCTCTATGGTTCCTGGTCTACTTAACTCAGATATCTTTTAGAACTCACTAGAAACCTTGCTTCCCTGGAAGAATTTCCCTGGTTCCTTAGGTTACTTTTGGTCCATTTTCTTACACTTACCCTCCTAGTACCATGTACTTCAACCAGCATAACCCAAATCATAATTTTTGAAAATAATTCATTGAATTAATTGTCCTCCCCAGTAGAATTCTTCAGGAAGGCAGGGATTATGTCTGTTTTGCTTAACACCTTAGTCTCAGTACAGGGCAGACAGTAGGCACATGATACATCTTTACTGCATGAATAAATAAATAAGCACATAATAGTTGTCCTTGATCATGGGAGGTGATAGAGAAAATGTGCCCTACGTATAAGAAGCATGCCACATATGGAAAAACATTGTTACGAAAACAGTTAACCAAAAGCAGACCGCAGGATCACCACAGAGATCAGGCCTGACCTCCGCTGGTGGTTCTGGGTATACAGGAGAGGCTGGTTCTTAAAAGCACCCATTCATTCATCCAGGCTGTCTACCTTTAGGGGACTCACATGGTGCTGTTCTCAGAGGGATACGACATAAAATAGAAACAATCATTACCAGCCTGACAAGTTCTGCCTACGAACCCTTGAAGGAAAAAGGGGAAGAAAAAACAAAACAAACAACAACAACAACAAAAGACTTCACTTACACTGACTTAGAAGCTAGCTTCAATCTATTCAGGCTTTTTGTTGTTTAATGGCTTTACACAAAAGAAGCAGACAATTTCCAAAGACTTTGTTGATTTAGTATAAATATTATCTCTATTTTATCCTGGGCTTCTAATGGTTATAGCTTATCCTACTAACTTGACCTTATTCATTTGATTTGGGACTCTAGCCTTGCAATCTAATTCCAGTTTAGTTTGTTTGTTCATTTCATACATTTTTTTTGAAGGCTATTATATGCTAAATGTTGTGCTAGTCCCTGGGACACAACAGTGAACAAAACAGATGCTACCTGACCTCACAGTGTAGTCTGGTGGAGAATACTGATGTGCTAATAGGCCACTGCAAAAATAGCAGGGACCTATAGCTCATGCATGATATTCAGGGAGTTCTTAAAAATTCCCTTAAGTGGTAAGCACAACTGGGTGTGTGTGTTTTTCATTGTTTTCAGCAGATTCTTAATCATCTTCAGTCTAATAGTTGGGGTGAGACAAAACTACATGAAGAAGGTACAAGAGCATGTATAACCAAAGCATAAACAAATCATCCAGCTCAGCTATTTTGAACTGGATATAGCATATAATTGGGGCCAGGCAGGGGCAGCTCTGAATTAGTTACCAAAAGATCTTGTTTAGAAATTCTATGTAGAGACTATTCAAAAAAACCAAAAAGGCAGGTGTTGTAGATTGTATTATTGTTCCCTATCATTCTCTCTTCTCTCCCTGTGATTTGATTATACTTCTCCACCCCCCTGACATCAGACTTGGCCACATGGTTTGTTTTGCCTATTGCAATGTACTTGGAAGTGTTGTATGCACCATCCAAGCAGAAGCTTGAAGAGCTTTCCAGCAGTTACGCATTGCTCTTTTTCCTCTGACACACAAAATAGCCTGTCCCAGGAATGGACTCCTCCTCCAACCTAGATCCCAGAATGAAGATGTGTAGCAGACTGACCAGTGAATAACATGTCAGATGAATAAGAAGTAAACCTCTGTGGTTGTAAGCCACTTAGACTTGGTGGTTGTTTGTTATTTCACATAACCCAGCAAGAGTAGACTAGATCACCAAGTTTCAGACACCCAGTAGGATTCAAACAGAGGCTCAAAAGGAAATACAGAGTAAACGTAGAATAGGCACAACTTCCTAGAGCAAGACAAGAAATTAAACATAAAATAAACATATAAAGAAGTTTATAGTCAACTGAACAAAGAAGCAAATTAAGGCAGAAAAAGAAGTAAAGATATTAAAGTTTAAAAATTAATAAAAGAGTTAGCAAAGTTTCTGGCTACAAAATCAGTATACAATAGAAAATTGCATTTGTATATATAAGTAACAAAGAGGATATATAATAACAACAACAAACTTAGTTAGAAATAAATCTAATAAAAGACATGTAAGACCTCTATAGAGAAAATATAAATCTAATATTAAATATTAAATTAAATTAAATAATATTAAGGAAGACTTAAACAAGGAGGACATCAGACAAAGGCGACATTAGTGCCTTAGTAGCCTCTGTAAGCAAACCAGAACCTAAGCCTGTAATGCCTCAAGGCTAAGAAATTGAAACCTAACGACAACCAATCACAAACAGCCAACTAGCCTTTCCAAAATAATGCAAACTCTTAAGCTATAGCCAGTAATTTCCTTGCTTTGCTTCCACCTCTTCTCTATAAAAGTCTTTTCCCCTAACTCCTATTAGCAGAGTGCAGATTCTAACCACGTTTGGTTTAATGGTGCTCCATTCAAACCTATATTTGCTCAAGTAAATTTCAAAAATTTTAATATGCCTCAGTTTACCTTTCAACAAGACCATATAAATGGAGAAAGATATAAAATATGTAAGAGTGCGCGTGTGCGTATGTGAAAACTAGTAACTAATCCTATTATATGAAAACGTGAAAAAGAAGAACAAAGTAGGAATACTTGCCCTATTATATAGTAATTGAAACTAACTGACCAGTGAAGCTGAATAAACAATCCTGAAACAGACTCTACATGAAGAATTCCAAAACATCAGTAAGGCAGAGACAACACAATTTTTAAATGGGCAAAAGACTTGAATAGGGACTTCAGAGAGGAAAAAGCATAGCCAATGGAAAGAAATATATGAAAAGATTCTCACCTTCATTATTATCCAGGAAACTGCAAATCAAAGCTAACATGAGGGGCTTCCCTGGTGGAGAAGTGGTTGAGAGTCCGCCTGCCGATGCAGGGGGAGTGGCTTCGTGCCCTGGTCCGGGAGGATCCCTCGTGCCACGGAGCGGCTGGGCCCGTGAGCCATGGCCGCTGAGCCTGCGCGTCCGGAGCCTGTGCTCCGCAACGGGAGAGACCACAACTGTGAGAGGCCCGCGTACCGCAAAACAAACAAACAAACAAAGCTAAAATGAGATATTTTACATCCATCAGATTGGCAAAAAATTTAAATCCTCGTAATATCAAATTTGATTGCAGATGAGGAACAAGGGATACTCGTGTACTCTTCGAATGGAAGTAGAAGTAGATACAACCTATTTGGAAAACAATTTGACATTAATTAATAATGTCAAAGATGCACACAACTTATGATCCAGCAATTCCACTTCCAGTTGTATTTGCTAAAGAACTCTTGAATATAAATATCAGGAGGCAAAATGTTTATAGCAGCAATGTTTGCAACAGTAAAAAACATGAAATTTACCCAAACCAATTGATAAGAGAATGGATAGATTGTGGCTTGTTCTTTAAATGGAATACTAGGTATGAATATGAAGTTGGTTGCATTTCAAAAGCACAAGGTGAGCAAAAAAACAAGTCACAGAAGACTAGACTCCATGTAATTCCACATACATGACGTTCAAAAATACAGAAAACTAAACAATATATTGATTAGAGATTGATATGTGATAAAATCATAAAGAAAAATAAGAGAATAACAGGCATAAAATTCAGGATTGCGGTTATGCCTGGTAAGACAGAGGGATGAGAGCAAGGAGGCACACAGGGTGGGCTTGGCTACAAAGGCACTGGTAATAGTCCTTTGTTAAACAAGATATTGAATTCATGGGTGTTCATGGTATTGTTATTCTTTAAGCCTAGCATGAGTCAGTAGGGAAGGCCAAAAAATAAAAAATAAATTTTAAAAAAATGCACGGAATATAGTGAATGATGAGTGTGCAATAGCAGAAATAATAAAAGTTTAAAATTTGAAAACAGGACTTCCCTGGTAGTCCAGTGGCTAAGACTCCACGCTCCCAATGCAGGGGGCCTGGGTTTGATCCCTCATCAGGGAACTAGATCCCACGTGCCGCAACTAAAAGATCCCGGGTGCAACTAAAGATCCTGCATGCCACAACTAAGACCTGGTGCAGTCAAATAAATAAATTAATTTTTTAAAAAAGAAAGAAACTTAAAAAAAAAATGAAAACAGATTTAATTCCCTTTTCCTCGTTTCCCAAAAAACTAGAACAAAGAGCAACTTGGGTTTATTTTTCAAACCTTCTGGTTTTCAGCAGTAATTTTTTCTCTCCATCTTCAGCAGGGACGTGAACGAAATGAGAAAATAAGCCATGCAGTTATCTGGGAGAAGCTTCTGGAACCAAAGGGTAGAATGGAGAGGAAAAATATAAACTGACCTTTGTTCCAAAGTTAATCAGACCCATTGAGAAGGCAACAGTAAATCCCCTTAGTGGCTTGCATCCGATCTGTGTATGACATTCACCCCACCTCCCACCACTGCCTCTCACCCCCCATCTCAGCCTTACTTTGATCTTATTATGATAAAGATACTGGGTTGCATTTCAAAGCCCTCATCCATTAACCTGGCACAGTAGGCTCCATGTCTAATCACCACTTCCTAATTCCCATGATCCCTCACCTGGCTCTGAAGGACTGTCTTTGGTGAGAGAAGAGGGTCCCACATTTCCATACTTTTCAAATTTGCTCCTTTTTCTCTATCTTCACTCCCATCTGCATCATTATTACCTACCTAGAGTGGTCTCCCTGAGTGGCCCAGAAGTTAAATTTGACAAGTACTGAGTACATTTACTAGTTCCCTTACTTTGGGATTCCTAGTCCAGTTTATTCTAAATTTAAGTCTACCTACCTGGCTCTCAGAAGACTCTAGGGTTATCAATCCATTTCTAAAGAATGATGAACCATGCAGTTGTGTAAACCATACTTCCTGAGCTCTTCACTTACTCTGAGGTGTTGGGCAAGTTACTGAGACTCTTTGTATTCCAGTTTCCTCTCCTCTAAAATGGAAGAAACACAAGACTTATATGACAGAGCTATTGTGAGGATAAAAGATGGTATACATATAGCAGACCCTTTGGGGCTACTTATTGATATCCCAACTCTCTCCCAGAAAAGACTGCCTCAGAATCACATCGGAAACCTGTGAAACATACAGATTCCGGAGTTCTGCTCAGCTCTGCTAAACCAGAATCTCAGAGAAGAAGAGGGATGGCCGAGAATCTGTAAATTTGATTCTGATCAAAGTGATAATTCTGATGCCTATGTGGTAGGCACCATTCTAAGAATGGCCCCCAATGACCCTCACTCTTGCATAATCCCATCCCTTTCGAGTAGGGATGAAACCTGGGATTATGATGAGATATCATTTCCCCAAAAGGAGATTATCTGGGTGGGTCTCATGAGCACTTTAACAGCAGAGTTTTCTCCAGATAGTAACAGAAGAGAAAATCTGTGAAACCCTAAGGAGAGAGCCCAGTGGAGCTTACCTGGACTTTTGACCTATGGAATTGTGAGATAATAAAATGGGGGTTTGAAGCCACCAAACTTGTGGCAACTTGTTATGCAGCAACAGAAAACCAGAACAACATCCAAACTTGGGAACGGCTAGAAATAATATCCTATTCTCAGCCCCCTATCCTCTATACACACTAGCATTGATTTGTCTCTGTCAACATTTGGAGGCATTTTTTTCTTTTTTTTAAACTGGAAGAAGGTGGGCGGATGTTTCTAGAAGAAGGGCTGAGTAATGGGGAAAAAAACAGGAAGTTGAAAGGTGATAGAATAGTGACTAGTTTTCAATCTCTAAAGAGACTGAAAGTTTAGAGTTCAAGGGGGATTTGAGGGGCTTTCAACATAAGGAAAGTGGCTTTGGGAGGAAACCACATCCACCACTGCCCAAACCCTTGGCAAACACCATTCAGTTGGAATCTGAGTGAACCCAGAGGCAGTGCCCTTGGCAGGGTCCTGGGCACCCCCCTGCTGGGTGTGGGTCTTTTCCCAGCAGCTGTATCGACGATGTCTACGGACACAAGGTACCAACCAACAGAAGGAAGATGACAGTCACACCTTTGGGTGTCTTCTGGAAATAACTGGGGTCACTGATGAGAGTGGGGGCAGGTTGTGGTATAACTACTAACTAGCAGGGCCCATCAAACTAGCAGACATCTGGGCTGCATGTAGAAAATACATACCATAGGTATGATATTTAGCAGACTTTTCATAAAGGGTGGGTCTAATCTAAACTTCCCCTTAATTGACAAGAATGTTCTATAGCCCTGATCATCAAATCTGACTCCTGGCCTAATTCTCTATTAATTATATTAATATATTCTATATTAATTATATAATGTATTCTATATTAATTATATTAATACATTTTGTATTAATTATATTAATATATTCTGTTATATATCAATTTGAGCAAAAAATTACTTCTTTCTATTGTAGCTGTCTATGGTAGCTACCCTTTGCTGCCTGCCTACATGCCTGTACTTTTCCTAGGAATGAGGGTTGTATCAAAGCTTGACTTCAGCCACAATACTTGGCCAAAATCTGGTTTTGGCATTGGCTTTGATCTTTGGAAGGTCAAAAGCTTTCTGGCATTCTGAGTAGCAGAATGCCAACTTTAATGTCATTTCTAGCCTCCTGAACTTGCATATGATCAATTTGCAAGTGACTGCAAAGCTAACCATTAAAGCTACTCAGCTTAACAATGTCAGTGATAGAACAAGACTTATCATTCAGAGTCATTATTAATATCTGAATATATACTTTCAAATATAAGTAAGCATTTTAATGTAACTCAGAGCAAAAAAAAAATTTGTGTGCTTTGGATTTTTAATTCCTATCACTCAGTTGAAGTCTAAATGTATATTTTTAGTTTGTAGAGTAAAATGTTACAATAATTAATGAGGATTTTGAAAGCTCTATATGTTACGGAAAAATACTAAGAAACTTCTAATATAGAGAAATCATTAACTAGAAAATTTTAGGAAGACTATCATCTTTTTTGAATCAACAAGCTTTATAAAACTTTAAAATAACAAGGCAGAATAATGGAGATTAGATTATATCATAATTCTAATCTTTGTAGAACTGTCTAGTGTTCTAAGATTCATAACATTAAATAAAATACTTCTAAAACTGCCTTTGGGTTTTAGTTATTTAATTCCATTTAGGCCATGAATCTTCGGTTGTGTTTTCTGAACGTAATTAGCATGCAGCCTAATGAAGCAGAATTACTGACTGTAAACAGAAAGATAACAGGCCACTTTCATCATTTTCCTTCAAGCAAAGACAAACCACAAGGCAGACAAAGGATTCTGGAGTTGCCTTGTCGTGTACTTATACAAGATGTTCAAACAAGATGAAATAGCAGCAATTACATTCTTAAAAGACTGCTTGAATGAAAGAAAGACTTCTTTAATGCAGTACTTTGCAGATTAAAATACCAATATAACAGGGCTTAGAAACCACCAGTGGTTGCCTGCAGAGAAAGTAGTTCATATGACAGAAACTGCCAAAGAAATAGCCAAAGCAATGTTCCTTAAGAGAGCAAGTGTTTTTTATCTGTAAATAAGCCAGGGAAGATGCTAAAATTGGTGTGCATGCCACAAAAGCCAAATTGCAGACGGAAATGCAGGGAATTGTGTTATCTTAGAAGCCAATTAATTTGGTCCATTGCCACATTCATGGACCCAAGACTTAAGAACAATTTTATTTTCTCCAGTGATGGTGTGAGACAGCAAGTATGTGCAGAAATATTAAGAATAAAATATGGAAACGATGGCAATAATTTTATGTTTACTTCAGAGAATACAGAGCATCTTCAGATGGTGCACAGAGCTTTCATTTGTGGCCTCAAAAACTAGTATCCTCACCATTGTTAGCAGATAGGGTAGGGGGTCTCCAGAGAAAGAGAAATAGGCGTGGCTTTCTTGACATAAGAGAAGCCATTTTTGCCTAAGCCATTTTGTGATCTAAGCCTGGCCACAATGCTTGCCCTTCAACAGGTCTCAGTAATGACCTTAAGGGAAGTGAGGGAATCCAGGAACAAAAGGAAAAGCAGTCAAGAAACAATAGTTCAGTGATAACACCGAGTCCCAGCTCCTCCTCAAGGGATATACTGTGTTGGCCAAAAAGTTTGTTCGGGTTTTTCCAAATGAACTTTTTGGCCAACCCAATACCTACCAATCTGATACATATCTTCTGCAGGAATTAAAGCCCCCACCGGGGTGGAAGATGGTAACTACATGCTGAGACCCCAGACTGGTTGGAACCAGAAGGTTGATGATTGAGATTCCTAGAACACCACCCTGTTACCTCATCATCAACCAATCAGAAGAAAGTCATACACCCTGCAGCTGCCATGCCAAATATTGCCTTTAAAAAGTCTTCCCTGAAAACCATCTGGGAGTTTGGGTCTTTTGAGCACAGGTCTCCCATTCTCCTTGCTTGGCTCTGCAATAAAACTTTCTCTGCTCCAGACTGGCATTTCTGGACTCACTGTGCCTCGGGCACAGGGGCTTGGTTTTGTCAATGATCTACGTTCCAGGCAAGCTGGCACAAAAAATCATGTGACCAGTCACCGTAATTTCAGCGAGGTCCCTTCTCTCTGCCCTTTTAGAGCCTGACAAGCATCTTGCATGAAAGGTTCACACAAAGGCAAAATGTAACATATTCTGACACTGGAAGCTTTGACGGCAGAGCTCTCCAATAAAAATATTATGTGCGTCACATATGTAATTTAAAATTTTCTAGTAGCCACATTAAAAACAACAACAACACAGGTAAAAAGGAACAGGTGAAGCTCATTGTTGGTTTATTTGTTTTTGGCTTTTATATTATAAGAAAAAAAATGAGACCACAGATACTGAAAACCACACAGAAAAAATGTATAACTTAATGAGTTATTATAAGGTGAGCATCTATGTAACAACTAACCAAGTTAAGAAATAGGACTTTGCTGCCTACCTCAGAAGTCTCTTCATGTGTCCTGGCCCAGTTTCAACCCAATCCTGCCTTCTATGTGTTATCAGTCTCCTGATTTCTTTCTTTTTTTTTAACTTATAGACATTACTATTAGAACAATTTTAGATTTACAGAAAAAAAATGAGCAGATGGTACAAGAGTTCTTGTATGCCTCCACAGACATACCCAGTTTCCCCTATTATTAGCATCTTACATTAATTGGGTGTATTTGTTACAGTATTGATACATTATTATCAACTAAGTCCAACGTTTATTTAGATTTCCTTTGTTTTTAACCTAATGTCTGTATTGTTCCAGAAGCCAATTCAGGATTGGATTTTTTTCATAGGGGTTGAGGAGAGAGAACACTTTAATTAATACTTTACAATATCACCTTGCCAACACTTAAATTAGCTATAGTCCTTTAAAAGCTCTAGTGAGAGCAGCAACACTAACATACACTCGCTCTCACAGGCTCTAAAAGTGTGCCATATACAAAAGGATGCATCATCAGCTTTCAGGGAAAGTCATTTGTAGCTAATTCACAATACTCCGCCTGGATATTCTTGCATTTTTCTCTCATTTGTGAGTCAATATTTGACCTCAAAGTTACAAATGTTTCACTTTTTAATAGTTCTAAAATGTTATGGAATTCCCTTCCAATCAAAACAATTTTGTCAAATAGTTTCCAGGCTAGTTCCCTAAGCCTGTTTCATTCATATTGTAGCAGAAATCAATTACATTTGAACTGAAAATTGTTGGAAACAATACTGTTACATTATGTAAGGGAGCCCTGGGCACAGAAAGATACAACATACGTGCCCCGTAGGAAAAGCTGATCCAGCTAAATTGGCCTAATGGTCTCAGAAGCTCTCTTTCCCTCTCCACTCTCCCAGTTTTCTTCTCCTTGGGATTTCATCACAGCTCTCTTTTTTCCTTTTCATCAATCTTTTGAATAGTAAGGACTCATAGGGAAAAAATGAAGACTGCTCTTTTAGCTTGAGGTCCATGGAGGAGAGGTGGAAGGTTGGTGATATGTAAAGAAAAGATGATTTTTAAACTTATATTCAATTTTTTAAATGATAAAATTTAAAGCCATATTCCTTAAGCCTTTAAATTCAACATACAAATCTCATTATTCTATTAATAAGTCTAGTACATTTTAATAAGGGGGCTTTGATTAATATTCTCAAGTTGAACAAACTAAACTTCCTTCAACCAGTTATGTTTACAAGCTTAGTTTAATTAAATGTTCCCTAAATGCTTTAAACTGCATTAATAAATTTAACATTTTCAATTTTCTTTTTTTTAAAGTATGTTTATCACCTCTCCTGACAAGCAAAACATTCTCAGTACTTACAGACTAAATTAAATTTGTAAATATAACAAATCTCTTAAAGATTCCAATACTATACTGCTTGCAAACCATAAAATCCTCTTATATCTTTCAGTGATAAATTACAAATCTAAAGTCAGTTACCCCGTTACACATTTCAAGTTGGAATCGGGAGGCTAATCTCTCAGCCATTCTCCTACACCCAATTATTTCAAACATTATAAATACTGTGAATACCAAATATACAGATTGTTGTTCTTAAATTTAATACAAAAGTGTTAATACTGTGGATTTGGTGTCTTGCTTGTCTATATTTAATTCTAAATCTTCCCATGGCTAAAATACATGAGCACACTACAGCTAAGGGAACTGTTATAGCATCTCAAAATGAGTTGATGTTCCCATCCTAAGCAAGTTGCACTGATTTCTTGCCAGAGATTTCTGGCCCAAGGCAGGATCCAAATTCCAGGGTTATTTTTCTAGCACCAAAAATAGAT
Source organism: Stenella coeruleoalba (assembly GCF_951394435.1). NCBI lineage: Eukaryota > Metazoa > Chordata > Mammalia > Artiodactyla > Delphinidae > Stenella > Stenella coeruleoalba. The sequence continues at coordinate 15,410,250 of NC_137157.1, forward strand.
GCGCTCGCCTTTTTAAAAGTTAGTCACTTATTCCAACTGGGGACTTTAAATCCAAATCTTTCCAAGGGAAATGGTTGGTTTTGCTGAACCCACGTTAGGAGTATAAATTACACCATTGTCTAATTCTTTGAGTCTGCAACCCACCCCATCCCTCATGTTACCTCACCTCTTTAAGTGGATTCAACTAGTCCTTTTACTGCTTGATTGAACTGAGCATTATTTTCAAATTTTTGTCTTCGTCTACTATCTGTTCAGTCTCTAAGTCTTATGGATGACGTAAGCAGTTCTTTCGCCCGTTTTCTATTTGTTCATCTCTGTTTTCCTCAGACCTTAATCATAAAGATGAGATCACTAGGCAGCATTTAACCTAACTCCAGATTTTTCCTTTACTGAATGTACACAACGCCTTGCCTAACCTGTTGATTCCTTTCCTGGATTAAAAGGAGTTAAGATAAATAAATAAATACATATTTTTTTTTAAAAAAAGGAGATAAGAGTGAAGAATTAAGTAGTTAAAGAATGACTGACTCTACCTGTAGCTTCCCCTTAGAGAATCTGCAGGCAGACCACACGGGCAAGACAGCATCCAAAGGGAGATCAGAAGAAGTCAGCAGGTCTACACTCAATGGAAAAACGGTGAAGAATCTGATCTCCTACCTTAATGGTTAACTGAGTTTGTTTCCCCCTTTTCCCTTTAAAAATTGTTATGGCCGGGGCTTCCCTGGTGGTGCAGTGCTTGAGAGTCCGCCTGCCGATGCAGGGGACACGGGTTCGTGCCCCGGTCCGGGAAGATCCCACATGCCGCGGAGCAGCTAGGCCCATGAGCCATGACCGCTGAGCCTGCACGTCTGGAGCCTGTGCTCCGCAACGGGAGAGGCCACAACAGTGAGAGGCCCGCGTACCATACCACAAAAAAAAAATTGTCATGGCTGAGCAGAATCTTCAGATTTGGTCTCTGGATGTGAGAGACCACCTTCTCTGCAGATTGCCGGCTTTTCTGACTAAAGCACCTTTCCTTTCTTCTGACACTTGTCCCTGGATTATTGGCTTTTGAGAGGAGAGCAGCTGAACTTGAGTTTGCTAACAATGATGTGTATTTAATTCAAGGAAAGACTGAGTCCCAGGAACACTTTGAGACTACATTCTGTTTAAAGAAGGAATGGGGAAGGGGAGAGAGCATGCTCTGGGGAAGGGAAGACCATGGCCACCTGTGTGTGATGGGAGAGGAAAGAAGCTAGCTGGACATTAAGAAGTGCATGCCTGGGAAAGAGAGGAATCACGAATAACAATGGCCCAAGGCACGGAACCTCTGTACAGTGATTCCTGACCTCTCCACTTCGAAATCCTGTACTCGATTTGCTATAACCTCTCACCCCTTGAGGTGGTGGTGGTAGCGGGGGAATTGGTAGGGTCCCATCTCACTACTGTATGGAGGTTATTTCTGACATCCTGTTATCCCAAGGGGAACCCCTGAATGTAGATTTTGTTCCCTAGAACTTCTTTGCAGGCAGGTCTGAAAGCCACTGATAACCACTGATAAACTTTTTCCACCGGAAAATTCGTTCTTGAAATGTGGTCTTTGCTGGCCTGCTTTATCTCTTTATGCCCCTAGCCTCCTTTTCGACCATTCCCTGCCTTGCCCTCTCCACTTTTCAGCATGCTTTCACTTCTGCTTTGTCTCACTGCAGAACCTTTACCCTTGTCATTTCTTCTGCCCAGCTCCCTCTCCTCCCCTCACCTTTAATCTTCAGGTCTTAGTTTCAATTTCACTTGGGTTAACTCCTTTCTTTATAAGCTTCCACATTCTAATGAACTTCCTGTTGGGAAGGACCCACATCTGGGTTGTGATACCTTTTCAATGTGGTCCGTCCCACAGGGCTCCACCAGGGCAAGGGCTGTGTTTGTGTTTAGTTTTATTCTCGGTGCCTAGCACATATCGGGCATATAACTAATTGTTCCACAAAAACTATTTATAATGCAGCTTTGAATTCGAATTGGAACTCTAATCTCTAAAATTGAAGAAAATAATGTATCTTGAAATTTAGCATTTGAGAAAAACAGGTTTAATGAGGAGTTAAAGATTTCTAAAGATTTCACAGAGGGTGTGGATAGCAGAAGGATGCATAGTTAGATGCAGGTTATTAGTGATGGGTTGTATGGTAGGTTTAGGATTACTTATTATATTATGCTTTATACCTAGTATATGTTATAGAAGTCTGTATGAACTAAATATGTTGTACTTAATGTATTAAATATAAAAATAATAAAGGAAAAATGGAATAGTATGAAAAAACGATTTCTGAAGATTTCAAATTTGACATATGTAGCGAGAAACTTTACACTGAAGTATAACATACAGAAAAGTGCCAGAATCGGTGTACGGCTTGAGTGTTCACGTAACCAGCTCCAGATCAAACAGAACATTCCCAGCACCCCAGAAGATCCTCTTGTGTCCCCTAACAGTCGTTTCCATATTTATTCAACTTTAATTTTTAATCTGATGATACTTCATTGCTCCAAAACTTAGTGGCTTAAAACAGCTATAATCATTAATTTACTCACAAGTATGAAATTTGAGCAGGGCTTGGGACGAACCGCTGTCTCTGTACAATGTGTCAGCTTGACTAGGGGCAAAGAAAACACTTGCTCACCCCTATATCACTAGTTCTAACAGGACCAGGAACATAGAAATCTACTTCAATCAATTTTTTTGACTGACCAAATCCCAACCTGAAACCAGGCCTACATCTAGATTTTCAGTCATTTGAGCCAATATGTTTGCTTTTAAGCCAGTTTGAACTGTATTTTCTGTTGCTTACAACTATAAGATTCTTAACTGATAAGAGGGAGATTAGGGTGTAAAGGGAGAATAAAGTTATCTCAGAGAAGCAAGAAGAGGGATTCAGATTACCAGGGTCTAAGAAGAGACGTCCAGGCTTCCCTGGTGGTGCAGTGGTTAAGAATCCACCTGCCAACACAGGGGACATGGGTTCAAACTCTGGTCTGGGAGGATCCCACATGCCGCAGAGCAGTTAAGCCCGTGTGCCACAACTACTGAGCCTGTGCTCTAGAGCCCACGAGCCACAACTACTGAGGCCACGTGCCACAACTACTGAAGCCTGCGTGCCTAGAGCCCATGCTCTGCAACAAAAGAGGATACTGCAGTGAGAAGCCTGCTCACCACAACTAGAAAAGAGCCCCATGCACAGCAATGAAGACCCAACACAGCCAAAAATAAATAAATAAATTTCTTTTAAAAAAGAAGAGATGTCCCTAGCAGTGGAGGAGAAGCAGGGATCCTACATGCCTCTTGGTGGCAGTGCCCCAAGGAGGTGGCAAGGCCTCAGAGGGTTGGAGTGGTAACCTAGGGAAGTGGCTGCCTGGCCAGGGTTGGGGGAGATTCCAGCAGCAAAAAACAAACCATCATTCTGTAAGTGAAGCACAAAAATTGGTAGACAGCACCCAGATCTGAAAGGACCACATGAGAGCGACAATAGCCATCTCTGCAGAGGCCAGTATGGACAGTAGACTGAGGACCCCCAAAATGTGGGTCCTGCATGAGGCCACATAACCTTGCCATGACTCCCAGGAAGAGATATGAAAGCTCCAAGAATGACTGTGATAAATTTCCTGTCAACTTGGCAGAGTAGAAGCATGACATGAGAAATCAAGCTGATTTGTAGAAAATCATTTTTTCTGTACACATGGCTGTGTGGTCTGAGATTCATAGCAGCTAAATAAGCGTGATAAAGAGCTTGCCTGAGGTGGAATTAAGTTTCGAATACTGGAGGAAATGTGAGCATGGGAGCGGAGTGTGGGGGATTGATTGGTGGGGAGAATGCTCAGTAGGTGAAGCTCTCCTTGACTGTTGGGGAAGGGAAAGTGACTTACAAGCTCTTCCACTACAAGTGTTTCTGACATGCAAATTAGCCTATATGTGATTGTCTAATAGAGAAATGATATCAGTGATAGGCAAAAGTTGTGTTGACTCATATGAAATTTTACCCAGTAGGTTAATGTTTTCTTCCACGAAAATTTCTCCACTTTGTTCCACTAAGTAACAACAGACGAATGGCAACATAGATGCACACGCAAGCCACAGAGAAATACAGTACTGTATAGAATACTGATGATTCATCCCATGTTTTTCTCTTGCCTTGATTTAGCCACATCCTCAGTCTAAGAGGTGGAATTCTACCTCATTTTTGTATATTGAATTCTTGTCTTCATAAATCGATAGCCTCAACCTGTTCCTTATTTTTTTTAATTTTTATTGGAGTACAGTGTTGATTTACAATGTTGTTAGTTTCTGCTGTACAGCAAAGTGACTCAGTTATACATATACATATATCCACACTTTTTTAGATTCTTTTCCCATACTTGTCATTACAGACTACTGTATAGAGTTCCCTGTGCTATACAGTTGGTCCTTATTAGGTATCTATTTTATATATAGTTGTGTGTATTCAACCTGTTCTTATACCCTTTACATCAAGCTAGCTTCATTTTTTTAAAAGTAAAGCCCAATATTTAATTACTCATTTCATTTTTTAATATTTATTTATTTATTGTGGCTGTGCCGGGTCTTAGGTGCGGCACTTGGCATCTTCGCTGCATCATGCAGGATCTTTAGTTGCAGCATGTGGGCTCTTAGTTGTGGCATGCATGCAGGACCTAGTTCCCTGACCAAGAATGGAACCCGGGCCCTCTGCATTGGGAGCACAGAGTCCTACCCACTGGACCATCAGGGAAGTCCCTAATTACTTATTTCTTTATAGGTGTTAAACTTGTCTTTTAATTGTATTTTTATTAGGATCGGGGTTTTTCTGTCGTTGTTAGTGCTGTGGTTATTAAGTTGCATATGTTTTAAGTGGTCTGGCTCAACCAAATATTTTCCATAAGACGTTGTTTTAACTGTGCTTCTTTGCAGAATGGAGATTTTTCTGAACATACATATGGATTCTTGTAGAACTGCCTGTAGTTCTTGCACTAGCCACCAGCTGGCATCACCAGGTGGTTGCCCCAGGCAAATTTGCTTTCCAGTAATTCTGAGAGGTTGGGGTCAGGGAAGTTCCAGGTTGGGTAATGCCTGTTCCCACACCTTGCCTCTTCCCACTTGCCTCAATCTTGTCTGCTAATTATTCTTACTTAAAAATCTAGCTTTAAGGACAAAAGACTTGCTCTTCCCTCTTCTGCCTTGAGTTCATAACACTTGTCATTTATGAGTATTTTCTTTAAAGAGTTCCTACCAGAACTTTTTTGGCCTTGATTAACTTATGAAGCAACTCCTAAATCCACTTTTCTACCCTGACCCTTCTCTAAGTGCTACCATCTCAACACAGCAACCTCAGGAGTGGCTGGATTATTCTTCATCAAATGCTAAAGAATTGTGGAGATGGGTCCTTTAAAAGCACATTGATAGCTCTGAGTAATATGCAGCACAATTCAGTGCGATCTTTCTGCCCTTTCTTTCCATCTCTGCCCTCCTATGCTGATGTTGCAGTTATAGCAAGTACCCTCCAGGTTTCTGTCACTGTTCACTAGGTTTTCAATTTATACTTGACAACTGTTTTTCCTCTATACACTTACTTTACCACATGAACACTGTATTTATTTATTTATAACATCTTTATTGGAGTATAATTGCTTTACAATTGTGTGTTAGTTCCTGTTTTATAATACAGTGAATCAGCGATACATATACATGTATCCCCATATCTCCTCCCTCTTGCGTCTCCCTCCCTCCCACCCTCCCTATCCCACCCCTCTAGGTGGTCGCAAAGCATCGAGCTGATCTCCTTGTGCTATGCGGCTGCTTCCCACTAGCTATCTGTTTTACGTTTGGTAGTATATATAAGTCCATGCCACTCTCTCACTTTGTTCCAGCATACCCTTCCCCCTCCCCGTGTCCTCAACTCCATTCTCTACATCTGCGTCTTTATTCTTGTCCTGCCCCTAGGTTCTTCAAAACCATTTTTTTTTTTAGATTCCATATATATGTGTTAGCATATGGTATTTGGTTTTCTTTCTGACTTACTTCACTCTGTCTGACAGACTCTAGGTCCATCCACCTCACTACAAATAACTCAATTTCATTTCTTTTTATGGCTGAGTAATATTCCATTGTATATATGTGCCACATCTTCTTTATCCATTCATCTGTTGATGGACACTTCGGTTGCTTCTATCTCCTGGCTATTGTAAATAGAGCTGCAATGAACATTGTGGTACATGACTCTTTTTGAATTATGGTTTTCTCAGGGTATATGCCCAGTAGTGGGATTGCTGGGACGTATGGTAGTTCTACTTTTAGTTTTTTAAGGAACCTCCATACTGTTCTCTATAGTGGCTATATCAATTTACATTCCCACCAACAATGCAAGAGGGTTCCCTTTTCTCCACACCCTCTCCAGTGTTTATTGTTTGTAGATTTTTTGATGATGGCCATTCTGACTGGTGTGAGGTGATACCTCATTGTAGTTTTGATTTGCATTTCTCTAATGATTAGTGATGTTGAGCATCCTTTCATGTGTTTGTTGGCAACCTGTATATCTTCTTTGGAGAAATGTCTATTTAGGTCTTCTGCCCATTTTTGGATTGGGTTGTTTGTTTTTTTGATATTGAGCTGCATGAGCTGCTTGTAAATTTTGGAGATTAATCCTTTGTAAATATTTTCTCCCATTCTGAGGATTGTCTTTTCGTCTTGTTTATTGTGCAAAAGCTTTTAAGTTTCATTAGGTCCCATTTGTTTATTTTTGTTTTTATTTCCATTTCTCTAGGAGGTGGGTCAAAAAGGATCTTGCTGTGATTTACATCATAGAGTGTTCTGCCTATGTCTTCCTCTAAGAGTTTTATAGTGTTTGGCCTTACATTTAGGTCTTTAATCCATTTTGAGTTTATTTTTGTGTATGGTGTTAGGGAGTGTTCTAATTTCATTCTTTTACATGTGGCTGTCCAGTTTTCCCAGCACCACTTATCGAGGAGGCTGTCTTTTCTCCATTGTATCTTCTTGCCTCCTTTATCAAAAATAAGGTGACCATATGTGTGTGGGTTTATCTCTGGGCTTTCTATCCTGTTCCAGTGATCTATATTTCTGTTTTTGTGCCAGTAGCATACTGTCTTCATTACTGTAGCTTTAGTATAGTTTAGTATAGTTTAGTCATATAGTTTAGTCATACAGTTTGAAGTCAGGGAGTCTGATTCCTCCAGCTCCGTTTTTCTTTCTCAAGATTGCTTTGGCTATTCGGGGTCTTTTGCATTTCCATACAAATTGTGAAATTTTTTGTTCTAGTTCTGCTATTGGTAATTTGATAGGGATTGCACTGAATCTGTAGATTGCTTTGGGTAGTATAGTCATTTTCACAATATTGATTTGTTCCAATCCAAAAGCATGGTATATCTCTCCATCTGTTTGTATCATCTTTAATTTCTTTCATCAGTGTCTTATAGCACATGAAATTTCTTTCATCAGTGTCTTATTTTAAATAAATATATTGCTTTATATTGCACAATTATCTACTCCTTTGGAATCCTTTATTCATTTCTTTAATTTTTTTTCCCCGTGCAAATGCTACTTTCTACAAAAACCCTACCCAGATTCATCTTAACCAGAAATACTCAGCCTTCTCCCCATACTCTGATAGTCCTTGTCCTGCATCTATATGAAAGCACCTAAATGCCAGGGCAGTGAGAGCAGGAGAGTATGATGGGCAACCCACAGACTCTGGAGTTGGGAGAACTTGGGTTTGCTTCCTGCCTTTTCCACTTTTGAGGGCAAGTTATGAGGCCTTAACTTTGGGCCCCAGTTTTCTCATCTGTAAAACGGGAACAGTGATATCTACTTTATACGGCTGCTGTGAAAATTAAATCACATACCTAAGGCTCTTAGCACAGTGCCTACTATAGTAGTTCTGTGTCTGGCACATATTAAGGACTGAACTGATCTTGGATATTATTAATATTGTTTAGGGTATTTATCCATTCATTCACTCTATAAATACTGTGGGGTGTCTTACTTCCTTTGGGTTGCTATAACAAAATACCACAGACTAGATAGGTTACAAACATCAAAAATTTATCCCTCACAGTTCTAGAGACTGGAAGTCCAAGATCAGGGTGCCAGCACAGGCTCTGGGGGAAGGCCCTCTTCCCACTTGCAGACTGCCGACTTTTCACTGTGCCCTCAGGTGGAAGGGGTTAGGGAGCTCCTGGGAGCCTCCTTTATAAATCACTAATCCCATTCATGAGGGGGATTAGGATTTCAACATATGAATTTGGGGGCAGGGAGGGGGGAGACACACACAAACATTCCAGCCCACAGCATGGGGCTTACTCTATAGAGTGGACTGAAATGTGTCCCCCCAAAATTCGTAAGTTGAAGCCCTGACCCCCAAAGTGTCTGTATTTGGAGGTGGGGGTAGGGTCTTCCTGGAAGTATTTAAGGTTAAATAAGGTCATAAGTATAGGGCCCTGAACCAATAGGATTAGTGTCCTTATAAGAAGAGACACCAGATAGTTCTCTCTCCCCATCTTTCCATCTCCCTCTCTCTCTCCCTGCCATGTGAGGATACAACAGAAGGTAGTCTGCAAACCAGGAGGAGGGCTGTCACCAGAACCCGACCATGCTAGCACCTTGATCTTGGACTTCCAGCCTCTAGAATTGTGAGAAAATATATTGTTTAAGTCACCAGTCTATGGTATTTTGTTGTAGCAGCCCAAGCTGACTAATATGGACATGTAACCAAATAGATAAATATATAATTCATATACCGATGAGTACTAGAAGAAACATAAATGTGGGTGAGGGGATTTTAGAATGATAAGTATAGTTACAGTAGACAGGAAAGGCCACCCCAAGGAAGTGACACTGGGACAGACACCTGAAGGAAATGAGGAAGGATTTATGAGAATATCTTGGGTCACAACATTCCAGGCAAACAGCAAGTACAAAGTCCTTGAAGCATTCTTGGCCTGCTTGAGGAACAGCAAGGAGAGAGTAAGTGGGAGAGTGAGAGGAATAGGGATGCAGACCAGATTCCACGTCCAGATAGCTTGTGTAAGGTCTTTGGAGTTTCTATAATAATTGGCTGGATTTTGTAGCAAGTATAACATTTTTTCAGTCCACAAATCATGGTCCAAAAGTAACTGTCTTTATTTTTCTATAGCTAAACGTAGTTTCTATCTTAAGGTCTCAGTCTGCTCACTGGTTGAAAACTGGTCTGGTCAATTCCAGATTTTCTTGGTCAATTCAGGATTTTCCTGTCATCCCAAGTTTAAAATCAATCAATTCTAAAAAAAAAAAAAAAAAATCTCCTTTTCTCTGCTTCTCTTTAGGGTAGCATTTAAGTTCCCAGATATTTAAAGGACAGTGCAAAGGAGTGTTGATCTGTCATTCCTTACTTGCCAACACTGACATCTGCTGAATGTCTCATCCTGTCTGGTCCTCAGATGTCGTTATCTCTCCAGGATGACATCTGTTGAGATGCCCACATCCCCATCTAGTCCTTGGTCACAATATCTTGTGACATTTTGCACATGCTGTACCCTTTAGCAAAACCCCTTGGTTAACTGGTTTTGTCTTTCAGCTAACTCTAAGGAAGCCCTCTAAGGAAGAGGGGATGTCTAGAAAACTCCAGCTGTTCTCTTAGCCAGCAGGATGCTTGGCAGGGCTCCCCAGGCCCTCTCTGTCCAATAGCATCCCTCATGGGCTTTTGGGCTGGGTCACAGTAAAGTGGTAATGGGACTTCCGTGAGGGGTCAGCCTCCAGATTTCAGATGGAAAGTTGGCAAGTCTCTTCTACTCTCAGATCACTCTAAGCTTATCTAGGAATCTGGAGTTAATCCAAAAAGGGTAGGTGAGATATTATCTTCTTATTTTAGAAAAGATAGATAATTATCTTTCTCATACGGCACTCATTTCCCATTTGCCCCCTGCCAGGATACCAAAATCTGCAGATGCTTGAGTCCCTTCTATAAAATGGTGCAGTATTTGCATATAACCCACACACATCCTCCTGTATACTTTAAACCAGCTCTAAATTACTTACAATTCAAAGTAAATGCTGTGTAAATAGAAATAAATACAGTGTAAATTATATGTAAATAGTTGCCTGTGCACAGCAAATTCAAGTTTAGCTTTTTGAAACTTTCTGGAATCTTTTTTTTTTTTTTTTTTGCGGTACGCGGGCCTCTCACTGTTGTGGCCTCTCCCGTTGCGGAGCACAGGCTCCGGACACGCAGGCTCAGCGGCCATGGCTCTCGGACCCAGCCGCTCCGCGGCATGTGGGATCTTCCCGGACCCAGGCACGAACCCGTGTCCCCTGCATCGGCAGGCGGACTCTCAACCACTGCGCCACCAGGGAAGCTCTGGAATCTTTTTTTTTTTTTTTTTTTTTTTTTTTAATATTTTTGATCTGCAGTTGGTTGAATCTGTGGATGTGGAACCTGTGGATACGGAGAGCCAGAGAGCCTAAGAGCCTGATGTATGTTCCTCCCCCAAGTGCCTGCGGCATCAGTGGAACAACAAAGAAACCAAGCATACCAGAACCAGGAAGAGAAGCCCCTTCCTCTTTCAGTTTCCCTCCAGCACCCTCTACTGGCAATGTTTAACATGGTGCCAGTGGTGAAGGAGAAATCCTTACAGAGTTTAGTTCCATTAACACAGAGGAAGCACAAAAGGTGAATTTGGAGCTGAGAGGCAATAAGTTGATAACTGACATGTGGATGATGTACAGCGTTCATGTGATCAACTGGGTGTTATCACGGTCTGTAGAAGAACATTGATTGAGAGTCTGTTGGGTACTGGGCACTGTGGCATATGCTAAGGGTATAATGAGGAACACGATAGACCAAAATATCTGCCCTCCTGGAGTTTGCATATGGGATTGGGGCAGGCATAGATTGCCTGACAATAAATAAGTAAACAACCAAAAAAATACAGATAACAATCGGTGCTATGATGAAAGTAAACAGGGGACTATAATAGAAACTAAGAAGGGGTCCTTTTTAGAATGGGCTGACAGGGGAGACCTCTTCCAGGAGGTGACAAAAATTATGAATGACTTTGAAATGGGCAAAAAAGATCACTAGGTCTCTTGTCTGGGACACCCTTCAAGTTATTCTCTGTCTGTCATTATCTTTAAACTATTTTACAGCTCTGTAAATTGTAGATAAACGATGCAATGCAAAGGAATGTTAACTATGGACATGTAAGTGGATTTTTCCTGTGAAAGTGAAATTGATTTCCCTCCCCCCAACGCCTCTGTAGAAGTGTTTTGCATATATTAAGCAAATTTACTTTTAGCATTCCTGATGGCCTACATGTATAACTGCTCTTTGGAATCTCCTTTTATTTCATTGTAACATCGTACTGGTTCCCTCATTAATTAACAAGTTTAGTGAAATCTTTGACATGTGTTCATTTTATATTCATATGAGAATGACATTAAAATAATGACGATCCTGGGGGAAGGCAAAATGGGTAAAGGGGGTCAACTGTATGGTGATGGATGGAAACTAAACTTTTGGTGGTGAGCACACTGTAGTATATATAGAAGTCAAAATATAACATTATACACGTGAAATTCATGTAATGTTATAAACCAATGTTACTTCAATTTAAAAAAAGATCCCTTAACACATTTAAATTCAATCCCTCCAAAGACTCCAGTGCTGGGGGGGTCACTCAGCCAGGGACTATTAGCCTAATATTCACATCACACCAAGACTGAGGGAGCTGATCACACTGTCTACTCCTTCATTATTTGTGTGTTGATAACACACGCCCAAAATCACCTCTACAAGACAGGGTCAAGGGAGAACACAGCCTTGCAATTTAGAGGCTGACACAGTTTTATCAAGGGTGCTTATGAAATCAAAGAGATACTGATTTTTCTAACACTGTGGGCAGTTAAAAGAACGTTTAATAGGGCTCTTCATAGATATTTTTGAGCCCATGACAGGGCTGTGCTTATAGAATTCTAGAATTTTAAAATAGTATAGCAAACTTAGAAATCTATTTCAATCCCCCCATTTTACATATGAATTAAGCAAGCCAGGAAAGCCTAGATGACTAGCTCAAGATCATTAACTAATTAACGGCGAGCTCAGATATAACCCAGTGTCTTCCTCTTAGTCCCATACTCTTTCTACCACCAGGATGTAGGAGCCAACCAGAATTTCACAAGAGATTCCCAGCAATGCTCCCCATCCCTTCTTTCCTTCTTCATACATATACACTCATTCTGAAAAAGAAAGGGAGTGGTGGTGTCAGTGATGGTATGTGATAAGGAAAGAGCTTTGGGCTCAGAAACAGTCTTGGTTTTTCATCTGGTTTTTCTACGTATTTGTATTTCTGAGCTTTAGCGTCTTCATCTGCAAAGGCACAAATAATAAGCTGCCTTATAAGATTATTCTGAGGGTTAATAATAACCTATATAAAGTGCCTGGCATATAGTTGGTAATCAATAAGTCATAGCTTTTATTAAATGCTTACAAAAATATATTAAAGAACAACCTACATGCCATAAAAAACCTTTACTCTTTGAGGAATGCACAGTTGACAGTACTGACATTTTCATAATAAGTTAGTACTTTCATGTGTAAATGAAAGTTATACACCCACCCACATACAGCCGTCTGTTAAAAAAAAAACATCTATTGAATGGACAACTGGCAAACATAAGGCAACTCCACACAAATCAATATTCTCTCTCTACCTCCCACTGTTACACTTAGATGCTTAAAATAATTCTTACGTCTCTAGACAAAATCTGCTTACTTTTTTTCGTTTGTTTTTGTTTTAATATTTATTTATTTATTTGTCTGTGCTGGGTCTCAGTTGTGGCATGCAGGATCTTTAGTTGTGGCATGCAGGATCTAGTTCCCTGACCAGGAATTGAATCCAGGCCCCCTGCATTGGGAGCACGGAGTCTTAACCACTGGACCACCAGGTTAAGTCCCAGAATCCGCTTACTTTCAAACTGCCTAAAATGAAATATGAACTAGAAACACTGTAGTTTTACAAGTACAATAGGCCCTGGAGTATGAGGCAATCCAAATGAGTGCACATCTCTGTTTGCCACATCCTCTGCAAAAGTGATGGGACCCTGGGTGTGGTAATTAACCGAGGCTCATCCCCACTGATAAAAATAACTGTTTAATACTTCATAGTGAACAACAGGTTTTCATATACTATATAATTTTAAATGTTAAGAAACTAAAAAGAAGATGCTATGCCCTCCCTACGGCAACAAAAGCAGGGTTAGGGAAGTCTATCCAGACATATTGGCTCACTGGAGGACTAAATTTACATTACAGCTGTATTAGTTTGCTAGAGCTGCTGTAGTGATGTACCACAAAATGAGTGGCTTAGAACAACAGGAATTTATCATCTCACAGTTCTGGAGGCCGGAAGTCTGAAATCAAAGTGTTGGCAGGGCCATTCTCCCTCTGAAGGCACTAGGGAAGGATCTGTTCCAGGCCACTCTCCTAGCTTCGAGTAGGTCTTCGGTTTGTGGTAGTATAACTCCAATCTTCACATGGCCTTCTCTCTGTGTGTGGGTCTGTGTTGCATCCAAATTTCCCCCTTTTTAAGATACCAGTCATTGGATTTGGTCCCCTAATGACCTCATCTGCAAAGACCTTATTTCCAAATAAGGTCACATTCACAGGTACTAGGGCTTATATGAATTTTAGAGGTACACAACTCAATCTATAACAACCACCTCAAAGGTGGTTGTAGTGAGCAGCAGATTCTAAAGAAGAGCATTTTATAGAGGGAAAAATAGAACATATAAAGGTTAAGAGACAGATTGTGAACTCTGTGAGGGCTGAGATATTTGTCTCTTTCTCCCTTGTATCTGCAGCACTTCGAAAAGTGCCAGTTTCATTCAGTAAGTGATTGTTGAATGAATATAAGGTCATTTTATGTCTAAGGAATGGCATGGCCTTAAGTTCATTGTCCCCAGGAAGGTAGGCAAAGATTCTATTACGAAGAGCCCTGCAAACCACACTAAGTGTAAGAAACTAGGGCTGACATGTTGACGATATTAAGGAATTCCACGGATGCCTGGCACCCGCCAGCTACTCCTCTTCCCCAGAGCACATGCAAGGGTGCCATGCCGCGAGGGCCGCAAGAAGAAGGGCGCCAGCTCTACACACTCCAAAGTAGAGCTGGGGTCTCCAGCTAAAGCTGGATGGAAGCACATGGTTTGGGCTCCAAGTCTACGTGGAGCCTCCTACTTTGCTCTTTCCAACCCATCCTGCCCTCACTCCCCGCCCGGCTGCCCCGCCGACTCCTGGAAGACACCAGGCTGTCTCCAGGGCTCCGTGAACCCCGCGGGAGGAATCCCGGAGCGCGCTCCAACCACCCCCGGCCCCGCCCTCCTTCCCACTGGAACGCAGCGAGAGCGCAAGCGCGCCTTCCAGAGCAGAGCGCGCGCTCGCGAGCTCCCCGCATACCCGTGCGCATCCGGGTCTCGGCGAACCTCAGCCAACGGTGGACGTTCACGGCCCTCGAGGGCGGGGCTAAGCCTTCTCTCACATGGGGCCTCTGCTCACAGTGGGCGCTTCCAGGCAACACCAACCAGTCAGCCGAGAAAAGGGGCAGAGGGAGAATGTCTAGCGTCTGGGCGAGGATAGACCGTTTTGAGATGGAGCAGCTGTCGCCCCGTAGAAGCGACTGAAGTGCAAGCAGATTCCCCAGAGCTGCTGTAGTAAACACACTTCAGAAACGTGAGGTGCCGGTGGTCACGTGGGGAGTGCCCCCTCCAATGAGGAGCCGAGGGCGGGGCCGAGGCCGCTGACGCGGCGGTGGCGGCGGAGTCACCCGGCCAGCCTCGGGACCGGTCACCGGCCGGCAACCGTCCAGCGGCCTCGACCACCGCCTCCGTGCTCCGTCCTCACTCCTCTTTCCCGGGCCGAGAGGCAGCGTGGCCGACAGTGGCTAAATTCTCTCTCATTCCTGTCGGCGACTCGCCTCAGGCGGGCCGTCTGCTCCTCGGGGGCCGCCTCGGTGGGGCTAGGTTTCCGTGACGAACCTCCTGGGGCTGCCCGCGCCCGCTCGGGCCGTCGTGTCGGCTCGATTTTGTTGAACTTGCTCAGCCTCCGCCGGTCCGGGGCCCTCGAAGTTATGCGTCTCGTCCAGGAGGTGGCGGCGGGTGCCGGCTCCTAAAGGCGTCATACCCGGACTCCGCTGACTGGGCAACCTCCATTCATCTTCCAGCTGCGCCGCCAGCGCCCTCTCCGTCTCCCGTCCCCTCCTCGGACTCATTTTTTCCTTCCCTCCCCTCTGCCGCCCTTTCCTCACTCCTTGGGTGCGGCGATTCTCCTGCGACCGGAGGTGTCGGTTATGAGCCGGACGCCCCTGCCCTGAATTTCTCCGCGGAGGAGCTCGGCGGCTCCCCGCCACCCGCCGCGTCCCCGGGATGGGGGTGAATGCTGTGCACTGGTTCCGAAAGGGGCTTCGGCTTCACGACAATCCTGCCCTGAAGGAGTGTATTCAGGGCGCCGACACCATCCGCTGCGTCTACATCCTCGACCCCTGGTTCGCCGGCTCCTCCAATGTTGGCATCAACAGGTGGCGGTGAGTCAAAATCCCGTGGGAAATTGGTTTCGCTGTTTGCTGAATCAAGACTTCACATGCGATCGGCCAGACCTGAGAATTTAGACCTGGCACCGGCTTGCCTATGCCGTTTTAATTACTGCAGGTGCTTTAAGTATTAAATAGAACGGATTTAATAGTCCTCTGGACAGAGAGTGCTGTGCTGGCAGCCTGGAACACCTTGGCCTTAAGGTGTGAGTTCCGTGGCTCTGCACTAATGGGAACTCTTACCGTGGATTTATGGAGTGCTTAGTGCTGGAGTTAAAGAAACACCCGTCCAGTTCTCAGTGGCCCGTGGGTTGATTTCCTTGGCCTCTTTGTGGCGTTTGAAGGGATTGCGGTTTTTAATGTTTACGTTTGTGTGTGTCTAGTTAACTCATAGTATGGAGAAAATCATTCAGTAGAGTCGCCTCCAAATCCGGTTTTCTTCCACCATGAGGTTGCCACAGGCAAAGCAAGGGAAACATTTCTCTTTGCTCGGCTCTCCCTCTCCACTCCTCCTTGTGGTTGACTAGACAAGCACAGTTTTTCTTTCTAGGCAATGTATAATCCTTCTAGGATTCAGAGCACTGGAAGAAATCGTAGAGAAGCTTTATGATCTTTTCCTGAAACGCCAGGCTAGAGGATTGTTAGGCCCCCTGGTGGAAATGAAACCGTTCTTTCAACAGATTATTGATCACCTACTGTATACCAGGCACTGCTTTAAACACTAGGGATACGGTAGTGAATGAAACAGATAGAACTTCTTGTGCTTTTCAAGCACATGTCCCAGAAAGCATATAGTATTTAGTGGCGATAAAGGATTTGCAGAAATAGAGATAAAAGGGATGAAAAATACAAGGGGTCGGGGTTGGAGTAGCAGTTTAAAATATGGTGATAGGGAAAAACTCAGAGAAAGTCACAGTTGAGCAAGATGATGAAGCAAGTAATGGATTACAGATATCTAGGGAAAAGCATTCCAGGGAGAAGGAACAGTAAGAGAAAAGAACCTGAGTTGGAAATATGCTTAACCTTTGGAAGGAACAACAGAAGAAACCAATATGGCTGGAGCAGAATAAGTGAGAGGAAAAGTAGTAGATGAGGTCAGAGATGTAATAGGGCCAGATTGAGTAGAGCTTTATAGGCAGTTGTCACGATTTGGGCTTTTACTCACAGCAAAGTGGGAATAATTGTAGGATTATGAGCAGAGAAGTGATGTGATTTGACGTAAGTTTTTAAAAAACTTCTCTGGCTGCGGTTCTGAGGACAGACTCAGATTGTGGGATGGAGGTGGACAAAAAGCAGTAAGACCAGTTAGGAGTCCATTGCATTCATCCAGGTGAGATATGATAATGACTTGGACCATAGTGATTGTGGTGGACGTGGTGACAAGTAGTCAAGTGCTGAGTATATTTTGAAGGCAGGATTCACAGAATTTATTGACAGATTGGATATATGGTGTGAGAGAAAGAGAAGGAATTAGGAATGATTTCAAAATTTGACTTGAGAAACTAGAAGGATAGAACTGCTCTTTGCTAAGTGGTCAGTTGAAGAAGCCATTGAGAGGGTGATTTGAGTTCTCTTTTGAACTTGGTTAAGTTTGAAATGTTTATTACACATCCAGGTAGAGATAGCAGATAGGTAGTTGGATATATCTGGAGTTAAGGACAGAGATCCAGGCAGGAGGTATAAACTGGAGAGTCATCACTTTATAGGTACCTTTTAAAGCCATTTATTAATCCATTCAGTCATTGAACAGGTATATGGCATGCATGTACTACATGTCAGACACTTTTAGGTGTAGGGCATTCAGTATAAACAAAATAGCTAAAAAATCCCTGTCTTGTTGAAGCACATTCTGGTAGAGCCATGAGACTATATGAGAACATTAAGAAAATGAGTGTATATAGAGAAGAGAGGCGGTCCAAGAACTGAGCCTTGGGTACTCAAATGTGTTGAAATTGTGGACCTGTGGAAGAACCAGCATAGGAATTTGAGAAGGAACATCTAGGAAGATAAGAAAACCCAGAAGAGTATGGTGTCTTGGAAGCCAAGTAAAGAAGGAGAGAGAGTGTTTCAAAGAAAGTGTTTTACCTTTGTCAAGTTGCTGGTCAAGTGAGATGAGGACTGAAAATTAAAAATCATATTTAGCATTTGAGATCATTCATAATCATGACTAAAGTGGTTCCAGTAGTGTCGGAGACAAAAGCCTTTTGGGAATGGCTAGCTCTTTTTTTTTTTTTTTTTTTTTTTGCGGTACGCGGGCCTCTCACTGTTGTGGCCTCTCCCGTTGCCGAGCACAGGCTCCGGACGCGCAGGCTCAGCGGCCATGGCGCACAGGCCCAGCCGCTCCGCAGCATGTGGGATCTTCCCGGACTGGGGCACGAACCCGTGTGCCCTGCATCGGCAGGTGGACTCCCAACCACTGCGCCACCAGGGAAGCCCTAACTAGCTCTTCTAAGAAGTTTTCCTCTAGGGGGATCAGAGAAATGGTGTAGTTCCTGGAGGAGAACATGAAGTCAAGAGAGGATTTTTTGTAAGATGGGAGAAATTACAGCATGTTTGTGTACTGATGGGAATTATATAGCAACTCTATATAAAACACTTTCCTTAGCAGAATTGGTGTCAAAGTTGATTCTGGAAAAAGATAATAAATGTTATATATTTTAATCTATTAATATCTTAACAATATAGTAATGATTCCCTCTTCATAAGATTGTTAGGAGGATTAAATTAGTTTAAAAATGTTAAATGCGGGCTTCCCTGGTGACGCAGTGGTTGAGAGTCCGCCTGCCGATGCAGGGGACACGGGTTCGTGCCCCGGTCCGGGAAGATCCCACATGCCGAGGAGCCTGTGCGTCCGGAGCCTGTGCTCCACAATGGGAGAGGCCACAACAATGAGAGGCCCGCGTACTGAAAAAAAAAAAAAAAAAAAAAAAAAGTTAAATGCTTAAAATGTGAGTGGTAGTAGTAAGTGCTTATTTGCTGTTTGCTCTTAAATTGGAAGTCCTAGGTAAATAATATCTAGTTAAATGCCTACAGTCAGTTTCTTCTAGAGTACTTTATAAGTTTATAAAACCTAAACTATAAAATTCTGTAGATTAGGGGTTATATATTGCTTTACTTTGTACATCCAACAACTCACATTGTTAAATAATGAGTGAAATAAAACTTGTAAGCATAATAGGAATAGTCCCATATTTTCCTTTTTAAAACGGATTTTTTTAACTACTAAATATTGCCCTTGATGAGTAACAGATAAAGATGTAAATAATGAAGAGAGACAGTTTTCCACTGAAGTCTGTTATAAAAAGGAGGGAGAGATTTTATTTAATTTGTTCTCATAGCACCAACTACAGTGCTTTTCATATAGTAGTAACTCAGTTAATGTTTGTTAATGAAGTGACTTCCAGGAGTCAATAATTTTATGTTTAAACAACTTTATTAATTTACTCATTGACCATAGAATAAGGTGCAAATTCCTTAGCTTGGCATTCAGGCTGTCTTGTGGGTTTCTGTCTTCTTTCCTTTGTGCCATTTCCTTTAATCAACAGTATTTCCTAGATTTTTGGATTTAACAGAAAAACAAATTTTTAAAAATTTATTTTGCCTAAGTAAATTAACAGAACCACCTTTTGATGTTGCCATCATTTCATTTAAGCAACTAGAGAAAGAAGAACAAACAAAACCCAAAGTTAGCAGAAGGGATGAAATCATAAAGATCAGAGCAAAAATAAATGAAATAGAGACTAAGAAAACAGTAGAAAAGCTCAATGAAACTAAAAGCTGGGTTCTTTGACAAGATAAAATTAATGAACCTTTAGCCAGACTCATCAGGAAAAAAAAGGGAGAGGACCCAAATGAATAAAATTAGAAATGAAAAAGGAGAAGTTACAATGGACACCACAGAAATACAGAGGACCATAAGAGACTACTACAACCAACTATATGCCAATAAAATGGACAACCTAGAAGAAATGAACAAATTCTTAGTAAGGTGCAATCTCCTAAGACTGAACCAGGAAGAAATAGAAAATATGAACAGACCAATTACAAGTACTGAAATTCAATCGGTGATTAAATAGCTCCCAACAAACAAAAGTCCAGGACTAGATGGCTTCACAGGTGAATTCCACCAAACATTTAGAGAAGAGTTAACACCTGTCTTTCTGAAACTATTCCAAAAAACTGCAGAGGAAGGAACACTTCCAAACGCATTCTATGAGGCCACCATCACCCTAATACCAAAATCAGAAAAAGATACCACACACAAAAAAAAATTACAGGCCAATATCACTGATGAACATAGATGCAAAAGTCCTCAACAAAATACTAGCAAACTGAATCCAGTCGTACATTAAAAGGATCATACATCATGATCAAGTGAGATTTATCCCAGGGATGCACAGATTTTTCAGTATCCACAAATCAATCAGTATGATACACCACATCAACAAATTGAAGAATAAAATCCATATGATCATCTCTGTAGATGCAGGAAAAGCTTTTGATAAAATTCAACATCCAGTTATGATAAAAACTCTCCAGAAAGTGGGCATAGAGGGAATATACCTCAACATACTAAAGGCCGTATATGACAGACCCACAGCTAACATAATCAATGAAAAGCTGAAAACATTTCCTCTAAGATTAGGAAAAAGACAAGGATGTCCACTCTTGCCACTTTTATTCAACGTGGTTTTGGAAGTCCTAGCCACGGTGATCAGAGGGGAAAAAAGAAATAAAAGGGAGCCAAATTGGGACAGAATAAGTAAAACTGTCACTGTTTGTGGATGACATGATACTATACATAGAAAATCCTGGAAGATGCCACCAGAAAAATACTAGAGCTTATCAATGAATTTGGTAAAGTTGCAGGATACAAAATTAATATGCAGAAATCTGTTGCATTTCTATATGGTAACAGTGAAAGATCAGAAAGAGAAATTAAGGAAACAATTGAATTCACCATCACATCAAAAAGAATAAAATACCTAGGAATAAATTGACCTAAGGAGGCAAAAGACCTGTACTCCAAAAACTGTAAGACCCTGATGAAAGAAATTGAAGATGACACAAACAAATGGAAAGATGTACTGTATTCTTGGATTGAAAGAATCAATATTGTCAAAATGACTATACTACCCAAGTCACTCTACAGATCAAAGTACCAATGGCATTTTTCACAGAACTAGAACAAAAATTTTTTAAATTCGTATGGAAACAAAAAAGACTGCGAATAGCCAAAGCAATCTTGAGAAAGAAAAATGGAGCTGGAGGAATCATGCTCCCTGACTTCAGACTATACTACAAAGCAACAGTAATCAAAACAGTATGGTACTGGCTCAAAAACAGAAGTATAGATCAATGGAACAGGTAGAAAGCCCATAAATAAACCCACACACCTATGGTCAATTACTCTACAATAAAGGAGGCAGTAACGTGTAATGGAGAAAAGACAGTCTCTTCAATAACCGGTGCTGAGAAGACAGGACAGCTACATGTAAAAGAATGAAATTAGAACATTCTTTAACACCATACACAAAAATAAACTCAAAATGCATTAAAGACCTAAATGTAAAATTGGATATCATAAAACTCTGAGAGGAAAACATAGGCAGAACACTCTTTGACACAAATCGTAGTAATATCTTTTTGGATGTGACTCCCAGAGTAATGGAAATAAAAACAAAAATAAACAAATGGGACCTAATTAAACTTAAAATCTTTTGCACAGCAAAGGAAACCAGAAAGAAAACAAAAAGACAACCTACAGAATGGGAGAAAATATTTGCAAATGATGTGACCGACAGGGAATTTATCTCTAAAATATACAAACAGCTCATACAGCTCAATATCAGAAAAAACAAACAGTCCAATCAAAAAATGGGCAGCAGATCTAAATAGACATTTCTCCAAAGAAGGCATACAGATGGCCAAAGGCACATGAAAAGATGCTCATCATTGCTAATTATTAGATAAATGCAAATCAAAACTACAATGAGGTATCACCTCACACCAGTCAGAATGGCCATCATCAAAAATTCTACAAACAATAAATGCCGGAGAGAGTGTGGAGAAAAGGGAACCCTCCTACACTATTGGTGGGACTGTAAATTGGTACAGCCACTATGGAGAACGTATGGAGTTTCCTTAAAAAACTAAAAATAGAGCTACCATATGATCCTGCAATCCCACTCCTGGACATATATCTGGAGAAAACCATAATTCGAAAAGATACATGCATCCCAATGTCCGTAGCAGCACTTTTACAATAGCCAAGACCTGGAAACAACCTGTATGTCCATTGACAGATGAATGGATAAAGAAGATGTGAAACACACACACACACACACACACACACACACACACACACACACACACACACACACACACTGGAATATTACTCAGCCATAAAAAGAATGAAATAATGACATTTGCAGCAACATGGGTGGACCTAGAAGATTATCACGCTAAGTGAAGTAAGCCTGGCAAAGACAAATATCATATGATATCACTTATATGTGGAATCTAAAAAAAAAATATTATACAAATGAGCTTATATGCAAAACAGAAATAGACCCCCACACATAGAAAACAAACTTATGGTTACCAAAGGGGAAGGGGGGAGGATAAATTAGGAGTTTAGGATTAACATATATACACTACTATATATAAAACAGATAACGAACAAGGACCTACTATATGGCACAGAGAACTATACTCAATATTTTGTAATAACCTATAAGGGAAAAGAATCTGAAAAAGAACATATATATGTGTGTGTGTACATATCTATACACACACACACAAACACACATATATATAGTTATAACTGAATCACTTTGCTGTATACCTGAAACTAACACAACATTGTAAATCAACTATACTTCAATTTAAAAAGAAGGGTGCTCTACTATTTACAGTAGGCAAGACATGGAAACAATGTAAATTTCCATTAACAGATGAATGGATAAAGAAGATGTGGTACACACACACACACACACACACACACACACACACACACACACTCATATACTGGAATATTACTCAGCCATAGAAAAGAATGAAATAAGGTCACTTGCAGCTACATGGATGGACCTAGAGGTTATCCTATGAAGCAAAGTAAGTCAGAAAGAGAAAGACAAATAACATATGATATCATTTGTATGTGGAAGCTAAAATATGACACAAATGAACTTATTTACAAAAGAGAAACAGACTCACAGACATAGAGAACAGACTTGTGGTTGCCAAGGTGGAGGGGGGTGCAGGAGGGGGTTGGATTGGGAGTTTGAGACTAGCACATGCCAACTACTGTATATAAAATAAAGAAGAAGGTCCTACTGTATAGCACAGGGAACAATATTCAATATCCTGTAATCATAATGAAAAAAATATGAAAAATAATATATATGTAACTGAATCACTTTGCTGTACACCAGAAACTAATACAACATTGTGAATCGAATATACTTCAGTTTTTAAAAAAGGAGTGCTTTAACATTAAAAAAAAGTTTGAAGGACATTGTTACAAAATAAAAGACAGTTCTTTGATTTGAATAAATTAAGCTTTATGAAAATTCACTTTGCCCCATTTGATCTCTCAGACCAGTGAAAATTTTATCGTGAATTTGTCATCTTTGGATTTGAGTAGTTTATAGTATTTCAAGTCCTTCCTTCACTTATTTCTTGTTGAAGTTATGTGACACAAAAACTTATATGTGAATGTCCATAGAGTTACTATTATTCATAATAACCTAAAGGTAGAAACAACCTAAATGTCCATCTGTTGATGAATGGCTAAACAAAATATGATATATCTGTACAATGGAATATTATTCAATCATAAAAAGGGGTACTGATACATGCTACAACATGGATGGACATGAAAACATTATACTAAGTGAAGAAGCCAGTCACAGTATCCCACATGCTATTTGATTCTATTTATATGAAATGTCCTCAACGGGTAAGTATGTAGAGATAGAAAATAGATTAGTGACTCCTTCGGTCTGGTGGGGGAGGGGTTGTGGGAGTTGAGCTAAGGGGCATGGGGTTTCTTTTTGAGGTGATGAAAATGTTCTAGAAGGTGATGGTTGCACAACTTTGTGAATATACTAAAAACCATTGAATTGTACATGTTGAAAAATAAACAAAACCCCAGAACCCTACTCACCTCTTTAAGGCCCAGTCCAAATGACGCCGTTTCCAATATACCTTTCTTTAACATCTTGTCTGGTTGATGAACAGTTTTGTGAGCTCTTATATCATTTTTTGATACTACTTATATCATCCTTAGTAATTACTTCTTTCATTTGTAAATATTGATATAGTTCTCATATATTCATTTCTCCCCTGTTTAACAGATTGCACCTCTTCTTCCTAAAGAGAAGATACTATTCATTTAATCAGAGTTTATTTGGGGTTCATATTCATGGCAGGCACTATTCTTGGTGCTGGGGATACAACAATGAATAAACAGAAAAAGTCCCTGCCTTGAGAAGCTTCTAGTATAGGAGGAAAAACAGACAATAAAACAAACATATCAGCTGGTGGTAATTGTAATGGAGAGAAATAAAGCAGAATGTGAGAACAGAGACCTAAATGAAGGAGAAAAAAGCTATGGAAATATCTGGGGGAAGAGCCCTGTGTATTCTTCACAATGTCTAGCATCATGTCTTGTACAAAGTAGGCATTTGGTAATTATCTTTTAAATTTTCTTTGTTAAGTCTAGGATTTGGGAGAGGGGCAGTTACTTCCCTTAACTTAGATGCTAATGTGTAACAAACTCATAATTTGGAAAAATAATTTTTAATGAAGAGATTACTTTTGATATTTAAACTTAAACATGTTTATGACACAGTTGATGCTGTCACATGAGAGTCTCTTAATTTTCGTAACCGAATCTATAAATGTATCCACATCTTTACTTATTCTTTCCTTCTACTGTATGACTTCAGTGAAAGAGATATTGCTTACCCTATTCAAAACCAGTATCTTTTCTCCATTGTATATTCTTGCCTCCTTTGTTGTAAATCAATTGACCATAAGTGTCTGGGTTTATTTCTGGGCTTTCTATTCTGTTCCATTGATCTATGTGTCTGTTTTGTGCCAGTACTATATTGTGTTGATTACTATAGCTTTGTAGTATCATCTGAAGTCAGGGAGCATGATTCCTCCAGCTCTGTTCTTTCTCAAGATTTGGCTTTTCAGGGTCATTTGTGTTTCCACACAAATTTTAAAATTATTTGTTCTAGTTCTGTGAAAAATGCATTGGTATTTTGATAGGGGTTGCATTGAATCTGTAGAGTGCCTTGGGTAGTATGGTCATTTTAACAATATTGATTCTTCCAATCCAAGAACACAGTGTATCTTTCCATCTGTTTGTGTCATCTTGAATTTCTTCCATCAGTATCTTATAGTTTTTGGAGTACAGGCCTTTTGCCTCCTTAGGTAGGTTTATTCGTAGGTATTTTATTCTTTTTGATGTGATGGTAAATTCCATTGTTTCTTTAATTTCTCTTTCTGATCTTTCTGTGTTAGTGTATAGAAATGCAACAGATTTCTGTGTGTTAATTTTGTATCCTGCAACCTTACCAGATTCGTTGATGAGCTCTAGTAGTTTTCTGGTGGTGTCTTTAAGATTTTCTAATTTGAAAAGATACATGCATCCCAATGTTCACAGCAGCATTGTTTACAATTGCCAAAATATGGAAGCAACCTAAGTGTCCATCAACAGCTAAATGGATAAACAAGATGTGGTGTGTGGTGTATATATATGTATGTGTATACACACACACACACACACACACACACACAATGAAATACTATACAGCCATAAAAAAGAGCGAAAATTTGCCGTTTCCAGCAACATGGAGAAACATGGAGGGTATTATGTTAAGTGAAATAAGTCAGACAGAGAAAGAAAAATACTATATGATATCAGTTATATATGGAATCTAAAAAATACAACAAACTAGTGAATATAACAAAAAAGAAACAGACTCACAGATACAGAGAACAAACTAGTGGTTACCAGTGAGAAGGGGGAGAGGGATAATAGAGGGGTGGGGGAGTGGGTGGTAAAAACTGTTGGGTGTAAGATATGCTGCAAGGATGTATTGTACAACATGAAGAATATAGCCAATATTTTG
This sequence comes from Stenella coeruleoalba, assembly GCF_951394435.1. Taxonomy (NCBI): domain Eukaryota; kingdom Metazoa; phylum Chordata; class Mammalia; order Artiodactyla; family Delphinidae; genus Stenella; species Stenella coeruleoalba. The sequence continues at coordinate 15,435,986 of NC_137157.1, forward strand.
TAATAATTGTAAATGGAGTGTAACCTTTAAAAATTGTATAAAGTAAAATAAATGCCTTTAAAAATCCCAATATCTTCATCTGTACTCTATAAACTTTGTTAGCTTTATTGAGGTATAATTGACAAATTGAAATTGTATATATTTAAGCTATAAGATAGATTTTTTGATATATGTATTCATCGTGAAGCTCATTTTTGATTATTCACTTTCACCTTTTCTTTAACGCTGTCCTCTTTTTAAGTTGCTTCCAATCAACATTTACACATGCTTAAAACCAAATTCTATAAACAAACAACAACAAAAAACCAAACAGGAACGAAACCTACCCTTGACATTCCTCTCCTGAAACTATGTTTCTCAGTTCCTTTATAGTCACACTTCCTAAACAAGGTGTCTAAATACTGACTGACTTCATTTCTTTATCTTCTACTCACCCTTGAACCCACTCCAAATTTGGTTTTACCCACTCCCCATCCCCTTCTCCACCAAAACTGTTTTCATCCAAAGGATACTTTAAAACTTTTCATTCCTGGACTTTTTACTGTTTGACACATTTGACTACACATTCCTCTTCTTCCCTCTGCTTTGGTTAGAGGATTCTCCTACGTTTGTTTTTCTGCCAGAGCTATTAGTGTTCTTCCTTAACTTCTCTTTTTCTGTTCAACCCTTAAATGCCCCTTAAGTCTGTAATCTCCACCCTCTTTTCCTTATTCCTAGGTAATCTTCTCTCTTCATAAAGTCAGTTACCAATCTATATGCCCAGAATTCACAAATTAGTATTTGCAGCCCAGATCTCTCACCTGACCCCCAGATATGTGTCCACTATATATAGATTCCCTCCATATTTGAATGTATTATATTATCTTAAACTCAATTTGTTCAAAACAGAGTGCATCTTTTCCCTTACCTCTTTCTCAAAAACAAACAAAAAACTCCAAACTGACTTTTCTTGTGTTTCTTATCTTCATAAATAATACTGCCATTTGCCCAGTTGCTCACAGAGTTTACATATTAGGTTAATTGTGTATTCATTTATTCTACAGATAAATGTGTGTCCCTACTGTGTGCCAATCACTTTGCTAATTTCTGAGGATAAAATGGTAGTCAACAGATAAATTCTCTGTCCTCAGGGAGTTTACAATGTAGAGACAGATTTATTCAGAAATAAAGTAATCATGGAAGTACATTCTTCTGTCTCCATTGCCACTTTAGCCCATACCACTATCCTTTTTGTGTAGATTTTTCATAGTTTACAAATCATTGTTCCCCTTGCCCTCCTCTAATTCATCCTTTACACAACAACCAGAGTCATCTTTTAAAATTGTTAATCTGATCATGTCCTTTGCTATTTTAAAATCCTTCAGTAACATTTATTTACCCTTATGTAAGGGTTCAAAAAACCATAGCATGGTTTAAAATCTCTGTGTAATCTGGTCTTCTGCTTCTTTTCCCAGCCTCCAGGGATTGCCTCACTGAGGCATTTGAACTAAGCATTGAAGTATGAGATGGATCTTAATAAACAGAGAAAAGAGGGAAGGGAATTCCAGCCAGAGGGAAGAAAATTCCAGACTGAGGAAAAAACGTGAGGGGAGGCACTGTATTCTGATACTGGTGAGGAGGTTGATGTAACCGAATCATGTCATGCATAAAAAGATAGGCAGTGTTGTTTAGCACTCTTGGTTCAGTGCTTTAGATGGTTGCCTGACTCAGACGAGCTTAAGCAGAAAGACAGTTTATTGGCAGGTGTAACTGAACAATCCAAGGGAAATTGGCTTCAGACATGGGTTGATGCTAGGGCTCAGAAGGGCCAAATTCTCTCTGCATCTCCAAACTTCACTTATTCTGCACTGGGTTTTCAGACAGGCTGTCCTCTGGTGGTAAAATATAGCAATAACAATAGCAGGTATATAGTAAAAAGCATTTGCTTCTGCCCCAGAAGTGTCAGCAAAAGTCTGTGGCATTTCAGTGGCTCTGTTTGAGCCAATTCTGAACCAGTCATTATGAACCTGATTGTCTGAGCTGGAGTTGTTTGCCTCATGGGTGGAATCAGCTTGACTGGACTGAAGTAACTGAAGTAGAATAAGTAGGAAGTAGGTGGATGTCCTAAAACAACAGATGCCTATTATATAAGAACTTGGATCAGAAAGTGGGACTAAGTCAGAAAAACTTTGACCCCTGTTAGGGAACTATAACTTTGGCATCTGAGTGAATGATAGAGAAAAGAGACAATATAGCAGTGTGAAGCTTTATCAACAGTTCAGTTGAAAGATAATATAGACTTGAATTAGGGAAATGGCTGTGAGGAAGGGGAGGGATGCAAGAGGGTAATTGTAGAGGTGCGATGGATAGTTTAGGTGACTGTAAAAGGCAGTTACGTAGAGGAGGGTGAGGGAGAGAGTAAAATGTAAGATTCTCATGCTTTATGCCTCTTTGACAATTAAACATTAACTAAGTTAGGGATAGATCATATTTAGATGATGACAAGAGTGAGTGTAGTTTAGGTCATGATGAATATGAGGTGCTGCTAAGATATCAGTATGGGAAATGGAGAAAATAGAAGTTCAAGTTCGGGGAGTATAGACATTAGAGCTGTGGATATGGGAGTAATTCCTATATAATTAATAGGTGAAGCATGACTGCTGATATTAGATAGAATAAGACCCATCAGTACCTTGGAGAATACTGTATTTAAGATGAATAGGAAGTGGTGAAGGAGACTGAAGAGAATCAGTCAGAGAGAAAGGGAGTCAGGAAACCAAAGGTGGCAAGAATTTTCCTTCATTGTGCTAAAGAAGGCAGGTTAGGATGAGTTTTGACAGTTACGCGGGAAAAATTTGTCAGAGACTTGGAAATGGGCAGAAGAAATTACTGCGTATCTGAATGCTGGGCATTGGACCCTCCAGAACCTAGAGGACCCTCCAGGAATTATATTATTTTGATTTAGAGATATATATTTTTGTCCTTGATTGACTAGACTGTTTTACAACTCTGCAAAAAGGCGACAGAAGTTTCGTTCTAGAAAACTGGTAACAACAAATATTTCCTGCCTATACTAATGCAATTATTCCTGTTCATGCCATGCAAATGAATTTTATAGACTGGGCAATATAAATCTCTGAATGTCAGATTCTCATTTGAACCAGTTTTAACATCTTACTGGTTCCTTCATTCATTAATAAGTTCATTTCACATTTGTATGAGAGTCGTGATTTAACCATTTTAAAAATTATACTTTAACTATTACAAAGGCCTTTGGTAAACTTTGGGAAAGCAGCTTCAATGTAGTTGTAAGGACAGAAATCAGGGTGTTACAGAAAGTGTGTCTGTGTGTGTGTGTGTGTGGCTGGTGTAGGGGAGGAGGGTGATGATTGAGGGATTGGTGAAGAGAGTTTTTATGGGAGAGGTAAGACATAAGCTGGATGCACAGGTTCTGGACAGGCTGAGGGAAGGTGAATTTTGGGTAGATCATCAGAATTGTAGTCCAGACAGGATGACAAATAGAAAATAAAATATATAGATAAGGTGAGGCCCGAATGTGTAGTCCTTTTAATGACAGCCTGAAGTGAGTTTAGAACATCTGACTGTCCTAAAACCTAGATACTAATCCCTGCTTTCCTGTTCAGTAGCAATTGGGCTGACTTTGGGTAAGTCACTCCTTCATTTTATTCATTCAGTAAATGTTCATTAAGAGATTGTTATCTGCCAGGCACTTTGCAAGGCACAAAGATGAAGGTCATAGTTTCTGCCCATAAAGAAACTTTCACACCACTCAAGGACAAATAATTAGAATATAGGATGTTAAATAGGACTTCTGTAGAAATATTCTGGAACTCCTCCTCTCTCAAACCAGTATCTCCCTCCCTCCTACCTCCTACACTTTCCCTCCCCCCAACTCACTCTCTCTCTCTCTTTCTCTCTTCCTCTCTCCCTCTCTCTATCTCTCTCTCTCTCTCTCTCTCTCTCTCTCTGTTCTCACACACACATACACACACACGCACACACCACCTCTACTCCTAATCCCTCCTCCTCCCCCAGGGTTGTCTCTCTTCTGTGCTCCTAAGATTATCCTAATATGAAAAGGAAGATACTAAAAAAAAAAAAAAAAGCCCTCTTATCTGATATCATTGGGACTAGCAGTTAGTTATTTGAAAAAGGCAAGTGTAAAAAATAACATATAAATGTACATTAATTTGACAGCTTTTGATGTAGGGTGGAATTCTAGGTCTGGATTCTCTGTCTCTCTTCTTTATCCACGTTTACTCCTTAGGTGATTTAATCTAGTCACATACTTGAATACCTCATGCATTTCCTGCCCTGACCTCTATCTTGAGTTACAGACCTAGGTATCTAGTATTTTTACTCAGATTGCAAATAAGCATCTTAAATTTAATTTTGCCTCCTTCTCCTCCACCTCCCACTGTTTCTCTATGTCACATATGGCAACATTCACCTCATTGCTCTGCAAAAACCTAAGAACCATCTTTCCTTCATTGCTTTTTTTCCCTCACAACCCCATCTCTAGTCCTTCAGCAATTACTGTTGCTTTTCTTTCAAAATAATTCCCATATTGATTCAAATCTCACATTTCCACTGCTATCATACTATCCAAGTCACCAACATTTCTTGCAGGACTACTGCAGTAGCCTCCTAACTTCTCTACTTCCATTTTTATAACTTCCTTCCCAGTCTCTTCCATGTGGAAGCCAGAGTAGTATTTTAAAAAACCTTAATCAAATCAGGTCATTCCCACGCTCAGAATCCTCCAGTGACTTCCAGGGTATTAGCATTTCTACTTCTCTACCTGAACATTATATTCCCTTATAACTTAACAGGGCTCATTCCTTCAGTATCTCTCCTTAGAGAGGCCTTTTCTGACCATCCTATGTCATTGCCCCTACTCCTTCCCTGCATCTCCCACTTTTCACTTTCTTCCTCCTTGCCCTGTTTTATTTTTCATGGCATTTATTACTACCTGAAATCATTGATTGATTGATTGAATGACTGATTGATTGATTGTTTTATTCCTTCACCAAATTACACAAGAGAGGGGTTGATTCATTATTGGTTCCTCAGTCCTGTAACACAGTTCTCACTGGTTGGTCTAGGGACGTTTTGGGTTCCCAAGACTCTTTCAGGGTATTTGTGAAGTCAAACTATTTTTGTAATAATACTAAGACATTATATGACTTTCTTACTGTCATTTTCTCATATCTGTACAGTTGAGTTTTCTAAAAGCTACACGGTAAGTGATGACATTATTGGCTATGATGGCTAATGGAATGTGTGCTGGTGTATTCTTGTGTTTTAAAATTTTTTCAGCTTTAATTTCTCACATGAATGTTGGTTGATATTACGTATAAGACAAAGCTCTTCGGGGTTACTCAGTAATTTTTAAGAGTATAAAGGGTCCTAAAGCCAAAAAAGTTTGAGAACTACTGCCTTAGAACAGCACCTGGCACAGGGTAGGTGTTCATTGTACACTTGTGGATTGAGTGTCTAAATGAATATTGTTCTGCTGAGTTTGCTGATGGAGTTTCATGTTGGCTTTCATGCATAAATTACACTCATAGTATGATATTGCCTATCATTTTCTTTAAAGTTGATTAAAACCTTAAAGACGCTTGTGAAGCAAAGCAGTATAGAATTCCTCTAGTACATTTTTTTCTTCTGATCTATTATAGCTATCTTATCCACAGATAATTAGAAACTTTTTTGGTGATTTGCCATTTATCAAGCCTTTTTGAAGCATTCAATTTAGTTTTCTTTTTACACTCATTCAATCAGTTTATATAAAATGTAATTATGTGATTACAATAAGAAATTCAGCTGGAATGAACAGGTTTAAATAACACAATTGACTCTTGACATGCCTAGAAGTTTGATTAGAACAATAATCGGTTGTAACACAGAGCAATAGCTTGCTTTTCTTAAGCTGACTTTAGCCATGGCCATCAGTCAGTCAGTATGGCTTTGTATGTTTCACAGGAGTTATGGAGAGATTGTATGATGTCTATATGGAAATAGCAAAAATAGTTATTAGTAATATAAAAGCTGTAACTTTTCTTTTTAACTTGATATTTTAAAATTAATTCTGACATTTTTATTTGGTTTGGATCGCATATTTGTTTTAATCGGGCATTAGAGTTTCCTAGAGATGAAAGAAGGAAAAATGCAGTTTTAAAAATGAGATTCTATTGACTCTAGTTATTTTTGCCATTTTTATCTTATCGCAGCTCTCTCCCCTCAGTAGCAACAATAACAACAAACTAATATCTTAACATTTGTGGTTTTATTCTAGTTTTGCTGTTTTAAGTGATATAAGCCGGCAGGAATTAAAAGGCTATAAATACAATGACTTAATATTAAACTACTGTGCTATAGTGTGTATGTACTGGCCAATCTTTTTACTGTTATTAACATATGATGAGTGGTCAGATTCTAATTTGGGGGTTAAAATACCTTTTTTGTTATAGGATTTAATGTTATTATTTTTTGTAGTGAGGGTCATAATTTTGGATGATATAATGGGAATAGAAAGGAAAGATTGAATGAAAGGGAAATACTAAAAATGATTTGGCAACATATATGAGAGGTTTTAGAAAAAGAAACAATGAAGATTCTAAGTTTTGAGATCCCAGAAAGGGAGATATGAAGTCAGAAGGAGCTAGTTCAGGAGTTAGGATGATAAGCTTGTTTCAAGGTGTACTGTAGTTAAGGAAACAGTAGGATATCCAGGTACAGGTACAATTGGTTAACAGGGACTGAAGCTGGGAAGGGAAGTTGGGGCTAGATGTATATATATAATTGGAAATAATCCTTTTTGAGGTGGTAATTCAAAATAGAAAATTATGAAAATACTAAAAGAGGGACATAAGAGAAAACAAAAAGGAATGACAGTGTTTATGATTTTTGAAAAAATATACATGTTAAAATCTTTGTACTCAAAAATTTCAGTTTATAGCAGTAATAATAAGCTTCAAAGGGCCTTTCCCACCCAAAGATGATATATTTATCTATATGCTTTTCTAATACATTTATATTTTCATTTATACATAAAAATATCTACAATTTATATTGACACTGAGGTTGAACTTCTAACTTCTTTTTCCCCAATTGAAGGTCATTTCCCCCAAATGGTGTTCAGATGTTCCAACAGTATTTATTGAATAATATCCCCACTGAAATGATATCTTAACCATACACTAAATTTTTAAATATTTTGAGGTCTGTTTCTAGGCTGTTTAATTTTCAAAATATGAAACTTTTTCTGATGAAAAATAAATTGTAAACAATTCAAAAAATATGAAGAAAATATCTGGTAATAGTTTAAAAGTACGAAAATATGAATGCATATGTATATTAAAACTAAGCATATTTATACATAAACTTTGGTGTCTCTATTCAAAAATGTAAATGATTCATTGGGTATTACTTTGGGAGCTAATTTTGTTAGGTTTTGATAATGGGATCATGTTAGCCTTGTAAAATACTTCATATCCTTTTTATACTCCCTAACATTATAAAAAAGATGAATTCTCTGTTCCATAAGGGTTTGCTAGAATTCACCCATAAAGTCTTTTGGGTTGGGGTCTTTTGGGAGTAGGCAGATTCTTTTTGTAAATATCTCAGGGTACCTGTGCAGTCCGCACACTGTACTGCCAACATCAAAAACCTTGCTAAAAGGATGAATTTTAGCTTCCATTTTAGTAGTTTATGACTCTCTAATCTACTTTTCCTATGGACCGTTTATTGGATTTAGAGTCCATACCTGACCCAAACTGTTCCAGTTTGGAATTTGGAAGTTTGGAAAAGGGATACACAAACTCTAGTTGATTGATACTGTGCCTAGACACTGAGCAGTCATAAAAAGCTAGGTATCTTAGCATAGAAAGGTGATTGTAGAAAGAGAAAAACAAGACCATTCATTTCCAAAAAGGAGCAGGTATCCTGGGTTCCTAACATTCCAGAACCCTTAGACTTGACTGTATTTCCTGAGCATAGGTTACCTGAGATACTCCAGTATTCTTCCAATTTTCTTTTTTTTTTTTTTTTTTGCTTGACTTAGTTTCTTTTTGGTCACTTTGATAATTGAATTTGATAATAATTCATATTTTCTTAAAATGTCTACCACTTAATCTAATCACATTTTCATATGTATTGTCAAAGTTGTATACTATATTCTTTTATTTTAATAACCACTGCTGTTATGGTCCCTTTCTTATATTACTAATAGGTATTTGTATAGTTTTCTTTTTTTATTTTTTAGTGAGACTTGACAGACGCTTTTCTATCCTATTGATCTTTTGAAAGCATAGCTCTCACAGAAGGAAAAAAGAATATTGCAAAGAGTTACCTCCACAAAATGCATCGACTCAGATGGTTGGGTTCTACCAAACTTTTAAGAACATGTAGCTTCAGTGCTATAAGAAGCACTGTTCTGTAGCATGGTAAAAGAAGAGGGAACTATAGTCCAGTATTATTTAGGAATAAAATGTACAAATTTATCAAATGGAATACAAAATCATATTTTAGAAGTATACTCTATTGCATATAGAAAATGCAAGGATAATTCAATATTGGAAATATTTTAATATAAATCTATATTTAAAGAACAAAGAAAAATCATAAGATCATCTTCATAGATGCTGAAAAGACTTCTGATAAAGTTCAACATCCATTCTGAATAAAAACTAGCGCTAAACCAGTAATAGAAGGCTGCCTCCTTAATACAGTTATATTAAAAAAATCAGCTCAAAAGCCAGCATTATGCTTAATGAGTAAATTTTGGAAGAATTTCTGTAAAATTGAGAACAAGATACAAATGCTTGTTACCATCACTATTACTATCATTGTGCTAGAGATACTAACCAGTGAAGTCTAAAAGGCATAACAATGGAAAAGAAGGTAAAAGTATTGCTTTTAGATGATATGATTTTACATCTGAAATGTCCAGGAGAATCGACTGAAAGTGTTATAAATAATAAAAGAATTTAGTAATGTGGCTGGGCACTATTTTTCTTAACCTTGGGTGCAGAGAGTTAAACTGATCTTTAGATCAAGACACATTGTTGTCATGGGTGTATATAAAATCTCTTGCTTGATTTCTTTCTTTCTTTAGTCTCCTTTATATCTATCTATTTGAATTTCCTTTCCCTCATAAAGAAATGTCTTAATACTTGTTTATGTTATATTATTTTTCATAAAATAATTATATAGTATGTTATTACCTATATTCTAGTATATTTGTTTATCTTTTTGTAACTGTGTATTCTTGAAAAAAAGGGTATTATTGTTTTCTGTACATTTATTTTTTAAGTTATGTAAAAGTCATAGAGTAGTAAATCTTATTCTGCTACTTTCTGTCACTAGGCACTAAAATTTTAAGATTTACTCATGTTGGTACTTCTAATTCACTGCCTCTAATAGCTGCGTAATACTTTTGTGGGACGTTTACCTCATTTTACCTACCTGTTATCTTAGTGATAGCTACTTCCAATTTCCTGGCATCACAGATTATGTTGCAGTGAACATGCTGTACATGACTCTATGTAAGGATTTCTTTGGAACATGTATAAAAATGAATAGAATTGCTGAGTCATAAGATAACCCTATACTTGGTTTGACTAAGAAATGCCAGGTTGCTATCCCCAATAGCCTAACTAGTCTATATTCCCACAAGCAATGTATGAGTATTCATATATTCATATATACCAACATTTAAAAGTTATCCAGGTTTCTAAATTTTACCAGTCTAATAAGTGTAATGTCTGATTGTTTTGTACTTTTCTGATTATAATAGGTTTGAACATTTCTTGTTACCTTGGCTTTAGAGGCTTTTTTCCTTCTATTAAAAATTACTTTTTAATAGTCTTACTCATTCTTCTATTGATGTTTCAACTGTCTTTTAAAATTTTATTTGTAGGAGTCTTAAAATAAATATATATTAAAAAATACCAACAATGACTAACAAGCACGTATAAAGATATTCAACATTGTTAGTCATTAGGGAAATGCAAAGCAAAACCACAGTGTAATACTACTTTACACCCACTAGGATAGTTATCATAAAAATTCTTTTAAAGGAAAATAAGTATTGGTGAGGATGTGGAGAAATCTGAACCCTCATACATTGCTGGTTGAAAGTGTAAAATGATGTAGCCATTGTGGGAAACAGTTTGGTAGTTCCACAAAAAGTTGTAAACAGAATTGTTTGTGGCTGTGTTATGGTTCATACCATATGACCCAGCAATTCCACTCTAAGAATTCCAAAAGAATTAAAAACAGGTATTGAAACAAAAATTTGTACATGAGTGTCCATAGCAGCTCTGTGAACAATCACCAAAATGTCTATCAACTGATGAATGAATAAACAAAACGTAGTATATCCATACAATTGAATGTTATTCAGTGATAAAAAGGAATAAGGTACTACAACATGGATGAATATCCAGAATAGGTAAATCCATAGAGACAGAAAGCAAATTAGTGGTAGCCAGGGATAGGGGAAGGGAGAAATGGAGAGTGATTGCTTAATGGGTACAGTGTTTCCATTTGGGGTGATGAAAATTCTTTGGAACTAGAAAAAAGATAATGATTATGCAACATTATGAATTGAAGTAAATGCCACTAAATTGTGCACTTTAAAACGGTTAAAATTATGTGATATGAATTTTACCTCACAAAATTACAAATAGCTTTCTTTCATATTGGAGATTGGCAAACTTTTTGTGTAAGGGCCAGGTGATAAATATTTTAGACCGTACAACTTTTGTCACAGCTACCCAAATCTCCTGTTGTAGCATGAAAGCTGCCATAGACAATTTGTAAACAAATGAACATGTCTGTGTTCTAATAAAACTTTATTTACAAAGCAGGCAGTGAGCTGGATTGGCCCATGGGCCATACTTTGCTGACCCTCTGTTACATATAAACAACCAGTTAGAAAGTATCATAGGAAGAAAAATCCTTTTTATAACAGCAACAAAGAGAGATGACAATACCCAGCGATAACTTGAATTCAGGTACAAAGAGATTGGTGATTGGATCTTATTCTCTGCCTAAACTCTTGTTCTCAAATAAGGGAGGAGAGAGATGTGAAATAGCTAGGAAATTAACTCCTTCATGACCCATGAGACTTCCTCAGTTGAGAACGTTCTTTCAAGATTGAACAAAGAATATAGTTTTAAGTTTTCCAGTGAGAAGAGGCAGAAAACCTATAATATCAGTTATCAGTCATTTGTAAGGTTTCAGCCTACATACAGACTCTTGCTCATTTTCCTCTTCCTCTTTTCTAAACTTTTCCAACATCTCCCTTCCCCAGTTAGCCTGCAGTCTGGTATCCTGCTATGTAGATTCTCTTCCTTTTCTCCTAGAAAGGCCTCAGGAAAGATACAGTAATCTGTGTGTCTCAGTGGTTTAAAATATAAAAAACAAAACTATAAAACTTGTACAAGAAAACTTGGGAGGAATTTTTTAAATACTCTTGAAGTACAGGGTATGTCTTTCTAACATGCAATTTAGAAACTAAAAAGAAAAGATTGGTAAATTCAGTTAGATAAGCATAGAGAAGTTGTACATGCCAATATAATCATAAAGTCTGAAGACAGCATGCATACGGGAAAAAGTCAATATATATGATAAAAGTCTGGTTTCCTTAATATATTAAGGCCTCCTATGTATAAGTTTATGCATTAGTGTAGATTGTACCTTGGGTCAGCAGATTAAAGGGCTAGATGGTAAATGTTTTAGTCTTTGTGACCCATACAGATAGTCTCTGTCTTATATTCTTCTTCTTCTTTTTTAAAATATAACCCTTTATAAATGTAAAAGCCATTGTTAGCTTGTGAGCCAATATAAAAACAGGCCATGGGCTTGCCTGGTGGCGCAGTGGTTGAGAGTCCGCCTGCTGATGCAGGGGACACGGGTTCGTGCCCCGTTCCGGGATTATCCCACATGCCGTGGAGTGGCTAGGCCTGTGAGCCATGGCCGCTGAGCCTGCGTATCCGGAGCCTGTGCTCCGCAACGGGAGAGGCCACAGCAGGGAGAGGCCCGCGTACCGCAAAAAAAAAAAACAACAAAAAAAAACAGGCCATGGGTCAGATTTGTCCCATGGGCCATAGTTTGCTGACCCTTATTGTAGACAGTTCCTTCTTTCTTTTGTTGAGCATTTTTGGGATTTTTTGCGTTGTGTGATGTTGTTAATGTTGTGATTCCTGCTTTCTCTTCGTTTTGACTTTGACTTGTCTGCTCTATCTTTGCTTTTATTTTTTGTATGACTCTTATAAACAGTATGTACCTGAGTATTTTTAACCTGATTTGAATTTTTAATCTTCAATAGCGAGATGTGATCCATTCACACTTGACGGATTCAGTTCCCTATTTCAGAGACATTTTCTTCTAACATAGTTTTGAATACTTTTTCTATTCCATGTGTTGTGTTCACTACTTGAAATTTACTAATTAAGTGGGATTGGCTTTGACTTTCCTATCTTTATGGTTTCAATCATTTCATTGTTTTTCTCTCAAATTGTTGTAATCTACATGTCATCTCCTACAGTTCCTACGTGTTATAGTCATTTGGTTATACTGTGTGGATTCTGCCCTTTTCTATTTCTAATATAATTCTGTAATGGGGGCCTATTATTAGTTTTTATTCTTACGTAGCTCTGCAATCTTTTTATCTCATTTTTCTATTTTATCATTTTTGTCTCTAAGCATTTGGCAAATTGATTTGATGTTCTTTTTCTTTTTGTGTGTGTGTGTGATACACGGGCCTCTCACTGTTGTGGCCTCTCCCGTTGTGGAGCACAGGCTCCGGACGCGCAGGCTCAGCAGCCATGGCTCACGGGCCCAGCCGCTCCGCGGCATGTGGGATCTTCCTGGACTGGGGCACAAACCCATGTCCCCTGCATCGGCAGGCAGACTCTCAACCACTGCGCCACCAGGGAAGCCCTGTTGTTCTTTTTAAGTTCATCTGAAGGTGCAGATCTTTTTGGCAGATTTTTCTACTTTTCTCATGTGTTCTGTTTTCTTCTGTACTGGATTTTGTGGGCTTTTTGCCTGCTGTGGAATTATTTTTGTCTTTTATTTGCATTAACATTGCGATGTTATTTCTTTTCATCTTATTCATGCATAATGTGGGGATGGTATTTTACTTTTTTAAAAATTTAAATTAACATGTAGTAAAATTCACTTTTTTTGGTATACAGCTCTGAGTTTTAATGCACAGAACATTACAATCACCACCAAAATCAAGATACAGAATGGTTCCATCATTCCAGAAAAATTCCCTCATTCTATCCCTTTGTATTCACACCCCGCCCCCTCCCCTTTAGCCCCCTGGCAACCACTGATCTATTTTGTGTTTTCTAGAATGTCATAGCATGTTGCCTTTTGAATTTGGCTTCTTTTACTTAGCATCATGCATTTGATATTCATCCATGTCACTGTAGGTAGCAGTAGTTCATTTCTTTTCATTGCTGAGTAATATTCCATTGTATGGATGTTCTATGGTTTGTTTATCCATTCCCCAGTTCAACAAATATTTGGATTGTTTCCAGTTTTTGACAATTACAGATAAAGCCACTGTGTAGAAAAGAGTTAACATAACAGATCTGAGATTGCTATCCCTGGAAAGCCTGTTTGCAGGGTTGGCTCTTGGCTATTGTCTGGAACTCAGATTTCAAGAGTGTTCCCACCATTCTCTAACTGATAAGTGTGGTTTATGTGCCTAAGCTGTTTATGCTAAATACATTCATTCCTTCTGGAAGTATGGAATTTTGGTACGTACTATAAGCTATGGTGACTGTATGACTAGCCCCCCAATAAAACCTATACTCCTAGGCTCAGGGAAGTTTCACTGGTAGGTAGTACTTCACATACACTGTTGTAATTAATTGCTGGAAGGATTAAGTGCATCCTGCTGGGAGAGGACTCTTGGAAGCTTTCTTCAGGTTTCCAGTTTTACCCCATGTGCCTTTTTCCTTGGCTGGTTTTGCTTTGTTTCCTTTCTCTGTATTAAATCTTAATTGTAAGTATGACTATATGCTGAATCCCGTGAGTTCCTCAAGTAAATCATTGAACCTAGGCATTGTCATGGGGACCTCCCACATAACCATTATAAACATTCACACACAGGTTTTCTTGTGAATGTGGTTTTCATTTTGCTTGAGCATATATCTAGGGGTGAGATTGCTGGGTCTTATGGTAAGTATATGTTTTAGCTTTATTAAAAACTGCCAAATTGTTCTTATACCATTTGCAAATGCAAATTTTACCATTTTGCATTTCCACTGGCAATGCATGAGAGTTCGAGTTGCTCCTCATCCTTGTCAGCATTTGGTATTATCAGGGTTTTTTTTTTATTCTTATTCTAATAAGATGTAATGGCATCTCATTGTGGTTTCAATTTGCATTTTTATGTACTTCTCATATCTGTATCATCTTCAGTGACATGTGTGTTCTAATCTTTTGCTTACTTTTTATTGGGTTGTTTTTTGTTGTTGAGTTTTAAGAGTTCTTTACATATTCTGGGTACAAGTTGTTGGATGTGTGATAAATGATTTGCAAATATTTTCTCCCAGTCAGTAGCTTGTCTTTTCATTCTCTTAACAGTGTCTTTCAAAGAATAATTTAAAAAATTTTAAACAAAATTCTGTTTATTAATTTTTTTTGGTATGGATTGTAGTTTTAGTGCCATACATAATGTCTTTGCCTAATCCAAAGTTACAAAGATTTCTCCTGTGTTTTCTTCTAAAACTTTCATAGTTTTACATTTTATATTTAGGTCTTTGATTTGTTTTTAGTTAATTTTTTTTTTTTTTTTTTTTCTGTACGTGGGCCTCTCACTGTTGTGGCCTCTCCCGCTGCAGAGCACAGGCTCTGGACATGCAGGCTCAGCGGCCATGGCTCACGGGCCCAGCCGCTCCGTGGCATGTGGGATCTTCCCGGACCCGGGCATGAACCCGCGTCCCCTGCATCGGCAGGTGGACTCTCAACCACTGAGCCACCAGGGAAGCCCTTTAGTTAATTTTTGTGTGAGGTGGTGGTATGTGTCAAGGTTCATTTTGTTGCATATGGATCTCAGGTGGTTCCAGCACCACTTGTTGATAAGACTATCCTTTCTCCATTGAATTGCTTTTACATCTTTGTCAAAATTCAGTGTGTGTATGTGTGTACTCATATATAAATTAATTTATTTGTGGACTCTCTCTTCTATTCCATTGATGTATGTATCTATCCTTTCATGAAAAACCATACTGTCTTGAAATCAGGTAGTGTGAATTCTCCAAATTTTTTCTTTTTCAAAAAAATTTTTTTTTATCTATTCTTGTTCCTTTGCTTTTCCATGTAAATTTTACAATTAATTTGTCAATATTTACAAAAAATCCTACTGGGATTTTGACTGAAATTGCACTGAATCTATAGCTCAATTTGTAAAAATTGACATCTTAACAATATTGAGTCTTTCAATCCATGAACATAGTATATCGCTCCATCTATTTAGGTCTTTTATTTTTTTCATGTGTTTTGTAGTTTCAGCATGCAGAGCCTGGGAACTGTTTTGAAGCCCTCTGTTTTGTAATAGTATGTGTGTGTTCTCCCTAACTCCTTTCCTATCTATCGAGACCTTTTCAGTTTTTCTCTGGAAACTATACTTGGAGCTAAAACATTGCATTTAATCTACTTCTCTTTACTTGGTGGCATTGGTGTGTGTGTGTGTGTGTGTGTGTGTGTGTGTGTGTGTGTGTGTGTTTTGATTAGACTACAGCTTTTGCTTTAGAGCTGAACTCTGCTCTGTGTTAACTTGTGTTAAAGTTCTATACTAGTGTTCTTTCCATCTAGATTAGGAAACACCCTTTTCTCATGGGGGCATATGCTCAGGTTTTGAATTGTGAATCTTCCTCAATTTGGGGCCCTAGAGCTATGTTTTCAACATTTAAAGTCTGCCATGGTTGTTCTCCAGGGGTATTTGTATCTCCCCAGGCAAAAAAATGATAAGGGTTCCTGTGGGTTTGGGCCCCAGTATTGACAGTTGATGAAAATGGGAGTGGCGAGTTAGAGAGGAGCAGTTCACTCTGATTTTATTGTAGGTTTACAGAATTTTAATTGTTTTCTCTTTTACTTCTAGCTTGCTAAATAAGACTTTGTTGATAGAAGTAAATAGCTCTAAGTAGTTATGACCATTGAGTTTTTCCTTTTGGCTTTTCTTCTAACCTAGGGGGACCAAAATGGCAATCTCTGATAATTCCTCCCTCTTCTGCAGAAATTCTGCAGTCCTGCAGTGGTTATAGGGGTTTCTAGTCTCAGTAGTTGTGTGCATTTCTTTATAACACTGATCATCACACTTCTTTACATGCTGATACCAATAAAATGTTATTTTTGTGACTGCCAGTGGCTTATTTATTAAGTAGTGAATCTTAATGACATGTTACAGTTTCTTGGGTGGGGCAAAAATAGTGATTTTTAATGTTGAGGATAAGATAAAAGGATTTCTAAAGACTGAATTGTAGTACAAATGGCTTAATAGTCGAGTTTGACTCTTTCCTAGCACTTGATGATTTTGTTCATTTGTTTAGAGAAAGAAATTAATGACATACTAGTGGATATATTAACAGAACATGTGTATGTTTGTGTATAGCAATAGAATTTGAAGATACACTTTGAAGTCCAAATGCAGGTAAAGAGTAGATTAGCAATCCATTTGTCACTGTTTCCCCAATTCAAGCATTTAGCTGTCAGCTTTTGTGGGGGTGCATGGATTTAGTTTCTGAGTTCTTAAAGTGTTCATGTCCCATTTTTGGTTATGAAATCAATTTTGCAGGTTGTAATGGACATTAAAAATAATGATACAGAATTACAACTATCAGAGGGCACCATATTATAACGGTAAGCCATTTTATGAAACTTTCAGTTATACACATAAACGCATACATGATTAGTTGTTCTCAATCATATTTCTTGCTATGGATCACTATCAAAAAGGTCACTGATTTAGTCTATTTGTCAGATGGAGAAATAGGTCCAGTGAGATTAAACCACTTGCCCCAGGCCATGTCTATTCCAATAGTGTCTTAATATAAAACATGATTATTACATTCAAAATCCTTTTTTGTGTAATTGAAAATAATGATGAAATTGTCAAGAGATATATGAGTACAGACAGATAGCCTCACAGGGTTTCATATCAGAGTCCTTGCTCCAGGTTAACATTAACTAATTCAACAGTTCCCTATTGAATACAATTCATAGTTAAAAATCTTATCAAACCGTTCAGAATTTTCAATATTGTCCACAAAAAGCATCATTAACTTTGTCATATATCCCATCAGTCTAATAGTCCTGTCAGAAAGTGAAAAGAAATTGTTATCTTGCTGTTAACTTACCAGCAATACTGTTTTTGTTTTTAGAACAAGCTTTGTTTTCTATTATTTTCCAGGGGTGAGTAAAATTAAACTTACTAGCTTATACTTTTTGAATCTTCCCTACACATACACACCTGTTAAAAAAAAAAAAAGACTTATTTTCTCATCTACCGTCCTCTGACTCTTCTCATTTTGAGCTTGTTCATTATTCTTGCCAAGATTCATCTCTTGGACTTCTGTTCTCTCTTTAGGTTTGTACATCCCTATCTGATGTTTGTTGTTAGGGTATATATATTTACCAGGGGCTAGTGGAATAGGACATTCTGTATTCTCTGTCATCTATTAATATTATATTATTATCCTGAGTATAGACTTGAATTTTCTCTGTTAATTTTCTTGGCTTGAGCATGATTTTTAAAAGGGTTGTGTTGTCATATCTAGCATTTGAAACAAAACAAACAAATAAAAACGTCAGCCTTAACATTGCAGACATTTTTTTAAAGGTTTTTGTTTATTTTTGCAATTTTACTTGATTATACACCAGTCTTCTCACTTTTGAAATTTGGGCTTTTGAGAAAACTCCTTTAGGTAGAGAGAGACTTTTTTTTATCCCCTCCACCCCCAACTTAGTTTCTTTTCTCATTGCACTCATTCATAATAGCGTAGTCAGGACTTCATCATTTTTAATTCCTGTGCTATATTGCTTCTTGATTTGCCAACCCATCATGCAACAATTGTCATTTATGCCTGTTATGTAATAGGTACTTTGTAAATCTTTTTACTTGGCATTTTTTGTTCTTTCTTTATACCATTTTCTTTTTCTCTGTTTCTTCTTTTTTTGCGTTGTGGAGCACAGGTTCTGGACGCACAGGCTCAGCGGCCATGGCTCACGGGCCCAGCCGCTCCGCGGCATGTGGGATCTTCCCGGACCGGGGCACGAACCCGTGTACCCTGCATCGGCAGGCCGACTCTCAACCACTGTGCCACCAGGGAAGCCCGGATAATTATTTTTTTAAGAGTCAAGGTGAGACCTAAATCCATTCAGCCATTCATCCAAAAGCAACAGTTGCTTAAAATTTTTGTTTTTCCAGCCTATTGAAAATATACTACTGTCTTCTAGTTTCCACTGTTGCTCCTTTGAAGGTAATCTGTAGTCTACCCCTACCCTCGATCTGCCTTGGGGATTTTTCTCATTGTCTTTCAAAATTATTGGTGGGAAATTCCTGAGGGTTCCTTTCTTCGGAGAGAATTTGAACTTAATTCTTAGTGGCATTAGAGTCTTTGCCACTTGAGGGACACTTAACTTTTTGGTCTGAAGTTTCTCAGACTATCCTGATGATTTGAATTTGGGCTGCAAATCTGCCCCAGGGCTGGTCAGTGCTTACAACTTACAGATTCATTTCTTTCTGTTTATTTTCTTCCCTCCTTTTCTGCTGAATGCCAAGGCAACCTCACCACAGTGTGGTGTGAAGGATTTTGTATCTGGTTTATTCATTTCCTAAGAAGGTGTGTAGTGTTTTGGCATCTTGACTTAATATTTTTGGGTATCTTCTTTTAGACTTTCCACGTTGGACTGATCCTAGGCTTTGTCTTCTGTTCCCCTTGCATCATGAGGTGATCAAAACCGCTCTTCAGATGCTTTGGGATTAGGAAATGCTCTTAGGGTAAAAGCTGATTATGTGTTCTACTTAGCTTCTAGTTTGTTAATTTTTATTGTCTTGTCAGCTCTTAGCTGCTTTAAGAAGATGTGTTTTTATATATATTAACCAATATTTTTATTTGTTTTTAATGGGAATGTTGATCTAAATAATTAGGCCATTACTTGGAATTGAAACCCACTTATTTTTGTGTGTGTGACCCAAATATATGTAGCATCTGTACTTATTTTGCCCTTTTCATTTTTGATATTGCTTATTTGTGTCTTCTCCCTTTTTGTTGTGATGAATTGATCAGAGGTTGATTAATTTTATCATCTTCAGAGAACCAACTTTTGTTCTTACTGATCGTCTTTCTCTGTTGTAGATTTGTTTTCAATTTCATTAATGGCTCCTGTTACTTTTATTTCTTCCTTCTGATATCTTTTTCTTACTCTAACTTCTTGAGATGCATACTTAGGCTAATAATATTTAGCCTTTTTTCCCTAATAAAAGCATTTAGGTGTGTAAATATACCTTTAGTATTATTTATTTATAATATTTATATATTTCAAGCCTGTAAAGTTTTTCTAATTATCTTTTTAGTATTAATTTTTAGCTTAAATACACCAAGGTCAGAGAATATGCTCTGCATTGTTTAATTACATGAAATTTGTTTAGACTTTTTTAATGTCCCAGTATATTGTCAGTTTTTAAAAAATGTTCCATGTTCATACTGTTCTTCCAGCAGTAGTAGTCCACTACTGTGATTGCATGGAGTATTTTTTTTTCTCATTTGGTCAAAGTTGTTAATGTGTTGTCCAAATCTTCTGTAATCATTTTTGGTCTGCTTGTTTATCTCAGTTATTATCAGAAGAGTATTAAAATCTCCCCCAATTTATTTATTTATGTATTTTTTATGTATTTTATGTATTTTTTATGTATTTTTATTTAAAAAAAACTTTTTTAATTGGGGTATAGTTGTTTTACAATGTTGTGTTAGTTTCTACTGTACAGTGAAGTAGAGTACCCTGTGCTATACAGCAGGTTCTCATTAGTTAACTATTTTATACATATTAGTGTATATATGTTAGTACCAGTCTCCCAGTTCATCCCACCCCCGCTTGATGTCCATACATTTGTTCTCTACATCTGTGTCTCTATTTCTGCCTTGCAAACCGGTTCATCTGTACCATTTTTTTAGATTCCACAAATATGCATTAATATACGATATTTGTTTTTCTCTTTCTGACTTACTTCACTCTGTATGACAGTGTCTAGGTCCATCCACGTCTCTACAAATTACCCAATTTTGTTCCTTTGATGGCTGAGTAATATTCCACTATATATATGTACCACATCTTCTTTATCCATTCGTCTGTCAATGGACATTTAGGTTGCTTCCGTGACCTGGCTATTGTAAATAGCGCTGCAACGAACATTGGGGTGCATGTGTCTTTTTGAATTATGGTTTTCTCTGGGTATATGCCCAGTAGTGGGATTGCTGGGTCATATGGTAATTCTATTTTTAGTTTTTTAAGGAACTTCCATACTCTTCTCCATAGTGTCTGTATCAATTTACCTTCCCACCAACAGTGCAAGAGTGTTTCCCTTTCTCCAGCATTCATTGTTTGTACATTTTCTGATGATGCCCCTTCTAACTGGTGTGAGGTGATACCTCATTGTAGTTTTGAAAATCTCCCCCAGTTTAATCGTGCTTCTCTCTGAAGTTCTGTCACTTTTTACTTTATACATTGTGAGATTATTATAATAGATATATGTCCTCCTGATTAATCGATGCTTTTAGTTTTTATCATTATGAAGTGTGATGAGTGTATGTGTAAAATTTATATATATATATATATTTATATAATATTTTCCTGGTGAATTGAAGTGTTATGAATGGTGCCAAGTATTTTTCCTTAAAGTTAATTATTTGATAATTGATACGGCTATGGCAGGTTTCTTTGGTATTTTTATGGTGAACTTTTGTTTCAGTTTTTCTGGAAACTTTGTTTTAGATGTCTCTTGTAAACAGTATATATTTGTTTTTTTGGTTAATTGGTCTGACAGTTTTTATTTTTTAATTGAAGCCTATTTATATTTGTTATAATTGCCTATGTGTTTGTATTTATGTCTACCATCTTATTTTGTGTTTTCTTTTTGTTCTACTTGTTTTATTTATCTTTGCTTCTTTTAAATTTAATTAATTGTTTTAAATTTTATTCATTTCTTTGTACAAGCTTGGGAATTATACATTATTTTAACTATTATTCTAGCATTTACCCTAGAAATTACTGCAACTATACTGATCAATGTCTAAAGTTAATCAATGACTTTGTCCATATATTGGATCATACCTTAAAACACTTAAACTTTTAAACTCCAGTTAGTTTCCTCCTGACATATATTCTAATTCTCTCTGGTTTTTGTTTGTGTATTTGATTTTAAAAAAGCCAAAATGCATTATTTTTATTGTTTTATAAAACTAGTGTTTATTTACCTACATATTTACTACCTTCTGTGTTTTTTATTCTTCCTAGCACCTCAAATATTCCACTTGGAATCACTTTTATCTCAGATATATCTTTTAGAATTATCTGTAGTGCTAGTGGCAAACTCTCTCAAGCTTTGTTTGAATACTGTGTTTCTCTCCTTACACTGGGTACAGAATTCTAGATTGACAGTATTTTTTCTCAGCATATTGGAGATAATAGTTATAGTCAGCCACCATTTCCACTGTTACTTTTTTGAGGGTAATATGTTGTTCCTTTTTGTCTAATTTTAAATCTTCTCTTTCTGTGATATATTTTTCAGTTTTTCAGTGATGAATATAGGTGTGAGTTTCTTTACATTTATTCCTCTTGGATTTGTAAGGCTCTTTGAACCTGAGAGTTGGTATCTTTCATCAGTTCTGATAATTTTTCAGCTGTTACCTTTTCAAATATTGCCCTTACTTCATCTTCCTTTCTCCTTTTGGAACCCTATTTGTACATGTGTTAGATATTTTCACTGTGTTCTTAAGGTCTTCTCCATAATTTTCATCTCTTTGTCTCTCAGTATTTCATTTTATAAAATTTCTTTATGTCAGCTTTACATTTCATAAGATCTCTTTTTAACTGCATCATTATGTTTTATTTCAATTAGTTTTTAATAGAAGTTTTCCTTGGTTCCTTTTCAAACATGCCATTTCTTACTCCCTAAACTTTTTGTCTTGTTTTTGTTTTTTGCTTGTTTGCCTGCTTTTATTTATACTTTTTTACTTTAAGCATATTAATTAAATTATATTTTATCTGCTTTCAAAACGTATCCAAACTCAGACCATGTTACATACCTCCATATTAACTACCTTGGCCCAAGACACTACATAGAATATTGCAATAGTTTCCTTTTAGACTTTGCTGGTTCTGCGTTTCCTCCCATTTAACCTATTATGATTCTTTGTGACCATAAGGTTAGTCTTCTAGTGACTTACTTCTCAGAGTAAAAGACAACATCCTTACAGTAGTTTATAAGATATTATGTGAACTGGAACTTGATAACTTGCTAACCTAATCTTTTACTACTCTGCATTTCACTCTGTGTGCTGCAGTCATACTGGCCTTTTGAGTATTCTTTTTACAATATTAGGCATATTCCCCATCTGGACTGTACATTTGCTGTTCCCTCTGCACAGAATATCCTTCTACCAGCATGGCTTACTCCCTCACTTGCCTTCAGGTCTCTGCACAAATGTTTCATTGTCACTGAGGATTTACCTGACAGTCTTATATAAAACAGCAATCTCCATTCTTTTATTCCCTAAAATCCCTATTCCCCCTTGAACCTTGTATTATTCACTTATTACCATTTGACTGATTTCTTTTTTGTTTCTTTATTATTCTGCCACCATCCCTCCCCCACTAGAATGTAAGCTATACAGTAGTAAGAATGTCTTTTTTAAAAAAGTCACAGCTGTGTCCCTAATGTTTAGTACAGTCCCCGGTGCCTAGTAGGTTCTCAATAAATACTTGTTGAATAAATAAATGATTATATAGCATTGTTGAAGCCACTGTCAATATGGTGAGTAGGTACCATCATTTTGGGAAAGTCACAAATCATATTACATTAGAATACTGTGGTTTACCTTCTATGACTTTTTAGATTTCTTCTTCTTTTATTATTATTGTTATTTTTGGTGTACTTATTTGGTTACGATTGGAGAAAGCTTCTGGCAAACTTGAGATAATTGTGTTTAATTTAGGTCATGGATCAGAAAAATAAGTATAATTTTCAGCGTTTTTTAATAAATATTTTCAGAAAAGAAATTTTTTAGGCTATCTGACTATAAAAACCCATTATATGTAGCTCTCTAAAACAGTTTGCTGTTTACAAATGTTTAATAGATTTTATTTAATTACATGTAAGTCCCCTAGAGCCCCAAAATAAATCTCCTACCTGATTTTGCCTGTCCTTTTGAGGTTACAATGCAGTGCGCTCTAAAAATAGACAAAGATTAGTAGGAGGCCTAGATTACAAATACTTCAATGTGATTTTTGAAATGAGGACAGCATAAGTTACATATACTTGTACTAGTGTAATTCAATTCCAGAAGGTATATGATACTTGTATTAAAGATCATCTTACATTCCTAACACAAAGTGAAATGCTGTGCTATTAAAAGACCTATATCAAACATCATCTGTGTGAAACTTCATGACCCTCCCTTGACAGATTTAACTCCTCCGTATTTTCTTAGTACCATAAACTTTGATCATACAGTTTAATAAGAAATTGTTTATTTTTATACCTTATTTTCATTAAATTTGGGAGGCCTTCAGGATGGGAGTTCTGTGTTTTTTATCTCAAGAAAATGCCCAAATGTTGATTTAAAGAACGAATGAATGAAAATGCTTCAGATATACTTTTCTATATTATGTCACTGGTTATTAGTATTAAAAAACTATAAAAATGGTGTGGACCATACCACCAATGGACCATAAAGATAGTAAAAGTTAATACATGCCTAAATATGATTTTTTACCTAAGTAAAATAATGTACTTCACACAGTTAGTTCATTAAGTACATTTCTGTTGTTGCTCTTTTTTCATCTACTTAGATTATGTTTTGTCATATAATTATGTAATATCTGTATGGTCAGGGAACATTTTTTATTTTCAGATGTGCAAACACATGCAATTGGAGTTTGTTTGTGGTCCATGGCAGGTCCAGACACTCTTGTTTGGAATTTAAGAAATGTCTCTTTCTCTCTCTTTCTCTGTCATTGGAAACTGCATGACACAATAGACCAGTTGGATTTAATTGATATCTACAGGACATTACATCCAAAAAACAGCCCAGAATACACATTCTTTTCAAGCAGTCATGGAATGGTCTCTAGGATAGACAACATACTAGGTCACAAAACAAGCCTCAGCAAATTTAAAAGGATAGAAATTATTTCAAGCGTCTTTTCTGACCACAGTTGTATGAAACTAGAAATCAACGACAGAAAGAAAAACAGGAAAAGAATTAACACATGGAGACTAAACAACATGCTACTGAAAAACCAATGGGTCAACAATGTGATCAAAGAAGAAATTAGAAAATACCTTAAGACAAATGAAAATGAAAACACAGCCTTACAAAATCTATGGTATACAGCAAAAGCTGTTTTAAGAGGGAAGTTCATAGGGATACAGACCTTGCTCAAGAAACAAGAAAAATCTCAAACAACCTAACCTACCACCTAAAATAATTAGAAAAAGAACAGACAAAACCCAAAGTCAGCAGAAGGAAGGAAATAATAAAGATCAGAAAGAAAATAAATACAATAGACATAAAAATAGAAAATATCAATAAAATCAAGAGCTGTTTTTTTGAAAAGATAAACAAAATTGACAACCTCTAACCATGCTCACCAAGAAGAAAAGAGACTCAAATAAACAAAATAAGAAATAAAAGAGGAGAAATAGCAACAGATACCACGGAAATACAAAAAGATCATAAGAGAGTACTATGAAAAGTTATATGCCAGCAAATTGGACAACCTAGACAAAATGGAGAAGCTTCTAGAAACGTACAGCCTGCCAAAACTGAGTCAAGAAGAAATAGATGAATTGAATAGACGATCACTAGAAGTGAAATAGAATCTGTAATTTAAAAAACTCCCTCCAAATCAAAGTCAAGGTCCAGACAGCTTCACTGGGGAATTCTACCAAACATACAAAGAAGAACTTACACCTATCCTGCTCAGATTATTACAAAAAATTGAAGAGGAGGGAACACTCCCAAATTCATTCTATGAAGCCACCATCACCCTGATACCAAAACCAGACAAAGACACTACAAAAAAAGAAAATTACAGGCCAAAGTCCTTCATGAATATAGATGGGAAAATCCTCAACAAAATATTAGCAAACCAAATCCAACAATACATACATACCATCATCAAGTTGGATTCGTTCCAGAGTCACAAGGATGGCACAGCATACCCAAATCAATCAATGTGATACACCACATTAACAAAAGGAAACACAAAAACCACATGAGCATCTTAATAGGTGCAGAAAAAGCATTTGACCAAGTTCAGTGTCCATTTATGATAAAAATTCTCACCAAAGTGGGTATAGAGGGAACATATCTCAACATAATAAAAGACATTTATGACACATCCACAGCTGACGTAATCCTCAATGGTGGAAAACTGAAAGACTTCCCACTGAATTCAGGAATAAGATGAGGATGCCCACCCTCACCACTTTTATTCCACATAGTATTGGAAGTCCTAACCACAGCAGTCAAACAAGAAAAAGATATAAAAGATATCCAGATTGGAAGGGAAGAGGTAAAACTGTCAGTATTTGCAGATGGCATGATATTCTATGTGGAGAACCCTAAAGTCTCCACACAAAAACTATTAGAACTAATAAATGAATTCAGCAAGATAGCAATATATAATATTAATATACAGGAATCCATTGTATTTTTTTACACTAACGATGAAATATCAGAAAAAGAATGTAAAAAGAATCCTGTTTAAAATAACATTAAAAAAAATAAAATACCTAGGAGTAAACCTAACCAATGAGGTGAAAGACCTATACACTGAAAACAATAAAACATTGATAAAGGAAATTGAAGATGATTCAAAGAAATGGAAAGCTATCCCATGCTCTTGAAAGGATTAATATTGTTAAAACGGCCGTACTATCCAAAGCAATCTATGAATTTAATGCAATTCCTATCAAAATACCCATGACATTTTTCACAGAACTAGAACAAATGATCCTAGAATTTTTATGGAACCACAGTGACCTAGAATTGCCAAAGCAATCCTGAGGAAAAAGAACAAAGCTGGAGGCATAACCCTCCCAGACTTCAGACTATACTACAAAGCGACAGTAATCAAAACAGCATGGTTTTGGCACAAAAACAGATATATGAATCAATGGGACAGAATAGAGAGCCCAGAAATAAACCCACACACCTACAGTCAATTAATCTATGACAAAGGAGGCAAGAATATACAATGGAGACAAGACAGTCTCTTCAGTAAGTGGTGCTGGGAAGGCCAGACAGCTGCATGTAAATCAGTGAAATTAGAACACTTCCTCACACCATATACAAAAATAAGCTCAAAGTGGCTTAAAGACCTAACTATATGATATGACACCATAAAACTCCTAGAAGAGAATATAGGCAAAACATTCTCTGAGATAAAGCATAACTATATTTTCTTAGATCAGTCTCCCAAGACAAAAGAAATCAAACAAACAAACAAACAAAAAAACACATGGGGCCGAATCAAACATAAAAGCTTTTGCACCGCATAGGAAACCATCAACAAAATGAGAAGACAAAGTATGGACTGGGAGGAGATATTTGCAAATGATGTGACTGACAAAGGGTTAATATTTAAAATATACAAATAGCTCATACAACTCAATATTGAAAAAACAATCAATGTAATCAGAAAGTGGGTAGAAGACCTGAATAGAAATTGTTCCAAAGAAGACATACAGATGGCCAACAGGAACATGAAAAGATGCTCAACATCACTAATTATTAGAGAAATGCAAATCAAAACCACAATGAGGTGTTACCTCACAGAGGGCAGAATGGCTATCTTCAAATGCTGGAGAAGGTGTGGAGAAAAGGGAACCCTCCTACACTGTTGGTGGGAATGCAAATTGGTGCAGCCACTATGGACAACAGTATGGAGGTTACTTAAAAAGCTAAAAATAGAGCTACCATATAATCCAACAATCCCACTCCTGGACATATATCCAGAAAAGGCAAAAACTCTAATTCGAAAATATATGTGCACCCTAGTGTTCATAGCAACATGGTTTACAATAGCCAAGACATGGAAACAACTGAAGTGCCCATTAACAGATGACTGGTTTAAGAAGATGTGATATACGTATACATACGTATGTATATGTATATGTATACATATGTATGTATATGTATACATATGTATGTATATGTATACACACACACACACACACAATGGAATATTTACTCAGTCATAAAAAAAGAATGAAGTGTTGTCATTTGGACCTAGAAGTATTATACTTAGTGAAGTAATTCAGACGGAGAAGGACAAATATTATATGGTATCATATGTGGGATCTAAAAAATAATACAAATGAATACAAAACAGAAACAGACTCACAGATCTAGAAAACAAATTTACGGTTACCAAAGGGAAAAGGGAGGGGGGAGGGATAAATTAGGAGTATGGGGATAACAGATACAGACTACTATATATAAACTAGATAAGCAACAAGGATTTACTATATAGCACATAGGATTATGTTCAATATCTTGTAATAACCTAAATGGAAAATAATCTAGGAAAAAAATATATCTGAATCACTTTGCTATATACCTAAAACTAACACAATATTGTAAAACAACTATACTTAATTTTAAAAAAGAGACATTTCAGAAGGATTCCAGTCAGTGGCTAGTAGATCCTCCTGGCTAGACTAAAGAGCTGAAAAATCTTAAGGCTGTTGTCCGATAGAACTTTAACATTCTGCGCAAATTGGAGAGAGGCCTGTCTAGAGGAGAATCGAGGGTGTGACCTCTCTTGAATGGAGAGGACTAAAGTCAGACTCATAGGAAATTCATTGTTTTAAAGAGAGTTCTACTGGTGGAAGCACCACAGTGTGAACTGAGATGGCTCTAGTTACACAAAGACTTCTGGGGGCCCAAGTTTCTTTGAGTAGGAACAGAGTGAGAAAGCCAATCAGCTGCCACAAGGGCCATTTCTCATGGAAATGCAAAGACCCCTCCAAGGGCAGAGCTCTGAAGAACAAAGGACTGCAGTCTGTTCTACTTAGTAAAGCACACTTTCCTGACTTTTCTCTTCCCTGTCTCCTCACTGTGCTCCCTGAGATGACCGTCAAGTAAATTTCCCACTTTCAAGTTCTTGTCTCAGGGTCTGATTTTGGAAAATCAGACTATGATGCCAGGCATCCTTGTTTTGTCCTCAACTATAGTGGAAACTCCACTAGTGTTTTCCCACTACGTATGATGCTGGATAACTCTGGAGAGAAGGGTTGAGTGACCAAGACCTGGCAAGAAGACATATGTATAGGGATAAGCTGAGGAGGATGAGGAGTCCCAAGAATAAGATAGATTTGAGGGCCAGCAGAGGGTCATGGCCAGTGAGAAAGTTGGGGTAGGGAATAGCACTAGTGCTTTAGGGTGGAGATGTCTAATATTCAACTTTTAATTGTTACCTGTCTTGTAGTGTCATTTCCTACCACTACCCTAAACTTTCAATAAGAGCCTGCTGTCCATTAAAAAAAACGGTGGTGAAAGATAGGTATGAAGTGTCCAACTATTTTTTTATCACTGTTTTTATTATAGATTAGTTGTTGAATTCCATCAAGTTCCTTTTATGAACATCGTGACTCATCCATTCTTCTCCAGAATGATCATTATGAATAAAGCTACTGTGAACATTTTTGTATATGTCTCCCATTAAACATGTCCACACATTTTGGGGATATATATACATAGAAGTGGCATTGCTGGGTTATAAAGTGGGCATTTCTTCACTGTTAGTAGACACTGCCAGTTTTCCCAAGTGGTTATATCATTCACATTCCCACCAGCAGTCCATGGGAGTCTGAGATTACCTATGTTGTTGTCAACACTTGTTATTGTTAGTTTTTTTATTTTCAGTCATTCTGATAGATGTGAAGTGTTATTTCATTATAGCTTTAATTTTCACTTCATGATCACCAAAGAAGTTGAGCATTTTTTCATGTGGTTAGTAGTCATTAGATACTGTCTTTCGGGAAGTGCCTGTTCAGCTCCCGTGTCCGTTTTTCCATTGTGTTAATATTTGGCTCACTGATTTATAAAATTTCGTTAAACACATTTTTAAAACAACTTAAATATGGGGGTTAAGATGGGCTGAAGTAAAAGCATGGGAAAAGATATACCAGGCAAAGGCTAACAGAAAGCTGGTATTGCTTTAGTAATATCAGATAAAGTAAAGTTTAAAGCAAGAAGCGTAATTGTTAGAGATAAAGAGGGATGTTTCACAGTCATTAAAATGGACAGTCCTCCAGAAAGATATAGCAATTCTAAATTTGTATGTGTAAAATATAGCCTCAAAATACAGAAAGCCAAAGCTGATAGAACTAAAAGGAGAAACAGACAAATTCAAAGTCACAGAGAAATATTAATACACTTCTTTCAGTAACTAATGGAACAAGCAGGCCAAATATCAGTAGTGTTATAAAGGATTGGAACAATATGATTAACAACTTTGACTTAATTCACATATGTAGAGCATTTTATCCAACACCTACAGTGTACATATTCTTTTCAAGGGCACATCGAAAGGTTAACAAAATTAATTGTATCCTGGGTCATAAAGCAAGTCTCATATTTCACAACATTGAAGTAACAGAGAATATGTTCTCTAATCACAATGAAATAAGCTCAGAATTAATAAAAAGATAATTAGAAAAGCCCCAAATACTGATAGTTAAGCAATATTCTTATAAATAATAAAGAAGAAATCACAGTGGAATTTTTAAATATTTTGAACTAAATGACAATGACATACCAAAATTTGTGGAATACAGCTAAAGACATTTATGGCCCTAAAAGCATCAAGTTGAAAAGAAGAAAGACTGAAAAATCTGAAACATAAGCATTCTTTTCCAAGAAGTTGAAAAAAAAATCAGAAAAAGTAAACTGCAAGAAAGTGAAAGGAAGGAAATAATAAATATGAACCAAAATTAAAACTGAAACAAACAAAATTAAAATTAAAACAACTATACTTAAAACAAACAGAATAAAACAAAAAAAATCCCCAAAGCTCTTTGTCCTGTATTTTCCCATTTCAGTAAATAGAAATTTTATCCTATCATGTGCTCTGAATTTGGAATCAACCTTGACTGCTCTCTTTCTCTCACACCTCACATTTATGAGGTGATCCTATAGATGGGGGGTCCCCAACTCCCAGTCCGCAGACCAGTACAGGTCCGTGGCCTGTTAGGAGCTGGGCCACACAGCAGGAAGTGAGTGGCGAGCGAGCATGCCGCTCCCCATTGCTTGCATTACCGCCTGAATCATCCCCCACCAACCCCCGTGGAAAAATTGTCTTCCATGAAACTGGTCCCTGGTGCCATAAAGGTTGGGGACCGCTGCTATAGGTTATACCTTAAAAATATATCCAGAATCCAGTCACTTCTCATTCCCTTTGTTGATTACAGCCTGACCTAAGCCATCATTATCTCTTACCTGGATAACTGCTGTAATTTCTTAATTGATCTCTGTATTCCCTCTCTTAGCCCAGTTCTTCATATGATAGTCAGAATTACCCTGTAGAAGCTTCATGTCACTCTTGCTCTCTTATCTTTCCAGTCCCTTTCCATTTCTCTTGGCATAAAAGCCAAAGAAAGCCCTTACAATTACCAAGGAGACCCTGAATAATTTGCTCACCTTGCCTTATTTTTTGCCTTCTTCCTGTCCCTCCCTGAGCTTCAACCATACTGGCCATCTTGCTGTTCTTCAGACATGCTATTGAATCTCTAGGCTGTCACACTTGCTGTTCGTTTTCCCAAATATCCACTTGGCTTACCTCACTTCAGAACTCTGCTAAGTATCACCTTATTAATGAAATCTTCTCAATCAACCCATAAAACAGCAATCCCCTTCCCCCATACTTGGCACTCCCTACTTTTTTTCTGTAATATATGCCTGGCACCTAGTAGACGCTCAAGTGTTTATTTGTTAAATGAATAAATTCATGGATGGAACTATTCAAGTGGTTACTACCGGAAGTGATGTGAAAGTAATATCTATGTAGGGAAAACCTTCGCAAACCTGTTTATTTCAGGATACAATGCTCTGATTCTTCTGTTTTTTTGTTGTATCTTGAAATAAGTTTAGGCTTACAGAAGAGTTGCAAAAATAATGCAGAGAGAGGGCTTCCCTGGTGGTGCAGTGGTTAAGAATCCGCCTGCCAATGCAGGGGACACGGGTTCAATCCCTGGTCAGGGAAGATCCCATATGCCGTGGAGTAACTAAGCCCGTGCACTACAACTACTGAGCCTGCACTCTAGAGCCTGTGAGCCACAGCTACTGAGCCTGCGTACCACAACTGCTGAGCCCATGTGCCACAACCACTGAAGCCCATGCACATAGAGCCTGTGCTCCACAACAAGAGAAGCCACCGCCATGAGAAGCCCATGCACTGCAGTGAAGAGTAACCCCTGCTCGCTGCAACTAGAGAAAGCCCGCATGCAGCAGTGGAGACCCAACACAGCGAAAAAATAATAATACAGAGAGTTACCGTATACCCTTCACCCAGCACCTCTTAATGTTAATACCTTATATAATCATAATACAATTATCAAAAGTAAGAAATTAGCATTGGTGCAATGCTGTTAACGAAAGTACAGACTTTATTTGAATTTCGCTGATTTTTCCACTAGTAGTTTTTCTGTCCTAGAGTCCAGTCTAGAATTCCCTATTTCATTTAGTCATCATGTCCCCTTAATTTCTTCTGGCCGGTAACAATATCTCAGTCTTTCCTTATCTTTCAAGACCTTAAGACTTTTAAAAGTACTAGTCAGGCATTTTGTAGGATCTCCCTCAATTTGGACTTATCTGATGTTTTCTCATGATTAGATCAAGGTTTTGCATTTTTGAAAAATACCACAGAAGTGATATGGCCTTGTATCAGGGGAGACATGGTATCAGTGTGTCTTGTTACTGGTGATATTACCTTTGATCATGTGGTTAAAATAGTGTCTTCTGGGTTTCTCCACTGTAAAATTACTATTTTTTTCCTTTGTAATTAATAAATATTTTGGAAGAGATATTTTGATAAATATTCTTTTTCTTGTGATACTTTCAGATATTAATTTTAGTATTCATCAGTGGATCTTGCTTGAAGCAATTATTATGTGCTATTCCAATCATGATTTTTTTCATTCCTTCTATATTTATTAGTTGGAATTCTTCTGTAATGAAGACTTATTCCTTCTCCCCCCATTTATTTATTCAATAATTTATTTATAAAAGTGTGGGTTTGTGAGTATTTGTTTTATTCTTTGGGTTATAATCTATTACTGTTACTGTTTATTTTGTTTAAATTGGTCCAGCTTTGACATCCATCTTATTTTTAGACATGCACCCATCTTATTTCTCTTGAGCACTTCCTTACTTTCTGGCACCATGAGATGCTCCAGCTCATCTTGTATTTTTCTTGCTCTGCCCGGAAATCAGCCACTGCTCTGTGGAATCCTGGTTCTTCTAATTGGAGAAGGATATTTAGAAACCAAGATCTGGATACTGTTTCATCTTTTATAGCCTTTTTTTGTGTCCTGGCACTCTTTTTTTTCTTCTTCTTTTTTCATAGTCCTACCACCATGAAAACCTCTGAAAAACTTGACTTATATCTAGAGGAAAGTTAACATTATTAGAAGAGAATTTTCTGATAGGAGTATCAGAAAACCAATATGTGTAACTCTGTCATTTGCTTTTGTACATGTGTTGAACAGATTTTATTTAGTTCTATTTTAATCCTCTAAAGCCTAGAAGTAGATTTTAAATATGATTTTTGGCCTATCCTCACAGTGTTACAATGTAATCGTTTCTAAAAATACACATGGGGTAGTAAAAGTCTTAGATTTCAAGTACTTTGTGATTTGGGGATTAGGCAGGCATAAATTACATAGCCTTATACTAGTGTAAATTAACCTCAGAAGTTAAAATATATTTCAAGTAAAGACTGACTTAAATTGTTATCACAAAGTGCTGTGATAGATAATAAAGATCCAGGTCAGTCATACCTGTAAAATTTTAGAGCTCTTCCTCAGCATAATTACCTTCCTTCTACATGTCCTTTAACAATAGGGACTTCAGTAATACAATATATTAATTACTAGTAATGAATTTGCACATCTTATTCTCATTGAACTTAGAGGCTCCAAGGACTGGAATTCTGGATGTATTTATTTATTATTTATTTTTATTTTTGGCTGAGTTGGGGTCTTCATTGTCGCGCACGGGCTCTCTCTAGTTGTGGCGAGCGGGGGCCACTCTTCGTTGCAGTGCATGGGCCTCTCATTGCAGTGGCCTCTCCTGCTGCGGAGCACAGGTTCCAGGCGTGCGGGCTTCAGCAGTTGTGGTTCACAGGCTCAGTAGTTGTGGCTCGCAGGCTCCAGAGCGCAGGCCCAGCAGTTGTGGCTCACGGGCCCAGTTGCTCCGCGGCATGTGGGATCTTCCCAGACTAGGGCTCGAACCCGTGTCCCCTGCATTGGCAGGCGGATTCTCAACCACTGCGCCACCAGGGAAGCCCTGGATTTATTTTTTTGTGTCCTATTTAGATGCCCAGATGTTGGTTTATGAATGAAAGAATGTACCTCAGAATATGTGACTCTACATTTTATTAGATTACTAACAATTAATTCTCAAATATCTCTAAAGAGAGTAAAAGTTAATGTGAATCTAAATGAGTCTGTTTACCAAATAAGAAGAGATATGATAGTACTTTGGGTTTATTTAGTTTCATTTATGTTTCTCTAAGCATAGAACAAGTTCTGTATGTAGTTATATAGAATCTGTAAAGATGAGACGTTTCTTATTTTCAACTATGAAATTAATGGGATGTGTTTGAGGTCCATGACTAGTTCATAACTCACTTATTAATAATTAAGTAAAATTGACCCCTTTTTGTTATTGAGAACTGCATCAGACTCAGGATTCTAAAATTTCAGTTTGATTTCCATGTTATCTTCTTCTCTGCCTTTTTTTTTTGACACTTTACCATCTCACCCCCTACTCTATCCTTCTTTGTTCATTCTTGCTTCTCTGTCCCGTCAGTCTCTGCTTCTCTGTCCCATATAAGACATATAAGAGTATATGTCCCATATACTCTTGCTTCTTTCTATCATGTGTCCTTCTCTCATGTGTTATTGCATCTTTATCCCCCCTCCCTCCCTTCCTTCCATCAGTCATTCTTTCCATATTTCCTTCTAGGACTACATATCTATCCTCTGCTTCCGTATATCCAGACCTCATTCCATCCTTCCTTTTCTTATTCCTTCTCTCTCTCCAGCATTCTTTCTGTCCTATCATTCCTTCTGTTCATTCAAAGCGAAGGTCCTTTCTTCCATCAGTTCTTCTTTTCCTTTATCTAGTCTAATGACTACCATATATGTACTGATGAATTCCAATTTTATATCTTCCACCCACACACTTCTACCTTGGACTCCAGATTTAACAATCCCACTTCCTGTGCTATATTACCTGCTGAATTCCTACCCAGATACCAACTGCTCTTATCATTTTCACTATTACCACTGTTATTCATGCCACCATCATCTCTCCTCTAGAGCAGTATAGTAACCTCCTAAGTGGTCTTCCTATTTCTGCCCTTTGCCTGATACTCATTTTCTACCCAGCAGTCCAAGTGATTATTTTAAAAGTTAAGTCATGTCATGTCCCAGTCTCTGCTCAAAACCTTTCAAAGGATTCCTATCTTTTTTTTTATTATTGTTGAGGTAACATTGGTTTATAGGTTTCATGTGTAAATTATATTTTAATTTATGTGTACACTGCAGCATGCTTACCACTAATACAGTCACCGTACAGTTAACCCCCTTTACCTATTTTGCGCTTCCATCCTCTCTGGTAACCACCAATCTTATTTTTCACAGATGAAAATAGAGATCTTATTTTTTTCTTTTTTCCCCAGCTTTATT
Organism: Stenella coeruleoalba; assembly: GCF_951394435.1. Classification (NCBI taxonomy): domain Eukaryota; kingdom Metazoa; phylum Chordata; class Mammalia; order Artiodactyla; family Delphinidae; genus Stenella; species Stenella coeruleoalba. Next base: position 15,471,213 of record NC_137157.1, read on the forward strand.
GAGATATAATTGACATGTAACTAGTCTTTTTCTGAAGGAGAGAAATTTCAAATAAGACCGTTAGACTACTGAAAAGCATTACACATAGATCTGGGAAAGCATGCTTTTGAACACGTTAGACATTTTATTTAGTTATGTGTAAATCCTTTAAAGCCTAGAAGTACATCTTGTACTTGATTTTGGCCTAACCTGGTAGAGTCACAATGCTGTGGTTTCTAAAATTAGACAAGGAGTAAGAGTTCTAGATTATACATAGCTTTGTGTGAAATCAGAGAGGCTTAAGTTACATAGATTGTATTAGTGTAAATCGATTCCAGAGATTGAGTGATCTTGGCCCTTTTAAACTCTATTATTAATTTTAATAATTTTCTGTGTATTCCTTTTTTTATATTTTGATAGTGTCAATACCCATATCATCTGTAAATAATCATGTTTTTGTTTCTTCTTTTCCCATCCTTATACCCTTTATCTCTTGATCTTCTTATTACTACACTTGTTAGTCCTACTAGTACCAGGTTGAATAGAAGCCGTGGCAGGCATCCTTGTCTTCTTCCCAATCCTAAAAGAAGTACTTTCAACATTTTACCATTAAATATGATGTTTTGTGTACTTTTTGCGAATGCCCTTTTTCACATTAAGGAGGTTACCTTCTAGTCCTGGTTTGTTGAGGCTAAAATGAAATTGAATTTTAATAGCTACACTTTCTGCATCTGTTCAGTTGGTCATGTGAAATTTCTTTATTCTATGAATGAGGTGAATACACTAACCAGTTTTTAAACATTAAACTAATCAACTTTCTGTGGATAAGCCCAACTTGATCATGATGTATATTTTTTAATGTATTGTTGTATTTGGCTTGCTAATATGGTATACTTGTGAGTGAGATTAGTTTGTGATTTTCCTTTTGTACTGTCCTTGTCTGATTTTGGTATCAAGGTAAATCTCACCTCATAAAGTGAGTTAAGGAGTGTTCCTTTTTTATCTATTCTCTGTATGAGGTTAGAATCCTCTGTAAAATTAAAACTGTCTATTTCATGAATGTTTGGTAGAATTCATCTGTACAGCTGACTGGCTCTTGTGTTTTCCATATAAGGTTTTTAACCACGAATTCAGTTTCTTTAGTAGCTATGAGACCGTTCATGTTCTTTATTTGCTCTTGAGTCAGTTTTGGTAAGTTTTAAATTTCTTCTTGAGTCAGTTTTGGTAAGGAATTTATCCATTTTATCAAAGTTTTCAAATTTATTTGCATAAAATTTTTCATACTGCCTTATTTGCCATTTAATCCCTGCAATATCTGAGATTATATCCTCTTTTTTATTCTTAATATTGCTTATTTTGTCTGCTCTCTATTTTTCCCTTAATTTACCTTGTCAGAGTTTTACAGTATTGTTTCTTCAAGTAATAAATTTTGGCTTTGTTGTTTCTATTATGTATTTGTGTTCTCTTTTCACTAATTCCTGCTCTTGATCATTTCCTTCTTTCTTTTTCTTCTTTAGAACATAGAGAACAATAGATGAACAATAGAACAATAAACATCTTTATTACTTGAGCTAAGATAGGAGGGAGGAGGATTTGTTTGCTTTTCCGGGCATTGATTTTCCTCAGCTAGAACTCCAGCTCCTTGCATTCTAGCACATAGCCATCTGCTTGGCCACACTGGCCTGGTTTTGAAACAATGCATGCAAGGAGCTTGCCCTGCTGGAGCCTCCAGAAGGCTGCTGATTTTGGCATTCTTTTTCCTTTCATCATATTTCTTCTGAATTTTCTTTTATCGTTTTTTGTTTAAAATCCCTTCCTCCTCGGAAGTCAGCTTGGCTCCCTTCTTGCGGCCCCGGGGCAGTGCATAGTGGGACTCCTACCACTGTCAGAATAGTGTGCTGTCAGTGAGCACAATGCAGTTCTTCGCCAGGGTCTTGGTACTGACCAGTTCATTGTTGGAGGCACTGTAAACTATAATAAGCCTCGTTTTGCACGTACAACACTCCAAGCCTCAGGGGAAGTTCCCCATGTCCAGCCTCAAGTTCCCCACGTCCAGCAACTTCTTGTTGCCTCCCTGCATGTGGAATGTGTGTATGAGGCAGGGTCAATCTTAGTGTTGGCAGCGGGGATTCCCAGCTCATACTTCTACTTCTTGTAGTAGGTTTTTCTCTCGTTCCTAGTCTTGTGGCGCTTGTGCCAGTTGTTCCGAGATATGGCTATTGCTCAGTGCTGGCTGGAAAGAGATCATTTCCTTCTTTATATTTTTTTAAAGATCTATTCTGCTGTTTTCCTAACTCAATTTCAAGTCATTTTTCTAATGTAAGGATTTAAGCCTATATATTTTCTTCTAATACCTCTTTTTTGTTGTTTTTCATTCTGTGCATTTTAGATATATTTTTTTCATTATCATTCAGTTTTAGGTATTTACTAAAATCCATTGTGATGTTCTTTGTCTGATAAATTGTGTGGAGAAGTGTTTTTTTTTTTTTTTTTTTGATACGCAGGCCTCTCACTGTTGTGGCCTCTCCCGTTGCGGAGCACAGGCTCCGGACGCGCAGGCTCAGCGGCCATGGCTCACGGGCCCAGCCGCTCCGCGGCATGTGGGATCTTCCCGGACCAGGGCACGAACCCATGTCCCCTGCATTGGCAGGCGGACTCTCAACCACTGCTCCACCAGGGAAGCCCGGAGAAGTGTTTTTTAATTTCAAAATGTATGATAGATACCAATTCCTTTAAATCTGTTGAATAGTATTATGACCTAGTACAGGGTCAATTTTCATGAGTATTCCATGTGTACTTGCATAAATGTTCTCTGCTTATTGGATATAATGTTCTCTGACTACTTTGTATCTTATGTCTTTGTCTTTGGTTTTGTGTAGTTTCTAGATGTGGATGTATCTAGATGGTGTATGGTGTATCTAGATGTGGATCCTTTCTCTGTCTCTGTCTCATCTCTCCTTCTCTGTATCTCTGCTTATTTTTATCTGTTCTTTATTTCTGTTTTTATTTCCCCTCCTCTCCATCCCACCTCCCAACCGTATCCCCATGTACCTCTCTTTTTTACCCTGCTTGAGATTCATGAGCTTCTTGAATTGATATCTTTCAGTGGTTCTGGAAAATTCTCAGTAATTTTCAGGTCTCTTATTCTGCAACTCAGATTAAGTTCTTGTTTCCTTGTGTATTTTATGATTGATTGATTGAGTTTTGGTGGAACTTTTTCTGTAGAAATTGAAGCATGGGTTGAAGTTGAGAATCCAGAGAGGATTTATAATTTCTTTTAACAATTATCTCAGATCACAACCAACCTGGGACCATGTTAAATGCAATGATATGCTTAAGACGTTTGGTACCGTTTAAATTCCATGAATTTGCATTGAGATTATGCATGGGGGGGGATGCACAAGAATTTTTTAATAAAATAAATAATTTTAGATTTATAGAAAATGTGCAAATATAATACAGAGAGTTCCTGATTACTCTATACCCAGTTTCCCCTAATATTAACATCTTACATTACCACCGTATTTTTGTCAAAACTAAGAAATCATAGCACTAGCTAAATTCCAGACTGTATTCAGATTTCCGCTAATGTTCTTTTTGTGTTCCAGGATTTCATCCAAATTACCACATTGCATTTAGTCATGTGTCCTTAGTCTCCTCTGTCCTGTGACAGTTCCTCAGGCTTCCCTTGTTTTTTATGACCTTTTTGATTTAGAGTACTGGTCATGTATCTTGTAGAATAGTCTTCAATTTAGTTTTGTCTGATGTTTTTCTCATCTGTAGAGTGGGGTTATGGGTTTTGCGGAAAATATCACAAAGGTGAAGTGTTTTTCTCATCATATCATACCAAGATGTACATGATACATGACTGACTTATCACTGATGAGGTTTGCTCCGATATGTGGTTGCAGTACTGTTTGCCAGTTTTCTCCACTGTGAAATTACTATGTTTAACCTTTCCATTCAGGAAGGGAGATTTTATTTTCTTTCAGCCCAGACTGAGTAGAGACAGGCAAGTTTCCTTCCTGTCCTATTAAGATTTATGTCTTATTTACATTTTAACTGTGGATGGAGCTCTTTAAAGCCCAGGTTTTATATTGAGGGTCTATTATTAGTTTCCTCAGTTGGATGGGCCTTGGGTTTTATCTCCTGTCCTCCTCAACCTGGATTATATTTAAGCTTTCCAGGACTCTGTAGAAATCCTCAAGGCTAAAGCTGACCTTAGCACTCTGCTTAACCTCTTATGATTCCTTACTTTTGGGACAGTCCAGTGAATCATGTTTAAAAGTTTCCTTTTGTTGTTTTTTGTTAACTTTTTGTTAGTTATTTCCATTAAGGTATCTTAATCCAATGTATTGTCAGCAACAGAAGTTAGTAGGTTTCTTTTGACATTGATTTTGAATATTTTTAAAAGTGTTAACACTTGTGTTGGGGGGAAATACAGCTTAGACTTAGAAAGTATGTTACTTGTAGTCGTTCTCCCAATTCCTCACTCCCCCCGACCCAAACAACACAGTTCTTATGAGTTTCTTAATTTAAGGATACTGTTTTCTCTGCTTTGATTGATCTTTCCTACTTGATCCTCATGATCAACACCTATAGATTCCAAACTCTGTTCAAGTGTTTTCTTCCTCATGCCTTCTCCTGTCTCCTTTCTCCTGCCCCCACACACAGAGTTTGATTTCTTCTGTGCTGCCATAATATACCCTTCATTAAGAAATATGAAGACATATATATCAATGTTGGTTTGAATATTATGGTAGATGTTATTATTGTTCACCATTATTCACCTGCAGGAAGTTTATGCTTCTGCCTTCTTGAAGTTTGGCTTGCCCATGTAACCTGCTTTAACCAATTAAATGTGAGCAGAAATGCCTTGCCTGCAGTAGATACATAGCATGAGTGAGAAATAAACTTTAGTTATTTTAAGACACTGAGCTTTGAGAGTTGTTTGTTACCTCAGTGTAACCTAACATATTCTGTCTTAATTGACACACATGCTCATCCCTCATCTTGAAGGCAAAAGCTGTATTTTAGTCGTCTTTATGTCCTTAAAGCTGCCAGCCTAATTTTCCTAAAACATTTTAGATTATTATATATCCTTCAGGAAAGTAACATGGGTTTAGAGTCAGACACATCAAAATTAAAAAATTTTTTACTTGATTGCTTAGCTGAGTTACTTTGGAAGATGTCCTTGAGTTTTAGATTCATTTTTAAAATGAGATACCTTATAAAGTTGTTGGGAATATAGTATATGTAAAGTACCTAGTCCAGCAGACATTCTTTCCCTCTCACATTTCTTACTTCTCCATTGACTATTGAATCAAGTCTTTAAAAGTCCCTTTCTCCTGCTTTCATTAATTTATTTATTTGGTTAGTCATTAGATAAATATTTTTTGAACTGCTACTATATGTCAGGCATTGTCTAGTTACTGTGAAGTGGTGAGCAAGGCCTAGTCCCAGACTTTAAGGTGGTTACAGTCCTATGGCCAATAATTCTCCCTTCCTGTCTTCAGCTATCAAGTAAAGTTATATTAATACTGCAAGTCCTCTCTACCATCACCTTGAAAATTTTGCCTAAATTTCTCCCCATCTCAAAAAAAAAAGAAAAAAATCTAGAAGTGATTGTTCCCTCCTGATTGTTCAAAGCAAATTACTGGTATTCATATGTGTCTCTTATAATATATATTGCATTCTGCCATAACAGATTCTGTTATATTCATATACATCATGTACATTTTCAAGTTTCTTTTCTAAATGTTACACTCGAGTGTTGGAATTTCATATCATTTATTTTGTATTCCTCAAATCAAGAATATTATGTGGATAATGAATGTCATTCGTTAGAAGGTGTTTTGGGAATTTATGGGGGCATTTTTGGTAGTCACAGTGATTGGAGGGTCCTAGTGGAATTAATGAGGAGAGACTGAGGATGGAAAACTTGCAGTGCTCAGGACAGTCTCTCAAAATAAATAGTTGTCCTGAGTCCCACATAACTTTCAAATATTATACTAGATGTTTCGTGAAACATCTAGTAAGTGAAAAACTTATTCATGATTTTCAAAATCTAGAGCCTAAACCCATTTTTATGTGTAAACACTAGGTATTTTTTACACAATTTTAATATACACTGAGTGTTCCTAAAATATATTGATCACCAATGTGAATCAAGGGAAGATTGAACTTTGTCCAGACCTCTACTAAATCTTGCTCAACATTACAGAAAACCAAAGGCAGTAACACTTACGGTATTTGAGTCACCAATAATACAACTGTATCATTCTGTTTTTGTAGCTGTTGAATTTAAAGTGATTCTGTATGTAGGTGCAGGCATCCAACTAATTCATTGTCTTTTTGTTTCATACCCAGATATTTACTTATGGTAAGTAAATGTTGCTTTTTTTAAAAATATAAATGACTTTACTTAAACTTCTCTCATATATTACATTGGAGCGTTATATTAATGCTTTAAAATTGTATATAAGGATATGTTATCTATGAATTTCATTTCAGAATTTAAAATAAGGCAGTGAAAAATATTTGTTATAAAAGGTGACGTTGTGTCATGGTTTAGAGCCACTGATTTATGAACCATTAGAGCCTGGAAAAAATATGAACTTTGCTTTTAAAATACATATTTAATCCTGTTCAACATTAAACTGTTCTCTTTAGGGAAAGTGTATATCACAAATATTCTGATAATTTGAATAATGTTAGATAAGAGCACTAAAAATTTGTTACAAACCATAAAAAAAGCATATGTAAACTTTATTCAATTTATAAAGAGACAAATTGCTATTTATAATTTTTGAACTTCTAATGAAGCACCAATGACTGCTTAATGACTGAGACTCTCCATTTTTTCCTTTATTATAGTTAGTATATCCAGAACTTTTATTTAAAAAAATTTAACCCTGTTGTTTCACAAGGAGGAAGGGTAGAAGAGAAGATATTTTGCATGTGATTTAATGATCTTAATTTATAGTCTGTAAATCACTTCTCTAGGGTCAGCAATGAATTGTTTTGGTTTAGCTCTTCTAAGTGTAGTTTTCATTGTTGAGCATGTGATAAGATATATTTTATAAACTAAAGTGCAGAACCAGATGGCTTTATTCTGGTATGATACGTGTTAATTCATAATGCCTTGTTTTTAGCAGGAATGGGATTATGTCGTATCTTACTGTTGCCTTTTTTAGACTATTTTATAGACAGAACTAGAAATTCTAGTTATATAAAGCTGTACTAGCATAGGCTGGAAAGTAGGTCATTGTTATGGGGAGTATACCAAACTGCCCACTGGTTGCTATAGCAATGACCTACTTTAAGAAACTATTTCTGTTGATTCATGTTGAAATCATCTTTTGGAACCAGCATAAAGAAACACACCGCATGTAATTTTTCCTAATAGCAATAAGGTAGTGATCGCTGGAGGTAAAAAAAAAAATCCTTAAAATGTTTAAAGTGAAGAAATATATTTTCTCACCTAACCCCTCTTCAATTTATTTTGAAGTGCTGCAGTTAGTATTGTAACTAAATAGTATAAGAACTGTTCTTCTGTGTAGGCAATACAATTATGCAGAGGGATATAGTGAATTTTACTACCCTTTGGCCTATTTAAAAATCAACCTGTTACATGTAGTTAATAGCATTATTAACTGAGCCTTCAAATGGGTATGGTTTCAAGAAAACAGTAAACATGCCAAATTGGATAAGGTCTGAAAATAAGTCCCTATTAAAATTGTACCTTATGCGGGAGTTCCCTGGTGGTCTAGTGGTTAGGATTCTGGGCTTTTGCTGCCGTGGCCCTGGTCAGTCCCTGGTCGGGACTGCTGCAAGCTGCACGGTGGGGTCAAAAAAAAAACGTACCTTATGCAATTTCAATATATTGTATTAAATCATTCCATTCAATGTTGGATTCCTGTTCTTAGGTACATGCATTCGTAATATATAAAGTTTGAAATTGGTGTGTTCTCTGAAACACATTGAATCTGAACTCTCGCAGAACTCATTCTCTTCCCAGTTGAGGGTAAAGGATGAAAAGTTAGACTATAAAGTACCCTTTGAAGTAACATTATTCCTTCAGCACTAAAAAGAAATCTTACCTGTCAATGAGTTGATATTTTGAACTTGGTGTATTGGAGATTTTATGGTATTATCAAGGAAGAGTTATATGCTTAGAGATTAGTTGATTCAGGGTCTTAATTGCACTGTATCTTGTTGTATATATATTCATATTCACATTTGCCTTGCCTTGTGGGAAAGATTTTCATCAAACCTTTGTTCAAAGTCACATTCAGAGAAAGTTAAGAGATCAAGATGATTATGTATATAGATGTAGGCATTAACTAATTCATTATCTTCTGTTGTCATGCCCCAGTATTTACATATAGAAATACATGTTACTTCTTTCAAAACTATAAATTTTTCCCAAGGGAGAATAATTATAACTTCTGCTGAATGAATATCTACCAAGTACTAGTTATTTTATGCTCTTTCTATCCTTTCAGCAGATTTTCAAGACAACTCTATAGGTTATTTTCTACTATTTCTGATCTTTTCAACAAATTGTGTAAGGCACGTGATGAGATTTGTTTGCCAAATGTAGAATCCAAAAGACAGGTAAAGAAAACTGTGTAGTTAGGAGTGAGACACAGATACTTAATTTGAAATCCTTGAGGAGGAGAAGGTGATCTATATATTATAGCTATCATATAACGTACAATCTGAAAGTTTCTCTAGGATGAGGTTATGTCCTTTGAGGGTTTAGGGGATGGAGAAATTACTTTCAGGTGGAAGACTGAAGATTAGTAGAATGTGAACTTAAAGACATGGGAATTGGGAAAGGTACTCCAGGCCGAGGGAAGAGCATGGAGCAAATTCCAGGAGATTGAATGTGTGGGGAAAAGAGAAGTAGTTTGGTTTGGCGGGAGGGAAAGAGGAATGGTAGGAAATGAACCCTGGAACCCTAAGTTAGTTAAACAAAATAATTTGTTCTTTATTCTATAGAGAATGAATTTTTGAAGACCTTTTTACAGGAAAGTGTGCCTCAGGAAGATTTCATATTGTGTATAAAATGGATAAGAGTGGAGAGAGATTGTTGGTAGGCAGAGCCATTTTAAGGCATTGCAGCAAATAATACTGGCAAGAGATAACAAGGGATAGAATTATTGTAGCAAGAATAGAAGTGATAGGAAGGAGGAGAGTAAAAAAATAAATAAATAGCAGTTATATAATCATGCTTACTATGGGTCAGGCACTGTTCTAAGAGCTTCACTTATGTTATTTAATTCTCACAACAATAGTATGATATGGGCCCTGTTACTATTCCAATTTAACAGATGAGGAAATTAGAACTTTTCAGGATTGATTGAGGGATAGTAACTTGTTGCTATCAATTGTTAAATTATGGGACATCTATGGAATGGAATACTATGAAACCATGAAAATTGATGCCATAGAAGTATGTCTGTTGCTTTGAAAATATGTTCACTATGTGTTAAACCAGGTTTACAGTAAATATAATATTTCTGTTTTGTTCTACTTTGAATGAATATGCTAATTGTCAATTTTATAACTCTTATGACATTTAAAAAAAGTGTATGTTTCTCTCTTCTTTACCCCCACCCCAAACTCCCTCTCCCCAAGGGTAGCTATTATTAATAGCTTGGTGAGTATCCTTCCAGTTAACAAGTAGATATATGCAAAGTAAATTTTATTTTATCAAAATAATATATGCAACAGTTTTAAAAGTCATAGTGCAAAAAGCCTTATAACAAGGACAGCATCACTGATATGTTCTCCTCCATCCTGCTCTTTTTCTCTTCTTCACAAGTCTTTTCTGAAATACCTATTTGAGTCCACTGTATCTCTGCAATCTTTATGTGAAATTATAGTGATATAAACAATAACATCCATGGAAGAAAAACACCATCAATAACATCTATGGGAGAAAAACATCATACCGCAATACAGCTTCTGTTCCTTTGTTTTATGAAGTGCCAAAACAAAATTAACTTTATGGTTGCAAAACTTTTTCCATTGCTTCAGCCCACGTCATTCTGTACAATGTTTGTTTGGTTCATAGAGTATTTATTGAAAAGCATTAAGAACGCTTATTCAGCTTGTGAACAAGAAAGGGAAAAATAAAGGGCTAATTATTAACTAATTCAGGCTTACTTGTTCATTTTATAAATGAATCAGATCCTTTTTTTTTCTTTTCCCATCTTGTTGTCTATCATTGACCTGCTTGTACTACATAAAAACTTTTCTACCAAAAAAGTAGAATATGGTGAACTCTTGCTACTTACTACCAGCTCTGATAGAGAAGATACTGAAACTAATACTACAAAAGAGATTTGAGGATTATCTCTGCCTTGGATTATCCTCCCAGGACATTTTAGTTTTGTACTGTTTAAATTTAAGAAAACTTAAAAATTGCTAGTTCATTCAACTTCTTAATTTTTGATCTGAATACTACAGGCTCTAAAATTTCTTTTGCCAAGCAAATACAGAAAACTAGATGCTTCCCAATAAACATTTATCACCAAACATGATAAGTTATTTATAGTTACAGATAATTCTACAAAACTTAGATACTTTTATATTGCTCTAACAACAAACAACAACAATATTCTCCCTAAAGTATTTACACATTGGCAGTGGTGGGTTGGGATGGGGATTGGGTATTGGGGGGTAACTCCAAACCAAGACAGAAAGGGGATGTGGTGAAATATAAATGTGAGTATATATTTGTTTACGGACAACTGTGAGACTTCCTAAGGTGAAATGGTGGGATGTCTTTAACATCCTCGTGAGTATAGCACTGTGACTTCCCAGGCCCGTAGACATGATGATTCCTAAAGGGAAAGGAATATCAAACTTGACTAGGTATACTGATGTCACTAATAACTACAGTTGTAGAAAATTAACAAGACTTTCTTGGTGAAATTATGGGATCAGAATGGGCAAAGACAACAAAATGATCTATTCTGAATAATCTTCTAGAAAAATGCTGTCCAGTAGAACTTTCTGCAATGATGGAAGTGTTCTTCACCTGTGCTGTCCAACATGGTAGCTGCTAGGCACACATGTAGCTCTTGAGAGGCCTTGAAATGTGGCAAGTGTGACTAAGGAACTGAATTTTTAATTTTAATTAATTTAAATGGCTACATGTGCCTAGTGGCTACCATATTGAACAATGCAGTTCTGAAATATGCCTTTCCATTCATTTTAACCACTCCTTCTCACAAGTAAGACACAATCATTATTCTGAAAGAGCACATGGCCTGTAGAAAAGGCAGATAGATATTTAAGATGAAAAACAAAGAAGAAACAGAGTAGAGAGGAAATAAGATATATCTAGCTGAGAGGAACAGAATCTAGATGAAATATTAGAGAAAATTAACATGAGGCAAACAATGAGGTTGAACCTTCCAGGTATCTGATATCTCTTTTGGATTTGCTCTTGTGGGCTACTCCATTTCTTCCCAATGGAAGATGCAAAGTAAGCAGTCTTCTGCCTCTGCCCCAGAATTTCCCCAGATATCTATTATGCATAAGACTTACTGATAATTATTTCATTGAAAAAAGATCTATAGCTCCACCTGCATCATGAAACCTTTTTTGAAAAAATTAGTCTGGCATTCTCTACACTCAGAGAGTTAATGCCACATAATTTAACGTCTATTTATTATCAAATTCTTTTTCTTTAATTATATTAGAAATTTGAAAATGGGCACTATACTTTCTCTCTCGTACATAGATAATTACGATTGCTCAGAGTGATTAAATAGGATGTTACCTTTTTTTCCAGTAGAAAATGTTCTAGATTTTACAAGGTGGCTTTCCTATATGAACTTGAATTTATTTCACCAAGTTTCAACAATGAGATCAGTTCATTTAATTACTTTATTTCGTTTTTTAAATATTTATTTATTTATTTATTTTTGGCTGTGGTGGGTCATAGTTGTGGCACACGGGCTTCTCTCTAGTTGTGGCGCTCTGGCTCCAGAGCACGTGGGCTCTGCAGTTGCAGTGCATGAGCTCCAGGGTGCTTGGGCTCTGTAGTTGTGGCACGCAGGCTTTCTAGTTGTGGCACACAGGCTCAGTAGTTGAAGTGTGCAGGCTTAGTTGCCGTGCAGCATGTGGGATCTTAGTTCCCCGACCAGGGATCGAGCCTGCATCCCCTGTGTTGGAAGGCGGATTCTTAACTACTGGACCACCAGGGAAGTCCCTACTTTCTTTATATGATTTTTTTTTTTTTTTTGGTGGTACGTGGGCTTCTCACTGCTGTGGCCTCTCCCGTTGCGGAGCACAGGCTCCGGATGCGCAGGCTCAGCGGCCATGGCTCACGGGTCCAGCTGCTCCGCGGCATGTGGGATCTTCCCAGACTGGGGCACGAACCCGTGTCCCCTGCATCGGCAGGCGGACTCTCAACCACTGCTCTACCAGGGAAGTCCCTTTATATGATTTTTATGTTTACAAATTAAACTTTGCTAACAGTCACCCGTATTTAATGAAAGTTAGCAATTTAATTTAGGAAATTTATTAAAAAATACTGAGAAATTTGTGCTGTAATTAAAAAAAATTATATGATTTCTGGAAACAGTAATTTCTATATAAGCTGGAAATAATAAGATGATAAGAGGTAAAAAAGGTGATGGGGTGGCATTTCAAATTTTAGAATAACATGATTTTACATTACTTTATATCTTCTAAATATATATTTTGAAGAATTTAAATAATATTTTCCTCTCTCTAGATTTTTGCTTCAGTGTCTTGAAGACCTTGATGCCAATCTGCGAAAATTAAACTCTCGTCTGTTTGTGATTCGTGGACAACCAGCAGATGTGTTTCCCAGGCTTTTCAAGGTTATTGGAAAAATCTTTGCATAAAAAAATAATCTTTTGTCAGAGAAGACACGTATTTGGGGTAAAGTATGGGAAATATAAGTGCTTATAAATGAAATATTGTGGATATTTTCTGTATTTAATAAAAATGTTACACAGTGTAAAATCAGACAGTGAAAAAAATGATTTACAATGAAAAGTTTCTTTCTTCTACCTTAAACTGACAGTTCCCCTCTCAGAAGCAACAACTACTACCAGTTTGTGTATTCATTAGAAGTATTCTTTGCACAAATAAGAATGCATATGTGTATGTGTTTATATACACATATTTGTGTTTGTGTGAATGTTAACCATCCCCCCTTTTTAAAACCAAGGTGAGAACACGCTATGTTATACCATTCTATGCCATGCTTTATTCACATAACCATATATTTATATTTTGGAGATTGTTCCATGTTACCTTCTCAGTCTTCTTTTTTTTTTTGTTAATTTATTTATTTATGTTTGGCTGTGTTGGGTCTTCGTTTCTGTGCGAGGGCTTTCTCCAGTTGCGGCGAGCGGGGGCCACTCTTCATCGAGGTGCACGGGCCTCTCACTGCCGCGGCCTCTCGTTGCGGAGCACAGGCTCCAGACGCGCACGCTCAGTAGATGTGGCTCACGGGCCTAGTTGCTCCGCGGCATGTGGGATCTTCCCAGACCAGGGCTCAAACCCGTGTCCCCCGCATTGGCAGGCAGACTCTCAACCACTGTGCCACCAGGGAAGCCCCACTTTCTCAGTCTTTTAAATGGCTTCATAGTACTGCATTGTATAGATATGCTGTTAATTTTTTTTTAAATTAAAGTATAGTTAACTTACAATATCATTAGTTTCAGGTGTACAACATAGTAATGCAATATTTTTATAGATTACACACCATGCAAAGTTATTATAAAATATTGACTATATTCCCTGAGCTGTATATTATATCCCTGTGACTTATTTATTTTATAACTGGTAGCTTATACCTCTTAATCCCCTTCACCGGTTTCACCCCTACCCCTACCCCACTCCCCTCTGGTATCCACTAATTTGTTCCTTTTTGGTTTTTTAAAATTTATTTATTTATTTGGCTGCTTTGGGTTTTTGTTGCTACGCCCGGGCTTTCTCTAGTTGCAGTGAGTGGGGGCTACTCTTCGTTGCAGTGTACAGGCTGCTCATTGTGGTGGCTTCTCTTGTTGCAGAGCACGGGCTCTAGAGTGCATGCTCAGTAGTTGTGGCACACGGGCTTAGTTGCTCCACAGCATGTGGGATCTTCCCGGACCAGGGATCGAACCAGTGTCCCCTGCACTGGCAGGTGGATTCTTAACCACTGCGCCACCAGGGAAGTCCCCACTAATTTGTTCTTTGTATCTGGTGAGCCTATGTCTGTTTTGTTATATTTGTTTGCTTGTTTTTTAGATTCCACATATACGTGAAAACATACAGTATTTGTCTTTCTCTGTCTGACTTATTTTCACTTATCATAATGCCCTCCAGGTCCATCCACATTGTCACAAATGGCAAGATTTCATTCTTTTTTATGGCTGAGTAATATTTCAGTTTGTGTGTGTGTGTGTGTGTGTGTGTGTGTGTGTGTGTACATCTTTATCCAGTCATCTGTTGGAGGGCACTTAGGTTGCTTCCATATATTGGATATTGTAAATAATGCTGATATGAACATTGGGGTACATATATCTTTTTGATATAGTGTTTTTGTTTTCTTCAGATAAATACCTAGGAGTGGAATTGCTGGATCATATTACCATATTATCTGTGTTCTATTTTTAATTTTTTGAGGGTATAATTTATTTCACTAGCTTTCTATTGAACATTTAGTTATTTTTCCACAGGCCTTTTGCTAATACAAGTAATGCTGTCAGTGAACATCCTTGTTCACAAAAGAGAAATCTTTGCTCACATGTGCCAGTACATTTGTGGGACAATTCTTGTAAGACTTTCTGAGTCAAAGGGCTGTAACAATTGACATGCTACAAAACTGTAATGTTTTTAACTTGGTAGAATCTTAAAAATCTCCTAATCTTATTTCCCCCTCTTTTTTCCAAATGAAAAAATTAGTCCTAGAGAGATTAAATGAGCTAACCTAGGTCATAAAACTAGCTCATGGAAGTGTTCAGACCAGAAACTGAGTTTTCTGGCTTTGTTAATCTATCCCTTCCTATTTACTACCATTAGTATTCCTAATGTATATCTGTTTTTCTCTTGCAGCTGTTTGATTCATCAAATTTTTATAATAGCATTTTTTCTACTTCTAATGCACAAGAAAACAGTTCCTTTTCCTGAATGAAATATCCACAGTGCTGGGAATCAAACCAACACTACCTAGCCTTTTTTTCAGCAGTGTGAAAGAACCTTTTAATGTTTAGAGTTTGGCTAATACAACAGTTGTAGCTAGTGAAAATTTATTTTATAAAAGTTTTCGGGCTTCCCTGGTGGCACAGTGGTTGAGAGTCTGCCTGCCGATGCAGGGGACACGGGTTCGTGCCCCGGTCCAGGAAGATCCCACATGCTGCAGAATGGCTGGGCCCGTGAGCCATGGCCTCTGAGCCTGCACGTCTGGAGCCTGTGCTCTGCAACGGGAGAGGCCACAACAGTGAGAGGCCCGCGTACCGCAAAAAAAAAAAAAAAGTTTTCTTACTACTGTAGCTACTTAGAGTCAGAATTTAACCCAGGTACATGGAAGAGCTCTGAGAAGAAAGGATATCAAAAACAATGGTGATAGTTTATCAGCATCTCACAAGTATAAAAGTATATGTGAATAACTGCTCAACCCTATCTAAATCCATGTGTTATAAGTAAAATGAATCTTAAGAGGATTTTAAGTACCTTTAAAATAACAAAACATTTACCTGCTTTTAAAAAAATGGTTTAACTCCGCAAGTCTTTTGTGTTCTTTATTTTGAGCTTTCTTCTGCCTGAAGTAACATATTATTGGATCAAACTATCTTCTGTATATAGATGATGTCCTGTCTTGTTACTTTGGCAGAGAGGCAATGGTTTATGCAAGGGCCATAAAATACAGATACGTGAATATACTTTAATATACCTAGAGTGCTTATTATTGTATTCTGATACAGTAGTCTATATAAAATGTCATTTATGAAAACTTTCAGATTTATTTAATATGTCTGAACCATAGAGGGAGTTAATTCCTCTTTTTATTGTATTGATATTTTTATTTTTACTTTTTGTTTAGAGGTACTATATGCATGTGTTTCCAAAAAAGAGCCCAAGAGTATGTACGATAAAAAGCAGGTCTCCTTCTCATCCCTAACCCTTACACCCCCAGCTTCTCTGAGGAGGAAGATTCTTTTGTCAGTAACTAGCTGACTCATTTACATTACTGTCTCTGGTTTTATTATTCTAGTACAGCAGATAGTGAGAACTTTAATAGGTAAATAATCCAGCTTCCCACATTGGAGGTAAAACTGGTTTAGACCTGATAACAGTACCTTTAGTTTACTGGGGTGGAAATAGTGATTTCAGTACTGACGTCTCCTCTAGTGTGCACCTTCTTTCTATAGCATTCACTCATTTAATTCTGTTTATACTAAGTAGATTTAGGAATGGGGCCAGAGCATTTTTATAAACACATTTTTACACACATCTATGTTGGATAAACTTGTTTTTTCTTACGTGTTTTCTACTTAGAATTTTTCTCAGTTAAATTCTAACTTAATATAAGCTGACAACATGGCTTTTTTTTTTTTTCTTTTCATGTTCTACTGAATAAATGATAAACTTAGCAGACACTAGCCTAGGCAAAACTTGAATGACAGTATTAATCATAGGTATCTTATATAAATTATTATTATTATGCAGTTAAATCTTATATCTTCTACATTTGGTGCCAGAGTGATAAGCTACCAAGACCACGCATATTCTAGGGCCTGCAGAAACTTTTTATGAAGAGTTTAAAGTATTGGTTTAAAACATTCCCATTATATCCAAGAGACAGAGACATGTGTCTAAAGTCTTTATAGATGGACACACTGAAGCATAATAAAATGTTTTGTTCAAAATCACAGAATAAATCAAAGAAGGACATATAAAGCCACTAACGTTTCACATGCATAAATTTATATTATGCTTTTTGAGTCATTTTGGATTCTTGCTTTATTATTTCATGGTACATGCTCATTTGAATAAGATAATTCATTCAACAGATATTGATTGAGTGCCTGCTATGTACATGGCAGTGTTCAAGGTGCTGGGGGTATACTGGTGAACCAAACAGAAAAAGTTCCTACCTTCACTGAGCTTACACTATATTGGGAAGCAGGCCAATAATAAGTAAATATGTAATGTCAGGTGGTGATAGGTACTAAAATAAAATGTGGGATAGAAAGTCCCAAGGTGAGGGAAGGATAGTTACTTTATATGGAATCATGGAAGGCCTCACTGATAAGGTAGCCTTTGAGCAAATATATGAAGAGATTGAGCCATGCAGATATCTGGGGTGTGATATATTGAATCCACAAAATTTTGCAGCTTGTTCATCAAAAGGTAGAGTTTATTTTCTCACTCCCTTAAATCTGGGTTGGCCTTATATCTTGTTTTCACTAAGTGCCAAAGGAGATACCGAGTGCCAAAGGAGATACCAAGTTTCAAATCCTAGGCCTCAAGCGACCTTGCAGCTTCTACCTTTGCCCACTTGGAATGCTCCTTGTACCATGTAAGGACTGGGCTAGAATGTCAAATTATGGGAGACCACGTTTAGAGAGAGTGGGCCAACCAACAGCCAGCACCAAGGTCTGAAATGTGTGAGAGAGGTCATTTAGATGCTCTGGCAGCAGCCAAGCTGCCAGCCGACTGCAAGCTTGTGAGTGAGCCCAGGTGAGACCAACAGAAGAACCATCTAGTTAACTGACACACTTGGAGAATTAATCAGTTGTTTTAAGCTGCTAAGCTACTGCAGTTTGGCGAAAGAGTGTCACAGGCAGAGGGAACAGCAGTTACAAAGGCCCTGATGTGGAAGTGTGCCATGACTTATTTAGGAACAGCAAGGAAGGAGGCCAGTGTGCTCTAGCCAGAGCACAGTGAGTGAAAATAAGACATAAGGTCAGAGAGGTTGCAGGAGCCAGATCACAGGGCTTTACAATGTTAAGGACTTTGGCTTTTAATCTGAGTGAAATGGGATGCCATGGGACATTTCTGAGTAGGGGAGTGACATGATTTCACTTACATTTAAAAGAATCACTCTGACTATAGAGAATAGATATTGGAGAATGGAAATGCTGTAAAGACTTAAGCAGAAAGATCAATTAGGAGACCATGGCAGTTATTTGGAAACAAGATGATGGTGACTAGGACTAGAGTAGCAGTAGGGGTGTTGAGAAGTGGTAGGATTTGGGTATATTTTTTAAATAGGACTATAGGGTTTGTTTATATGTGGTATTTGAGAGTCAAGGATGACTGCTAGGTTTTTAGCCTGGGCAAATGACACAGTGGGTTGCCATTTAGTGAGATGAGGAAGACTATATAGGAGGAACAAGTTTAGGGAAAAATCAGGAGTTCACCTTTTTTAACATTTTAAGTTTGAGATGCCTTTTAGACCTCTGAATGTATTTGTTGAGTGGGATTCAAGTCCAGAGCTCAGGGGAGAAGTCTGTACTAAATTTAGGAACCTTAAACATGTAAATTGTGTTTAAAACCCTGAGACTAGATTTATGGAGTAAAGGAAGGAGTAATGGATGGATGCGTGGAAATTTTTAGAGCTTTACCTTTATGTTTGGGTTATTTTGTGAGATAACATTTTTAAATGTAATTATACTACTTTAAATGCTTTCTCCCAGGAAGTTTGTTATTTATAACTTTGTTTTCTAAAAATTTTATGTTTCTTAATTATTTTCACAGTATTACTCGTGACTTTAAGAACTGCACATCCATTTAGTGGTTCATATTATGCCTTCTGAATGGTTAAACAAATAATTGTGATACACAAAAACAGATATGAATCTTAGTGCCTAAAATTGCAAAGTGAATATTCACTCATTTCACATGAATATATTTTAGTACTACATGCAAACTTATTGTTATATTTACTATTGAAATTCAAAGGTTAACCGCGTGTTGCTTAAAATAAAACCGGGGCTAAAGAGTAGATAGGGACTTCCACCTTTGGTTAAGATGTAGAAAGTTGCAGTAGACCAACATTCCTGTCTTAACAATGTGAAGGAAGTAAATATGCCACAATATCATAGGTTTTTTGTTTGTTTTTAACCTATTAGAGAGTTGATGACACAAACCTAAATAAACCAAATTGCATAAAGGGATGAGACTTTCATGGGAAAGAAGAGACCCATGGCTACATCCCTGAAATCACAGCAGGAAGAGAAGGGATTCTACCATAGTTGAGAGTGAAGAGAAACCAGTTGAAATTTTACCAAGCTTTTTGTGGTCATATGTGGGCTGACATGGCAGATTAGAATTTCAGGAAGCCCTAGTCACAGAGTAAGTTTACACCCACTCTCCAGTTCTTTCTTACAGTGCCTTCATGGAGTACCAGTGGCAGTGTGCCAAAGGCTGGAGCGAGGCAGAAGAGAGGAATCCCTCATTGAAGTGCACTGGGCATTCACTTAGTGCAAAGTAGCAGTTCACTGAAGCTGGAGACAGGACATCAGGGTAGAAAGATGCCTCCAGAGGTGTAGAAAATTAGGGGACAGGGCTAGAAAACAGAGAAGTCCTTAGCAACCATAAAGCTGTTGGGTAGACAGCAAAGCAGAGAGAGATGTCCTATAGTTTGTAAAGCTAGTGACTGTGCTGTAAAGCCGAGAGAGACATCTGGAGTCTTGTTAATACTCACATTTCAAGCCCTGTTGAAGAAAAATCTGAATCCTGCCCTCAAAATATTTGAAGCCAGTGGTGAATGAAATTTAATTACAGCAGCAACAAAGCCCAGACCCAGCTCAATTACTGACTCCAGCAATTCAACTTCTATCAGAGCAAAGACTATGCACTTTTCTAGAGATAAATGTTGTTTATTGCGTTTCTAGTCTTCTATAACATTGTCTGTTGTATGATCACAAATTATGAGACACATGAAGAAGCAGGAATATGTAACTTGCAATCAAGTAAAAGAAAAACTGTCAGTAGAACCAGTCCCACAGTTGATGCAGATGTTGGGATTAGAATAAAGAAAGGACTTTACAATAATTATGCTGTAGATAGTAGGGGATCTAGTCAACAGGTGAAAAACTATGTAAAGAGATGGTAATTTTAGTACAAAAATGGAAAGTATTAAAAAGAACCAAATGAAACTCCTAGAACTGAAACATGCAATATCAAAAATGAAAATTCATTAATTGGGTTTATCCAGATTGAACAGAGCAGAACAAAAGATCAGTGAAGTTGAAGACAGTATCCCAGCTGAAGCACAAAGAGGAAGAAGATTTTTTTAAAAAGGGAATAGAGTATCTGAGACTTGTGGAAAAATAGTAAATGGCCTAACATATCCATAATTGTAGACCTATAAAAAAGAGGGAGAGAGAGATTGGGACAGAAAAAAAATATTTGAAGAGATAATTGAGTTTCCAAAATTGATGGACGATATCAACCTACAGTGCCAAGAAGCTCAACAAACCCCAAACAGCATAAACATAAAGGAAACCACATCTTACCACATCATAATCAATTAACTGAAAACCAAAGATAGAAAAATTTATAAGCAGCCAGAAGAGAAAGGACATATTCAGGGAACCACAGTAAGAGTGTTCAATGGTTTCTTATTAAAAAGAAAAGTCCAGAAGACAATGGAATGGCATTTTTAAAAAGCTAGAAATAGTAAAAATATTCATTTTTTTAAAAGAGAAGGCACAATGAAGGCATTTTCAGTCAGACAAATGCAGAGAGAATTTATTTCCATCAGATCTATACTATAAGAAATATTAAAAGGGGACTTCCCTGGTGGCACAGTGGTTAAGAATCTGCCTGCCAGTGCAGGGGACATGGGCTCAATCCTTGGTCTGGGAAGATCCTGCATGACTCGGAGCAACTAACCCCTTGTGCCACAATGACTGAGCCTGTGCTCTAGAGCCTGTGAGCCACAACTACAGAGCCCATGTGCCACAACTACTGAAGTCCATGCGCCACAATTACTGAAACCCGTGCACCTAGAGCCTGTGCTCCGCCAACAAGAGAAGCCACTGCAATAAGAAGCCCACACACTGCAACAAAAAGTAGCCCCCGCTTGCCACAACTAGAGAAAGCCCGTGCGCAGCAATGAAGACCCAACACAGCCAAAAATAAATAAATAAATAAATTTATTTATTTTTAAAAGAAATATTAAAGGAAGTTCTGCTAGGTAAAAGAAAATAATTCTAGGCTAAAGACAGAATCTTCAAAGAAGGAAGAGCACTAAAAATATGGGTAAATATAAAAGACCACTTTTTTTTTAGTTATGTATATTAATATATCCTATTTTCCTTTAAAAAGACCATTGACAGGTTAAAACCAGCTAATATTGATAAATTGTAGGGAATAATATGAATATAGTGGGGCTTGAAACATATATAGAAATAAAATCTGTAACAAGATCACACAAGGTAGGAAGAAGGTAAATAGAAGTATGTGTAAATTCTTACATTATTCAAGTGTAATATATTATTTGAAGGTAGACTGTGATAACAATACATATTGTGATCTAAAATAACCCAAAGAGCTATTTCTAAAAAGTTAATAGAGGAATTTTAAATGGAATACTAAAAATATTATTCAAATGAAGGCAGGTAGGGGGCACAGAGGAGTAAAAGAAGAGATGGGCAAACGGAGAACTTACCAACATGATAAAATTAAACACAACTATATCAATAATTATATTAAATGTAAGTGGTCTTTTTTAAACTCCCCATTTAAAAGACAGTTTATCAGACTACATAAAAAGACAAGCAAGAACCAACTATATGCTGATTAGAAGAGACACTTTAAATATGAAGAAACATAGTTTGAAATAAAAGAGACTGAGAAAGATGTACTTTGTAAGAAGTAAGATAAAGAAGTAGAATTCAAGACAAAATAACCACAGATGAAGAGTAAAGTCTCACATCAAAAATATATAACCTGGACTTCCCTGGTGGCGTAGTAGTTAAGAATCCGCCTGGCAAGGCAGGGGACACGGGTTCCTTCCCTGGTCCGGGAAGATCCCACATGCTGTGGAGCAGCTAAGCCCATGCACCACAACTACTGAGCCTGCACTCTAGAGCCCGTGAGCCACAACTACTGAGCCCACATGCCACGACTACTGAAGCCCACGTGCCTAGAGCCCATGTTCCACAAGAGAAGCCACCACAATGAGAAGCCTGGACACCACAATGAAGAGTAGCCCTGGCTTTCCACAACTAGAGAAAGCATGCACACAGCAACGAAGACCCAATGCAGCCAAAAAGAAAGAAAGAAGGAAAGAAATGTATTAAAAGAAAAAGTATAACCATCATGAATATGTATTATCTACTAATAGCATAAAAACACATGAATCTCAAACTGATAAAACTAAAAGGAGAAATAGATAAATTCATAATCATAGTTGGTGATTTTTACATCTCATTTATTGATTGAATATACAAAAACTAATAAAGATATGGATGATATGAATAACACTATGAAATCAATTTGATGTAACTGATATTTGTAGAACACTACACCCAAGAACTAGAGGATGCACATTATTTTCTTGTGCATATGAAACATTTACCAAGATAGACCATATGTTCAGTCGCAAAACAGTTATCAACAGATTTCAAGACTGAAATCTTACAGAATAATATTCTCTGACTTCAACAGAATTAAATTAAAATGAATAGCAAAAATGTGTTCTTTCCAAGAAGTTTGATTGAATTACTGTATACATTTACTGTCCTATGTGACAATTTTATCATTGTTAGAGATTTCAGTAATTAAAATGGGAAACAGAGCTTAGGTTATTTTCCTTATCAAAACTATGTTCATTGGAGCCACAATATTATGGTTTTTGTGCTCATGTACATTGCATGTCTTAAGCTGAGTGCAGTTTAGGGGATCCTTTCTAATTACAGGAAGGTGCTTCTTTCCTTCAACACTGTGATCTGACCTGTGACAAATCTGTACTATACACTATGTAAATGGCTAACAAGTGAATTGCAAACCAACTGAATGTACAAATCTTAGTGCTGGTGCTGAAATCTCTTCAGAATAGAAGAAATCAGAATAGCTGAAATCTCTTCATCATGATCTCAAAGTTTGTTTCAAAATTTGCAGGCATCAGGTGTCAATCAACACTGAAGATGAAACAGTAATGAATGTTGAATTCTCATGCTTTAGGTGTAGTTCCTTATTAGAGTTTTTGGTTCTCTGCTATTTTTACCATACTGTTTCATTTAAATTTCCTATAGGCTAACTTCATTTGTGCGATTGAAATAAAATTGCAGTATATAAAAAATAAGTAAAATTTAAAATAAAATGAATAGCAAGAGAATAGCAAATCTTTGTAACTGAATGATAATGGAAATATGGTATATCAAACATACCGTATTTGAATACGGTATATCAAAATTTATGAGATTCAGCTATAGTAGTGCTTAGAGGAAAATTAATAGCTTTCAATACTCTATTAGAAAAGAATCAAAGAACTAAGTTTCTACCTTAAAAAATAGAGAAAGAACAAATTAAACCAATAGTAGAAGAAAGGAGATAATAAGGAGAGGAATGGAAATCAATGAAACTGAAAGCAGACAAACAATAGAGAAAATAAACATGGAATAAACAATTTCTTGTCTCTCGGCTCCAAATCCACCCTTCTTTGCCCTGCTTTGTGATACTGAAGCTGGATGCTGTAAACTTTCTTCCTTTGCTGGCTGGCTTGATTTTAGGTTTTGTCAGTAGAAATTGCTGTTGGTTCTTTGTAAGGTCACAGCAGGAGAGAAGGGGCTTTCTTTTTGGTATCTTATAGTTTTTTTCCTAGCACCTTAGCCAGCAAATGAGCATGTGGGAGGACCAGTAGCACTTACCTCAGTAGCCCTCACCTCAGTAGCCCTCCTGGACAAGCTCCAGCTCATTCACACCCTCTGGCATATTTCTCTGCCATGTAGTGGACTGATTCTACAGATCAGCTCCAGTCAGCCCATACCCTGCAGGAAGTTTCTCAGCCACCAACTGGGCTGTTCCTAGGAACCAGCTCTGGCCCTAGCCCTCTGGCAGGTTTCTTCGCTACAGGGAAGGTTGTTCTTGAGTCAGCACACCCCATACAGTGAGGTGTGAATCTCAGCAGCAGGGATGAAAGGGAACTTTCTTAATTCATTGCTTAATTATTTTCCCTCCATTTAGAGGTGGTAGCTGCTTTTGGACACCTTAGAACAATACTATCCAACAGAAGCTACATGTGTAATTTAAAATTTTCTAATAGCCACCTTTAAAAAAGGAAAATGTGAAGTTAATTTTTTAGATTTATTTAACACTGTATGTCTAAAATATTATCTTTTCAATATAAAATCATTACAAAACAAACTATTTTAACCTTTTTTTATATGAAGTCTTTAAAATCCACTGCATATTTTATGCTTATAACACATCTCCATTCCAACTAGCCACATTTCAAGTGCTCAGAACCCACTTCAGTGGCAAGTGGTTATCTACCATATTGGACAGTATATAGCCTTAACTCTTCTTTTACTTGCTGACAATTCTTCAGGTTAAATTTTCCCTGTTCAAATTACTAATGTGGTTTCTGTCTACTGACTGAACTCTGATTGATTCAGAGTTCAGTTTTCTTTTGAAAAGATTAATAAAATTGATAAACTCCTAGCAATACTGATCAGGGCCAAAAAGGGAGAAAACAACACAAATTACCTTAATCAAGAATAAAAAAGGGGACATCACGAGAGAGTCTCTAAACTTTAAAAACATAATAAAGGATATTGTAAACATCATAATACCAATATATTGTACAACTAAGATGAAATGAAAAATATTCTTGAAAAGTGCAACTTACTAAAATTCTCAGGAGAAAGAAAAATTGAATAGCCCTCTCTTAAAGAAATTGCATTTGTAATTATAAAAACCTTCCAATAAGTAAAACTGCAGTTCCCAGGTGGCTTTACTTGTGAATTCTACCACATATTTAAGAAAGAAATAATACCAGTCTTATGACACTCTTTCAGAAAACAGAGGATAATATTGGGCACACTGAACTTGTTTATGAGGCCAGCATAACTCATACCAAAACCTGATGAACTTTTAAGAAAGAAAAAAAAAGTATAGCCAAGTGGCCCCCATAACACACACTCAGATATCCTTAATATATTAACAAATAGAATTTAGCAATATTTTAAAATAATACTACATCATGATCAGTGGGGTTTATTTCAAGAATACAAAGTTGGTTCAACATTATAAAATTAACAAGCCTATTAATGGAGTAAAGGACAGGGTATTATGATTGTCTCAGTAGACGAAGAAAAATCATTTGACAGAAGTCAACACCCATTTATAATTTTTAAAAACTTTATGCAAACTAGGAATAGAAAATTGATAAATATCAATTTGGTAAGGATTGTCCACAAAAAGCATAGCTAACATCATACTTAATTGTGAAACATTGAATGCTTTACACCTAAGATAGGGAGCAAAGCAAGGATATTCACTTTCACCACTTACTGAAAAGTCTAGCCAGTGTAATTAAGAGTAGATAATTAACTTACCAGCTCTCCCTCACCCCCATATCCTCTATCATAGCATCCTATTTTTTTTCTAATAGTTATTATATATTTAATTATTTATTTACCTCTGTAAGTTCCTCAGTAAGTTCCAGGAGGGAGGAGTAGAATTGCTTCACAATACTGTGTTTCTGTTGCATGAAAAAGTGAATCAGCCATATGCATACACATGTCCCCATATCCCCTCCCTCTTGAGCCTCCTTCCCATCCTCCCTATCCCACCTCTCTAGGTCATTGCAAAGCACTGAGCCGATCTCCCTGTGCTATGCTGCTGCTTCCCACCAGCCAACTATTTTACACTTGGTAGTATATATATGTCAATGGTACTCTCACTTCACCCCAGCTTTGCCCTCCCACCCCATGTCCTCAAGTCCATTTTCTGTGTCTACCTCTTTATTCCTGCCCTGCAACTAGGTTCATCAGTACCACTTTTTTTTTTTTTTAGATTCCATATATATGTGTTAGCATACAGTATTTGTTTTTCTGACTTCACGCTGCATGACAGTCTCTAAGTCTATCCACCTCACTACAAATGACTCAATTTCATTTCTTTTTATGGCCGAGTAATATTCCATTGTATATATGTGCCATATCTTCTTTATCCATTCATTTGTCGATGGACATTTAGGTTGGTTCCATGTCCTGGCTATTGTAAATAGTGCTGCAATAAACATTGTGGTACATGTCTCTTTTTGAATTGTGGTTTTCTCAGGGTATATGCCCAGTAGTGGGATTGCTGGGTCATATGGTAGTTCTATTTTTAGTTTTTTAAGGAACCTCTGTACTGTTTTCCATAGTGGTTGTATCAGTTTACATTCCCACCAACAGTGTGGGAGGGTTCCCTTTTCACCACACCCTTTCCAGCATTTATTGTTTCTAGATTTTTTGATAATGGCCATTCTGACTGGCATGAGGTGATACCTCATTGTAGTTTTGATTTGCATTTCTCTAATAATTAGTGATGTTGGGCATCTTTTCATGTGCCTCTTGGCCATCTGTATGTCTTCCTTGGTGAAATGTCTGTTTAGGTCTTCTGCCCATTTTTTAACTGGATTGTATGTTTTTTTGATATTGAGCTCCATGAGCTGTTTGTATATTTTGGAGATTAATCCTTTGTCTGTTGTTTCACTTGCAAATATTTTCCTCACATACTGAGGGTTGTCTTTTTGTCTTGTTTATTTTTCCTTTGCTTGCAAAAGCTTTTAAGTTTAATTAAGTTCCATTTGTTTATTTTTGTTTTTATTTCCTTTACTCTAGGAGGTAGGTCAAAGATCTTGCAGTGGCTTATGTCAAAGAGTGTTTTTCCTATGTTTTCCTCCAAGAGTTTTATAGTGTCTGGTCTTACATTTAAGTGTTTAATCCATTTGGAGTTTATTTTTGTGTATAGTGTTAGGGAGTGTTCTAATTTCATTCTTTTACATGTAGCTATCCAGTTTTCCCAGCACCACTTATTGAAGAGGCTGTCTTTTCTCTTTGTCATAAATTAGGTGTCCATATGTGCGTGGGTTTATCTCTGGGCATTCTGTCTTGTACCATTGATCTATATTTCTGTTTTTGTGCCAGTACCATACTGTCTTGAGTACTGTAGCTTTGTGGTGTAGTTTGAAGTCAGGGAGCCTGATTCCTCCAACTCCGTTTTTCTTTCTCAAGGTTGCTTTGGCTATTCGAGGTCTTTTGTGTTTCCATACGAATTGTAAGATTTTTTGTTCTGATTCTGTGAAGAATGCCATTGGTAGTTTGATAGGGATTGCATTGAATCTGTAGATTGCTTTGGGTAGTATAGTCATTTTCACAGTATTGATTCTTCCAATCCAAGAACATGGTATATTTCTCCATCTGTTTATGTTATCTTTGATTTCTTTCATCAGTGTTTTATAGTTTTCTGAGTACAAGTCTTTTGCCTCCTCAGGCAGGTTCATTCCTAGGTATTTTATTCTTTTTGTTGCAGTGGTAAATGAGAGTGTTTCCTTAATTTCTCTTTCTGATTTTTCATTGTTGGTGTATAGGAATGCCAGAGATTTCTGTGCATTAATTTTGTATCCTGCAACCTTACCAAATTCACTAATTAGTTCTAGTAGTTTTCTGGTGGCATCTTTAGCATTTTCTAGGTATAGTATCATGTCATTGGCAAACAGTGGCAGTTTTACTTCTTCTTTTCTAATTTGTATTCCTTTTATTTCTTTTTCTTCTCGGATTGCTGTGGCTAGGACTTCCAAAACTATGTTGAATAAGAGTAATGAGAGTAGACATCCTTGTCTTGTTCCTGATCTTAGTGGAAATGCTTTCAGTTTTTCACCATTGAATATGATGCTTACTGTGGGTTTGTCATGTATGGCCTTTACTATGTTGAGGTAGGTTCCCTCTATGCCCATTTTCTGGAGAGTTTTTATCATAAATGGTGTTGAATTTTGTCGAAAGCTTTTTCTGCATCTATTGAGATGACCATATGGTTTTTATTCCTTAATTTGTTAATGTGGTGTATCACATTGACTGATTTGTGTATATTGAAGAATCCTTGCATCCCTGGGATAAATCCCACTTGATCATGGTGTATCATCCTTTTAATGTATGATTGGATTCAGTTTGCTGGTATTTTGTTGAGGATTTTTGCATCTATGTTCATCAGTGATATTACTCTATAATTTTCTTTTTTTGTGATACCTTTTTCTGGTTTTGGTATCAGGGTGATGGTGGCTTCGTATAATTAATTTGGGAGTGTTTCTCCCTCTGAAATTTTTTGGAAGAGTTTGAGAAGGATTGGTGTTAGCTTTTCTCTAAATGTTTGATAGAATTCGCCTGTGAAGCCATCTGGTCCTGGACTTTTGTTTGTTGGAAGATTTTTAATTATGGTTTCAATTTCATTACTTGTGATCGGTCTGTTTATATTTTCTAATTCTTCCTGGTTCAGTCTTGGAAAATTGTACCTTTCCAAGAATTTGTCCATTTCTTCGTGGTTGTCCATTTTATTGGCATATAGTTGTTGCAGAGTCTCTTATAATCCTTTGTATTTCTGCAGTGTCAGTTGTGATTTCTCCTTTTTCATTTCTTTTTTAAAAATTTATTTATTTTATTTATTTATTACCTTTGGCTCTGTTGGGTCTTTGTTGCTGTGCGCAGGCTTCCTCTAGTTGTGGCGAGTGGGTGCTGCTCTTTGTTGTGGTGCATGGGCTTCTCATTGCGGTGGCTTCTCTTGTCATGGAGCACGGGCTCTAGAGTGCAGGCTCAGTAGTTGTGGTGCACAGGCTTAGTTGCTCTGCGGCATGTGGGATTTTCCCAGACCAGAACTCAAACCTGTGTCCCCTGCATTGGCAGGTGGATTCTTAACCATTGTGCAACCAGGGAAGCCCCTCCTTTTTCATTTCTAATTTTATTGATTTACATCCTCTCCCTTTCTTCCTTGATGAGTCTGGCTACGGGTTTATCAATTTTGTTTATCTTCTCAAAGAACCAGCTTTTAGTTTTATTGATCTTTGCTATTGTTTTGTTTCTATTTCATTTTTTTCTGCTCTGATCATTATGACTTCTTTCCTTCTACTGACTTTGGGTTTTCTTTGTTCTTCTTTATCTAGTTATTTTAAGTGTAGGGTTAGATTGTTTATTTGAGATGTTTGTTTCTTGAGGTGAGATTGTATTGCTATAAACTTCCCTCTTAGGACTGCTTTTGCTGCATCCCATAGGTTTCGGGTCCTCGTGTTTTTGTTGTCATTTGTTTCTATGTATTTTTTTAATTTCTTCTTTGATTTCTTCAATGATCTCTTGGTTATTTAGTAGTGCACTGTTTAGCTTCCATGTATTTGTGGTTTTTTTCCTGTAATTGATTTCCAATCTCATAGCGTTGTGGTCAGAAAAGGTGTATGATATGATTTCAGTCTTCCTAAATTTTCCAAGGCTTAATTTGTGATCCAAGATGTGGTCTATTCTGGAGAAGTTCCATATGCACTTGAGAAGAAAGTATATTCTGCCACTTTTGGGTGGAGTGTTCTATAAATATCAGTTAGATATATCTGGTCTATTGTATCATTTAAAGCTTGTGTTTCCTTATTTATTTTCTGTTTGGATTATCTGTCCATTGGTGTAAGTGGGGTGTTAAAGTCCCCTGCTATTATTGTGTTACTGTCGAATTCTCCTTTCAGGGTTGTTAGCATTTGCCTTATGTATTGAGGTGCTCCTGTGTTGGAGCATAAACATTTATAATTGTTATATCTTCTTCTTGGATTGATCCTTTGATCATTATGTAGTGTCCCTCCTTTCCTCTTGTAACAGTCTCTATTTTATCTGATACGAGTATTGCTACCCAGCTTTCTTGATTTCCATTTGCATGGAATATCTTTCTCCATCCCTTCACTTTCAGCCTGTATGTGTCCCTAGGTCTGAAGTGGGCCTCTTTTAGACAGCACATATATGGGTCTTGTTTTTGTATCTATTCAGCCAGTCTCTGCCTTTTGGTTGGGGCATTTAGTACATTTACGTTCAAGGTTATGATCGATATGTATGTTCCTATTACCATTTTCTTAATTGTTTTGGGTTTGTTTTTGTGGGTCTTTTTCTTCTCTTGTGTTTCCCACCTAGAGAAATTTCTTTAGCATTTGTTGTAAAGCTGGTTTGGTGGTGCTGAATTCTCTTAGCTTTTGCTTGTCTGAAAAGCTTGTGACTTCTCCATTGAATCTGAATGAGAGCCTTGCCGGGTAGAGTAATCTTGGTTGTAGGTTTTTCTCTTTCATCACTTTAAGTATATCCTGCCACTCCTTTCTGGCCTGTAGAGTTTCTGCTGAAAAATCAGCTGATAACCTTATGGGGATTCCTTTGTATGTTAGTTTTTGTTTTTCCCTTGCTGCTTTTAATATTTTTTCTTTGAATTTAATTTTTGTTAGTTTGATTAATATGTGTCTCGGTGTGTTTTTCCTACAGTTTATCCTGTATGGGACTCTCTGTGCTTCCTGGGCTTGGGTGACTATTGCCTTTCCCATGTTAGGGAAGTTTTCAACTATAATCTCTTCAGATATTTTCTCAGAGCCTTTCTTTTTCTCTTCTACTTCTGGGACCCCTATGATCCAAATATTGGTTCATTTAGTGTTGTCCCAGAGGCCTCTGAGATTGTCTTCAATTCTTTTCATTCTTTTTTCTTTATTCTGCTCCTCAGCAGTTATTTCCACCCTTTTGTCTTCCAGCATACTTATTCGTTCTTCTGCCTCAGTTATTCTGCTATTGATTCCTTCTAGTGTATTTTTCATTTCAGTTATTGTGTTGTTCATCTGTTTGTTTGGTCTTTTAGATCTTTGTTAAACATTTCTTGTATTTTCTCAATCTGTACCTCCTTTCTATTTCCGAGATTCTGGATCATCTTTACTATCATTACTCTGAATTCTTTTTCAGGTAGATTGCCTATTTCCTCTTCATTTATTTGATCTTGTAGGTTTTTACCTTGCTCCTTAATCTGTGACGTATTTTTTTGCCATCTCATTTTTTTTTTTTTTTTTTTTTTTTTTATGAGTGGGATTGTGTTCCTTTCTTACTGGTTGTTTGGCCTGAGGCTTCCAACACTGGAGTTTGTAGGCTATTGGGTAGAGCTGGGTCTTGGTGCTGAGATGAGGAACTCCATGAGACCTCCTCACTCGGATGAATATTCCCTGGGGTCTGAGATTCTCTGTTAGTCCAGTGGTTTGGACTCGGAGTTCCCACCACAGGAGCTTCAGCCTGTCCCCAGGCTCATGAACCAAGATCCTGCAAACCTCCTGGGGCAGCAAAAAAAAAAAAAAGATAAAAAATAACAAAGTAAAAAATAAAATTAGACTAGGAAACTAAGAGATATTTTAGGAAGAATATAAAAGCAAAAATATAGATGAATCAACAACGAGAAGGTACATCAGTACCACAGTAGTAAAAAAGAGGAGGAGGGAAAAGAACAAAAATAGTGGGGGTGCCGGGAGAGGCCTTGGCTCTGGAGGGTGGGGCCTAAGCAAGGGTGAGGTTTGGATGGTGGGCCAGGCCAATGCACAGGACCCACAGGGCTGGAAAAGGCCGTGGGGGGTGGAGCTTAGGCTCAAGGAACAGAAGGGGCCCAGGCATGCCCCCAACCCCTGGTCTCAGAGGTCAGGGGACCTCACCTGGGAGCCCAGCAGGCTTCCTGGGCTCGAGTGGGTGGGGCAAATGCCCTCCTCTCCTGTCCTGCTCCTCTTGTCTGGGAGGGCCCCTGCCGCCTGCCTCTCCTGATCTCCCCGGCCTCCCTCCTATGCCCCCAAGGACCTGTGCAGCCTGGAGGGGGCTTTGGAGGGCAGGGGACTGGCCTGGGAGCTCAGCAGGCTCCCGGGGCCTGAGTGGGCGGAGCAATCACCCTCCGCTTCTCTCCCGCTCCTCCCAGATGGCCCCTCCCGCCTGCCTCTCCTGATCTCTCTGGCCTCCCTCCTACTACTCCAAGGACCCATGCTGTCTGGAGGGGGCTTTGGAAGGCAGAGGATTGACCTGGGAGCTCAGCAGGTTCCCTGGCCCGAGGGGCAGGGCTATCGCCCTCTGCTCCTCCCCCACTCCTCCTTCCTGCCTCTCCTGATCTCCCTGGCCTCAGGGGCCCTGATCCTGTCTGACCTCCACTTCTCCTCCCTCCTCAGTCCCCCTATGTCCTACTGGTTCACTTTCAGGTTCCTCCTGTCTCCTTTGGCATCAGAGTCCACCACCAGCGGCCGTCAGGCACCCTAGTTGTGGGGAGATGCTAACTCCTCGTCTTTCCACACTGCCATCTTGACTCTGCCCTGAATACTTTTAATGTTTGGGGAACCTTCTCTTCCCTAGCTTTTCATTTTTTTTCTGGAGAGATGTTCACTAATTTATCCCCAGGGAAGAAGTGAATGATCTCACTGGTGAGTTAATAGAAGGAGTTAGGTGAGTATCACTCATATCATACCTTTTTGCCTATTCAGTTGCAGAGAGCACTTATCCTAGTCCCTTCTTCCATGTAATAAATTTTGTAGGGGCAGCCCACACTGCAAGGAAAGTGCTGCTTATCATTGGGTAGCTAAATCTGTTTAATTCAGGGGTAAAAAATTAGCAAGCTTATCTGTCCTTAAACATAACATGTTTACTCCAATTCAACTTTACTAGTAATGTGGTCTATATATATATATATATTTAAATTGAAGTATAGTTGATTTACAATATTGTGTTAATTTCTGCTTTACAGCAAAGAGATTCAGTTATACATATATACATTCTTTTTATATATTATTTTCCATTATGGCTTATCATAGGATATTGAATATAGTTCTCTGTGCTATACAGTAGGACCTTGTTGTTTATCCATTCTATGTATAATAGCCTACTTCTGCTAACCCCAACCTCCTACTCCATCCTTCCCCCCAACCTCCTCCCCCTTGGCAACCACAAGGTTGTTCTCTATGTCCATGAGTCTGTTTCTGTTTCATAGGTTCATTTGTGTCATATTTTAGATTCCATGTAAAAGAGATATCATGTGGTATTTGTCTTTCTCTTTCTGACTTACTTCACTTAGTATGATAATCTCTAGTTGCATCCATGTTGCTGCAAATGGCATTATTTCATTCTTTTTTATGGCTGAGTAGTATTCTGTTGTATATATGTACCACATCTTCTTTATCCATTCATTTGTCAGTGGACATTAGGTTGTTTCCATGTCTTGGCTTTTGTGCATAGTGCTGCTAATGAACATGGGGTACATGTATCTTTTTTAATTAGAGTTTTGTCTGGATGTATGCCCAGGAGTGCCACTGCTGGATCATATGATAATTCTATTTTTAGTTTTCTGAGGAAACCTTCATGCTGTTTTCCATAGTGGCTGTACCAACTTACATTCCTACCAGCAGTATAGGAGGATTCCCTTTCCTCCATATCCTCTCCAGCATTTGTAGACTTTTTAGTGATGGCCATCTGACCATCAGAATCAGTGCAAAGTGATACCTCATTGTAGTTTAGATTTATATTTCTCTAATTATTAGTGATGTTGAGCACCTTTTCATGTGCCTGTTGGCCATTTGTATTTCTTCTTTGGAGGAATGTCTATTTAGGTCTGCTGCCCATTTTTTAATTGGGTTATTTGGTTTTTTTTCTGTTGAGTTGTATGAGCTGTTTGTATTAAGCCCTTGTTAGTTACATTATTTGCAAATATTTTCTCCCACTCTGTAGGTTATCTTTTCATTCTGTTTATGGTTTCCTTTGCTGTGCAAAAGCTTGTAAGTTTCATTAGGTCCCATTTGTTTATTTTTGTTTTTATTTCAGTTGCCTTGGGAGACTGTGTGATCTATATTTTTACCTTTAGTTTTCTGACTTATATTCCCTTCCTTTTCAAAAAGGGAAAAGGGGAGGGAGTGTTATTGACTTGTTCTAAATTCTAACATTTACTAACTAAAAACTAAATATTTATTTGTCAAAAAAATCATAGAATTAAATTACAAACTATTTAGGAAAAAAAGTGACACAGGTGATAGAGAAGGTTTGCTATCATTAAGATATAAGGAGCTCTTACAAATCCTTAAGAGAAAAATTAACTGCGATAGAAACCCAAGAAAACATAAGCTGCAACCCACAAAGTAAGAAATATACAAATGGCTAGTAGTAATGACAGCTATCATTCACTGAGGACTTACTATGTACTATGTCCTAAACAATTTATATGCATTGACTCATTTAATCTTTCAGCAACTTGGTAACATGTTATTTTTTTCCATTTTACCATGACAAACACTTATATATAGTGTTTGTTATATACTAGGTAGCATTGGAGCTTTTCACTTTTTTCCAGCCTATGTCATTATAATAGAAAAACTAATTGTTAAAATTTATGTATGTTTTTGCCCCTTTCTTTTATTTTAGGAATGGAACATTACTAAACTTTCAATTGAATATGATTCTGAGCCCTTTGGAAAGGAACGAGATGCAGCTATTAAGAAATTGGCTACTGAAGCTGGGGTAGAAGTAATTGTACGAATTTCACATACATTATATGACCTAGACAAGTAAGTTTTTTTTAATGGTAAAATACTATAATATTTTTCATCTTAACCACTTTTAAGTGTACATTTCAGTGGTTTTAAGTACATAGAAAATGTACTGTGGGAATGTACTGTGGGACTAGTTTATAAAGTGGAAATAAAAACATACACAATAGACTTGTGGTAGAATTAAGTGAATATATGTCAAACCTTTAGCATTTTATTTAACATCTGTGATTTTTGTTTACCCAGTGACAGATACCAAAATTACAGACATAAGTACATAAGATAAACATACTCAGAATTTCAATTTCAAAACTATTAAAAGCATCACACAGTTATCTTTGACTGTTCTAACTCAGCCTACTAACTTGCCTTTCTGGGCTCTTAGCAATGTTAATTTTATAGTTTATATGACATACATAGCCACAAACTGCCT
Source organism: Stenella coeruleoalba (assembly GCF_951394435.1). NCBI lineage: Eukaryota > Metazoa > Chordata > Mammalia > Artiodactyla > Delphinidae > Stenella > Stenella coeruleoalba. The sequence continues at coordinate 15,506,153 of NC_137157.1, forward strand.
TGATATATTTTACATGATTGTCATAAGTTATTTTATTTTATGTGTATATATCTAGTCTCTGGATTTTAAGTCCATATGCACATTTTATGTAATATTACATAGTCTTCTGAACAATGGTATAATATCTTATTTCTCAAAGCGTATTTCCTGGACTATCAGTTTTTGGTGATGCTTTGTCCAACAAAGATTCCGTGGTCAAGTTTAAATTTAGAAAGCTTTATATGCTGTAAGATTTGAAGGTTCATAAGATTTGTTAACATTAACCTTTAGCATACTATCATCCTTACAAGTGCTGAAATCTCACAATTTATGTACCTTTTAAATTATTTTACTTTTTTATTTTCACATTTTGTCAAGTTAATAAAACTAATTCTGTAAGTAACACGACAAGCTAGTTAATTTTATTCCAAGTGTATCAAAATATTGTGGTTCGATTCAGTCAAGGCTCTTACTTGATATTAAGCCAGAAGTCATATATCCTTCGATAATAAAGTTGCCTTCTAGTTTACCAGATTTCTTAACTTTAGAGAGCTGATAGCAAGGAGGCAAAACAAGATAAGAGCAATTGCTTTAAGTGGGAAACTCAGTGTTGTGCATAAAATTGGAATGTTTGTTAGATTGAGTGTGAGTATTTACCACATATAATCCATCATATAAAAATGTAACATATAGAAAACATTTTTTCTAAGATTTTTATTCTGCTTCTGTTATGTAATTAGCAGTGTCCTCAGTAGTGCCATTGTAGTATCATTATAGTGGACAGATTTCATTATGACCCTATATATAAACTCAAAGTATTATACCAAAGCAAAATTACTAAAAGCAGAGAGCATAGTTTTTATGGTGGTTACTTTCTGTATGTACAACTGATACATAATTATATGTGGTATAATGAAAACTGTACTGTATTTGGATTAAGAAAACCTTGATTTGCTATTTATTAGTTATGTGACCTTGACTATTAAATTCTCTTGAGGCTTCAGTTGCTGATGCATAAAACGATGGAGTTGGATTTTACCAATAATTTTTTACTAAGGCTAAATGCTAGTAAGCAAATGGCCATAGTGAAAAAGAATAATTGGTATTTCCAAATTGTGTCTAATTCAGACTACCATTGGTAAGACTTATCTTTCCTTTTAGTATTACTTAATTGAGAAATTAGTGATCAGAATTAAATATAAAATATATACATGAGATACATATGCTGACATTTAACAAAAACATGAGCACAATAGAAAATAGCAAGTGATTATCATGACAGTAATATAGAATCCTAATTAATGAGACTTGCTGATTGCTCCTTGGTATAATATTGGCCTGGTTTAGTTTTTATTGATGATTAAGAGATTCTTTGAGCTGTGTTGTGGTATGTTTTTATATTTCCATATATATTATTTTTTGTTTTTGCCTTTAGGCTTATTTAGCCACTTGTTTTTCCACTCATAGGTGCTTAATTCCCTTTGTCTTAAAAGTTTTGATATTTGCATACACTATATTTTTGATACCTAGCAGATGTCTATAAAATGAAGAGAATGATTTTTAGATTTGTTAATTATTTTAACAAGTTTCTTGGTCCTTAAGCCTTTTCAGAATTTATCAATCAAAATGTATTGTCCTTTTTTTAATACTAACAGCATTTTACTAACTTTTGTAATAGGATCATAGAACTAAATGGTGGACAACCACCTCTTACTTATAAAAGATTCCAGACTCTCATCAGCAAAATGGAACCACTAGAGATACCAGTAGAGACAATTACTTCAGAAGTGATAGAAAAGTGCACAACTCCTCTGTCTGATGACCATGATGAGAAATATGGAGTCCCTTCACTGGAAGAACTAGGTAGGTGTAAACGGTAATACATGTGGAGCTTAAGAGTTAATAAACCATTCAGAAAAATCCCACTTCTAATTTGTCATGTAAAGTATTTTGCACTAAAAGGAAAAGAAAGGAGAAAAAAGAAAAGAAACTCTGAAACTAAGAAGTGATAAATCTGTGCGTTATTTATGTGTTCTATAAATATGTGGTCTATCTGTTATCACCTTAAAATGTACATCTTAAAGAACAGAGACCATGTTATATATCATCTATTTTTGAGGACCTATCCAGGGCTGTCATTTCATTTTTATGCGACTGTCAATTTTTTTTCTTTTCTTTTCTTTTTTTTTTTTAGGTTTTGATACAGATGGTTTATCTTCTGCAGTGTGGCCAGGCGGAGAAACTGAAGCACTTACACGTTTGGAAAGGCATTTGGAAAGAAAAGTATGATAATACAGATGATGTTTATATTGTCAAACTGGCATTTTAAAAATAATTTCACTCTTTTTTAAAAACAGAAAAACTGTTGAAAAAGAAGGATTGAGAGAAATAGTTAAAATAGAGCAATCCTAATTGTTTGAAAATTAACAACTATCTCTTCATTTAAATACCCTTCTTCCTCCTCTTCTGATTATTTCCTCTTTAGCTACTATCAATACTACCCCTTCTATTCTTACTTTGTAAGCTGGTATCTGATGACTATAACTTTGAAGCTAGGATAGAGTTCTTCTATTTCATATTTTTCTCAGTGTCAGAGAGACAGATTGAAGGTGCTCTCAGCCTTGTGTTAGGAATTTACTGCATGAGGATGGCTAAAACAAAAGAATGATCACTTTTATCTTGCTTGTTTTTTATTAAAATCTGTCATTTGTGGCTAGAAAAATGATATTTTATTTTCCAAGCCCTATGTAACTTTTAAAAAAATCTCAACTTTAAACAATCTTTTAAAATGGAAAAGGCAATTAGTTAGCATAATTTTCTCTGTGTGTTTTCAGGCTTGGGTGGCAAACTTTGAAAGACCTCGAATGAATGCGAATTCCCTGCTCGCTAGCCCTACTGGACTCAGTCCTTATCTCCGATTTGGTTGTTTGTCATGTCGACTGTTTTACTTCAAACTGACAGATCTCTACAAAAAGGTATTATCTGGAACTGGAGCTTATTTTTCAAAATACTTTTTTCTTAAATTGCTGATAATACTTCTTTGCTTTTTAATCTTAGGTAAAAAAGAACAGTTCCCCTCCCCTTTCCCTTTATGGGCAACTGTTATGGCGTGAATTTTTCTATACAGCAGCAACAAATAATCCACGCTTTGACAAAATGGAAGGAAATCCCATCTGTGTTCAGATTCCTTGGGATAAGAATCCTGAGGCTTTAGCGAAATGGGCAGAAGGACGGACAGGCTTTCCATGGATTGATGCCATCATGACACAGCTTCGTCAGGAGGGTTGGATCCATCATTTAGCCAGACATGCAGTTGCTTGCTTCCTGACACGAGGTGACCTGTGGATTAGTTGGGAAGAAGGAATGAAGGTAAGTGTTCTTCCAGCTAATGTAGTATGGCCTTATTCTGAAGAACTCTGTACCTTTATAAAACAATTCCTAAAAATTGTCTGCTATGTAGATTCATTTATAGTCTAATTTTTTCAATAGAAAAGCATTTAATTCTCATCATACAGACACACTTTTGGGGAGCAGAATGGCATAATCAGATAGGAGAACTGGTGAAAAGTGGTTCAGTTAACCTGAAGTCATTTCAATGGCTAAATCAGCCTAGCCATCAAGGGAGCTATAAGATTTAATACTCTGGACTTATTGGGTCGATATATATTTATAGGTGATCATTTCTGTCACATAAAGGATTCATCTGAGTTCTTAGAAATAGCAAATTTGTTTTATAAATGTTAAGCTATAAATCATTTCATCTCACTTCAATACCATAGCTTTTTAGTCATAATTATATTATGTAATGTGAAGCATACAACATTTTGTGACATCTTTTGGTTATATATAATGGGACTTAAATATATGTTTTACCTTCCTGCCTATATCATAAATTTCCCCTATCCAAAGACCATTTCTGATCCTGTGTTTTTTTACATCTCCTGTATTTCCTAGTACAAAGTTGTGCATGAGGTAGATGTACAGCACACAATGAATTTATAAAAAATAATTTATTTTAATTCTATTTCTCTTTTGGATCAAGGAATCCCAAATTTAAACTGTATAATACTAATGAATTTTTAAAGGTCATTTGTATTTGATTGTTCCCATTATGTAGGCCATTGTACTAAGCTTCCAAGTTTTTGTTGGTGGTTTATTTGGTAGCATTTTTGCATTCTTGAAAGTGTTTACTGCTTTTTCTTCCAGTTTTTTAATCTTCTCATATCCCATCTTATCCTTTTAAATTGGTGACTTTAATAACTTTTACTCTCCCCTCTTCCAGTAACACTGCAAAGATTAGAATAGTAAATTCTATTCAGAAATCTATATATTACTAATATGTTTCTTTCCCTGAAATAACTCATTATAGAATAGAACACAGACAAGGAAGCTAACTTTGGAATGTTTAAGTTTACAGCTCTGTGCTAGATTTTCTTGCCTTGACTTTTGATCTACAGAGACCTGGAAAAATGCTTGCTTTGAGAATTACGTGTGTGCAGACTAATTGTGATTACTGTTACTTCCGAAGGTATTTGAAGAATTATTACTTGATGCAGATTGGAGCATAAATGCTGGAAGTTGGATGTGGCTGTCTTGTAGTTCCTTTTTCCAACAATTTTTTCACTGCTATTGTCCTGTTGGTTTTGGTAGGAGAACAGATCCCAATGGAGACTATATCAGGTAAATCAAGAATGATTATTATTCAGTCTGGAATAGCTAATCTAGGAAGAACTTTTCATGTTTAAGCAACATGAAAAGTGGGTATTCCCCACTCATCATGGGCAGCAGAGATGAGCAGAAGGGTAACAAATCATTTAAATAGTATTGATTTGATTTTGGTCATTCATAGCTAATAAATAGTTTGTTATAATTTGCTTATAGTTCATTTTATTAATAATTTTTCTTCCTTCTCCCAAAAGACGTTATTTGCCTGTCCTACGAGGCTTCCCTGCAAAATATATCTATGATCCTTGGAATGCACCAGAAGGTATTCAAAAGGTAGCCAAATGTTTGATAGGAGTTAATTACCCCAAACCAATGGTGAACCATGCTGAGGCAAGCCGTTTGAATATTGAGAGGATGAAACAGATCTATCAGCAGCTTTCACGATATAGAGGACTAGGTATGTCAGTAAATGCCTTTGATTTGTTTCTTTGGCAGCTGTTTATGTACCCATCCTTGAACTTGATCTTGATCATAACTTAATAGGAAATTTTTTCCCTTTAGGTCTTCTTGCATCAGTGCCATCTAATCCTAATGGGAATGGAGGCCTCATGGGGTATTCTCCTGGAGAAAATATCCCAGGTTATAGCAGCAGTGGAAGTAAGTGAAAAGGAAATTTCTGCACTTAGTAACATAAAGAGATTAATTATAAATATATTGTTTATCATACCTCACTATAATATGTTTTTTAAAATCTATCTTTAAATTGTGTAATAGGTTCCTTGTACACATGCATACATGTACATATACATACACACATACCCTCACTCCATTAGTGACATTTTAGAGATAGAAACATCATTATATATAGTGGAATTGGGTCAAGGTAAAGATCTTGCAAACTGAATGAGGTTAGCAATTTTTAAGGATAAAATGAAACTGAAATGTTATATATTCAGAATGGTCATTATTTTTTACTCCCTTTAAGTATATATCAGCTATAAGGTAATTAGTTAAGAAGGTCAGAGGCCCTGTGAACGTGGCCAAAAGATTTATCACGCACATGCATAGGGCCTCTAGTCCTTTTGCACGTGAGTTTTTTCTTACAAAGCCTGGTCTATAATGGTTTTCTTTGTGATATATATAGTTAGTTGCCACATATGTTCTTAATATGTGTCAAGAAGTCAGTATGTATTGGAAATTTGAATCATATCAATTTTCAAAGTTTCTAACCAAAAATAGCATGAAGCTAATTAATTTGATTAAAAACAAGGCTGAATGGCTGGACTTATTACTTTCTGTTTGGTCGTGTAAGGGGATAAAAACATCCATATTCTAAATTCTAAAACGTCATTTTGTGGTTTGGAAATAAGGTTTTTTTGGTATTTCAGTTATAGGTAGTAAAATAAATAATTCTGCATGGTTACTAAAAGGCAAAAAAAAAAAACACCAAGGCTGCATTAGAGGAAAGCTTATTTTTTTTTAAAAAAAGAAGTCAGCTATTCAAAATTTGATATTAAGAATAACACCTTTAACAAATTGAACCTTTCTGAATTCAGAAATATTTTGCATACTTTTGAGAGCATCAACAATTAGCTTAAGGAGAAAGAAACGAAAGCACTCATATCTTGACTGCCTACTTTGTGCCTAAGTATGAGGGGATTTTGGCCACATACTCACAATAACCTTGAGGGGTGGTGGTAGGCTTCTCATTTTATGATTGGGAAAATTAGCCTAGAAGAGTTAGGTAACTTAACCAAGATCCCACAGTTAGTAAGTAGTTGAGCTAAGATTCAGATCCAAGTCTAACTAGTCCTAAAGTTCATACTCTTTCCTGTATCACTGGGTCTCCCCTGCAAATGTAATGCCAAATGTAGTGTTCATAAGACAAAATATTTTATTACTGGAATGTGTTTCACCTGCATTCAAATTGTTGCTAATGATGGCAGTGTACTTCAAAAATGTTCTTTCTCAGCGTCTCCTACAATTTGAAGTAAACTTTAACAAGGTAGCATTTCAAAAGTTCTATCAGATTTATTATGCAGTTCACAGACTGCCTCTTTTGCCCACACATGAGTTTGAGGGACAGAAGTTCTGTGAAGCAGTGAGATAACAAGCAGGTGGCAGAGGGTGGAAAGCAACAGACTCCAGTTACCTAGCTAATGGATAATGATGGTACATACTGCTTCTTAGTCCAAATCTGTATTTATCTGCAAAACTAATCATGTTAGCAAGTTAAACTGGAATAATTTTGCTTCACAAATTTATAAACATGATGTTTTGTGATAGGATTAATAAATCTTGAAAGTAGTCTAATCATGTAAATATTTGCCTATAACACACTTTGTAGCTAGGTGCTTAGAGGCTTTCAAAAGACATAGAAGACATAAAAGCTACATAGAGCTTAGAGTCTAAATGGGGGTGTGGAAGGGGTAAAAAGAAAATGAAAAAAGTGATAAATTGTAAGACACTGCCTCCTCATGCAATAGGAAAAAAGGGAGTTGAAGGAACTAGGAAACTTTTCTTAGAAGATGGTGGGGGACTTCCCTGGTGGTGCAGTGGTTAAGAATTTGCCTGCCAATGCAGGGAACATGGATTCAAGCCCTGGTCAGGGAAGATCCCACACGCTGCGGAACAACTAAGCTGGTGCGCCACAATTACTGAGCCTGTGCTCTGGAGCCCGTGAGCCAAAACTTCTGAGCCCGTGTGCCACAACTACAGAAGCCCACGTGCCTAGAGCCTGTGCTCCGCAACAAGAGAAGCCACCGCAATGAGAATGAAGAGTATCCCCGACTCAACCACAGCTAGAGAAAGCCCGCAGACAGCAACAAAGACCCAATGCAGCCAAAAATAAATAAATAAAAAAAATTTTTTTAAAAAGAAGATGGTGGGGTGGGTAGCATTTAAGTAGGCAGATGAAGGAGAGAGCATTGTAGACCTGAAAATGGGAGTGATTATGGCAAGATCCTTAGGTTACTATGCTGTTAAGAATTTCTCCCCTCAGGTTTCTGTTCCATTTGAAAGGACTTACATGGGGACTTCCCTGGTGGCGCAGTGATTAAGAATCTGTCTGCCAATGCAGGGGACATGGGTTCGATCCTTGGTCCAGGAAGATCCCACATACCACAGAGCAGCCAAGCCCACACGCCACAACTACTGAAGCCCGCATGCCCTAGAGCCCGCATGCTGCAACTACTGAGCCTGCGTGCTGCAACTACAGAAACCGGCACACCTAGAGCCAGCGCTTCACAACAAGAGAAGCCACCGCAACGAGAAGCCCACGCACTGCAACAAAGAGTAACTCGCGCTCACCGCAACTAGAGAAAGCCTGTGCGCAGCAATGAAGACCCAACGCAGCCAAAATATAAATTAAAAATTTTTTTTAAATGCTAGAAAGGACTTATACTTCAGAAGCGTATCCCTTAATGCCCCATACTTACCCTATTCGTAGGCTTTTATTTACAGTGTCTTAAAGGCATTTCAAAGGGCAAGATTCTTTATGATTTAAGTTTTTTAATGACTGTGCAAAAATTCTTAATCTCTGCAACAGAAACTGCATTTTTGTCCTCTCATTTTTGTAGACTTTTTGTGCTCAGGAAAGGAATAAACTAACATACAAAGATGCCTTGAGGTATTTTTGTTCTTATAATAAAGCAGACTACTAAAATTTTTTCTATTATAAAATACCTGTTCAGCATTATTAGTTATTGGGGAAATGCAAATTAAAACTACTAAGAGATAGAACTTCACACCCACTTAGGGTGACCAGTTATCACTGATTGCCTGGCATTGAGGAGTTTCTTGGGACACAGGACTTTCCATGCTAACACTTGAAGAGTCCCAAACTGGGATGAGTTGGTCACCCTATAACCACTAGAGTGGTTGAAATAAAAAAGACAGACAGTAACGAGTGTGTGGAGGATGTGAAGAAACTGGAACGCTCATACATTGCTGAGAGGTAGGGTGTAAAACAGTGAAGCCATTTTGGGAAGCAGTTTGGCAGTTTCTTAAAAGCTAAACATAAATTTAACATACAACCCAGAAATTCCATTCCTAAGTGTCTATCCAAAAGAAGTGAAAATACATGTCTACACAGAGACTTATATGTGAATGTTTATAATAGCTTTATTCATGATAGTCAAAATGGAGTGTATCCATATAATGGAATATTAATTCATAAAAAGGAACAAAATGCTGATATATGCTACAACATGGATAAATCTCAAAAATATTATGTTAAGTTAAAGAAGCCAGACACAAAAGACCACATGCTGCATGATTCCACTTATATGAACTAGTGAGAAAAGTCATGTTTTTAAAAGAGAAATTAGATTAGTGCCTACCTTAGGCTTATAGGTAGGAATGGAGAATGAAAGCAAATGGACATGAGGGATCTTTTGGATGTGATGAAAATGTTCTAAAGCTGGATTATGCTGGTGATTACACAACTCTGTAAATTAACTAAAAATTATTGAACTGTACCCTTAAAACAGTTGAATTTTATGGTATATAAATTACTCCTCAAAACTGCTTTAAAAAACTATTCACTATAGACAGTTTAGAAAATTCAGAAAAATAGAAAATAACAATAAAAATCAAATAAATACGATAATTGAAAAATGTATTTGTTGAAGTTTTTTTAATTGTAAAATATGCACAACATAAAATTTAGCATTTTAACCATTTTAAATGTACAATTCAGTGGAATTAAGTACCTTCACATTATTTTGTGAAGATTTCAATAGAGTCGTGCAAAGATGCATGATGACAAGTATCGCTACTAGGGGAAGCCCTGATGATGGTAAGACCAGTAGCAGCACCATTCAGCGGTGAATTTGCCACAGTCCTGAGTCTGGCCTTCAGCCTTACAAGTCTAAAGCCTGAACGTTTGCTATAATTAGTGGTGACCATTCTGTGAATGACAGACTAGAAATTTTAAAATCATATGAATTAAAATATCAACAGGGAACATTAGTTTATTAGCTTATGGTGGAAATATTCCTTTCCAGAAGTCCTCATCCTTGATCAGGGCATTCACTTTCCCAATTTTGAGTACCCGAAAAGCTGAATTCTTTATCCAGAGAAATGTGATAAGTATGAAGTTACACTAAAAATAAGTAGATTGTCTTGTTTGGGCCATCATGCAACCACTCCTAGGGGTAGGATCCTCATATTTTTCCATAATGTTTTCTCTAGAATCTACTTTTCTGTGCTAACCCATTCTCCTATAACATTTTTTCTTTTTAGGAGAGTTGATACAATTTTACAGGCTAGGTAACTGCTCCATTGTTTAACTCTCATCTGGCAGGACCTTATTCCCTTACTGTATCTCCAAGGACATATGTTTTAGATAGGTGCTGAGGGAGGAGGAGGTGAAGGAAGGATGTATATCTCACTGATGCCCTATGTTTTGACTTCATGATCAAGTGTCTAATTGTCATCCAGTAAAGAAGTGTTTTTTAGAAAATGATTATTAGTGATTTTGCCCTTGAACAGTCCACATTCCTATGACCCTAAATTTAAGGACAAGTTAAGTTTTCCTGATTTGGGTATGAGTTTTGGTTCATATGAAGGGTTGTGGATTAATCCTAAAACGCACAATACAAATACTAAAAATTAGATTTGTAATCGTAATACATACAACTTGAAATTAGTTTAAGTAATTTTACTATGTTTAACATACTAACAGGTTGCACTCCAGGGAGTGGTATTTTACATTATGCTTATGGAGATAGTCAGCAAACTCACCTATTAAAGCAAGGTAAGAATGTAGCATTTGAGCATACTCTTCTTCTCACCTTTCTTATCTTAAACATACATTTTTTTTAAATGTGTAGGAAGAAGCTCCACGTGCACTGGTCTCAGCAGTGGGAAACGTCCTAGTCAGGAAGAGGACACACAGAGTATTGGTCCTAAAGTCCAGAGACAGAGCACTAACTAGGTAAATATTTTAGAGCTTTATTTCTTGCTTTAGCGGAGTATATAATCAACATAAATTAATATAATTTCCAAAATGGAGCTAATCTCTATTTTCAAACCAGAGAATCTGAGGCATAAATTTTTCAGTGATTGTTACAAAATCAGTTAATTCTTAGACAAGAGAAATGTATCTGTACTGGACAAAGTGCTGTACTCAGTTTTATGGTCGTCTGAACTGATGATCTTCAAATTTGAAAAGCTTATGATGTCATGCTCAGGTTTTTCCTCGGAAAAAGCCATCCTTTTCATTTCCTTCCTGTGTGACCAGGAGTCTAAAACAATTAAAGTGACTTTTTTATTTTAGTGGTATTAATATAATCCCCTTATGAAAATTTCCCCAAATCTTCTCTTGATTTTATAAATTTCTTTTATTTATTGTGATACTTCTAAAATCTAAATTATTTCCAGTTTGGGAATAGTTTAAGTTTTTTTAAAATGTTGGCCCTTTTTGGAAGTGTCAGAAAGCCATGCCTGTATTCAGTTCAACTGGTTATGGGATACTATTTTGTGATTTAAATTTATATGAAAAGTATTCATATAGTGCATTTGCCAGTTTTTAAAGACTGCTGTTTCTTCAGTTATCTTGAACTGTTTACGTTTTTTAATCATTGCTATTTTTTAATACCAATATAATTAATCTGTAAATTTCTTGAAGATCAATAAACAGTCATCAGATTTTTGTCATTCCTTGCAATCAAGCTTTACCCAGTTTTTTTTTTTTCCTTAAATCACAGAAAACATTCAGAAGGAATACCGTTGCAGCAGAAATTGGTGGGCAGTTCAGTACTTTTTCAGTTAAATTATTTTAAAATGTTCTTCATTAATGGAAAACAGTTACATATTGAAATGCATTATTTCTAATAACATTTCTGTAGTTTTTAACTTTTTAATGAATTTGACATAGGACAAATGGTAATTTGTATATAAAGAACTTGGTAAAAGAATTTGCTTAATGTAAATATGAATAGTCACAATTAGTATAGACCCATCAATATATTTTTGATAATCTTTCATGTATGGTAAAAATTAAAGTGGCAAACTGATATTCTGATATAAAAATCAAAGTTTTGAGAGTCAATGTGAGAATATAGGATTTTAGACTTTCTTAAAAGACTTTGTTAAAATTTTAAGACAGAATTTTTCTTGACATCATTATTTGGTCTAACTTTGAACTCTTTGACAATAATGTTTCAGAAAACATGTGTAATCAAAATTGGTAGTTGTAGCCTCCATTAACATAGACAATATATATTTTAAAGCTTTATGTATGCCTGTTTTGACCCAAAGTTGTGGATATCATAGTATCATGTGTTAAGTTCTTCTTGTCTCCCTTTCTTTGTTCAGTTACAGCTAAAGTGACTTTGTTATTAAAGTATATGCGTATATGGAATCCTGTGTACTTGGTGGTTTTTTTTTTTTTCCTTTCCTTTTTTAAAAATTTTTTGTTTGTTTTAGGTAAGGGGGAGAGCATTGGTATGTGAGATGTGATCACAAATTAGAGACAGATTCTGTAAACTACATGTCACCATTCTGAATGAAGAAACAGCTAATATATATTTAGTAAAATACTTTTCAAAATTATTCCAAGTAAGAATACTATCTTCCAAATACTTCGTACTTTTAAAAATAAAGTTATCTATAAGAAAGATTTAAAATCAAAGAGATTTTTTTCAAGTAATTGGGCTTATAACTCTGAGTTAGTCAGTATGGGGTAGCAGTTAAGAGTGTGGGCCCTGGAGTCAAATGCCTGGCTCTGTCACTCATTAGCTTTGAGATCTTGGGCAATTATTAACCTTTTGTGCCTTCTTTTTTCTCTTCTATAAAAAGTGAGGATGAGAGTAGTATCTGCTTCATACTACATATGAAATGGTCATAACAGTGCCTGGCATGTGGTAGGATGCTCAGTAAATATTAGCTACAGGATTGCTGTTCTGTGTAGCTAGCTCTCTGGAATGTACAGTGCATAGTCTGCATAACTGCCCGCTGCAGCTCTGGCTAGCTGCCATTATTGTTATCATTATTATTATCCCTTTACTGTTCTCCAGTAGGCCAGTTCTTACCATTTGGAATTATAAACATTGGCTTTTGTTTTCCCATCTTTATTAGTGATGTTCAGTGTGGTAATTGTATTTAAAGGTAACTCAAAATAAATTTGAGTCAGAAATCCAGAAACAATCATTTTTATTTTTAGATGATACACATTTTAAAAAGTATCCTGGATAATGAATTAATACTGATCAATAAATTCATTACTGAGAAAGAAATGAGATGAAAGAAAATGAAAGAAAAAACTGCCTTATCTTCTTTTATCACTGTTAATAAGGAGTAATATTTTGTTTTTCACACCTGTACTTTACATCCTGCTCTTTGGACCTGATTGTACTATACAGAATTGAGAAATTCATTGACTTGGAATTTACCATCACCATTTGGGGAATAAAAGATGCAGTTTTCATATGAATAAATCAGTATTTTAGTAAAAGAACACTATTTCAACATAGGCACTGATATTTTACTTTTAAATGTAGAAGGATTTTCGTATGTTTGGGGGGTGGGATGGGGAAAGCTTTTTTCAGTTTGGTCTAAATTGTGACTAAAACAAAAAAATCACCAAAAGGGAAAGAGAGGTATCAATCAATGTGCTCCAACTGAGCAAATGCACTATGTTTGAATACAGTGTTGTCCCCCTAACTGGAAGGGTTAGTGTTCTAAAAACCCTATAGGTGGTTGAGGGATTTTAAGACATTTTGTTCATTCAGCAGATACTTCTTGAACTCTTATTACCAAAAACTGTGCTTAGCAACTTGGAAAAACTGAATTGAGGGAACTACGTTTTTAAGTTTTTCACATTCACTTAAAACAGTTACTAATTTGGGGTATAAAAGACTGATAGCAATATTACTTTTAACCATCTCTTGTGTACTAGAAACTTCAGGATCTTCCCACAATTTCAAACATATGTTTGTAATTTTCTTGTAGGTAATATGCCTAATACTAGGTTCTAGGTTCTTTGAACCCCCGTTTCTCCATCAAAGTGTTTTTCTGATTGTATGGTTCTAGAAATGAACTCTTTAAACTAGGATGGAAAAAACTTTGGGTAGCATTTATTTAAGACAGCTGGCATAGCTAAGTTGGTCAATTTCAAGTGTGATTACAATGCACAGGGTTATATGTATTGTCATTCCTCATACAGTTATGTGGAGCCCTGATATAAGCTGCTAGCACCTTAATGCACATCTCTGCTCCCTCCCTCCTGACCAGTGACTGCCGCATGCAGTTCTAAGGCCCTAGTTTACATTCCTTAACGTCCTTCTCCTTTCTGTATCCTACTTTAATTCCCTTTTCCTAGATGCAGGTGACACACTTTGGTTAGTCTGGACCCCAAATCCTTGTATTTCAGGAAAAAGAGTGCGATAAAGCCATGAATAATGGGAGTTTTGTATACGAGTAACTCAGAGGGAGAAGGGTTACTGGGCAAACACTCCCCTACCTCACATACATTAGCCACCCAGTTAATTCTAGAATATCCTGGAGATCAAAGTTGACCTAGAGACAAGGAGCCAGGATTCTTGCTGCTACTCTGTGGAATTAAAGTGCAACTTGTCAGTCCCTCTCAACAAAGCCATTGAGCACAAACTGGGTAATAAGGCTAGACTCAAAGATTTGGTTAGCATTTTCTGAGTCCCTACCATGTGCCAAGCACTGTTCATAGGAAAATTAATTCATCAGTATCCACAAGGACACTCCACAAGGAGAGAGGGCCATCTTGAAGAATTACAGTGCTGCGCGTTAAGGTGTTAGAACTGTGCACTGTATACTATGAAATACGCAAAGTGAGGGGACTACATGCAGGCTGGGAAAATCACAGCTTTCCTGACCCCCAACTCCACACCCAGCATAGGACAGCTAGGCCAGTCAGGGCACCCTGTCCTTGGAAACATTCAACTCTAGTTGTGATTAATCATGTCATTGGTTGTTAATGTCTTTGTTCTCCAATAGAATGTAAACCTCATCAGGATAGGGAATGTACTTTATTCCCTTTTGTCTTGTGCACCGCTGTTTTGTCATTGCAGCTTCACATGCTTGACACTTTAACAGGCATGCCATAAATATGTGTATGGATAAATATGAGAATAAATGGGACAGACATTGAGCCTGGCTTTAAGGAGAAATTTGTTAGTCTATGAGGTTGGCATCACAGGTAATAAATAGAATGTAAAGCACCTAGCAGTTTATCAGAAAAGGTGAGTATTTGGGTGAAAGCAGCAGGAGGGAGGCTGTTAAAGACGCATCAGACACTGTAGCTGACTGCTGGATTGGGGTGGGGAGGGGGCAGGAAAGCTAGATATGTACCGGAGAAGTTTCGGGATTTTTTAAACTACGTTTCTTTTGTAACTTAGTTCTTTACCTATCGACTAATTTGGGGAATTCTGACTGGCTGTAGCTTAAAGATATAGCTTAAAGATATAGCGGTTTGAGTTATTTCTACCCTTTTTTTCTCCCGGGCTAGTGACACTCCCCAAGGGACAAAAGGACTGAAACTCCAAGTTCTCTAAAATACTGGCAGGGAAAGGGTGAGAAAATGCCGGAAGCAATAGTTGCCGGCCAGAGGCGCTGTTCCCCGGACAGCCGACTCGCACGCTGGCCCCCTCCGCTCCGCCTGGCTCCGCCCCGCCGCGTCAGGAGGGTCACGTAGCCTGCGACCCGCGCCCTGATTGGCTGCGTTGGGAGCTCTAGGGCGTGACTGTGGGTTCCGCGAAGCGGGGCCGGAGCTGCTGAGGGGAATTGGCTGGCGGCTTGGTACCCTGGCCCCTGTTCCCAGGCCTCGGGAGGACGCCAGGCTGCGGGGAGCCTCGGCCTGGGGAGGGGGGTAGGACGGAGCCAGAGACCCGGAACTCGCGCCTTGTGCAGAGTGGACGCCGACAGGTGAGTCGCCCCGGTCCTGCGCCCCTGGGGGTGATCGTCTCCGGCCGCACAGCGGCCGAGAGGCTGGAGTCAGGAGCTGCCCACCGTGAAGCCAGACTTCCCGCCAGCTGCTCAGCTCCGCCTGGCTGGCTCGGGAGCTGAGTGGACGCTGGGGCGCGGCAGGTCGGAAGTTTCTCTGGATATGAGCGCAGGCCCCACATGATGGATGTGCGGCTTTCGATCGCTCCCCAGTATCCTCTGCTTTGGGCCCTCGTTTTTCCTTTCTTACAAACATTGGGGTTAATTTGAAACTGTCAGCAGGTCGTACATGTTATAAAAGTAGACGTTAACTGAATTACCGGTGTTTGTCGAGGGAACCGTGTTATGAAAATTGTGCATATTACAGAAGTGGGTTTCACTCCTCAAAAACGCTTACGAAACATGAAGTATTAGAAAATAAACCACGTTGTGATTTAGAAAACATTTACCTGGATCATTGCTATGTGCAGAGCACAGGGCTAAGAGCAGGACTCAGCTAAGCTGTTGGGTTTGAATCCAAGGTCTCCCCTTTATTAGCTGACCAACCTTGGGCTACTTTACGTGCATCTGTTAACTCATCTTTAAAATGGGTTGCTGTGGTGGTTTAATGAGTTTCTGAATGCTTTGTCATTTATGGTATTAATTAATTTAACCTTCACAATCACCCAGGATGTAATCTTCACGAACACCTAGTGATGCCATTTTCCTGGTGCTTAAACTGAGGCACAGAGAGGTGAAGTGACTTCCTCAAGTCACAGCACAACTAATGACCAGGAATTAAGCCCAGGCAGCCCACAGCTTTACCCACTACATTAAGTTGTAGTGAACTTGGTTTGTCATTGAGTTTCAGTTGACAGATACTGATTTTGTTTCTGTGGACCAAGTTCTTTGCTGGGTACAGGGGATAAAGTAGAAGAGCACGCAGACCCTGCTTTCCAGGTGCTTGCAATCTGGTGCAGGTTGTTCATAGACTGCAGGGTGCTCATGAACCCTGCTAAAGTCTTTTGCAAAATGTGAGTATGGGTCCTTTTCTGGAAAAGAGAGGGAGTGTGGCTCACACCGTGTTCTCTGGTGGGTCTGTGATTCAAAGGTATGAAGAAACATTTTAGCAGAAAAGCTAGTATCTAGCATAATGCCTGACACACAGAATGAGCCAAACAAACAAAAACAAAAAAAACTGGTTGAATGAATGAAGAACTTACAGGAGTATAAGTGCCACAGTAGGGTCAAGAGCAGGGTGCTATGGAAGAGCACACATGAAAGTCACCTGCCCAGGAATGCCTCCTAGAGTCAGCAGTGCCAGCCAGGTGAAAGGTAGGGAAGCAATTCATTGGAACATGGCAGTAAACGTTTCTGCCCTCACGGAGGGTGAGACAGAAACCACTCATGAACAGCTGCAGCTATGACAAGTGGCACATAGGAACAGTCCATGGTGATAAGAGAGCCTGTCAGGGGGACAGGAAGCCTCATCTATTCATGAAGGGCAGGGAACTTTCCCTGAGAAAGTGACACTTAGACCTAGGAGTTAGGAGCATTGTGGGCATAGGGGTTAGCCCTCAGTCTTCAGAGACCCAGTGATGGGAACAGGTAAAGCACCAGGGGCAGAAAGGAAGCTGGTGCGGCTGGTGTAGGCAGAGGGGGACAGGAGATTTGGGTGGTGACAAAGCCTAAGACAAAGAGGCCTTGCAGGCCATGGTAAGGCTTTTTTACTTTGTGTCTTTATCCTAAAGTGCCTTCGGAAAGTTATTGCAGGGAGGTGACAAGATCACATTTTGAGAAGAAGCTGGAAAGAAGCCCAAGTGGATTAAGAAGCCCCGGATGAGGACAGGATCTCTGGGGAGAAACTCTAAGGTAAGAAGAGGAGAGGGCCTAGAACCAAGCCTTGAAGATGAGCCTGCAGGGGAGACAACTAAAGGACAGTCAGGAGTGTAGGAAGGAAGGAGGAGAACCAGGGGAGTGGGAGGTTTTGGAAGTCAGGTATGAGTATTTCACAGAGAAAGTGGTCACCTATGCTGAAAACTGCCAGTGTCAAAAGAGGGAGGAACTAAAACTACTCATTGGCTTTAATCACATGAAAGTTGTCTTTATGGGAAGTTGTATACATAGGAAGAGAGGAAATGGAAAGAAAGAAGGAGCTGCAAGAATTAACCTGAGGGGAAGAGAAAAACGGGATTTTAGTTGGAGGGGCAGTGAGAGAAAGAGCCACTGAGGTGAAGGGTGGGAACCTCAGAGAGGAGGATGCAGCTGAAGGAGTGAATACATGAGAAAGAAGGGCTCTAGACACTTCAGGCCAGAGAGGCTGGGATCAGCACGAGCAGGAATTACCCTGCATGATGAAAAATGTCATTGTAGGGAAGGGGAGATAGCAGAAGGTTTATGTTTGGTATGATGAATTGCACTCCTTTCTTTGTACAAGTTAGAGGCAAGGATATTGGTTGAGAGTGAAGGAGAGAATGGGTGTCAGGGGAAGCTGGAGGTCTGAGTTGAGAAGATTTGACATAGTTGTTGGGGGATGTGAAAGAGTGAGTTGACCAGAGATTGTTTTAGGATGGTCTGGCAGAGGGAGCCAAGTAAACAGCAAAGGCCGGAAATTAGCCACCTGGCTCATTCAGGGAATTGCAAAAATAGTAGGGGAGTGAGGACAGAGGCTAGCTAGAAACAGAAACTACATTAAATACAGTATAACAAAGGAGGCATCACAAATCATGGGGAAGGAAACGATTGTTCAAACATGGTGCTTAGAGATAGCTAACCTATTGATAAAATCTATTTACATTCTTAGCTCACAATCAGAAATTTCAAATGAATTAAAGGAGCTAGCTTTTAAAATTCAAACAAAGGTCAGGTGCCTTCAATGTGGCAGAGGAGTAAGACGTGGAGATCACCTTCCTCCCCACAAATACATCAAAACTACATCTACATGTGGAACAGCTCCTACAGAACACCTACTGAATGCTGGCAGAAGACCTCAGACTTCCCAAAAGGCAAGAAACTCCCCACGTACCTGGGTAGGGTAAAAAAAAAGGAAAAACAGAGACAAAAGAACAGGGATGGGACCTGCACCTCAGGGAGGGAGCTGTAAAGGAGGAAAAGTTTCCACACACTAGGAAGCCCCTTCACTGGTGGAGACAGGGGGTGGGCACGGGGGGGGAGCTTCGGAGCCACAGAGGAGAGCGCAGCCACAGGGGTGCAGAGGGCAAAGCGGAGAGATTCCCACACAGAGGATCGGTGCCGACTCTCACCAGCCTGAGAGGGTTGTCCACTCACCCGCCAGGGCGGGTGGGGGCTGGGAGCTGAGGCTTGAGCTTTGGCGTTCAGATCCCAGGGAGAGGACTGGGGTTGGCTGCGTGAATACAGCCTGAAGGGGGCTAGTGTGCCACAGCTAGCCGGCAGGGAGTCTGGGAAAAAGTCTGGAACTGCCTAAGAGGCGAGAGACCATTGTTTTAGGGTGCGCAAAGAGAGGGGATTCAGAGCACCGCCTAAATGAGCTCCAGAGATGGGCGCGAGTCGCAGCTATCAGCACGGACATCAGAGACAGGCATGAAATGGCTGGGCTGCTACTACAGCCACCAAGAATCCTGTGTGCAAGCACAGGTCACTATCCACACTTCCCTTCCCGGGAGCCTGTGCAGCCCGCCACTGCCAGGGTCCCGTGATCCAGGGCCAACTTCCCTGGGAGAACACATGGCACACTTCAGGCTGTTGCAATGTCACGCCGGCCTCTGCTGCTGCAGGCTTGCCCCACATTCCATACCCCTCCCTCCCCCCCAGCCTGAGTGAGCCAGAGCCCCCTAATCAGCTGCTCTTTTAACCCCGTCCTGAGTGAAGTACAGACGCCCTCAGGTGACCTACACACAGAGGTGGGGCCAAATCCACAGCTGAACCCCAGGAGCTGTGCAAACAAAGGAGAGAAAGGGAAATCTCTCCCAGCAGCCTCAGGAGCAGTGGATTAAATCTCAAGTGCACATGGAACATTCTCCCGGGTAGATCATATCTTGGGTCACAAATCAAGCATTGGTAAATTTAAGAAAATTGAAATCGTATCAAGTATCATTTCCGACCACAACGCTGAGACTAGATATCAATTACAGGAAAAAATCTGTAAAAGATACAAACACATGGGAGGCTAAATAATATACTACTAAATAATGAAGAGATCACTGAAGAAATCAAAGAGGACATCAAAAAAATACCTAGAAATAAATGACAATGAAAACATAATGACCCAAGACCTGTGGGATCCAGCAAAAGCAGTTCTAAGAGGGAAGGTTATAGCAATACAATCCTACCTCAAGAAACAAGAAATGGGACTTCCCTGGTAGCGCAGTGGTTAAGAATCTGCCTGCCAATCCAGGGGACACGGGTTTGAGCCCTGGTTCGGGAAGACCCCACATGCTGCAGAGCAACTAAGCCTGTGCGCCACAACTACTAAGCCTGCTCTCTAGAGCCCGCAAGCTACAACTACTGAATCCCACGCGCCTAGAGTCCATGCTTCATGACCAGAGAAGCCACTGCAATGAGAAGCCCGCCCACCACAATGAAGAGTAGCCCCCACTTGCCACACTAGAAAAAGCCGGCACGCAGCAAAGAAGACCCAAAGCAGCCAAAAACAGAGAAAGAAACAAGAAACATCTCAAATAAACAACCTAACCTTACACCTAAAGCAATTAGAGAAAGAAGAACAAAAAACCCCCAAAGTTAGCAAAAGGAAAGAAATCATACAGATCAGATCAGAAATAAATGAAAAAGAAATGAAGGAAACGATAGCAAAGATCAATAAAACTAAAAGCTGGTTCTTTGAGGAAATAACCAAAATTGATAAACCATTAGCCAGATTCATCAAGAAAAAAAGGGAGAAGACTCAAATCAACAGAATTAGAAATGAAAAAGGAGAAGTAACAACTGACAATGCAGAAATACAAAGGATCATGAGAGATTACTATAAACAAGTATATGCCAATAAAATGGACAACCTGGAAGAAATGGACAAATTCTTAGAAAAGCACAGCCTTCTGAGACTGAACCAGGAAGAAATAGAAAATATAAACAGACCTATCACAAGCACTGAAATTGAAACTGTGATTTAAAATCTTCCAGCAGACAAAAGCCTGGGACCAGACGGCTTCACAGGCGAATTCTATCAAACATTTAGAGAAGAGCTGACACCTATCCTTCTCAAACTCTTCCAAAATATAGCAGAGGGAGGAGCACTCCCAAACTCATTCTACAAAGCCACCATCACCCTGGTATGAAAACCAGACAAAGATATCACAAAGAAAGAAAACTACAGGCCAGTATCACTGATGAACGTAGATGCAAAAATCCTCAACAAAATACCAGCAAACAGAATCCAACAGCACATTTAAAGGATCATACACCATGATCAAGTGGGATTGCAACGATTCTTCAATATATGCAAATCAGTCAATGTGATAAATCATATTAACAGAATCCAACAGCACATTTAAAGGATCATACACCATGATCAAGTGGGATTGCAACGATTCTTCAATATATGCAAATCAGTCAATGTGATAAATCATATTAACAAATTGAAGGAGAAAAGCCATATGATCATCTTAATAGATGCAGAAGACGTTTTCGACAAAATTCAACACCCATTTTTTGACAAAAACTCTCCAGAAAGTAGGCATATAGGGAACTTACCTCAACATAATAAAGGCCATTTATGACAAACCCACAGCCAACATCATTCTCAATGGTGAAAAACTGAAACCATTTCCACTAATATCAGGAACAAGACAAGGTTGCCCACTGTCACCACTATTATTCAACATAGTTTTGGAAGTTTTAGCCACAGCAATCAGAGAAGAAAAAGAAGTAAAAAGAATCCAAATCGGAAAGGAAGAAGTAAAACTGTCACTGTTTGCAGATGACATGATACTATACATGGAGAATCCTAAAGATGCCACGAGAAAACTACTAGAGCTAATCAATGAATCTGGTGAAGTAGCACAATACAAAATTAATGCACAGAAATCTCTTTCATTCCTATACCCTAATGATGAAAAATCTGAAAGAGAAATTAAGGAAACTCTCCCATTTACCACTGCAACAAAAAGAATGAAATACATAGGAATAAACCTACCTAAGGAGACAAAAGATCTGTATGCAGAAAACTATAAGACACTGATGAAAGAAATTAAAGATGATCAAACAGATGGAGAGATATACCATGTTCTTGGATTGGAAGAATCAACATTGTGAAAATAACTATACTACCCACAGCAATCTACAGATTCAGTGCAATCCCTACCCAACTACCACTGGCATTTTTCACAGCACTAGAACAAAAAAATTTCACAATTTGTATGGAAACATGAAAGACCCCAAATAGCCAAAGCAATCTTGAGAAAGACAAACAGAGCTGGAAAAATCAGGCTCCCTGACTTCAAACTATACTACAAAGCTACAGTAATGAAGACAGTATGGTACTGGCACAAAAACAGAAATATAGATCAGTGGAACAGGATAGAAAGCCCAGAGATAAACCCATGCACATATGGTCACCTTATCTTTGATAAAGGGGGCAAGAATATACAATGGAGAAAAGACAGCCTCTTCAGTAAGTGGTGCTGGGAAAACTGGACAGCTACGTGTAAAAGAATGAAATTAGAACACTCCCTAAAACCATACACAAAAATAAACTCAAAATGGATTAAAGACCTAAATGTAAGGCCAGACACTATAAAACTCTTAGAGGAAAACATAGGCAGAACACTCTGTGACATAAATCACAGCAAGATCCTTTTTGACCCACCTCCTAGAGAAACGGAAATAAAAACAAAAATTAAAAACGGGACTTAATAAAACTTAAAAGCTTTTGCACAGCAAAGGAAACCATAAAGACGACGAAAAGACAACCCTCAGAATGGGAGAAAATATTTGCAAATGAAGCAACTGGCAAAGGATTAATCTCCAAAATATACAAGCAGCTCATGCAGCTCAGTATCAAAAAAACAAACAGCCCAATACAAAAATGGGCAGAAAACCTAAATAGACATTTCTCCAAAGAGGATATACAGATTGCCTTCAAACACATGAAAGGATGTTCAACACCCTAATCATGAGAGAAATGCAAATAAAAACTACAATGAGGTATCACCTCACACCAGTCAGAATGGCCATCATCAAAAAATCTACAAACAATAAATGCTGGAGAGGGTGTGGAGAAAAGGGAACCCTCTTACACTGTTGGTGGGAATGTAAATTGATACAGCCGCTATGGAGAACAGTATGGAGGTTCCTCAAAAAATTAAAAATAGAACTACCATACGACCCAGCAATCCCACTACTGGGCATATACCCTGAGAAAACCATAATTCAGAAAGAGTCATGTACCACAATGTTCATTTCAGCTCTATTTACAATAGCAAGGACATGGAAGCAACCTAAGTGTCCACTGACAGATGAATGGATAAAGAAGATGTGGCACATATATACAATGGGATATTACTCAGCCATAAAAAGAAACAAAACTGAGTTATTTGTAGCGAGGTGGATGGACCCAGAGACTGTCATACAGAGTGAAGTAAGTAGAAAGAGAAAAACAAATACCATATGCTAACACATATACATGGAATCTAAAAAAAAAGAAAAAAATGGTTCTGAAGAACCTAGGGGCAGGACAGGAATGAAGACACAGACATAGAGAATGGACTTAAGGAAACGGGGAGTGGGAAGCTGGGACGAAGTGAGAGAGTGGCATGGACATATATACACTACCAAATGTAAAATAGATAGCTAGTGGGAAGCAGCTGCATAGCACAGGGAGATCAGCCTGGTGCTTTTTGTCCACCTAGAGGGGTGGGATAGGGAGGGTGGGAGGGAGATGCCAGAGGGAGGAGATATGGGGATGTATGTATAGGTATAGCTGATTCACTTTGTTATACAGTAGAAACTAACACATCATTGTAAAGCAATTATAGTGTAATAAAGATGTTAAAAAAAAAACAGGGACTGAAAAATAAATTTCAAACAAAAATATAGAAGCAAATAGGGATGAATTTTTATCTTTTCATCTGATGCATAAAAGCAGTAGGAATCCTAAAGGAAAGGGAAACTTCCTTGATCCTTTGACCAATTAAAATTAACCGATTTGTCCTGACACATGCTACACAGTGTATGAAGCTTGAAGACATTATGCTAAGTGAAATAAGCCATGGTCACCATTCCACAGCTAACCTGATTTTCTATGGCTTCACTAGGGCAGTCACATGGCATTCCTCATTTTACCTGGCTGAGACTTATTTTAATTCTAGATTTATAAAAAAGTTTTTCACATAATTCTCATAAAAAAGCATACATTTATTCACCCATTTTAGAGAAAACAAATTCACTGACTTATTTTGATAATAGTTATTTAGCAAAAGAATATTTACTCTAAAATATAAAATTAGAGTTGACACCCCTCCTTAAAAAGTATTTGCTTCAGCTAAACATCAGCTTGAAAATGTAAAATGTTAAAACAAAAAAAAGTGGGTGTGTGTAAATAGCGTATGTGTCCTAAACCTGAACGTATCAGAGTTGAAAGGGAGTGTGTGTCAAAATAACATTTGAGGTTTGTGAATCTTTGAACTCCTTGTGGTTTTGCTACTGGTCTGTAAAATGGAACTAACTACTGCACGAGGTTGTTGCAAACTCAGACAATGTATTTATAAAGTTTAAGATGTGAAGCAGTGTATTACAGTTACTTCATCAATTATTTAAGAGGCTCTATTTAATATACTCCACATGAGTTGTCTAATTTAAGTCCGTTTTATTTCCATGCTTACTACTTACAGCTCAAATTTGTGTTTGTATTCTGAAAGTCAACACCCTTTATGTTAAAAACCTGTATTTTCTTTGATATAGGTATGATGAGTACCTTCTGAGTCTCAGGATGGTGGGAATTAGCCAGTGGATTGCAGGCATGTTGTGGAAGTTGCTGATGAGATCCCAGCCCTGCAGGCTCTGTTCTTTCAGAAAGATGCTATCAGCTCCAAAATACACACCTTTTCTAGCATCCTTCACCTATACAACTGATAATCAGTCAAATAGAGAAAATAAAAAGACAGTAGAAAAGCTCTATAAATTGTCAGTTGACATCAGGAAAATTCGAAGATTAAAAGGATGGGTACTTCTGGAGGATGAAACCTATGTTGAAGAAATTGCAAATATTTTACAACAGCTAGGTGCCGATGAGACTGCTGTAGCCAGTATCTTGGAACGCTGCCCAGAAGCAATTAAATGCAGTCCACCTGCTGTTAACACCCAGAGAGAACTCTGGCAGTCGGTTTGCAGGAACGAGAAAGAGTTAGTTAAGTTAATAGAACAGTTTCCAGAATCTTTCTTTACTGTTCAAGACCAGGAAAACCAGAAGCTGAATGTCCAATTCTTTCAAGAGTTGGGATTCAAAAATGTGGTCATTAGTAGGTTTTTGACAACTGCATCTAATATTTTTCACACTCCTATTGAGAAGAATAAGCAAATGATAAATGTTCTTCAAGAGAGTTATCTAAATTTAGGTGGCTCTGAGGTCAACATGAAAGTTTGGCTACTAAAATTATTAAGCCAAAACCCATTTATTTTGTTAAATTCTTCTGCATCTATAAAGGAAACACTAGAATTTCTCCAGGAGCAGGGTTTTACAAACTTTGAAATTCTCCAACTTCTCTCCAAACTCAAAGGATTTCTGTTTCAACTTTGCCCAAGAAGTATACAGAACAGTATGTCCTTCTCTAAACATGCTTTTAAATGTACTGATCATGACCTGAAGCAATTAGTTTTGAAATGTCCTGCCCTTTTATATTATTCCGTTCCAGTTTTGGAAGAGAGAATTCAGGGATTATTGAAAGAAGGAATTTCCATAGCTCAGATAAGAGAGACACCAAAGGTTCTTGAATTAACGCCACAAATAGTACAGTACAGGGTAAGGAAACTGAATTCCTTAGGCTATAGAATAAAGGATGGATATCTAGCATATCTAAATGGAACAAAAAAAGAGTTTGAGGCTAACTTTGGTAAAATTCAGGCCAAAAAAGGTAGGCCATTATTTAATCCTGTGGCACCATTAAATATTGATGAGTAACTTGCTGACTGATGCTTCTTTTTATCAGTGCTGAGTAAAACCGAGTAGCAAAAACTTAAGTGATTCAGGCATATTGTGGGCACCAGTAATTTTAAGAACCTACTTAGCTTCTGAGTTGTGTTTAAATGACCTCTAAGTAGAAAATCTCTCACTTAGTTGCTGTACTTAAAAATATAAATTGCATTTATTTTAAATAAAGTTTGTAATTTTGACCTTGAGCTATTTTAAAAAACTATTAAATGGTCTATCAGTGTGATATTTTATAAGTGAGTAATTTCTAAGAAACTGACAAGTGCACTCTATTCAAAGTATGGATACATTTTTACTCATATAGCACATTTCACCTGGGATGCAGACCCAGCCTTCTTTCTCACCACCAGCTCTGAAACATCACTCTACTATGGTGTGAATTCTGTAGCTTAGTGTTTAGTGAAACATTAGCAAACTTCTAATACATTTTTGTGGAGAAAGTTGATTTCATCTCCAGGTTGAAATAAGGGAATATCTTTGAGAACCAAGTATTGCCCATCAAAAGGAATAATTAGAGCTTATTGGTGTGGTTTAAAATTGACTATTTTATCTCATGAAACATTTTTATGTGCATTTATTACTTTCCCCTTTTTATAGATGAGGAAACAAGCTTAGAGAGCCATCCAGCTGCCACATGCCAGAGCCCAGATTTACTAAGATCTCTCTTCTGTTCAAACCTTGTGAACAGAAAAAGGATTGCTTATGAGTTGGCATAAGAAAAGTCACTCCTACCTGACATGCTAAAAGAGTACCAACTACAAATTTAGGGATTTTTATGAAAACATCTCTGTAAAATTCCTTAAATTTGAAATGATCTAATTTGTATAAACTTTCTGAAAATCCAGGTCTGACTGTAAAATATGAAAGGTAAAGTGTGTGATGGTTGGTACTGATTTTAGTTAGGTTTCAAGTTTCTATTTCTAAACTTTGTTCCAAGATAAATATTATGCAAAAAAGACTGGCTCACTTTCAGCTGTGGAGTTTGAACTCTAACAAATACACAAACAATTGACTCTTCACACTCAAACATCTGCGCTATGTGTGCGTGGCCTTAAGTGATGAAAAAATTATGAAAAATGCAGGCCACATCTTCACTCTATTCCTTCAATCAGCAAATGCAGGCAACTCTCACTCTCCACATCTGTTAAGTTCCTTAGTTAGGAAAGCGAAAGGTATCTCTGTGCAGCACCTACTAAGTGCTGGGCACGTTGTGCTTTACAACTCTAAGAGCTGAGTACCACTTTATTGTTCTAACAGATGAGGACATTCAGGCACAGAGAGGGTAAGTCACTTACTCAAAGTCACACAGAAATGTCTGTTCAAGAGAAAGCATGGCAGCCAGTATAGTCGGGGCAGAGTTAAGTGATGGGAAGAGTGACACAAGATGAGCATCACAGGTCCATCTAAGGAACAGGATCTCATTCTAAATGTGATGGGAAACGCTTTGGCAGATTTTAGTTTATGCTGACGAAATTATCAGCAGTGCTTTCACCCTCAAAAGTATCTCAGTTTGGAATACATTACACATTATATGGTCACCTTGGTAGTTCTATGTTAGATGTCAATTTTGAGATGCCTACAAGAATCTGAGCAGAGATTTCAAATAGAAAAATGGTGAAGTCTGGAGTAGTGAGAAATCAGGACTGGAGATACAGATAATCAGGGATCATCTGCATATCTATGGTATTTAAAGCTATAGCTCTGGGTGAGACTGCCAGAAAGAAGATAGATTTGGAGTAGTGGCTGACCAAGCCTAGAAAGGATTGACCAGAGTAAGTCTGCCAAGAAAAGAGGGCATTTTCAATAATATTGAATACCATGGGGAGGTCAACTAAGATAAGGAGAAGTGACTAGTGGATCTGGCTAAAGGGAAATCATTGGTTGGCCCTATCAAGAGTGATTCTGGGGGATTCCCTGGTGGTGTACTGGTTAAGAATCTGCCTGCCAATGCAGGGGACACAGGTTTGAGCCCTGGTCCAGGAAGATCCCACATGCTGCAGAGCAACTAAGCCCGTGCGCCACAACTACTGAGCCTGCCACGAGCTCATGAGCCACAACTACTGGAGCCCACGTGCCTAGAGCCCATGCTCTGCAACAAAAGCCACCGCAATGAGAAGCCCACATACTGCAACAAAAGAGTAGCCCCCACTCACCGCAACTAGAGAAAGCCCACACACAGCAACGAAGAGCCAATTCAGCCAAAAATAAATAAATAAATAAATTTTTAAAAAAAAGTAATTCTGGTGGAATGAGAAAGGTAAGAAGGCAGCTAGAGTGGGTTGAAAGAATAGGAGATGAGGGCTTCCCTGGTGGTGCAGTGGCTAAGAATCCGCCTGCCAATGCAGGAGACATGGGTCAGAGCCCTGGTCCAGAAAGATCCCACATGCTGCGGAGCAACTAAGCCCATGCGCCACAACTACTGAGCCTGCGCTCTAAAGCCTACAAGCCACAACTACTGAGCCAATATGTCGCAACTACTGAAGCCTGCGTGCCTAGAGCCCATGCTCTGCAACCAGAGAAGCCACCGCAATGAAACCTGCACACTGCAACGAAGAGTAGCTCCCGCTCGCCTCAACCAGAGGAAGACCGCACGTATCAACAAAAACCCAACGCAGCCTAAATAAATAAATATATTTAAAAAAAAAAAAGAATAGAGGAAGAGTCAGAGACTATATAGTTTTTCAAGAAGTTTTGCTGCAAAAGGAAGCAGAAAAATGGAGATTATGAGATTAATTTTTCTTTAAAGAAATAGTGGAAAATGTTTATATGCCGATGGGTATGACCCAAGGAGAGAGAGATGGATGAGATGGAAAATCAATTAATTTTAAGGATTAATATCCTTGAGGAAGTGAAGGTGGACTGACTTCGGATAAAAGCAGAGCTACTAGTCCTGGTCCACAGAGCATGGGAACAGATGCAGGCAGGTTGATAGAGTGTGCATTGTGAGAGGCAGGAGTCTTACTGTCTGGTTGCCTCTTTTTACAGAGATTTAGAATGGGAGGAGGGGAGTATAGCAGGAGAGATGGAAAGAGGAGGTATGAAATAGTCACTTTGAGGAGTAGGAAAGTAAACAAACATGAAGGTATATAGGAAAGTTTAGCAGAGTTGAGTGGCCATGTGTGCTTTGTGGCCATGAAGAGCTTTGTCAGTACAGCAGCAAATGGGGCAGTTATGGTTACAGAAATGCATTTGTAGCTTACTCTAACTTGAGAAGTTTAAACTAAAATAAATCCACATTCATGGTCAAACATGCAGTATACTGACCTGTCCTTTAGACCAAATCCTAGTCCGTTATCTTTTAGCCCTTGTACCTCTGCCTTTTTCTATTCTTGCATTCTTACTCAGATCTTCCTACAAATAAAATTTTAGATTTTCAAAAACAACGTAACAGGGGGAGATATCCTTACATAAAACACTAGAGTCAAATTTCATTTCCTCTGTGAAAAAAAGGCTATAACAAAATACATGATTTCCTTTAAACAGTTTATGTATAAATTCATATCTGTGGCAAAATGTAATTAGCTGCCAAAGTAAATATGATCACCCAGAAGACTTCCAGTGAGCTCAAATCAGACAGCCTGGTAAATCAAGCATACAGGCAGCACTAATGCCAGCAGCGGAATGAAGGACTAGCTACTGAGTAGTCCCCTTTGTTTCTGGACATAAGATGGAGAGGTTCTGACTTACACAAATTCAAAAGTGTTACGGGAAATTCAACACTGGAACTGTGCTTGCTCCATATTTGTAAAAAGGGAATAAAGATACTTTTCCTCATAAGGTCCTCATACTGATTAAATCAGAGAATTTATGGACAGTACTTGGTAGGTAAGTAGATGCAGTAAATATCAATTTTCTTCCTTCCTCCAACTGGTTCCCATCCCTTTGAGTCACTTCTGGCCAGTAAGAGGTCTAAGTTGGTTCCACAGCTGCTTAGGACAGAGGGAAGTGTGCTCCCTACTTTATAATTCCTCCATCAGTTCCCAAGTTTTAGACTGCAAAAGAATCACCTGCAGAGGTTGTTAAACTGCACTCTTGGATCCCACCCTGCAGAGATTCAGCAAATTGCAGTCAAACCCAGAAATCTGCATTTTTAATCTTTATTAGAGTTGTTTAAAATATATTTGTATTTCATTGTTGTGTTGGCATCAAAATTCATATTTGGAGATGTTCTGTCATGTTGCATTAGTATAAAAAAATTTAAAAACTGGCTACAGTACTTTCTGAATTTCTATATAACTAAAATTTTAAGACTACCCTGTTTTAAAATTTCCTTTATTTCCTTAGATCTTTATGAAACAGTTCATCTTTTGCAGATCATAGTGCTTTATTAAAGATTCATGTCTTCTTTTCCCATTCCTTTAATACAAAAAAATTTATTCAGTCATCAGTTATTTTCATCTGACATTTCACTAAGTACAGGATTCATAATGTCAACATTATTAGATCAGTCATTCAAGTGGGTCACACAAGTTTATCCTCATTGTGTTGAATACCCACTCAAAAGATAAGCTGAATAACAGATGCCTCCAGGTGTATACAACAACCACCTTATTAGCTTCTTGAAGTGAACTAGTACTGTTTAACAGGTCAGATTGCTAGTCTACGAAATAAACAGAAAAAGACTCAAGTGTACAGCTTTACATATCATCAAATGGCAAGTTCATTTCAACAAGAACGTCTACAACTAACTTCATTTGTACAAGTTCTCTGCTATCATTGCAAAGCCTCTCCTGAACAAAGTTATAATTTAAAATTTAAAACAAACTTGATGAGATAAAATGTACCAGGTGGCTTTTCTGTAGCAGAAATTAATTACAACCATTTTTCCTCAAGCAATTTTAAAGACAAGCAAAGTTGAAAATAAATATTCAAGCATACAGTAAACTAAAGTCTATATTTAGAAATTCAGGTACAAAGCACGGCAGAGCCGATGAAGATAAGAAGATAATTTAGAAATATAAGCTAGCAATGAAGCAATAATTTCTTTCAAATAGCAGGAAACAAATTCTCCAATACCATTACTTAGATCATTATTTAGTGTTCATCCGTTAATTTTGTTTTTTTTTTTAAATCCCCTTGCTAATTATGACATTTGACCAGATATACGAACAAATATACGTTTAATCATACTGGATGAAATAAACAACAATTTAATTTTTGATTAACTCCCTAATGACTTTCCAGTGTTGTATATGGTAGAAAGGTTCAAGAACCTTTGTGGATTTACTTCAATCCCTGCTGGTATTTATGAAAGCTTTTAAAAGCTAAGTTTTGTTCTTACTCATTTGTTGATCCACATTATTAATGCAAAACTCTTAGTGGGTTGCAAACAAACACTTAAGCTTTGGGTGTTGGAGTGATCTAAGTTCTCAGGAATGCTGTTTTGACTTACTCCAGAGCATCACCTCCTTTCTTCCCCTTGCTCGTTAAAAAAAAAAAGTCTGCAGAATGGTGGCAAATTTCCAAACTTAAGTGAAGGAAAATTAAGATTTTTCAGGCTGGGATTAAACCCTTGGTTAAGAGAAATGCCACTTTTAAAATTTTTATGAAACAAAAAAAAGATGAATTCGGGCTTCCCTGGTGGCGCAGTGGTTGGCAGCCCGCCTGCCGATGCAGGGGACACGGGTTCGTGCCCTGGTCCAGGAAGATCCCACATGCCGCGGAGCGGCTTGTCTCGTGAGCCATGGCCGCTGAGCCTGCGCGTCCCGAGCCTGCGTGTCCGGAGCCTGTGCTCCGCAACAGGAGAGGCCGCGGCAGTGAGAGGCCCGCGTACCGGGAAAAAAAAAAAAAAAAAAAAAAAAATGAATTCCAGCTAAGTCATATTCTTTTCGAATGAATGAGACATGATGAGACGTTAATGAGACACAACACACTTATCATCCGCAACCAAAAAATTCAATTTCCTGCCTGAAGTTGACTTGGAAAATGGTACAAAGTTTACAGCTTCTTTAAAGGAGTGTAAGATGACATTTTAAAAGCCTGTCAAACAGAAAGCAGTTACATATATTTTACATTCAAAACTAATCTATGGAGCCCATTCCGTTCAATTTAAGAGTCAGCCCCCACACATCTGTGGCTGCTTTCACTGTGTTTTTTGAAAGGGGTACTGCTAGTAATTTAAGCCATCCTGGAGACAAAATAGGTGTGAAGAATTTTTTATATCTTGGATGCTTTAGGTAATTCTTAAGAACTTAAAATGATTTATGTTTTCCTCCTTAATATGAAACTCTTTTATTAACACAGCTTCTGACCAGCAAAGAAATGTTCCTTAGGCACTGTGAGGTTTATTAATGATGGAGCATGAACCCAGGTTGAAGTGTACAATTTGGTTATAACTACTGACAGTTATCAAACACTTATCCTAATCTGCTGAGAGCAAGAAATGCCTTTATGTCACTAATCCTGAGATTCTTGAGGGAAAACTAATTTCACAAACAACTTTTGAAAGAATCCATATATAATAATAATCCTAAGAACTGCACATATTCAGGGTATTAGAAAAGATGTTTTCTTTTGTAAGGCATCAATGATTAAATTAATATATGCCTATCTAACAAAAGATGGTTAATACTCATAAAACCATGAATCTTTTCTTTTAAACTTCTCTAGTTCCTGCTACTTTTACCATCTTAAATAAGAAAAGAATGCCTCTTCGTCTAATCAACTATGGTTATTAAAAAAACTAAGACATCTGAAACTATTAGGCACATCAAAGGTACATTTATGTAGGTCAAGGTTCCCTTCTTAAGGGGCAGATGAGTTACCTGGCACATTATACATATGGAACTGTAAAGATCATCCACTAAATTCAACTTTCACATTTTTAGTTAAACTGAAAGACTTATGTAGTAAATATTCAAATATATCTTATCTTTAGTTACAACTAAATAAGTGTAACATTTTACCAGATAAAAAGCTGGAATTTAAGTATGAGAAACCTTCATACACTGTGCTAGTATTGGTCTCTTCCTTTTAGACAAAAGCCAGTCAGTCATCAATACTTTCAACACAGCAGTTAGAAGATAAACGTCCAAAACAGGTGACTTGGTTGTAGTCTGTAATTTAGCAATTCAATGCCACTGGCATCATAATGCTGTGGAGAGCAAGTGTATCTCCGTATTTTAGTCAGATTTGTCTTTCTTCTTTCCTGTTAAGGGCACTTTGTTTACAACAGCAGAGCCAACAGCTGTAACACCTCCAGCCACAGCAGACACGCCCCCTTTCACCAGCCCTATTCCCATGGAAGGCACAGTTGTAACAGCTGTTTTGGTCACCTCCAGACTCTTTCCACCAATCCAAGCCACACCACCAATGGTGGCACCAACAGCTCCCTTTGTAACACTGAAGATACCCCCAGTCACACGGGACAGCATGCCTGGTTGCTGCTGTGGGTGATCTTTCATTGAACCTAATAAGAGAAAATATCATAAGACAGTCAAATGTAAGTCTTTATAAGAACAGTACAAATCACTGAGTAACCTTCCTAACAACCAGCAGATTGTATTGAAAAGGTCAACCACATAAATACATATCTGATCAAGACATCAATAGCTCTTCCCTCAAGGGTATAGTTGTACATGTTTTTAAAACATCTTGGTCCAATGCTAAGTCTTAGTATCTATGAGAAGAAATGCTTTAGAGACTAGACAACTTTCATAAAATAGAAGACTATTTTAAATGTCTCCTTGATTTATAGTTTTATTGCTTTTAATAAAAAATCTTTATTTTATATCCTAAAAGGAGCATGAAAAAATAAAAAGATAAATATATTTAGCCCTTATTTCCTTGATAGAATTCAATCAGTCATTACTGAAACAACCTTCTTCATTTAAAGCACTGGTTCTCAGGTATGGTCTGGAACCCTTGAGTATCCCCAGGACCATTTCGGGGTAAAAACTGCTTTCATGATAATATTAACATGTCATTTGTCTTTCACTTTCATTCTGTCACCAGTCTAAAACAATTTTCCAGAAGCTAAATGACAGGCAGTAACACAACAGACTAAACACAGAAGACTAAACTGTGAGAATCTAGCTCTCTTCTATTAATCCAAATATTAAAGAGATTTGCAAAAATTTTAAAACCATGTCAGAAATTCTCTGGTGGTCCAGTGGTTAGGACTCTGCACTTTCACTGCCAAGGGCCTGGATTTGATCCCTGATCGGGAAACTAAGATCCCACAGGCCACACGGTATGGCCACAAACAAACAAATCACCCTGCTCACAATTTTTTTTTTGTTTTGGAAAATAGTTTCATATTTTTCAAAAAATATGTTAATTATGTTAATATGTAATGGGCCTACCGAGTTCTTTTCATAATAAAATACTTAATTTCTGTTTTTATTGTTAATATGGCAAATATCAACAAAGACATAAGCTCTGTGGAATCCTCTATTTTTTTTAAAGTAGAAAGCATCCTGAGACAAAATAATTTGAGAACCACTAACTTAAATATATTTGGGTTTCTATTCTATGTGCTCCTTAATAATGTATTTAAAGAGCTAATATTAGGAAATTAGTAATTATAGGAAATTAGTAAAAATAGGAAAATCATTCATCACTTAAAATCCTGTTACCTACATATAATCTTTTTTGTAACATGGAGAAACCAGAGCTATGGTTAATACTTCCACTGCCTCAGTAATTTTTATAAAAGAGAGTATGTGATTTAAGTATCTATACTCCCAGAAAAGGTAACATCAGTATGAGATATTCAGATTTATTGTCACAAGTCTTTTCTCTTTGGTTTCTTTGTTTGTTTAATAGAGGCACTCAAACTGGCATGTAACCCCAAACTCCAGCATAAAATGACTAGCAGGAAGATTTCATAAAAATTTGCTTCTGCCAGCCTCAAACACACACAGACCTTTTCTCCTTCATAATCTAATGACTCAGGCGGCGACAACACATAAGCAATAGTGTTTTTATTTTTTTAAACTTCATGAAAAAATACTTGATAACTATACAGTTCAGGCTATAACCACTAAAAAGGTATAATCTCACACAAGAAAGGTAAATTCTTGGGTACGTAAGTTCAACTAAGACACCCAAAGCTACTATAACCTAGCAGAATGTGGTTATCAGAGAAGGTAACATTGGAAAACCAACAATATTTGAAAGAGAAAAAAAATCTGAAAATTGAGTTTCTTTAAATACACAGACACAAATTTACCTTGAGTAAGATTTTCTTTTCACTGTTTGGAGATTTTACATCCTTTCACAGGAAGAAAGTCTCATTGATTAGTCAAAATAGCTCACTGATGAAGATATAGCAATGGCTAAATTTATAAAACCAACTGTTTAATTGAAACTGAGTAATAAACATAGTTAATATAAAAATTTTAAAATAGCTGAAATAAAAGGCTTAAGACATAGATAAGCATTTGAATATATTAATTTTAAAATTATGATGGAAAGGATTACATAAGTGGTCATTCTTTTGTAATCAAGGTTAATAACACTAGGAAAAGGGGAAAATCTTGATTTGAGGATAAAACAGATAACTACCTCATGCTGAATACCTCATTAGTATTATCCTGCTGTGCCAAATTTGGTGTACATGCATTTAATGAAGGCAATTTTTCTTAGTGAAATCAGATACATACTAATGCTGTTGATCTCTTAATTACAGTGTACTCTTTTTTAAAAATTACAGTGTACTCTTAATTACCACCATATAAATTATCCACTTTGCAGACTACTTTTAACAGGTTGCCAATATAAAGACATTCCTGAGGCTGTTCTCTTCCTTAACAATCATGCTCCTGGACAGCCTTTATCTCTTTCCTGACTTCTTTCTCATAAGTCCTTCCTAACTTTCTCACTGAGCCCTAACTTTTCTTTTCAAAACTCTAGACTACTAGTCCTTAAAAATAAAGGGAGAAAACAAAGAAAACAGCTACTCTGTTTCTGTACATAGTGAGGACATGCATGTGTGCATTTAGTGTTTCCAAAGATTTTTGAAGGTAAGAATAAAATGATTCCTGATGTCACAATTTTCACACCAAAAAATAAATTAAGCAGACACTAAAACCATGTATTAAAAAAGGAAGAGTTACCCATTATAATGTAATGAATAACAGGAGTTTAACAACAAATCTCAAGTGCCTCTTGAAGTGAGTTTTCGTATATGCATGACATAACCTAGTCCATCCTTCCTCTGCACCTCACCCAACTCTTTACAAGTGAAAGGATACTCGTGAAATGGTCTTAAAAGAGTAGCAGAAAAATATTGATAGACCTTATATAAAAGTTACATTATGTCCCCATTTACCAATATCTATGCTTTCTTATTAAAAGCTAAAAATGTTTAAGTATTTTTGGAACACATTTACTGACAAGGAAAACAGGTTATGTTACTTTAAAGTTAATGAAAACAATCAGAAGTTTAATTCACTAGGATTTTTTTCATTCTTAGTATTACAGATGCGTACTTACCTTCTGGTGGTTCATCACTAAGGTATGATGGGATTTCTTGTTGATTTTTATCTGTCTGATTCATGATCTCCTAAAAAACACACACATTTCATTTTAATTTCAACATCTGAGACTACCTCTTTTTATATGCTTGATCAAGACTTAATCAACTTTATTCAGATAAACAACATTTTACTTATTTTTTTTTATTTTGGCTGAGCCGCACAACCAGGGATTGAACCCCGGGCCACAGCAGTGAAAGTGCAGGATCCTAATTACTAGACCACCAGCAAACCCCTGATAAACAACATTTTTAAAACAACCATAACAAGACTACTTCACCTTGTCTGTCTTCTACTTTGTGGTGTTTGAGAAATACTTTCAATTATACTAGTGGACAACATAAATCTTATCTCAAATCAAGCAAAGATTGGCA
This sequence comes from Stenella coeruleoalba, assembly GCF_951394435.1. NCBI lineage: Eukaryota > Metazoa > Chordata > Mammalia > Artiodactyla > Delphinidae > Stenella > Stenella coeruleoalba. The sequence goes on from NC_137157.1 coordinate 15,542,689, forward strand.
GGCATGGTACAAGCTTTCCTATGTTGTTACTGCTGCTTCAACTGAAATTGAAAATTACCAACTGAAAGAAAGTTGGAAGGTGGGGGTTAGCAGACAAAAATTTTAAGTGCCTCCTCCTACAGAATTTATTTCACAACAGACTCAAAGAAAAACCTATACTATGAACTAAAAAACATGTTCTATCTGAAAATTTCCTCAAAAACATGACATTCTCCTATAAAGATGACAGCACCAATCTGAATCACTAAGAGAAGAGAAGGATTTTGATTACTTTTTTTTTTTTTTTTCCGGTGCGCGGGCCTCTCACTGTTGTGGCCTCTCCTGTTGCGGAGCAACAGGCTCCAGACGCGCAGGCTCAGCGGCCATGGCTCACGGGCGCAGCCACTCCGCGGCATGTGGGATCTTCCCGGACCGGGGCACGAACCCGTGTTCCCTGCATTGGCAGGCGGACTCTCAACCACTGCGCCACCAGGGAAGCCCATGATTACTTTTTTATTGTTACTTTTAGAACTCGTATGAACAGAAGTAGCAAAAGAATTCAAAATCTACTATAATATATATATATATACTATAGACTACGTCTAAGTACAAGTAATAACGGAAACTAAGAAATAAAATAAGCTATGTTGGGATGAAGAACACATAAACTTTCTTTTCCCAATCTCCTTACTATCTTAAAATATTTGATTTTATATTCCATTGACTAAGTAAAGACTAAAACAAGTCAAGATTGGTCTAAAAGCTTTCTTGCTTGGCCAGAAAACTAGGGTTGTGATCCCAGTAGTCAACTAAGTATTTCTTAGTCATAAAACCATGAAGCCTAAATTATTGTATCTGTACATATATAATACAACAGATTTTAAAGGATATTGTAAAATCCTGCCATCTGCAAAACAACATGGATGAACCTTGAGGACATTATGCTAAGTGAAATAAGTCAGACATAGAAAGACAAATACTATATTATGTCACTTATATATATGGAATCTAAAAAGGCCAAGCTCATAGAAAGGTGGTTGCACGGGGCGGGGGGGGGTGGGGGTGGGGGTGTGGGGTAGGGGAAATAAGACGTTGGTCAAAGGGTACAAGCTTCCTGTTACAAGAGGAATAAGTTCTGAGGACCTAATGCACAGCATGATGACTGTAGTTAAAACTACTGTATTGTATACTTGAAAGTTGCTACAAGTAGATCTTAAAATATTCTCACCATAACAACAAAAGTAATTATATGAGTTGAAGGATGTGTTAACTAACCTTAATCTGGTAAACATTCTGCAATATATATGTGTATCAAACCATTACATTATACACCTTAAACTTACACAATGCTGTATGTCAATTATATCTCAATAAAGCTGGGGAAAAAAAGGATATTGTGAAAACTACCAATGTACTTTAATACGCTGATTAAAAATTTATTGAGTACCTACTAAGGGTCATGTTTTAGGTGCATAGGATATAGCTGTGATCAATACAGACCAAAAAACTCTCTGCCATCATGAACATTCCATATTGGCTAGTGGGGAAGACAATAAATACATATTCAAAGAATATACTGTTTATCAGATGGTGTTAAATGCTATGGAGAAAAAGGCATGAAGGGGAAGAGGATGTGATATTTTAAATGAGAGAGTCTGTGAAGGCTTCATTATGGTGACATCCCAAAGGAGGTTAAGGATATAAGGTATCCTTTCTGCCTTGAGGGCTCTTGGGTCAAGAGCCCTCAAGACAGAAAAAACAGTAAATGCAAAGGTCCTGAGGTAGGAGCTTACTACAGACAAGAAGGAACAGCCAGAAAAATGTGGCAGGGGCTGCAGCAAAAGGCAGTAGAAGAAGAGGTCAAAGAGTGAGGTCTGGATGACATAGGCCCATATAGGCCATCGTGGCAATTAGTTTTTAACTCTGAGATGGGGAGCCAGTGAAAGGCACTGACCAGAGGGGTAATGTGTTCTGATTTACACTTTTTAAAGCTCATTCTGGCTGTGTGGGGAGAACAAGCAATCAGAAAGCAAGAACAGAGACAGAAGGACCAATTGGGAGACTTAATGTTTTCAAGGCTCACACGTATTGCAACGTTTATCAGAACTAAATTTAAGTGGTCAAAGAAGGGTCAGGGAAGTTCCCCTTTCCTTTATGACTCCTACTGCTTTCAGCACCAGATGATCAGATAAAAAGTCATGCATATTTCCTTCTATATTTCAATAATTCAGGCAAAAAACACTGGTGGCAAATGAGGGTGGCAGAGGTAGCAGTGTGAGAAGTGGGATTTTTCAAAGGTAATTTAACTTCATGTAATTCAACTTGAAACATCTTTAAAACCTAAACCCTGTGTAACATGGGACCTCACTGCACCCCACAGCATCCAGCAGCATACGTCCTATGCTTAAATAAATATCTTTTAGTTGCTCTAGTGAAAACCCTGACTCAGACCACTGATCAAGAGCACCTAATCTTATGCTGGTCTGGTTTGTCAATTTAGCATTATCATCCCATATACAGTTAAGATTTTAAAAGTAACAGTAAAGATATGTCATCTCTGACAAAAAAAAAAACCAAAACCTGAGAGTATCAGCTGATGCATTACTGGGAGAAAGAGTTCCTGATTAATTTGCCTTAATTTTAAAACTTCCTTAAGCCAGAAATTAAATTAATTAAATTTATTTCCATTCATATTTATATTTCTTTAATTTATCATCATGGTAAGATCATGAGAAATTATACAGTGTAGTGTTTAAAGTTCTGGAATCAGAGAGCCTGCAGCTGAATCCCAACTTGACTATAAACTATATGGCTGAGGACAAATAACTTCATCAGATCCTTGCTGTTCAAGAAATAGAAATTAAAGATATTCTAGCCCTAACTCTAAGATGAGAATACTATTTAACAATTCAAAACAAAACATGCAGAAGCTCCTGGCAGAATGGCCAGAAGTGTGTGTGTCCCTTCCTGAAGAATAACTATTTTGGAGTCACTTTCTTCCCCATTGGACTGTTAATTCCAAAAGGAGAGACACTTTGTCTACCTTACTCAGCACTGTGATCCCAGTATCTGTATACCAAGAGATCATCTGGCTGATCAACTAATCAATAGATATCACAGTATTCTGTACAGAAATATAGGGATACTATATACACACATACATCTTACATATTTTAGCTGGAGTTTTAAAACAGGTGTGCTAGTAACTGCATATATTTTAAAACTGCTTTTCTGTATATATCCCACAAATCTCTACCAAAAGTCTTAACCTTTTCCTCCTAATACAGAATCCCTTTTTTTAAAAAAATAATTTTTCCACATATATCTATCTTGTAATTTAAAAAAGAAAAAGACCATCATTTTAAAAGAGTAGAGCTGCAGACAACTACAAAATCTCTTAACTGGCCTCCAAGCTTCCGCCTGTGCTCTTTCTTCAGTCTAGCCATGTCATACTCTGCTTAAAACCCTCCAACTGCTTCCTATTTTGCCCAGAATAAAATCCAGAGTCCTTCCCTTTGCCTTTGAGGGCCCAACATCTAATACCCCGATAGCATCTCCTACCACTCTGCCTCTTGCTCAATCCAGCTTGACAACATAGGCTTCCTTGCTCATCTTTTCCTGAAAGGCTCTTCCCCAGTATATGTACCTGACTTGATTCCTTACTTCCTTCAGGTCTTTGTGCAAGTGTCCCCTTCTCAGAGGTCTTCCCTGACCACCTTATAACAGATTAGCACCCTCCTTTCCCTATCATTTTCTCCTAACACACTGCTCTATTTTCTTCATTGCTTTTACTGTCACTTGATATATATGTTTACTTTGTGTCACTCACAATTAGAATGTAAGCTCTATTGGAACAAAGCTTGGTTTTGTCACTGCTCCATTCCCAGAGCCTTAATTAATGCCTGATGTGTGGGGATACTCAAATACTGACTTTTTTGTATGAAGCAGAACATAACTTGGGTATTAATGTGAGATAAAAGGAGAATATAGGGTGTAAATTTTCTAGCATGAGAAACTAAATAGAAATGATGATGAAGACAGGACTGGAGAGGAGAAGATGGACATTTTTTTAAATGTTTATTGCGGCAAGAACACTTAACAAATAAGTGTACACAGTATTGGTGACTAGCGGTTCAGTGAAAGGACTTGTTCTTGAACAGCCCTTTGAGATGCCTTCAGGCCATCTACAGCAGACTTTTAGCAGGCAATTGTATTTAAAAGGGCCTGAAAGCCAGCTACAGTGAGAGTAAGAGTTGAGGTCCTGAGAATGGTCTGAAGTGATACCTGAAGCTGCAGGGGGTGAGTGATATGATCAAGGAAAAGAGTAGTAAGAGAGCAGACCGATAAGCTTATATGGACTGTTCATGTTTAAAAGGTGAGCAAAAGAGAAGCCAGCAAAAACAAACATAATACACCTGAAGATAAACAGTCAAATGAGACAGCCTCATGGAAGGCAAGAGATGAATTTATAAGCTTCCTAAAGATACATACAATGCAAACATTAAAATAATTTATGAAGATCAAATACTATGGATAAATGTTAATGTTGTATTTAGAGGATATAAAAGACATGTATCATATGATACTATTTTTTTTTAAGTGCACATAAAAAGACTGAAAGTAAATATACCGAAGTGCTAACAAAGATTGCCACTAGAGGGTAGAAATTATACATATGGGGGGAATAGATATATAGTATTTCTACATAGAGAGAAATATATATACTTAACATCTACATTTTAATATTCTACCATAAACATGTATTGATCTTGTAATTAAAGAACAATACATATTTTTAAGTCTTAGAACTATCAGTGATACTCACAAAGGATATTTTTAAAGATGATACAGTTCATCTACCTAGTTACTGTAGGTAGTTATTGTTATCCTCAAATCAAGCTGATCACCTAAAAAACAATGTTCCTGAATCACAAACCGTTTTATTCACGGTTATGTTCCCCCACTCTCCCCCAGCCCGCTCCTGACAGCACACAAAGACCTCCACTCTTACAGCTCTTTTCCCTGATTTACAGTTTGAAAATCTTATTTATACTCTTACCATTTTTTTCTTAAGTACATGTTTTGGTTGTAAGCTGACACACAGTATTTGTGTAATAAATGGGATAAAAATATCATCTGTATCCACATTAACTTGAAGCATCATAAGATGCATACCAATAGATGGTCCAAATTTTTGGTTTAAAAAACAAAAAAGATAACTTCAAGCTAGATTCATGCTCTTCAAATGTAGTTCTTTAAGAATAGGCAGTGCTATTCCAGGGGCTTCAAGAACCACAGGAGAGACATGAATTTTACTACACAGTAATTTAAAATAGTTTTGCTTTTAAATACACACTAATTAAAAAGTTAAATGAAAAGTGCTTGGGAATTTTTTAAGACAACTAGACTTTCAAGAAATTTCGTTCTTGCCTGGAGCCTCTTTAGGGTATACTCTCAGATTCACCAGCTCTCTCTTCCCTGCCCAACGACGCTCCCACCTCCCCTGAGTTTATGCCGCTCTTAAATTACATTCAGTTACGTTTACTAGTGTTACCAAGAGTTGCAAACAGGATTATCAATAAAGTAGAAAATCTGGAGTTGTGTAGGCCAGAAGCCTGGCTACCTAGACCAGAAGAAATTGGCTTTGAAAGCCCTAAGAGGCCACAGAGATTGATTTTTGTTTTGTATACATATATTTTAATGTTTAAGTTTCTTGTATATCACTCGTATTAACAGCAAGTATGTAGTATTCAAATTCCTACAGAACTCTTAGGGTAATAAAAATTATGCAAAAGCTCTAAGTATATGGAATATATTTTTCTGAATCCCTAATTTGATCATAAGACACCAAGTTACCTTATAAAGGTATTTTTGCTAAAATCCTTAACTATCTGTAATGCCATCTATACTTTTTACTCACATAAACCTTTCCCAACCTCTACATACATATATGTGCCATATTTTTAGTGATATTACCTCTTTAGGATACTATCACTTTATCACTAGGAGAAATGCTTTTTATATTACCATGCTGTTCATTATCATCATTACATTTTTTTTCTCTTAAATTAGGAATTGTGAAGACAAATATGGCCCTAATCTCCTAAAACTGGAAGAGGTAAATAATCTGCCTAGTAAAATTTTAAAGCACACACGTAAATAGAAATAACAACTGACAGTAAAAGTATCAAAAAGACCATTTAAAAATGTTACCCCCTTAAACAACATTATTAAATTCTATGCAAACCATCTGCCCTAAACTCAACATATACTTGGGTCCCTGCTATGTGCCAGGCACCCTGATAGGCACTAAAGGTTTGAGTGTGATTAAACACACAGAGGACTACACTAAGCCAGAGTTTACAATCCAGTGGTTATATACTTTACCAGCGTTTATCAATTTAGTTGCATTCAAAACCAAAAAAAAAGTCTGCTCTATAGGAGGAACTCATAATGCACAGAAATTTCTATTAAAAAACATAGTTTCTTAAGGAAGGCAATAAAAACAGAAAACAGCCTTGAGATCAGGACAAATAATTTAACTTACTCTGTGGACATAAATCAGTTTTACCATTTGGTCCTGACATGTGAACAAACCATTACAGTACCAACGAAAACTGGTCATGTTTTTTTTTAAAGAAATTATGAAATGTGAAAGAGTTCTTTGCTATAGACTGCAATTCATCAGCAGTTCCTTTAAGCATTTTAGGCCAGGGAGAAATAATTCTTGTCCAGCTGGTAAATATATTGAGCAAGGATTTATAACAACACTATTCCCTAGAGGGTAATTTCTTCTAATAATAGAAATAAGTAAACAATGGACCCCCCCTTTTTTTAAAGGAAAATAGGTGAATCAATGTTGTGGATATCTGTAACATTTTATATATAAAGTTTTCATTAATAATAAAAACAAAATCTGAAAACAGTACTCAAGTGTGCCTATGGCAACACCCCTCTGTGTACCAAGGGAAGTTAAGAAGCACTAATACATTTTCTATGAAGCCTAACTACAAAATACAATGCACAACAGTTTACCTTCAAAGCCACTTCAAAAATTTCTTATTAAACAGTAACTGCCAATTTCCCTATAAGAAAAAGACTATAAATGAATTAGCTAAATTTTTCTACATATTTTATATATAGGAACTTTGCCACATCCTCACTCCTATGCTTTAGCTTCTTTGCCAAATAACTATAAGGAGCTTCAAAAAATACATTTATACAGAGCTTTAACTCACATACACCAACAAACTGCGCATATTAAAACACCAGCTTACTGTTTTTAGGCTTCTCTAGTTAACCAACTATCCTGAACAGGCTGCTTTTAAAAATGGCCCCTGCCCATTAAATCAACAGCAAGTGAACTACAAGAAATGCACTGAATGTGGCAGGAAAGAAAAAGTAATCTGTCAGTAAAACTTACACCTAGTGACAAGTAACAACTGACAGTATCAAAATGGCAATTTTTAAGTGTTGCCCTTAAATGAAACATTAAGGAGAATTACAATAACCTATCAAACCAAATAACCAGTACACCAGTCATTTTCACTACATTATACCTCATTAGTTCAACAGATATTTGTGTCCCTACTATGTGTCAGACACTGTGTTAGACACTGAAGTTTCAGCCTGAACGAGAATGTCAAGGCCCTACTCTGAGGGTGTTTATATATAAACCAGTAAGATACCTTCAGGAAGTAGCAAAACAACAACTACTCAATGACTAAAACAAAGAAAGGTAAAGATTTTCCTGGAGTTTAAAAGAAAAAAAAAAGCGAACCACACACAAGAACTACTTACACTTTTCTAACGATGTTCTCTAAATAAGGGCATATTTTTACTGAGCTTGCTTTCTAGTACATATGTTATAAAAAAGACTAAAGAAATGAAAGTGAAAAAAATCAAAATAGGATGCATGAGTTTATTAAAAGTTACTTCCTTCTTTCTTTAAAAAAACAGACATGGACACATAACACGCAGACATATACCTGTTGATGTGATATCAATATTCCTCGGGAGCCCTTTAGAGCACCCAAACCAGTAGAAGTTTTAAAGGTTAAACAACAGTATAGAACAAATAATCACAGATAGTAAATAAAGTGTTTTCATTTGGAATTAGTTCACAAGGGCAGAATAAATCAAATAAACTCTCCTCCTTCTCTAGGTGTTTCTAAACCTTTGCCGGTGGCCCCTTCCGGAGCCCCCCTGCCCCCACTGATCCCTTTGGGCACTAGCAAGTTTCCTTTTTTTTTTTTTTTTTTTTTTTTTTTAAGCAGAGGGAGTGACGTGGCAGGATAGGCAGAAAATGACCCTGTAGGAGCCCTGGCTAGGGCTGAGCTCAGCACCTCCTCCCTCCGCTCCACGCTGTACACCCAGCAAACCCCACTCCCACAGGGTTCCAGAATTCCTATGTCTTCTAACGTACAAGAGGCGATCTGTTTAGGAGATGGGACCTGATCCTAAGTGAGAGCCTGGGGACCAGTCTTGAGGCTGCGTGTGCATAGCAGGCACGGTTTTTATTTAGACTCGGGAGGCAGTGATGGCATTGGTGGGTGCTCCAGCAGTCCCCCAGTCACCCCCTGGCGCAGTAAGCGCCTCTCTCCACTGCTACACTTCCCAGTTCAGGTTAGGTGTGGGGGTAGGGCTACCTGGGAAGAACACTGAGACTGTCCACTGTTGAAGGATCGTGTACTTGAACCCAAGAGAGTGGTTTATCAACAAGTTAGGAGTTAGCGGGGCGGGGAAGCCCAGCACGCAGCCCCTCTGCCGCATCCCTCTCCTCTCGCAGGCTGCTGGCGCCCTCCCACCCCCATTTCCCCGGTCTGATACCCCAGGAGCTAAGAAGTCAGGCGGAAGCGTCCAAGGAGGGTCCCCAATCTCAAACCACGGCGGGTGAGTCAGAGACACGTAAAAGGGGGTAACCCGGCCAGCGAACCTCCACCCGCCCCCAACATCGTCCAGCCCCTCCCCCTTCCCCGCTAAGCAGCAGCCCACCCCCGCCAAAAAAAAAAAGGCCCCGCTCCGGGCACCCAGGCCAGGGCAGGGAGACGGTGAGGTGCAGAAGAGCTAACAGAGCTAACGGAAAAAGGCAACAGAAAGGAGGGCAGGAAGAAGCCGGAACGGCGCTCCCTACCCTCCCGGCCCGACTTACTCACCGCCGGGTCGGGGGCCGGCGCCGGGGCCGGGCGGAGGAGCGGGCAGCACCTAAGAGGGCTGAGGCGGCCTGAGCGGCGGGCACAGCCCGGGGTAACTGCGGGCTCCGGAGACGCCTCCTCTGGCAGTGGAGCCAGAAGACAAGGTTGGCGACGGTGCCTTCTGGCTGCGGACGTGGCGCCGGACGCGACCCGCCCCCTCCACCGCCTCCTCCGCTCCCGCCTCCTCCCGCGACTCGCGCTCCGACGCGCACGCGCACCCCGAGCCCCTCCCGCTCCTATCCGGCACACGCCCACCCGTTTCTCGAACTGCCCAGCCCTCCCAGCCACCCCCAGCCTGTCGCCTCCCGACGTGCGCACGCGCCAGGATACCTCCCGCCCCGCCGGCCAACTCCCGCCCCTTCGCCTGCCTGGTGGCACCGCGAGAACCCAGGGCCGGCCTGTGCGGACCTCCTCCTGGGCCTCCCGCCCCTTTTCCCCGCCGTCCAATCAGATCGGGCGAGGGGCACGGGGCCTCGAGAGCCCGTAGGCGGCGGTCCTGCGGACCGAGCAGTAACGACTGCGGCTTCCAGAAGTCCCCGCGAGTAACGGTCGGTCCGAATTCTGAGTCTTCGCTCTAGAGAAGATGAGACGGTCGCCAGTTTCTCCGGCTCTTCGTCCGGGGCCTCGACATTCCCTTACCTGCTTCCCCTCAGGGGAGTGACGAGCTAGGCCTGCTCTCCGCCCTTCTCTTCGGGGCTCTCTACGAGCCTCTGTATACTGTCCAGGTGACAGGGGTGACAGGAGAGACAGTGCTCACTTATTGTTGTTGAGAGACATTACTCATTTATTATTGTTGTTGTTACCATTATTATTATTTGAAATCTCCTCTGCCCTAGAATTGAGCTTCTTGAGAGTAAGAACTACGGTTCGTCGTCGTCACCCACCGCTTACCGCAGTGCTGAGGGTTCGCCAGGCGCTAGCAGTTTGCTGAAGAGAGTGGGTGTTTATAGTGAAAAGAGAAGTGAGTTGGAAATTAGAAAACCTGGCTTCGCGCGCCTCCCTCGCCATCTGCCGCCTGGCGCGGCGCCTCTTGAGGTCTCCCCGGCTAGGCCGAGGCTCTGCTCGCCGTTCTGGAAGGTGTTGAGAAGAGTGTAGCGGTAAGAGGATAGTGTCTGGACCTAAACCCCTTGTGAGGTGAGGCATCTGTTAACTTTTCTCTGCCTCTCTTTGCACACCTATAAAACGAAGATGACAGGAAGTCCATCATAGGTTTTTCGAGAGAATCAAAGGAGATGGTGGGTGTGAAAGGGGTCTGTAAACAATTCCTGTGTAGGTGTGAGATCTTCCTTCACAGTTCGGTTAGCAAGACAAAACATACCCTCATGTGTGTAAATAACCTTACAAAGTGTTTCTTCGAATGCAGAATAATCAGGGAGGGGCAACTGAAGGATATGTATTGACAAGACCCAGAAAAGGACATGTTAACCAAGGAAAGAGCTGCCTTTGAGCCAGGTCTTAAATAGAGTGGACCAAATATAGTCTGTGGTTCCAGCCCAATGACCGATTTTTCAAAGCAGCGGCTTAAATCCACTTAGACCATTGTTCTGAGACTGTCAAGATATTTCAGTTTTCCAGACCTTAAAGGAGAAATGAAATAATCTTGTTACTCTATGATTTGGATGGTTAGCAGGATCTATGGTTTGTTGTGTTTACCCAGCATGTGAAGAGGTGCGAAGCAACTCTATTTTCTTGTTATCACAGAAACCACTTAATATGTGACCTTTCCAGCATTAATGCTAGGCAGACTTTACTGGCACCATTACCTGGACTATTTTTGGTTTTCTTTTTTCTGCCCCAATCCTTCTTAATCTTTTCTGTGATATAATAATGATAACTAAGACTTATTTAACGTTAAGTTTCTAACATGTACTCCAATAATCCAATGAGGCAAGTACTATTATTATCCCCATATTCATATAAGAAAACTGAGGCATAGAGAAGTTAGATAATTTACTCAAGGGCCCACAGCTAGTGGAAGGCAGACCCTGGAATCAAACAATTTTTTCTGACTCTGGGGCCTTAACCACTATATTCTGAGAAAGAGAAAAGCAGTCCCTGACATCGAGTAGCTGGAATGGTGCTATCAGCTAGGTCTTTCTGTTGCTAGGAGCTGGCCTGGCACAGCTAGGCTTTGGTATCTTCTGTTGAATATAAACTGTTTCAGAGAACATCAGCATCAGAAAAGGCCATTTCATGATTGTGATGGATCAGGACAAAAATAAGACTACTCCATAATCATATCTGAACACAGACAAAAACATGAACCTTATCTAAGCCAACAAATGAAATACACAGACTGAAAATATCAGACTATATGAGGGGCTGTTACTTCTTTACTAATTACAGCTTTATCCTCATTCTAGTCTTCCCTTTTTCTATATAATATTTATTAAGGGGGACTTCCTTGGTGGCATAGGGGTTAAGAATCCGCCTGCCAATGCAGGGGACATGGGTTCGAGCCCTGGTCTGGGAAGATCCCACATGCTGTGGCACAGCTAAGCCCATGCACCATAACTATTGAGCCTGCACTCTAGAGCCCACAAGCCACAACTACTGAAGCCTGCGTGCCTAGAGCCCGAGCTTCACAACAAGAGAAGCCACTGCAATGAGAAGACCGCACACCGCAAGGAAGAGTAGCCCTGCTTGCCGCAACTAGTGACAGCCCGTGTGCAGCAACGAAGACCCAATGCAGCCAAAAAAAAAAAAAAAACTCAAAGATTTATTAAGGTACCCAATTATAGAATTACCCCTGCTTCCTGACAGCATCCAATTTAGAGCAAATCACCCAACAAACCCAAATCTTAATGTAAGTCCTTTCTAACACCCTCATATTGAGATGCGTCATGGTTCCCCATAGTGTGTGTTCTCCCTTGCTGCAGTGAGTAGTAAGCTTAGCTTGTTCAGCCACCGGTGTGTTCCTGGTGTTTGGCTAGAGAGCATTGATAATTCTTTCTGGACTGTCTTATACCACACATGTATATGGAGTGGAAAGCATACTGCTTAGCCATTTCTCGCCACAGAAATTGGGAACTGCCCTCCCATCTCCATCCATTTGATTTTCACACCAAAGCTAGAGGGTTACCTTTCTTTTTGTAGATTCTACATAGATTCTCTGCTAAACAAAACCTTATCAAAAGATAGTGAAAAGAACCAAATGATGCTGGAATAGTTGCACATCATTTTGCAAGAAGAAAAAAGAACTTCAACCTGTTAACCCATACTGTGCACCATATGCAAAATAACTCAAAATAAATTATAAATTTAAATGTAAAATTATAAAATGTTTAGAAGAAAACTTGGAAAATTTTTGTCATCTCTGGTTAGGCAAAAAAATTTCTTAGCTACAACACCTAAAGCACAATCCATAAAAGAAAAAAAATTTAATTTATAAAAACTTCTGTTCTTTGGATGATAGTTAAGAAAATGAAGCAGCAGACTAGGAGAAAATATCTGCAAAACATATCTGATAAATGACTATATACAGACTATACGAAAAACTACAACTCGAAAAAAAAGGCAAGTAAACTAATTTTTTAAACATCGGCATAATTGAATGACCACGGGAAATGGTGCTCAGTGTCATTAGTCATGAGGGAAATGCATATCAAAACACAATGAAGTATCACTACGTAGTTAAAATAATTCCAAATGCTGTTGAGGATGTAGAGCAACTGGAATTCCCAGACATTACTGGTGGGAGTACAAAATGATAGAGACAGGAAGACAATTCGGCAGTTTCTTTTAATGTTAAATATACACTTGCCATAAGACCCAGCAATCCCACTCCTAGATATTTACCCAAGAGAAATAAAAACTTCACAAAAAACCTGGACACACATTTTCTAATAGCCAAAACCTGGAAACAATCTAAGTGCCCATTAATTGGTGAATGGATAACAAATTGTGGTACATATATACAGTGGAATCTACTCAGCAATAAAAGGAGCAAACTACTGATACAACAACATAAATGATCTCAGATGTATTATTCTAAGTGAAAGATGTAAACTCAAAAGTACATACTGATGCTTCCATTTATAGGACATTCTGGAAAAGCCAAAATTATAGAGGGGAAAAAAACAGATCAGTTGTTGCCTAGGCATTGGGAGGGGTTGACTGCAAAGGGGCTTGAGTGGGCTTTATGCGGGTGATGGAACTTTTCTATATCTTGAAGTGTGATGTGGATTATATAATGTGTGCATCTTTCAAAACTCATAGAACTGTACACTAAAAAGAGCAGTTTGGTTGTATGTAAATTATATTTCAGTAAGCCTGACTTTAAAAAGAAAAATGTTGAATGGGAAAAAAGTTGGGATGAGGCAGGGCCACCCAGTACCATGAATATGAAGACATTAACAGTAGCTCCCCAGATACTAAATTCTAAATCTAAAAAAAGAAAAGATAAATTATTAGTGGATAATCCACATCATGAAAGAATTTGTTCTTTCCTTTTTGTGCAGTAACAAAGTTCATAGAACATTGAAATTTTTTTTACAAATGAGGAACTCCTTGGTTTATAGTGGAGTAACTTAAAACTGAAGTTGAAAGTCACTGCTGGCTGATGGTCAATCACAGATGAATATAAAACATCTCTGATATCATCAGAACTGTGGGAAAATAAAACTGCATTTCAAAAACTCTTACAGTTTATCAGGAACATGTTTATTGCACAAATGAGGTTCCTGTACTATACTGTAGAGGTAAGGGCATTTGAGAGCAGAAAGTAACCAATAGTGGTAAATAGTGGTGAGCAATTAGGCAAAAACGTAAGAGCAAATAGAGCATCTTTAAACTCAGGTCATAATTACTTAAATTACCATGAAGTTGGACCCTTTAAGAGCATAAATGACTGCTCTGCTTTAGACCTTGGGAAAGGGAATGAGGATGAGAGGGAATAAACTAGAATGATTTAAAATGTGCAAATATATTTTGTAACCCCTATCACGTGATTTAGAGATCTAGCAGAGATACAGGTGGATTAATTTGAGATTAATTTCACAGTTCATGCTAATAATTCTACTATTGGAAGTCTATAATAATCTCTGCCACAGTAGACAAAGTTCTCTCTGGCTAGTAGAAACAGCCATCCTGGGCCTTACCCATCAGTTCTCAGAAGGCCTGTTGTTGATGGACTTTCTAATTTCCTGTTTCTCTAGTGGCAGTTGTGGCCACAGTCTTCATTCTGCTTAAGTGCCCCAGGCTCCTAAGAGACCCTTAGAGAAGACAGCATAGTACCTGGAAACCTTCCAGTTTCAATTAGAGAATTCAGTCTCACTCATAGTTCCCTGGGTGAGTACGAAACTTCATCAGACATGCCATAGAACTGTCTCTCTGCTTAAAGGGTCTCAGTGAGCCAGGTTGGTTTATCTACCAACTCTTCTAGCATCAGTAGCTACTGTTGTCTTTGTTTTCCTGAAGTTTCTTAAGGACTCTGCCAAGATAACTTTTTCCTGATGCAGTAAAACTTTGGGGTCAGGGATTGCATATCTAGGATGTCTTTGGGGTCAACTGGTTGCACTTTCATATTTTTCATATAGCCATCTTTAATTTGTATAATCCTAGTCAGGGACTCCATACCACCAGATTTCCCTAGCATCTCTTCCCCCTGCTCAGCCACAGTGAACTGTAAAAAACTGCATCTTATTTACCCCCCGTTTTTTAGTCATGAGTTCAAGTTCATCTTTGGCATTAGTTCTGTTTCCAGCTCTGCAATTCTCTCCAAGTCTCCTAACCTGGACCTGCAACAGAGAGTCTATAATTGTTGAAAGATTCTATCTTATCCTTTCTGTCAATTGCTAAGTTTGGTCTCCTTTTCTTCTTTCAGCCATTGAAAGTTTGTCTGACTCATCTCTCCCTATGACTTCGAATTTTCTCAAGCTGGGTGTAGTCTGCATTTTTCGCATTCCCTCCTCTAACCCCTCCATGGTCAGAAGAGACAGTGCAAGCTACAGTGTGTACACTGAAGGTGATGTTCTCTCTTCTCAATAGTTCCTAAAAGGAGGGATTTCAGTTATGAAAGGTAAAAACCAATTTTAATAAATATGGTTGGGTTGAAATAATTTGGGTGCTTTAATAGACTAATGCTGTATTGTGCTCTTAATAAGGAACCATTTTATAGTAGGGAATTGGTTTATAGAAAGGGATCATTTTATTGTAAGAAAGAGAAACCCATTTCAGCTAGAGTCGAAAAGGAGGTGGAATTGAGGGGATGACTGTAGATGTCTCACTGAAGGCAAGGGCACTAAGTGCAACGAGACCTCATGAGCATCTATAACCATGAACCGGTAGGCGTTCCATGATCAAGGAAACTAACCTCAGCTTTTCTCAGTCTCACTCCTAGCTTCTCTTTTGAGAATTCTCTCTCATTCCCACTGTCATTATCTTTCCATATCCTTTACCGTATCAGCTTCAAACCAGCTTTCCTGCTAGAATCATTGGGACCCAAGTCTGTATGCCTGGGAGAAATAAACCTAAGTAACCCAGTTTATATTTGGTTTTTACCCCTGGTCCTACTTTCTACAGTGGTAGAATACTAAATATCCTATAGCCTGATTCTACTACAGACCCTGCTCTTCCTATGGGCTATTTCGCTTTGTCTGGTTTTTCTTTCAATAGTCTCCCTCATTACTTGAGGGAACTGTAGCCTTTGTTTCTTGTAGGCAGGAGAATCTAAGCAAAACACTGAGCATTTCTTATATACTATTCATGTGTCTAGCACTAGAAGATAGGTGACATAAATCTTATCCTTTAAAGAGTTTACACTCTTAAGAAAGACATGCACATCAAGCATTTATATATCATTCAAGGATAATATATATTAAGTAAGTGCCAAAATGAGTGGTCAGAAAATGAGGACTGATTGAATGCAGAAAAGATAGGTATGGATATGGGCTGCAGAGAGCATCTGAGACAGGAAGGGAGGAGGAAGTTATCTTTTAAATAATTATTAAGTACCTACTTTTATAAGGTCTTGAGCTGGATACTTAGAGTAGAATGATTACTATTTTTCACCTATATCTAGTATAGGTGTTAGACCCATGGAGGGGACTAGTAAAAAACTTAAACTACTTCACCTTTTGGGGCAAAGCACCCAAAATGATAATATAGTTCACCAGGCATAAGTCTTTTCAATGGTAAAGAGTTAAATGGAGATTAGTGAAGATGGGCAAGGTAGAGCTTTAAAAAAAATACAAAGTAGAACCCAGAGTTGAACCATAGGGTCTTTATTGTCATCTGGAATAGTCGAATTGAAAGAACATGTATGTTTAGCATGAGATGGGAAACTTACTGTGTTAACATTTTTCATGTGACCCCAGAACACAATATGGTTTGCCTGGGATTTGTGTGAACTACACTAAGGGAACCTCTCAAGTGGCCTATGTTTGGAAACAGTTGCCCACCTATGATTTAGGCAATGCTGTATGTGTTCTAAGGGGTATGATCCCTCTTTTTTTAGGTGAAGAGAAAGCCTGAGGATACCTAGCATCGTAAATCAAGTCCTCTGTAACCAGGGTAGGTGGATTTCTCCTAACATGAAATGCTGATATCAAACAATGTGCAAAGGCAAATGAGTTCTAGGAGGGGAAAACCTGTTTTAGGGCAACTTTTAAAATCTGTCCTTTATACTAACATTGCATGTGAGGGAAAGAGCCACAGATATTTCACCATAGTGTAAAGGAGCCAACATTAATCACTTACTAGATCTAAAACTGTCCAGCTAAAATTTGTCATCAGTGACTGCTTGACCTACTTTCCTTCCCTGATTTGAGAGCACATTCTTACATGGGGTCTAATCATTTATTTGCCAAGAGATTAATTAGCTTTTCAGAGCCTCTGTGCTAGTTAATAGTCCCAAAATAGACCACTAGTCCCACTGCCCATTGCTTCTTAGGAGGACTGATTGTAGGAGTGACAGAATTTGAGCAAGATATGTCTGTCAGTGCCTCTATACTTGTGGAAGATGTGACTTGCAACCCTCCTGACTCAGTTGGTCTCTGTTGGGTCACCTTAATTTTGCCCCTCCCCCCTTCCCTCAAGATTCCTGGAGTCTTGAGTAGATTAAACCTGAGTTTCAAGGTGATGTGACTAGGCAATATGATATGGTGAATCAAAGTCCAGGTGCTATAACCAGACTGGGATTTTAATCATGACTGACTGCTTTGGTCAGGTTATTTGTCTGTGCTTCTTTTCCCTGATCTCTAAAATGTGGATTAATAATAGTCTTCATCTCCTAAAATTGTGGTGATCATCAAGTAACATAATGTATTAAACTGCTCACCCACAGAGTAAGTACTCGGTACATGGTAGCTGTTTGTATTGTGATAGCTCGTTGAAGGCACAACATCATCTCCCTTCAAGCTGTTGAGGCCTGTGAGTAAATTAGATCTTCTAGGGCTGTCAGAGATTCATAGGGCCTAAGGAATATGGATGTCTTGGATCACATAGTCAATTAATATAAAAGAATCTAAATTTTGCATACTATACTTAAATGTTTAAAACATATAGCACCCTATTTTCTGTAACTTGCCTTAATGCTCCCATTCCCTTTGATGGCAGGGGGAAAATCACAAATTTGCCAGTCATTAAATGTAACCTAGTCTCTTTCCATTATAAAGAGTCTTGTTAGAGTCAGTTCAGCCTCTTTAGGGATACTTAGTCTTTCAGGGTAGCCTTCCCCACCTTTCCCCTTCTCGAGAGACTATCCTCTTATTGTACAGGATCTCATGGCAGTGTAGAAGAGGAGGCTGCTCTGTGAATGGGTTCTTGGGCTCTCCACTGTGTCCTCACTGGTGTTTCAGGTTCCATCTGTATTTCATGTTTTAGTGCCTTTTCTTTCTGACTTACTAAACATTTGTGTCCCAGGGCTCAGGCTTCAGACATCTTAATGGAAAGTAACTCCCTAGATTGAGTAACTAAAGTTACTCATCTAATTTCAGTATTATGGCTTTAAATATTATGAAGGTACTGATTACTTCTAAATATATAACTAGTCCAGACCTCTCCCTTGAATTCCAGACTATATGTATAATCAGTTGTCTACTGGAAGTCTCCACTACAATGTATGACAGGCATACAAACTTGATTTCCAAAACCTAATTCCTGATGTTGCCCCTCAAACCTTGTCCTCCAGCAGTCTTCCCCCAACTTAGTTGATGACAACTGCATTTTCTAGTTACTCAGTTCAAAACCCTTGGAGTCATCTTGAGCTCCTACTTTTGCTTATGTCCCATATCCAATCTTCGGGGAAATCCAGTTACTTATACCTTCAAAGCATATTCTGAATCTAGTCATTTCTCACCATTTCCACTGCCTATAACTGTGATCCAGGCCTCCATCATTTCTCACCTGAATCATTGCAGTTGCCTCCTATCCAGTCTCCTTACTCTCACCCTACACCCTTACAGTCAGTTCTTAACAGAGTGGTCAGAGCGATCCTTCTAGAATTTAAATCAGGTTGTCAGCTCCTCTGCCCGCAGTATTCCAGTGGTTTCCCATTTTATTCAGAGTAAAAGCCAAAATGCTTTCACTTCCTACAAAGGCCTTAATTGGAACTATATTCCTTCTCCCTTGCCTGCACCTTGACTTCATCTTCTATACTTTCCCCCTTAAACACTCCATTCCAGCCAGATTGGCCCCCAGCTCTTCTTCAAACATGTCAGGTGTTATCCTTCTTCAGGGTCTTCATACTTGCTCTTCCCTCTCCTAGAATGCTTGGGATTTCTGGCTTGCCACTTCACTTCCTTCAGGTCTGCTCAGATGTACCTTTATTAGGGAGATCTTTTGGGACAAACCTGTTTGGTACTGCAAAATCTAGAAGTTGCCTTCCTCTACCCTCCTTAGGAATCTATAGCTAATAGATTTTTTCAGAAAATCAAATACAATTTAAAAAAATCCTCACAGTGAAGCTGTAAGAAAATGATGGAAAGGGGCAACAAAATGTCCCTGAGGACAAAGAAATTCAACAGAAAAATGTTGACGTAAAGAAAAAGAAAATGGGGGCTTCCCTGGTGGCGCAGTGGTTGAGAGTCCGCCTGCAGATGCAGGGGACACGGGTTCGTGCCACGGTCCGGGAAGATCCCACATGCCGTGGAGCGGCTGGGCCCGTGAGCCATGGCCGCTGAGCCTGCGCGTCCGGAGCCTGTGCTCCACAACGGGAGAGGCCACAACAGTGAGAGGCCCATGTACCGCAAAAAAAAAAAAAAAGAAAAAAAAGAAAATGAAAATGATTAGATTATCCAGCATCCCAACATGAACTTTGAAACTTAACGTTTCAATTGAATCTAAGAAGGAAAATCACACAGCAGAAGTAAAAGACCTCAGGAAAGAAATGGCCAGGTAATAGAAGGTGACAGCTAGATGATGGAAGGGGGTGAAGCATAAAACAGTAGATGGCAAAGGAAAAACAAGGAAAAAACAAAGCCACTTCAAAAAATAAAGATTAAATTATAAAAAGCACAAGGAAAACTAAACATAACCAAAAAGCAGTTAGGGACAGAGTGGTTAGTAATGAGAAAAAAGAATATCCAAATATCAAAAAAGGATTATAGAGAAAATAATAGAAGATAGGCAAAATATTTAACTGAAGTCCCCTACAGAGAAAAGCAAAACAATGGAACATACAAATATTTACAAGCAAAATTTTTAAAAATATTATTCCTGAAAAGAACATTTAAAATTCTACATTTTGACTGGTATGTCATAATCTAGGGGAAAATTTGCTCAATAATGGCCAACATAATATTCTCCTAAAATCATTGGATTGTAGATAAAGACTATAACTTCTAGGAGAAAATTCTCATGACCTTGGGTTAGACAAAGTGCTCTTAATTACAACACCAAAATCACATTCCAGAAAAGATAAAACTAGACTTAATCAAAATTTAAAACTTTTGTACTTCATTAAACACCATTAAGAAAATGAAAAGGTACAATAGCCAAGACACGGAAACAACCTAAATGTCTATCAACAGATGAATGGTTAAAGCAGATGTGGTACATATATAAAATGGAATACTACCCAGCCATAAAAAAGAACGAAATAATGCCATTTGCAGCAACATGGATGCAACTAGAGATTATCATACTAAGTGAAGTAAGTCAGAAAGAGAAAGACAAATACCATATGATATCACTTATATGTGGAATCTAAAATATGACACAAACAAACCTATCTATGAAACATAGAGACATAGAGAATAGACTGGTGGTTGCCAAGGGGGTGGGGGTGGGAGGGGGTTGGATTGGGAGTTTGGGATTAGCAGATGCAAACTGCTATATATAGAATGGTTAAACAAGGTCCTACTGTATAGCACAGGGAACTATATTCAATATTGTGTGATAAACCATAATGGAAAAGAATATGAAAAAGAATGTATATTTATTATAACTGATTCATTTTGCTGTACAGCAGTAATTAACACAACATAGTAATTCAACACTACTTCAATAAAAAAGAAATTAAAAAAAAGAAAATGAAAAGACAAGCCCCAGAAAAAATATTTGCAAATTATATATCTGATAATGGACTTGTATCCAGAATACAGAAAGAGCTCAATAAGAAGACAACCCAATTTTAAAATGAGCAAAATATATATATATATATATATATATATTTTTTTTTTTTTTTTTTTTTTTTTTTTTTTTGCGGTACGCGGGCCTCTCACTGTTGTGGCTTCTCCCATTGCGGAGCACAGGCTCCAGATGCGCAGGCTCAGCGGCCATGGCTCACAGGCCCAGCCGCTGCGTAGCATGTGGGATCTTCCCGGACCGGGGCACGAACCCGTGTCCCCTGCATCAGCAGGCGGACTCTCAACCACTGCGCCACCAGGGAAGCCCCTAAAATGAGCAAAATATTTTAATAAACATTTCACCATAAAAGATATATGAATGACTAATAGGCACATGAAAAGTTTCCCCAAATCATTAGTCATTAGGGAAATGAAATCAATACCGCAGTGAGATACTACTTCACACCCACTAAAATGGCTATAATCAAAATGTAGGCTGTAAAAAGTGTTGGTGAAGATATGGAGAAACTCAGACCCTGAGACATTGCTGGTGGGAGTGTAAAATGTACAACCACTTCAGAAAACAGTTTGGTGGTTTCTTAAAAAGATAAACTTACCATATGACCTAGCAATCCTACTCTTACGTATCTGCTAAAGAGAAATGAAGGCGTATATATCTACACAGAGACGTGTATACAAGTATTCATAGCAACATTATTCATAATAGCCCAAATGTAGAAACAATCACAATGTCCATCAACTGATGAATAGATAAAATATAGTACAGTCAATTCTCATTATTCATGGATTCCACATTTGCAAATTTGCCTACTTTCTAAAACTTACTTGTAACCCCAAATCAAGACAGTGATTTCCTGGTCATTCTCAGACATACACATGTGCAGAGAGGCAGAAAATTTGAGTCACCCAACAAACGTTCCCATCTGAGGTCAAACAGAGTGACACTCTGCCTTCTTATTTCAGCACTTTTGCTGTACACAAGTGTTTATTTTGCGGTCTATTTAGTGGCATCTTTTTCACATTTTTGGGCTTTTTGTTGGTGATTTTGTTTAAAATAGCATCCAAGCATAGGGCTGACCTGCCGTCTACTGTTCCTAAACACAGAAAATACATGTGTTAGATAAGCTTCATTCAGGCACAAATTATAGTGCTGTTTGCTATGAGTTCAGTGTTAATGAATTAACAATATATATTAAATAAGGCATCTTTAAACAGAAACACACACAAAACAAGGTTATGTATTGATTAGTTGATGAAAATGACATTTTGCAGGAACCTAACCCTGTATTTCCTCTAGGGGCAATAATTCAGGATTCACTAATTCAGTGTTTGAAGCAACTTTATAGAACATAACTACCAGGAATAATGAGAATAGGTTATATATCCTTACAATGGAGTACTGTTCAGCAGTAAAAAGGAACAGACTGCTTATACATGGTACAGAATACATGAACATCAAAAACATTATGCTGTTTATGTAGGAGAAATAAGAGATTGAGACCCAAAGAAACATGCCAGTTCATAAATATAAAATTAGATAAATTTATTATTGAGCAAAAAAAATACCAGAGTGTATGCAAATTACTCAAAAGTGGCCATAAAGCTATAGTGGATTTTCAGTTCTGGAATTAAAGGTACAGTTATTACACATCATCCGATTTTTAATAAACAGAAGCAGTTACATAGAGCTTACTCTGATATCATCTTTTTCATAATTCTTTATCAGGCTTACTCTGATGTCCTGATTTTCATAATTTATCAGCCTTACTCCAATATTTTGTTCCTCATAACTCTTTATCAGTACCTCCTGTTTGCCTCTGCATCTAGGACATATGATTAGTGACATGCTTTGGCATTGTTCAGTAATGTTTTCCACCTGTGAAAGAAGCCAGATGCAAAAGACTGTGTACTATATGATTGCATTTATGTGAAATTTCCAGAAAAGGCAAATTTTTTTTTTTTTTTTTTTTTTTTTTTTTTTTTTGCGGTATGCGGGCCTCTCACTGTTGTGGCCTCTCCTGTTGCGGAGCCCAGGCTCCGGACACGCAGGCTCAGCGGCCATGGCTCACGGGCCCAGCCACTCTGCGGCATGTGGGATCTTCCCGGACCAGGGCACGAACCCGTGTCCCCTGCATCGGCAGGCAGACTCTCAACCACTGTGCCACCAGGGAAGCCCAGAAAATGCAAATATTTTAAAATTGATTGATATATAGCATTGTATTAACTTTAGATGTACAGCATAATGATTTGATATATGTATATAATATTGCAAAATGATTACCACAATAAGTTTAGTTAACATCATCACACATGAGTTACATGTTTTTTCTCGTGATGAGAACTTTTAAGATCTACTCTTAGCAGCTTTCCAATGTACAATACAGTACTGTTAAATACAGTCACCATACTGTATATTACATTCTCAGGACTTATTTATCTTATAACTGGAAATTTGTACCTTTGACTACCTTCACCCATTTCACCTACCTCTCCCACCCCACCTCTGGCAAAAAACAATCTATTCTCAATATCTATGAGTTCAGTTTTTTTTTTTAAGATTCCACATATAGGTGAAATCATACAATATTTGTCTTTCCCTATCTGGCTTATTTCACTAAGCAGAATGCCCTTAAGGTCCATCCATGCTGTTGCAAATAGTAGGATTTCCTTTTTTATGGCTGAATAGTATTCCATTTTGTATATATACCACATTTTCTTTATCCTTCATCCATTGATGGACACTTAGGTTGTTTCCATGTCTTGGGTATTATAAGTAATGCTGCACTGAACATGGGAGTGCAGATATGTTTTCAAATTAGTATTTTCTATTTTTTGAATATGTACCCAGGAGTGGAATTGCTGGATCATATGGTAACTCTATTTTTAGTTTTTTGAGAAACCTCAATGCTGTTTCCCTTGGTAGTTGCAACAATTTACATTCCCCCCAAGAGTGTACAAGGGTTCCTTTTTCTCCCATCCTCGCCAGCATTTGTTATTTGTGTTCTTTTTGATGATAGCCATTCTAACAGGTGTAAGGTAATATCTCATTGTGGTTCTTTTTTTTTTTTTTGCGGTACGCGGGCCTCTCACTGTTGCGGCCTCTCCGTCGCGGAGCACATGGCTCACGGGTGCAGCCGCTCCGCGGCATGTGGGATCCTCCCAGACCGGGGCATGAACCCGTGTCCCCTGCATCGGCAGGCGGACCCTCAACCACTGCGCCACCAGGGAAGCCCTCATTGTGGTTTTGATTTGCATTTCCGTGATCATTAATGAGCACCTTTTCATGTACTTGTTGGCCATTTGTTTGTCTTCTTCAGAAAAATGTCTGTTCAGGTCCTCTGTCTATTTTTTTTTGGCTGCACCTCGCAGCTTGGCGAATCTTAGTTCCCTGATCAGGGATTGAACCTGTTCCCTTGGCAGTGAAAGCGCAGAGTCCTAACCACTGGACTGCCAGAGAATTCCCTCTCTGCCAGTTTTTTAATTGGATTTTTTGTTTCTTTTTCTATTGAGTTATATGTATTCTTTAAATATTTTGGATATTAACCTGTCATCAGGTATATGATTTGCAATTATTTTCTCCCCTTCAGTAGGCTGCCTTTTCATTTCGTGGATCTTTTCTTTTGCTCTGCAGAAGCTTTTTAGTTTGATGTTGTCCCACTTGTTCATTTTTGCTTTTGTTGTCTTTGCTTTTGGTGTCAAGTCCAAAAAATCATCACCATCATCATCTTTTTTTGTAATAGAAAAGACTGGAAGCAATCCAAATACCCAGCAATAGGAGACTAGTTGAATAAACTTTGGTACATCTACACAATGGAATCATAGGTACCTGAGAAAAGGAATGAAGATGATCTCAGTATACTAGTATGGAGAGATTTCTAGAATAGGTCATTAAGTGAAAAATGCAAGGTAGAGAAAAGTGTGCACTTTAATATATGACTGTTTAAGAGAGAAATACAATTAAACATTTACCAAAGACTGCTAGTGTCCTGTCAGAAAGACTCAGGAGGCAGACTGAAGAGGCTTGCAGTGACCAAAGGTGAGACAATTTGAGCATCAATAAAATGACAACTGCAGTGGAGTAGAACACGTCAAATACCATTAAATCTGTGAGGTTATCATGTTATTCAAACCAAAAAACTCATAGTTGTTTTTGGAGGTTGCTAGTGAGCCAACTAATCTTCTTGAAAATTAGTAAATAAGGAGAAAAAAATCAAGCATTTAACCTGCGTTTGTTATATGAGCAACCAAATAGTTGATGAAGGAAAGCTTTTCTTTATCCTGGCTAAGAAAGGAAGGATTGATAGAAATTAGAATATCACCATTCTGCAAGCCATTAATAAAATAATGGGTCTACCAATGTTGATCATTAATGGCCAGTAACATTACAAAAAAAAAGACAACAAGCATTAAATGCCTGCTGATGGAAGTATACACCTGCACCTGTGAAGGAGGATTGTTGCCACATAATCAAACCTGAATCTGATCAAACCTCCAGTTCTTGCCAGATGTTTTCAAGAACAGGAACATAGAAACATGTTAAACAAAAGCACATGGATGAGATCAACAAATCCAGACTTTGAGAAGTTGTACAGGGAAAATGACCCATTTTGTCAATTTATTGCAAGGGAAAAAAGAAACTGAGTCATATCAACCAAATGAAGTTATGGACCTTGTTTGGGTCCCATTTTAAACAAGCCACTGTTTAAAAAATTATAAGACCCTAAGGGGAATTTGAACACTGACTGGATATCTAATAATATTAAGGAGTTACTAATTTTTAAGTTGTGATAGTGATATTGTGGCTGTGTTTTTAAAAGCCCTTAATCATTTCACAATACATATATGTATCAAATTGTCACATTGTACACTTTAAGCTTGCACGATGTCATATGATAATTATATCTCAAGCTGGAAAAAAGAGTCCTTATAACTTATTACCTCCTATAATTTTTATGAATTAAATAATGTATATAATGTCTGGGATTTACCTAAAAGTAATCTGTGGGTAGGGGCGTCCTGGGGGTGTAGATGATACTAGACTGACCATTAGTTGATAATCATTAAAGCTGGATGATGTGTACATGAGGGAATGTGTTCTATTCCTTCCACTTCTGTGTATGTTTGAGATATTTTATAACCATTTTTTTAATTTAGAAAGAATTGGAAGTCAATTTAAAGTGATTCTCAATGGAAAAGATAGGACAATTTGAACATCAAAAAGATTAAAACTGTTCATATGTTCATTTAACCTGATTCTAATAAAAATATCCACCATTTTTTAAAGTCTAGGCAAATTGAATCTGAAGTTAATACGAAAAAATACAGAAAAGTTACCAAGAAAACTCTGAAAAAGAAAACAATGAGAGGAAACTGGTCCTATCAAATATTAAACATGCTATGAAGCATCAGAAACCAAGGAAAGAAAGAGTTATAGGAGTGTGGGAGAAAGAAGCAGATAACAGTAGTAAATGCTACAGAAATAGCAAAAATGACAATTGTCAGCTTCCTTTGCACACTGGTAGCTTAAAACAAAGCAAAACAAAACCCGAGACCCAGGTACTGCCCAAGGCTGCTTAAATCTGAATTTCTGAGGCTAAGGGCCAAATCTCTGGTGATTTTAACATACAGTTAGGATAGGGAACCAGTTGTGCAATTGTTAAGCAGACCTTTTTCTGTCACCCAGGAATTGACAGTAGGACCTCAGCTGAAAACTATAGACTCTAGCTCTCCCCTGACAGAGGCCCCCCAAGTTGGGGCTAGACCTCTAGATCCCTTCAGTGGTAGGAGTGGAAATGCAATGGTTGTGGGGAGATGCTTTCCTCGTCCTAAAACCAAGAGAGGGATAGTCTCAAAAACCATTTGTAAATATCGAGGTGCCTGCAGTAAGAGAAGAATAAAATCTTATTCCCACTCTTTCACCTGCTTAGGGAAGGCTTTACCGATCCTTCCCTGGGCCTACCTGACAGTGGGAAGAGAATGGAGAGGGCAGGTTTTCCCCTCCATGAAACAAAGAATTACTTGGAAGTTTAGTTGCTGGGGTAGGGGGAAGAGGTCCGTGAATTGTCCACACCTTTCCAAGCATCACTTCCTCAAGGAAGCCTTTTGTGTTCCCCCCAGTGTCGACTAGCTTCCCTTGTCACCTGTTCTCCTGGAACAATTTTCCTCTGGAGTATTTATCTCTTTATGATTATTTGTATGTTTCTTCTAGACTGTTAGCTTCACAAGGGTGGTGATCATGTCGTTTTTGTTTCTGTTTTTGTTTTTTAACCTCATCCATTGTATCTCTACGTGGCACAAAGTAAGCATTTGCTAAATTTAATTGAATAAATGAATGAATTCTAAAAGGAAAGGAAATCTATTGTTTTGACAAAAGTTATATATAAAAGTACAAATATGTACACAATACAAGCACTAAAAATACTTGACAGATATGCACAAAATGTTACATTGATTTTGTTTTAGTTGTAGGATCTCAAGTTATTTTTATTGCCTTTGTAATTAAAATTTCTACAAAGACGTTAAGTACTTTTCTAATCAGAACGGAAATTAAGCAAAGAATACACCAGCTGCGGGCCTATGTTAATGTTAATGTTTAGGCCCTGGAGCCAGAAAGGACTGGACTTGAGTTCTGCCTCTGCTACTTACCACCCATGTGACCTGGAGCAGGTTATTACCTCAATGACTATCAGTTTCCTCATCTGTGAAGTGGGGATCATCAAAGAACATTGGCTTAAGGTGGATGTGAGGATTTAAGTTGGAGAACACATGCAGCACTTGGTAATAAATGCTTAAGAGTTGACTGTTATTATTACTTTGGAAGAAAAGACCTCTTTCCCTTGGCACTATAATGAGTTTCTACTGTAAATATGTGTGTAAATCCATTAGGTTATAGTTAATAATATTTTAATACTTAACTTCAGCTTTGTTTAAAATTTAAAATAATTTAATGCATCACCAACAGGTGGCAGCATATCATGGTTTCTTCACAATATTGGGCCTGCCTTGGTGTACCTTGCTGGACAACTTTCCTTGTTAGAATCTGTTTTAAAAGGAAGAGACTGTTGAGTTTATCTCATTGGACTCCTTCAATTTACATATATGGAAACCTGGAGATGAAGTAAAAACAAAGAGCACCACCTATTCATTTGCCAAAAAGGGTGGGTTTGGGGGGAGAGATGGTGAGAACAGTCTCTGTGTGTACTTCACACTGAATTTGGGCTATTTCCACAGTATTCCTTTTAGCTAGTCAAATAATCTTAGAATATATGGCAGAAAATATTTTTTTCTGTTCTCAAATGGAAATATGAATTTGGGGAGTAAAGAATATGTTTCTTAGTCATGCAAAATAAATGGTTGATGAGCCTCAAAATATGGAGATTCCCCTATCCCACCTCCTTTAAAAAATATTTTCCAATTGACAGAGGCATTGCCCTTTGTTAATCAATGGACCTTCACAATAAGGGGGAATGGTTATCATTTCTATTTTACAGACTAGGAAATGGAGGCTCAGAGAAAAAAATGCCCTCATAGGCAGAAGACATGAATTCAAATCCAGCTCATTCATTCATTCATTGAAAAGAAGCATTTATTAAGCTCCTGGTTTGTGCCAGTACTTTGCTAGCTTCTGGAGGTGCATAAGCTAACAAGGAATACACCTCCAAAAGGTCTTGGTCTCTGTCCTTATAGGACTAGAGTGTCTGAACTTCAGGACACCAAATTTCTGCCTTTTTCCACCACACACACATCTGCACATCGCCCTGCACACATAGTTGACACCAAACAAGCAAATACTTGTTAACATTGAGCAGCCTGTTCACGCCCCCCAAAGACCCTTGAGGCCAGTGAATTGCAGTGAGGGTTTTACCATTAGTCAAACATTACAGGCTCAAAACTATTTTTTAAAAAAATTGTATTCAATTTACTTAAACTAAAAAAAAAAAAACCCCAAAACAGTTCACTCATTTCTCCCACCCCCCACTCCCCACCTCTGGCCACCACCCCCCACCAGTCTATTCTCTGTATCCATAAGCTTGGTTTTTGGTGGGGCTTCTTGATTTGTCTTTTTGTTTTTAGACTCTACATATAAGAGAGATTATATGGTGTTTGTCTGTCTCTGTCTGACTTATTTCATTTAGCATAAGATCCTTGAGGTCCATCCGTATTATCATAGATGGCAAGATTTCATTCTTTTTTATGAATATATTTATACATATATATGTGTATATATATATTTACAAGTTATTTATCCGTTCATTCATCAATGGACACTTTGGTTGTTTCCACATATTGACTGCTGTAAATAAAGCTTCAGTGAACATGGGAGTGCGTATATCTTTTCGAATTAGTATTTTCATATTCTTCAGGTAAATACCTAGAAGTGGATTGTATGCTAGTTCTGTTTTAAATTTTTTTTTTTTTTTTTTTTTTGTGGTACGCGGGCCTCTGACTGTTGTGGCCTCTCCCGTTGCGGAGCACAGGCTCTGGACGCGCAGGCTCAGCAGCCATGGCTCATGGGCCCAGCCGCTCTGCAGCATGTGGGATCTTCCCGGACCAGGGCACGAACCCGTGTCCCCTGCATCTGCAGGTGGACTCTCAACCACTGTGCCACCAGGGAAGCCCTGTTTTTAATTTTTTGAGAAAACTTCATACTGTATTCCATGGTGGTTGTACCAATTTACATTCCCACCAACAGTGCACAAGGGTTCCCTTTTCTCGACATCCTTGCCAACACTTGTTAGTTCTTGTGTTTTTGATCATAGCTGTTCTAACAGGTGTGAGGTGATATCTCATTGTGGTTTTGATTTACATTTCCCTAATGATTAATAATGTTGAGTATCTTTCATGTACCTGTGGCCATCTGTATGTCATCTTTGGAAAAATGTCTATTCATACTTCTGCCCATTTTATAATCAGATTGCTTGGGTTTTTTTTTTTTCTCTATTAAGTTGTATGAGTTCTTTATATTTTGGATATTAGCCCCTTAGCATATATATGATTTGCAATTATTTTCTCCCATTCAGTAGGCTGCCTTTTCATTTTGTGGATCTTTTCTTTTGTTGTGCAGAAGCCTTTTACTTTGATGTAGTCCCACTTGTTTATTTTCGCTTTTGTTTTCTTTGCTTTCGGTGTCAGATTCAAAAAATTATTGCCAAGACCTATGTCAAGGAGTTTACTGCCTGTGTTTTCTTCTAGGAGTTTTATGGTTTCAGGTCTTACATTTAAGTCTTTAAGCCATTTTGAGTTAATTTTTTGTGCACAGTGTAAGATAGTGATTCGGTTTTATTCTTCTGCATGTGGCTGTCCAGTTTTCCTAACACATTTATTGAAGAGACTCTCCTTTCTCCATTATATATTCTTAGCTCCTTTGTTGTAAATTAATTTACCATATATGCTTGGGTTTTTTAATCTATGTGTCTCTTCTTATGCCAATACCATACTGTTTTAATTACTACAGCTTTGTTATATAGTTTGAAATCAGGGAACATGATGCCTCCAGCTTTGTTCCTTCTCAAGATTGCTTTGGTTATTTGGGGTCTTTCATGGTTCCATACAAATTTTAGGATTGTTTGTTCTATTTCTGTGAAAAATACCATTGGAATTTTGATAAGAATTGCATTGAATCTGTAGATTGGGTAGTGTGGACATTTTAACAATATTAATTATTCCAGTCCATGAGCATGGAGTCTTTCCACCTATTTATGTCTTCTCAGTTTCTTTCATTAAGGTGGTGTTGTTTGCAATATACAGGTCTTTCACCTCCTTGGTTAAATTTATTCCTAGGTTTCTTACTCTTTATGATGCAATTGTAAATGGGATTACTTTCTTAATTCCTCTTTCTGATAGTTTCTTATTAGTGTAAAGAAAAACAACTGATTTTTGTGTATTGATTTTATATACTGCAACTTTACTGAATAAATTTATTAGTTCTAACAGTTTTTTGATGGAGAACTATTTTTTTTAATATCTAATGATTTATTTATATATAATCTCTGCTGCTCCAGAAAGCACTTAGGGACTGCAGGATATCTGTATATCCAACGAAGTCTTTGCATGTTTTTTTGTGTGTGTTTATTTATTTATTTATGGCTGAGTTGGGTCTTTGTTGCTGTGCATTGGGATTTCTCTAGTTGCGGTGAGCGGGGGCTACTCTTCGTTGTGGTGCACAGGCTTCTCATTGCGGTGGCTTCTCTTGTTGTGGAGCATGGACTCTAGGCGCGCAGGCTTCAGTAGTTGTGGTGCTCGGGCTCAATAGTTGTGGCTCACAGCTCTAGAGCTCAGGCTCAGTAGTTGTGGCACACAGGCTTAGTTGCTCCGCGGCATGTGGGATCTTCCCAGACCAGGACTTGAACCCGTGTCCCCTGCATTGGCAGGTGGATTCTTAACAACTACGCCACCTGGGAAGTCCCATTTGCGTGTTGAATAATGGCCCCAGACTTCTTTTTAAATGTGCAGGAAAAGCTGGACCCACACGGTCCCAGTCGGACTGCTAGATGGCAGTAGAAGCACACGCTGTCTTTAGACTCTGGTCAATAGATCTCACAGAGAGGAAGGGGCTTTCAGGGGTAGCTGGTTCATTCCGTGCCATTTTACAGGTAGGAAAGCTAAAGCCCCAGGGAAAGACACTGACCAAGGCTAGGTAGCCAAACAACCTAAATTGTATACAGATTGCTGAATTTTGTGATTTAATATTTGTAGGAAAAATTTCCTTATGGATTCATTTGAAAACTATTTAAAATATCTGGTGTAAAAAAATTTTTTTTAAGTAGCAGTACAAACAAATAGAAATGAGATTAAAAGTAAGTCTTCCTCCCACCTGAACCCCATATTCCCACAGGTGTCTTCCCCAGAAACCCTGCTGCTGGCAAGTTCATGAACAACTATCCAGAGATACATTTAATTACACACACACACACACACACACACACACACACACACTTGGCTGTGGCACATTTGTAATATCCAGACTGTGTGTGTGTGTGATCAAATGGATATAATGTGTGCATGGAGTATAAAATAATATGAACAAAAGTGGGGAAGCTGTGGACCCCAGGAAAATGTCTCCTTCACCTTCTCAATCTTGCTGGAAAAAAAAAAAAGAAAAAGTTCATGAAGTGGTTTCTAAGCTCTGGAGTGGCTTTATTTTTACCATTTCTCTGTTGATTTAACAGATTAAAACTCTGCCAGAGACACCTATAGTATCGATCTTGGTAAATCCTGCCTTCTGAAGCTCTCCCTGATGTAATTAAATTACTGTAAATACAATTAGAAGGCCCCTCTAGGTGGTCTGTGTGACACCAGCCTTAAAGGAATTGTCTTGAGATATTTGAACCAAAGTAAAGAGCAAAGTGGCGGAATCCCCTTAATCTTTGAGGGTCAATCCTTTGAGGATTTGTGGCCATGAAATAACAGGCAATCGGTTTTAGACGTGGAAAGCAGCCCTTTCAGGAGATATTTTTCACAGCCCTCACTGGCCTTCAGGGTCAGTGTAGGGGCTCCAGCCCCTGTTGCCAGCTTCCTGACTCCCCCAAATCCCTCCACCAATGATTTGCAAACTCTGCATCCAATCTGGAAGAGGAAAGTCTGAATAGTTAGTACTTTGCATCCAACACCTTTTGCATAGTGTTGGAAGCTGTTGCTATGTGGTCCACGTGTGTTGCTCAACAAGCTTAAACTTTGCATAGCCCGTGCTAAACTAATTTGCGTCAATTTGTCTACATCATGCCAACAATCGTTCTGAGAGTCTTGAATAGAACATACAAGGCTGCTGATAAAGGCCCTCGGAGCAGATGCCGCCGGCCATTCTATGGGGCCTCACTGTGGCTAGTTCTTCACCATGGTTTCTTCATATCCTAGTGACAATGTTAGTTTTTCCACCCTGGGGTTAAAACTTTTTTTCCCTAAACAATGGACAGCACTATACAACTGGCACTCCAACTGACTTTTTTTTTTTTTTTTAAAGAAAGACATGGCTGTGGCTGAATTCTAGCCCTAATGTTTCCTAATCACTTTCTTTCCCCGAAGTTTCAGAGAAAGCAAGTGGAGTTAAGTTATTTAGAAAGGATTTGTGCAACTGTGACAAGGTGCTTTTATTGTTTGTCATTGTTTTGGACTAAAATTTCAAGCTAAAAACATCACTTGTAACTAAACTTGTATCACTGATACAAGACAGCCAAAGTACTTTGTGCTATATGAACTCTAGGAAATAATCTCACATTTAGGAGAAACTTAGATTTTTTTTCAAAGCCAGGTCTGGAAATGTATTGTTTTGGTTGGTTGGGGAAGGCACCAGAGACCCTGGGGGAGCTAATTGAATCTGTCTATGAAATCCACTCAGTCTGTGGTTTATTCACCTGTTTGTGGGTTTTGTCATTTTGTAATGCCTCTTCCCACATTAACCCATTTATTTAATGATCTAAAAACTACCCTGCAAAAACTAATAAATGTCTAAATGTTTGCAATTGTGTTGTGTCAATATGTCTAGATAGGAGTCACCAGTAAGAATTTATTAAATTCAGTAAGTTATTATTGAGTGCCTACTGTATGCCAGCCACCCTTCCAGGCACTTTGGATATAGAAGTGATATAGTCTTTGCTATTGCGGCATAAGAAACAGAAACTAAACAGACTAAATAACAGGCAGTGGGAATGCCAGTTAGTGGGGATTGTTAAGAAGAAAACAACACAAGAGGGAGGAGATATGGGGATATATGTATATGTATAGCTGACTCACTTTGTTATACAGCAGAAACTAACACACCATTGTAAAGCAATTATACTCCAATAAAGATGTTAAAAAAAAAAAACGAAAACTTAAGGGAAGAAGGTGGGCAAAGAGCTACTTTGGTTACAAAGGACAGAGAAGATATCACTGATGAGATGACGTTTGAACAGAAACTCGAGGGAAGGAACACATTTTGAGAATGTCAGTGGTCCTGGCAGAGGGAACAGTGGGAGCCAAAGTCCCCTAGGTGTGGAATGGCTTTGCATGTTCATGACCAGTGCAGCTGGAGAGCAGGGAACTAGGGTGCAAGAAGGCAGGAGATGAAGTCCCCAAGAGATGAGGATAAAGAGAAATGGCAAATGCTGTAGCATCATGGATATCTCCACTATTCAGTGTCACAGTGAGTCTAGATATCAGCAGACTGATCCCTGGTCTCTCAAGCTCTACTTGCAGACAACTGTAGAAAAAGGTGGGCTGGCTGACAGGATCTGGAGCTGATTATAGCTATTTCAATTTGAAAAAAATTAGATTTGAGCTGCTCACAATCATTAGTAATTGTTATGAACTGAATGTGTCCCCCATAAAATTCACATGTTGAAATCTTAATCTCCAGTGTGATGACATTAAGAGGTGAGGCCTTTTGAGAGGTAATTAGGTCATGAGGGTAGAACCCTCATGAATGGGATTAGTGCCCTTATAAAATGGACCTCAGAGAGCTTTCTGCTGTCTCCACCATAGGAGGACCCAATGAGAAAACAGTCATCTGCAACACAGAAGAGGGCCCTCACCAGAATCCCACCATGCTGTCATCCTGATCTCAGACTTCCAGCTCAGAACTGTGAGAAATAAATTTCTGTTGTTTACCAACCTATGGTATCCTGGTATAGCAACCCAAATAGGCTAAGACAATAGTTAAAATTTTCTTAAAGTTAGAGCAACAATGAGATATAACTTTTCTACCAGTGATCTGGCAAAAATTAGAAAGCTGAATAATGCCAAGTTTCAGTGGAGACAAGGGGACAGTGGAACCCTCCTGTACATCTCATGTGATGGTAGACAAGTACAGCCATTCTAAAGAACAATCTGGAATTATTTAGGCAAATTAAATATCTGAGATATCCTATGACGTAGCAGTGCTGTTCCTAGTATTCATACATTCCATAGAAATTCTACTGTGGAAAAAAGACGAGAGCCTAGGAATTTAAAAACAGGACTTTGTAAGAATTGCATTGCAGGGAGAAGGGAAGGAAGTGCTCACCAACCAGGACCTGGGGGGCACCACATCCTGGTTTCATATCACATCAACATTGTATACTTTCTTTTAACCATAAATACAGCTTGTGATCCCTCCAGGAATTGCCAGTGCAGATCTCATACATACTGGAGGGCTGGGCCACTCACCTTCCAGCAGCAAGGTTGACTACTACCCCTCCTCCCTGACTCCATCAGGGGTCAACCCACCTCCACAGCATGCGCAGGGCCAAGGCCAGGGTACAAATGGAGGCCTACATACTATGAATAAATCTTTAAAATTTATGAAGAAAACAGTCAAATATGTTCTATCCTCCTCCCTTGACAAATATTCCTTCATGACAACCTAGAAGGTAACATTTGAATTTAGAATTCTTGGATTCCCTGGAACACAGAGGAGCCAGCTCCCAGCCTGCAGCCTGCTCCTCTGCTCTTTCCACTCTGGACTAGCCTGCACCAGGAGGAGAGTTGAGTGCATATGTGAGGACATCCAACCTGCACGTCCAAACTCCAACCATACTCCCACTTCCCACTGAACAGCTGCTGAAGGGCTGCCCCTCAGGCCTAGCAGCACTATTGGTTTTTTTTCAGAAAGACATTGAGGAAGAGGATTTCACAGGCCCCATAGGTGAACTTGGGATACTCTGAGGTCCAGAGAGAGCATGTCTCCTTAACCCTGTGGACTCTTTGTCCCATGAAGTGTGATACAGCTAGAAAAGGATCAGAGTGGAGCCCTGTAAAATGAGGGGACCAGGGCATAGGCCCCACTTTCCTGGCTATGAAGGTAGTACTTTTAGAAAAGTAGGTGGGGCCAGGTTGTGATGATAGGGCCTTGAATGCCATGTTATGGAATGTAGACTTTATTTCTTGAGCAGTAGGGAACCATGATGGGTTTTTTATTTTTGCTTAATTTATTTTTGGCTGTGTTGGGTCTTCATTGCTGCGCGCGGGCTTTCTTTAGTTGCAACGAGCGGGGGCTACTCTTTGTTGCGGTGCACGGGCTTCTCATTGTGGTGGCTTCTCTTGTTGCAGAGCACAGGCTCTAGGCACTGTGGCTCGCGGGCTGTAGAGTGCAGGCCTAGAGTTGTGGTGCACAGGCTTAGTTGCTCCATGGCATGTGAGATCTTCCTGAACCAGGGGTCAAACCTGTGTCCCCTCCCTTGGCAGGCGGATTCTTAACCACTGAGCCACCAGGGAGGCCCAACCATGATGGTTTTAAAGTAGCGCTTTATGATAGTAAAACTAGACATAATAGTAGAACCATTTTGAGACAATTAAAAGTCAAACTGCCAAAATACTAAGATACCACTTACTAGCTATGGAGCCTTAGGTGATTCTCCTTAACTTCTCTGGGCTTCAGTTCCCCATCTGTAAAACAGGTGAATTGGACAAGATTAACAATGTCAAAAGTCCCTTCTGTCAGGACCTCAGTTTTTCTTATCTGTAAAACAAGTGGGTTGAAGCAGATCAGGGATTCTCAACATGGGCTCCACTGAGGGGTTATGCCCTTCCCCCACACCAGACTTTGTAAATCAGGATCTCATTTTTTTTTAATATGTATTTATTTGGTTGCACTGGGTCTTAGTTGCAGCAGGTGGGTTCCTTAGTTGCGGCTCGCTGGCTCCTTAGCTGCGGCACACAGGCTCCTTAGCTGCGGCATGTGAACTCCTAGTTGTGGCATGTGGAATCTAGTTCCCTGACCAGGGATCGAACCTGGGCCCCCTGCATTGGGAGCGTGGAGTCTTAACCACTGCACCACCAGGGAAGTCCCAGGATCTCATTTTTTAAAGTTCCTCCAGGTGACTGAGAACCCCTAGACCTGAAGATACTCTCCAAGGTCTCTCTTCCCTCTCCACCTGAATTTCTCCATGTGAAAAAGAGCACTTTGGGTAATATCATCAGTCTTCTCTTATATATAAAGCTTCTCTTACTTTAGGGACTCAAGACCTTCCTGAGGCTCAGTGATTCAAACAAGCTAGGGCTTTGTCAGAGGAGGAACCACGGCTCTGAGGGAGGCCCTTCTGATCATGGGGTCACCTGCATTAGTGTGAAGCAGCAAGTGGGAGCTGGGGTTTGAAGCCTAGGCAGACAGGTGCTGCTCATGAGAACCCGTGGATGGAGCTGCCAAGGTTGGGACTTGGCACAGGGGAGGCCACTTCTCAACCAGAGTGAATGGCCTGACGTTTCCTGGCAGCTCCTCGGTTCGGCCAGGCACCTGCAGGCCACCCCTTCTTGGCAGGTGAGGAGGAGCAAGGAGAATAGGGCTTTTCTCAGGCTGTTCCCCAGAACAATATCTCTTGACATCTGGGGAGACAAGGGGTGGAAAAGATAAGCCTCTGCATGTTCCTCTCAGCCTGCAAAGTCCTTGCTGGTGAGGTTGGCAGGAAAGGGAGTTTGTGTTGAAGTGCCACTTTCCAGCTCTACATCCGGAGCTTAGCATGTTCCAGGCACCGTGAATGAGTCTGGCGGATGCTTTGTATCAAATGTAAAGTGGCCTCTTTTCACACGGTTGGCACTGGGGGCCAGTGACTACTTGGTAGAATCCAGAGCTCGCCGGGAACTTGACAGGGCCGAGCATGGGGCCTGAATTGCGTCTCTGTGGGGCCGCAGGGACAATGCCGTCACCATAGAACAGGATTCTCAAGCCTGGAAAGGATGAAGTCCTTCTGTTAGAGACCAGTGAGTTCCCTCTGTCACCGTCCACCCCTCCTGGAGCGCAGGCCTCAAGTACAAGGACCACAGATTCCACACAAGACTCTGGGACATGACATCTCAGTTCTGGAGATTGGATACCAAAATATCAGAATGTCCGGGATAATCTCACAGCTTACGTGAACAACAAGAAAGAATACTATTTTAATAAAGATTGTCCCTGGAAATCTGAGGTTCACATTAAAGTAATATTTACCACTTATTTTTTATGAATTAAGGAGAAATTTTATTTCCAAGATCTTCAAAGATTATTACAAACAAACTATCCTTTTAAAAGTGTGTCGAGTTAAATCAAAATGACATCATCAAAGTTAAACACTTGTGACATTAAGAATTCTTTTAGGTTGTAATATTTTCATATTACTTTGTTTTAACCATTTGCAGTGTTCTGCAGGTCACATTTTAAACATTTTTTAAAGACATGACATAATGTAGTATTTTCTAAAAGTACAACCACAACCATAAAGTAGAGGAACTTGAGAAGACCAAGATCAAATCTATTTCATATACCACATGGGACAATCTAATACACAACACAGCATTAATCTTTCCAAACATGTTTTCTAAGAAATAGTTCCCATGTTTAGTGTTAAAAATAAAATAATCTTCTCATTTATAAAAACAAAAACATCATTTGATTAGTAAAGCCTATTCTTCCCCCAGTTTTGTTTTTGCTTGCCTTCGTTTAGAAATTGTAAATTCATGAGAAAAGAACAAATTTTTGTTATAGTATAAAAAACTTAGGAATAATTACAGATATTTAATTTTTAAAAAAATAAAAATGTTTTCCTTAAAATGTAACCATTCAGTAAATAAAACATATATAATATTCCAGGTATAGAAACACTAGTAATTCACATGTGAAAGAGATGTACTTTAATATATTTCATTATAATTGTTTGGTTTGCCTTAAGTATAAAGCACTTCACCAAAAGAGCCAGGTCATTATTATTTAAAAGTTTACTCCTTCACCCAGTTTCCTTATTTGAATTGATTCATCAATTTCTGTAGAATTTTGGCCACAGGTAAGGTCTGAAATATCTAAAAGTCATTTGGCTAGAGAAGAGTGTTAATTTTGATTTGTGGAGGCAGTTATTCACTACTTTGTGCTTGAAAGTATTCCTCAGCGAACTTCTTCCCCACAGTCTTCAGAGCAAAACCCAGGATGTGGGCTCCCAGAAGGGGTTGAATCCACCTGGAATTTGGACCAGCAGGGCAACCTTGCAGGCCTTCTGCAAGCAGTACTGCCTGAAGCCTTGATCTTCTCCACCCTGGCCTCCCATGTGAGCTGCTCCACCAGGGGAGTGCCAGGCTTCCAGGGTGGATAAGTGGGGCTGGGCTGAGCCTTGAGGTCTTCACCCTTATTTATACCTTCTCTGTGCTGGTTCATCTTCTAAGATCCTTAAAAAACAACCTACAATGGTGTTATGGTCTGAATTATGTTCCCCCTGCCCGGCCAAAATTTTATGTTCAAGTCCTAACCCTCAATATCACAGGATGGGACTGTATTTGGAGATAAGGGTCTTCAAGAAGTAATTGAGTTAAAATGAGGTCATTAGAATAGGCCCTAGTCCAATATGACTTGTGTCCTTATAAGAAGAGGAGATTAGGACATAGACAACACAGACAGAGGGACAACCATGTGAAGACACAGCCATCTACAAGCCAAAGAGAGAGTCTCAGGAGAAACCAACCCTGCTAACACCTCGATCTTGGACTTCTACCCCCCAGAACTGTGAGAAAATAAATTTCTGTGGCTTAAGCCACCCACTCTGTGGTGTTTGTTATGACAGCCCTAACAAATTATTACAGATGGAGATACTATTATTCCCATTTTACAGCTGGGGAAACACTGAGGTTCAAGGACGTGAAGCTGCTTGCTCACGTCTGCGCATCCCTGATTCAAACTCCGCTCTCATACTGAAACCCAAGCCTCTCCCACTAGGCTGTGCTTCCTGTAAATCCAGGAAGCAGGTGGGAGAGAGTGTGTATACAGCAGAGCTTGTTACTAAAAGAAGACAAGGGTGGAAGAACTTGTTTGTGCTCCTCAGTTTGACCAACTATAGAGACATTTTTGGTGTCTGAGACTTCATAAATATCATCATTAAGACTTCCAGGGAGGGTTTAGAAAAGTAAGAGATTAAAGAACTGGATCAGTTTGTTTCTATCTTAATCAGGGTTCATGTGATTGCTAGAAAAAAAAACCTATTCTCCCTACTTAATCAAAAAAGGGGTGGGAAGGATATGGGGGCATCTCATGGCCTCCAATGACAGGAGATGCAGTCAAGCCTCAGAAAGTACCAGAACTAGAAACTGTGTTAGTCCCTCTCCCACCTTGCATTTGATAGATGCTCAGAGCTTTTATGGGGAGATTCTCCAATTCACTATTGACTAAGGGACTTTGTGAAATTTCCCATTTGTAGAGACTCCTGGTCTGGCAGTATGGAATCAAGAAAGTGTAGTTCTAAAACAGAACTGGAGTGAAAAGCCTCTGGCTTCTGGAGCCAAGATAGACTGAGGTGTGCAAGCAGACCCTGCAGCCTACTTACTAGCTAAGTTATCTTGGGAAAGCTTTGTTGCTCAGAGACTCAGTTTCCCCCATTGAAAGTAAGGATAATAAAGCCTGTTTCAAGAGGCACACTGCCTGCCACATAGTGTCAAATGTACGTACCTTCCTGCCCCCATCACTTCCTGAGATAGAGGTGGCATCTGCTAGAAAACTCCTGTGGGGTTACGATCAGCCAGGAGTTCTCATTGTCTGACACTAAAGGGGCACCCCACAGCTGGAACTAGGGGATTGCAACTGTCACTTAGGAATGGTGATGTGGACTTTTTCTCTTTATATATTAACACTTGCCTAGGGTAGGAATCTATACCACCTTCTCTTCACCAGAAAGGCTTTCTTCCCTTGCTTGAAGCCCCAGAGGCTCTCGCTGGGCTTCAGGGAGAACTAAGAAGTAAAATATCCATCATACAGTTTTTATAGGTAGGAGGAAAAAAAGGGAAGAAGTGGTTTTGTATATTACTCTAATTGGCAAAATCAGGAAGTAATGCAAACCACAATGTGACCTGCATTTTAAAATTCTTTTCTGGTACCCTATTTTATTTTATTTTATTTCATTTCATTTTATATTTTAACATCTTTATTGGAGTATAATTGCTTTACAATGGTGTGTTAGTTTCTGCTTTATAACAAAGTGAATCAGCTATACATATTCATATATCCCCATATCTCTTCCCTCTTGCGTCTCCCTCCGTCCCACCCTCCCTATCCCACCCCTCTAGGTGGTCACAAAACACTGAGCTGATCTCCCTGTGCTATATGGCTGCTTCCCACTAGCTATCTATTTTACATTTGGTAGTATATATAAGTCCATGCCACTCTCTCACTTTGTCCCAGCTTACCCTTCCCCCTCCCCGTGTCCTCAAGTCCATTCTCTATGTCTGTGTCTTTATTCCTGTCCTGCCCCTAGGTTCTTCATAACCTTTTTTTTTTTTTTTTAGATTCCATATATATGTGTTAGCCTACGGTATTTGTTTTTCTCTTTCTGACTTACTTCACTCTGTATGGCAGACTCTAGGTCCATCCACCTCACTACAGATAACTCAATTTCGTTTCTTTTTATGGCTGCGTAATATTCCATTGTATACATGTGCCACATCTTCTTTATCCATTCAGCAGTCGATGGACACTTAAGTTGTTTCCATGTCCTGGCTATTGTAAATAGAGCTGCAATGAACATTGTGATACATGACTTTTTTTTTTTAATCTTTATTTGAGTATAATTGCTTTACAGTGTTGTGTTAGTTTCTGCTGTATAACAAAGTGAATCAGCTATATGTAAACATATATCCCCATATTCTCTCTCTCTTGAGCCTCCCTCCCACCCTCCCTATCCCACCCCTCTAGGTGGTCACAGAGCACCCAGCTGATCTCCCTGTGCTATGCACCTGCCTCTCACTAGCTATCTATATTACATTTGGTAGTGTATATATGTCCATGACACTCTCTCAATTCATCCCAGCTTCCCCTTCCCCTTCCCCGTGTCCTCAAGTCCATTCTCTACATCTTTATTCCTGTCCTGCCCCTAGGTTCATGAGAACCATTTTTTTTTAGATTCCATACATATGTGTTAGCATATGGTATTTGTTTTTCTGACTTACTTCACTCTGTATGACAGACTCCAGGTCCATCCACCTCACTACAAATAATTCAATTACCTTTCTTTTTATGGCCAAGTAATATTCCATTGTATGTATGTGCCATATCTTCTTTATCCATTCATCAGTTGATGGACACATTGGTTGCTTCCATGTCCTGGCTATTGTAAATAGAGCAGCAGTGAACATTGTGGTACATGACTCTTTTTGAATTATGGTCTTCTCAGGGTATATGCCCAGTAGTGGGATTGCTGGGTCGTATGGTAGTTCTATTTTTAGTTTTTTAAGGAACCTCCATACTCTTCTCCATAGTGGCCGTATCAATTTACATTCCCCCCAACAGTGTAAGAGGGTTCCCTTTTCTCTACACCCTCTCCAGCATTTGTTGTTTGTAGATTTTCTGATGATGCCCATTCTAACTGGTGTGAGGTGATACCTCATTGTAGTTTTGATTTCCATTTCTCTAATGATTAGTGATGTTGAGCATTCTTTCATGTGTTTGTTGGCAATCTGTATATCTTCTTTGGAGAAGTGTCTATTTAGGTCTTCTGCCCATTTTTGGATTGGGTTGTTAGTTTTTTTGATATTAAGCTGCATGAGCTGCTTGTAAATTTTGGAGATTAATCCTTTGTCTGTTGATTCATTTGCAAATATTTTCTCCCATTCTGAGGGTTGTCTTTTCATCTTGTTTATGGTTTCCTTTGCTGTGCAAAAGCTTTTAAGATTCATTAGGTCCCATTTGTTTATTTTTGTTTTTATTTCCATTACTCTAAGAGGTGGATCAAGAAGATCTTGCTGTGATTTATGTCAGAGAGTGTTCTTCCTATGTTTTCCTCTAAGAGTTTTATAGTGTCCAGTCTTACATTTAGGTCCCTAATCCGTTTTGAGTTTATTTTTGTGTATGGTGTTAGGGAGGGTTCTAATTTCATTCTTTTACATGTAGCTGTCCAGTTTTCCCAGCATCACTTATTGAAGAGACTGTCTTTTCTCCATTGTATATCCTTGCCTCCTTTTTCATAGATTAGTTGACCACAGGTGCGTGGGTTTATCTCTGGGCTTTCTATCCTGTTCCATTGATCTAT
This sequence comes from Stenella coeruleoalba, assembly GCF_951394435.1. Lineage (NCBI taxonomy): Eukaryota > Metazoa > Chordata > Mammalia > Artiodactyla > Delphinidae > Stenella > Stenella coeruleoalba. Next base: position 15,585,316 of record NC_137157.1, read on the forward strand.
ATTTCTGGTTTTGTGCCAGTACCATATTGTCTTGATGACGGTACCTTTGTGGTATAGTCTGAAGTCAGGGAGTCTGATTCCTCCAGCTCTGCTTTTTCCCCTCAAGACTGCTTTGGCTATTCAGGGTCTTTTGTGTCTCCATACAAATTAAAAAATTTTTTGTTCTAGTTCTGTAAAAAATGCCGTTGGTAGTGTGATAGGGATTGCATTGAATCTGTAGGTTGCTTTGGGTAGTATAGTCATTTTCACAGTATTGACTCTTCCAATCCAAGAACTTGGTATATCTCTCCATCTGTTGGTATCATCTTTAATTTCTTTCATCAGTGTCTTATAGTTTTCTGCATAAAGGCCTTTTGTCTCCCTAGGTAGGTTTATTCCTAGGTATTTTATTCTTTTTGCTGCAATGGTAAATGGGAGTATTTCCTTAATTTCTCATTCAGATTTTTAATCATTAGTATGTAGGAATGCAAGAGATTTCTGTGCATTACTTTTGTATTCTGCTACTCTACCAAATTCATTGATTAGCTCCAGTAGTTTTCTGGTAGCATATTTAGGATTCTCTATGTATAGTATCATGTCATCTGCAAACAGTGACGGTTTTACTTCTTCTTTTCCAATTTGTATTCCTTTTATTTCTTTTTCTTCTCTGATTGCCATGGCTAGGACTTCCAAGACTACGTTTGAATAATAGTGGCGAGAGTGGACATCCTTGTCTTGTTCCTGATCTTAGAGGAAATGCTTTCAGTTTTTCACCATTGAGAATGATGTTTGCTGTGGGGTTTTTGTATATGGCCTTTATTATGTTGTGGTAGGTTCCCTCTATGCCCACTTTCTGGAGAGTTTTTATCATAAATTGGTGTTGAATTTTGTCAAAAGCTTTTTCTGCATCTATTGAGATGATCATATGGTTTTTATTCTTCAATTTGTTAATATGGTGTATCACATTGATTGATTTGTGTATATTGTAGAATCCTTGCACCCCTGGGATAAATCCTACTTGATTATGGTGTATGATCCTTTTAATATGTTGTTGAATTCTGTTTGCTAGTATTTTCTTGAGGATTTTTGCATCTACGTTCATCAGTGATACTGGTCTGTAATTTTCTTTTCTTGCAGTATCTTTTTCTGGTTTTGGATCAGGGTGGTGGTGGCCTCATAGAATGAGTTTTGGAGTGTTCCTTCCTCTGCAAGCTTTTGGAAGAGTTTGAGAAGGATGGGTGTTAGCTCTTCTCTAAATGTTTGATAGAATTGACCTGTGAAGCCATCTGGTCCTGGACTTTTGTTTGTTGGAAGATTTTTAATCACAGTTTCAATTTCATTACATGTGATTGGTCTGTTCATATTTTCTATTTCTGCCTGGTTCAGTCTTGGAAGGTTATACCTTTCTAAGAATTTGTCCATTTCTTCCAGGTTGTCCATTTTATTGGCATAGAGTTGCTTATAGTAGTCTTTTAGGATGCTTTGTATTTCTGCGGTGTCCTCTGTAACTTCTCCTTTTTCGTTTCTAATTATATTGATTTGACTCCTCTCCCTCTTTTTCTTGATGAGTCTGGCTAATGGTTTATCAATTTTGTTTATCTTCTGAAAGAACCAGCTTTTACTTCTATTGATCTTTGCTATTGTTTTCTTTGTTTCTGTTTCATTTATTTCTGAACTGATCTTTATGATTTCTTTCCTTCTGCTAACTTTGGGTTTTGTTTGTTCTTTCTCTTATTCCTTTAGGTGTAACGTTAGATTGTTTATTTGAGATTTTTCTTGTTTCTTGAGGTAGGCTTGTATAGCTATAAACTTCCCTCTGAGAACTGCTTTTGCTGCATCCCATAGGTTTTGGATCATTGTGTTTTCATAGGCATTTGTCTCTAGGTATTTTCTGATTTCCTCTTTGATTTCTTCAGTGATCTCTTGGTTATTTAGTAAGTATTGTTTAGCCTGCATGTGTTTGTGTTCTTTACGTTCTTTTCCCTGTAATTGATTTCTAATCTCATAGTGTTGTGGTCAGAAAAGATGCTTGATATGATTTCAATTTTCTTAAATTTACTGAGGCTTGATTTGTGACTCAAGATGTGATCTATCCTGGAGAATGTCCCGTGCACACTTGAGAAGAAAGTGTACCCTGCAGTTTTTGGATGGAATGTCCTATAAATATCAATTAAATCTGTCTGGTCTATTGTGTCATTTAAAGCTTGTGTTTCCTTATTAATACTCTGTTTGGATGATCTGTCCATTGGTGTAAGTGAGGTGTTAAAGTCCCCCACTATTATTGTGTTACTGTTGATTTCCTCTTTATAGCTGTTAGCAGTTGCCTTATGTATTGAGGTGCTCCTATGTTGGGTGCATATATATTTATAATTGTTATATCTTCTTCTTGGATTGATCCCTTGATCATTATGTAGTGTCCTTCCTTGTCTCTTGTAACATTCTTTATTTTAAAGTCTATTTTATCTGATGTGAGTATTGCTACTCCAGCTTTCTTTTGATTTCCATATGCATGGAATGTCTTTTTCCATCCCCTCACTTTCAGTCTGTATGTGTCCCTAGGTCTGAAGTGGGTCTCTTGTAGACAGCATATATATGGGTCTCGGTTTTGTATCCATTCAGCAAGCCTGTGTCTTTTGGTTGAAGCATTTAATTCATTCACGTTTAAGGTAATTATCATTATGTATGTTCCTATTACCATTTTCTTAATTGTTTTGGGGTTGTTTTTGTAGGTCCTTTTCTTCTCTCGTGTTTCGCACTTAGAGAAGTTCCTTTAGCATTTGTTGTAGAGCTGGTTTGATGGTGCTGATTTCTCTTAGCTTTTTTTGTGTGTGTGGTAAGTGGGCCTCTCACTGTTGTGGCCTCTCTCGTTGCAGAGCACAGGCTCCGGATGTGCAGGCTCAGCAGCCATGGCTCACGGGCCCAGCTGCTCCGTGGCATGTGGGATCTTCCCAGACTGGGGCACGAACCCGCGTCCCCTGCATCGGCAGGTGGACTCTCAACCACTGCGCCACCAGGGAAGCCTGTCTGTAAAGCGTTTGATTTCTCCATCGAATCTGAATGGGATCCTTGCCGGGTAATCTTGGCATGCGCTCCCTTCCGGCTTGTAGAATTTCTGCTGAGAAATCAGCTGTTAAACTTATGGGAGTTCCCTTGTATGTTATTTGTTGTTTTCCCCTTGCTGCTTTCAATATTTTTTCTTTGTCTTTAATTTTTGCCAATTCGATTACTATGTGTCTCGGCGTGTTTCTCCTGGGTTTATCCTGTATGGTACTTTCTGCACTTTCTGGACTTGGGTGGCTATTTCCTTTCCCATGTTAGGGAAATTTTCCAGTATAATCTCTTCAAATATTTTCTCGGGTCCTTTCTCTCTTTCTTCTCCTTCTGGTACCCCTATAATGCAAATGTTGTTGCGTTTAATGGCGTCCCAGAGGTCTCTTAAGCTCTCTTCATTTCTTTTCATTCTTTATTCTGTTATGCAGCAGTCAATACCACCATTCTGTCTTCCAGGTCACTTATCCGTTCTTCTGCCTCAGTTTTTCTGATATTGATTCCTTCTAGTGTATTTTTCATTTCAGTTATTGTATTGTTCATCTCTGTTTGTTTGTTCTTTAATTCTAAACATTTCTTCCATCTTCTTGATCTTTGCCTCCCTTCTTTTTCCGAGGTCCTGGATCATCTTCACTCTCATTATTCTGAATTCTTTTTCTGGAAGGTTGCCTATCTCCACTTCATTTAGTTGTTTTTCTCGGGTTTTCTCTTGTTCCTTCATCTGGTACATAGCCCTCTGCCATTTCATCTTGTCTATCTTTCCGTGAATGTGGTTTTTGTTCCACAGGCTGCAGGATTGTAGTTCTTCTTGCTTCTTGTATTTAATTTTTGACAGTTTGATTAATATGTGTCTTGGCATGTTTCTTCTTGAATTTATCCTGTATGGGACTCTCTGCGCTTCCTGCACTTGATTAACTATTTCCTTTCCCATATTAGGGAAGTTTTCAACTATAATCTCTTCAAATATTTTCTCAGTTCCTTTCCTTTTCTCTTCTTCTTCTGGGACCCATATAATTCGAATGTTGGTAAATTTAGTGTTTTCTCAGAGGTCTCTGAGATTGTCCTCAATTCTTTTCATTCTTTTTTCTTTATTCTGCTCTGCAATAGTTATTTCCACTATTTTATCTTCCAGGTCACTTATCTGTTCTTCTGCCTCAGTTATTCTGCTATTGATTCCTTCTAGAGAATTTTTAATTTCATTTATTGTGGTGTTCATCATTGTTTGTTTGCTCTTTAGTTCTTCTAGGTCCTTGTTAAACATTTCTTTTATTTTCTTCATTCTATTTACAAGATTTTGGATCATCTTTACTATCATTATTCTGAATTCTTTTTCAGGTAGACTGCCTATTTCCTCTTCATTTCTTTGGTCTGATGGGTATTTACAATGCTCTTTCATCTGCTGAGTTTCTCTGTCTTCTCATTTTACTTAACTTACTGTGTTTCAGGTCTCCTATTCACAGGCTGCAGGTTTGTAGTTCCCATTGTTTTTGGTGTCTGCCTCAGTTGGTAAGGTTGGTTCAGTGGGTAATGTAGGCTTCCTGGTGGAGGGGACTGGTGCCTGGGTTCTGGTGGATGAGGCTGGATCTTGTCTTTCTGGTGGGTGGGACCACGTCCGGTGGTGTGTTTTGAGGTGTCTGTGACCTTATTATGATTTTAGGCAGCCTCTCTGCTAATGGGTGGGGTTGTGTTCCTGTCTTGCTAGTTGTTTGGCATGGGGTGTCCAGCACTGTAACTTGGTCATTGAGTGGAGCTGGGTCTTAGCGTTGACATGGAGATCTCTGGGAGAACTTTCGCCATTTGATATTACGTGGAGCTGGGAGGTCTCTGGTGGACCAGTGTCCTGAACTCGGCTCTCCCACCTCAGAGGCACAGACCTGACACCCAGTCGGAGCACCAAGACCCTGTCAGTCACATGGCTCAGAAGAAAAGGGAGAAAAAAATAAAAAATAAATAAATAAAATAAAGTTATTAAAATAAAAAGAATTATTAAAAATTTAAAAGTAATAATTAAAAAAAAGAAGAGAGCAACCAAACCAAAACACAAATCCACCAATGATAACAAGCGCTAAAACCTCTACTAAAAAAAAAAAAAACCAAAAAAGCAAAAAATGGAGAGACCAACAAACCCTAGGACAAAATGGTAAAAGCAAAGCTGTACAGACAAAATCACACACAGAAGCATACACATACACACTCACAAAAAGAAAAGAAAGAAAATATATATTGTTGCTCCAAAAGTCCACCGCCCTAATTTTGGGATGATTCATTGTCTATTCAGGTATTCCACAGATGCAGGGTACATCAAGTGGATTGTGTAGATTTAATCCTGAGGCTGCTGGGAGAGATTTCCCTTTCTCTTCTTTGTTCGCACAGCTCCCGGGGGTTCAGCTTTGGATTTGGCCCCGCCTCTGCTTGTAGGTCGCCTGAGGGCGTCTGTTCCCCGCCCAGACAGGACGGGGTTAAAGTAGCAGCTGCTTAGGGGGCTCTGGCTCACTCAGGCCGGGGGGAGGGACAGGTACGGTTGCGGGGCGAGCCTGTGGCCGCAGAGGCCAGCGTGACGTTGCACCAGCCTGAGGCGTGCCGTGTGTTCTCCCAGGGAAGTTGTCCCTGGATCATGGGACCCTGGCAGTGGCGGACTGCACAGGCTTCTGGGAGGGGAGGTGTGGATAGTGACCTGTGCTCGCACACAGGCTTCTTGGTGGCTGCAGCAGCAGCCTTAGCGTCTCATGCCCATTTCTGGTGTCCGTGCTGAGAGCCCCAGCTCATGCCTGTCTCTGGAGCTCATTTAGGCGGTGCTCTGGATCCCCTGTCCTTGCGCACCCTTAAACAATGGTCTCTTGCCTCTTAGGCAGCTCCAGACTTTTTCCTGGACTCCCTGCCGGCTAGCTGTGGCGCACTATCCCCCTTCAGGCTGTGTTCACGCAAGCAACCCCGGTCCTCTCCCTGGGATCTGACCTCCGAAGCCCGAGCCTCAGCTCCCAGCCCCCACCCACCCCGGCGGGTGAGCAGACAAGCCTCTCGGGCTGGTGAGTGCTGGTTGGCACCAATCCTCTGTGCAGGAATCTCTCCACTTTACCCTCCATACCCCTGTTGCTGCACTCTCCTCCGCGACTCTGAAGCTTCCCGGCTACCACCCTCTGTCTCCACCCACAAAGGGCCTTCCTAGTGTGTGGAAACTTTTCCTCCTTCACAGCTCCCTCCCAGAGGTGCAGGTCCCGTCCCTATTCTTTTGTCTCTGTTTTTTCTTTTTTCTTTTGCCCTACCCAGGTACATGGGGAGTTTCTTGCCTTTTGGGAAGTCTGAGGTCTGCCAGCGTTCAGTAGGTGTTCTGTAGGAGTTGTTCCACATGTAGATGTATTTCTGATGTATTTGTCAGGAGGAAGGTGATCTCCACGTCTTACTCTCCTGCCATCTTGAAGGTCTCGATCTCTGGTCTTATCTATCATTTTGTGATGCCCAGACGTGCCCCCACCTAGGAGGTAGGCAGGTGTTAGTGGTTCCCCCCTTCCAGAGGAAGAAGCGGGTATACAGAGGCTAATGGGTGTGTCCATGAACAGAGCTAATTAGTGGCCATGCAGAGAGAGGATACAGACATCCTAAATGCTGGCCCAGTTTTCTGAATCTGCCAATTCTGCCTTCTCCTGCCCTTGCTCCCTCCACAACTGGGTTCACCTGGACTGTCCAGGCAGCTTTCTTTCACTGTCAGTCCTCAGGAAGGGCCTAATGCTAGTTAGGAAGTGGAGTTCCAGAGTTTGCTGCCCTCTGGGCACTACAAGCAACATCAGGAGCACAAGAGTTTGGCCCAATAGCTGCCACCAAGGACTGCCCTCTGCTTCACCTGGGATGGGGTCCAAGTACCTCAATGAACAAAACTGGAAGCCTTTGGAAAACACGTTAGGGAGAAAGAGAGGTTGAGAACAACAAGAACTTATGAACTGCTGTAGAGAGTGTAGATTGATACATCCACTTTGGAAAACCACTTGCCATTATCTGCTCTTTTGGAAATATCCGTATCCTATGGTTTAGCATTTACACTCACATGTGTATAGCCTACAAAGTGAGCCTCAAGCCAACAGGAGACATGTACAAGAATGTTCTTGGAGCATTATTTGTAATAGCCCTAATCCAGAAACAGTTCAAATGTCCATGAACTATGGAAGGGATAATTGAATTGTGGTAGTCATGGAATGGAACATTACACAGTAATGGAAATGAACACATCACAGATACATGCAATGACATGGATCAATCTCACAAACACAATTGAAAGAAGGAAAGAAGCCAGACCCCAAAGAATTCCTACTGTAGGCTTCCATTTACACAAAGTTCAAAAATAAGCAAAAGTATAAATCACTGTTTAGGAATGCACACTGTGATGGCAGAATTATAAAGAAAAGCATGGAAATGATTACAGTAAAAGTCAGTGGTAATCTTCCATAGGGGATGGAAAGGGTATGGTTTACAACTGGAAAGAAGTATGAGGGAGGTCTCTGGACTGCTGGCAATGTTCTAATCTTTTGCTTTAGAGTTTCACAGGCATGCACTTGATGATAATTCATTAAGCTATACCTTTGTGTTTTATGACTGTCTGTATGTGTGTTATCCCTGTCCTTCCCAGCACATAGATTCTCATAGGTGGCAATTACCCAAACTCGAATTTGAATCTGGGTCTCCCTGATCCTTCCACAACACGGACTCTCAGCCATGGTCTTGGGACCCTCTGTCCAGCCTTCTTCACCTAAATTTTCTTATCTTCTAAGCTAGGGGTTCTTAACCTGGGGTCCCAAATCCATTTCAGGAGTCTGTAACTACCCTGTTGATCTTTGTCAAATTGTGTGCACATGTGCCTTTTTCTGGGGCATGGTTCCTATGTCCTCTTAGGATTCCTAGAGTGGTCTGTGGCCCAGGAATTGTTAAGAACCATTGCTAGAACCCATACAGCTGGCTTAAACAAACAAACAAATGGATAGAAGTACACCAGGCCTTAAGATCCTGCAAAGTCCTGGCTGTGGTGACTCTCTGGCACTCCAGAGCCACGCAGTCTTTGTTTTCCTTCCCATTCTGTGTCTGCACTTCACCCTTGTTTGTGCCACCTCAGCTGGGGCCAGGGCTGATGGGCACAGGTGTTACCAAGAAAGCTCTGCATGTAGGTGGAGTGGGAGCAGCTCATAGGGAAGCAAGAGGAGGCCAAGTGGGCACGGAAAAAGTGTCTGCTACAGCTACAAGTGGGAGGACCGTTAAATGAAGAGTCCAGAAAGCCTGAGATTTGAGGAGATTGTCCTTTGAGCTGGGGTTTTCCCAGTCGATTCCCAGGCCTCTTTCTCAGCCCATTCCAGTTTTGTTCAGATTCAAATGAGGGTTCCAGGGCTCACACCCACAAACTTGCATGCTTGCTCTCATTTGCCCCTCCCACCCCAGAGCTCATTTGCCTATGTCAGCTTCTTTCCCACTTTGTTCCACCTCTCCAGGGCTGCAGGGCTGGCTTCTAACACAGAGCCCACATTTTTACCACACTTGTCCACACTCCTTTTTTCAAATTAAAATGGCTTTCTGGTTTTGTTCACATTCACTCTCCTGAGACCCTCATAATAGGAGACCTTGAACTAGGACTTCAGAAAAGGAGTCTTTATTAGCTAACTTCTCAGCATGAGCTTCTCAGGCAGAGCCAGAGTTGTGGCGTGGGCCCCTGGAAGTCAGGATATCTGGGCGCCTCTCATTTGGGTTCTTTTAGTAATTTTCTAAAGTTGCTCTGGGCAGATCACTGCTCTCAGGATGGGATCTTTAAGGTTTATCCCAGTTCTGATTCTCTGTGCTTTTAGGGCTCTTCTGGCACTCAGTATATGGTGGTTTGTGTAAGTTTTATAGCATTCCCTGAGAAGCAGCCCAGAATTTTATAGGTTCATGCAACTGTGGGAAACAGGGGAACAGTTGAGCCTCAGGGACACCCAGAACCTAGATTATCACCACCCTCTCTCCATCCCTGCCTCTCTCTATTGGTCTCATTTTCTTAGATCAGCTTTCTCCACTGGGCTGGAAGCATGGCTATTAGCAGTCTATATGTTTCATATCTTTTCTGCTGGAGAAAGATTAGGTCTCTCTCCTCACTTCCACTCAAGAAATATTAGGGGTGTATTATTCAGAATAAGCTAGAATATACTGCAGAAACAAACATCCTCCACGATCTCAGTGCCTTAAAACAATGGGGTTTACTTCTCAACACCTGTTCCATGTCTCTCATGACACTTAGGGTCAAGGGGCAGAGATGGACCAGCGAGCCTGCTCTCAAAACCAGCCTGACTGGGGCTACTCAGATGGAGATGAAGTTGAGATGCTATGGGAGAAAACAGCACCTATCTTAGCCTTGGAAAGTGAGAAGAGAGTGACATGGATGCTTCCTTAAAGGAGCTGATGCTTGAACTGAGCTTTAGGATATAGCAGAAATGAGCAAGGTGGAGGTGGGGAGGGAGGGTTCTGGCTCAGGTAAAGGAAAAAGCATCTGTAAAGGTTTGCATGCAGGACAGACATGGAACATCCTAGGGATTGTAAACAATTCACTGAAGCTTCCCCCGGTCCTCTGCTGATGAGATGTGTGATCTTGGACAAGCCTCAGCTTCCTCTTCTGTAAATTTGGGACACTAATAGTATCTATCTCCCCAGGTGGTTATGAGGATTCAGTGATAATGCCTATATATCTCTAGCGCTGTTAGTTGTAAGCTCCTGATAAATGTTATAGATATGACCAGCGTTGAGAGGCAAGCAAGTGTCGTGGTTAAGAGCGTGGATGCTGGAACCTGATTCCCTGGGTTCAAATCCCTGCTCTGCCATTAATCCCTCGGTGTAGGAGTAAAGTTAGTAGGTAGCTCACTGGGTTTGTGTGAAGATTAGGTGCGGTAACACACGTGCAGTGCTGGTGCTTGGAACACTCTGGGTGTGTCTGTGTGGCTGTGGATAGAAAGATAATTCAGTGTGGTTGATCAAAATTTGTTATATAGATAGTTTGGAAATATTTATTTTAACCCCACAGCAAGTGTCATAAACCAGTGATGTCATATAAGTTTTTTTAGGACTGTTGTCATGAATGAACTGTAAGATTTCAGGGCATTTAAAGTTTTCTTGCACAGTGACTGCTATTAAATGCTCATTGAATTTGATGGTTCCCATTCGCCGGCATGTCCTTACTGTTCTCATGGTAGTGTGTATCAGACGTTTTATATTATCTTCATAGTTGTCAGTATTTGACAAATCAGTAAATAATTCTATTCTCAATATGTTCCTGTGATTCACTCTTCTTCCTTAATTAGATTATTAATCCAAAGGCCTAATTATTATTTCTATTTGAAATGTGTCTCTCCTTCTCAATCAATTACTGTTTTGTGTATTATGTAAAATTGATTTTGTTAATCTTCTCAGTGTCAGATAATTTTCTTTGATTTCTTTGTTTTGCTTATCTTTATTTCTTTCTGTTTCACGTCATTTTTTTATGATATGAATTTTCTCTAGAGGATTTCCTAAATATATTTAAAGATGCAAAAGAAGGTATTCTTCTTATATATCCATATCAGGAGTCTGTCAATTTCTCACTTCTTTTATTTAAAAGTTCTCAAAGCATCTTTCCAAGTTGTGATTAAAACAGAATATTCCCAAACTCAACCTTCTCTTAGCAAGACCCCAAAATGCCTTCAGCCAGGACAATGCCACCAAATGGAAGGAAAATGTGATAAAGGCAAGATGGAGTGAAAAGAAATAGCGATTTTAAGATAGCCATTACAATATCTTAAATTTTCAAATTTTACAGAAACATATAATCACGTGACCCTTTGCTAGGGTCTGTCCCAGGGCCTTAAAGGGGCCCAGAAGCTTAATCTTCATTGCCTTCAAGGTAAGCCTGCCTCTGTCAGGCTACATCTTTGCCTCCTCCAGGAAGCCCCCTCTGATTGCTCTCAGTGAACCCATCCTTTCCCTCGCTCATTGCACTGATCACATGGACTGTATTTGTGGGTTTACTCCTCTGTGTGCTCTTGCCATCTCCCTGAAGGCAAGGTCCTTGCCTTCCCAGAGCCTAACACTGGTAAGTGTATTTATTAATTTAGGTGCTGTACTGTGGCCTGGGAATTAATTGAAATTCATTTGTATTATGTACAAAGCCCTGGCTTAATCACTACCTACTATTACAAAAATTAATCAGACTCGATTTTTGCCCTCAAGCACCTTCAGTGGGCACAAGGTATACATAAAAATAAATTTTTTAAATAGCTTATTAGAAACGATTTTCTGTTACATATCCAACCTGAGTTGCTTTTCAAAAAAATTTTTTTGAGGTAATCCTAGATTCATATGTATAAGAAATAAAACAAAACATCTTGCATAACTGTAGTATAATATCACAATCAGGAAATTGATATTAATACAGTCTTTTGAATTGATGGATTTCACTAGTTTTACATACATTAATATGTGTATTTAGTTCTATGCAATTTCCTCACATATATAGGAGTTGCTTTTTCTTTTTAATTAGTTAATTTTGTTTACTTATTTTTGTCTGTGTTGGTTCTTCATTGCTGCGCATGGGCTTTCTCTAGTTGCAACGAACGGGGGCCACTCTTAGTTGCGGTGCGCAGGCTTCTCATTGTGGTGGCTTCTCTTGTTGTGGAGCACAGGCTCTAGACACGCGGGCTTCAGTAGTTGTGGCACTCAGGCTCAGTAGTTGTGGCTTGTGGGCTCTAGAGCACAGGCTCAGTAGTTGTGGCGCACGGGCTTAGCTGCTCTGCAGCATGTGGGATCTTCCAGGACGAGGGATAGAACCCATGTCCCCTGCATTGGCAGGTGGATTCTCAACCGCTGCGCCACCAGGGAGGCCCCTAGGTGTTGCTTTTTAAAGTATCTTAATGCTTAAATATTTTTAGAAAATACTACAAGGTAATAATAAGAGTTGATTTGAAATAGTAATGAATAAAGGTACATATAATCTTGAATTTAAGATTCAGATTTTACTCTGAAGGAGAGGAAGCCACTACAGCAGTTAGAATGTTTTATTTGGTTTTTTTTTTTTTGGCCTTGTGGCATGTGGGATCTTAGTTCCCAGACCGGGGTTGGAACCCATGTCTCCTGCATTGGAAGCGTGGGGTCTTAACCACTGGACCACCAGGGAAGTCCCAGAATGTACATTTTTGAAAGCTTAGTGTCTATATAGTGGAGGTGGACTGATTGGAGGGGGCTACCGGTTAGACATGGGCTGTTGACCCTGCAATGTCTTAGACCCTCTTAGAATCTCTGCGTGGAGTACTAGGAGGAGATGCCTGCTGAAGCCGGTACCTCTCTAGGTGCTGCCCCCTTGACCAGGACCCCACCCACCTATCATCAGGCCCCTTTCCCTTCTTATCCAGAGCCTATTCTCTCGCCCAGGGCCCCGCCCTCACACTCTGGCCCCGCCCATGGTCCCTCCCACCCCCAGCCAGGCCTAGGCCTCCCCAGTAGGCACTGGGCCCACCAAACTTGGTGGATTTGCGGAAAACACTGAGACCCCACTAGTTAAGAAAGCCCATAAGCTCAGTCATTGGCGCTCCCCCTCCCTCACTTAGCAACTCCTGAGGCTTCCCTCCTGCTCCTGCTGGCCTGATGGGCCCTTTTATGTGTGAGCCGCTTGGGCGGCTGTTGCCTTTCATTGCTCAGGATTGGGTTTCTCCTTCAGCCCTACAGTTTGAACCCAGGGGAGCTCTCTGGGGTAAGAGGTTTCAAGGCATGATGAAAATCCCCGGGGTCCTGGACCTCCAGCTGTTCCCAGACTGCAGGCACCAGACCTGGGCCTTCCGTGGTGGGCAGGTGGCAGAGGGGGTGGGGACAACAGGAGAGGCTACCCTCAGAAGAGGGCCTGGGGTAGCTAGGCTGAGTCACGCTGTGGTGGCATCGCACTGTGTGCTGCAGGCACGTCGGGAGGGGCTGGGCCCAGCTAGGGAGGGCAGGGTCGCGTGTAGGGACGGAGCTTGGGTATGGGGTGTGCGGGCCCCAGGAAACCCAACGGCAACATTTGCTGAACCATTCCTGAGAGCCTGACCCTGAGAATACAGTGGTGAGCAAAATGCTGACAGCCCAGTTGGGGAGACAGATGGTAAACACATACTCACAAGAGTATAAATATGTAATTACAAATTGTGAGAAGAGCTGTGAAAGGAAAATACAGGGGACTACATGAGTCTCCTGGGAGCTGGCATAGACTTCCCTCTGGAACCTTCCTGGTCAACTCTAAACCTGAATCTTGGCACTGCCACTTATGAACTGGGTGTCCTGGATAAGGTGGGTGGTCAAGCTGAGCCATGGACTTGTTGGGTCAGAAAGGAAGTGTGACCCTAAAGCCTTGTGTAAGCTGGCTTTAGAAAGTCAGGGAAGTCTAGAAAGGTGGGAGCTTGGCAGTTAACTTGGAATATATATTTATATTTATTTATACAGCTCCAGTCTGTGTCCCCTCTGCTATGCTCTGAATATTTGTTTCCCCTCAGAATTCATATATTGAAATCCTAATGCCCAATTTGATAGCATTAGGAGGTGGAACCTTTGGAAGGTGATAGGGTCATAAGGGTGGAGCTCTCACAAATGAGATTAGTGCTCTTATAGAAAAGGCCTGAGAGAGCTCCCTTGCCCCTTCATAAGGAGAAGTCTGCAACCCAAAAGAAGGTCCTCACCTGCCCATGCTGGCACCCTGATCTTGACTTCCAGTCTCCAGAACTGTGAGAGGTAAATTTCTGTTGTTTATAAGCCACCCAGTTGGTGGTATTTTGTTATAGCAGCCCAAACAGACTAAGACACCCTCCTTGGAGGTATTTTCTGACCTCTTCCAGGACCTAAACTGGATTAGAATACTGCCTCAGTGATCCCACAGTGCCCTATGCTTTATTACAAAGTACTGCTGCACTGTCCTGCGATTTCTTGTGGGCCTTCCTCAGCAGCTCCAGACTTCTTTTTTTTTTTTACTTATTTATTTTTGGCTGCCTTGGGTCTTTGTTGCTGCACGTGGGCTTTCTCTACTTGCGGCGAGAAGGGGCTACTCTTTGTTGCGGTGTGTGGGCTTCCCATTGTGGTGGCTTCTCTTGTTGTGGAGCACAGCCTGTAGGCATGCAGGCTTCAGTAGTTGTGGCACACGGGCTCAGTAGCTGTGGTTTGCGGGCTCTAGAGTGCAGGCTCCGTAGTTGTGGCGCACAGGCTTAGTTGCTCCACAGCATGTGAGATCTTCCCAGACGAGGGATCGAACCCATGTCCCCTGCATGGGAAGGCGGATTCTTAACCACTGCACCACCAGGGAAGTCCTAGCTCCAGACTTCTTGAATCATGCATGGTGATTAGTCATCTATCTTTCTGACATCTAGCGGCAGCATCTTTATCCCCATTGGCATCATCATCGTAGCTAACACTTAGGCAGTGCTTTCAGTGTGCTCTGCACTGTTCTAACCTCTTTACATATATTCTTTCACTCCAATCTTCATCATGGCTCACTGTAGCCACTTTAATAAAAAAGTGTTGAGTAAATAAATAAACACAATGGAAGGAGAAAATCACTGATTTTTTTTTTTTTTTTCCTCAGAGCTCTTGGAAATCTTCACAGTGGAGGTGACTTAAAGGCGGGTTTTGAAAGCCAAGTTCACCAAGCAGAGAAGTGGGGAATTCATCATTCCAGAGTAGTTCAGGCAGGTGTGAAGGAGCATATCAGGTGTTCAGGGAATTCAGGCAGTTAGGTAAGTGTGGCTTGATGTTGGGTATAGGGGGTGAGAATGGGGGTATAAGGATTGGAACAACATTTACTTGAATATGTAACTTTAAGAATACTTCTTAAGAAGGCAGTTTTTTGTGTTTTTGGGTTTTTAAAATTTATTTATTTTTGGCTGTGTTGGGTCTTCGTTGCTGCGTGCGGGCTTTCTCTAGTTGTGGCGAGCGGGGGCTACTCTTCGTCGTGGTGGGTGGGCTTCTCATTGTGGTGGCTTCTCTTGTTGTGGAGCACGGGCTGTAAGCGCACAGGCTTCAGTAGTTGTGGCATGCGGGCTCAGTAGTTGTGGCTTGCGGGCTCTAGAGCTCAGGCTCAGTAGTTATGGTGCACGGGCTTAGTTGCGCCGCGGCACGTGGGATCTTCTTGGACCAGGGTTCGAACCTGTATCTCCTGCAATGACAGGCAGATTCTTAATCACTGCACCACCAGGGAAGCCCAAGAAGGCAGTTCTTTTTGTTTTTGTTTTTTAATTCACTATATGTATCAGATATCTAAAGCAATGATCTCTAAAAAAGGGGGTGGGTTGCATGCCTCCTGGGGATGTGCTAGATGATCTTTAGGAGATGTAGGAAGAAAACATTGGGAATTTCTATGTTAATTTTTTCTTACTCTTTAAACATTTCTATTTTGGTATAAAGTTTAGAACAGTACTGTCCAACAGAATTTTTTGTGATGATGGAAATATTTTATATTAGCACTTGAAATGTAGCCATTATAGCTGAGGAACTGAACTAAAAAAATTTTTTGTATGTAAATTAATTTAAATTTGAATAGCCACATGTGACTAGTGACTACTATATTGGATAGCACAGGTTTAGACTGTCCATTGATACCGTAGTTTATGTGTATAAATTAATAAATAAGTGAAAAAACATATGTGCAGCTCAGGTTGCTTATGACATATGCAATCAAAAATGTTTGCAGACCACTGGTCCAGAGACCAAGATTAAAATAAAGAGCTGGAACAAAAGTACTAAAAAATTACAGGGATATGGTAGCCCTGGGGGATTATTCAGAGATGGGATCTTATAGGTCCCTGGTTTTCTTGAAGAAAGTAAGCCTTGGACCAAGAGGGGAGGGCCTGAAACTCACAGCTTCAGTCTTCTGCATGTGACAGGCTGTCTATCGCATACCAGCCTTTCCCTGTCCATCTCCTACCCCCTGACCTGATTGTTCTCTCTCAAGCGCTTTTGCAGTTCGTGATGACACAGTTGTTTACTTGCTTATTGTCTGCCTCTCCCAACAACTGGACTGTAAGCTCTGTGGAGACAGCACCATGCCTTTTTGTTTACTACTGTATGCCCAGGGCCTGGCATACAGAAAGTGCTCAGAATGTATTTGCCCAATAATGGCTATTGAGGAGGAGAGTAAGGCTCACACTGGGAATAATGAAAGATCAGACTAAACAGATATTGGGAGATGAGGAGAGAGACTGATAATGGGCCTTGAAGGCCTCTCTGAGCAGTCACAGGCACAGCCCAGCAGCCCACACTTGTGGTCAGTAACTGTCGGCTAATGGTTGAAAATCAGTGTGCTTTGAGTCAGATGGACCTGGCTTTGAATTCCAGTTCTACCACTTACTGTGGTATGACCTTAGAGAATTTACTCAAGTTCTCTAAGTATTTAGTTTCCTCAGCTGTAAAATGACGAAAATAACAATACCATTTCTTAGAGTTGTTAGTTGGATCAAAGAATATAATGTATGCAAATATATGTGTATTAAGCATTAGTACATAGCATATATGTACATAGACTATATACTATACAGTAAAGATACTATATAGAGATATAGAGAGCTTTTATTCAATGTTCTTTGAATTAATGAATAACCTGAATGATACACCCTCTATAGACAAAGGATGGGAAAATGACCATGGACTAAAAGGACTGGTATTCTTTGATGAAACAAATTGTTAGAGCCTCAAATATAACTAGTCACAAAGAATTTGATGCACTAAATTGTCCCTTAGAAAATATAGGTTTACTTGCAGCAAAGCAGTTTGGCTGGTTGTAACAAAAGCCTTAAGAACGTTTATTCCTTGTTATCCAATAATTCCACTTCTAGGAATCTCCACTAAGCAAGTAATAAGAGATTAAAAGGTTTACTTACAGAACTATTCACTGATGCCTTTATAGTATGGCCCAAAATAATAAAAACCTTAAATAGTAAGCAACCTAATCATCCAGTAGTAGGGAGATTGCTTAAGCTAAGGACAGTATGGCCATGTGAAGCAATACTATTCAAGTTACTAAACAACCAAGTGTTTCCGTGGTGGTCCAGTGGTTAGGACTCCACGCTTTCACTGCTGAGGTCGAAGAACTAAGATCCTGTAAGCCGCATGGCCAAAAAAACCCCCAAAAAACCCAAAAACAAAGACCAAGTGTTTCAGTATATAATTTCATAGGGGAAAATGTTTGTGTTACAACAATAAATGAAAAGAGTTTATAAAATTCTATACTATATGATCACAATTGCAAATATGTTTTTTTAAAAAAAGACTATAAAGACAACACTAAACTGTTTGCTGTGATTATCTTTGGTTGGTGGGTGAGTGGCGCACGGGTCTGCCCACTGATGTTCCATTCCCATCACTGGTCTTAGCTCCTGGGTGAAGTTCAGCCACCACCGCCATTCTGCTCCCTGTGCTCCACGAGGACACCCAGAGTGTTAGCACTTAGATGCACCCTTGAGACGGGAAGGGTCTTCTGCCAACCCTCAGTGTGACTCTTCCACCCATGAGTGGACTCAAAGAAGGCTCTTTCTGAGGATGGCAGCATGGAGGAGACGGCACAGGACTTGAGAGCTAGAGAATCTAGTTTTAAATCCTGCCTTGGCCGCAAAAGAGTGGTGAGACTTCGGGCAAGTTCCTGTGCCTCTCTGCACCTCAAGTTCCTCATCTGTAAAGTAAGGAGAGTGGACCGAGATGACCTCTAAGGTACCTTTGGGCTTCAACATTCTCTAGTCTCCTTTCATTTGACCAGTATTGTTGAACACCTTCTCTGTTCCAGACACTATTCCAGACATTGGGAATAAATAGGAAACAAGGCAAAGGTTTGTCCTCTTTCTATAAACTGTAAGAGAGTTTTAGCAGTATTTTTTTGACTCATCATTTCCTAAAATGAGTTTTTAAATGCCCTTGCTTTCCCTTCAGCTCTTTTCTCCTTACTTCCACTTTTCAAACTTTTATTTTTGTGTTGTCAAGATTGATACTTTTAAATTCTGTTAGGTAATGACACTTAACCCTTCCATACTTTCTCTATTCATTGATTCTAAAAATTTTAAATCAGTAACTGTTCATCACAGAGTCAAGTTATTGCCTTTTATTACATTTCCTTTTGGGCAGAGCTTTTTATTTTCTGGAGTTTCTAATTGCCTTTCTTTTTCTTTCTTTCTTTTTCTTACACAATTTACCTGTCTCACATTTTCAATTTAAAAAGAGAACTCCTCCTCATGGCAGGTATAGCAGTCAGAGTTGAATCAGGGAACAGAACCACTGTGCATGTTATGGGAGACGGAATTCATTATAGGAGCTACACACATTATATCTCTAGATCTGTCCCCACCATGAGTGGGAAAATTACCCTCCCTCACTCCAAATTTCTCTCAAACTCCTCTGACTCATGCGTTCTCCAAGACCTAGAGCCCTGCTATTCAAAGTGTGGTCCCTGCTATTCAAAGCATCATCGGCTCCACCTAGGTCTTTGTTAGAAAGGCAGAATCTGAATCTGGCCAGGGTCCCAGGACATTTGTATGTCCAGTAAATTTTGAGATGCACTGGTCTGGGTTACCTTGTGGAGCCTGCCATTTTCCTCCTGGCCTTCTTTAGCTCATTGCAGTGAGGCCTCCTGTCACCAATGACCCTAAATTTGCTAACATTATTCCTGAGGTCCTTCAGAACCAGTACGCTCAGTGCCTGAGAAGGCACTGTCATTGTTGTTATCAGTAGTAATAATAAAAATAATAGATACTATTTATTGATTACTTACTATGTGCTTGATGTTGTGCTAAGCACTTTATATTCATTGTCTCATTTCTTGTTCACAGTCCTCTATTGCATGAGTATTATAATTATCCTCATGTAATAGATGAAAAAATGAGGTTCAGAGAGGTGAAGTCACTTGCCCAAAGTCATACTGCAAGGAACTGATGCATCAAGGATTCACATCCAAGCTTGTATGACTCCAGAGTCTGTGTTTTAACATATCGAGATAGGAACTTGACTGGCAGTCCAGTGGTTAAGACTTCGCCTTCTAATGCAGGGAGTGCGGGTTTGATCCCTGGTCAGGGAGCTAAGATCCTACATGCCTCATGGCCAAAAAACCAAAACATAAAGCAGAAGCAATATTGTAACAAATTCAATAAAGACTTTAAAAATGGTCCACATAAAAAAATTTTTTTAAATAATAATAATAAAAAATATCGAGATATACATACAGGCGCATCTCAATGTATGAATGCCCATCAAGCCCTCTTCCTGCTCCCTTCCAGGCACTAACATTCCAAGGGTAATTTCTACCCTGACTTCTACCTGTATAGATTGGTTGCCTGTTTTGCACTTTGTATAAGTGGCCTAACATAGGATATTCTCTTTCGTTATCATAGAGCTACGTATCAACCACCTTGGGCTTCCAGTTTTTGTGAGGTAACATATTCCTTGGCTTCTTTTGTTCAACAGTATGTTTGTGACATTCATACACATTGTCGCATGTGGTATAGATTGTTTATTCTCATTGCTGTGTGAATCTGCCTCAATGTATTTACCTTATCAACTGTTGATGGGCATTTGGGTGGCTTCCCAATTTTAGGCTCTTATGAATATATGAACATTCTATACATGCCTTATGGTGAACATAAGGGATGGATTTCTCTGGGTTCAATCCTAGGAGTAGAATTGCTGGGTCATGGAGTACACATATATTCAGCTCTTCAGTGCTGAAGCTCTTCATACTACCATCAGCTATGTCTGCGAGATCTGGTTGCCAACTTTAATCTTTTGGGACATTTCATCTTTTTCATTTTAGCCATTCGGGTGAGCATGTAGTCAAAGCCTGTGTATTTCTTACACCTCTTTAGAGGATACTATTTGTTTAGTGGCCACTAATGGTTGCCTACCCATTCAGTGTAAGCCTGTCTTTTCTTTTGTCTCCATCCCTTGCCATGGGCTTTGGGGAAGCTGACCTTGGCCTTGTTTCCATGTATGGGCTTTATTTAACTGCAGGTAATCCTACTCTCCTTAATAGTAATTGGTTCAGGAATGGGCGGGTGACTCAACCCTGTCCAGAGATTCTTCAGGAGGTCTATTGGGAGGACTTGGGAAAAGTTTCCTTAGTCTTAAGAGGCAACCACAGGGAAAGGTGATCTTAGATATTGTTATATCTGGATGTGATGTCATGTTTGGGATTTCTGTCATCTTGCTACTAGCTTTGGGGTGAAGCAATGTTCTCTTTAACATTATGAGCTGTCGAATAAACTACCTTGGACTTCTGGTCTTGTGAGATAATTTATGCCCTCTATTTAAGTCAGATTGAGTAGAGGTTTCTGTTTCTTGCATCCTAATGGATACAACTTACTTTAAAGCTGGTGCCCATCAACATCTGTAGGAAGAAAACTCAGCTGCTTCTTCCTGGAGGTCTTCCCTATGGGCTTCCTGTGAAGGAAAGTCTCTCTCTGCATTCACTGAGGCCAGTGGGATAGAAAAGGAAGAGCATGAGCTCCAGAGGCAGGTGCTCCTGGAGACAAGTCCTGCCTCTTGTACTTGTTACAGTGTATAGAGTGTGACCCTAGGCAAGCGCTTCACCTCCTCAAACCTTAGTTTTCTCATCTGTAGATTGGGGGTCAAGGATCCCAACTGGCCTTACAGGGTGTTTATGAGATTCAAATGAGATGATGGAAGGGAAAGTTTTCATAACCTATCAAGGGCTGCAGAGATGCCAGGGCCAGCACCCCCTCATAGACACACTGCCCTTTCAAAGCTAGTTGGTGCAGAGCTGGGGCTTGATCTGGTCTGACCCCCGATGCAATGTGTTCACTATCATAACACGACCCAGCCTCTCCCCTGAGGGGTCATCTTATGCTTTTCTGCCTTTTCCCCAAATGCAAGGCCTGACTGAGCCCTGAAGCAGGACTGTGTCAGTGTCTTGGGGCATTTCTGTGAACCAGACCATCCCCACCCCCAGCCTGGAGGTGCTCCCTTGAGCTCAGCTTTGCCAGGCCTGGTGTCATAATGTGTCAGCTGGACGGGTTTTTATTGTCTCTCTGGGCTACACACCACCCTTGCCTATGGCTACTCTTGCTCATTTTTCTTGGGAGCTGCCTAGCTGCAGAGAAAGGCCTTTGGCCTTCTCTTTTCAGGCAGCCTTTATTGAATTTCACCTCCATTTTTTTTTTCCTTTCCAAATAGGAACATCATTTATCTTGGACTTTAAGTTGCAGAGCTCTTTAAGAGCTTTCTCCTTTCCCAGCTGCATTTGTTGACACACAATCTGTTTCTTGCCTCCACTCCCCTCCTCCCTGCTCCACCGGGCAAGCAGGCTATAAAGTGTCTACAGCTGTGCCTTTATTACCCATCCCTTTCTATGCCCACAAGGGGCACTAGCTGAAATATAACACAGCCATTACCACTGACAAAAGGGGACAATTTAAAAACATTTTTGCTTTTCTTTGGGAAGCCGATGGCACAAAAGAAAGTGCATCATTTTATTGTAAATGATTTTTAAATATGGGTCACCTGGCCATAATCAGCCCCAAAAGATGGAAAAGTTCAAAGCGTGAAAGCAGGCACACAGATATCCAGTTTTTCCCCCTTGTCTTTTAAATTATGTTAATTGACACCAAGAAAAACAAGGATGGGTACCTCCAACCAACCCAGGCACTGCTTCATCTCCAATTCCCTCCTTTCCTTATAGTGAAGAGTGCATATAATAAGTTTGCCAGACCAGGAATGGCGGCCTCCAGACCAGCAACTTTTTACTTTTTGCTTCTGTTTCAGCAAGTGTTAAGACCAGGAGGCTTGTGGCCTGGTCTTTTAAGATGAGGTAGTTTTCTCAACTCTGGTGTACAGGAAGCTCTTACTGTGTTTGCTGAGGAGTTTCAAAGGTGGAGGGCTGCCCAAAGGCTACCTGTGTGTGTGTGAGACCAGGTGAAGGGAGAGAGTGCAGAGGGCAGGAGGGCAGTGTGCAGGGCAGGGTAGTGGTTGCTCTTCTGAGAGCTGCACCCCTCCACAATCGTAAAGGTGTTATATTAACAGAGGCTTGTTAGGATTATGACGAGAGAGTAGAGGTAGAGAATGAAACAGACAGGCTTCAGGGAAGATGGCCAAGTGGTGTCCCCTTGACGTCCACCCCTAGGCAGCTCCCTCCTCTTATGATCTGAGTTTGGGATTGACTATTGGGCCTTAGGAAATAGGACCACGTTTTGTAATGCAACTGGAATGAGGGCTGTTAGAAAAGAAAATTCAACTGAGTGAAGTTTAAAGATCAAATTGGCTCATCCAACAAATCGGGCATCCCATCTAGCAAGTAGAAAGGAGTTCTGAGAAGCTGTACAAAATGGAAGGCTCTTACAGGCAGAAGGGGGAAAGAGTGAATTGTTTCAGGCTTAGGTAACCTACCTGTGGGGATGTAAGAGGGCTATGTGGCTGATCACCTCATTGATGCTGACCAGAAAAGTCCAGACTGACCGGTTAAAACTACCTTCCCCGGTACAGGTCTTTTACCTCCTTAGGTAAGTTTATTCCTAGGTATTTTATTCTTTTTGATGTGATGGTAAATGGGATTGTTTCCTTTATTTCTCTTCCTGCTATTTTGTTGTTAGTGTATAGAAATGCAACAGATTTCTGTATATTAATTTGGTCTCCTGTAACTTTACCAAATTCACTGATGAGCTCTAGTAGTTTTCTGGTGGTATCCTTAGGATTTTCTGTGTATAGCATCATGTCATCTGCAAACAGTGACGATTTTACTACTTTTCCAATTTGAACTCCTTTGGTTTCGTCTTCTTCTCTGATTGCTGTAGCTTGGACTTGCAATACTATGTTGAATGAAAGTGGTGAGAGTGGGTATCCTTGTCTTTTTCCTGATCTTAGAAGAAGTGCTTTCAGCTTTTCACCATTGAATATGTTACCTGTGGGTTTGTCATATATGGCCTTTATTATGTTGAGATATGTTCCCCCTGTGCCCACTTTCTGCAGAGTTTTTATCATAAATGGATGTTGAATTTTGTCAAAAGCTTTTTCTGCATCTATTGAGATGATCATACAGTTTTTATTCTTCAATTTGTTAGGATGATGTATCACATTGATTGATTTGCAGATGTTGAGAAATCCTTGCATCCCGGATAAATCCCACTTGATCATGGTGTATGATATTTTTAATGTATTGTTGGATTCAATTTGCTAATATTTTTTTGAGGATTTTTGCATCTATGTTCATCAGTGATATTGGCCTGTAATTTTCTTTTTTTGTGTGATATCTTTGTCTCGTTTCAGTATCAGAGTGACGTTGGCCTCATAGAATGAGTATTCCTTCCTGTGCAATTTTTGGGAATAGTTTGAGAAGTATAGGCATTAACTCTTCTCCAAATGTTTGGTAGAATTCACCTGTGAAGTCATCTGGTCCTGGACTTTTGTTTGTGGGGAGTTTTAAAATTACTGATTCAATTTTGTTACTGGTAATTGGTCTGTTTATATTTTACATTTCCTCTTGGTTCAGTCTTGGGAGATTGTACCTTTCTAAGAATTTGTCCATTTTTTCTGTGTTGTCCATTTTATTGGTATATAGTTGCTCATAGTAGTCTCTTATGATCCTTTGTATTTCTGTAGTGTCAGTTTTTTTTCATTTCTGATTTTATTGATTTCTGATTTTACAAATTTGGGCCCTTTCCTTTTTTTCTTGATGAGTCTGGCTAAAGATTTATCAATGTCATTTATCTTTTCAAAAACCATCTTTGGTTTCATTGATCTTTTCTGACATTTTTTTAAGTCTCCATTTCATTATTTCTGCTCTGATTTTTATGATTTCTTTCCTTCTACTAACTTTGAGTTTTGTTTGTTCTTCTTTCTCTAGTTCCTTTAGGTGTAAGGTTACATTGTTTATTTCATATTTTTCTTGTTTCCTGAGGTAAGCTTGTATTGCTACAAACATCCCTCTTAGAACTGCTGTTGCTGTGTCCACAGTTTGGTTTTTTTTTTAATAGATCTTTTTTTTTTTTTTAACGTAACAGCTTTATTAAGCTATAATTCACATATCACACAATTCACCTGTTGAGTGTACAATTCAATGTTTTTTAGTATAGTTACAGAGTTTCATATTTTAATCATCTCCAAAGGAAACCCTGTGCCCATTAGTGGCCACTCCCCAGTACCCTGTCCCCCAGCCCCAGGCAACCCTAATTTACATTCTGTCTCTATGGATTGCTTATTCTGGTCATTTCATATAAATGGAATCATAGCATATGTGGGGTTTTTTTTGCGACTGGCTTCTTCCACTTAACATAACGTTTTCAAACTTCATCCTTGTCGTATCAGTGTTCCATTCCTTTTATTGCTGAATAATATTCTGCTGTGTGGATATACTGTATTTTGTTTATCCATTCATCAGTTGATGGGCATTTAGCTTGTTTCCATCTTTCAGCTCTTGTGAACAATGCTGCCATGAATATTTGTGTACAAGTTTTTGCGTGGTCATATGCTTCATTTCTTTTTTTTTTTCATTTTAACATCTTTATTGTAGTATAATTGCTTTACAATGGTATGTTAGTTTCAGCTTCACAACAGAATGAATCAGTTATATATATACATATGTTCCCATATCTCTTCCTGCTTGCGTCTCCCTCCCTCCCACCCTCCCTATCCCACCCCTCCAGGTGGTCACAAAGCACCGAGCTGATCTCCCTGTGCTATGCGGCTGCTTCCCACTAGCTATCTACCTTACGTTTGGTAGTGTATATATGTCCATGCCTCTCTCTCGCTTTGTCACAGTTTACCCTTCCCCCTCCCCGTAGCCTCAAGTCCATTCTCTAGTAAGTCTGTGTCTTTATTCCTGTTTCACCCCTAGGTTTTTCACGACATTTTTTTCCTTAAATTCCATATATATGTGTTAGCATACGGTATTTGTCTCTCTCTTTCTGACTTACTTCACTCTGTATGACAGACTCTAGGTCCATCCACCTCATTACAAATAGCTCAATTTCGTTTCTTTTTATGGCTGAGTAATATTCCATTGTATATATGTGCCACATCTTCTTTATCCATTCATCCGATGATGGACACTTAGGTTGTTTCCATCGCTGGGCCATTGTAAATAGAGCTGCAATGAACATTTTGGTACATGACTCTTTTTGAATTATGGTTTTCTCAGGGTATATGCCCAGTAGTGGGATTGCTGGGTCATATGGTAGTTCTATTTGTAGTTTTTTAAGGAACTTCCATACTGTTCTCCACAGTGGCTGTATCAATTTACATTCCCACCAACAGTGTAAGAGGGTTCCCTTTTCTCCACACCCTCTCCAGCATTTATTGTTTCTAGATTTTTTGATGATGGCCATTCTGAATGGTGTGAGACGATATCTCATTGTAGTTTTCATTTGCATTTCTCTAATGATTAGTGATGTTGAGCATTCTTTCATGTGTTTGTTGGCAGTCTGTATATCTTCTTTGGAGAAATGTCTATTTAGGTCTCCTGCCCATTTTTGGATTGGGTTGTTTTTTTGTTATTAAGCTGCATGAGCTGCTTATAAATTTTGGAGATTAATCCTTTGCCAGTTGCTTCATTTGCAAATATTTTCTCCCATTCTGAGGGTTGTCTTTTGGTCTTCTTTATGGTTTCCTTTGCTGCACAAAAGCTTTTAAGTTTCATTAGGTCCCATTTGTTTACTTTTGTTTTTATTTCCATTTCTCTAGGAGGTGGGTCAAAAAGGACCTTGCTGTGATTTATGTCATAGAGTGTCCTGCCTATGTTTTCCTCTAAGAGTTTGATAGTTTCTGGCCTTACATTTAGGTCTTTAATCCATTTTGAGCTTATTTTTGTGTATGGTGTTAGGAAGTGATCTAATCTCATACTTTTACATGTAGCTGTCCAGTTTTCCCAGCACCACTTATTGAAGAGGCTGTCCTTTCTCCACTGTACATTCCTGCCTCCTTTATCAAAGATAAGGTGACCATATGTGCGTGGGTTTATCTCTGGGCTTTCTATCCTGTTCCATTGATCTATATTTCTGTTTTTGTGCCAGTACCATACTGTCTTGATTACTATAGCTTTGTAGTATAGTCTGAGTCAGGAAGCCTGATTCCTCCAGCTCCGTTTTTCGTTCTCAAGATTGCATTGACTATTCAGGGTCTTTTGTATTTCCATACAAATTGTGAAATTTTTTGTTCTAGTTCTGTGAAAAATGCCAGTGGTAGTTTGATAGGGATTGCATTGAATCTGTAGATTGCTTTGGGTAGTAGAGTCATTTTCACAATGTTGATTCTTCCAATCCAAGAACATGGTATATCTCTCCATCTATTTGTATCATCTTTAATTTCTTTCATCAGTGTCTTATAATTTTCTGCATACAGGTCTTTTGTCTCCTTAGGTAGGTTTATTCCTAGATATTTTATTCTTTTTGTTGCAATGGTAAATGGGAGTGTTTTCTTAATTTCACTTTCAGATTTTTCATCCTTAGTGTATAGGAATGCCAGAGATTTCTGTGCATTAATCTTGTATCCTGCAACTTTACCAAATTCATTGATTAGCTCTAGTAGTTTTCTGGTAGCATCTTTAGGGTTCTCTATGTATAGGATCATGTCATCTGCAAAGAGTGACAGCTTTACTTCTTCTTTTCCGATTTGGATTCCTTTTATTTCCTTTTCTTCTCTGATTGCTGTGGCTAAAACTTCCAAAACTATGTTGAATAATAGTGGTGAGAGTGGGCAACCTTGTCTTGTTCCTGATCTTAGTGGAAATGCTTTCAGTTTTCCACCATTGAGGACGATGTTGGCTGTGGGTTTGTCATATATGGCCTTTATTATGTTGAGGAAAGTTCCCTCTATGCCTACTTTCTGCAGGGTTTTTATCATAAATGGGTGTTGAATTTTGTCAAAAGCTTTCTCTGCATCTATTGAGATGATCATATGGTTTTTCTCCTTCAGTTTGTTAATATGGTGTATCACATTGATTGATTTGCGTATATTGAAGAATCCTTGCATTCCTGGAATAAACCCCACTTGATCATGGTGTATGATCCATTTAATGTGCTGTTGGATTCTGTTTGCTAGTATTTTGTTGAGGGTTTTTGCATCTATGTTCATCAGTGATATTGGCCTGTAGTTTTCTATCTTTGTGACATCCTTGTCTGGTTTTGGTATCAGGGTGATGGTGGCCTCGTAGAATGAGTTGGGGAGTGTTCCTCCCTCTGCTATATTTTGGAAGAGTTTGAGAAGGATAGGTGAGAGCTCTTCTCTAAATGTTTGATAGAATTCGCCTGTGAAGCCATCTGGTCCTGGGCTTTTGCTTGTTGAAAGATTTTTAATCACAGTTTCAATTTCAGTGCTTGTGTTTGGTCTGTTCATATTTTCTGTTTCTTCCTGATTCAGTCTTGGCAGGTTGTGCCTTTCTAAGAATTTGTCCATTTCTTCCAGATTGTCCATTTTATTGGCATAGAGTTGCTTGTAGTAATCGCTCATGATCTTTTGTATTTCTGCAGTGTCAGTTGTTACTTCTCCTTTTTCATTTCTAATTCTATTGATTTGAGTCTTCTCCCTTTTTTTCTTGATGAGTCTGGCTAATGGTTTATCAATTTTGTTTATCCTTTCAAAGAACCAGCTTTTAGTTTTATTGATCTTTGCTATCGTTTCCTTCATTTCTTTTTCATTTATTTCTGATCTGATTTTTATGATTTCTTTCCTTCTGCTAACTTTGGGGTTTTTTTATTCTTCTTTCTCTAATTGCTTTAGGTGCAAGGTTAGGTTGTTTATTCGAGATGGTTCCTGTTTCTTAAGGTAGGATTGTATTGCTATAAACTTCCCTCTTAGAACTGCTTTTGCTGCATCTCATAGATTTTGAGTCGTCGTGTCTCCATTGTCATTTGTTTCTAGGTATTTTTTGATTTCCTCTTTGATTTCTTCAGTGATCACTTCGTTATTAAGTAGTGTATTGTTTAGCCTCCATGTGTTTGTATATTTTACAGCTCTTTTCCTGTAATTGATATCTAGTCTCATAGCGTTGTGGTCAGAAAAGATACTTGATACAATTTCAATTTTTTTAAATTTACCAAGGCTCGATTTGTGACCCAAGATATGATCTATCCTGGAGAATGTTCCATGAGCACTTGAGAAAAATGTGTATTCTGTTGTTTTTGGATGGAATGTCCTATAAATATCAATTAAGTCCATCTCGTTTAATGTATCATTTAAAGCTTGTGTTTCCTTATTTATTTTCATTTTGGATGATCTGTCCATTGGTGAAAGTGGGGTGTTAAAGTCCCCTACTATGAATGTGTTACTGTCGATTTCCCCTTTTATGGCTGTTAGTATTTGCCTTATGTATTGAGGTGCTCCTATGTTGGGTGCATAAATATTTACAATTGTTATATCTTCTTCTTGGATCGATCCCTTGATCCTTATGTAGTGTCCTTCTTTGTCTCTTCTAATAGTCTTTATTTTAAAGTCTATTTTGTCTGATATGAGAATTGCTACTCCAGCTTTCTTTTGGTTTCCATTTGCATGAAATACCTTTTTCCATCCCCTTACTTTCAGTCTGTATGTGTCTCTAGGTCTGAAGTGGGTCTCTTGTAGACAGCAAATATATGCGTCTTGTTTTTGTATCCATTCAGCCAATCTGTGTCTTTTGGTGGGAGCATTTAGTCCATTTACATTTAAGGTAATTATCGATATGTGTGTTCCCATTCCCATTTTCTTAATTGTTTTGGGTTCGTTATTGTAGGTCTTTTCCTTCTTTTGTGTTTCTTGCCTAGAGAAGTTCCTTTAGCAGTTGTTGTAGAGCTGGTTTGGTGGTGCTGAACTCTCTCAGCTTTTGCTTGTCTGTAAAGGTTTTAATTTCTCCATCGAATCTGAATGAGATCCTTGCTGGGTAGAGTAATCTTGGTTGCAGGTTTTTCTCCTTCAACACTTTCAATATGTCCTGCCACTCCCTTCTGGCTTGCAGAGTTTCTGCTGAAAGATCAGCTGTTAACCTTATGGGGATTCCCTTGTGTGTTATTCGTTGTTTTTCCCTTGCTGCGTATTTCTCCTTGGATTTATCCTGTATGGGACTCTCTGTGCTTCCTGGACTTGATTAACTATTTCCTTTCCCATATTAGGGAAGTTTTCAACTATAATCTCTTTAAATATTTTCTCAGTCCCTTTCTTTTTCTCTTCTTCTTCTGGAACCCCTATAATTCGAATGTTGGTGCGTTTAATGTTGTCCCAGAGGTCTCTGAGACTGTCCTCAGTTCTTTTCATTCTTTTTTCTTTATTCTGCTCTGCAGTAGTTATTTCCTCTATTTTATCTTCCAGCTCACTTATCCGTTCTTCTGCCTCAGTTATTCTGCTATTGATCCCATCTAGAGTATTTTTCATTTCATTTATTGTGTTGTTCATCATTGTTTGTTTCATCTTTAGTTCTTCTAGGTCCTTGTTAACTGTTTCTTGCATTTTGTCTATTCTATTTCCAAGATTTTGGATCATCTTTACTATCATTATTCTAAATTCTTTTTCAGGTAGACTGCCTATTTCCTCTTCATTTGTTAGGTCTGGTGGGTTTTTATCTTGCTCCTTCATCTGCTGTGTTTTTCTGTCTTCTCATTTTGCTTATCTTACTGTGTTTGGGGTCTCCTTTTTGCAGGCTGAAGGTTCGTAGTTCCTGTTGTTTTTTGTGTCTGTCCCCAGTGGCTAAGGTTGGTTCAGTGGGTTGTGTAGGCTTCCTGGTGGAGGGGACTGGTGCCTGCATTCTGGTGGATGAGGCTGGATCTTGTCTTTCTGGTGGGCAGGTCCATGTCTGGTGGTGTGTTTTGGGGTGTCTGTAGACTTATTATGATTTTGGGCAGCCTCTCTGCTAATGGGTGGGGTTGTGTTCCTGTCTTGCTAGTTGTTTGGCATAGGATGTTCAGCACTGTAGCTTGCTGGTCGTTGAGTGAAGCTGGGTGCTGGCGTTGAGATGGAGATCTCTGGGAGATTTTCGCCATTTGATATTATGTGCAGCTGGGAGGTCTCTTGTGGACCAGTGTCCTGAAGTTGGCTCTCCCACCTCAGAGGCACAGCACTAACTCCTGGCTGCAGCACCAAGAGCCTTTCATCCACAGGGCTCCTTAATTTGGGATGATTCGTTGTCTATCCACGTATTCCACAGATGCAGGGTACATCAAGTTGATTGTGGAGCTTTAATCCGCTGCTTCTAAGGCTGCTGGGAGAGATTTCCCTTTCTCTTCTTTGTTCTCACAGCTCCCAGGGGCTCAGCTTTGGATTTGGCCCCGCCTGTGCGTGTAGGTCGCCGGAGGGCGTCTGTTCTTTGCTCAGACAGGACGGGGTTAAAGGAGCCGCTGATTCGGAGGCTCTGGCTCACTCAGGCCGGCAGGCTGGGGGGGTAGGGAGGGTCACGGAGTGCGGGGTGGGCCTGCGGCAGCAGAGGCCGGTGTGACGTTGCTAGCCTGAGGCGCGCCGTGCGTTCTCCCGGTGGAGTTGTCCCTGGATCCCGGGACCCTGGCAGTGGCGGGCTGCACAGGCTCCCCGGAAGCGGGGTGTGGATAGTGACCTGTGTTCGCACACAGACTTCTTGGTGGCGGCAGCAGCGGCCTTAGCGTCTCATGTCTGTCTCTAGGGTCCGCACTTTTAGACGCAGCCCGCGCCCGTCTCTGGAGCTCCCTTAAGCAGCGCTCTTAATCCCCTCTCCTAACACACCAGGAAACAAAGAGGGAAGAAAAAGTCTCTTGCCTCTTCGGCAGGTCCAGACTTTCCCCCGGACTCCCTCCCAGCTAGCCGCGGTGCACTAACGCCCTGCAGGCTGTGTTCACGCCGCCAACCCCAGTCCTCTCCCGGCGCTCCGATCGAAGCTGGAGCCTCAGCTCCCAGCCCCGCCCGCCCCGGCAGGCGAGCAGACAAGCCTCCCGGCTGGTTAGTGCCAGTCGGCCCCGATCCTCTGCGCTGGAATCTCTCCGCTTTGCCCTCCGCACCCGTGTTGCTGCGCTCTCCTCTGCGGCTCCGAAGCTCCCCGACTCCGCCACCTGCAGTCTCCGCCCGCGAAGGGGCTTCCTAGTGTGTGGACACTTTTCCTCCTTCACAGCTTCCTCCCGCTGGTGCAGGACCCGTCCCTATCCTTTTGTCTCTGTTTATTTTTTTTCTTTTGCCCTAACCAGGTACGTGGGGGGGTTTCTTGCCTTTTGGGAGGTCTGAGGTCTTATGCCAGCGTTCAGTAGGTGCTCCGTAGGAGTTGTTCCACGCGTAGATGTATTTCTGGTGTATCTGTGGGGAGGAAGGTGATATCCGCGTCTTACTCTTCCACCATCTTCCCGGAAGTCCTCCTAATAAATCTTTATTGGAGTAAAATTGCTTCACAACACCATGCTAGTTTCTGTTGCACAACAAAGTGAATCAGCCCTATGCATACACATGTCCCCAGATCCCCTCACTCTTGAGCCTCCCTCCCATCCTCCCTATCCCACCCCTCTAGGTCATCATCGAAAAGCACCGAGCCGATCTCCCTGTGCTATGCTGCTGCTTCCCACCAGCCAACTATTTTACATTCAGTAGTGTATATATGTCAATGCTACTCTCACTTCACCCCAGCTTTGCCCTCCCACCTATGTCCTCAATTCCATTCTCTATGTCTACCTCTTTATTCCTGCCCTGCAAGTAGGTTCATGAGTACCTTTTTTTTTTTCAGATTCCATATATATGTATTAGCATACAGTATTTGTTTTTATCTTTCTGACTTGCTTCACTCTGTATGACAGACTCTAGGTCCATCCACCTCACTACAAATAACTAACTTAAGTTTCTTTTTATGGCTGAGTAATATTCCATTGTATATATGTGCCATATCTTCTTTATCCATTCATCTGTCGATGGACACTTAGGTTGCTTCCACGTCCTGGCTATTGTAAATAGAGCTGCAATAAACATTGTGGTACATGACTCTTTTTGAATTATGGTTTTCTCAGGGTATATTCCCAGTAGTGGGATTGCTGGGTCATATGGTAGTTCTATTATTAGTTTTTTAAGGAAACTCCATACTGTTCTCCATAGTGGCTGTATCAATTTACATTCCCACCAACAGTGCAAGAGGGTTCCCTTTTTTCCACACCCTCTCCAGCATTTATTGTTTGTAGATTTTTTGATGATGGCTATTCTGACTAGTGTGAGGTGATACCACATTGTAGTTTTGATTTGCATTTCTCTAATGATTAGTGATCTTAAGCATCCTTTCATGTGTTTGTTGGCAATCTGTATATCTTCTTTGGAGAAATGTCTATTTAGATCTTCCCATTTTTGGATTGGGTTGTTTGTTTTTTTGATATTGAGCTGCATGAGCTGCTTGTAAATTTTGGAGATTAATCCTTTCTCAGTTGCTTTGTTTGCAAATATTTTCTCCCATTCTGAGGGTTGTCTTTTTGTCTTGTTTAAGGTTTCCTTTGCTGTGCAAAAGCTTTTAAGTTTCATTAGGTCCCATTTGTTTATTTTTGTTTTTATTTCCGTTTCTCTAGGAGGTGGGTCAAAAAGGATCTTGCTGTGATTTATGTCACAGAGTGTTCTACCTGTGTTTTCCTCTAAGAGTTTTATAGTGTCTGGCCTTAATTTAGGTCTTTAATCCATTTGAAGATTATTATTGTGTATGGTGTTAGGGAGTGTTCTAATTTCATTCTTTTACATGTAGCTCTCCAGTTTTCCCAGTAGCACTTATTGAAGAGGCTGTCTCTTCTCCATTGTATATTGCCTCCTTTATCAAAAATAAGGTGACCATATGTGTGTGGGTTTATCTCTGGGCATTCTATCTTGTACCATTGATCTATATTTCTGTTTTTTTTTCCAGTACCATACTGTTTTGATTACTGTAGCTTTGTAGTATAGTCTGAAGTCAGGGAGCCTGATTCCTCCAGTTCCATTTTTCTTTCTCAAGATTGCTCTGGCTATTCGGGGTCTTTTGTGTTTCCATACAAATTGTGAAAGTTTTTTTCTAGTTCTGTGAAAAATGCCATTGATAGTTTGGCAGGGATTGCATTGAATCTGTAGATTGCTTTGGGTAGTATAGTCACTTTCACAGTGTTGATTCTTCTAATCCAAGAACATGGTATATCTCTCCATCTATTTGTATCATCTTTAATTTCTTTCATCAGTGTCTTATAGTTTTCTGCATATAGGTCTTTTGTCTCCTTTGGTAGGTTTATTCCTAGGTGTTTTATTCTTTTTGTTGCAATGGTAAATGAGAGTGTTTCCTTAATTTCTCTTTCAGATTTTTCATCATTAGTGTATAGGAATGCAAGAGATTTCTGTGCATTAATTTTGTATCCTGCAACTTTACCAAATTCATTGATTAGCTCTAGTAGTTTTCTGGTGGCATCTTTAGGATTCTCTATGTATAGTATCATGTCATCTGAAAACAGTGACAGCTTTACTTCTTCATTACGATTTGGATTCCTTTTATTTCTTTTTCTTCTCTAATTGCTGTGGCTAAAACTTCCAAAACTATGTTGAATAATAGTGGTGAGGGTGGAAAACCTTGTCTTTTTCCTGATCTTAGTGGAAATGGTTTCAGTTTTTCACCATTGAAAACAATGTTGGCTGTGGGTTTGTTATATATGACCTTTATTATGTTGAGGTAAGTTCCCTCTATGCCTACTTTCTGGAGGTTTTTTATCATAAATGGGTGTTGAACTTTGTTGAAAGCTTTTTCTGCATCTACTGAGATGATCATATGGTTTTTCTTCTTCAATTTGTTAATATGGTGTATCACGTTGATTGGTTTGTGTATATTGAAGAATCCTTACATTCCTGGAATAAACCCCACTTGATCATGGTGTATGATCCTTTTAATGTGCTGTTGGATCCTGTTTGCTAGTATTTTGTTGAGGATTTTTACATCTATGTTCACCATTGATATTCGCTTGTAGTTTTCTTTCTTTGTGATATCTTTGTCTGGTTTTGGTATCAGGGTGATGATGGCCTTGTAGAATGAGTTTGGGAGTGTTCCTCCCTCTGCTATATTTTGGAAGAGTTTGAGAAGGATAGGTGTTAGCTCTGCTCTAAGTGTTTGATAGAATTCGCCTGTGAAGCCATCTAGTCCTCGGCTTTTGTTTGTTGGAAGACTTTTTTTTTAATTAATTTATTTTTGGCTGTGTTGGGTCCTTGTTGCTGCGCGCGGGCTTTCTCCAGTTGCAGCAAGCGGGGGCTACTCTTCGTTGTGAGGGCTTCTCATTGTGGTGGCTTCTCCTGCTGCAGAGCATGGGCTCTAGGCACGTGGGCCTCAGTAGTCGTGGCACGTGGGCTCAGCAGTCGTGGCTCATGGGCTCTAGAGTGCAGGCTAAGTCGTTGTGGCACCAGGGCTTAGCTGTTCTGCGGCATGTGTGATCTTCCTGGACCAGGGATTGAACGCATGTCACCTGCATTGGCAGGCGGATTCTTAACCACTGCGCCACCAGGGAAGCCCCTGTTGGAATATTTTTAATCACAGTCTCAATTTCAGTGCGTGTGATTGGTCTGTTTATATTTTCTACTTCTTCCTGGTTCAGTCTCGGAAGGTTGTGGTTTTCTAAGAATGTGTCCATTTCTTTCAGGTTGTCCATTTTATTGGCATATAGTTGCTTGTAGTAATCTCTCATGATCCTTTGTATTCCTTCAGTGTCAGTTGTTACTTCTCCTTTTTCATTTCTAATTCTATTGATTTGAGTCTTCTCCCTTTTTTTCTTGATGAGTCTGGCTCATGGCCTATCAATTTTGTTTATTTTCTCAGAGAACCACCTTTTGGTTTTATTGATCTTTGGTATGGTTTCCTTCATTTCTTTTTCATTTATTTCTGCTCTGATCTTTGATTTCTTTCCTTCTGCTAACATTGTGGTTTTTTTGTTCTTCTTTCTCTAATTGCTTTAGGTTTAAGGTTAGATTGTTTATTTGAGACGTTTTTCGTTGGATGATCTGTCCATTGGTGAAAGTGGGGTTTTAAAGTCCCCTACTACGATTGTGTTACTGTCGATTTCCCCTTTTATGGCTGTTAGTATTTGCCTTATGTATTGAAGTGCTCCTATATTGGGTGCATAAATATTTACAATTGTTATATCTTCTTGGATTGATCCCTTGATCCTTATGTAGTGTCCTTCTTTGTCTCCTGTAATAGTCTTTATTTTAAAG
Organism: Stenella coeruleoalba; assembly: GCF_951394435.1. NCBI lineage: Eukaryota > Metazoa > Chordata > Mammalia > Artiodactyla > Delphinidae > Stenella > Stenella coeruleoalba. The sequence goes on from NC_137157.1 coordinate 15,620,407, forward strand.
TCTATTTTGTCTGATATGAGAATTGCTACTCCAGCTTTCTTCTGATTTCCATTTGCATGGACTATCTTTTTCCATCCCCTCACTTTCAGTCTGTATGAGTCCCTAGGTGTGAAGTTGGTCTCTTGTAGACAGCATGTATATGGATATTGTTTTTGTATCCATTCAGCCAGTCTGTGTCTTTTGGTTGGAGCATTTAATCCGTTTACATTTAAGGTAATTATCAATATGTATGTTCCTATTACCATTTTCTTAATTGTTTTGGGTTTGTTATTGTAGGTCTTTCCTTCTCTTGTGTTTTTTGCCTAGAGAAGTTCCTTTAGTATTTGTTGTAGAGCTGGTTTGGTGGTGCTGAATGCTCTTAGCTTTTGCTCGTCTGTAAAGGTTTTAATTTCTCCATCGAATCTGAATGAGATCCTTGCTGGGTAGAGTAATCTTAGTTGTAGGTTCTTCCCTTTCATCACTTTAAATATGTCCTGCTACTCCCATCTGGCTTGCAGAGTTTCTGCTGAAAGATCAGCTGTTAACCTTATGGGGATTCCCTTGTATGTTATTTGTTGTTTTTCCCTAGCTGCTTTTAATATTTTTTCTTTGTATTTAATTTTTGATAGTTTGATTAATATGTGTCTTGGCGTGTTTCTCCTTGGATTTATCCTGTGTGGGACTCTCTGTGCTTCCTGGACTTGATTAACTATTTCCTTTCCCATATTAGGGAAATTTTCAACTATAATCTCTTCAGATATTTTCTCAGTCCCGTTTTCTTTCACTTCTTCTTCTGACACCCCTATAATTCAAATGTTGGTGAGTTTAATGTTGTCCCAGAGGTCTCTGAGACTGTCCTCAGTTCTTCTCATTCGTTTTTCTTTATTCACTCTGCAGTAGTTATTTCCACTGTTTTATCTTCCAGGTCACTTATCCGTTCTTCTGCCTCAGTCATTCTGCTATTGATTCCCTCTAGAGAATTTTTAATTTCATTTATTGTGTTGTTCATCATTGTTTGTTTGCTCTTTAGTTCTTCTAGGTCCTTGTTAAAGGTTTCATGTATTTTCTGCATTTTATTTCCAAGATTTTGGATCATCTTTACTATCATTGCTCTGAATTCTTTTTCAGAGGTAAACTGCCTATTTCCTCATCATTTGTTTGGTCTGGTGGGTTTTTACCTTGCTCCATCTGCTGTGTGTTTGTCTTCTCATTTTGCTTAACTTACTATGTTTGGGGTCTCCTTTTTGCAGGCTGCAGGTTCGTAGTTCCCGTTGTGTTTGGTGTCTGCCCCAGTGGCTAAGGTTGGTTCAGTGGGTTGTGTAGGCTTCCTGGTGCAGGGAACTGGTGCCTGTATTCTGGTGGATGAGTCCAGATCTTGTCTTTCTGGTGGGCAAGACCGTGTCTGGTGGTGTGTTTTGGGGTGTGTGTAACCTTATTATGTTTTTAGGCATCCTCTCTGCTAATGGGTGGGGTTGTGTTCCTGTCTTGCTAGTTGTTTGGCATAGGGTGTCCAGCACTATAGCTTGCTGGTCATTGAGTGGAGCTGGGACATAACATTGAGATGGAGATCTCTGGGAGAGCTTTTTTTTTTTTTTTTTTTTTTTTTTTTGCGGTACACGGGCCTCTTACTGTTGCGGCCTCTCCCGTTGCGGAGCACAGGCTCCGGACTCGCAGGCTCAGCGGCCATGGTTCATGGGCCCAGCCGCTCTGCGGCATGTGGGATCCTCCCGGACCAGGGCACGAACCCGTGTCCTCTGCATCGGCAGGCAGACTCTCAACCACTGCACCACCGGGGAAGCCCTCTGGGAGAGCTTTTGCCGTTTGATATTACGTGGAGCCAGGAGGTCTCTAGTGGACCAATGTCCTGAACTCGGCTCTCCCACCTCAGAGGCACAGGCCTGACAGCCGGCCGGAGCACCAAGACCCTGTCAGCCACATGGCTCAGAAGAAAAGGGAGATAAAAATAGATACATAAATAAATAAAATAAAATAAAGTTATTAAAATAATTATTAAAAATAAAAAAAAGTGTAATAAAAAGAAATAAAGAAAGAAGAGAGCAACCAAACCAAGAAAGAAATTCTCCAATGATAACAAGCGCTAAAAACATACTAAAAAAAAATGGGGGGGACAGACAGAACCCTAGGGCAAAATGGTAAAAGCAAAGCTATACAGACAAAATCACACAAAGAAGCATCCACATACACACTCACAAAAAGAGAAAAAGGAAAAAATACATATATATCTATATATAAAAAAAGAAAGAGGAAGAGAGCAACCATATCAATAAACAAATCTACCAATGATAATAAACTCTAAATACTAAACTAAGATAAACATAAAACCAGGAACAAATTAGATGCAGAAAGCAAACCCCAAGTCTACAGTTGCTCCCAAAGTCCACCGCCTCAGTTTTGGGATGATTTGTTGTCTATTCAGGTATTCCACAGATGCAGGGTACATCAAGTTGATTGTGGAGATTTAATCCGATGCTCCTGAGGCAGCTGGGAGAAATTTCCCTTTCTCTTCTTTTTTCGCACAGCTCCCGGGGGTTCAGCTTTGGATTTGGCCCCGCCTCTGCTTGTAGGTCACCTGAGGGCGTCTGTTCCCCGCCCAGACAGGACGGGGTTAAAGTAGCAGCTGCTTAGGGGGCTCTGGCTCACTCAGGCCGGGGGGAGGGAGGAGTGCGGATGTGGTGTGAGCCTGCGGCGGCAGAGGCCAGCATGATGTGGCAACAGCCTGAGGCGTGCCATGTGTTCTCCCAGGGACGTTGTCCCTGGATCACGGGATCCTGGCAGTGGCGGGCTGCAGAGTTTCCCAGGAAGGGAGGTGTGGATAGCGACCTGTGCTTGCACACAGGCTTCTTGGTGACTGCAGCAGCAGCCTCAGCGTTTCATACCCGTCTCTGGTGTCCACGCTTATAGCCATGGCTCACACCCGTCTCTGGAGCTCATTTAGGCGGTGCTCTGAATCCCCTCTCCTTGCGCACCCCGAAACAATGGTCTCTTGCCTCTTAGGCAGGTGCAGACTTTTTCCCGGACTCCCTGCCGGCTAGCTGTGGCACACTAGCCCCCTTCAGGCTGTGTTCACGCAGCTGACCCCAGTCCTCTCCCTGGGATCTGACCTCCGAAGCCCGAGCCTCAGCTGCCAGCCCCAACCCGTCCTGGCGGGTGAGTGGAGAAGCTTCTCAGGCAGGTGTGGGCTGGTCAGCACTGATCCTCTGTGCGGGAATCTCTCTGCTTTTCCCTGTTGCTGCACTCTCCTCCATGGCTCTGAAGCTTCCCCCCTGCCACCCCCTGTCTCCACCAGTGAAGGGGCTTCCTAGTGTGTGGAAACTTTTCCTCCTTCACAGCTCCCTCCCAGAGGTGCAGGTCCCGTCCCTATTCTTTTGTCTCTGTTTTTCCTTTTTTCTTTTGCCCTATCTAGGTACGTGGGGAGTTTCTTGCCTTTTGGGAAGTCTGAGGTCTTCTGCCAGCGTTCAATAGGTGTTCTGTAGGAGTTGTTCTACATGTAGATGTATTTCTGATGTATTTGTGGGGAGGAGGTTGATCTCCATGTCTTACTCCTCCGCCATCTTGAAGGTCTCTCTCCCAAACCGCCATCTTGACTCCTCCCCTCATTCCACAGTTTTTTGATCATTGTATTTTTTTTCATTTGTCTGTAGGTATTTTTTGATTTCCTTTTTTATTTCTTCAGTGATCCATTGGCTGTTTAGTAGCATATTGTTTTGCTTCCATATGTTTGTATTTTTTACAGTTTTTTTCTTGTAGTTGATTTCTAGTTTCCTAGTGTTGTGGTCAGAAAAGATGCCTGATATGATTTCAATTTTCTTAAATTTACCAAGGCTTGTTTTGTTGCCTAGCATGTGATCTGTCCTGGAGAATATTCCCTGTGCACTTGGAAAGAATGTGTATTCTGCTGCTTTCAGATGGAATGCTCTCTATATATCAATTAAGTTCTTCTGGTCTAATTTCTCATTTAAGGCAAGTGTTTTCTTATTGATTTTCTGTCTGGATGATCTGTCCATTGATGTACTTGGGGTGTTAAAATCCCCTACTATTATTGTGTTACTGTCGATTTCTCCCTTTATGTCCGTTAATATTTGCCTTATGTATTTAGGTGCTTCTGTGTTGGGTACATATATATTTACAGTTGCTATATCTTTTTCTTGAATTGATCGCTTGATCATTATGTAGTGTCTTCATCTCTTGTAACAGCCTTTATTTTAAAGTCTATTTTGTCTGATATAAGTATTGCTACTCTGGTTTTCCATTGATTTCCATTTACATGGAATACCTTCTTCCATCCCCTCACTTTCCATCTGTGTATGTCTTTAGATATGAAGCGAGTCTCTGGTAGGCAGCATATATATGGGTCTGATGAAAGAAATTGAAGATGACACAAATAGATGGAAAGATATACCATGTTCTTGGATTGGAAGGATTAATACTGTTAAAATGACCACACTAACCAAGGCAATCTACAGATTCAGTGCAGTCCCTATCAAAATACCAATGGCATTTTTCAGAGAATTAGAACAAATAATTTTTAAATTTGTATGGAAACACAAAAGACCCCTAAAAGCCAAAACAATCTTGAGAAAGAAGAACAGAGCTGGAGGAATCATGCTCCCTCACCTCAGACTATACTACAAAGGTACAGTAATCAAAACAGTATGGTACTGGCACAAAAAGAGACACATAGATCAATGGAATAGAACAGAGAGCCCAGAAATAAACCCAAACATTTATGGTCAATTAATCTATGACAAAGGAGGCATATTCAATGGAGAAAAGACAGTCTCTCCAATATGTGGTGCTGGGAAACCTGGACAAGTAAAAAAATGAGATTAGAACATTCTCTAACACCATATAAAAAATAAACTCAAAATGGATTCAAGACCAAAATGTAAGACCAGAAACCATAAAACTCTTAGGGGAAAACATAGGCAGAACACTCTTTGACATACATCACAGCAAGATTTTTTTGGATCTGTTTCCTAAAGCAAAATAAATAAAGGCAAAAATAATTAGGTCCAATGGGACCTAATTAAAGTTAAAACTTTTGCACAGCAAAGGAAACCATCAACACAAGGAAAAGGCAACCTATTGAATGAGAGAAAATATTTGCAATGATGACTGATAAGGGGTTAATATCCAGCATATATGAACAGCTCATACAACTCAACATCAAAAAACAGCCCAATTGGAAAATGGGCAGGAAACCTGAATAGACATTTTTTCATAGAGGACATGCAGGTGGTCAATAGACACATAAAAAGATGCTCAATGTCACTAATCATCAGAGAACTGCAAATCAAAATCACAATTAGATATCACCTCACATCTGTCAGAATGGCTATCATCAAAAAGAACCTAAATAACAAATGTTGGCAAGAATGTGGAGAAAAGGGAACCCTCGTATACTCTTGGTGGGAATGTAAATTTGTGCAGCCACTGTGGAAAACAGTATGGACGTTTCTCAAAAAGCTGAAAATAGAACTACCATAGAACTACCATATGACCCAGCAGTTCCACTCATGGGTATATATCTGAAAGAAAAAAAACACTAATTTGAAAAGATACATGTACCCCCATGTTCATAGCAGCATTATTAACAATTGTCAAGTTATGTAAGCAACCTACGTGTCCATCAACAGATGAATGGGTAAAGGAAATGTTCTGTATATACACAATGGAATACTACTTAGCCATAAAAAAGAATGAAAGTTTTCCATTTACATCAATATGAATGGACTTGGAGGGCATTATGTTAGTGAAATAAGTCAGACAGAGAAAGGTAAACACAAATATTTGATATCACTTATATGTGGAATCTACAAAATAGAACAAACTAGTGAGTGTATCAAAAAAGAAGCAGACTCACAGATACAGAAAACAAACTAGTGGTTACCAGTGGGGAGAGGGAAGTGAGGAGGGGCAAGATAAGGGTAGAGAATTAAAATAAGTTAAAAGGTTAAATTGTACAGCAAGTACTATATATAAAATAAATAAGCTACAATGTATCAAATAATCTACAAGGATATATTGTACAGCACAGGAAATATTTTATAATTATAAATGGAGTATAGCCTTTAAAAATTGTGAATCACTATATTGTACACCTGTAACATATAATATTGTACATCAACTATACTTCAATTAAAAAAAAAGACTACATTCCTTGGGGAGGTTGTAACTACAGTTAGGTTCAGTATTAGGTCTTGGTTTGCTGACATGGGGCTTAGCACAAGTGACTCCATTTTGGGCCTGTTGTCTCTTTTTTAAGAAGGCTGGATTATCCACTTCTGAGACCTAGCTGTCTATGTGGTACAAATAACTAGACATGGAATCCAAAGACCTGAGCTCATGTCCTGGTTTTGCCCCATACCAGCTCTGTTAACATACCTCTCTGAGCCACAGAGCCTCTGTCTGTGAACCAAGGGTGGTAGTGGAAACACCACACAGTGTTGCTGAGAGCAGCAAATGAGATCATGTGTAGGATGTGACTCTGGCAGACAATAGATGGCCCATGACAATGTTTGATGAAACCAATTCTGAACCAGGAAGTGGAGTCCCAGGATATAATATCTGGGCTGCAAGGATAGCTAGACAGTTTTCTAAGACATTCAGACTCAAAGCTAGAAATGAATTGGTGTCAAGGGATGCTGAGAAAGCCTCCCTAAATGAGATACACAAAGAAGAGGCATATGGGTTCATGGAGCTGAGTACACTGCGCTTCCCTTGATGGGTAGATGGTATCACTTAGGGTCTGCCTATCTTGAGCCCAGCTTGACTGCTAACTAGTTAAGTGACCTAATCTTTTGGCCTCCATTTCCCATCTGTAAGTTAGGAATAATAACACTGGCTATGCCTTCAGGTTGTTGTGAGGACTTGAATGAGGTTAATTGTATTGATACAAAGCCCTTAGTGTCATAGAGTAAGTACTTATTTCATCTAGTTCTTATTATTCCTGAAACCTCAGAGGTGAGAAAAAGAGGCTGGTTGATGATGGCCTCCCTTCCCTCCCTTTCTTTCATCCTGTCTGGCTGGCAAATACATGGAAGAGAGCAATTATTTAGCACTGGTTTCTTCAGAATTGACTGTAAATCATTTTTTTAGTGTTGTATAGTAACATAAAACATAATTTGGGGGTCATACAGAGAGGCATGAAATTCTTGCTCTGCTAATTCCAGCTTTGTGACTTTGGACAAGTTACTTGTCTTTCTGAGCCTCAATTTTTAAAAGGCATAGGAATCCTTCCTTGTTGATGTGAGTATTGAATGAGATAATGTATGTAATGTTTACATCTGTTCTCTCCTGAGAATCCGTCTACCTTGTGTTTTGCACTGGAGAAAGCAAGAGTGTACAAATAATAGGATATCAGTATAGGAGGATGATGAAAATATAAAAGAGGATCTCTAGGATTTAACTCTGGAAAATTTTCCAGGGGAGAGAAGCTACTGCTAAGTACTTACAACACTGTCCTGAGTTTTACCTTAACCGTTCTCACAATTTGGGTCCTACTGTTACCACTTTGCTTGATCATGATGATGATGATGAAAGCAAGCTGAGATATCCCAATTTATAACAAGAAATACGTATTTGGTCTTCATCCAGTTCCTGGCCCAGAGCTCCTAAAACCCTTGGAATTGCCTAAGGGATGAGGGCCAAAATGGTGTCTTTTTTTACGTTAATGAGGTGACTTTTGGAAAACACCTAAGGATGGGGGCTGGTTGCTGGAGGAGTCAACCAGGTGATTAGAGGGTTGGAATTTAGTCTCACTCCCTGACCTCTGGGTAGGGAGTCAGGTTGAATCAATCACGAATAGCCAATGATGTAATCAATCACGCCTGTGTCATGAGGCCTCCATAAAAACCCGAAACGACAGGGTTGAGAGCTTCTAGGTTGGTGAATATATGGAGGTTCGGGGAGAGTGCTGTGTTCCGAGAGCATAAGTTCAGGGCCCTTTCTCCATATCCGGCCCTGTGCATCTCTTCCATCTGGCTGTTTCTGAGTTATATATCCTTTTCTAAGAAACTGGTGATCTGGTAAGTAAAATATTTCTCTGAGCTGTATGAGCCTCTCTAGCAAATTAGTCTAAACCCAAGGAGGGGGTCGTGGGAACCTCCAATCTATAGGCGGTTGGTCAGAAGCACAGGTGACAACCTGGACTTGCAATTGGTCTCTGAAGGTGGAGGAAGACAATCTTGTAGGACTGAGCCCTTAACCTATAGGGTCTCCTGATAGATGGTGTCAGACTTGAGTTGAATTGTAGGGCACCTAGCTGGTGTCAGAGAATTGCTTATTTTGGGGGAACCCCCCCACAACCTGGTGTCAAAAGTTGTTGAGTGTAGTGGTGGTATGAGAGGAAAGGGGGAACCCAGGAGGAGGGCTGGGGTTTTCCTACTCACTAGCATTTTTGGTGCAAGCTGGGAAAAAACTCCCTTCCCTTGGTTCCCCCCAAATACAGCCAAGACTGGCGAGAATGTAAGGTTTTAGGGTTTTTTTAATTAAAAATAAGGGTAAACAAAGTGGAAACACACAAAGGAAGTGCAAGAAGCCTGATGCTCTATGATTTCAGTTTTCTGACCCTTCCATTGTTGGCTTGCTCCCTGATATATTTCACACAATATTTGTAATATTTATACTCTGGGTTCCATACCAATATGTCATCAATTTTTCTAAGTAACCTAAGTATACTTTAAAACAAAGTGTCCAGCTACCAAGCCTACTGCTATCAGTTAATTTCTATTTTACTTAGCTATATTGTTCAGCTCTAGACTTACTTATTTTGGGTTATTGTTTACTTAATCTGCTCTATCCTAATAATGGAGTTGATGTCTACAATTATAATTAATTATAGTTTTGTAGAAGTTTTCCTTGGCTCTCTGCTTTTCTGTTTGCTTTGGTCTCTGTTTTTCTTTTTAAATTGAAGTATAATTGATGTAAAATACTGTGTTAGTTTCAGGTGTACAGCAGAGTGATTCAGTACTTTTGCAGATTATATTGTTATAGGTTGTTATAAGATAATGCATATAATTTCCTATGCTATACAGTATCTCCTTACTGCTTATCTATTTTATATATAGTAGTTTGTATGTGTTAATCCCGTACCCCTAATTTGTCCCTCCCTACTTTTCTGTTTCCTTTGGTAACCACAAGTTTGTTTTTTCTGAGTTTGATTCTGTTTTGCATATACATTCATTTGTATTATTTTTTTTGATTCCATGTGTAAGTGATACCATGTAGTATTTGTCTTTCTCTGTCTGACTTATTCACTAAGCATAATATTCTTTAGGTCTATCCATGTTGCTGCAAATGGCAGTATTACATCCTTTCTTATGGCTGAGTAATATTCCATTGTGTGTGTGTGTATGTATACCACATTTTGATTAATCCAGTTGTCTGTTGATGGGCAGTTCCCATGTCTTGGTTATTTTAATTAGTGCTGCTAGGAACATTGGGGTACATGTATCTTTTCAAATTAATGTTTTCTTTTTTTCCAATAACTATCCAGGAGTGGAATTGCTGGCTTATGTAGTAGTTCTATTTTTATTTTTTTAAGGAACCTGCCTACTGTTTTCCATAGTGACTGAACCAATTTACATTTCTACCAACAGTGTAGGAGGGTTCCCTTTTCTCCACATCCTCACCAACATTTGTTATTTGTAGACTTTTTGATGATAGCCATTCTGACAGGTGTGAGGTGATAACTCATTGTGGTTTTGATTTACATTTCTCTAATAATTAGTGATGTTTGATCATCTTTTCATGTACCTGTTGACCATTTGTATGTCTTCTTTGGAAAAATGTATATACAAGTCTTCTGTGCATTTTTAATTGGATTGTTCCTTTTTTTTGATATTGAGTTGTATGAGCTGTTTGTATATTTTAGATATTAACCTCTTGTTGGTTGCATCATTTGCAAATATTTTCTCCCATTCCCTAGATTGTCTTTTCATTTTGTTGAAGATTTCCTTTGCTATGCAAAAGCTTTTAAGTTTAATTAGGCCCCATTTGTTTATTTTTGCTTTTATTTCTTTTGCCTTAGGGGACTGATCCAAGAAAATATTACTATGGTTTATTTCAAAGAGTTTTCCACCTATATTCTCTTCCAGGAGTTTTATGATTTCAGGTCTTACATTTAGGTCTTTAAACCATTTTGATTTTATTTCTGTATATGTGTGAGGGAATATTCTAATCTCATTGTTCTATATGTCCAGTTTTCCCAGCACCACTTGTTGGAGAGACTGTCTTTTCTCCATTGTAATTCTTGCCTCCTTTGTCATAGATTAATTGACTGTATGTATGTGGGTTTCTTTCTGATAAAAACTCTCATCAAAATGAGTATAGAGGAAACATATCTCAACACAATAAAAGCCATTTTATTAAACAGCCACGTAATACAAACCCACAGCCAACATAATACTCAACAGTGAAAAGCTGAAAGCCTTCCCACTAAATTCAGGAACAAGACAGTGATGTCCACTCTCATCACTTCTATTCAACCTAGTATTGGAAGGTTACAGCAATCAGACAAGAAAAAGAAATAAAAGTATCCAAATTGGATGCAAAGAGGGAAAACTGTCACTATTTGCAAATGACGACGATACTCTATATAATGAGCCCTAAAGTCACCTCCCCAAAACTGTTAAACTAATAACAAATTCAGCAAGGTTTCAGGATTCAAGATTAATATACAGAAATGTGTTGGCTTTATATATGCTAATAATGAATGATCAAAAAGAGAAAGTAAAAAAAAATCCCATTTAAAATTGCATCAAAAAAATAACTAGGAATAAACTGAACCAAGGAGATTAAAGACATAGATGCTGAAAACTATAAAACATTGATGAAGGAAATTGAAGATGATTCAAAGAAATGGAAAGATATCCATGCTCTTGGATTGGAAGAATTAATATTACTAAAATGGTCATATTACCCAAAACAATCTACAGATTTAATGCAAACCCTGTCTGTCAAAATAACCACATCATTTTTCACAGAACTAGAAAAAATAATCCTAAAATTTATATGGAATCACAGAAGACCTCAAACTGCCAAAGCAATCCTGAGGAAAAAAGAACAAAACTGGAGGTATACCCTTCCCAGACTTCAGGCTATACTACAAAGCTGCCATAATCAAAACTGTGATATTGGTACAAAAACAGACACATAGGTTAATGGAACAGAATAGAGAGCCCAGGTCTCTCTTTTCATTATGAGAGGGTTTCCTCAAACATCTATTGACCACTGACTGTGCCTTCATATTTAAGAATGAGACACTGAAAACCTCATTGCAGACTGTGTGGGCTTACTGTGTTTACCCTCCAAGGCCTTTGTGATCTGGCCTCACCGTATCTCTCTGACCTCATCTCCTACTGCTCTCCACATTTCTTCCTCCAGCTAAACTACACATTGTAGTTCCCAAGGTGAACTAATATCAAGATTGTTATCACTTTGGGTCCTTTGTACTTACTTGCTGTTCCCTCTCTCTAGAAAGAAAAACTCCTAGATGTTCACTCAGCTTATTTCTTCACTTCTTTCAGGTCTCTGCTCAAGTAACACTTTGTCAGAGAGGCCTTCCCCAATGACCTTCTATAAAACTTCTACCTGGGCCTAACTCTGCTTTAGTTTCCATTGGTATTATTGCCACCTGACATGGCATCAGGGATCATATGCTTTGTTAGGTTCACCAGTATACTGTATTTATTTATTGTCTATCTTTATCCAGAAGAATTAAAGCTCCATAAGGTCAGGATCTTTATTTTGTTCACTAATTTGTCTGCTGTACCTGAAGCAGGGCTGGGACACTAGCATGTATTCAGTGCATATCTCTTGAATGAATGAATGAATGAACGGTGGCCTCACTGAGCATGAATAGGCCGGTATCTGGCCATTGTGTTGGAAGATACCTAACTTTCATTCTCTTCAGATCCTTCTTCTGGGCCATTTTCCCTGCCAGAAGGGTCCTAGCTGCTAGTGTTCTTGGGATTGACTGGGGGAAGCAGATCTTTCACCTCATCCTTCTGTTTTCAGCAAGATATCCCAGTCATCTTCAGTGCTTGAGTCCTCATGTGCAGAGACCTTTGAAATAACTTCTTTGGAGGGAAATTCCTGGTTTATTCTGGTGAGGTAGAATAGGAATCACCTGGTTGTGTAGGGGCAGGTGACGGAGGGGAACCCGGTTGCCTGTTTTAAACCCCACCCACACCCTTATTCTTAGATGTACTAGGTATCTGATTCCTAAGCCATTATGGGGTTCTGTAGGGTATTTCACTGTGATGTGCTGGTAAATGTTTAATTGGCTCTCTGGTGGAAAAAGTCCTGATTGGTAGTGTTTGTTCATTCCCATGATGTAAATATTCCCACCATAGCTGAATTCAAGCTACCATCACAACCTCACTGAATACAGAGTTGGGAAGGGTTGAGCAGCAGCACACCATTCTTCTTACCTTACAGATACGAGATGTTAATAACTTCAAGAGCATAGATAATAATAAAATGTAGTAAAATAATTAGGAATGAGGAGTTTTTTTTGTTTTTTGTTTTTTTGGCTGTATCGGGCCTTAGTTGCAGCACGCAGGATCTTCTTGAGGCATTTGGGATCTTTCATTGCAGCTCGTGGGCTTCTCTCTAGTTGTGGCCTGCAGGTTTTCCCTCTCTAGTTGTGGCGTGCAGGCTCCAGGGCGCGTGGGCTCTGTAGTTTGTGGCACATGGGCTCTCTCATTGCGTGCAGGCTTAGTTGCCTTGCGGCATGTGGGATCTTAGTTCCCCGACCAGGGATTGAACCTGCGTCCTCTGCATTGGAAGGTGGATTCTTTACCACTGGACCACCAGGGAAGTCCCAGGAAGTGAGGAATTTTGAGCATTTATTACTTTTGTTTTAAATATAACTTATTAATTGAAATTTATATAATTTAATGTTTAATAATGATTAATTTTAACCAGCTTGTAAAATTCTTAAAAATGTAACAGTATGCTCTTGAGAGCTGCTATAAGCCGGTTCCAGCACATGTCATCTTGCTTTTGGCTTCCCTTGCCTCTTGTAGGCTTAATTTTTCGATACCTTGTGTCTTCTTTCTCCATTAATTATCTCTTGCTCATCTAATTTCCAGTTTCCAAATTTTGTTGATAGCTCTTTTCTGCTGTCATCTTCTTTTTCATTTGCATTGTCTTATTGGGCTTAAGCTTTACTCCAAAACATCCCTTTAATGCCATTTTAATAGGTTTTCAGGAGGTGGTCAAGGTAAATGCATGTGATCAGACTGCTTTGTTTAACCAGAAGTGTCTCCAATTAGAATTACTTTTAATTTCTTCTTGCATGTACGTGCTTGAAAATGTACATTGTGACTACATTCTTTGGCCTATATAGATTCTCTTCTTTTTTTTCATTTTTACTATTGAATAGTTGGTGACTTTGTATGGCTCACATAAAATTTTAGTATAAAATTAACTTCATTTATTTCTATTGCTTAATGTACTTTTGGTATGAAAATTGATTCATTTAATACCACAATAATAACTTATAACCACAAATAAGTCACAGACATTAAAACATAGTAAAAGTTTTAGTTTCAAGAGTGTTTGTTTTGGGTAAAATAAGGTAGTAGTGTTTTACATCTATCAACATGTATTTTTCTTTACTGAGTTAGTTCATGACTTTATTCCTGGTGAGCTTATCATCTGTCTTGAGGTAGAGGGGTGGAGGAGGAGGGAATTATTACAGCAGGAAAGAAAAATCGCAAGAAAAATTGTTTAGTTTGTTTAACTTTGAAGACAAAATATAGGCTTGAAAGTCATAATTCATTGTGGGGAAAAAAAGGATTTTATAAATTCCTTTATCTTACCCCTGTAATACAAGACTCAGGTTTTGGTTGTAACTGAGACCCCATGATGTCTCCATCTTTGCACAACTTGGTGGTTCATCTCCTTCCCTTATAAGAGAGATCCCAGTATTCTTTCATGACCAAGATAGTTCAATTTGACTTTCTGAAACTAGTTGCCAATAGTTCTAAGTCTTTTCAATTTTGAGGGTTTTTTTAAAACCTGAACTCTGTGGATCTCGTTTCCACACATGATAGCTGTTTATCATTAATATATTTTGACTGAGAAAATACAGATGGTCAAAGGGATATTATGAATTGAGGAATGCTTATGAATGAACTTTTATCACATCAACATGTGATACAGTATTTGTAAAATAGATGTACTTGATATCCAAGACATTTTTTCATTCATTATGTAAATGATGCTTGGTGGCCCTACAAATTTGCAGATTCCTTGAAATAATTCTTAGCTTCACCCTCCTGCTCCCAAACCCAAAGTTGCTTAGTTCACGGTTTGGCCGAGCCAGTATTTCAGATTATCTTTTTCCCAAAGTCATTCCCATCTGAGTTTTTAAATGAGCTCTTTCTTGCCTTTCCACAATGCCAAATTGTGTTTATTCCAGCTTCTAAGCATTTCTTGACTCCCTCCCCTCTTTTTTTACACCTCCTGCCACTACTCCAGTCCAGGCCCTGCTTACCCCTCATGTACTGATGCAGCAGCCTTGTCTGGTCTCTTTTCTTACTGTCTGTCCCTTCTCCACTCCATTCTCCATACTGCAGCCAGAGTGATCTTTCTGGTTGTGTCCTTTGCTCGCCTGAAATTCTGCTACTCGTGTGTCCTATCATGAGACATGTTTGTGTTCTGTAAACACATCAAATGCACGAGCTTTTGTTGGAGCCAGTTCTTTTGGTGGGAACAGTCTTTCTCTTGTACATGGCGAACTCAAGCTCAGCTCAGATGTCCCTTACGAAGCTTTGTTACTCAACCCCCATATTCCTCCTGGCATCCTGTAGCACTTTGTACAGGCTTTGGTTATGGACTTCTCACACTGCGGGCACTTTGGGGATAGGGACTTTCAAGTTGTGTTTGTATCCCCAATCACCTTGAACAGTGCCTGGTACATGGTAAATGCCCAGTGAATGTTTACTGAACACACTGATGTGGATTGGTATGCTTGTGAGCATGGGCCTTTCTTTGAGACTAGCAGGAGTACGGGATTCTATGTAGTGGGGAGATATGGAAATGGAGTGAGGAAAAATGTGTTAGTTATTTCCCAATTCTGTTTTTCCCATTTCAATCTCTTCTGAAATTTTTTCTCTCAAATCAGACTTTATTGAATTTTTCTGATCGCAAAAGCAACACATAGCATAGTATTTACAAAGACATCATACAGGTTTGAATTCAAATTTTGCTACTTATTGGCTGTGTGCCTTGCACATAGTACCTAACATCTTTATGCCTTAGTTTTCTCATCTGAAAAGTGGGAGTTATTCTAATAGTACTTACCTCATAAGATTGTCATGAAGATGCAATTGGCAAGTGCAGGCGAAGTGCTTAGCACAGTGTCTGGCACAGTAATTGCTCAGTAAGTATACACAGCTGTAATTGTTATGTTCAATGCAGAAAAGGTACAGGTCCGTGAGACCTGGATACAGCTGGAGCCCTAGGGCCCAGGATCTTCCCTGTGTTACATTAAAAGAAAACACAAATCTGACTGTAGAAGCCTTGCAGAATAATTTTGACCTTTTAAGATAGCCTTTCTCAACCAGGGTTCACCTGAACCACAAAACTCTGCACTGGAGTGATTATTTTTTCTCTCCATCGAGGATGCTATGTAGCTAACACTATTCTAGATGCACAGGAAAGTTAATTCATTATGTACAATGCATGATGTAGGAACTGAGGCTCAACCTCCCCACCCTTCTTTAAGAAAGGCTGCTCTGATGCTTCTTGAAGACTTGGTGCAGGGACTCGGCAGAGTGCATCAGAGTCACATCCTCCTAAGTCCTCTCTAGAAACCTCTCCCTTTCCTTGAATCTTCTCACTTATGGCAGTTGTTAGAAATCTCTCCCTCCTTCCTCCCTCACCCATATGATTTGTTCCTAGAACACCATTCATTTGTTCCTTCTCCATATTGTGCTCGCCACATACCCAGTAGTTTCTGACAGGTGTCCCCTTAACGTCTTTTGAAAGACTAACATGTCTCTCCCCATCCCTGTGTACCCTCTTTCACCTCTGGAATTGCAGTGAAGAATACCTCCAAGAAAATTAATGCCAGTAACTGGATTACAGAGTAGTAAACATGACTGACATCTCTTTTCTTCACATGCACTTTTTAAAGTCATCTAGATCCCTTGCTATTGTCAAACGCCTCTCCTTAACAAAAATTATAGAATTATCTAGTCACTTAATCTAGCTGTGTCATATTTGTGCTGCCGAAGCTCCTGCTAGACTGTGTATGGCAGAACAAGTCTGCTCTTCCTGGTGCCATTCCATTTCCTGCTGCTCTTCAGTGCTGACAAGGCTCATGCTGCCTCCCAGGAAGGCAGCGGGCACCTTTTTTGTGGGGAGGAGGGACAGGTCATGATGTTAGCAAGGAAGAAGAATACTGGGTAAGCAATTACTAGTGTTTACCACAATTTATATAATGGAATATCATATAGCCATTAATTTTTGAATAATATTTATTGACATGGGAAAATGCTTACAATATGTTAAAGAAGAAAGCAGGGTACAAATCTGTAAATACAGCATGATCCCAATCTTGTAGTAAAATAAATTATATATGCATAGAAAAAACACAGGACGGAAATACACCAAAACATTAACAGAGATTATCTCAGGTGGTGGGTTTTGGGGTGAATTATTAACTTTATTATTTCCTGTATTCTCCAAACTTTCCACAATGAACATATATTACTTTTATAATGGGGGGGAGGGCAAGGGAGGTCAATATAAGAGACACCTAGTACTGGGAGGCGGCAAGACTGATGGTAGTAAGGGGATGTTGAGTACTTGTACTGCCTCTGCCTATGTCTTCATTTATAAAGGAGGGACAATAACACCCATCCTGTGCACTTGCTAGGACCACCCGGTGTGTGAAGGGGCCTCAAGTGTCTGTTGACTGTTACTCTAAAGCAGCAGCTCAAGTGCCTTATTTTAGAACCCACTCCTCCATACCCTGTTTTAAAGGTTGGGAGGGATGTGGACACAGGGGCCTGCAGAGTGCAGTTGGCCAGTATATTCTCACCATCCCCACTGCAGGCCACCGAGCCAGGTAGATGTCGAGGGTCAGGGTGGTTGGGGCACGGGGGCTGGGGGAGAGCCTGCAGCCCTCATCTCTGACCTAAAGGATTCCAGGTCCTTCCTTATTTGAAATCCAGTACTAACTGAGCAAGTTTCCTACTCACACTTCAACTTCATTCAGGTCACCTCCCTGTTTAATAAGTTCTTTAAACCAGTTCTGCTGAAATAGTTATTGCTTAAAATGGCCTGAGAATTACCACTCTCCCAGCATTCCAGAGTCATAAGGGGGCACAACATGGACCCAGGTGGGCAGCATGAAGGGTAAGGAGAGGTGCTGGGGGTCAGGCCGGCCAGAGTTGGATTTTTACTTGCTCTGTGATGTTAGGTAACTTACTCTGCTTTCCAGAGATGATCTCTTAATATGAGATGTGATGACTTTACACAAGATAAGATACATAAAAAGCCCAGCACAGAGCAAGCAATCAACAGATGTTAGTTCTCTTTTCCGTGTGCAAGATGAGGTCACTTTCATCTTCTCCCTCTGCAAATTCTCTCTTCAAAACAAAGCTTAGTGCCCAGTATGGGGAAACTCAAAATGAAACAGAACTCATTGAAAGCAGAAGAGCACAGCTACTTAAACAGGACTGTTCAAACACTCTGCATAAAGCTGGCAAGATGGTATTTCATTAAACATGTCTTCATTTAGGTAAGCCGACACTCATGCCAAAGCTATTTAATTGCAGAAATTATAAAAATACTTTAAAAATGCATTTGTAGAATGAAGTAACAAAAATACTTAAATTCTTTTTTCTAAACTTTTTTTCATTTAATCTAAAATTATGAATTACCAAGTTTCATTTTATTTACTGTTAAAACATGGGTCACACATAACTTATACTCCCAACTATTTTGGATAAAAAATCCTAAAATGTATTCTTCCTAGTCTTTTTATAGAGTATTCTTATTTTTTAAAAGAAACACAAGGTCATCGTTATGAGAATAGTTTATAGGCCATACTGTTGTACAGATACTTTCTGGGTCAACTAGAATGTCCTTCAGGAAACAGATGGTCCCAGACTTATGACGCCTTGAGTAGTTTTCATTCTCCCCACGTTCCTATCCGGTTTTCAGTTGGCTTTTTGCTGCTTTCAGTAGGTCTGCTTTCCATCTAACAGCCGCCTCCTTTGCCATTTTTTTGTGGGCTTGGAAGTCAGATAACTAAACATGTTAGAAGTATATGCAAATTTTAGTAAAGAGGCACAAGGTGAGATTCTTGAGGATCTCTCCTATAAATAAATTGTAAGAAACTTTGCCATCTCTTTTGGCAGCTCTAAGGCTTTTTAAAACTGAATTCCTGATTTGTACTTTTGCCAGAGAAGTGACTTCTGGATAAATGACATTTTCACTAATACTTCATGTACTTTATCCTTAGAAAGGCTATTTATTATAAGTGAGATAACAGATGTAAAAGCACTTTAAAAAAGCATAAACTGTGAAATAGGATTGTTTACCCCACGTATCTATAAAGAAACACACACAGATAGCTAAATTGAATCAACCCCAATGTTTTATTTAATTTAAAGTTTTAAAAGGCAGTGGTTAAGCACATTATGTGTGTATATATATATATATATGTATATACATACATATATATATATAAAAGGAAACCAACCCCTTTTCAACTTTAGCCATTGATTAACTAGGCCCACTGTCTATTTGCATGATTCATTTTCTACTTCGTCATATGACCAATTCTAAAAGTAAAAATAAACAGGCTTAATCAGTTTAACAGTAACTATTTGTGTTTCTTTTTTAAATAAATAAAGTTACCATTAAACTGATCACATATGGTAGAAAGGTAGGACACACACACAAGCACACACAGTCCCCAATTTAAAACATGTGACATATGAGTGACCTATATGTACAAATGGGTGCTGCTGACTCCCCCACCCTCAGCAGAGGGCTCAAAAGGCCCCCCCGTACCCAGGGGGTCCCCATTCCCTCTACCAGGTTGGAGGCACCCCTATGTTAGACCTCAGAATGCATGTTCCCCATGCAGTGATACAGATGGGGGTTCAGTTCTATGGTACTAGTGTTCAGGTTATTAGGGAATAAATAGGCATTTGTAGCTGCCTCAGAACTAAACCATCATTTATAACTTTATAGGGAGAAATGTATTCTGAAGTTCTAGATAACTGACATACAAACTTTTTGAATGTAATCAGTTTGCAAGTCTGGGGCTGTTGTGTGTGTGTGCGTGTGTGTGCATTTCTATAGATTTATACAAAATTGAAATGAAGAGTGGGGCTATGTTTATGGAGCAGCTGCTGCTTGGCTTCCATTCACTCAGTCCTGATCTAACAAGTCACTTGCCTCAGCCCCTTTTTAGCAGCTCGTTCTGCTTCTCACATGCCTCTGTCTCTGGAGAGATTCAGAAAGGGCAGCTCACACAAGTGAGAGGAAGGACACGGCTAAATCTTCTTTAGAATCTTGGCAAACAGAACTGCCAGATTCAACCAGGGCTGCTTTATAGAGTGAAGTCCTTCAGTTCCATCTTGACAAAATGGAATTTTTTTTTTCCTGTTCCTAGTCTCTGCAACTCCGTCTAACTGCAGCTCTGTATGAATGCCTCAATATCGCAAAACACAGGATCACTTCTTAAATATGCTGGATTCTCAATGAGTAAACCAGTTAATGTGTTTCTAGCCAAAGCAAGGGCATAAATGTTTTAGAGAAAAGATTCCCCTGGAGCTACAGAGAAAAGATGCTGATAAAAGCAATACTGAGAGTTGAGCAGGTGATGCTTTTAGTCTGTGTCAGAGCTGGTCTCCTCGATGACAGAGTACTGGTTGAGTGCTTCCTCCAAAGGCGTTATTGTCCCATCAGGTTTTAGTCCCATTGGTTTAAGCAACTCCTCTCTGGAAAAAAGAGAGAAAAGAAAGAAAAAAAAAGTATTCACCAGCATCACACACACCCCCTCCCCCCACCCAAATCCACTTCCTTTAAAAAAAAGAAAAGTCTTTAAAAACCAAAGTATTTTTCCTCAAGCTCTCTCTGTGTGTTTGTAACAGGAAAGATGAAAGAGGTATGGAAAGAAAAAGAGGGAGATAAAAGACTTCATTCACACAGGCCAAACCTACTAAGCCAATTAAAAGTATGAAAAGTCAAGGTCTAAATGGGCTCAGGACAAGGAGCTGGTCTCTTCTGTTTTTAATAATTTTTTTCCTTTTGTGGATTTGTTTTAGTGAAGTTGAAGCTGCCAAAATTTCACCTGTCCCAGTGGACCAGGCATATAATTAATGGCTAATTTGATATGTATGGATTTCGTTTAATGGAATAAATCATCATTTGATTTTTGCCTCTCCAATCTCTAGTGATACGTAAGTACTTATTGATTTCAAATCATTTGGCCTTCCCCAACTTTCTCCCTCCCTTTTCTTTCCTCTCTCTCTTCTTCTTCTTCTTTTTTAAAAAACACCATTGCTTTTGTTTGTGGCAGTTTAATTATGGGATTGACAGCCATTTTAATCTCTTCAAAGCTCCCCAACTGCCTCTTTTCAGCTAATCCAATTATATCTACTCCACAAGTTACAGCCTCATCTAAAGATGATTAATTATTGATTAAGCCAATCAAAAAGCATTAAGAAAGATTTATTTAATCTTTTCATAGGCTCTTATTTATTGTATAGAGATTATGTCAAATGTACATGTTGAGATGCTAACTCTAGTCCTCCTCCCACCCCAATAAGTCAGCAGTGTACTTTAAAAGGAGCCTTGAAGAGGCACATGAACTGCTTAAAACTTACTTCTCACAGAAACGGGCATCACCCCCTAAAAACATGTCTACAACAAGAACCAACATGGCAGCAGTTGTAATGCTGGTGGGAGTTGGAGTGAAGGAAAATGATAAAACCTCCTCTCCCTCTGCTTCCTTGCTGTTGTCCCTTAGGCCAGAAGGGCTCCCCTCGGAAGGGCCGGCCACATAGCAGTGTGACGGTGTTATAGCTGCAGAGAAACTTCCTGGGGAAGGGGAGGAACAGCTCAGTGGTCACTGGATAAGTCAACAGGAACCTAATCAAGCAGCTCTGGCTGGTACCAGAAGACTATTGCTGGGAGTCTGAAAACTCTCTTTGAGTAATGTGGATGGTTGACTGGTTGAGGCTGCTAAATATTATAAAGTAGGAAATGTGTTTCCTGATCCAAGAAATGGGGTCAGAATCATAGAACTTAAAGTTGAAGGGGCCTTAGAGATCATTTAGTCCAACCCCCTTGTTTAATAAAGGAGACTGAGTGACTTACCCAAGGTCACATATCTAGTGGCAAAGTTGGACCTGGGACATAGGCCTCTGAATCCCAGTCCAGTGCTCTTTGCAGCACACACATCTGGATTAACTGCTATAACTGTACTGAAGGAACACACTCTGAGTTCAGCTGTTCAAGGACTATGTGCCAGGAACTGTGTCATATACTGGGAAGAAAAGGAAGACTAGGCACAGCTGCTGCCCTTGAGGAGTGAGTGAAACATATACATGAAAAATAACTTAGAACATAATGGGGTAAATGCTGTAACAGAATCATGAACAAAAGAAATAACAGCTCCTGAGATGAAGCATCAACCAAATTGCCTGGGGAAGGTGGGAACGGCACCTCCAACGAGGTGTCCTATGCCATGCGAAGATAGTACAGAACTTTTCAGGCAAAGGAGTCTGTGTGGAGGGCTCTGTATAGTCCCAACTACTTGTGATTTTTTCTGTAGACCTCTTTGGATTGTGTCAATTTCTTTCTCGGCTCCCATGAAGCTGGGACAGGGCCCAGTGTTTGGGGAGTGGCGAGGTTCAATGAAGGAGCAGGAGGAGGCAAGGCTGCAAAAAGGGTAGTTGGGGGTCTAGTGGTCAGGTGTCTTGAATGGCAAAGCAAAGAGCTCGAGTCTTAGCCTGTAAGGAATGCCCTATCAGGTTTGCTTTATAGGGAAATATCTCTGGCAGCAGTGCAAAAGACACACTGGAATAGGGGAAACTGCGGCGGGGAGACGAGCCATGAGGATGTCACTGTAACAGTAATGGCATGAGAGGAGACAGAGAGCTGGATCACGGCTGTGGCTGTAGGAAGGAAAGGCCTTCCTTCCAGGGCAGAGCTGTGGTCCGCTGGAAGGGTGGAGGTAGGGGGTGAGGAGCAGAGCGTGGCTGTGGCCTCGCTCCGATGACCACGTGGGTGGCGACCCGCTCGCTGCGGCAAGAGCAGAGCAGGTGCAGCAGCTCGGGGGCGGGGGGGGGCAGACACTGACATCTTTCAGGACAGCAAACAGCTCTGCATGACAACCAGGGAGAAATGCTTAGAGGAACCAGAAAACAATCTGCTTCCACTGAAACTTCTCTTCAGCACGCATACATACTATACATATCTATACTTCAGTAACAGTTTCCTAGTTCTGATGGTGCTGAAGGACTCTGTGATACTGGACACTGTTTACTAATAATCGATACCAAAGGAGAAGGGGATCACCTTCTGGGGTGAAACACTAAGGGATCAGAAAGTTCAAAGGTCTGAAGGGGCTGGTGGACTGAGGGTACAGTAAGGTGGGGGTGGGGTTGAAGGGTTTGGGTAGGTAGAAGTCTGATCAGCAGATGAGACTATAGGAATTCTACCAAGATAGTGAATTGCTGGGTGGATATGCCATCACTCCTAACACTCCAGCATTTCTTTGGTAACAGGATGATATTGGAGCTAGCTGCCAGCTTGCACAAAGTAGCTAGCACTTTCTCATCCAAACCCAGGAGGAATATTTTCAAATCAAGTCCATCGATTTCACCCCTACTCCCTAATCCAATTTTATAATAGAAATAATTAAGAACATTACAAAAATTTTATGGCCAAATTATGGGAATTCATCTATAGAATAAAGGGGCTCATATTTTAATTCTCATTTGTGAACTATTCTTCTCAAGGCTTTATTTTTTAGGTCTTCTGTATCACCCCTCTACTAACATAGAAGCTCCTCTGAGGGTATGAATTGTCTTTTCCACATGGCTCCATGCGATGCTTGGTCTTACTGACATTCCTGTAGGAGAGGTGTCAGTGGTAACTGGCCACATAATCATGCATTCGTGCAAATAAATTAAGGCAGCAATGTGATATAGTGGAAAGAACAAAAAGATCTAGAGTCAGGAAGTCTGGCTCAAGTCCTGGCTCTTCCACTTACCAGTTGTGTGATCTTGGGCAAGTCTCTGAGTCTCTGTATTCCCATCTGTGAAATGGGGATAATGATACTAGCACTACCTACTTCCTAGTGATGACTTAAGGGGTAATAGTACTAGCAGTGGTAGTAGTAATTGCAATAATAATAGTGCAGATGAAAGAGCTCTATGAACTGTAAAGGAGTCCTAAATATTAGTTATCATTATTGTGGTATAGTGAAAGGCATATATAGGTTTTGGAATCAGACAGACCTAAGTTCTAATCCTGGATCTACCACTCACTAGCAGTAAGACCTTGAACTCTCTGAACTTCAATTTCCTTATCTGTAGAATTGGGATAGGAATACCCAGTTCACTGAGTTGTCATGAGGGTGAAAGGTCATTCTACATAAAAAGTGCATAGTGCAATGGCCGAAATGTAGTTGGAACCCACAAGATGCATTTCCTGTCCCTTATGTGTTTATGGAAGGAAGGTTTCCACAAGATTGTTAGGGTACTCTTTGGGAATAAGTGGGAGAAGAATATGCAGAAGCAAATAAAAGACATGGTCCCTGTCCTCAAGAAGCTTTTAGTCAGTTCAGAAGGTAAAACACACACACATTAAACAATATTAAAGGAATTACAGAACAGCAGATCAACAAGCTTGAGATGATTAACAGGCAGAGCCCTGCTTTCCCTAGCTTGACAGTTCTGTACACCCTTACTGTATCTGAAATGTGTTTAAAGGTGATTTCTCATACTGTTTGTTTGGGAGTGGAAGGAGAGAGGATGACTTACAGATATGTTACTGTTTTTTGCTTATGGACTCCGGGCTTACTTTTCAAACCCCCATCTTAACGATTCTGATCTTCCTCTCTATCATATAACAGCCCACAAATACCAAAATGAAGTCTTTGATATAGAGACTTACTCCTAAAAGGTCTGATAAATGACCTGGTTATACTAAACTGTTTCATTTAATAAGATCTGTTGTATCTAGATCAGCAAGATGTGGACAGAGAATGGGAAGCATTCATGAATACCACAGAACCGTTATTCCACCAGTCATATGGGCTATGTACACGTGGGAGGGACGCGGAGGAGATGGGGATGCTGATCACAGGCTCCCGGCAGGAGATGGACTCAGGGCCAGACTGTAATGGCAGTGATGGACATGGATTCATGGGGAGAAAGGCATCCCAGAAGCAGAAGATTAGTCAAGCAAAGGCACAGAAGCAAGAGTTAGTTGTGTGCAGGGATTGGCAAGCAGGCTGGCTTGGCAGAGGTAAAGGAAAAAGAAAGCTCAAAACAGATATGGGGTACAAAAGAGGATTTGGATGGAGACTTTGAAATCCTGGGCTGACAAGTCTGGATTATAGTACAGAGGTATTTTTGTCTTCTAATTCAAGGGTCCCATATTTAAGAATATTTATTAAAAAGTAATTCTCATTACAAACATTGAAGGCTATAAAACAATATTCCTTTGACATATTAAAAAGAAAATGTTCTATGCTTTATTCATTTTCATATCCCTATGTGTCTAGCACAGTGCCTTGCAGATAGTAGATCCTCAATAAGTGTTTATGAACTCAATTTTGCTGCAGTTGGTATTATCTTGCATTTTCACAGAAAGAAAAGGTATGGTGTTTTATGGGACTCCTAATAAACAAACCCTGACCAAGAGAAAAGCTGGATCTTTGGGTAGAAGGTTCACGTTCATCACCAAGATTTACAGTTAGGAAAAGTATTAGCATTCTACAGGAAAGTCTGCATAATGCTTTCCAGGGATTTCTCGTTCTCTACTGGACTGTGAGCAACTTGAGGGCAGAGTCCATGTCTTACCTGGCTGTGATTTGCAGTATCTAGTATAGGATGGGCGCATAGTAGGTGCTCAGTAAATGTTTATTGAAAGAATATAATACATGGGTCATAGCATAAATGGACAATGGTAGAGAACCATTTGCCAGGAAACATCCTCATATTATTTTAACTGCAATTATTTCCCTGATGAGTCAGTGTCATCAGACATTCTGACAGACAGTCCCGAAGTCAAAGCCTTCTTTGTACCATACAACCTGGAATTTCCAACCACTAATTAGTATAGACTCAGCTGCTTATATATGGGGCATCAGTGGGTCTAGATTCTAGTGTCAGATTTTCCACTGACTTGCTGGGTGTCCTTGGGCAAGTCATTTCCTTCTCTGGGCTTGAGTCTCCCCATCTATACAAAATGAAGGGGTTGGACAAGATGATCCCCAAGATTCTAATTCTAGGAGTCTAAATATTAGGCCGCTAAATAATTTTGATCTACTTAAAAAGCTGCTAGGTTTTTTAAGACACTAAAACTCAATACTGCTAAACTTTTGTTTCTAATCAAGATCTTCTAAATCTAAGAGTCAAACACAGCATCCTACCTAATTGTCACTGACATACACCAAGACCACAAGTCCTTCCTGCAAAACTACCAGCAAATGATTAGAATGATTCCGAAAGTAAATCAAAGCAATGGCAAATGTTACAAGGAAGGATCTAAATTCATTCATGGCCCTCAATAAACAGGCCATTTCATGAAGAGTTACTGGTCCTAAATTATGAAGGTCCCATCTAAAAAGGATGGCTAGGTGTCAGATATATGTAGATCATGGTTAAACGAAGATACTGTATATTGAAATGTGCATCAGGATTAAGATATTCACATAGCAATAACTCCTTCATACTTACCTTCAATGCTATACACAGGCCTTAACACAAGTTAAGACTGCCCTCGTTATCATCAAAAAGTACAGTGATGTCTACTGGATAAAGAGCCCATTCTAGGCACTGTGACAGTATCATGGCGGGCTTCTCATCTGATCAGGCATCTGGCCAGGGAAGAGATAAGCCTCCAAGAATGTTCAACTGGAACGAAACATCATTTAGAAATTTGATCTTACTAAACGATAAGGAACCATAATCTTTAAGGGCTTGGCCAGGCACGAGGACACAGATAAAGCACGTCCAAGAAAGGAAACCTTATTTTGCCCCAGCCTAACCCTTAGGACTGCTAATGGAAACCAAAAAGTACTTTCTTAAAGATTTAGGGGTGGGAGATTATGGGATTTATACCATATTTAAAATTTTATAGTCTGTCTTTTTTTTTCCCCAGATATAGTTCAACATTTTCCTGAGCCACCATTTCCCTGTAAGTATGGTCCTCTGGGATGCCTGGGCTTATGTAACCTCTCAGGACCTTAGAGAAGGTTCCACTTTTTAGGCTTCTGGTTCCTACATAACTCTTTCTCCCAGAAATGACAGTGCAATATTGGGGCTCAGATACTAACATACCCAATAGCACATTATAGAATAGGCCAGATGTGTATGTGTATAAAACACCTTACTTGACCTGGAAACAAGAGAATACTCTTGCCCACAGCACATGTTTTTGTGCAATACAAACAAAGCATTCAATTCAAGTGTACTTGTTGAAAAACAGGACATAATTAAGCAGTTGGTAAAATGCATTCTTGTTTCCCACTTGCAGATCTCCCAAGAGTCCCTTCGAATTTACCTATACGAGTTTCAGCTTCCCGCTTGCCACTTAGCTTGATAACGACTCAAAAATCATTCCCTTGTTTTCAAGGGCTCTTCTTTCTTGTCTGCTCTGTGTACTACAGGGCAGTATTGACACATGGAATTAATGACAGGGTCTGTAATGAAACAACAGTCATGCAAACACCAGTCTGCTCTTTTGATAAAACAGCATGTTAGAGACCTATTCACCTCCCTCTAATTGAGTACTGCATAATAGTTCCGATCCTTTTATGTAACATATTTTGTTCTATGATTAGAAAAGAAGAAAAAGGGGGAGCCTATGAAGCATTGCTTCCTCCAATCACCCCCTGATTAATTCTCTGATTTTAATGAGGGTGGCTGCTATTTAGGCAGGTCCTGTTACCTACTTGTTTTGTTGACTTCTGTACAATGTATAACAAAACCCATGATGGGATAATTGGGAACCATTTCTTTGGCACAGGGATTCCTGTTCTTAATGTAAGGTTGGCTTGGAAAAAAAAGAACCCTGGCATTTAAAATTAGCCATTTCATATTTAATTCCCTTTCACATTTGAAAGATAGGATGAAAATTAGTATATAAATAAAGCATTTTAATTAACAGAGCTTTTCCAAAAGTGCCTGCAGTAATGGAGCCTGTGAGAGCCCGGAGAAAGCAGCTCTGTAATCTTTGCTATAATTCCAAGTCTGAGAGTGCATCTTATTTCAAGATTTCAGCATCAATGAAACAGTCCATATCCACTGAAGTACAATGGATTTCCCAATAACTTGTGATATTCTTAAGTGTTTTTAATGCTTTTTTCCTCACAGAAATTAAAACAACCTTTGGCACTGGTTAACATGTTCAGTTATATACTGTGGAAGAGTGTCCTTTGCTGGTCCTTCATCTTTCAGTTAATCTTTCATCTAATGGCTTCCTAGTGCTGACTGGTTGGTTTTACTGTTCTTTCACTAAGCCACTAACCCAGTAGGCAGGAGAGGTGTGGTGACTTTTCTATACCAAATTCGAGGTCTTCAAGCTGCATTTTTCAAAAGCATTTCTGAGATCCTTCCCTCAGCCTCACCATAATGCTTTGGGATTGGGTACAGTTGGGAAGGTAAAATACGTAACATAAAAATATCAATCCCAAGACAAATGGATATGGCATGTTATCTACACCATGTCCTTCCACTTTGGGAGTTGCCTAAACAGGCAACAGTCCTGTAAATAAGGAAGTCTTTCTAAAGTTAATTTTCTTGATATGATCACACTGAATGTAAGAATTTGTTAGAATACCTATAATCATTCTATTTTCAAAATAATTAAAAGACTTTATTAACATAGAATCATAGCAGTTTTACTGGTTTCCTTCATATGAAGTTGTTTCTGTTTATTTTCTGTTTTTGATATAAGCTACATAGGACCTGACTTGATATTTGAGAAAAGCTCAACTATGGAATGAAAAAGCAGGAATGAATGGCCTCCAAATCTTAATTTTTTTGTCAGGTAAATATGCTTACTCTTTGTCTTCGTGCTTTGCATCTATTTAAAATTTAGAGCGTATTATTAAAAATAATCAGACTGACAAATCTGAGAGCTGTTTGTTGGTAATTTTTCAAATAACATAAGATCTGGAATATGAAGACTAAGAACCAAATCCTGACTATGTCATTAACCAGATGCCTGATTTTGGTTCAGTCACTTCATCATTGCTCCCATTTACTCCTCAATAAAATATCTCTTGCCCTATCTAAAATTCACAGGGCTGTTTTAACAGTCAGTGGAAGTACTTTTTAAACTTTAAAGCACTATATAAATATTAGTCTTTCATTATTCTCATTTCTGTTAGAAGATCACATGCAAAGCTTCTAAAAATTTGCTATCCACCTCACATTAAAGAGCATGGTTAAGAAAATATAGAGAAAGAGGTTAGGGATAGTGCTAGAAAAATAAAACTCAGTTTTGTCCTTAACTGAAGGTGATCTTTATTTCTTGGTAATTTCTCTACAGAACCTTTCTTTCCTGTTGTCCAGAATTAGCAAAATAAATATTAATAAGAGGTCAGCATGCCAGCTGACACTGTTGAATAAAGCAGTAGAAATGGAAGTTCGTACATGCTCTTCTCAATCAGAAAGTCTTAAAAGTTAAAGGAGGAGGGTGACTCAGAGCAAATAGTCAATGGAGATTATTCTTATTTGATGTTTCTCTAATAAACAGAAGTCATTTCACCTAGTGCTTAAACCAAGAGCTCCAAGTAGGCATTCCTACTACAGAGTTAAAGGACAATGACTACCGATAGGCAATACAAAGTTTGCATGACGTCCTACTAAGAGATGTCTAGCCAGTTTCTCAAGTTAATCCTCCCCTACCACTTTAAGGGTATATTAGTTTAACTGGATCCAAGTTCCCTTAATTAAGCTTCTAAGCAACACTGCAGTGTATTTTAATGATGTAGAACAGTGCTATCTAATACAAATATAATGTAAGCCATATATGTAATCTTAAATGTTCTAGTAGCCACATAGAAAAAATAGGTAAAATTAATTTTAAAATAATGTTTAATCCAATATATCAAAAATTATTTCAATATAAAATCCATATTAAACAACTGAGATATTTATTTTACATTCTCTTTTTGTACTGAGTCTTTGAAAGTCTGAGTATTTAACACTTACAGGACATCCCAATTCAGACTAGCCATAGTTATATATGGGTAGTGGTTACCATATTGGACAGTGCAGATCTAAAGGATTTTCTGATGTAAACAATTAAGATCTTGACACTTTCGTACCTAAATAGATCTCACAATGCTATAAAGACTGGATCATATTTCTGAAATGTACCTAAAAAGCATTTCCTTGATTAACTCATCATAAAGGTGGGAGTAATCACAGTTATTTTTGTAAGTAGAGTAAAGTAATTTAGTTACAAGAAAAAAATTATGTAGTTATTACTTTTCAGTCATAAATTACCTGTCCCAGCTTCCATAAGTTTAAAAATAACCTTTGGATTAAAGGGGAACTATTACTATATTTGATACTTGCATTTATTAAGAAAGCCATGTCCCAAATACTACACAAAGGCTGGCAAAATATATACATTGGATAAGGAGGAGATAAGAAAAGGAAGAAATGGAAAACAATTACTTATATAAATGTAAATTTTAGAAGATTTTGATAGAATATATAAGCAATAAAGGCAATGTACCTTGTTAAACAGTGATGGGGTAAGGGTAGAATAGAAGATTAATCAGTCCTGGTTCCAATTAAGAAACTAAAGGGGATTAGAAAAGTCGAAACTTGAAATATTATTTCCCTTGGTTAGCTTAGGCTTAAGCCAGTCAATCCTCTCTCCCCTTTTGTGGAGGAGGCCGCGTCACTACATGAGGCTCGTATGCTGTAGCTGAGGTGAATGCAGTTGTCTTAGCCACACTGGACTTGCTTAACCACATACAATCCCCGTTCTAATCTCCCGCTTAAATTGCAGGGGCTTATTTTTTTTCCAATTCAGAAAAGGAAAGAGGAGGTGGAGAGGCAGGCAAATTTCATCCCCTTTTCCACCTCTGTTCTCACATTAAAAAAAAATGTCAAAGGAAGCTTTCTATAATCTTATGCCTCAGGCCTTAATGCTTATGTCTGATAAATATTACAATTATTCTATATTAAAGAAGTTAGGTACCCCAATATTTAAATTAGCCAGTCGTGGGCCAAAGTACCTTATAGAATTCCTTTCCAGACCTGAATTTTATGACATCTGGCCAAGAAATGGAACTGACAAAAGTATACTTTCAAGTCTTTAAACCATGTAGGCTATTTTATTGAGCAAAAAATTAACCTTCGATTTGGGGATCTGCTTTATACATTTTTTCATCATCACACACTGGGGAAACCACAGGGTACAAGGCACTGTACTAGCTAGACATGATGGGATTTATGGGGTTCAAATTATTCTCAAACTCTTAAGACCTCTAGGTCCATTGCCAATCCCCTTACCTACATCTGTCACAAATACAATCCTTACTAAAAAAAAAAAATCACTTGGAATATACTGTCAGTTGGTGGTCAATGGGAAGAAAATGTTTGAGTGCTAATCTCTCCAGTATCCTTAAAAATCTAGCTGAGATAAAGCTGCTAAGGTGGTGAGCAACTTGAGGCAGTGGCTATGTCCAGCATGGAGGCAAAATGGAAATGTCATTTTAATTTTTGCATTGGTGGTTTTACAGTTTTGGTGGTAAATAACATCTGTACCCTACACCAGGCTCAGTAACAGTACTTGGCATGACCAACCTTAGTCATCACTTTGGTAAGTGCTTTGGCACGGGCCACTGTTGCTAACCACCATCCTGGTGCAGGTCGTTCACATCTGCTCTCCTATGGATGGAAAAAAGGAAGTGTCTAGCGTCCATTCATTGGCCACATCACCTCCAATCCTATCCTTTACTCTCACGCCTTTCAAATCAGGCCCAGGAGAAAATGATTTCACTTTTGGAAAGAAAGTTAATCAGACAAAGCTACAGTACACTCTTGGCACAGCAAGACTTGGTGGGATGCGGAACATCCTTGGAGTGACAGTTGAAGGAACTAACCAATAGCACACTGCTGAAGAGGATGATTAGGAAATGTTCTGGCAAACACTGACTCTAACAGACAGACACAGTAGCACAGTGGACAGAGCAAAGGTCTTGAGTTCTGGAAAATGAAGTTCTTAGCCTTACTTTAGCTAGAAAGACAATGTATGTGAAAGTGTTTTGTAAACTGTGAAAGGAAATGGATTTTCACCAGTCATTAGCTTGGAAATGTTTGGGGCAATTCTTTGGGCCTTGCTTTCCCCAATGATAAATCTGATAACATATTACTCAAATAATGATAAAATAACCTGAGCTCTTTGGAAGAAAGATGCAGTATGTGAATAAAAAAGATTTATCTTATTAACAAGAGTAAGTTTCCCTCTACCTAGAATGAATGGTCATTTCTCCATTTGTCAATTCAATACCTCTTAAACTTCAAGGATCAGCACAAATGCTACCTTCCCTGTGAAAGTCCCTGATTTATCCCAACAGAATGAACTGCTCCTTCTCCTGGGTGCTCACAGTTCAACACAGACCTTATTTTGTCATTACTTCCTTCTATTCTAGAACAGATTACAGCCATATCCCACAGTAATAAGAAGCAATCATTTCCAAAGATACGGACTACCACATTCACCTCTGAATCTCCCTCATCTTCCTAGCACAGTGCCTTGCACAGAGCAGCTGCTTAATAAATGTTCCCTGAGTTTACTGAATTTAGTCTACTTTGGCTTTATGGCATCTTTTTAACCTCAAAAAACCAAACCAAAAATGACAGTGAAAAGTGAGAAGAAACTTAAGACAAACACATAAGACACATAAAGAATGGCTTCATTCTTTGCATTCCTGCTTTGGAATGCCCACTGCTGATCTCCATACAGTTTTGTCACTGATTGTTATTAGTGAGAGCAAATGTTAGAAAGCACATAAAGGCAGACAATGTAAAAATCCCACCACAAGTCATGAAAAAAGTCTGTGATTTAGGACTATTCTCAAAGTTGCCTTAGCTTCAACTTTAATGGCAAAATTCATACCATCAAAGCCAACACAAGACATATTTGCTCTGCTTTATACATGTGAAAATCAGTATCACCTTCAGATTGAGCTGGGCATCTGCTGGGTGTTTACTCATCTAGGGCAAATGGGCCAGTTGGATAGCATCTGTGTTATCTTTTAAGAACTCATATTATTGAAATGAAATTTATTCAACCTAACTAGTTCACTGTCTTCACACTAATATGCTCTACTCAGGTCCTTGTTAACATTTCCCCCTCCAGCTTCTACCAGATGGACTCTGTTGGTTCTCATCCCAACTGCTGTACTTACAGCACTGTTTCATTAGCTACCTCAGATCCTTTTGGAAGTACAAATCTTACTTTTATATACTCATTCAGAACCTTTTACCCTGCCTCCTATAGGTTTGTCCTATCAGCATCTTCTCTTTTATTGTAAATTCATTCAGGGAAGGAACATGTATATTCTATCCAAAGGTATGGAGAATGTCATATGCAAACAGATAACAATGTCTTTTGAAGACTGTGAGCATAGTGAGCTGTAAATTCTAACCTTCTTGGGAAAATGATGGAAATTTAAAAGGACTAACTGGAAGTCAACTAAATTCTAGTCATATTAGCTTTGTAGATGATGAAGCTACTTACTTCTATGTAACTTCCACCACATTACCAGCATCATGTGAAAACTCAGACTCTGCAAAGGGTCTAAATACCCTAACTTGTCACACTCCCCATGTCAGCCTCTTCTTATTTTTGAACACTTCTACTCTAAGCCTCCTGCTGTGCTCTTAGCCTCTGCTTGTTTCTTTATTACACCTTTCCCTTTAATGGTTGGCTTTCTGGCTTTCCCATTCTAGTTGCTACTCCTCTTGATTGAGGGATACTAGCCTTTGCATAGCTGTTGTGAAAAAGGAGATGACCAGAAGAAATTCACCTTCCGGTGGCAGCTGCCACCAACACACAGAAGCACTCACTCAAGATGGCTTAAAGGAGACAGTGACTCAATGTACGACTAGAAAATTGAGCAATTCAGGCAAGTATGAAAGGAATTAATACTTTCTAATAACTCCTCCAAGATGACTAGTTGCTTATTAGTATATATTTAATTATTTTCAAAACTGGCTATCTGGGGAGGGGAAGGAGGTATGAAGCAAGAAGGGAAGGGGAGATTGTTTTTAGAATCCCTAATTAATACAAGTGCCTGCTTTCAGAAAATCCTTCATTTGAGCTATTCCTTTTCACTTTTTCCTATTGGGTGCGTGACATTTTAGAATTCTTGGTTTTAGCAGCAATCCAAAAAGAAAGAACTGCAAACTTGCACATCAAAAATGGGAGAAAAAAAAAAAAAAGCATCATGATTTGGAACAAAAACCAAAACAGACTAAAACAAAAAATACAAGCAGCAGCAAAATCATTGAACCTAATTCACAGCATCTTTTTGAAGACAGGGAGGTTAGTTGGTTAAATATCACAATGACCTAGTAGTTACTATCCTAGCTTTGAGAGTTTAAATGTTTAAGAATGCACATCCATAAGCGGCACATGTAGAAGAACCATGGTAGCCAAGAGAGATCTGAACTACTGCTGCCTGGGGCATCCTGTTCCAATCAACATGGATTTCCAGAGTTGCTGTTCTATGGTAACTCTCAGTGAGAGAGACAAAGAAATAGAACATTTTTAGAAACCAAGCAAAAAATGGATGGGAATACAATACCTGGAAAGTTTATCAAGCATGTTGACAAGTTTCATGGCTTCATATTCTTTTTGTTCTTCTGTCATTTCATCTATGGGGTTTGGCATTGGTTCCTCTAAATGACCAGTGATAAGATTAATGCTACAAAAAGAAAAAAAAGTTATGCTGTATGTTTTCAAATTATGCTCTTTCTATACTTTTCTGGTCCAAGTTGTAAGTTATAATAAGAAAGAGTATAATAGCCAAAAAATTGGCAATAGCAATTTTATGATATAGAACTGCTATAGGAATTTTTTTTAATTGACTTTTCCTGCTAATTTGCTTTGGGAAATGGGTGATAGCAAACTTGCCAACTTTTTTTTAAAGGCATGGCTGCTTTTTAAAAATATGAAATTTGATTGGTGCCGTTAGGATAAATATCCTTGGATGCACAGCTTCTTCATTAATTATATAAGGGACAAATGATTTCAGAGAAGGAGAAATCTATTCTGTGATACAGCATAAAACAAATATGTCAAAAAATTGGAAAAATGATGACAGAGAGGCTGGAATCTGAAAATGAAAGCATGCCCATTTATAATCTCAGGAAATTAGTCCATTAGTGAGACCACAGAAGGCAATGAGTGTTTAAATAATAAAAGATAAAGCAAAAGAACAATTTTAATTAGATTTGATCTGACCTAGATTAAAAAAAGGAATGAAATCTAGCCTACCAAAAGACAGGTATACCATCTAGCTTTCTGGAAATAGATTTAATAAAGTACTTAAGATGAATACGTTCCATAAACTTTGTATGAAGTTCTAATACCAAACAAAACTATCCTCTTAATTAAAAGCCACATTATTATTATTTTTTTTGACGAGGTGAAATAAAAGATAATTCTTTCAACGGCTGCCAAATATTTATAGCTTAAGCATCTTTCTGGAGAAGCAGACAAGAGGTTACAGCATTTTGTACCAGCCACGTACACACAGTATGTTTTTAATGATCAAATGAAATATCCCTGCAAAAGGCAAATCGCTGATAAGTTACTTTCTAGGGTCTACAAACACAAATGGTTTCAGGGGCCAGGCCTTAAGGATATGCAAAATTGGTCAAGTATAAATAACATGGAGTATTGGGGACTAGGGTAAAATGGAGAACAGTGCTAGTCTAAACAGGGAAAAAAAAATCATGCAGGCCAAAACCAAGACACCACGATTAATTACATCATCTGGTGGCTAGTTTGCCAGCCCTGCTTTAGACTTTTACTTGGGCAAGTTAACTTTCTTTACAGAGCAGGGCTTTTCTCACTTGGAGCAAGGGCTAGGTACTATAATCTGTTACAAAAAAATATTTATTTTTCTACATTCCTCAGAGGCTGCCTGACATACAGATTCTTACAGAAGGACTCAATGCTCACCATCCTTAAAAACCGGATCTAAAACATCTGTTTCGCCATTCTTTCATAAGACCTATGTCTATAGCCATGGTTAAAAAACTTTTTCCTTCGAAGTAGTGGAACCCCTCACCCTTTTTATTTTAACAAATGAAATCTACATAGAAAGCTGATTTATGAAATAGATGAAAGTGGAACTGCTCAGGCAGAAGAGGGGATAGGGATGGCCAAGGAGAGTGCAGGCCTAGAATCCCTTCTATTTGTCTGCACTCACTTGCTTCCTCTTAAGGCAGCCCCTAAGGCACTTTCAGGAACTCTGGGGAAACAGTCTGAAAACCCATAGGCTTCTCAGTGATTCTTAGCCTTGGCTATACATTGGAATCACTTGAGAAACTTGAAAGACAGGCCTCACCAGAAACCAACTAAATCTGTTTTGGTTTTTTTCCAGGTGATTGTGATGCACCTTGAGGTTAAGAACCACTGGGATAGAGTGCCTACTTGAGACATTCATTGTGTGCTACTTGTCTCTCCCTTTTTTCAGGTGCTCATAAAAGAAAAGAAAAAGGCGTCTAGTTGGTGGCCATTAACAAAAATGCCAAACGGGGTCATCACCAAAAGTCAAGAACAAAGAGGACCCAGAGGAGGCTTCTGAGAACTATGGAGTTTTTAAGAAGTATCCAGATGCCACAGTGAAAATGTAATTCCACCACTCATCTATTATTTGCTTAGGTGTATAACGACAGGACATATTTTCACTGGTTTCTCTTCTGCTGCCTGCTAAATTAGAAAAAAACATATAGTCTTATAAATAAGTAAGTAAAGGTACTTATTATAGGCACATACCACTTACCAAGCAGACAAAGGCAACAAGGCCTTAGAAGAAAGTATAAGGGAAGGTAGATGTATTAACTATTTAGACCATGCTCATCTGTCTCTTGAGAGAAGGCTTCTCTCCTCAAGCTCAATGGAAGGGTGACTTAAATCAGATCCACACACTGTTTTAGAATATAATGAAATTAGCACAACCCATCATGTGCCTCAGGGAAAAAATTGGTCAGGAGGACACACTGGTCAGCTCTGTGGTATTGTGGATACCACAGCACACAAAGTCAGGACATGCATTCCTGGATCAGGGCATATTTGATTCTTTTCTTGGTTCTTTTAAGGGCTTAGTGGAAATGATGTCTGTTTTCCATAAGCTGACCTCAAGTCCACTGCCGCTAAAATGATTTAATGTCTTGCTGTGAAATTAGCTACTAAAGTCACAAAATCCTTTGCTCACTGAGCATGAAAGCAGCAGCCAGAAATTCACTCTTACAGAGTAAGAACTTACCATCCTCTACCCATGTAGTAAAACATTCCAACCCCCCAAAATCACTCCAGGGATTGAGGTTTCATCTTTTTTCCTTGAAAAAACACCCCCTACCCCTACCCCCACCCCAGTACTCAGAAGAACGTAAACAAAGCCACAGCAAACACAAGTTGCTGAACCATGCTACTCTCCTATGGGAAAAATGCCAGTGTTCTGGGGGCAGTTCTGGGGGCAGGAGGCAGACTTGGACACTGTCTCCCCTCCAGCTCCCCACTTCAAACCAATCTCATGTAGCTTCTGCCCAGAGGAAGAGAAAACAAATAGTCACCACCACAGCAACAGAGTGAGGTTTCATAAAAAACTACTTTTGAAAAAAAAAAAAGACTATTTTTGGTTGAACAAACACTTGCCACCTTTATAACCTTGAACAGTATAGTCTGAGATTTAACTTTCCAGGTTTCAGGATCTTAACACTGAAATTCTGGGATTGGTTTTTCGTTCCAAGACTCTGAGTCCTAAGATACTTTAAGTATACTAACTGTTAACTGTGGTGGATATTTTATTGGATAATTTTATACTTATCATAATTTTTCCCACCCTGTCTCTGCTCCCCTCCCCATCTTCTCAGCACTCCAATCCTGTTTTATGTCTTCCAATTAGGTGACAAGTATCCAAACTCTTATGTGTGATATGTCACCAAGACTTTTGTATTATATAAGGTCATTATATGACAGCAGCTGGAGACAAAAGGATTAAAACTTGCTCTTCAAAATGTTGCTACATTTGGCCAACATCAACAGTACTACTAGTTCACTGAAGAAAAAAAGCTATTAAATGTTCCCTGAGCTATATGAAAGTTAACATCTATCTCTAAAAAATGTGGATTAAATTTTGCTCAAAGCACCCTGGTTAACGAAGAGGCTATAAAGTCAAGTCCCTACAGAGGCTAAGGCAGATAAGATGAACGAAAAAGATACATTATCAGGGGATTGGTTCAAGATGGTCGAGTAGAAGGACGTGCTCTCACTCCCTCTTGTGAGAGCATGGGAAGCACAACTAACTGCTGAACAATCATGGACAGGAAGCCCCTGGAACTCACCAGAAAAGATACCCTACATCCAAAGACAAAGGAGAAGCCACAATGAGACGGTAGGAGGGATGCAATCACAATAAAATCAAATCCCATAACGGCTGGGTGGGTGACTCACAAACTGGAAAACACTTAATACCAGAGAAGTCCACCCACTGGAGTGAAGGTTCTGAGCCCCACGTCAGGCTTCCCAGCCTGGGGGTCCGGCAACAGGAGGAGGAATTCCTAAAGAATCAGACTCTGAAGGCTAGTGGGATTTGATTGCAGGACTTCAACAGGACTGGGGGAAACAGAGACTCCACTCTTGGAGGGCACACACAAAGTAGTGTGCGCATTGGGACCCAGGAGAAGGAGCAGTGACCCCAGAGGAGACTGAACCAGACCTACCTGCTAGTGTTGGAGGGTCTCCTGCAGAGGCGGGGGTGGCTGTGTCTCATTGTGAGGACAAGGACACTGGCAGCAGAAGTTCTGGGAAGTACTCCTTGGCGTGAGCCCTCCCACAGTCTGCCATTAGCCCCACCAGAGAGCCCAGCTAGACTCCAGTGTTGGGTCATGTCAGGCCAAACAACCAACAGGGAGGGAACCCAGCCCCACCCATCAGCGGTCAAGTGGATTAAAGTTTTGCTGAGCTCTGCCCACCAGAGCAACATCCAGCTCTACCCACTACCAGTCCCTCCCATAAGGAAACCTGCACAAGCCTCTTAGAATAGCCTCATCCACCAGAGGGCAGACAGAAGCAAGAAGAACTACAATCCTGCAGCCTGTGGAACAAAAACCACATTCACAGAAAGACAAGATAAAAAGGCAGAGGGCTGGGCTTCCCTGGTGGCGCAGTGGTTGAGAGTCCGCCTGCCGATGCAGGGGACACGGGTTCGTGCCCTGGTCCGGGAAGATCCCACATGCTGCGGAGCGGCTGGGCCTGTGAGCCATGGCGGCTGAGCCTGCGTGTCCGGAGCCTGTGCTCCGCAATGGGAGAGGCCACAACAGCGAGAGGCCCGTGTATCGCAAAAAAAAAAAAAAAAAAAAAAAGGCAGAGGGCTAAGTACCAGATGAAGGAACAAGAGAAAACCCCAGAAAAACAACTAAATGAAGTGTAAATAGGCAAGCTTCCAGAAAAAGAATTCAGAATAATGATAGTGAAGATGATCCAGGACCTCGGAAAAACAATGGAGGCAAAGATTGAGAAGATACAAGAAATGTTTAACAAAGACCTAGAAGAATTAAAGAACAAACAAACAGAGATGAACAATACAGTAACTGAAATGAAAACTACACTAGAAGGAATCAATGGCACAATAACTGAGGCGGAAGAACGGATAAGTGAGCTGGAAGAAAGAATGGTGGAATTCACTGTTGCGGAACAGAATCACGAAAAAAGAATGAAAAGAAATGAAGACAGCCTAAGAGACCTCTGGGACAACATTAAACGTAACAACATTTGCATTATAGGGGTCCCAGAAGGAGAAAAGACAGAGAAAGGACCCGAGAAAATATTTGAACAGATCATAGTCGAAAACTTCCCTAACATGGGAAAGGAAATAGCCACCCAAGTCCAGGAAGCCCAGAGAGCCCCAGGCAGAATAAACCCAAGGAGAAACACACCGAGACACATAGTAATCAAATTGGCAAAAATTAAAGACAAAGAAAAATTCTTGAAAGAAGCAAAGGAAAAACGACAAATAACATACAAGGGAACTCGCATAAGGTTAACAGCTGATTTCTCAGCAGAAACTCTACAAGCCAGAAGGGAGTGGCATGACATATTTAAAGTGATGAAAGGGAAGAAATTACACCCAAGATTACTCTACCCAGCAAGGATCTCATTCAGATTTGATGGTGAAGTCAACAGATTTTCACACAAGCAAAAGCTAAGAGAATTCAGCACCACCAAACCAGCTCTACAACAAACGCTAAAGGAACTTCTCTAAGTGGGAAACACAAGAGAAGAAAAGGACCTACAAAAACAAACCCGGGGCTTCCCTGGTGGCGCAGTGGTTGAGAGTCCGCCTGCCGATGCAGGGGACACGGGTTCGTGCCCCGGTCCGGGAGGATCCCGCATGCCGCGGAGCGGCTGGGCCCGTGAGCCATGGCCGCTGAGCCTGCGCGTCCGGAGCCTGTGCTCCACAACGGGAGAGGCCACAACAGCGAGAGGCGCGCGTTCCGCAAAAAAAAAAAAAAAAAAACAAACAAACCCAAAACAATTAAGAAAATGGCAACAGGAACATACATATTGATAATTACCTTAAATGTGAATGGATTAAATGCTCCAACCAAAAGACACAGGCTTGCTGAATGGATACAAAAACAAGACCCATATATATGCTGTCTACAAGAGACCCACTTCAGACCTAGGGACACATACAGACTGAAAGTGAGGGGATGGAAAAAGATATTCCATGCAAATGGAAATCAAAAGAAAGCTGGAGTAGCGATACTCATGTCAGATAAAATAAACTTTAAAATAAAGAATGTTACAAGAGACAAGAAAAAGGACACTACATAATGATCAAAGGATCAATCCAAAAACAAGATATAACAATTATAAATATATATGCACCCAACATAGGAGCACCTCAATACGTAAGGCAACTGCTAACAGCTATAAAAGAGGAAATCGACAGTAACACAATAATAGTGGGGTACTTTGACACCTCACTAACACCAATGGACAGATCATCCAAACAGAACATAAATAAGGAAACAAGCTTTAAATGACACAATAGACCAGATAGATTTAATTGACATTTATACGACATTCCATCCAAAAACAGCAGATTACACTTTCTTCTCAAGTGCTCATGGGACAGTCTCCAGGATAGATCACATCTTGCTTCACAAATCAAGCCTCAGTAAACTTAAGAAAATTGAAATCATATCAAGCATCTTTTCTGACCACAACACTATGAGATTAGACATCAATTACAGGGGAAAAAACGTAAAAAACACAAACACATGGAGGCTAAACAATACGTTACTAAATAACCAAGAGATCACTGAAGAAATCAAAGAGGAAATCAGAAAATACCTAGAGACAAATGACAATGAAAACACGACGATCCAAAACCTATGGGACGCAGCAAAAGCAGTTCTAAGAGGGAAGTTTATAGCAATACAATCCTACCTCAAGAAACAACAAACATCTCAAATAAACAATCTAATCTTACACATAAAAGAACTAGAGAAAAAAGAAAAAACAAAACGCAAAGTTAGTAGAAGGAAAGCAATCATAAAGATCAGAGCAGAAATAAATGAAACAAAGAAAACAATAGCAAAGATCCATAAAACTAAAAGCTGGTTCTTTGAGAAGATAAACAAAATTGATAAACCATTAGCCAGACTCATCAAGAAAAAGAGGGAGAGGACTCAAATCAATATAATTAGAGTGCTTCCCTGGTGGCGCAGTGGTTGAGAGTCCGCCTGCTGATGCAGGGGACACAGGTTCATGCCCTGGTCTGGGAAGATCCCACATGCCGTGGAGCGGCTGGGCCCGTGAGCCATGGCCGCTGAGCCTGCGCATCCGGAGCCTGTGCTCTGCAACGGGAGAGGCCACAACAGTGAGAAGCCCGCGTACCGCAAAAAACAAAACAAAAAAATATATATATGTATAATTAGAAATGAAAAAGGAGAAGTTACAACAGACACCGCAGAAATACAAATCACCCTAAGAGACTATTACAAGCAACTCTATGCCAGTAAAATGGACGACCTGGAAGAAATGGACAAATTCTTAGAAAGGTATAACCTTCTAAGACTGAACCAGAAAGAAATACGAAATATGAACAGACCAATCACAAGTAATGAAATTGAAACTGTGATTAAAAATCTTCCAACAAACAAAAGTCCAGGAACACATGGCTTCACAGGTGAATTCTATCAAACATTTAGAGAATAGCTAACACCTATCCTTCTCAAACTCTTCCAAACAATGGCAGAGGAAGGAACACTCCCAAACTCATTCTATGAGGCCACCATCACCCTGATACCGA
Source organism: Stenella coeruleoalba (assembly GCF_951394435.1). Taxonomy (NCBI): domain Eukaryota; kingdom Metazoa; phylum Chordata; class Mammalia; order Artiodactyla; family Delphinidae; genus Stenella; species Stenella coeruleoalba. Next base: position 15,662,207 of record NC_137157.1, read on the forward strand.
AACCAGACAAAGATACTACAAAAAAAGAAAATTACAGACCAATATCACTGATGAATATTGATGCAGAAATCCTCAACAAAATACTAGCAAACAGAATGCAACAGCACATTAAAAGGACCATACACCATGATCAAGTGGGATTTATCCTAGGGATGCAAGGATTCTTCAATATACGCAAAACAATCAATGTGATATACCATATTAACAAACTGAAGAATAAAAACCATATGATCATCTCAATAGATGCAGACAAAGCTTTTGACAAAATTCAACACCGATTTATGATAAAAACTCTCCAGAAACTGGGCACAGAGGGAACCTACCACAACATAATAAAGGTCATATACAATAAACCCACAGCAAACATCATTCTCAATGGTGAAAACCTGAAAGCATTTCCTCTAAGATCAGGAACAAGACAAGGATGTCCACTCTCACCACTATTATTCAACATAGTTTTGGAAGTCCTAGCCATGGCAATCAGAGTAGAAAAAGAAATGAATAAAAATTGGAAAAGAAGACGTAAAACCGTCACTGTTTGCAGATGACATGATACTATACATGGAGAATCCTAAAGATGCCAGCAGAAAACTACTAGAGCTAATCAATGAATTTGGTAAAGTAGCATGATACAAATTAATAGACAGAAATCTCTTGCATTCCTATGCAGTAGTGATGAAAAATTTGAAAGGGAAATTAAGAAAACACTCCCATTTACCACTGCAACAAAAAGAATAAAATACCTAGGAATAAACCTACCTAGGGAGACAAAAGGCCTTTATGCAGAAAAGTATAAGACACTGATGAAAGAAATTAAAGATGATAGAAACAGATGAAGAGATATACCATGTTCTTGGTTTGGAAGAATCAATATTGTGAAAATGACCATACTACCCAAAGCAATCTACAGATTCAATGCAATCCCTATCAAATTACCAATAGCATTTTTTATAGAACTAGAACAAAAAATCTTAAAATTTGTATGGAGACACAAAAGACACCGAATAGCCAAAGTAGTCTTGAGGGAAAAAAACAGAGCTGGAGGAATCAGTCTCCCTGACTTCAGACAATACTACAAAGCCACAGTAATCAGATGATATGGTACTGGCACAAAAACAGAGATATAGATCAACGGAACAGGATAGAAAGCCCAGAGATAAACCCACGTACCTGTGGTCAACTAATCTATGACAAAGGAGGCAAGGATACACAATGGAGAAAGGACAGTCTCTTCAATAAGTGGTGCTGGGAAAACTGGACAGCTACATGTAAAAGAATGAAATTAGAACACTCCCTAACACCATACACAAAAATAAACTCAAAATGGATTAGAGACCTAAATGTAAGACCAGACACTATAAAACTCTTAGAGGAAAACAGAGCAAGAACACTCTTTGACATAAATCACAGCAAGATCTTTTTTGATCCACCTCCTAGTGTAATGGAAATAAAAACAAAAATAAACGAATGGGACCTCATGAAACTTAAAAGCTTTTGTACAGCAAAGAAAACTACAAACAAGACCAAAAGACAACCCTCAGAATGGGAGGAAATATTTGCAAATGAATCAACGGACACAGGATTAATCTCCAAAATATATAAACAGCTCATGCAGCTCAATACCAAAAAAACAAAACCCAATCCAAAAATGGACAGAAGACGTAAACAGACATTTCTCCAAAAAAGACATACAAATGGCCAAGAGGCACATGAAAAGCTGCTCAACATCACTAATTATTAGAGAAATGCAAATCAAAACTACAATGAGGTATCACCTCACACCAGTTAGAATGGGCATCATCAGACAATCTACAAATGACAAATGCTGGACAGGGTGTGGAGAAAAGGGAACCCTCTTGCACTGTTAGGGGGAATGTAAATTGACACAGCCACTATGGAGAACAGTATGGAGGTTCCTTAAGAAAATAAAAATAGAACTACTATACAGCCCAGCAATCCCACTACTGGGCCTATATCTGAGAAAACCATAAATCAAAAAGACACCTGCACCCCAATGTTCACTATTTACAATAGCCAGGTCAGGGAAGCAATCTAAATGCCCATTGACAGATGAATGGATAAAGAAGATGTGGATAAAGAACATTTATACAATGGAATATGACTCAGCCATAAAAGGGAATGAAATTGGGTCATTTGTAGAGATGTGGATGAATCTAGAGACTGTCATACAGAGTGAAGTAAGTCAGAAAGAGAAAAACAAATATCGTATATTAACGCATATAGGAATCTAGAAAAATGGTACAGATGAACTGGTTTGCAGGGAAGAAACTGAGACACAGATGTAGAGAACAAACGTATGGACACCAAGGCGGGAAAGTGGCGGGTGGTGGTGGTGGTGTGATGAATTGGGAGATTGGGATTGACATATATACACTAATAATGTATAAGATGGATAACTAATAAGAACCTGCTGTATAAAAAAATAAAATTCAAAAAGGAAAAAAGATACATTATCAAATCAAAGGAGCTTATGCCTGGTATGATAGGGGTCACAGTCACTCAACTCCATCAGTCAGTTACCATGTGAGAATGCAGGCTTAATGTTATCAGAACTTCCACTTTTTCAAAAGAAGTTAGAAATTCAGATCTTCATCTGAAATATCTGAATTCTAAATTATTTTAAGAAGCCCTATATAAAACAAAAATTAAAAACATAAAACCAAATAACCAACACAACATCAGGCAAGTGAAGCAAAACCTACTTGTGGGCTAAATGTAGCCTATGGACTGACAATTTGTAACCTCTAGGAAAGGGATCAGGGTTTTTAGGAAAAGGCATTTGTGTGCCAGATCATGGAAGAAGGGGGCAGGTGGGGTGGGAAAGGAGACGTTATATGCACATGAAATTAGAAATGTCTTCCCAGGAAAAACTCTCCATAATATCTGCCACTCCACAAAAACAAAAGAGCAGAGTGGAAATTTACCATATCCTGTTTTCTTGAATTCCATTCCCTGGCCCCACTCCCCAACTAGATGTGAAGCTTGATGAGGGCAGGGACCTCAACTGTCTTGGTATCCTAATGTTGAGAAGGGGCTGACCAACTTAAATTTATTCAACAACTCAAAAAAATTAATTTATTCAACAAAAATTTACTGAGTGCCTACAGTATGTGAGGCACTATTTTGGGGCCCTCTCAAATGAATATAAAAATTTCTCTCATGGAGTCTATCTTCTAGTGGGGAGAAAAGACTAAATGAATAAGTAAATTATATGGTATGTTAGAAGGTAAAAAGTGCTATGAAGGAAAAAGAGGAAGTGCAAGATGGAGGGGTAAAGGTAGGAGTGTGGCAATTTTTAATATGGGGACAGGACAGACTTTACTAGGAAGATGATAATTGAGTAAAGACATGAAGGAGGTGAGGGAATAAGACATGCAGCTATCTAGAGAATAGGCATTCCAGGCAGAAGGAGCAGTCAGTGATGCAGAGCCTCAGGCAAGAGTGTGTCTGGAGCGTGACAAACAGTGAAAAGCCCAGTGTGGTGACAGTACAGTGAGAAAGGGTGCCTGTACATCACTACAGGGACTTTTGGTGTTTAGCCATTGTAGAGTTTTTGAGCAGTGACGTCTGACTTATATTTTATAAGGATCGCGCTGGCTACTGAGTTGAGAACAGACTGAAGAGTGACAAGGATAGAAGCAACAAGACCAGTTAGGAAGCTATTTAAAATGATCCTGGAGGGAGAGAAAAGTTTAGCTTGGACTGGAGTAGGTAGCAGTGATGGCAGTAAGGGGTGATTAGATTCTGAATGTATTATGAAGGCAGAGCCAGAATTACCTAACAGATTTTTGTGAACTAGAATGAACTGAATAGAACTTTTAGCTTTCAGGGATATCAGGGTTTATAAAAAAACATTTTCTCATTTTCTATTTTGGTTATATCAAAGAAAGATAATAGATGCTCTAAGAACAGGGAAATTATGGGAGAGGCAAATCATCTCTCCCTTTGATTGGCTTTGAAGAATATGGTAGCAGTTAAAACACAAGCTTTGACTTCACACCTGTTAGGATGGCTATTAGATTAAAAAAAAAAAAAGCCAGAAAAATAATAAGTATCGGAGAGGATGCAGAAAAACTGGAACCCTTGTGCATTGCTGGTGGGAATGTAAAATGGTATGGCAGTTCCTCAAAAAATTAAACATAGAACTACCACATGATCCAGCAATTCCACTTCTGGCTATATACCCAAAAGAAGTTAAAGCAGGGACTCTTGAAGCAGGGACAGATAGTTGTACACTCGTGTTCATAGCAGCATTATTCACAACAGCCAAAAGGTGGAAACAACACAGGTGTCCACTGATGGAAGAATGGATAAACAAAATGTGGTAAATACATTAAATAGAATGTTATTCAGCCTGAAAAAGGAAGGAAATTTTGACACATGCTACAATATGGATGAGTCTTAAAGACATTCCAAGTGAACTCAGTCATAGAAGGACAAGTATATGATTTCTCTTATATGAGGTTCTTAGATTCCACTTATATGAGGTTCCTAGTCACATTCATAGAGAAAGAAAGTAGAATGGTAGTTACCAGGGGTTGTGGGGAGAGGGAATGGATACAGAGTTTCAGTTGGGGAAGATGAAAAGTTCTGGAGATGGATGGTGGTGATGGTTGCACATTAATGTATATAATGCCACAGATACGTATGCTTAAAATGGTAAATTTTATGTATATTTTACCCCCAACATAAGAAGGCAAAGTGAAAAGCACAGTAAAACCTGCTTTGTCTACCTCAAAAACAACAACAAAAATCTCAAAAAACACCAGCTCTGGAGTTAGGCCACCTGACCACTCATGAACTGTGTGCCCTAGACAAGTTCTGGAAACCACTGAGCTTTAGTTTCCTCATCTGTAAGATGGGGATAACCCTAGCCCAAAGGTTTGCTGTAAAGATTAAATGAGATAACCCTAGCCCAAAGGTTTGCTGTAAAGATTAAATGAGATAATATCAGGAAAGTTCTTAGAACAGTACCTGACACATATTAGATAATAAATACCAGCTATTATTAGCATAAGTGAGCTACTTGGTAAGTAAGCCAGCCAGAAGGCCTTGGATCCAGTGAGTTAGTCTATTAAGTTAAATCGCCACTATGGAGCTGCATGTGCTAAAGAAGCCACGCAACACTAGGTGTTTCGTGGAGTTTGCTATGGTTAATTCAGATACAAGGTATTCTGAAGAGACACCAGTTAATAATGGTGACTGAGGTGAAAATGTCTCAAGTAATTTGAGAATTACCATATAAATATAAAACTGATTCCACATTAAAAGAGTAGGGTAAATTATGAAACAACATCTTAATCCAAGTTTTTGCATTCTATTAGCAATGTAAAGAAATAGGGTAATGTGGTGTAATTCTTTCACTTATTTATCAACTATTAAGTACCATGTATCATCCATATAAATAGACATACTGAATACATATAGATACACCAAGTTGCACCTAGGCAATTAAAAAAGCTCCAAAATACCTTTTTAAATTATAGTGCTTTATAATGTTTCCTACCTTGGGCTGTTGGATTAAGAGTGATATCCTTGATATAAAGGATATAGAAAACTATGGTTGTGAATCTGTAGGAAATGAAACCTGAAGCAAAGCTCAATATTGTAGGTTCAGGTAACACACATTTTTCTGGCCATTTACCCAAATTAAAATACAAAAGAAAAATTAGAGAACTCAATTTTGAAAGTGCAAAACTGGTGTGATTGCAAACATCACAAAGGTTGGTTAACCATGGCAGAAGTGGCAAAATTTTATTTCTGATTCCGGTCTTTAGAGATCTGAATTTAGATTTTGTTTCATGATTGCCTACAGTAAATAAATTTCAGTTCCTAGAAAGGCTAGTTACATCCTATTATACATAAGTATACCATCACAGCCTAAACTAGGCAAAAAGAAAAATCTTCAAGTCCTGTTTCTGATTCATCTACTTCAAGAAATATTAAAAACAAAGCTATCTCTTCATTTGTATAGCCCCAACATATGGACACAATTATAATGGGACTTGACTTAAAGCAGCATAACAAAATTTTGACAAAAGAAAATAAAATCTTTTGTGCTGAAGAAACTGTACAGCTGCTGCCACAGCTACTGCTGAGAGATATATGGTCAAGAAGGAAACACCCCTGAGTTGCTTAGTAGAATAATTTTAATCTGCTGGGTGTGTTTACGAACTAGTGTGGGGTATTAAGAATACAATGGGACATCCTAGAGTTCTGCCCACTTTGGCCATTCCGTCCTTCTCCCCTCCATACAGTGGCCCTTTAAATACACCTTTTTGGACCCACAGGCTCCTATATACCACACCTAGCCTGAAAGCAACTGGTCTAAAATAAGCCAAATGTCATTACGTACACATTTTTCAACTGATGTTTGGAATGATGTACAAACCACGGTAATCAGTTATGTTATACCACCTATTCAGTCAAGGGGCCTCCATGCTCAGAGGCATAAAAGAAATGGGTATGAAGCCAGAATTTAGAAATTTGGTTTCTTTTTGATACAGGACCAAAGCTTATCTGAAAACTTTTTACAAACATGGCTAGACATACACCAAAAACCTGTGTGGCATGTACTTGATTCTATGAGTGTATTTTGTCTAAGTGTGTTAATTGCAGAAAGCCATTTCCAGTCCGTTAAATACATTTATTTTGACACAAAAAGGGCTGTTGTGATATTAACTGTCTTTCATAGCCTGAATGTAAGCTCCATACAATTCTTAGTTTCAGATTCCACTAAAGGATTATAGGTTACCTTGGTGCATTAATCGGAATCCACTTACATTTCTGACAATGGGACGAGGGTCAACTGGATGACGGGTAATTTCTCTGCTTCTGCCAATGCTAGCACTGTTTGTGAATAAATGCATCATAAGAGAAGCAGACTGTGATCCTGAGAACACTGACTGGTGAAGAGTAATAAGGGGGTAGGGGACTAAGTCATCCTTTCAAATGCTGACTTTATAAACTTGACTAGATTGGTAAGAAGTTTCCTTTCCTTGAGCTTGTGGATCACTGCCCAGAACACAAAGGATTGTCTTGCTTGCAAAGTACTTTTTCACCACCCCTTCCATGGGGACCATTTTAATAAGTATTTTAAATTAACAAATGAAACATCCCACTACACTGCTGTACCTGAAAAAGGGAAGATGTAAGAAAAAAGCAGATGCAAATCTATCTAAAGAGGGAAGATGTGATGCTATGTGAGAAAAACATATTTATACTTACAATGAGCAATGTTTAAGAAACACAACAAGATCTCACAATGGTGACTATTCTGGCCACACTAACGCACCATTCCTATTAATGATATAGGCCAGGTCCAAAGGCTGAAGAAGATTCCAACCAGGGATGTAATAAGCCTAAGTACAGAATCTTTCTGACAGAAAGCCAAAACAATAATAATATCAAACATCATGGTCCTTGATTTAAACAAACAGTGCTTTCCTGAAATCTAGTATCACTTCCATAATGTAATGTATTTCTATTTCCCGTACTATTGGGAGAGACCCAGTGTGTTCTTGTATTTTTTCTGAGGTTTTTCTTATTATAGTAGCATTCTTGTGTTTGCCAGATATATGACCAATACCATTTTAGAAGTCATTTACCAAATAAAATCAACAACACACATTGAGATGCAACGATATCAACCACTCATGAGTACTCAAGAGTTTTCTATGTTAGTTGACTGTATTCACATACCCTGGGACACAATGAATGCCTAATGTAATTTCTACCTTCATTTAAAAATATGAGACTCCTTAAATGCTATATTTTAATGTCTCAAATGGAGAGGCAGAAAATATTAAACTGATATGGAAATATAGTTTATGGGATGGAAAAATCAAGAGCTAGCAAGAATAATTTAGAATGATGACTTCTATAATTATGGAAAGATTAATGTATTATTTTTCTATCTTAGCTTCAAATACCTGATAGAGGTGCCCAACTTATAACATCTACATGGTGGCAGTCTTGAGAACTTACTGCTTAGAGCCACTGCTAGCTTTTTTTCCTCCAAAGTCTTTTTCTTCTAGGACACACTCCTAGATCCTGTTAAGGCTGATAGCCCTGGGGATGCCACAAGTAACACCACCTACTCAGACCTGATTTGCCAAGAATACAGGCCATATAAGTCCTGTCTGATTAGGGAATGATCTTTTCTTTTACCTTCTGACAACCTATTATTTTCATCTCAACAAAGCACAATCTATACTTTAAAAAAAAGGGTCTAATTTTGCAGATAATGATTTTTCTATCCCTGATCAACTACTACATTTTCCACATCACACTCTAGAAGACTGTGGATAGAAAATAGCATATGTCAATATCATCATCAATAGGGAAGGGCACACCCTTTTAATATTCAGTAATGAAAACCAGAAAACTGAGCTCAAATAACTCCTAATAAGTGGAAACTAAGAAATTTACCTGGGATTGGAGTTGAGAGGGGGATGAAAAGGATGGGGAGTAGAAAAGTAGAGGTGGTTTGTTTCGGGATAAGAGACGATTAGTGTCTTTGACTTGTAAGCACTGACTCAGGGAAAACTTGATAGAGTCTCTGGTTTGCCTATCCAAGTGTACTAATGCCTCTGTTAAAAGATGATTCCATAAGTGTTTGATTAAAATTTACCATAGAGCCAGTTTTCTTTCCTTTTGCTAGTAATGTGCCCTGTTGCTTTACTTTATTGACTCATAAGGGCTTTTACACAAGAGGAACTATCAGAATGTATGGAACCTACATTTAGATTTCTGAGAAAGACTGAAGTATCAAATAACCAACTTAAATACTTGGTCTTGGTTATACCTTATAAAATCTCAACTTATGGAAAGGAGAGCACAAAATAAGCAACAATATCCTTTAAATATATGATGGTAGACATCTAAAAACACTACCTCTCTTAATACTTAGGAGAGGGTAATGAGCACATGCAGCAGAACATTTCTTGCAATATTATCCTTCCTCAATCACTTGAAGTCACCCTCTAGGCACTAGCTATGAAACTGCCTCTAAAACTATTAAACAGAAAGCTTCCAAATCCACAAAAGAAGAGAAATACTTGGAAAATGAAAGCCAAAGGAAGTGAAAGGCAAATAATCAATTGAAAGGCAGACATAGTTAGGTGAAAAGAAACATGATACTATACTTTGGTTTTGCATTTTTGTATTCTTCAGTGTCTGTGTCCTCGTCCTCTGAGTACCAATTATCTCCTCTTCCTCCAGCCAAGAGGCCCCTGGCCGCCAACAGTCCTGCAGCATTCCCATAGCCAGTGTATTTCAGCAGGCTATCCACTGCAAAAACAGAATAGGTTTTTAGACAGGAATCCTTGAGTCCTCACTATCATCACCAACTACTCACCAACACAGGGAGGCTAGAGATATATGCCATGGTAGTAAATCTTAAAATTGAGGGGTTTCCAAAGTGTGGTAGTAGTGATCCTACATGCTCTGAGGACCAAAAACCTTTTTTCAGGTATCAGAAATTCAAATGAAGCTGTTTTGAATATAGTTTGTGGCAGGAGTGGGGCTTCTGTGACCGCCAGGCCATTGGGAAGGGTGGTGTTTTAAGTTTTTGATCACAAATTTGATTTCTTTATTCAGTTTCAGAAAAATGATGATTAGAAAGTTAATGAAAGCCAGACTGACATTTTACCAATATAGCACATAATGTAAATCTTTCTTATTCCTTTTATAGGAATTAGAGGGAAAGAGAATAAGAAATAAGAAAACCTAAGGATATTAGCAAATAGGATAGGCTAAGTTACTCCTTTTTCAAAGAAGTCAGCAACAATATGTAAGCACATTATACCCACTGAAAGGCAGGCCAGGAATTGCTGGACCTTAATAATGGCTCTATCACTTACTAGCAGGCTCTTTACTCCAGTTTTCAGATACAGACAATTAGAATAATATCTACCTCACTGGTTAATACATGCAAGGTGCTTAGGAAAGTATCTGGTACAAACTAAATGTGTTTTTTTCCCCTGGTAATATGTAAAGTGATTATTTTATTTTTTAAAGATTTATTTATTTATTTTTGGCTGCGTGGGTCTTAGTTGCGGCACGCGGGATCTTCATTGAGGCATGCGGGATCTTTTGTTGCGGCGCGCGGGCTTCTCTCTAGTTGTGGCATGTGGGTTTTCTCTTCTCTAGTTGTGGCGCACAGGCTCCATGGCGCGTTGGCTCTGTAGTTGTGGCACATGGGTTCCAGAGCATGTGGGCTCTGTAGTTTTGCAGCACGCAGGCTCTAGTTGAGGCACGTGAGCTCAGTAGTTGTGACACATGGGCTTAGTTGCCCCGCAGCATGTGGGATCTTGGTTCCCTGACCAGGGATCGAACCAGCGTCCCCTGCATTGTAAGGCAGATTCTTTACCACTGGACCACCAGGGAAGTCCCTAAAATGATCATTTTAGACTTATCTTAACAACAAGAAAAAAAAAGCCCAGTGAAGCACTTGGTGCAGGTCCTGTGTAAGTATCAACTTGTCATCAGTTCATCAATGTAAGGGGAACCCTGAATTGTAGGAATTTTTTTGATTTCTAAGTACCTTTAAGGAAAATACTAAGGAATATTTAGCAGCTTTATTTAGAAACTCTTTTCTTCAGGTACAGTTTCAAGGTGAACACTATTCAATCAAAACATAAAAAATGGCAAAATTTACTTAAGGCTTTCAATAAAATGTCATTCTAAAGACAACTGTAGGAAACAAAACATAACACTACGTATTTTATTCACATATAAAGCGTTAGTGAAATCTACATCTGAAATACTACTGTAATTCATATAACTTACCTCAAAAAAGAAAAAATAAAGCTGGAGAAGATTCAGAAGAGGGCAATTAAAATGACTTTGGGGACCTGAAAGGGGCAGTGGATAAGGAACTAAGTGGTTAAGGAAAGGGGATATATATAATGAGTATGAAACCATGAAGGGCATGGATAGGATGTAGGATGAATAGTCCAGGATAGAGTTGTTCATTAAATTTTCAAATACTTGAACAAAAGGGTACCTCCCTTGACACTGAAAATAGGTAATTTGGGGGCAAATAAAATGAAGTCCTGCTTTCAAAGGACACAGCAAACTAGTGAAATTTGTGCAAAAGGAAATACAGATTAATAATATACGTAGACTAAATAAAGTTTTACACTAGTCACTTTTAACTATTTTCTACATTAAAATCTACTGGTAACCATGGTCTCTTTGGTAATAATTCTCAATGGGTGCTGGGTAGAGTCATATTAGAATTTAATGAGGGATCATGGTGGTGTAATCTGAAAACTCTGAATAAATCTGATATGCTCCCTCTTGCCTCCACAAGACGGAGTGATTTTACATAAGTTAATGGATTCTTGATGGGTTATTAGGAGAAGTGAATATCCAGTATATACAGATATTCTTAATATTCATGACCTTAACCACATGGTCAGATACAAAGTCACTGAGGCTGAAGGATCATGTATCTGAACCCACATGACAATAATACTCTCACTAAGTTTTTGGATAAGGTTTATTTTTTTAACAAATATGATGTTTAGCACTTCCAGAAAAGAAATATTCACTGAAAATGTGAAAGTCTAAACTGAGATGATATAAATAAATGGTTTAAATAAATATACTTAAAAAATAACAGTAAGAAAGACACAAAATGTAAATAACCACCTACAGTGGCCAGACATTAAAACAGCTTAAGAATACAGTTTATGAAAGGCCAAAATAGGTTAAAAAGAAGTCAACAGAACACTAAATAACCTGCTTTCTTATGCAGAAAATCCTCCTGGAAGCTAATCAATAGTAAAAATCTCTAGCACTTTTATGAAAATAGTGCTTACTGCTCATTCACTGGAACAAACATTCTGTGTCAACTCTGTGACAGCTTGGGTTACAAAGACTGTTTCAGACATCCTTGCTTTCAGAATAGTAGACAAGGCTATAGCCAATAGTTTAAAAATCAAATGAACATTTGCTAATGAGATAAAATACTTAAAAATGGGGGTTGGGGAAGAGGAGACGAATGGACTACAAAATCCACACAGTGAGAGGCATTTTCTTTGTGAAGTTCTGATTTATATTATTTGGTGGAGTGTTTTTAGTTACTTTTTAGTCTATTTTCATATATACTGTATAACATCCTGTTTGATATTGTGAAGGTAATAAGAGGAAAATGGACTGAATTTGGATGTTAAGATGAGTTGCTTAGGCAAACAAAAGATCTTCTGAGTGGTCCTTAAAAAAAAAGAAACACAAATATATTTGTTCTTTGTCACAGTACTCATCCATGCAATTAGATGAAACCGCCGCCGAAATGAACAAAACAGCATTCAGTCAGAAAGTTGCAAGAAATATTTCACCATTATTTTATCAAGATGCTAGAAGGCACTATGAACAGAGGAAAGCAACCACAGCAGCACACTGCAAAGTCAGAACTGCGCCGGTAGTAATGGCATTATTGCTTATGTAGACGTGGGTTTTATCATACTCTACCATGAAAACCAAAAAAAGGGGTTTTGCTCTTTTACTATGGAGAAAGAATGGCAGAGCCAGATTCTACCCAGAAACCATTCCCCCTTCTCTGTTACACAGAGAAGGATTTACAATCATTTTCCATTCAGTTAAATGCTGTGACTCTTTGAAATCCTATACTAGAAGCTTCCTCTAACTAGTCTTCCTACTTCCAGTCTCACACCCCCTCCATTCCTGGTTCCACACAACTGCCTGTTATATCTTTGATATTCTTTTCTTTTTAATTTTATTTTATTTGGCCACGCTGCAAAGCATGTGGGATCTTAGTTCCCCAACCAGGGATTGAACCCGTGTTCCCTGCATTGGGAGCACGGAATTTTAACTCAATGTCTAGAATAAAAGTTTGATAAACAAAAAGTTACAACATAGCAAATGTCAAAAGTATTAACAGAGATAAGTAACAATGGTACAAAGCAGAGAATGATGAACTCTACCTCAGATGATCTTCACACAGATGTTGCTTAAGGTGATCTTCAAGAATACATAAAGCTCACTATGCTAACAAAGATGGGAGAGGCATTCCATGCAAAAGGAACAGCATCTGCAAAGCTATAGAGATATGCCAAGGAACAGTGCAGTATAATCATGCAAGAGTAAAGAATTTAGTGTGATTAAGCAGAAAGTGCAGGGTAGGGAGTGGATTTCGGATACACTATAGAGGTAGGCCATGGAGGTAAAATTTAGATTTTACCATGTAGGTGACAGGGAGTCACTGCAAGTTTTATAAGGGGGAATGACAATATTATACATGTATTTTAGAACAGTCCTTTTCTTAGCCCTGTGTAAGACAGAATGAACAAAACCTGACCAGAAACAGAAGGATAGGATTATTTTAGTAGTTTATTAAGAGAGACACAGATTTGGAAATCCCCCCAAAGCAGGGTGAAGCAGAAGCCAAGTGAGGGGAAGAGACGGCTCAGGAAGCAATGCAAAGTGAAGATGGGGCCAGAGAGAGCTTTATGGAATGCTGGCAAGTCGATGTGGACAAAGATACGCGTTAGCAACTCACACTGAAAAGAATGAACAGAGAGGTAAGCTCAAAGGAAATCTAAGAGTGTGTTGTAGCACCGAAAAAATGACAGTGGTCAATAGTGTCAATCATTATGAGAGATGTTATACAATAAAGACTAAAAAATACACATTCCTTTTGAAAAGTAGTTAATTTGTGACCTTCCTGAAAGCATTTTCAGTGGCATCTGGGGAGTGGGGAATGGTGGAAAAGCCTTACTTGCAGCAAGTTGAAGCCTGAGTGGGTAATGAAGATACTGAAAAGAAGAACAAATCAGTCTTTCAAGATGCTAACATGTGAAGGCAGTGACATGAAGATGTATATAGATTGAGGAAAACATAGGGAGTTAACAAACAAAAGAACAGAGGGTAACAACTGATGAAGCAAGTCTTCTGAGAAGACAGGAAGGGAAAAGATCATCAGGAGAGGGAGACTGCTTAGCTCCAAGCTAAAGAGACGCCTATTCCTCTGAGACTGAAATAAATGAGACAAAAGTAAGTGTGTAACGGTGTGGGGCTATGTGCTGAGACAGTTCAAGCCTTATTTATCTCTTCAACTCAGCTCCTTCCCTACCACAACGCCTAGCACACACTGGGAGTTAATAAATGTGTTAAAAGGCGGGGGCTAGGGAGGAGGGGAATACCCCACAAAGGCAGGGGGTTGTTTTACAAATTATTTTCTTTTATTAAATTATGTAAGGCTTGTCTTTAGGACCCCTTATAAAGTACACAATTTGCAGGGCAGGTAATAAGAATTTAGTTTTGTCAGCGCTCAACAAAACAAGTCGGTAGCATGAGCACAAGTTAACCTGTGGGTTGCTATCAGTTGGAGATGTAGTTTAGCCTGGCACAGATGGCACTTGGATGGCTTTTTCTGTGCCAAGTCTTCCATAAAATTTTGGTCTTTGTATCTTGCCCCATTTCAATTTTCCTTTTTAATCTTGTCTGTGTGTTCCTAACCCAATTTGATTGCTATTTGCTGTCTCTACTTAGTGGTCTGAACTTTGTGCCTTGGTCATGGTACCTTAACTTTCAAACTCAGCTTTGAATATCTTTAAGAGGAAAGTTCAGTCACTCTGATAAATTATCTTAAATTTATTTAATTTTGATATAATCTGCCTCCAAACCCAACCCAAACTCTAAAATCTGATGACTTATGAGTTGAATATGGACTATAAAATTTTTTGGCGGGTGAGGGGCAGAAGGTTTTAAATTAGAATTAGTTGACAGCATTTAAAAACTCTCCTGAAAAATCTAGGTGATTTGGTAACATTGGCCACATGCTCCTTCATGGTAACAATCAGCTGGAGCTAAAGAGCAGCAAGGTCCCTTTTCCAGTCTCCCACATTCCCCTTGTTCCTCCACTCCCAACCCACGATCTCCCCAACAATTAGCTAAGTGTCAGTTTTCATTTATCATCTTATGTTCTGTTCATTTGACTTACTTTATTACCAACCTGGCACTTTGTAGGCATCTGAGTTTGTAATCCTTGATAAAGAAAGTAAATAATAGGAGGGCAGAGACCTTGCTTATCTTGTATACCTTTGTATTCCCAGGGTCTAGCTCAAGAAGTATTTGTTGAATAAGCAAGCTTTTATTTCAGAAGAATACTTTTACTATTAAAATCAAACTAGAAGGAAAAGAAGTTGAATATATATAGAATTGTTAAAGATCAAATGAAAAAGATACAGTTTTGCTAATATGGGTTTGGGGCTCAAAGTTAGGACTATGACACCTCAAATACTGGGTCCCAGGGGGAACAAAGCTAACCATTTCAAATTAAAAACAATTAACAGATTCATTTATCAATGTATATACCATACTTGTTGTAACACCAACTCATTAGTAAGGTGATTGATTATATTTATATATATAATTTATGTATTTAGATATGTAAAATTATTTAGATATGTAATTTATGTATTTAGGTATGTAATATATATTTAGATATGTAATTATGGAAGAAATAAACTTCATTTTTCCCCTCTTAAAAATTTTACATGTACACAAGAAATGCATGCTCATTGTAGAAAAATTATACAATACAGAGAACTAAAAAAAGTCACCAGTCATTCTACCACTTAGAGGTAACAATGGATAAGATTTTGATGTATGTATATTTTGATAAATACTTTTTGATGAATGGATACATATGTGTGGTTTAGATTTACATGTATGTGTGTGTATATATGATCATACTTTAAATACAGCTAATTTCTGATCTCAGAAAAATCGATTTAATTCAGCCAGTATTTGCAGACTACTATATGCAAGGCATTATTCCAGTCAATGTCAAGATGTAATATCTTTTTTCATAGTCATGAAATAACTGAATTGTTTAAAAGAGCAGCTGTTAAATAAACTAGTCTATGAGAACAGCTGAAGATAATTACAGTTGACCCTTGAACAACACAGGGGTTAGGGGTGATGGCCCTCCGTGCAGTTGAATATCCTCCTATAACTTTACAGTTGGCCCTCCATATTTTCAGCTCCACATCCGTGGACTCAACTGACTATGGATTGTGTAGTACTGTAGTACATATTTATCAAAAAAGAATCTGCAGGGCTTCCCTGGTGGCACAGTGGTTAAGAATCCGCCTGCCAATGCAGGGGACACGGGTTCCAGCCCTGGTCTGGGAAGATCCCACATGCCACGGAGCAACTAAGCCTGTGCGCCACAACTACTGAGCCTGTGCTCTAGAGCCCGTGACCCACAACTACTGAGCCTGCGTGCTGCAACTAATGAAGCCCACGCGTCTAGAGCCCGTGTTCCACAACAAGAAAAGCCACCACAATGAGAAGCCTGAGCACCGCAACAAAGAGTAGCCCCTGCTTGCTGCAACTAGAGAAAGCCCGCGTGCAACAAAGACCCAACGGCAGCCAAAATAATAATAATAAATAAATAAAATTTTAAAAAAAAGAATCTGCATATAAGTGGACCTGGGCAGTTCAAACCCATGTTGTTCAAGGGTCAATTGTATTATGAGAGGAAATATGGCAGAATGGAAAGACAGCTCTACTGCATGAGCTTGGATAAGACCCTTCCCTCACTTATGACATTGAAATAATAATAATGTTTACCTTAGAGAGTCCTTATGAGAATTAAATGAGATTATGGCATAGAATGTTTGGCACATGAATACATAATAGTTGTGTTTATTATCATTGTAATGATATTGATCAAATTATGTTGCTAATATACCATCTTAACAGTAACTGAAGTGGTTGTACCAGTTAATCAGAAATGAAGTTTAAGAATTCAATGAATGTGGACTTCCCTGTTGGCGCAGTGGTTGAGAGTCCATCTGCCGATGAAGGGGACACAGGTTCGTGCCCCAGTCTGGGAAGATCCCACATGCCGCGGAGCGGCTAGGCCCATGAGCCATGGCCGCTGAGCCTGCGCGTCAGGAGCCTGTGCTCCGCAACGGGAGAGGCCACAACAGTGAGAGGCCCGCATACCACAAAAAAAAAAAAAAAAAATTCAATGAATGCAACTCAATAACAAAAATCCCCAAATAATTCGATTAAAAATTAGACAAAGGACCTGAATAGACACTTTTCCAAAGGCATACAGATGGCCAACAGGTACGTGAAAAGGTGCTTGGCATCACTAATCATCAGGGAAATGCAAGTCAAAACCACAATGAGAGATCACCTCACACCTATTAGGATGGCTTTTATCAAAAAACAAGAGATAACAAGTGCTGGCGAGGATGTGGCAAAGATGGAACCCTTGTGCACTGTTAGTGGAAAGGTAAATTGGTGCAGCTACTATGGAAAACACTATGGAGGTTACTAAAAAAATTAAATATAGAACTACAATATAATCCAGCATCCCACTTCTGGGTATATATCCAAAGGAAATGAAATCAGAATCCCTATGAGATATCTCAACTCTCATGTTCATTGCAGCATTATTCACAGTAGCCAAGATATGGAAACAAGCTAAGTGCCTATCAACAGATGAATAAAGGAGGTGTGTGTGTGTGTATATGCATGCACGTGTATGCACGCACACACACACACACACACACACACACACACACACACACACACACACACAGTTGACCCTTAAGGAACGCTAGGGTTAGGGACGCCTACCCTTCACGCAGTCAAAAAATCTGTGTATAATTTGACAGTCTGATCTCTGATTTTGTGGTTCCACATCCACAGATCAAACTAACTGTGGGTCCAACCTACTATGGATCATGTCGTACTGTAGTGTGTATTTACAGAAAAATATCCACATCTAAGTGAACCCGAGCAGTTCAAACTTGTGTTGGTCAAGGGTCAACTGTATATAAAATGAATATTATTCAGCCATGACAAAGGAAATCCTACTATTTGCAACAACATGGATGAACCTAGAGAACATTATGCTAAGTGAATAAGCCAGACAGAGAAAGGCAAATACTGTAGATCTCACTTATATGTAGAATCTGAAAAAAAAAAATCAAACTCATAGAAACAGAGAGTAGAACAGTGGTTACCGGGGAATAGAGGGTAGGGAAACAGGGAGATCTGGTCAAAGGGTACAAGTTATAAGATGAGTAAGTTCAGTTGTAAGATTAATAAGTTCTGGGGATCTAATATACAGCATGATGACTATAGTTAATAATACTTTATTATACACTTGAAATTTGCTAAGAGAGTAAATATTAAGTGTTCTCACACCACACACACACACACACACACACACAAACACACGTAACTATGTGAGGTGGTGAATGTGTTAATTAACCTGACTGTGGTAATCATTTCACAATGTATATGTGTATCAAATCATCATGTTGTATACTTTAAATATATATAATCTTATTTGTCAATCATACCTCAATAAAACTGGCAGGGGAGAAAAAAATCCAACTGACTGAAGATTTTGAGAGAAGTGAGTGATGTTTTTCATTTCTAAGTTATCTCTCTCACAAAACTAGGGTACTTAAAAAAGTATAATATAAAATCTGCTTATTTGGGACTTTTACACTAGCACTTTTATAAACTAGGAGATGAAGAAAGAAATAGTAAGAATATCTGAATAACTTGGTTAAAGTTCCTTGTTTAGAGAACTTTCGTAGAGCAAAATAATCCATATAATTTTTTTTTTTTTTTTTTTTGGCGTTACGCGGGCCTCTCACTGCTGTGGCCTCTCCCGCCACGGAGCACAGGCTCCGGACGTGCAGGCTCAGCGGCCATGGCTCACAGGCCCAGCCGCTCCGCGGCATGTGGAATCCTCCCGGACTGGGGCACGAACCCGTGTCCCCTGCATCGGCAGGCGGACCCTCAACCACTACCAGGGAAGCCCTAATCCATATAATTTAAGGAAATATTTTAAATTGTTAGATGTATCTCAGAAGACAATCACTTTATACATACTTGTAAAATAGTATTTATTATAGTATAGTTACTTTTTAGTTTCTCTCTACTTCTGTCTTACCCTCATCTCAAGGGTAAGAGGTATATCTTATGCATTTATTGATTAAAGAACTTAATGAAGAAACCAAAACTCCATAGCTTTAATTCCAAGAGGAATTAAAAAGTGGAACTAACTCAGGCCTTTGCCTGGTTATCAGGATATTAGCACCTGAATTATTTAAGCAGATTTTTCAGAATGGCTCCAGGTCCTGACTCATCAAGATTAAGAAGCCTGGGTTAAGGAGACAGAAGGCAAAGTTTAAACGTGAGTGTGTTTGGTAGTGTATCTGCCTGCATGTCTCAATGAATTCAGAAGCATATAGAAAATGTTTTTAAATTATTACTTTTTATTATCTGCTCAAGCCCTCTAATGGAACACATAAGAGAATAAGCTCTGAAAAGAGTGGAATGAGATGGCCACTAATAACAGAAACATTTCTCAAATTCCCTCAGAAAGATGAAAAAGTAGAGGGCAAATAGAGTTTAACCTACCTCTCTCTTTGCAAAGGACAAAAAGGAATTCAGCAGCAATTTGCTTGACTCCCAGGTCAACATGTGTCATGAGGCGCACCAGCTTATTTCTCACAGTTGAGCCAACTTCAGGTCGATTTGTCACATCCCTCAATGGTGGTAAAACCTAATGGCACAAATGCAAAACCATCATCAATCGTTTAAGTATTAGAGTAAGCGAGAATGGTACCAACCGAGCTTAGTTTTTTAAGAGTAGAAAAAACATTAAAAACTAAATAGGTTTGCTTCCAAATAGAATAAAGCTAAACAAAAAACAAACCTCAAATAATTTCATGCCTGTAATGAAATTTCATTTGAAGTGAAACATCTCTTCACTGTACCACCATGATATATTCAAACCCATTCCTGAGTTTTTACTCATCTCAGCACCTGGAATGCCCCTGCTGCCTCTATCAAAATCCATGTTAAAGTCTGGGTCAAATTTCTCTTTCTTCCTTAATACCCTGACTCATATTGATTTTTCCCTTCTTTTAATTCCTGCAGCATTTTCATTGTTTACTAAAAAATACCAAAAACCCTGTACATATGTTTTCTAGTTGTTTTATTTTATAATAAAATGGTTATTAATTATTGAGTACTTCTTATGTGCTAGTTGCTATAATAGATGATATGCATACATTCTCTATAATCAACCCTCACAGGAACCTTGCAAACGAGGTAGTAACATCACTATCACCCCTATTTTATAGACTGATCCTCAGAGGAATTACATAACTTGCTTGGTTTATCTGTTTGTTTGCTCACTCACTCACCCATCCATGCATCCACCCAGACCCCTCCTCTTTTGGTTCTCCACACTGGTTGCTTCATCTTAGCCTCTGTGCCAGTTCTCTTTTATCCTTTTGTGTTTAAGTGCTGGAATATTCAAGGGTTAAGTTCTTGGGCAACATTTCTTTACTATTTTCACTCTCTATTGGTGATCTCATCCAGTTTTACGGCTTTGTATGGTCTCTATTTACTGATAACTCCCTAAAGTATATGTCTATCTTGATTTCTTCCATGACCTCCAGACTTTTATAGGCTTCTCAAATTTAGCATGTCCTAAGCAGAATATTGAAGCTCCCAACAAAGCTGTTCCTTCTACAGTTTTCCATCTCATTAAATAGCAAGTCTGTTCTTCCAACTGTTTACTGCAAACACCTTGGAAACAGCCTTGATTCCTCTCTTTCACATCCCACATCCAATCCATCAGCAAATTATTCTGGCTCTACCTTTGAATTATATCCATAACCCAACAACTTCTCACTATCTCCTCTAGTATTACCAAATTCAAGCTACCAATATTTCTCATCTGAACTATTACCACAGTCTCCTAAGTCATCCCTGCTTCCATCCTGGTCCTTCTATGATCTATTACATAGCAGCTAGGATGATCCTTTGAAAGTCAGATCATGTCACTCCTCTTCACAAAGTCCTCCAGTTCCCATGACTTCTCATCTCACTCATAGTAAAAGATGAGGTCCTTCCAAATTCCTTAAGTTTCACATAATGTGGCTTCCTGCTTCTTTTCTGACTTAATTTCTATTATATTCCTTGCTTACACTGCTATAGTCTCACAAACCTCCATGGAACTCTTTATACTCACCGAGCACTTTCCTACCTCATGGTCTTTGCATTTGCTGTTCCCTCTGCCCAGAAACTCTTTTTCTGGAAACTGGCTTGGCTCATTCCCTTACTTTCTTCAGGTCTCTGTTCAAATGTTATTTATAGGAAGACATTCCCTGACCACCCTATATAATTAACCTTCAGCATTCTCTTTTTTTAATCCCCCTACCTCTGCTTTAATCTTCCTCACAGCACTTATCACCACCTAACACAGTATATATTTCTTTCTTTATTGTCTGCCTTCTTCCACAAGTCAGTTCCATGGGGGCAGGGATTTCTTTCTCTTTTGTGTACTGCTCTCAGTGCCCGGCATATTACAGGTTTCGACAAATATTTGATGATTGAAGGAAGAATGAATTAATTCAAGTAACTTTTTAAAAGTGCCTTCTATAAGCTAGGCACTATGCTAGGAAATGAAGATAGACACAAAGTCAAATTATAATTTACTATACCAGACTCTTTATGTGTATATTATTTTTTATTTAATCCATTCAGCTGACTTCCTTCCTTCCTTATCTCTTTCTATACGGAGTACCTACCATGTATCAGGAGGTACTGGAGGCCCTGGAGATACAGCTGTGAAAAAAACCCGGAAACTAAATCTCAGAAAACTGAGTAATCTACCCAAAGTGTTTATAGAATCCGTGTTTCAATATCTCTGGTAGGATAGCGCAAAATGCTCTTTGTGATTATCTCCCATTTCTAGAGGAATGAGACATGTAACAAATGATTTCATGTGGTATGTACCTACAGTTCCAGAGTATAGTATCTATTAATAAAGGTTATCACACAAAAATTTTCTTAGCTATGTTTTGGGTTCCTTAACAAGTTTTTGAAGTGAAATTTTATAGTCTTCATTGTTACGTATCACGCCCTAACTGCATATGTATGGAGCATTTCTATTTCCCCCCAAATACTACCCTCCATTAAATTTTTTCTTTTCTTTGAGAAATCTTGTCCAGTTCCTCTTTCAAATCCATAGCATCTTCATCTCTTCTATTAGCCTCTCCAGATGAATCCAATCTGAATCAGTAATTTCTACCATCTGTTCTCTTTCTACCTGCCCAAATACTGAATACTCAAGACCAATTTACTTTGGGTATGCACGACTTGGATTTAATCAGGAATTAACTATGGGGCACAATAATTAATTAGCCATGGTTCCATTTACACTATTATCAAAGTTAATCATCTGTTACTTTAAGTTCTGCCCTTCTTGATCCTCATAGTCTATAGTGCATCTTCCTCAGAAAGAAAGTGGATTTCTGTATCGTGCCTTGTATCTTTCTTTAGTTATCTTTTACTTGTCATGTCTCCTTCTTTATCTGTACTGTAGTATTTCTTTGAGGATAAGGAGTGGGTCTCACAATCTTTTGTATCTACATAATGTATAGTCCAAGACCTTCATATAAATAATCTGTTTAACAAACAGATTTTAGGGGGGCTATCCTGGTTAGAGATGGCAAAATCTAAACAGTTTAGTTGAACGTGGATCTCCTCTGTGAAAAAGCTAAAATATAGAACACAAAGTATTTTCATTTATTATTCTCCACCAAGTCCTCCTAGTCATGATAGAATGTCTTAAAATAATCAAACTTGGAAATGACCTTAACTCATCAATTAACTAATTTATTTTGCTTAAATGATTATTCATGCTTTGATGGTAGCTAGTCTTCCAATAGACTATGAATTCTTCAAAGATAAGAGTCCCTACTTTCTAATTTCTCCTTATCAGCAATATCTATTAATGTGCTCTACACACAGTAAAGTGCTTATTAAATCTTGACCATAAACATATGGGGGAAAATGAACCTAGTTAATTTATTAAGAGAAATTCTATATGGCAATAAGTGAACAATGGGGTGAATGGTGGTACCATGTAGTGAATGAGGAAAGAAGGGGAAGACAGGGTGGGGAGGGATGGGAAATCAAGAGATTAGTTTGGGATACGTTAACTTAAGATACCTACTACACATCCAAGGGGAGGAGATGAGTAGGCAGTATGTTATATAAGTCTGGAGCTTAGGGGACAGGTCAAGGGTAGAGACAGAAATTTGCGAGTCATCAGTGAATAGATGACTTTCAAAACCATGGCTGTTGAATGAGACCAACAAGAGAGTAGAAATGGAGACAAAGATAATATTGCCTTGGGGAGCTCAAACACTGCAAAAGAAGAAGTTCCCTGTTGTGTCCTAGACACCAAGTGAAGAAGGTACTTCAAGTAGGAGAGAATACTTAATTACATCAAAATGTTACCGGGGAATAAAAAAAAGATTTGAGAACTATTAGATTTGGCAATATCGGGTTGATGATGTTTGACAAACACCTTTGTAGTAGAGTGAAAAGCATGAAAACCTAATTACAGTGGGTTCAGAAGAGAATCAAAATGAGTAAAAGGAAGAGAGTGGGTGAGCACAGAAAACTCTCCTGAGGAACACTGCATAAAGAAGAGAAGAGAAATGGAGAGGCAGCTTGAGAAGTGGGATTAAGGGAAGGTTTTTCTGCTTTTAAGATGGAAGATGTGTTTGGGTGCAGACAAAAATGATCCAGTACATTAAAAAAAAAAGATTAATATAAGAAGAAAGAGAGGGAGTAAATGCAGGAGCAAAGTTCTTGAGGTGAGAGGGAAAGGTATCCAGGATATGAGTGCAGAGGCTGGCCACAGAAGGAAGCAGGGACAATTCATCCCTTGTGATAGAGCGGGGAGACATAGGACATGGGGGTACAGATAGATGCAGACAGACAGTAGATGCAGAGGTAGAAAGATGACTTCTTACCATGAACTCCAACTACTACCATCTTACTCCGAACCTTCATCATCAGCTCTCTTTTGGGCTGGTCTCCTCACATCTACTCACACTCCTTTAGTCTATCTTATATATAGTAGCCAGAATATCTTTAAATATAAATGAGGTCACATCACGTCCCTTCTCAGAACAGTCCAATGCTTTCCCTTCTCACTTAGAAGAAAATCAAAATTCCTGTACAACCCTACATTATTTGGTTCTTGCTTACCTCTTTTACTTCATCTACCACTCTCCCCCTCGCACAATGTTCTCCAGCCTTCTTGCTTTTCCTTAAGCATACCAAAGCATCCTCTCATCCAGGGACTTTGAATTCGTTCTGTCTGGTACATTCCTCTTCCAGAATATTCTCAGAACTATTCTCAGAGAATATCCTCTTCCAGATATTCTCAAAGATCCTTTCCTTACTTATCCAAGTTTCTGCTCAAATGTCATTTCCTCAGAGAGGTTCTTCCTTATTCCCTTAAGTTTTCCCTTCCCCTGTATCTTTCTTCGGAACAGTTATCACTACTTGCCATTGTATCATATATTTATTTACTTTTTGTCCTCCTACAATAAGGGAAACTCCACAAAGCAAAGACTTCATTTGTATTTCAATGCTTAGAATACAGCACACAGATCTCAATAAATATTTGTTGAGTAAATGAATGAATGACTAAAAAAAATAGACCGGGTCACTTATTTCTGGATTAGGAAGATTTCAAAGATTCAACACTAACTTTTTTGAGTTTCTGACATTCTGAAAGAAAATGACTGTGATAGAATTTGACTCATTAATTTTATGTTAAAAAAACACATATAAGATTAACTTTGAGATGTTAATATGCATTAAACAGTTACCTGATCTTTGAGAAATTTTCTGATGTTTCGATGGGCTCGGGAACATTCTGTTAATAAGCTGAGAACTGGAGTTAGACCCTCTCTATAGCTGCTTCCCTACAAAGAAAACCATACATGCTGCATTAGTTTAGTTTCTAACAGTTTACTTTTCTTCATATAACTGAGTATATTAATACTCTTTTTTTGAGAGGGAGACACCTTTATGTTACCAAAGCTGTACAGACTATTTTAAAAATTATTTTCCTAAAAATATTTCCATTTCATTAGTTATCTTCATGTTTACTAATGCCCATTTTTATCCTTCCTGGATTTTTCTACATTTTTTAGGGTCCTCACTGGCTCAGCAAATGGGCTTAAACAAGGCGAAGGTTTTGATGACCAACCCATCCTAACTTGCTGCCTTTTAATACAGATACTCGACAAAGCAAGTGACAGAAAAGAGAAAATAAGCAGCTTACAACAAATGGAAAGTTGACAAATTTCTTTTAAAGATGTCTTTTAGGTGTTATGGAAAGTAGTTATCATCAAGTTTTGGGGGGGGAGATATTTTTACTTCTAGAACTTACAAAATACCTACATAGAAAAGTAATTACTTTTTCCTTTGTTTTCAGGCTCTAGTCACAATTTTGGTGTCGCATCAACACAATTTTCAGCTTTAAACAAATAAATTCACTTGGTTTCAGCAATTTATCATTTACTACAGTAAAATGCTTTCTGGAGTATAAATAATTGTTCAAGATGTCAGCTATAAAAAAAGAGCTTAGATTCAAAAATCACATCCTGTGATGCCTGTATGTGTGTACAATTACATTCTTTAGAAGCATCTTCTCAATTTTATCAGTCTTACCTTGTCTATTCTCTTCTCCATAAAACTAAGTAAAACATGAATGGCCTCCATATTCATACCATTGTATACCATGGTATTATTTTTCAAAACTGTTTCTTTCTCAGCTGTTTTATCACTGGGCAGTTCATCTAGCGTCGTTGCTTCTGGGGCTGTTTCTTCATGGGTTAATGGACAAATGAGAACATCCAAACAAGAGACTGGAACATTGCTTAAAAGGTTGACTGCATTGCTGAAAAGCAATTTAAAAAGACAATATTTTAATTTGACTGACTAGTCCTTTAAAACACAAACATAATAAGTTCAGAAGTGACTTTTAGGAGTCAATTAAAATTCTTCTTTTTCAAAATGAGCCTTTAATATTATTTGGCATTTACTGACTAACAGAAAATAAAGAGAACTGTTTCAAATACGCACATGACAAATTAGAAAGAACAGATGTTAAATGGACACACAATCATATGATGTCATGTCACTTTTTGAAATGCTAAAATAGGAATTAGTGAGCTTTAACAGTAGCTCTTTAATTTTATTATGATACAATACTAGATTTGCAGTTTTTCCTTGGGATTTTAAATCCTTTTGTGGATTCACTGATGTCTTATTATTCCTTAGATTACAACATAAAGCATTTGAGGAACACTGTATATAAGCAGCTTATCACAGAGGCAACAACATTAAAAACCAAATATTGTAGGATTAAATTTTGTCCTTTCTAGATACAGAAATACAATTTTTAGATCATCCCTTATTTCATAAGACATTTGCAGAAAATGGTAAATGGTGCTTTTTCTCCTGTCGTCCCCAGATTTCTTTAAAAGAGGCCAACATAGCTACTTCAAATCTCTATCCCCCTAGGCCTTTCTTTCTATGTATTAATGAAATAATGAGCCTGGGATGCACACCAGTAGGGGGAACCCAAACCTTGTATTTTTTTTCCCTAAAAATCTTGTTCCATTCATTGCTCAGTGTATAAGAGATTAAAATTAAAATTGTTAGTGTTTGACACTAACAATTTAAAAATTAGACATGCTCTCAATTCATATAATTTCCTTCATGCATTATTTCATATTTTTTCTTTTAAAAGGAGAGGTGGTGTTCTGTGCTAACTGGATCTTAAAAGTCTGTGCCTCAGAACTTCCTGATAAACAACAATGGAGAGACAGGCATTACATTTCCTAGTGACAGAGAAGCAGATCTAAAAATAACTGCATCCTGACTAAAAATAAACTCTTGCAAATACAATTTAAAAGTCTAACCACTTGGAAACCAAATTCAGGGCTTAATCTAACTGATGCTGTCTTAATTTAGCCCATAGTAGTTCCTTTTAATTTAGATTATAGTGACACCCTCAAATATAAAACAAAATAAACAACAACAAAACAGAAATAAAATACAAAATATTTTCTCTCCTTTACCCTGAAGTGTGGCTGCATTTCCCCAAGAATGAATATTTCTTTTTTTTCTTTTTATATTACGGGAAAAAAAATTCATAAGAACTCAAAGTTGAAAAAGTAGACAATGGAGAACAATAACTGGTAATGTAAAGGGCACCAAAAAATCAGAACCAAGAACAAAAATAATTTAACAAGTCCTATAAATGAAAGGTTCCTGGTAAAATACAAGTTATTTGGTTGTCCCCACTAAGAATCTACTACTGCTGCTGCTGCTGCTATTACTACTACTACTATTCAACAATGTTTCTAATTTTGATTATTTGTAAATAATTGCAATTGGCTGAAATACGATGCTTTTCCCTCAAACTTTCCTTTTAAAATTTTTGCAAACATCTGTAGTTCCTTATCTATAGATAAATACATTGCACTTCTGACTTAAGCATTTGGAAACTGTTATTAAATATCATAGATTCACTGGGGTTAAAAGAAAAAAAAATAGAACTCTACCTTAGAATTACTTTCTAAAACTGTAAAAGCCACTTTGAAATGCTAGGTTTTTTTCAACACATAGAGCAATAGGCTGGAGTCCACCAGTAGTATGATTCTCTGAATCTACCATAGAGACCACACTGAAAAGTTTAAGGCAATGCATTTCATTACAAAGGAATGCTTCCCTTTAAATTCATTTAAAATAAGCAGTTTCCAGGAATTTCGTAAATTTAAGAAACCAAATGTAGAGTTTGATTCAACAAATATTTGGAGGTTTTAGGCTTTTCAAGAAAAGTTCCCATTTTCTCGTTTCTTATTAAACAACTGGGTTCCCAAACAACTACAAAATTAATTTTCTGGCTCACTGTGTTTGAGCTATTCTTTTTAAGTAAGGAAAGCCAGCTTTTTGAGCTGTCACTTCTCTGACAGTTTTATTTGTGGTAGAAGAGTGTATGAAATTCTCCAGCTACCAGGAAGTCAGTGACTATGCACAGATCTGCACAATGGTGTTTGCATTCCTACTCCAGGGGGTAGAAGTACTGTGTATATTACTCTCCCCTTTTCAGCTTCCTCGAGATCATTAATCACTGGGACATGACATCCTCCCACTCATACTCCCAGCCCCCTCCTGATATGCAGATTCAAAAGCAGGGCCTATTTAGAGCTCCTTAATGCTCTGATTAAAGCCTTGATAGCTGTGGGAGAAGGAAGGCAACCTAAAATCCAGGCCTGTATCAATCGAGGGGCTAAACAATTTAATACCAGATGACACTAAGGAGCATGATAACAGTACAAGCAGACCTACAGCTGTTGGCAAACTTTCCTGGTCAAATGTATCTTCTTTACATTTGGGGCTCACATATCGTTTTTCATGGCTGGAAAATCTACTTAAATGAACCTCAAGATCTCCAAAAGATTTTCACATGTAAATACCTAAGTTTACTTTAGTCTAACTCAGTTCAGTAATTATTTATTGATTACTTATGCCAGGAATTTTTTAGGCAGGTATTACGAAGAAAATAGAAATAAATCCCTGCCCTTCTGGAGCTTATTTTCTAGCATGTAGAGAACAGTCAATTAAAAGTAAACAAACAGGGCTTCCCTGACGGCGCAGTGGTTGAGAGTCCGCCTGCCGATGCAGAGGACACGGGTTCGTGCCCCGGTCCGGGAAGATCCCACATGCCGCAGAGCGGCTGGGCCCGTGAGCCATGGCCGCTGAGCCTGCGCGTCCCGCAACAGGAGAGGCCACAACAGTGAGAGGCCCGGGCGTACCGCAAAAAAAAAAAAAAAAAAAAAAAAAAAAAAAAAAAAAGTAAACAAACAAAAGAAGTTAATTGAATAGAAGGTAGAAGGTGATAAATGGTCTGAGGGTAAAATTCAGGAGGTAAACAGGACATGTGAGTTGTAATTTTGAATAGGGTAGTCTGAACAACCTCACTGAGATGGTGTCATTTAAGCAAAGACTTAAAGGAAGTTAGGGAGTGAGCCCTGTGACTACATAGGGAAAGGGCGTTCCAGGAAGAAGGGCAGGAGCAAAGGCCCCAGGGCAGGAGTAGTGGCATGTATGAAGAACTGCAATGAAGTTGGTGTGGCTGAACCACCACACACAGGGCGAGGAGTGGGACAGGAGCTCAGCTGGGTAACAGGGGGCCAGATTGGTTTTACAGGCTATTATGACTTTAGTTTTTATCCTGAATGAAATGGGGAACCACTACAGGGCTTGGCATAGTAATATACTCTATCCTTATGTTAAAAGGATCACTCTGGCTACTGTGTTGAGAACAACTAGTAGGATGTCAAAGGTGAGGAAGGCCAACCAGTTAGGGTGTTATTATAATAACTCAGGTGAATGAACACGGTGGTAACAGTGCAGTGGTCAGATCTGGATACATTTTGAAGATTTCCTGATAGGCTAGTTGTGGGGTGTGAGAATCCACGGTTCTAGCCTTAGCAAGTGGAAAGCTAGAGTTGCCATAAATTGAAATGGGAAACACTGCAGGAGAAGCAACATTTTAGGGGAAGAGTAAGAGTGTAATCTTGGATATGTTAAGTTTGGAATGTCTGTTATACTTCCAAATGGAGATGTTAACAGGAAGTTAACTGTAAGAGTCAGGGAGATCAGGGAGGGAGATCTGGACTAGAGATATAAACTGAGGAGTCATTAGCATGTAGATGGTATTTAAAGACCAAGACTGGATTAGATCAGTAAAGGAGTGAGTGTGGATTGACAGATTATGAGAGATAGGCCTGGGGCACTCTACCATCCAGAGGCTGAGTGGGAGAGGAAGAAATTACAACTAGTGAGGTAGGAGGGAAACCAAGATAGGATGGTATCCTGGAAGAAAGTATATCAGTAAGAATGGAGTGATCACATGTGGTCAAATGATGTGGACAGATCAAGTGACTGGATTTAGAAACACAGAAGTGACCTTAATAATAGCCATTCTGGTGTAGTGGGACTAAAACCTGAGTAGACTAGATTCAAGAGAGAATAGTAGAAGAATCAGATAGTCGATACCTAGAGGAGGTTTACTGCAAAGGGCAAAAGAAGACTGGAACAGCAAATCCAGGTGGCAAAGTGTTAACCCATAGGGACCTGGTCATTGTTCTCTAAGTATGCTGTAGACATAGTCTCATTTCTGTATTTGTCCATGTTTTCTCCTGTTTAGAATGGTCTCATTCTTTAAGATTAGCTCAAGTCTCACTTTATTCTCAACAAATATTTACTATGCCTTGTACTAGATGCTAAGTATACAAAAATAAATAAAATATGCTCCTTTTCCTAAGAGAAGACAGCATAACATAATTTGTAGAGCAATGGGTTGAATTCTAAGTTGCCTCCTAGAAATGTGTGCCTTGGGCAAATTACATGACCTATTCTAGGCCTTGGTGTCCTTAATTCTAAAGTAAAGGGAAATAAATTTATCCCATCAGGTTGATGTGAGGATTAAATGAAAAAAGGCATGCAAAGCACTCTGCCTGGTACATAGTAAACGGCAGCTATTAAGGAGCTTTTGAACAGGAGACATACTATACTATAGGAGGGAACAGCAAATATCTGGAAGAATGAGAGAATATGGTATCTGTGGGGAAATGAAAACAGGTTCCTAAGTCTAAAGCAAAGGACAAGGCCTCTAAAGGACAGGGCCTTAGTAGGCATAAGACAAAAAAAGTGTGTGTATGAGTGTGTAGAGTGGGGAAGGGGGATTATAAAGGGGATTGCCATGATGAGATACATGTTATGGCCAAATGGGTTACTGATGACCTTAAACCAGAGTTGTGCTGGCAAAGGAGTAGGTGCAGAAGCCAGAAAAACACATTTCCCAGATGCATTTGCGGATCATTAATAAATGCATAGTGACAAAATAAGTTTGCTCTTAATCATAAAGACAGAGGGGAGCCACAAGAGGATTCTAAGCAGAGTTACTTTTTGAAAAACAACTCTGCGTGCAGTGGAAAGGATGGACCAGTCTGTCAGGTTAGGTAAAACTTTCCTACAGGACAGAGCAGCTTGAGTTTAGAACTGGAGAAAGAAGGTGGTCTGACAGATCTGGGGTTAGGCGCTTGAACACTGGCAGGACAGGACAATTAGGGAGTAGAGGGAGATGAACCAAATGATGAACCAATGCTTTAGAATAGAGAGGGAAGAAAGGAAACCTTAAGGAGGCTTACAGGTAGGAGAAAAAGGAATCACCAGGGGACCAGAGGTCTGGATGAGGATGGAGAACAGGTACAGTATGAGTGAGGAAGACTTTCCTCATCATGCTAGACCATAGTGAGCATGTTATCTGAATTCTATTAGCAATTATTATTTGGATAATTAATTTACTGGGAAACTACGCAAAAACTATCTTGTGACATCTCTTCTATTCTTTTCTTGATTGTTATTTAACTTTTCATAATATTCATGTCTTGTTTCCCCATTTATACTCTATGTTCCTCCAGACTATGCACTATGGTGTGGAATCCTTCAGGAACCTAGCATGGTACTCAGCTATAGTTCAGATAATATCTGTTCACCTAGATAACTGTTATTCACAGTGAGAATTAGGTTAAAGAGCTAAGAGTTTTAATAACAAAAAGAAAAAAACCCTCTCCCCAATCTCTCCGAACTCTCCTTTTTCTGTATACCTATATAAACTTGTTTATGTCTAACACAACACTCATCAAAACAAGTGCACTTATTCACTTAGCAGCCTCTTTTACCCCCTAGTTGGTGAGCCCTGGAGAACAAAGATTATACTGTATTCACCTTCGTTGCCTCTAGAGCTCAACATAGTGCCTAACACATAGTAAGTTCTCAGTTAATAAATATAAACCAAAATGAAATGGTTCAATTTTCAAACATTTTTTAGAAGTCTGCCATGTGTAAGACACGCTTACTTTTTTTACATTTTACATTTTGCAATATGTGTATCAAATCAACACACTGTACACCTTAAATGTATACAATGTTATATGTCAATTATGTCTCAATAAAGCTAGAAAAAACAGACATTATGCTTAGCAGTGTAATGAGGTGTCATTAGGTACTAAACTGTCCCCTTAAATATGTGAGATAAAATGAATTGGTTTAAACAAAGAACAACAAAAAAAAGCAGGGAGGTAAGTACTTTTTTTTTTCCATTTTTCAATTTTATTTATTTTTTTATACAGCAGGTTCTTATTAGTTATCCATTTTATACATTATTAGTGTATATATGTTAATCCCAATCTCCCATTTCATCACACCACCACCACCCCCACTTTCCCCCCTTGGTTTCCATACATTTGTTCTCTACACCTGTGTCTCTATTTCTGCCCTACAAACCTGTTCATCAGTACCATTTTTCTAGGTTCCACATATATGCGTTAATATACGATACTTGTTTTTCTCCTTCTGACTTACTTCACTCTGTATGACAATCTCTAGGTCCATCCACATCTCTACAAATGACCCAATTTCGTTCCTTTTTATGGCTGAGTAATATTCCATTGTATATATGTACCACATCTTCTTTCTCCATTTGTCTGTCGATGGGCATTTAGGCTGCTTCCATGACCTGGCTATTGTAAACAGCGCTGCAAAGAACATTGGGGTGAATGTGTCTTTTTGAATTATGGTTTTCTCTGGGTATATGCCCAGTAGTGGGATTGCTGGGTCATATGGTAATTCTATTTTCAGTTTTTTAGGAAACCTCCATACTGTGCTCCATAGTGGCTGTATCAATTTACATTCCCCCCCAATGGTGCAAGAGGGTTCCCTTTCCTCCACACCCTCTCCAGCATTTGTTGTTTATAGATTGTCTGATGATGTCCATTCTAACTGGTGTGAGGTGATACCTCATTGCAGTTTTGATTTGCATTTCTCTAATAATTAGTGACGTTGAGCAGATTTTCATGTGCTTCTTGGCCATCTGTATGTCTTCTCTGGAGAAATGTCTATTTAGGTCTTCTGCCTATTTTTGGATTGGGTTGTTTTTTTGATATTGAGCTGCATGAGCTGTTTATATATTTTGGAGATTAATCCTTTGTCCATTGATTTGTCTGCAAGTATTTCCTCCCATTCTGAGGGTTGTCTTTTCGTCTTATGGTTTCCTTTGCTTTGCAAAAGCTTTTAAGTTTCATTAGGTCCCATTTGTTTGTTTTTATTTCCATTACTCTAGGAGGTGGATCAAAGAAGATCTTGCTGTGATTTATGTCAAAGAGTGTTCTTCCTCTGTTTTCCTCTAAGAGTTTTACGGTGTCCAGTCTTACATTTAGGTCCCTAATCCATTCTGAGTTTATTTTTGTGTATAGTGTTAAGGAATGTTCTAATTTCATTCTTTTACATGTAGCTGTCCAGTTCTCCCAGCACCACTTATTGAAGAGACTGTCTTTTCTCCATTGTATATCCTTGCCTCCTTTGTCATAGATTAATTGACTAGAGGTGTGTGGGTTTATCGCTGGGTGTGTGGGTTTATCTCTGGGCTTTCTATCCTGTTCCATTGATCTATATTTCTGGTTTTGTGCCAGTACCATATTGTCTTGATTACTGTAGCTTTGTAGTATAGTCTAAAGTCAGGGAGTCTCATTCCTCCAGCTCCGTTTTTTTCCCCTCAGGACTGCTTTGGCTATTCGGGGTCTACTGTGTCTCCATACAAATTTTAGGATTTTTTTTCTAGTCCTGTAAAAAATGCCATTTATAATTTGATAGGGATTGCATTGAATCTCTGGATTGCTTTGGGTAGTATAGGCATTTTCACAATATTGATTCTTCCAATCCAAGAACATGGTATATCTCTCCATCTGTTTGTATCAGCTTTACTTTCTTTCGTCAGTGTCTTATAGTTTTCTGCATACAGGTCTTTTGTCTCCTTAGGTAGGTTTATTCCTAGGTATTTTATTCTTTTTGTTGCACAAATGGGAGTGTTTCCTTAACTTCTCTCTCAGATTTTTCATCATTAGTGTATAGGAATGCAAGAGGTTTCTGGGCATTAATTTTGTATCCTGCAACTTTACCAAATTCATTGATTAGCAGTTTTCTGCTGGCATCTTTAGGATTCTCTATGTATAGTATCATCTCAACTGCAAACAGTTACAGTTTTACTTCTTCTTTTCCAATTTGTACTCTTTTTACTTCTTTTTCTTCTCTGATTACCATGGCTGGGACTTCCAAAACTATGTTGAATAACAGTGGTGAGAGTGGTCATCCTTGTCTTTTTCCTGATCTTAGAGGAAATGCTTTCAGGTTTTCACCATTGAGAATGATGTTTGCTGTGGGTTTGTCATATATGGCCTTTATTATGTTGAAGTAGGTTCCCTCTATGCCCACTTTCAGGAGACTTTTTATCATAAATGGGTGTTGAATTTTGTCAAAAGCTTTTTTTGCATCTATTCAGATGATCATATGGTTTTTATTCTTCAATTTGTTAATATGGTGTATCACATTGATTGATT
Organism: Stenella coeruleoalba; assembly: GCF_951394435.1. Classification (NCBI taxonomy): domain Eukaryota; kingdom Metazoa; phylum Chordata; class Mammalia; order Artiodactyla; family Delphinidae; genus Stenella; species Stenella coeruleoalba. The sequence goes on from NC_137157.1 coordinate 15,696,595, forward strand.
TGTGTATATTGAAGAATCCTTGCATCCCTGGGATAAATCCCACTTGATCATGGTGTATGATCCTTTTAATGTGGTGTTACACTCTGTTTGCTAGTATTTTGTTGAGGATTTCTGCATCAATATTCATCAGTGATATTGGTCTGTAATTTTCTTTCTTTGTAGTATCTTTCTCTGGTTTTGGTATCAGGGTGATGGTCGCCTCATAGAATGAGTTTGGGAGTGTTCCTTCCTCTGCAATTGTTTGGAAGAGTTTGAGAAGAATAGGTGTTAGCTCTCCTCTAAATATTTGATAGAATTCGCCTGTGAAGCCATCTGGTCCTGGAATTTGTTGGAAGATTTTTAATCACAGTTTCAATTTCATTACTTGTGATTGGTCTGTTCATATTTCCTATTTCTTTCTGGTTCACTCTTGGAAGGTTATACCTTTCTAAGAATTTGTCCATTTCTTCCAGGCTGTCCATTTTACTGGCATAGAGTTGCTTGTAGTAGTCCCCTAAGATGCTTGGTATTTCTGCGGTGTCTGTTGTAACTTCTCCTTTTTCACTTCTAATTTTATTGATTTGAGTCCTCTCCCTGTTTTTCTTGATGAGTCTGGCTAATGGTTTATCAATTTTATCTTCTCAAAGAACTGGCTTTTACTTCTATAGATCTTTGCTACTGTTTTGTTTCTATTTCATTTATTGCTGCTCTGATCTTTATGATTTCCTTCCTTCTACTAACTTTGGGTTTTGTTTGTTCTTCTTCCTCTAGTTCCTTTACATGTAAGGTTAGATTGTTTATTGGAGATTTTTCTTGTTGCTTGAGGTAAGCGTCTATTGCTATATACTTCCCTGTTAGAACTGCTTTTGCTGCATACGATAGGTTTTGGATTGTCGTGTTTTCGTTGTCCTTTGTCTCTAGGTATTTCCTGATTTCCTCTTTGATTTTTTCAGTGATCTCTTGGTTGTTCAGTAGCGTATTGTTTAGCCTCCATGTGTTTGTGTTTTTTACGTCTTTTTCGCTGTAATTGATTTCTAATCTCATAGCATTGTGATCAGAAAAGATGCTTGGTATGAGTCCAATTTTCTTAAATTTACTGAGGCTTGATTTGTGACCCAAGATATGATCTATCATGCAGAATGTTCCGTGTGCACTTGAGAAGAAAGTGTAATCTGCTGTTTTTGGATGGAATGTCCTACAAATATCAATTAAGTCTAACTGGTCTATTGTGTCACTTAAAGCTGTGTTTCCTTATTTATGTTCTGTTTGGAAAATCGGTCCATTGGTGTAAGTGAGGTGTTAAAGTCCCCCACTATTATTGTGTTACTGTCGATTTCCTCTTTTATAGCTGTTAGCAGTTGCCTTATGTATTGAGGTGCTCCTATGTTGGGAGCATATATATTTATAATTGTTATATCTTCTTCTTGGATTGATCCCTTGATCATTATGTAGTGTCCTTCCTTGTCTCTTGTAACATTCTTTATTTTAAAGTCTATTTTATCTGATATGAGTATTGCAACTCCAGCTTTCTTTTGATTTCCATTTGCACAGAGTATCTTTTTCCATCCCCTCACTTTCAGTCTGCATGTGTCCCTAGGTCTGAAGTGGGTCTCTTGTAGACAGCATATATATGGGTCTTGTTTTTGTATCCATTCAGCAAGCCTGTGTCTTTTGGTTGGAGCATTTAATCCATTCACGTTTAAGGTAATTATCGATATGTATGTTCCTGTTACCATTTTCTTAATTGTTTTGGGTTTGTTTTTGTAGGTCCTTTTCTTCTCTTGTGTTTCCCGCCTAGAGAAGTTTCTTTAGCATTTGCTGTCAAGCTGGTTTGGTGGTACTGAATTCTCTTAGCTTTTGCTTGTCTGTAAAGCTTTTGATTTCTCCATCAAATCTGATAGAGATGCTTGCTGGGTAGAGTAATCTTGGGTGTAATTTCTTCCCTTTCATCACTTTAAATATGTCATGCCACTCCCTTCTGGCTTGTAGAGTTTCTGCTGAGAAATCAGCTGTTAACCTTATAGGAGTTCCCTTGTATGTTATTTGTCATTTTTCCCTTGCTGCTTTCAATAATTCTTCTTTGTCTTTAATTTTTGTCAATTTGATTACTGTGTGTTTGGCATGTTTCTCCTTAGGTTTATCCTGCCTGGGACTCTCTGCACTTCCTGGACTTGGGTGGCTATTTCCTTGTCCATGTTAGGGAAGTTTTCAACTATAATCTCTCTCTTCAAATATTTTCTCAGGTCCTCTCTCTCCTCTCCTTCTGGGACCCCTTTAATGTGAATGTTGGTGCATTTAATGGTGTCCCAGAGGTCCCTTAGGCTGTCTTCATTTCTTTTCATTCTTTTATCTTCATTCTGTTCCACAATAGTGAATTCCACCGTTCTGTCTTCCAGGTCTTTTATCTGTTCTTCTGCCTCAGCTATTCTACTATTGATTCCTTCTAGTGTATTTTCATTTCAGTTATTGTATTGTTCATCTCTGTTTGTTTGTTCTTTAATTCCTCTAGGTCTTTGTTAAACATTTCTTGCATCTTCTCCGTCTTGGCCTCCATTCTTTTTCCAAGGTCCTGGATCATCTTCACTATCATTATTCTGAATTCTTTTTCTGGAAGGTTGCCTATCTCCACTTCATTTAGTTGTTTTTCTGGGGTTTTATCTTGTTTCTTCATCTGGTACATAGCCCTCTGCCTTTTCATCTTGTCTTTCTGTGAATGTGGTTTTTGTTCCACAGGCTGTAGGACTGTAGTTCTGCCTGCTTCTGCCCTCTGATGGATGAGGCTATCTAAGAGGCTTGTGCAGGTTTCCTGACGGGAGGGACTGGTGGTGGTAGAGCTGGGTGTTGCTCTGGTGGGCAGAGCTCAGTAAAACTTTAATCTGCTTGTCTGCTGATGGGTGGGGCTAGGTTCCTTCCCTGTTGGTTGTTTGGCCTGATGCGACCCAACACTGGAGCCTACCCGGCTCTTTGGTGGGGTAATGGTGGACTGTGGGAGGGCTCACGCCAAGGAGTACTTCCCAGAACTACTGCTGCCAGTGTCCTTGTCCTCCTGGTGAGCCACAGCCACCCCCCACCTCTGCAGGAGACCCTCCAACACTAGCAGGTAGGTCTGGTTCAGTTTCCTGTGGGGTTACTGCTCCTTCTCCAGGTCCTAATGCGCACACTACGTTGTGTGTGCCCTCCAAGAATGGAGTCTCTGTTTCCCCTGTCCTGCTGAAGTCCTGCAATCAAATCCCGCTAGCCTTCAAAATCTGATTCTCTAGGAATTCCTCCTCCCGTTGCCGGACCCCCAGGCTGGGAAGCCTGACGTGGGGCTCAGAACCTTCACTCCAGTGAGTGGACTTCTGTGGTATAAGTGTTCTCCAGTTTGTGAGTCACCCACCCAGCAGTTATGGGATTTGATTTTATTGTGATTGCGCAGCTCCTACCGTCTCATTGTGGCTTCTCCTTTGTCTTTGGATGTGTGGTATCTTTTTTGGTGAGTTCCAGTGTCTTCCTATCGATGACTGTTCAGCAGTTAGTTGTGATTCCCATGCTCTCACAAGAGGGAGTGAGCACACGTCCTTCTACTCCACCATCTTGAACCAATCTTCAGGGAGGTAAGTACTTTTTAAATAACACTGGCTCTTTTGGGTAAAAACAAAACAAAACAAAAAAAAGCTTTGTAGATGCCAATGTGTTGCATGGAAGAAATTATGCTGAAAAGCTGCAAGAAATTAAATCAGATCTGGTCCTCCCCTCTCCTTTCTTCTCTAGTGTACAGGCCATCCCCATCTTTCCCCTTCTCTCCAAATAAAACAAAATCACAACCACATCCACATGCAACTTTTTTTTGGCTAAGTGTTTATGCATAAGCTTACTGATTATGGAGAAGAGGGCTCAAAATACTCTCAGGCAGATATTAGAATTGGACAGAATTAGGATGTCCTTTAATGGAGCCAAAAGGGTGGATCATACCAACAATTTACTTATTACCATAAGTATAGACAAAAGGAAATGAAATAGAACAAATAGATTGTAGAAACTATATAAGATGCTGATTAGTGAAAAGGAAGTCGACATCAAGGTCAGCTATCTTTGTGAACTAACTCATTTTATCTCTATGTCCATGTTCTCCTGATTTCTCTAGGGAAAAAAGAAAAAGACACTGTCTTACACAGACAACATATCAGAAAAACTGCTGCTAAGCCATTTTTTGACCCACTCATCTCCTAGAGTACCTTAACAGGCTCCTGACATGCCTACCAAGCATCTGGCTTGAGAAAATCTTAGATTAACAGAAAACAGACTTCACTACACAATCGCAATATATACAAAGAAATAGCTTCCTAAACAAAACATGAAAATTCAGTAAACTTCCACAATGTTCACTGCAGCTCTATTTACAATAGCCAGGACATAGAAGCAACCTAAGTGTCCATCAACAGATGAATGGATAAAGAAGATGTGGCACACATATACAATGGAATATTACTCAGCCATACAAAGAAATGAAATTGAGTTATTTGTAGGGAGGTGGATGGACCTAGAGTCTGTCATACAGAGTGAAGTCAAAAAGTGAAAAACAAGTACTGTGTGCTAACACATATATATGGAATCTAAAACAACATAAAAATGGTTCTGAAGAACCTAGGGGCAAGACAGGAATAAATATGCAGATGTAGAGAATAGACTTGAGGACATGGGGAGGGGGAAGGGTAAGCTGGGACGAAGTGAGAGAGTGGCATGGACTTATATATACTACCAAATGTAAAATAGATAGCAAATGGGAAGCAGGTGCATAGCACAGGGAGATCAGCTCGGTGCTTTGTGACCACCTAGAGGGGTGGGATAGGGAGGGTGGGAGGGAGACACAAGAGGGGAGAGATATGGGGATATATGTATATATATAGCTGATTCACTTTGTTATAAAGCAGAAACTAACATACCACTGTAAAGCAATTATACTGTAATAAAGATGTTAAAAAAAATTCAATAAACCTTAAAAAGGAGCTTTAGAACTAAACATTGGATCTAAAAGCTAATATGCTCATTATAATAATAGTAACAGAAGTAGCAGTGGCTGCAGTGTTGTGGCAGTGGCAGTAGCAGCTCCTCCCCCATTTACTGAGAGCTTACTCAGTGCCAGGGACGGATGGCTTTACTAATTTCTCATTTAATCATTATTACAACCCTTTGAGTTTGATGACAATGCATAACCATACACCACGCTATCTAGATTTACCTCTTTCATTACATTTTTCCTTAAAAAAAAAAAGCAAAAAACAAACTTAGATATTAACTTTAAAAAATGGAATGGGGCTTCCCTGGTGGCGCAGTGGTTGAGAGCCTGCCTGCCAATGCAGGGGACACGGGTTCGTGCCCCTGTCCGGGAAGATCCCACAGGCTGTGGAACGGCTATGCCCATGAGCCATGGCCGCTGAGCCTGCGCGTCTGGAGCCTGTGCTCCGCAACGGGAGAGGCCACAACAGTGAGAGGCCCGCGTACCGCAAAAAAAAAAAAAAAAAAAAAAATAGAATGAGATGTTACCTTGAAACATTCTGATTATTTTTAAAATGATGTCTTAAACACACACACACACACACACAAACTCTTTTCAGAGTCACTACAAATGGGCAGAATTTAGTAGATATTACAATTCTAGTAAGGTTCTTAAAATAGCCCTTTGAGGTTGGTATAGTATTTTTTCTGCATTTAAATGGATTAGCTTAGAGTCATTACTGCTCAAATGATACTAATCACTTTAATTCTGATTTAAGGGACATGCAGGGCCAGCCCAGATAAACTGTCATGTCAGCAGCAACCTCAATCTCCCAGGAAAGCCTTTTAGCAATACATATAAATCTTGTCTATGGCTCTAGGGGTATTCCTTCTTATTTACAATGTAGCTAACAGATATTTTATCAGAGCAACTTATAGAAGTAAATTTAAAGAAAAATATCTTTTAAATTTATTTAAGAAAAATAAATATTTAAAGCAAATATCATCAGAAAGTAAAATAAAGAAATCTATACTTTAAAAAAATCTGAGTGTTAAAACCTCTTTACAGTTTTGCTCTCTTTTTACGAATACTGGGTACTGTTTTAAAATATTAAATTCACTCTTCAGAGAAAGCCTTAACAATGTTTTTGTGACTACTGTAACAATTCCCATCAAAACACTTTCTTCTCACATCCTTGTATGAATGCCATTTAACTTGTGATATGTAATTTCCAAAATAAATAAATAAATACATACATACATACATTTATACCTGGGCTTATAAACCCATTTTCTTGTAGTTTTAAGTTTGAATAGCTAGATTTCTAGTGTCTCTTGATTATAAAAAATTAGTCAGACAAAAATGCTTAATAAAATCTTTTTAGAGGATATGATTTATTGCAGTTAATCTGATTATTTTTAAAGACACAGCTTCAAGAAAATTAAAGGAAATTTTGATCTGTAGCTGCAGAAAGAAGTATACTTTTTAATTTTGAAGAAAACAATCTTTTGAAGACTTGCAGGGCAGAGTACATAAAGATAACCTACCAACAAACTCAGTACAATATCAAATAATAAACTGCCAATCATAACTAAAATAATATGGGTATGACTGAAAAAAGAACAAGGGTATGTTTCACTTTACACTCTGGTTGTATTTCTATAGTTTTATTTAAGCCATATTGTGGAAAACAGAATACTATAAATGCTCAAAAGGTAATTTCTACTAAGAACTAGTTTTAAATTATTTGTAAAGCAGACTTAATGCCAAAGTTATTTGCTTGCAGATTTGAAATTTATTTGAATTGTTTAAAATGCCATTTGTGTTCTTATAGAATAAAGTGCCACGAGCAATCAATCTCATGTTAAAGTCAGAGGACTTGTTACTAGAAACCTGATACAAAATAGTAAGAGAACTAGAAAGATGCATTAATACTGCTTCAGCTGTTCTCAGAGAATGATAATTTAAAAAAAAGAATTTATTTATTTATTTGTTTTTTTTTGGCTGCATTGGGTCTTCATTGCTGCGCGTGGGCTTTCTCTAGTTGCTGCGAGTGTGTGCTACTCTTCGTTGCTGTGCACAGTCTTCTCGTTGCAGTGGCTTCTCTTGTTGTGGAGCACGGGCTCTGTGTGCAGGGGCTTCAGTAGTTGTGGCTCTCGGCTCTAGAGCACAGGCTCAGTAGTTGTGACATGTGGGCTCTAGAGCCCAGGCTCAGTAGTTGTGGCTCGTGGGCTCTAGAGTGCAGGCTCAGTAGTTGTGGTGCATGGGCTTAGTTGCTCTGTGGCATGTGGGATCTTCCCAGACCAGGGCTCGAACCCACGTGCCCTGCATTGGCAGGTGGATTCTTAACCACTGTGCCACCAGGGAAGCCCCGAGAATGATAACTTTTAACAGCATTCCATAATAGCTCTAATAGGCAAGTCACAAAAATTGAACTATTTTTTATATATTAATACTTGAGACTGTGGCCCAAATCTTATAATAAGTTTTAAAAATTTAATTCATGTTGCTTAAGATATACTTTTTGGTAAATACTCTTACAATGAAAATAGTGAGATTATTAGTTTAAGTGTAGTAATTAAAATCAGGGTTCAACCCCAAGCTCTTTCACTTATTAGGGTTGAACAATCTTGGAGAAACTGCTTGATTTTTCTATGACTCAGTTTCATCATGTATTGAAAGGGAAAAATAGTACCTACCTCATAAGGTTGGTGTGATGATTAAAAGAAGTTAATCTTTATAAAGCACTTAGCATAATGCCACACACAGTATTCAATAACTGTGTGCTATTATTATCATTCTGGGTTTTATTGTTGAATGCAACAAATGCCAAATTCTCTTCTCTTGTTGGGGCTTAATATAACAAAGTCAAAGAATGAAAATTTCTCATCAGGGCATAGTAATGATTTCTGACCTACCAGCTACCCAGTTTACTGTAATATTTTCACTTTCTTGTGTTTATAACAATTAAAATTAGATGCATAAAAACAATAAGAACTTATTATGTCTTTCACTGAAATATCAGTAGAGGTTACCTACCTGTGTAGCTCTTCTGTTTTGTCTTCAGTTGGACCTACGATTAGTAAACAATGGCGAAGAACAGCTGCCATGACACGAAACTGATGAGAATCACCCTATGGCAAATAAAAGAGAGGTGAGGAAAAATTGGGGATTGAATGAATGCCTTAATGAAGAAGTCCGGTACATTACTACAACCCTGGGAGTCATCCTATGGCCCATCTAACACCCAAAACAGTTATTCTTATGCCATACATAATAGAAGTCAGGATATTCTAGGAAGAATTCCCAAGTATTAACAAAGTATTAACTAAGTGAATTGTCATCATCTCATATGAACAGCTACAGCCACTGCCAGAAATGGCTGAAACCATAAGTTATTGATCTATCCTTCCCCTTATGACATGTCAGGCAAAGAGAAATATGGTCAGCATCCATATATTATTACCTACTCTGTTTTACCTGTCCATAAGATTTAATTCAACTAGGGATGTTTTCCATTTCCAGAAAGTCTAGATTCTTTTGTTGGATAGTATACTGTTCCAGTTTACGAGTCATTATAAAAATTCAAACAGATATAATACTATCAGTATTTTAGAAGCGGGTTGTACATCCTTAATAAAAATGTCTTATCTCTTAACTTTCAAAAACAATGCATTAAAATCTATAATCTATCAACTTCATTTTAATGAATCTTCTTAATCTCCTAGTTCCTCCAAATCTTATTCCTAGTTTCTCCAAAGCGACCAGCAAGTGATGAAAAATAAGCACTCTTGAGTTTAATCTCCCATTTTCCCAATGTTTACTCATTGGTAGTGGTATTAGACACACATAGAGTCAGAGGGAAGGCAAATAATAGGAAATAAGCTGAGCTCTGAATAATCACTTGGTTTACCTCCTAATTTATCATGAGATCTTGGGCCACTACAATTTTTTTAATCATCTGAATCAAGGTTGTACCTTTCTTCTTCCAAATTTTTAGTAATTAAGAAGACATGAAATTAGTGATAATTATCTATTATAATCAGATCCTGGATATGTTATATTTCAGGAAGGTTCCAATTACTTCAAAAGCTATTAAAATTTTTAAAGCTCTGTATATACATAATTGATTTCAAGTCTGTATAAAGTGAAATATATTCACATATTATACATATATAGCCTATATTTATATATATAACTCAGCCCTTCTAGGAAGATGTCTTTTATAAAATCTAACAAACAATAGCACAGTTTCATTACTCATAATGTGGATAACAATATTTTAAAATAACACCATCATGTGTAGATTTGGAAGAGATGAAGGTCTCAGTGGCATAACAGAAAAAGCACTTTACTTAGAGTCAAGAGTCTAGGTTGTGACCTTAGGCAAGTCATATGGCTTCTCTAAGCCAAAGTTTCCCCATATGCATCTCCACAAACATGAGATTGTTAGGGTTGTAAAAGGATTAAAGAAGATGATACACATGAAAATGCTTAGTACTTTCAGTGAAATATTTGAGGGTGAGGGGAAGGATGAGGCAGGAAGGAAACAAAAGGTAAGACTGATAGAGTTGAAATGAGTGATAACGAAATTATTGCGTGTTGGGGAGGGGGACCAGTGGAATGCTAGAGACACTAAGGGTTTGGAACGAACACTGTTCCACTTGCCATCTATCTTCAAATGCCTGAATCAAAATTCTCTAATATGCAAATATACTTTTACATATCCCACATTATATGAACCACACTGAAATGCATGTGAAACTCACCCATTACTTAACTCTTAAAAAGTTCACATTTTCCTTGGTTTTGATAATTAACTAGGAATGCACTTCCTTTTAAACTAGATTTTCCTTTATTTTAAATATCACAATCATTTTCCTCTCATGCTGATGTTGACAAGCCCCTTGCAAAACTCCATTTTGGTCCTTCCACTATTTGCAACTGTAAGTGAAAATCCTACTTCCTTCCATCCCCTTTCCTCCTGTCCCAATTTTCATGACACCAATTCCCCAGTTGTACCCTGTAGGTCTGCCTGTCCTCTTTTACTGTCCACTAAATTCTATTTCTTTACTCAAAACAACTACTGAAGTCCCGGGATTGTGTGCCTCTACTTTTAGTATCAATGACTCCTTTTCATCCTCCAGGTCTCAGAGAAGCCCCTTCTTTGACCACCTTATTTAGGTAGATTCCTTTTTTCATCATCTCTATCATTGTATCTTGCTATGATTTCTTTCAGGAAATCATAATCTGTAATTCCACATTTGTTTACATACTTACATATGCATTGTTTTCTCCATTCATCTAGTACCTTCACAAGTTTTAGAGGGCATGTGTTTAACAAAGTGTTCAATAATTTTTAATGTAAATGAAAAGTAAAACAAACAAAAAAGTGCTCAAATCATAAGTGTACAGCTAGATAAATTTTCACAAAATGAGCACGCCCATACAACCAGCATGAAAACAAAGCAACACCAAGATTGAGAACCCCAGAATTGCCCTCATGACCCCTTCAAATGACAGATCTGCTCTTCAATTGTAATTCTAACATTTAACATCATGGGTTAGTGATTTTTGTTGTCACAAATTTTAAGTGAATGGAATCATAAAATATAGACCCTTCTGTATCTGGTTGTGAGATTCATCCATGTTGTTGTGTACAGGTGCAGTTTGTTCATTTTCACTGCTTGAGAGTGGTGCTATTCAAAGTGCAGTTTGTGGACCACTACTGGTCCACACCCTGTTTGCCACTGATCTGCAAAGTCATGAGTACAGAAGGTACACCTGAACATTTAGAAACTTTTCAAGCAGTCTGACATTGTGTGTAATATTGTATTATACAAGAGTTCCATTCTGACAGCTAAGGAAAGAAATCTGGCCCCTCACACTTAGGTTAGGAAAGCACTGCTGGCCACATAGCACAGGGAGATCAGCTCGGTGCTTTGTGTCCACCTAGAGGGATGGGATAGGGAGGGTGGGAGGGAGACACAAGAGGGAGGAGATATGGGGATGTATGTGTATGTATAGCTGATTCACTTTGTTATAAAGCGGAAACTAACACACTATTGTAAAGCAATTATACTCCAATAAAGATGTTAAAAAAAAAAAGCAAGCACTGCTGAATACAGTGAGTATATTACAATTCACTTATCCATTCTACTCTTGATGGACACTTGGACTATACTGAAGAGTGCTGCTATGAACATACTTTCTTATATGTCATTTGGTATGCTGGGTTGTAGGGCATATACATATGACAGACTTTAGAAGGTACTGCCAAACAGTGTTTCAAAGTGTTTATACCAGCTTACACTCCCACCAGTTGCTCTCAGCTGCGCCAACACTTGGTATTGTCAGCCTTTTAAGTTTGTCATTCTCATGGATGTGCAGAGATTTTATTATGCATTTTTCTGATGACTGATAAAGTTGACCACCTTTTCTTATGTCTACTGGTCATTTGGATAGCTCTTTTATGAAGTGCCTGTTCAAGCCTTTTGCATATTTTTCTATAGGGTTAATTGACATTATTTGTAGGACTTGAATATATTCTAGTAGAGTCCTTTATTGCATATATGTGTTGAAGATATCATCTCCCATTTGGTGGCCTGTTTTTTACTTTCTTCTCTTGATGAACTAATTTTAATTTTAAGACCAATTTGTCAATTTTTCCTTTATGGTTTGATCTTTATTTTGTCCTGTTTTAAAAATCTTTGCCTATTTAAGAAATTTTTGACTTGTTTAAAATAAAGTCATGGCGCTTCCCTGGTGGCGCAGTCGTTGAGAGTCCGCCTGCCAATGCAGGGGACACGGGTTCGTGCCCCAGTCCCGGAAGATACCACATTGCGGTGAAGCGGCTGGGCCTGTGAGCCATGGCTGCTGGGTCTGCGCGTCTGGAACCTGTGTTCCTCAACGGGAGAGGCCACAACAGTGAGAGGCCCGCATACCGAAAAAAAAAAAGTCATGAAGATAATCTTCTGTTTCTTTCCAAAAGCTTTATCATTTTACCTTTTACATTTAAGTCTCTTATCCATCTCAAATTAATTTTTCTGTATGGTAATAAGGTAGGGATTTAAATTCATTTTTAACTGATTAAAAAGCCCACCTTTTCCCCACTGCAATTCAGTGTTACCTGTATCATGAGTCAGTTGACTGTATATGTGTAGGTTTATTTCTAGATTCTTTATTCTATTAGTCTGCCTCAATAAATATTTGTTGAATGAGAGCTATCATTTAAAATGTCTTACTTAACAAAGGTCAGAGTGTACACTATTTCCTACTATTGGTTGTTCTGCTGGGTGACTTTACATAAACAATTTGAACTCTTTGATCTTTAGTGTCCTCATTTGTCAAATGAGATTAATGCTCCTCCTATCTTATACAGATGCTTGAAAGAGTAAATATAATTGCTCTTTTTAAAACAATATACACAGTTTATACAACTGTCATTTACTTCTTCATGAGCTAAGTCGTTTTTTTTTTTTTTTTTTGCGGTACGTGGGCCTCTCACTGTTGTGGCCTCTCCCGTTGCGGAGCACAGGCTCTGGACGCACAGGCTCAGCGGCCATGGCTCACGGGCCTAGCCGCTCTGCGGCATGTGGGATCTTCCCGGACCGGGACATGAACCCCTGTCCCCTGCATCGGCAGGCGGAGTCAACCACTGCGCCACCAGGGAAGCCCATGAGCTTAGTTTTGATATCTTTAGGGCATCAACAGTCTCTCCTCTGTAATCCTACTATCTCCAAAGGTTGAGAAGGCAAAAAAATCCCTAAGACAGAGGAGGAAGAAAGAGAAAGCAAGCAGGCTTGTTGTGACAGTAGAAATCAAAATGAGATAACACTAAAAGAGAGGTAAAAACTCATGAAACTCTTTGGGATCTCTGTTGGGGAGGAGGGAATCTTTTTATACAGGCTTTGTTTCTTATTCATAGATTCCACTACTGTACTATTGCTTTCTTCTCCTGTGTAACCTGTGGAAGATTTTCACGTTTGTTTGGTAAAGGTATCAATATCCTCATACCTTTTTCATTCAACACTTCAACCAATCTAATCAATGCCTGAGAAAAAAGTCTGAAAGGAGAATACCTCACACCAATGAGTCCTAAACTGGTTTTGTTATCCCAGGGTAGTTCTCACTACTTCAAGAAGGTTTAGGAAACTTGTCCTATGAAAATTCAATTTCAATTCTACACAAAGTGGAACACAAATACACACTCAACCACAAACGTACACATGCACTCTTACTTGGAAATATAGCTATGCATCAGGTAGTATTTCACCCTATGTCTTACCCTTGCCATTTTGCAGTTATTTGTCCTACTAAATTGCGTATGTTCCTTACAGGCAAAGATTAAGTATTCCACCTCCACATCTTTTACATTTAACATGGTGCCGGGCATAAAGTAATAAATGCTTTTTGAATTAACTTACAAAAGGAAATATAAATGTTATAAAATAGTGTGCTGTATCTCCAAAAAGGCTAGAATCTGCTCTCTAAACAACGTTATTAAATGTTTTAGGTTTCTAGAAAAATTAGTAGTTTTGAAAATTTAAAAGGTATCATAAACTTGCCCTCCTCCCTGTCACTTTGGCTATTTCTCTTACATACTTCCACTATACAGATAGCAAACTGTATCACATTTTATTTCTCATAAAACAAATATTCATTGAACACCTACTCTGTGCTAGGTATGTTGCTTAGCAGAAAGACTATGCCAGTGAGGTCAGACATACCCCCAAAGATCAAGAATATATGGCAGACTTCCGGGAAGATGGCAGAAGAGTAAGACGCGGAGATCACCTTCCTCTCCACAGATACACCAGAAATACATCTACGCGTGGAACAACTCCTACAAAACACCTACTGAACGCTGGCAGAAGACCTCAGACCTCCCAAAAGGCAAGGAACCCCCCACGTACCTGGTTAGGGCAAAAGAAAAAACTAAACAGAGACAAAAGGATAGGGACGGGTCCTGCACCAGCGGGAGAGAGCTGTGAAGGAGGAAAAGTGTCCACACACTAGGAAGCCCCTTCGCGGGTGGAGACTTCGGGAGGCGGAGTGGGGGAGCTTGGGAGCCGCGGAGGAGAGCACAGCAACAGGGGTGCGGAGGGCAAAGCGGACAGATTCCAGCGCAGAGGATCGGGCCGACCGGCACTCACCAGCCGAGAGGCTTGTCTGCTCGCCTGCCGGGGCGGGCGGGGCTGGGAGCTGAGGCTCCGGCTTTTGTCGGAGCGCCGGGAGAGGACTGAGGTTGGCGGCGTGAACACAGCCTGCAGGGCGTTGGTGCGCCGCGGCTGGCCGGGAGAGAGTCCGGGGAGGGGTCTGGACCTGCCGAAGAGGCAAGAGACTTTTACGTCCCTCTTTGTTTCCTGGTGCACGAGGAGAGGGGATTAAGAACGCTGCTTGAGAGAGCTCCAGGGACGGGCGCGAGCCGCGGCTAAGAGTGCGGAGCCCAGAGACGGACGTGGGACGCTAAGGCCGCTGCTGCCGCCGCCAGGAGGCCTGTGTGCGAACACAGGTCACTAGCCACACGCCCTTCCGGGGAGCCTGTGCAGCCCGCCACTGCCAGGGTCCCGGGATCCAGGGACGGCTCCCCGGGAGAGCGCACGGCGCGCCTCAGGCTGCAGCGTCACGCCGGCCTCTGCCGCTACAGGCCCGCCCCGCACTCCGTGACCCTCCCTACCCCCCCGGCCTGGGTGAGCCAGAGCCTCCGAATCAGCGGCTCCTTTAACCTCGTCCTGTCTGAGCAAATAACAGACACCCTCCGGCGACCTACACGCACAGGCGGGGCCAAATCCAAAGCTGAGCCCCTGGGAACTGTCAGAACAAAGAAGAGAAAGGGAAATCTCTCCCAGCAGCCTCAGAAGCAGCGGATTAAAGCTCCACAATCAACTTGATATACCCTGCATCTGTGGAATACCTGAATAGACAACGAATCATCCCAAATTAAGGAGCCCTGTGGATGAAAGGCTCTTGGTGCTGCAGCCAGGACTCAGTGCTGTGCCTCTGAGGTGGGAGAGCCAACTTCAGGACACTGGTCCACAAGAGGCCTCCCAGCTGCACATAATATCAAACAGCAAAAATCTCCGAGAGATCTCCATCTCAACGCCAGCACCCAGCTTCACTCAACGACCAGCAAGCTACAGTGCTGGACATCCTATGCCAAACAACTAGCAAGACAGGAACACAACCCCACCCATTAGCAGAGAGGCTGCCCAAAATCATAGTAAGTCTACAGACACCCCAAAACACACCACCAGCCGTGGACCTGCCCACCAGAAAGACAAGATCCAGCCTCATACACCAGAACACAGGCACTAGTACCCTCCACCAGGAAGCCTACACAACCCACTGAACCAACCTTAGCCACTGGGGACAGACACAAAAAACAACAGGAACTACGAACCTTCAGCCTGCAAAAAAGGAGACCCCAAACACAGTAAGATAAGCAAAATGAAAAGACAGAAAAACACACAGCAGATGAAGGAGCAAGATAAAAACCCACCAGACCTAACAAATAAAGAGGAAATAGGCAGTCTACCTGAAAAAGAATTCAGAATAATGATAGTAAGGTTGATCCGAAATCTTGGAGATAGAATGGACAATAGAATGGACAAATTGCAAGAATCAGTTAACAAGGACCTAGAAGAACTAAAGATGAAGCAAGCAACGATGAACAACACAATAAATGAAATTAAAAGTACTCTAGATGGGATCAATAGCAGAATAACTGAGGCAGAAGAACGGATAAGTGACCTGGAAGATAAAATAGTGGAAATAACTACTGCAGAGCAGAATAAAGAAAAAAGAATGAAAAGAACTGAGGACAGTCTCAGAGACCTCTGGAACAACATTAAACGCACCAACATTCGAATTATAGGGGTTCCAGAAGAAGAAGAGAAAAAGAAAGGGACTGAGAAAATATTTGAAGAGATTATAGTTGAAAACTTCCCTAATATCGGAAAAGAAATCGTTAATCAAGTCCAGGAAGCACAGAGAGTCCCATACAGGATAAATCCAAGGAGAAATACGCCAAGACACATATTAATCAAATTGTCAAAAATTAAATACAAAGAAAACATATTAAAAGCAGCAAGGGAAAAACAACAAATAACACACAAGGGAATCCCCATAAGGTTAACAGCTGATCTTTCAGCAGAAACTCTGCAAGCCAGAAGGGAGTGGCAGGACATATTGAAAGTGTTGAAGGAGAAAAACCTGCAACCAAGATTACTCTACCCAGCAAGGATCTCATTCAGATTTGATGGAGAAATTAAAACCTTTACAGACAAGCAAAAGCTGAGAGAGTTCAGCACCACCAAACCAGCTCTACAACAACTGCTAAAGGAACTTCTCTAGGCAAGAAACACAAAAGAAGGAAAGGACCTACAATGACGAACCCAAAACAATTAAGAAAATGGGAATAGGAACACACATATCGATAATTACCTTAAATGTAAATGGACTAAATGCTCCCACCAAAAGACACAGATTGGCTGAATGGATACAAAAACAAGACCCATATATTTGCTGTCTACAAGAGACCCACTTCAGACCTAGAGACACATACAGACTGAAAGTAAGGGGATGGAAAAAGGTATTTCATGCAAATGGAAACCAAAAGAAAGCTGGAGTAGCAATTCTCATATCAGACAAAATAGACTTTAAAACAAAGACTATTAGAAGAGACAAAGAAGGACACTACATAATGATCAAGGGATCGATCCAAGAAGAAGATATAACAATTGTAAATATTTATGCACCCAACATAGGTGCACCTCAATACATAAGGCAAATACTGACAACCATAAAAGGGGAAATCGACAGTAACACATTCATAGTAGGGGACTTTAACACCCCACTTTCACCAATGGACAGATCATCCAAAATGAAAATAAATAAGGAAACACAAGCTTTAAATGATACATTAAACGAGATGGACTTAATTGATATTTATAGGACATTCCATCCAAAAACAACAGAATACACATTTTTCTCAAGTGCTCATGGAACATTCTCCAGGATAGATCATATCTTGGGTCACAAATCAAGCCTTGGTAAATTTAAGAAAATTGAAATTGTATCAAGTATCTTTTCTGACCACAACGCCATGAGACTAGATATCAATTACAGGAAAAGATCTGTAAAAAATACAAACACATGGAGGCTAAACAATACACTACTTAATAATGAAGTGATCACTGAAGAAATCAAAGAGGAAATCAAAAAATACCTAGAAACAAATGACAATGGAGACACAACGACCCAAAACCTGTGGGATGCAGCAAAAGCAGTTCTAAGGGGGAAGTTTATAGCAATACAAGCCCACCTTAAGAAGCAGGAAACATCTCGAATAAACAACCTAACCTTGCACCTCAAGCAATTAGAGAAAGAAGAACAAAAAAACCCCAAAGCTAGCAGAAGGAAAGAAATCATAAAAATCAGATCAGAAATAAATGAAAAAGAAATGAAGGAAACAATAGCAAAGATCAATAAAACTAAAAGCTGGTTCTTTGAGAAGATAAACAAAATAGATAAATCACTAGCCAGACTCATTAAGAAAAAAAGGGAGAAGACTCAAATCAATAGAATTAGAAATGAAAAAGGAGAGGTAACAACTGACACTACAGAAATAAAAGAGATCATGAGAGATTACTACAAGCAACTCTATGCCAATAAAATGGACAATCTGGAAGAAATGGACAAATTCTTAGAAATGCACAACCTGCCAAGACTGAATCAGGAAGAAACAGAAAATATGAACAGACCAATCACAAGCACTGAAATTGAAACTGTGATTAAAAATCTTCCAACAAAGAAAAGCCCAGGACCAGATGGCTTCACAGGCGAATTCTATCAAACATTTAGAGAAGAGCTAACACCTATCCTTCTCAAACTCTTCCAAAATATAGCAGAGGGAGGAACACTCCCCAACTCCTTCTACGAGGCCACCATCACCTTGATACCAAAACCAGACAAGGATGTCACAAAGAAAGAAAACTACAGGCCAATATCACTGATGAACATAGATGCAAAAATCCTCAACAAAATACTAGCAAATAGAATCCAACAGCACATTAAAAGGATCATACACCATGATCAAGTGGGGTTTATTCCAGGAATGCAAGGATTCTTCAATATACGCAAATCTATCAATGTGATAAACCATATTAACAAACTGAAGGAGAAAAACCATATGAGCATCTCAATAGATGCAGAGAAAGCTTTTGACAAAATTCAACACCCATTTATGATAAAAACCCTGCAGAAAGTAGGCATAGAGGGAACTTTCCTCAACATAATAAAGGCCATATATGACAAACCCACAGCCAACATCGTCCTCAATGGTGGAAAACTGAAAGCATTTCCACTAAGATCAGGAACAAGACAAGGTTGCCCACTCTCACCACTCTTATTCAACATAGTTTTGGAAGTTTTAGCCACAGCAATCAGAGAAGAAAAGGAAATAAAAGGAATCCAAATCGGAAAAGAAGTAAAGCTGTCACTGTTTGCAGTTGACATGATCCTATACATAGAGAACCCTAAAGATGCTACCATAAAACTACTAGAGCTAATCAATGAATTTGGTAAAGTGGCAGAATACAAAATTAATGCACAGAAATCTCTGGCATTCCTATATACTAATGATGAAAAATCTGAAAGTGAAATCAAGAAAACACTCCCATTTACCATTGCAACAAAAAGAATAAAATATCTAGGAATAAACCTACCTAAGGAGACAAAAGATCTGTATGCAGAAAATTATAAGACACTGATGAAAGAAATTAAAGATGATACAAATAGATGGAGAGATATACCATGTTCTTGGATTGGAAGAATCAACATTGTGAAAATGACTCTACTACCGAAAGCAATCTATAGATTCAATGCAATCCCTATCAAACTACCACTGGCATTTTTCACAGAACTAGAACAAAAAATTTTGCAATTTGTATGGAAACACAAAAGACCCCGAATAGCCAAAGCAATCTTCATAACGAAAGAAGGAACTGGAGGAATCAGGCTCCCAGACTTCAGACTATACTACAAAGCTACAGTTATCAAAACGGTATGGTACTGGCACAAAAACAGAAAGATAGATCAATGGAACAGGATAGAAAGCCCAGAGATAAACCCACGCACATATGGTCACCTTATCTTTGACAAAGGAGGCAGAAATGTACCGTGGAGAAAGGACAGCCTATTCAATAAGTGGTGCTGGGAAAACTGGACAGCTACATGTAAATGTATGAAGTTAGATCACTCCCTAACACCATACACAAAAATAAGCTCAAAATGGATTAAAGACCTAAATGTAAGGCCAGAAACTATCAAACTCTTAGAGGAAAACATAGGCAGAACACTCTATGACATAAATCACAGCAAGATTCTTTCTGACCCACCTCCTAGAGTAATGGAAATAAAAACAAGAGTAAACAAATGGGACCTAATGAAACTTAAAAGCTTTTGCGCAGCAAAGGAAACCATAAAGAAGACCAAAAGACAACCCTCAGAATGGGAGAAAATATTTGCAAATGAAGCAACTGACAAAGGATTGATCTCCAAAATTTATAAGCAGCTCATGCAGCTTAATAACAAAAAAACAAACAACCCAATCCAAAAATGGGCAGAAGACCTAAATAGACATTTCTCCAAAGAAGATATACAGAGTGCCAACAAACACATGAAAGAATGCTCAACATCACTAATCATGAGAGAAATGCAAATCAAAACTACAATGAGATATCATCTCACACCAGTCAGAATGGCCATCATCAAAAAATCTAGAAACAATAAATGCTGGAGAGAGTGTGGAGAAAAGGGAACCCTCTTACACTGTTGGTGGGAATGTAAATTGATACAGCCACTGTGGAGAACAGTATGGAGGTTCCTTAAAAAGCTACAAATAGAACTACCATATGACCCAGCAATCCCACTACTGGGCATATACACTGAGAAAACCATAATTCAAAAAGAGTCATGTACCAAAATGTTCATTGCAGCTCTATTTACAATAGCCCAGAGATGGAAACAACCTAAGTGTCCATCATCGGATGAATGGATAAAGAAGATGTGGCACATATATACAATGGAATATTACTCAGCCATAAAAAGAGACGAAATTGAGCTATTTGTAATGAGGTGGATAGACCTAGAGTCTGTCATACAGAGTGAAGTAAGTCAGAAAGAGAGAGACAAATACCGTATGCTAACACATATATATGGAATTTAAAAAAAAAAATGTCATGAAAAACCTAGGGGTGAAACAGGAATAAAGACACAGACTTACTAGAGAATGGACTTGAGGCTATGGGGAGGGGGAAGTGTAAACGGTGACAAAGCGATAAAGAGGCATGGACATATATACACTACCAAACGTAAGGTAGATAGCTAGTGGGAAGCAGCCGCATAGCACAGGGAGATCAGCTCGGTGCTTTGTGACCGCCTGGAGGGGTGGGATAGGGAGGGTGGGAGGGAGGGAGACGCAAGCGGGAAGAGATATGGGAATATATGTATATATATAACTGATTCATTTTGTTGTGAAGCTGAAACTAACATACCATTGTAAAGCAATTATACTCCAATAAAGATGTTAAAAAAACAAAAAAAAAAACAAAAAACAAACAAACAAACAAAAAAAGAATATATGGCATTTGTAGCATCTGTGCACTTCTGAGTTGATTCTTTTTTATTTTCAAACATATAGAAAATATAGAGAAGAACAGTAAATAATGTGACAAACAGTTATATATCCATCTGTTTACATGTCTGTTTTTCCTATGAGACTGTTAGTTCTCTGAGGGCAGAGATGCTTTATATTGCATCTTGTGTGCCTAATACAGAACTTTGCACATATTGGGCACTCAATAATAAATGTTTGTTGAAAAAATGACTCAGTTAAAAAACATGGTACAGCGTGAAGCTTTATTTTTAATTAAATAATGTCAAGTCCTTTTTTCACACTTCCTTCAAAGTCTCTAAAATCATTATGGGGCTAATCTCTTCTGTTACGAAGAAGAGACATTCCCAATTAACTCCTATAGATACTCACTGTCTTATCTCACTCAGATAGCATCCTTTGACTACTCAGATACTTGTACTACTTCTCTGTTTGCACTTGGCTGTCTGGCTCTAACATGTGTGTTGGTCCTTGTATTTTCTCATTACATTGCATTGATACCTAGGAAGCACTGCAGAAGGGAATGTGTGCTAAGTAAGGGATCTCTAGAATAACATGCTTTCCTCCGTGAACAGGGAGATTTAGCAAAGTGCTGAAGCAAGAAGACGACAAGACCATTCCCATTAACTTTTCTAGAACTGATTTGGGGTCCTATAAAAGGAATAATTTGACTTTTTAAAACATACTACCTTCAGGAAAGGGAGAGAAAGACGGAGGAAGGCAGGGAGACAGACTGACACCACATATGGAAATAAGGCCAGCTACATTTCCTAATGAATGGAAAGGAATCTCTGAATTAATATGCTTGATGGCATTGGCTTCCAGGCAGGAATTTAACATTGAGGGATGAACCTAAAATGAACAAATCACACTAATTTGCTAAACCTCAAAAAAACCCTAATTTTCTGTTTTTTTGTAAATTGTAAATGAAGTCATAAAAATACCTACTGAAACAGTTAAAACCAAAACCAAACATCTGCATTTTCTGTGACAACTGAGTTGTAAAGTAGGTAAAGATTTTAAAAAGTGAAATGCCAGGGGTTTGAGAGGTGTAAACTAGCACTATTCTTCTGAAGGTCAGTTTGGTAATACATATAAATTTAAATACATATGATATACACAAAAAACCCTAAAGTTTTGAAAAACCCTTTGGCCCATGAATTTCAGGAATTTATCTACAAAGATTTTACAACAAGAAAATTCACCGTGTATTACTATGTAAAACAGCAAACAACTGCAAACAATACAAATCTTTACACATAGGGGATTTGTTAAAGGTTGATAGATCCTTATGAAGGAATACTCTTAAGTATTTTTATACATATACTTATGAGTATTCTTTCATAAAGATTTATTATCTTTACGAGAAGCAAGTGGTTGTTAAAATTTTTTTTGGTTGCAGAACTCTTTTTATACCCCAAATGAAATCCAGTTATGACCTAAATTTAAAGAAAAACAATAGCAACAGCAACAATCAAAGGTGCTGGGTTTTTTTGGCCACGCTGTGCAGCCTGTGGGGCATGTGACATCTTAGTTCTCCTACCAGTGATCGAACCCCTACCCCCCTGTAGTGGGAGCGCAGAGTCTTAACCACTGGACAGCCAGGGAAGTCCCCAAAGGCGCTCTTTTTAAAGAAAGGGTGGGGAACTTGAAACACTGTCCACTCATCCCCAGAGGTTACTGCTAGGAACATTATGGCTTCAAGGAACACACTGTGTAATCCACTACTCTTCAAGAACATTTATTGTGGGAAAAAGAGCAAGATGATAAAATGACTGCATTTTTTGTAAAAAAAAAATATATATATATATTATCTTTGAATGGTAGGTTTATAGGTAATTTGTATTTTCTTATTGCTCGTATGCTTTTTCCCCTTAGGTCTGCAGTATTATTTAGCATGTATTATTTTCATAAGGAAAATATTATTTTTAAATCTATATTTTAAAGTTGGATTCTTCTGTACAGTAAGCTTTCCATATCCCTTTATTTCAGCTGGTATTTTAAGGTATTAACAATTCTTTAGATGCTTGCTCAACTAGAGAAAGATGTCTTTTATCTGACAATCAAGGAGATATTAAAATTCAGGTAAATGGACCCTTACTGGCAAGTTTCTCTACATCCTTACTACAGATTTCCCTTATGCTAAGTTATGTATACCTCAGTAAAAAGTACTCTATGTTCTGATTTCTGTGTCTTTTCACATGCTGTTCAATTTCTGTGAAATGTTTCATACTCCCATTCAAATGGCCAAATCATTCTCAGTCTTCAGATCTCAGGAGAGACTTTCAGGGGTCTTCTCTAACTATACTAAGTATTCTCCATCATTGTACTGTTTCTCTCCTAGTACTTAACACAATTTATATATTTGTTTACTTATTACCTATATCACCAATAAAACTGAAGTCTGCAGAGACTGTGTATTATTTGCCAATATATTACACAACGCCTAGCATAATACCTGGCAATTGTTCATAAATATTTGTTGACTGATTTACTAAATGCTTGCTAAAATTTGAATTTAGAGACTTATGGAGACTCAAGTGGTTTAAAATAAGCTTTCCCACACTCTTGCCTAAGTGGGTTGGCAAGGTCCTGTTTTCAATACTGTTCATAATTTCTGATAATTTCAATAATAGCCCAGAGTCATATTAACTAGGCACATTTTATAATGCTTGTATAAAGTGATCCATGACTCACGAGAGTTCTGTTGAGATGCTGCTTCACGACTACTGATCCTTTATCATGTATCTTTTGGAAAATAAACATTCTATAATACAGAATAAGTATTTGCCACTTCAACATTTTCTAAAGCTTCTTCCAGCCCTGCTATAAATTATAATTGAAGCACACTAATTAGGGCTAATCTCAATATACTGATATTTATTACATATCATTCCATACATATGCTGATGTGTGGCCACTGAACTATAAACCCTTTCTGTCAGGAATCTGAAGAGCATAAGCTACTATTTGGGGCACAATTTAAATAACAGGGGCTCCAACAATGGCAAACCAACAGTCTCAGAAGAGCTCTTGCAACTAAATGGAGAACTTAAAAACACCAAAACAAACAGTGTAAGAAAAATAACCATAGAAGGTACCAAATAAGCATAGAGACATAACATTTTAAATACTTCCAAATATTTGGTTTCAAAGCATAAATGGAGCATGTGGGCTTTCCACATCTTTTTCTGCCAAGTCCCAGGAAAAACTGACCATACTACAGTCATCTAAAACAGCTGTTAGGACCGATCTTCAAATATTTGGTTTCAAAATATAGACCTATTTGCACTTTAAAACCCAGATGCCTGCATACTCCTACTATAGCACTGCACTGAGATAATCCTTTCAAAGTAGGCTGCTGGCAAAAACAGATCTTTATTCATGGTAAGAACTGCTTCAAATGGACACAGCAAAATGTTAGCCTAAGTCCTAAAGTCAATTGTCAGAAAAGATAATTTGCTCTGGCACCAAAATACTATTCTTTTCTTTCTTTTTTAAGGCAGAGACTAAATTTTATGAGTTATTTAAGGTTAAAGAGAGAGGGTAAATGTGAAATGTTAAGATTCTAGAAGCAAGGGAAAAAGTTTATGTCCAGTTTACTTAAAATTATTGACGTCCTTAAACTAAGCTTCTTGTTTAGCATATTGTTCTTGTGGGTACTCAAATTTAAACTATCAAATCTGCCTCACTTTGGGTTGCTAGAAGGTCCAATCCACAGAGAAGGATCTTAGTCTAGCAATAAGTCAAGTGGTTTAAAATAAACTTTCCCATATTCTGGTATAATTATACTTGTTTTCTAGGACTCTGTTATAAGCATGGCTATCTAGTTGTCCTACACTTCTGATAGTTATGTAACACTACAGAGTAATGGGTTAGGAGACTAGGATGATAGGTGATAAACAGTGTCTTTTACTCTACTGAGCAGACATCAATTCTGATTGATCAATTTCAACTTGCCTGAATATCTTTATGTTTCTTTAAGACTGCAGGCAATGAAAATGCCTGTACCTTTATGAATCACATTGTTTTGTTTCCCTTTAAATCCATCATTTAAACCTTGTTCCTGAAAGAGGCACTTAAAAAAAAAAAGACACATGATAGTACAACTCAGAAAAGGAACTGTATTTGGCATCTTACAAAACAGCAGTCAATCTTCACCCTATTCTTCTGATAAGTGTTACACAAATGGGAAGAATAAGAGTTATAATGGCTAAGAAATGTATCTTGAGTCACTTAACTGATTAATGAGGGAACTGGAAACTTTTTCCATTTCCCTACTTAGCATTCGTCTCTGGCAGGCAGCTCTAAGGACACCCCAAACCAATGAAATTCCAAGTAGATAAGAATATTCTTCTCAACCTTACCTCTTTATGCACCTTCCAACTGTCTACCGTCACATTGAAGAGAGCTTTGAGGGCCTCAATGGCACAGTCTGTCTCCTGAGGTGAGAGAGGAGGTCCATTACGGTCTATGGCCGATTCATATTCATCGGTCCACTTGATGCTAAAGGCACTTTCCAAGATCTGGGTTAGCAGCGGTAGTCCTTGGAGCTCATAGCGCAATTGTGACCTGATGTCGGTGTGCAAAAGTGACAGGACGAAGAGCAAGCGCAAGTCAAAGCACTTAATGTCATTGATAAACTTTCGGTCCTTGCACTTTCTCAGGAGGTTACAGAGCTTTGCAGCAAGGTTAAGTTCCAGGCTGAGCTGCTGTGCCATCTGACTGTTGAACACTATGTTACAAAGACATTTTAATGACTCCACAATAACTGGGAACTCTGACACCTTCTCCAAAGAATCATCCGACTCATTTAGCTTGGCTAGTCGCAGCAGTATCTGCATATTTTCCTTAGTTGTTACAGGAACTAAAACCTTTTTGTCTCTGGAGAGAATGCGGAGAACTTCAAGGCAGGACACTTGACATGTTGTTGGGATGTCCTTTAAAAGGACTTTAAATATGCCTTCACAGAGTTTCTGGAAAACAAGAATGAGTATGAAAAAATCATTATTTGGCTTAAGTGATTTAAAACAGAATGTTTCTCTATCAATGTATTTAACTGCAGTTCAAGATCTGGCTAGAAAAGGTTTTTACTTTTTTAAAGTCACAGAATGTTAGAACTGAAAGAGACCTTATATTTGGTGTACTTCTTTTACTTTACAGATATGAAAACTGAGGGCCAGAAAGGCTAAGTTACTTGTATGGGGCCAGAGTGAATTAGTGGGGCTGCAAAGGATAGAGTATAGGTTTCCTAATTTCCAGCCCAATATTCTTTCTATAAAATCACTTATTCTCTTTTAAACTGACTAGTTTCAAATGTCTTATATGGCTTTGTTCTCAATGAATTTTTAACATCAGACTACACATACTATCAGGATAGAAGGTAATCATCTGAATCATAGCTGTTTCCTTCCTGGAAATAAAGATTAGTGCCTTGAGAATTGGTTCACAATTGGCTACAAGTATAGGCTCTCATAAAAAGACTTAAAGAAGTCTGCATTTCTGCCCAGTTTCAGCTGTGCTATTTCTTCTGAGTAGTACTACTGCAGTAGTCCCATGTTTTATAAACCTTAGAACTCTCTTTAGCTAACGTGTAATAACATTTAATCATCAAATGACCCCAGAGATCTTTTGCTGACAACACTGATAAAAATTATTCCAAGTGTTGGGTTCCAAAGAGGGCTCAGCTAGCATATATGATGCCTTTGAGTCAACTGCAAAAAGGTGCCCCTCTCCAGGCTAACTGCAAAAAATGTTCCTACTGGGTGGACAAATTACAAAACAGCCCTCTTCCTCTGGGCAGCCCTGTGCCAGGACACATGGCTTGGGAAGCTCAGAGTGTGGGCAGGATCTTAAGCTTCCCTTTGTTCTCTTGGTGTAGGGCACAGATTACACAAATATATGCAGTAGTCCTGGTTCCAAATTTTGCTACCACTATCTCAGAAACAACTCTTTATTTGGACCCAAAGTGTGCTCTATCTTGAATTTTTTGAAAAATAGTTATTTCTGTCATTGCCAAATTTAAGAACCATTGATAATTCTCTCAAAATTCAATGTCCAGCTTTCTTCTCCATAAACTGCAGATCTGGGTCTCTGAAGCTCAAACCTTATATGTGCAGCAAGCAGATATAACCATTCCACTGCTGACCATTTCTATACCCGTTACATTTTATAAAAATAACAGCAACAACAACTATGACCAATACAAGGTTTTACAAAGTTTCTATTAACCTACCCTCAGACTTTAACTTTTTTAAAAAGAGGCTATCTGTGGGTCAAGCATTATGATCTTGGCAGGAATCCTAGGCCATGTGCATCTTCTCAGTACATCTGAGTCAAACAGCTATGGAAATGTCAATTTTATTTTTTTATAAATTTATTTATTTAGTTTTGGCTGCATTGGGTCTTCGTTGCTGTGCACGGGCTTTCTCTAGGTGCGGTGAGCAGGGGCTATTCTTCGTTGTGGTACACGGGCTTCTCATTGCGGTGGCTTCTCTTGTTGCAGAGCACAGGCTCTAGGCACACAGGCTTCAGTAGTTGTGGCATGCAGGCTCAGTAGTTGTGGCACGTGGGCTCTAGAGTACAGGCTCAGTAGTTGTGGTGCACGGACTTAGTTGCTCCACGGCATGTGGGATCTTCCTGAACCAGGGCTCGAACCCATGTCCCCTGCATTGGCAGGCGGATTCTTAACCACTGCGCCACCAGGGAAACCCAGAAATGTCCATTTTAAATGTACTATGCTCTCTAGATGGAGGTGGGAAGGAAATTAACCTAACAAGCTAAAAAAAACTATCCCTGGGACTTCACTGGTGGTCCAGTGGTTAAGACTCTGCGCTTCCAATGCAGGGGGCCTGGGTTCGATCCCTGGTCAGGGAACTAGATCTCGCAGGGCACAACTAAGGCTCGGGGCAGCCCAAAAAAAAAAAAAAAAAAAAGGCACTCCATCCTTTAACATACCTGATAACTGGAAGGGACTTCCATTTAATGTTTTAATATCATTGTTAAAGCATTTTTTTCATGAATGCAGTTTTGTGGTGGAGGAAAGTATAATGTGCCTATTATTAAAAATATAAAAAATGGGAAATTTTCTCCAATTTCAGATCTTTCACACCCAAGACAAAAAAAAAGTACCTTCTACATACTATTTCCTATGTGGTATATTCCTGGGTGGTGGAGTTAAATAACCTTTGCTCCCATACAATTTTACCCAAGAGGGAAATTATCTACATTCCTAGTTAAGAAATACATAATAAATATGATATTATAAAATACTATATATGTGAATTTGGAGTTCTACATATCTAATAAAACACAGAAATCTTTTTTTTTTTTTTTTTTTTTTTTGCGGTACGCAGGCCTCTCACTGTTGTGGCCTCTCCAGTTGCGGAGCACAGGCTCCGGACACACAGGCTCAGCGGCCATGGCTCATGGGCCCAGCCGCTCCGCTGCATGTGGGATCTTCCCGGACCGGGGCACGAACCCATGTCCCCTGCATCGGCAGGCGGACTCTCAGCCACTGCACCACCAGGGAAGCCCCTAAAACACAGAAATCTTTAGCTCTTTTCTTTCTAAACCAAAAACAAGAGCAACAATAAAATCCAAAAACAAAAAAAATCTGTGGGTAATATGGCTTCTTTCTTCCTCCACCTTCAGACTCAAGAAAGAAAAAAAGCAAAATATGAATACAAACTGGCATAGCCAAGGCTATTAGCCAAATGGACTGTTAAACTCTGGGACATAAGAAGGCTACATAAAAGAAATTAGAGAGGCCTATAAAATTTATAGTTAAAAATTGCCTCATCTAAAGGCTTGTAGGAGATCAGCAACCGAGACTGTTTTAAGCACAGTTTTCAATCATAGTTGTTTTAAACTCATCATAGTTGATGTCATTTCTCATCACAGACTTGCCCCACATGACAACAGTTAGGTAGCTTTTTGCTGTAATGTCCCTTGAAAAGTAATGCCACTTCTTGGACAATGACCTCTCCCTTTTTTGTATTACAACTTAAAAAAAATCAGACATAAAAATATAACAAAGGAATAGTTAACAGACACACTCATCGCTATACTCCATACGATCATTTCTATTCAGAGAATATTACAAAGAACAAATAAACCATGTAACACATCTGGATGAATCAGAAAGTTTTGCTTTGCATATGAACACCAAGCAAGACGAGGTAGCATTCTTTACGATTACCCCATCTGTTGAGTGCATGCGCGACTTCTATGTTTCAAAGGTGCTCCTGTTTCACCTTTATTTTGCCCTAATGTTATTTTCCTGTGCTATAACTTTTTTTCAGTTGATTTTATTCTTCCTAAAACATGCTCTGTTCTCTTCAAACACTTTCCATAGCTCCCTGTTGCCTGCAGAATGCAGCTGAAATAAGCTCAGTGCCCCCTTTCCTACTGCTGTCTCCGTCACACACATACCCTCCTTCTCCTTTCTTTTCCAAGTGCTCCAAAGGGATTCCCAATCCCCTGACCATATGTCCTGAACCTTTCTCCTTCCATTCTCTCAGCATGGCCTACCCTGTCCCCATTTCCACCAGTCAGGACCCCACTCTTTTTCTAAGGTTTAATTTGAGGACTAAGGGGTCTAGAAGACTCCGCAGCCACTCCCTCCTTTGCTTTCTTTCTATATAGCACTTAGTTCCAACAAGCAGTTAGTTCCTTTTTACAGAGTCAGCTGTTGGGGCATCTCACTCCTTTTCCAGGCTCCTTGAGAACAGAGGCTATGTTTCATCTGTATCCCAGTGGCTGGCCCAGGTGTGCTACAGCTGTTTGTAAGTGCAAGATAACCACAAACTCCCAAAGATTACCAGCTTTAAAGTCTACCACCTGACTCTCCAGCCCCTTCCAAAGAATAACTCCTTTGTATTCCACCACCAGCCACCTCTATCAAGTCTTCTCTTCCTCATTTTGCAAGTACAATAACTCATCATTACATAACATTTTAAGTGCAAACTGTTTTTATTTACTTTCAAAGTATTTATTTATACAAACTTGTTATCATTGTTCAACTGATATATTTTTAAATCTGAAACTATTTTGGTATCTTAGATAACCATGGAACACATAATTTTTTTTTCCATTAGAATGGATGGAAATACCTTCTGAGTTAAAAACTTTTCCCTTAGAGGTAGGTTTTCAGGAATGAACTAAAGTCATAAAGCAAAGCTTAGGTGTGCTTACAAAGTATAATTACTTCAGAGAGGCTGAGGAAAAGCCCTTTTAAAATGCTCGTTAGCTTAGGAGCCATGGCTATTTCCAAAAAGTTAGACTGCAAGACCCAGCAGCAGAGACTCAAGATTGAGATTCTCAATGTTAATACCAGGTATTGTCAAAAATTTTTGGTAGTTTTGGGCTTCCCTGGTGGCACAGTGGTTGAGAGTCCGCCTGCCGATGCAGGGGACACGGGTTCGTGCCCAGTTCCGGGAAGATCCCACGTGCCGCGGAGCGGCTGGGCCCGTGAGCCATGGCTGCTGGGCCTGAGCATCCAGAGCCTGTGCTCCGCAGCGGGAGAGGCCACAGCAGTGAAAGGCCCGCGTACCGCAAAAAAAAAAAAACTTTTTGGTAGTTTGCTCCGGAATGGAAACCCTAGAGTATACTACAGTAATGGTTCTCAAACTTCAGCACGCATGATAATCACCTAAAGGATTACTTGTTGTTGTTGTTAATTTTATTGAAGTACAGTTGATTTACAGTGTTAATTTCTGCTGTACAGCAAAGTGATTCCGTTTTATATATATATACATATATATATATATGTATATATATATATTCTTTTTCATATTCTCTTCCATTACGGTTTATCACAGGATACTGAACATAGATCTCTGCGTCATACAACAGACCTTGTTGTTTATCCATCCTGTATATAATAGTTTGTCTGCTAATCTCAAGTTCTCAGTCCTTCCCTCCCCACCACCCTCCCCCTTGGCAACCACAGTCTGTCCTCTGTGTCTGTGAGTCTGTTTCTGTTTCGTAGATATGTTCTTTTGTGTCGTACTTTAGATTCCACATGTAACTGATGTCATATGGTATTTGTCATTCTCTTTCTGACTTACTTCACTTAGTATGATAATCTTTAGGTGAGGATTGTTGAAACACAGATTGTTGTACTCACCTCCAGAGTTTCTGATTCAGTGGGTCTGGAGTGAGGCCAGAATTGGGACTTTTAACAAGTTCCCAGTTGATGCTGTCACTGCTGGTTCAGGAGCCACACTCTGAAAACCACTAAACTACAACCAACAATGGACTGACATAACTTGGATGTTCGGGGCCAGGGGTTAACTGACAGTAGCTGACCAGATAAGCAAAGAAAAGTAGGCAGAGCTGAAAGCCATTAACACAAATACCTTAACTTCTCCTCAACTGTCCTAAAGATGTATAAGGGTGGCAGGAATAGGAATGGGATGTCATTATCTGGTCACATTACCTTTCTTAAATGTTAAAAATCACTAGAGGTGTGAAGTGTATTACTTAAGATCAGTGGTCCTGGGCCTAAAACTTGTTCAACTTACCATGGATTCTAGAACCAGAACAGTGTTGTGATTAAGACCAGGTGTTCTGGATTTAAATTTCTTGTGTTCAAAGGCTGGCTCTTCTACCGTCTTCTAATGGTGTGACCTTGGCAAGTTACTGACTTCTCTAGGTCTCACCTACTTTAAGACTTAAACGACATCACACATGTATAGTATTTACAACAGTGCCCGGAATGTGTTAAGTGCTCAGTACTGGTTATCATTTATATATTATTATAAGGTAAAAATCTCAAAGTCCTCAGTTTAGCTTTTAAGATCCTCCACCCTGCTTTTTGAGTTTTCTTTTTCATATTATTCACCAATCAAACCCTCCTCTCTAGTTGTATTCCTTTCGAATTATCTCATATAGAGCTTTTTTGCTTTCTTACCATCTCCCCTCTACCTGCATGAGTCTTTCTCCCTCTTTGACTATTTAAGTTTTAACCATTCTCCAAAGCTAAGCTTAAAATTAACTTTTGATATAAAGTTCTTCCTAACCACTTCAGCCCCCAATGTTCTTCCCCTCCAAGGAACACCCAAACCAAAATTTGTAGCAATCATTGGTGCTTAGTACATTCTTCCTGTTTTCTTTTTATGAGTTTGCCTCAACTACTAAAAGCTCTCTGAAGGTGGAAAGCACATCTTTCTTTTATGAGAGAAGAAAATGTACTATAGTGGCTTCTGAATCAGAAAAACCTGGTTTTAATTCCCAGCTTCACCACTGTGTGATTCAGACATTATTTTACTTCTCTGAGTCTCACTTTCTCATTTGTAAAATGGGAATAATATCACTTACTTCTCAGAGGGCTGTCGTGAAATAGACTCTGGGATGTAATAAGCGCTCTTTGAATTGTGACTATTTTTGTTTTATTTCTTCATAATCCTTGTAGCCCTCAGCAGAGAAATTAGAACACAGTAAGCACCCAAAATATAAACTGACTGTACTAAGAAGTTCCCTGAATTTAAAGCATTAGTAGAAGTCTATTAATGTTGTCTTGACACTTCTCCTTTCTAAGAAGGAAAGAGAGAAGTAGTAAAGGCTATTCTTGTGATTGTACTGGTTGGATGGTTTGCCCCATGGCATAAAATAGTCTTTTCATACAAGCAGCAGAAATTATTTGTCTTCATATAAAGTTCTTTTTTCTGAAGAGTTTAAATTACTTAAATATATATGTTCTTTAAAATGTAAAATGCATCAAACTACTGAAGAAAATAGAAAAAACATTCATAATTATACTACCTAGTATATTTTATATGCAGCTGACAGAAGGATTTATCCTTAGTCAATCTATTTGAGTATCAGTAACATGCATATTACTTCAGCCTACACAGTCACAATCATCATGTGTATATAATATTGTTTTCTGTCTTAAATTTAATTTTTAATGTAATTATAAGCATTTTTCACATTGCTATAGAGCCCTTATAAACATAATTTTAACTTGATGCAATATTAAATACGATTCCTGCTCTCAATAAGTCTTTAGCATGAAATACAGCAGAGTTCAGAAAACGCAGTGGACTTAGCATCAGAAGGGATGACTTCCTAATTTTAATAATTATAGTAATATTATTTGCTTATGTGCTTTATAGTTTACAAAAAAACTTTCATATATGTTCCTCAATCTAAGGAATGCTTACTGAACATTTACTATATTATTCTTTAAATGACTGCCTAAGGACACAACTAAGAAGTAGAAGGCCAGGACTCAACTGAGATCATCTGACTCCAGTATGATTTCCACTGTAAGTCCATGATCATAATATAGCTGTCTCTCATTTGTTAACTGTGACCTTCAGCATGTCACTTTATTAGGTTTTCTTCTTCCTCTATAACACGCATTAAAACTCTTTAAGGCAATCTTCTTCCAGCTCCAGAATGGTAGGCTTTTCACTATGAATCTGTAAAACTAGGATTAGCTTTCGCTTTAACTATGAAACAAGCAAAATATGCTATGATGTGTATGTGAGGATTCAAATGATCTATCATGATTTATATATTGTCCTAAAAGTATATAATTGATGTATAGAAATAATATTGATTTCTAAAAATATTTATAAAAAGAGAAAAGTCATTTTTGTTTTGTTTTGTTTTTTTCCCATATTTTATTGATTTGAGTCCTCTCCCTCTTTTTCTTGATGAGTCTGGCTAATGGTTTATCAATTTTGTTTATCTTCTCAAAGAACCAGCTTTTAGTTTTATTGATCTTTGCTATTGTTTTCTTTGTTTCTATTTCATTTATTTCTGCTCTGATCGTTATGATTTCTCTCCTTCTGCTAACTTTGGGTTTCGTTTGTTCTTCTTTCTATAGTTCCTTTAGGTGTAAGGTTAGATTATTTATTTGAGATTTTTCTTGTTTCTTGAGGTAGGCTTGTATAGCTATAAACTTCCCTCTTAGAACTGCTTTTGCTGCATCCCATAGGTTTTGGATTGTTGTGTTTTGTCATTTGTCTAGATATTTTGTGATTTCCTCTTTGATTTCTTCAGTGATCTCTTGGTTATTTAGTAACGTATTGTTTAGCCTCCATGAGTTCATGTTTTTTACGTTTTTTCCCCTGTAATTCATTTCTAAACTCATAGCTTTGTGGTCAGAAAAGATGCTTGATCTGATTTCAATTTTCTTAACTTTACCGAGGCTTGATTTGTGACCCAAGATGTGATCTATCCTGGAGAATGTTCCGTGTGCACTTCAGAAGAAAGTGTAATCTGCCGTTTTTGGATGGAATGTCCTATAAATATCAGTTAAATCTATCTGGTCTATTGTATCATTTAAAACTTGTTTCCTTATTTATTTTCATTTTGGATGATCTGTCCATTGGTGTAAGTGAGGTGTTAAAGTCCCCCACTATTACTGTGTTACTGTCGATTTCCTCTTTTACAGCTGTTAGCAGTTGCCTTTTGTATTGAGGTGCTACTATGTTGGGTGCATATATATTTATAATTGTTACATCTTTTTCTTGGATTGATCCCTTGATCATTATGTAGTGTCCTTCCTTGTCTCTTGTAACATTCTTTATTTTAAAGTCTATTTTATCTGATATGAGTATTGTGACTCCAGCTTTCTTTTGATTTCCATTTGTATGGAATATCTTTTACCATCCCCTCACTTTCAGTCTGTATGTGTCCTAGGTCTGAAGTGGGTCTCTTGTAGACAGCATATATATATGGGTCTTGTTTTTGTATCCATTCAGCAAGCCTGTGTCTTTTGGTTGGAGCATTTAATCCATTCACATTTAAGGTAATTATTGATATGTATGTTCCTATTACCATTTTCTTTTTTCTTTTTTTTTTGCAGTACACGGGCCTCTCACTGTTGTGGCCTCTCCTGTTGCAGAGCACTGGCTCTGGACGCGCAGGCTTAGCAGCCATGGCTCACGGGCCTAGCTGCTCCGCGGCATGTGGGATCTTCCCCGACCGGGGCACAAACACGTGTCCCCTCCATCGGCAGGCGGACTCTCAACCACTGTGCCACCAGGGAAGGCCCCGATTACCATTTTCTTAATTGGTTAGGGTTTGTTTTTGTAGGTCCTTTTCTTCTCTTCTGTTTCCCACTTAGAAAAGTTCCTTTAGCATATGTTGTAGAGCTGGTTTGGTGGTGCTGAATTCTCTTAGCTTTTGCTTGTCTGTAAAGCTTTTGATTTCTCCATCGAATCTGAATGAGATCCTTGCTGGGTAGAGTAATCTTGCTTGTAGGTTGTTCCCTTTTATCACTTTAAGTATATCATGCCACTCCCTTCTGGCTTGTAGAGTTTCTGCTGAGAAATCAGCTGTTAACTTTATGGGAGTTCCCTTGTATGTTATTTGTCGTTTTTCCCTTGCTGCTTTCAATAATTTTTCTTTGTCTTTAATTTTTGTCAATTTGATTACTATGTGTCACGGTGTGTTTCTCCTTGGGTTTATCCTGTATGGGACTTGCTGTGCTTCCTGGACTTGGGTGGCTATTTCCTTTCCCATATTAGGGAATTTTTCAACTATAATCTCTTCAAATATTTTCTCCGGTCCTTTCTCTGTCTCTTCTCCTTCTGGGACCCCTATAATGCGAATGTTGTTGCGTTTAATGTTGTCCCAGAGGTCTCTTAGGCTGTCTTCATTTCTTTTCATTCTTTTTTCTTTATTCTGTTCTGCAGCAGTGAATTCCACCATTCTGTCTTCCAGGTCACTTATCCATTCTTCTGCCTCAGTTTTTCTGATATTGATTCCTTCTACTGTATTTTTCATTTCAGTTATTGTATTGTTCATCTCTGTTTGTTTGTTCTTTAATTCTTCTAGGTCTTTGTTAAACTTTTATTGCATCTTCTCGATCTCTGCCTCCATTGTTTTTCCGAGGTCCTGGATCATCTTCACTCTCATTATTCTGAATTCTTTTTCTGGAAGGTTGCCTACCCCCACTTCATTTAGTTGTTTTTCTGGGGTTTTCTCTTGTTCCTTCATCTGGTACATAGCCCTCTGCCTTTTCATCTTGTCTACCTTTCTGTGAATGTGATTTTTGTTCCACAGGCTGCAGGATTGTAGTTCTTCTTGCTTCTGCTGTCTGCCCTCTGGTGGATAAGGCTATCTAACAGGCTTGTGCAGGTTTCCTTGAAAGCCAAGTTTTACAAAGAAAATGTCTTTGCTTACAATACAGACATAGTTAGTCTACTGTACTCTGGCAACCAAAAGTTAGAAAACACCTTTAAAAAATAATTAATTAATTAATTAATTTTTGGCTGTGTTGGGTCTTCATTGCTGTGTGTGGGCTTTCTCTAGTTGTGGCCAGCAGGGGCTACTCTTCGTTGTGGTGTGTGGGCTTCTCATTGCGGTGGCTCCTCTTGTTGCGGAGCACAGGCTCTAGGTGCGCAGGCTTCAGTAGCTGTGGCGTATGGGCTTAGCTGCTCCGCAGCCTGTGGGATCTTCCAGGACCAGGGCTTAAACCTGTGTCCCATGCATTGGCAGGCAGATTCTTAACCACTGTGCCACCAGGGAAGTTCCCAGAAAACACTTTTGAGACGAGTACTACTGAAAAGTATCTGCAGATTGGTACCAGTTCACATACTGTTTGTTCCCAGACCATGCTGAGATAGGTTCGTAAGTTGAGATAGGTGTAAAAAGTTGAAAGTATGTATTCAGAAACCTTTATAGTGATTTGACTTTGCTATGACATCCAAGGATGTGATTATTTCTTTAATGATTCATTTTCATTGTATTTTTAAAAGTACTGGTCTACCACAAATTAGGGAAAAATTAACAAACAAACAAAAAACTTGGTCCTTCATCACAAATAATGTGAGAAGCACTGTTCTAGCGAATGCATTTTATCCTGTATAAGTTTTCTTCTAGTATATAATAAAGGCAGAAAAACTAACTAAGATCCCAGACTAATGAGGAAATAATATAAAGCCTCATAAATATACTTCCTAAGAGTTTGTTTAATTGTTAGGCATTGTGGTGAAAAGTGATAGATGTTCATCAAAATCCATTCTCCCTTTCTTAAATAGTAACAAAACTGTGGCAAGTCTCACGGCTGCCTAGCTACAGCACGCTCCTCAGCTCTTCTTCATGACCATATGACTGAGCTCTTGCCAGAATGTGTGTGGACACATTGTATGCCTTTTTCAGGTTTGTGTCATTAAGACAGCAGGCATGCCTTCTCCCTTTTCTTGTCCCCTTCTGCGCCCAGAATCTGGAAGTGGCAGCCCCAATATAGGCTAGAACAACGCTGAATGGCAAAGAATGACTTGACAAACTTGTAAAGAAACTGGGTCACTGAATAAACTCATGGAGCAGAGCTACTCATCTGCATGGTTGATCACCTCAGGACTGTTACTTGGAAAGGTAATAAACACCTACAGTCCTTAAATCACTTCTTTCTTGGGGTCCCTTTGTTGCAACAACTTAGCTTTAAATTTAAATAAGAATGCACTTTTGAAATATGCCCCATCGATGCCCCATCCAGAACCTCTTATACCATCATTCCATAAGTAACAGAAATTATATTTTGCCTCAATGATTAAGCAACTACTCTCTATATCTAATACCAAGAGTTAGACCAACTTGGCCTGGTCATGCCAAGTTGTTCATTTGCTCATTGTTCAGTTGTTCATCTATTCGCTCATTAAGAACTCACCAAGTGTCTATTTAATAAAGCCAAGATAAAATGGGTATGATAGTATCTACTTCATAGGATTGTTGGGGGAATTAAATGAGATAATGTGTTGTGCTACCTTAGAATAAAATAAATACTAAATAAATTTATGTGCACATACATTGTAACTACAATGTAGGTGCTATATATATAGTATTACCATACACTTTAGTAAGATGCTATGTGGTATAATAGAGAATATGAGTTGCCAAGTGAGACAGACTTCACTTTGCTATTTATTACCTGTGAGATCTGGGCAAGTTACTTGTTTTTTCTGAGCATAAGGTTTGTTACGTGTGAAATGGGATAATACCCTATGTGTTACAGTGTTGTTTATTAAATGAGAGGATGGTACACAGTAACAGGCAAAATTGTACATTTCTAAGAACAAGACCTCTAATTAAACATCTCAGCCAATAGCAGTGTCTTGAAAGAGGCTTGTTTTCTGATTGAAATAATAAGCCTACATGTACATCTGACATCTAGTTCTCTCTCCAACAACAGTGCTTACCAAAAGGATTTAATGTACAGAGGTTTTCAAAAATCTTTATTATTAGTTGGTGAAATTCAGGTAAAGATTCATAATTTAACTTAGAATAAAAATGGGCCAATGACTAGGGACTTCCCTGGTGGACCAATGGTAAAGAATCCACCTTCCAGTGTAAGGGACGCAGGTTCGATCCCTGGTCAGGGAACTAAGATCCCACATGCCACGGGGCAACTAAGCCTGCGTGCCACAACTACTGAGCTCATGTGCCTCAATGAAGAGAGCCCATGTGCCTCAAACTACAGAGCCCATGCGCTCTGGACCCTGTGTGCCACAACTACAGAGCCCACGCGCCCTGGAGCCCACGCACCACAACTAGAGAGAAGCTCGCACGCTTCAATGAAGACCCTGCGTGCCGCAAGTAAGACCTGAGCCGCAACTAAGACCTGATGCAGCCAAAAAAACAAACAAACAAAAAAAAGGGCCAATGACTGAACAACCAAATAAAAAATGAAACAACAGTGCACAGAGAAAGTGAACACTGCAAAAGACAAGGACTAAACTAGTGTCTGTTTTATTTATAAGAAACAGGAAAATGCAATAACTTTCTAGTTCAAGTTGGAAAGAGGGGCAGAGTACACACATAGCACAGGCAGTGAGTTCAACTTGGCAGTAACCCTACCATAACTACAGGCCAGAAAAGAGTCAAAGAGCCAAGAAAAAAAATGAGTGTAATTTCCAGAATCAGAATATTAAGAGTTATAAAGGGATGTAATGACTACTTAATATCAACAAACACTAGCAGTGCAAAAGGTTCTACTAAAAAAAATGGGTTTTGTGAGAGAATAAGTCTGGGAAACTTATTAAAATATTAAAGATTCTCAGATGAACTATGAAAAAGAAACCTGTTTAACTTTTAAAAGCTGATATTTCCTTTATTTATTTGAATCCTTTCAGAAAACAATACCTAATAACACACACAGCATTAGGGGATATTTATTTTATAGATATGAAAACTAACTACCATGGAGGCTAAATGATTTGCTTAAGGTAGCACAGAAAGCTACAATTGGAAAGGGGACTAAGATTATTATTTGACTCCCAGTCCTACTCTCTTTTCATTGTACTGATATCTGGTGATGAAATAAATAAAAAACGAGTGTTCCAACATTCAAAGCAATTCTGGATAAGCTAGGTCTGTGAAAGGAATTACTGAGGACTGATTTTTTTTCTCCTTAAATAAACAGACTTAAGTCCTTAAACATGGTTCTGCTTCTTCTTATTATGATTTAATGTTTCTGTTCTTCTACTGTAGAGGGAGTGAAATACCTATCCTTAGAGTCTACCACTTTCTCTTTAGTAAGAATGGATTCCCCATCCCACCCCCACTTTGTTGTCCATTATGTCTACAAGGTTAGCCACATGCTTGATTTATGCTCTCACTGCAATCAACCAGTGCTCCTATAGTGATGGGATAAGGACCCTGCTCTTAAAATAGGCACATCCGGGAGATATGGCACAGTGCCAGGTATACTTAAAGTCACAGGACAATCCTATGCATCCTCTTTAACCACTGTTTTATGGAAAGATTTATCAAAGGTGGGGGTGGGGA
Source organism: Stenella coeruleoalba (assembly GCF_951394435.1). NCBI lineage: Eukaryota > Metazoa > Chordata > Mammalia > Artiodactyla > Delphinidae > Stenella > Stenella coeruleoalba. Next base: position 15,735,975 of record NC_137157.1, read on the forward strand.
AGTTTCTACATAAAAATAAACAAATGTGTTAAAACTCACAATACAAAAAGTCACATGAATTTTTAAGATAAAAATTCAAATGTGAAAGCAATTTTACAGTTAAGGCAGGATCCCTTGAATGATGCCTCCCTGGCTTCTCAAGGTTATGCCTACATTCTTCTCTGATGGATGTCACTGGATATATAGTCCACATGGATCTAATTTTAGTTCTTAACTGGAGCTGAAGGTCAACCACCTAAATCTGATAGTTCTAAACTTTTGCCCTCTGCGTACAGCAATATTGAGTGTGTGTGCTCGCGTGTGCACACTCGCACAAGACAGAAAAAGACAGAGGTATTAAATTCTAAAATAAGCTTACTATAATCAACAGTTAGAACAATGCTATGAGTTCCAGAAGAAAGATCTATCAAAAAAATTGTATTTTACAAAAATGTTAAACAATTAATGACTTACTGCCAGGATCTACAATGCGCTTTTATGAAAGGTTAGAGAGGATTCTGGAGGTCAAATTTAGAATTTCTTTATAAAAATCTAATGATGAGATTTTCTAAATGAATATTCATGCAGCTGGTTTCATTTATATTTAGTTTAATATTATATCTATACACTTTGGGGGTTTTATTCCTACTTGTAGTATGGGAGGCAACAGTAATTGTCCCTTTTTATTTAATGAATACTGTCCTTGTGAATGGGGTTTTTATCTCACTTCCTAAATTTCACCTTTAGCTCCCCTTCTTGCACATGTACATTTTTTTCAGTAATACAATCCTTCTGGCTACGTTCTATATCATGGTGATCCTGCCAAAAGACTGAAGGGAGAGTTCAGAGTAACAACAATTATGTAAGTCTGGCTCAAGTTTCTTTGCTAATTAGCAATCCTGAGAAAGACATGATGCATCATCAAGAGTTCATTAACAGATGGAAAAGACAGCTTAGGTGTAAATGAAAACTTAAAAACCAATCAGCTACCCTTCCTTTCTTGACTGAGGGCAAAAATGGGCATGTCAAAACTTTTAATTTCTCTTCAAACATAGTACCAGCCAAATCTGCTTCTCTTACTACTTAAGCAGGAGCCTTTATTTTCAGAAAGCCCTCTTCTCCACTACCTATGCAAAACATATATTAAGTTAATACTGACAAATACTTAAGTATTACCATTTCTTGCATTTTAATTAGCCAAATGAGGGAAATTATCTCATTTAATTTTACTGAGTTCTTAGTCAAGTTATAGTTTTTTCTTAGTTCTATTAATTTTACTTTACATATATATATATTTTTTAACATCTTTATTGGAGTATAATTGCTTTACAATGATGTGTTAGTTTCTGATCAATCACAAAAGTGAATCAGCTATACGTATACATATATCCTCATATCCCCTCCCTCTTGCATCTCCCACCCACCCTCCCTAACCCACCACTCTAAGGGATCACAAAGCACTGAGCTGATCTCCCTGTGCTATGCAGCTGCTTCCCACTAGCTATCTACTTTACATTTGGTAGTGTATATGTGTCCACGCCACTCTCTCACTTCGTCCCAGCTTACCCTTCCCCCTCACCGTGTCCTCAGGTCCATTCTCTACATCTGTATCATTATTCCTGTCCTGCCCCTAGGTTCTTCAGAAACTTTTGTTTTTTAGATTCTATATATATGTGTTAGCATACAGTATTTGTTTTTCTCATTCTGACTAACTTCACTCTGTATGACAGTCTCTAGGTCCACCCACCTCACTACAAGTAACTCAATTTCGTTTCTTTTTATGGCTGAGTAACATTCCATTGTATATATGTGCCACACCTTCTTTATCCATTCATCTGTCAGTGGACACTTAGGTTGCTTCCATGTCCTGGCTATTGTAAACAGAGCTGCAATGAACACTGTGATACATGACTCTTTTTGAATTATGGTTTTCTCAGGGTATATGCCCAGCAGTGGGATTGCTGGGTCATATGGTAGTTCTATTTTCAGTTTTTTAGGGAACCTCCATACTGTTCTCTATAGTGGCTGTATCAATTTACATTCCCACCAACAGCGCAAGAGGGTTCCCTTTTCTCCACACCCTCTCCAGCATTTGTTTGTAGACTTTTTGATGATGGCCATTCTGACTGGTTTGAGATGAAACCTCATTATAGTTTTGCATTTCTCTAATGATTAGTGATGCTGAGCATCCTTTCATGTGTTTGTTGTCAATCTGTATATCTTCTTTGGAGAAATGTCTATTTAGGTCTTCTGCCCATTTTTGGATTGGGTTGTTTGTTTTTTTTTTATATTGAGCTGCATGAGCTGCTTGTATATTTTGGAGATTAATCCTTTGTCAGTTGCTTCGTTTGCAAATATTTTCTCCCATTCTGAGGGTTGTCTTTTCATCTTGTCTATGGTTTCCTTTGCTGTGCAAAAGCTTTTACATTTCATTAGGTCCCATTTGTTTATTTTTGTTTTTATTTCCATTTCTCTAGGAGGTGGGTCAAAAAAGATCTTGCTGTGATTTATGACATAGAGTGTTCTGCGTATGTTTTCCTCTAAGAGTTTTATAGTGTCTGGCCTTACATTTAGGTCTTTAATCCATTTGGAGTTTATTTTTGTGTATGGTGTTAGGGAGTGTTCTAATTTCATTCTTTTACATGTAGCTGTCCAGTTTTCCCAGCACCACTTACTGAGAGGCTGTCTTTTCTCCACTGTATATTCTTGCCTCCTTTATCAAAGATAAAGTGACCATATGTGCGTGGGTTTATCTCTGGGCTTTCTATCCTGTTCCATTGATCTATATTTGTTTTTCTGCCAGTACCACAACTGTCTTGATAACTGTAGCTTTGCCATATAGTCTGAAGTCAGGGAGCCTGATTCCTCCAGCTCCATTTTTCCTTTTCAAGATTGCTATTTGGGGTCTTTCATGTTTCCATACAAATTGTGAAATTTTCTGTTCTAGTTCTCTGAAAAGTGCCATTGGTATTTTGATAGGGATTGCACTGAATCTGTAGATTGTTGGGTAGTACAGTCATTTTCACAATGTTGATTCTTCCAATCCAAGAACATGGTATATCTCTCCATCTGTTTGATCATCATCTTTAATTTCTTTCATCAGTGTCTTACAGTATCCTGCATACAGGTCTTTTGTCTCCTTAGGTAGGTTTATTCCTAGGTATTTTATTCTTTTTGTTGCAATGGTAAATGGGAATGTTTCCTTAATTTCTCTTTCAGATTTTTCACCATTAGTGTATAGGAATGCAAGAGATTTCTGTGCATTAATTTTGTATCCTGCTACTTTACCAGATTCATTGATTAGCTCTAGTAGTTTTCTGCTGGCATCTTTAGGATTCTCTATGTATAGTATCATGTCCTTTGCAAACAGTGACAGCTTTACTTCTTCTTTTCCGATTTGGATACCTTTTATTCCTTTTTATTCTCTGACTGCTGTGGCTAAAACTTCCAAAACTATGTTGAATAATAGTGGTGAGAGTGGGCAACCTTGTCTTTTTCCTGATCTTAGTGGAAATGGTTTCAGTTTTTCACCACTGAAAACTATGTGGGCTGTGGTTTGTCATATATGGCCTTTCTTATGTAGAGGTAAGTTCCCTCTATGCCTACTTTCTGGAGCGTTTTTATCATAAATGGGTATTGAATTTTGTCAAAAGCTTTTTTTGCATCTATTGCGATGATCATATGGTTTTTCTCCTTCAATTTGTTAATATGGTTTATCACACTGACTGATTTGTGTATAATGAAGAATACTTGCATTCCTGGGATAAATCCCACTTGATCATGGTGTATGATCCTTTTAATGTGCTGTTGGATTCTGTTTGCTAGTATTTTGTTGAGGATTTTTGCATCTATGTTCATCAGTGATATTGGCCTGTAGTTTTCTTTCTTTGTGACATCTTTGTCTGGTATTGGTATACCAATACCAATACCAAATGGTGGTATTGGTATGGTGATGGTGGCCTCGTAGAATGAGTTTGGGAGTGTTCCTCCCTCTGCAATATTTTGGAAGAGTTTGAGAAGGATAGCTGTTAGCCCTTCTCTAAATGTTTGATAGAATTCACCTGTGAAGCCATCTGGTCCTGAGCTTTTGTTTGTTTGGAAGATTTTTAATCAGTTTCAATTTCAGTACTTGTGATTATTGGTCTGTTTATATTTTCTATTTCTTCCTGGTTCAGTCTTGGAAGGTTGTGCTTTTCTAAGAATGTGTCCATTTCTTCCAGGTTGTCCATTTTATTGGCATATAATTGCTTGTAGTAATCTCTCATGATCCTTTGTATTTCTGCATTGTCAGTTGTTACTTCTTTTTCATTTCTAATTCTGTTGATTTGAGTCTTCTCCCTTTTTTTCTTGATGAATCTGGCTAATGGTTTATCAATTTCGGTTATCTTCTCAAAGAACTAGCTTTTAGTTTTATTGATCTTTGCTATCGTTTCCTTCATTTCTTTTTCATTTACTTCTGATCTGATCTGTATGATTTCTTTCCTTTTGCTAACTTTGGGGGTTTTTTGTTCTTCTTTTTCTAATTGCTTTAGGTGTAAGGTTAGGTTGTTTATTTGAGATGTTTCTTGTTTATTTATTTATTTATTTATTTTTGGCTGTGTTGGGTCCTCATTGCTCCATGCGGGCTTTTTCTAGTTGTGGAGAGCGGGAGCTACTCTTTGTTGTGGTGCACGAGCTTCTAATTGCGGTGGCTTCTCTTGTTGTGAAGTACAGACTCTAGGTGCATGGGCTTCAGTACTTGTGGCTTTCGGGCTCTAGACAGCAGGCTCAGTAGTTGTGGCGCACAGGCTTATTAGTTGCTCCGCAGCTTGTGGGGTCTTCCCGGACCATGCTCGAATCCACGTCCCCTGAATTGGCAGGCAGATTCTCAACCACTGCGCCACCAGGGCAGTCCCGTTTCTTGTCTCTTGAGGTAGGAGTGTATTGCTATAAACTTCCCTCTTAGAACTGCTTTTGCTGCATCCCATAGGATTTGGGTCGTCATGTATTCACTGTCATTTGTTTCTAGGTATTTTTTGATTTCCTCTGATTTCTTCAGTGATCTCTTCATTATTTAGCAGTGTACTGTTTACTCTCCATGTGTTTGTATTTTTTACAGATCTTTTTTTCCTATAATTGATATCTAGTCTCATAGCGCTGTGGTCGGAAAAGATATGATCTATCCGGAGAATGTTCCATGAGCACTTGAGAAGAAAGTGTATTCTGTTGTCTTTGGATGGAATGTCCTATAAATATAATTAAGTCCATTTTGTTTAATGTATCATTTTAAGCTTGTGTTTCCTTATTTATTTTCATTTTGGATGATCTGTCCATTGGTGAAAGTGGGGTGCTAAAGTCCCATACTGTTATTGAGTTACTGTCGATTTCCCCTTTTATGGCTGTTAGCATTTGCCTTATGTATTGAGGTGCTCCTATGTTGGGTGCATAAGTATTTACAATTGTTATATCTTCTTCTTGGATTGATCCCTTGATCATTATGTAGTGTCCTTCTTTGTCTCTTGTAATAGTCTTTATTTTAAAGTCTATTTTTTCTGATGTGAGAATTGCTCCTCCAGCTTTCTTTTGATTTCCATTTGCATGGAATATCTTTTTCCATCCCCTCACTTTCAGTCTGTATGTGTCCCTAAGTCTGAAGTGGGTCTCTTGTAGACAGCATATAGATGGGTCTTGTTTTTGTATCCATTCCACCAGTCTATGTCTTTTGGTTGGAACATTTAATCCATTTACATTTAAGGTAGTTATCAATATGTATGTTCCTATTACCATTTTCTTAATTGTTTTGGGTTTGTTATTGTAGGTCTTTTTCTTCTCTTGTGTTTCCTGCCAAGAGAAGTTCCTTAAGCATTTGTTGTAGAGCTGGTTGGTGGTGCTGAATTCTCTTAGCTTTTGCTTGTCTGTAAAGGTTTTAATTTCTCTGTCAAATCTGAATAAGATCCTTGCTGGGTAGAGTCATCTTGGTTGTAGGTTTTCCCCTTTCAGCACTTAAAATATATCCTGCCATTCCCTTCTGGCTTGCAGAGTTTCTGCTGAAAGATCAGCCATTAACCTTATGGGGATTCCCTGATATGTTATTTGTTGCTTTTCCCTCACTGCTCTTAATATTTTTTCTTTGTATTTAATTTTTGATAGCTTGATTAACATGTGTCTTGGCATGTTTCTCCTTGGATTTATCCTGTATGGAACTCTCTGCACTTCCTGGACTTGATTGACTATTTCCTTTCCCATATTAGAGAAGGTTTCAACTATAATCTTTTCAAATATTTTCTCAGACCCTTTCTTTTCTCTTCTTCTTCCGGGACACCTATAATTCGAATGTTGGTGCATTTAATGTTGTCCCACAGGTCTCTGAGACTTTCCTCAATTCTTTTCAGTCTTTTTTCTTTATTCTGCTCTGTGGTAGTTATTTCCAATATTTTATCTTCCAGGTCACTTATCCGTTCTGCTGCCTCAGTTATTCTGCTATTGATTCCTTCTAGAGAATTTTAAATTTTATTATGCTGTTCATCATTGTTTGTTTGCTCTTTAGTTCTTCTAGGTCCTTGTTAAGCATTCCTTGTATTTTCTCCATTCTACTTCCAAGATTTTGTACCATCTTTGCTATCATTACTCTGAATTCTTTTTCAGGTAGACTGCCTCTTTTCTCTTCATTTGTTTGGTCTGGTGGGTTTTTACCTTGCTTCTTCATCTGCTGTGTGTTACTCTGTCTTCCATTTTGCTTAACTTACTGTGTTTGGGGTCTCCTTTTTGTAGGCTGCAGGTTCGTAGTTCCCATTGTTTTTGGTGTCTGCCCCCAGTGGGTAAGGTTGGTTCAGTGGGTTGTGCAGGCTTCCTGGTGGAGGGGACTGGTGCCTGCATTCTGGTGGATGAGGCTGGATCTTGTCTTTCTGGTGGGTAGGACTGCATCCAGTGGTGTGTTTTCGGGTGTCTGTGATCTTATTATGTTTTTAGGCAGCCTCTCTGCTAATGAGTGGGGTTGTGTTCATGTCTTGCTAGTTGTTTGGCATAGGGTATCCAGCACTGTAGCTTGCTGGTCACTGAGTGGAGCTGGGTCTTAGCGTTGAGATGGAGACCTCTGGTAGAGCTTTTGCAGTTTGATATTACATGGGACCCAGAGGTCTCTGGTGGACCAATGTCTTGAACTCGGCTCTCCCACCTCAGAGGCTCAGGCCTAACACCTGGCCGGAGCACCAAGACTCAGTCAGCCACACTGCTCTAGTTTCTTCCTAAAGCAGACGCAGTCTTGTAAATATTTCAAGCTATCCAGAAGAAAGTGCTAGTCTTGTATTGACTAAGCCCTTTTTTTCTTTCCTGATTAAGTCCAGAACTTTCACCTTTTCACTCAAATGAAGCACTTTACGTCCTGTCTCTGGTGTGTCCGAATTGCCAGCTTCACTTCTCTTGCTTTGGAGTAGTTATTAAGTAAAATAAGGGTCATTTGAGCTCAAGTCCTGCGACACCCGAGTCAGTCTGATAACCCAGACAGCCACCAAGTGACTCACGAGCAGGCAGAATGCGCTGGACCAAGGGTGATTCACGTCCCTCCGGGTGGGATGACATGCCAAATTATAGTTTGACTACACAGTACACTAACAAGGCTGGATGATGTATATTCTGTCACAACGTATATGCCATATTTTGGTGGTTGATATAGATCCTGGTCCCATGGATTTCCACAGCTTTTTGCCTTTTTCAGTGTATCAAAGTCTTTGCGATATACAGTCTCTTTGGAATTTCCTTACCTTGTCTCCAGTGCCGTCTACTCCACAACACTCAACTCTTCACTCTGAACTAGTTACTCTATCTCTAAATCCCTAGTTCTCAGCTCTAGTAGCCCAGGCATGTATAGCAGATAGTCAAGGGCTCTGATGGTAAGCTGAAGTTATGGACTAACTGTTTGTATTCCCATTAAATTCATGTGTTGAAGCTCTAAGCCCAATGTGATGGTATTTGGAGATGGGGCCATGATGGAGAGGCCCTTGTCCTATGGGATTAGTACCCTTTTAACAAGAGACACCAGAGAGCTAGCTCACTCATTCTCCACCCCCTTCCCTTCACTGCACAAAGAGGTCAAATGAGTACACAATGAGATGGTAGCTGACAACAAGCCAAGAGAAGAGGTCTCAGAAGGAAATCTACCTTGCCAATACCTTGATTTTGGACTTCCCAGCCTCCAAAACTGTCAGACGTAAGTTTCTTTTGTTTATGCAACCTAGTTTTTGGTATTTTGTCACGGTAGCATGAGCAGACTAAGGCAGCCAAGAACACGGACAAGAGTGAAGTCTCAATGAGACAGTTGTGATGTTAGAGGTCTTCAAAGGCACAAGAACACTAGTGGTGTAGCAGAAAAAACAAAAAAGCACAGAAACAGTTTGGGTTCTTTCTAATTCCCAGTTCTATTATTTTCTGAACTTGGATCTGGAGCAATTTACTTATTCTAGCTGAAGCTAAATTTCCTCATGTGTAAGATAGAAAAATATCTATTTCACATGGTTATTGTGAAAGATCTATCTATATTATTAATATTATTATATTATTTAATATGGATAGCATCTGAGACAACATACTGTAAGGTGTAAGGCATCTACAAGTTATTTATTGGGAAACAGTACAACTGAAGTAAAGAAAGCACCTGGATTCAAACACTAGTTTGTAGCTATGTGATCCTGGCAAATTTTTGGAAATCAATGTCCCTCATTTCCTCACCTCTAAAAATAGGGATAACATCTAAGGCTTATAAATATTAAATGAGATGATACAGTTAAAAATCTTTAGCATAGTGCTTGGGGTAGAATGGAGGCCCATGCACATTACATCATAAAGATGGCCAGGTGGACAAACAGATCAAGTAACATTAACAAGCACACTCTGCACAAGCACAATAGGGCTAGGAAATTTTTATCTATATTTTCCATTTAATGACAAAGCCCCTTGAAAAGGAAAGTGCTGATGTTATAACATTGCAATTTTGTATTAATTTTATAGATTCTATAGTGTTCATTTAGAATCTATAGAGTTCATTACTGAGCACTTATGTGCATAGCCCTGTTACAGGCACATAACTTAAAATGCTCCCAATTTAAAATTCAAGTACATGCAAACTATTTAAGAGAAATAAATTCTAAACTAGTGACAAAAAGTTTATTTTGGGTTGGGGAGCTATAAAAACATGACTCAAGTTATTTATAATATTAGAGAGATTAAACATATGTAAAATGAATGAATAAGGAATGTAAATGTATTTCAATGCATAGCAGTTTAAGCTGTGTATTCAAAGATTAAAGGAATAAACTACACATAGAGAATTTAGCCAGAGAAAGCTTCTTGATAAATGCAAGTGCTGGGCAATACTTTAGTAGGGAGAAAAAAATGAAAGAAATGGAGCAGGAAAAAGAAGATAGAAGACAAGCTAAATGGTGGACAAAGGCAGAAGCAGAGAGGTATAAAGTAGGAGGATCAACTAAAGCAGATTTAGAGTTCATACAAGTAAAAGCTTTCTAACAAGTAAAGTTATCTAACAGCAGAGTGGCTGCTGTGCGGTTCTCATTACTGAAAGTATTCAGTCAGAGTGTGATTACCCTCAGTGCAAGATACCTTAGAAGGAATCACTGCACTGGAAGATATTCTGGGTCCCTTACTATACTGTAAGTTCCCTGAGGAGCCGCCTTACAACAATGATCACTGAAGGGAGAAAAGGAGGCAGAGGACCTAGTTTGAGTCCCAGATTTTCCACTCATTAACTGTAACCTTAGGTAAGTCAACCTCTCAATTTTTCATTTATAAATGGGGAAGTTAGGAACACTGGAAATGTCTGTTCAGCCAAGAACTCTTTCAGGTCCTAAGAGTTTTTAATTAGCCAAAGATGTACACGCTCTCCACTTTCCTTAGTACATGGTCAAACTTTGTAAGGAAGAGCTAATTGCTGAGGAAAAAACCCCTACATTTTAGGCAGGAAAAATAATAATAATAGTAAAAAAAAAATCTGCAGCATGCCTAACTCCTATAGGTCAATTTCTGTACTACTAATGGGGAGGGCTGACACTAGATATCCTTACTAGTTATCATATCCAGTCATACTGCAAATCATGTGCTTCTGTTTCCTGTCAATGGTCTTAATTAGTTCAATGTCAAAGCTTTGTTTATGCTCTGCATCGTGTCTCAAATTTTGGATGCCTACAATCAGAAAATAGAATCAATTCATAAACTAAAAACAGGTCAATTCAATTATTAATGAGTGGCAGTATGGTGCAGCACAAGGGCTGTGGAGCCAGACTGCATAGGCTTAAATAATGTCCTCCTAATTCACTAGTTTAGGCATGTAATTTACTTCACTAGATAGGCAAATAATTTCTTTGTGTGCCTTAGTTTCCTCATCTGTAAAACAAGTAAGATAACAGTACCTACTTTATAGCTTTGTTGTTAAGTATTAAATGTGTTAATATTCATACAGTGCTTGGAATGATGGGCATGTAGTATTTAATAACAGCTTTATCAATATATAATTTACATATCATAAAGTTTACCCTATTAAAGTACATAGTTCATTGGTTTTCAGTATATTCACACTTGTGCAACCATCATCACTGTTTAATTTTAGAATATTTTCATTACCCTAAAAGGAAACCCAATACCCATTACCAGTAAATCCCCATTCCCCTGTCCCTAGATCCTGGGAAACCAATGATCTACTTTCTGTCACTACAGATCTGCCTATTATAGACATTTCATATGAATGGAATCATACATTATGTGGCCTTTTGTGTCTTGCTTCTTTCACTTAGCATAATGTGTTCAAGGTTCATCCATGTTGTAAGTACTTATCAGTTACTTTGTTCTTTTTTATGGCTAAATAATATTCCATTGTATAGATATAACACATTTCATTTATCTATTCACAACTGATGGACATTTGGGTTATTTCCATCTTTTGGCTGTTATGAATAATACTGCTATGAACATTCAAGGACATGGTTTTGTGTGGACATATATCTTCATTTCTTTGGGGTAGATACCTAGGAGTACAATTGTTGAGTCATACAGTAACTCTGTTTAATCCTTTGAGGAATTCCCAGACTGTTTTCCAAAGTGGCTGCACCACTGTACATGCAGTAACCTATCAGTAATGTATGAGGGTTCTATTTTCTCCACATCCCTGTCAATACTTGTTATTATCTGACTTTTTGATTTTAGCCATACTAGTGAATGTAAACTGGTATCTCATTGTGGTTTTGATTTGTATTTCCCTGATGATTAATGATGTTATCTTTTCATCTGTTTATTGGCTATTTGTATTATCTTCTTTGGAAAAATGTCTATTCAGATCCTTTGCCCATTTTTAAATTTGGTTGTTTTTTTATCATTGAGTTCTTTATATATTCTAGATACAAGTCTCTTATCAGATATATGATTTGCAAATAGTGTCTTCCATTCTGTGGGCTGTCTTTTCACTTTCTTGATAGCGTCCTTTGAAACACAAACGTTAACTTTGATGAAGTCCAATTTATTTATTTTCCTTTGGTTGCTTGTGCTTTTGGTGTCCTATCTAAGAATCCACTGCCAAATCCAGGTCATGAAGGCTTATCCTATGCTCCTGCTAAGAGTTTTATGGTTCTAGATCTTACATTTGGGTCTGATCCATTTTGAGTTAATTTTTGCAAATTTCTGCATACAGTGTAAGGTAAAGTTTCAATACATTCTGTTATACGTGGCTAAGTGTCTCAGTGCCATTTGTTAAAAGCCTATTCTTTCCCCACTGAATGGTCTTGGCACCCCTGTCAAAAATTAGTTGACCACAGACACGTTGGTTTATTTCTGGACTCTCAGTACTATTCCACTGATCTACATCTATAACTATATGCAGGTTTTTTCCAGTAAATACGTATTACAAGATCCACAGTTAGTTGAGTCTGCGGATACAGAACCATGGATATGGAGGGCCAACTATAAAGTTATACCTGGGTTTTTGACTACTCAGGGAATCAGCGCCCCTAACCCCTGAGTTGCTCAAGGATCAGCCGTATTTATGTTTACCTATCCTCATGTCAACACCACACTGTCTTGATTATTGTTGCTTTGTAATAAGTTTTGATGTTGGGAATTATGAGTCTTCCAAGTTTGTTCTTTTCAAGATTGTTTTGGCTCTTCTGCATCCCTTGCAATTCCATATGAATCTTAGAACTGGCTTGTCAATTTCTACAAAGAAGCTACCCAGGATTCTAAAAGGTATCTCATTAAATCTGTAGATCAAGTGGGAAGTGGTGCCATCTAAGCAATAATGTCTTCCAATCTATGAACATGGGATGTTTTCCCATTTCTTTAGATCTTCTTTAATTTCTTTCAACAATATTTTGTAATTTTCCACAAAACAGAGTTACTTTCTGAGTTATTTCCTTAGTTGTTGCTCTAGGGCTTAATTAGTGTATGTATGTGTACACACACACACACATATCTCTTAACTTACCAGAATTAGCTCCAGATTTAGATTAATTTAATTCCAGTGAGATATAGAAACATTACTTCTATATGATGTTATTCCTTTCCCCTCTTTTTGTGGCATTATTGTTATTCATAGTATAACAACAATTATTACTTGATATATAATTTGAAGACACGAAGGAGAAAGGACAGCAAGTATATGTATAACTTTTGTTATATTAGCCTTCTTATTTATAATTTCTGGTTCTCTTGATTTGTTCTTGAGGATTAGAGTTACTATCTAGAGTAACGTCTTTAGTCCAGTACAGCTTTGCTCTCATCAACCTTTGTGCTATTTTTGGCAAATATATCACATTTCTATATGTTATTGGCTGAACAATATATCATACACATGTTGTTTTACACAGATGCTTTTAAAATCAATTAAGAGAATAAAGGAGAAGAAACATGCATTTATATTATATTTTATAATTACATAATTACCTTTACTAGTTCTCTTTTGGGTTTTTTTGTGCGTTCAAATTGCTGTTTGGGGTGATGTGCTTTCTGTCTGAAGAACTTTTAGTATTTCTTGTAAGGTGAATCTAGAACAAATTCATTTTTTCATTTACCTAAAAATGTCTTTATCTCCCCTGTAATGTTGAAAGATAGCTCTGCTGGATATAAGATTCTTGGCTGAATTTTTTCTTTGAGCTCTTTGAATATATTATTCCACTGCCTCTGGCCTACATTTCTGATGAGAAGTAAGCTGTGTATATCACTGAGCTTCCCTTGTAAGTGGTGAGTCATTTTTCTTTCCCAGCTTTTAAGATTTTCTCATTGTCTTTGAGTTTCAGCATTTTTACTCTAGTGTGGCTGTGGATCTCTTGAGGTTATTCTACTCAGTCATTATTGAGTTCTCTGGATATGTAGGTGTTTTCCAATAAATTTGGAAAGACTTTAGACTTGTTTTTTTTAAAAGAATGGGTGCACTTATAAATTTATTTATTTATTTTTGGCTGTGTTGGGTCTTTGTTGCTACGCATGGACTTTCTCTAGTTGCGGTAAGCAGGGGCTACTCTTCATTGTGGTGCACAGGCTTCTTATTGCAGTGGCTTCTTTTGCTGCAGAGCACGGGCTCTAGGCTCGCAGGCTTTAGCAGTTGCAGCACACATGCTCAGTAGTTGTGGCTCACGGGCTCTAGAGCACAGGCTCAGTAGTTGTGGCGCACTGACTTAAGTTGCTCCACAGCATGTGGGATCTTCCCGGACCAGGGCTCAAACCTGTGTCCCCTGCATTGGCAGGCAAATTCTTAACCACTGCACCACCAGGGAAGTCCCTAGACAACATTTCTTCAAATATTTTTTCTTCTCTTTTCTCTCTCCGTTCCTTCTGGTACTCCAGTTATGTGTATGTTGGTATATTAATGTTGTCTCATATTTCTCTGAGGTGTTCATTTTCTTTATTCTTTTTCCTCAGTTCTTTACCTTGTTTACACTATTGATTTATCTTCAAGTTTGCTTATTCCTTCTTCTGCCAGTGTGAACCCAGTGTTGGGCCTCTTTAGGGATTTTTTTTTTCAGTTACTGTACTTTTCACTTCCAAAATTTCCATTTGGTTCTTTTTAATAATTTCTATCTTTGTATTGATACTCTTCATTTGATGTGACATTGTCACCAAACCTTGCATTACTTCTTTAAATATGGTTTCCTTCAGTTTTCTGAATATATTTATAATGACTACTTTGAAGTCTGTCTGTTAAATCCAACATCTAGTCATTCTCACAGGCAGTTTCCATTGCCTGCTTTTTCCCCAGTGCACAGCTCATTCTTTCCTGTTTCTCTGCATGGCTTTTTTTTTTTTTTTTGAAACTGGACATTTTAGATAATATATTATATCAACATTGGGTAATGCTTATACCCTCCAAGATTTGCTATTGTTATTTTTTTATTTGCTCAGTGATTGGCTGAATTATTTTAGTTAAGTATATTTTCCTCCTCCTCCCTGCAGATGTATAGGGCTCCTCCTCATAGGGCTCACCCTTTTGTATGCCACAGTCATCCTGGGATAACAGTGGCTTTGGCAGGCCTCTCTTTGACTTTCTTTCCCTGACCACACCCAGCTGTTAAGCTCCACTAACTGCAGGCTGATTGATCTATTGTCTTCAACAATGTCTTGGGGCATAAACTGCTCTACAAACTGAGCCAATTTATTAGGGCTCCTTTGAAGAGATAGTTCCTGAGATAAGTATTTAAGATTTGTTCTAACTACAGGAGGGTTCCTCCCAGCTGTCTTTCCTACTTTCTTTCTAGCAAACTACCTAGCCGTCTGGTTAGCCTTATATTTCCAATGAATCTGTCAATCTCCTCCCAATTTCCTTTCACCACAACCTGTACTTTCAGGCAGGAACTTCACACTGTTGCAAATTAAGTTGGTTCCTTTGGGGAGAGATTCAGAGCTCACTGTTATAAGCTCTGCATGTTCCTCTGGGCAAAATTCCTGAGCCTGGTTCTGATGCTGAGGGCGGAGACAACAGCATGCTTCTTTCTGAGTGACAACTCCTTGAGAGCTCAACTGGAGAGGACAGGGGAGCAGCAGACCCAGAACTCCTCAGCTGGCCTCTTCCAGGGTGGAACCTGTGTCCCACCAGCCAGGGCGAGTGCAACTGGGGCCCTAATATTCTCAATGGTGCCCTACCCAAGGTAGAGCCTCTGTCCCATGAGTGGGGATTGGGTGAAAGGAGGGAGACCCCACCTCTCGGCTATATTCACCCAGAATTTTGTCCCAGCGACATGTAGCTCAGGCAGGATGAGAAATGCTGACCTTACCCCTGTCTCTACTGGGTAGACAGCCTTCCAACTGAGAGCTGAGGGAAGTGGGAGCTCCGTGTTCTTGGCTCCATCAGTTTGGAGGAGAGTTTCCATCTCTCTCCACTGAGAGTGGGAAGACAGGGAGCAGGTCTCGGTTCAAATCCCACAGACTTTCACTCTTCTGACTGAGTTTTAGTAGATTGTCCTGAATAAGTGTTCCTTTATTGACTGCATGCTCTTAGGACTATTTCCAGAGACTTTAAATGACTGTTTTTTAAAAATAACCAGTTTCATTGAGGAGCAGGTCCCTAAAGCTCTCACACTGTCATGGCTGGAAGCAGAACTTCTTGATGAGTTTTTTATATGAGAAAAAGGATCTGAAACTCTAAAGTGTAAATCAGAGATACTACTCTTAACATTCCCAGGCAGAAATCCTAAAAAGTGATCCATACAGAGATCATGTATGGACTGCCACATCTATGGCTTACTAAATCAGAAGAGCTGTTCTGTTTTCTTCCCACATTTAGTCCTTCAATACCTTGGCAAAACATCTAAAATAAAAAATGGAGTCTGAAATGAAGTTTAAATTGTTTCATTTTTGAACTACTGTGAGGCATTCATCCTGGCCTATGATATAATTCAGCCTTCTAGTCAAGTTTTATGCCAGATCCAGCTGGACAGAAACTTTAAAAAGTAAAAGTTTTAGAACGCTTTTGGTAGTGTGTGTGTTTGTGTGTTTGTGTGTTTTAAAGAAATCAAGATGTTAAAAAGGATTATCTTTTAAAGTTATTGGTTTCTAAATGAGAATTGTACTTGCATCATATATCAAAGTATTCCCTAAGGTGAAGACATCAAATAAAATTTGAGTCAAATTTGCAAGACACACAAAGCTCATTTTGTTTTAGTGAAAACTGGAGTTTAACAATTTCAAATAACTAAACTAAGTGTAAAAGGCTTTCAGAACAAGCATCCATGCCTCAAGCTATTCCTAAGCATGGATTCACAGTATAGGATTGATGGTTCTATCTTGGCACATTTTCCTTGGGGGACTCTAATATGGAAAATTACCCGTTCATTTTCTATAGTCCACAATGGCAACCCTCAGCATGCATCCATAGCTGAGAAAGCACCAAACCAAACACCATAGGAAAATAGCCAACTTAGGAACTAAGGCCTAACGCAGGACCTGGCACACAGGAATTACTGAAAAAATATTTGTGGACTACAGAGATCTCTACTAATATGCCAAGTACATCCAACTTTGGGGAAAAAAAGTAAAAAGAAGAAATATTTCAAATGGTAGAATGGACTTTTGTGTTCAAATAAATTTATTTCACTCCATAAACTGGCTCCACAAGTGATACTACCTCCAAACCTAGTAACATTTTTATGTTCCCCCAAAAGGAATGTGTAAGATAATCACAAAGGCCCAATTTTAAAGAAAATAAATGATAAAAAGTATATTGGTCTTTGCTTATGCCCCCAATCACACTACTATAAAAGAATATAGTATCACATATAATATATAATTAGCATATTCTTATATCATTATCATTTACTATAACAGAAAAGTTCAAAATACAGAAAAGAGAAATTAAAATATCATCCACAGTAATAATACTAAGCCACTGTTTTAGTGAATTTCCTTGTAGACATTCTTCTTTGCATAGTTTTTATTAGTTTTACATGGTTGTGATCATTCTGTATGAATACTTTTGTATTCTGCTTTTTCAGTAAATAACATTATGAAATGTGCTTGAGATTCTGCTCTCTAGTTAAGAGAATATCAAACTCAAAACCAAACCGTATGTACAAGTTATAGGAATTCTGGCCTCCACTCAAGCTCCAAGTCCCCTTTATTCATTTAACAGGTGCCTATTTTGTGCCACATGCAGTGCTGGGGACTGAAAATACAAAGAAAAGTAAGCCAGAATTTTTGTCCTCAAAGAGTTCTCAACTCAGTAATTACTCTCTGCCTTCACAGAAGTATGAGCTTACCTATGTGAGTTTGAAGTTAATGAAATAAACGCTTGAAATTTATTTTTAACTTCACTCTTTTGAGGAAAATTACTAAATACATAAAGATTTATCTCAGACAACAAGTGAAGTTTTCTGCATTTAATATGGTTGTATTCTTATCTTACAGGTGAAAGAGCTGCAATTCTTTTAATCATTTTATGACAGTATTTTTCAACATTTATTGCAATTAGTTCTCTTTATTGGCCTTGAGATCAGTTGTATTTTAGAAACCAATATAAGAGCTTTCATTTCCTCAAGCTGTAAATTTTCAGATTATTCATCATACCTCCCTCCATCCTACATATTTGCATGGTATATGTGTTTATGTGCTGGTAGATAATCACAGCCACCAACTGAGGTAGAGAAGATGTAAAGCAAATGCTTCAATAAGCACAGGTGCTTATACCCAAATATATCATGAGTCACATGCACCTGGAACTATTTGCATTCTATGCACAAACATTAGCAATTGTATCTGACTTTACTTCTCTGGAAAAATTTAAGCATTCCTAGTTGGTAATTTCCTTTGATATTTTCCAGTTTAAGTCTAGTTGCCTAAATGGTGTCTCAAGGTATGAAATAAGAGATAAAACAAGGTACTGAGTCATAATTTCAAACCTTCTGAGATATACCTCAAGTGGTAATGAGTGGGAGCCATGGAGCACTGAGCAGTGAAGGAGCTGCACACAATAGCCAGAAAACCTGTTCTCTATTCGAGGCTCCACCACTTACGAGTGATATGAGTGTTAACAAGTTGTCATTAACATAAGCCTCAGTTTTCTTATCCATAAAACTGGGATGGTGATATTCTCACCATACTTACAACATTACTGTATTACTAATGAAAAGCAAATCTTTCTAAAAATGCAAAATGCTACGTGTTAGGACTTAGGTCTAAGGATCATTACTTTATAACCAATTCCTACAAAGTTCGTATAATCAAGTTTTATTTTTTGAAAAGCTCTATTTCCTTATATTTACTTATAGGTTGCCACAAGGTTTTACATAAGAGAGGTGTGTTTTTCAGAGCAACAGCACCTGTAGTTTATTGAAAGGGGCGCTGCTGTTACCGAGGAGCTGCTGGTAGAAGGCTCCAGAGACATGTTTAGGAAAGAGAAAAAGAGAACTAGGGCAGCAAAACAAACTGGATGGTAATTTGAGTTCCTCTTATTTTAAGATTGGGTTTAATGTTGGAGACATGCCTACTATTCCATGCCTCTCTACACTGAGAACTTAAAAGGCTGTTAGGATGTAGAGCCTTTAGAGAAGTCCAATAATTTTGATTTCAAAGTCTTTTTAGGGACTTAGGCATGAAGAGTCTCTAATGGTTTTAACCCTTGGAGACTGAAATAGTTTTGTTTGCCAATGTTTTTCCATTAATGAAGATTACCTAGCTAGGTCCCTAATGACATTTGTTTATATCAGACCTCCCAGGAAGCAGCAATCTACACGTAATACTGAAAGTAACACTAGTACAGTAGTTACTGTCACCAAAGATTTAAAAGGCAGTAAAATACTTGGAAAATGTTAGGTTTTGCTACTATCCTACAGGAAACAAACATGCTTTATTAATAACTGTGTGGGAAATTTTTTTCCCCTTAACTGAAAGTCATATGGCGTGGGGGGGATCTCTGTCTTCATGCACTTATTTTGACCAGTAAAAGCACTACCAAAGATTCTAGTGTCAGATTTACAAGGCACCACAGAATCTATATAGTACGGATCCTCCCAACTAAACCAAATAGCAGCTGCCTTCCTAGCCTGAATACCTATCATGAGTATATTAAAAACATGTTCTTTTTAACACCCTGTTTCTTTTTTCTTTTCATGTAACTATCTCTCCCATTAGCACATAACAGTCTTTCTCCTTCTCCCTCTTCCTCCCTCTTTACCACAGCACAGTATTCCATTATGCAAATGTATACAAGTTTCTGCAAATATTCCCTAATTGCTGGAGGCTTTATTGTTTCCAATCGTCTGCTACTATGTACAATGCTCCAGTGAATAACTTTGTTTACTTTATTTCAATCTGTCCACAGAATAGATCTAAAAGTGACACTGCCTGGTCAAAGGGCAAAACACATCTGTAATTTTGGTACATACCGCCAGTATATGCAAAGGTAGGAAGTAGGAAACAGAAGGGATGTGTATGTGTATGTAACTGGAAATATTTCATATTGCTAGAGCATAAATTACAAGGGAGAGAATCAACCAATAGGCTGCAAAAAGTAGGCAAACTTCAGATCACTGAGCATCTAGGTCATGTTAAGAAGCTTGAACTTTATCCTATAGACAAAGAAAGTTACTCAAGGGTTTTAAGGCTGGGCTTCACACAGTCAGATTGTTGTTACAGAATTATGGACAATAGACTGAAAGGGCATATAACTGGAAAAAGCAGGGATAGTTAGGAAACTGGTACAGTAATCCAGATGAAGGACTGAACTAGAGCCGGGGTTAAGGAGAGAATGTACTGAGAAATCTTAAGAGGCAAAGTGAGCAGGATGTAGACAGTAAATATGGGGGTGGAGGTGAATAGAGGGATGATTTCAAGGTATGATCAAACCACTACCAGCAAAGCACCGGATTCAAGCTATTTCTCTAGCAGCAACAATACGTTTACACAGATTCAGTCATGCTCTTACCTGGTCTTAGCATTTGTGAGGCCAGGGATAGCAGTATAGGGCCCAGCAAACAGACAGGCAGAACTGGTGAGCTTCTCCTTGAGCATCATGCTCTAATCAACTAAGTAAAGCAACCACAGGCGACCCCAACAGGCCAACATGACATTTCATAGCTCTATCTCTGATGCACCCTCTCATAATAACTCCTCTATTCCTAAGCCTCTTGACCCCATTTTCCTCTTTGCCCATGAAGTCAGTGACCAAGACAACTGCTGACAACATAAATAACTGCCAGTGCAGGGAACAGTGTGTGGTTGAGGGGCAGCTGCATGAATAGCTGTTTTTCCAAAACTTAACCCAAAGCCAAGCTTTACTATAAACCCAATATTACAATATTAGCAATGCATTTTTGGCAGCCTGCAGTCCTGCCACCAAACAAAGTTAATCGCTGGAGATGAGAAGATATGGATGAGAGTCCCCTCTGAACCCTTCCCATTCCCCTGATTTATGCAAATGTAATGGTCCTATGGGGATGGAGCAGGAGGGTGTTATGTGTAATCCATACTAAACCTGGCACTTGTCTTTATTCTCAGAGTTTCTAAAAACCAAACTGAAGGGGAACTGAAAAGTAAACTATCAGATGAAATCAAGTCCACTGTTTATCAAGTCCATGAATGAAATACATACACATACAGACACACA
Organism: Stenella coeruleoalba; assembly: GCF_951394435.1. Classification (NCBI taxonomy): domain Eukaryota; kingdom Metazoa; phylum Chordata; class Mammalia; order Artiodactyla; family Delphinidae; genus Stenella; species Stenella coeruleoalba. The sequence goes on from NC_137157.1 coordinate 15,756,517, forward strand.
CACACACACACACACACACACACACACACACACACAGTAACACCAAGGCTTACCTTTCTTTTATCTTCATCTGTTGATTCAAATTTGAAAGTAGCCCTATGCTGAAGAGGGAAAAAAGGGAAACAGTGTCATTTTAAATACACAGATTTTTGATTTTGCTATGTTTAAAAATACCTAATGTCTATAAAAAAGTTGTCTTCCCATATCATGTCTCAAAGTTCTTATTAAAGTAAGAGAGGCATGTAAGCAAATAATTGTAAAGCAGTACAAAAGACTAAAGCAAAAATATATACAGAAGAGACACAGTACTGAGCCACTAACTACCGAGGGAAATCTGGAATTCTTTGCATATAGTACAGAACATTTGAGCTGGACCTTGAGGGATGAATAGGAGTTTGCCAGGCAAATGGAAAGCATTCTAGGGATGGAAACAAAGGCTCATCTGTGAAGTGGTATGATGTATTTGTAAAATAAGCAGCTCTGTCAGAGAGAAACACAGGACACATGTTAGGGGATGAGAGGAGTGGAGAAAGATGAGAATGGGAAAGTAGACTGGACAGAGATTTGGAAGGATCTTCCAATGTTGCTGAGGAGTTTGTACTTTCTTTATCATATGCAATAAGAAATCACCAGAGAATTGTAGATAGGGAAGAAATTGATAGACTGGCATTTCATAAAAGTAATTCTGTAAGAATGAGGGTTTAAATCATGGCTCCACCACTTATTAGCTAAGCAAGTAACAAATTATAACTGTATTTCCCATGTGAAAAGAGGGGGTACCTAGTTCACAAAGCTGCCATGAGGGTTAAAACAGCTACGACATATAATGTACCATCTCAGTGCCTGGAAGATAGTAAACACTCAGTAACTATTAGGATGATAATAATGATGATGCCAATGATATTGAGGAAAAATATTTGAAAGAAAAGAATGTCATGACTCTCCTAAAATGACTGGCAACACTATATTTTCCACTCTGTAGCTGAAATAGAGAATGGAGTAAGTTGAGCTGTCCACTGCCAGAGAGTGATGGTACCCAAAAAATAGAGCATAAAGTTCCTCAATCTCTTCTCAAGTTTTATTCAAGAGAACCAAGTGCTCTTACGGATCCTAAGTTTTCATTTAAAAAAAATCTTTACTGAACATCTCTCTGCCTTTCCTTTGTATTTCTCATTGGCAACATGGCAACCCACCAGGAGTTAAACACGGTAAGTACTAAAGATATCATCATTACAGGTGGCTCTGCATTGACAGCTTCGCAGAAGAAGCAATTTTTGAAATTAAATGAGATGGAGAAATGTTGACAGAGAACCAGTTCTGAAAGTAAGAAATGGTCAGAGGGAAGACTTAGAGGTAATGGAGAAGGGCCATTTGAGGAAACCTAAGAGAAGCTGCCTCACATACCGTTTGCAAAACAATTAAAATGGATGTCAGGTGGTAAGGCCTTGGATTTAAAAATTTATACCTGAATTGGCATATAGGTGACAGGCAACCAGGGGAAGACTCTGAAGGAGGTGTGAACTCATTCTGGAAGAATATTTTGGGTGGTAGTTTACAGGCCAGATCAAAGAAGAGCAAGACTGAGGACATAAAGCCCTCTGAGAAATGGGCATCAATAATCCAGGAGTGATATTGCTGGAGGCAGTACAAATTGACACCAACTTCAAAAATGAAAGTGATTTGGCAGCACCTAATAGAAACCATAAAAATATTCACAGCCTTTAACCCAGAACTTTTACTGCTAGAAATTTATCCTAATGAGATCATCCAGGGGAGAGAAAAATTATATATGTAATCATATTTACTGCAGTGCTATCGAGTATTATGGAAGAAAAAAAAGAGACAACCTGAATATCCAACAACAGGAGACTGATGAAATAAATCACTGTGCATTCATCTGAGAGAGTATTATACTGCCATTTTTTTAAAAATATGGCTAGGGCTTCCCTGGTGGCACAGTGGTTGAGAGTCCGCCTGCCAATGCAGGGGACACGGGTTCGTGCCCTGGTCTGGGAAGATCCCACATGCCGCGGAGCGGCTGGGCCCGTGAGCCATGGCCGCTGAGCCTGCGCGTCCGGAGCCTGTGCTCCGCAACGGGAGAAGCCACAACAGTGAGAGGCCCACATACCGCAAAAAAAAAAAAAAAATGGTTAAAAAGTTCTATAACAACATGAAAAATTATTTATGATGGCAGTAAGTGGAAAAATAGTAAAACATCAAACTGTATGTCTATGATGACAGTACCTACATAAATGTATGGATGATTTCAAACAAAGGCTTGAGTGTTAAATGCAAAAATAAAAACAACTATATAGGGTTGGTGGAATTGCTGGTGATTCCTTTGACAAAACTCATTGTTGGTATATTATTTTTATAATTAAAAGAAAAATTTTATATAAAAGGTAAATAGACTAATGAATGAGCAAGGAAAGAAAGAAAAGAAGAAAAGGAAGGAAGAAACAACAAAGACTATAACTTAGGAATCTACAGACCCAAGGTTTAGTAAAAACTAACATTGAATAAAAGATCAAGAATTATTAGATTGTATGGTTATAAACTGAAGCTTAGTAAAGGTTCACTACAAATGAAAACACATAATTGCACTTAGAAACAAGAAACTTAATTTTTGCCATTATATGTGAAATATTAATTCCACACATTATCTGGAGTAAATGTACCTAGTTGCCAATGTAATAGTTTTCCTAAACTTTTTTTTTTTTTTGCATTTATGGTAAGGGAACAGAAAAGAAATCGTCTTTTGGAAAGCCCCTTGTTAAGTTATAAAAATATCTTTTAAAAGGTTTCTACATAAAATTATATCTCTCAAGGTGATAATTTAGAATAGTATCAAGGACTAATTTTTATTTTTCTTTTTAAATGCAAGGCTGATCCTGTTACAAAACCGCAACGTTTAAAAAAAAAAGAAATAAAGGAAGGAAGGAAAGCAAGCTTTCAAAAGCCCTAACTAACATGAGGGCTTAATTTAATTAGCAAATATACTGGCATTGTGAGGCAGTACAAATTGAATTTAGAATATGCCAATCCATTCAGAAGCAACCTCAAAGTGTAAAACAAAAAGTCCTCTTACATAGTCCAGGATATTTATATATCCTATTCAAATGTGGAGGCTGTACTTCTAGAACTGTCCCAATATTAGGTCCCTATCAATCAGGTTCTTCTAGCACATAAATAAAGACCTCACTGCTATCAGTGTTGTTTTCCTCTCTTATGAGGACTACTCTCAGAGACCTACATGTCTGTCTGTATCTTAAATAACTTTTACCTTTCATTTGGCCATAAACTTGCCACACTTCCATAATGGAATCCTACTGGAGCTTGCTAAGGGGTAATCATATGTCTAGGTGGCCTCTACGGCCACCAAGCCACCTCTCTGGTTAACAACATTGATGATGATGCTAGGCCTCAGTTTCTTCTCCTATTAATTGAGAGTGTTGGACCCAATTATCTTTGAGGTTCCTTCTTGTCTAAATACCCTGGATTCAAGGAACTAAGATACTACTATGCACCCTCAAGGCTCTTGATCACTGTTTGTTGTTGATAATCATAATGATGCCAACCAATCTCTCTACTAAATCTGTTAGCAGAACAAGCCCTAGGAGAGGAGAAGAAGCTTGGACAGCCTAGACTAGAGCAATATGTACTTCCCACATTAATTGCTCATTCTATTACTGGAGTGGGGTGACTGGGACCCAACAGTAGCCAAAGGAAATAGTCCTGAAAACCCTTTCTCTTCTGTGCTCAATAACACAGAATAGACAGTGGAAAGCCAACAGGGCCTTGCAAAAAGAGCCCTGGATATTGAATCGAAGACTAGGTCTGCCACTTCTAGCTATGTGCCCTAAGGCCTGTAGACAGTTACTTTGTCTTTCTGAACCTCAATTTCCTAGTCCCGAAAAAAAGGGAGAATACTTCAGTCACCCTCATAAGTTTTAATATGTGATGATATGTGAAAGCACGTAGGATAATACATAGTACATAGCAGGCACTCAATAAATGCTGTTAGATGAATTGAAAGTGAAAAAGGACAACCACTCTTCCTATTTTTAAAAAATACTTTCCTATGCTGAGTCAACTTGCATTATGCCCTTGAGAAACAGACAAGTTTCATTTTTTTCTAGGATAGATAGATCTTCCTTCTCCCCAAGAAAAGAAGGGTCAGTAAATGAAGGAAGAAATCTTGAAAATTAGAATCTCCTTAACACAGTAGAAATTAGATGTTACCTGGAGCCAGACGGGTAAATGTTACTTTAAACACGGTACAAGGTATTTTGCTAACCATTAAAAAGTGCACGGGTCAAGGAAAAAGAGAAAGAATGGAGTATATTCTCTAATTTTTTTTTTTATCAGGCTATGTCAACTCCATGCCACATGCTTAATTCCTGACTTTTTTTGTTCAAAACTAACAGTTATGGGTTTTTCTTCAGTGCCAGGCACTGTTCTAAATGATTTACACATATAAGTGATTTAATCCTGACAACAAACCTATGATGTGGGTACTATTATTATCTCTGTTTGGCAGATGGGGAAACTGAGACACAGCAAAGTTAAGTACCTTGCTCTATGCCACGCGGATGGTAAGCCGGGGATCAGAGTTCAGGCAGTCTGGCTCCAGAACCCGTGCTCTTGCCGCAGGACCTCTTGAGCACCTTGACCATTAGTGAATGCCTCCTACATGCATTATGCACAGCGTTCAGCATTATACTTCACTTAATTCAGGTCTCATAATAACTTAGGTGATAGAACCCTATGTTACAGATAAGGAAACTGGGACTCAGCCTTAAAATAACTTGTCCATAGTCATGACACTAATAAATGGCAGATCTGAACCAAGATTTATCTGACTCCAAATTCCACCTTCTTTCCATTATACTTGCTGCCTTCTTTTGAGAACGACGAACCAATCATTCTCTCTCTACATCATTCATTTCCCTTCTTGGTTAGACTCCTCAATGCCCCATAATCACTTCACTCTAAACATTTCCCAAATCCATGCTTCCAGATAAGGAAAATGAGGCACATGGTAATAACCAGGTGCTTTTTCAGGGTTTCAGACTCCATTTCCCATAGAGCAGGGCAATTTAATTCCACCTCCCCATTCTTACTGCCAGACCACTGCAATCATGCTTCCCCTTCTTCTTCATCTGCCTCTAGTGTCTCCTGCCTTGAGGGGCAAAGCCCCACTGCCAACATAAAACTCAGCTATTTTCTTTGTACTCTGGACCTACTATAATCAGCATTAAACATGAGAGCTCTTCTCTGAAGGAGCTGGCCACGCCGGTCCACGTCAAGACACAGCATTCTCAAGCGTGGTCCCCAAAATACCACCCCAGATGATACACACTGGGCATTACAACTTTAAAGCCATTCCCAATGTGAAAGGAGAGCTGGGGATGTCCAGAACTTAAGCTCTGACAGCACTTGGCCAGGAATGGTAAATGGAAACCAACCTGGAGGAAGATCAAGGAGAGGAAGAGATAAACTGGAGGAAGCAAATCTGGACTTCTAATTAGTTTAGCCATGAAGGGAAGGAGAAAATATTGAAGGAGGAGATAAGATCCAGTTCGAGGTTTTTTCCTCCTCCCTTCTGCATAGAAGAAAGTTCCTATTTATTGCTGGATACCTGGGATATAATAAGTGCTAAATAAACACTACTTGATTCAACACAATGGCCAAGTTTTCTGTTGTATTTCCTTCTTTTGAAAATCAGTTTGTAGCTGCCTCAAATCTTTTTTGGAAGGCAATTATAAATCAAGTTGAATGAATATACAGTCGGGCCTCCATATCTGCAGGTTTCACAACCGTGAATTCAACCAACCATGGATCAAAAATATTTCGAGAAAAAATTGGAGAAAGTTCCAAAAAGCAGAACTTGAATTAACTGGCAACTAGCTACAAAGCATTTGCATTGTATTTACAACTATTTACATAGCATTTACATTGTATTATTAGTAATCTAGAGATGATTTAAACTATAAGGGAGGATGTGGGTAGGTTATATGCAAATATTATGCCATTTTATATAAGGGACTTAAGCATCCATGGATTTTGGTATCCATGGGAGAGGTATAGGATCCTGGAACCAATCCCCTGCAGATACCAAGGGATGACTGTAATCTCCACAATATGTACATCTGTGCATTAAATTAATTTCTCCTAAATTACGCAGATATGCAACAGTAAAGCGTATCAGAAAGTGAGGAAGCTAAGATATGAATAGAACTGAATCCATGCATCCTCCCAAAGAAAGCAGCATGGTACTGTAAAAGAGCAGTCAGAAAACCCAGATTCAAATCTCAGCCCCATCTCTCAATGACTGTGTGGACTTGAGGTGACATCATCCTAAATTTTATCGTTTGTGAAATGGGAATACCACCACTTTGCTCATAGGATTGTTGGGAAGATTAAATGGGAGTGAAGGTGCCTTATTTTTTTTATCTTCTCCACATGGAGCAGAAATGGCATACTGGCAGCTCAACAATACAAAGTGTATGGAAGTGCAGTGGTGGGCACACAGCAAACACAGAAACACAGAAAGGGAAATTATGAATGGAGGCAAATGAAAGGAAGAAAGATGTTATATCTAGGGTGTGACATGGTGTTGGGTGTGTTTTCACAGAAGTCAGTTATTTCTATAAAGTGGTCTTCTAAATGGAAGAATAAAGGTGTGGTATGTTACCTTCAAGAGTGAGCATATAAAACTCCTGGAAGGTAAAGTAATGGAGAGCTAACGGGTCTTGCTTGAAGAGACATTCAGAGAAGTGACTGGGATATACAAGATACCTTTTTCATGCAGAGTTGTAAAGTGGAAAGAATAATACCTAGGTTGGAATCCCAGCTCAGAAGTATGACCTTGGGCAAGTTACTTAACCGATCTACAATCTCAATTGCAAAATGCAGATAAAACCTCACAGGATTGCTGTCAAGATTAAAGGAGATAATGGATGGGAAAGCTGTTAATGTGATACAAACAACAGGTATTATTAGGAGTTAGTCTGCCCCCAGTTACAACATAGTATGTCCATGACCTTGGCGTGATTTCAGTTCCTAGTGCCTCGGTTTTCTCATCTATAAAATGGGGAGGATGATGCTATCTACCCTGTAAACTCTCTGAGAATCAAGTTGGACCATATATATGAGACATCACGCATTGAAAACTGTACAGTCCTGTACGTATATAAGGAACTGCCATCGTGGCTGATACGTTTTATGCATGTCAAGGCCCGTGTTTATACACAGAAACACGTTATTTTTAAGCTATGCAGGTGAGGAGGACTCGCGTGCATTTATGCATCCATGAGAGGGGCACAGACGCACGCTCACGGATTCCGGGGGTGTGACTTGCACGCTTGGGAAGAGGACCGTGGGACACACTGCTGGGCCGGAATCAGAGGGGTGGGCGCGAGGGTGGGGGCAGGGGGTGGGGATACAGGATGCACGGATGGAAAAGGCTGGGGGCACAAACACGCATGCCCAAGCCGGAAACGTTTTCAGGGGAGAGCAATGCGCATCCCCGGAATGAGGGGGGTTGGGAGGGATGCGATGTGCAAGCCCGGGGGGCGGCCCGAGGGTGCTATACCGCACGCCCGGGGCCAGGGCTCTTTACCTTATCGCTGTAATCCCTCAGGACCCGCTCGATAGCCCCCGCCTCGCCGGCCCGGACGATGTAGAGGGCGCGCTCCTCATCCATGGCCGCAGGTGCGGGGGAGCCGCGGCCGCTCTGCGCGCCCAAGCCGCTGCCTCCAGGTAAACGCCTCGCGCCCCCACTCGCTCGCTCGCTTCTTCCCAGCTTCCTTCCTTCCCTCCTTCCCTCCCTCCCTCTGCCTCCAACCCGCCAGCCTCCGCCCGGGCAGGCCCGACGTCACCGCCCCTCAACTTTCACCCCGCGACGTCACTGGTCCCCCAGCAACCGGCGCCCCGCGGCCACCCCCGACAAGGCCCAGGACTCGGTAGAGGCCTGGCGAACGGCCTGAGGGGGCAGTCAGGCCCGAGGCCCTGCTAGCTCTCCTGCCTCTCCCTCCCTCGGAGAAGAGTCCAGCCTTTTAAATGTGCTTTCACAGACAGAACTGTTCTCCCCTGACCCTCTTCTATGAATCATTCTCCTCAGCTGACGAGAGCAACCCGGTTCTTCCCCGCCCCTCTAAGAGCCAGCAGCTAAATGGACTACAATTCCCTGCGTGCAATGGGGTCATTCCACTCTTCCATCTAACTTACCGGAGTGCCGAATGGCATGTCGGGATTAGTAGTCATCCAGCGGGAAAGACTTCCCTCCAAAGGCATGCTGGGAAGTGTGGTCCTGCGAAGGCCGGAAACTGGAGTCCGGCGGCCGCCTGAGGCCAGCGGCCCAGAGACCGTTAGGGGGAGGGCCTAAGCGTCGGCTCTGCCTCCTTTTTGTTCCTTATGGAGCTGACCGTCCTGCTCGAGCCTTTGCTGGTTGGACTGGTTGACAGCCGCGGAGACTGGCACCCCTTGGTGGGAACTGTCATGCACCGGTTTAATTCCCTCTTTTCTCGTTCAGCGGTTTCGGTCTCTTTGAAATTCTTTCCTTCCTTCCTTGTTTGCGGTCATGCTATGTATTCAGCTACAATAATGTGGGAAATTGCAGGCAGTTCTCGGATAAAAAGGGGACTCGGCGGTTTTTTGCCTTAATAATAATAGCCGCCTTGTATCGCGTGCCGCCGGGACTGCAGACTCGGAGTTAGGTGATTTCTCACGACACTTGAGATTTTTGTGGAACCGTAGGAACCCGAATAGATTAAGTAAATTGTCCTAAGTCACATAGCCAGTAAATGGGGAATTCGAGATTTGTATCAGCGTCTTTCCCCAAAGGCAGCTGCTCTACAACCGCCGGTAAATGTGATAATACGGATATACTAGTAATGATAGTGATGGTGATGATGGAGGCTCACATTTGCTCAGTGTTCGCTACATGCAGACATTCTGTTAAATACTTTACCTGTGTTATCTCAGTCAATTTCTCACAAATTAAGTCAACAAATATTTGAGCATCTATGCTGTGCCAGGCACTGTTCAATACCGTTCAAAACTGTTCAGTATGTTTACAGTGGACTCAAAATGAAGCCCCTGCTGTTGTGGAGCTTCCATTTTAGTGCTTAACCCTATGAGGGAGGTACTATTCTCATTTTAATATGAGGAAACTGAGTATTGGAGAGGTTAATAGATTGATTTACCGAGGTTGCAGAATTTGGAAACTGAATTTGAACTTGGAACCTATCTATGCTCTTTCTGCTCTCCCAAGCTAGTTGCTAGAGAGTGGATGAATTCTCCAAGTAACTTTCAGTTTTCCATTCCCAGCAGCCTTTACCAGAATCATCTTTCATGCCAGCCCTGCTTGCCTCTCCCTCTTGAGCTGTGCTAAAGAGGAATTAGAGGGTTTTTTTTTTCTATGTGTCAGACATTGTGCTAGGCTCTGAGAACTTAGAAATAAAAACAAGTATGCAATCTGAGCTCATGGAGCTTTTGGTCTTTCTGTGGATTAGACTTTTCACACAGCAAACCTTTATTGAGCATATTTGTTGAGCCAGGTATTGGGGTAAGTGCTGTGTCCATAATAAAGTCAGAAAGATTTTAATCTATCTCTTTACAAAGCACGTTCATGGAAAGGTCACGGTATAGTAAGCTGTATTCCTTAGGTAATAGTAATATCTTCCAGTTATTTTTTTAATCATTTACAAAACATTTTAATATACACCGTCTCAGTGGATCATTGAGGAAGGTATTGTTCCCATTTACATATAGGAAATCAGGCTCAGATTAGTTAGATTACACCAACTGGGACTCACACTGAGAGCTGTAACATAAAATATTCGGGTGCTTACTCTCTGTCCAGTACTGTACTACGTGCATTTTGGGTAACCATATATTTATTTTTGGAGCAAGGGCTCCTGTGCAGGATACTAACAAGCATAAAGTATCTGAGTAGAGGTTTCTTTTAAAGAGGGTCTTATACACATGTGTTTGAAATGCCTGTTTACCAGAAATAGGCCATGTTTTTAGACTCCAACCCTGTACTTCCAAAAAGAGATTTAAAAAATGTGAAACCACATGAATTAATGGCTTGGGAAATTGTACTTTAGTAAATCTTAATTAAGCACCAATATTCTGATTTTATAAATCAAAAGGATCTTTGACTCTAATTCAAGTCATCCTTTGACCACTGACGAGACTCTGGTCCCAGAAAAATTAAATGACTTGTCCAAAATCAATAGTTAAAAGCAGACTCCGGGACTAGAGCCTAGACTAGCTAAATCCTGGGTCACTACATCACTTTACCTCCCTGAATATTTAGTTATGTGATACTTTCAGTGACTAGAGTCTCTGGTCCAGCGGTAACTCCAGTTCCTGTTGATTCTTGCATGGCTTGGTGCCAAGGAATTAGGATTTAGAGCCTGGGTAATCAAAGCAACAAATATTTATTCACAAGTCACTGCTCTGAGATGTAGCAATATAATTCTGTACATATATATGAATAGTGCTTTACTGTTCTCAAAATATCTCCACGTAGATCATCTGATTTAATCCTTGTAATAGCTGAAAAATGCAAGGTCAGTAGGACAGGCACTATCTTCCTTTTTATAAAGAAAAGGGAAGTTCAGTGTGTTGATTAGCTTGCTCATAAGCAATAAGTGTGCTAGTAAGTGGTATAGTTAAGGGCTAGAAACACTGGGCTCTGATAGCATAAAATGTTATGAACTTATAGGTCAGGGCCAATGAAAAAACCCTGCAAATAGTTACTAGTCATTTATTTTCGACTTTGATATATCCTGCGGTGGCATTTCCTCTGCCGTGACAATGGACTAGTTGGAATGTGCCAAATTGAGGGTCTTAAAGGAGCACCTGGTGCTAACAGCTTTTAGAATCCAAATCTTTCACATGTAATACTTTTTATACATTTTCTTTAGAAGAAAGCAGAAATTAAAAAACTAAACAGCTTGGTCTAGTCGCTACAGCTCCAGAACTGGAGTTCAGAGAATTTTGCTAATTCAAGATACAAACTGTCACTCAACAACCACTGTGCCACTATGTGAGGCTACTCTCTCAATCTCTCTTAAGCCATGGTGTCCTCAGCTGTAAAATAAAGGGACTGATCCAGATAGAATCTTGGTTTTCTCTCAGTTCTAAAATTTTGTGATTCTAAGGACAACAACAAAACCACATTTGAACACGCTCATTCTTTAGACAAATCTGTTAATGAGAGTGAGGTTGTACATATCAATGTGTGCAAATCAAAATATCAGTATGATACATGCAAATCATTGCTTGGGCATACCTGCAAGGATTCTGATTCAGTTGATCTGTGGTGAGGCCTGGGTATTGGTAGTTTTAAAAGCTTCCCGGTTGATTCAAATGAACAGCCAGGGTTGAGAACCACTGGACTAATATTCTGGTAGAATATCCACCACTAAACTAATTTTTTGCTAGACTACCAAACTTAGGTGCACGTGACTCACTAATTAGTCTTTGAGAAATCAGAAAAATATAGCAAGGTAAAAGTTATCTTAATTTCATTTTCTATCAAGAATGAAGTCTCCCTTTTGTAGCAAAGTTAATTAACATGATTTGTACCTTTAACAAATATTTGGTGCTCATTGGAGCACAGCATTGTCTTAGGTACCATAAAAAAGAAAAACAGTAAAATCAATTGATCCTGTTCTTTGGGGATACAAAAAACATCCAGGCAATCAGCAAATCGTTTCTACTGATAAGTAGGAACAAATTAAATGTAAATATTATGCAAATCAAAGTAAGATAAACATTGATGGAAGAAGAGTAATCAGAGAAGCCTTCTTGGAGGAGGAGAACTATATAGAGAATAGTACAGAGAGCTTCGAGGGTTAGCAGATAGGGAGAAATGCCAGGAGAGAAGTTCAGGAGGCCAAAACTAATGAAACACTTGTTGAGAAATAATAATCAACTTGGTTGAATTTGAAAGCCAGCAAGGGAGATTTCCTTAGAGGTCAGTTGGTCAGCAGGATAAGGAAAAATTAAATCTGAGAGACATTTTATTATCACTTTTGACTCTATAACCAGCCAATCCAACTTGAGCTTACAACGTGTTACATTCCTAAAAACTATCTCACAATACCATACGACACAAATAGAACTGGGAGACAGAAAAGGGTCTGTTGCCGACTAGTGTCAAACCCTTGTGCACGTTATTTTAATTTCTCAGGATCTTATTTATAAAATTAGAGTTTAATTAGATGACTTAAGAGCTTTTTTTTTTAACTCTTAGAAATTTATGACTACTTGATCCAGGCTTTCAGCACCTTTATGAGGTTCCTCCACAGTATTCCCAGTATTCTAATTGCTAAAATTGAGCCCATGCTGTTAGTCCTTGGCAAATTACCTATAGTTGTTCAATACTGATTGACTATCCACAGTGGGGCTCTCAAATTAAGCACACAAAATGGGCGCTGCCCTTTAGGAGTTTTTATTTATCCAAGAGCTGGAATGTGGGTCAGACCTATTTGCATCTCGCTGGCTTGGAATCCCATCCAAACACCTCTTGGGAAAACCCAGCGCTTTGGGTGGCAATGCTGTAATGTGGCGAAAGAAGTTGGACTGGGAATTGGAAAACCTGGTTTTTAGTCCAAACTCACTGTGTGAGTCTCAGAAGCCCATCATTTGTCAAATTCCTTAAAACCCTTCTGGCAACCAGTTTTTTGTATCTCAGAGGAAGACTTGAAAGCCAAAGGACTCTACTTGCCCTCTTTGAGCATTGATTTTCTCAACTGTGATGAACATAATAATATCTACTTTGCAGGATGTCTTTAGGGTTAAAGGAGATGGCTGTCAGAGTGGCCAGCACAGCAGACCTGGCATGGAATAGCCACTCAAATGTTAGCTGAACTGGAATACAAAATGCAACCTCCCTCACAATGATGTTGGAAGATGTGGGGACAAAGGTCATGTTATTCCTATCGATGCACAAATGCTTGAGTTTTGTTGTTGCTGATGTTGTTTTTAAGAACACAAAAGTAATTCCAACACACTGCTTTGATCTTTAAACCTTGTAGTTAATGTCTTTAACACTGACACGCTTTGACATAAGACAGTTTGGGGATAGTGACTGTCATATATGTGTGTAGGTAAGTAAGGAGCCTAAAACACCACACACACACACACACACACACACACACACACACACACACACACACACACACACACACACACACACACCCCATATCAATGTCTTTGCAATTAAGCTTTTGAGATTCACATGTCAGAGGAAATATATTCTCACAGCCCTTCTTCCAGTCACTTCCTTTTTAGCTCTGTATGCAGTAAAGCGTTAATTTACTTACCAACATTTGACTAAACTCTTAAGGTTCAACCCTAGGAGGAGGTGGCAGTGGACAAAGGATTATTGTCATTCATCATCAACACACTTTAGTCTTCCCCTCCAGTTGCCTATGAAGGATTAGCATTTCCCTGAAAGGAGGAGGACAGAATAAATTGCATCTCCCGCCAAAGAACTGCCGGCTCCTTTCAGCTGGGGGCACATACCGGGAGCTTTTCCCATATTAGTCAGCTCTATCGCAACTTTTGGGCAGTGCCTGCATCTGACTTTCATGGGTTTCAGGGTCAGTCAAAACAGAATTGTAGGGTTGTCGAGGTCAGAGGCCACTGCTGTCAAAGGGTAGTGACCTGAACAGCAAGAGGGAGCCAGCGCCCCCCTCCACCCCCTCCAGTGACTTCATTCTAGTGAATACTTGGCTCATTGCACCTCCCCTGCAGAGCTTTTTTTTGACCTAGTAATAAAAATCCTCCTGTGACCTGGTATTTTTTTTTACATTATTATTTTCTTTTGTTCCTGTTTCTCTATAGAATGACCAAGTCTTGGTCCTTGATAACGTATTGGTTTGTATGTACCCTGGGAAGTGATGGAGGGAAAACTGGTCTGCTGTTAACTTACAGTGAGTGGATGCCACCTCAGGTGCAGCTTACAATCTGCCTTCATTTAACACACAAAACTTTCCCAGAACTTCTGAAACTCTTGTCAACCCAGCAGATTCTCTTACCACGGTCAAGGTTGATTTAAAAACTGCAAAGCCGCTTAGGAGAGAGGAATGGGGGTGGGGTGGGGCGGGAACAAAAGTAGGAAGGAGGAAGAAGGCAGGGCGCTATAGCAGAAAGAGCACAGGCTCTGGGAGTGGGGCAACGTAGTTTCCACATCCCAGCTCTGCCATTTACTGTGTATGGCTCTGGCAGGGCACTAAACTGCTCAGAGCCTCTGTCTCTCCACCTGTAAAGAGAAATGATTATACCACTGACACTTCTCAAGGAGGTTTTGAGAAGCGGAGATGATGCCTCTGACGGGCCTGGCACGCAGCAGACCCCCAGAAACGGAAACCTCTATGGAGTGAGGCAGAGCTGTTTCAGGAATGGACCATATGTCACTCAGTGTGAGATGAGGAAAGCGTGTCTCATTTAAAGCTTGTCCTTCTGTCTTGATTACATTTCAGTTCTTAAGAAGACATCTTGCAGTTTGTTTCCGAGAGGTGTAGCCCGGGCCAAGACATTTCGGATTCCATCTCTGGTGGGGGCATCGTTTGGCAGTTCTTTGAGAATTCACTCTTCTGAACTTCTTTCAGTGGCTTTCCCTTCTATCAGCAGACTATTTTAAATATCAAGGATCAGCACTGCAGCTGCTTCTGAGGCTGATGCTCTCACCCCTGCTGTCTCGGTCAGACCTCGTTATTTTTCGTAATAGCTCTTAAAACAACTGGTTTTAGCTCTGGAGGCATTTATGATGACAAACGGAGGAATAAAACTGGGGAGCCCTATTTCTCCCACCCACCCTCTCTCTTCACCCACACTCTTTTCCTAGCAACAGCTCTTTTCTCAACTCTTGGGCCTACGTCTTCCGTCCCACCTACACCAGTAGCAGCAAAATATGGGGGTGAGAAGGCTGGAGTGGGGGGTGGTCGAGGTGCAGGAGGAGGAATGGGGGAAGAGCTTCAGGGAGGAGGCTGATGAAGCACAAAAGGTTCTGACCTCCTTGGAAGAAGAGGAAACCACAAGGGCTGGCTTAGCTTGGGAGGCTGCCAAGGAACTGAAGCAGAGAAGGGCCAGGTTAGGAGGGCAGGCGGCAGAGTGGTAGGGAGGTGGGCTGGGCTGAAGGACAAACAAAACAGTACAGTCAGGGAAAGGTTTGTCAGCTGTGGGGACACTGTGAACAGTGTGGATGACTGGCATCTGCCAGTCTGTAAAAAAGAAACTTGGGGTGCCTATTCGGGGAAGAGCAGTCCCTGGATCTTAGAACTTCAAGGTGGAAGTGGTGGTGTTTCTCAACCCTGGCTGCATATTAGAATCATCTGGGGAGCTTAAAAGGCTACTGATTCCTCATCACATTCCAGGTCAAGTATTGACTGTGGGTGGGTCCTACCTATCAGTATTTTTATAAAGTTGACAGAATAACTCTGACGGGCAGCCAGTGTTGAGAACTGCTGAAGTCCAGTCCTACTTAGAGCAGGAATGTCCCTTCTGTAACATCTCTGGTGGAACCAAGATTTAATCTCAGTTCTACCTCACTTTGAAGCCAGTAAGTACATCCACCTTTTTTCTTTTAAGCTTCCTATGATGATGATGTGCATACTTCAGACTCTTGACTAAGTCTGAACTCTGAGCTTCAAGAGATCTACAGCTGCCCCTCCCCACACTCTTTCCCCTGTAATAAAGGGAGACTAGCCCCTTCCCATGATTTTTTTTAAAATCTTTCGATTCTGCCTTTAAGGGGTATGAGAAGCTGGGACAAATAGCCTGTTTGTTTTTGCTCTTTCCTTCTCCAGATTCACTTCAGACATTTTGATTGATGTCACTTTAAAGCAAATATTCAGGACAAGTCTGGAGGGAGGGGGAAATAGCAGGAGACTGCCATCCCCAGTGGAGTCGTGTAAGAGAGGCTGGGGTTGGATACGAGGAAGAGGTGTTGCTTGGTGATGGTGGTGCAGGTATATGGGACTCAGCTCCTGGGCATGAACCGCAGTCCGTTTCTTTAGCACCAGCTGGTGGAGCCGTCGCCTTCTCTCTCATTGCTGCCTTCCTGAATCACTGCCCAGCTGCCAGTCTGTTCTTTGTTTTCCCTAAGCTGTCCACCCTCCTCACCCAGATCTGCCCGCCCTGGTCCATCAGCACACAGACTATAATTCAGGATGTCACAGTCATAGAGGAGGTCCGCTCGAGGTCCAGTGGGGAGGTGACCCCTCCAAGGTCACATGGTGGCAAAGCCACGGCTCCCTTTCAGTTCTCTTTCCATGATTTCGGCCCCTCTCCTCAGTGAGGTTGGGCTCACTCGATGGCAGACAGTTTTGATTGGTCTGTAACTGGGTTGCTGTCTCCGAGGGGCCACAGATCCCCTTTCTTTCCAGACCTGGGCTATACTAGAGGCCTGACAAGGACACAGCAGGATGGGTGCCTAGGACGCCACAGGCCTGTGACGTGGGCGAGCCATCCTGGCTGCTGTTCATGACTTCAGCCAGCTTCAAGCTGGCCAAGTCCTTTTCAGAGAGAGTCCTGAAGAGGGCAGGGTCCCTTTATTGCCAAGACTCCTCTGTGCACCCTCTGACAAGCGGCTGGCCCTGCTCCCAGCTGCCGGCCTTGCCCATTCCCTTCCTGGTGGCTGGCTAGGGGCCACCAGAGGGAGAGAAGATGCAGCTGAGTCATGAGCTCACAGCAGCTGTTGTCTTCTTCTAATCAGATCCCTCTGTGTTCTGAAGTGGAAGCTTTAGAACAATTGGGAACATAAGCAGTATGCTAAACTCCCAAGACATGGGGACCTTGTGCTCTGGAGAGAGCGTCCAGTGGCCACTCGCCTCATCTGAAGCTGCCTCCTTCCTCCTACGGCGCCGATGACTCCCGGTTCTCCGCTGTGCTGTGACGAGGAGGCCCTTGTTCTCTCCTCTGCAGAGTTCCTCGAGCAACCGCTCTATTTTCTGGGATTCAGGCTCTTGTTGATCGTGACTATTTTTGCCTAAACATCTGCGCATTTAAAGAGCTTGTGGTTGTTACTTGTACATGGGTGTTGTTTATTCTGCGCTGCTGCTACCTGGCTAGAGAATCTGGCAATTGCTTAGTTTTTTTGTGCTTAGTAGGTCGAAAGTCAGACTTACTACACCCATTCGTTTGTGGAGCACGAGCTTTGGATTGCAGGAGAGCAATAGGTCTGGTTATTCTCAGGCTTATTTTCAGTGACTAAATATGAAATTTTATTCGTCCTCTCCCTTATTTGCCTCATATAAAACCAACTAATGGACCTTGGCTGAAAGAGCAAACTCATTTACCATCAGAGAGTGAAATCCAACATCTGCTTCCTTTTGGTAGAACAACATAGCTAATTTTTTTTAAAGGGGATGCTATGTAAAATGTATAATTTTAATCCTAAAATTAAAATTTCAGGTATAAGTATGTTATGTAATAGCAAGTAAGAGCTTGGCTTTAAAAATAAATCTTTCAAAATGCAAATTGAGTTGTCAAATTCTCATGCCTTTTAGTTAAAATAGTCACTACTGCCATTTCTGGAAATCTGTGGCTCTGAATTTCTCATAGATCCTAGACTCTTAACATTTGGGCAAAACATTTAATCATTTTCCCTCTTGTGTCCTCACTTCCCAACCCTAGAATCAAAATGCAGTTTTGGAGAAGAATTTGTTGGTACTTACTAAGTATTTAGTACTGTTACTGTTCTTTTCCACCAGTTTATTGGCATTTAAAGCACTGTGCTTGAAATATCTTTACAACCAGTGATCATTAAAGCATAATGAACTAAGTACCAGGGGACCTCTTAATGATGCTGGTATTGAAGAATAATATTCCCTGCAAGAGCTGAAAGGCTCCTGCCCTTTGCTGACACTAGCCATCATGAAAACTTCAGGTAAATCCTTGTATGTAGAACTGGTTCCCTACATCAGGCTGTGGGTGCTAAATCGTCGTTTAAGGACTGCATGTGTGGCCTATCCACATTTTAATGATGACAAGATCACAGGGAGCTGGATAAGCACAACCACAGAAGACCACTTAGTTTTGCTTCGCCTACTTATACCCTAAGTATTCAGAATGTCATTTATATTACACACACACACAGGTCATTATCAAATACAAAATGAAAATGAAGAAAGCAGGTCATTCCAATACTTTTTATTTGAGTGTGAAACCATTCATATCTTGCACAACTGTACAGATAAAACTATGTCCATTTTAGCTGTAGACATGATTATCACACTGAGTGGTGTGATCAAATGTTTTATTTACAGAACAACTGCTAAAACATCCGATGTCATGTTTCCATTTATTTCTTACCCATAGGGTAATAGGTCCACCATAATTTCTTGGTGTTTTTTATAATACAGAAAGAAAACCTATGTTAATCTCTAACAAACCTCACAAATTGCTACAAATCTAACAGAAAAATGCCTACGAAAAGATTTTCCAAAAGTACAATACATTTTTATTTCCACACATACACAGTATAGTATAGGTTCAAAGGCACAGCTTTGATTTTTTTCTATCAAAATGTCGGAAATTATTATAGTCTTATGAAGGAACCATGAAAGTCATTTTCACACTTGGTGCTTGGTAAGTTAAAAGTTTGGTCCATTCAGTTTCACAGAGTTAATATAGCAGAGCTGAGTATGATACTCAATGCCATAAATCCACATTCTCTCAGAACTTTAAAAACCCCTTTCCTGCCTTTTGCTGACACTAGCCATTGTGCAAACTTAGGACAAATACTTGCATGTAGAAGAACCGGTCCCCTACAAACCTCACTCAACTTAAGGCATACAGAACAGGCCTCTTCCTTCCCCCTAAACAGTGCTTACATTCCAAGGCAATGCAGGTACTGTGACAGACATAAGTGTAACAGGGAATCTAGAGTTTCCAGATACCTCCACTTAGCCCTGGTGCTCCAGGAAGCAGTGACGACACCACCAGGAAGAAGGGATGCTTAGGACATATCTGAGGGGGCTGTCTGTTGTGCAGTAAGATGACAGCCAGATGGAAAGGTGAATGCTCTTGGTTAAATTATGTGCCCATCCAAAAGCACAAACCAAATTCCGTCTCTAGTATCCACCCTTCAAGACTAAAGAGCTTCTGTCAACAGGAAAATAGGTAATTTACTGGCAATGGTTGCCAACATAAAGTGAAGGCATGGAACAGAGGGAAAAGGGACAGGTCGGCCTGCCCGAGATAGTGCTCTATACAAACAGTCAAGTCTGGCTTGGCTACAGGAACCCAACCTCACTGACTTTTAGTGAGTCCCATTTCTGAACTAAAGTTTATCATCCCACACTGAATCCCAGCCTCATATTCATTAGGAAGATGGACGCCTAGGAATAGTCCAGGAGTTATGATGTATTGAGATAAAATTCTTCTGGGGGGTGGGTGTTGAGTTTATTATTATTATTATTAATTATTATTAATATTAAATATGGATTTCTATGAAAGCAGTCACTTAGCCCATCCTGTGGAGGCCTCTCCGTTGATGTAAGCAAAGCCAGGAAAGTGTTGCATGTGCTCATACTCAGAATTCCTGCGCGTGGTCAGGGGTGTGTACATGTCACTAGAGTTTCCATACCTCGTGGAATGCACAGACGGGCTTGTGTAGCACGTGTTGGCTGTGGGCACCTCTGGCCATCGGGGGGTGACTGGGGTAGGATGCAGTCTGGGAGTACTGCTCATCAAACAAGGTTCCATCCGGGAAGTGGGGCTATTAAACGGGTACTTGTTGAGGGGAAAGAAATTCCACAAAGTTAAAATTAGCTTGAAGTTGCACATACACAATATCAGTCATGTTCACAGTTTAAGTTAAATTTCTTAAGACGCTGTTAATGAAAGTTGATGGGAAGTAATCAGTGAAATTCTGAAAGACTGACTCTTGGTCTAGGAAGTATATAACAGGAGAAATGCAAAGGATTTCACAGCCAGAGCTAGGCTGATAGCCACTCAACCAAAAATACTGACTTTTTGTGCTCTTAATCTGCAATATTTGGGGAAGTCAAACCCAAAAGAAGGAATAACCCCACTGTGAATACAGGAGACAGGGGGAGAGGGAGAGGGAGAGAGAAAGAAAGAGAGAGAGAGAGAGAGAGAGAGAGAGAGAGAGAGTGTGTGTGTGTGTGTGTGTGTGTACAGGAGGAACAGCATGTCCAAATAGATACGGATATATGGATGGATGGTTTTGAGCTTTATCATTTTAGGAGATGTGATAGGTCCCACTCCATCAACCCAAGAGAACAATACTGCCAAGAAAAACACAATGACATCATTAAAAATAGCATTTTACAGTTGAATTCAATTATGAACTGCAACCTAAAAGCAGGCTTTTGAAGAGGAAGCAAGTCAACAGCTTCAAAGGTTATTATTAGTGCCTATCATTC
The DNA here is from genome assembly GCF_951394435.1 of Stenella coeruleoalba. Lineage (NCBI taxonomy): Eukaryota > Metazoa > Chordata > Mammalia > Artiodactyla > Delphinidae > Stenella > Stenella coeruleoalba. The sequence goes on from NC_137157.1 coordinate 15,776,934, forward strand.
AGAGAACATCTCTCTTTTTGGTTCACATTCACTGAAGTCCTAGAAGATATACAAGCAGGAAATGGTAAATTATTGGGCTTGGTGTGAATGTGGAAGAAGGAGTCAAGATAAGCCAAATGGGAGGGGAGGTGCTTTTGTGCAGGCCAGGAAAACAGGTGTTAATAGCTACAAGAAGAGGGGAAGCTGTTCTGGAAAGAATCGGGAATAAGAGGAGGGCCCCTGAAGTGCTGCTTCTTTTACATTCTTTTCAGTTACCGAGACAGCTATGCAAATAAGCCGCTTTTAGTACAATCAGAGGGGAGGAAGGGGAGGAGCTCTGGGCTCCCTTTGCGAGCTCCGGGGTCTGCAGGCCAGGCAGCACAAAGATTTCCTTGCTGTGCTAAGGGCCACCCCAACAAGAGCAGGAGCCAGTCAACAAGGGTGGCAAGGGCAACGAGTAGGGAGAGCGCCTATATGTGCTAATGTCGGAATTCTTCTGCTCCCCATCTGTCTTCCCTGACAGTTGGAGAGTGGAGCCCCGAGGGATTCGGTGGGAAGCTGCCCCCTGTGAGGGAGACAGACAGGCTGAAGCCTAGACAGCCAGGAGAAGGGGTTATGACAACAGTGGTGCCCCCTGTAGTCGAGCGGGCCAGAGGGGAACTGTTCTGCCTCTTTGAGTGGCAGCCCGAGGGGCAGCAGGGGAAGGCTGTTAGGCCCAAAGCATGCAAAGAGAACCAGCTATTCACAGGTCAAGGAGGAGGGCGCCAAGTTCTAGGAGTGAGGGTTTTGTCCTACCTAGGACAGACAACGTGCCTTCCGCAGTCAGAAGAACAGGTAGGCAAGAGGGAGAAGGGCGTAGCTGGTGTCTGGGATCTGGGGGGACAAGGCACCAAGGGGTGTTGCCAAGGAGACCAGGGAGAGCGCACGGAGCCTTTCATAATCCCCAAATCAGCTGCGTGTACGGCAGCCACGGTGGACCCTCAGGCCTGGGCAGTGGGATTCTAGCCTAGGACCCATTCTAAACCCCAAAGAGACCGTACTGAGATTGGGCCCTGCCCAAGATATCAAGATCCTGGGTGTTAAACAGGTAATATTAAGAAGTATTATTACAAAATGGTCTCTAATTTTTTCCAAAAGGTGGCTTCCCCCTCCTGACAGTCTCTCAGGTAAGCTCCCCGGATGCATGTCCCTTCCCTGGCACAGAGGCCTCCTCTCTGGTCCTCTGGCCTGCCCAGCTGGTTCCCACCTCAGAGAATTTTGTCCCACCTGTTGCCTCTGCCTAGAACACTTCTTCCCCACCGCTACCCCCAAGCTCCTTCCATGCTCGCCTTTTCATCATTCTTCAGACCTCAGCTCAAATGTCACCTCTTCAGAGAGACGTTTCTGGACATCCTCTCTCTCCAAGCTAAGTGCCTCACCCCCCATCTCTCAGGTCGGGATCTTAGCATCCTGCTTGTCAGCTGTCTCCTTCCACTGGCTTATATTCCTAAGCTCCTGGTGGGGCTTTGTCATGTTCTCTACCATATGCCCAACATCTGAAATGATGCCTGGCACCTAGCAGGTGCTACATAACTTATCTGGTGAATGAACACCAGGACGTTACCGCTAGAAAGAACGTTAGGGCTCATATAATCCAACCCCACGTTGTACAGATGTTGTACAGAAAACTAGGATCCATAAAGTGGGGCGCCACATGGCAAGCTAGTGGGAGAGCTGGCAGAAAGGCCCGGTCCTGAGCTGGTGACTTTCCTCCACATCAATCTGACTGGCCCAAACGAGGCATGACCCACCACAACTGAACTGCAGAGAATTCAGAGAGGAAGACACTCCTTTCCTGGAACACAGCCCATTAAACTTGAATCTGTCTGTCACTCTTCCTTTAAGCCCCCCCCTCCCCTACAGACCACAGGGTCTTACAACCCTGACCAGGCCTCAGCTTGATGCTTCTGACAGAGTCCTACTTGCCTGGCTTGTGTAGGTACCATGTCACCGTGTGGACTTGGAGGCTCCTCCCCACAGAACCCAAGAGAGCGTGTCTTTTGTGCCGAAGCAAGGACCCTAGATGCAGCTGTGCCCAGGGGTTGTGTCACAGGCTCAAAAGAGTAATTGCCTGGAAATGAGACTGGCTCAAAATATCTCCAATGTGACAATAAAATTCTGTTACCACAGAATCCGGCCTGGAAAATTCTGTCCCGTTAGGTCAGCTAATTGCAAATGAGTCAGTGACTCGTCTTCCCCGTGGTGAAGAGACCATTGAGAGCTGAGAGGCTGGAGTGCCGCTGCCCGGCCTGGCCATTAAAGCCGCCAGTGAGGCCTCTCTTTAGTCTGGCGGGAGCACCCGCCTCACCTTTCACACTTCACATCCGGGTTCACGCGGGCTCCTCGGGCCCACTGGGCACAAACCCTGAGGTCCCGAGAGCTCTGCTCAGGATAAAGGCACTTTTTGTTGAGGGCCCCTAACCAGAAGTTAGCCTTTTCTAGGTCAAATCCCACACTGTTGCTACTGATGTGAAAATGGAGATGAGTCACCAGTCCCCACCCCGTGAGAGGTGTGTGAGGGGTGTCTGTGGGCACGTGTAGGTGCACGTGTGTGTGCACAAGTGGGCAAAGGTTCCCTCAAGGGGCCGTGACATGAGTCCATCTCAGCTGAGACTGACCCCGGGCCTCTCTGGAACCATTTTAGGAAGTGCTATTTTGAGAAGTGACTACTCACACCGAGGGCTGACTTTCCTGCACTTGGAGAGGGAAGAATGAGCCCTTTATCCCTGACCCTCGCCAAATGGACTGCTACTTGAGCACGGGTGAAAGGTGGCCCCCGTCGGGCACACAAACTGTTTTCCTATGAAAGGCGGCTCTCACTGACCAAAGTTCTGCCAACAGGCACCCCCCACCCAGGACATAGCTCCCCCAAGACTGTGCCAGACGGTCCACATCTGCTGAGCTCTTCGGGTCAGGATTAATTGAGTTAATACATGTGAAACACTTCGAGCTTCCACACAGTAAGTTTTCAAAACGTGGTAACTATTATGGATATTCGTGGTCCACTAATGAAAGGAAGAGCCTTAGTGACTGACCACCTGGTCCTACCTCTCACTTTACAGATGAGGGAACTGAGGGCAAGAGAGGGGAAATGATCTACGTGAGGTCACACAGCAACTTACTACCAGAGTAAGGATCCATTCATCCCTTCATTCATTGATGAGTATGTCCTGAGGACCCAGCAAGGGCCAGGTCTGTTCTGGGTCTTGGGAATAAAATGGTCAGAAAAAAAGGACCTGGTCCCTGCCTTCACAGAGCTAGTAGAGTTGAGGAAGATAGAAATTAATTCTATAATTATGAAAATATAATAACAGTGGTGTTACAAAGGATAATGATGAAAATATCCACACAGAGTGTTAACTATGAGCTAGGCCCTGTTCTAACCTTTATTAACTCACTCAAACCTCACAACAACCCTATGAAATAGGTACTAGAATTATCTCCATTTTTCAGATGAGGAGACTGAGGCACAGAGCTAATCAGAGGCAGAGTTGAGATTTGAACTCAGGAAGCCTGGCTCTACAGTCAGAGATTTTATACCGCTATGGTGGGCTTCTTTTATTCCCTTTGGCCCAAGATGCTATCCCAAAGTGGAGCACGCTAAGCAAACTTTGTAGCAGTCACTGGGCCACTGAGATCGAGGACCCACTGGCCCTGGGCTGGTCCACTGGAGTTGCCGTGAGAGCTGTGTGACCGGCTGGCAAGGCTGGGCCTTGGCCATACAGACGAGAAATGTGCAACAACTTTCTGGTTCACCTTAAGTGTCTTTCTAGCCAGTTTGCTTCAGGTTGATCAAATGGCTTTTAAGCTCAAGGGCCCACTTCACATTCATGGCTGCTGACAGGGTAGAGGTTCCATGAATGTGTGTTGAATGAGGCTCAGAAATACTTTGTGGCCATGTGTTTGGTTTGTTTTCTCTTTCTGGTTGGGCATGAGAATGGGGAACCTGGGAAAGGGCAGCTGATACCATCCCTTGTTCACTTATTTTGGTGTGGACAAGTGCAGTATAGCTGAAAGAAGGGTGTTTTTCTGAAATAATTCAAACCTTACCCTGTGCAACCTGATTCATCTGGACTTACTAACTGAGAAATTACGAGGATTCAAACAGGACTGGAGGTTTACCTTTGTAGTACCATGAAGAAAGCATGTCTTGTATAAATGAGTAGTATAAACAAGGGCACACAATGCCCTATTTCAAAAAACAAATGACTTCACGTTATTTTGTGTATATAAATGCTGGGATGTCTGCGATTACTGAACTTCACAGAGGTGTTGTATCCATTCTTTAAGGCAAACCTGGTAGGCATTTACTTGCAGAAGTTAGTTTCTTGTGCTAATGACCAACTGCATTCTTTAACCATATTCTATGGTTGTGATTCTTCTTCCATTCAGACTAATCTTTTCCCCACGGAGTCTGATGTAATGAAGTGTGATATTCAGTATTCAGGAGTAGAACGGCTTGACCTCTGCTCTGGAAAGCTAAAACTAATTAGCCCTGCAGTGGATTTTCCCCTATGTGCTCAACCTTAAACCAAAGTACCAGGAAAGGAAAGAAACACAGTATCTTGAGTGTGTGATTCTTCTCTTTGGGAACTTGAAACTTATTAAGAACAGCTGCAGTAACCTCTCCAATTTACCTCCCACCCTCCAAAACACACACCATGTAGTGTTCAGTGCCACCGGCCTGGGGTTGAGATTTGGAGAATTTGCCTTTGAGTCTGCTTTGTCACTTACTGGATGCATGACCTGGGGCAAATTACATTCTGAGGTTTTCCTCGTCTTTAACACCTGGAGAAAATGCCTTCTTCCTGAGGTTGCTCTGAGAATTAAGTGAGCCTCTGTATTTGAAAGTGCCTAAAACAGTGCTTGACCCATAAATGTTAATGAAAAACAAAACGAAGGATTCTTTGTCTTTAGACAGTACCCTCCCCAGGAGAAGTGCTGATCTCACCCTTCTAACCCTAACCCTAACCCATCGACCTGGGCAGAGATGTTTTATAACTAACGGCTCCCCACCCCACTTTACAAATGGAGACAAAGGCATTAAGCACCAAGTGGAGGGCATGAGCGGGTGGTGGGGGTCAGAGGTCGTGAAAGGACCTTGCCTGAGAGCCACAGGACACAGTGGTGACAACGCTGCAGGACCCTTTCACCTCCCACGCCTAGTCTGGGTTCAGCGGGCTCCTCCACAGGCGTTCGTTTAGTCCTCAGCCCTTGGATTAGGACCAGCGATTAAATGATGATGCTCCAGCTGGGGACCGTTGTGGTTTCCGGGGTGGATGCTTCGACCTGTCTTTGATCACCAGGGACCGCACGGGCCTTTAGGAGCCTTTGGCTTCTTTCTGTAGCTAAAGGCTTTAAAAATAACAGCCCAGAAAAACCAGCTCCAGAAATTTCATGAGGAGGAATGAGGGAGTGAAGAAAGAGGGAAGGTAATGCCAGGAGCTGTGGCTGGGATTTTCGCTTGATCTTGCCAGTGTCTCCTTACTGGAGCCGAAGCTCTCCCAAAGCAGGCACGCTTCCGTCTCATTCTCCCCGTATTCTCAGAGGCTAAGCAGTGCTTGCCGCAGAGTGGGCACTCGACAGTCGTGGGAGAGCGACTGAATGAATGAATGAGTGGGCTGCTTAGACTGTGTGTGACCCAGTCTATGGCAGCAGCTCTAAGTCCCTTAGGGGATCAGCGTGGGGGAGCACAGACTCTGCTCCCAAGAGAAGCAGTCCCTAGGGAAAAGGCCTCTCTGTGTGACACAGTTGGGACCTATACTGAATGCCCCAGGTGATGATTTCGAGGAATCCACTTCTTGGCTTGTCCGGGGATTATACCAGGGCTCCCCCTGGTACTGCCGATGGAAATCAAAACAGACGCCTGTTTGCCCCGAGGGCCCGTGGACCGTGGGTACACTCTGCTCGGTGCCCGCCCCCAGAGGCAGGTCTGTGCTGACAGCTGATGTAACTGCAGCCTGCATCCCAGCTCACGTCCTGCCACCTCTGTTCTGGACTCCTGCAAGTGCTTCCTGGCAGCGCTCCCTGTTCTGCCAGGCCCCTTCCTCTCTGCTTCATCGTCCTTTGGCCCTTGCTGCAGGAGCTCTTTCCTAAGCATAGCTCTCATCTTGCCTCCCAAACCTGCCGCCCTGCCTGCCGCACACCACAGTTGTTTATGCTGCCCCACCTCCTGTTCACTCCTCTGTTCAATAAACAGTGGATGCCCTCTATGAGAGGTGACGGAGGCTGCTGCTTAAGAGCCTGGGCAGCCAGGGTCACACTGCCTGGGTTCAAGTCCTCGGGCAAGTTATCCTCGCTTCCTTTCTGCAAGGGTTACCATGGAGGTGTGGAAAGGGCTCGGCACTATGCTTGGCACGGGACAGCATTCAGTAAAAGCTAGCTGTTCTTTTTGATGGGTGCTGTGACCCGGAGATCCTAGACTTAATTTCTGCCTTCAAGGAGCTCTGGGGTCTCCTGTGGGTGTCAGGAAAGTCAGTGATGAGAAGTATGCCAACAGAAGGAAGCCCAACGCACCATGTGAGTACAGAGGAGTGGCACCGAATACGGTCCTGGAGGAAGGACGAGGGCGGTGTCAGCAAGTGCCGCACAGACAGTAGGATGCTTGTCCTGAACAACAAGCAGAAGAGGTTGAGGAAGAGAATCCCAGCCCGAGGCAACAGTATCTGCGAAGACCTGGGGGAACTGCACGTGGGCTGGCATGGCTGGGGCAAAGGTGGGGTATGGCTGGTAGGCCAGAAAGGCAGGCAGAGCCCAGATGATCATGAGTCTTGAGAGACGTGCTAAGGAGTTGAACTTGACTTTGAAAGCGATGACATGCAAAAGAGGGAGGGTGTTATGGCCAGTTGGCTTTTTTTTCCCAAAAGATTCCTCCAGCTGCAGTATTGGGGACGGACCAGAGATGGGGCAAGTTCAGTGGCATGGCAACAGATGGGAAGGCTTTTGTCATCATCCAGGTTGGATAAAGACCTGATCTGAGACAAGGACAGGGAGTGTGCAGAGACAACGAGGATGCAGAATAGGATGGAACTGGTGACCAGTTGTGTTTGGGGCACAGTGCACAGGAACAAGTCTGAGACAAGTGGAGCACCCAACACTGGTGCGACAGGTGCAGCCACTATCCCCACTCACCAAGGCCACAGAGGAGCAATGTGGTTTGTTAGACAGTGAAGGGCCAAAGGCCTGAGAATGATCGGATAAGGGTCCATTTCAGGAGGACTCTTCTGGTAAGGTTGTGTGTGTGGGTTGGACTGAAAAGGAACAGATGTGAAACCAAGAGACCAGTCAGGATGATGCTGGCATGACAGTCCTGACAGGACTCCATAAGGGTCTGACTGCACCAGGAGTGGGTGGTGGGAGAGGACACAAAAGATTCAGTCTGAGAGTGGCTGCCCGAAAAAAAGGACAACAGACATTGCGGCTGCTTGGCTCCTGGGAGAGAGGTCAAAGGGAGGACAGAACTAAAGATATGTGGTTGGCACCCATGTACGTGAAAGCAAGTAGGGGTGAACTCTGGCTGAGCACCCACTGTGGGCAGCCACTGGAGGGAAGAGATGACACTGAGGAAAAGACTGTCCTTTCCTTGGAGACACACAGTATGCAGAAAGTGCTTATTAATTGTGTTGAATTGACTAGACCTGGCACCACGCACACCAAGGCCTGGACAACAAGTGGGGCCACCGACTCACCTGTGCAGAGCTCCTGTGGTACGGGGAGTAGTGGAGCGGTCCCGAGATGGCTGTGTCGTGCGGGAGGGCCGGGTACTGGCTCTGCATTGGGGGAGGATGCTGGTTGCCATAGCTCCCGTAGTTATAGCTTCCCGTGTATCTAAAACGCATTAGGCACGTTGAATATTGTGAGTAACAGCAGGGAGAACAAATCAGTTTGACACCTTTAAAAATCAACCTCATCTACTTTTGTTCCTTTTTGTTCTTTTCTTCCTTTTTGTTTTCCATTTTTCTTCTTTCTGTTTCCTACCATCTCCACTCTGCGGCTTTGCTGTGATAGTTTTAAACTCCCAGGTGGGTTTTCCTCCTCCCCTCAGCATACCTCCCTCACCACCCTGCGGATGCGCAGGGAATGAAAACTAGCCCTGAGCAAAACATCATTAGTGATGGAAACCTCTTCTTCTGTTGTGGTAAAAAGCCCCATATTATAGCCTGAAGTCAAATAGGAAAAAAAGAAGAAATTACTTTGGGACTTCTGTTTTTGTATTGTTCAGGCCTTTGCTTTCCCATGTCTCTGGTGCAGGGGGGAAACACCACGGCCAACCAGGCGTCAGCCTCCGGTTCTAAGCCTGGCTCCACCACTTCCCAGCTGTGGGACCTTGGGCTACTCGCACCCTTGTTTCTCACATCTGTACTAAAAATGCTGCACATGACCCCGAGGGTCACTTTCTATTATAAAATAGTCTTGTGGAAACATAGGATACTATTACCACTATTCTTAATAACATCTTTACAGCAAAGACGCTGACATATGACCATGCGGGTGTCTGTTGTGCCATTTCTGCAGAGTCGGAAGCTCTCTGAAACAATGTCGAAGTCGATTTTAAATGTGTGGGGAACTACTCTAGGAGGCCCCGGGAGGACATGGTGGCTGCCCCACTGATGGGTCAGGGGCACCTGAGCCTATGGAATTAACCTCAAGTATGCCCACAGCCAGGCCTCAGGCTACCACGTGGAAGGGACCTGAGCGGTCCTCCTCCGTCCCCTCCTGTGTCCCCCAGAGCTGGTCTGTTGGAACCTGGCTTGGGAGGCTTACTGTGCCTACATGGCAGAGTCTCGTGACAAGAAGGGCCCTTTTTAACATCATAAGTGTTTTTCAGATAACTGCACATTAGACACTGTGTGAGGAATGTCTTTTAATAAAGAATGCAAAGTGGCAAAAAGCTGTTACCCTTTTAAATGCATCTGTAGCTTATTCATCACAGTAACATCACTACAGATTTGGGGAAAAAATATGGGCAAAATCAATGATTTATTTATTCAGGGTCCAAAGCACCACTGGAACCCAGGGGGATTCTCTGAACCCCATGAATGACTGCTGCCCTCCAGGGACCTCCAGCCTCGGGTGAGGAAGCCCTCCTCCTATCGAGTCATAAAGGACTTGGACCCACCATGAAGCTGTGTTATAAGGCTACAAAGTGCACGAGGACCATCCAGGGGAGCTGCGGGGAGGGAGTATTCAGTTTTCCTTCCTAAAGGAGGCAGACACAGGCTGTCAGCCTGACCCTCGCCAGCTGTGTGGCCTTGGGGAACTGGACTCGGTGCAGCCTCAACTTCCTCATCTGTCAGGCGGGGGTGACCCGCCTACCTCCCCTGGTCATTGTGGGGACTGCATGAGACAGTTGTACAGGGGCAAGAGCACGCTGAGAACTCAACAGAGGGCGCAACCTTCCCGTCCTCAGAAAACCACTACCGAGTAAACCCTCCCCTTTCAAATCAAACGTAAAAGCAAGGCAACATCCCGGGAAAGTCACCTACCCGTGCTCGTCTCTGTGGGGATAAACTGGGATCCTGTGTGTGACCGAGGAGGAAGGTACGTGTGTACTCCTCATACAGGGCAGCTGTTGGGAGTTTTCAGCTGGAGATCCTGCCGCCGTTGTCACTGTGTATGTTAGAGACCACGTGTATGACTGCATCGCTCCTGCAGAGACAAACGAAGGTGCATCAGTCATTAACAGTTCTCACACCTCCAGTTCTTCCTTAGAATGCTAGTGGCTTCCCATTGCTCTTCAGCTGAAAGCCAAAATCTTTATAAAGCATGTGTCTTGGTCCTTGCTGATCTCACAAGAAGCATCCCCTACCCTCTGCCTTTGTGCTATCTGATCCAGCCACAATAGCTTTCTTTCATGTTTTCCAGCGTACCATGATTCCCGGCAACACAGGGCCTTGGCACATGCTGTTTCTGCTGCCTGGAATCCTCAGTTTTCCCTTAGTACCCACTCGTTCTTCATATCTCAATGCAAAGAAGCTGTCTCCTAACCCCAGACTAAGTCAGATCCCTTACTGCATGGTGGTGCCCACCACAGTTTGTAATCTTACACCCATTCATGAATGTGATAGAATTAATGCCTAATTCCCCACACCAGACGGTAAGTTCCATGAGGGTAGGAGTCTTGTCTATTTTGCCCACCATGAGGTCCCTGGTGCTTAGTGCAGAGACTGGTGGCCAAAAGATTTTCAATCAAAATTTTAAAAGGAAGAAAAGGGAAAGGGAAGACAGGAAGAAAGAAAAAGAGAGAGGGAAGGAGAGAGGACAAAAGAAAGCTCAGGGCGATGTAGCTCAGACGGGCTCCCCAAATAACTTCTCAGCACTCAACTAAACAGGTGTTAAGCATCCAACAAATTGCTTTAAGCAAAGATAAGTAGATTATTGGACTCTGCCTGCCCAGGTCTTTTTGAAGATTATTAGACAGTGACCTTAACGGTGACCTATTCCATACATATTATTAATTCCATTAATTTGCTTTTTAATTGGATACCTTGAAAGTGCTAGGGACTGGGAAAAGAAACTGACAAAATTTAAAACCTTCAAGAGACTTAGGAGCTTTCTGAGATAGAATAAAAAATGGTGATTTAAGAAATCACTAATAGTGATCATAAAGTCCTCAACTTAATTTCTGATAAATTTAGAATGTTGATATAATGGAAAGGATTAAACCTATTTTAAAAGGTAGCGGGAATAGGATTCAGCACCTCCTTGTAGGCACATGGAAGACTGAAGAACTGGTCAAAGGAGGTCATTTTTAAGGTGAACTAAAAGAGAAAACTTTGGTCCTCCAATCCTATACCTTCTACGCAGACCATGTTTAATCTTGAAATTCTTGTGGGAAGATAAAGGAAAGGTTTTCATTTAAAAGTGGAACTCTACCATAGTGTCTCTTTGCTCTGGGTCCTAATTCTGCCATGCACTGGCTGTAAGATCTTGAGCCAGCCTCTTAAATTTTATCTGCCTTTCTTTCATAATCTGTAAAATAGGGATAATTACGCCTATTATATCATGTAAGTCATACAAGTCATGTAAGTCATACCTTGTATGACTGTTGTGAGGATTAACTGAGATAATATATGTCAAAAAGCCTGGCACGTGGTAGGCTTTTAATGATGTTCAAGCACTCTTCATTATGAATTCAGGTATTCTTACATCAGACTTTCTTAAAGTAGAAATTTCTTTATTTCCCATTTCAGATTCCAAGGAAGAAAAGACAAGTTTCTTGGGTCAGATTCTGTCACCAGGGGTGAAACGTTTGAATAGCAACAGTGATTTAACTAATTACAGCAAACTTCTAAACCCATGTTCTTCTGCAAAATCACAAATATCCTTATCCAGCAGTATGGCTAAAAGCACCCCTTCTTGGTTTGGATATCCACACCATTATTTTCCCCCCAAAGATAATGACTTTAGCAGGTTGTGTGCTAGGTGTCATTTATAATAAATGCAAGAAGACTAGAAGGAAAAAAAAAAAAACCCCAAATGATCATGTCTCAGAGGACTGGATTATGCCTGACTGCTCTCCTCTATATTTTGAACTTCATATGAAATTACATAACTGTTGTAATTTTTAAAAATACCCTTTTTTATTAAAACAGGTTATTGCTGAGGATGGTTTTAAAATTTTTTTCATTTTGCTTATCTGTATTTTTATGTAAAGAATGTGTATTGCCTCTGTGAAAAGAAAAACATTATTAAAATGTATTAAAACAAATTTCACAATTAGAAATGGAATTGGAGGGGGTGGGAAGTTTGGGAAAACAATGAACCAGCCACAGCAAGCAAGTAATTAACCCTTCAAGGCCCTGGGACCTCAGGAGAGCACAGCGAGGTCAGTGGGTATTTTAAAAGGGGCAGTCGGGGAAGCCAAAGGATTTTCTTCCCCCAGCTCCGCAAGCAGTAGGAAGACACAGTGAGAATAGCCATCACCTGAGAGAATGCAGCACAAGTTACTTTTGTGTGAGTTCCTGGAGCACAGCAACGGTTCCTTATTCATCTCTGTATCCCCAACAGAGGGTTTGCCAAATAGTAGGTGTTCAGTAAATTTTTGTTCCATTGAATTTGTTGTTGAAGGAGTAAATGCTGCTAGAAATAGACGTTATCAAACAAAAAGCTAGTGGAACTCTCGGAAAAATGGGCTCCTGTGGTCTGGGAAACAAAACCCCTAAATGGCCATGTGCCAGCAACCTAACAGATCCACTCAGGCAGGCTTAAGCAGATTAACACCTACTGGCTTGGGTGAGAAACGCTCTCTCCCTGGGGAGCAGAAAAGAACACCCCTTGCATTCCCTTTCCTACCGGTGGGACCTCCAGTGAGGACTGCTGCTTCTTCGTTTTTAAGGAAACTAATAAAAGAATATCTGTGCAGTTAATAGTTTGTGCTTAATTTTTAAGACAGCTCTAATGCTTTTTATTTGTTGGTAAAACAATAACAAACCTTCCATGTTTGTCTAATTCCCATCTTTCTCTTATTCTCCCCTCCCCGTTCCCCCACGTCTAATTAAAAGTCTGAGAATAGTGGTGAGAGTCCCTGATCTCTGAGAATCCTCTAAAGATCCTATAGGATTTGAGAATCCTATAAAGTTGTTGTCCATGTTATAGTATTGAAACTGCTAGAGAGGAATATTTTCTTTCCTTCCCATCCCCAGTAAAACATTCTTCTTCCCTGAGTTTTTGTTGTTGGTGGTGTTTACTTTTCTTCTTTTCTTGAAAGGGGTGCCTCAGGACAGGGAGGATGCTTAGAATATAAGAGGCAATCAATAATGTTTTGTTAAACAAGTGAATGAACGAATGATCATCCAACATAAACCAGTTCTCATACTAGTTTCTTTTTATATATTGACACATTGGATCTTCACAATAATCCTTTTGAGGTAAGTAGTATTACCTCCTTTTTCAGGTGAGAAAATTGAGGCCCAAAACTTGGTCAGGTAAGTGGCAGAGTTGGGATTTGAACCCAGATCTGCCCAACTCCATAACCTTTCCACAATAACAGTTGCTTCTCACACTTGCATGTGCATTTGCATCGCTGGGGATTTTGTTAAAATGCAGATCTGATTCAGTGGGAGATTGGGAGTTGAGCCAGCGATTCTGCATGTATAACAAGCTTCTAAATGATGACGATGCTGTTGGTCCATGGAGTACGCTTTGAGTAGCAAGCCTCTAGGAAACACTGCCTCCTGTCGTGCATCGTGTATGTTCAGGGCCATTACAGATCACAAGCTGTGAGACTCTGGTACAGACTTGTGAACATTTAAACTGCTTCCTAGCCTACCTGGCCATACCCTTCTGTCAGATTTTGGACCAAATCATTTGAACCTTTTCCCCACTAGGATTCTATGGACCATCACAGATGTTGCTCAGGTTTTGGGCCAGCCTAAGCCTTTCTTAGTACCTTCCTGAGAAATAAGCTCCTTTAAGTACGTCTAGATTCTAGAGCTGTCTTTCCCTATACATTAGCCAGTATAAATTTAAATTAACTAAAGTTAAATACAATTAAAAATTCAGCTCCTTAGTCACACTAACCCCATTTCAAGTACTCAGTAGCCTCAAGTGGCTGGTATCTACTGTTTTGGACAGCTCAGATTCACAAAAAAGCAAAAAAACGTTTCCATCGTCACAGAAAGTTCCATTTGAACAGCTTTGTTTCGGAGTATTTGTTACTAAACAGACATTTCCTGTGACCTTCAAAACTGAGAAGAGAAAGAAGATTTTATATCTATCTCCACTCCCACTGGCTATCATCTATCCTAAAGGTGGCTGTGCTTAAGGAGAATATTTGCTGAAGCTGAAAACCTCATCTGTTTGAGTTACACTTTACCAACAGTTCCCTGGCCAAAATCTGACTGACAAAACTGACCAGGGGCAGCAAATGCATCAGTTCCCAGAGAGGTAAGCTGATATGGCATGACCTGGCCCCTGTCCACCTCTGCAGCTTCCTCTCCTGCACCCTCTCCCTTGTTTATATACATCAGTCAAGTCCTCACTATGCCAGGCTCTTTTCTGCCTCAAGCCTGTACACATGCTGATCCCCACTACCTAAAATGATCTTTTCTTCTCCCCAGCCTTTATGTGGCTGGCCCCTTGTCATACTCCAGGTCTCAGATAAATGTCACGTCCTCAGAGAGGCCTCCTCTGACCACCATCTATGGTGGGTCCCCATAGCACTTATGACCATTCAAAATTATATATTTACCTGGTGCTTTACTTCTGTATTAACTCTCTTACCCACTAGAATGTAAGGATCATGAGGACAGCAACTGCGCCTGTTTTTCTCGCTTGTGTACCCCAGGGCACGGCACAGATTAGACGTGGAATTACTTTTTGCGGAATGAATGAACAGATGAATGAATGAGCAAATCCAGAGGTTCCAACATGAAGCCAAGCCCCTGGTGGTGTGAAGTCAGGGGCAGATTAAACAATCTATTTTCAACCCCAGCTTTTATTGCCTAATTTCATTCCTTTGGAGAAAAGGAGGCAGCAGGGATGGACGAGGAGGAATTCACTGGCAGGGACAACTCTGGGGCTCTGTGAGTGAGTCACTGCGGCTCTGTGGCGGGGCCGCAGTGTCCACCAACTCCCACTCACTTCAGCTGCCCTCAGAATAACTGAGCTTTTGTTACTTGGAAAGACTAGCCACCAGTTATCTTTGTTACATCCTCAACTGATGCAGAGAAAACGCAGCTGGGCAGGCCAGATGTTCTACAGTTAGGGCTATTTATGAGGAATTTGCCTTTATATTTCTTTAGGCATCCTAGCATCTCAATGATTTAATTTGCTGGTTTTGTGTTGCAGGGAACCCATGGTGGGAAGTTGAAAACAAGTTTAATAGTTAACTTTTATTGTCATTGCTGAAGGAGGGAATACTTAAAATGACATCATAAACGAGGTCTTAGAACCCTTCGGGGGCCTGACTTGCACAGAGCGGGATCTTAACGTTTTGCTTTAAAAGACATTAAAGAATTGCAGCCCAGTGTCCTGTGAAGTGGGTTGCTCCGTTTGGAACCACCTGCCATGCTCCTGAAGAGGAGGAGCACCAGTTTTCCTTAAAGAAAGCTAAGGGGCTTCCCTGGTGGCGCAGTGATTGAGAGTCCGCCTGCCGATGCAGGGAACACGGGTCCGTGCCCCGGTCCGGGAAGATCCCACAAGCCATGGAGCGGCAGGGCCCGTGAGCCGTGGCCGCTGAGCCTGCGTGTCCGGAGCCTGTGCTCCGCAACGGGAGAGGTCATGGCAGTGAGAGGCCCGTGTACAGCAAAAAAATGAAAATAAAAACAATTTTAAAAAAGAAAACTAAGGTTTCTGAACTTGCTGGGCCAGGAGGAAGGTGGCAAGCCCACAACATTAGGAAAAAAAAGGATCAATGGGCCAGATTCTACCTTGTGGAAATCTGTTGAAATGGAACCTTTTACCCAGTCTCTTCTCATGGCATTGCCACAGACTCTGACATACCCAACCAAAACTGGCCATGCATCAGGTGGTTTGGGGTGCTTGATATGCCTTTCCTTTTCCCTCTGACTTTTAAAAACAATTAATAAATACCATCCTAAAACATATTTAGAAATACATACAGGTATGGACAGAGAACTAGATACAGATATAGATGGGCGGCTGTTTTCCTAGTGAGTCATAACTCATTCTCACACTACTTTGTATTCACTAGTCCTTGTGTCAAAGGTTCCCAAAAGGTTATGTGCAATGAATTAATTTTCTCTTTGTGCTCACCAGACAGACATAATACTGTTCTCTTTTTCACAGCTGAAAAATGGGGAAGTGTCCATCAAGAGTGAGACACTGCTATGTGGAAGAGCTGCAGATACCTGATTGGCCCTGACTCTCAATGAGCTAGACTTGATGACACGTACATCATCTGAGCAATGATATTCAGAGTCCTAGAAGCCCAACAAAGTCACTAGATCACATAAAATTTCATTTAAGGCGTTAATAAGCTGTTTCAGCCAAGAGTTGTTTTGTTTTGTTTAATTTTCTCTACTACTTCTTCATTTCTTGCTTCCTGGCTTGGGTCCTTTTAAAAAAATTGGTTTTGCTTTTTTTTTTTTTAATTGTTAACCACTTTAGATACTTCTTGGAAAGTAATGGTATACAAATCAAGCAGTAATTTAAAGATGGAAATAAAAATTAGCTGGTCATGAAAACCATATGCTGAGTTAACTTAAAAAAAACACGGCAAATGCATTTTATAAAATTTATAATAATTGTTCTCCAATTTACAACATTGTTCAATAAAAAACTGCACAAATTCCCAAACTTAAGAAGCCTACTATAATAGATTTCCTAAGATTTAGGTGTATATCATGGATAATTTGTGCTTTGTATTGTAATAGCTATAAAACCATACATGTTGTTAGGAAATTATGTTTATGTTCCCTCCAAGACCATGACCCAAAATGCATGCCAAGGTCCAGTCCAATTTAGCAATGGAGTATTTCAAAAGTCGTACTTGAGAAAAATATTACAGATAGTTTTATACAGGATAACATTTTTAATGCCCCCTGGAGATATCTGAGAACAAAGCTGGAATGTGCCAAAATCTTCAAAGGCTACACTCATCTGAAGAGAACCTGTTTCACATTTGTATTTCTAAGAAGCTACTTTTACGACTCCTGAACACATTGCACAGAAATCTCTGTACACATTCATGATATTCCTGTGCCTCTGACTATCACACCTGCCATAGCGTGAGGCCTCCAAATTGCTACAAAGAAAGCCAGGAGCAGACTCACTAGCTGGCTGAGAATGATCATGAGATCCTAGGAATCTTTCCTTTGCACTCCTCCGTCCCCTTATTTCCTTATTGTCCTCTTGTTTGATCTGTTGCTACACTGGAAGAAAGGTTCCACTCAAATTGTTTCTGCTTCATAATGCAGAACTGTTTCATTTGCATATTTTCCCTGTTTATTTTAGAAGTAAGGATATTATCACTGACTGACTGACATGTGTGTCTGCTGGGCGGTGGTGGGAGTACGTGGGCAGGATTATTCAGGTAAGTGGCTCCTAGATGCTCTCACTGCCCTTCCTTCCTTAGTGAGGCAGGAGACCCCCAACTCCAGTCTCCGATGGACCCCTGAGCAGCTGCGGAGCTGTGAACAGTGCTTAAGTTCTTTTCCCTTTTTATTTTCAGCGAATAACGTCGTTCTGTACTTTTCTTCTGGAGCCTTCTAAACAGGAACTACAACAACCCACTAGGGAGAGAACATGGGAGGGAGGTGGGAGGCGGTCAAGTTCTTTCTGCTCCAAGTAGGAAACTAAATGCGACTTGAAGTGCATCTATGTAAACAAATGCAGGGATGCTCACATCTGAATTTCCACAGAAGAGGAAGACTCTCCAGCTGTGGACCCAAAGTGAAATCATCACTCCATCTAATGCCAGTTGTTGACAACCCTGCTTTTTTTCATCACTGCTCTGAAGAACCCAGTCTCCTGAGCTGTCTCTGACAAAGGGCCACTGGGTTTGTTGGCACGTTTCTGCCCCTGGCAACATGCAAAAGAGGGCAGGCACCTTAAAGGCTCTTAAGCATCTGTTCATCCCCTCTCTGAGTAGCTCTGGTTCTGGAAACTTTAGTGAAAGAATTAATCAAATGACTCCTGGAAAATGACATGCTCTCTTGCCTCCAGGCCTCTGTACTACTTACTTCCTCTGCTTGGAATACCTTTTCTCTATTATTTGGCCCCCGACCAGACCATCCAAATAGAGGCTGGAAGCCCTGCTTTGTGCTCCCTAACACTCTGACCTTTCTCCCAACTCAGCACTCGTGACATTATATTGTAACTGCTGTCTTGCTCATCAGAACCCTAACCTCTCACAATAAACTCCCAGGGGCAGGGACCACGACTCACTTGTTTGTATCACCAGCTTTTGAAGTGTTTAGCTCACAGAAACCACTTGAGAAATATTTATTAGATAAATGAATAAACGGATGGACGTGTGAGTGAACGAGCAGATAAAAGATAGCACCTAAATACGACAATCTCATCCTATTTGATCTTCAAAAATACATAATTTAGTTCCCAGCGTATTCTAGTTAGAACTGGGATATAACTAAGCCCACGCTATGAGGGGCTGGAGGAAGATTCTAACCGGGAGGATACCCAGCTTGAGAGTCACTGTGGATGTCCATGAGAGGTGGGGAAGGCCTGAACCAGATGGCAGCAGTGGGCTGGGAAGGAAAGGGTGGGTCAAGATTTGTGTTAGAACAACTGGCCTTGGGAGGTGTGGAGGAGAATGCCAGCTGTCTCTCCCATATCTGTTTCCCCTTCCCTGCCTGGGAACCCTATCCTACACTTCCCCGCCTCTCTTTACAGTTACATGAGGCCATGTGACTAAGTCCTCGCTGATGGAATCTAAGTGGAAGTGACATCCGCCAGCTTCAGGCCAGGGCTTTTCCGAGTCGGTCTTCCTCCTTCAGACCCACTCTCCATTTCCATTAGCTGGTTGCAGACTTGACAAAGCCCTAAGTCAGTGGTCCTCAAACTAGTCAGCCTCAGAATCACCTGGAGGCTTCTTGAGCAAATGGCTGGGCCCCACCCTACAGTTTCTGATTCAGTAGGCCTGCAGTGGGCTCTGGTAATGAGCATTTCCAACAAGTTCTCAGGTGATGCTGATACTTCTGGTCCATGGACCACACTTTGAGAACCACTGCCCTGGGGTACGGTGGAGCCTCATATTGAAGGAACACGTGTCTCTAAATGGTTACATTAAAGAGAGCCTCCTCTCTGACTGAAACACCCTGCATGAAATAGATTTCCACTGTGTTAACGCCATCCATGTTTGGGTCTATCTGTTACAGTAACTTAGCCTATTCTAGCTAATACAGGAAGAGCTGAGGGAGAGGAGAGCTGATTTCCGGATTTGGTACTTGGGTAAATGAGGGAGTAGAAGATAATGAATTTAATTAGCACAGTCTTAACCAAGCTCTCCACTCCACTCTGGTCTGTTCACCTGCCCCACTCTCACCCAGGGCCATCTAGCAGAAGGTTGTTTCTGCCTTTGGTTCCTGTGTGCTCACTCCTCTGTTAGCTGAGTCCTTCTCGTCTTTTAAGGCTGCCTTTGAGACTCACCTCTCTCCTGAAGACTCTCCTCCGCCTGCCCAGGTTCTGGTGGGATGGACAGGGTCTGCTCCTCCCTGAACTCCTATACCCCTCTTGGCTGCAGCCCTCATCTTGTAGGCACTCCTAACAGTAACCCCTGCTATCTGGATAGCAGTGCACTGTTAACAAAGCACTTTGGCTTTTCTTACCTCATCTAATCCCCACAGCAACCATGTGTAAAAACGTGGAGGTGCACACAAACACACCACGTGCGTGCACACACACACACGTGTGCACACACGCACTCTATTTATTATATTAGCTAACACTTACTGCAGATTCCACATCCAGTGTATCATTTCCACAAGTCTTGAGAGCAAGGACATTTGCTGAATGACTGAATGAATCAGTTTGTTTATGGTAACTGCTGACTGTGGTGCCTGGGACCAGGAGTTTAACCCTTCTCCACCCTTTACTTTTCCTCCTCCATAAAATGGAACAATAATTACCTTGCAGTGTTACTGTGAATATCAAGTGAGACAATTATGCAAGGGCCCTTTGTGCATGGTAAAGCAACATTTAGACACTAGTAACTAGCTATTATTACCCTTGTAACATTTCTTCCATTTTCAAACCTTGTCTTGGCATGAAAGATCCTGCAGGATGTGACTCCGACTTACCTTTCCAGGCTTGTAACACTTCTTCATGACCACCTACATTTTAACCACTTTACCATTCCCCGAAAAGGCCCCATACTTCCTGCCCCGTGCGTTTGCACACACTGTCCTCTCCCCAGAGGCCCTTCTGTAATACCTTTGTCAGTTAAAATCAAGTTTCAGCTCAAATCCCCTCTTTTGTGAGGTCTCCAACCAGATGGACTCTCCCCTTCCTTGGGGACCCTGCAGCATTAGCTTGAACCTCCATTATTGCCCCTGCCTTGATTCTGGCTACCATGGCTTAGCATATGACTTCCTGTCTCCCCACTTTCCAGAGATGCCTCTCAGTTTCTGGCTCATGGAGGGCTCCCTTTCTTGTTTTCAAGAATGGCTGTGTTTTATATCATTTTAGTGACTTATCTTTTTTGGGGGGGGCAGTGGGTGGAGATTTTATCATGGACTTGATCTGCCAACTTGAAAACAGAAGCATAAGGAATACATACAAACTAATAAATGGATAACTGCAAGTCATCCATAAATCCAGGAGGATACTCAGATTTTGGCATTGTTTTGGGAGGGGGCTGGAGGGAGAATGTTTTTCCAGATAGCTCTGGCTTTAAACATCAACTCCCCACTCAGAGCCTTTGAGGGGCTGTTCATTACCTGTAGTGCTGAGGCCAGTGTACTCAGGGGATGGGTTGCTGACAGGGGAGGAGGGAGGTGGCACTTCCACGGACGTGGCAGATTTTGCTGGAGAAAACGATGGCACTGGTGAAGGGGTTGGTGGGGCAGCCTCCGTCAAGATAATCTCCTCTCGGACTTCTGCTATGGGTAGAGAAAGGGTGGGTTCTTAGAGCCAAAGGTCAAGGCAAGTTGTCTTTCAGGGACTTTTAAAAAGCAAATATTCTTTCTAATCTGTGTCATGTCACTCCTCTGCTTAAAACCTCTGATGGTTTCCCATCACCGTGGTGGCATGCAAGGGAATTCCCACGTACACACATGCCCGCTCTCAAGAAGAAGAAGACATTATTGGTTTCCCACCATTTGACTTGTTCACCATAACTAAATTCTTTGGGATGCGGAGCTAAAGAAACACAGAGCACAGAAGTAAAGATACAAATCAGATTGACAAGGAGGACGATTCCCAGTGAAATGCCGGCTTACCGGTGCTTCCTTCTCCCTTCATGGCTCGCATGAGCTCACTGGCGCGCTCCTGGCAGTGCAGGGATTCTAACAGGTAGAGCACATAGTCATCAAACATCAAGTGAATTAGGTGAAAAGACCCTGGTGAGAGAAGATCCAAACAGAAAGGTAAGTCATGTCGGCTCGGGTGTGCCCCTCAGCCTGGTCGATAACACGTCACACGGTGCTCTGACCCTCTGTCCTGGACCCTCATTCCCTCTCAGTTACGGATCACCTTGCGGTCAGAGGATGCTCTCCTTTGTCGTCTCCTCACCTAGCCTGGTGTTTAGCATAAGGTAAGTGTCATTAACACTGCGGCAAGCGAGTCTTTTCCTTGCTCGATTTATTAATAGGACAGCATCAAAAATGACACCTATTGAGCCACCTGTCAAAACGCGCCTGAGCTCTCACATTCGCACTGGCGTCATCCTCGTCTGGGCACCCCTCACTTTGTTCAGCATTGCTTGACATAGTGCCTTGCATTTTTCTCTCTTCCACAAGTTTATCTTATTTCCCCGACTGGACTTAAGGATATTCACGGCAGGGACTTTGCCTTCTAACTCACTGGTGTCTACCAATGTACACAACATAATTCCAGGAGCATAACTGACACTTTACATTAGCAACAACGGAATTATTTCCTTAAATGTTTCTGAGACTTCCGTTTAGCACATGGTTGTTACAAAAGGTATTATAATGGAAAAGATTTGGTATCCTCAAGCAGTATTCTTCATTTTAAATTTAGAGTAGATTACTTCATAAAAAGGGATGTGAACAATCATTTTAAAAGATTTTTCCCACGTGCCAGCCTTTGTGCTCAAAGTATTATATTCTCTAATTTAATATCTACCACCACCTTGTGAGGCAGGTGCTCTTACTCCTGTTTTGCAAAGTCAAGTACTTGTGCAAGATAACACAGTACATTACTTCACAACCATCTTTTTAAAAAATATTTATTTATTTATTTGGCTGTTCTGGGTCTTAGTTGCAGCCTGCGGGATCTTCGTTGTGGCATGCGGGATCTTTAGTTGTGGCAGGCAAACTCTTAAGGCATGTGGGATCTAGTTGCCTGACCAGGGATCGAACCCAGGCCGCCTGCATTGGGAGTGCAGTCTTAGCCACTGGACCACCAGGGAAGTCCCCCAAACCATCTTTTCTTGCACGTCATGCTGCATGGACAGTGGAAGATCCACATACGGAAGGGGCCTTCATGTCTGCTGTCATGAAGATCTCACGGATGCCAGCGTCAGAGAGGCCAAGCCTTCATCTCTAGTCCCATGTTTCCACCTCTCAAGGGACATCTCCACATGGACATCCTGCTGTCCCATGAAGTGTCCAAAACGTCTCACCGACTATTTACAAGCTGCCCTCCTCTTCCTATTTCCCTTGAGTTTGCTTTTTTTAGAAGCCTTATGAGACTCTGGCATTATTTATTATCTTGTGATCCTAGCATCATCATCAACACCACTATTACTGTCATCATCATCATTGTCATCGCACCTCCCATTTATTGAATGCTTACTATGTGCCAAGAACTCTGCTGAGCACTTAACACAGGTCTCATCCTTTCACCAAACTGTGAGATAGGTGGTATTATCCTCTTACACACAAAGAAATGAGTCTCTTCATTGGAATTAAGTAGGGATTGGCCTCAGTTTGCTCTGGCTCCGAAAATCCGTTCCCATTTCCCCTACAGATCATCTGGTCCAGTCTCCTCATAGCACAGATGGGGAAAATAAAGAACATGGTCCCCAGAAGGGCCATTTGAGTTGGGCTCTATGCCTTTTCAGGTCTCAGAAATAAGGTGATGAGGGCCAGTTGGGGGCTTTTGGATGACTCCTCTTTGGTGGAATTTATTTTCTCCTTTTTAGTTGCACCTGGCTTCTTTGTACACGTGCGCGCGCGCACACACACACACACACACACACACACACACACACACACACACACATTCATTTCAGATAGATTGATTCTTTTGCTCCAGAAATGTTACAGAAGAAAATCCCCGGCTTAACTCTGAGGCCACTGGATGCCCTGCAGGTCATGCACATCTACACCAATACCCCGTCTCTCCGGAGCTGCCACCACCTATGATCCTTGTGCCCACAGAGCTCCACGTCCACGTCCCCTGTCCTGAACTTTCTTCACATTTTTCCTCCATCTCCAGGGTGCTGTGTCTGTTTTTTGACCCCACTTGGAATTCAGCAAGGTTCAGGGTTTTTTTGAGTCATGGTGAAATGCAGACTTCCAAGACTAAACTTTCCATCTACTTCCCCAAAATGAGTCCTATGAACCGCTGAGGAGGTACAGTATTGTGGGTAACTGCATGGGTCTGGATCAAACTGCCCAGGTTGAGCTCCAGCTCTGCCACTTAGTAACTGGGACCTTGGATGAGCTGCTCCTCGAAAACGTTAAAAATAAAACCAGCCGTTTACTGAGCCCTTGCGCTGTGGCAGCCACTGGGTTAACTGCTGCAGATTTATTATTGCATTTAATTCTCATCACAACCATTTGAAATGAGCGATACCCTCCTTCTGCAAAGGAGGAAACTGAGACTTAGAGGAGTAAAGTAACTGTCCAATGTCACACAATTATTAAGTGGCAGACATGGGATTTGAATCCAAGACTGTCTGATTCTGAAGTTGTTCTTCAATCGTGCAATATGGCTCTCTAAAAGGGAAACAGTCAAACCTATTTTACAGAAGTACCATAATGAGGAAAAGTATATACTAGATGCTTAATAAATAGTAACTAAGGTCGCTTTTGCTATTAATGTTCTAACACCCTGTGATGTGACTGTTTTGTTCATAGAGTCAAAGAAGTCAAAAGATAGCATCAAATACCTAAAAGGAAAAGGTCTCCAAAATGAAGAAGTATTTGCTGAGATGTGGCTCTAAGTCAATAAGGATAGAAAGAGAGAAAGACACTATGAAACCGAATTAGAATGGAAAACCCTAGATAATAAAAATGGCTTTAGTAGTTTTAGCACAGGCAGGCACCTTGGATCATCTATACAGCACCCCTGTCTAATAGATAAAGAAACAAGATCTGAGGTGAAGACACTTGCCTAAGACCACACTGTTAGAAAACATCAGAGCTGGGTTTGGAGGCCAGTACTCCAGGGGAAGTGTTGATTTGGGGTTTCAAGCTCTCTTCCTAATGACTCTCATCATTTACCCAATTGGTCTGATAATTTTCAATCATCTTTCAAACAAGGAGAGTTTGTAGAGCTACTGCTTCTTGCTTATTACTATTGTGCAAAGTGCTCTTAGTACAAAGGAAACTTAAAGTTCAGTCACTGACTCCACAAAAGCTACAGTGTCCTTAGCAAAAATCAATCCTTAAGATTATTAGGTAACAAACAGTTCAGTGCCAGGGTACACAAAGACTGATGAGAGGGACAGGGGAAGGAGGCAGGGGAGGGAAAGAGGGAGAGGAAAAGAGAAACATCAAAGACAGACAGGATAGAGGCAATTATAGCTAACATTCCTGCTTTATTTCTTCCCTTAGCACTTAACACCATCTGCTATACTATATATTGAAATTATCTTTATCATGTGCCTCCCTACACTAGATTGTAAGCTCCATAAATGCAGGGATTTTTATCTTTTTTTTTTTCCCCACTGTTCTATACCCGGTGTCTAGAACAGTGCCAGGCACAGTAGAGGCTCAATGGTTATTTGTTGGATGAATGAATCAAATGAGCAAGCACTGACCACTTACCATATGCTCTGTGCTAAGCCCTTTTAATTTTCCAACAACACTATGAAGGGTTTTTTTTTAATTTATTTATTTTTATTTATTTATATTTTGGCTGCATTGGGTCTTTGTTGCTGTGTGTGGGCTTTCTCTAGTTGGGGCGACCGGGGGATACTCTTCGTTGCAGTGCGCGGGCTTCTCATTGCGGTGGCTTCTCTTGTCGTGGAGCACGGGGTCTAGGTGCGTGGGCTTCAGGAGTGGTGGCACGCAGGCTCAGTAGTTGTGGCTTGCGGGCTTAGTTGCTCTGCAGCATGTGGGATCTCCCTGAACCAGGGCTCGAACCCATGTCCCCTGCACTGGCAGGCAGATTCTTAACCATTGCGCCACCAGGGAAGTCCCAAGGAGGTATTATTATCTTCAGTTAACACATGGGGGAAATGAAGTCTCAGAGGATTTTAAATGACTTGCCTAAAGTTACAGAGCTATTGAGCATCAGAGCCCGTTATGGAAAAAGGTACTAGGATAGAGACAAAAGGAGATTGTTGTTGTTATATGGTAACATAGTTAATGGCACCTTATAGAATCAAAGCATTTCTTTTTTCTTATGAAAAGTTTCAAACATATGGAAAAGTATAAAGAATTTTAAGGGAACTCCCTGGTGGTCAGGGGTTAGGACTCTGTACTTCCAATGCAGGGGGCAGGGGTTTGATCCCTGGTTGGGGAACTAAGATCCCGCGTGCTGCACAGCACGGCCAAAAAAAAAAAAGAATTTTAAAATGAACGCCAGTGTACTCAACACCAAGCTTTATAATATTTTAACATTTTACCATATTTGAATCATATTTTTAAATTGAAGATAAAAATGAATCCCCTGTGTTCCCTTCCTTAATTCTACTTCTCTGCTTCCTGTGTTCATGCCCTGATGTAATCACTGCCGCGAATCTGGTATTTACTGTTTACATGCATTTCTATACTCTTACTGCCTATATTTATATATCCATAAAAACACATGATATTGTTTTTTATTTTCAAACTTGATAGAAATGGTACCATACTTTACAGAGTATTCTACAACCTGCACTTGATACTTTGGGTGTTTTTAGGTCTATCCACACTGACACATGTAGGTCTTGTTTAATGGCCATTGTGTGACTATGCCACGATTTATTTGTCCATTCTCCTGTCGATGAAATTTAGGTTATTTACAGTTTTCACTATCGGAAACTGGCTCTAATGAATATTTTTTGTACCTGTTGCCTAGGTACAAAAAATACCTGGCTCTAGGACCAGAGGTGGAATCAATGGGTCCAAGAGCACCTGCATCTTAAGTCTTAATGAGATAGTGCCACACTGCTCACCAAAATCTTCTACATCCTTACTGGTAGCATAGGAAATACAGTATTTGCCATCTGAAGGGTATGAAATGTTATTGTCTTTATAAGTTGCAGTACCCTAATTACTAGAAAGGTCCACCTCTTTTCATATGATATTGCCCATTTGAATTTCCTCTTCTGTGAACTGTCTATTCATATTCTTTGCCCATTTTTCTACTGGGGTATTTGTCTTTTAAAAATGTATTTAGAGGGATTTATCATATATTCTGGATATTAATACTTTGTTCATTATATGCATTGCAAAATATCTTCCCCCTTTCTGTGGCTTTTTTTTTTTTGGCCACACCATGCGACTTGTGGGATCTTAGTTCCCTGACCAGGGATCGAACCCAGGCCCTCAGCAGTGAAAGTGTGGAGTCCTAACCACTGGACCGCCAGGGAATTCCCTCTGTGGCTTTTATCTTTTAATTTCGTCTATGTTGTGCTTATTAAACAGAAATTTAAAATCCGAGTGCAGTCAACTTTGCCAATATTTTCCTTATGATTTATCCTTTTTGGTACTTTTTTAAAGAAATAATTTCCTATTCCAAAGTCATAAACTTATCATCCATATTTTCTTCTAAAAGGTTTTAAGTTTTGGTTGTTTTTTTTTTCGTTTAGATGTTTCTTTTCAGAAGGGGAAAATTGTTTCTAGGGAAGGGGTCTAATTTTATTTTATTTATCCTAAAATGCGTGTCCCAGAACCTTTGTCCACTGATTTTTAATGCCATATCTCTGTCACACAGATCATCTGTACAGTCCTCTTGTTGAGACAGAAAGGCAAGAATTTGATGAGGCAAAGACAAGTTTCATGTCAGTCTGTCTTGGGCATCTCTGCTGTTTCACTACTCTTTGTCTAGCACTGTTAGATGACCACATTGTCTTACTCCTTAATAAACCTGAACGTCAGGTAAGCAAGTCCCTATACCTGTTCTTTATTACTTTCAAAATGCCTTTACTATTCTCAGGCTTTTGCTTTTCTATATGAATTTTAACATCAGATTTTCAAAATCAAAGGAAGAAAAAGTTAAGAACCAGATGGAAATTCCAATTGATTTATGTATTTGAAGGGCATATCCTATTCCAGATATGAACAGGGTATATTTCAGTAATATTTAAAAATTTTTTTCGTTGAAGGTCTTAAAATAATTTTTGTTAGAATTTTTTTCTGGGCACATTTCTATTGCTATTGTGAATGGGATATATAGATATAGATATATAGATACACAGAGACAGATATTTTCTAGTTAATGGTAAGAATGTCAATGATTTTTAAAAAACTGAATTCAGTAACCTGCCTGAATTCTTATTTGTTCTATTAGTTTGTAGGTTCTCTTTTTCTTGTCAGCCATCATGACATGTCTAGAAATAAAGACAATTTTGTGTTTTCCTTTTCAATTCTTATATTTCATTTCCTTTTCTTATTGCATTGGCTAGGACCTCCAGTACGTATCTATCAGAAACAGCATTAGAAGGCATTTGTGTCTTATTCATGACAGGAATGGGAAAACTTCTAAAGTTTCACCATTTGGTATATTGTTTTCTGCAGATTTTTGAATGCTCTTTAACATATTAAATAAATTCCCTTCTATTCCTAGTTTGCCTAGAGTTTTTAAAAATTATACTTGAAAGCTGAACTGTATCAAATACATTTTTTCCTTTGTATCTATAGAGATGAACATATGACTTTTCTCTTTTAATTTGTTAATGCAGTATGTTAAATAGTAATTTTCTGACTTTGAATCATACTTGAATTCTTGGCATAGGCCTCATTAACCATGATTTAAAAAAAAATTTGCCCTGGATTTGATCTGCTAGTATTTTATTTAGAATGTTTTCATCTATATTTATGTGTGGTTGAGTCATAATATTCTTTTCTTCTACAGCTCTTCCAAGATTTTGAAACTGAGATTATATTAGCTTCATAAAATTAACTGTACAGCTTTCCTTCTTTTGTTTTCATGTTCATTTTCATAAACTAAGGATTTTATGCTTCTTAAAAGTTTAGTAAACGTTGCAATTTATGCCTGATGTTTTTTGAGGGAAGAGACCTTTTCATTTACTGTGGTTATTATTTGATCTTATTTCTAGCATCCTGTTTCATATTTTGAGTTTACGATCCTTTTTCTAAGCTTCTTTTATCTTCTCAATTCTTGCCATTTAAGTTTTCACATTTTTCCATTTTTCTTTGGTAACTTATGATTCTATTCTTTTAGTGATGATCATATATCCAAACATCTATTAAATCCAAACTATAAATTTTTTTCAACAAAGTCTACAGTTATTTAGTATTTCAAGACAAAGACCTTAGCATGCGTTAACTATTCCTTAAAGATTCTCTCCCAGCTACCCTGTGTTTTATTGTTTCCTGGAATTTGGTTTTACTTTCTTGAAACACACACAAATTAGTTTTTAAATTACAACCAAAAGTTAATTACATTTGCTTATATATTTTAAAATTTCTCTCATCTTAAAACAGGGCTCCCAAATTCTTTGACACTCCTTCCTGGGAAAATTGTGGGGCGGTGTCTATGCACTTCCTTCAATCTTGGTAGGTTTGTGACTGCTTTGATCAACAGAGTAAGGGGGAGTGAAACTTTCACTTCTGAGATTGGGTCATAAAGGCAATGCGGCTCCCCCCTCGGCACACTCACTCATGGGGCCTAAGCTTCCATGTGAGAGGTTCAACTGGCCAGAGGCCACTGTGTGGTGAGGAAACTGAGCCACATGGAGAGGCCACCTGAACACACTCCAATCGGCAGTCCTAGTGTTCAAGTCATCCCAGCTCAGGCACCAGACACGTGAGGGAAAAAGCTTCCAGAGGATGCCAGCCTCCAGCCGTCGATGAACTCCAGCTTTTGAGTCTTCCCCTCTGAGGTCCCAGACATCATAGAACAGAGACAAGCCATCCCCGCTGGACCCTGCCCAAATTCCTGACCCATAGAATCTGTAAGCATAATACTGTTTTAAACCACTACACTTTTGTTAAACAACAACAATAACTAGAATATTGTTGTTTCTTGTATCCCAGACCTTAGTTATGGTTTTATTTTTCTTCTTATTGAAATCCATTCTTTAATTTTTTTTTTTCGCGGGCCTCTCACTGTTGTGGCCTCTCCCGTTGTGGAGCACAGGCTCCAGACGTGCAGGCTCAGCGGCCATGGCTCACGGGCCCAGCCACTCCGCGGCATGTGGGATCTTCCTGGACCGGGGCACGAACCCGTGTCCCCTGCATTGGCAGGCGGACTCTCAACCACTGCGCCACCAGGGAAGCCCCCATCCTTTAATTTTATTTAAGTGAAGTTCTATGGGTGCCATATAGTTCTCTTAGTTTTTGTATAACTGAATATGTCTGTGCTTTGCCCTCACTCTTGAATAATGGTTGACAGTTCTTTGTTCTCAGCACTTAAAAGATATTATTCCATTGTCTCCTGGCATCTCTTATTACTCATGATTGTCTAATTATTGTTCTTTTCTCTCATAGCTTAAAAAAATTTTTACTCTATCAATATGGTTTTAGAAAATCCATCAATGAGGGGTAAACAAATTTGTCTAGCCTTTTTGTGCCATGCATCTGAGCCCAGGATATTTGTCTCAGTTGTGGGAATTGAAAAAGCATGGGTTTTGTGGTCATGCACATCTGATTTTGAAACAGGGCTCTGCCACTTGCCATATTGATTTTGGGCAAGAAAATTCTCCAACTCAGTAAAAAGGTACCTATTATTATCTGCCTTGCAGAGTTGATGTGAGAATTAAATGGTTCTATGTGCTTCCTACACATTTGTTATAAAGAGTAGCATTATCCTGCCTTTGCTTCATGTTCTATCACGACTTCCTTGTCTGTTATATTGAGGGCAGTAATAGTGGACCTCATAAGTTGTTGTGAGAATTAAATGGGAAAGTGCCTACTGTTATGTCTAGTGTACACTAGTCCCTGAATAAATGTTACTTTGCTTTTCTTATTACTATTCAGCTGGAGGAAGTTAAAGAGGCCTTGGCAGTGTGGCTCTAGCATGGGATAGATCCCCAGGGGAGCTCAGCTTAGTTTGCTGTGCATCCTGGGCAAGCCCCCTCTCCTCTCTGGGTCTCTTGCTTCTTCTCCCGAATACAGGGAAAGCAATTCCTGCCTCCTGGTGCTTGGAGGGGGCCTGAGAGACATTTTGAATGTCAAGATCCTGCAATTTAGCAGGTTCTGGGTAAGAGAGCCAGGCCAGGACATCTAAACATTGAGAAGCAGTCTGGAGGCTCCGTCCGTCATGGCCACTTGGCCTGGGAGTTGATCCCATGTGGCCTCCCCGGCCCCGCCCGAGTGGGTGAGCTTTGATGCTAGGCCAGAAAACAAGCGTGTAAAAAGGTGAAAACCTGGGAAATGATATGTAGCCCTGCCCCCTTGGCCGTCAAACCCGAGGCAGCCTTTCACAGCATTTCATGCTGAAGCACTTCCAGGAACTATTGTTGCCTTCCGGATGTTCCTAACAGTGAAACAGGGGCATCTGGTAAAAACCCATAGTGAAAGGTAAAGGTACCTGCACTGACTTGGGATCCAGGTATCCTACGAACTAAAATCAGAGCAGTCAACTGAAAATATGTTGTTGTTGCTTTTTTTAAATAGAACCTCTAATTTCCTCAGCCCCGTTAGGATGAAAAGTTCATTGCCTGCTACCCTACCTTTGCTGACTAATTTTGCTAGAAAGTGCTGCTGCAGCAGAGAAAGAAAGTCTGGCTACTTTAGTTCACCGCATAGGCTCTTTCAGTGAAAAGGAATTAGGGAGAAAAGAGTGAAAAGGAATTAAGGAGAAGAAAGGAGTCAACTACCTTTGAAAGAGGCTGTTCTGCGAAGAGGTGATAGAGTCCCCCCGTGGGATCATTGTGATATTCCACACGATCATTGTGACGGTCAGCCTGCTACTCGGACATACAAACCCTGCACCACTCACAGCTACCAGGATCGTGTGGGAGTTATAAGATATATAGAGCTGGCCCCTGTGGTTGGGGGAGGGGCCAGGGAACAGAGGGCTCTTTTTCCTAATTAGCTGTTTTTATACAGGGAACACATGACCCAAACACAACCACCAACTGTGTCTTTGACATATACAGGCAGAAAGGGGGAGCTGGGCTTTTGTCTGCCGCAAATTCTTTCAACTTGCCTGTCACCCCAAGCTGTAAAACTCAACAATGAGTCGGATGAGCAGGACCATTTCAGATAGTTTGCTAAATGGACTTGGAGACAGGTATTATTTCCATCTGTTCAGGGTTGAAAAATACTGTAAAAGTGAAATTGGGTTAATATCTTTTTTCTTTCCTTTTCTAAAAGATTTGTGACCATGTTTGCCATTTGCCTGAGTTTCCAGTGTATCCTAGAATGTGCGTGGTTCAAAAAGAAATAAACACATTTTAAGGAATAATATCTCTTAGTAATAAATTCAACCTATTCTAATTGTTCTACTTTCCATAACATTGACTGTTAACTTAGTACATACAAATGGATTTCAAAGGCTATTACAACACAGACTACTTTCCCTGTCTAATGAAGGGTGTTTGATAATATACAGTCAGTATAAGAATCAGCAACTTGAAGAATAAGATATAAAACAAGGAAAGGGTGCTTGCTTTGTGGATGTATATATACTTATTTGTGCGGTATCGTTCTTCTTTGATTTCTGAAGCAATGAAAAAAATCTCGAATATTTTTCACCCATCAGCTTAACTGAAAGCAGTTATGCACAAATGATCTTCCCAGAGCCACAGGTAACATGTCCTAACACTAACTATGCTGAACTGGAAGTCATCAAAATGCCATGCCTGGTGGCACTGCCCAGGTAGCAGTCACCAGAGCATTTCCATATACAGCTCAAAGAGAATTTCCATCTGTAGCCATGGTGCAGGCAGGTTCAGAGAACTTCCCAACGCTGAGATTAAAGAAATCCACAACAAAACGCTTCTCCAATTGGGTAAACACAGTCTTTCATGGACAGAGCTGTTTAGAAAAAATAGTGCCTTCTTTGTTTCACCACATATTCACTGCATTGTATAGCACAACTGGGAAATAGTGACAAGACCATAAAAAGCTAGATGGAAAAGTGTCAAATTAAACCCAGAGCAAAACCCAGAGCTGATTGGCTTAATTGGAGATAATGAGAAGCAAAACCACATCTCTACTTGCAAAGTAAAACAGAGAACTGAAGCAATTACCCAGAAAATTCACAAACAGCCCTTTGCCGAAATGCCTAGAAAACTGAGGCCAAAGTGTTTTGAGATTTCAAATGTCTGGATAATGCCTTAAAGTTCCACCTCACTTTGCTAATGATGACCCGGACTCAATGCGTATGCCATTCTTTCCAGTGAAAAATGGCATTCACCTCAAGTCGGTGATTAGGTTCCTGCCCGCAGAGACTACCGTAAGCACCTCCGGTCAGAGATTTCAAGTCCCGTTAAACTGGAAAACAGGAGACAAGGACTTGGGGTAGGGATGTGTCCTGGAGGTGATGAAAACCCAAGGGGTCAGTGAAACAAAAGGGAAAATGAATGCAAAAGTCGTTTACTGGGGATCACACTGGGGCACGTTATCAAAGAAAACTTTACCCACCACTGGCCTGTCAATCAAGCTGTTTGCAAATTTTGCACTTGGAGGCTTCTTCATGTGCCCAGTCTTGGCAAATCCACACTATGAAATTTGGCAAAATAGACCAGTGGAAGCAGCCATGACTGGGGACTTCCAGAAAAAGGGGAGCACAGCCACTGCTATTTACTCCTCTTTAAACTCAAATAATGTTATCTGTGTGCAAGCCTCTCGTTTTCAGATACGTATACTTCTCCTTTAGCGTGCAATGCCATCTTTCTCCCTGAAAGTCCTAACAATATCGTGTCCCCCCAGAATAGAGAATGTTTCCGGGTGATGTCCTTGTGGTCTCAGAGACAGCAAGACCATGCCTGACTCCGGAGAGATGGACTTGGTACATGGAGCCCGGAGAAGACGTGTTTGGATGTGGGGAGGGCTGGGGTGGCCTTACCGAAGCTGGGGGCACTGTGCAAGGTCATGTCCCGGATCACCCTTGTGCCAAAACAGGACCACATCAAGAGGAACTGCTGGGCCACCTTCTTCAAGGACCCTTGCCTCTTGGCAGCCACCTACAAGAGAGTGAACGGCTGTATGCGTGGTTGATTTGACCTTCATTTATTACTGTCTCTTATTGAAATGACAGGAAGGCTTCGGGTCTCTAAGTTCAATGTTATAGACTTTTTATTTTTAACAGCAAAAACACACTTTAAGAAATGAAATCTTATGTCGAGACTCAACAGGTACAACCGCTAGGAGAGATGCTGACCTGGTTGAACCAGGGGAGGGAGACTCTAAGAGTCCTGCCTCGTGACACCCCCCTCCCCCACTCCTGAGGGGGGCCCAGGCCTCTCCTTGCATCCCTAGGGCTCCGAGGCTGCCGAGGAAACACTCAGCTAGCTCACTGCGGGGCTCTGTATTACCCAAGCGCCATCAAGGCGAGTGATGGGCTGCCACACCCGGGCCTGCACCTTCCGCTTCAGCTTACCAACCTTCACAACACACCGGTCCACCATGGTGTCCAGCCACTCGATGTAGGACTCGATGGGAGACTGCTCCTCCAGGAGATGGTCGAACTCCTGATACACTGTCAAACAGAGGAGACCCCACACACCATGCAGTTGTGTTTAAACACACACAGGTGTTAAAAGAACAAAGGAATACAACGGAATAAAATAAAAAACTCCAAAGTCTTAGCAGGGTATTCAAGGATTTAGAGAATACACCCCAACTTACCTTTCCAGGCTCATCCTCCATGCCTGTGAACACTTTAAGCCCTGGCCACCCCGGGTTACTTGCCATCCCCGCTTTTCTCAGGCAGTTCCCTCTGCTTAGACTGTTTAGTCTGTCATGAAACAGCTGAAATGATCCTCCGATGAAATCCTATTTACCCTCCCATGCCCCTCGCCGGCAGAACTGATCACTCTCCCTCTGTACTTTCACAGCACTTTACTATTTGCATTCTACCTTCACTGTATCACTAAGAACACTGCTATAGTTAGGGGTGTGTATGGGCGTGTCCCCCTGCTACTTCTTTGCCTGATAGCTTTATTAGCTGGCACATTACCTGTGCTATAGCTCTTACCCAGTATGCGCTTGCTTGCATGACAGGGGAGATGCACTGCTGCTCTCTTGCTCTCTGCCCCATGGTAAGGCACATTTGACCATTCAAATGTTTCTGAACCACAACCATACTGGACAAGCAGCCTAACCAGCCTCTCAGTGCTTGACACATAGCAGACGCTTAATAAACGTTTGTGTAAAGGAAACCATCACTGTGCCCTCCAGTTTCCATATTGGTCAAAGGAGGATCATCATATCACTTTACAACCTGTCTTCAGGTACAAGTCAAATCATTGAGTATAGAAGGATTCTGTAATCAGTGAAGCACTGCAGAAAGTAGAAACATTGCTGTGGTGATCTCCAATCCGGAACATCTCCTCTTACTACATTTCTTTGTGTTTTTGTATGTGAAGCTCAATAAATCAAACCACGATTCAGGATTCACATGTTCCTACAGTTTTCATTTGTCTGAGCAGCTTTTGTTGTCCCATTTTCCAGGACTGGCCAATCTGCTCTATTTTACTTAACTGATAACTGTTGCAAGAGGTCAGCTTCCAGGACCCGAAAACATATACTTTAGAATGAGAAAGGACTTTACAAAACCCATTTAGTTGATCTGTCTCATTTTATAGGTGAGGAAGCTATGTCTTAGAGGTCAGATGACCCCCTCAGAGTCAGAGGGTGAGTTGGTGGCAGAGCAGGAACTGGAACCCAGTCTCTGACTTTCCCTCTGGTGTTCCTTCGCTCTTCACGGCACTGCCTGTGCGTCTGAGCCACTGTGCTTCAATCCGTGATGATAAAGATCGAGATGGCAATGAAAGTGCTAACTGCCAACATTTACTGAGTGCTTGCCGCAGGCCAGGCACTCTCCTAAAATGTTTTCTACGGGCACACTCTGACCTTAGACTACCCCTAGAATGTGAATGTCATGAGGCCAGGACCTAGAACAGTGCCTGGTACACAGTAGTTGCTCGAATGTTTGTTGAAAGGATGAACGGCCCACGGAGGTAGGTACTATTATTACCCCCCCACACACACCCAGCCTTTTGACAAATGAGGCAGAAGAGGCGCACAGAGATGAGTGACTTCCGCAGCTGGTTAATGGCAGAGGCAAGTGGCAAACACAGCCTGCCTCCAGTGCTTGCCTCCCAACCTCTTCTCTACACTAGCTCTACGCTGTGTGCCATGTATGTGGCACACATTGTCCCATTTCATCCTTTTGCATTATCCCCATTTTACAGATTTGGAAGCCGAGGTCACAGCGCACCAGAACCAGGGTTTGAATCAAGGTCTGTCGGGCATCCCAACCGCATGCTCTTACCACAGCCCCACTTAAGACTCATTCTAATCATCATGCTCAAGTCCCAATGTGTACTTTTTAATTTAAGGTAAGTCAGGCATCCCCAGCCAGCATCTACATCATGGATGTGATGGTAACCCCCTAAAGCAAGAATCCGCAGACTTGTCAACTGGTTGTAAGGAAAGGAGGGTGCAGCACACAGGTGCCCCTAGTCCTATTCAAACCGACCTTTGGTCCAGCTCATTGTGTTCAGGGACTTACTTCCCAGCTGTCTGGAAGGAGCAAGGATGACACCCGCGTGCCAGGCCACCTGCCTTCAGGCTTCCTCAATCCCCCTCATCCCGGCACTGCATCACATAGTATGTCCTCTTTGGGAAAACGCAACCATTTGGAAATTACTTGTTCAACTTCTGATTTGCCATTAACTCTAAGCTCCACGTGGCAAGGGCAGTGTCCATCTTATTCACTGCTCTTTGCTCAGCGTCTTAACACAGTGCTAGACCCAGGACAGGCATTCACTAAGTACCAGGTGGGTTGCACTGAACCTCATTATGACTCCCTTCCTCTAGAAGAATACAATCACAGATTTAAAGAACAACATTCTGGGCTTCCTTGGTGGCGCAGTGGTTGAGAGTACGCCTGCCGATGCAGGGGACACGGGTTCGTGCCCCGGTCTGGGAAGATCCCACATGCCACGGAGCGGCTGGGCCCGTGATCCATGGCCGCTGAGCCTGCGCGTCAGGAGCCTGTGCTCCGCAACGGGAGAGGCCACAACAGTGAGAGGTCCGCGTACCGCAAAAATAAACAATAAAGGACAATATTCTGCCCCCAGCCTAAGAAAGCCAGAAGAGAAAGCCCCAAAAGGTTCTTTCTTGGAGAAGCAGCAGTGACCTTCGTGCTGCTCCAGCAAAGGCTCAGAGCCTGGTCCCTAAAACAAGCAATGGTGATTGTATTTTTCCTTATGAGTCTGGGTCACATTTTCTTCCCCCCATGAAAGGTGCTGAGGGGAGAAGAGAGCTGAGTCTAATGCTGCTAGGAGTGGTTAGCAGAACCAGGAAGTTGGATCATTGTGGGCTTCCACCCATCTATTTGGTCCTCTACAAACATTGCTGGCCTCCGCCTCTACCCCTGGCCCTGTGTGAGGCCCTGGGGACACGGCCATCAGGAGTATAGCTAGCACTGTTAGGGGGCTCTTAGCCATGCTTTCCATTGCCTTCCAGAAGGAAAAACACAACAGGAAGCATGACTGTAAGCACTTGGAAAGATCCTGGAACCTCTAAAGCTTGCCCACATCTCGTTATTTTTTTCTCCTCTGGCATGCACAAGTGCATGGCGGTGACACCAAAACTAGACCTGGGTTCCAGGTCTAGCTCTGCTACCTTGGGAAAGGCTCACCACCTCTCTGGGGCTCAGTTTTCTCATCTGTAATATGGGGCTGATAAGTGCATCCTCCCCAAAGGGTTGATGTGGAGATTGAGATCATGACACAGGACCTGGCATAAACCAGGCACGCTATCAGCTGAATTATTATTTGTCACAATCTCTAAAATTCCTAACAGGGGAAAGCAGGCTGGAGGCTGTTGCACAGGAAGAAATAAGAGCCTGAGAGGAGCTCTGGGGTCACTAGGAAAGAAGAAGCCCCAGGGAAGGTCCACGTGATCCAGTGCTTCAGCTGCTCCATTTGTTTTTGAAAAGAGGTCTCTAATAGGAACATCTTAGAGAACTCTGTTTATAAACATGACATGCTTAGGCTGGATGAAGAAAGTTTTCCTTCAGGGCAACAGTGTTGAGGGGGCGTAGTAGAAACCTAAGGGGCTTGGGGCTCTCAGAAGACTAGGCCCCTCTTCTCGGGGCGGGGGACAGCCACTCTGCAGCTTCCTGAATGTCACTATTAGGGCCTTGGGCCTCACCCCATCCAGAAGGCACAGCTGCTGCCGTATCCCCCACACCCAGCACAACCTCAGCACCAAGCTTTCCAAGAGCTGATGGGGGCGGATGGACTCACCCTCTGTCCTCACGCTCCCTTCCCCCGAGGCACAAGAAGCAACGGCTGAGTAAAATAAGGAAGGAGCCAACAGACCCTGGTCCAGGGGATTCCCTGGGCAGAGGCTGTGATGGGCTGTTGAGGAACAGCACGGATGTGCTAAGAATGGTGGTGTTCTCTGGCCTTCCGTGTCCTCTGCTGCTAAGAAGAGCAACCCGACCACATCAGGATAATACCTGGAGCGGTACTCTCACCATCGTTATCCACAGGGGCATGAACATGTATTCACAGAAGTGAATCACCTTCCATCCCCTTCTCAAACATCTACTACGATTGAGAGGTTCACCTGCCAGTAAATAGGTGGGCTGACGCCCGTGACCCTCCACAGAAAAGTAGGCGGGATTTCCAGCTTCCTCCAGGCTGACATAATGACATACACTGAGAGAGGCAGCAAGCTTTTGTCCTCATTTGTTGATGCCACCTAGGGAACAGCACCTGGCATCGAGGGTCACGGGTGGGGCCTTTTGCCTGACACTGTGTGCTGCCCAATGGCCCAGCACCCATTTTCTCCAGCAAGGTTGACCCATGTCCTTGAAAATCAGCTAGCCCCTCCATCTAGGCCGACCCATTCAACAGGGACAAGGAGGGGATGGGATCCCAGGGAGAAGGACAGGGTGGGAATGCCACCTAATTATGTACCAAGATACTCTTTCTTTCTTTCTTTCTTTTTAAACAAATAAAAAGACACACGCCCTGGTAGAGCATCTTACACTGGATTATGAGCTTCCGGTGCTCATCTCGAGTGTCTTCCATGGTGTAGAGGGTTTGCTTGGTGATGCTGTTGAGGTCCACGTTCCTCCAGTCTTCCAGCATTTGGAATGTGATGTCTGCACTGTGGATCACTGTTCGAGATGCCTGGAATCCAATACAATCAACTCATTAGCTCATGGGTTGTTAGGTTAAAACCCCTTCCTTTATTTCCTTTTGGTTCTTTTTAATGAATCTGTTTATGGTACTTTGCAAAGTACTCTGAAATTCAAGAAAACTCAGAAGATGAGTCTATAACTCAGAAGATCCGTATACCATTTTCTCTGTGGCTCTCTCCTCACATCTCTCTTTATAAGAAACTACCCCATGGTGGCCTAGGCCAGACCAAACCTGCTGTTCCCAGCCCCTTTGGTCTTGACCCCGTGGAACAATGGGATGAAGCCCAGAGATCTGTCAGCCTCCTGATGTGAGCTTGTGGGCGAGAGCTCTGTGTTTAATAACCCGTGTCTCTAGCGTGTGAGAAGCAACAGGCTCAGATCTAGGAAGGGTCCTGCTACCCTTGGGCCTATGATAGATTCAACCCCAGAAATTTTACAAGGTGTAGTATTCATCTAAGTGCATTCTGAAGCAGTTTATGGTCTAGCTTTCTGCTTTTGCTTTTTATGTAACTATAATAATTAAAACAAATATGAACAATTGAGATGGAAGAAAAGGAAACTATACCTTACGACTCAGTGGTCTTTTAAGGTGGTCTGTGTGAATGTGAGAGTGTGTGAGTGTGTGTGTGTCTGTGAGTGTGTGAGTGTGTGTGCGTTTAATCTGTGGCTTCCTCAGCAACCCTCATAGTAGAACTTAAATTTGTAAGCTGGAACAATACTCGGAACAACAATACTTGGAACTACCAAGTTGTAACAATACTGATAAAAGCAAAGGAAAACACTTCCAGAATCATTTCCTTTACTTGCATGTTTTCAAAAATGTCTTTAATAAAACAAAACAAGATTTCAAAGACACATGGACATTATAAGTCGCCTAATGCTTATGAATTTCCAATCAAATGTAAATACTGACAACCCTTTTACATGTAGACTGTCCGAGCACAGGTAAAATAAAATCTTACTTAAATCATTGTAGAAGTCTTTGCACAACACAGAGGCCTAGAATATATGAATATATGAAAAGTGAGTTGGGTTGGTTTCTAATGATAATTGAATGTGAAGGTCTAGGATTCTGGATTCAAATATACTTAGTGCAAATCCTGACCTTGCTACAGACCAGCTGATTGATTGGGGGCAGGCAAGCAGATTAACCTCAGTTTCCTGATCTATAAAATGAAGATGTACTAGTACCTATCTCTTCAGGAGGGCCACTGTTGAAGACTCCTTGGGATAATGCTTGCAAGGTGCACAGTTCAGGGAGTAAGAGCTCAATAAATGAGGCTCCTCTCATGCAGGTCGACTCTCTTTGTTGTGATCGCCCTGACACCCCAGGACCTTTGCACAGGGTGCTCCTGATGCTGAAATGTTCTTCTCTCACCCTGCCCCGGCCACCCTGCCATCATGCGTGCTCAAAATTAAATGCAGTACCCATGGAGAGGGCTCCTCTAACCACATTATCTCAATAGGATCTAAAATGCCCCGTTATTCTCTATTTCCATTCTCTTTCCTTCATAACGCTTATCACTTTTCACTATTTTTTGTTGGGCAAGTACCACTAAGTGTAAATGTCTGGCACACAGTAGGCACTCAAATGATTTTGTGGGATGAATGGCTGAGATATGAATGCCAAGTTGCTTGCTCAGTGTATATCCAAAAGGGCCTGAATAGTTGGCTCTTGGGTTTAAGTATCTGGGGGTGAGTTTTTGGCTGGATGTTGTTTAGTCTGACTTGCCTTGTGTGTGTTTAGGAAAGCTTGCTGGGATATTAGCTAAGATGCTCCATGGTGTTTCATTCCCAGCACTAACCCTAGTCCTTTCGCTGATCCAGAAATGTGTCTGATAGCTGTCCAGTGAAGATGGAAAGGTAGCAATTGCTGATTAAAGTACGAACTGTCTATGTGAGAAGTGGCGAGTGTGTGTGTGCGCATGCCCGTGAGCATGCAGGTGGTTGTAGGCGTGGGTGTGGATGCTTTTACCTACATGGTACATTAAAGGGTCAAAGGCCTTTCTAAACTTCCTAAATGTCTACTTTTAACTATGTCCTAAAACCGTATCTAGTTCCCTGATATGACCCAAAACCGGCTCTTCCAAGCTGGGAAGAAGAACCAGACGGCATGCACCCTCAGAAACAATGCAGTCTTTCCTTTTTTTTTTTATAAAGAATATCTCAAATCAATTTATTTTATATACACATTAAAATCTTTTATATTTAATAAATGTGTAAGATACAAAGACAAAAATGACAATTCCCAAGACCCAATACCCATGATGAATATGAGTTTCCCTGACCCAGAATTTACCATCATTAAGGTCTGGAAATATTTGCTTCCATCTAATCACTGTTTTTGTTATTGTAAAATTATTATTGTTTTTGTTTTAAAAAGATACACATATTTATGCAATTGAAATTTAATATAAAAAATTAAACAAGAAATTTTTGATCTTTATGTGTAGATACTATATGTTTAGTGATATTAATAGAACCCTCAGGCTTGTGTTGAGTCCCTCCTAAAACCTTTTGATGGACAGAGGTAGGATTTGAAAACTAACCCTGGCAGTGTTTCTTTATTTTGTTACTATTCATTTTATTTCCTGAATCCCATTAACCTGTGAGGCTCTGCCCTACCCCAGAACAGTGCCCAGGTGTGGCCTCTGAAACAGTACAAATGTGGAAGGTTTCCCTCTGTGCCATTTATGCCAGGGGCAGGGCTGGAACAGTGAGGTGGGGGGGGGGGGTGGGCGGTGGGTGGGTGGCGGTAGTTTTACACTTTCTGGTTCCTGGCCTGGAGCCTTCCTTCAGGCCACTCTAACTAGAGACCCCTCCCCCTCCCACTTTGACCTTGAGTAACCAACACCAACCCAAAACCAACAATGTAAGGGAGAGGTTACAAACCCGAACACATAAACAAAGCAGGCAGGTGAAGTGCATGAGTGAGGTGGGCCAAGTGTAAGAGAAAGCGGAGGTGATGAGAGGACGCTGCCTGCTAGAGAAAAGCTCGGCCCATCCAGCTGGTTATTGCCCCGGGGAAATTAGCTCTGGGGTTGCCAGCTCTTACAATTTTTCTACAGAATATGTGGGTGTTTAGTTGTCATCTCCTAGTTTCAACTGTTAGTGACTAAGTAAAAAAAATTTTTTGAACATATGCCAATCAAACAAAAATAACCCCACACATCTGCGGGCCAGATTTGACCTGCAGCCACCAGTTTGTCCCCTGGGCTTTAAGGTCATTAACAGTTTAATGAATGTTAATGGCCTGCCTTAACAGACTTAGATTCCCTTCCTTGAGGTTCAAAATTAACAGAAATGCAAAACTTTATGCCATCAGTTAGAACTACAGAGCTACAGCGGGATCTTTCACTTTTTACTGTATGTATATACTTTCACTAATTAAAAAAAATTTTTTAATAGTAAGCAAATGTCACTTTTGTGCTAAAAAGAACAGAAACCTGGGGAAAAAACAAAATTGGGGTGATTTTGCACCCCCCAGGCTACACGTGGCAATGGCTGGAGACATTCTTGACTGTCGCAACCAAAGTGGTACTTGGGGGTGGGTGGTCTTACTGGCATCTAGTGGGTAGAGGCCAGGGATACCACTAAGCATCTACAATACACAAAGCAACTCCCCACAACAAAGAATTACCCAGCCCAAAAAGGCAACAGTGGCTGAGAAACCCCAATGTACTTAAGCAAAACACAAAACTTGTGGACCTAGAATATATGAAAGGTTAATGGGGAAATGATGTCAGAAATTATTCTGTATGTTACTTGAAACTATTTAGTGATTGGCTAGCGTTTCAATTCCTTATCTGTAGAAATTTAAGATAATGGTGAGAGTGTACTATTAAACAACCACACCCTGACAGATCCTCTCCAGAGTTATTGTGGATTTGCCGTTCATTTTCAATGACTTAGCAGTAGTTAGAACACATAACACAGGACAGCTACCTGGCAAAGGTGATTTAGTGATGTTTGCCGTCTCAGAATTTGGGAAAATCTTCTCGACACTGCAAGAAGAAAAGAGTGAGTATGACACATTTTATGCTTTATGGTCCGACCTTGGATTTTCCGCAGGCCGATTTCAAAA
Source organism: Stenella coeruleoalba (assembly GCF_951394435.1). NCBI lineage: Eukaryota > Metazoa > Chordata > Mammalia > Artiodactyla > Delphinidae > Stenella > Stenella coeruleoalba. The sequence continues at coordinate 15,819,316 of NC_137157.1, forward strand.
AGTAGCTTCCTTGTTTGCCTAACTTTGTCACTGTCCAATCCTGTTTTCTGCACCCACTGGCAAAACCCTGCATTTGCTTCTTTGTTCTCCCATATGGACAACTATTTCCTAAGATGACGATATTTGGGGTACATATTTCAAAGTTGCCCACACTCCACACTGGCAGGTGTGAGAAACTGTGGCGTCAATCAACCGTGAGTAAAAGCAATTATTTACTTGTCTTTCATTTCGCTAATTGCAAGCTCAATCACTTCTCCCCATAAATAATTGCAGGAATCAAGTGGAAGCTTTGAAGAAGGCCCTTTAAAAAGTAGTATGTCTACTAGGAAACCTTGATTGAGCAGGGTTGCTTCTAGGATAGAACCTTGGGCGGCACCTTGAATGTGGCTTTGCATTCATCATCTGTCGTTTTCATCCAACAGTCTCCACGACCTATTTGTATGGATGATCCTGGGTCCTATGCTGACATAATAGGCTGATGCTTTGAAGTGGGGTGATCTTATATCTGTAGGTTTCGAAGCAGACAAGTCATGTGCCAGCCCAAGGTCTTCATCCTTACAGAGTCCTTTGGAGAGGTGTGTGTCTCCACTCCTTGCACCTTCTTGAAGTGCACCCCCAAGGCTCCCTGGGGAGAGAGGGCGCCTCCAGGCTCCCATAGGTGGCAGGTCCGACAAACCTCCTGGCTTCGGACTTTCAAGAGATTTGCTTTGCCAGCGTAATTAAAATGGGCACGGGGCATTCTTCTCATTAATTTCTGAACTGGTCAAGAAACAATCAGAAATTTCCCTGGGATTATTCTAATTTGTACTCAGAACCAGCTTGGTTGGAAAAATAGGGCATGGGGTGGAGGAAGGGGGGGGCAGGTGGAGTCGGGGGACAGATGAACTTCTAATTTTCCAGGCCGATCAATCGTTAATCCTTCTCCTTAATTACTTTTTCTTTAACTTTGTGATGTGGAATTTAGTGCTCATGAAAAGAAAAGAGCTGAGAGCCGTGAAATAAAGCAGGCTTTATCAATAGGTGATGGGCACGGCAGGCGGCCTCAAAGCACGTCTGAAAGGGCCCCCTTTGCCTGTGGAGAGAGGGTAATTGGATCTCCTTCATTTTCCTTGCTGGTACTTATTTCGGGCAAGCATGGCCAGCTGTATTCAAATGGGGTTTTAAGAAACACATATCTTAAAACTTTATTTGGCTTAACATCATCTCACCTTGGCTTAATAGCACGTGAGACTTCCCACAAGTAAAGACACATCGACACAGAGAAAGAGGACCAGTTTTCTCAGGCCACATGAATGCTGGGGAATGAGTGGTGATGCTCAGCAGAGAAAAGATTCACAGTCCGAATCCCCCATGAGAAATATTAATTTTGCTTTCTCATTAGGCAGAGAATTAAATAGATGAAGCCCTGAAGCTCTTGTCTGTCTTCTATTACCCCCACTTTGTGGACAGGAGCTTCGGGGAAATCTCCATTTTAGGGTCAGATAGGCGTGAGTTTGACTCCTGGCCCCTAATTACCATCTGCATGTCTGTGTGGCTTTGGCGAAGTTTCTTTGCCTCTCGGCGCTTCACCTGTAGAAGAGGGATACTGTTTCCTACATTGCAGGGATGGGTGAGGATTAAATGGGATAAGGAGTGTGGTGGTGACAGCAGAAACTCTGGCATCAAACAGACCTAGGGGCTAATCCTGCCTCTGCTGCTTACTTCCTTTCTAAATCTGTTTCATTTTCTGTAAAGGAGAGGTGTGCCACCCATAATAAACATTTTGTGAGGATTAACGAAGTTAACGCATGGAAAGTGCTGAGCATGATAGTTGGTGCTTTGTAGGCATCAGTAAATTCTTAGCTATTATTATTATTTTATTAACAACCTATGTAAAATATCTGGCACTAAAATGTTACCCTCCCTTCCCCTCTGCTCCCAAACTTCATACTCACATTCAAACTTGATGTTTCGTAAATTTTCTGGGAGGTCATGGAGAGCCACTTTTAGCCACTCATCCAGCTGTTTGGCAAACTTTCGGATCACCTGAGTTAAGCTAGAAAGAGAAATGACACATGCTAAGTGCCTTGTGTGTTGCCCAGTCCTCCCCACAGGCCCCTACAGAGTCTTATTTCCTCTGATGATGTTTTGACTGCAACCATTAGGCGCCACTGAAAGCAGCAACCTCAGGGACAGGGTCAGCAGTCCATGCCCTGTGGAGAGCTGGTGGGTCTGAGAAGGGCGTGGACAGAATGTGCTCTGGTGCCCACGCTGGTCGACGAGGGAGACACAGCATACACAGGTGTGGGGAAAAGCCCACTGCAATGCTTGGCATCATCCAGAACCCTGTCTGCGAGTAAGACACCATCCTTCGTGTTTTTGAAGAGGCTTGTGGGAGGGGTAATGACAGTGGACAGTGGACCTGAGAGCACCGTTTGCAACTGGCCTCTCCTCCTCATGCTGCTCAGTCTTGTTGGAGCTCCCCAGGCGGGCAGGAACCCCATCTGCAGCATACCACCACGCCTGCCCACACAGCCGGGACTCGGGCTTACTAAAATGTTTGCCTCTTGGTAGGAACTGGGAAGCAAGAGTACATTTTTAAACTGACAAACAACCCTGACACAGACCTGGAAGCCATGTCAGATTTGGAAAGTCAAGGACTGTTTGGGGGCAGGAGGTGGGGGGGGGCGGCTAGAGGGGTGAAGGGTTGAGGGGGCAGTCGGTTGCAATATGAGATGGGAATCTGGAGTCGAGGAGACATTAAGCACCATTTTCAGGCTCTCACCATCAAAATCATCTGCTCATCACCATAGGTCCGGTGTCCTCCATGAGGTCCTCCTTAGTCATGCCTGCCACAAGGACCTCTCCCCACCCTCACCATCCACACCATCCTTGCCTTCCACCAACACTGCCTACCCTGCTCTCATTCAGTCCCTGTCGGATTCTCCCCCTAGTTAAGCAGTCCTAACTGTGTTCCTCTGCTCACTCACTCTTTCCTTTTCCATGACTTACTACAAACTTCTCCGTGTTCCTCTGCTCACTCACTCTTTCCTTTTCCATGACTTACTACAAACTTCTCTGTGTTCCTCTGCTCACTCACTCTTTCCTTTTCCATGACTTACTACAACCTTCTCCGTGTTCCTCACACTTCCAAACCCCCACCTCCCCCCTCTCCACCAGCAGGTGGCATCACCTCCTACTTCTCAGGGAAAACACCCCAAAGAAGTCAGCCTACCTGACAGAATCAAGGAGCCAGCCCCATCTCTTCCCCTCCTGCCTTCTCAGGAACCTGCCACTGCTGACTGCTCCTTCTCCTGCATATTCACCTTTTCCTCTCTCTTGATCATTCCTCTTGTCATTTTAACATGTTCAAAAATGTCTCACCTTAAAAACAAAAGACCGTCTTCTTTCCTCACTCTATCTCCTCAAGCTACTATCCTCTTTCTTCCACTTCACAGACATACTTCTTCAGAGTTGTCTAGACTCTCCGTCTCCTCTTCTTCACCTCCCATTCACTCCTCACCTCACTCCTGTACCTCCGCCTACAAAGTTCCCACCCAGGCAGCAACCTCCATCCATGACACAAACCCATAGACTCATTCTGGTCCTCACGTTGCTTGACATCTGGCAGCATTCGGCTCCGTTAGCCCTTCCTCCTTTTGGAAACGTTTACTTCACTTGGCATTTGTGACCCCTCCATCTTCTGGCTACTTCTCCCCAGTCACAAAGCTCAGCCCCCTCTACCTGGCCATTACATCGTCCAGTTCTTCCAAGTCTAGTCCTGGGCCCTCTCTTATCACACTGTATTCCTTCCTTGGATAGTTTCTCCGTGCCCACAGCTTCAGTCACCATCTCTAGAACTCTGGACCAACTGCATGCAGGACACGTCCATTTCAAAGCCCCAAAAGGTCCATCGAACTAAACATGTCCAAACAGAATTCATCATTTCCCCATCAGACCTGGTTCTTTTCTGTGGTCTCTATTTCAGTGTGCACTCTACTTTGTTGAGTTTTATTTTTAACATTTTTATTAAGAAAAACTTCAAACCTTCAAATACCCATGACCCAGCATCAATAATTAGCAACATTTTGCCAGTTTAATTTATCACATGCTTCTTTTTCTTTTCTAGAGTGTTTTAAGTGAATTCAAGATGTTATGCATTTCTAACTGACAAGTTTTAAATATGTATTTATATATGTACATACATGCACAAACACTTAAAACCACCATGCCATTGTTATACCCAACAGAATGAATAGTAGTTCCTTCATATTATCTAACGCTCGGTCTGTACTCAAATTTCTCTATTCCTCTCAAAGACATCTTCTAGTTTGTCTGAATCAGGATCCACACAAGTTCCACACATTGCATAAAAGATATAATTGCCTTGTTCTATTTGTTAAGCCTTTAAAAAAATTCTATTTCATGCCATTGGTTTATTGGCAACATCATGTTATTTGTTCCATGGAAGGCCCCACATTCTGATTTGGTTGATTTCTTCCTTGTAGTGACACTTAACTGTTCATTTATCCTGTGTGCTTCCTATAAACCGGGCACAAAAGGAGGAAAAAAAGAAACAAAAGCTGAAGGAACTAACAGAAAACAACTAGCAAGATAGAAGATTTTAATCCAACCATGTAAATTAATTACATTAAATATAAAGGTCTAGACATAGCAACTAAAAATTAGAAACTGTCATATTGGATAAAAAAGCAAGACCTCATTATATGTTGAGAATATGAAATCTACTTTAAGTATGAAGACATAGAGTAACGGAGTGGAAAAAAGATATACCATGCAAACACTAATAAAAAAAAAAAAGCTGGAGGGGCTTCCCTGGTGGCGCAGTGGTTGAGAGTCCGCCTGCCAATGCAGGGGACGCGGGTTCGTGCCCCGGTCCGGGAGGATCCCACATGCCGCACAGCGGCTGGGCCCGTGAGCCATGGCCGCTGAGCCTGCACGTCCGGAGCCTATGCTCCGTGGTGGGAGGAGCCACAACAGTGAGAGGTCCGTGTACCACCAAAAAAAAAAAAAAAAAAAAAAAAGCTGGAGTAGCTATCTTACTATTCAAAGTAAACTTCTGAACAAGAAATATTACCAGTGATAAAGAAAGGTTTTACATTATGAAAAGCAGGCAATTCATCAAGAAGTCACAACAATCCTAATGTGTATGTACTTAATAGAGCTTCAAAATACACGAAGCAAAAACTGATAGAAGTAAAAAAAGAAATAGACAAATCCACAATTATTGTTAGAGACATCTATATTCCTCTCTTGGTAAACAATAGAACAAATGGACAGAAAATCAACAAGGGCATAGAAAACATAAAAAATGCTAACAATAAATTTGACCTAATTGACATTTATAGAACATTCCACCATATGAGAGCAGAATATACAGTCTTTTCAAGTACACATGGAATATTCACCAACATATTCTGGGCCACCAGACAAGTCTCAAAAAAATGTGAAAGAACTGATACAATACAACATATGTAACCTGACTATAAGAAAATTAAACTAGAGATAACAGAAAGATATGTCAAAAATCCTGAAATATTTGGAAATTAAACAACTCACTTCTAAATAACACATGAGTCAAAAAGAAAGTCGCAAGGGAAAATATTTTAATTGAATTAAAATGAAAACATAACATGAAAATTTGTGGGATGCAGCTAAGCAGTGATTAGAGGAAAATTTATAGCATTAAATGCTTTATTAGGAAAGTAGAAAGATTTATAATCAATGACCTAGGCTTCCACTTAAAGAAAATTAAAAAAGAAGAGTATACTAAACTCAAAGCAAGAACAAAAGATAAAAGCATATATCGATAATATTGAAAACAGAAAAACAGTAAGAAACCAAAGAAATCAGAGAAACTAAATGATAGCTTTTGGAGAAGATTAATAACATTGATAAACCTCTTGGGACACTGACCAAGAAAAAGAAAACATGATATAAACTACCCACATCAGGAATGAATAAAGGGACATCACTACAGATCCTACAGATATTCAAAGGATAATAAGGAAATACTATGAACACGTTTAAGCTCATGGATTTAAAATTTTAGATAAAATTCTATACAAACTCTTACAGAAAAAGGAAGAGAGGGACTCATTTTATGAGGCCAGGATTACCCTGATACCTAAACCAGAAGACACTAAAAGAAAATAAAACTAAAGATCAATAACTCTCATGAATGTAAATCCTCAACAAAATATTAGCCATTCAGATGTAGCAATTATACATATGTATGAAACTACCATGATCAAGTGAGTTTACCCTGGGGATGAAAGCCTGTTTCAATATTTGAAAGTCAAACAATGGAACCCACCTTATTAACAAACTAAAGAAGAAAAACCATATGATGATCTTGGTACAAAAAAGCTTTTAACAAAATTCAAAATCTTTTCATGATAAAAATTCTCAACAAACTAGAAATGGAAAGGAATTTCTCCAACCTGATAAAGTGCATCCATAAAAAATACCTATGGCTAGCATCATTTTTATAATGAATGCTGAATGCTTTTCCTTAAGATCAGGGAAAATGCCAAAATGCCACCCCTACTTAAATGGGGACATCATTTGAGAGGTGCAATAAGACAGGGGGAGAAAAGAGTATACATATTGCAAATCAAGACATAAAGGTGTCTTTATTCCTAGAGTACATGATTATACTCATAGAAAATCCCAAAGAATCTACAAAAAAGCTATTAGTCAGTGAGTTTAATAGGATCTCATACAAGATCAACAAACAAAAATCATTTTTCTTCAACTATCGATGAACAACTGGAAACTGAACATAAAAAATAGTAGCATTTACAATAGCACCAAAACCCACAAAATAATTAGATATAAACCTAGCAAGATATGTACAAAATCTATTTGCTAAAAACTCCAAAACTATGAAACACCAATGAAGAATATTAAAGAGGACCTAAATAGATGGAGAGATATACCACATTCATGGATTGGAAGACACAATATAGTTAGGATGTTAATTCTTTCAAAATTTATCTATAGATTCAATATAATCCTAAACAAAATTTCACAGAACTTTTTGCAGATTCTATGAACTTAATATGCAGAAGCAAAGGAACAGTTTTGAAAAAGAAGAACAAAGTTGGAGCACCCATTCTAACTGACTTTAAGACTTACTACAAAGCCACAGTCATCAGAACAGTGTGATATTGGTGAAAGGAGGACATATAAAGGAAAGGAACATAATTGAGAGTCCAGAAATACACACACACACACACACACATGGCCAAGTAAGTTCCCACAAAACTTCAATGTAATTCAATAAACAAAATTTAAGTCTTTTTAACAGTTGGTGCTAGAATATTTGGACTTTCATCTGCAAAAAGCAGAAATGAACCTTTATCCCTACACCTTACACCATATGGAAAACTCAAAATGAACCAATGTAAAGTCTAAAAAATTATAAAATGTAAAAAACGTAAAACCTAAAACATCTAGAACATAATCTAGGAAAAAACGGTGACCTTTCTTGGCAAATGATTATTAGATATAACACCAAAAGCAAAATCCACATCATAAAATATTGATAAATTGGATTTCACCAAAAGTTGAAAATTCTGCTCCTCAAGTGATAATTGTGTATAACGTGAAAAGCCAAGCAAAAATTGAAAGAAAATAGTTTCAAAACACAACTCTGGAAAAGAACTTGTACCCAGAATATATAAAGAATTCTGCAACATCCATTTATGATAAAAACTCTCTGGAAGGTGGGCATAGAGGGTACATACCTCAACATAATAAAGGTCATATATGACAAACCCATAGCTAATATCATACTCAATGGTGAAAAGCTGAAAGCATTTCCTCTAAGATCAGGAACAAGACAAGGATGCCCGTTCTTGTCACTTCTATTCAACACAGTTTTGGAAGTCCTAGCCACAGCAATCATACAAGGAAAAGAAATAAAAGGAATCCAAATTGAAAAGGAAGATTAAAACTGTCATTTTGCAGATGACATGATACTATACATAGAAAATCCTAAAGAAAACACCAGAAAACTCCTAGAGGTCATCAATGAATTTGGTAAAGTTGCAGGATACAAAATTAATGCATGGAAGTCTCTTGCATTCCTATACACTAACAACAAAATAGCATGAAGAGAAATAAAGAAAACAATCCCATTTACCATCACAACAAAAAGAATAAAATACCTAGGAATAAACCTACCTAAGGAGGCAAAAAACCTGTACTCTGAAAACTATAAGATGCTGATGAAAGAAATTGAAGATGACACAAAGAGATGGAAAGATTTACTGTGTTCTTGGACTGGAAGAATTAATAATGTTAACATGGCCATACTACCCAAGGTAATCTACAGATTCAATGCAATTCCTATCAAAATACCCGTGACATTTTTCACAGAACTAGAACAAATAATCCTAAAGTTTATATGGAACTGAAAAAGATCCAGAATTGTCAAAGTAAACCTGAGAAAAAAGAAAAAAGCTAGAGATGTAACCCTTCCAGATTTCAGACTATATTACAAAGCTACAGTAATCGAAACAGTATGGTACTGGCACAAAAACAGACACATAGTTCAACAGAACAGGATAGAAAGCCAGAAATAAACCTATGCACTTATGATCAATTAATCTACAACAAAGGAGGCAAGAATATACATTGGAGAAAAGATGGTCTCTTCAGTAAGTGGTGCTGGGAAAACTGGATAGCTACATGTAATGAAATTAGAACATTCTCTAACACCATATACAAAAATAAACTCAAAATGGATTAAAGACCTAAACGTAAGACAGATACTATAAAACTACTACAAAAACATAGGCAGAACATTCTGTGACATAAATGGCAAAACATTTTTTTTGATCTGTCTCCTAGAGTAATGGAAACAAAAGCAAAAATAAATAAATGGGACCCAATTAAACTTAAAAGCTTTTGCACAGCAAAGGAGACCATAAAGAAAATGAAAAGACAACCTATGGAATGGGAGAAAATATTTGCAAACGATGCAACCAACAGGGCTTGATTTCCAAAACATACAAACAGCTCATATAGCTCAACAACAACAAAAAAACAAACAACCCAATCAAAAAATGGGCAGAAGACCTAAACAGACATTTCTCCAAAGAAGACATACAGATGGCCAAATAGGCACATGAAAAGATGCTCAACATCGCTAATTATTAGAGAAATTCAAATCAAAACTACAGTGAGGTACCACCTCACACCAGTCAGAATGGCCATCATTAAAAAGCCTACAGATAACAAATGCTGGATAAGATGTGGAGAAAAGGGAACCCTCCTACACTGTTGATGAGAATGTAAATTGGTGCAGCCACTACGGAAAACAGTATGGAGGTTCCTCAGAAAACTAAAAATAGAATTACTGTATGATCCAGCAATCCCACTCCTGGGCATATATTCAGACAAAACTATAATTCGCAAAGATATATGCACCCCTATGTTCACAGCAGCACTATTTACAATAGCCAAGACATGGAAACAACCTACATGTCCACTGACAGATGAATGGATAAAGAAGATGTGGTACATATACACAATGGAATACTACTCAGCCATAAAAAAGATTGAAATAATACCATTTGCAGCAATATGGATGCAACTAGAGATTATCATACTAAGTGAATTAAGCCAGACAAAGACAAATGCCATATGATATCATGTATATGTGGAATCTGAAATATGGTACAAATGAACCTACCTACAAAACAGAAACAGATTCACAGACATAGAAGTTGCCAAGGGAGAGGAGGAGTAGGAGAGGGATGGACTGGAGTTTGGACTTAGTAGATGCAAACTATTACATATAGAATGGATAAACAACAAGGTCCTACTGTATAGCACAGGGAACTATACTCGATATCCTGGGATAAACCATAATGGAAAAGAATATAAAAAAAGAATGTATATATGTGTATAACTGAGTCACTTTGCTGTACAGCAGAAATTAACACAACATTGTAAATCAACTATACTTCAATTTAAAAAAAGAACAAATTACTGTTACACACAACAACATGGATTATGCTAAGTGTAGTGAGTCATACTCAAAAGGCTACTTAACATGTGATTCCATTTATATAAGATTCTGGAAAAGGTGAAAGTATAAGCACAGAAAATAAATGAGTGATTGCCAGGGGCTGCCAGTGGGGAGAGGCACTGACAAAATAGGCGAAGTTTTTGAAGTGATGAAACTATTTTATATTTTGTTGTATACACTAAAAATGATGAATGTTAATGAATATAAGGTATACTTCAATAAACTTGAATTTAAAAAATAAAATTAAATTAAAAGCTATAAAATATAAATAATAATATAAAATAAACTGATAGAACTAAGAACAAAAGTATCTGTTGTATCAATAAATGTATATGGGCTGGACTTACCTTATAAGAGAAAAATCAGATTGGATAATAAAACAAATTCTAATGGTTCTGTATACAAATGAGTTATAAAGGTTAAAAATAAGAGTGGGGAAAAAAAATAAAAAATAAATAAATAAATAAATAAAAGAGTGGGCAAATGTATTCCCTCAGATGAAAACAAAAAGAAAATAGAGGTCATGATTTCAATATCAGACAAATTGAATTCTGGGCCAAAAAAAATTAAATGAGACTTTATAATGCTAAGAGTACAATTTACAATGAAGATGTTGTAATTCATAAGGAAGGCATTACAACTCACACTGAAGACGAAGCAATTAGAAATATCAAAGCACTAACATTCAAAAACAAAATAATAGGAAATACAAGGTGAAATAGGTTGGCACACATTAGAAATCAGTCTTTAACTTACTAACCTTTCTCAGTCCATAACAGTCTAAGTGGACAAACACTAAGACAACACAAGAACTAAATAACAATAAATTTGGTCCAAATACATATATGTCAAAAAGTCTGTATGAAGATACAGAATGCTTCTTCAAATGTAACAAAACTGACCATATATTAGACAACAAAATCTAAGCATAGTCTCAAAAGAAGAAATAGTTCAGAAAACAGTCTAATCACAAAGCAGTAAAGTTAAAATGAATAACATAACCAGGAAATAATAGCTCCAAACAACTGGATATTTTTAAATGCTCTATTTAAATTCTTAGGACAAGAAGGAACTCCAAATCAATGTTGCAAAATATCTAGAAAATAACAGTATTAAAATATTACATATCAAAACCTATGAGATAGGGCTTCCCTGGTGGCGCAGTGGTTGAGAGTCTGCCTGCTGATGCAGGGGACACGGGTTCGTGCCCCGGTCTGGGAAGGTCCCACATGCCGCGGAGCGGCTGGGCCTGTGAGCCATGGCCGCTGAGCCTGTGCGTCCAGAGCCTGTGCTCCGCAACGGGAGAGGCCACAACAGTGAGAGGCCCGCATAATGCAAAACAAACAAAAACAAACAAACAAACAAAAAAACCCAAAAAACCTATGAGATAAAGCTAAAATAGTGCTCAAAGGAAAAAGCCGAGCCTGAAATACTTATGTTACTAACCAAAACTAAAAGAAAGTACATAGGGACTTCCCTGGGGATGTTGTGGTTAAGAATCCACCTGCCAGACTTCCTTGGTGGTGCAGTGGTTAGGAATCCGCCTGCCAATGCAGGGGACATGGGTTCAAGCCCTGGTCTAGGAAGATCCCTTAATTGCGGAGCAATTAAGCCAGTGAGCCACAACTACTGAGCCCACGTGCTGCAACTACTGAGCCTGTGTGCTGCAACTACTGAAGCCCATGCGCCTAGAGCCTGTGCTCCTCAAGAGAAGCCACCATGATGAGAAGCCTGTGCACCACAATGAAGAGTAGCCCCTGCTCGCCGCAACTAGAGAAAGCCCATGCACAGCAACGAAGACCCAATATAGCCAAAAAAAAAAAAAAAAGCAAAAAAATTCAGAAAGAAAAAGAAAGAAAATACATCAAACATCTGTTTTTTGGTCACTGATATAACCCAACTTCCTAGATCTGAGTCAGACACATAGGAGACACTCAATAAATATGTGTTGAATAAATGAGTAACAGAGTAAACTTAAGAAAGGAAAAGGAGTTAAAAAAATAAAGGCAGGGCTTCCCTGGTGGCACAGTGGTTGAGAATCCGCCTGCCAATGCAGGGGACACGGGTTTGATCCCTGGTCCGGGAAGACCCCACATGCTGCGGAGCAACTAAGCCCATGCACCACAACTACTGAGCCTGCACTCTAGAGCCCGTGAGCCACAACTACTGAGCCTGCATGCCGCAACTACTGAGGCCCCGTGCCTGAAGCCCATGCTCCGCAACAAGAGAAGCCACCACAATGAGAAGCCTGCGCACTGCAACGAATAGTAGCCCACGCTCACTGCAACTAGAGAAAGGCTGCACACAGCAACAAAGACCCCATGCAGCCAAAATAAATAAATAAATTTATTAAAATATAAATTAATTAAATAAAGGTAGAAATTAATGTTAGAGAAAAAGAAATAATAATAATACCAATAAATACATCCAAGAGCTTTTTCCTTGAAAAAAATTAAACAAATTAGGTAACCTATTCACAAAGAAATGGCAGAAAACACAACTATGCAAACAAAAATGCAGTAAAACAGAAATAATCACAGACACAAAGGGAACTCAATGAATCTACAAACCCACTTTGTTCAACCCTAAGCAAGTAAATTTAAAGATCTGGAAGAAATTGATAATTTTCTAGGAAAATATAATTTACCAAAACTTACCTCAGAGAAGATAGAAAACCTAAACTGACCAATTACTATAGGAAAAAAAGAAGAAAAATTTCAAAGATTTACTCCCGCAAAACACTCGGCCCAGATGCCTTCAAAGAGAAATTAATTCTGTGTAATCTTCAAGAATAAATAATTTCAATGCTATTTAAACTGTTTCAGACCTTAGGAAAAAAAGTAGGGGCAGAGGGAACCTTCCAGATCCCTTTTATGAAACAAAAATAACGTTGATACCAACAACTGACAAAGATTCAACAAAAAAGAAAAGTGCAAACCAATCTCACTTCTGACTCCTGATGCAGAAATCCTAAATAAAATAGAAAATAAAATCCTGCAACACATTAAAGAAAATAATAGACTATGAGTAAGTGGGTGTATTCTAGGAATTCAAGAATGGTTCAATATTAGGATATGGGTAATATGATCACTTCTATAGATGATGGAAAGCATTGGATAATATGCAACAACCATTCTTCATCAAAAGTTTAATGAAATAAGAAAATACAGATATTCCTTAGCATGATAGAATATCTCATTCTTAATCCAAAGCCAGCATCATGTTTAACCGAGAAACAATAGACGCATTCTCATTAAAGTCAAGAGCTTTTAACATGTTCTTGAGGAATAAGCCAACATAATTAGATAAGATAAATAAATTAGAAAGACATTTTTAGATAATATAATTCTAAACCTGGAAAATTTAAGAGAAGCCCCCAAAAGGAATACAACATTAAGATAGTTAAATTTAAAACAGTCAGGTCCAAAGAGAACACACAGAAACCAATAGCTTTCATATATATAAACAACCACCAGTCAAGAGATATGGAGGAAAAGACTGCATTTACAATAGCAACAAAAAAAAGTAAGAATGAATTTAATTTTAAAAATATATATGATTTATATGAAAAAATATTTACAACATTCCTGAAGGCCACAAAGTTTAAGACCAGAATAAATGGCAAGGCAAACAGTGTTCTTTTCTAGAAATTCTCAATACCATAAAGATATAATTCTCCCTAAATTAATCTATAAGTGTAATGTAATCCCAATGAACATACATATATTTATATATAAATTTTTATATGTATATAAATACTTAAATAGACAAACTGACGCTAAAGTAGTTAATATGGAAAAATAAGAGACAATAATAGGAAAATTCTACAAACAGAAGTAAGTATGAGGAGCTAGCCTATTAAATATTAAAATATGTTTAAAAGCACAAAACTTAAAGACAGCGTGACCCTGGAACATGAATATATACAAATATCTATGGTATAGCCTAGCAAGTCTAGAAATAGCACCAATACATATGACATTTACTACATTAAATAGGAGGCACCTCAAATCTGTGACGAAAAAATGGAATAGTTAACATATGTATGAGGATAGGGAGAGCTGTTGGGGAAAAAATGAAGCCATACTTTACATCTTACACAAGGATGAATTCCAAATTGTATAAAAGTTCAAAAGTACAGAATCAAAGCATAAAGTTTGTAGCATAAACCAAGGGAAAATTATTTTGTAACCGGAGTAGGAAAGACTTCTAAAACAATGAAACAAAATCCAGAAGCCATAAAAACAAGGACTGATAAATTCAACTACACAAATATATTTTCTGTACGGCAAAAACAAAGGAACAAAATGAGAAAAGATTTGCAACTCTTATTACAGATAAATGGTTAATATTTCTAAAAAATAAAGAGCTCTTAAAAATCAATGAGATAGCCTCATATACCAGAGGGCAGACAGCAGAAGCAAGAAGAACTACAATCCTGCAGCCTGTGGAACAAAAACCACATTCACAGAAAGACAAGATGAAAAGGAAAGGGCTATGTACCAGATGAAGGAAAAAGATAAAACCCCAGAAAAACAACTAAATGAAGTGTAAATAGGCAACCTTCCAGAAAAAGAATTCAGAATAATGAGAGTGAAGATGATCCAGGACCTCGGAAAAACAATGGAGGCAAAGATCGAGAAGATACGAGAAATGTTTAACAAAGACCTAGAAGAATTAAAGAACAAATAAACAGAGATGAACAATCCAATAAGTGAAATGAAAACTACACTAGAAGCAATCAATAGCAGAATAACTGAGGCAGAAGAACGGATAAGTGACTTGGAAGACAGAATGGTGGAATTCACTGCTGCAGAACAGAATAAAGAAAAAAAAAGAAAAGAAATGAAGACAGCCTAAGAGACCTCTGGGACAACATTAAACGCAACAACATTTGCATTATAGGGGTCCCAGAAGGAGAAGAGAGAGAGAAAGAACCCAATAAAATATTTGAAGAGATTATAGTCGAAAACTTCCTTAATATGGGAAAGGAAATAGCCACCCAAGTCCAGGAAGCCCAGAGAGTCCCATACAGGATAAACCCAAGGAGAAACATGCCAAGACACATAGTAATCAAATTGACAAAAATTAAAGACAAAGAAAAATTCTTGAAAGCAGCAAGGGAAAAATGACAAATAACATACAAGGGAACTCCCATAAGGTTAACAGCTGATTTCTCAGCAGAAACTCTACAAGCCAGAAGGGAGTGGCATGATATACTTAAAGTGATGAAAGAGAAGAAACTACAACCAAGATTACTCTACCCGGCAGGCATCTCATTCAGATTCGATGGAGAAATCAAAAGCTTTACAGACAAGCAAAAGCTAAGAGAATTCAGCACCAGCAAACCAGCTCTACAACAAATGCTAAAGGAACTTCTCTAAGTGGGAAACACAAGAGAAGAAAAGGACCTACAAAAACAAACCCATTACAAGTAAGAAAATGGTAATAGGAACATACATATCAATAATTACCTTAAATGTGAATGGATTAAATGCTCCAACCAAGAGACACAGGCTTGCTGAATGGATACAAAAACAAGACCCATATATATGCTGTCTACAAGAGACCCACTTCAGGCATAGGGACACATACAGACTGAAAGTGAGGGGATGGTAAAAGATATTCCGTGCAAATGGAAATCAAAAGAAAGCTGGAGTCACAATACTCATATCAGATAAAATAGACTTTAAAATAAAGAATGTTACAAGAGACAAGGAAGGACACTACATAATGATCAAGGGATCAATCAAGAAGAAGATATAACAATTATAAATATATATACACCCAACATAGGAGCACCTCAATACATAAGGCAACTGCTAACAGCTATAAAAGAGGAAATCGACAGTAACACAATAATAGTGGGGGACTTTAACACCTCACTTACACCAATGGACAGATCATCCAAACAGAAAATTAATAACAAAACACAAACTTTAAATGACACAACAGACCAGATAGATTTAATTGATATTTATAGGACATTCCATTCAAAAACAGCAGATTACACTTTCTACTCAAGTGTGCACTGAACATTCTCCAGGATAGATCACATCTTGGGTCACAAATCAAGCCTCAGTAAATTTAAGAAAACTGAAATCATATCAAGCATCTTTTCTGACCACAATGCTATGAGATTAGAAATCAATCACAGGGAAAAAAATGTAAAAAACATAAACACATGGAGGCTACACAATACGTACTAAATAACCAAGAGATCACTGAAGAAATCAAAGAGGAAATCAAAAAATACCTAGAGACAAATGACAATGAAAACACGACGATCCAAAACCTATGGGATGCAGCAAAAGCAGTTCTAAGAGGGAAGTTTACAGCAATACAATCCTACCTAAGAAACAAAAAACATCTCAAATAAACAATCTAACCTTACACGTAAAAGAACTAGAGAAAGAAAAAAAAACAAAACCCAAAGTTAGTAGAAGGAAAGAAATCATAAAGATCAGAGCTGAAATAAATGAAATAGAAACAAAGAAAACAATAGCAAAGATCAATAAAACTAAAAGCTGGTTCTTTGAGAAGATAAAATTGATAAACCATTAGCCAGACTCATCAAGAAAAAGAGGGAGAGGACTCAAATCATTAAAACTAGAAGTGAAATAGGAGATGTTACAACAGACATCGCAGAAATACAAAGCATCCTGAGAGACTACTATAAGCAACTCTGTGGCAATAAAATGGACAACCTGGAAGAAATGGACAAATTCTTAGAAAAGTATAATCTTCCAAGACTGAACCAGGAAGAAATAGGAAATACGAACAGACCAATCACAAGGCATGAAATTGAAACTGTGATTAAAAATCTTCCAACAAACAAAAGCCCAGGACCAGATAGCTTCACAGGTGAATTCTATCCAACATTTAGGGAAGAGCTAACACCCATCCTTCTCAAAATCTTCCAAACAATTGCGGAGGAAGGAACACTCCCAAACTCATTCTATGAGGCCACCATCACCCTGATACCAAAACCAGACAAAGATACTACAAAAAAGGAAAATTACAGACCAATATCACTCATGAATATAGATGCAAAAATCCTTAACAAAATACTAGTAAACCGCATCCAACAACACCTTAAAAGGATCATGCACCATGGTCAAGTGGGATTTATCCCAGGGATGGAAGGATTCTTCAATATATGCAAATCAATCAATGTGATACACCATAATAACAAACTGAAGAATAAAAACCGTATGATCATCTCAATAGATGCAGAAAAAGCTTTTGACAAAATTCAACACCCATTTATGATAAAAACTCTCCAGAAAGTGTGCATAGAGGGAAACTACCTCAACATAATAAAGGCCATATACGACAAACCCACAGCAAACATCATTCTCAATGGTGATAACCTGAAAGCATTTCCTCTAAGATCAGTAACAGGACAAGGATGTCCACTCGAACCACTATTATTCAACATAGTTTTGGAAGTCCTAGCCATGGCAATCAGAGAAGAAAAAGAAATAAAAGGAATACAAATTGGAAAAGAAGAAGTAAAACTGTCACTGTTTGCAGATGACATGATACTATACATAGAGAATCCTAAAGATGCCAGCAGAAAACTACTAGAGCTAATCAATGAATTTGGTAAAGTTGCAGGATACAAAATTAATGCATGGAAACCTCTTGCATTCCTATACACTAATGACAAAAAATCTGAAAGAGATATTAAGGAAACACTCCCATTTACCATTGCAACAAAAATAAAATACCTAGGAATAAACCTACCTAGGGAGATAGATGGCCTGTATGCAGAAAACTATAAGACAGTGACGAAATAAATTAAAGATGATACAAACAGATGGAGAGATATACCATGTTCTCGGATTGGAAGAAGCAATACTGTGAAAATGACTATACTACCAAAGCAATCTACAGATTCAATGTAATCCCTATCAAATTACCAATGGCATCTTTTACAGAACTAGAACAAAAAATCTTAAAATTTGTATGGAGACACAAAAGACCCCAAATAGCCAAAGCAGTCTTGAAGGAAGAAAATGGAGCTGGAGGAATCGGGCTCCCGGACTTCAGACTATACTACAAAGCTACCATAATCAAGACAGTATGGTACTGACACAAAACCAGAAATATAGCTCAATGGAATAGGATAGAAAGCCCAGAGATAAACCCATGCAACTATGGTCAACTAATCTAAGACAAAGGTGGCAAGGATATACAATGGAGAAAAGACAGTCTCTTCAGTAAGTGGTTCTGGGAGAACTGGACAGCCACATGTAAAAGAATGAAATTAGAACCCTCCCTAACACCATACACAAAAATAAACTCAAAACGGATTAGGGACCTAAATGTAAGACTGGACACTATAAAACTCTGAGAGGAAAACATAGGAAGAACAAACACTCTTTGACATAAATCACAGAAAGATCTTTTTTTGATCCACCTCCTAGAGTAATGGAAATAAAGACAAAAATAAACAAATGGGACCTAATGAAACTTAAAAGTTTTTGCACAGCTAAGGAAACTACAAATAAGACAAAAAAACAACCCTCGGGTTTCCCTGGTGGCGCAGTGGTTGAGAGTCCGCCTGCCGATGCAGGGGACATGGGTTCGTGCCCCGGTCCGGGAAGATCCCACGTGTCGTGGAGCGGCTAGGCCCGTGATCCATGGCCGCTGAGCCTGCATGTCCGGAGCCTGTGCTCCGCAATGGGAGAGGCCACAACAGTGAGAGGCCCACATACCACAAAAAAAAAAAAAAAACAAAAAAACAACCCTCATAATGGGAGAAAATATTTGCACACGAATCAACGTACAAAGGATTAATCTCCAATATATATAAAAAGCTCATGCAGTTCAATATGAAAAAAACAAACAACCCAATCCAAAAGTGGGGAGAAGACCTAAATAGACATTTCTCCAAAGAAGATATACAAATGTCCAAGAAGCACATGAAAAGCTGCTCAACATCACTAATTATTAGAGAAATGCAAATCAAAACCACAATGAGGTATCACCTCACACCAGTTAGAATGGGCGTCATCAGGAAATCTACAAACAACAAATGCTGGAGAGGGTGGGGAGAAAAGGGAAACTTCTTGCACTGTTGGTGGGAATGTAAATTGATACGGCCACTATGGAGAACAGTATGGAGGTTCCTTAAAAAACTAAAAATAGAATTACCATATGACCCGGCAATTCCACTACTGGGCCTATACCCAGAGAAAACCACAATTCAAAATGACATATGTACCCCAATGTTCATTGCAGCACTGTTTACAATAGCCAGGTCATGGAAGCAACCTAAATGCCCATCCACAGACGAATGGATAAAGAAGTTGTGGTACATATATACAATGGAATGTTACTCAGCCATAAAAAAGAACGAAATTGGGTCATTTGTAGAGACGTGGATGGATCTAGAGACTGTCATACAGAGTGAAGTAAGTCAGAAAGAGAAAAACAAATATCGTATATTAACGCATATATGTGGAACCTAGAAAAATGGTACAGATGAACTGGTCTGCAGGGCAGAAATTGAGACACAGATGCAGAGAAGAAACGTACGGACACCAAGTGGGGAAAGTGGTGGTGGTGGTGGTGTGATGAATTGGGAGATTGGGATTGACATATATACACTAATATGTATAAAGTGGATAACTAATAAGAATCTGGTGTATAAAAAAATAAATAAAATAAAATTTAAAAAAAGAAATCAATGAGAAAAACATCAACTACCAAATGGAAAAATAGTCAAAGGATAAGAACAGAGAGTTCATGGGAAAGAAATAGAAATCACTCTTAAAGACATGAAGAGATATTCAACTCCATTCGTAATAAGATAAATGCAAATTAAAACCTCACTGAGACAAGTTTAAGTCACAGACCCTTTGAACCAGGAATTCAGCCCTTTAGGAATTTATCCTGCACATATACTCTATGTAGTAGGATGAAGGGTTGTTCCCCCCCATAATACGTCCAATTGGAACCCGTGAAGTTGACCTTATATGATTACAGGGCCTTTGTGGATATGCTTAAATTAAGGAGCTTGAGATGAAACCTTGGATTAACTGGGTGGGCCTCAAATCCAGTGACAAGTGTCCTTACGGGAGACAGCAAGACACAGAGTGGGAATCAATGTGAAGATGGGAGGCAGAGACTGGAGTGATGCAGCTACAAGCCAAGGAACGCCAAGGATAGACGGCACCCACGAGAAGCTGTGAGAGAGGCACAGATCAGATCCTCCCTCAAAGTCTCTGCAAAGAACCAACCCTGACAACAACTTGATTTTAGACTTGTGGCCTCCAGAACTGTGAGGGAATACGTTTGTTGTTTTCAGCCACCCAGTTTGTGGTACTTGGTTATTGCAGCCCTAGGAAACTAACAAACTGCACCACGGAAAAGAATGTACTAAAAACATCATTCATCACAGCATTGTAATAGGACAAGATTGGAAACATCAAGACAACTAATTTAACTCAACACAGAGGAACAATATGCAGGTGTGAAAAAGAAAAAAAAAACACCTCTTTATAGACTGATGTAAAATGCTCTCTGTAGCAGTCCCAACAGGAAACAGATGCCACTCAAAACACTAGAGTTTGTTTATAAGGGACAAGTCATAAAGGCGTGGATAGGCATAGGAGAACCCATAAAGGTGACCACTGCAACCAGGGGTTAGGGTCAGCAGGCTCTCATCCACCTCATGACAAAAGGACAACCTGGAGGGAGAGAGGCGGCCTGGAGGGCAGCAGAGCCCAGTGGAGGTACGTGGCCAGCCGGGGGGTGACCTCATAGGGAGGGAGGTAGTGAGGCAATCTCCTGACTTCACTCTCCTCCCTCCCTTTGATGTCCCTTCTGACCCCCTCCCCACCACCAGCTGATCAGGGCTGGAAGCCAGAGGGAAAGGGAGCCCCGTAAGGAGTTCCATGCAGTCCACCCTCCCCACCTACCCCTCACCAGGCAGAAGGCAGCATGGAACACAGCGGAGCCTGCATCTGAAGGGGCACAGAAGCTGCCCAACACAATCTCCAAGACTTGTTTTTTTGAAACAAGGTATAGAACAGCATATGTAGTATGTCATCATTTGAGTAAGAAAAAGTATATGTCATGCACTGGTTACATGTGCATAGCAGATCCGGACAGGGCCCTAAGAAAATGACTGTATTTGATGCTCTGGGGAGAGGACCTGGGTATGTGGGGAAGAAGATTAGGAGACTTTTCACTGTGTAACATATCATCCTTTTTGAATTTTGAGTGATACAAGAGGTTCAAAATGTTAAATTTTATTTATACTGGAAATACTAAATTTTATTTATATTCAAAAATATAAATAAAATTTAAAGTCCAATATTAATGGTCTTTACAAGGGAGGCCCCCAGACAGTACATGGTTCTATTCAATAAATGAGAAGCAGGAACAATACCTGCTGAGGACCAGCCATGAGGGGATATGAGAAGAAGCGTGCCCACCTGTCAGGTAATGCCTGCAGCACAGTGGGCATCAGCACTCCGGAGATAGCTTTGTAGAGGATGGAGTCACACACGCCGACGATGTTCACCACCGTGGAGGAGCCCAGCACGGGCAGCATGTGGGGCGGCATTCCTTGCCAAAAGTGCAGAAGGAAACTTTGAACCTGTATCAACCCACAGAGAGAAGAACCGTTGAGGTTACACAAGGCCCTCCCAGCAGAGCCCTGGGACTCAGCCAAGGCCAGCCCAGTCCACAGCGTTATTCTCTTCTCCCCTTGCAGCAGCAGAGGCCATCCCAGCCTGGGTGGCTTACAAGGCCCCGGAAGGTCCTCCTGTCCCAAGTCCTCACCCTGCCCGTCTGGGTGCATGCCCCCTGCTAGAGAAGCACTTGGCCTGGCAGCCTGGGGTCTATCCTGCCCTGGGAGAGAGCAGTAGCAAGTTAACCCATCTGCCCCTTCATGCTGAGCGTGGTCTGGGTAAAAAGTTTAAGAAAGGGAAGGTGGGATGTTGCTTCTAAAAAGCTCAGAGCACTACAACTATTCTTTGGGCCTGTTGGTGCCTCGGGGACCCCAGGGTGTTCTGGAAAGGAAGGGAACATTGTGCGAGTTGCTGGTAAGAGGACTGTGTCTAGGAGGAAGAAGAGTAGGTGTCACAGACAGAAGTCTCCTGATACAATCTTGTGCGCCCCCAAAATGGATAAAGTGCAAAGGCCTCTTCGTGGCCAAATTCGAGCACTTTCTCAAAGAGCCCTTGGTGCAGCCTTGGCTGGCTAGCGTCATTATGGGATGCTAGACGGTGCCATCTGGACAGTAAGGTACGAGGACACCCAAGCCCAACCACTAGCACAGGACAGAAATCTAGCGGGCACTCAAAATGGAGTTATTGTTATTAATCGAGGAGAGCAGGCCCCCTACCCCTGTATCTTCCAGAGTCTGAGTTGGAGGTCAGGGAGAGAGCAGGTGGGGGGTGGGACAAGATAAGGGAAGGGAAGTGACACGGTAGAAGATGGGTATCTGGTATGTATAATAACACTAAAGATACCTAGACTTTGGCTAACACTGAGGAGTGACTCATCTTAAAGTTAGGGAACAAATAATTGAAGTTTTGTGAATTCTTACAAGCTCAACTTGGTTCCTGTACTATGTATCTTTCTTTCCTCCACAGATGGGCACTCCTGAACCCTTGTGTACAGCACTTCCCACATCCCTGGTTCCCCAAATCGATCCTGACCCAAGGCAGGAGGTCATTTAGTACCCAAGTCTAACACTTTGGAGGTGGTATTGTTAATGGTGTTAGCGTTATGTATTTATTGAGTGCTCCTATACGTCAGGAACTTAGCACAGGTTCTCTCAGTTAATACTACAGCTTAGGATCACTGCTCCCATTGTGTAGAGACATAAACTTATTTGTCCAAAGCCAGACAGCAAGTCAGGGAATGGATGAATTTGTCTTTTCACAAATCAGTCTAGTGGCTAGTTTGCTCTTCACGTGGGCTTCTACCCCATTCCTGAGACCTATGCCTCTTCTTGGACTGCTGCCCACATCCCAGCTTTCTGCCCCAGCCTGGGGACCTGCAGTTGTCCTTCAAGCCCCTCTTAGAAGTAGGGTCTTACTTTCCTTGCTTCCTCTGACCCCAGCTTGGTGACCTGAGCTCAGCCTTGTATGGACAGAATTCCCTGATCCCCACGGCCAGGCTGGAATTCCCAGCGTAAACACTGGATGGGAGCCTTTGGGGGTGAGGAATGAGGAGAAAAGCATGCCCCCTGACTTCCTAGAGGGAAAATGGTAATTTCCAAAAACAGGATCAAAGTGGTAAAGGAGGTCAGGTTTGTAAATTATGAAACTCAAAGTCACAGTTCTGTTAATTCCACGAGAGTGAAAATATTGCAAAGTTTACAATGAGATTGAAAATTAAAACCAACAAAAAAAATCCAAATGAGTGAAGACTGCCTTCCAGGGTTCTAATCCTGTCACCACTACCAACTAGGGGTATAATATCTCTATGCCTCAGTTTCTTTACCTGTGAAATGGGAATAAAAGTAGTATTTACTAGATTTTGGTAAAGAGTCCTAAAAAGTACTTATTACAGTGGTTGGCACATAGTAAATGCTCAATAAAAGTTAGCTGCTATTATTATTACTATTATTATTATTTGTATCATGGAGGCACTACAACTATGAGGCCCAAGAAATCAGTGCACTGCCCTAAGACATTTGAGACCCCTTGCCTACGTTTCTGAGCGTCACCCAGCCAGGATCCCCATGGTGGCTCTGCTCACCTGTCAAGGTTCCTGTTCTTATTGGGACACCTGGTGGCTGACTGCTGGCCGCCTTGGGCCTGGAGGTGGCCACATCTCTTAGACAAGGTGCTTACCCTCCGGACAACCCTCTGCTGTCTCCGGATCCCATCTCATCCCTGGGCACTGGCCTCTGGCCAGGTCCTGGACCTCCCTGCCTGTCCTTCCAACTCTGAATAAGCATTGCCCAGTTGATTCCTAGTATTCGGTAGATTCTGAATTCATCTGCCTTTCTAAGCTCTCCTTGCATGTAGCCCTACTCTTTTTTTTTTTTTTTATGAGTAGTCCATTTCCAGCAGAAATTCTGGCAAACATTAGCTGCTGTGTACATTAAAACAAATCTGTAGAAAGTCACTCTCATTAGCAGCCATCTGTCTTTTTCAAGTCTGTTCAAGTGGCACAGGGAGCCCTGATCAGTCCTGGTACCAGGGCAGCCTTTGTAGAGGGCATATTATCCAGTTTTGACCTCCCTTCCTACTCTGCATTTAAGAGCATTTAATGTCCAGTGGACTAGTTCCTCAGAGTGAGAAGGAAAAAAAAGGAGGGAGAACAGTGTAAAGCTCAAGGGCTGATACTTGGAAGTCAGGGGTGAAATGGACAGACACAGTGTTCATATCAGGAGGCTGAGCCAACAGGACCTCCTGATAGACTAGATAGGAAGCGTGAGGGGAAAAGAAGAACCGAGGTTTGTGGTTTGAGCAGTTGTGTGTGGTAGTGGCAATCTAAGACTTGGGAAGAACAAATCTGGGAGTGAAAATCAGAGCTCTGATTAGACCACCGTAAGTTAGACGGCAAGTCATTTGAATCTGGAGCTCGGACTAAACGAATATACAAATATGAGAGTTACCAGCCTTTACAAAATGGAGATGGTGTCTTCCTATCAGTAGGATGAAATAAGATAACTTGTAAGATGCCTGGCATGATGAAGGCATTTAACAAATGGAAACATAATCATACAGAAGGGAAAAGTTCTCCTCACTCCTTGCAAGCATAAATGGTGGGCGAATCAGGGGTAAATGATTGAAAATGATTATTTAAACCAAGTTTCTTGGATTATCTACTTTAGTCCCTTGAACTCCCAGCCCTTTTTCTCTCTGTTCAATGAAGTATCAGGAGATGATTTCCTTAAGAATACCTAAGTAAGTTTTCTATTTCTTTTCCATGCCTATGTTTAGTTCATTCCTAATATATTGGCACCTTGTGGAAACATATCTGATGACTTCCAGTCATGGGTACTTAATTGCTACAGTGTTAAAAGGAACTTGACAAAACAATAACTACCAAAATACCTACCACGTATTATGCTCTGAGTTTGAAATCAGACACTTTATCTATACAATTTCCATGTAATCATCACAATTTTACTGTGAGGTAGATATATTTATTATCTCCATTTAACAGAAAAAGAAATTGAGGCTCAGAGAGGTTAAGTACCTTGCTCAAGGTCACAGGCTAGAAAGTGGTGAATTTGGGATCAAACACAGGACTATCTGGATTTTACAGCTCTCTGTGCAATGTAGTTTGGAGAAGGCTTTGCAGCAAGTCCCCTACCTGCAGACTTGGACTCTTTGTGCTTGCCTGACAATGCTATAAGTCTGTGGCGGTTTTCCATCCATCCACCCATCCACCCATCCACCCATCCATCCATCTATCCACTCACCCACCCAAGAAACGTTTACTGAGAGCCTGAGAGTATAATTGACCTGGATACAGTAGTAAGCAAGACAAACAAGGTCCCTGCCCTCAAGGGCTTCCATGGTGGTGGTAGGAGACAAACAATGAACAAGCAAACAATAAGATAATGTAAGATTGTAATACTAGTCTACATTGTGACCTCAATGGATATTAAACATCTTGAAGACCTGAAACAAACTACACCATCAAAGTGTACCAGATGCATCCACCATTTATTTACCAATGACTTTTCTCAGCTGTAGGAGAAAGCCATGCCCATCAGAGGTAAAATACCCCCTTCATTCTTTTGTGTTTGGGTAGAATGAACAACATCTCGATCAGCCATCTCAAAAACAGCCACCAAATACCTCTGCCCAGGGGTAGAAAGAAATACTGGACCAGCAGTGTTAGGTGACAAAGATCTAACCAACTGTGCGACCTCTCTTAACTCTCTGGTTGACGTATCTGACGAGAGCAAGCATTTGTATGGCCTTTTACCAGGGATTGTCTCATCTCCTCCTTCCAGTAATCCTGTGAACTGGATAGGCAGGGATGATGTTTTTATCTTCGTTTCTAGGATGAGGAATTGAGCCACGTCTTGAATCCAAGCCTAAGCTCTGAGTCTAGCACTTTTCCCGCAGGAGCACTCAAGCCCTCACAAGGTTTCTGGACCATGTATTCTGCATCCTAATTGCTGGTGTGCGTGCCTTTTTTTTCCCTCAAGACCGTGTCCTGTCACCCCATTTCTGGGGGCTAGAGCAGCATATGGCACCATTAGATGCCCAACAAGTGTTGGAATTGATGAATGGAATTCAGTGAAGTGAGATGATGATCAAGTTTTGAGATGTATAAAGCTAGATATGAACATAAGGGAGGACTGTCACCAGTTTTGTTGTTAGTACTTTTGTGGCAGAGAGGGACAGCTATCCACCAGAGCGCCTCTTCTCTAGTAGTGTAAGCTGCCGTCCAGTGAGGGGCCACACTTCCCAGCTCCCCTTACCTCAAGGTGGGGCTGTGAGACCAGCTCTTGCCAATAGACTATGGGCAAAAGTGATGCATTTTATTTCTGGGCTGACAAGGTTAAGAAAGGGGATGTCTTCCCTGTAATCCTTTTCCCCATCCATCAGCTGAACAGGGAACTCCAAGACTCTAGGGCAGTGTGTGGCCACAAAGTAGAAGAGCCTGGGTCCCTGAACCACCCCCAGAAACCAGCCTTCCAACCAAGGGCGTCCACGTTGGATTGTGACATGTATTGTCTCACTGTGTTAAGACTTGGGGCTTATCTGTTACAGAAGCCAGTGTTGTCTTAACCAGACATGAGTCATGGTTTGCCCAGATCTCAGTGCACTGTCTTTGATTCGTGAGACATAGCCAAACTACAATACGAGAGAAAGCAGTGAGTTTGCTTTCTTTAAAAAGAAAATAATTCCACGTAAACGGTCACTCAAGGAATTTGGGGAATTTAAGAATCTAGTGGATGAAAGTCAAGAGCAGGAAGAATAGTCCTTCTCTGCCAACACGCTGCCACCTCTCCTGGAGCCATGTCTGAGAACCAAGCGACAGCTCACATACGGTGGTACCACTGCTACACTGGGCTCCTGAGGGAACAGTAAACAAGGTGCACAAGTACCGGCAAGTGCTCAACAAGCATTCACTGCCTTACCTCATCCTCTTCCCCTCCATCTCCAACAGCACATGCCCCCCTAAAACACACAAAAAGGGGATCTCCAGCATCTTTTTCACCAATAACTACTGATTTTTATAGCCCCTGTAGAGCCTGGGTTATCTTCCCTGAAATTGAATGCCCACACCTGATCTCAGGGTGGTGTCTTTGGTTTAGTTTAGTTTTTTTTTTTTTTTTTTTCCTGCCCGAAAGGCATTTTCTTTCAACAGAAAGGCCTCAGGTTTATGGGGTGAAATGTGCGGTTTCCTGCCATCCTGTTGGAAGATTCTTTTGGATGGCATTTTAGGCAAGAAGATTTTATTGTCTCTTTGGTTATATAACCAGTGCTTCAATCCTCCCTTATTTCTCCTCCCCATTCCTTAACTGTAATATTTTTAACTAAATATGAAATGAAATTCTTAGATTGTTTGTATTCAAAGATGGCCCTACCGGCAGTGTGAGATGGACACGGGGACCAGACCTTGAGAATGGAGGGTAACCAGCTCCAAATGCACTGAAGCGGAAGAGCCTCAGGAAAAGGTTAAATCAAAAATAAAGAACAGCTTTCCTTTCGTTTTTCTGAATGTATAATTCTGGGTGTAATGATACCTTGGCAAAACTGTGTTCCCAGGAGGCCAACTGGGCAGGATGCAGTTCACTAGACAGAGCAAGTAAAAAGCCATGCCAACTGCTGTTCACACAGAGAATCTGTAAAATGGGGATAGTAACAATGCCTGCTTCCTAGGATCACTGTGAGGATTAAATGAGCTAATGTGCATCAAGGGCTTCCAGAGGCCTGGCAACTAGCAGGGAGCTCGTGAAATAGAAGTTCGTGTTATCATAATATTTTAACACAGAGTATTCATAGCTCAACACTTGTTGACCTACCTCATCAAAGTTGGCTCTTATTACAGTGTCCAGTATTCTCTGACAGTGTGTTCTGTACATCATAATAAAGGTAGAAACCTGTGAGGGGTGAGGAGGGATCAACAATAAAGGCATACATTAATACGTGTTACTTCTGCCCTTGGAATTTCAATTTCAAGTCATTTATTCTATGTGGAGGAGATGAAATTCGCCTAATTCCTACTCATCCTGCAAGACCCAGACAAAACTCATTTTCACTAGGTGGGGCCCGCTGACTCTCAGCTCCCTCCTCTGTGCTCCCATAACACCTGAGTGTGTTTTTCCCTCAGAGCACTCACCCTGTGGTATGGAAAGCATGGGTTTCTCTCTCTGCCCCATCTCCACCCCCTGAAACTGTGGACTCTGGGAAAATAAAAATAGCATATTATTCATGCTTGTGTATCCAGCATTTAGTACAGTACCTGGCACATAGTAGAGGCCTACCGAATTAAATTCTCATCAGCTGAGATACTGAAAAGTTAAAACCCAGCATGTACTCATAAGAAGAGGTGCTTTTGCCCAAATCACAAAAAGACATTTGGAAATTCTCTAGAATCTGCTTAGCAAAAGAATTGCATCTCCAGCTCCATTTAACTAAGAATTTTAAAGCAATGGTACAGGAAGTTTGTTGAGCAAGAAAGCAAATTTGAGAAAAAATAAGGATTTATCTAGTTCTTAGATTTAAAGCATTCTTTTCAGGTATTCTTTTTGTTTTAGAACCTAGATATATGCTTTATATAAACTTAGTTTGCTTGTGCAAGCATCTGTCTCCCTGCTCGACTGTAAGCTTCCTGAGAGCAGGACTCAAGTCTCATTCACCACTGCAACCCAGTGCGATATGTAGAAACTCATCACCTACTGGTACACTGGGCAGCACAAGGTAGGTGCATTAGGATGTGACCACCCAGGGGAAAGTCTCCAAATTTGTGTTTCCAATTATTTCTTCCCAATACCCTATGGCCCAAACTATCCGATTCACTGTACCTATAAAATCTTTTTTGTCTATGGGACTATAATTTCACCACATCCTCTGCAGCACATGGGAAAATAAACTTTATCCTATATAAAAGCAATCCAGAGGAGGGGGCCCTTGTGAAATGAGACAGTACAACATCATAGATGGGTAGGAAGGTAAGTAAGATAGATAGGTAGAGAGATAGAAACTTTTAATTTTAGAATAGTACTGGGTTGTAGTACAGTTTTGAAGATAGTTCAGGCAGTTCCCTTATAGCTCAAACCCAGTTACCTCTACCGTTAACATCTTGCATTAGGATGGAACATTTGTCACAACTAATGGACCAACACGGATACATTGTTATTGTCAACTAAAGTCCATACTTGAATCTGATTTCTATCTTTATATTTTTAAACTCACCATTTTGTAATAAAAGTGTATGTGTGTATGTGTGTGTGTGTGTGTGTGTGTGTGTGTGTGTGTGTGCTGTGGTGTGTGAGAGAAAGAGAGAGAGAGAGAGAGAGAGAGAGAGAGAGAGAGAGAGAGAAACCACCCACTCCCAGCAACACTTCAGACGTGGTCACCTTCTCCTCTGGCAGACTGGCCGGCAGATTTAGATCTTTGACATTTGGAAACTCTGGCAGCAATGTTCCAAGTTTGGACCGGGGTGAATACGCCACCGTCTGTTTGCTCACTTCTTTCTTGCCCGTCTCGCTCACCCAGGCGGCTCCTTTCTTGGAATACATCACATCATAATATTGGGAGCTTTCCTTCACCGCGATGCCGTAGTAATGATACCTGGGCCACAAAGGAAGAGAGAGAGACCCACATGCACCCTCATCAGGTGGAGGTTCCTGAGCCACGGGAGCCCAAGGCCAAAGACGGCTGGACCCATCCTCCCTGAGCTAGAAGAGTTAACTCCTCTGCAAGGCTCAACATGTTGGAAGTCTAGAATTAAAGCAAAGTTCCATGTTGCCAGCCATCAATCAGACAGGTAAAAATAACCAAAATTGCCTCCTACAGAAAATGTTAAGTCAAATACTTTGCAAAGCAGAAAGTGGGATAAAAAAATTTCCATTTGTACTTAATCTCTTATATACATGGACCCAAGAAGAAGAGTGTGTTTATGACTGTTAACTGTACCACCAACAAAAATTCATTTGGTCTATGTTCTTCTTAATCAATAAATGGCAGTCTTAAAGAACTGTATCTTAAAAAGGATAAACTCAGTATCTCAGTTGACACTGAATGTAAGACAAAGACCAGGACCTTTTATTAACTCAGAATGGGCTTAATAACAGCAATGTTTTCAATTAAGACGAATGAGGGATGGAGGCTGCATTTTGTTTGGGTTTTAGCTACAATCTATTGAACACTTGCTATGTGCTGGGCACTTTGGAAAGTGCTTTACCTACATTAATTTGTAAAATAATTCTATGAAATGGGGATTATTATAATCTTTCTACAGATGAGAAAATGGAGGCAAGAAAGCTTAAGTAATTTGTTCAAGGTCATACAGCTGTTTAGGGGAGGAAGCAGGTTTGACTACAGAGCCACTGTGCTACACTAAGAAAACACACCACATGGTAGTGTTACAAACTTTAATGTTTGTCAGAGCCACTTATGGACTAATAAAAATACAGATTCCAAGGCCCCTTCCCAGACCTAAGGATTCAGGACAGGGAATAAGGGGCCGAGAATCAGCACTGAAATGAGCACCACAGATAATTCTGAGGCACATCCATTTGAGATCAGCAAGCCTGCTGGGTTAGGCCCCTGCAGTACATTCCTGGCTCTATGAGACCGCCATTACCTACTATTCTAACACAGCAGCTAACAAGGTACTAAGTGCTTTACACACATTGCCCGATTTCATCTCACAAAACCCCTGGGAGGCTAGAACTAATTATTATCCCCATATTACAGACTAGGAAACTAAGACCCAGAGAATTTAAGTAACACATCCAAGATCATATAGTGAGTAAGCAGTAGAGGCAGGATTTGAACCTCTAAAAGTGCTTTTAAGCGCTGAGCCGGTGACTGTCAAATTTTACTACTAATAAGAATCACCTACAAAACATATTAAAATACAGACTCCCAGGCCCTGCTTCCAAAGATTCTGATTTAGCAGATCCAGAGTGGATTTTTACGATCACATGGCAATACTAATGTAGGTAATTCATGGACCTCACTTTCAGAAATGCTGTACAACGTATTAACTACTCTTTTCTACTCATGGAGATATGGTGGTGACAGTCACGAGATAATACAAAAGAGAAAGCAGTCTGAGTTCTGGGAGAGGCTTCCCAGGGAGAGGAGAGCGGAGCACAGGTAACCTCCCCTTTCCCCGCTCCCCCTTCACTCCTGATACCATTCTGTGATACTTCTGCTCAGTGGGCATCTCGCCTCTATCTGAATGCCTCCTGGGATGAAGCACTCAGACCCTCCGAAGGTAGCCCAGTTCATTTTAGGTTGGTGCAGTGATCAGAAAGTTCCTCTTTGTGTTGAGCTGATCTCTGTCTTCTACGCCTTCTACTTCCCAACTGTCATAACTGCCTTTCCACCTGGAGGGTACTCCTTTGGTAGTGGGGGTGGGGGCGGGTTCCATTTGCTCTGGAAGCCCCTCCAGGCGGGAGGGCAGTTATGACACGCCTCCCTAACTTTACAAAGTCCCCCCTTACACTTTCTTAAGATCAAGCTAGTAATAACATGTTCAGATCAGACCGCTTCTTGATTTTTCAGACTGTATGTTGCTAGAATTGGCAACTGCAGCGAAGCTAGTGCTCTGACCACTTCTCAGGTTTCTATTTCAGGTCTGTAAGGCACGTCAACACACTCTCCATCAGCCCCCTGCCCCCCCAATTTATTCTGTCCAAGTAAATTTGCTGAGGGATTTTCTCTAAAAGGCCAAATGGCATGCTGGAGACTAGAGCTTCTTATTACCTCTCAATTGGTTGAAGGTGAGACCAACCTTGGAGGATCCTTATGGAGAGGATACAATGAAACTGAATTTTTAAAGAAGATATTGCCCAATTTGCCAACCTCTAGGTTAAAGAAAAAGAAAACAAAAAAACAAAAGCAGGCTCTTACATGTAACTTACATGTAACTTTGGAAACTTTCTCCAAACTTATGCAGGATGGGAAACCATGCTGTTCTATCTTTACTACTTTTACTGCCTGTCTTTACTATCTATCTATCTTTACTATCTATTTGTACACTTTTATCTCAGAAATGGCAACAATGTATTGGAGCCAGTGACTCTAAAAAGACCGTAAGCTGGAGAAAAATAATTCCTTTCCATTCATTCAAGAGTCTTCCAACCATCTGCTTCTCTGTGGATTGATTTGCCCTTGCGTGCCAACCACTGTGCTCACCAGCAAACAAATAAGGAAGAATCTGGGTTTTCTACTTTATACTCTTACCAGGGCTGAAAGCTCATTTTTAAACAAATACTGGAATTTTTCATTATGAATGAGATTTGTTCATGAGAGGAGTCACCCTGAAAAATTATTAGAAATTTATTCCAAGATGTCCCTTGCTCAAAAATTTTCTGTAAGTCTCTTTGGAAATTGCCCCCAGAGCTTCTGAGCCACATGAAAAAAATGAGCCTCGTTTATTTTCAGAACTTTACTACAAAGGGTTTTCCCCAGTTTGATCATCCACTTTCCACTTTCTTTACCTAATTTGGCTCCAAAGTTAAACCCACCCTTGGAGGATGGGAATGTGCTGCCTGGGGATGGCCAGGGGTAGAGTCAGGGGGCAGTATTGGACATGCTGCTTTTGAAACATTTTTAGTGACAAGTCTTACAAGTCCTATGTGGTGGTTGTTTTTTAACAAAAAGTTTCATTATTTTATAAGTCAGTATGTGTTGATCTGCTACTCAGCATGGTAAAAACGTTTAGAAATGCTGCATAATAAGGCACCCTCTAGTGGAATCACGGTGTACAGTAGTATAATAAAGGTTCTGACAAGTCCTGCATAAAGGACCCTGTTTAGCTCAGTGCTTACCAAACTTACATGGCCAACAGACCTTCTTCCTGGAACACCTAGTCACTTCCAACAGTTTTTTGAAACACCCTTCGAGGCAAGTCTCTATAAATCCAGATTTTAGTGAAGCCTGGGCTAAATAGGCAGAGTCCCTTCCCATTGACTCTCACCTGGCAGACAGGCATCCACACAGCCTCTCATTCCTCGGGTCACCTCCTCAGTAAGCCCTTCCAGGGCTACCCTCTCTAAACCAAACCAACCTTTTGTTATTCTCTAGGACAACCCTCTTCACAATCTGATGATCATTTTTGTCTGTCTTCCCCTGGAGAATACATGTTCCATCCAGGAGGGCGGAAACCTGTTTGCTCGTGTGTCCCCAGCACTTAGCACCATTTATCTGACATGCAGAAAATGTGAAGCAAACATTGGTTGGTTGGTTGGTTCCGAATGGATGAATGGGAAGCAGTACATCCTGGGTACCACAGCATGGCTGGAGCTTTCCACCCCATCTCCCTTGCAGGATTGGTACAGGGTTGCTTCTCTGGCAGACTGGATACTGTCAGAGTAGAGAGCTTGTTGACCAAAACAATCCAAGTAACCTGGAGATTGGTCAAGAAACCACAAGGCGCTCCTTTTAAAGAATGCCCAAGACTCTTTCACGAAAACAACTAAAGGCAGGGTGGCACCATGTCGGATTCCTTAAAGCAGCTGGCCTTTTGGACGGCCTTGCTCTCAGGGCTCCTGGGAGAGGGGGCCACTCCCGCCAGCCACAGACTTCCCCCCCAGGCCTGTGGACTGAGCTCAGGATGAAAGGCCTGGGGTCCCGATCTGACTGGAGGCCCGTGGACGTGCACTCTGCAGGTGGAAGGGCTGTCGGTGCTTACTTTGACTGTCCTCGGGTCCCGAGTCTTCTGGTGGTTAACTGAGGAAACTGCTGCCTTATGATCTGTAAGTCAACACAAGAATCAGTTACGCGCTGGGAAAAGCTGGGAGCGCAGTGCCGGAGTTTACAAACAGCAATCTAAAGAATGAAGGAAAACACAGACCCTTGGTTGGGATGACTTATTAGGAGTCCAAGAGGAACCCCGAGAAGACCACTGGTGCTGGGGACGCTGGGGGGGGGGAGCACCTGAGTGACGGTGGGGCTCTGGATACTCAGGGGGGTCTCACTTGGCCGCTCTGGGCTTCACCCCCCTCCTCACAACGTAGGCAGTGTACGCTTTCATCCAGAACCTGTTACCCCCGTTTACAGCCCTCCAAAGGCTTCCGCTGCACCTGGTACTCACCCCCACCTCAGCCTCTGTAACCCGGTCCCTGCTTGCCTCCTGGCCTTCCTCTCCTCCGACTCTCGCCCTTCCTCACTGCATCCCAGCCACACTGGCTTGCTTTTTATTTTAGTTTTTCCCTGTTCCTGAAACATGCCAGGCTTCCTCCCCACACTGGGGGCCTTTGTACTGCAGCTCTCTCCATCAGGAATGCAATTTCACCCAGATCGTCACAAGATTAGCTCCTTCTCCTACAACATTCGGGCCTCTGGGCAAGGTCCCTCTGCCCAGGGGCCTCCTCTGACCAGCGGGTGCAGAGTAACACATGCAGCACCCCAGCATGCGACCCTGCTTTCTGTCCTCCTCTCGGCACTCTCCGCAGTTGTCTCGCTCGCTTGCTCTCTGAGGGCTTATTTCACATCTCCCCCCACTTGAACATAAGCTCCACGAGAGCAGGGACCTGGCCCAGGGCACATGCGAAGAGCTCAGTCCACGTTTGTCGAATGAAGGCATGAAGCCCGACCCCTGGCCTGGAGAGTACCCTTTACTCATTTGACAAGTGGACGAGGCTAAGTGCTGCTTCCCAGGACAACCACATAGATCTGCCAGAAACCTAGGAGGAGGGGCCTTCTGCCAAGGTGAAAACACAACCAATGGGCCTCTTTCTTGGTGTGTACAGCGATGGTGTTTGTGAAGAGGCAGTACGTAGAGGGGTTCTGTGCAAGGGCTTTGGAGCTAGATTACCTGGATTAGATCCAAGCTCAGCCATTTGTTATTCTGGGGCCCTTGGGCAAGTTATTTAACATTCAAATGACTCAGCTTCCTCATTTGTAAAATGGGAATGATACCAACCCCTACCTCAGAGAATTTTTGTGAAAATTTAAACAGTAAACATATGTAAATAATTAGCAACAGTGCCTGGCACTTAGTAAGGGTTCAATAAACATTGCCCATTATGACCAGTGATTATCCTGATGACTCATTCATTCCCTTTTATTACCAGGGATGTTTAAGTCTAGCCACATTTCTTCTAACTCCCTTCTCTTCTAATACAGCATCGAGCAGGCAGGTGTGGTCAGACAGAGGGAGCCTGCACACTGTCCTTCATAAGAGATGCGGCTGCACAGGCTTCCCTGGTGGCGCAGTGGTTGAGAGTCCGCCTGCCGATGCAGGGGACGCGGTTCGTGCCCCGGTCTGGGAAGATCCCACATGCCGCGGAGCGGCTGGGCCCGTGAGCCATGGCCGCTGAGCCTGCGCGTCCGGAGCCTGTTGCTCCGCGGCGGGAGAGGCCACAGCGGTGAGAGGCCCGCGTACTGCAAAAAAAAAAAAAAAAAAAAAAAAAAAAGAGATGCTGCTGCTCATTTCCCACTGGCAGGGCACGAACTATGAGCACCTTCTCAGAGGTGGGGATGAATCTCTACTGATCCACTTACACCCTCTTCCAAGCCTTTCCTGATCCCCTGACCAGGTAAGAGCTCTTCCTTCTCCAAACCGGTGCACCTGCTACTTCCAGTCTGTGACCAAGTTCCATCCTCCCTCTATTGTGAATATATCCTGATTCTCCCCACATCTCCATCTCCATCGGCCCCAGGGCCATAATCTCACACCTGGATTGCTGCAATGGCCTCACTGCCCCTGCTGCCAGGCATGCCTCACCTCAACCACTCCTTCATGAAGACTCCAGACAAAGTCCAAACCCACCAGGTTCTGCCTTCATTCCAGCTCACCTTTCGTCGTCCTCTTCCTCTCCCAATCCCATCAAGTATTGAAGGGTATTACCACTTTTTAAAAATGTGCTAAATTGGAGAGCCAAAAAATGACCTGTGCCTCCTTCTTCCATTTGAGCATCAGGCTTTTTCATCTATCAAATGGGGATAACGACACTGTTTCAACCTATCGTCCAGGCTCTGCCCCCCGCTTGATGTCCTCCAGGAGCATCACCCTTTTCTAGCACATTCTCTTCATCGACAGACGTATCCTTCAAATCCTTTGATGGCTCTTCAGAGGATTCTCAGAAAACCCAGTTTCCAGGCTTTTGTGGTTATCTTATGGTCTCCCAAGCAATATATTTGCATGGTTAGAATCTTTAATTCCATTTGTGAAAATACTTTTTCTCTAAAAATATTTGATGGCCAAATCCTCTCCTCCTCCTCCAAAAAGAGAGAAAGGTCATTTCAAATAAAGCACGAAGAGGAAAGGAAGCCTGTTAGGAGTTGGGGGTGGGGGATGGGTGGAGGCCCTGCTGCACCACATCGCTCTCTGCCCAACTGGAGGTCAAGACTTTTCCCACTCTGAGCAAAGAAAGCTGTCGCAGACAGCACCTCCTCCTTCCAGCCGCAACAAAAACCTGTGGGAAGGGAGTTTGCTTTTTTTTTAAGTGTTTCTTATGGGCTGCAAATTACAAATTATTCTCCTTTCCTTTCACCAAATAATCAGCTGGTCCCTGAATCTGAAAGCCCAGCACAATTTAGTTTGAGTCTCAAAATGCAGGGTCGGTTCAGCCCTGCTAAGGCTGTTCAGCTTTTAATTTCTGGAGCAAGACTCAGCAAACAGTCAAACACTTTTGTGGAGCTGTGAGAGTTGAGCTTCACTGTTTGATAAATGGGCAGACGGCAGGCAGCCCCTCTTTCTTTTTTTGTATGGATTCAATGAAGCCTGCCTAAAGAACACCACATGCTGTTCTAGCTACTGATCTAACATTCCGCAACATCCCAGCCTTCCAAATTCCCTTTAATTACTCAGGAATCCCACCCTCTGCTCTTTCAGCCTGGGCAGACGGGGCTGGGGTCTCCATGGGCCAGGCAGGGGTGGGATGCGGAGAAGCTCTGGCGAACCAGTCCCTCCGGGGCTGCTGGCATCCTTTTTTAGGTGGTGGTCAGGTTATTCATCTCTTCCGTCCGTTCTTCTCTCCATTATACACATGGCTCCAGGTGGAAGGAAACTCAGCACGCAGGGTACCCTGACATAATTTTGTGGTTGTAGTTTTTTAAGAAACATGAGTGAGTTTGGGGCAAACGTTCCTGAAATGGCATCTTCAAACCACAGGCCTCATTTAAGATAAGGAAGGGGAAGAGTGAGAAGAGGAACTGACACCCATTGGGCATCAGCAGGCACCATGCGCTAGACAAAGTATTTTACTCTCGGTATTAAATTTATCCTAAAAACCACACTGGAGGAGAATATGATGGTCCTCGTTTCACAAATGAGGAACCGGGGTCTAGGGTGATACAGGCTGCTCGGATTCACAGACGCCAGCGAGCAGAAGCAGCAGGGATCCAGTTCCACTGTCTCCTGTTCATCACTTTCACTGACACCCAAGGGAGCCAGCAAGGGTCCACTGACTGTGCACGAAACCCTCAGCATTCTCTGTGGGTGTCACCTCAAGAGACACCTTCAGAGCCACATAGCAAAGCCACTCGGCCTCATTACTCTACAGAGAGGCCTTGTTTGATTTTGACCCCAAGTCATATGGTCTTGCTTGATCCAGCTTGATCTCCAAACTTAGTCATCAGGGACGCTCTGAAAAAAGGCTTTTGGTTGTTCCCCAAAATTCAATCCACCCTCAGTAGGCAAGGATTTGCCACCAACAGGAACTGATCCAAAAGAAGTTCCAGTGTAATGGAATCAGTGGATATTCTCCCCCACTCTGAGGGAGACAAACTCGTGTATACAAAGAATCAAGTATGCTTAAGACGGTTTTAAAACAAGAGCTCCCGGTCTTATTTCAGAGGTCATCTGGGTGTGGGAAAAAGAAAAGGGGCTTTTCAAGCAGCAAGAAATTATAAATTCAGTACAATGGCAAGTACTTGTGCCTTCTCTTAAAAAACACACACAACGATTTTTTGAACAAGAGAGAGAAATGGTTAGGGAAAGAGGTTAAAGGGATTCTAATTGTCACAACTTTAAGTCTGAAAGTGGGGTACTCTCTTTGTTGGCAATAGACCTTGAGCCTTTTTCAGAGAAGAAAAAATCATTAAGCCTGGTAGTATGAATAAGTTTTCCTAAATACTTTCCATCGATGCTACCATCTTGAAATGGGTGCTTGCCAGAGTCATTTTACTATGCTGGGATAACTCTATCCATTTAACAATTTGGGGAGGAGTAACACCTACTGGGTACCAGGCACTGGAGGTTGAGGTGGGTTCTACCCGGCTGCAGGTTCCACAGGAAATTCCACAAAAGAAATTTTTAAAAATTACAAGAAATTTACATCTAGAGCAATGAGACAGAAATGGAATTTCAGATTATGCATACGGATCGAAGAAGGATTCCGAGCAAACACCCATGGCTAGAGAGGTAACGATCTGTTGCTCGCGATAAGTACCGTGGGTAACAATTCCAAGAAGTCCAAAAATCTATATGTGAGCCCAGTATTGTCCTTGGGATGTTGGGAGGATGTGTCATGTCTGTGAGTGTGAGAAGAGACAGTCATCATACACCCATTTAGCTAGAATGTGGTGAGTTACATAAGATAGAGGTTAAGTCAAAAAGGGAATAATTCTGAAGATGATAATACGAGAGGGTGAGGGTGGTGATGGTAGCATGTGTGTGATGTGGGAAATTTTTAGAACAATTGTTCTCAAAATTGTTCAGAAGGAAGAGCAGCTAGGAAGGTTGAAACATTCATATGTTAGTGATGATATATTAAAAACATGATGTATTAAAGTCATGCAATGTTGCGATGGTAAACTGAAATCATAATTAGAGCTAAAGTGCACTGAGTGTTTATACTTACCAGGCACTGTGCTAAGGCAGCCCTTTTAACAGTCATTATCTCAACAGTCCTCAGGTGGTTGGTGCCATGTCCCCATTTTACAGAGGAGAAAATTGAGGCTCATAGCTATTAAGAAAG
Source organism: Stenella coeruleoalba (assembly GCF_951394435.1). Taxonomy (NCBI): domain Eukaryota; kingdom Metazoa; phylum Chordata; class Mammalia; order Artiodactyla; family Delphinidae; genus Stenella; species Stenella coeruleoalba. The sequence continues at coordinate 15,858,408 of NC_137157.1, forward strand.
CTCCTGAGTTCACACAGCTGGTAAATGGTGGAGCTGGGATTCAAACCCACACAATTTGATTTCTGAGCTTTTACACTGCACATCAGTAAAGACGTGTGAAGTAACAAAATATGGAATCTGGTGTGAAATCAGACATTCTGACATCACAGCAGATACTAAGGGTTAAGAAAAACATATGCAAGAATTTAAAGTAGAAGGAAACTGTCCATGTGCTTAATTTTTTTCCTTTGCAAATTGCAAAAAGACCATCCCTGAAGAATCCTAAAGATGCCTCAAGAGTACCTTTATCTCCCTCTGTGTCCCTCCACAGGTGCGCAAGCAACCTGGGGTCAGGGCAGATTGTGAGCGCTCTTGAGGAAGAGGGCAGTCATGTAAAACGAGAGGAACCTTTAGCCTTATCTCTGTTCCAGGCATATGTGGCTGAAAGAAGCATAGGTCCCCAGAACACTGTTGTCTGTCTGTCTGTCTGTTTGTTTCTTGCATTGCTCAAGCATGGGCGGCGGGGAGGAAGGAGCCACGTATTCAAGGAAGCAACACTCACAGCCCAAATGGCTAAGTACCTCAAGCCCTCACGGGGAAAAGGCAGGATATAAATAAATTCAATTCATACAAGTACATCTGCCGCCCCAGATTCCCTTCCTCCTGTCTCCCTACCTCTTACTGGAGGTGGGGGGGGGGTCCCTGCCCAGCAGGTGGCATCCACTGGTCTCCCCCCTTCCCCTCAGATCCAGCCCTGCCACTACACATCGGACCTTGGGAAGCCCACTCAATCTCTTTGACTTTTAATGTCCTTGTCTGGAAAATGAGAAGGTCTCACCAATAGATCTTTAAGTTCCCTTAATAGATTAAACTTCTTTACATTGAGGTGTTAGTAACTGGGAAGTATTAATGAATTACCCTGCTCTTTTGTAGTTGCATTTCCACAGACTTAAACGAAAGGAACTGAGGATTTTGAGATATCGGCAAGCCTTCGGGGGAGGTGCATTTGCGAGGTTAAAGGGCCTCCCGACGTATTCAAGTCGCACTGTGTCACAGCTGTCTAGTTGCCTATCCATGAAACAGCCTCTTCCTGACAAGCTCAACAAATCTTTGTCCATAAATCATGTTACCCCACACAGTCTAAGCTACTCACTTGGTGCACTTATGTTTCCTCCCGTGGGCTCCACATTTGAGAGTACACCCTGCACTCTCTTAGGATCCTGGGTTCCATTTTATAGTCGTGACACAAAAAAGCACACATGGAGAGAAATGGGTGAAGGTGATCAAAAGGTACAAACTTCCAGTTATAAGATAAATAAGTCCTGGGTTGTCATGTACAACCGTCATGTACAGCATGCTGACTATAGTTAACATTATTGTACCGTATGATCGAAAGTTGTCAGGAGAACAGATCTCAAAAGTTCTCATCACAAGAAAAAAAAATGTGTAACTCTGTGTGGTGATGGATGTTAACTAAATTTATTGTGTTGATCATTTTGCAGTACATACATACATCAAATCACTACGTTGTACACGTAAAACTAATACGATGTTAGATGTCAATTAGATCTCATTTTTTTAAAAGAAAAAGGATACGTGGATTTCTGAAATGCCCTTATGTGGATAAAATGGCTAGTTGTCTGCCCCTTTCCCTTTCTAACCGAACTCTAATTTTTTATTCCAGGAGGCGATGGACTACATTCTCCCGCCTCCCTGACAGCCAAGGGCAGACAGTGAGACAAAAGGGGAAATCACTGGGCAGGGCTCTGGGAAAGCTTCTAAAGACAGCTGACTCAGCTGGAGTTTTGACCTTTCTCTCCCTACACCCTGTTTTCTACTTCTTGCCTGGAATTCAGGCTTTGTTGTCCAGCAGTCACTTTGGACCATGAGGTGACCTAGAAATTAGAAGCTATCTGCTAAGAATGGCAGAGCACAGAGAGAGAAGGAGCCCAGGTCCCTGATGCTCTTATAGAGCTGTTATACTAGCATAGGTTACCTTCTTTTAAACTTATTCTATGTGAAGAAAAGTAAAACCACAAATTTATTTAAGCCACTGTTTGGGAATGAGGAGAGGCATCTCTTACACACAGCCCCAATACAATTCCTAACTGATACACCTTCTGATGTCCACCCAGGACTTACCTCATAGGAAAGGTTCCAGGGACCCTGGAATCAGCTATCTCATCTTTAAACAGGAACAAAAACCGGCATCTAGTTCACAGGGCTGTGTGAGGATTAAATAAGGTAATATGGGGGCTTCCCTGGTGGCGCAGTGGTTGAGAGTCCACCTGCCGATGCAAGGGACACGCGTTCGTGCCCCGGTCCGGGAAGATCCCACATGCCGCGGAGCGGCTGGGCCCATGAGCCATAGCCGCTGAGCCTGCGCGTCTGGAGCCTGTGCTCCACAACGGGAGAGGCCACAGCAGTGAGAGGCCCGCGTACCGCAAAAAAATAAGGTAATATGTGCAGAGGGCTTGGCCCAGTGCCTGGCAAAGAGTGTCAGTGTTATTGTCATTATGATTTCTCATTGAAAAGTGTTTCCAGTTCATATGGTAAAGACCCTCACACCTTTGTAGACTAACTTCCCCACGTGATAGATGGAGGGACTGAGGTTCAGACAGGGAAATGGGACCTGTCCAGGGTAATACAAAGAGTAAGAGTGACAGATCCTCAAATTCAGGGCCCAAAACCTGGCGTTATTGGAAACTCCTCGCCTACTGCACATGGTGGACCCTCAGTAAAAGTCTGTGGAAGAAGACATTCTTTTGCCTTTAATCCTCCACCAGAATGCCTGTTTCAAATGCGTGGAAAGCAATCCAATTAGGAAGAGATATTCTCTTAGCTCAGAAATCTGAGGTCCAGTTTTTCTTTCCGAAAAAGCTTAGCTCTTGCTAAGCGCAGTTATGCTCCATCTCTGGGCAGGTGGAGTTTTTAGTTTCCAAAAGACCAGTGGAAAAGCAGGAGAAAGAAGCATTTGGTGAAACTGAAACACTCGCTTCAGCTTCCACGGATCCCGCAAGTCTGCAGGTTAGGAGAAGGCAATACTAGGTACCTAGAGGTACTCCGGGATTGACCTGGTTCTCAGGCTGCCCTCACTCCCCACCCCGAGGAGGCAGCGGTTTCCTCCTCTGCGTCCCTCCGATGCTGGGTGTTCATAGCTCAGGGGGCACATCTGCCATCTTGCTTTGCAGTTTCTCACATGCATATGTCCGTTTGCAGCCTCCTCTCCTAGAGGACTCCATTTCCCATCTCCTGAGATAAATGCATACCTAATAAATACATACCTAAGGTTCACTTGGGTGAATCCAAGTGTTGAGGGGGAAGCAGAATGGGAAATGCTGGCAGGGGGGTTCCCAGTGCCTGGAACACCCTGGGGGGAAGATCTGAGGGGAAATTTCTCAACTGCAGTGACCAGCGAACTTGACCCTGAGAGACAGGCTGAGACTTCACTCCCAAATTTGATCATATGGAGGTGCCCAAGTGACTGCTAATGACAACACCAAAGTCAAAAGGACAACTGTTTACACAAAACCTGCCTCTACACATAGGGACCGTACCCCCAAAATAAGTTGCTCTGTGTAAATGAGACAGTTAAGTACAGGGACTCTAGAGCCAGACTTCTCAGGGTCACATTCTGAATCACACATCTACTTACTGGCTGTTTGACCTTGGGCAAATTACCTAACTTCTCTGGGGCTCAGTTTACCCTTGTATGAAATGGGGATAATAGTTTCTACCTCATAGAGTTGTTTGGGGGATTAGACAAGGTTGACATATGTCAAGTGCTTAGAACAGTGCCAGGTAATAGAAAGCACTATGTAAGTGTTCGCTATTTTTATTAATTTTATTAAACATCTGTGAATGCTGCATTCATACTTAGATATAGCTAGACACTTCTAATATCTGTTAAAAAGAACTGTCTTTAATAAGCTTGGGTAATTTATGTGAGTATGATGTCATGTGTAGGCCAATTCTGATATTACCTTGTGTTTGTTTCAATTTACAGTTGTGTTGCTCTCTAAACATTTATTTCACTGCTTTTGCTGGAGAACTAGGGGTATCATTTTGGAAGTGTTTTTTCTCACCCTGACAAGCCTGGAGGCACCAGTAGCAGGAAGGAAAGGTTAGGGAAGAGCAGAAGGTCAGACCACTCTCCCCTCCCCCACTGCAGGTCCCCAGGCCACACGTGGTCAGTCCTGAGGTGGGGGGGAGGGGAGGAGTTTTCAAATGGATGAGAGACTGTAGGTTTCAACTAGAGCACTGCACTGGACTTTAGTGTCTACAAGAGCACCTAAAATTATTGAAAAGAGGCTTGTTTTCTGTTTTATTGGAGTATAAACTGCTTTACAATATATTGGAGTATAACTGCTTTACAATGGCGTGTTAATTTCTGCTGTATAACAAAGTGAATCAGCTGTACATATACATATATCCCCATATCTCCTCCCTCTTGTGTCTCCCCCCCACCCTCCCTATCCCACCCCTCTAGGTGGTCACAAAGCACCGAGCTGATCTCCCTGTGCTACGCGGCTGCTTCCCACTAGCTATCTATTTTACGTTTGGTAGTGTATATATGTCCATGCCACTCTCTCACTTCGTCCCAGCTTACCCTTCCCCCTCCCCGTGTCCTCAAGTCCATTCTCTACATCTGCTGAGGCGTGTTTTTATAATCAATAACCGAAAAGCTGTTAAACCTGCCACAAAACCATCAGGGGTCAGGGAAGGGAGTTTGGCCGTAACATGGTTGAGAAACAAAGCAAAGCCATTTTCTGTTTGCACATCACCAAGGTGGGCCTGTTCCATACCCGTCACACTCGTGGGGGCTCCTCTGGGCTTCTCTAAGAATAAAAGCGTAACACGAGGCATTCAGAGAGCTGGTCAGAGCCCTCCAGCATAAGGCCAGAGCCATAGGGTGAATCCTCAGTGGAGAAGCAAGAGCGGTGGGCAGTGGGAGGTCAGCTGGAGAGCACAGCCCTTCAGCCAGTGTGGACAGAGATCCAGGGGGTCTCCCCCCAAACCCACCACCGGACCCCTTTCCCGCAGCGTATGGATGACGATCACAGCACAGGACACTGATAGCTGGGAGGAGCCTTCAGAGAGCACCAGCTGGTCAAAAAGACTCCTGTTGCCTTTCCTCTAGATACCCTCCCCCTCTGTCCCCCTCCCCCGACCCTGGAGGAGTCAGAAGAGGAGAGAAAGAGTCCCCCCCTTCCCTTTCACAGAGCAAATTCGGAGGCATCGTTGGGGGAGGTCTGCCTTCCATGTGAGATGGAAGTTTTAAATTGGACAGAACTGGGCTTTTTCATAGCTGAGAATGAGTTTTAATGATCCAGCCAAGACTGATATGATGGCTGATGCTGTGGGATTGCCCTGCAATGCTGTCAGAGGGCAGAGCAGGAATGAGGACAGAGGACTCTGAAGGCAGCTCTTTAAAGTAAGTGAAAATACAACCAGTTTCCATTGGTACCTCACAAGTTCATCCCTACTCAGTAAATGGACTAATGGAAAGTGGATACAATGCCAATTTCGTATGGTGACCATAAGGCTTAAGCAAACTGCCACATGTCAAACGATTCCTGGTGTTCTTAGCAAACAGCAATAATGTAAATCATTCAATCTTCAAATATCTGAAGATCTATTATGTGCCAGGCACTATTCTGGGGGCTAGGGATGCAGAGTGAACAAAAAGGTCCTCATGGAGCTTCTATTCTAGAAAAAGAGATGGACAAAACACAAGCAACTAAAAAATATATATGTTACATATTTATTAGTTACATGTATTAATAATTATATATATGTAATAAAATATATAGATAATACTACAATATATAGATAACTATACATATATATTAGTAACATCATATATATATAGTAGTTCAGACAGTGATAAGTGCTATAAAGAAAAATAAAGTATGGTAAGAAGATAGAGGAGTTAGAACGGAATGCAGCCAATTTTAGAAAATAGTGATTTCTTCCATTGATAGAGAACTTCACAGTTTTAAAAAACATTCTCATAAGTACTGTCTCATTTTATCCCTGGAGTAATCTGGGACACTTCCTATCTAAAGGTAAGGAAACGGGAGCTCAGAAAAGTGAAGTGACTCCAAGTTGGATGACCTTTCATCACCCCAGCCAACAGCAAAAGCAGGCACAAGAAGTCAGTTCAGCTAGCAGCCTCAGCACGCTCTGCAATTCCGAAATTAATTCCAGGACCCAAAGTCAATACATTACTGGAAGCTAGTGCTTTCGGAGCTTGCCCACGGTGTTGGAGAGGGGATTTTTATTTCAGATCTTACTTGCAGCAAAGCGATCGCTGCCATCCACTTTACCAAGAACAGGATCCCAGCCAGGAGACATGGGGACAGCTTTATCACTGAGGTCTGTTTCACCTCAGCCCACTTGCAAGCCAGGTGGGAGGACGACCACCAATCTAATTTTTCTCTAAAACCTAAGCTGAAATAGTGAACTTTGCCTGCTCTAAGCTAAAAGTTCAGAGATGAATCATAAGTTTGGACGGCTCGGCTCAAAGGAAGACTGTCCACGATTACACGCCAAGGTTTTACAGAACTAGTCCCTTTCTCTCAAGGAGGTGGCAGCTGCAGTGTGCCGGGAGCCCTCAGGAAGGGAAAATGTGTCTGGGATTTCAATTCAACAAGCTCAATGCGAAAACCCTCAGCAGGTACTTTCTGTCCTCCGTGGCTGGAAGGACAGCCCCAATTTCCAGTGTACTTGAAGTTGATGGCAAGGCAGCTGCAGAGAGCTTTTGCATTTGTGCTTTAATTTCAGTTAGAGTATTTCCTTGTTTTGGGACTGGAGATAAGACAGAGTTCGGATGCTTTTTTTTTTTTTAACATCTTTATTGGAGTATAATTGCTTTACAATGGTGTGTTCATTTCTGCTTTATAACAAAGTGAATCAGCTATACATATACATATATCCCCAGAGCCCCTCCCTCTTGCGTCTCCCTCCCACCCTCCCTAACCCATCCCTCTAGGCGGTCACAAAGCACCCAGCTGATCTCCCTGTGCTACGCGGCTGCTTCCCACTAGCTATCTGTTTTACGTTTGGTAGTGTATATATGTCCATGCCACTCTCTCACTTCGTCCCAGCTTACCCTTGGATGCCTTTTATTTATTTATTTATTTTTTGCGGTACGCGGGCCTCTCACTGTTGTGGCCTCTCCCATTGCGGAGCACAGGCTCCAGACGTGCAGGCTCAGCGGCCATGGCTCACGGGCCCAGCCGCTCCGCGGCATGTGGGATCCTCCCTGACCAGGGCACGAACCCGTGTCCCCTGCATCGGCAGTCGGACTCTCAACCTCTGCGCCACCAGGGAAGCCCTTGGATGCCTTTTTAAATGACTATTTTGGAAGCACCTGGCACTGTAATTCTTCTTAGAGAGGAAACTTATTATTTGGGAAAATACTCTGAAAAGCCATTTGGATTAAATGAGACTTGTGGGCATAGATGCCAGCAGGAAGCGAGGACTAGAGAATAGAGGAAATTTGGTGGAGGTTGTCCCAAGAAGGAAGGAGAGGGAGAGTGCAGGGGGCAGCAGGAGGCGGTAGAGGAGGACAGGAGAGGCAGCAGAGCAGAGAGGGCGGCACCAGCTGTGGAGAACTGGCAGGAGGGCCAGGGAGCGTTTTGGGATGGGGATGTCTGTTCCATGGAACCACGTTTGGGATGTAAACTACCGCTGCACACTTCAGTCTCCTAGGACGCTTTAGTCTACATGGATGCTTTCTGTGGACTGCCTTGTGCAAAGCAAAGAGGACCCCGAGTTTCATCCCTAGCTCATCATGGTACAGAACAGGGCTGTCCACTAGAACTGTCTGTGGAGACGGAAATGTTTTATTTGCACTGTCCAATATGGTAGCTTCTAGTTCCATGTGGCTACTGAGCATCTGAAATATGGCTAGTGTGACTGAGGAACTGAATTTTAATTTTGTTTAAGTTAAACAACTGGGTGTGGCCAGAGGCTACTGTACTGATAGCACAGGTGTGGAGAGAGGGGGTATATGCAGAAAGAGAAGTCCCAAGTCAAGGTGACCCTGAGGATGCAAACATCCTGGGACTTGCTGAAATCTTGGTGGCAGATTTGAGATTTGAAATAGGAATGGAACTGGGATGCTGGGAGGAGAGGAAGAGTTAAATCGATTTTACCTAGATCACAAGGTCAAGGAAACCCTGAGCTGACAACAGAGTTACAAAAGAATTTGAGAGAAAAAGGAATAGAAGGTCCTTACACAGGCAAATTGGAGTTTCTAGAAATGCTGGATTTTTTTGTTTTTTCGTTTTGTTTTTGTTTCAGAATCTAAGTTAACAAATGGCTATCTGTATCTGTGCACAAGCATCTCATAGAAAAGTCATAATAACAGTTGTAATGGCACATGGTAGGTGTTACCAAATACCTGAGCGACCAGATGACTGAGTGCACAGTACCCTACATCAGCCCGCCACCCTCTCAGGTGAATCTTGCAACATCCCAGGAAGAAGGCAGGGGTTAATTTCCATTTCACAGCTGAGAGGACTGAGTCTCAGAGAGGTTAAGTGATAAGTCCAGGAGAGCTAGGATTCTTGGTCTTTTGGTTCACCCAACCTGACTCTCCATTTCGGCCTCTGGGAGGGAGTGTGTAGATGCAAGAGAATGTTCCAGGATCCCAGACACAGGACAGGGATGCACTCCTGCTGTGCTCTTCCTTCTCCCACTGCTGAGAGGCTCTCAGTGCCCCTCTCTAGACTGGGAGCCCCTCCACAGCAGGACCCATACTGGGACCCCTCTGAGTCTCCACTGCCTGACACAGTGCATGGCACACAGCCAGTCTCAGCCAACACTGCCCGGCTGAAGAAATGAACGAAAGAAACAGCAAAGGTGGTTTCGCCACTGATTTTTTTAAAAATTCTTTTCACTTTGGAGAAGGAACATTAACCCATCACACAAGCATTTTTCCCTTCCTAAGTCACCACAGAGCATCTTCCCATTTACTGAGTGGAGCCAATTCTCAGCCACTCAGTTTCAGACTCTCCGGGGTGGTTGGCTCAGGGCTAACATTGCCCTTTGTCTTTTCTTGCTGATGATTTATCTGTTAAGGATCTGAAAAGTGAATTTCTGAAACATTGACCCCTTCCTGCCATTTCAGTCCTTGTGACGCTTGCACTCAGAAAACTGGTAAGGAATAGTGGTACAGGACAAGCTTGCCTATTTTTTATTAGCCGATGTGGAAAAATAGTTACACACAGGAAAAAGAAGCTAATAAAAGGAGAAAGAGTTTAGATGTATTGACTCAATTAAATTGAATATTTTTGGGGTGTAAAAAAATCTAGATCTTTATCAAATAAACACGTGATGAGTCTTAAATTGAGTTCCAATAGCCTTCCTTGGCCAGCTGAATATGAATGACCAACGGTGATGATTTTTTGTAGAGAGAGCCCTGAGTGTGGGATGTATTTTTAGCATAAGTGGATAGAGAACAGTCAGGCCTGCAGTGATATTACAAACAGTCCACCCCCAGCTGAGGACTCCCAGACCTCCAAGCTATCATACAAGGCCACTTCCCAGTTTCTCTAAGGCTCTCACATTACCAAGCCAAGCAGTTTGCCTGTCCCAGGCTCACTGACATATACATAACACACTTGCAAGTTCAATATTTGCTGCTCAGAGAAAAGAAGTTACTGTCTGCAAATTAAGTACCAAGGAAATTCAAGGTAGACATTCACTTTTACTTTACAACGTGTCTGAATTGTTTGAAATATTTAATACTTTGGTATTACTCTGTTTTGGTATTTGGTTTGGTATTACTCTGTTAACAACTGTTTGAAATTTTTACAGCAAAGTAACCAACGTATTTACTTTGATAACCTAAAAAAAAAATTAAATGATTTAAAACATGATTAGGAACTGTGCATAAATTACTTAGAAGTAGGGAAGAAAAGGAAAACGTCTGGTGAAGTTGGACTCACCTTTCCAAAGCTGGCAGCGTTGACGGGCTGGGTGTCATTCTTCTCACAGAAGTCCAGGTAATGCATGTAGAGGGCACTGCGAGGGATGCAGACCCCTTCTGCAATCTCATAGTTCTCCTCCAGCCTGGGGAAATAAAAGCCCAGTGAATAAACACAAGAAAGAAGGATCTGTTCTTTCTAGTCCTCCTCCAGAGCTGGGCAGACCTGAGAAATAACTCTTTTCTTACAGATGGGGAAACCAAGGCCCACGAAGACAAAACAGTCTGCCTAAGGTCAGGAACGGAGTTAGCAGGTTAGCAGGATCAGACCCCTGGTCCCTTTGGGTATGACCTCAGGTCACTTTTCCGGTCCAAATTCCCAGTCCCTTTCCTCTGTGTTGTCACTGGCCTGACCACATTCTGGGTGAATCAGATTCCCCCAAACTCCAAAAAATGATAGAGGATATTGCAGGTACCCCCCTCAGCCTAGCTACCCACTGTGTAGCCATTCCTGATAGGTGTTAAAATCTTGGGGCTTCTTGGCTAACAAGAGCAGCAGAGTGAGATAGCCTGGGAAAACAAATGCCCCGGCACAGGCTGGACAGCTAGACGGCCACTAACCCACTGCTGAGGGAGGTTATATGACCACAGCAGGGAGCTGAACTGCTTGTTTCCTTTAGGCTCACCTTCCCTGCTGTACTGGGATTATATGATTCTACACCCATTATCTTCTTAATGACTATAGGTTAGTGTTTCAGGGTAGGAACTTTCCCATCTGGATTCAAATCCCAGCCTTACTACTTGCTGGCTTGGTGACCTCGGGTAAGTAAGTTACTTAACCTCAGCCCTCAGTTTCATTTTGGAGGTACTGACTATAACTGCCTCTCAAGGTTGTCATGACAATCACATGTAACGTGTGACATGCATCAGCATGGGGCCTGGCACATGGTGAGAGCTTAGTAGGTGTTAGACCTCATTATCATCCACTTTTCTGCTCCATAAAACATTTTTGGGCACTCAAGGTGTCCAGAATTTGTGCTTGATACTGGGAACATAAAAGTAAACTTGATACAGTTTTGGGTTTTTTTTCCCTCTTTAACCCAAACACCAGAATGTAGGCATCCAATCATCAAGTTCCCCCTCACCACCATGTCAGCCGTGGAGAAAACAGAAGACAACAAACAACACACTGGTGTTCATTGTGGATGTCAAGGCCAACAAGCACCAAATTAAACAGGCTGTGAAGAAGCTCTATGACATTGACATGGCTAAGGTCAATGCCCTGATCAGGCCTGACGGAGAGAAGAAGGCATATGTTTGACTGGCTCCTGACTATGAGGCTTTGGATGTTGCCAACAAAGTTGGGATCATCTACACTGAGTCCAGCTGGCTACTTCTAAATATAAAAGTTTTCACTGTTAAAAAGAAAAGAGGGCTTCCCTGGTGGCGCAGTGGTTGAGAGTCTGCCTGCCGATGCAGGGGACACGGGTTCGTGCCCCGGTCCAGGAAGATCCTACATGCTGCGGAGCGGCTGGGCCCGTGAGCCATGGCTGCTGGGCCTGCACGTCCGGATCCTGTGCTCCGCAACGGGAGAGGCCACAACAGTGAGAGGCCCGCGTACCGCACAAAAAAAAAAAAAAAAAGAAAGAAAGAAAAGAATGTAGGCGTCCAAAAGAATCAGGCTCCTTTGTCATGGACACTGTGGAAGGTTAAACGTCTCTTCCAACAAAACTGCTGGGGCACGTGACAGTTTGTCGACTTCTCTTTGGGCCCCGCTGCCTTCAGAGTGTGGGGCACACACTGTTCAATAAACTCACCAATAGAAAATATTTCTCCTCTGACTGTGAACTGGATATTAGGAAACAACCCCAAGTCATTTGGAACCAAGTTTGAGGGCTAAAGTGACTGGAATAACCTTTTTCTCCCAACTGTTTTTCTAGGGGTTCAAAAATAAGGCATGATGCTAAAACAATGAATTGAATGTCCTCAAGTGGCTTCTAACTTTCTCTGAGGGCACTTGCCAAAGAAGTGGTCCAGCGCTGTTGTAACTGAAGTGGAATGAGGACACGGCCTCCCGAGGTGCCCACTTGAAAGGGCAGTGCTCATTCGGCTCATTGCAACATGTGGTTGAAAGAAAATCAGTTCAATCATTTCATATCCAAACCCCACGGATGACGCGGAGGACCAAGCAACCCGAGGAACGCTCGGACAAATGAAGATGCCTGTGCTGAGCCATCCCAGGTAGTCGCACCCACTCCCCCCTCTTCTGGGAAGGGGAACACTGAGTAACACCTGACAATTTTTATAAGTGTGCCAGGAAATAGTTTATGCAATCCCTTCTAGGCAGCCTAATTCCTTGAGGCTGGGGTGGTGTCTGCTTCACTTCTGCATTTTTAAAGTCCAACAGACTCCGTGGCACACAGCAGGTATTCAGTAAATGTTTGATGGATAGATTGTGTCAGTCATATATTCATTCAACAAATATTTACTGATCTCTTATCACCCAACAGGTGCTGGGAATACCATGGTGTGCAAGATAGCCCTTGTTTGCGCATGGAGAACAGATTAATGGTGGACAGGTGGATAAAGACACAGGTAATCTTCAATTCAACAAATATTTATTGAGTGCCAGGCAGTGTTCTAGACTTTAAGGAAACAGTGGTGAACAAAACAAAGGCCCTGTCCTGAAAGGGCTTACATTCTATGTGTCCCCAACATCATACATTGGAACTCTAAATGTATTTCCCTGTGGGAAAATGGTTTCACATAGAGATTAGGTTTCTTAGGACTGTCCTAAGCCTCGGGGCTGGTGTGAATGGGGATCAGCCGTCTAGTTTAGCCTGGACCCCTAAATGCCATTCACAGTATTGTTTCCCTATAAAAGTGAGTTCAAAGGTCCAAATAACCAGCTTATGCACAAACTCGTGGGGGTCACCTGAAAAATGCAGCTTTCACAAAATGGGGTCTCACAAACATTCTTTGTTTGGCCTGAACAGTGTTGGCCCAACTTCTAAAATTCAGGACATTTCACATAAGAATCTGGATTTCTGGCTTCTTTTGAAAAGGCTGAGATCTGGCAACACTGGGCCCATATTCCCGCGTGACAATTGGGCAGAGTTCCATGTGCCCTCGGGTTGGCCAGAGTCCTCACTCCTCCCTATTTTTCTTACACCCAATCTATTTTCTGTTCCTTGTCTGCCTCCTGTAGGCTCTTGTGTTGACATAAGACACAATCTATGCCCTAGTTCACTTTGCAGTTTACTGTGGGGAGAATAATGCACAGAAATAAGAATATTTAAATACTACAAACTCCCAACCACAGGTGCAGAGGAATGTGGGAAGACAGAGAGATTACTGTGTAGATGGGAACAGATGATTGAGGTTTCATGATGAACTGGAATTAGAACTTTGTAACAACAACAACAGCTAGCATCTGTTGAGCTCTTACTAGGTGCCAGGCATGGGGTATACATTATCTCACAATAACCATTTGATGCCCATATTTTAGATGAGGAAACTGAGGCACAGAGAGCGAAATTCATTTGCCCATGGTCATGCAGCTGGTAAATGGGAGAGTTTGTCTCACTGTGAACCACTGTGGTATTCTGCCATGGGAGACGGAGGGGGTTCCAGGCAAGGAGAACAGCAAGGCTAAGAGACAAATGTGGCTCGAGCTTTGGATGATGGAGACACTGGTCTGAGTGGAGAAGAGGGCTTGTAATGGAGTATCTGAAAGGAAAGAACCATGGGGGAGGGGCATGCCGCATAAGAGAACATGGCTTGGCCTAAGAGTTTAGCAACCTCCAGAGTTGAAGAGTTACTATGAAAGTCTTATTTTCAGAAGGTAATGGAGTGTTACCCAGACAGGATTGAAAAAAATATTCAGAGACAGGAAGACCCGAGTGTTTCCAGGATGCTGTAGGAATAATAATAATGTAATCAAATACAATAGAATACTGCTCAGCCATAAGAAGGAATGAAATAATGCCATTTTCAGCAACATAGATGGGCCTAGAGATTATCATACTAAGTGAAGTAAGTCAGAAAGAGAAAGACAAATACCATATGATACCACTTATATGTGGAATCTAAAATATTATACAAATTAACTTATTTACAAAACAGACTCACAGACATAGAAAACGTATGGTTAACCAAAGGGGTAAGGGGGTGAGGGACAGATAAATTAGGAGTTTGGGATTAGCAGATGCTAACTACTATACATAAAGTAGATAAAGAAGAAGGTCCTACTGTATAGCACAGGGAACTATATTCAATATCCTGTAACAAATCATAATGAAAAAATGTGAAAACTAATATATATGTAACTGAATCACTTTGCTGTACACCAGAAACTAACACAACATTGTCAATCAACTATACTTCAATTTTAGAATGTAATCAACAACAGTAACTAGCATTAATTTAAAGTTTAATATGTTGTATTTGCCAGCAATGGATTGAGACTAAAAGAACGTTTAAAGAAAACAAAAACAAAAAAACCCCCAAGTCTCATAGGTTTCCTCTTAGACGACTGAGAGTGCCACTAAGCAATTTCCTTAGAAAGCTTAACTTCAGCTCTTTAGGCCACTGTGTTGTGGGATATTTTCCAGTTTAACTCATAGACAAGAACAATCTGGGAAGCTGGAACTTTGTGCATAACCAGCTGTGTGCTTTTTGCTTATATTTACTAATGATTTTCTAAAATTGATTTTGGCCAGAAAAATCCATGGACACATTCAACAAACATGCATTTCAAACCATTCAGAATTCATCTTATAAAAAGCATATGGGGCTTCCCTGGTGGCGCAGTGGTTGAGAGTCCGCCTGCTGATGCAGGGGACGCGGGTTCGTGCCCCAGTCCGGGAAGATCCCACATGCCGCGGAGCGGCTGGGCCCGTGAGCCATAGCCGCTGAGCCTGCGCGTCCGGAGCCTGTGCTCCGCAATGGGAGAGGCCACAGCAGTGAGAGGCCTGCGTACCGCAAAAAAAAAAAAAAAGCATATGATCCTTTAAATTATAGGGAGCCAGTTAAGTTTTTAAAGCATAGGAGTGCCAGGATCAAATTTATTCTCTGGAAAGGTCACCTTGGCACCTCTATGGTGAGTGGACAAGGAGTACTAGTGAAGACTGGCACATAGTGGCTGACTAGGTAGTACTTGTAGAATGAATGAGTGAATGAACGAACAAATGAGATCGGTTTGGAGCCACGTTAATAGTCAGGGCAGGAAATGATGGAGCATGGATTGAAGGAGTGGCTGTCAGGGCAGAGATAACACCTAGGCTGTGGGTCTCATGCTGCCAGATGTGAGGAGGGTGGGAGCAACCAAGGAAGCCCTCAAGTTCATAACTGGGTTGAATGGGTGCAAAGGGGCTCCATCCCCACGATTAAGAAAAGCTGAGGAGGTGAGTTACAGGGGCGGGAATAATGCTTCCAAATGTTGTGCTAAAGGCCATGGGTTCCCAGATAAATTCCTGGCTCCCCCCTCATTGGTTACTTTACTTAAGCCCCCTGTGCCTCAGTTTCTATTTGTTGTTTGTATGGTTCGTTTGCTCACTAAATCTGGTCAAGAAATCAGGATTAAATACAAGGTCAAGTTTAAAATACATCCCATTAAATGAATCCATAGCGGCAACAAACTATCCATGTTTGAACCGTACGGGTGTAAGTCACAGTTCACACAGGCTGAGCTAATTAAGCAGGTACCTGCCAAAGGACAGAGCCTTCTAAATAACTACATTCTTATCCACGTTTTGTTTCTCTTACTGGAGCTTCTTTGCCTCAAGGTATCTAGGTGGCTTATGACTATGAAGCATTTTAATGAGCTCTGTGAGTGAAGACACGTAATTGGAGTTAAGGGCAACTTTGATGCTTGATGAGTTTCTACAGGAATAGCATCATGACACCTTTCCCCAAACCTTCTTACAAACTCCAGAGGGTCCGTGCCTGTACCGAAGTTGCTAATTGAAATGCCAGCTTCCTGACCAAGGCATGGCAGAAAGGCAGTTAATTATTTCTCTTCATATCTGATGAAATTTCCCCTTTTCCTCCTCACTTTTACAGGACATCATTAGTCTGACATGGTGAACAATACTCCATTATACCTGGATATATTTTTTTTAATGATCACCAAAACATTCTCCACGTCTTCCATTTTCTGATCTTCTATTTAACAACCTGATCATATTTGAATTGAGCCTATCCTATTATGGAGAGATAATGACCTCGGTCCACTAGCCAACATGAGTCATTATCTGCAGTATACATTTTTAAAAGACCTCCTCGCAAGGTTTCAGCATGCAGCATCCAGGAAGGTGGAAGCTTCGTATTAGCGCTTTACGGTGAAGAGCAGATGTCTCAGCGCGTAGCATAATTTCTCCCTCTGCTCTCATTTTAAACGTATGTTTTCTTCTATGTTCACGTGGGCTTTCAGTCCAGCCTCCACTTCTCGAGTCCTTGTAGACATGTCTGGGACAGAAACTTTTTTCTTCTATTTTACCCAAAGAAAAGAAAATAGGATTTTTTTTTTTTTACTTGCTAAACATCATAATTTATTACTGAGGTTATCAGAGAGATCTGAGACTGCAAAATATGTGAGAAAAAAAAATCTGGCCAAACAATCAGAGCCAGACAATAGTCTAAACCCTTCAGTGGCTCCCCTCTGCCTCTCACAGAAGTTCAAATTCCTTACCTTGGCACCCAAGGCCCCCTATCTCTCTGACCCTGACTACTTCTCCTTCTCCAGGCTTCTCTGGCCTCACTCCCCTACACATACACTTCTCTCCAGCCGACGGGACTGTCTGTTGTTCCTCAAACATATCTTGCCACGCTCCCCGCTACGGTACACGTTCCCTGGCCTTCCCACCATGGGAGGGGACCCCCTCTGCTGGGCCTCACCCTTCAAGACCCAGCTCAAATTTCTCTTCCACCAAACTGTGCTTAATTTCCACCCAGCCCCAACTGCTGATCACTCCTTAATCATTTCTTCCTTGACAAATTCACATATTCATTCATTTGATAACATGTAGAGTGCTGAGTTATGTCTGTAGAGGAAAACACCTTGACTGAGCAGACACATCTTCTCCTCCTAGAGCTCTCACTGCCTCCTGGGGATTTCCACAGCTCTTCCGAACAGCTTCACTGAGAGACAGCAGTTTTACAGTCAGGGATCACTGAGTCTGAATCTTCCTCCACCACTTGCAAGCACTACAGTCTCAGGTATGTTACCTGAGCTCTCAGACTCTTGCTTCCTTCATCTGTTAAATGAGGGAAACAATACCCAACACCCATCTCCCAAGGTTGCTGTGAGGGTTAAACAAGAATCCAAGCACAGCCCTCAGCCCTCCAGCTGGCATATGCACATCACTCAATGGAGGGTAACTATTGGTATCATTCTATATTAGCGCAGAATATTCAGGTAACACCTCACATCTTAGACTGAAAGTCCTTTGAAGGCAGGGACCACTTCTATTTATGCCAGCATAGTTCCTAGCACTGTGACCTGAACATGGTCAGTAACAGTGTGGAAGGAAGGAGGCGGGGTGTGTGTGTGTGTGTGTGGCAAGGGCTGGGGGCAAGGAAGGAAAGCAGGCTTTTGCACAGATCAAAAAAAAGTTTAAAAAAATCTTAACACCTGGGGGGTTAAAGGAAAAGCCTGTTTATATTAACAGATCTGATTTATATTTTCAAGCGCCTACTCTCGTGCCAGAGATGTTCATATTTGCTATCACTACTCCCACAAATGGGTAACTTTATCTCCATGACATGGAGGAAGAAATGGAGAGTTGGGGAGGCTAAGTGACTTGCCCCAAACTGCTTGGCTGGGAAAAGCCCGCCTTGGAGTATGAACTCCGGGACGATGCTTCTAAAGCTCTCACTCTGTGCTAGGGACTGGCATCCATGTGCTCAGTGAGTCAGCATTACCTATTGAGCACCTATTATGCGCCAGGCACCGCAGAATACAGCAGTGAACGAGAAGACGCAATCCCTACCGTCGCCTTTAGGAAGCCGACGGTTTCTCAGGAGGAAGATGGGAACCAAGGAGAGACCACCACCAGATGATAAATAAGTACAAAATGGTGGCATTTGGCTCCTGTGGGCTCGGATTCTACAGAAGGCCAAAACAAATAAACAAAACCCACCCAATCTATTTTATTAAACTGCAACAATTAAGCCCACAGTTTGCTGCTGGGTAGACAAACACGAGTTCAGGTGGGTCCCTGGTGTTTCTCCTGGGACCTCGCCGGCCCCGCCTCCCCTTGCTTGAGGGTCTTCTTATAAGGAGTCAGGCATCTCCCCCACGTGAGTGGAGTGAGACTGGGACCATCTGCTGTGTTGAGTTGCCCTCTTCCAATAGGGGTAATAATCCTGCCTCCTCTACCCGGTTTTCGTGAGATCCAGTGAGCTCAGCCAGCAACATCAGCTGGGGTAAGCCTGGCACACCAGGGGTATTGGCCCAACCTGTAAGTTTGGTCCCTGCTCAGCCATGGACTGAGTCAGGGATTTATTTCTGCCATTGTATTGACTCAACTGGACCAGAATCTACAGTAGTCTAATCCAAATCTTGTGCTTTGCCTACAAGCTACCAAACTGGTGCTCCAGAAAGGCCTGGGATTAGCCAGCTTCTGGCATTCCTCTGTTCACTTTTTGATTAATCAAGTCCTTTTCTTTTTTTCTTTTTTTTTTGGACAAAAACTAGGCAGTACAGTAGCAGAGTGTCACAAGTTCTGTGCTGCTGCTAACCCACCTGTCGGGGCCTAGGCTACAGGTTGGCAGCCAGAGCGCTGGTGGCCCCGAATGGCAGTGGAGGGGATTTTGGCACCATCCTCTACCATAAACCACCCCCTTCAATCTTCCCTTTCCATCTCTTCCCTGCCTCTACTCATCTCCACTTCACCGTTACAAATAGGGCTGCAAAGAACATCTTCATGTGTGTCCCCCTGCACACCTGGGGGAGTGTTTCTCCATGTCAGTATCCAGGAGTGGATGTACATATTACAATGTTAATGGGATGCAAAATTGCCCATTCACATGGCTTTACCATCTTATACCTTCACTCACAGCACAAACTATTTTCTAAAAATAAGAACCTAGCTCTACAACATAGCGTCTCATTCTCTGAGACATTTACACCCTTCACGTTGTCCTGCTTAAGCTACCTTTCTCCATCTCTGGCTGAGGACTTCTAGCGGGACATAGTCACACCTATTGGCACTGTATGTCACTTCTGGTTACATTCAGAGCTAAAAATGTTTAGCCTCCCTTTCTGGAGTGAGGTGGACTAACTCACACTATGAAAGCAAATCAGGTTATGCCACCGTTGAATAAAGAATTAAATCAGAAATGGGTGCACAACGTCAGGTATTGGTGACATCCCATGGGTCTGGCCTAGCAGCTGTGGCTGGGTCTAAAATGTCACCGTACTTCTTTGGCACAGTACCCAGCCCAATTTTCTACCTCTGGCCTCTGAGAACATTTTAAAGAGAAACACCGAATTTATTTTGTTTCATATTGATTTGAAATATTGAAAGCCTAGCAATCACCCAAGCCTCATTTTTATTTTTTCAAAAGAAAGGAAAATGTCTCCCACGAAAGTGACAATTTGGTCTTCAATCCTCTTCCTTTGGGGAAGGGCCTCCCTTTCCCTGGAAATTGCAGACAGGGAAGTGTCTCCCCCCTGATGGCACACAGGAGCTCAGAGTGACACTGGCAACAAGAGAGGTGTGTGAGAGGGCGGGGCAGTGGAGGTGGACACGTGCTGGCAGCGAGTAGGCCAGGACAGCAGACAGGCTGCTTTCCCTGCCGAAATCCTCTTTGTGAATAGAGGTTATTGTGTGGCCAGGATTCCAGCAGGGCTCACCATCCCCAGTGGGTTGGGCCTTACTAACCTCATGACCAAGGATGCTGGAAAGTGTTTGGCGGAAGGCATTTGACAATATTTGCCTGTTTTCTGCTGGGAACTGCCTCCAGATCACGTGGCCCTGCTTATTTTCAGCTGCTTGGCTGTTGTATTATTTGTTCTTAGAGTGGGGATGGTCTCTAGGGTGATGGGGAGGGGCTCTCAGCAAGGTGGGAGAAGGCAGAGAGGCAAATAGCTCCTAAACCAATTCCAGGAACAAGCCAAGCGTCCCGGGAGAACTGGGCACTATCAGGCCAGTGGCTACCACCTTGGCGGTGAGGCCAAGGTCCTTTCCTGGGGCTGCCTGCTACCCCTGGAGAGAGGGGACAACATGAAGGATACAGACGCCTCGGAGGATGAGATGCCATGTTGCGGAGCTAGGTTCCCATTTTTTAAAAAGCAGCATTTTGTATACTTCGGCTGAATATAAAATGGTAAGGCCATTAGAGTGGGCAATTTTGCAATCCTGTTAACATTTTCTGTGCACCCAGCACTTCCACTGCCTGATACCCAGACAGAAGAAACACTTCAGCAGGTGTGTGAGGGGACATATGAAGATGTTCTTTGGGACTTTATGTGTAAAGGCAAAGATGAGATTTGGACACAACCTAAATGTAGGTCAAAGAGGGAAATGGCGAACTGAATTCTGCCGCTGTCTTACATGAAATTCTGTGCAGCAGTTAAAATGAGGTTGTTCTCTGGGGACTAATCTGGGTATAGCTTCAGGGTATTCGACTAAGGGGAGAAAGCAAGCTGTGGATCAAGATAGTGTGACAGGTTGTGGAACAATATTTTTAGTGTTCTATGTCTGTATTCTTTTTATAAAGGAGAAAATACTAAATAAAAAACCACAATTCAGAAACTTCTATCAGTACATATGCATGTAAATGCATAGGCAAGGGACAGTAAAAAAAAAAAAAAATATATATATATATACACACACACACACACGCATGTATACACACCCACACACATACATATTTCTCACTGGTAACAGCGCTGCTCTGGAGGAGGTGGACTTTAACCTTATCTGTAATGTTTTCGTTTTAAAATAAGGAAATGCATTTTGCGTAAATAAAATAAAATTTAAATGTAAATGTGTATTTGTTGAATTTATTTGCACCTTTTGCCGTTTTCTAAAAAGCTAACAAAATAAACACAAAAAGAAGAAAATTAGACAAAGGAAAGAGATTAAAAAGTATATAGGGCTTCCCTGGTGGCGCAGTGGTTGAGAGTCTGCCTGCTGATGCAGGGGACACGGGTTCATGCCCTGGTCCGGGAAGATCCCACATGCCGCGGAGCGGCAGGGCCCATGGGCCATAGCCGCTGAGCCTGCGCGTCTGGAGCCTGTGCTCCGCAATGGGAGAGGCCACAACAGTGAGAGGCCCGTGTAATGCAAAAACAAAAACAAAAACAAAAAAAAGTATATAAATATCAGACTTAGCTCTGAACTCCCTGGCAGCCAGAGCAAAGAGGGGACATGTGGTATAAATTATATCACTTTCCCTTGTAGAGTGGAGGGTGCATCCAGTTCCTGTTGAGAGACAAAGTTTTTATACTGAAAGTCTAGTCTAAAAAAGTTTACTCATGTGGAACTTGATATAGGATGTCACATGTCCTCCACCATGGTTTTAAGCATGGCTCTATCCCTAAGTTTAGAGAAATGTCCTACTTTTTCTTCCCTGCTATTTACATACTCCCCTGTCTCCTTCCCCCACCTCATCTGTACTGCTGTCTTCCTTGCTGGCTATGCTCCAACCACACGGGCCACCTTCTGCAGCTCCTTGAACAAGCCCAGCCTGCTTCCAGCCTGGAGAGAGTGGAGGATACTGTGGTCTGTGCCCAGGTTACCTTTCAGGACTGAGGCGTTCTTCCCCACCGCTGAGACGTTGATTGCTGAGGCTGAATCCTTCCTGGGGAGTTGTCCTCAGCAGAATGGGAACTGCCTCGCCCAAAGTTATGCCCCCTCACAGGGCTGGAAGGGGAGATGGGATGAACTGGGAGATTAGGTTTGACATAAGTGCACTACCATGTGTAAAACAGATAGCTAGTGGGAACATGCTGTGTAGCACGGGGAGCTCAGCTCGGTGCTCTGTGATGACCTAGATGGGTGGGATGGGGGGTGGGAGGGAGGTCCAACAGGGAGGGGATATAGGTATACATATAGCCAATTCACTTCACTGTACAGCAGATACTAACACAACTTTGTAAAACAATTATACTCCAATTAAAAAAAAAACACCAAAGTTATATCCCCTCTCCCTCGGGGCAAACTACCTGCAGTGATGAGCAAGATGGGGGAATAAAAACCTGAATCCATTGCCTCAGTTCATCTCTGAGGCCCACCCTGGCTTCAGAACTCCCTGTGAGATCGCTGAAGCCTCTCGTAGCCTCCTCCCAGCCCGAGACCCCCTCTGCCCATCCCCTCGTACCCTCATGGTGTCAATACTGGGTGCCTTACATAATAGGCCACCTGTAGGCACAGCTCAGAGTCTGCCTCTGGGAGAGCTTGACCTGCAATGTTCCCTCTCTAGAACGTTTCCCTGATTTTAACATCGTCATGGTGTCTGAGGGCTTCTTGTCATACAAATATTCACTTAAATATCACCTCCTAAAGGAAGCTTTCCCTCACCATTCAACCTAAAATAGCCTCTGAGATATGATCATATCAGCCAGTTCTAATTCTCCACACAGCACTTATCCGTATCTAATACATTCCTTGTTTATTTATTTATCATTAATATAATAATTTTTTAAATTATCACCCAACTTTTTCTCTCATCGGCCCCTATTCTTGGTCTGTCTTATCCACTACTGCATTCCCAGGGCCTAGAATAGGGCCTAGCAAACAGTAGGTGCTCAGTAAACATTTCTTAAATGAGTTAATAACTAAAATTCTATCTTAAAAATATAATATAAAAGGAATTAGAGGACAATTTGATGTTTGAACAACTTGTTACCTTTTGATAATAATACTCAAATTTATACATTTTCAAACCTGATCTGACTCTGAAAAGAGATTTTTTTCATCAAAACAAATCCACTGCCTAACTCTGTGAATTGGAGGATGAAATTTCTTCCGGAATGATCTATGTGACCTTTTATTTAGAAAAACCGATATTTTGTATAGAATTACGTACAGTAGAAGGAGAACTGGCATTGCATATGTCAGGAAGGAGGAAAGCCCTATTCTGGGATGTCCTTGTGGGACTCAGAAGGAAGAGGTCTGCTGAGCAATCCATGGCTAAGATTTACCTCGCACCCACCCTACACCAGACACTGTTCAAGCACTCTGTATATACGAACTCACTTCCTCTTTGTGACTACCCCAGAAGGCAGTGGTCCCCAACCTTTTTGGCACCAGGGACCCGTTTCATGGAAGACAATTTTTGCATGGACGGGCGGGCGGCAGGGGGATGGTTCAGGCGGTAACGCGAGCAATGGGAGCGGCACAAAAAGCTTCACCTGCCGCTCACCTCCTGCTTGGCGGCCCGGTTCCTAACAGGCTGCAGACCAGTACCGGTCCACGGCCCGGGTGTTGGGGACCCCTGATATAAGGTAAATACTACTGCCATCTCTATTTTACAGGTAGACTGAGGCACAGAGAGGTGAAGGACCTTGCCCAAGGTCACACAGCTAGAAAAGCAGAGCTGGGAGTTAATTCCTGGCAGTGTGATTTAAGAGATTACTCTATCTACAGCCTTGCTGTTGCCAGGCAAATGTCAGAGAATCACAGAAAAACAGACATGAACAAGGTGATTTTCTTCTAGTCCCTTTCAAATTTTTTATTCTGAAATGTATGACATGTTCAGGTTATTAAAGCAAGAGTGTCTGTTGATTCCTAGCATTTCTAGAAACTCTCACCCCCAAACTCTTTTATGTTGATGCCTCATTCAATGTGCTAGCATTATGAGAATCTGTGTGACCATAATTTGGGGGTAAGGAGTGCAGGGAGAGATTTGACCAGGGAAGTAAAGTAGAATTTTAAATAAAGCAAAAAGCAGCAAATGCAATGAGAAAAAGAATGTAGGGGCAAACTGATGGAAACAAGCCAAAAGGCTGGAAATGGAGCTCTTGAACACAACCTCTGCTATCCTTGTAGCAAAACAAGTTGACTACTGAGACTCTTGTTAGAGAAGATTGAGTTACATTTGTGAATGCTTTCTCCCAATGTTGTTTTCCTCTCACCTGTGGGTGGATTAGTCAGAAGAATCTAATATGATTTGCTCATTAAAGCCAATCTGCTTCCTTTTCTGATCCAGTCTCTCTTCTCCATCCTTCCTGATTTTTCTCTTCCTTTCTTCAAAAGCATAGGCTTTGCAATTAAAGTGACCCAGCCAGGTTCCTGCCTCTGCCACTTCATGGCTATGTGTATATTCAAGCAAATGATTTAACTGTCTAAGCTTTATTTTCCTCATCTGTAAAATGGGCATAACAATACCAACTTCACAGAATTGTGAGAATGAAATGAGGCATGTATACAAAGTGCCTAGCATGCAGGCTGGCACACAGTAGATTCATTCCTTTCCCCTCCCTACTTCTCTCTCCTTCCCCTTTGTTCCTTACTTCCTTCCGCTTTGCTGGGCTGAACTAGAGTGGTAATAGCCCTTAAGTGACAAGTTCTTCTGAGAGGTGAGTCTCAGGTATAGAATAGCTTTGGTGTTCAAAGCTACAACGTAATTTCTAAGTAAAACTCTTAGAGGAGAATTTACCTGTAAATACCAAACATGGGTGCAAACACTTAAACAACATCATTAACTATAACATCAAGTCCAGGAATTCCAAATATTAAAGGGAGAGCCACTCAAGTAGATAATTTGTATTAATGTTAAAATAAATGTAGTATAGTTGCAATAAATTATTAATTTATTAAGAGTTCATTGGTAGGGGTGAACAGACCTATGTTTCTATAATTGGCTGCAACATTATTTATTAAAATAATAGATTCTATTAAAATCAATTAATAACATCCATGTAGAATCCAGTCTTTGCCAGTGTTTTGATGATGGAAAAAAAATCTATTCCCAAATAAAATAAATATGAAAATTCAAATCTCCTGTCTATATCTAAGTTGAGTATTTTATGCATAATTACAAATTAAACTGATTGCATATGGGCTATTGGATGTCAAGTTATTATGACAATGTCAAAATATCCAAGTAATATGCTGTCCTGTCTGTAGGAAGACATAGTTATATGAGCTTCCCATCAAGAGAGAACTTGCTCAGAATGGAACTTACCATTGCAGAGTAGCAGGAGTGGAATGGGGCTTGGATGCTCTATTATTTTCTTTTTCCTCATCTGTTAAATGAAAGAAAAAGGAGTGAACTTCAGTAGGAAAACATACAAGGCCTTTCAGCTCTCCCAAGTCTCAAAAGACTACGTTGCCCTCAAAGGTTGATGCTTTGAAAGCAATGATATTTTGGCTTTTCTAACATGTTAGATTTATCACACTTTAATAAAAAAAAAAGGAGAAACTGACTTTTACGGAAAACTCTTATATCAATTTGTATTTTTATTTGACATAATACGTTACAGTTTGAAGAGCTATCTCTCTTCATCACTGAACAATATGACTGCACTCCCCCAACATGCTATGTTCGCAACTGAAGCTGGACATTTGATACGATGATTTTGACCCTAAGAACACACTGACTTCGCCACTATTTGTTTCTTGTAACTCCAATGGAACAGACAGTTAGTGTAGGGAACGGAGAGTGTAAGTGTTCAGAAGAATCAGGTTAGCAATACAATAGAACAGGGGTTGGCAAACTTTTCCTGTAAAGAGCCAGTTAGTAAATATTTTAGGATTTGGGAGCCAAGAGGCAAAATCAAAAATATTATGTAATATTTATATAACAAGAGAGAAAACAAATTCCATTTCCATATTGACAAAATTCAAAATATAATACTAGTTGATTATAATTTTTGTAATACAGGTCTATTAATTAAAAATGAAATTAATTTGGGGGAGCGGGTAACATTTTTCTTAACTGGGGTTCAAAGCTCACATTCCCTTTCATCCAACAGATTACAAATATCCATCTACAAAATCATTCTTAGTTTACAGCCCTACGAAAATAGGTGTCAGGCCAGGTTTGGTCTGTGGGGTTCTAGTTTGCAGACCTCTGCAACACAGCAATCTGAACAACAGATCAATCTTTGCATACTTAAGAAGGACTGCTCACAGTTTTATCATGAATTAACTGAGAAATAGATTTAATTAGTTGCATTCAATTCTTAATGAAGATTATTGATAGAAATAATCAACATAAAATTAAATTTCTAGGGAATTCCCTGATGGTCCAGTGGTTAGGACTCCATGCTTACACTTCAAGGGCGCAGGTTTGATTCCTGGTAGGGGAACTAAGATCCTACAAGCTGCATGGCGCAGCAAAAAAATAATAATAAATTAAAAAATAGTAAAATTTCTTGACCCACAAAATCTGACCCAAGAAAACTGGTACAAATAACAGTCTCAAAAGAAAATAATGTCAAAACCTACAAATATAATCAACAAAATTTAATAAGAACATGTAAAACAGTCAACGAAATAAATCTGTGGTATAAGATTTATATGGGAAAGAATCTGTACTTGTGAAAATAATTTAAGTAAAACTAAAATGAAAGTGGAAGAAAGTAAAATATACTGCCAATGAAGTAGCTTAATAAAGTTGCCCTCAGAAAATATTTTCTTGATGAAAGCTTATCTGTATTGGTGTAAGTCTGATTACAATGTCTGCTCATAAAAACTGTGAAGATATTGCTGTTGCTCATTCAACAACTGTACAGACTCACCTTCTTCCTTATTAATAGAATCCCAATTTAAAGGGGACCATGTGTTCAGGGAGGGTTATCCCCTCTCAAATCCTAGAGAGATGACTGTTGATTAATTTAAATCTATCACGGTAATTTTATGTCATCTAGCCCCTGATGGATTAGGTGGGGCATGTGACATGGTGATGTGGCCTATCAGATTAAGAAGGAGCCCTCTGGGTGCTTCTGGGAAAGTTATTTTTCTGTAACAAAAAGGAATGGGGGCCTTGATGTCGAATTTCTGGCCTCCAAAACTGAAGGAAGGGAGGGAGGGAGGGAGGGAGGGAGGAAGGGAGGAAGGAAGGAAGGAAGGAAGGAAGGAAGGAAGGAAGGAAGGAGCAGGGAGGAGGGGAAGAAACAGAAGAGACACACTGGTCTGGTCTGCTTTTGAACACAGCTGTGAGTAGATAATTGGAGTGAAGCAGCAAACTTTCAACTGGGAAAAGAGCAGCCTGAGGACAAAGTCAATGCCAAGCAAGGCAGAGAGAAAAAGGGGGAAAACCTGGGGATTCTGAATGTCATGATGTGCCTCTGATTAACCAACCCTAAAAACTGCTGCCTCTTTATGAGATAATACAATTTTCTGAGTTAATAAATCCTCTTTTCATTGGGTATTCACTTCCTTGCCTCCAAAACCATGTTAACTGGTACAACACTAAAACTAAATGTTCTCAGGGACAAAATGTCCCAATACATCATTGGGCTCAACATCTGTTCATGCTGCTTTGTCAACCTGGAGTTACTTCTAAATGTTTGTCATCCTTTCCAGTTTAGAATATACAACACCACCTCTTCGAAGCCTCCAAGTCAGGAATCATTAATCCTAACTCTGTTCTTCTGTACCCCATTACTTGTCTTTCAGTCGAATGGTTTAGCCATCTGGATCATTATTTCTATGCATATCCATATCCATCTCTCTGACTTGCATATCCTACTTAAGAAGATCCTACTTAAGAAGGCAAGGAGGCCTGTTTTCAAACTATATTACAAAGCTATAGTAATCAAAAGAGTAAAATGCTGGCATAAAAACAGACACATAGATCAATGGAACAAAATAGAGAGCCCAGAAATAAACCCCCACACACAGTCAACTAATTTATAACATAGGAGCCAAGAATATGCAATGGGGAAAGGACAGTCTCTTCAATAAATGGTGTTGGGAAAACTGGACAGCAACTTGCAAAACAATTAAGTTGGACCACTATCTTACACCATACACAAAAATTAACTGAAAACCAATTAAAGACTTGAATGTAAAACCTGAAACCATAAAAGTCCTAGAAGAAAACACAGGCAGTAAGCTCCTTGACATTCATCTTGGTGATGACTTTTTGGATTTGATACCAAAAGCAAAGGCAACAAAAGCAAAAAATAAACATGTGGGATTACATCAAACTTAAAATCTTCTGCACAGCAAAGGAAATCAGCGACAACAACAAAAAGGCAACCTACTGAATGGGAGAAAATATTCGCAAATCATGTATCTGATGAGGGGTTAATATTCAAAATATATAAAGAACTCATACAACTCAATAGCAAACCCCCTGCCCTCGCCAAATAATCCAATTGAAAAATGCACAGAAGATCTGAATAGACATTTTTCCAAAGAAGATATACAGATGGCCAATAGGTACATGAAAAGATGCTCAACTTTACTAATCATCAGGGAAATGCAAATCAAAACCACAATGAGATATCACCTCACACTTTTTAGAATGGCTATTATCAAAAAAACAAGAAATAAGTGCTGGTGAGGATGAGGAGAAAAGAGAACCCTCACGCACTATCGGTGGGAACGTAAATTGGTGCAGCCACTATGGAAAACAGCATGGAGGTTCATCAAAAAATTCAAAATAGGGCTTCCCTGGTGGCGCAGTGCTTGAGAGTCCGCCTGTCAATGCAGGGGACATGGGTTCGTTCCCTGGCCTGGGAGGATCCCAAATGCCGCGGAGTGGCTGGGCCCGTGAGCCATGGCCACTGAGCCTGTGTGTCCGGAGCCTGTGCTCCGCAACGGGAGAGGCCACAACAGTGAGAGGCCCATGTACAGCAAAAAAAAAAAAAAAAAAAAATTCAAAATAGAGGGGTTCCCTGGTGGCGCAGTGGTTGAGAGTCCGCCTGTCGATGCAGGGGACACGGGTTTGTGCCCCGGTCCGGGAAGATCCCACATGCCGCGGAGCAGCTGGGCCCGTGAGCCATGGCCGCTGAGCCTGCACGTCTGGAGCCTGTGCTCCGCAATGGGAGAGGCCACAATAGTGAGAGGCCCGCGTACCGCAAATAAAAAAAAAAAAATTCAAAATAGAACTATTACATGATCTAGCAATTCCACTTCTGGGTATTTATTTGAAGAAAATGAAAACACTAATAAGAAAAGATATCTTCATCCCATGTTCACTGTAGCACTATTTACAATAGCCAAGATATGGAAACAACCTAAGCATCCAATGACAGATGAATAGATAAAGAAAATATTTTATATATATATATGAATATTATTCAGCCATAAAAAAGAATGAAATCTTGCCATTTGCAACAATAATGATGGATATTCAGGGCATTATGCTAAGTGAAATTAAGTAAGAGAAATACAAATACCATATGATTTCATTTACATGCGGAACAAAAAAAAAGCTCATAGATAAAAAGAACAGATACAGACTGGTGGTTGCCAGGGGGTGGGGAAGTGGGGGGTGAAACAGATGAAGGGAGTCAAAAGCTATATACTTCCAATTATAAAATAAATAAGTCACGGGAATGCTGTAGACAGCATGGTGACTGCAGTTAACAACACTGAACCGCATATTTGGAAGTTGCTAAGAGAGTAGATCTTACAAGTTCTCATCACCAGAAAAAAAATTCTGTATGTGTGGTGATGGATGTTAACTAGACTACTGTGGTGATCATTTTGCTGTACGTACAAATATCAAATTATTATGTTGTACACCTGAAACTAATATAGTGTCTTGTATGCCAATTATATCTCAACTTAAAAAAAAAGAAGAAAGCAGGGATGGTATCTTAGTCATCTTTGTGTTCCCTCCAGCCAATGCCTTCCATTCACACTTAATTAAATAGCTGAGTCTGCCTTCTACAACTGTCTTCAACAATCTTAAAAATAAAAGCACGAAAAGGAGCATGAGTCCCATAAGAATGTAGGTAGACAGACACAAAGAACAATACTCAACCTCAGCTGTTCACCAAGAAATAAAAAGTAGATAATAATGAGGTACAACTTTATACCTCTGAGAACAACAAAATTTTAAATAATCATCTCCAGTGCTGGTGTGTAAATGGAAAAACTGACATTCTCTCATTTCTCTGAAGGTAGTGTTAACTGCTACAGTGGTTTGGTAAGTAATTTTGCAATGATACTGAGAGCTATCTACAATATCCAGTCACTTGGCCTAACAAGCCCAACTCCTAGGAATTACACTAAGTAAATAATTGAAAGGCTATGTTAAAAAACAAGATCAATTGCATGTTTTTAAACAAGGAAAAACACATAAACAACCTAAATATATCTCTTTCCAGCTTATGCTGGCCCATGATTTATATTTTTGTCCCCCCCCACTAGAAATGGCAGGGTATTTTTTTTCTCTGCTTTTTCAAATTTCAACACATCAGTCAACGTGGGCTACATGTCAAAAGATCTATATTCTAAAATCAATTTAAAACCTTACTGGCCGTGACTGAGAAAACCCCTCAACCTCTGAGCTTCATTTTTCTTCACTTGTAAAACTAGTCATTTTAAAGGGCTATTGAAGGGATCATATTAATTAATTCAACAAAAATTCATTGAATACCTAATGTATGCCAGCTAGACACTGAGAATAAAGAAATTAAGCTCTTGTCCTTTAGTCTGGTTGGGGAAGGAGAAAGACAAACAGTAGAGAAAGAGGCCAAGTTCAGTAAGAAGTGATAAATGCTGTCCTGTGGGTAGGCAAGGAGGATCCTGCCAACCCAGACTGCATGAAAAAGCAGCGCCTGTCAAGACAGGCTTCCGAGAAGAAGCCACAAGTAAGATGAGCCCTGAGTGGGCCAGAGATGGGAACCAGGTGTCAAGGAAGGTGGGATGAAGTCAGGGGTAGGGTGGAGAAGGTGGGGGACAGATAAAGCCATGGGGACCTGAAAGATCAGGCAGCCTTCCCAGAAGCAAGGTGGCTGCAGCAGGGGTCCTAGTCAAGAGGTGGAGTGGAGTAAGGGCACTGAAGCGGTGCTGTGTGACATCTAGTAATCCCGTTCAATCTTTAAGAGTCTCTGGTCTCTAAACTGACAGTAATAATAATGCCTACCTGGAAAGATATTCGGGAGGATTGAGTGAAATGAACTTAAGAGCTAAGAGCTGGAAAACATCAGTGCAGGAGCTGCATGGCAAAGGCTGCCCTGGGCTGCTCTGGCTGGGAGGCCTTGGAGCGACTCTGTTCAGCTGGGATCTACTGTGGGAAGCAGGCAAGGGAGGCCACCTCTCTGCTCGGGAAGGTTTACAGGGGCAAACACAACGGCATCGACAGGGACTCTGCAAGGCAAACACACAGCAGGGGACATCAGGGCTCCAAACAGGAGGTGGCATTTGAGCTGGCCTTGAAGAGATGGTCAGAATTTAAAAGACAACCTTGTTTACTGTTTGCAAAGATAATACATGTTCATTTGCTTTTTAATTTGGAAAATAGTTTTTTCAAGTTTTATTGGAGTATAATTGCTTTACAGTGTTGTGTTAGTTTCTGCTATACAGCAAAGTGAATCAGCTATACGTACACATACATCCCCTCTTTTTTCGATGTACTTCCCACTTAGGTCACCACAGAGCATTGAGTAGAGTTCCTGTGCTATACAGTAGGTTCTCATTACCTATTTATACATAGTAGTATACATAGGGAAAATAGAAATCTCTGGAAATACAAGCCCCTCTCAATAGAACAAACTATTGTCAACCCTTTATCCTATTTACCTCCAGCCTTTTTTTCAATGTTCTCTTTCACAACCAAGCACGCACACACACACACACACACCCCTAACTTAAAATAAGTGAGGGTCACAT
Source organism: Stenella coeruleoalba (assembly GCF_951394435.1). Lineage (NCBI taxonomy): Eukaryota > Metazoa > Chordata > Mammalia > Artiodactyla > Delphinidae > Stenella > Stenella coeruleoalba. The sequence goes on from NC_137157.1 coordinate 15,890,073, forward strand.
AGCACATCCTGGCTTGTAACCTGTTTTACTCAGTCACCTTTACAAGGACAGGTCAGACTTTGAGAGGAGGATGTTGAGGGCAGGGGTACTCCAGGGGGAGCAAGCAGCATGAGAAAACTCCTAGCGGAGGGAAAAGGCAAATGGTCCGTTGCCTGGAGCCAGAAAAGTTCCCCATTCTGGGATTCCACCACAGTGTCTCCCATTCAGGGGATACCCGTCTCTACTGTGTCAGATTTTTTCTTCCCAACTAAACTTTCTTAGGGCCCATTTCTGATACCAACCGCTGGCAAGAGAACTAGCTTTGAGGGCAGGCCGACCTGGCTTTGAATTCCAGCTTTGCCCCTAACTCCGTGGGAGCCCAAGCAGTCACTTGACACATCCAAGTTGGAGGGCCCTCACCTAAAACATGAGAATCATAACTTACGTTACAAGGATGGTTTGAAGATTAAATATCATAAAATATGTTAAAAACTAGATACATTTAAAAAGAATACCAGAACAATACTAATAGCCTTCACGGGCCAAGTACTTAAGCCAGGCACTGTGCATCACTTTTCATATGCCATCTCATTTTATTCCTCCCAACAGTGCTATTAATTAGTTTAATTTTAATTTAATTTAATTTCATTTGGCTGCACTGGGTCTTTGTTGCTGTGCATGGGCTTTCTCTAGTTGCGGTGAGCAGGGGCTACTCTTCGTTGTGGTGCGTGGTCTTCTCATTGTGACGGCTTCTCTTGCGAAGCACGGGCTCTAGGCATGTGGGCTTCAGTAGCTGTGGCACACGGGCTTAGTTGCTCTGCAGCATGTGGGATCTTCCCGGACCAGGGCTCGAACCCGTGTCCCCTGCATTGGCAGGCAGATTCTTAACCACTGAGCCACCAGGGAAGTCTCCTATATCCCTATTTTATAAGTAAGGAAATCGAGCTTTGCGTGAGGCTAAAAAATCTGCAGGAAGCCATGCGGCCCGTGAGTGGAGGCTGGACCTCACTCAGTGATGGGCATGTGGCAGCTACTGATAGTATTTAGATAAGAACTGGTCTACCCGGAGCCAACAGGGACCCTCCACTCAGTCATCAAACAGGCGCCTCCCACCTCTGCAGGCCCCTTTCCCTCCAGACACTGGTGACTTCATTCCCAGCCTTTTATCCCCAAAGAGGCTGTGTGTCACACCCAGACCTGACCCTCCTGCCTGATGGCTCTCCATCCTAATTCACCAGAAGTGCTGGTAACTCAGGCACTCATTCATCAAGTATTTATTGAGTGTCTAGTATGTTCCAGCCCTATGCCAGGGGCTGATCGGGGAGAAAAGGCAGACGTGGTCTCTGCTCTCTTGAGCTCAAATTGTCAGCAAATAAAATGCAAGTCCTGGGCAAGAGCTGAGAAGGGCAGGCCCAAGATGCTATGGCAGCGCCAAGTGTGGGGTGCGAGCCCAGGCTTGGGATGTGAAGGAGAGGCAGAAGCCAGCTAGACAAAGAGGACAGGAGGGCACGTGTTAGGAAGATGGAAATAGACATGGTTGACAGAGACTTTAGGAATTGGCCTTCCCAAATGCCTCTTCATTTTAACAGGCGGAAAAGCCTCAAACCAAACAAGAAGCATCCTGTAAGGCCGAATTCCAGGCTGACAAGACTCCTGGAGCCATTCACGGCACACACTGAGCCATCCATCCTCCAGGCCCACCCTGCTCGTCCTACCAAAGCCGGAGAGCAGCATCTGTTTAAAATTCCTCCCACCGAGATGCTGCCCAGTGCCTGGACTTCTCCCTGACGCTCTGTTCCCTCCCACTTTTCAATTATGATTCCTAATACGTCCCCGCCCAGGGAATCCTGGTCCAATTCCCAGTGGTGAGCATCTCTACTCCCTTTCCTGGATCTGTTTCCTAATATTAACTTTGGGGCCACATTTCCAGGCTCAAATCCTGGATCCTTCACTTGCTGGCTGTGTGACCTCAAACAAACTTTTGGTGCCCTTAGTTCACTTATTTGTAAAATAGGGGTAATAATAGTACCAAGCCCTAATCGTGAGGGTTAACTAAACCACTCCTGGCACAAGGCATGTGCTATCTAAGTGTTCGCGACAGTCATCATTCCTCCAGAGAGGTCGTGTACCTGGATCCCTGTCCTGCCCGTAGGCCTGGGTTTGTCAAGTCCTGCACCTGGGCCAGAGTCATCCACTCCTCTCCTGTGCTCCCACAGCACCTTGGCTGGTCCCTGGCGAAGCCCTCGTCACAGCGTGTGGTCGCTATGTGCTGACCAGTGCATCTGCCTTGCTGGTTTGTAAGCTCTGTAGGGCATAGACCACATTTGCCATTGTGTCTCCAGCACCCACACATGAAAGTATTTGTGGAATGAATGAATGGCTAAGATAAAACCACAGTCAAATGCTGAGTCTACCCATCTGATTGCAGTAAGCATATAAAATAACAACACTATCAGGGAACGTTCATTGGGGTCTTATAATGTGCTAGGCACTGGGCAAAGCTCTTCACATTACTGCATTTAATTTTCATAGCTTCCTGAGACAGTGAATAATTTAATGCATGTGAAACATCAAATATGGTGCTTGATATATACTTAGTGCTTAATCAATGTTAGGTTTAATTATGAGTATTATCCCCTTTCATAGAGGAAGAAACTGAGGCTCAGAGAAGGGAAGCAATTTGTCTGAGGTCACACAGTTTAGCAATGGAGCCAGGAAAGGGACCCAGGCTAGTTGACATCTCAACCTCCCTGAATCCAAACACTTACGAGCCTCATTCTCTCTTTAAACCTGTGGCACTGAGCTAGAGATTTTTAGGGAACTATCTACCTAATCATTTATTTTCTGCCTCTATGCTGATTGAATTTGTGATATTTGGTAACCTATTCTAGAATATTTCCTGCCTAGAGCCAATGTGGCAGAGTTTAACATTGACGGAGAACATTTCTAAATTAATTACTTCTTTTCAAATCCCAAGAACGGTTCAAATTTATGTGAATCTCAAGTTTCACTTCAAAGTTCTAATTCTATTTCCTTTCATTATCCTAATCAAGGCTGCACCTGGCCAGACCTCACCTGTTGGGAACACGGGGCTGCCAAACATTTCATTTCCCCTTATCTACCTCCTTTCCAGCCCCTGCAAAGAGCATCAGCTGATGCTCAGGGTGCCTGGACTAGGCCTTTGGCAGTGTGCATCAGCCCCTGGCAGCAAACCCTTCTCTCCGTGGGAACAGGGCTAAGTCCCAAACAAAACTGTGATGTTGGCAGCATTGCTCTGAGGGGGCCCACACCTGCTTCCTTTCACCTCCTCTGGGTGAATTCCTTCATAATCTTGGAGTAGGAAGGGGCCTTTCTAACTTTGATACAAAACCCAAAGCCATATAAGAAAATATTGAGAAATTTTACTACATAAAAAAATCTAAAGCTTCTATGTGGGGGAAAAAAACACACTGTAAGTACAAATAAAATGACCCGCTTGGGAAAACTGCAACCACAGACAATGGTCTCACCTCCCCGCTGTAGAAACAGCTACAATAAAACCACAAGGAAAAAGACCAAGATACACAGTTGGTGGAAAAAATGCAAATGTTCCTGAAATGTGAAAAGACAATCTCAATCAATGAAAATGAAAGCTACACTACAATACCATTTCTCACGTATCGGATTGGCAAAAATCCAAACCACAACGACACAACTCTGCCCTGAAGTTTTCTGCCATAGGGAAGCAGGTGCCTCCTATCTTGCAGCGGGAGTGCAAAGTGGTGCCTCCCCACATGGAAAGACATTTCACAGAATCTACTGAAATCCTATATGCCCTTTATCCAGCAGTCCCATGTCTGCGAACAGATCCTGCCGCTACTCCCGGAAACATGGGAAACAACCGCACACGAGGTTATTCACTGCAACTTGGCTGTAACAGCAAAAGTGTTGGAAACAGCCCAGCGCTCATCTAGTTAACTAAATTACAATACATGCTCACAGTGGAATACTACACAGCTGTGAAAAAAGGAGATTAAAAGCAAGAAAAGAATGAGAATGCTCTCTCTGTTCTTACTCATATGGAACACGCCAGGGTTTATTATTAAGTGAAAAAAGCAAGTCACAGAAAAATGCATATAGGGTGCTACTTTTTTTGTGTAAGAAAGTGGCAGAAAAAGAACATATATTTGAATTTTTATTTGCATAAAAAAGTCAAATGCTGGAAGAATACACAATAAACATTGGAAATACTCAAAGAATGCATAAAAAACAAATAAAAATGCTTCCCACTAGGGAGCTCAGGAGGGACGACAGGGCAAGGACAGAGCAAGACTTCTCAGTGAGTACCTTTACAGCATTTTGATTTTTGGACTGTATGAACGTATTATCCATTCAAAAATACTCTAATTTTGAACAAATTAAAAGACTCTATTAAGGAGGGAACGTCAGAAGGAAGAACCTCTTCAAATGGTTAAATGGTCCTGGAGTGCCAAAAACTGAAAGTGAATTACAACTATTACTTGTAATCTAGCGTGGCTTTATAGTATTTTGCTTTGCTAACATCCATTACTTAATAAACACTCACTGAGCACCTACTATGTACCAGGCCTTCCATATTAAGTGCTGGCAAGACACAGTCAATCAGACAGGCTCCCTTCCCCTCAGGGATTGAGGGCCCGTGGAGGGAGGGAGGGGAGGTGCAGAAGGGCCCTGGCAGTGTGCTCCACACACAGAGGAGGGAGCCTAATTCTCCTCAAGGAGGGGACAGATAGATACTCAGGGAGCAGGAAGGGCAGCCCGTGATAGATATGGAGGCTGAGAAAGGGGAAGAGTCGGTGGGTTGTCTTAAATCATAACCTAACCACTGGGCCTCCTGAGCTCTCCAGCACTGTTTTACCTCAGTTCCCAGCCACGACTAAAACTGCAGCGTTCACCCCACGAGGACAATTCAGCTTTTAAAAGCCATCATGGGAGGACTCTCTGTGAACTTCCCCACCCCAGACTTCCCACTCTAAGGCACTGCCCTTGGTCTAGGAGCTGTCTGAGAACCTTTCTGCTGTTGGCGGGGATGGAGGCTTTTGTCCACAACTTGACGGGACTATGGATGAGTTTAACCACATTTCTCTGGAACCCCTTCTTATGGAGTTATAAGATCCCAAACTGGAATAATAACCTGACATGCTCAGTGGAGTGAGAGAGATATGTGACTTTCACATATATCGCCCTGAAATGTGATGAGATTTTAATATGTTAATGATGAGTCACATTAGGTTGTGACTCACTGTGACCCCAGTTCTATGCCACCGTGCTGATGAATTCCAACTTTTCCTGTCCCTGTGTTATAAATATCCTCTGTCACCACCAGTCTATCAGTAAGTGCCACGATGAGCTGGTGAAGGGTTGGGGACAATAAAGGAAGCAGGGACATTCCAGTGGGGCAGGCAGGCAGTTGTTAGGAGCTGTCAAAGAACAGAGGGAACGGGACTCAGTATGGACTGTCACTCACTCTCTCTCTCTCTCTCTCTCTCTCTCTCTCTCTCTCACACACACACACACACACGGAGCCTGATAACTCTTGACGATAAAGGGAAAACTCTGGACTCCTGCCTAGGATATAAGATAGAGGCTGAAGTCATTTGATTTAGATATTAAGGAAACGATGACCTGAAGACTAGCGGGCTTGGGCTTACATTTAATTTGTTCTGTTTCCCAAGGAGGGAAACAGGAATCCCAAGGAATCCCACGGGGTTCCTGCTCTTTGGACCCATCCTATCACCCCAGTATCTCCAATTCTCTCCATCCCACTGATACCATGCTGGTCTACAGCCTCATCTCCTCACCTGGACCAGGCGGAAGCCCCTTAAGTGCCTTCATGGCTTTAACCCACCTGCAGAGAACCTCCACACTAGCCTCCTGAAAACTCCACTTTGACCTGTCACTCTTCCACCCAACTCCTTGAGTGGCACCTTAACTATCAAACTCCAAACCACTTGTGGGAATCCAAATCCCTCAACAATATGGCCCAAACTCCCCTTCTCAGCCCTGTTTCCCATGATTCTTCAATCTCTCTGCTCCAGACAAGGTAGAAAACTCTCCAAGCTCAAAACCTGCCTTGTGGCCTTTTGCCTCCCAGCCCTTTACTTAAAGGAACCACATGGATCCTATGAGGCCCAATGCAAATGCCACCTTCTCTGAGATGCCTTCCCTGGTCACCTTCCAACCTTGTGACTGCTCCCAAGCTTTAGCAAGCAACCTGATCACATGGGAGTTTGTTCAATGCAGAGTGTGCCTCAGTGGGTCTGCAGTGGGCCCAAGAGTCTGCATGTCTAACAAGGTTCCAGTGAGGTCGTGCTGGAGTCCAGGAACATACCTGGTATGGCAGGTAGAACACCTTGCATAATTCAAGTTGAATTTATCACATACAGTCTTGCATTATTAATACTCAAGCATGTGCCTTAGCTTCCCTTCTGGAATGAAAATTCTTTGAGAGCAGGGACCCACAGAAGAGAGAGTTTATACAGTAGACAGAGAACCAGCTATAAAATCAGACAGCTCTAAGTTTGACTCTTTACCACTTACTTGCTAGGCTATAAGTTATATAACCTCTGATTCTCAGTTTCCTCATCTGTAAAATGGAGATTAAAAAAAACCTTCCTGGGCTTCCCTGGTGGCACAGTGGTTGAGAGTCCACCTGTCGATGCAGGGAACGCGGGTTCGTGCCCCGGTCCAAGAGAATCCCACATGCCGCGGAGCAGCTGGGCCCGTGAGCCATGGCTGCTGAGCCTGCGCGTCTGGAGCCTGTGCTCCGCAACGGGAGAGGCCACAACAGTGATAGGCCCGCGTACCGCAAAACAAACAAACAAACAAAAAAAAAACCTTCCTCCCAGAGTATTAGAGGAAAGAGTGGCTGCGCTTATGCCTAGCACGCTGCCTGATGCTGAATAGATTTTAATTTTGGCTCCCTGCTCTTTCCTTGTATGTATAACTTTGGGCTTTCCACAGAGTCTTATATGCAGTAAGTGCGCAGGGAATCTTCTGGGCCCAATTTCTGCAGAAACTTCTGTTCCAACCTGTACAATTCTTGTCAATCCACACTGCTAAGCTTTCCTCTCTAGACAGAATGCTCTAACCAGTCATGAACCTGATAATATTTTACAGTCATAGTCTCCCTATTTGTTGGTAGGCATGCCATATGTTTCTAAACATAAAGACCTGCTGACATCTGCCAGGGATAAACTGCAACTTATTCAGGTTGGGAATGAAAATTTATTTGACCCTAACTATGGTAAATGACCCATCCACTCTTGTTCAGACTCCCACTCATCAGGCATTCAGGGCTTGACCTCACTGGTCCAAGGTTTTCTTCCCAACTGTATTCCATCAAAATGTCCCATGTCCCGTTTTTTTCATGCTCCCTGAAGCTCTAGTTACTCAATTAAACTGATCTTTTCTGACCTGCTAAAAGGGACATAACAGGAAGACCATTAGATAGAAATCAGAAGACCTGGGTTTACAATTTTGATTTTAGCAGTATCCAAGAGTATGATTTTAGACAAATACTTCCCTTCTCTGAGCCTCAGTTTCCTCATCCATAAAACTGGAGAGTGGGCTAACATGATCTATAAAGGCTCACAGTCTCTTCTAGGCTAATAAACTGATTATCCTCCCACTCGACTTCATTAGAACCAGCACCCTCCTGGTGCTAATGCTCAGCTCTTACTCAGGCCAGTGGAAGAAATATTTTTCAGCAGCTGGAATTTTGACCTCTCTCAAATCACCCTGCGAAGGCATTTTTACCTGCTTGGTGTGGCTCAGAGATAAACTCTACAGCACACCATTTAGCTTGCAACTCAATAGCTAGTATTCCATTTTTTCTGCTTGCTAATCAAACACCAGTTTTATTCAAGGTAGTAACGTGACAGCCTAAGAGGGACTCATGATTCGTCTCTTCCAGGGGTCAGCAAACAAGTTCTGTAAAGATCCAAAGAGTAAATATTGCAGGCATATGGTCACTGTCACATATGCTTCTCCTTTTCTTCTCTACTCTTTAAAAAACAAGAGGGCTTCCCTGGTGGCGCAGTGGTAGAGAGTCTGCCTGCCGATGCAGGGGATACAGGTTCGTGCCCTGGTCCGGGAAGATCCCACATGCTGCAGAGCGGCTGGGCCCGTGAGCCATGGCCACTGAGCCTGCGCGTCCGGAGCCTGTGATCCACAACGGGAGAGGCCACAACAGTGAGAGGCCCGCGTACCACAAAATAAATAAATAAATAAATAAAAAATAATAAAAAACAAGAGAGAGCAAGATGTCAGAGTAGAAGGATGTGCTCTCACTCCCTCTTGCGAGAGCACCGGAATCACAACTAACTGCTGAACAATCATTGACAGGAAGACACTGGAACTCACCAGAAAAGATACTCCAAATCCAAAGACAAAGGAGAAGCCACAGTGAGACAGTAAGAGGAGCGCAATCACAATAAAATCAAATCCCATAACTGCAGGGTGGGTGACTCACAAACTGGAGAACACTTATACCACAGAAGTCCACCAACTGGAGTGAAGGTTCTGAGCCCCACGTCAGGCTTCCTAACCTGGGGTCCAGCATTGGGAGGAGGAATTCCCAGAGAATTAGACTTTGAAGGCTAGCAGGATTTGATTGCAGGACTTCGACAGGACTAGGGAAACAGAGACTCCACTCTTGGAGGGCACAGACAAAGTGTACGCATCGAGACCCAGGGGAAGGAGCGGTGACCCCATAGGAGACTGAACCAGACCTAGTGTTAGAGGGTCTCCTACAGAGGCGGGGGTGTCTGTGGCTCACGATGAGGACAAGGACACTGGCAGCAGAAGTTCAGGGAAGTACTCCTTGGCGTGAGCCCTCCCACAGTCTGCCATTAGCCCACCAAAGAGCCTGGGTAGGCTCCACTGTTGGGTCGCCTCAGGCCAAACAATCAACAGGGAGGAAACTCAGTCCCACCAATCAGCAGACAAGTGGATTAAAGTTTTACTGAGCTCTGCCCACCAGAGTAACACCCAGCTCTACCGACCACCAGTCCCTCCCATCAGGAAAGTTGCACAAGCCTCTTAGATAGCCTCATCCACCAGAGGGCAGACAGCAGAAGCAAGAAGAACTACAATCCTGCAGCCTGTGGAACAAAAAACACATTCACAGAAACACAGACAAGATGAAAAGGCAGAGGGCTATGTACCAGATGAAGGAAAAAGATAAAACCCCAGAAAAATAACTAAATGAAGTGGAGATAGGCAACATTCCAGAAAAAGAATTCAGAATAATGATAGTGAAGATGATCCAGGACCTAGGAAAAAGAAAGGAGGCAAAGATCAAGAAGATGCAAGAAATGTTTAACAAAGACCTAGAAGAATTAAAGAACAAACACCTAGAAGAATTAAAGAACAAACAAACAGAGACGAACAATACAATAACTGAAATGAAAAATACACCAGAAGGAATCAGTAGCAGAATAACTGAGGCAGAAGAATGGATAAGTGACCTGTAAGACAAAATGGTGGAATTCACTGCCGCAGAACAGAATAAAGAAAAAAGAATGAAAAGAAATGAAGACAGCCGAAGAGACCTCTGGGACAACATTAGACGCAACAAAATTCACATTATAGGGGGTCCCAGAAGGAGAATAGAGAGAGAAATAACCCAAGAAAATATTTGAAGAGATTATAGTCGAAAACTTCCCAAACATGGGAATGGAAATAGCCACCCAAGTCCAGGAATCCCAGAGAGTCCCAGGCATGATAAACCCAAGGAGAAACATGCCAAGACACATAGTAATCAAATTGATAAAAATTAAAGACAAAGAAAAATTATTGAAAGCAACAAGGGAAAAACAACAAATAACATACAAGGGAACTCCCATAAGGTTAAGAGCTGATACCTCAGCAGAAACTCTACAAGCCAGAAGGGAGTTGCATGACATATATAAAGTGATGAAAGGGAAGAACCTACAACCAAGATTATGCTACCCGGCAAGGAACTCATTCAGATTCGATAGAGAAATCAAAAGCTTTACAGACAAGCAAAGCTAAGGGAATTCAGCAACACCAAACCAGCACTACAACAAATGCTAAAGGAACTTTTCTAAGTGGGAAAAACAAGAGAAGAAAAGGACCTACAAAAACAAACCCATTACAAGTAAGAAAATGGTAATAGGAACATACATATTGATAATTACCTTAAATATGAATGCATTAAATGATCCAACCAAAAGACAAAGGCTCATTGAATGGATACAAAAACAAGACCCATATATATGCTGTCTACAAGAGACCCACTTCAGACCTAGGGACACATGCAGACTGAAAGTGAGGGGATGGAAAAAGATATTCTGTGCAAATGGAAATCAAAAGAAAGGTGGAGTAGCAATACTCATAACATATAAACTAGACTTTAAAATAAAGAATGTTACAAGGGACAAAGAAGGACACTAAATAATGATCAAGGGATCAATCCAAAAAGAAGATATAACAATTATAAATATATATGCACCCAAAAATAGGAGCACCTGAATACATAAGGCAAATGCTAACAGCTATAAAAGAGGAAATCGACAGCAACAAAATAATAGTGGGGGACTTTAACACCTCACTTACACCAATGGACAGATCATCCAAACAGAAAATTAATAATGAAACACAAACTTTAAATGACACAACAGACCAGATAGATTTAATTGATATTTATAGGACATTCCATTCAAAAATAGCAGATTACACTTTCTTCTCAAGTGTGCACGGAACATTCTCCAGGATAGATCACATCTTGGGTCACAAATGAAGCCTCAGTAAATTTAAGAAAACTGAAATCATATCAAGCATCTTTTCTGACCACAATGCTATGAGACTAGAAATCAATGACAGGGAAAAAATGTAAAAAACACAAACACATGGAGGCTAAACAATATTTTACCAAATAACCAAGAGATCACTGAAGAAATCAAAGAGGAAATCAAAAAATACCTAGAGACAAATGACAATGAAAACACGACAATCCAAAACCTATGGGATTGGGCTTCCCTGGTGGCGCAGTGGTTGACAGTTCGCCTGCCGCTGCAGGGGACACGGGTTCGTGCCCCTGTCCGGGAGGATCATACATGCCGCGGAATGGCTGGGCCAGTGAGCCATGGCCATTGGGGCTGTGCATCCGGAGCCTGTGCTCCACAATGCGAGAGGCTGCAGCAGTGAGAGGCCCACGTACCGCAAAACAAACAAACAAACAAAAAACTTATGGGATGCAGCAAAAGCAGTTCTAAGAGGGAAGTTTATAGCTATACAAGCCTACCTCAAGAAACAAGAAAATTCTCAAATAAAAATCTAACCTTACGCATAAATGAACTGGAGAAAGAAGAACAAACAAAACCCAAGGTTAGCAGAAGGAAAGAAATCATAAAGATTAGAGCAGAAATAAATGAAACAGAAAAAAGAAAACAATAGCAAAGATCAATAGAAGTAAAAGCTGGTTCTTTGAGAAGATAAACAAAATTGATAAACCATTGGCCAGACTCATCAAGAAAAAGAGGGAGAGGATTCAAATCAATAAAAATAGAAATGAAAAAGGAGAAGTTACAAAAGACACTGCAGAAATACAAAGCATCCTAAGAGACTACTACAAGCAACTCTATGCCAATAAAATGGACAACCTGGAAGAAATGGACAAATTCTTAGAAAGGTATAAGCTTCCAAGACTGAACCAGGAAGAAATAGAAAATATGAACAGACCAATCACAAGGCATGAAACTGAAACTGTGATTAAAAATCTTCCAACAAACAAAAGTCCAGGACCAGATGGCTTCACAGGTGAATTCTATCAAACATTTAGAGAAGAGATAACACCCATCATTCTCAAACTCTTCCAAAAAACTGCAGAGGAAGGAACACTCCAAAACCCATTCTATGAGGCCACCATCACCCTGATACCAAAACCAGACAAAGATACTACAAAAAAAAGAAAATTACAGACCAATATCACTGATGAATATAGATGTAAAAATCCTCAACAAAATACTGACAAACCGAGTCCAACAACACATTAAAAGGATCATACACCATGATCAAGTGGGATTTATCCCAGGGATGCAAGGATTCTTCAATATACACAAATCAATCAATGTGATACACCATATTAACAAATTGAAGGAGAAAAACCATATGATCATCTCAATAGATGCAGAAAAAGCTTTTGACAAAATTCAACACCCATTTATGAAAACGACTCTCCAGAAAGTGGGCATAGAGGGAACCTACTTCAACATAATAAAGGCCATATATGACAAACCCACAGCAAACATCATTCTCAATGGTGAAAACCTGAAAGCATTTCCTCTAAGATCAGGAAAAAGACAAGGATGACCACTCTCACCACTGTTATTCAACATAGTTTTGGAAGTCCGAGCCACGGCAATCAGAGAAGAAAAAGAAATAAATGGAATACGAATTGGAAAAGAAGAAGCAAAACTGTCACTGTTTGCAGATGACATGACACTATACGTAAAGAATCCTAAAGATGCCAGCAGAAAACTACTAGAGCTAATCAATGAATTTGGTAAAGTTGCAGGATACAAAATTAAAGCACAGAAATCTCTTGCATTCCTATAAACTAATGATGAAAAATCTGACAGAGATATTAAGGAAAAATTCCCATTTACCATTGCAACAAAAAGAATAAAATACCTAAGAATAAACCTACTGAGGGAGACAAAAGACCTGTATGCAGAAAACTATAAGACACTGATGAAAGAAATTGAAGATGATACCAACAGATGGAGAGATATACAATGTTCTTGGATTGGAAGAATCAACATTGTGAAAATGACTATACTACCCACTGCAATCTACAGATTCAGTGCAATCTCTATCAAATTACCAATGGCCTTTTTTACAGAACTACAGCAAAAAATCCTAAAATTTTTATGAAGACACTAAAGACCCTGAATAGCCAAACCAGTCTTGAGGGAAAGAAACAGAGCTGGAGAAATAAGACTCCCTGACTTCAGACTATACTACAAAGCTACCATAATCAAGACAGTATGGTACTGACACAAAAACAGAAATACAGATCAATAGAACAGGATAGAAATCACAGAGATAAACCCACATACCTATGGTCAACTAATCTATAAGAAGGAGGCAAGGATATACAATGGAGAAACAACAGTCTCTTCAATAAGTGGTGCTGGAAAAAGTGGACAGATGCATGTAAAAGAATGAATTTAGAATACTCCCTAACACCATACACAAAAATAAACTCAAAATGGATTAGAGACCTAAATGTAAGCCTGGACACTAAAAAACTCTTAGAGGAAAACATAGGAAGAACACTCTTTGACATAAATCACAGCAAGATCTTTGATCCACCTCCTGTAGTAATGGAAATAAAAACAAAAATAAACAAATGGGACCTAATGAAACTTAAAAGCTTTTGCACAGCAAAGGAAACTACAAACAAGATGAAAAGATAACCCTCAGAATGGGAGAAAATATTTGCAAATGAATGAACAGAGAAAGAATTAATCTCCAAAATATATAAACAGCTCATGTAGCTCAATATTAAAAAAACAAACAACCCAATCAAAAAATGGGCAGAGGACCTAAATAGACATTTCTCCAAAGAAGACATACAGATGGCCAAGAAGCACATGAAAAGCTGCTCAACATCACTAATTATTAGAGAAATGCAAATCAAAACTACAGTGAGTTATCACCTCACACCAGTTAGCATGGGCATCATCAGGAAATCTATAAACAACAAATGCTGGAGAGGGTGTGGAGAAAAGGGAACCCTCTTGCACTGTTGGCGGGATTGTAAATTGATACAGCCACTATGGAGAACAGTATGGAGGTTCCTTAAAAAACTAAAAATAGAATTACCATATGACCCTGCAATCCCACTACTGGGCATATACCCAAAGAAAACCATAATTCAAAAAGTCACATGTACCCCAGTGTTCACTGCAGCACTATTTACAATAGCCAGGTCATGGAAGCAACCTAAATACCCATCAACAGATGAATGGATAAAGAAGATGTGGTACATATATACAATGGAATATTACTCAGCCATAAAAAGGAATGAAATTGGGTCATCTATAGAGACATGGATGGATCTAGAGACTGTCATACAGAGTGAAGTAAGTCAGAAAAACAAATATCGTATATTAACGCATGTATGTGGAACCTAGAAAAATGGTACAGATGAACTGGTTTGCAGAGCAGAAACTGAGACACAGATGTAGAGAACAAACGTATGGACACCAAGGGGGGAAAGTGGCGGGGGCAGGGGGTGGTGTGATGAATTGAGAGATCGGGATTAACATGTATACACTAATATGTATAAAATGTATAACTAATAAGAACCTGCTGTATAAAAAAATAAATAAAAGAAAATTTAAAAAATAAAAAAAAGAAAAAACAAAACAAAAGAACATTTTAAGATCATGGACTGTATAAAAACAAGAGACAGGCTGGATTTGAAGTGGGAGCAATCCAACCATCGTAATTCTACTCTTTTCTATTATTTTGACAAATATTCACTCTCCTATTTTCCCTCTCAGCTACAGATTAGATAAAGTTCTGGACATAAACAAAGTAAAAGAAAAATGTCTACAGAGGGCTTCTGGGAAAGCTGTTTTATTCTTCTTTTTATTTGTTTATTTATTTGTTTGTTTGTTTGTTTATTTGGTTGCTCTGCATTCCATGAGGGATCTCAGTTCCCCGACCAGGGATTGAACCCATGCCCCTGCAATGGAAACGCAGTGTCTTAACCACTGGACCACCAGGGAAGTCCCTGTTGTTGTTTTCTGATAAAAGGAAAACACATAAGAGGTAAGCTACCTGGTGCCTTCTCTTGCCCCATCCAGCTGTTTTAAATGTGGACCTGAATCCTGGACCTGAAGCAGCAATCTTGTGACCATGAGGTCACAAGCCAACATGAGGACAAAACGCCAACAACTTTGGAAGACTTAGCAGAAATACATACAGAGCCTGGGTCCTGGGTGATGTTGAGCTCTTGAATAAACCTAAGAACTTTCTACTTCTCGTCTTTTGGTTAAATAAGATAGTAAATATTTACACAGTTTAAACCACTGTCAGGTTACTCTCTTTTACAATCCAAAACACTCTTAAAGTACTAAAATTAAGAGAAAAATTAATTTTTGAAACTTCAGCCATATTCTAAGGCCCCCACTATGTGCCAAGACCTGGGGTTACAACAGTGAACCACACAACATTCCCGCCCTCATGGGGCTTTCAGTCGAGGTGAAAGATGACAAGGCACAGACAAGTATTAACATACCAATAAGCCACTGAGAGGGAGTGGTGGGCCTTCCTAGCTCTGGCCTTGGTATCCCTATGGACAAGGTATGAAATCCTCAAAAGTCTTTGAAGCATTACCTTCTGAGAGGCAGAACGGTGCAAAGACTAACTGCCTAATGTTCAAAGGCAGACATACAGACCTGGGCTGAAATCCTAGCTCTACCACTTACCAGCCGTGTAACTTTGGGCAAATTACGTAACACCTTTGAGCCTCAGTTTTCCTATGTATAAAATGAAGCTCATAAGAATAAGTTACCTCCTAGGACCACTGTGATAATTGAATGAGAGGTATTGGAATTAAAGCACTTCTCATTGCTTAACAGATGATAGCCATATATACATATTAACTATAAATATATACATATATACAACTTTGTTTAACAATATATGCTTAGAAGAACAACCAGAAAGCAATACAAAAACATCAAGAGTGGTTACCTCTGGATAGCAGGATAGAGGCAATTATTTTTCTTCCTCATATCTTTTCCCCTATATTTTTCAAATATATACATGCATGACTCATATAGCCAGGGGGTGAATTTCTTTAATGTAGTATTTTTGCGTTTTGAAAGCAAAAACAAAATATGGACTGATAGAAGTCAGGTGGCCCACGTTTTAGATCTAGCACTGGCACCAACATGAGCTCCACATCAACCCTAGATTTGTTCCTGAGGATATTTCTAAATTGCTGCACTGGAACCTAAGCAAAGAGTGTAGTCTATTGGGCTGATGAGACTGAAGTCAGAGTTTGTAGATGACAGAGTGGCTAAGATATAAGGAGCAACATTCCAGAGAGAAGAGAAGAAGACAGACGTGCCTGCATTCAAACTCCCCTCAAGTCTTTAGCCCATTCCTATGCTGCACATGCAGAGAGTGAGAAACCAAAAAAACCAAAGAGAAAACATCAGCTTAGAGGCTAAAGAGCTGGTCATTGATTAGCTAGGGTGTCAGAAATTGGAGTTCAAGCTGGGTCAAGGTAGAAGGAACTTGGTAAATACCCAGGGCTTTCAGTTGTGGACCCAGAAAAGCTATGACCTAGGAGTAAAGACCACACTCTGGTAGTATGGACAAAATTGAAATAGACTGGACTTAACCAAGGCTTGACAGGATCAAGGAGACTTGCTGGTTCTCTATCTGCCTGCTAGAACAAAATTTAACACTCTGTGGAGGATGTTATTAACATCATTCACCCAAAACCTCTCCAACTTTGCATTCATAATGTCGAGCACTGAATCAAAAACTATAAGGTACATTGAAAAACAAGACCAAAACACTGAAATCCAAGGAAAAAACATATAATAGAAATAGACCCAGAGATGATTGAGATATTAGAGTTATCAGACTGGGACTTTAAAATAACTATGGTTAATAAGATTAAGGAGATAGAGGAAAGGACAGTCAAACTGGATGAAGTGATGGACGAAACAGATGAAAAATGTAGAATATCAACTGAGATTTGGAAAAAAAAAAAAGAATCAACTGAGCATCTACCATAAAAGAAAGAAAACAATATCCGAAATTAAGATAACTTGGGTAGGGGACTTCCCTGGTGGTCCAGTGGCTAGGACTCCAAGCTCCTAATGCAGGGGGCCCGGGATTGATCCGTGGTCAGGGAACTAGATACCATGTGCCACAATTAAGAGTTCACATGCCACAACTAAAGATCCCTCATGCTGCAACCAAAAGATCCTGCACGCTGCAACTAAAGAAAGATCCCTTATGCCACAACGAAGACCCCGCGTGCCACAACTAAGACCCAGTGCAGCCAAATAAATAGATAAATGAATGAATGAATGAATAAATAAATGAAAATAGACCACAAAACTATATTAAAAAAAAGGTAACTTGGATGGGCTTAATAGCAGACTCTAGACATGACATGGAATTGTCAATTCATGGGAATTGACAACTGAAAATGATGTCAACAGGAAACACCAAACTGAAGAATGAAGAGAGAAAAATGGACAAACCAGAGCAGAGTGTTAAGAAACATATGGGGTACAGTCAAAGGTCTAGTATTCATGTAACTGGAATTCAGGAGATAAGGGAGAATGGGGCAGAAAAGGTATCTGAAGAGACAATGGTGAACAATTTTACAAATTTCATGAATGACAACCCACAGATGCTAGCAGCTCAGTGAACCCCAAGAAGGAAAAATATAAGAAAACCATATTTATGTACATCACAGTCAAACTGCTGTAAACTAAAGAGAAAGAAAAAAATCTTTTGCCTGAGACAAAAAGACATTGTATTCAAAGGAGTAAAAATAAGTCTGATGGGGCTTCCCTGGTGGCGCAGTGGTTGAGAGTCCGCCTGCCGATGCAGGGGACATGGGTTCGTGCCCCGGTCCAGGAAGATCCCACATGCCGCAGAGCGGCTGGGCCCATGAGCCATGGCCACTGAGCCTGCACATCCGGAGCCTGTGCTCCGCAGCGGGAGAGGCCACAACAGTGAGAGGCCCGCGTACCACAAAAATAAAAAATAGAAATAAAAAAACAAGTCTGATGACTAACTTCTAGAAGCCAGAAGACAATGCAATAAAAATTTTAAAGGGTTGAAAGGAAAAAAATCTTACCAGACTAGAATTCTATATCCAGCAAAAACGTCCTTCAAAAATGTAGGTGAAATAATACTGTTTTTCATGATCTACACTACTCTATACTGCACTACCAGAAATAGTAAAGGAGTTTCTTTGGGTTAAAGAAATAATGATCCCAGATGGAAGCATGGACTTGCTGACAAGAATGATGAGCCCTGGAAAGGGCAAATATGTGAATACATATATTCACATAGTAAAATATGTGAATGACTAATATTTAAAACAATAATAATAATAATGTCTTATAGAGCTTATAACATACGTAGATGTAAAATACATTAAAGCAATAGCACAGAGGGTGGGAAGGTGGTAAATGAGGTTAAACTATGAGAGCGTTCGTGCACTGTATTTGAAGCGGGGGAAGGATTAACGTGAGGCAGACGTGAAAGGAAGGGTACATAGTGTAATCCCTGAAAACACTCTAAAAGAATATCTAATTGGAAAGCTAGCAGAGAAAAACATTAAAAATATTTAATTGCATTAATCCTTCCCAAAAAAGGAACAAGGGAGGAATAAGGAAATAAAGTCAGATGGGAGAAATAAAAATTAAATACAGTACCAAGTTTGTTGCTTTAAGCCCAACAATGTAAGTAACTACATTAAATTTAAATGATCTAAATATTCCAATTAAAGGTAAAGATTATTTGCCTAGCTTTTAACAACTATATAAAAATCTTAATATTGAATTCAGAAAGGTTGAAAATTAAAAGACAAAGATACACCGTAACAACCCCAATAAAAAAGAAAGCTAGGGCTTCCTTGGTGGTGCAGTGGTTGAGAGTCCACCTGCCGATGCAGGGGACACAGGTTCGTGCCCCGGTCCGGGAAGATCCCACATGCTGTGCAGCGGCTGGGACCGTGAGCCATGGCCGCTGAGCCTGCGCGTCCGGAGCCTGTGCTCCACAGCGGGAGAGGCCGCAACAGTGAGAGGCCCACGTACCGCAAAAGAAAAAAAAAAAAAAGAAAGCTGGTGTAGTTATATTAACATCAGACAAAATAGACTTGAAGGCAAAAAGTATTACTAGAAATAAGGAGGGACATCTAATAATGATAAAAAAGATCATTTCAACAAGAGGATACAACAATACTAAATTTCTAAGAAATTAACACTTCAAAACACATAAAGCAGCAATTAACAAAACTGAAGAGATAGATAACCACAATATAACACCTCTTTCAGTACCTTATAGACAACAACAAAATCCATAAGGATATGGCACATCTGAATAACATGATTAACCAACCTGACCTAATTGATAGTTACAGAACATTCCATCCAAAAACAGCAGAATACACATTCTTTACAAGCATACATGAGCATTTGCCCAATAGACCATATGTTTGGACAAAAAAACAAGTCTCACTAATTTTAAATATTGAAGTCATACAGAATATGTTCTCTGACCACAGTGGATTATAATATAAATCAGTAACAGAAAGGCAACTAGGAAATCCCCAACTTTTTAGAAATTAAGCAATAGATTTCTAAATGAATCATAGGTAAAATAAGAAATCACAATAGGAATTAGAAAATAAGTTTGTATGGTAACGAAAGTATGACACCAGAAGAATTATGTGAAACAGTTAAGTAGTACTTAGAGGAAATTTTATAACTTTAAATGCCTATCTTAGAAAAGGTTGAAAATCAATGATCTAGGTGTCTATCTCACAATAGAAAAAGATAAAAAATTAAACTCAAAGAAAGCATAAGGAAGGAAAAACTAGAGAAAAGAGCAAAAGTAAATGAAATTTTTAAAAGATGTAAATTGAGGGGGAAAAAAAAAAGCCAAAAGTTGGATACCTGAAAAGACTAATACAATTGATAAACTCTGGCAAAACTGATCAAGAAAAATAGAGAAAACATATCAGAAATGAAAGGAGGACATTATTGTAGATGCTAAAAGCACGACAAAAAGTAATAAAAGGAACGTTTAAACAATATCATGTAAATAAATTTGAAAATTTAGATGAAATGAATTCCTTAAAAATAACAATTTGCTTAAAGTAACAAAACAAGAAATAGAAAAATATGAATAATTCTATTGCTATTTTAAAAACTGAATCCATCATTAAAAACTTTCCCTCAAGGAAAACTCCAAACCCAGATGACTTCAGTGTTAAGTTTTTCCTAATATTTAAGAAATAAATGAAGCCACTCTTACACAAACTTTTCAAAAGAACAGAAAAAAAAGAAAGTTTCCACATGTTTTTATAAGGACTGTATAATCTTGATGCCAAAACCTGACGAGGATAAAAGGAAAATCATTGGTCAATAAATCTAATAAACAGAGATGTCAAAATTCTTAACAAAATAGTTGTCAATCTAACCTAGAAAAATACAAAAAATCAAACTTTTGACCAAGTTCAGTGTCTTCTAGGAATGCAAGATTGGTTTAACTTCAAAAATTTAATCAATGTAATTCACAACATTAACAGAATAAAGGAGAAAAACATATGATCAGCTCATATGTTCAGCTCAGTAAACTATTTGATAAAGTTCAACACCCATTTAAGAAAAGTCTCTCAGCAAACCAGGGATTCAATAATGATACCTACAAGAAGTTCATAACAACCATCATGCTTAGTGGTGAAACATTAAATGTTTTCCCCTAGGTAAGGAACAAGGCAAGAATGTCTGCTATCACCACTTCAACTCAGCGTTGCAGTAGAGGTCCCAGCAGGTGCACTAAGGCACAGAAAAGAAATAAAAATATAAAGACTATAAAAGAAAATGCAAAACTATCATTATCCGGTGACATGATTATGTTCATAGTAAACTCATAAATAATAGGCAAATTTAGCAAAGTGCCTGGTTACAGTCATTATCTAAAAAATAAATTGCATATTCATATACTAGCAACTGACAATTAGAAAACATTTAAAAATAATACTACTTACAACAGTACTGAAAAATATCAATTACCTAGGAATAAATCTAATGAAAGATGTGCAAAATCTCTACACTGAAATCTGCAAAATACTGTTGAGAGAAACTAAAGGCCATCTAATACATGGAGGTTTAAAGCACATACACAGATTAGAAATTTGATGTCGGCAAGATGTTATTCTTCTGAAATTAACTGTGGATACAATGTAATCCCAATCAAAATCCTAGCAGATTTTTTTTTGTGCATGTGAAAATAGATAAGCTGATTCTAAAATCTATATAGAAATATTAAGAACTTAACCAAAACCATCTTGAAAAAGAGGTCTTATGCCACCATGTATTACAATGTACCATAAAAGGTACAGTAATAAAGATTATTGTACTGGCTCTAAAACAATCAGACCAATGATTCAGAATAAAGATCAAGACATAGATCCACATGTATATGATCTCCTGATTTATGACCAGTGGGTAAAGGGCATTCTTTTCAGAAAAAGTGGTGCTCTATCAGTCAAAATTAAAAATAAAAAAAGAATTTTGACTCCTCCCTCACACCATTTACAAAAATTCCAGATGTCTGTTGACAGAAAAGTAAAAAGTAAAATAATAAAAATTCTAGATAATAAAATGAAGAAAACCTTCACGACCTTAGGTAGGCAAAATTTTCTGAATATGACACAAAAGCACTAACTATAAAAGAAAAACACTGATAACTGGGTTTTATTAGAAGTCAGAACTTCTGTTCATCAAAAGATACCACTAAAAGAATGAAAAGGCAGACCACAAACTTCAATACTTTTATCTAACAAATATCTCCTATTCAAAATATAAAAACAACTCTTACAAATCATTAAGGGAAAGACAAATAGCACAATCAAAAAACAACAACAAACAACAACAACAAAACCTGACAAGTAAAATCCTGAACAGGTAGTTCACAAAAGAGGATGTCCACAAGAATATTCAGAGCACCAATCCTCCTCAAACTCAAAAGATGGAAGAGGAGTGAACACTTCCAAACTCATTCTACAAGCCCAGCATTACCCTGATACCAAAGCCAGATGAAGACACTATAAGAAAACTACAGATCAATATCCTTTATGTACAGTGATGCAAAAATCCCCAAGAAAATGCTAGTTAACATAATTCAACAGTGTATTAAAAGGATTATACACTATGACCAAGTGGGATTATTACTTGAATGCTAGGATAGTTCAACATACAAAAAGCAATCCATATAATAAACCACATTAACAGAACGACCACATGATCATCTCAATTGATGCAGAAATAGCATTTGATAAAATTCAAAATCTTTTCATGATAAAAATACTCAACAAAATAGAAAGAGAAGAAAACTATTTTAACAGAGTAAAGCCTATATGAAAAACCCACAGCAAACGTCATACTCGGTGGAAAGACTACAAGCTTTTCCTCTAAGATGAGGAACACTTTTGCCACTTCTATTCAACATACTGCCAGAAGAAGAACACACACACACAAACACACACACACACTGCTAGAACTAATAATGAATTGAGCAAAGTTGCAAGATACAGAATCAACATACAAAGTCTGCTGCATTTTTCTGCACTACCAATGAACAATCCAAAAAGGAAATTAAGAAAACAACTCTAAGGACTTCCCTCATGGTCCAGTGGTAAAGAATCCGCCTTCCAATGCAGGGGACACGGGTTCGATCCCTGGTCGGGGAACTAAGATCCCACATGCTGGGGGGCAACAAAGCCCGAGTGCCACAACTATTGAGCTCGCGCACCTCAACTAGAGAGCCCATGTGCCACAAACTACAGAGCCTACATGCTCTAGAGCCCATGCCACAACTAGAGAAGAGAAAACCCGCACTCCACAAGTAGAGAGAAGCCTGCGCACTGCAACGAAGAGCCTGCGTGCCACAACAAAGACCTGACACAGCCAAATAAATAAATATTTTAAAAAAGAAAGAAAACAATTCTATTTACAATAGCACCAAAAGGAATAAAATACTTAGAAATAAACTTAACCAAGGAAGCAAAAGGCTTGTACACTGAAACTATAAAACATTGCTGAAAGAATTAAAGAAAACATCAGTAAATGTGAAGACATCCTGTGTTTATGGACTGGAAGACTTAATATTGTTAAGATGTCAATACTATCCAAAGAGATCTATAGATTCGATGCAATCCCTATAAAAATCCTAACAAACTTTTTTGCAGAAATAGAAAAATCCATCCTAAAATTCATATGGAATCTCAAGGGACTCCGAATAGCCAAAACAATCTTGAAAAAGAACAACATTAAAGATCTCACATTTCCTGATTTCAAAACTCAGTACAAAGCTACAGTAATTAAAACAGTGTGGTACTGGCATAGAGACAGACATATAGACCAATGAACAGAATAGAGATTCCAGACACATACACGGTCAAATGACTTTTGACAAGGGTGTCAACATTCAATGGGGAAAGCACAGTCTTTTCAACAAATGGTGTTGGGGAAAATGGATATCCAGAAACAAAAGAATGAATGTGAATCCTTACCTTACACCATGTATAAAAATTAACTCAAAATGGATCAAAGAACTAAACATAACAGCTAAAACTATAAAACTTTTGAAAAAAAACATAGAGGAAAATCTTCATGACATTGGATTTGTCAATGATTTCTTGGATATGACACCAAAGCACAAAACATAAGAGCTAAAACTATAAAACTTTTGAAAAAAAACATAGAGGAAAACCTTCATGACATTGGATTTGTCAGTGATTTCTTGGATATGACACCAAAGCACAGGCAACAAAAGAAAAAATAAATAAATTAGACTACATCAAAATTGAAAACTTCTGTGATAAAGAACACAATCAATAGAGTAAAAGGCAACCCACAGAATGAGAAAAAAATATATGCACAACATATATCTGATAAGGGGTTAATATGCAAAATATATAAAGAACTACAATTTACCAAGAAAAAAGTAAACAATCTATTTAAAAGCAGTCAAAAGACTTGAATAGACATTTCTAAAAAGAATATATACAAATAATCAATAAGCACATGAAAAGATGTTCAACATCACTAATCATTAGGGAAATACCTACAATTCAACAACAACAAAAATAAACAGTCTGATTAACAAATGGTCAAAAGACTTGAATAGGCATTTCTCCAAAGTGTATATACAAATGGTCAATAAGCACATGAAAAGATGCTCAACATCACTAATCATTAGGGAAATACAAATCAAAACCACAATTAGATACTACCTTATACACTGGAATGACTATTACAAAAAAACCCCAGAAAAACAGAAAATAACAAGTATTGGCAAGGATGTCGAGAAATTGGAACTCTAGCACATTGCTGGTGAGAATGTAAAATGGTGCAGCCACCATGAAAATATGGCAGTTCCTCAAAATATTAAACATAGAATTACCACATGATCCAGCAATTCCACGTCTGGTTATATATCCAAAAGAACTGAAAGCAGAAATCGACCAGATATTTGTATACCCATGTTTATAGCAGCATTATTCACAATAGCCAAAAGGTAGAAACAGCCCAAATGTCCATCAGTGGATGAACAGATAAACAAAACGTGGTATATACATACAAGCGTGTGTCATTCAACCTTAAAAAGGAAGGAAATTCTGATACATGCTACAACATGGATGAACCCTGGAGACATTAAGCTAAATGAAATTAGCCAGTCACAAAAGGACAAATCCTATGTGATTGCACTTATATGAGATTCTTACAGTAGTCAAATTCATAGAGGCAGAAAGTAGAAGAGTAGTTGCTAGGGACTAGGGGGAAAGGGGAATGCAGAGTTATTATTTAATGGGTACAGAATTTTAGTTTGGGAGATGTAAAAAGTTCTGGAGGTGGATGGTGGTGATGGTTGCAAAACAAGGGGAATGTACTGAATGCCACTGAACTACATACTTAACACGGTTAAAATGATACATCTTATGTTAGGTATATTCCACCACAATAAAATACACTTAAAAAAGAATGTTCAGAGATGCTTAAGAAACAGTCAAAAACTTGAAACAATTTAAATATCCATCAGCGTTTATACTGATATGTATACTGTGATATATGCATACAGTGGAGTACTATGCAGCGATGAAAAAGAAAAACTACTGTGACATACAACAGTATGGCTAAATCTTCCATGAAGATTCCCTGAATCTTCAAGAAAATTGAACTAAGGAGATGCTCTTTACCAACCAAGAGAAACACTCTGTCCCTGCTGGAAATGACTTTTATAATAAGCTGCCCCCTTTTTGCAGTGCTTTAGGAGCAATTACAAGTCCAAAGTAGTCTTCTGCTCTTAATATAAGGCACCCACAGCCCCAGTCTGACATAACACAGGGAAAGGTGTAAACAGAGCAGTTTGTATCTTTCCATTAATACCAATTCTCTAGATCAAGATCCAGGAGAAATTGTTACTTTCAAACACCAAGGACATTTGTGACCCTAAAACAACAGTCCCATGACACGCTTTAAACCCACATCTACGTGGAATGGCCTTTCCCATTCAAGGTCCACATTTTCCCACTGGAGCATCACTGAGATGGGGTCTTTAGGGACTCAGACAATAAAAATGTGTAAATGACAAGTTTTTGCCGTGGCCTCAGTTTCCACGTTCACCTGACTGCATTGCACTCCTTACTGCAGGATATTACAGGGAGGGCCTGGGGTATTTCATAAATGGCTGGAGAGCCTCTTGTTTCAGGTAACTTGCCCCAGTCTAGCATTCTAGAAGCACCACTCCTCATCAGGACACAGTCCGCATCCAGGACACCATGGAAGAATGAGTTTCAAGCACTTACTTTCATCATTAGAAACATTCCCCAGAGATGTGTGGCTAGAATAACGTTTGTTTTCACTTTCATTGAGACATCTTTCAATCCAGCTCTCTAAAAATGAAAAGAAAGAAAATCATGTTGTTGGTGTCTGTGAAGAGAAGAGAACATCATCAATGCGCTAGATTTAAATGCCCATCAACTTTCATCTGAGATCTGCCCAGACTGGCGTTGGATTTGACAGGAAGCCCCGCATGCACCATTGCTGATGAGACTTGCCTGAGTAGTTTGGAGGCAAAATGGTAATTTGAAGCCCCACTTGAGTATTTATTTCTTGGTCAAATTCTACTAATTCTGGAGTATTCATAGCCCAATAGTACCAACTGAGGATTATGTTTTTTCAAAAGAAGATACATTCCTGAGAACTAGTTTGTAAAACAAAATTTGGTCAACTGAATCACTAGTCGTGGTTTGGAGACTTGTAAATTAGCAGCAGAACCCTTTCTTCTAAAGAAAACAAAAGAGAAAAGCAGATACAACCCTGAGGGCCCTGGTTGAAGAAGCGCAGGGCAGGGAAACTTGCAGCTTCCCACCCTTTGCCAGCGACCCCTGAAGGGGCTCTTCCAAGCATAGACTGAAGGTCACTGCAGGAGGAGGCATCAAAAGCTCGGTAATAGTTATCCATTACTTTTGAAATCCAGAAGACCATGGATTTTTAAAAATCCAGTTCCAAAGGCTACAAATGTACTTTCCACAATGTAGCATAATGCTTATTCTATCATCTAGACCAGGGGTCCCCAACCCCTGGGCCGAAGGACCAGTACCGGTCCATGGCCTGTTAGGAACCGGGCCGCACAGCAGGAGGTGAGAGGCGGGCAAGCGAGCGACGCTTCATCTGTATTTACAGCTGCTCCCCGTCGCTCACATTACGGCCTGAGCTCTGCCTCCTGTCAGCATTATGGTGAGTTGTATAATTATTTCATTATATATTACAATGTAATAATAATAGAAATAAAGTGCACAGTAAATGTAATGCGCTTGAATCATCCCGAAACCAGCCCTCACACCCCCGCCACCCCCATCAGTGGAAAAACTGTCTTCCACGAAACCGGTCCCTGGTGCCGAAAAGGCTGGGGATCACTGATCTAGACCACCCACTATTCATTCATTTATTCAACAGCATCAGCTAAGTACATCATTTCTGCTATAATGCTTGTTTTGAAAACACCAATGCGTTCAATGCAAGTGATACATTAGGGAACAATTTGTGCCTAGCACAAACTTTCTGTTTGCTTATGCTTGATTTCTTCCTTAAAAAACATCAAATGAATGCAGAAAACTGCACATAGCTGAACTGAGCCCTGTAGGAATATGCAAAAATGCACACGTGTTCACACCTCAAACATCTACCAGCTACTTGAGTTTACAGTGTGGGTTGTGAGCCACACCTGCCCAGATAGCCCACATTCTAACATTTCACAATAACACACAAGCTGCAGCCCTTCTGAAGTCCACTTCCAAAAGCAAACTTCAGGGCTTCCCTAGTGGCAGAATGGTTAAGAATCCGCCTGCTAATGCAGGGGACACAGGTTCGAGCCTTGGTCGGGAAGATCCCATGTGCTGCGGAGCAACTAAGCCCGTGCACCACAACTACTGAGCCTGCGCTCTAGAGCCCACGAGCCACAGCTACTGAGCCTGAGCTCTGGAGCCCACGAGCCACAACTACTGAAGCCCACGCACCTAGAGCCCATGCTCCGCAACAAGAGAAGCCACCACAATGAGAAGCCCGTGCACCGCAACGAAGAGTAGCCCCCACTCGCTGCAACTAGAGAAAGCCCGCGTGCAGCAACAAAGACCCAACACAGCCAAAAATAAATAAATTAAATAAATTTTAAAAAACGTATTATAAAAAAAAACTATTAAGGATTCGTAGAGCTTCAAAAGCAACTTCAAGTCCAAGGTGAAGTGTCATATTTATTGTATTTATGCGCCTCTTAACCATTTAACATGTGTAAAACTGTGCTATCCTTTCTATTAGGTTCCTATCTTTTTTCCCATGCGTCACTGACAAAGTTTTTGAGTGTTGTGCCCCTAGCTTATTATTCCAGTGATCTCTGTACTTTTTATTGTGCAATTTTGTAGAATGATGGTGATTTGGGGGAATGCATATGTGGTATTATAGCAGAACTGACTATACCTATGGATGTGTGCTTTGAACAGTGCTGTCTCCCCCTGCCTTCTTTATAATATGGGAGCTAGCATTTACTGAACCCCTATTTTAACACGCCAGGCCCTTTACATATGTTATCTCATTGAATTTGGACAATTCTCTGAAGTAAGGATTTTCATCTCCAGTTTCCCTAGAGAGCAACTGAAGCTTAATAGAGTAATGTGACGCCTCGTAATTCAAAGAGCCAAGGAAAAGATCATTACTTTTCCTTGGCTCTTAGTAACATATTGTAAAAGGAAGCCATGCTAACGCTGGCGAGTAAGCTGTGTAGTAAGGGGAAAGCAAACGTCAACAGCAAGGAGAAATGTTAGGGTTTCGGTTTGTATTTTATGTCCCAACAAACTGCTCTTTTAAAAGCTGCTTCCAAAATTGTAAATAAGTAGGAGAGAAATATCAGGGGAGGAACAGGAGCCAGATTGTTAAAGAGTATATGGAAATCTGGTATTTCTAAGGAAACACTGAGCTGCAGAGAGATTCAAAACATTAAAACGCTACCCCCTTCCAGATTTCAAATGCACAACATAGAAACAAATGGCCTGTAATGTTTTCAAAGCTGTGATGGCACAGGATGGGTGTTTCTCATCACATCTTATGCAAAACCACATCTGGATACAAATCTCCGGGATTCTTTTCAGAACTCTCTAGAATGTCTCTACTCAGATCTTCTAACCCTTTCAAGTCCTGGCACATTTTCCCTGGCAACAGCCATGGCTGATTTTGGATGGCGTCCCCTGAAATCTGCGGTCCCTCCCTCCACCAAAGCACACCACCAAAAGCAATGTCTATTGTTCTGGGCCAGTCCCTGGTCTTCCCAGCTAGGTATGCACACCTTTGCACTCTCACGTGCATGTAGGCACACAACATTCACACGTACACCACCACCCTCTTTCATCAGAAACAGGGAACTAAGGCAACATTCTCCCTCTCACCCATCTGCCAGTGCCAAGATCAGGCCTGTCATCGCTGGAGTCCTGGAAGGGCCTACTGTTGCAGGTGAGAATTCCCAGTGATTGGTGGGACACACGCTCTGAAGAACTCATGGCAACATTCCAGAGAAGAGCTGGCTCTGAGCACCATGTGGGCCAAGAGAGGCAACACCCACCCACGAGAGTTCAAGTCAAAGAATTTTGCTGATGGCTGCACCTCTCCCCACACTGCCCAGCCTCAACCCTGGAGAAAGGTGAAAGCAAGGTTACAGAAGGGAAAGAGGGTAGAGAGAAGAAATCTCACCAAGTACTCCCTTCCCCCACCCACTGCCCCCACATAGGGCTCTCTGACTCCTGACTTATGCCTGTAGCCACTCTGCTACCCAGCTCTGCTCCCAGGAGCAACACAGAGTAAGTTTGGTCTCTGTTGCAGACGGCAGATATAGGGAGAAGCCACCATGTCTCCATTTTTCTTTCTTTTTCCTTTTTATTTATTTATTTATTTTTAATTTATTTATTTTTGGCTGCATTGGGTCTTTGTTGCTGTGCACAGGCTTTTCTCTAGTTGCGGCGAGCGGGAGCTACTCTTTGTTGCGGTGCGCAGGCGGTGGCTTCTCTTGTGGCGGAGCATGGGCTCTAGGCGCGCGGGCTTCAGTAGTTGTGGCACAAGGGCTCAGTAGGTGTGGCTCACGGGCTCTAGAGCACAGGCTCAGTAGTTGTGGCTCACAGGCTTAGCTGCTCCGCGGCATGTGGGATCTTCCTGGACCAGGGCTCAAACCCGTGTCCCCTGAACTACCAGGCGGATTCTTAACCACTGTGCCACCAGGGAAGCCCTTGATGTGGACCATTTTTAAAGTCTTTACTGAATTTGTCACAACACTGCTTCTGCTCTATGTTTTGGTCCCTTGGCCCCGAGGCATGTGGGATCCTAGCTCCCCAACCAGGGATCGAACCCACACCCCCTGCATCGGATGGCGAAGTCCCAACCACTGGACTGCCAGGGAAGTCCCTGTCTCCATTTTTCTAGTCAAAGTACTCCACTTGTTTCAGCTCTTTCTTGGGAGAAATTGTTCCCACTTCTTTGCCATCCTGTTCATCTATTTCTGGCTGTCTTCTATGTCTGTTTGAACATGTGGCACTCAGGATGAGCTCTGAGGGTTTAGATGGGGTCTAAGCAGTGCCAAATACAGCAGAACCATCACATCTATTGCTCTGGACATGGGGCTTTCCAGTGCATTCAAAGGTCTTGCATTCCAGACTGCATGGATGCAACACTCTGAAATATCTCTACAGGCCATGGGCCTTGGAGCCCTTTGACGTTTGTCTTCTTCCCTAGGGGGACCCTCAACAGTGGCATCTGAAACTCGTGTCCCATAAGTTAGGTTGCTCCACAGGATTGGAAGGCCTCTATTTAGGTCACCTGAAGTAAACTTTATATACTTTAAAACTACTAATAATGGATTTTTGTCTTGCAAAGATCAAGAATTACTCAACCAGAATGACAGGTATACTGAATTTTTAAGAAAGCACTGTGTTCATCTATCTTACTCATTACATACATTAAGTGACTTAATAAAGGCCACCATATACTGAGCCCTTATAAGCATTATGCAAATGCATTCCATACACCATCATACTTAATCCTCATAACAGCCCTATAAGGTAGGTTCTATTAATATGCACATTTTAGAGATGAGAAAACTAAGGCTCAGAAAGATTAGGTGACTTGTCCAAAGTCACCCAGCTAGTAAGAGGTAGGGTCAGGACAAGCACTCAGTCTCGGGTCATAACCACAATGCTGTCTCCAAGTGCACCCTGAGCTCTCCTTATCCTGTGTCCCACATGATCTCCAGAACATGGTGCCGATACTGCAGCACTGATCACAGCCTGCCTTGCATTACAACTTTTGCTAAAACTCAACTTACATATTACAATTTTTGCTAAATTCACTTACATATTTCTTTGCAAGCCTTCGTTATACATAACAGGCTCTTCAGTTCAGAACATAAACATCTTAAGAATGCTGTCCATTTTATTCCATTTCTTTTGACTCTCCACTAGTGCCTGGTATGAAGTTTCTCCTATAGTCTGGCCTCAATGGACGTTACTTTATTGACACGCATGATATCAAAGAATGCACAGCATGTAAGGAGGTACATTCACGTATCTACAGAATTTCCTAATCATTTTCTTTTTTACCACATAAGGCATGAAAAAGGACAACACATCGAAGGCAATTTTCCAAATAAAGGAAAATTGAACAAAAATGTATTTTGTACTGTCTAGATACAAGAAGCTGTAGTAAAGTGAGTCTGATACAAACATGAGTAAGACTGGTTTCCGCCCTCTAGTTGCCGTCAAGAAAGCAAGGCAGGTGCTACTCCGTCAGCTCATGAGTGCAGGCACCCTGTCATCTTTGTTCATCTGTCCCCAGTGCCTGGCACTGTGCCTAGCCCCACAGATATTGTGCAGTAAAGACATGTTTGTTGAATGTATTACTTTCTTCAAAAGACAACAGTAAGTTCCTACTGTGTGCCAGATACTACGCAAGTTTTCACACGTGCAGTCTGAATTAAACCTCAGAACGATATAATGTGGTATGTCTTAATATCTCTGTTTACTGATATGAAAACTGAGGCTTGAAGCAAAACTTCTAATACTGTGATCAGTGTGGCAGTATTGGCGCTGTGCTCTGGAACACGGGAGAAGGAGAGCTCAGCTCACACTTGGATAACTTCCTGCTCCCAACTGCCTCATTCTTTTTTTTTTTTTTTTTGCGGTACGCGGGCCTCTCACTGTTGTGGCCTCTCCCACTGTGGAGCACAGGCTCTGGACGCGCAGGCTCAGCGGCCATGGCTCACGGGCCCAGCCGCTCCGCGGCATGTGGGATCTTCCCGGACTGGGGCACGAACCCGTGTCCCCTGCATCGGCAGGCGGACTCCCAACCACTGCGCCACCAGGGAAGCCCCCCAGCTGCCTCATTCCTGATCCATAAAAACCACCTGACCTTTTAGTAAGGGCCAAGCTTGCTCTAAGTGCCCAACAGGATTTACTGACGGCTGTGAGCATAGGCTCCTGGGCTGCGAGGCATCCCTCATCTGACTCATCTGGGATCACGGGCAGGAAGGAGGATGCAGATAATGCCTTATAGATTTTCATCTTATAAGGAGTTTAACCCACATCCCTTAGAGACAAATCTTCACTCCTCCCCACTTCGTATTGGAGATTTGGAAACCCCAATTTGAAGTGACTTTCTCAAGTTCATAGAATGAGCCATAAATGGTTGTTGGGTTTCCTAGGACACTTGGTTCCCGTTCCAGCAGCAAAAACAACCAGCAAGTAGCTGTATCGGAGGCATGGCATGTCCAAGGCAGTCCAAGACTCAGAGCAGTGCTTCATGAACATATATTGGCCTGGCAGGAGGAGACAACTTAGTTGTCAAAAGGCAGGTAATCCTTGAAGTTTACAGAGCACACTGACACGGAGAACCTGATCTGAGCTTCACAGTCTACCTCGTGAGACAGAAATTTACACCACTTTACAGATAAGGATACTGAACATGGCAGTGGCTTGTTGGCAGTGGTGTGGCCAAGGTCACCCAGTTCAAAGGTGCTAAAGTCAGAATTCAAACCCAGATCTTCAGTCTCCAAAGCCTATGCTTATTCTTCCTGCTGCATCCTACTGGGCACAGGTTAGTTGTTCTCTCTCATCCCTCTATCCATTCATTTTGCAAACATATAGTTATCAAGTGTCTTCAGTGCAAAGTTCTAACAGAAGAGATGGACAAAAGCTATTTAACAGGAAGCCAATACAGTACAGCAGGATATCTCTGATGGACCAGGGTCTCAGGACCTGAAAGTATCCTGGTTACTTATGTATTCTTTTTTTATTATTGATTTCCCCACTCTTAAAACTGTAAGTTCTAACAACCTGGAGTATCTTGTTCAGCACTTAGTTCCCAAGAGCCTGGAGCAGTGTTGGGCACAGAGCTGGCGGTGATGGCTGTGATGAAGTGAAGCAGAATGAAGGAACAGGGAATGGTGGACGGGGGATCCTACCCAGGAAGGCC
This sequence comes from Stenella coeruleoalba, assembly GCF_951394435.1. Classification (NCBI taxonomy): domain Eukaryota; kingdom Metazoa; phylum Chordata; class Mammalia; order Artiodactyla; family Delphinidae; genus Stenella; species Stenella coeruleoalba. The sequence goes on from NC_137157.1 coordinate 15,922,883, forward strand.
TCTGGGAAGAAACAGCATTTGAGCAGAGACCGAGTGTGGTGAGGGAGCAAAAACGGCCTTCGAAAGTTCTGACAGCGGGGACCACAAAGGCAAAGGCTCTGAGGTGGGGTCATGTGTGACCTATTTAAGGAACTGGAAGAAGGGCCGGGGGCTGATGTGGAGTGGCCATGGGGTAGACAGTACAAGATGAAAGAGAAGACAGACACAGGCCAGGAAGAATGTGGGGCCTGGGGTTAGGACAACTGGGTTTCAAATCCCAGACCTGCTACTCACTAGCTATGTAACACTGAGATGGTTCTGGAACCTTCCTGAAGCCCTGCCTCCCAGGTTTCTCCAAAGATTAACTGAAATGATATGGGTGAGGCACTTAGCATGCTTGGCTTTGTGGGAAGATGAGGAAAGCATGGTCTCTCTCCAGCAGGTGCTCACAGCCATGATGGGGACAGATGGCAATGGTGACATCTAGCATTTATTGAGTGTCCTCTCCATGCCGGTCACTCTGCTTCACCTCTGCTCACCTCCAGCAGCTCTGAAACAGAGACCTGAACAACTCCGATCTGTGAAGAGGAAAGTCTCAGAGAAGCTAGGTGATGTCACCACCACAGGTCTGTCTGACCCCAAAGCTGTTTGCTGTCACCACGGCACCCTGCCTTGCTAAGCCAGCAGGTAACCAGGAGTATGTCTAGATTACAGTAAGGTGCTTCCAGCTCGGCCTGGCTGCTTCACAGAGGGTGGGGGGGAGGCATTTCAGCTGGTCCTTAAAGGAGTCGGCATCTGCCAGACCAAGGAGGAAAGAAGGGAATTCTGGGAAAGAGGGCCACCGTCGCAGACAAAGGCACAAAATGGGTTCTGAGAAAGGTGAAGAGCCCACTGACCCGTGACCCAAAGAGTGGTGGGAGACAAGTGGGAGAGTCCATTAGGAGCAGATTGCAAAGGCCTCACCCACCAGGCCAAGAAGCCTGCAGGCAGCTGGGAGCCAGCCATGATTTTTAAGCAGTGGGGGAGTAACACGATGAGCTTTGTTTCTGAGGAACTGGATGAGAACAGGGAGTTCTGACTTACGCAATACCTGAAGAAAACGCCGCCTGACTTACAAAGTGTCACTGGGTTTTAATAGAAGGCGTTATTCATCCTCTTTACATCAACAGTCTTTTGGGGCGCTGTGCTGAGGCCTATTTTAGGAACCTGCAGCTTTAGAAATGCTACATGAAAGAGCTGACATGCCACACTCGCAGCTACCAAGGGAGGACGGGGCCCCAGGTCCCTCCGGAGGTGCCGGAGCACATCCCGGTGTCCCCTCCCCCAGGCCCTGGTCATTATCAGGAGAACCACGCCACTGGGGCCTGCTCCCGTCCCCCCACGCACCAGGATGCTGCTTCTCCTCTCTCCCCGGGACTCCCCGTGGTGGTGACACACAGGATGCTGTGGAAAGTGGGCCCAGGAGGCGGGCAGCTGTGGCCTCTCCAGGAGGTACCTCAGGTCAGTGGGTTGCCATGGCGACACCACAGGCCCCGCCCCAGGGGCTGCTGGGTTCCAGGAAGGGGTCCCTGTCCTGCCTCCAAGGGGCAGCCCCACGCTGCCGCTGCTTTTATTCCTTCCCTCGCCCACCAAACCGTGATTTAGCGCCAACTGTTTGCCAGGCTCTGAGGATCTAGTGATGAACATGGCAGGCAAGGTCCCTGCTCTCAGGGAGCTTATATTCTGTGGTGGAGACAGACAAAAACAAATAAGCAAGATGACTTAGAGCATGATGAGTCTTCCAAAGAAACGAAGCCCTGGAATGGGATAGAGATTGGGGCGCTGTTTTAGGTGGCAGGGACGCTGAGGGCCTCTCGGAGGAGGTGATGTTGAGGCAACTGCAAAGGCCCAAGGTGGGAGTGGGCTTGGAGGGTGTGAGGAAGAGCCAGGAAACCAGTATGGTGGAGGAGAGGAAGGAAGGGGGAGGGCAGTGCGAACTGAGGTCAGAAAGTTAGGAAGGGCCCGAAGTTTGCTGGCTGGAGTAAGAACTTCACATCTATTCCAAGTGTGCCAAGACGCGATTGGAAGGCTTTAACCAGGTGACATGAACTGCACTGGCTCAGAAAGGGCAGCCTGTGAGGGGACTTACATTCATTCATCCCACTGTCCGTTTATCACCTATTTATGTGGTAGCGTGTTGCAGGCACTGAGCTACACAGTAGGGACATAGCAGGGAACAAGACAGTTTCTGTCTTCATGGAAGGTCAGAGTTTAGTGCAGAAGTCAGCTGTTCAATAATCACACAAATAGAGACATAATTACCAAGAAAGCCAGGGGAGAGGAAAAAAAAGAAAGGTCTGATCTAATCTGTGAGAGTCAAGGAAGCTTCTCAGAGGAGGCAGCATTAAACTGACAGCTAAAGAGTAAGAAGACATGTGTTACTACCCCAGGGAAAAGAGGGAGGAGTGTTCCTGGCAGAAGGAATGGCATATGCAAAGTCCCTGAAGCTGGCAGAAGAATGACACACCCAAGAAATTGACAGGCAGCCTGAGCGTGAATGGACACATTCATTCAGGTGTTAATTCAACATGTGTTTACTGAGACTATCCTGTATAACTAGCACTCTGGAACGTGCTAAGGGGCATGTGCACGTAAAAGCCCTGCCTCCGTACTCAGGGCTGGGTTAAGGAGTCTGGATTCTATTCAGTAGATGGTTGAGAACCTCTAAAAGTTTTTGGGTAGAGTGTGGCATAAACAAATTAGCTCTGTGGGCAGCTCCATCCGGGGCTACTAAACACAATTTTAGTGGGGAGGGAAAGGGAAGCAGGAGACCATATCATTTATCATCTAAACCTGGACATTTCTGAGACTGAAAAGCAGTGTTAGTAATAATTTTGCCAGGACCATGTGTGTAAACCAGGATTGTCCCAGGCAAAACTGGGACTTAATGTCCCCCTAGTAGGAGGCCACTGCAAGAGTCTAAGTCTTCGATGCTTGAACCAGAACAGATGAGTGAGATGAGAAAAGATAAGAACTCTGCCCTCCTTCTAGCTAACTGTATCCACTCCTCTGGTCGATCCATGGGACCAGTGTCCCCATGTCTCTTCTTCATCAGCTGGGGTCTCAATCACTGCATGATGCAAGTGAGTCCACTAATGACATATCCTGGAACGTGGCCTCTCAATGAAGTACCATCATCCTCGTCAACATCATAATGGGAGCAATGACTTGCCCAAGATCACACAGCCAGTAAGCAGCTGAGCCAGGGTTTGAATCTGACTCTAACCTAACCATTAACTTATACTGTAATACCCACAATTACACATGCCTTAAAGTCTCATTGTGAGGACTAAGCTGTGTCTAAAATAACACCAAACACACAATATGTGCTCAGGAATGTTACTGCTCCTTCTTACTTCAGGAAAACTCAATATAGAAAGCTCTAAAGTGGGCAAAGAGATTAATTAAGGTGTCATTGTTTGCAATATACAAGAATTAGTGAGGAAACCCTGAAGGTGCACCAATGCTGATATTTCACAGATCATGAACTCACCAACAGTCTCCAGAGACTAGAGAAAATTAAAGCTAAGGTGTTCAGTGCCACCTCCTGTCGAATATAAATTCAATGTGAAAGGAAATCTCTGCTCTGAAAATATCTCTGGGAACACCAGAGTTAATGTACATAATTGCATAACCAGGTTGTAAAAATTTCATTCCCCCTCCACTTCTCGGGGTGGGGGGGGCATACCTACCCTTACCCAATGTTGGCAGACATTTTCTTTGTTTCTATTGCTATTATTACAATATTATTAAAACACAAAAAATCTGAAAAAGATTACTGGAGCCAAGGCTACTCGCTGCGCACATCATCTGGTATTATTTGATTCTTGACATCACTGCCTTTCCTAGGTTTTTGTTTGTTTGTTTACTTCTTCTGCATTTCTTCTCACCCCCTGTATTAGAGGATGTGGATTCCCCCTCCGAAAACTCAAGAGTCAGGCACTCCTGGCTGCCGGACCCAAAGAAACTTCAAACTAGTCTGCACTTTTGAGATAAATCAACAAAGTATCCTTCTCTTAAGCAAAGCGCTTTTTTCTTTCCTGTGTTAATCTATCGAATAAATTATACTTTTTAATGTTGAAAAGAGAAACATACTGACCCACAATCCCACCCCTCTAACGTGTGAACTACTTGTCCTTTTTCTGCATTGCTCCCCAGCCTCATGCGCACCTGTGCACATATGTGAGCTGTAATCTCAGGGAATGTACAATTTCTCTTCCTTTTCCTCTCAACATTCTATCATGGAGACTTCCCCTCTGTTGCTACAGTCCTCACGTTCATCATTGTTTAATACGTGCCCAGTGTTCCACTGAGCTAATGTTCCTATTTTTTACAATGTTTTAATGGACGACTTGGTGCATGTAATGTTTTCTTTCATTTGGATCATTTCCTGAGAATCACCTAGGAGAAGGAAAAGTAAGCATGTGGGCTTCGTAACTAGCTACAGACGAATGGTCTGAATTACAGCCTTAGTACTTACTAGTGAAATGACTTTAGGCAACTTCTCTAAACCTGAGTGTCCCCTTGTGTAAAATGTGAGTAATAATGATGTGCCTACCTCATCTTAGTGGGGTGTGATTGCAGTGAACAAATGCATGGAAAGTACTTAGAGCACAGTGTCTGGCACAGAGCACGTTCTAAATACATGGAACCGCCGTGAGTCCCAGGCACCTGTTTATGACTAAGGCACTTTTTTGGTTTGTTTGAATAACAATGTAGTCGTTAAGGACACAGACCGTGGAGCTCAACTGCCAGGTTCAAGTCTGACTTCCTTTAAGTATGACCTTGGGTGAGCAACTCAACCTCCTTGAGCCTCAATTTTTTTTAATCTGCAAAATGGGAGTGGTAATAATAGCACCTCATGGGGTTTGTATGAGAATTAAGTGAATAAGGCACAGAGAATGTTTACATGGTAAGCACTAAATAAGTCTTAGCTATTGTAAGTTTTATATCATGCCCACCTCCCAGGAATTACTCTTTAGTTCCTTCCTGTTATCATTCTTTCTGTTTGATTCTTGGATCTCTTGGTGTATGGCCTTGGGAGCCGGCAGGACACTAATTCTAATCCTCCCCTTACAAGGGACCAAGTAAATTCTGCAACCCTGGGCAAATTACTTAACCTCATGGACCTCAATTTTCTTCCTATATTAAAAATACTTACCCCATGAGGTTACTGTGAGGATTAGGAAAAATAATATAAGCTCCTTAAGAGCTGACTGTACCTTATTCCCCACACTTAGGACGGTGCCTGGCACAGAAGAGCAGATCAATGAGGAGAGAAGAGGAAGGGCTGAGAGGAGAGAGGGTAAGAAAGAAATGAATGAGGCACCAGCACCATGCCTGGCTCACAGGGGCTCAAGAGTGTCAGTTCATCTGCAGTTAATCTATCAAGTACTTGCTTGCATGGAGTCTTGAGCCAGGCTTCCTAGAAAGCAGGGGAAGAGATGCAGCATTCCTCAGAATATGAAGGAGGAATTGATTTATATCTTAAGTAAATACTCATCAAGCACTGACTTGTGTGAGACACTCTGGAAGATGCTTTGCACTGTGCTAAGCACAGAGAATAATGACACAGGTGGAAATCTTGAGAAACAAAGGAAGAAGCATCAAGTAAACAATGAAAACGAGGATTGGAAGTATGTGCACTTCAGGCCCCCGTGGATAAGAGCACTGTGAGGCAAAGTTAAGACAGTCAGAGCTCTGTGTGGAAGGGAAACCACCAACACCTTCATTACAACTGCATGTTTTTAATTGGTATGGCGATGGCCTGGTTTAAGAAAGCAGGACCGGGCTTCCCTGGTGGCGCAGTGGTTGAGGGGACATGGGTTCGTGCCCCGGTCCGGGAAGATCCCACATGCCACGGAGTGGCTGGGCTGGTGAGCCATGGCCACTGAGCCTGCATGTCCGGAGCCTGTGCTCTGCAACGGAAGAGGCCACAGCAGTGAGAGGCCCGCGTACCACAAATAAAAATTAAAAAGAAAAAAAATTAAAAAGAAAGCAGGACTAGCTTTGGTGCCATAACAACCTCAGTTCAGATACTCTCGCTGTACGAACCGATGCACGTACAGTGACTGAATCCCACAGAGTGGCAGTTTCACTAAGTATAAGATGGGAATGATCCTACCCAGATCACAGGTTTATGAGGTTATGTATTGAAAAGACTGAACACAGTGGAAGTGTTGTAGAAAATGTTTTCTTCTATGCAGTCCTGGGGGAAGGGGCAGAAAGGGGAATGGGGAGAAGGCAGGTCTCGGTAGCTACTCGGGGTACACAAGGAGAAGCAAGTGCTCGAAGCACCTTCTGTTTATTGAGCTTTTACAACATGCCAAGGCCCTGTGTGGACCCCTTTATATGCATTAGTTCATTTAATCCTCACAAGACCCTCTAAGATAGGTACTCTGCATGATCCCACTTTACTAACAAGCAAACTGAGGCTCAGAGAGGTCACGTGACTTGCTGAATTCATACATCTAGCCCATGGCAAAGCCGGTTCTCACTAAGTCTATGGGATTCTATAGCCAGAGCAGTTAATGATTGTACCAGTGATTGCAAACTCCCTGCTATTAATGATTGTATCAGTGGACTTCCCTGGTGGCGCAGTGGTTAAGAATCCACCTGCCAAATCAGGGGACATGGGTTTGAGCCCTGGTCTGGGAAGATCCCACATGCTGCGGAGCAACTAAGCCCGTATGCCACAACTACTGAGCCCGCATGCCACAACTACTGAAGCCCGTGCACCTCGAGCCCATGCTCCGTAACAAGAGAAGCCACCACAATGAGAAGCCTGCGCACCGCAACAAAGAGTAGCCCCTGCATGCCGCAACTAGAGAAAGCCCATGCGCAACAACAAAGACCCAACATAGCCATAAATAAATGAATGAATAAATAAATGAATAAATAAATATTTTGAAAAATGATTGTAACAGTGATTGCAAACTGTGACATGCTATGCAATGGAAGGGGCTGTTACTTTAACACCCAAGGTTTTTATGCTTAACCTATTGTAAGGAAAATTATGTCTGTAAGTAAATAGGTATGAAGCCTTTGATGATATAAGATGTCAGATTTGCCAGAGTAACTGGCAGGCGGGGGATACCTCCCCAGTGGTGGTGCCAGGTTGAACTCAGAAGCCCTGAGAACAATTAGAGATGAAAGGAACACCTGACATGAAGGTGCCCCCGCAGGAAGGGGCCCCCGTGGGTGTCCTCAGTCAGCAGTCTGCTACCAAAGTCACATCCAGGTGCCCCTGACAGCCAGAAGCCCACCGACACCCGTGACAGTGTGCTCCAGAGAACTGCAGCATGAGCGGCCATCTCCCCCAGGAGCAGGGGTACCTTGACCCTGAACTTCGTTACATAGTAGAGCAGGTGAGCTAGGATGGACACCTCTGAGGTTCTCCTTCTAACTCCAGGTCTTAGGAGGCAAGGAGGCAGCCTGGCTTTGAAATCAGAATAATCTGTGCTCAAATCCTCATTTGACACTAGCCATTTGGCCTGGACATGTTACCTAGGCTCTCTGCACCTCGGTTTCCTCTTCTGTAAGATGGGGAAAATAATGCCTTCGGTTGGGTATGAGAATTAAATGAGTTAACGTGCATAAGCATTTAGCACAGTGATTGGAAAAGATTATAAATGTTATTAATCTGCTACCCGATTTCAAAAAGGGAGTCACTTGATTAAAAAAAGCAACTAATAATTTTGAAAATAATTCATTAAGGCAGCCTGCCGTCAATTACCAAAATAATTCGTGTAGTTCCCTCCTTCTCTCCCATCCTCCCTCTGTCCCTTCCTTCCTCCCTTGTCTCCTTCCTTCCTTCTTTCCTTTCTGCCTCTCTTCATTCCCTTTTCCTTCATTCTTTCCTTCTCAAAAACAATCTATGTATCAATATATAGTCTCCAGGTACTATGTACAATCATACGGCTTTGGTGTTTTTTTCCTTTCTTCTTCTTTTTTACGTATGTCTCAATACCAAGAAAAACTCTGAACAGAACGCAGACCCACAGGGAATCCTTTTTTTAGGTTCCTCATCTCTCGGATCTCTCTGGACCCCTCTGGACCTCTCTGCCCTGCACGCTTTCCCTGCTACGCTCGGGGCTCAACCAGCCTGAGTGAGGCTCACGCCTGTTGCCAGTGAGACCAGGTCCAGGCAGGCAGCTCTCCCCGCTCCCAGTGCCTCCTCAGCAGCGCCCTGCAAGGTAGCCCAGGCGGAGAATGCCCTGCAGCCTGGGCACCCGGAGGAAACCCCAACAAAGCAGGCAAATAATTCATTCTTCTAATCACAGCAAAGTTTTCAAACTTTAAAACGGAGCCTTGATTAGAAGAAAAGCTGTGTTTTTTTTTTCTAAAAGCCTGGCATTTCTGAAAAGGTCCCCTACCCAAACCACAGCAACCTCAAAAACTCTGCCCACTGAGTTGAAAATAAAAGTTCATGGAGACCAACGGCCCTCTCACAACAACAGCTCAACGCTTTAGAAATCTTCTTTCCAATGCTTAAAAGTTTTCACATTTTAACTGAGGGCCTGAAGCCCTCTGGGATCTTCCTTCCTTGTAAACTCCCAGGGCTTTCTCAGCCAAAGTTATTTATTTTTTTTATGATGTCTAATAATGCTTTGTGGAGAAACTATTTTGTTTTTGTAAAAGGAGCCATCAAGTAAAAAAAAAACAACTCCTAGAAACAGAAATTTTAGCTTTTTTCATAGCCATATAAGAATGATACAAAATTAGTTGATTTTCTTTTCAGTAGAACAAAGAACTTATAGAGGCACCCAAATTCTCCTCCTGCCCCCACTCTACATTTCTTATCAGCAGTGGAACTGAACACCACAAAGAAAACACGGCGAAATATTTAAAGTGATCAATCAATTCCACCGTAAACAGATCTGCGTTTATGCCATGGGCCCAATTCCAGAACTTTATAAAACCCCAACAACTTCAAGAGGAATTTCACCTACCCATGAGCTCTGAGAACCGGTTCACAAACTATAAATACATCACATGTATCAACACCCCCAAATTTAGACTCATCGTTCAGAAAAAGATGATGTGGAGCTCAAATATCAGCCCTGCTTTTTAAAAAAATTATAAATTCTGTAATTGTAACATTCAAAGAAACGCCTCCTTCTTCAAAAGTCTAATATTAGCTTGAAATGACTTCAGAGCCGTCACAAGATTCAAAACAAACATGTTAACATACGTTTCTCCACGAAATGCGTTCGTGCCTCAAAAATTGGTTGCTGGCGGTATAATTAGCAATCACTAATCACCCTTTAGATTATTCAAATGACAGTTCAAAATCTAGTTCAGGAGTAGTTCACCCGTGTTCACTGATACTGCATTTTCTCCAACATGATGGATTCAGGAGATCAATGCTTATGAAGTAGTAATTCTCCCTTCCAATTAAATAAAAATCTGCTATATTCATCAATCTCACTTAGGCTGCGTCTAAACAATGCTGACCTTTAGCACAATTGGGTAGTCAGAAAACACGCAGGGCACTAAGCCCTGACTAACCTTCACTGGGTTGAAGCCTTTTCAAAGGCTTTCTTATTATCCCCTTGAGTTAAAGCAAAACAATCACAACAATATAAACCCAACACGTCAAGGTTCACCTGTCTACTAATAATTCTTGATGGCTCATAGGCAGATTATGCTTTTACATTTTATTGAGGATTAACCAACCACAAAAGTGGAGACTATATACCGATTTTAAAGAAATTCTGCTCTGAGGATCAGATCTGAGCACAGAAACCACGTAATCTACTGGCACAGGTAATTCAGCCCTGGTTGCCTAAATTCAGATCCTATTCAACTGAAAACAGAAGGGCTGAATTTCATTCTTTCTTTTCTGCTTTTTATGATCTTTCTCTCTCTTAAAGAAAGCTGTTAATATTTCAAAAACCCAGAAACCACAATGTAGATAAAATCAAGTTATAAAGACAGAAACGGAACAAATGGACATTTTCTCCTCACGTTAGAAAAAGATGCAAGAAAGGCCAAAGAGCTAAATGCGTTTCCTGCTAAAACAAGTTTCAGAGAAAGACTCACTTGAAGCTGGTTTCCCCTTCTTGGAAGTCAAGTGTAAAATGGTTCAGTCTTTAATAAAACAGTGATGCCTACACGTATTGGGCAGTGGGGGGAGGGCAGTGGATGAAGAACGCGGGCCATCACGTTCTAGAACTGGGAGGGTGTCAGGGGTTGTGTAGGGGCCTTCATCAGAGGTGTGCACCATACGTCTCCTCCGAGAGCTCCATGGAACTAACTTTCTTGCAGGATCCAAATCCCAGTCAACAGGTGTTGCCTCTACAAAGACACATTTTCCACTTCCTTTAACAAACTGGAAAACGCAAGGGTGAAACCATGGCAAACAGAAGCACATAAAATGCCTTGTTCATGGGAAAGGTAGAGAAATGAATATGACATGAATCCCTCAGCCTAAAACCTTTTAGAAGAGAATGATTTATCTTGACATGAGAATTGAGACTATGTCTACGTAGTGCAGAAAACATCTAGATATGCTGAAACAATCTAAAATTTTTTCAGCATTCTTATCCCCTTTTCCCAACTAGACACCTAGGATTTGGCACAGGAGGCCAGATAATTATTTTCAATCATAGTAAGGTCTGCCATTTACTGAGCAATTTCTAGGAGCCAGGCTTAACTTAAAGTGCACAATCTCATTATATCCTCTTTTTGTTCTTCTTGAAGTATAGTCGACATACAATATTACGTTAGTTTCAAGTGTACAACATAGTGATCCGACAAATACGTTACCACACAATCACCACGACAAGTCCAGTAACCATCTGTCACCACACAAAATTATTATAGCATTATTGACTATATTCCTTATGCTGTTACAGTACATCCCTGTGACTTATTTGTTTTATAACCGGAGCTTGTACTTCTTAATCCCCTTCACTTATTTCACCCAACAACCTCCTCCTCCCCAGTATATCCTCTTAAGAACCCTAGAAGGTAAAGAGTGGATTTTTTCACAAAGAAGGAAGTTGAGGCTTGAGCACTTAGGTCATTTGCCCCGGGTCACACAGCTAGCAAGTGACCAAGCAGGGATTTAAATCTTGGTCTATCCGATAGCAAAGCCCATGTTCTTTTCCTTAAAGCACACCCACATATACCTGAGGCCATAGGGAACACATATCTGTGAATGACTTCTAGCTCTAATATATGGTTTGTTAAATTACCAAAAGGCTACATATATAATCACAGTACTTAATGGCTTCTGCCTCATTAGTTTATTCTGGCTGAGGTATGTTTGTATGTGAGCATGAATGAAGCCTAGACATTCACAGACACAAAGCGAATGGTAACTAAACTTCAAATGAATCCCCGAGAAGACTACAGTGCATTTCACATCTGTAGTAAAGATGTGTCCCTTTATGTCCCTATTTTTGCCAATGATAATTTACAATTTTGTCTTCACAGTATAAAAGACTACCCTAATGCTTTCTTACAGGAAGAAAACAGCATGCTTTTGCTAAAATAATATACGCTCTCATTGGACATCCTTTCCAACACAACCCTCTCCCTCGCTAAAACAAAAAAGAAAAGAAAGACAGTATAGCCTTGTGACTAAGAGTGTGGATCACTGCAGGTTAGGGTACTTACCCCCTTCAAGGATATCCTTTATCTGCCTCCATTTCCCATTGCATAATATGGAATGGATAATAACAGTACCCCTAACATATATTTTAAAATACAACTAATAATGAATTTAAAGTGCTTAGTACATGCCTGGCATGTGAAAGGCACTTGACAAACATTAGCTTTAAAAATGAAAACAAAAACCTAGATTTATTACTTGCATTCTGTCTCAGGAAAGTTTGGCACACGCAATTAAGATCGCTCTTGCTTCCCATGCAGTCAAGGTATGTCTCACAGCCCAACTTCTAGAGCTCAGAAACTTTTCAGTTTTGAGCCTGTTGGTTTCCTCCTTTAAACTGCGAATGATAAGAGTTCCTTCTTCATAGCATTGTTGTGAGCATTACCTAGATAATGCATTTAAATTAAAATGCTTAGCAAAGTGAAAACATATAGTAAGTATTGAATATATGTTATTTATTATCACTTTTGCATTGCAGACTCACAACAGCCCTATCAGACGGTTCTATCAATTCTGTAAGAAAATTGAAGCTCAGCAATATCTAGCTTCCAGACCAAAGACACACAGCTTCATGTGGCAGAAAGGCACCCTGTGAAAGGTAGCAACCTCCCCATCACCACACTCTATCTTCATTAATCTAGATAGTGTTTTCTCTTCATAGTACGTATCACTAGCTGAGATTATCTATATTTGTGTTTATCTGTTTCTCTGTCTAGAATTTATGCTCCAGAGGAGCAGAGATGGCATTTTAAAGCTCAGCATTTAGCAGAATGCAGGGCACATAGAAGGCACATAGAATTCTTGAATGAATGGATGGATGAAACAAGCTAAAATTTGCCCAAAGTCTATACTCTACTCAACCCTTATGATGCACTGCCTCCTACCACTGCATCATTTAAAATCCTCTTCAAAACCAGAATCATATGACAACTTCAGAGATGTTTTCTCTGGAGCTCAAAGACACAACATTCCTTGCTCCTCCACTTTCATCCATGCATTTCCCTTCTCACCAAGTGGGATTCAAATCCACCTGGCGGCCAGCATCATCACCAAGCCCTGCCAGGCTAGCGCTCTACCAGTGTCCAGCTGAAGCAGGCAGGGTGGGGCGAGGGAACGGGCTTTCCCAGTCTGGCCTCCGATCCAGCTCTGCTACGTACAAGTTGTGACCCTATGCAAGTTCCAGACCCTCTTTTATCCTAAAAAGGGACAACCCAGAACTGCTATCAGGCTTAACTGGCTAATGTGTGGTAAAGTGCCTGTTAATGGGGCTGCCACATGGTAGGTGTTCAACAGGAGAGAGCATCCTTTCCTCCAGGCCCCAAGGGGACACTATTTTTCTGTCTCTTGTAGCGCTCACCACTCTCAATATGTCCATGCCTTCCCTCATCAAAACGTTTTAAAGTCCTTGACAGTAGGGACTGTGGCCTTATTCATCCCCAGGCTCTGCCACCCAACAGGTGCTCAGTGAGCGAGACTGAATAAAACCTCCGATAAATTCACCCAAAGTAATTTTTTTAACTTTTACCTGACACCTCCAAATTATCTGTCTTTGAGTTACTCTCTCCCCTAACCTTGATAAAATTGCAAAGACATCTCAAATAGAGTGGGTGTGGGGAGAAGCAACGTCAGAGATTCTCCCCCACCACCACGTTTTCCATCCTGCAGAACAGTGCATCCCTGGAGGGGCAGCTGAAGAGTGTCCCAAGTAACCTGTACAGCAGGCAGGGCAGGCTCTCAGGGGTCTATGCAAGTGGAGACCTGACTGTCTGGCGTCCAACTTGTGATGTCACCATTCCATACCTTTTCAGCCTTCTTTTTTTTGCACAGACACCAAGGCAAACACACACATCAACTTGACTTAGAATCACGATTTTGCAGTGTTGGAAACAGAAGAGAAACCCTGTGCCTGATGCAGGTCACAATAATACCTCTCTCGTGGAGCGCTTGTGAGGATCAATGTGTGATGAACTACTTTATAAACCTAGTACCAGGCAGGTATCACAGACACGGGCATGTAAATTAGTCATAAACTTTCAGACAGACTGTGGCAATCTTTGCATCCAATCCGTTCATTTACAGATGAGGCAACAGAGTCTGGGGAGAATGGAAGGACTCCTCTGCTGAACATATCACTAGGAGGGGTGGCCAGGTGTGAGAAGAGCCTCACCTCTTCCTAAAAGCTTGAGCAACGGAGGGTAAAGTCTGGTGTACTCTTGATAGCAACATCTCACCACATGGGCCAGTGTGGCTTCTTATCCAGCATTTGCGGGGGTCTGTGATGCTGACTTCACCACCCAGAGGCATTTCAGTGTTGACGCCGGGTACAGCCCCATAAAATCTAACGCCTTAAGGAAAGCACCTCAGGTGTAACTGAGAAAGGCAATTACAGGTCCTTAAAAGGGGGTTATTCAAGGTTCTTGACTCTTAAAATCCTAAATGACTTGTAAAAATATTTTAGTATATTATTCGTTTGGGGAGAGAGTCACTAATTGTGCAGTGGATCATAGTTCAGATAGTGGTAACCTGGGTTCTATAGTAAAGAGGGGTACGTCTAACTTGTCAGAGAATCCCAGTCTGTGAGCTGTCTTACCCTTCATTTTACAGGCAATTAAAATTAATCTTGTAAAGGCTAGAAGATTTACCTAAAGTATCCTTACAAGTGGCTGAGTCAGAATGATAACCCCGAGCTTTCCCCACTGTACAAAGGAGAAAAAAATTGGGAGGATCTTCTCTTCAGTACCCTCCCCACCCCTCCAAGATTTCTGACCAGGCACCTCCTTCTCTTCTCTTTCCCGCCTTATCCTAACCCCTTGCCCTTTCAGATCCAGTTTGGGGGGGGGGGGCGATGAGAAATTCATCTGGGGCGACCCACGGGTCGTGGGGAAGAAAAGCCAGAACCTTTCACGTTGGTGAGCCTGTGGCTCGTGGTGGGGGGGGCGGGCGCACTGCCCAGCTGGCGCCTAACTTCGGGATGGGGAGGGAGGCTGGACGAGAACCCGGAGGAGGAGGGGTGGGAGAGAGGGCGCGCAGGCGGGCTGAGAAAAGGTGTAGCTGCTGGAGAGAAATTAGAGACCTCGGCGCCTCTGGGAAGCAGGATGGTCCAGCTCTCACACAGCGGCGGGGAGGCCCCGTGCAAACTCCTCTCTCCTCCTCGTACTCGGCCTTTTGTTGTCGGCCTCTGCCTCTGGCTCCCGCTCATGCCCTCCGGTCCCCTGCCCCCCCTGAAGTCACCCCAACTGCACTCATAATATTTTGCTTTGCGCTGGGTCTGTTTTCCACCACCAACTTCCAGCAGTCTCCATGGCGACGCGCTGGGGAGGGGGGCGGGCGCAGCTATGGAAATCCCAGGGCCTAGTCGCCGGGCGGGCCCTGCAAAGTTTTCCGGGTCTCCAGGACCTACAGGCCGGGTGGGAAAGCGCGCTGTCCCGGGCCGCCGCACCAAGTCGCGTGCGGGGCTCCCCGAGCCCGGCCTGCACCTCGCGTCCGCGCTGGCTAGTGCTGCAGCCACCCGGACTGGGGACCTGGGGACCACGCGGCTCTTAGTTGACCCTGATGCCAAACCCAGACGTCGGCACTTGGCAGGTGGCGAGGGTGGCGCGAGCATGCCCCCTTTACCGGCCACACACACACACACACACACACGGCCGGGGAGGGCGAGACAGTCTGATTTGGGCGCGGGGGCAAAGTTCACAGCTCCGACCCCTTGTTCCCCGAGCTCGCAGTCCGAGTCCCGGGGCTGGAGAAGACGGCTGCTTTCCTAGGCCCGGGGCCTCCTCCCACACGGGCGCTCTCTGCCCCGCCGGCCCCACGCCAAAGCCACTAAAGGTCCCCACCTGCGGGCCCTCGGAGCCAGGTCGGGCCTTGTGCTGAGCCGGAGGCCTGTAGACCAGAGTGTCTTCCCGCCGTTGTAGCCCAGGGAGCTCAAATCCGGCTCTAGGGGTGCTTTGGCCGCTCTGGGTTTTGGAGGTCGCGGCGGAAAGCGGGCAGAGGCAGAAGTTTCCAGGTCGGGTTCGTCACTGCCCCTCCGTAAGGCGCCGTCCCGTTTAACAAGAAACAACCCTTACTGTTGCGCAGGCGACCAACCTGGCCCCGGCCCACTTTGCACAAGTTCTCTGTGGCCTAAAACTCTACCTACTTTCCCCCCACCCCGCCCCTCGTTCTCGAATTTCCAGGTACCTTGAGTAACTGAGCAACGCTCGTCGGGGAGGGGCAGCCGGGATTGGAGCCACAGGCCACGAATACGTTAAGCGCCGGCGGCGGCCCGCGTGGGGACGGCGGGCCACACGGGGCTCGGCGCAGACTGCGCGGCGCGGGGCTGAGGCGCGAGCCGGCAGCGACGCAGCTGCAAACCGCGCACCGGGCGGAGGGCGCGTCAACCGCCCCACGCGTGCGCCTGCGGCCTCCGCCGCCTCCCCGAGCCCGGTCGCGCTGCGGGCCTCCTGTGAGAGGAGCTCTGCTTTGTGGCACTCGGCGGCGGGCTAGGCCAGGGCCCAGAGGCGCGCGCCGGCTCCCCGGCCTCCTCCGACGGGGCATTGTCTCAGCCCTCACACTTGTTGAGTATTTTGGGAAAACTTGAGGAATATATTACCGCCTCGGTGCGCGGAACAAAGGGGCGCGTTTCCGCAGGCCACGCTGAAGGGGCCCCCAGGCGGACCACTAGAGCCCCGGCCCCTGCAAAACTGTCCTCCCGGGCCCGAGGCACGTTGCGGTGATTTTCCTTTTAAGAGGAAGGGACGGAGGCCTGGCCCGCCGGCCGCTCCGACCCCGGACGCTCCGGACATCGCCCCAGCACTTGCTGCGAATCGATCGTTCCAGCCCTTTCGGAATGAAATAATAATAACGATAATATTCGTGGTTCTGCCGTAAGATTTGCGCGCAATCTGCCGTAAAAGGAGCAGAATCGAACTGCTCCAAGGAGCGCAGGTCTCAGCAAGACGGGGAGAAAGGAACTTTACATAAAAAGGGAAACTCCAAAGAAAAGCTAATTGGATTAAGTTCTCTGGAAGCGAGGTGAGGGAAGGTCCTGGACCGGACCGCGCCGAGCCGCACTTCCCTTGTCGTCGGTTTTGCAAGCCCGAGTGAAAATGTCACCTGGTGCGCCTCGTGTCATTTCTTCACGCTGCCGTTTCCCAGAACTTTTTGAGTTCAGGATGGCGATCTAGGGATGTCTCAGATTTTCGAAAAGGGGAGGGGAGTGGATGGGAGAAAAGATTTCAGAACCCGTTGCGGGTGTCTGCTGTAAGTAATGACCAGGTGTCTCCACGACCACTAGCTAGAGGACAGAAAACAGAACGTTTCCACAACCCCACAGCTCTCCCCAGAACGCACCGAGAAGCTCCAGTCGTGTGGAAGGGGTGGCTAAAACCCCCAGCTGGGCCATGGCTGGTGCGGGGCATGGAGACCCCAAGTCCCTACGTGAACCCCTTGCAAATACTTGGTCACAAACCATGCAGACATGGGTTTAATTTTGTTCAAGGATATTCACCTCTAAAGTTGGGGTGCCCAGGAGGTGCGTAGTGGCACTAACACTTGGCATAGCAGTATGTAGGGAGGGTCTCTTTTCCCTCTCTGGGCGCCCTCTTTACCGCCAGCGGAGAGGATCCAGCAGGGCTGGCCGCGCACCCGCAGCCGGGCGGGCGGCAGGCGACGCCTCTCCTTACCTTCATTAGTCATTGCACATAGTAAGGAGTTCTTCGGGGCTCAGCCTTTCCCCACTCCCAGGGGACCCACACCCACTCGGGGGAGCGCAGTGGAGAAGGACTTAGCTCTTGAGATCAGAGATAGACGATTACCCTGGAAAATCAAATATACCCCTGGCCAGAGGGGGTGGGCGTCTTGTCCACCAGGGCCCCAGCAGAAGCCAGGAGAGGCTGGAAATCTATCTGCAAGGACGGAAGAAAGACCATCTGGGGCAATGCCCAGATGACCCCTACTCCCACCCCACATCCATTTCCAGCCTGCTTCGGAGTGGAGATGGGGAAACAATCTTGTGGTGTTTATTTGCTCAGGGAGGAGTCGCGCGTGTGTTAGGGGATGGCAGAGACTGGAAGGCACTTGTTGCTCCGCGCTGCAAAGTCCAGCAGCGGATGCTCGTAGGCATCCCCTCAAGCATCGCGTCAAGCTGCTGCCTCGGCCCAGGCTGCTCTCACTGCCCTGTTTCTGCCTCTCCCCACGAAACTCCAAGGCTGCAACCAAGCCGGGACAGGACTGCACTGGTTGGAAGACTGCGGCTGGGGGAGGAGGTGAACTTCCAGAGAATTTCTTTCACCTGGAAGGGGCACAGGGAGCATAACTCTGATCTAGAAGTTTGGCGGCTCTTCAAAGGCGCTAGAACTGGGAGGTGGCGAAGACTCTACTGGAGAAAGAACCGAGACGCTGGGCTTTTTCGTTGTAAGAGATTCCTTGGCTTGCTTTCTCTGTTGTTACGGACGGCCGCAACCCCAAAACCTGATGCCCACAGCCAACAGACCCCAAAGTGCCGAGCAGTTTGCAGACCCAGACGCCAGGCCTCGCCAGCCGCTCAGCGTCTTGTCCTCCCTTCAGCAGAATTACAATCCCCAAGCGGAGCGCATCGTCGGGTGCCCCTTCCGGGCAAGGAGGCTACACCCCGCCTCGGACGGCCCGGGGCTCCCTCCTCCAGACCGGGCGCGGATTCCCCAGGACCACCGGGTTCGCCGCCGCCACTCCCTCCAGCTGCGCATCTCTACCAGTCGGAGCCTCTGTCCCCACCTCCCAGGCGCTGTGCGGAGCCGTCGCCCTCCCCCGCCTCTGGGGCGTTCCGCTCGGCTTCCTGGCCCTAGCCACCAGCTCCAGAGCGCACCGCTATTCCGGGGCCCCCAAACCGGGGGAGGAGCCGGGCCCGGGAGGGGGCGGTCGGCTCGCAAAGTTTCTGCAAGTGGCACCTCGAGCTCGCCGCGAGCCAGCGAATCTTTACATAACTTTGTGTCCGCGGCTAGCAAGAGCGCGCTCCTCAGCGCGCGCGCACACACACACATTTACACATACAGTCACACGCTTACACACGCGCACACTTCCACGCATCCGCTTACAGACATCGCACATCGCATGGGATTGAAAACTTCTGCAGGCTCCGTTATTTCCTGGGGTTCCGCTGTCAAGTTGACCCTTCTGAACTTTTTGCGACTCTTGCTGAAGTTCCCCTTCTACCTCTTCTTTCCCTCCCAATGTCTCCCCCCAACCCCCACCAGTAGGACTAACCTGTGGAATCCATGTCGGGTTCCTCCAGTAACCCACAATGCATGCTCTTCCCATGGACAGCACAGGCGCCCCCCAAAAGTCCTGATGTTTGGGGGTCCCCTGTGCTAGAGCTGCCCAGGGAGGAAGGGAGGAAGGAGGGGAGAAGGAGAAAGAGACGCAGAGAGTGCAAGGACGGAAGGATAAAGAAGAAAAGGAAAAGGCAGAAAGAGAAAGGCGAACAGAGAAAGAAGAAAAGAGGAGAGAGAGAGAGAAGGGAGAGAGCTCGGAGAAGGGGGAGAGAGAAAGAGCGAGCGAGCAAGGGGACACTCAGTAATCCAGCCGGGCAAAGCCAAACCCGTCAAAATGTTTGCGGATGTTTCATGGGAAAAAGCATCATTTTATAGGAGCCCCGATGGGAGCAATGTCATTGATAGGCCAGCCGGCCTGATGAATGGCCGCTCGTCAGATGGGGCCGTGGCGAGGCGCACTGTGAAGCCCATTGTGGGCCTGTTTTGAATAAGAAAAGCCGCCTCCGAAAAGGGGGGCTCAGAGCGACGCAATCCCAGCCCTCCGACTTCCCCCTTCTATTATAGCATTAGCAACGTTTTTCTTATTTAAAGTTCCAGAGGCCTTCTCCAGCCTTCGCCCGGCACTCATTATAGGCGAAATCAAAATTGGCTTAGATGTGGCCCCCTCCCCCCTGCCCCCCTCCCCCGATCCGGCCAGGCGCGGCGCAGGCTTGGGGGGTGGGCAGGGGGCTCCGAGGAGCCTGGTGAGTCGCCTACGCGGCCACGAGTGGGCCCCACTCCTTTCCCGCTTCTCTTGGGCCCCCCAAGTTTGGTCCCGGGTTAGATTTCGAGTGGGAGCCCTGGGGATGAGGTAAGCCTTGACTCCCTTCCACGCGGATCCGCGGACACGCGTGGGGGAGTGGAGAGCGCTGAAAGGGGAGGGGAAGGGGAACTGCAGCCCTAAGACCCCACCCCCACCCCGGGCGGCGAGAAGGCCGCTTGGCAGGGAGGGTGTGAGGCGCTGACTCATCTCCAGAACTTTCTCTATCTTCTGGGTGTATCTGCCTCTCTCTCTCCGCCTGCCTCCCTGTCTCTGTCTCCCTCTGTCCTTCCCTCGTCCTCTGTGTCCCTCTATGTCTCCGGTTTGGGCTGCGTGCGTTTCGGTCCAGCCCCTGCCCCCTCACCTCTTTGTCTCTCCCTAGGACTCTGCCCCTCTCTGTCTCTATCCCCCTTGGTCTCTCTGACACTCCCCGCAGCCCCCGCCTCTTCCCGTAACTCTGTCTGTCAGTCTGTCTGTGTCTCGGTCCCTTCCTCCCTCCTCCAGCCCCCGCCCCCAGCCAGCCACGAAGTTTGCGAGAAGCCCGGGCCTGCGAGTGGGAACGCGGTTTTCCCAGGGACCCCCTCCTCGGCTGAGTGTAGAGTGCAGAAAGAGGGGGGCGAGGAGCTGGGGGGCTGGAAGTGGAAGTGGGGGGGGCCGGCTGCGTCTCCGCGGGCCCCGATAAAGTGGCCGTTCGCGGGCCGGCCGCGCTGTGATTAGAATATGAATGGGGCTCGGCGGGCGGAAGAGAAAGGCGGATTACCCGGGTGCTTTGACCATGGACAGAGGCAGCGCCGGCCCGGCCGCGGAAGGGGCGGGGCGCGCGGGAGGGGTCCCTAACTCAGGGCGAGGGAGTCTCTAACCCGGGACCCCAAGCAGGGCGCGACTTCCGCGGTCCCTCCGAAAGCCCCCCAGTCTGCCCTCCTAAGTGGGACAATGTTGGGCTGGGGGGCGAGGGGCCAGCACGTGCCGAGTTAAGGTCACGGTGCGGAAGAAAAGAGGCGGCGCGGAACGCGGGCTGGAGAGTCCGGGCTTAGCGTATTTCAGAGAGCTGGGTTCGAATCCCATTCGGTAAATGCCCTACTCTTTATGGGCCTCAGTTTCCTCGTCTGTAAAATGGGGCAAAGTGTCCCCTCTCAAAGTGTGGGGTAAAATTAAACGAGGTAGTGGATGTAAAAGGGGCTGAGTATTCGCTGTTCTCTCTACTTGGAACTCTCCTTACCATCTACCTCCCCCCAACATGTGCCCGCGTGACCGGCTCTTTCCCATCACCCTGATCTCAGCTAGCGTCGCCTCCTCGGAGTGCGCCTGACCACTCTGTGTGAGGCGCCCCTCTTGCCCCGGCCGGTGCCTGGTTCATAACCCGTTTGTTCCTGCAGGAACACCGTGCACAGCCGTTTGCTCAGAGCCCAGAGCAGCGCCAGGCACATTCTTTCCGGCCGCGATGGTTGGTGAAGGGAAGGGGGGTATGAAACCAACCAAAGGCGACGGTGGTGATCACCGCACGTGGTCGTGGTGTGCGTGGTGGCAAAGACCGCGGGATTCCAAGTCAGGAGATCAGAGAGGCCGGGTTCTCCTTTCGCAGCCTCCGTTTTTCCCTGGACGAAATGGGGCGGATGATAAAAACCTCCATCAGCCAGCTGCAGGGGCCCATTGGGAGGTAGAAGACTTGGCGGGGAGCTTGACGAGGTGCCTTCCGGTGGTTGCGGGGAAGCTCGTGCTTCAGGCCCTGGGAAAATCCTTGAGGGATGCCAGGGGCCGGGTTGTCTCCAGAGGGCGGACGAGACTGTTATGGCTGTTGCTATTATTCTTATTTTAATTATTATGCACGCAAAATTGGGGCGGGGTGGGCCAGACTCGCCAGGGAGGAGTGAGGAGAAAGAACTCAGGTGGGCCGCGCAGATGCGTGCCGTGCACAGTTCAGGGCGCAGGCTAGGCTAGGTCCCTGCCCTGTGCTGTCTAACCTGGGAGGGTACTGTTTCTTAGACATGACAGTGCTGCAGCACCCAGGAGCTTAAAGAAATGAATATAAGCACTTATTCATTCATTCTTTAGTATAAATTTTTGTTGCATACCTACTATGTGCTTAGCACTATTCTAGGAGCTGAGGATACAGCAGTGAACAAAATAGACTAAAAAGAATCATGCTCTCCTGTAGTTTATGTTGGAGTGAGGTGAGACAGATAATATATAAAATACATAATTAGGTTATTTAGGATGTCTGATGATGAGTGCTATGTAGGGGGTGGGACATAAGGGAGGGCATCTCTGAGAAGGTAACATCTGAGCTTTAAAATAGTGCTATCTGCTGTTGGTGGGAATGTAAATTGGTGCAGCCACTACGGAGAACAGTATGGAGGTGCCTTAGAAAACTAAAAATAGAGTTACCATATGATCCAGCAATCCCACTCCTGGGCATATATCCAGAAAAGACGAAAACTCTAATTCGAAAAGATACATGCATCCCAATGTTTAGAGCAGCACTATTTACAATAGCCAAGACACGGAAGCAACCTAAATGTCCATCGACTGGTGAATGGATAAAGAAAATGTGGTACATATATATAGTGGAATATTACCCAGCCATAAAAAAGCATGAAATAATACCATTTGCAGCAACATGGACGGACCTAGAGATTATCACACTAAATAAAGTCAGACAAATATCATATGATATCATTTATATGTGGAATCTAAAAAAATGATACAAATGAACTTACTTACCAATCAAAAACAGAAACAGACTCACAGACATAGAAAACAAACTTATGGTTACCAAAGGGCAAAGGGGGTGAGGGATAAATTAGGAGTTTGGGATTAACAGATACACACTACTATATATAAAATAGATAAACAAAAAGGACCTACTGTATAGCACAGGGAACTATAATATTTTGTAATAACATATAATGGAAAAGAATCTGAAAAAGAATATGTTTATATATATAAACTGAATCACTTTGCTGTACACCTGAAACTAACACAGCATTGTAAATCAACTACACTTCAATAAAGAAAAATAAAATAAAACAGTGCTATCTGGGGGTCAGTGACAAGGGTGCATTCATTTGTGAAAATTCACTGAGCTCTGTATGCTTATGATTCTATGTATTTTCCTGAATGTATTTCAAACGTCAATAAAATGTTTAGATTCAGTATGAGCAACATCATATAGTAATAATAGCTACCATTTACTCTTTATGTATTGACTGTGATAGGTGTTTTCCACGCATTATCTCATTTGATCCTCATGATACAGCTAACATGTATTATTGTTGTCCCCACTTTGAGAGAGGAGGACAACTAGGGTGCAGTGTAGCACTCTTGCACTTCACAGGCACTGTGGACACAACAGTGAGTGACCCAGCTCCTATCCTCCAAAATAAATACACAGGGGGCGGTGGAGAAAGTGTGAGTACTGTGGGAACCGAGAGCAGGGACGTGAAGCTGAGCCCAAGAGGCTGGTGTCAAGGCAGGCCTCCTCCAGGAAGTGATGACTAAGCCAGGAACTGGATTCAGCAGGCAGGGGGGCTGAGGGGTGTTCCAGACATAGGAGCCTCTGTGGTATGTTTGGGGTCTGGAGCCTGGCATGGCTGCACGTAGAACGGGAGGGAGGAGTAACAAGCAACTTCTTTGGGAGGTAGGTGAGGATCGGGTCATGCTAATCCCATCCTGGAAGGGATTTGAATACAGGACTACATTTGTATTTTGGAGATACCAGTGTGGCCACAGTGTGACACCAGGATGGGGGTTGGTTGCTAGAGGTGGTGGTCACTGAAGTCGGGGGGAGGAATCCTGATGGATTCCCTGAAATAGGGACATGTCAGTGGGGGCAGGAAGAAGTGACGGGGTTCAGGAGATACTGAGGAGATCACATCTATCAGCTTTGGTGTTAGCTGGATGTGCCCAGTGAGGGGCAGGGTGGAGTGATGTACAGGTTTCTGACTTGGGCTATTGACACCATTCACAGAGACTGTCTGATGGGGGGAGGAGGGAAGATCTGGCAGCAAGGCAGAGGCGACTTGAAGTGCTTATAAAACTTCCCAATAGCCCAGTGGCAATGACTGGAAGGCAGCCCCATGAAAGCATGGAGTTGGCACTGATGTGTAGACCTTGGTGGCTTCTGAAGTCCTTGGAATGGATGAAGGAGCAGCATAGAAGAGGAGGGTGCAGGATGAATCCCTCCCAGGTCATCCGGAATGCTCTGCCCCACCCCTGCTGTTGTCTCCATAGTGCCTTGTACTTCCCAATCCTAACACTCACCTTACTGTAATTATTTACTTGTCTGATGTTCTATTTTCTCTACAGAACTTACCACCATCTAAAACTGTTTTGTTTCCTTATTCATTGCATGCCTCTCCACTCCACAACACAAGCCTTAGGAGGGCTGGAACTTTGTCCCTCTTGCTCACTGCTGTCAACCTGTCTCTGGACAGTATTTATTGATTGCTATGAATGGCCCATCCACTGGTCTGACTGGTAGCAAGTGACACAGACCCACAACAGCACAAGATGATGGATTTCCTCATGCAGTGAAGTCACCGGACACGAGTTTCACACTTTGCACAGCACTGAAACACTCTGGTTCTAAGTGAAAGTCAGAGCCCTGTGCCACTAATTCTAAAAGTGAAATCTGGAAGACAATATGTCCTCTATCAAAATCTCCAATTGTGGGTTTATACTGTAGAGTTGCATTATGTGTGGGTCTAGGCCTGGATCACCTTCAGCAGAGAAACCTCTGCTGAGGAAGACACAACCAGTGTTGTTCTAGGCAGAGGTTCAGAGGTGAACAGGATAGACAAGCTTCCTCCCCTCCCTTCTACCTCCTGGAGTCTCCATGCTGTTGGGAGGGCTGATGATAAACAAACAAATGTTAAACAATATTCCTGCCTTCATGGATCTTCTATTATAGTAAAGACATGAGTCCAACCTTATGTTTGTTAATGACTCATTTGTTAATTACATAGTTATTTACTTCAACAAACTTTGCTGGAGCACCTTCAATGCACCTCTGCAAGGTGTGGGGATAAATCATCCAATAAGACTGTGTTTACCTTACATTGTCTTGTTTCAGTGAAGGTGACTCAGGAAGAACTATAAAACATCTGGATAAGTAATCTACAAGTAGGGTGCCTGGAGCTGCTGTGGCAGGAAGGGATCCCCCCCACCACCCCCGCTCACTCTGGAACCACCTGAAGGCTGAATTGATTTCTGCCCACAGTTGTCACTGATATCCAGAAAATGCTCAGTTAAAACCAAAGAAGGCAGAAAAAGAAGTTTCTGGCAATGAATAGAAAATGGTCGCAAACATGTAATTATAAAGACAAAATGCATGGCTCAGTTGGAAAGCTACAAAATGCTTTGACATGGTTGGAGGGCACTATGTGCCCAGGAAAGTAGGCTAGAAAGGTAGATAGAAATGTGAACGACAAAGGTAGGCAAAAAAAGGGCCCTGTGTGCCAATCTAAGGAGCTTAGACTTGAACCTGTGGAGGATGATGCAGCATGGACAATTATCATCAAGTAAGGGACATAATCAGATCTGCATTAGAGAAAGATCATCAGACACTGGCATAAAGGCAGAGAATGTTTTTAAAGAGAGGGAAACTAGAGACAGGAGACCACCATTTAAAAAGCTTCCCAAATGCTCTAAATACTATTTCCCATTGAAGGAGTCAGAGTGTTGGAGAAATGGCTGATTCCACGTCTGGGGCAAGAAATGTAAACGATGAGCCTGGATCACTTGGTCATGCCAACGAGAAAGGAAGCTGTGAAAAACTTCAAGATCCTTGAAGGGAGCTTCAAGATGTGACAATTTTAGAATTGGAAATAATAACTTAACGGGTTGAAGCACATCAAATGTGTTAATGCTATGAGGTCATAATACTACTACAATAAAATACCCAAAGAGGTTCACCTTTGGAGGAATCTAGGTAACAGAATTATTAGCTTAAAAACTAGTAAGTGAAGGGGGAAAGTCAAACATTTATCCTGCCTTTCCTATATGAACTCTATCTCACAGCAACAAAAATAGTTGATGGAAGTTTTTCAAATTGAGAATTCCAGCTAATATATGCAGAAGGAATGACAATTAAACATTACAGTTTTTCAATCCCTAAGGAAAAATAACAGCTCAATTGTTACTTTCTCTAGGAAGCTTTTCCTGACCGTATTATGCAAAGTTAAGTGTTTCCTCCTGGCTATTACCCCAGCATTTGTTCATAGCCCTATTATATTACTTATCATGTTGCCATAATTAATAGCTTTTATGTCTGTATCTTGCGCTTGGCCCTAAGTCCCTGAAGGATAGGACCCAGCTCTTTACAGTTGTGTGCATGTGTGTGTGATAGTTTCAGAATATCAATATTATTATTAACAATGTGATTACTGAAAGTCATTTAAGATCTTTTTCTTTTGGTGCATTTTGTCATTAGGGTATATTTTCCAAGGACCGTACAAATAATTGTTTTAAAGTCCCATGGGGAAAATATCTGTGTAGATAAGTTATCAACTTTATTCATTTGTTATAGCTTCTTGGACAATTTATCTTTTTATTATTATGTCGTGCCCCTCTGATAATTTCCCTAATTCTGAATTCTGCTTTGTCTGAAATTAATAGAGTTATTCCAGCTTTCTTTTGATTAGTGTTAGCACAGGACATATATCTTTCTCTATCCCTCTACTTTTAACCTATCAGAATGTTTATATTTAAATTGTGTTTTTGTAGACAACACATAGTTGAGTCTTCTGTTTTTAATCTACCATGACAATCTCTGTTTTTTAATTGGTATATTTAAATATTCATATTTAAAGTGATTATTGATATATTTGGGTTAATGTCAACCAAACATTAATATGTTTGTAACCATTTTCTCTTCATTGCCAGAAACTTCTTTTTCTGCCTTCCTTGGGTTTAAGTTTTAATTGAGCACTTTATCTCCTCTCCTAGTAAATTATACTTAAAATTTTTTTTTAGTAATTTCCCTAGAGTTTTCAATATACATTTCTAACTAATCTAAATCCACCTTCAAATGACACTATTCTGCTTCACATGTAGTGCAGGTACCTTATAACAGAGTAGACTCAATTCTTCCTGCCTGTCCCTTATGACATTGCTGTCATTTATTTTGCTTATCCATATGCTATAATCACCCATTACGTTGTTACTATTATTCCTTTAAATAACAATAAGCTTTTATTTTTTTATTGATCTTATTGGATCAATTAAGAATAAGAAAAATAAAAGATTTTATTTTACCTTTATTTCTTCCTCCTCCAATGCTCTTACATTCCTTACACAGACCTGAGTTTCTGATTTTTTTCCTTCTCTGAAGAACTTCCTTTAACATTTATTGCAAGAAAGGTCTGGTGGCAATGTTTCCTCAGTTTTTGTTTGTTAGACAATATCTTTCTCTCTTCTTCACTTTGAAGGATAATTTTGTTGGATACAGAATTCCAAGTTGGGGTTCTTTAAAAAAGAAAAAAAACTTCAAATATATCACTCTATTCTCTTATTTGCATGGTATCTGATGAGAAGTCCATTGTAATTCTCACCCTTGTTCCTCTCTAGGTAAGGTGTTTTTCCCTTTGGCTTTTTTCAAGGTTTTGCCCTTGTCTCTGGTTTTCTGCATTTTGAGTAGGATATGCCTAGGTGTAGGGTAATTTTGTTTGTTTGTTTTGTTTTGTTTTGAATTCTGCTTGGTGTTTTCTGAGCTTTCTGGGTCTGTCATTAATTTTGGAAAGTTCTTGGCCATTGCTACTTTAGATATTTCTTTTCCTTTCTTCTATCTTCTTCTGATATTCCAACAACATGTATATTACATATTTTGAAATTGTCCAACAGTTCTTGGACATTCTGTTCCATTTTTTTCATTTTTTTTTCTCTTTGCATTTCAGTTTGGGAAGTTTCTATTGGCCTGTCTTCAAGGTCACTGATTCTCTCCTCAACCGTG
Source organism: Stenella coeruleoalba (assembly GCF_951394435.1). Classification (NCBI taxonomy): domain Eukaryota; kingdom Metazoa; phylum Chordata; class Mammalia; order Artiodactyla; family Delphinidae; genus Stenella; species Stenella coeruleoalba. The sequence continues at coordinate 15,950,494 of NC_137157.1, forward strand.
TCAAGTCTATTAATGAGCCATCAAAAGTATCCTTCATTGCTATTACACTGTTTTTGATTTCTAGCATTTCCTTTAGATCATTTATTTGAATTTCCATCTCTCTGCTTAAATTACCCGCCTTATTCTTAATGTTGTTTACTTTTCCACTAGAGCCTTTAACATATTAATCAGTTATTTTAAACTAAATGTCTGGTAATTCCAACGTCTGCGTCATACCCAAGTCTGGTTCTGATGTCTGCTGGATCTCTTCCGACTGATTTTTCTTGCCTTTTGGCATGTCCTGTAATTTTTTGTTGAAAACTGGGTACATTGCATTGGGTAATAGGAACTGAGCCTTTAGTGTGAGGATTTATATTAATCTGGTGAGGATTTGCGCTGTATTTGATGTTTGCTGTAGCTGTAGTTGTCAGAGGCTTCAGTTTCCCTCAGTGTCCTTGTTTTTGTCTCCCCTTTCAACTTCAGGATTCCCTTAACTACTCCTTCTCATGCATGGTCTGCATCTTGCAGCTCTTTCAGTGGATCCATTATTATCCTGGACCCCTGTTGTTGTGGTAGTAAGGTGTGAGGGAGGGGGAGCGTTCCCTAATATTCCAAATAAATCTCAGTCTTTTAGTGGGCCTGTGTCTCTGGACTGTAATTTTCACAAGTGTTTATTCTTCTATAGTAACTTTCTTACCTCCCCTCGCCTTAGACAAGACAAGAAAGCTAGAGGGGGCTGGAGTGGGAACAATGCCCTTCTCCCAGGGCTCTGGAACAAGGTGCTGGTAGTCTTTTGCCCTGGAGAGTAGGCATTTGTTATGGAATAAACTCTGGGCATATTTCACAATTATTATTCTTTCCCTCCCCCTGCCAGAGCTATGAGGGTTTTTTCAGCTCTTTATCCTGAGACCCTGGTGTGGTTATTGAAGATAAAGCCCATGAAGCTTGGGGGTTCCCTTAAGACTGAGATCCCCAGGGGCTGTCACTCATACTAGTCCACACTCAGTCTCCAACAATTCATGAACATTACCATTTAAATGCCAATCAGTTCATGACTCCAGTGGCTTTTGCTCCAGGTAAGTAGATCTCATTATGATGCTCTAGATCCTCATCTCTCTCCATAGTTTGGGCTGGTACTTTGCCCTGCAACCTCAGTTCTCTAATGGGTCCAAAAAGTCATTACTTTTGTTTGTCCAGCCTTTACTTGTTGTAAGGATGGGACTGATGACTTCCAAGCTCTTTACATGAGAGCTGAAACTGGAAGTTTATTCATTTGTTTCATTTAGATTTTTCTTTCCACTTTGATTTCTTTTAAAAAACACATGTAAGTCATTTGCATGTTTCCAAAGCCAAATATGCAGATCAAATGGGCAAAACAAGGTATATTAATAAAGATTTCCTCTTCTATCCGTATCTATTCTGTATTCTCTTTCCTCTATAGTAACTTTTTTTTAAAACTTTTTGTTTATCGTCCCATCATTGTTATTTTAAAATTAATGCCCTACATGATATGATGAAGAAGGTTCTTGGACCCATTTTAAGAAACACTGTCTTAGGGAGATGTCTTATGAGGGAGTCAATAAATGTGCATTTGCAAAAAGGAGTTCAGAGAGGGGAGAGAAAGACAGAATGAAGAAGGAAGGAAGGAGGGAGGAAAGGAAATAAAGGAAAGGAAAGGAAAGGAGAAAGGAATGAACTGCCAATTAAGAGAATTACAAGATAAATAACCCCTTGCCAAGACTGGAAGGAGAAAAGAGAATATCTCTCTTCTTTTGTCCTTTCTTAAGAGTAGGAAAACTTTCTAAAATGCTTTTTTGAAGATTTTTCTTCCTGTCCCATGGAACAATTGACTTGCCTGTCCATTCGTTTACCGATAATAGACAAAGGGCAAATAAATACCATGATAGGCTAAGATGAACCAAAACTCTCCCCTGGGGCTGGAAAGGGGTCCATCTTCCTCTGAAATACACAGACACCAGGTATCTGAACCAAATCTGTGTTCAGTTACCAAGGAAGAAGGAGAGGAATGGGTAGGCAGTCAGTAGTGTCTGCCATACCATTTAAAAGAAGATCAGCCTTGCATAACTTCATGCTGTGTAGTGGGAAGGGCCCTCTGCTCAACTAACAAAACGTACATCTTGTCCATGAATACCTTCGCTCCAGGTCCTTGCCTTGCTGGAGCACATGACCTCCAACACTCTCCCATTTGATTCCCATCAACAGTTCACTCATGAGAAAAAATATTAACTGAGAATGGCACAAAGCTTTGCACTCCACCCATTCCTCGAGATGGAATCTTCAAAACTCGCTTCCTTGGTTTGGTTTGACAAGTGCAGAGAAGACCCATGTCCCCAGTCCTGCAAAAATCTCTCTTCCCGTTGTTGTTCATGAGAACTGATTAACCACAGTGAAATGCTTGACTCTTAGTAGCTGCTGCTCCTACATATAGTAGACAGATCATGCTCAGGGACTATGTGAAGCTTTTTTTTTATTTTTTATTTTTGCAGTACGTGGGCCTCTCACTGTTGTGACCTCTCCCATTGCAGAGCATAGGCTCAGCGAGCCCGCTCCGCGGCATGTGGGATCTTCCCTGACCGGGGCACGAACCCATGTCCCCTGCATCGGCAGGCAGACTCTCAACCACTGCGCCACCAGGGAAGCCCTATGTGAAGCTTTAAAAATGCTTAAATGACTGGGAGAAAATAATTTACACACAAATGCAATTCCAAAAGAAATTCCAGTGTGATTTTAATTCATGTGGAAATGTAAATTTATCTTTTTAAAAATTATTTTTGCCTTTGCGAAATAACAAAAGTAATATGTTTGCTACAAAATCTCAAATTATATATGAGCATGTATTAAAAATGAATACGCTCCCTTCCCCCTATAATCCTATTGTGGTAACATGTATTAATAGTTTAGTGTATGTGGTTCTACATCTTTCTCCGTGCTCAAACATAAACAAATTAACTGGATGAGAATATTTCACAGTGTAGTTGTACCATAATTTCTCCAATGTTTACTTTATTGAAGGTTTTCTGGAAGGGCAGCTTCCAGATCTGGGTATTTTTTTGTTATTTTTTCCCATTATGAATAATGTTACAATAGACCATCCTTGCACATATGTTCTTAAGTACTGGTGTTTTTATCTCTATCAAATGGATTGCCATGAAGGGGAATGCTGGGTCATTTAATATTTGAATGACATGGATGGACTGCTTTCCTCAAAAGTTTAACAGTTCACACTTCCACCAGCAATATATGAAAGTGCATGCGTGCCCTTGCTTGTGCTAAATGTTATTATTTTTTAAAACTTTTAGCCAAATGTGGAGTAAAAATGGTGAATAATTGCTGTTTTAACTAGTAAGGTTCAGCACCTTTTCTTGTTTTTATTAGATTGTAGCATTTTGTCCTTTGTGGATTGCTTATTTCTATCCTATGTTAAGCAACCTTTAAAATCCCCACCTCTGGTATTCAGACACTCATGTAATTCTCTCTCTTTGAGTGTGAGCTGGACCTACTGACTCACTTCTAATGAACAGAATTCGGCAAAAATGATGGGATATCACTACCAATTTTTTTTCCACACTATGGTTTATGCTTTGAGGATCTTAATTAAGAAAGCTTCCTTTCTCCAAAATTACAAAGTTACTATTTTTCTTTCATTACTTTAACCTTTTTACCATTCCATCTAAACATTTAATCCAACTTCAGTTCATCTTTTATACATATATATATATATATATATATATATATATATATATATATATATATATTCTTTCAATATAGTTAACCATTTTTTTCCCACCAAACTATTGTCTTAGTCAGCTCAGGCTGCCATAACAGAATACCACAGACTGGGTGGTTTAAACAACAGAATTTTATTTTGTCACAGTTCTGGGGCTATGAGTCCAAGATCAAGGTTCTGGTCTATTTGATTTTGTGGGACAGTTGTCTTTCTGGCCTGCAGACGGCCACCTTCTCTCTGTGTCCTCACGTGGCCTTTGGTGTGCGCGCCTAGAGATGGAGAGATCTTTCTCTCTTCCTCTTCTTATAAGGCCACCAATCCTATAGGATTAGGGCCCCACACTTAAAACCTCATTTAATGTCAATTTCCTCCTAAAAGCCCTATCTGCAAATACAGTCACATTGAGGGTTAGAGCCATGACACATGAATTTGTAGGGGGTGCAGAGCATACAACTCAGTCCACAGCAACCAACTGTTAATCCATACTCTCCCCACTGGTTTTTGGTACCATTGCAATCATATTCTAGTTTCCTGTACGGGTACTCTCTAGTCTTTTCCTTTCATCTCTTTGCCTATTTCTGATCTGGTGCTACTCTATTTTAATTACTATGGCTTTATAACATTTCTTTATGTCTGGTAGGCAAGTTCTCCCTTCTCTTCTTTTTCAAAATTGGTTTAGCTACTCATGAACTAATTTTTCCGTATATATTTTAGAATAAATTTGTCAGCTTTATTAAAAATCCTTGAGGAATTTTAATTGGACCTGAATTAAAATCATTTTGAGTTGAATCAGCATGTTAGTCATTCCATATATGAATATAGTATAATCTCTCCATTTATTCGAAAAATCTGTGTGCCCTTTAATTGAGTTCCTTGGTAAAAGTCCTTGCCTTGGTTTGATTTATTCCAGAACACTTTATGGTTGACTTGCTATTGTGCGTGACATCTCGTTTGTTACATTTCATAAGTGGTTATTGCTGGTGTGGAGGAACACTATTGGATTATTTTCTCATAACCTTATTTAGGCACGTGACAGTCATGGAGATAAGCCACCCGGATTTCCCTCAAGAGAACCTGCTGCAGAGAGCAGGGCTGATGGACAGGGTTGAATCCACCATCGCCTTCTTGCCTGCTGAGGCCACACTTCAGTCACTGGGCACAGCATGGGGAATAGGGCTGCTTGTTTTTGCAGGATGCAGACTTTGGCTTGAGGTCTCCCTCTTCCCCTAGCTGAAACATTCTAGAACCATGTCAAAGTCTGGGAGTCTTTCTGCCCAGTCTGCCTTTCCCCTCTCCTTTCACAGGGATCAGATGTGCACTGCAGTGTGAAGATTCTCCCCATTTTTTTCCATTCTGTTCCCTTTACTCTTTACGGGCATTTCTCCCCAGTAAATGTCTTGCGTGTCTAATCGTGTTTTGGCTCCTGCTTCTTGGAGGACCTGAGCTGAGACAAGGAATAATTTACATACAGTAAAATGCACAGACCTTGTTTTCTGTTCCATAAGCATGACAAATGCTTACACCTGTGTATCTCACACTACCAACTATACTTGTTGACCTAGTTATTTCTTTCAAAGGTCATTAAATATATATATATATGTATATATATTTCAGAGGATTCTTAGGTGAATATATATATTTCAGAGAATTCTTGGGTGAATATATATATTTCAGAGAATTCCTAGGTGAATATATATGTGATCACTGTCCATTGAAATATGTTTTACAAATATATAGCATCCTTCTTTGTCATTTGGTTCTGATGATGAAATTGCTATATTAAAAAATTCATAGTTCTCTAATTTGTCTTTCTTCATCCCTATATTTTTAATCCTTTTGTATCCTTTTGCTTTAAGTGTTTCTCTTGTAAATAATATTACACATTAATCCTCTCTGTGTTTTTATATTTTATACTGTTTTATCTATTTCTACTTATTGCAATTACTCTTATATTTAAATTTCTTTAAAAATAATATCAGCCTTCTTCTCATGTATTCTATTCATCACATCTTCTTTTTGTTTTTGTCATCCTTGTTACTTGCCATTACAAAGTGTAAAATTAAACCAAGTTTTATTTTAGTAGTTATGAGCAACAACCAGAAGAATAAAATTGAATGTATAATTTTAAGTAAAAGAAATTTCAGTCTAGCTGATCAATTTTAGTTACTGATTGCCATGCATGTAAAGTTTTGTTTGCTTATTTCATTGTAATGATTGCTGAGTTTTACAACAGTGAAATTCACCAAGTTATTTATCTACCTTTCCAGTTTTGGTCACGTCCCCTTGGTGTTTTTTTGCTTATTGCTAGAGCACTTCTTCTCAGAAGGTTTTCAAAGGGGGTCTTCGTATGGTAAAAATAATTAGTTTGACATCATATTTAAATGGTAGTTTAGCTGGATTTGGAATTTAGGTCCCAGGTTTTTTTACTTCAACACCTGAAGTATTGCTCTGCGATCTCCTTGCAGATGTTGCTTCTGAAAAATATGATGTTGGTCTGATTCTTGTTCTTTGGAGGCAATTTGCTTTGTATCTAGAACTGCTTAGACTTTTCCCTTCATCTTCAATGCACGTAAATGATACAAAAATATATCTAGGCATGTTTTTCCTCATTGATCATATTTGTCTAAGTTCCTATATTTGTACTTTGAGGTTTTAAAACTTTCTCTAACCTGAGAAATCTTCTGTTACTATATCTTTAAATGTTCCACTATCTCTATTTTTCCTCTTCTTCTGGGACTTCTATTATTTGAATGTTGATCCTTATATTTTTATTTACTGTGTCCCTTCACTTTTCCTTTTAATATTTCAACTATATAACCCATCCTGATGTTTTCTGGAACTAATCCTCCACTTCATTTATTTATTCTACATTTATTCTGCTATTCCATCTACTATTCAATAGTCAACCTATTGAATTTCTGGTTTCAGTTTTTTTTTTTTCATACCCAGAAATTCTTGGGTCTCCTTTATGCCTTTGGCATTATAGCAGTATCCTTTCTTATATTTTTAATATACTTGAGTTTTCCATTTGTTGTTTTTCTCTTATCCCAGTGGCTCTCCCAACAAGCCTAATTATTTTTTCCTATGAGTTCATACTCAGGGCTATCACATTGCAATGCAGGGGTCCTATACCCATTCTCCTAAAATAGAGGTCTCAACCAGGGGTGATTTTGCTCCAACAGGAGACATTTAGAAGTTTCTGGAGACATTTTGGGTTGCCACAATCTGGGCGAGGGGCAGTAATAGAGTATTGCTACTGGCTTTTAGTGGGTAGAGGTCAGGGATGCTCCTAAAAACCCTACAGTGTACAGGACATCCTCTACCAACAATAATTTATCTGCCCCAAATTTCAATAGAGCCAAGACTGAGAAATCCAATCCTAGAAGTACTGACATCTGAGCTGGTGAGGAGGACCAAAGCATAAGCCCTACTTTCTACCTTTCCTGGTAAGTTTACATAGGGGTTGCAGAGAGAGAATGAGAACACACCTCAGGACTTCACGGTTTAGACTTCCATCCTGGACCTGCTATTTTTCAAACGTTGTCTGTGAAGCAGCAGTCACCATAACGCAGGGTGGGGCAAGCAAGGAATGCTAAGGGGATGGCGAGTCTGCTTGCACCCATTATTAACCAGCTCTTAACAACCCAACTTGGCTAGTGTGCCTGCTCTGATGTTACACCGGTAGTCCTGACAGTCCATGGCTGGCTGCTGTTTTTTTCTGCTTCACCATGGCATGGAGATGAGCAAAGTCTGCCCAGGACAATGTTAAAGAGCAAAAGGCACATCTCAAAGTCTCCGCAACCCACCTGACCTGGTTTTCATCCATGGGGCTCAGCCGTGTTTGGCTCTGGGCTTCTACTTCTCCCCCACACCAGGACCTAAACACCTCCTGTTGCACAGAGTTTTCTCATGCATTTATGTCAGTTTCACACAACTTCCTTCTGGCTTTTGTGATATTTATGAAGTAGGATTTGGAGGAAGGAATTAGTGAGATTAAGCTGACCCTTCATGTTGTCAGGAACTGGAACTCCAAAATTATGTGGATTTTAAAACTGTATACACATATATTTGATAAAACAAAAATTAATTAAAAAATAAATGGAAGAACAAGCAAACTGAAAAAACTGAGGGGATGTGCAGATGTTATCATTTGAATGGTGCCTGAGAATGAGTCAATACAGTTAGAATTAGGTTCAGCTTGAACAGAGACCCAAAATAAGAGTGGCTTATTCAAGATAGAAGCTATATTTCTTACATGAAGTAGAGATACTTCAAGTTATTTTCTCTTGCATGACCTACATTCCTAAGATTACCTCATAGTCCAGTATGATTGCTTCAGCTCTATTTATCATGTATATATTCCTATATACATGAAGGAGAAAGGGAAAAAGAAGAGGCGAAGAATGTATGATAACCATATTTTAAGGAAAGTGTTTTCATTTTCTACTGAAGCATAACAAGCCACCCCAAAACTTAGTGGCTTAACACAGTAATAATTTATTATACATCATGATTCTGTGAGTAGAATGCACAGTTCTTCTGCTTCACTTGGTGTTGGCCAGCATTCTGGGACAAATGATAGGTCCAAGATGTCCTCAACCACAAGGCTGGAAAGTTGGCAGTGGCTATTAGCTAGGAGCTTGCTGGGGCCATTGCCTGAAGCCTCCGTTCTCTTTCATAAGGATTTTTCCTCACAGCTGCTTGGGCTCCTCATAGCATGGAAGTGCATTCAAAAAATCATTCCAAGCATGGGTGTCCCAAGAGGAAGAAAGTGAAAGTCCCAATCCTCTTGAAGCCTAAGCTTGGACTTCCCTGAATGTCCTTCCTCTGCATTCTAGTGGTCAAAGCTGTCACAGGACAAGCCCAAAGAAGGGGTGATAGTCGACACACTCCACCTCTTGATGTGAAGAGTGGTGTGTACAGGAGGGGAAGAATTGTTGGGGGCCATCTCTGGAGGCTAACGACCACGGAAGTTTCCTGGAAGTTGTCATATGCCTCTGCTTACCTCCCATCATCCAGAACTAAGTCACATGACCATTCTTAGCTACAAGGGAGGCTTGAAACTATCATTTTCAAACTGAGCATCAATGTAGCCGTATAAAAACTGAGGGTTGAACTTCTATGGAAGAATGAGGACTCTAACAGAGAGTTGAAATGAGTCATAAAAACACGAGTAGCCTGAAGTGGTTATCAGGAACCAGGATACAAAATCAAGGGGCAGAAGAGCCAGGGAAACCAGGAAAAAGAATGGCAAGTGAAGTGGGAAGGCAAAACAGTTCATTGCAAGAATATGGTTTAGAAGATCTAATGACTAAAGATACTCTTAGAACTTATATTTTATTCATTAGTTTATCCTTTGATTGTCAAATATTTATTTATTCCCCACTACAGACCAGGCTAAGTGCTAGGAATATAATATGAATAAGACGTTGCTCCTAAACTCAGGGAGAGACGCAAGATAAAGGCAAAAGTAAAAGACAAGTCTATCACGGCTCTTCCTCTATTACCTCCCAATTTAGGGGACCCTTAAATACCATAACATAAGGGTAGAAGCAATAAAAGCCACCTTCTCCAAGGAGCTTTATTCAGCAGAGCAGTAAGCATTTTCATATTTGCTAGAGTTTTCTAGACCCCCACCTTGAATTCCATATTCCCAAAATAGCCATTCCTAGGTCTCCAAACTAGGTTAAGCCCCAGTTGTAGACAACTGTAGGTTCTGCCTGCTCAGCATCTATCTATTCACACTCATTCTATTGAAAACAGCTCTGTTTTTTCTTTGATACCATCTGCTTCAGTCTATGTGGTTGAACTATATGGAATTGACCCCTTTCCCAGTGCCAGGGTGTGGGCATGTGGTCCAAACATAGCCAGGGCTTTTGTTAGAATTCTTGCAAACAAGGGTTTAAACTGGAAGGATGAAATTCTGGATCTGCTGAAGGCCACCTGAGAAGGGAGTTTGCCTGAGACTGAATCCCACCTAGATGGAAGCTGAGCCAAGAAATGAAGGGAGAGAGAGTCCCAGTAATGCCTTTTGAGTGGATCCAGTGATGCCCGACGTTCAATCTTCTTTTGGACTTTTCAGATATGTGAGCCAATAGGTTCACCTTTTTGCTTAAGGCAGTTTGAATTTGGTTTCTGCTACTTGAAACCAAAAGGCCCCACATAAATAATTTCTTACGTCATAGACTTTTATCATCCCCAGTTCTCCTTTGAGACACTCAGTCAATGTCTTAATACTATTTCAATGTTGATATCCCTTATGGGTCCTTCTCCTCTGTCCATGTGCTCACTGAGTGGAATGGTGGATAGGACGGCCCACACGATAGATGCGGTGTCTTCCAGCTTGCCTCCCTCTTCCTCAACACAGGGCTGAATCCTCAAGTTAAATATAAGTGTGTGCTGCCTCCACTGCACCGCCCTTCTCTCTGGCAATGGTAGATGACTGGCAATGCCGCCTCTCAAAACTCCACTAGGGTAAAAACATCTCAGCCATGCTCTGTCACCTAGGAAAGTGTCTGTCTCATAATAAATGCTCAGTAAATATTAGTGATATTAATGATAACGATTAAAATCAAAATTAATAATTTAGAAGTATAATTTAAATTACTATGCTCCTTTCTTTTCCATTAAACAATGTATGTTGGAGGTCACGACATAGTACATGTATATGGAGTTGGCTTTGTCTTTAAAATTTTTTTATGATATTTCTTCATATGGATGTTCCATAATTTAATCAGTTCCATCTCTGTTGATATTATATTGTTTCTAATGTTTTTTCTAGTATCAATAATGCTGCAGTGAATTTCTTTGTACATTCACTTTGCCTATATGTGCTAGTATACGTAGGGTATACTACTAGAAATAGAATTGCTGGATCAAAGAGAACAAGCAGCTTATCAAGTTCCATGAACAACCTGTTGGAACTGTGATTGGAATTTCATAGATCATTTTGGGGAGAACTGGCATCTTTATATTGTTATCTTCCTGTTCATGAACATAATAGATTTCTTTATTTAGATCTTTACTGTCTCTTAATTGTTATAGAAGAATAAAAGGTCCAAAGAAGTCAATACCTTCTAGAGAAAAAAGTAGGGAGGAAAGACTTGTCCTACCAGCTATTAGGACTTATTATGAAGCTATAGTAACCAAGATAACACAGTATAGGGATAGGATAAACATTCTGAACACTTGATAGAATAGAGATCCCAGAAACAGACTCACTTATCTGTCAGGGCAGCTGAGTGTTGAAAAGAGGTATTATTCTGTAAGTGAATCTGAAAATAAAAACTGTTATCCATATTGAAAAAAAGTGGAATTGATCCCTACACCTCACACCATACAAATAATTAACTCAGGTGGATCACAAACTTATATGTCAAAAGCAAAACTTTATAAGTTTTAATAGAAAATATAGGTGAATATTATTCTGATTTGGGGATAGATAAGAAGATCTTAAGACTCAAAAAGTGAAAATAGGGCTTCCCTGGTGGCGCAGTGGTTGACAGTCCATCTGCTGATGCAGGGGATGCCGGTTCATGTCCCGGTCCGGGAAGATCCCACATGCCGCAGAGCGGCTGGGCCCATGAGCCATGGCCGCTGAGCCTGCACATCCGGAGCCTGTGCTCCGCAACGGGAGAAGCTACAACAGTGAGAGGCCCACATACCGCAAAAAAAAAAAAAAAAAAAAGTGAAGATACTGACAAATTTGCCCCTATAAAATTAAGAACTGTTCATCAAAAGACATTAAAAATAAAGTGACAATGCAAGTTATAAGCTGTCTGCTTTAACATTGCTATAACTTTTTTGATTAGCACTTCCTTGGTAGATATATTTTTCCCTTGATTTTCAATCATTATATGTAATTTACTTTTAGGCATATCATTTGTAATTGGTGTATAGATATATTATAAAAATCCAATTTGATAGTCTCTCTTTCTTGTTATAATAGGTAAGTTAACCTTTATAGTGGGTTGAATGGTGCCCTCACAAAAGACATGTCCACTTCCTGACCCTCAGAGCCTGTGAATGTATCCTCTTTTGGACAAAGGGCCTTTGCAGATGTAAATAAGTTTAGAATCTTGAGATGAGACCATCCAGGATTATTCAGATGCACCCTAAACCTGATGACACGTGTCCTTATAAGAGGCACACAGGGGAGAGACAGAGAGAAGAGAAGGCCATGCAAAGGAGGCAGAGGTGGAGTTATGTAGCCACAAGCCAAAGGAACTCCTGAAGCCACCAGAAGCTGGAAGACGCAGAGAAAGATCTCCCCTAGACACTTCAGAGGGAGCACAGCCCTACTGACACTTTGATTTTGGACTTCTGGCCTCCAGAACGCTGAGAGAATAAATTTCAGTTGTTTTAAGTTACCGAGCTTGCAGTAATTTGTTGTGGTTTAACAAATAAGGTTTTCTATATTCTTTTACCTCCCTCTGTGCTGAGTGGATTTCTGTTCTTCTAAGGGTTGCCCTTGAAGTTTCAGCATATATACGTAGCTAATTTTCTTATAAAAAGGCTAAAGTCACAAATAAAACAAGAATCTGAACATGCTGTAACCCACCTAATACTGATTTCCATAATGTGTTTCACTTTTCTATACACAAAAAGTTAATGGCTTTTTTAGTCTACAGCTAATTAAATTTATCCACACATTTATTAATTTCTGTGTTCACCACTGTTTCTTGAATCCCACAGCTTTCCTCTTTTCTTCTTGCTGAAGGGTAATAAACACTTTTAGTCTTTGTATGTTGGAAAATGTCTCTTTCTTCACTCTCCCACCAGCCAGACTAGTGGTTCTACCCCATCCTCTTGGTCCTGAACCAGGTCTTATCTGGCAGTGTAGGGTTCCTGCCCTATGGTGATATTGAAGCAATGGCAAATATGCTACCAAGCTGTCAGTGGACAGCTTGATTTAATTCCTGGTCATAAACTGTGTCTCCCCAGGACCAGAGCTTCATGCAAGTCTTGTAAGGCAGCAGTTGGCAATGATTTTTCAGCCTCCTTTCACAGATTGGGGAGTCCTGGTACAGCCTCTGATTTCTGGTGATGACCGAGTTGACCCTGAAAAAGCTGCCATGGCAGGTTCTGAACCCAGTTTGCCAGTTCTTTAGCTGAGGTTTGCACTTCGTGTTACTGTCCTGTTTCCCAGTGCATAGAGATATTGAATTTGTTTTTTGAAACTGGCTATGTTTGTTTAATTTTCTGTTTGAGTATTTTGTCCATTATTGCTATCTTTGGGAAAAAAGGGAGTACCTCAGTGCATATACTTACAGAACGTTATTCTTTAATTTTCAAGAAAAAAAAATTTAAAGCATTTCGGTTCCTTAGAATTTTGGTTCAATTTCCCCTGGGAAACCATGTGGGCTTTTCTTTGGTGGAAGATAGCTTACTAAATCTTTAACACTTAACTTTTCTCTATCTAATGGTCTGTTTAGATTTTACTGTCTTTTCTAAGGTTAAAATTAGATATTCATATTTCCCTGGAAATCTTATTTTGAAACTGAACAAATTAGACATAATTATTTTAGTTTACTCTCAGATTATTTTCATTGTTCTTTACATTTTGTGCTTTCTCCTTTTTTCTTGATTAGGTTCTTGTTCTTATTCTAAATAACTCCTTTTACTTATTAGTTATACCTTTTTTTTACTTTCTAATGCATTAAGTTCTACTCTTATATTCGTTTTCCTTCTGCTTCCTTGTCTTTATTCCATTGTTCTCTTTCTAACTTCTTGAGTTAGATTATTAATTTTCTTTTTTATTATTTATAACTGTTATGTCTTTTGCTATGATTTTTCTCTCTCTACTTTAGTCATATCTCATCAGTTTAAATATGTTTTTATTACCATTATTTTCTAAATATTCTCTAATTTTTGCTTTGATTTTCTCTTTGATTCAGCAGTTGGTGATGGTTTTTTGCTTTTCTTTGTCTTCTAGTTTTGCCATTGAGTTTTAGTTTTTTTGCATTGGGACTGGAGAATGTTATGTTATATGGTTCTTGAGAAGATAATGATTATTTGTTTTGGGTATGTAAAGTTCAGTGCATTAAATTTGTCTTATGTATTTTATTTAAGTCTTCTCTCAGCTTACTGAACTTTAACTCTTAGGCTAGGAGAGATGAAGTGTCCTACTTGTATTTCTATCTCTTCTTTTATTTCCTTATATTTTTGCTTCATAAATTAGGATGATATTGTAATTGGTATATAAATTTAAATGTAAGGTCTTCATTGTGCAGTTTGCCCCTTAATATAAATTGCCTTTATTTACCCCCATTTAATACTTTTTGCCCTGAATTTTATTGTGATCATTTTTGCATTCCTTTTGTTTATATAGGCCAGAATTTTGCCCCATATCTCTATTTTAAACTTTCTTGGTTATCATGTTTTGTGTCTATTCATTACTGCAAATAGCTGAGTCTTGCACTGTGATCCAGCCAGAATATTTCTCCTTTTAGTAAGTTAGTTTATCCACTTGCATTTATTGATAGCAACAGATACATTTGGTATTTTTTAGTCTTTTTCTGTTACAATATGCAGTAACCTGATTTTTTACATGGAAGCCCCAAATATTCTTTATTTTGCTTTGATACCTAATAAATACTCTAATTTCAGTGTTGATTTTTCTGTATCAAATATTCCTGGGATATGATGAATCTGTCAAGCTTTAGTTTGAGCCTTTTCTTTTTCCTAGAAACTCTTCTTGAATTGTACTTTGAAGATTTTGTTGCTGTTGTTCTATTTGTTTGGTATCCTTCTTCAAGGATGTCAATTTTGCATAAATTTAATCACCTTCACCTTCTAATCTGTCATTTCCCCCTCTACTCCTTTTTAAAAATAAACTTCATTATGAAATGATTTATAATAAAATGCACACATTTTAAGTGTACAATGTTAGATGAGTGTTGATAAACATATACATATGCATAACCATCACCAGAATTGATATTTAATATTTTCATTATCCTAAAAAGTTCCCTTTTGTTCCTTCTCAATTTCCACCTCCCATCCTCAGCCTCAAGCAACCATTGATCTGCTATCACTATAGATTAGATTTGCCTTTCCTCGAGCTTCATCAAAATAGAATCATATAGTATATACTCTTTTTCTGTCTGGCTTCTTTCACTCAGTATAATGTCTTTTATATTGATCCATTTCATTGCATACGCAGTAGGTTTGTTCTTTTTTAATTCTGAGTAGTATTCCATTACATAAAAATACCAAAATTTGTTTAGTGAGTCACCAGTTTGGGTGGTTACCAGCTTTGGGCAAGTATGAGTAAAACTTGTATGAACATTCACGAACACGCCTTTGTGCGTGCATATGCTTTTATATCTCTTGGGGAAACACCTAGAAATTAAATTGTTGGGTTATAGGGTAAGTGAATTTTTAACTTATAAGAAAACTGTCAAAAACAGTTTTCCAAAGAGGTTGTAGCATGTTACAATCCCATCAGCAATGTATGAGAGTTCCAATATCTCCACATCATTGCCAACATCATCACTCAATATTGTCAAATTAAAAAATTTTACTCATTCTAATGGGTTTATTGGTATCTCATTGTGGTTTTCTCTAATCCTTTCTTCAAAATTTTAGCACTCAATATTGTTTCATTTATTCTTTTACTGTCATACACAGATTAAATATCAGTTTAGATCATTCTAATTGCAATTCTGAGGAACTCTCACTTCTCTATAATGCTTTTTTCTAAACAAATTATTTATTTATTTATTTTTGGCCATGCCATGCAGCTTGCAGGATCTCAGTTTCCCAACTAGCGACTGAACATGGGCCATGGCAGTGAAAGCTCAGAATCCTAACCACTAAGCCACCAGGGAACTTCCCAAACTTTTTATTTTAGAACAGTTTAAATTTACAGAGCAATTGCAAAGATCATACAGAGAGTTCACATAAACCCCACACCCATTTTCCCTTGTTAACATCTAACATTGGTATAGTATACTTACTAACTAATGAACCAACACTGATTCATGATTAACTAAAGTCGGCCCTTTATCCAGATTTCTATACTGTTTACCTAAATGTCCTTTTCTTATTTCAGAATCCCATCCGAGATACATATTACTTTTAGTAATCATGTTTCCTTAGGGTCCTCTTGGTTTCCTCTTGCCCCTCCCTCTCCAACAGTGAGACACCTGGCTCTCACCCTACTACATCATTTTCTTAATTGTTCAATTCCAGTATTGTATAGTGGTACCAAAATTGTTAACCCATATCCCATAGGAAACAACTTTATCAACTAGAGTACAGGGCCTAGATCTTACAGACTACTAATTTCCAAGGTTACTTAGGTCAGCGCATTTTCCTCCTACTCCCATCAATGAAGTTGCTTCATACATGTATAACACAAGTTGTTTTGTCCCATTCTACATCCCATCCTGGGATCCCCCAACTTCCTAAATGATTTTCTTTAACTTTACATCCATTAAGGTTCACTCTTTGTACTGTAAAGTTCTATGGGTTTTGACAAATGTGTCGTATTATGTATTCACCATTACAGTATCATATGCAATAATTTATCCACTCTAAAAAAGTCTCCTGTGCTTCACCTCTTCTCCTATTCTACTTCCTGCATTGCCCCAAAACACCTGACAATCACTGATGTTTTTACCATCTCTTTTTCATCAAAAAGTTTTGCCTTTTCCAGACTCTTTCACTTAGCAATACACAATTAAGATTCAACCATATTTTAATGGCTTGATTGCTCTTTTTTAATGTTTAATAATATTCCACTGCATGTAGGTACCATAGTTTGATTATCAATTCACCTATTGAAGGATATCTTGGTTGCTTCCCTTCTTTTGCAGATTATGAATAAAGCTGCTATGAACAGTCCTATGCAGACTTTCCTGTGTGCATAAGTTTTCCAATCAGTTGGATAAATACTTAGCAACATGATTGCTAGACTGCATGGTAAGACAATGTTTAGTTTTGTTAGAAACTGCCCAACTGTCTTCCAAAGTGGCTGTCCATTTTGCATTTCTATCAGCAATGAATGAGAAGTCCTGTTGCTTCACACCCTCATCAGCAATTTGTAGTGTCAGGTTTTTTGGAGTTTTGCCATTCCATAGGTATGTGGTGGCATCTCATTGTTTTAATTTGAAATCCCTAATGACAAACGATGTTGAGCATCTTTTCACATGCTATTTGAAATCTGTGTATCTTCTTTGTGAGGTGTCTGTTCAGATCTTTTGCCCATTTTTGAGTTGTTTGTTTCCCTATAATGAAGTTTATGAATTCTTTGTATATTTTAAACACTAGTGCTTAATCAGATATGTGTTTTGCAAATATTTTCTCCCAGTCTGTGGCTTGTTTTCCACAGAGCAGACTTTTTAATTTTAACAAAGTCTAATAACATCAAGTTTTCTTCCATGGCTCATGATTTTAGTGTTGTATCTAAAACCTCATTACCAAACCCAAGGTCATCTAGATTTTCTCCTATGTTTTCTTCTAGAAGTTTTTGTTTTGAATTTTATATTTAGGTCTCTGATCCATTTTGAGTTAATCTGAGTGAAAAATGTAAGGTCTGGGTGTAGGTTCAATTTTTTTTTGCATATGGACATCCATTTGTTCCAGCATCATTTGTTGAAAAGACTATTATTTCTCCATTGTCAAAGGTAAGTAGACTATATTTGTGTAAGTCTATTTCTGGGTTCTCTATTCTGTTCCATTAATCAACATGTCTGTTCTTTCACCAATACCACACTGTCTTGATTATTGAGGTTTACAGTAAGTCTTGAAATTGGGTAGGTGAAACCACCGATTTTGTTCTTCTTTTTCAAGACCATTTTGCTTATTCCAGATCTTTTGCCTTTCCATATAAATGTTAGAATCTTTTTGTTGATATCCACAAAATAACATTGGGTTTGGATCATGCTGAATCTATACATCAAGTTGGGAAATTTGACATCTTAATATACTGAGTTTCCAATTCATGAACATGGAATATCTATTTATTGATATCTATTCTGTGATTTCTTTTATTAGAGCATTGCAGTTTCTTCATATAGATCCTATACCTATTTTGTTCAAGTATGTTTTATGGCCCAGAAAGTGGTCTTTGTTGGGTGAACGTTCATGTGAGCTTGAGAAGAATGCATATTCTGCTCTTGTTGGATGGAGTGTTCTATAAATGTCAATTTGATTGAGGTGACTGACAGTGTTATTCAGGTTCAATATCCTTACTGATTGTCTGCTTGGTCTATCAGTTACTGAAACAGGGGTGTTGAACTCTCCAGCTACAACAGTGGATTTGTCTATTTTTCCATTCAATTCTATCCATTTTTGGTTCATGTATTTTGATGTTTTCTTGTTAGGTGCATATACATTCAGGGTTATTTTGTATTCTTGGAGAATTGACCCCTTTATCATTATATAATGTCTCTTTTTATTCCTGATAATTTTCCTTGTTCTGAAGTCTGCTTTGTCTGAAATTAATATAGCTACTACAGATTTCTTCTGGATAGTATTATAGTGTAGTACGTCTTCTTCTATCCCTTTAATTTTTCCCCCGGATGCTGTGCTTATAACATGGCAACCTTTATGCTTCCTTCTGCCACATTTCCCATGTGTGTCCCAAATAATCTGAGGAAGGCTTTCTCAATATGCATGCATTCATTGTTTTTAAATGTCTTTATAATGCATGTGCACATATTGTCTTATCTATGCTGATTGCAGTCTTCTGTAGAGTATTAGTTTGGACTCTTTGGGTTACAAGTAAACTTGGATATAGTTTAATAAAAAAATAGGAAATTTATTTTAAGGATATCAGGTGTATGTAAGAACACAGAGTAGACAGTGACAGTATCATAGTTAGATCTTTTTTTTTTAATCCACTCTGACAATTTCTCTCTTTCAATTGGTATATTTAGATAATTCACATTAAAAGTGACTATTGGTATAGTTAGATTAATATCTACTATGTTTGTAACTCTGTTCTATTCCTTGAATTTGTTGTTTCTTTTTCTCTTTCTCTTTCTTCTGCCTTCTTTGATTTTAATTGAGCATTTTATATGGTTCCATTTTATCTCCTCCATTAGGACATCAATTATGTTTCTTTTTAAACATTTTTTTACTGGTTGCCCTAGAGTTTCCAAAATACATTTTTAACTATCTAAGTCCACCTTCAAATAACACTATATTACTTCATGTGTAGTGCAGGTCCATTATAATAGAGTATTCCCACTTCCTCTCACTCATCCCCTAATGACATTACTTTCATTTATTTCACTTATACATATGCTATAATCACCCAATAAATCATTATTATTATTACCTTAAATAGTTATTTTTAGATCAACTAAGAAAAATAAAAAGATTTCATTTCTTATCTAATGTTCTTCCTTTCTTTATGTGGATGCAAGTCTCTATCCTATATAACAGGGGTCCCTAACCCCCAGGCCACAGGCCTGTCTTCAAGCTTATTGTACTGGAGCCCTGTTGGAGTGGAGGGAGAGCATTCCCTAACCTTATGATTAAATCTCAGTGTTCTGGTGAGCTGTACCTCTGGCCTGTGACCTTCACAAGTGATTCTCTACTGGCATCAATTTCTCCCCTAAGTGAGTCAGTAAGTTAGAGGGGACTGAGCAGGAGGAATGCCCTTCCCCCAGGTGGGATAAGGCTCTGGAATAGATTTCTCCCTGGAGAGTAGGTCCTTATTATGAAGAACACTCTGGGTATATTTCATAATGATTACTCTTCCCCTGCCCCTGCCACAGCCATGAGGGGACTTTTCTGGCATCTTAACAATGATCACCTGAGGGGATTACTGGAGGTAGAGCCCACAAAAATGTATGCCCCACCCCGAAACAAATCTGAAGGCTTCAGACGTTTCTCACTCTCAGGCTAGTCCATGCTTAACCTCTCAAAATTCATCAAAATTACTATTTAAATTTTCCTATTAGTTTACGTCTCCATCAGCTTCTGCTCCAGGTAAGTACATCTCAGATGTGTCTCGGATTTTCCTTTCTCTAAAGATTTCAGGGTGGCAGCTTGCCCTACTGTTATAGACTGAGGTTGTATACCTTCAGAATTATATGTTGAAATTCTAACATCTGATGTGATGATATTAGGAGGTGGGGGCCTTCGGGAGGTGATGGAGTCATGAGGGTGGAGCCCTCATGAATGGAATTAGTGACCTTATAGAAGAGAGCCCAGCGAGCTCCCTCACCCCAATTCCACCATGTGAGGATACAACAAGAAGTTAGCAGTCTTCAACCCAGAAAAGGACTCTCACCAGAACCCAACCATGCTGGCTCTGATCTCAGATGTCTAGCCTCGAGAACTGTGAGAAAAAAGTTTCTGTTGTTTATAAGCCACCCAGTCTATGGTACTTTGTTACAGCAGCCTGAACGGACCAAGACACCCACAGACTCATATCTCTACTGGGTCTGAGAAAAGTGGTTGATTTTCAGTTTATTCCCTTTTTTTCTTGTAAGAATGGGAATGACAGAATCCAAGTTCTTTACAAGTGAGAGCTGATCCTGAGGTCTCCTAATCCTTTTTAGCACTTTGATCACTTCTGTTTAACATGAAGGATCCTCGATGAGCTCTCACAAATGTAACCATTATACTGAAGGGACTGGGCTCTGCCAAGTATGATTAAAAAACAACTCTTTTCTCCCACTGTCCCCTTAGATATGTCTGTGGGCTAGATCTTTCCCCAGCTCTGGATGAAATCTCAAGCAGGATTAATAATTTTCTGACCGGTATTATATTAAATTAAAAAAATTCAAATGCCATAAGATTCACCCTCTTAAAGTGTACAATTCAATGGTTTCTAGTATAATCACAAGGTTTTACAATGATCACCACCAATTCCAAAACATTTTCATCACTTCAAAAAGAAACTCCATAGCCAGTGGCAGTCACTCTCCAGCTTCTCCCCCTAGTCTGTGGCAACCACTAATTAACATTCAATCTCTATGGATTTGCCTACTCTAGACATTTTATGTAAACAGAATCAGACAATATGCGGCCTTTTGTATCTGGCTTTTGTATCTGGCTTTTTTTAAAAAAAATAAATTTATTTATTTATTTTTGGCTGTGTTGGGTCTTTGCTGATGTGCACGGGCTTTCTCTAGTTGCGGCAAGCGGGGGCTACTCTTCGTTGTGGTGCGCGGGCTTCTCACTGCGGTGACTTCTCTTGTTGTGGAGCATGGGCTCTAGGTGTGCGGGCTTCAGTAGTTGTGGCACGTGGGCTCAGTAGTTGTGGCTCATGGGCTCTAGAGCGCAGGCTCAGTAATTGTGGCGCACGGGCTTAGCTGCTCCGCAGCATGTGGGATCTTCCCGGACCACGGCTCGAACCCATGTCCCCTGCACTGGCAGGCAGATTCTTAACCACTGCGCCACCAGGGAAGCCCTGTATCTGGCTTTTTTCACTTAACATAAGGTTTCCAAGTTATATCAGTAATGCATTCCTTCTATGGCTGAATAATATTCCATCGTATAGATATACCAGTTTTGTTTATCCATTCATCAGTTGATGCACACTTGTGTTGTTTAGAGTTCTTAGTTATTATTAGTAATGCTGCTATAAACATTCATGGACAAGTTTCGGTGTGGTCATGTTTGCAATTTCTTTTTGGTATATACCTAGTAAGCAGAATCGCTGGGTATTCTATGGTAACTCTACCTTCAACTTTTTAAAGAACTGCCATTTTTAGAATCTTAAAGTCTTCCAGGCACTTAAAAAAGGCAGTATAAAAAGAGACTTACTTTAGTGGTTTAAAAGTCAGGTGGAGAATAATACTTTCAAAATTCAAGCTCTTATCTAATTTATAGGTCCTTCCCTTGGGCTGGACTCAAAGCTTGGAGTGGGGCAAAGGGGGCTTTTATTATCTTTACTGGTTTGTCTTCTACTCATGGGTCATAATTTCTGACTCCTCCAACTTAAGGTCTTGGGGGAGAGACAAGCAGATGAAAAGGAGGCACAGCCTTACATGGTGAGGTCAATTGGGATCCTCATCGGTGCTGATCCTTTCTCTCATGGAGTGCTTCTGGGAATGTGTTTGGCAATGCTTCTGATGGGAGCCTCCTGCAATTTTTTGACTTGGGTAATGCCTTTCATATGCCTAGACTCTTACACCTCAATTCTCAATCATGGGCAGTCTACCAATGCGACAGAGACTACTAATTGTTCCCCAATATTGATTTTACCCTTCTTCCACAGAAATAGGATCCCCAATTAACTGAACACATGGCAACTTGGAATAATGCCATTTTCCAGTCTGCCTTGTAGCTGGGTGGATGTGGCCTATAACCATGTTCTATCCAATGAAGTGAAAGTCATATGTGCAACTTCTGGGAATGTCCTCAAATGCAGAAAGGCTGCTTTTCTCTTTCCTTCCAGCTGGCTGCAATGCAGAAGTAATGGATGGAGCTAACATAGCCATCCTTGGGTCCTTTGGTGCAAGCCATGTATTGGGTATAGCAGAGCAACAAGACAGAAGGATCCTGGACCCCTGATGGTTTTGGAACCACCATATCAGCCCTGGTCTGCTTACATCTGCTTGAAAGAAATTAACTTCTTTCTCATTTAAGTCATTGCCATTGTTAATTCTTCCTCACTTGCAGCAAAGCAAATGCTACCTAATACAATCCTACTCTGACTCTCTCTTGGAGCTGCATCAGCTCTTGAAACAGTCCTCTTCCCTGGCATCCCTGTTACAATATCACGAGGCAGCCTTCCTCCTGTGGGTCCACTCGGCCCTTCGGGAAAACTCACATTTCCTTGTCCTTGTCATCAGTGAAAGTGTAGAGCCTGTCCCTCTCCTCTGCTCCCTCAGCCCCATGGCCACAGTCTCTCATTCTTGGCTTTCTTAGGCATGTGTCAGGCTTCAGATTTCACCCCTATTGAGCCTCCAAATCGTCCCCTTGAAGTCCCTCTCTTTCGGGTTGAGGGGAGGGAAGAATTCCCCTATCCTGCTGTCTTTCATAGGTGAGGGGAAGGGAAAATGCCAGGACAATCCAATTCCTCTCTCCAAAGAAATTCTCTTCCTCTGGCCTCTTCAACCCCCATCCTTCTGTAGGCTAGAGGTGGATGATTCCTGATGCTGACAGAACTGGTTTCATATTCTCATCATGCTCTGCAGCGGGGGTCTAGCACCTTGACGTAGGAAATGGGGACACTCTATTGTTCTCAGCCTTTGGGGCCAAAAATATCCAATTTTAACTTCTGTTTACACCAAAAATCATAATCTCTGGTATCTGCTTTCTCAGGCTCTCTACCTGCTAGCCAGGTCAGAATGATTAAAGAAAGCATATTTTCATTACATCAATAGTTTAAAATTTTTCAAGGTCACAAACACCTTTGAGAAGTATATGAAAGTTGAGACTCAGCCTCACTCCTCACCAGCATGAGCTGTTCCAAGACTCTTACACTAAATCATGCTTTAGGCAGTAGTTCTCATAATGTGGTCTACCAACTGGTTGACCTTGGTCACCTATCCAATAGTCCATGCATGTAGCTAATAAGAGGCAGAGCTGCATTTCAAACCCAGGTCCTCCTGAAGCTTCGCTCCTAACTTCCCCTACAGCTGCCCTCAGCGTATGAGTCACACTACCTGAAACCAATCGCACCATTAAGATTATGCTCTGAAATAGAGTGACGTGATCACCTGGCATACTTCCTTTGTCCGATGACCTGCTGGGTGTGGATATTATCAGTGTGGACCAGCCCTTGCTCTCATGTGGACATGTGCACAGCTGGATAAAACCTCTAACATAACAGACCATGGTCCTGCTCACGGCGTATCGCAGTACACAGGTGAGACAAACATGTATTGCATATTGAAAGTGGGTTTTCTTATTAGTGAAAACCCTGACACAGGAGACAAGACGTTTTCCCTACTTGATTAATGGTTAGTTCTTATTTGAGATGACGCGGACAGGATAAGGTGTGCTGGGACTAGGGGTGATGAAAACATAAGAAAAATACCCTCTAACAAGGAGTTGACCATAAAAGCCAACACACAGCACTGGAATCACAGAGAACAGTCAGTGGTAACAATAAGCTTCCAGATATGGACTCAGCATTGAGGGAAACAGTGAAAACTGTGAATAACACCCAATCTCAGGACCCAAATGAAGTATAGGCCTAAGACCAGGCTTTTCCACAGTGAAGTATGTTGGCTGTGGAAGTGAAAGTGCTCATGCAAATCGCCTCTTCTCTATTAATTTGATCTTTAATTGTATAAATAGTACCTGAGAATACTCTGATTATAGGGGACCAAACAGGACAGATAAAGCTAAAGACCCCTGACAACTATTCCTGATCCTACCTCCTGCCCCGGAAGTAACTATTATCATAAGTTTTTTTTTTTTTTTTTTTTTTTGCGGTACGCGGGCCTCTCACAGTTGTGGCCGCTCCCGTTGCGGAGCACAGGCTCCGGACGCGCAGGCCCAGCGGCCATGGCTCAAGGGCCCAGACGCTCCGCGGCATGTGGGATCTTCCCAGACCGGGGCACGAACCCGTGTCCCCTGCAACGGCAGGCGGACTCTCAACCACTGCGCCACCAGGGAAGCCCTATCATAAGTTTTTAAAGTGAGGGATGAGGAACTTCCCTGGTGGAGCAGAGGTTAGGAGTCCATCTGACAGTACAGGGGACACAGGTTCGAGCCCTGGTCTGGGAAGATCCCACATGCCGCGTAGCAACTTAGTCTGTGCACCACAGCTACTGAGCCTGCACTCTAGAGCCCATGCACCACAACTACTGAGCTTATGCTCTACAGCCTACGTGCCTGGGGCCCGTGCTCTGCAACGGGAGAGGCCACCGCAATGAGAGGCCCACGCGCCGTGGCGGGGAGTGGCCCACACTCGCCGCAGCTGGGGGGAGCTCGCGTGCAGCAACGGAGACCCAACCCAGCCAAGAATAAATAAATAAATAAAAATTAGTGGTTTTTAAAAATAAATAAATAAATAAATAATAAAAAAATAAAGTAAGCGATGAGATAAAACACTTTTCATGATGCTGATGATGCCAGTAAGGACCATTTCGACGATTGCAAGTGCCTTGCTCAAGGGAAGCAACTCACTGAAATAGCAAGTATTTTGTGTAGACATAGGCTATCACTTCAGGGCCAGTATTCCACGAGTTTTTCTAGGAAGAGCAGGTAACAAGACTTTTAAGAAGGACAAACTGGTGCAGCTGATTTAAATGCTCAGTTTGAGTCTTTCCTAATCCTTTATTTCCTTTACTTGTCAGAGTAAATCAATTATCAGGGCACCTTTTAAAAAACCACATCCGAGTGCTGCAATGGAAATGAGGAAATATTTTCCAGGGTGATATTCTAAGACAGCCTCAAGGGGTGCATTTATCATTGCATCCCAAATTGAAACACTGACTCCTGTCAATGTTGGGCAGACACATTTGGAAGCTAGAGTCTAACACAGAGCTGAAAGGAGGCTTGAACAAGGTCTCCTGTGTAGACTGTTACTTTAGTGGCTCCCAGTTATGCCTCCTGGTGTTCACACACCTGTGTGGTCCCTCCCACACTGACTCTGGACTTGGCTACATGACTTGTTTTGACCAACAGGGCATTAGCAAATGGTAAGCTGTCCTTGATGAGTGCCTGGGGCTGTCCTTTTGGAACGCTCGCCCTTGGAGCCCAGCTGCCTTTGTAAACCTGTCTGGACACTTGCTGGGGAACCACACGAAGACCGAGCAAGAGAGACTGTCAGGCATTCCAGGCATGCCAGCTGAGGCCCCAGACATGTGAGTGAGGCCTTCTTGGACCTTCCCAAGCCCAGCCCAGCCCAGCCACAGTTGCATGAAGCTGAGAGACCTCTGCTCACAAGGCATGGAGCTGAAGAACCTCCTGCTAAGCCCTGCACACGTTCCTGATGCACAGAATCATGAGAAACAGACTACTGTTTTAAGCTGCCAAGTTTTGAGATGGTTCAAGGTAGCAATAGAAACACTTTCCACAATGAACATCCAGAACTAGTTATTAGAACCACTGAAGACTTGTGAGTTAGGATTTTCTAATTGAGTCAAAATTAATAGTTGAGAAAAAAATAAGAAAAGACTGATGGGTACCCTCGCCTAGGTCTGTAGCCATTCATCACCAAGCTGCATATAAAACCTGGGTAAAAAAATGGCAAATATCATCCATTTCACAGATTTAAAACAAGTGGAAATAATTTAAAATATTGGTTTTTATTGTCTACCAAATGTGTTGAAACTCTACGTATTATTTGACCTAAAATTGATGGACTACATATATGTAGTCTTTAGCTGATGGATGGAAACAAAAGCCTGAGATGTATTGTCATGGGGACCCTCCCACAAAGCTGGTGTGCATCTGATTGTATTTCCAAAGCAGGAGGGGAAGAGGGAAAAATGGCATCTGGGGTATTAGGTGATAAAAGGCAGCCTACAAAGTAGTATGTAATATCTGACCCCACTGACAGAGACCCATTTACTCTATATACTACCACGGAGGGGGTCTCATGAATATAATGTTGGATGAAAAAAATCAAGGTGGAGAAGTATACACAGTATGTTTCTGTTTTTCAAAGAGGAGGATATATGTATGTAGTTTTTTAAAAAAATACAAATATAAGCATAACATTTAAAGGGTTACCTATAGAAGGAAGTGAATAAGGTGGAGAAGACAGGGATAGAAGTTGGACTTAATATAAAACAAAATTAAATTAAAAATTCTGAAAAGCCTAAATCAAACGAAATAAATGAACCTAACTTTGTACATGGTCAGTGGAAACCTCGATCCCCAGTGACTTCCAAACCTGCCTTGGCAGCCCTGCCCCTCACCCACTGAAGGGCCGCTGACTCAGGTGTCCCATAGGCACCCAGCTGAGTATGTTCCCAATGAAACATCTCATCACCCGCGGCCCCCACCACCGGCTTTCCGCTAGCTGCTCCTCGTCTTGGTGGCTCAGTACCCAGTTGCCTTTCTGAGCCACTACTCCCGAGTTTCTCCTTGATTCCTTTCTCTCTCTCCCACCTCCTACAACATCCTGTCAATTCTACGTCCTTACTCTCTCCACCCGTCCTCCTCCTCACCTCCAGTCCCACCCCAGACTACCCTTCCGTTGGCTAATGTCTATTCATTCATCAAAAGCTCCGGGGCTTCCCTGGTGGCGCAGTGGTTGGGAGTCCGCCTGCCAATGCAGGGGATGCGGGTTCGTGCCCCGGTCCGGGAAGATCCCACATGCCGCGGAGCGGCTGGGCCCGTGAGCCATGGCTGCTGAGCCTGCCCGTCCGGAGCCTGTGTTCCGCAACAGGAGAGGCCACAGCAGTGAGAGGCCCGCGTACCGCAAAAAAAAAAAAAAAAAGTCAGCTCCGGCAGTCCCCTCTTCCGGGAAACTTGCTCAGGAGCTTCCACTCTGTGACATCACAGGCTGGCTTCCCCTTCTGCCATCAGATGGAGGAACCTGCTCTCACTGGGGAATTAGCTTCTACAGTCAGCATTTAAAGGAAAAAACCCATAAAGTCAAAATTACCCTAGAAGACAACATAAACTCATTTCTTTTGTTGATCACCTAATGGGACGGTGTCTTAAATTCAGGGCCCATAATGTACAAAACAAAAACAAAAAATCACCCACAATCTTTTTAATTCTAGAAACTCACACCAGAGCAGAGACTCTCACAGTGTGAGAGCCATGAGGAGACAGCAGATCATGTTTCATGTAATCTAGACTCGACAAGGGGGAGATGAGAGCAGAGTTGTCTGCCTTGTTTAAATACTACCCTTCCTTCTCTTTTCCAATGCTGAGCATATAGTTGAATTTGCCAAAGTTACATGTGTACAGGGCAGCCTCTCTCCTCCTTGTGTTGTAGCTTCTGTCTTCCCTCCCAATTTTGAGCATCTAACTCATGGCTACCTTCCCAGGACTTAGTAGAAAGCCCTCCACTTAGAAGAAACAGAGAATGTTGGTTGAATGGATTAATGGTTTAACTTCACCTCGGACCTCTCCAGAGACGGGGAATTCCACAGATAATCAAACAGCCCATTATGTCATCTGAACAAATGAAGTAGACCCACTGGTTCAAGGTCTCTATTGCCTTCCCAGGATTCTAACTGCAATTAAAGCTCTGAAGCAGGGTTCCCAAAGAGGAACAGGATTGAAAGGCTTAGGGAGCTCCAGATCAGCTGATCAGCAGGTAATAGTGCTTTGAAGCCTCTCCTGTAGCTGGACCAACTCATCGATAGGCTCTGGCTGTGTTCCAACGGCTGGTCTGCTTGCCCCTCTTTTCCCTAATCCAGGTTTAACGAGATGAGCATCATTAAGACAGGCAGGGCGGTTATCCTTTAAGTGAGCAAAGTGACTCTTCACAGAAGGACTGATTTTAATAACCCAGTGCGAGACCCCCTTTAAGGTACAGAATGATTCTGGCACATCGGCTAAGTGTTACACAAAACAGACGTGAGTATTCAAAATCAAAGGCGGTTTTCATTCATGTGAAAAGGGATCAGCGAGCTGCATGAAAACTGGGGTGCATCGAAGTCCCCAGGGCCTCTGTCCACAGCAGGAAAAGCTCAGAGTAGACTGGGCCTGGGGGGGGAGGCAGCCTCAGCTGCCCATAACTCAGAGACACAAGGCGGCGATCTCCGCACGACGCCTCCATTTCATGTGCAGGCTCCTGTCTCTGATCTTTCGGTGGTCGCCTAATTGCCAATGACTGTTTCTGTGGACACGAGGGTCTGCTAAATGTGTAAGGCCTGCATTTTTCCAGGGGAGACATTTTCCTTTGCACATAAGCCAAAGATTCCTTCAGACACAAATTCTTTCTTACGCAGGTCATCAGATTCTTGCATGGGGGACATTAGTGCGGAGTTCAATGCACACAGCTGAATATGAATATATATATATGAATATAAGTATATAAAATCTGGTAACTGAGGGAGTCAGGATGCCAGATGGGAAGGCCAACAATGCCATGTGCACATCCTGAATTTCTTGAACACACGAAGACTGTGCTCGTAACCAAGTATTAGGCAAATACTTGAAGCTGTTTGTTTTCCAAGAGTGGAAATGACTTCACTTTCAGTCAACCACACACTTTGACCCAGTCTCCACTGTAACCAAGGCACACATTTGGGAGTGTTTGAATGAAAGTGAGGGGCACATTTAAACTTATGGCTCCAACCAAGATCAAACCGTTGGGAGACTGTCAAGATGGCGGAGGAGTAAGATGTGGAGATCACCTTCCTCCCCACAAATACATCAAAAATACATATACATGTGGAACAACTCTCACAGAACACCTACTGAATGCTGGCAGAAGACCTCAGACCTCCCAAAAGGGAACAGATGCCCTCAGGCAACCTATATGCAGAGGTGGGGCAAATCCAAAGCTGAACCCCAGGAGCTGTGCAAACAAAGAAGAGAAAGGGAAATCTCTCCCAGCAGCCTCAGGAGCAGCGGAGTAAATCTCCACAATCAACTCGATGTACCTGCATCTGTGGAATACCTGACTAGACAACGAATCATCCTAAATTGTGGCAGTGGACTCTGGGAGCAAATGTAGACTTGGGGTTTACTGTCTGTGACTGATTTGTTTCCGATTTTTATGTTTATCTTAGTTTAGTGTTCAGCGCTTATTAACATTGGTGGATTTGTTTATTGGTTTGGTTGCTCTCTTCTTTATTTATTTTATTTTAATATTTTTTTTTCCTTTTTTTTTTTTTCTTTCTTTTTTTCTCCCTTTTCTTCTGAGCTGTGTGGCTGACAGGGTCTTGGTGCTGCGGCCTGGTGTCAGGCCTGAGCCTCTGAGGTGGGAGAGCTGAGTTCAGGACACTGGACCACCAGAGACATCCCAGCCCCATGTAATATCAATCGGTGAGAGCTCTCCCAGAGATCTCTGTCTCAACGCTAAGACCCAGCTCCACCCAACGGCCAGCAAACTCCAGTGCTAGATGCCCTATGCCAAACAACTAGCAAGACAGGAAAACAACCCCACCCATTAGTAGAGAGGCTGCCTAAAAACATACTAAGTTCACAGACACCCCAAAACACACCACTGGACGTGGCCCTGCCCATCAGAAAGACAAGATCCAGGCCCACCCACCAAAACACAGGCACCAGTCCCTTCCACCAGGAAGGCTACACAACCCACTGAACCAACCTCACGCACTGGGGGCAGACACCAAAAAACCCCAGAAGCTACGAACCTGCAGCCTGAGAAAAGGAGACCCCAAACACAGTAAGTTAAACAAAAGGAGAAGGCAGAGAAATATGCAGCAGATGAAGAAGCAAAGTAAAAACCCACCAGACCAAACAAATGAAGAGGAGATAGGCAGTCTACCTGAAAAAGAATGCAGAGTAATGATAGTAAAGGTGACCCAAAGTCTTGAAAATAGAATGAAGAAAATACAATAACCATTTAACATGGACCTAAAGAACTAAAGAGCAAAGAAACAATGATGAACAACATAATAAATGAAATTAAAAACTCTCTAGAAGGAATCAGTAGCAGAATAACTGAGGCAGCAGAACAGATAAGTGACCTGGAAGATAAAAGAGTGGAAATAACTACCGCAGAGCAGAATAAAGAAAAAAGAATGAAAAGAATTGAGGACAGTCTCAGAGACCTCAAGGACAACATTAAACGCACCAACATTTGAATTATATTATAGGGGTCCCAGAAGGAGAAGAGAAAAAGAAAAGGACTGAGAAAATATCTGAAGAGATTATAGTTGAAAACTTCCTTAATATGGGAAAGGAAATAGTCTATCAAGTCCAGGAAGCACAGAGAGTCCCATACAGGATAAATCCAAAGAGAAACACGCCAAGACACATATTAATCAAACTATCAAAAATTAAAGACAAAGAAAAAATATTAAAAGCAGCAAGGGAAAAGAAACAAATAACTTACAAGGGAATCCCCATAAGGTTAACAGTTGATATTTCAGCAGAAACTCTGCAAGCCAGAAGGGAGTGGCAGGACATTTTTAAAGTGATGAAAGGAAAAAACCTGCAACCACGATTACTCTACCCAGCAAGGATCTTATTCAGATTTGATGGAGAAATTAAAACCTTTACAGACAAGCAAAAGTTAAGAGAATTCAGCACCTCCAAACCAGCTGTACAACAAATGCTAAAGGAACTTCTCTAGGCAGGAAACACAAGAGAAGGAAAAGACCTACAATAACAAACCCAAAACAATTAAGAAAATGGTAATAGGAACATACATATTGATAATTACCTTAAATGTAAATGGATTGAATGCTCCAACCAAAAGACAAAGACTGGCTGAGTGGATACAAAAACAAGACCCATATATATGCTGTCTACAAGAGACCCACTTCAAACCTAGGGACACATACAGACTGAAAAGTGAGGGGATGGAAAAAGATATTCCATGCAAATGGAAATCAAAAGAAAGCTGGAGTAGCAATTCTCATATCAGACAAAATAAACGTTAAAATAGACTATTACAAGACACAAAGAAGGACACTACATAATGATCAAGGAATCAATCCAAGGAGAAGATATAACAATTGTAAATATTTATGCACCTAACATAGGAGCACCTCAATACATAAG
Source organism: Stenella coeruleoalba (assembly GCF_951394435.1). Taxonomy (NCBI): domain Eukaryota; kingdom Metazoa; phylum Chordata; class Mammalia; order Artiodactyla; family Delphinidae; genus Stenella; species Stenella coeruleoalba. The sequence goes on from NC_137157.1 coordinate 15,981,749, forward strand.
GCACATGCTAACAGCCATAAAAGGGGAAATCAACAGTAACACAATAGTAGGGGACTTTATCACCCCATTTTCACCAAAGGACAGATCATCCAAAATGAAAATAAATAAGGAAACACAAGCTTTAGATGACACATTAAATAAGATCGACTTAATTGATATTTATAGGACATTCCATCCAAAAACAACAGAATACACATTCTTCTCAAGTGCTCATGGAACATTCTCCAGGATATACCTTATCTTGGGTCACAGATCAAGCCTTGACAAATTTAAGAAAACTGAAATTGTATCAAGTATCTTTTCTGACCACAGCGCTATGAGACTAGATATCAATTACAGGAAAAAATGGTAAAAATACAAACACATGGAGGCTAAACAATACACACTACTTAATAATCAAGAGATCACTGAAGAAATCAAAGAGGAAATCAAAAAATACCTAGAAATAAATGACAATGAAAACACAATGACCTAAAACCTATGGGATGCAGCAGTTCTAAGAGGGAAGTTTATAGCAATACAATTCTACCTCAAGAAACAAGAAACATCTCAAATTAAAAACCTAACCTTACACCTAAAGCAATTAGAGAAAGAAGAACAAAAAAACCCCAAAGTTAGCAGAAGGAAAGAAATCATGAAGATCAGATCAGAAATAAATGAAGGAAACGATAGCAAAGATCAATAGAAGTAAAAGCTGGTTCTTTGAGAAGATAAACAAAACTGATAAACCATTAGCCAGATTCATCAAGAAAAAAAGGGAGAAGACTCAAATCAATAGAATCAGAAATGAAAAAGGAGAAGTAACAACTGACACTGCAGAAATACAAAGGATCATGAGCGATTACTACAAGCAACTATATGTCAATAAAATGGACAACCTGGAAGAAATTGACAAATTCTTAGAAAAGCACAACCTTCCTAGACTGAACCAGGAAGAAATAGAAAACATAAACAGACCCACCACAAGCACTGAAATTGAAACTGTGATTAAAAACCTTCCACCAAACAAAAGCCCAGGACTAGATGGCTTCACAGGCGAATTTTATCAAACATTTAGAGAAGAGCTAACATCTATCCTTCTCAAACTCTTCCAAAATGTAGCAGAGGGAGGAACACTCCTAAACTCAATATATGAGGCCACCATCACCCTGATACCAAAACCAGACAATGATGTCACAAAGAAAGAAAACAACAGGCCAACATCACTGATGAACATAGATGTAAAAATCCTCAACAAAATACTAGCAAACAGAATCTAACAGCACATTAAAAGGATCATACACCATGATCAAGTGGGGTTTGTCCCAGGAATGCAAGGATTCTTCAATATACGCAAATCACTCAATGTGATACACCATATTAACAAATTGAAGGAGAAAAACCGTATGATCATCTCAATAGATGCAGAAAAACTTTCGACAAAATTCAATACCCATTTATGATAAAATCCCTGCAGAAAGTAGGCATAGAGGGAACTTTCCTCAACATAATAAAGGCCATATATGACAAACCCACAGACAACATCATCCTCAATGGTGAAAAACTGACACCATTTCCAGTAAGATCAGGAACAAGACAAGGTTGCCCACTCTCACCACTATTATTCAACATAGTTTTGGAAGTTTTAGCCACAGCAATCAGAGAAGAAAAAGAAATAAAAGGAATCCAAATCGGAAAAGAACAAGTAAACCTGTCACTGTTTGCAGATGACATGATACTATACACAGAGAATCTTAAAGATGCCACCAGAAAACTACTAGAGCTAATCAATGAATTTGGTAAAGTAGCAGTATACAAAATTAATACACAGAAACTTCTTGCATTCCTATACACTAATGATGAAAAATCTGAAAGTGAAATTAAGAAAACACTCCCATTTACCACTGCAACAAAAAGAATAAAATACCTAGGAATAAACCTACCTAAGGAGACAAAAGACTTGTATGCAGAAAATTATAAGACACTGATGGAAGAAATTAAAGATGATACAAACAGATGGAGAGAAATAACATGTTCCTGGATTGGAAGAATCAACATTGTGAAAATGACTATACTACCCAAAGCAATCTACAGATTCAATGCAATCCCTATCAAACTACCACTGTCACTTCTCACAGAACTAGAACAAAATATTTCACAATTTGTATGGAAACACAAAAGACCCTGAACAGCCAAAGCAATCTTGAGAAAGAAAAACGGATCTGGAGGAATCAGGCTCCCGGATGTCAGACTATACTACAAAGCTACAGTAATCAAGACAGTATGGTACTGGCACAAAAAAAGAAATATAGATCAATGGAACAGGATAGAAAGCCCAGAGGTAAACCCATGCACATATGGTCACCTTATCTTTGATAAAGGAGGCAAGAATATACAATGGAGAAAAGACAGCTTCTTCAATAAGTGGTGCTGGGAAAACTGGACAGCTACATGTAAAAGAATGAAATTAGAACACTCCTTAACACCATACACAAAAATAAGCTCAAAATGGATTAAAGACCTAAATGTAAGGCCAGAAACGATCAAACTCTTAGAGGAAAACATAGGCAGAACACTCTATGATACAAATCACAGCAAGATCCTTTTTGACCCACCTCCTAGAGAAATGGAAATAAAAACAAAAATAAACAAGTGGGACCAAATGAAACTTAAAAGCTTTTGCACAGCAAAGGAAGCCATAAATAAGATGAAAAGACAACACTCAGAATGGGAGAAATATTTGCAAATGAAGCAACTGACAAAGGATTAATCTCCAAAATTTACAAGCAGCTCATGCAGCTCAATATCAAAAAAAAACAAAACAAAAAACAAACAACCCAATCCCAAAATGGGAGGAAGACCTAAATGGACATTTCTCCAAAGAAGATATACAGATTGCCAAAAACACATGAAAGAATGCCCAACATCTTTAATCATTAGAGAAATGAAAATCAAAACTACAATGCGATATCATCTCGCACCGGTCAGAATGGCCATCATCAAAAAATCTACAAGCAATAAATGCTGGAGAGGGTGTGGAGAAAAGGGAATCCTCATACACTGTTGGTGGGAATGTAAATTGATACAGCCACTATGGAGAACAGTATGGAGGTTCCTTAAAAAACTAAAAATAGAACTACCAGATGACCCAGCAATCCCACTACTGGGCATATACCCTGAGAAAACCATAATTCCAAAAGAGTTATGTACCACAATGTTCATTGAAGCTCTATTTACAATAGCCAGGACATGGAAGTAACCTAAGTGTCCATCGACAGATGAATGGATAAAGAAGACGTGGCACATATATACAATGGAGTATTACTCAGCCATAAAAAGAAACGAAATTGAGTTATTTGTAGTGAGGTGGATGGACCTAGACTCTGTCATACAGAGTGAAGTAAGTCAGAAAGAGAAAAACAAATACCATATGCTAACATATATATATGGAATCTGAAAAAAAAATGGTCATGAAGAACCTAGGGGCAAGACGGGAATGAACACGCAGACCTACTAGAGAATGCACTTGAGGACACGGGGAGGGGTAAGGGTAGGCTGGGGACAAAGTAGCATCGACATATATACCCTACCTACTGTGTATATATGTAATATACTAATGTAAAATAGCTAGTGGGAAGCAGCTGCATAGCACAGGGAGATCAGCTTGGTGCTTTTGTGACCACCTAGAGGGGTGGGATAAGGAGGGTGGGAGGGACACACAAGAGGGAGGGGATATGGGGATGTATGTCCACACGTAGCTGATTCACTGTGTTATACAGCAGAAACTAACACAGCATTGTAAAGCAATTATACTCCAATAAAGATGTAAAAAAAAAAAATCAAACCTTCGCTTTATCAGCATGATAGGCTGCCCTGCGAAGGTAACAAACCACACAGCTGAATTGAACTTAATTCAGAAAGAGAAGAAATGCTATTATAGAGGAAAGGCAAATAGGTTCCATACGGAAGTCACTTCTAATCAATCATAACGAGAGCTGTATTTATTGAGCACTCATTATGTTGGTCACGTGAACTGAGTATTCTTACCCCATTTTTACAGATGAGGAAACTGAGGCAAAATAATTTGCCTAAGATTATATAGCTAGTCGGTGGTGGAGCCAGGATTTGAAGGCAGGCAGCCTGACTGCAGAGTCCTAGCTCCCAACCATGGTATGCTCTGGCCTCCCAGCTGGTGGGTGATGGCTAACTGAGCCTGGTGTTCAAGGGTCTGAGGCCAAATTCAGGTTTAGCAGGGTAGACTGCCACGATTAACCAGAGAGCTGCCAAAGGGATCCAGACACAGAATAGAAGCACATGTATGGGTACTTGCATCCCTGACTTTATTTAATAGAAAAAGGTCCTACAACATCTGTACTATCAGAACCATGTCTGCCTCAGTCTCTACAAATATTTACTCCTAGATTTTGGTAACATCTGACACTGAGTAAGGTAATTAGAGTAACTCTCCCTGCAGGTACAGCAGGTAACGAATCACTAACAGCTTCCTGTTTCATTTTCTGGACTGATGTTGGTATGTTTCAGGTCCTGACAGATTGTAGACCTACTTGGGACAAGCAAGACCGAGAGTAACGATGAAGGAAAATTTCCAGTAACTCAGAAAGACAGTTGCTGCTACTGAGATTCCGGCTCTGGAGTCCCAGCCCTAGTGCTGTCATCTTAAAGTGCAGACAGTACTCTGGCTTGCTAGGAGGGCTATGACCCCATTTACTCCCACAGGACTATTCAAAGGGAGGGCAGTCTTTGGCTTTGGGGTAGACTGGGGGCTGAACAGTCCCTGCCACATGGCAGGCAGATGCAAAGCTGAGGTTTGATTGGGTAAAAGATGAGAATCAGCATACATCTTTGACAAAAACAAAAAATGGCGAGATCTAATACAACGTCAGGCTGTGGGTAGATGTGAATAAAAACGTATATTATAACTAGTCGTATTTTTTGGTATCTGTAACATTATCATCAGATATATAAAAGCACATTTTACAATAGGAATGAAACTTAATTAACTTAACGACCAACATGATTGACATGTTTTATCTGATGCCATTCACGACTGGTACACTGAAGAAAAGACAAGGGCTTCGTGGTTCATGGTAACATTTGTTAGTATAGTCACTCGCTCATCCAGAGGCACGCTGGCTGTCAGTGCACTGAGGACAAATCCATATAACTACAGTCTAAAATTGTTCTCATTTGCTTTGTAATTTAAACCACTTTCATACGCATTGTCTGGAGACATTCTTGATCATCAGGACCAGGGGGATGTTACTGGCATCTAGTGGGTAGAGGCCAGAGGTGATGCTCAACATCCTACCGTGCACAGGTCAGTGCCCCACAAAAAGAATTATTCGGCCCAAAGTGTCAATAGCACCGAGGCTGAGAAACTCTGGTCTAGTCTGGTGTTTACATATATTGGGAGAGGAAAGCTAACCTTTACTGAGTGTTTACCAGGGGGCAGGCACTGTTAACCGGAATTAACTCATCTCATCACAACAAACATGTGGGGTGGTCCTATTCTGACCCTGTACAAGCCTGGGTGGAGTGGTGGAGGCAGACAGGCAGGTTATACTCTGTGGAACAGATGAGAAGACTGAGACTTGGCACATTAGGGGAAGACCTGGGTGTCCAGCTCCAGCGCAGGGCACGGCGGTGCCTCTGCTGCGTTCACATGCACAGAGCAGGAAGGCCAGAGTGGCTCTGCCCTCTCCTTCTGTGGGTAACACCACTGCCAATTCATGTTCAGGTGGCAGCTCCAAGGTTACGTGGCTCTGGGGCTCCCACACCCACTCTTGCAGGCTCAGCACCTGGAAAGAGTAGGAAAAATCACAGCACCGAACTGTGATGGTAGCCCATGGGGCCCAAGGGAGCTGTGCAGCACCCAGAGCTCATCTGCTGCCTTTGTGCTTTGCTTGGGGAGAGGCGGCGCTGGGGCATCCCTGGGCGGACATGGACACCAGACTGAAATGCCCAGCAGGGACAGGGACCGAGACTGGAGTTTTCCAGACAGTCACTTCAGAAAGGCCCCCTTCGATGCGGGATGTGTCTGTGGGGCTGGCAGGCAGATCTGGTACTGAGTAGAAAGAAGCTGCAGAAGGAGAAAGCGGACACCACAGGGCCAGCGTCAGAAACCAGTTAGCACAAGTGAGAGCAGCACCCAGGTTGCTGGAGAGGAGCTTCTCCAGGGGTGGGGTAGGGGAGGCTGGAAAGGTGGGGCTGGAGCCCTGTGGGAGGCGTGGTCTAATACAATCTGCTGCTTAAGGGGAAGTCATGCCACAGAAAGAGAGGAAAGTGGGGAGCTAGTTCCCAAGGTGTGGGTTCTTCAGCACCCCTAAAAATCCAAAGGCTGGCTCTGAGAGAGGATGGGATCCAAAGCTCTTCATGTAGCTTACAACAGTGGGTCTCAACGTTTAGCCTGCATTGGAACCACCTGGAGGGCTTGTTAAACCATAGATCGCTGGGTTCCACCCAAAATTCCTAACAAGTTCCCAGGTGACACTGATGCCGCTGGTCCAGGGATCACACTTTGAGTCAGGCTACCCCACCCCCTCCAAAGATCTGTCATCATTACTTAACCGTAAAGGGTATTATTATTCCAGCTTCTTCAGAGACGGTGTTCGTAGGAGTCCCTATTTAACGTATAGCAAATTCACCAAACCTCCACTCAAATTATATTAAAAATGTGAATGTAAACTTCACCCCAGCATCCAACACAAAAGATTCTGGATCCATCATCCTTGTTAATTTATTCACACCACTCCTTGCCTTCATTAATGTGGATGATTGGGAGTTAACCAGACTTAAAGTTTATTATGCAAGGAATGAGAGCTATTACCCAGACTTGAAAAATATTTTAAGTCCTTGGATTATGGTCTGAGATTTTAGACCTGAGTGAAAATGTGAGTTTCAGGTTGTCCTGAGAATTTCTGCCATGACATCTTGATCACAATAAACTTGATTTGCTGAAGCAAATCTCTTAATTGCTTCTGGAGCCTGTGTCTGAAACCCAAACTGGTAGCTTCGCTTTGGTAACAAACAGTATATATACTTCTGGATTGCCACTGCTTTTTTTTTTTCCTCCATTTAAAATGGTGTCTTTAAAGGCTTGACATTAGTTTCCCACCAACCTTGGCCCCGTGGGACTGATGTAGTAAAAATCCAACTTTTAGTCAGCAAATGAAATAAACTGTGCTCAAAACACATATGGAGTAAATATGGATGGTAAAGAGGTGCTATTTTTATAGTCACTTTTCTGACCATCCGTCTCACAAAGGACTTACTTACAGGTCTCTCAGAACCTGGCTTCTCTATTCCTCAGCCGGCTGAGCAGTGGACGGGCCCAGCCACCAGCCCTCCTGTGCTTATTCTCTTGTGACTCATCACTACAAATGAAGGCGTTGGCCCCAAATGCTCTGAAGCAGCTGAAAACTATCCCATTATATAGCACCCAATCAAGCCCTCTCCCCCTTTACTAGACTCTTCACACATGGAAGCATTTTGAGACCTGGCTCTCTGGGCTTCCAGAAACTATTCCGGGACTCCCACACTGACAAAAGGCCTCACTTTGATGTCAGCGGTAAATAGTTGTTCCAGGGAAGTGTGTTCTCTAATCCCAGCACCCTCCTTCCCCCCCATCACCATGAAACGGGGCGGCTTTCGCAAACAGCTTTTGTAAAACCCTACAGTCTCTGCCCTTGGCCCTGGTTCCCAAACTCCTTCTTCCAGAGGAAACCTGGGGCTTGCTTTTCCTAACCCTTTCCTGATGACGCTGTGCAGGATAAGGCCAGTCCTGGCAGCACTGTGAGGAGTATGGGACTATCAGTGAGAACAGTAACAAGCACTTGTGAACACTCATTACGTGCCAGGTACTGCGCTGAGTCATTTAGATGTATTATCTCATTTAACCCTAAAAATGTCCCTGGCTGTCAGTACTGTTATTTTTCCCATTTTGAAGATGGGTAAACTAAAGCAAAGATAACATATTTGGGGTGACAAAACTATTAAGTGAAGAGACAAACACAGGTTTAGAACCTCTGTTCTTATAAAAAACTTATTTGTTGAAGTATAATGTATATTCAGAAAAGTGAAAAATCCTGCGTATACAGCTTAGTGCATTTTCATTAACACACCCATGTGACCAACTCAGGTCAAAAAAATATGGCCAGCACCCTAGAAGCCCCCTTCCTGTACTACAGAGTCACCAGCCACCCACTCTACATAGGAACTGTTATCAAGATTTCTTAGATCATAGATTAGTTCTGCTTATTTTTGAATTTAAATGGAACTGATCCAGTAGGTATTCCTTTGTATTTAACTTTTTTTTTTACCCACTATTACAGTTGTGAGATTATCTGTGATACTGTATGAGGCTTTTCATCACTATATAGTGTTCCACTGTGCAAACATCCCACAATTGATTTATTCCATTGTTAATAGGCAGTGGTTATTTGTAAGTCAGGGCCATTACAATAGTGCTATTAGAAACATTTCTGCTCACGCCTACTGATAACATACACACACTTTTCTGCCGGGCCCACACACACCCAGGAAAGGGACTGCTGGGCACATTCAGCTTTAAAAGATAGTGCTAGCAGGGCTTCCCTGGTGGCGCAGTGGTTGAGAGTCCGCCTGCCGATGCAGGGGACGCAGGTTCATGCCCCGGTCCGGGAAGATCCCACATGCCACGGAGCGGCTGCGCCCGTGAGCCATGGCCGCTGAGCCTGCGCATCCGGAGCCTGTGCTCCGCAACAGAAGAGGCCACAACAGTGAGAGGCCCGCGTACTGCAAAAAAAACAAAAAAACAAAAAACCAAAAAACTGCTAGCAGTTCAGCCAGGGCTGCTGTGAGCTGGCAAATGTCTTGAGGGGTATAACGGACTGAATTGGGTCTTTCCAAAAGTCCTACGTTGAAGCCCCGGCTCCCAGTGTGACTGTATTTGTAGACAGAGCCTTTAAGGAGGTGATTAACATTAAATAAGGTCACAGGGGCCCTACTCCAACAGGACTGGTGTTCTTTGAAGGACAGGAGGAGACCTGGAGCTTGCTCACTCTAACACAAAGGAGAGGCCATGGGAGGATACAGTGAGAGGTGGGCGTCTGCAGTCAGGAAGGAACAGAGTCCTCACCAAAGACCAAATCTGTCAGCACCTTGATCTTGGACTTTGAACCTCCAGAACTGTGAGAAAATAAACTTCTATTGGGTAAGCCACCAAGCCTGTGGCATCCTGTTGCAGCAGCCAGAGCGGACTAATACAAGGGGAAAAGTGGTGGGAAAGTTGGGTTCGCCTCAGTGAGCTTTCTTTCTAGTTGGGATCTTGGCCTGGTGTCTTGGCCACTCTGAGCCTGCAGTTTTGTTTCCCCAGCCCTTGGACTCTGCCAAAGCTTGGGAAAGGGGTGCAGCCCCTCAGTGGCTTTGACCTGGCTTTTTTTTTTTTTTTTTTTTTTTTTTTTTGCGGTACACGGGCCTCTCACTGCTGTGGCCTCTCCCGTTGCGGAGCACAGGCTCCGGACACGCAGGCTCAGCAGCCATGGCTCACGGGCCCAGCCGCTCCGCTGCATGTGGGATCTTCCCGGACAGGGGCACGAACCCGTGTCCCCTGCATCGGCAGGCAGACTCCCAACCACTGCGCCACCAGGGAAGCCCTGACCTGGCTTTTTAGCCTCTCATCCTTGTGCCAATTCCAGCCTGGCAAAGCCTTGAGGGGAAAAGTGCTTCGAGGGTGGCCTGCAAAAGGTTACTGTCATTACTGGAAATGGAAATCTAACTGGTAGTTTTTAAAACAAGGAACTTACAAATAACAAAATAAAACTGTAGTAGGACTAACACCAATTCTGGCCTCTTTTTATTAATATATTATTCAGTCAACTAGCTATTCAAATGTAGTATTTGCTAGTTTTTGAAATTATCAACCCGACACAATTTTTTCCTCTAAGGATGTCTCAGTTTGGAACCCACACTTTCTAGATCTTTGATAACGTGGAGAACTGACTTCCTAGGTTAGGCGACTACCCTCAAAATGATCAGAACTGCCTGAACTGTTTTTGAAAAAAGATGTTTAAGAAATTCAAATACTCAGTGGCATCTGAATAAAAAAAACTGTTCCATTTAGTGATTGAAAAACAGAATCATGGATGAGACCCGGAGAGCCCTACAAATCGGGAAGCCTGGCTTCAAGGCCCATGCTGGTCCCTGTTAGCGGTAGGGCCCTAGGTGAGTCAGCCACTTGGTGCCTGTTCCCTGTTAGCGGTAGGGCCCTGGGTGAGTCAGCCACGTGGTGCCTCAGTTCCTTTTTTTTTTTTTAAATATCTTTATTGGAGTATAATTGCTTTACAGTGGTGTGTTAGTTTCTCCTGTATAACAAAGTGAATCAGTTATACATATACATATATCCCCATATCCCCTCCCTCTCGTGTCTCCCTCCCACCCTCCCTATCCCTCCCCTCTAGGTGGACACAAAGCACCGAGCTGATCTCCCTGTGCTATGCGGCTGCTTCCCACTAGCTATCGGTTTTACATTTGGTAGTGTATATATGTCCATGCCACTCTCTCACTTTGTCCCAGCTTACCCTTCCCTCTCCCTGTGTCCTCAAGTCCATTCTCTACATCTGCGTCTTTAATCCTGTCCTGGTGCCTCAGTTTCTTTAGCTGTAGAAAGGGCATAATCACGCTTGTGAAGTGTTCTTGAATTTCCAGAGCACAGCTAATCATTTGCCCTGGGAGCTCCCTCAGCACTGCCGGGGTTAAGCCTTAGCACTGATTGAGGGACCGCGTTCCTAGCTGGTGTCCTGGCCTCCTCCAGTGGGTTCTGAGCTCCTTAGGGCAGAGGTCATGTCCTGCCCCTTCTATCCTCAGTACAGGGCCTCACACAGGGAGGTACTGAGTACTGTGACGTAACCCCCATGCCACTCAGCACGCCGTGTCCTGGCAGCTCTTCCCCGTGTTCACTGACGTGGCACGCCTCACAGGGCAGGGCAATGGCGTCTTCAGCAGAGTTGATAAGTGGAGTTGTCACATAACGGGAAATAGTCAGAATCACCCTACAAAGCTCCTCACATGGCTCACAAAGTGCAGTACATATACATTCAATCTAATTCAGTCGTCTTTAGGCACCATCACTTTTGAGAATGACAAAGCCAGATGCAAGGAAGGAACCACCGACAGAACCGAAGATCTGGGCATTCAAACTCCTCTGCCCTCGTAATCCTACTGAGTCCCTGAAGGGAATGGAGACACGTGGAGATGTCTGGGGAAGGTTTACTCCCCTGGAGCATGTCCTGTGAAGCCTCGAGGACTCTTACACCTGAGTGAGACTGTCAAGGTTGGGTTCTCAAGTCAGCGACTAGCCTGGCTCCCTCTTTTGAAGAGTCCCAGCACACAGTAGCTTGATAAAGGCTTTGAAAAAGTCCTTAGTATGTTTAACTGGGATACACGCAGTTTTTCAACCTTATTTGACACTGGACCTTGATTCCTGTTGGTGTATGATACCTATTAATATTCTGTGGGACATGTTCAATGTGACATGCTGGGAATGCAGCCTCAGACCATTACTCAAAGCTTTTCTGACTTATTTTATAAACAATCCCTAACACAAATATTTATCTGCCTTCAGGGCACAGCAATTAAGAACAACCTAGAATTGGATGAAGAAGGCTGTCAGATTAAAAACGAAATGGACAGCTAACAGCCTGGCAGGAATGGAAAGGACAGAAAACTTACAGAGCATCCATGGAATTATTTGCAGATATTCAACAAATATTATTGTGTGGTACGATCACGGAGGTTCAGAAGAGTAGCAGTCCTTAAGAAAATGTGACATCCTTGGCAAACTTGCTTAAGATGGTAGGAAGACATTTATTATCTTTACCAAGGTTAGAATTTAAAAGCTGGGTATATACAGACAAGATTCATTTGTTGGGAAAATTTATCTCCTCACCGCACAAGAACCGCAACCCTCTTACCATTCGCTTTCCCAGCTTCCCGCAGTTGTCTTTCCTTCAGATACTGCTCAGATCAGCCTCCTGGACAAAGGCCGAGTCAACCAACTCAAAAAGATTCTTCACGTCCTTCCCGCTTCATAAGAATCTGAGTTTTATTTAACCCCCAATTTTTTTTTTTTTTTAAGAAGGAAGGTCTTTCTAATGAGTAAATTTCAAGATACCAGAACATAAATAAAAGCTTATTTATCTTTTAGGTCATGTCCACTTGTGAATCACATTCGGTACACGGATGAGAGACTTTGTTACAGTCCATGTTGTTGGCACCTCCTCCGTGGCCCCTGGCTTGTTGATCGAGGTTGTTCAGCCAGTCTCCTAACGTATAAAAAGCCTCTCCATCAATTTCGTGGGGTTCTTGTTGTTGTTGTTTGTTTGTTTTTGCAGAGAAAGAGAACATTCAAAGGAATTATTCCCGGGAGCAGAAGTGGTCCTCACGCCTTCCACCCTTCCGCTTTCCACTGTGTTTAACATACCAACTATTCTCTTTAAATAACCGTTTTTTCCATCCTTACTCATTGTACTTGGACAGTTTCAACCTGGGGATAATGTTCATCGACTGCAGCTCCTGGAAGAGCAGCTTGCAGGCGTACGGGATGCGCAGGGAGGACACGTGGCAGGACGACTTGCAGAAATGGCACCTGAAACCCAAGTCAGCTGTGTTAGATGGACAGCAACTCAGAGGTAGAGGCCTGCACACAGGAAGTGAGGATTTGCTCTGAAAATTCCATGACCATCCTATCAAGTTCATTCGTTTTCTATTCCTCAGTGTTCAGTCACACTATCAAATATGTATGTATGTGCCCCCAAAATAAAAAGAAACATCCAAGGCAGCAAAAGAAAGAACAAAACAATATCACTCCCCCAGTTTTAAAAGCATGGAATTTTAATCAGTACTTCCACACTTCTAGACCTTTCTCCTTAAAACGCAAAATATCTCATTATTTTGAATGAGGCCCAGAAATCTGAACCGTCTGAAAGTTACTCAGATTTAGACATTTTTTATTGTTGAAAGAGTTCCAAACCGACTGAATCCATGTCCATGTATTTGAAAAGCACCTACTACTCTATACTATTCTAGACAAGATGCTCAATTTGATTTCTGTCACTGAAATGCCTGAAGTGTGATGGGAAAGAGAAGACTTTCATATAGAAAGGTGGTATCCAATCAAATGCTACCTATTTTTCCAGCACTCTTCAAGCGTGGTTATTTCTCTTAGTCCTGGAAGCCACTGCGCTGAACAACGCACTGGCCCCTGTGCGAAACCAAGGAACCTGTGTGCACGTGCGTGTGCGTGTGCATATATTCTCATTTAATCCTCACAACAGCACCTGCTCCTGACCACTGTGCCTGCTCTTCCAATTAGGATTTTCTTTTCCTTCAGGAAGAGCCAGTGAACTGAACCTAGATCTTAGTCAATAGCTACAACTAAAGAAGGGTCCCTGGGGAGAAAGTGAATTATTTTCTCAGGTTTCAGACCAAAATAGGACCTTACCCTATACCTCAAGGATCTGGGGCATCTGGGACAATAGGTTTCCAGTAAAAATCCTGAGACTTAATATGTAGAAAACTAGGTCCTCCCAGTTAACAGGGGGCAAAATGAGTGCAAGAGGAACAGCAACCAGGGCTTAGAAGACTCAGTGCTGACTGGGGACTAGAGCGAGACTCCTTAGTGAACGGTAAAGGCCCTTCTGGAGGGAGGTGTGTTAAAAACGTAGACACACATGTTATTTCACTGAGTAATCACGAAAGTGGCAAATATGTACACAAGAATGTTCACGGTCACACTACGTATAACGCACAGTAGCATATGCATACTACTGCGGCATAAAGCGGGAGATGGCTCATGTGTCCAATAAGCAGTTTGTTCTGCGATTACAGGACATTTATGCAGAAGAATCCTGTGCAGCCATTAAACGTGATGCTGTAGACCCACATTAGTGAAATGTAAAGGTGTCCAGGACACACTGTGGAGTAGAAAAAGCAGTTTGCTAAACAGTGTGATCACAACGGGGGGGGGGTCCTCAGATGGGTTTCGGTAAACGTATGAAGCCCCAAAATCATATGTAACAAGATTTTTTGGTGTACGTATTTTTACTTTTATACTATTATCAGAATCTCAAAAGGGCTCATGACTGAAAATAAAAAAGGGTACAGGACTACTGGCAAACAGAGATGTCCCCAAAAGAGTCACTAAAATGTTAATAGTGGTCATCTGTGGATGGTACAAATTAGTGTGACTGTTTGTATTTCTTCTTTATATATATATCATTAACATTTTTTATAACTTTGAATATTTTACAAAGAGCAGGGATCATTTTCATCACCAGTAAAATAAAGCTTTATTATTTTAGAAAAGAAAAGCTTTAAGGCTGAGAATTTGAATGTGGTGGTGAGTGAGTATACAGATATGAACTTCTTGAGGAGAAGAGTATGGAAAAGGGATGAGCCATGATGGACCTGTGCTCGTGTCCCCACAGGGGACTTGCAGAGGCCTTAACAAGCACTGTGGAGATTTGATTCCATCAACAGTAATAATAGGAACATGGTGGATGACTTTTTCCTAAAAGATTACCTAAAGACCTCTTTAATGCATTATAGTTTAAGAATTATGTTTTTAATGTGCCTGGGTTGATCTAATTTATCCAGGAATCATGTTCATGCTTTAATTAAACTGGAGAAATGGATTTAACTGGGGCAACTTCTTGCTGATTCTCCTGTCCAGTACATTACCTGGTGACTTCAGGTCAAGCTAATCCATTTAAAACTTCCACATGTGCTGATTCATAATCCAGAAAGCCCACTAATCTTCTCTATTATTAACTATTTAAAATGTTCCAATGCGTGTATATACATACATACATATGCGTATATATATATACACATAAAGAAAAATATTAAAATTTTTACCCTATTTCTGAAAGATTTCCAAAGAAAGAAACTTGACCCAAACAACAATAAAATAAACTGATTTTTTAGGGAAAAGCAGCAAAAGGAGGCGGCTGTGGCTTCACATGAGGAATGACTGTCCAGTAAAATATCCTCCACAAGCTAATTATCTTAATAGGGATTTTCTTCTCTCAGCAGTTTTCCTCTCTTTTGTGACTTATGCCCTCCGTGTCTTCTGCAGAACAACAGTCTTGCTGTAAACATCCCCATAGCAATGCCTTACTAATGTGCAAATCACTGACAAAAGGCCAGTTTCAAGGTTCTGAACTGCTCTAATTACTCAGCCTCCATTGTGCTGTTCATTAAAGACCGACTTCCTCCAACAAACGCCTGTGCTCCCTCCCACACAACCCATCACACACGATCAGGTAACGACGGGAAAATGACAGCATCATTATGCTCCTCTGCCAGAAAGCAGCACGAGCAGGCTGCGAGACTACCAGACTGGATGAGGATTTTTTTCTGTTGGCAACAAGGGTATAAGTAGGCCACTCAAAATCAGACATATGGTATATCCAGGTCTGTTTAATTACAGTAAAGACCCTTACACAGTGTAACCTGATTTAGTCCTCTTTCAAAGGATTTCAAATACAATATACATTGAACACATGAGCTTCAAAATCAGGCACTGCCATCAGATGATCTCTAAATGAGACAGAAACGAAGCAGGAAAGGAGATATGAATTTAACAGAATAATGTTGGGATCAATTACTGTTTATGTGAGTTTCCCTGAGTATTCAGAGGAAGAGAGGGGAAGGTTTTCAAAGTGCATGAAGGAAGCTGGTCTACTGCTTCCTTTTTTTTCTCTCTCTCTTTCTCCCTTTCTCTCTTTCTTTCTTCTTCCGTTAGGGGGCATGGGAGGGAATGTGAGGAGAATGGAGAAGAAAAGGAAACTCTTTTTGAAGTTTCATGATCCCTATTCTTAATAAAATGACTCCTCTGTACCATCTTTTCAAAATAAATTACTTAAAAATCCTTGTGCCAACTTTGAAGACCTAAGACCTAGGTTCCAGGCACCTTCCTATTATACTTTTTTGTTGCTGTTGTTACACAACCAGGACAATAAAACTCAATATGCATTTCAAGAGACAAAAAGACATCTCAGAACTGAAACATCTGCTCCATGTCACTGATATAAGAAACACTCAGGCTTATGCTTAGAATAGTGTCACCTCATCCCTGCCACCTTATGAAAGGAACGAACTGCAAATAGCCACCTCTTGCGTTAGTTTTTAAAATGAAACTATTTCTTCACAGACAAGAAGAAACAGACAACGATTTCTTCTCATTAAGTCTTCTACAGAAAAAAAATCATAAAATAATTGGCTAAAGGGTTTTGTCATTTACCTAGCAAGGTGTATACTGTGTTCTAAGAAGCTCACTCACTCCGACTCCTGATTTGCTTTCATTCGCCAAGAAACTGGCAGCGTTAAGATGGCAAAAAGTTGGGGCTCTCTCTGGAAGGAGGCTTTGATGGGGGGCTCGATGGGAAAATGGTGGCCCCTGTATTCCTCAGACTCTGGCAATGAACGCTCATCTGGGCCTAACCCTGTCCTTCTGAGGATGCCCCACCCCCGGCCAGGGAAAAGGGGCTCTGGGAGGGTGGGTGAGGGCTGATGAGGGAGTTGAGGCTATTTCCGGTCCCCGCAGCATCTGCCTTATATACTTGTTAGACCTCATCTCTGATGGAAGAGTGAGTAGAGACTGGGGAACTACCAGCCCTCCTGCCTACAGGAGCACTTCGGGGCTCTCCTGGATCATGACTAACCCTAAACAGAGCAGCTGCCCTTTGGTGGTAGAGTGGAACCATTACAAGGAAGAAAGGTGTTCTAACTATACAAACACCAACAAAAAAATAAGTAGCAACATCTTTTAAGCTGGCCTTTGTGTACTGAGCTCTACACAGAAATTACAAACTTTATGAGTTACATAATTTACCTATTGACAATCCTAAGCAATTATATTTTATTTAGCAACAACCAGGTCACAGGCTGGAGAAGCAGGGGTAAACAAGACAGATTGGAGTTAGAATGAGCTAGAAGATAAGCTCCCTGTGAGCAGCCATTCATCCGTCTTACTCCCCACTGTATTTCTGGGGCCTAGAACAGTGTCTGAACTTAGCAGATTCTTACTAAATGTTTGTTGAGTGAATGACTGAGACAGACATGGTCTCTGTATTCATGGAATTCACAGTCCAAGTGTAAAGCAGAGAGAGTACAGACAACGTCCTGGTTCTGTCACCAACTTGCTATAAGAGCTGGGGCAACATACCTGGTTCTTTGGGTTTGAGGTTAAACGAGGGCATTCAACACAGTCTTCTATTAAAAGCTGCCAGTTAAAATATGCTGTAATTCTGAATCTGCTAGTATTTTTACAGATAAATAGTGTTATAAAAGGTACTCGAGATAATATTAAAAAGAAAATAAAGTCTCCTTGGGAGCTTAAACTCTAGTGGCTATAGACAGCAGAACATTAGGCAGACAAGCTAAGCATGTACATACAGAATCCCCAATTCCAGGAATGTCTGGATGGGGAAGGCTGGAGAATACGTGGGTATGATCCAAACTCTGAGCTGTGATTTAAGAGGCAAGGGATGTGGTATGAGAGACATGTGGTATCCACTTACCAGCCGGAGTACCCAAGAAGTCCGCACTGCCCACAGACATCAACCTCAAAGGCATCACTTGAAATCATCAGTCTCTCTAGTAAAAGCATACTTGCTCCATAACCGATTAAACAGTCACGTTCCATTTCTCCAAGACGCAAACCACCATCACGAGATCGACCTTCAGTAGGTTGCCTTCGAAACAAGTTAGACAAATGTGTTATTATTATACTAAACAAACAAAGAGGCAGCATCACATGCTAGCTAAGATCTTGCACAAGGCTTCAGAGTGGGCTCACCGGGATTCAAACTGCTTTTAGACAGTGACCAAAAGCAGGCTGCTCAGCCTCTCAGCCTCATTTGTAAAGCGCATGTTAGACAGCCTATCCCAAAGAGGCTTAAAGGAGAAGAGATGTAACACTAGTGGTTGCTATTATTATTATTAGATAGAAATAATAATTACATAATCTTCTGTGATATAATAATAAATTAATATATAATCATATAAAACAGCAGTGCTAGCATTACTATTACCATCACTTTCATCATTATTAGCACAGTATAGTCCTCAAATCAGGGTAGAATGTCTTTTGGGTACCTTCAAAGATGTCTCAGTTCTCTGTTATTTAAAGGCAGAAAAACTAAGCAGAATGCACTACGGGAGAAACGTGGGTCCCCAATTGTTATTGCCAGGGCTCCAGGGAAGAGCTTTACTATTAAGAAATAAATTGAGCATGGAAAGAAGCAAAGAGAGTTTTATAAAATTTGGAATAGATCAGGAATCATCTGGAAGGATGGAGTACCTGAGCCAGATGGGAGGTTCCCCAGAGACTGGGAAAGTTCTGTGTGTCCCAATCAGGTCGTTCCTTCTTGTATGAGAACTGGGAAGCTATTAGACCCCTGAATGGACTCCCTGTGGTTTATGTATCTGCTGGGCTTGAGAATACTTTAAAAGGTTAGGAATCCAAGACCCAGAGATGTAGGTAAAATTAGGGGATTCTGAAACAACTCAGGCAAACCCACCTAGATCCCACCTAGGTACTGATGACAGAAATTATTTAAAAAAAAAAAAAAGTAAAGAAAAGAAAGAGAAAAAGAAAAAAGCAAGCTCCCTGGCTGGTTGATTTTGGAGTGACAGTCCTTAGAGGTAGTCTGAGCAGGGGTGGACTGTAAACCTCTTGTTTGCTTCATTCCGTAGCATTTTTAATCTTTGTTGTTGCCTCCAGTTTCCCAAAGAGTTAAGAAGGTAAACACAGTGTACACCAGCCCATGCTGAAATGTTACCTTCTGTTGTTGAAAGTTATAATGGGAAATCAAATCATAGATTATTTGTTGAAAGAAAATCTACCTATGAAAAACTTACGAATAGGTCTAAATGAACACATTATAGTAGCCACTTCATAACTGAGCACGATATCTATGTTTTGATCTAGGGTGGGAGTCGGGCGCATCCCTACACCTGTGGTCACTGGACCAGTGAAGGGGGTCTGATCACATGTGGGCAGAACCCAAAACTTGGATTTTAACCAACTGAGATCACAGACTACAAATACACTCCAGGCAGATTCATACGGAATACACAAAAGTAATTCTACAGCAGCAACGTTTTTTACACAACAAGGCAAAAAACAGGAAACGTATTTTGAAATATGTTACTCTGAAATAGTTTTTTTTTGTTTTTGTTGCTTTTTTTGGCCGTGCCGCACGGCTTGTGGGATCTTAGTTCCCAGACTAGGGATCGAACCCAGGCCCTAAGCAGTGGAAGCGCGGAGTCCTAACCACCGGAGAATTCCCTGAAATAGTTTTTGGATGTTGTAACTGAAATGGAAGTTCTGGAGGGGACAGCATTCAGGGGAGAGTTGCATTGCCAGGTCAGAGTGGGCAGGGAACTGGATATGTGTTGAGCCTCTCCCATGAATTGGCACGGTATACATTCTATTTTAAAACATCTGACATTCACCAGCATGCTACCAAGTGGGAATTACTGTCTCCACTTCATATACGGGAAAAACTGAAGCTGAGAGGAGCTAAGTGATGTGTCCAAGGCTGGTGGAAGTGGTATAAGGTGGAGATGAGTTCACATCCATGTCTGTCTGTCTCCCCAGGCCCACCCTCTCTGGCAACCTCGGCACTACTGCCAGATTGAGCCGGGCAAGTCTCTGTGGTGAGAACTGGCCTGTGCATTGTAGGATGTTCAGCAGCATCCCTGGTCTCCACCCACTGGAGGCCAGTAGCTTCCTCGCCACCCGCCAGTTGTAACATCCCAAAATGTCTGCAGACATTGTCAAATGTCCCCTGGGAGGCACAGTCGCCCCTGGGTGAGAACCACTGCACTAGACCCTGCTTCTCCAAATGGAAGATGTAGTACTAAGAACATGTGAAACCTAGTATTTATAATTCCCTTTCCCAACAACTGTACCCATTCATCAACACACAGACATTGTGCTTGGAATTGAGGACACACTGGTGAAAGGGCACATGTGGACCTTAACCTCCCAGAGCTTATTCTAATAAGCATGCAAGTACAGGTGCCTTATGCTCCAGTAACAGTTTTAAAAAATGACAGTTGTGGCCTCGCTACCAAATAACGTATGTATGTGTTTTCTGTGTACACAGGGGAGCATGCAGGTGTATCGATATGTGTTCATGTAAAGTGTACCTACATTCCTATATTTGAACCTTGTAAAACAGGACCATATTTAAACTGGTGCATAAATGCAAATGACTCTGTTAGGAGACTACTGGCAAGACCTACGGTGGGCTTGCTCTTGCACCTACGAATTGATTTTTAATTGGTTGCTATTTTTTCATTTTAATCAGACGTATGTGATTTTTGATGCCTAACAGCCCAAATTTTGACATCTGCCTATTGTTATATCCGAGAAATGCAAGGTAGACTTAACCGCATTAGAAATGCTCTTCTCTTACCTGGTAAGGACAGCTCGTGGTCCCCGTGCCCGGGCATGCATCTTGTCGAGCACCATGTGTTTCAGTTTCTGATAGTACACGGGGCCAAAATAGATGTATGCTTCCAAGGGTTCACTGCAAGGAAGGTCAGAGTTTTAGGTTAAGAAACTAAGTTTGGGCTAACAAGAGACAGCCTTTTCTAGGACTCATCACTGGCAGGCCCTTATTTGTTTATGAACAAGTTTATGACTGAATGAATGGAAGAGAGTGATTTTCAGTCTGCAGTGAACAAATATGCTAGAACTGGAAATATAAAAGTACCATGGATGCAATAACAGATGCATTGTTCAATTAAGAAATAAAAATTTATGAACATTGGGGTGCAGTATCTTTTCGAATTAGTGTTTTTTTTTTTTTGGATATATACCCAGGAGTAGAATTGCTGGGTCATATGGTAATTCTATTTTTAGTTTTTCGAGAAACCTCCGTACTGTTTTCCACAGTGGCTGCACCAATTTACATTCCCACCAACAGTGTATGAGGGTTCCCTTTTCTCTACATCCTCGTCAACATTTGTTATTTGTGTTCTTTTTGATGACAGCCATTCTGACAGGTGTGAGGTGATTCTCACTGTAGTTTTGATTTGCATTTCCCTAATGATTAGCGATGTTGAGCATCTTTTCATGTGCCTGGTGGCCATCTGCATGTGCTCTTCGGAGAAATGTCTATTCAGTTCTGCCCATTTTTAAATCGGGTTTTTGCTTTTTTTGATGTTGAGTTGTATGAGTTGTTTTTATGTTTTGGATATTAACCCCTTATCGGTCATATCATTTGCAAATATCTTCTCCCATTCAGTAGGTTTTCTTTTCATTTTGTTGATGGTTTATTTTGCTGTGCAAAAGCTTTTCAGTTTAATTAGGTTCCATTTGTTTATTTTTGCTTTTGTTTGCTTTAGAAGACGAATTCAAAAAAATATTGCTGCAATTTATGTCAAAGAGTGTTTTGCCTATGTTTCCTCTAGAAGTTTTATAGTATCTAGTCTTACATTTAAGTTTTTGATCCATTGAGGTTTTTTTTTGAGTTTATTTTTGTATGTGTTAAAGAATGTTCTAATTTCATTCTTTTTTATGTAGCTATCCAGTTTCCCCAGCACCACTTACTGAACAGACTGTCTTTTCTCCACTGTATATTCTTGCCTCCTCTGTCATAGATTAATTAACCATAAGTGTGTAGATTTATTTCTGGGCTTTCTACCCTGTTCCATTGATCTGTGTGTCTGTTTTTGTGCCAGTACCATAATGTTTTGATTATGGCAGCTTTGTAGTATAGGCTGAAGTCAGGGAGCACGATTCCTCCAGCTCTGTTCTTCTTTCTCAAGATTTTTTTGGCTATTTGGGGTCTTTTGTGTTTCCATACAAATTTTAAAATTATTTACAATTGCCAAGGTATGGAAGCAATCTAAGTGTCCATCAACAGATGAATGGATATGTGGTGTATGTGTGTGTGTGTGTATATATATATATATATATATATATACACATACACACGCACACACACACATACACCACACACACACACACACACACAATGGAATACTACTCAGCCATAAAAGAGAATGAAATTTTGCCATCTGCAGCAACATGGATGGACTTGGAGGGCATTATGCTAAGTGAAATAAGTCAGACAAAGACAAACACTGGATGATATCACTTAATGTGGAATCTAAAAAATACAACAAATTAGTGAATAAAACAAAAAAGAAGGAGACTCACAGATATAGAGAACAAACTAGTGGTTACCAGTGGGGAAAGGGAAGGGGTAAGGGCAATATGAGGGGTAGGAAAAAAGGGTTATTATGGGATTATATGAAATCATGTGTGAAACTTTTGAAAACTGTAAACTACCATAGAATTTAAAGAATCGTTCATTCAATTAAAAAAATAGTGAAAAAAAATTTAAACAGGTTGTGAGACAGTGTGAACAAGACAGTCCCTCCTTCACTGCTGCCACCCTCGTCAGGCCACCATCCTTTCTTGCCTGGACTACTGTAGACAATCCTCCAGTTGGCCTCCTTGCTTCCACTCTTATCCCTCAACAATCTATTCTTCACACAACAAGCCAGAGTGATTCCTTCTAAATCATAAATCATAGCAGGTCATTTTTCTGCTCTAAATTCCCAATGGTTTCCCATTACATTCAGACTCTGCATCACCCAAATATTGTATCACGGCCACAAGGTCTAACACAACCTGGCTCCTGTCCACCTGACTCATTTGCTATTCCCCTTCCTCACCGCTCATTCTACTCCAGCAGCACTGGCCTCTTCATTGTTCCTCAAATGTAGCAAGCCCACCTGCCCCAGGGCCTTTGCGCTCACTGTCAGCTCTGCCTGAAACATTCTTCCACCAGGTATTCACATGGCCCTGCCAAACCCTTCACCTCCTCCGAGAGGTGCGCCCCAATCACATTCTCTAGAGGTGCCTTCCTCCCACCCCAGCATCACAGTGCCAGTGCAGTCTCAACTCTCACGTTGGTTTTATGTTCTTCAGAGCACTTGTCACCGTTTGCTATTAAAGTACACATTTGTTATTTCTCTAATTATCGCCTGTTTTCCCCAGAAGAAGTAAATGCCGCAGAATAAGCACTTCATCTCCTTGTCACTGTGGCCCCTGCACTAATGACCCTGCCTGGCACACAACAGATACTCAGTAAACGTCTGTCACAGAGCTGACTCATGAGCCTTTAGAAAATCCGTAGTAAGAGTTTAAAAAGAGAGTGAATATTTAAGTGCTTTGACAGTGGAAAGCTTTTTTTTTAATATAAATTTATTTTTATTTATTTATCTTTGGCTACGTTGGGTCTTCGTTGATGCGCATGGGCTTTCTCTAGTTGTGGCGAGTGGCGGCTACTCTTCGTTGCAGTGCACAGGCTTCTCATTGCGGTGGCTTCTCTGGTTGCGGAGCACGGGCTCAAGGTGCACGGGCTTCAGTAGTTGTGGTGCATGGGCTCAGTAGTTGTGGCTTGCAGGCTCTAGAGCACAGGCTCAGTAGTTGTGGCGCACGGGCTTGGCTGCTCCGAGGCATGTGGGATCTTCCCAAACCAGGGGTTGAACCCGTGTCTCCTGCATTGGCAGGCAGATTCTTAACCACTGCGCCTCCAGGGAAGTCCCTGCATAAAGTCCCTGAGATAAAGACCTCTTTATCTCAGTTTTCTTAGTTGTACAACAAGGGGGTCAGACTAAAGTTCTTTCCAGCTTTAATAATAAATGATTCTAATTCCTCCACTGTATGGCTGCTCACAGTAGAATTTCTAGAACTCTGTCACCTAATGCCATTCTATCATTAACTGAATAAAGCCAGATGCCATTTTTCCTCCTAGCTATGCTCGAAAATGTGACAAGGGATGAAAGCTGGTGGGTGAATATGGTTTTAAGCCCTTTATGAAACTTTCAACTAACAAGCTAAAGTAGTGTTTCTCAAACTTTACAACTGAGATGAATGGCAAAGAAATGAAAACACTTATTGGCTGGGGGCACTGGGGAAAGTGGTGCAGACAGAGCCTACAGCTGTCCATAGGAAGCAGAGCACAACCCATCCAAATCTTCCAGTAAAATTACGTTCAGAAGGTCCGCCAATTGATTCACTGGATTTGCATACTTTCTGGTCAACTACTGCATTATTTCTGGATGAGAAGCAAAGACTAAAATGATCAGTTTAGCAGTGATAACTGTTTTTGAAATGGACCTTAGTTACTTCACTGAATCATTTTTGAAATGGACCATCACTCTTGCCCTGTAATGCGATTTCCTGTAACAACTCAACTATGATACACCTAAAGAAATCCACATTATTACAATCTAGATAGTTCATTTGAGAAAGCAGGCAATAATTTTAACAGATACAGATTTTGGCCATTTTCATCATATCTGGATAGTCTATTTGCAGCACTAACATCAAGCTCTGTGTTTTCACACATGCTTCCACGCTGAGTTTCACTTGTGCTCAAGCAGTTTGAAACCTCAGAAGAACGGTATAACTGCTATGTCCCACAGTTTTATCTGGCATAAAATATGTAAGTGGGTCTTAATTTAAGCAACTGATTTGATCCTTTAAAACCATGTGTGAGTCAAGTTTGAAAACCTGATCATTCAGGGTAACCTCAGGGACATCTGTTTCTCCAGGGAACCAGGAAGACCCAGCACTCTGCTGTGTCTCCCTTCAGGCTGCTTTCCAGCCTCCCCTCAGGCTGCAGCCGCTGCCTCTTCCACTTCCCTGAACTTCCCAAGCTCTGCCCCTTGTAAGGTGTTCAACACACTTCTCCCCTGCACGAAACACTCTCCAAATGTCTCTTCTCATCCTTCGTATCTCCACTGAAATAGCCACCTCCTCACAGGGGTCTTCTAACCTATTCTTTGGTTTCATTTTGGTGAGAGCTATTTGTACTTGTGTTGATTTGTTTTCATTCCTTTATTCAACAAACATTTATGGAGTGCCTGCTGTATGTCAGGCTCTGTGCTAGACACTGGAAATAAAACAGTAAACAAAACAGACAAGCCCTGCTCTCATGTAGGTTACATTCCCATTGGAGAGACAGATGGTGATATTATATGGTATTATTACATTACTTGATAATGATGAATGCTACAGAGAAAAATACAGCAGGAAATGGGCAACACTGAGTTGTGGTTTTAAAGTAAGTAGTCAGGGTAGGCCCTGCTGAGAAGTTACTTTTTGTCTTATTTTTTAATGTCTAGTAACAAATCTCAGTGGTCAGCCCCATAGGTCAGGGACCACGTCTATTTTGTTCACTGTTACATACTTAGTACCTAGCACATGTTAGGTGTTTAACACGTCATTGGTGAATGAACGCGCAAATGTTACGCCTCAGGCTACCTGTCAGAGCACTAAGTACCTGATATTCATCACAGTAGTGCAGAGAAAGGCCAACAGTTAAGAGATTTTGTATTATAGACAACTGATGTGTTCTTTAAAAGCTGTGCAGAAATCCTATTTTGGTAAGTAAGATCTTTCTACTTTTTAAATGGGAGCCTTATCGGCACAAGGGCACTCCTTAGTTTATTAGTTTTCTAAATTTGGACTTTCTTTTCTCCCCTCCCCCAGTTTCACGGAGATATAATTGACAAATAACATCATGTAAGGTGTACAACGTGTTGATGTGACACACACATACCGCAAAATCACTACCACCATAGCTTAGCTGTGACGTCCACCATAAATCTGGATTTTCTTGTATCAGATTTCTTAAAGGAGTAAAGCCGTATATCTTAAGGGCTCTTATGCCTTATCACATTTTTACTTTTATCCTTTTACTTTAATAAAATCATACTTTTACTTTAATAAAATCGTAATTTTCCTTTAAGACGTCTAAACACATACTCACCCTGTGATGCCAGAGGTAACATAGTCTTTCCCCAAGTAGTTATAACCGTGGCGAACGAGGTCCTCACACACATCCTTCACTTTACTGCCTCCAAACGCAGTGCCGTAGTGGAATCTGCCGTCTAACACGCCGGCCTTGCCCGCCAACAGCTCTATTAACTTTCCCACCTGTGGGATGTGAACAAATTAAGTGAGCACCTTCCTGTGGTTTAGGAATTCTGTCTGTTTATTTAGCTCTGGCCTGTTTCTTCCAAAAGATTATAAGACTACTACTATTAATAAGAGTGATAAATCAGTAGTAGCAAATATTTATCCTCTCTTACTGTGACCTAAGTTTATGCCTCCAAGACCCCGATGGGATAGGTACTATTACCTCCTTCAGTTTACATCTGAGGAAACAGAGGGGTTAAGCAACTTTGAAGTCCCACAGCTGCTAAGTGTCAGAGCCAGGATGACAGAATGGTAACCACAGAAAGGGAGATACATTGATACATGGGGTTCTTCTGTTGAGGGGTGAGTTCATCACTCAGAAGACTGCTCTCGAAGGGAAGCCCAGACCTCTCCACACCCCCTCTGTAGAGGAGATTAGCCCCCCACTGTCAGGGTCTAGGGACCTATTTATTTGGCAAGAGGTAAAAGGGCCCTTTCCGAAAATCAGTTTCAGGGCCCCATCTCCTCCACTCACTACAAACCAACTGCCTGCCTTTTTCCTTAAAGGCAGCGC
The DNA here is from genome assembly GCF_951394435.1 of Stenella coeruleoalba. Lineage (NCBI taxonomy): Eukaryota > Metazoa > Chordata > Mammalia > Artiodactyla > Delphinidae > Stenella > Stenella coeruleoalba. The sequence continues at coordinate 16,008,316 of NC_137157.1, forward strand.
CTCTGAAAACCGTACTAACTGGGCTTCCCTGGTGGCGCAGTGGCTGTGAGTCCTCCTGCCAATGCAGGGGACACGGGTTCGAGCCCCGCTCCCGGAGGATCCCACATGCCGCAGAGCAACTAAGCCTGTGCACTTTGGCTGCTGAGCCTGTGCGCCACAACCACTGAGCCCGTGTGCCACGACTGCTGAAGCCCGTGTGCCTAGAGCCCGTGCTCCGCAATGAGAGGCCACCGCAATGAGAAGCCCGTGCGCTGCAACAAAAACCCAACGCACCTAAAAATAAATTAATACATTTATTTTTTTTTAAAAAAGATAACATTCCTTCCTAAAACAGAAAAACAAAACAAAACAAAAAAACCCGTACTGACCGTCATTCGAGATGGGAAGCCATGGGGATTCATTATGATGTCCGGACAGATGCCAGAATCACAAAATGGCATGTCTTCCTGAGGGACGATCAAGCCACAAACACCTGGGGGAGAGAAGATTTCATGCCACGTAGAGCCAACCGGCAGAAAGGAAGAACACAGTACTTAATTGGGATCTCCCTGCTGCCGTCTCTATTTCCACTGCTCTCAAACCTTCTCTGTGGTCTCCATCAAGAGTAATAAAAGCAACTTCCAACAATCCTGCTACACGAACAGTTCAAAAACGACTGTCCTTGCGGAAAGGCACTGCAGCCTGCGGGTTGGCCTTCTGGCACGACACACAACGTGCCGTCAGGCCGTCTGCCCGGCCTCTCTTGCCCCAGACAGGGGAGAGCAGTGGCTTCCCCACGCCCCAGCCCCATCGTCGTTCCTGACACTGCAAGTCAGCGGCAATCTCGCTCCTTGTCAGCCAGTCTGTGATCTGCTACCTAACGTACCCACAGCACAGGAATGCGAGTTCTCTGATCACCAGAACTGACTGGGCAAGGGATGTGTTTAGACTGTGGTTTTAAAACGTGGGACAAGGAGTCCTTGTGAGTGGCTGATGCACTGACAGGTCTACCTACTGGCTGCCGAGCCCTGGCTGGTGGGCTGGTTTCTGCCAGGGCTCCCCTGGCCGAGCCTAAGCTGCCCTAGGGAACTGTAATTCCTATAGCTTATGGCATGCTAGAAAAGTGACCTCTGATCGAAGTTGTAGAGTTGAACAAGAAAATCAAATGCCAAATTACTCTTGGAAGAAAAGGCTGGAATCAGAAATGAAATTCTAAGAACGAAAACCAAACCAAACCCCACCAGCTCTCTGCACTCTACTGACGGTCTCTTAAGTTAGTTGTACTTTATTACTCCCTAAATATTATTCTAACCTGTAAGGGATCTTATTGCTTAAATAGTTTTAAATTCCTCTGATTTCTTTCTTGGTAGAACAACTATACGGGTACAGTTTTAGATTGTTCACCACAAGCTACCTAATTCAGAATTAGAAAACTAGTGTACAATGGCACTGGACCAGGAAAAAAAATGCTTTTATATTTCTTAACATGAACTTTCTTTTCCTTTGTATACAAAGTTATCAACCATCTGCACCTATTGAAAAGAAACTATTCTCAAAGAAATGTTTCTTTCCTCAGTTTGATTTCTACATAATTACTCAAACTTTTTTAAAATAAAATTTTTGTGCATGTTACAATCACCAAGACCTGAAGTCTAAAGAGAAAGAGTGCCATCTGCCTATTTAACATCGGTTATCAATGTTCAGATTTCCAGTGGCTATGAACGATATGGTAACTCGGTTTATGAAGTTGAATCCTAGAGCATGCCTTTTTGGTTGAAATTTTATTGTTTATTATAAAGAACATATGCTTTCCTACATTAAGCCCAGAAACATTCAGTTCACTTTATTTCAAATTCAGCTACAATGTGTTAGAATTTAAATCAAGCAGAGTCTGTGACCCTCCTTTCTCCCCTCCAAAAATCCATCTTTGTCCACACTGAAATTATCTGACAAAACGCTGGGGCTACTGGGAAATCTACTCTGAAAGGCATCAAACTGTAAATCTAGGTGCAACCGACAACAACATTGTTTAGCAGTGAACAAAATGTTAAAAACAGCAATTCCTAAAGAGGCCAGTCCCTGGGACGTGCTTGGGTGAGAATGTCACTTTAGCTGGTGAGGAGGTGGAAGGTTCAGCTACATCCCTTAAAAACAAAACTGAAGAAAAGCCTCGGCACCCCTTCAGCAGCAGTTCACAGGGGGATGCTGGCGTCTGCTCAAGAGGAAGCTGCCTGTTCACCCCCGACAAGAGAAGGTGGGAGTGAGGTGCAGGAGGTACAGAAACCCCCTGCGGAAGCAGGACACACTCATATTGGGGGAGGGTAAGGAGTGGGATGATTTGCATTTTGTGTTCTCAGTCTCAGCTGACAAGTTTAATCAAGCAAATTTAACTTCATTTTGTTATTAAAATGTAAGCAATGCTCCCTCCCCTGAAATCTGAATCTCCAATAACTCTTCTTGAAATCTGATTAATATTTGGTATAGAGATTCCTTTCTTGGGAAGTTATTTTCTTATCAGCCCTTTTCTGACACTGCAGTTTAAAAATACATTGGTTATGTAAGTCACTTACAGATTTTTTTCATTCCATTATAGGAATGGCTTTGGCCACATCTGAATCAAGGGCACCTGTAAGCCAAAAATTAAATCTTAGCTAACTTAAAATTACTTTAGGCTCTGAAAACCCTTTTATATGCCAAGATGGTTCCCATAGCAGACAGGCCTGTGTTGTTTGTTTTGTGTGAAAGTGAATGATAAAAGATCCATGAAATCGACACAGAAAGCCAGAACAGCAGAAAGAACTGAGGGCTCTCCATCATTGCGGCTTCTACCCTCTGCTGACTTGTGGAACAATGGAAGCTACACATCCAACTGCAGATCTAACACAGCTGTGCATTTCATTAGATGAAGAGCACTAGTGACACAAGTAAATAATTAACTTATTCTGGTCCGCTGACTGTGCTTATGAGACCAGTCATAGCTGACAGATTTTAATACAAGTTAACACAAAGAAACCATAATGAGCTTAGAAGTTAAAACAAAATATTTAGACAGAATTTGATGATCTCGAATCTCAAATTAGACAAATGATTTTTTAAAGTTTGTATTTTACTGAATTCATTTGGTGGGGGGAAGAGAGTTCTCAATCTTAGAACCAGACTTCTCTTTCTCTTTTTAAAGGTATTTCTGTTTCAGAATTATTCAAATCCTTAATTAAAGCAGGAAGGTTTTTTTCTTATTTTTCAAATGAAAAATTAAAATTCTGGTTTCTCCAGTGACAGAGGCATAAAAATCTCTTCCAATATTTAGAACTCTTAGAAGTTATAGTTAGTTTCCTTTAACACTGGTTTTAAAATGTAAATGATATGCAGTACGCTTCAGCGTGTTAACACTCCCCTGGATCCTTGAAAAGGGGATGGACTACAAATAAACCATATCTAATGGAAGCTGTTGTGAAACAATTACTGATTCATACCTTAAATGCTTACACAGCATTTCAGATTTTAAAATAAAATTTCATCCCCCGGCTCATGCTGGTGTCTCGACTCCATTGTTTATAGCACAACCTCCTGGCAGTGAATTGCAAATACACCAGTTTAACAGGACCGGGAACACTTAATGCCCTCATAGGGGCCAAATGGGAATTAGACCACAGATTACACTATTGAACTTTTAACAAATGAAAACAGACAACAAGGAAAAACTGGAACACAGAAAGTTAGAGCAGAAAGGTTCTACAGATACCCAGTCATTAAAATATTACTCCATCACCGTCAATCTTAATTTCAAGTTGTAAAGGTAAAGAATTTAGGGAGTCTCAGGAAGCCACAAAGCTCACCGCCAAGCCACACAGGAAAGGCAGATCTGGGGATCCACTGCCACAGTTCTCTGTGTCACGGCCCCTACACTGGAGGCTCTTACACCAATTTGTTATTTCTATTTCTGTGGCCTCGCAGAACACGTAAATCATTTAAAGAATACCCAGCAAAAGTCCAGTTAATCTGACAAATCACTCTTAGAAAGTATTTCTAATTGTAAACAGCAATTCACTTGTTCAAAAGTCATTTGTGGACTTTTTTTTTTAAAACTAGTCTTAGTGTAACGGATCCATCTCAATCCAAATAGGAAAAAAAAAAAAGGTAAGAACGTGAGAAAAAAGATAAGGAAGAAAACTAAAGCATTATATTACCATATAAAGACAGGAAAGCAAGTAACAACTGGCAAAAGACAACTGTAATAACATCTTTAATCTGAGATCTGTTTTTGGTGTGACTTTAACATGTTGAGAACGAGCTAGCAAAGGGTTTTCTCTTTTGTTGATAGCCAGGTCTCCCCTTAGAATCAACAATCTGCTTCACTTTTTAATGTAAAAAATTTTTATTTAGCAAGTCTACCTTCTACGTAACCACTTTTGGATTAAATTTATCACTCTCAGGTTGATATATATTTTCATTCTTCCTTTTCTGAGTGAGAAAAGAGAATCATTTCCCTCGATGCCCTCAGTTAATAAGCTGCGTGACAAATGCTGTGACGGAGGCGGGGGATACGAAGAGGTTCAGAGACTTGAGTCCACTCGAGAGGTGTCCCACGCAGAGGAGCCTAACTGAATACTGACCATGAAAACACCTGGATAGTTCAGCTTACCAGGTTCTAATGCTCTAAGAGATGCAGAGCAAATCAGGCAGTATGTCCTGCTGAAATAACACTAGTCAGAGTCTAAACTGCCTACTTTCTGTGAGTACCAGTTAGACCAGACTTTTCTTTTTCTGCACAGTTTAACACTCTGTCACTAAGCAAAGGTGAAATGATGCTCCGATGCTTCTCTATCAGTCCTAGTGCAAGAAGAGGGTTGGTGTTTGGTGAAGGAGTGAGCACTGTATTAATGCCCGGTATTAATGAGGTTCATAAATGGGGGCCGGGGGGACGCGATCTATAATGGGCTCATCACCCCTTGGACACTCAGACCTGTGTAGGGTGGGACATCCTGGAATTGGGTGACCTTCATTTGTCTCTGTGCTGTTCAACTGATATTGTTACCTTGGGGATAAAGCACCACTTTCTGGTGAGCCTTAGCTGTTTGGTCTTTGGAATGGGAATAATTAGCACCTATCTCATGAGGCAATTGTGTTAGAAGAACAGATGAGCTAATGTCTGAGAGGTACTTTAAGGTCCTCAGAGAAAGGCGGCATCTAAATACAAGGAATTATTATTATATAAGAAACCTAATTACTCTCAGCAGGAAGCAAACTAGCAACGCAAAGGAGACCAACTTAATGAATGGAAGGGGCAGATGCAGTTGCACTAACTGTGGCTGAAGAGACCAAAAAGCAGCTCACTCCGCTGGGTTCAGATCATTTCACAGGATCAGGATGGTGTCTCCTAATAACGTCAGAGCTTCACAGGACCTGGGCTGCGGATTTCCAGGGCAGAGTAGCTTGCTGCTCATGAATATGGTGGTAAACAGGGCCGAAGAAGCAGGAGGAATGCTTTCAAGTTCGACTGTTCGTGTTAAATAAGAAATGTTTCTACTTTGAACAAACGCATCTCGATAAGCCTTTACATATTCAGAAATGTAAGTCTCTAAATCAAATCGTGAAGGCTAACACAGGTGGTTGCTCCTTTCTTCCTTTCCCCCTTTCCAGTTATTGAATTAACCTTCTTTTATTCTCACACCACCACCTTAAATAATCCCAAGGGGGAGGGGAGGAGACAAAAACTGTTGAATCATATTAGCTTTGTTCTGTTGCTGAGTCGCTTCCAGATCTATCACATCACTTGCCATATCCCGGTTGACATAATTTTAATTCGGCTCTTCCTTACATGTTAACAGATAAATAATGCATAAGAAAACTTGATTAGCTTTCTTATTAAAACATCACTCTAAATGAGAGGAGGCGCTAGAAGACAATACAGTTTTTACACGGCTTTCCCATGAGCAGTTGAATGGTTTGATGTGATAAATTTGCATAGTCTGAAGCACACAAAGGGCTGATTAATTGAAACCCTTACAATGCTTCTGGAAGCAGCTATTGTAAAACAATAACCATAGGAACTTTACAAAATACACATGGCTAAATGTGTCAAGAGCTTAATAAAATGTGTTGAGGCTATACTATTTGGAAACAGAATTGGAGATTTTTATTCTGGGCCATAAAACACTAAACACCCTAATTTCAAAGCTTTACTTGGATATTTACTGAAAGGTCAGAGGGTTACTGGCTAGCTACCGAAGACCAAAATTTGTTCTTAAAAAAACTAAAATAAAATCTTCTCGAGGTGTCTATGTGGACAAAATAATCTTGATTTCAAACATTAAAGTAAGAGTTGCCAGAACTTCTTTTTGGAACAAAACTCTGAAGGATTGTCTGGCATCATATACCTTATCTTGGGGCTCACACTGTTAGCTCCATCGGCCCCCTTCTCCCCTCCCACTTGGAGTCTTTCATTCAAGCAGGATCAAGCAAAGTAGGGAGCCAAAGACATCCAGACTTTGAAGCCTCAGACTAGCAGAGGGGATTTTAGACAGTCTCAAGTGCTACATGAGTACAAGGTGTTATTATTATTACTTTAAATCAGAGTCTTTTCATTCTCTCAATTTTAGAGAACATAATATAGAGAATGGAAATAACAAGTGAAGGTCTGGAAAAGGCAAAGGTTTTGCCCAGCCTTGTTTAACAAACAAACTTTCCTCTTGGCTTTTCTGCCACACACAAATTAATATTTTCTTACTTCCCACAGCCTCTTCATACCTACTGTATAAAGATTCTTTAATGTGTTGGAAAGTCAGGGTAGACTTTTTTTTCTTCTAATAAACATTCAGTTAATATCTCAATAAATTAATTTAACAGGTTGCTGAATAACTTTTATTAATGCAAAATGGAGGCAAGTGACCTTATAATGAAACTTTTGTTGAACAAGAGAGGGCCAAAGACGAACCTTCCAAACAATGTTACCCATAAATGCATAATCCTTATGAACCAATACTGTGAAAAAACTGCATTTAGTAAGACTATATTTCTATTTTAAAACGAAGTTTGACTTCACTCCACTTAAACTAGCTGTCTGAGGATTTAGGGGGCGATACTGAGGAGTGTATACCGTTATCTCAGATTTGCAGTTATTAAAAAGCTTCTGTTTGCCAGGACAAACACTCTTGCTCAAATACAGTTTTTCCTCTCCTTTGGAATACTGTTTGGTATTGCTGCCGATTCTGTGATCTACAGGACCTTTGTTGGAGGTGCTAATCCTTTTTCACATGAGAGACTGAGAAATGTTCTTTCAGAGAAGTGATATATTGCCTTTTTTCCCCCTACATCAAAGGAGTCCACTTTTTCCTCCCTCATTGTGAATGGCAGCAAAAGTAAGAGGAAATCTGGAAATATAATAATTTGGTTTCCTGAGCAATGAAATGAAATTTAACTTGAGGAATTCCTTAGGCTGACAGATAATTTTTGTTAAAGCATTAAAAAATAAAACAAACAAACAAAAAACCCAACTGAGCAGGGAATCTGCTCACCCTTCTAATAAACGCACTAACCGTCATAGAAAGCAAGGCTCAAGATAAAAGTGTTTGCCTTTGACGAGTTCCCTTCATATAGAACTTATGCCAAAGTTCAAGAGGCTTACATAACTTATTTTGATTTTAATAAGAATTCTAGTTCCAAACATGACTCCAATCAGCATTCTGTGTGAATGTGTCTTCCTATCTTTAACTCTTATCTATAAAGCTGATCAAGGAAGAATGTGAAGAGAAAACACGAAGAACATTCCAGACCCATCTCTGCTCTCTTTTCCCCTGTGGAGCATCATTATGCATCTATTATGTAAGTCATGGCTTCACTCTGAAGTACCTAGAAGTCTAGAACACTTGGGAAAGGAGATCAAGACTTTGGGGTTCTAATATTTTCCCACCACCACCCGAATTTGAAACAAAACTAAACTTTCCTTCCTTGGTAAACAAACATACAACAATTTCATAACTTTGGTGTACAGGTTATTACTAAATCATCTCACCTTTTCCAATATTTTGCATACTACTAAAGGATGAGCTGTTCTCGAGACTCTTGACCAAAGGCCAGCTCCTTTGAGGGGGAGCTGATTCACTGTGCATTTACTGATGAGATGCGCAACGGACCTCACAAAGACCCAAAGGACGAATGTACTTCATTAAAATTCTTCGAATTTCTCATTGGAAAACTATGTTGGAATTCCCTTATCTAAAAAGTGTGCTGTGAATGAATATCACCTGCTTTTCAGGCTGGAGGAGTCTTCATGTTAATTGTGACACCCTCTTCCTTACGGAATAGTTTCTCCTTCCTCCACGTTTGGCTCTCTCTGCTTGGTCCTCCTCCATTACCCAGGTCACAGAAAATGATGCTGTTTACTGGGTCTGTCACATTTTTAACAGCTACTGATCAAACACTTTCACTTCTCCAGTGGGGCTTCTCTGTCTGATCGATTACATTCAAGCTTTGCTTAGTACACAGCACTGATGCTGATTCCCAACTACTTAGTACTGACTCTCCTGCCCCAGATCACCCACTTACTGTGGCCTCTTCAATCTTCTCGCTGAGCTTTTATAACATAGAACACATAGCTACTGCTGTTTAGCTTCCTCTTCACATTTATTTCATTTAGCTACTAATTATCCTACCACCTTTGAAGTGAACAGGCTTGAGCAGGAGAGACGCTCATGTTCCGTGAAACTAAATTTTCAAGTCTCCTTTAATTGTTAGAGAGGATATTTTGAGAGGCATTAGGTACAGAAATGCCATCTACGTAGTATGCATATACAAAAAGAATTCCTAATAACAGCTTTGTCAAAGTAAACTTTTAACAAAAGACAAAAATCAGGACATCTGCAGGGCCACATCGCTTTCTGAACACTGAGAATAACAAATTCAATGCTCTAAGTGGAAGGGGCAAAAAGAGATGGGCATAAAGATGACCTACATCAGAACAATCTTTATATTTTCTCATAGAGAACACACGTGTGTCAGCTTGCAGATGTTACCTATATATATAATTTCCAAACAATTCTATATTTCAAGAGTAAAAACTAAGTTCAACTAACTACTGCACTTATGCTGGTGTATATCTAGACCCAAACTGAAAGAAATCACTGTAGGAGTCACGGTGAGACACATGAAATTTTCATCAGCTCATTTCATGACAACCACAATAGCATAACCGACACTGTGGACTGTTCTCCGTCTCATTCACATTTTCACTTGCTGGCATCCAACTCTTTCAGGCCTCATCCAGCTCATCTTTGGGTCCCACGCTTAGGGCTGGGTTGCTGCACGGCTCCATATAGACGCCGCCAGCTGTGCCTGCTGCATGTGAATGTTCCAAATCAGCTCCCCGCCAGCACTGTCCAAGCCACTCCCCTCAAGTACCCCTCCTCTTCTGGCTCTAAGTATCACATCTAGCCAGATGAATCAGGAGAATGGGAAAAGTGGAGAACTCAAAAATTTACTTCCTCTTATTTATGCTCAAATTCTTGATAGATATGGGATTTTAACCAAAGCTACCAAGCCTGACCAGAGGGCCAATTAAAGAAGGGAGTGGGGACAGTGTTTTACATGAGGTGATTTTAGAAAGACAGGAATACCTGGAAACACAGCTCTGTGTTAGGAGTACATCTTAATATGGGGGTTTGGCAGACATTTCTAAAACAAGGTATGTGAGGATACTGCTTCCCCTGGAGTGGTGGCAGGAGTGCTATGTGAAGCTGCTTATCCAGGAAGAAAGGGAATTTTGTGTCTCATTAAGGAAATATTAGAATTAATATTTAAATTACTAATATTAAATATAATATTAAGAAATGTTAGAATTCTGTCCCAAGGAAAGGTTGTGTCTTTCCCAAGGGGAAATCTCAGGAAATATGGCAACCTTGGGGGCAGAGTGGTAATGGGATATCAAAAGAGAAAAGAAACACCTCAACTGGAATTAACAGAATGGGCAATGCACTTGGAATCAAAAATCTGGATTTGAATCCTGACTCTGCCAACACTAAGCTGTAGTAGGCAAGCAAGCTACTCACAACTCTCAATCTCCTATTCTGTATAGTAGAAATAACAACATCAACTAGAATTGTAAAGGTTAAAGGATGGAATATAGATGAAAATGCTTATAAACTATTAATACACAAAAGGTAAATACTATAAATGCAGGTGACTCCCAAATTTTATCTCTAGTCCTAACCTCTCCCTGGAGCTCCCGACTCTATACCCAAATGCCTACTCAACCTCTTCACTTGGAGTCTAATGGGCATCTCGAACCTGAGGGCCAAAATCTCAACCCCTGCCCTTGCCTAACTCCAAAAAAACCATTCCTTCTCCAGTCCTCCCCTTCTTGGTAAATAGCCCTGCCAGTTGCTCAGGCCACAGAACTCACCCTCAGTTCCTGTCTTTTCCTCCTCCAACATCTCTGCCATCAGCAAGTCCTGTTGGCTCTAATTCCAGAACATATCCAGAATCCATCACTTCTCTCCAATTTTCCACTGCTACTGCCCTTGTCCAAGCCACCGTCCTCTCCTCCCTGGACCACTGCCACAGTCTCCCTGCTTCCCTCTCTCTTCCCCTCCAGTCTGCTCTCCATATGGAATCCAGGGTGATTTCTTAAAATAGTAATTAGATCTTGTCCTCCTTTGCTTACACTCACCATCCAACAGGCCTATTGGTTCCCAACATATTTAGTATGAAGTCCAAACTCCTTTCCTTCGGCCACAAGGCCCTGTAGTACGTGCCTCATCCTTTTTCTCTCACTATCTCAAACCATGTTCCTCCTCAGGCACATGCCTGGCCAGACTGGCCTTATGTCTGTTCCCTGACTATGCCAAGCTCACTGATACCTCGGGGCTGTTGAACTTCACTCTCCCAGACCCTTGCTTCTCTGGCTCCTTTTCATCCTCCAGGTCTCAGCTCAAATGTCGCTTTGTGCAAGAGGCCATCCCTGACCATCAATCCACAGTACACCCCCTCTCCCCGCAAACCAGTCACTCTTTCACATCAGCCTTCATCTGCAGCACTTATCACTATCTTAAATTATTGTGTTTGTGTTTTTATTTACTTCTTTTCCATCTGTTTCCTTCCCTAAGAAAACATAAACCCCAGGAAAGCAGAGACCCTGTCAGTATTTACCACTGTATTCCCAGTATCTAGAACAGTGCCTGGTACATAGTGAAAGCTCCAGAAATGGATCAATTAATTAATAATATAAGCACTTGAGATGATCCTCCATCATCTCAAGTTCAACAAGACACAGAGTTGCTTTGTGATCGGTGCCCTCATTTCCAGGCTTAAAACCAGTCACTGTGGCCTCCTTCCTCTCCTTGGCTCTCTTTATTCCTGTCGGTCAACACGTTGCACTGATTTGCTCTTTACTGTTGCTCCCCATTTTTTCTTTCACAGGAAAAAAAATCTTCATCACAGCCTTCCAAGTCCAGACCCCACCCAGCCTGCCTTCCTTTCCTGCCCAGCCTGCAAGAGAAGACAGGGGACAGACCTACCAGCAGTTACCTTTACTGACTGCTGGCGGTGCTCCAGGCGCTGTGCTCCCTGCTTTACACACATCATTTTGTTTAATCCCAGTAACAACTCCTAGGAAACCGTCTCCATTTCAAAGGGATAAAATTGCTCACTTAGCGCTCAGGACCTCTACCTCTTTGCTATACTTTTTCTCAACCTGAAGGCTTTCTTTGAACGCTGAACAGAGGTGGCCATGAAGAAAAGGAGAAATGTGCCCATTCAGTAAGCCCACAAGGCAGGGCAGGGCTAACGCGTATACATTACAGGAAAGCGCACTCAGGCTCAATATAACCATCGGAACGGTGCCACCACAGAACGGCTGCCTCAGAAAGCAGCAAGGGCCCCCCTCCACAGCTCATGTGCGAAGTGGAAAACCATCTGCCAAAACTAATCTAAAAGAAATTCTTATACTGGGGAAGATGGATTTGGACTAGACTTCTAAAAGGTCTTTTTAAACTCTGAGATTTTGTCCCTATCTACAATAAGCTCTCAACTTCTCTCTCATGAATGGTCTTCACCATATAGTTTACTATTTAACTATATGTAATCCTTTGTATTCATCTTTTTGCCAACTCCTTAGGGGCATTAGCCAAGGGTTGAGTTTCCTTTCTACCTCCTAGAGAGCCCAACGCGGTTTTGAGCCCATGGCAGTGACTTAAATATGACCAAATAGATTTCTTTGGGCTGTCAAGGCAGATTCTCACTGAAGCCCAGGGTGCACATATGGGTGGCATATGCATTTAGCTATTTTGGTTGGAAAAGCTTCAGTGGGCTTGTGTGGCCAGTTGGCCAGTTGGACTGGGGAGCTATGAATCTAGGGTGATGAAAGCCCTAGTACCAGTCTGGATAAAGATGAGACATTCCATTTCTGATATTTACTAGGAAGAATAAGTTATACTAATTTGGGGAGGGAAGATTTTGTCTTGTTATACCTGTACATTTAAGATATTTAATTATTCCACAGACACATTGAGTGAATACCATATAATATGCAAAGTGCTGTGATGGGGGCTTGGGGGGGTTAAATAAATTAGTAGGGCATGTTTCCTATCCTCGATAAATGTAAAATATACTTAAAGTTAGCAAACAAGGTATTCTGATATTTAACAACAACATATACAAATATTTTAAAACCATTGCTATTTTTGAATCTTTACAATTTATATATAAATGAAAAGAACTTGAAAAAATAGGCTTCTGCTACTGTCATGCCTCTGACTTCAGATGGGTGACATTCAAGGAAAGGATCAAAATGGTAGACCTTAGTTACAATAATAATCCAGGGAAAAGATAAGCTATTCTCAGATAATTAAGAGTTGACAAAATGTGGTTAATACTCTTCTGATAATTGTTAGCATTTATGTCATAATTCTGAGTGTGTGAACTTTAAACATTTTTAACTTAGTTTTAAATCTTAGAAATGATTAGAACAACCAAAAAAAAACAAAAAAAAAAAAAACCCAAAACAAGGTACCTTGGAGGCAAGGCTCTGGTCAGCAGACAAAAGGTTGGTGCTCTAAAAACCCTCCTCACCTTTTATTAAAATAATTTTAACTTCAGTTCTATAAACTGCAGAGAAAACAACCAGGCACACTAAGCATTCTTGTGTTGAAAATTCTCGAATAATGGACATATGGATTTCCAGTAAACAGGGCAGAGGAAACACATGTTTATCTCTACTCCTTCTCAAACTCCTTATCAAAAGTCCTTCTCCAAACAGGAGAGTTGACAAAATTAAGGTAGAAACCTATAAGGAAAAAGAATGGACAAGAGAGAATTTTGAAAGCTGACGAATAGAGGAAAGAACAGTAAGGGACTTGAAAGAAGGAGAAAAATAAACCTAAGTACCTGCAGCAGAGGCACGAGGAAGTGAGCTGACTCAGCCCTCACTGCCACTCCCGGGAAGGCTTAGGAAATAGCACAAAGTGCTGGCAAAAGGGGGATGAGGTGTGGGGCTGAGGGCAGCGGGAACGACTCAAAGGCCCCCATCCATCAGCAGTTCCAGTGGGCTCCGCGTTAAAAATGTGTCTGGACTGATCCCTTCTCACCACTTCCCCCGCTACCAGGCTTTTCCCACTCACCACCTGGGCTCTTAAACAGCCTTTTAACTGCTATCACTGCTCCTTCACTCGCCCTATCATATTTCTCATCTGCTCAGGCCCCTCCAGGGGCGTCCCTCTCCCTCAGAGTAAAAGCCGAAGTTCACAGAGTGACCATCAAGGCTTCACCTCTGACTCCCTCCGCTCCGGCCACACTGGCCTCGTGGCCAGGCCTCGAGCACTCCAGGCTGGCTGCAGCCTCAGACCTTCCTTTTCCCTCCACTGCTCGTCCACCTGAGAGGGTCTGCTCCCTTAACTGCTCTCAGGGCTTTCCTCAAAGTCATCTTTTCAATGAGGTGCTGCTCCTCGACCACTTTACCTCAAACTTCAGGACTAACCACTCCTGCCCCACATGCTTCCTATTCTGCTCCCCTATCTTTTTTTTTTTTTTTTTTTGTCTTCTCAGCACTTAACATTATCTCTCTTGCCCACAAGAATGTAGGCCCCACAAGGGCTGGGATTTTGTCTGTTTTGTTTACTGCTTATCACCAGGGCCTAGAATAGTACCAGACACTTAGGAGATACTTAATAAACATCTGTAGAAATATATGTCTGTATAAGAAATCATCAGAACCCGAGTTTCTATTCTCCACCCCATACAGACAAGAAACTACCCTTCTACCCCAAAACTTACCCGAGAAACTGAACCACAATGACCCATGATCCACAGGTAGCAATTACAGTGGAGGGTGGGGTGAGGGGCTGGCCTGATACAGAGGAATAAAGTGAAAGTCTGTGCACTGAACCAGGGGCTGCAGCCCCCTGCCCCTATCTGGCTTCCAGAAGGTCAGCTGATAGCCTTAAGCACTGCACCCACCCTCATTCCCAGCTGCAACCTTCAGGCAGTAGTTAGAAAGATCCTACTATGTAGAAACTGAATGGTTCGCTGCCTGATCAACCTACAATGACAGCCACCAGTCAACAAGTTCTGTCCCTGGGACACAGAGCTTTCAAAGTTCAAGGAGGCAGCAGACATTAAAGGAAAGCTTCCAACCACAACAACCAGACCCTAAAACACATAGGAGGGAAAAAAATCTCTCTAGAAACGGAGACAAAATTAGAAACAGAAGAAAAACAAAAAACAAAACAACCAAAAAAGTAAAGCTAAAAGAAAACTAAAAATATATACATATATACCTGTTGTTGTAAAAAGGAGGAGTACAAATTAAATTTAAAATTGTAATTAGAAATTAAAAATATAATAGGTAGGTTAAAAAAAAATCTGGAAAATAAAATCGATCAAATCGCCTAGAAAGAAAAATAAGAGAAAAGAATGGAGAGTGGGGGGAGAAAAGGTAAGAAAACTAGAGCATCAATCTGGAAGATCCAATATCTAACTAATAGGAAACCCAGAAAGGACACAGAGAAAATGATGAAGAAGAAATTACCAACAAGAAATATAAGAAAATGTCCAAGAATTGAAGGAACTTGAACTTCCAGAATAAGAGGGTGCCTGATTTCCAAGGGCAAGGAATGAAAAAAGGGTCTATGGAATTTCAGAATTCAAGACAAGAAGAAGATAGTAAAAGCTTCCAGAGAGCAGGGTGGGGTGAGGAAAGAGAGAAGGATGGAAGGAGGAAAACAGAGAGAAACAGAGCATACACACAACGATCAGGAAGAATGACATTACAATTCAGATAAGTAGCATGGAATCCAGACGATAATGTAGCAATGCGATCAAAATCCTTAGGGAGAAGAATTTTAAAATCTAGAATTCTATATTCAACCAAAGTATACATCAGGTATGATGACAGAACATGTTCAGACATACATGAGCTCAAAAAATTTACTTTCCATGCACACTTTCTCGGCAACGTAACGGACGGACTACCCCACTATGGGGGTGGGGGTGGGCTGGAGAGAAAAGTGACATGGGAAGAGCCAAGAAACAGGGGCTCAAATGGGAATTTCATAAATGACTACCATTCGGCAGACTTAGAGTGCGTTGTGGACTGTGTGCCCGAAAATTCATATGTTGGAGTCCTAACTCCTGGAGTACCTCAGAACGTGACCCTATTGGGAGACAGGGTCTTTAAAGAGGCAATCAGGTTAAAATGAGGTCATTAGGGTGGGCCCTAATCCAGGATGACTAATGTCCTTATAAAAAGGGGAAATGTGGATACAGACATGTACAGAGGGAAGATGATGTGAAGACACAGAAGAAGACAGCCATCCATCTACAAGCCAAGGAGAGAGCCCTTAAAAGAAAGCAACCCTGATGACACCTTGATCTTACATTTCTGGCCTCCAGAACTGAGAGACAATAAATTTCTATTGTGTAAGCCACCCAGTCTGTGGCATTTTATTTTGGCAGTCCTAGCAAACTAACACAGAGTGCTTCCCAACCTTTTTGGAAAACATTTTAGGGCACACAAGATGAGCTGCTCAGGGCCTTGGCTGCCCCAGGCTCTGCTCTGCATTCCTGAGGGTTACAAGGATTAATCTCTCAGTCCACCTATTACGATTCTTAAAACGTTGGCTGGGAAGGTCTGGCTCAGAGCATATAACCGCCACAGTTTGGAGGAGGAAGAGTCAGAGTGCTATAAAAGAAATCATCTGGGGAAAAAATGATCCTAACAGACTACTGATCACATGGAAGATTGTGCTGAGAGGCTGTTGATGGTATAGAAGAATGGTAAGGAGAATAAAGAAAATAAAGCAAAAATTTTAAATGAGATAATTATTAACTTCTGAAAAAATAAAGTTACATAGCAAAGGAAATATACTCAACAATTACTTGGTTTGGGAATGAACAATATTTATGTAGTCAAACTATACAATCTAAATAATTAAGTAACTCAAAATTATGATAAATCTATGAGGGAATGGAGCTTGGGAGCAGGAAAGAGAGGTAGCAAAGTGCTCGGTCCTCCTACCTGTCACAATGGGAGATCAGCAGGTGACATCTAAAATGGATGAATCAATATAGGGCTGCTTAAGAATATTATTTAGAAATACAAAGATGAAGATGAGACGAAATTGCTTCTAGGAAGCAGAATTGGAAGAAAGGCAAGGACTTATGTTTTTTAGTACAAGCCGCCCTTTTTTGTACTATTTGACTTTTTTAAGCCATGTGCATTTATTATTTAATAAAAAAATTATACTTAAAGGAAATAAAAATTATGTTCAGTTAAGCGTCCTATGTTATTCCTCCCATTACTCTGTTAAAGTTTACATTACCTATTTTTTTGTTTGCTTTTTTTCCCCCCAATCTTTTCAATAAATCTAATGAAGCTGTAAGAGAAGGGAATATCAAGGGAATCTAGGCTAATCAGAAGGTTTTACCCTTGGATTAAAAGCCATCTGGAAAAGGAAAACTAGCAAGATAAACTCCTCACTACAAGTGAAAGGTCATCGAGACCCAGGAGGACTTTTTTCAGTTTCATATAGTGATGTACTAGTCAAAGCCCCCTAAGAGTGAACAGACCTTTAAAATCTGCTACGTTTCAGATCACTGCAAGTTGGAAACCACTTCTGTCAATGAACATTATCCATAATTGTTTGCAAAAATGCAACAGCACAAAGACTTGTTGACATTTTACCTAGCGGTCTGCATTCACAGGAACTTACTAATCAAGTGTGGTTTTCATTTTCAAAAGTAGCACGTTGATTATACTGTAACATATATACACTTATATATAATATACAGATTAAAACCTGGGTAAAATCAATCCAACAAGAGTGGGGAATCTGTTCCTTTTCACTTTCCCCCTACCTTCAATTCATTCATACATTCAACCATTAGCAACTACCTACTAAGTATCTACTATGTGAAAGGCTCTTATGAGAATATAAAGACACGGTCCCTGTCCTCAAGAAGTTTAGTGGAGTGAGAACACAGTGGATAATCACTGAAATGTACTCCAGCCTTCAACTCTTTACACAATACTCTGATGGAGTAATGCACAAGGATTTGGGCTTCAAGTTTGCAAACTGATTCAGCGTGGAGATGTCCTCTTATGGTGTGCATTCTTGTAAAGCTTCCAGTGCCAACATTTTACAAGGGAAGCATCAAGCTTTGCTCTTGTCTAGGTAATAGGTCAAGTAAAATAGAGGCTGTTAACAAGGCCACGGCTACCCCAGAAAGACTCAGGGGTGTACCTCAGAAATTGTCAAGACCAAGAGAGAAGGAGAAACAGTCTCAATACAGAGAATTTGACTTTCACTAGTAAGCAGTGGAAAATACGAGAACCTCAAGATATGTTTAAAAACACTCAAAAGTTAAGAATTAGCATCTTAGGAAACTGTATGAAGTAGAGGTGTCAAATTCACATTTATAGATGGAACCAATTCTTTCTTATAAAATATTGATAGGCTGAAATAATCTTGTGTTTGTTAACTGAACTAACAAATGCTTCTGATGAAATAGTATCTTAGTCTGAAACAGTTTCATTGATGGAATGACAACTAAGGCTAGATTCATCTGACCAAACAAATTGTAAAATTTGATATACTTGCTTGGCAAATAAACAGTCAAAATCATCAAGAATACAATGCATAATTATCCTCAAACCAATCAATTAAAAACAGGAAGACACCATACCAGCAATTTATAAGCAAAGGTGAGGTTCAAAGTTGAAGAGTGAATGAATAACAGCCAGTATTAATGATCATTGCTCTCACTTCTTGAGCACTTACTATGTGTCAGGCACAATCCTAACTGCTTAACAGTCAGGATAGCATAGTAGTTAGTTAAGAGCATGGACTCTGAAGCCAGGCTGCTAGGGTTTAGAAACGAGTTCTGCCACCAGCTGGGGACCTTGGGCAAGCAGCTAACCTTTCTGTGCCTCTGCTTCCTCATCTATAGAATGCAGATCATAACAGCACCTACGTCCTGGGATTGTAAAAAACAAATGAGTTAGGAAATATAATGTGCTGAAGACACTGCCACACACAACAGTGTTAGCTGCTGTTGCTGTTCTTAAAACTAGTAAGTGGCAAACAGAGAAAAAATTCAAACCCAGGACAAACTTAAATACTAGGTATATATTGACTAAAAAAGACCTTACTGATAATGAGTTAATCAACAGTGACACAGTACACACATTTCTTGAAGATAAAAAAACAAAACAAAACAAAACCAAAAATGAATGAAAACCCAGCATTAACCACCAACGGGAAGAGTGAGGCTCGCCAGTGGGATGAGCTGGAGAAGCAGCGTGTAGGAGAAGGACCACTATGCAGTGGACACGCACTGCACTGGAGGTGGGAGATCAGGGTCCTAACACCAGCTCAGTGACCAGCTGCGCAGCCTTGACTGGCTGCTTACCAAGCGGAGTGTGAACTTCCTCATCTGTTAACTAAAGGGGCAGATGAAGGTATCTTGTGGTGCTGACATCCTATGATACCATGCCCCAACAGAACATACAGTATTTTAAATATATACCTTTCATAAAAAATAGGTATTACTATTTATTTCTGAACAGCCACTCGTACTTTAGTAGGTACATCATCTAGAATGTATTTATAATTATAATTTTGGCCCAAGCAGTTGTAGAATGAAATAAATAGCATAGAGAAGCAGAACTATGGTATATTTTTAAATGCCATTAAAATATAAACAGGTTAATCTGAGAAATAAAACGAGAATACTTCTGATAACACAGTAATAATTTTTCAAACATACTAAATTTTTCTAATGAGCAGTTATAAAGTAGTTCTTATATAAAGTGGTTAATAAATACTTTACTATAGTTATATAAAAAAATTGAGAAATGAAACAACTTACCTTTTTGCCCATGACGACTGCTGAATTTGTCTCCAATTTCTGGACGCCTTGTCTGTCTCAGCAGCATTTTGATCAGAAAAGCATCTTCAGCATTCGAAGATATCATCACTTTTTCAATATATGAATCCGTTGCCCCTTTGTAGCTAATATTAAGAGGAAGTCACTAAAGCAGAGTTTTCAAACTGCCCTTTGTGAACCTATCACCCTGGCCATATTTTATGTAATACCTATCACAGAATATTTTGACATTCCCATTTTGGGCTCTGAAAAAATGACTTTCATTTTTCAATAACAAATTCAAATGTGACAATTTCCCTGGTACAGTCCTAGTTTAAAATGGCTAACATTTATTATGAGGCAGGCATAATGCAGTTTAATCTTCACCACACATACTATTCACATGTTGTTATTCCTTTACAGGAAATAAGGAATAAGGAAAACTTATAGGAAAACTGATGCTAAGAGAGGTTAATAAGCACTTGTCCAGGACACATGCCTCATACAAAGCAGACCTGGGATTTGAGCTGGAACCTGTTACTCAACTCCAAATTATTAACCACTTTTTAAATATTACTTTTATCTACTCAGCTCTCCCATCGTGAATTTTTTCACACACTTCACCTCTTATCTGTTTTTCATACCATTATTCAGAGTCTACTCTGTGTCAGATCCTTGTAGGCTCTGGACATACAAAGATTAAGTAGACATGGTTCTTGCCCCAAAGAAACACACAACCAATAAAGGAGGAGAGAAAGGTAAGTGCAAGAAGGTTATCAGTGGTATGGGGAAGAGGAAAGGCCCAAGGGAGATGACAGTCAGTCCTACCAGGGGCTGGGGATGACAGTGGTAGCAGGGAGGGGCAGGCTATCAAGGACTGCTTCCCAGAGGAGGGGACCCTAGAGCTGAGTCCTGACCAGAGGGAATGAAATTCCAGGCAGAGGGAGCAGCATGAGTAAATGCACTGAAGTCAGATGGAACATTTGGAGAATAAGAGACAATTTACTAGAAATATGGGGGCCAATGTGCAAAAGGGTAGGGTTAGAGACGTATGCCAAGGGTCACGGACAGTCGTGTATGTATTACTATTTCATCTGGCCTTTATCCTACAGGCAACACTGTCACTGAGAGTTTTACTCAATCTACTCAAGTTTTATTCTAGTTGCTCAATAGAGTAACATGAAGAGATGAGTAATTTAGGGGAAAAAATTACTCTGGCAGTAACAGAGAGAGCCTGAGAGATGTGGGGAGGTACAAGACTGGAGGCAGCTAAGTGGTCACCAATAACTACGAGTCCGGCAGGAGAGGAGGGCCAAACTCAGACAGCTACAGCTGTCATCGGTGGATTAGAGAACTGCTAAGGAGAGAGAACTTACAGGATTTACCAAATTAAGGTTTGTAATGGAAAGGAGTCAGGATGGCAGTGCCACTCACCAAGGGAGGGACCCAGAAGGAGCATGTCTGAGGCTGGGGTAGGCGAGGGGAGAAAGATGGTTTGGATCTGGGTTTGGGGCCCCTGCTGTCCAGGTGCTGGTTTGGAGCTGAAACTGGGCAGATGTCTATCTGGGAGTCACCAGCCAAAAGGAGCTAACTTCCAATTTCCTCTATTCCTTCTTTTTAAAAACCTTTCAATGTATTTCCAATACATACGTGATGGGCACATCTTTGTACTGCGGCTGCTGGGGCACATTACTTCCTTCCAAGGGAATCTGAGTCACTGTGGGCATGGACTTATTTACAAGCACTTGCTTGTTTTCTACTTTCTCACCTAAGAAAGAGAGAAGGGTTGTTAGACAAATCACTATCATCTGTATGGAACACGAAGATTATTGGTGCATAAAATCATGTGATTAGACTTGGTGCATGAAATCCAGACATGGAAGAAAGAAGAGTCCACACAGTGGGAACTAGAGTTCAACAGGGCTTGTCTGTAATTTTGCAAGCCCATTTGAAAAACCCATAGATTAAGATCACACTGTGTATAAAATTAAGAAACTCATTTAGGAGACCATATTAATGCGAGAAAATTCATGTCAATAGGTAGCAATTTAAAATATCTCATTGAGTGTTAGAACAGGTTTGGGCCACTTACTAGTTATTTCAACCAGTAATAAGTCACCACCAACCTAACCTGGACAATGAGAAAATACAAATATTTCTTTGATTTTCCCGCTATTCTCACCTTTGCTTGGTACCTGTTCATGGTAAGCTCAAAGACCAACTACTACACTACTGTCACTGCGCTTATTTTCCCTGCCACAGCACCCAAGTTTAAGAGTACAAAGGCAGCAAGAGGGAGGGGAAGCCATGTACCACGTGGCTCGGGGCACCACGGCGGATGCAGCATCACCGCCCAGCACTCACCCCCTGGGCAGCATCCGTGGGCAGGGCTGTGTGGACTTCCTCTCCTAGCCACCTTTCCAACCCAGCCCCCCTTCTCGCCACCTCCCCACGGCTCCTGTCGCCTAGCGGCCTCAAGAGCTCTCATTTGGCCCCCTCTATCTTTGCTCCCTTCTACTTTCTTCTCCACACTGCGCCCTGCCCCTCCCCCCCATCCCCATAGGCACACTGGCCTTCCTCTGGGTCCTTTAGTGAGCGAGCTGCAGGATACCTGCACAAGCCCTTCCCACGCCTAGACATCCCCCACTTCTGCTTCACGGGTTAACTCTACTTATCCTGCAGCTGCTGGTCATCTCCCCGGGGAAGGCTACCTCGACCTTCCTGACTAGGTCAAATACTCTTGCCATAAAATTGCCCCATAGCTCCTTACATGATTCCTTAACCTGGTTGCAATTTGACCTATGTTTGTGTGCGATCCTTTGATCAACGTTAGTCTCCCACACTAGCCTACAAGACTCATCGGGGCAGGGGCTGTGGGTTGTATCAACAAAATTCATCACAGGTTTATAAGTACAACAGAGTCACAATTTTTAGTGGAAGAGGATTCTGAAGTCAGTTTGTAAGCTAAATGCACAAATGATGAAATACTGCTGTAGATGCAGGGACACGACCTTATTCTAAATATTTCCTTAAAGTGGCTTTATTCAAAATAATAAGTAGAAAAGTATAACTAGAATAGATTGCTGTTATGTAAAAACGTATGCACAGAAAAACAGACTGGAAGGAAATTCATCAAAAGTGACCACACTGGTTGAATTAGGAGAGGGTTTTACAGGTTGCTATTTTTTTCTGCCCTGTATACCAAACATTTAGAAATACTGTTGAATAACTTTCATAATTTAAAAATGTATACATGAAAAAAATTTTTTAAGGCTTTTACCTGGAGAACAAATACCATCTGCATCTAAAATTTCATGTCGCCAGATGGGTTTCCTTGTAGCAGCATCCAACATCGGCCCCATCACTTTATCAAAAGTCTGATTGGTATATCGTTTCAAAGTACATTTAGCATTTTTATATACAAGGCAACGCCCAAAGCCTAAAATGAAACCAAAATGGGTTCAGAACCACAAGTAATATGAAACTATGAGAGGTCAAGATTTGTGTTATTCAACAACCCACCACACTCTACCTCCCTTCCCCGCCAAAAAAACACCCCCAAACTGCTCTACATTTAGATAATCTGAGACTGGCCAAACCATATAACAATCTGATAACTTGAAGAACTGGCTCAGGATCTCTACTAACCATATTAACACTAGAATCTCTACAACCATTTTCCAGCATGGAATATACCTTGTCAGGTTGGAGGAAAGTGAGAGAAACCTAAGAATGTCACTGGGATTCTTTGAGAGCACAGAGCCATAGCACATGAAAACTGGAAAGGGCCTTAGAGATCACCTGGCTTAACCCCTGTATCCTACAGGTGCTACGAGTGAGTAGCAGAGAAATTAAGTGGCCAAGGTCACCCAGCAAGGTGGTGGCTGAGTTGAGACAGACCGAGTTCACTGATCAGCCAGCATTCTTCTCATACATCATTTTGGTGCATAACTTCTGCTAACCTTCTCTGGAAGGTTTTCCTTTTGCTGATTTTGGCATTTAGAGGAAGTCCCAAACAAGCAAACAAAAACATTTAATTTTTCTCCAGAGAGGAGAGAGAATAAAAAGGACCGATCAAATAATTTTTATGGGAGAGACAGTTCACCGCTGCCCTGAAGATTAGAGTTTACTTTGATTACATTTTTAGACCACATTTATCTAGTGGATGAGGGAAAAGTTCTAGGACCAATTAACAATCTAAACATTAAGAAAAGTAAGCAAAATGAACAGAAGAAAACCTTTAGATGGAGCAAAAAACTCAACCACTGAATCCCATAAAAAGATTCGTCAGTTGTTCAAAAGAGCTGTCAATCCTGCACTAAATAACATTTCCTAACATGCTATGGCTGTATTTCTTTTTTCCCCTTTGGCCAAGCAGTTATTTTAAACTGGATTCTCCCTCTAGTCTCCTGAGGATATATTGAGCCATGTCAGAGTTCACTTAAACAGGAAAAAGTCTCCAGATTAAATGCCAGCTATTACTGAAGAAATAAATGCATGGCTGTAAAATCCTCTGCTTATGATTCTCCACCAAAAGCAGAACTCTTTCAAGAAATCTAAGAATGTGAGTCAGAAAATCAATCAGGGAAGAGTGGATTTCTAAATAAAATCTCACTGCTCTAATGTAATTTTTTAAATATGAAGGTGACCATGCGATGTAACAACACACTTCTACAACTGGATAGTAGATGAAGATATTTGTGTGTCTTCGAGAAAGGTCTTCGTCATTATGGCTCCTGGTAAATTGTGTATGGCCATAATAAACTCGGCTCAGAGAGCCAGCTGCTTTGGAAACATTACATGATCTTGAAATTTTGTACAATGGCCATTAAGTACAACGTGCT
Organism: Stenella coeruleoalba; assembly: GCF_951394435.1. Classification (NCBI taxonomy): domain Eukaryota; kingdom Metazoa; phylum Chordata; class Mammalia; order Artiodactyla; family Delphinidae; genus Stenella; species Stenella coeruleoalba. Next base: position 16,032,492 of record NC_137157.1, read on the forward strand.
GGAGTGCTGTGTGAATATGAACTGCATGAAATCAGAAGCGTTTTCTTCTAAGTGTAAATGGACATTTTATTTACAGGTGGGAGCTTAAAAGCAAGAGGACAGTAAACTCAGATCATTAAATTGTGTTGTGGAGTTTCTGACAGATATCACAAAGTCTTCAGATTTCCACATAAATGTAACCAGTTAATCAGAAAGGAAAACACCTAGTTTTAAAGCATGGCTGTTGTCATTTGGAGGAAAAAAAGAGGCATAAATTAAGTGCAGCCAACATTAATGCCAAAGACACATGTCTAGGAGTACTATTATGGCTGCCTAGCAACTAGGAAGAGTGAAGGGGAAGGCAGAGTGGGTACGCAGGGAGGAAGGAGAGAAACAGATGATGAAGACAGAAGTCAGACCGAGGATCAGGTGATGGCTAACAAACCACCGAGTGGGGACCTGCAAAAGTAAACTGTCAAAACCGGGGAAGAAAAACGTAAAAACAATGAGCCAGGGTTTGTGTATGTGTACTTTTATCATTTTGCTAACAAAAAGGTACAGCATTATAGGGTTGAGATATACAATTAAAAAAATAGCCTTTTACATACAAATATTGCTACTGGCCTCTCAAACAGGTTTGTTGTTGAATATATAACTATTTTCAAAAAACGTATTTCACTTATTGTAATTCCTGCTAGGAAATAAACAAGTTCTTACACATTTTCTGTTGAATTGTCTCAAGTCAGCAATAAATTAAAATAAAGGAAAAAAAAAGATTCCTTATTAATACTTAACTAATACCTCTATATAATATTCATTTAAAAAATGTTAACACCAAGACATCACCACCTCCTGTTTGTATATTATAAAATTCAAATCACTTGAAACTGACATTACCATTTTGACATCAAGTGACTTTCAAGTCGATCATGCCTGTATCTAAATCTGCACCAAGCACCTCTGGTGTTAGAGCTTTGAAAATTCACTTACCTCTGTCCAAGGAAGCCTTGTTTAAAACAAGAGCATCTTCTATATCATAGCCACTATAACTCATCACAGCAACTGTCGCATTCTGTCCAGCTGGCAGTTTCTCAAATTCTATCAACTCAATAGTCTTTGTTTTAACCATGGGTTTTTGTGGATATGCCAGGAGATACATGAGAGTATCAATTCTGTTCCGCTGGTTGTATCCAATGGTACCTTCATTGATATTGGAGAAAATGAAATGCAACTTTCTATTATATCAAATAATTAGGTACCAATGAATACAGAGATAAACACATTAATTTTACTAATTAGATGAAGAAAATCTTCAGGTCAAATATTTAAAGAGCAATACTCTCACAGTGATTAACAACTTTTAAAAACAATTTTTCTCAGTTATGTTAAAAATCCTACAAAGAAGAAAAATCACATTCAAGGTATACTAATCTAAGTAATTTCAACTTTTTGGATTTATAAAATTGATCCCATTTGAAGAGTTTTAGTCTCCACTGGTTAATTTCACATGTTGGTTAATTTCACATGTAAGTCAACAATTCTGTATTTGGTTCTACTGTGTTCCAGGCACATTTCCAATTGCAATTGGAGAACACCCCCCAGTGCTGAGAGGCAAAAAGCTTATACAGTAGGACAAACAGATACATTTCATCAAAAGAAATCAACAATTACAAATGTTCTAAATGAAAAGAAAGCAGGAAAAATGGGAGGGAACAGGATGAAGAGGAGAGTGAAAGCAGAGAAGAGTAGACTTATCCATTTGCTTAACTATTCATTTATTAAGCAGTTAATAAACACCTACTCTGTGCCCAGCATTGGAGATAAAATGGGGAAAGGCAGGGTCCCTTCCCCTAGGGAATCCAGGGCCCTGTCCAATCAGGGATAGGCTTTTCTCTCCTTAGCAATCAGCCTTTCCACCTGATGGGACCTTGGAGGGGTATCACTGTCATCTGAAAGTGAAACCAGAATGTTACCTACCCTTCTCCTTTTTCTCCATTGGGGTGCATTAGGGTTCAAAGACCTGCCTGAGAAAAGGCTTTCAGTCTCCTGGGCTTGTGAACACACAATCACTCCTACTCAGAGACCTTAAAAACCAGGAAACTCGTGTTTGTCCTACTGTTGAGCTTGAGCGTGGGCTTCTCCCAGGTATCTCTTCCTTCCTGCCCTGAGTGGCGCATCTACAACCCTCACCCACCCCAAGACGTTAACGTGCCACTTAATGGAGTTAAGCTTTAATGTGAGCAGATACCAAAACCCAGTATTTATTTTCTTTACCTTTTTCTCTTATGGTCATTAAATCAATGGTGATTTCAATTCAGGGATGAAAATAACCTATTCAGGCAGCAAAAATGGTATGGTACAATACTCCTTGACGATTACTATAGAAAGAAATAATGAAATCTGTAGGGCTCTAAAGAAACGAGCACCTGGTACAGTGCTGGGCTCACTACCGATGCCCAATAAATGTCAAGTAAATGAAATTATGAGAATACATATTTGTGCTTAAATCTCTAGAAAATTTATCAAGCGTCAGCTGAAAAACAACAGCTAAACTGAACCTCATCAAATTTTTGTCAAGTTTACACTATAAATTGCCAATTAATGTTATTTTAGTGCCAACTAATAAACTGGGCAGGATACCTGGTAATCACTTCCTGTTTTAGAAAGAAAACTGTTGCTGCTTGGATTGTTCACTGACAATAAGTTGGTTCTTTTACATGAAATCATTTCAAATTTACGTTGAGATTTCAGCTCCAATGAGACAAAGATGCAGGCAATGTCCCACTAGGCTGCCAAACATGTCCTCTGAAACCTGAGACGAGCATTATTATGCAGCAGGGAAGCATAGCTGCCTGCACCTCTAAACAATGGTGAAAGAGATGGGATCCTGCTATAAATTGTGCTACCAGGCCCCGAACTTAATTCTTGGGCACTGCAACTGACCATCGAATAGATGAACAGCAAAATGGTTTCGCAGAAGTTTGGTGCTTGTGATCTCAACAGAAATTTTTCTTTAAAGACTTTTTAAAGAAGTTGTAGGCGTATACATATATACACAACTTTAGCAGCACTGACAACGGGTGTGTAGGTTAAAACATGATTTATAAACTATGACTTCTAAATTATAAAACTTCCAAATGCCACCACACACCACAATTTTTATAAAAGTTATGAACGACTGGTTACTTTTACCAATAAGCAAGCTTTTTCGAGAAAATGTCATGTAGAAATTACATTATAACACTAGCCTGTGGTGAAGCACGTGCTCAAACTGGGATGCCTCTATTAGTATTTTCAGCTATCTTAAGGGCACTGCATATATATAATAACTAACACAACAAGAATATATCTATAAGCTGAATTCTCCTTCTACTGTCCCATTTTGGTATAACTATAATCTCCAATGATTTCATTTTCTTACTACCCAGGACATAATCTTTCCTATAAACTCTTATTTTCTTGATCAAAACTTTCTTAAGGAGTCACAAGTTGGCATAACAAGGTACGTAAATGCACGTTAAAACAGTGAAGAAGTTTATTATTTTAAAGTGAGATGAAAAAAAGTAAGGATGCACATAGTTTAGAAAATGTATACCGAGAAACATAAAATGAAGTTTTATATATTTAACTATTGTTTCCATCCTCCTTTGCCCAACTTCTTTTTATTTAATCAATATTATTGAATTACAATAAACTTCACCCATTTAAAGTGTACAAGTTGATGAGCTCTGACAGATATATGCATCTGTGAAACCACCACCAGAGTCAAGATCCAGAACATTCCCAATACTCCCAAAAGGTCCCTCTCTCTGCCCCTGGTCCCAGGTAACCAAGGATCTGTTTATCAGTATAGATCAGTTTGCATTTTCTGCATTTTATATAAATGGAATCATACAGTATGTACACTCTTGTGCTGCTTCTTTCATGTAGCATGATTCTGGGATGCATCCACATGGCTGTGTGTAACAGAGTTCATCCCTTTTTATTGCTAAGCAGTACTCCATCATATGAATATACATTTTGTTTATCCATTCAACTGTTGATGGATATTTGGGATGTTTCCCATTTGGGGCTACTGTGAATAAAGTTTGGGGCTACTGTGAATAAAGTTGCTATGAACATTCAAGCACAAGTCTTTGTATATTCATTTCTCTTGAATAAATACATAGGAGTGATGTTTCTGCGTTGTTTGCTGAGGGTATGGTTAACTTTCAGAAACAACTTAAGAATTTTCCAAAGTGATTTTACTATTACATTTTCATCAGTGTGTGAGCATTCTGGCTGCTCCACATCCTCACAAACACTTAGAACGTCAGTCTTTTTCATTTGAGTCGTTCTAATGAGTGTGCAGTCATATCTCACAGAAATTTACATTTACCTGATGACTAATAACGTTGAACATATTTTCATAAGCTTATTGGTTATTCCTTTGTGAAGTGTCTGAGTTTTTTGTTTCCGTTTTACTTGGGTTGTCTTATTATCGAAGAGTTCTTTGTATATATATTGGATACAAATCCTCTATCAGATATATGTATTGCAAATACCTTCTCCCATTCTGTGGCTTAACGGTGTCTTTCATATTCTGAACAGTTTCTTTCAAAGAGAAAAAGTTTAATTTTGAGAAAGTCCAATTTATTAATTTTTCCCTTTTTTATAGTTTGTGCTTTTTGTGTTCTATCTAAGAAATATTAGGTGATTTGAGTGCACAAGGATTTTTGCTTAAGTTTCCTTCTGTAAGTTTTACAGTTTTAGCTCTTACATTTAGGGCTGTGATTCATTCTGTATTAACTTTTTGTATGGTATGAGGGAGAAGCTGATGTTCCTTTTTTTCTATATAGATACTGAGACATTTTATTTTGTTGAAAAGATTTTCCTTTCCTCTAAATTACCCTGATATATTCATCAAAAATCAATTGCCCATAAATGTGTGGGTCTATTTCTGGATTCTGTTCCATTGATCTATATGTCTACCCTTACGTCAGTATCATTACTGTGGTTTTAGGGTAAGTCTAAATACCAGGTTGTATGTCTTCCAACTTAGTTCTTCATTTCAAAGATTGTTTTCAAAAATCTGCATCTGATTTCTTAACAATTTTAATGTGCTCAGAGATTTATTCGTTGTTGAAACATTTATTAAGTACCTACTAAACTGGCACTAGGCTAGGCCCAAGGGATATAGTAATAAATAACAGACATAGTCCCTGTCCTCAAGGAACTTATAATCTATGGTCTAGCAGGGAAGGTACCTTCATCATGACCCACAGCGAACTGGAAAAAGTGAGGAAAGAAGTTAGTTTCAGTGGAGAAAAATTTTAGTAAGTTTTATAAATGTCATGGTATAACAGATATAATGTAACTTCTTATAAGTTTCTCAACCAAACTGGAATTCAGTTTCCTTGTCAGAAACAAAAAAGGTATGTATTATAGTTGACAGGATTATTAAGATGATTTAAAAGAAATGTACGTAAATCAGTTGGGTATTCACTAAGTGGAAGCATTCATTATGACTAATATTAACAATATTAGTAATGAAAATATACACCCATCACCCTGCAATACCACCCATTCTACCTCCAACTCTAACCCGATATAATGAACTTCAATTTTACCTCAATTTTAAGTGCTCATTATTAACATTCTAGTCTCAGGAACTGTCACATAAGCTTACATCTAAAATAGCTACAATGATCATATATTTTTTTAACCAACAGAATTCTAAAAAAGAATTGCCAGGGATAATTTGGTCAAGACACCTTTTCATTTTGTATCCCCAAATGGATAAAAAAATAAATAGTCTAAAAAAAAATCAAACAGAAAGTGGGAGAAGAGGAGATGCAGAATGAAACAACATTTTATGAGGATCTTTGTATATTATGTGTTTTTAATACTTTAAAATTCTCCAGCCTATTTCTAGTACATCCCATCCTACTGTAAAGTGGGGGATACAAGAGAAGGAACTACCCACTTAAGAAGCGACTGTATTGAAAACAAAAACCAAAACAGAAGTTGCATTAGCTCCTGACTTTAAAAAAACAAAAAACAAAACAGTCCCGGCAATTTGGAGTTGAAGGAGGAAGGGGTGGTGAGAAGGAGCGGGGGCTGGAGGAGGTATGTGATGCATATTCATTAACCGAGCTGATAGTGACTAAAAGATCCTTTTAAAGAGGAGAAAGTGTTCCACTAGAGGATTGCCAACTAATAAAATGGGCAGGATATGAAAGTGTGACTCATGTGAACTTGGCGTCTGGCGCCAGGGAGAGAGCATACAATGCAGCCCCATCACACAGCCTTCACTTGTAGCACTGAGTGACCTGGAGACCTTGCCATTTCCACACACGTCTACCTGACTTCTTGCTCTGAACCATGTCACCACAAACAGAGCCATATCCATGGAAGGGAGGTGTTCCCCAGTAGCACAGTAAGACGCCGTGTGGAAACTTGAACTTTATGAATAATTTAAAGAGCCTCAGATTTAGGAAACACCCTCTGCTGGTGTTTCATGTTGGAATCAAGTCAGCCCTCTCTTATGTACAAGGTAAGGCTCTCAGTCTCTGTGGTTTGTGCTGTCTTGGTCTCCTTCGTAGTGACAGGAAATGACTTTCTCTTCTTTTTTCACTCTGTTGAATGGGAGGGACTGGTAGTAAAAGGTATATAGTAAACTTCCAGGTTGGTAAGAATATTTAGCAAATTAATTCTGGGATCTTGTCTTTCACTTTCCACATGGACTAACAGATGAACAGCAACTAAAATATTATGTTAGAAAATCCACACAGAATCTCTGAGATGTATATAGTCTTCAGCATGGCTAATATTTAAAATGGGATAGAGTGACTTTTAGTTATCAGCTGTCAAGACAGCAGGCAATGAAAATGAATCCGAGAAGTCCAACTCAAAGAGCCAGGTCTCTGTTCTTCAGACCTGGGTCTCTGTTCTGGGTCTCTCCCTCTGCCGGCCTCTTTCCTTTTGCGAGTTTTCCTATAGACCTCGCTCAATACTTCCGCAGCTACTACAGTGTCCAAAGAGCAAGGTGGCCTTCTCATGTGCAAACTTTAAATATACTTTAATCTCATGGCTTTTCTTTCCAGTCAGGTGTTTTATAATAACAAACAGTAACAAAGGCTTTTTTTTTATTACTTAAGATATTCAGTGGCTTTTGTCTTCCTAGCGTCAGCAGTCACGTCAGAGGATTGTATCCAAGGAGCTAAATGTGCAGGACCCAGGGTCAGAGCAGCTGAATACACCAACCTCAGAAAACACAGACAATGAATTGCAAATGACACTCAAAACAAAACGAGAAAAAAAACCTTCACACAGAAAACTACAAAAGAACTCTACAGACACTGAATTGGCTTTCTGTATACACTGATCCTGCTTAACTGTGTGTGGTAACTAGCCGAACGTTTCAGATACTCATGGCTACAAAATAAAAGGCTTTTTTTTTTTTTTGGTAGGAAGAGGAGTTACAAAAATAAAAATATTATTTCTTTCATTCAATCACTTCTTTATTTTTTAAAAAAAAAAGATTTGCCAAGTGGAGATAGATGCAGCTCTTTCTGTTTCAATCTTCAAACACACTAAAGAGCGGCATTAGCGATGAAGTGATTAGTCTTCCGTTAATTCTGCTGAAAGTTCTACACAAAAGGTGTATTGTTTCAGCTGGGATTCACATCATGAAACAAAATGGTTTGGTAAACCCAATAGAAGTGATAGCCCTTTCATGACACACAGGATTCAGTACTGTATATTTCAACTTGTTAGCAAGTCAGAAGCACAAGCGGGAAATCAGCCTACACTGCTGCTGAGTATGAATGGGAAAGGCTAAATTGATGAGCCGCTGTTTAGATTTTCCCACTGGGAATTATTCTGAACTGTCCAGGCATTACATCATTCAGGTAAATGGTAGCAGGACAACATGCTTCTTATGTCTTTGTTGCCAACCAAAGGGCAATATAAAAACTCGAAAGGAAATACATACTCTTTATCTGTAGGAGAAACAGAATGACTTAATTGTCAAGCTATGGTCAACTGCAGCTAATTGTAAGTAACTGAGCAGCTAACTGCATTCTGGTTGTTGCCCAAATGCAATGCAGAAACCTTTTACAGTTTCTTTATGAACCTCCTTGTATCATACTTTAAATCAGAGATGACAAGTCATATTGATGTCATAGACATATATGAAAATAAAACCTATTAACCTTATTAGGATTTAAATGAGTTTTAAAAACATTTCAAAAAAAAGCTTATAAGCAAAACTGTTTTTGCTAGTGTCCTCTCTGTATCCTCTTCAAGACAAAACTCAAACTCCCCAACATATGGCATCTCTCCACCACGCTTCTATGTCCATACTACAGCATATACTATACAAAACGACCCACACACTGCTTGCTTACGTTTCCATACCTGTGAGAAACACTCAGTATCTTTCAAGGCTCAGTTCAGTTCTAGTCTTCAGAAACAGCCCACTCTCTAACCTTAGGTGTTTTTTCTGCTTAGTCTCTTAGATTCTGGCTATCATCTACTATGGCATTTATCAGACTATACTGAATTACTGTTGTATTTGTTGGTCTCTCCTGCTAGACTGTGAACTCACTGAGGGCAGGGCTCTGTGTTATCTCTATATTTTAAGGTTCCAGCCTCAATGATTGGTTTATTATTGATGCTCAATAAATGTTACGGATGATAAATAAATTAATAGATAAATGAATGAAAGGGAAGAAAAACAGAAAGAAGAAAGGAAAATGAACTCAGAAAATGGTGTGACACATACTGAGTGTTTCAGGAGCTATAGGAGCAATGGCGTGGATATAATGGGTTCAATGACTGTCACCCAGACAATTACTAAGTACATTCTAATACACACTGTGCATCTTTATCTCTATTGCCTTTTGCTCTCCTCCCTTAACCTCGAGTTTTCCTGCTCTTTCTTCCATCTCTCCTGCTTAACTACTTACATTTATATAGGGCTTTTCTCTTTATATTTACCCCCTTGTAATTCTGTGATAGTTATTATATATCCCTTTGTTTGGTCAAGAGTACAAGTTCAGAGAGGTTTTCTCCATTTTTGTTTAAGCTTTAGACATGACAGGGGCACCTACAAGCACTGCAGAATTCCACACACAACCTCCTGAGTTTGGTAACACTCAGGTGTTAGCAACGCCTGACCTGGCCCAACATGCAACACAAGTGAAGTAAGAGTAACACAGCAATTATACTCCAATTATACTCCAATAAAGAGCTGTTAAAAAAAAAAAAGAGGGGCTTCCCTGGTGGCGCAGTGGTTGAGAGTCCACCTGCCGATGCGGGGGACGCGGGTTCGTGCCCCGGTCCGGGAAGATCCCACGTGCCGCAGAGCGGCTGGGCCTGTGAGCCATGGCCACTGAGCCTGCGCGTCCGGAGCCTGTGCTCCTCAACGGGTGAGGCCACAACAGTGAGAGGCCCGCATACAGCAAAAAAAAAAAAAAAAAAAAAAAAGAATAAAGACATAAGTATTTATCCAAGTATTTAGAACCAAGTTCAAGGAGGAACTCTTACCCATGGCTTGTTTCCCCATGGCACACTGATATGTGTTTCTTGGGGACTGGTTGTGATGAGGGTACGGGATCAGGCCAGCACAAACGCCGAGAAGAGTGAAGGGTTCAATCTCCAAGTGGGTGGTATCTCTATCAAGTGAATTAAGAATCAGACATCTTAGGCACCAAGTATTAAAATAAATATCTCTTAAAGGGTATAAAAAAATATTACTATCTAGGTCCCTGAGGACTAAACTTAAAATTTAAGTTTACATAAATACATACAAAAATGTATATATATATATATATATATATATATATATAAAAAACACATACATTTATATCAATATAATAATAAAACCTCATAACAATAAAATTTGATGCTAGTAAAAATGATAGAAGAAAAATATACTTAAATAAAATATAACAGCAAATTATTTTTTTCAGTGAAACTAAAGAGTGAAACTTTTATTTGTAGAAATATAAGAGATAGGAGACAATATGGAATGCCTGTATAAAAAATAAAACATCATTACATACTAACTAATAATAATAACTCATTTAAAGAAATTACTATATTAAGCACATAGAAATGCAGTATCAAAAATACCTACATGGCACAACATTGTAAATCAACTGTACTTCAATAAAATGTCTTAAAAATAAATTTTTTTTAATATAACTATATGGATGAGTGGCCTGCTTTTCCCCACTTTTCCAACGTATATCAGTGAGAAAGTTGTATTACCATTTTAGAGAGAGGACTATATCCCCTTTAAGAATAGTTACTATAGACCTATGGGGACCAATTCTGTAACCACTAGCTAAGTGTGGCTATTGAGCACTTGTTAGACTAGAATGGCTGAGAAACTGAATTTTTAATTTTACTTAATTTTAATTATCTTACATTAATTTTAAAGCTCAAATTTATATTGAAATAGCTCAGTTCAGTTATTTTAAAACCTTTTAGTTATGTTTGTAACCACTTACATGTATTACTCTACTTTTTCAATTGTAAATGTTATGAAATCAGATCAAGTATTTCCAGTGAGGGACTTCCCTGGTGGCGCAGTGGTTAAGAATCTGCCTGCCAATGCACGGGACATGGGTTCAAGCCCTGGTCCAGGAAGATCCTACATGCAGCGGAGCAACTAAGCCTGTGCGCCACAACTACTGAGCCTGTGCTCTGGAGCCTGCAAGCCACAACTACTGAAGCCCACGCACCACAACGAAGAGTAGCCCCCGCTCACCGCAACCAGAGAAAGCCCGCGCACAGCAATGAAGACCCAACGCAGCCAAAAATAAATAATAAATAAAATACATTAAAAAAAAAGTATTTCCAATGAAAATTTAGCATCCAAATTGAGATGCAGTGTAAGTGCACAGCAGATTTTGAAGACTTAGTAGGAAAAAAAGGTAAAATATCTCAATATTTTCATATTGACTACATGTTGATATGATAATCTTTCAAATACACTGGGTTAAATAAAATTATTAAAATTAATTTCATCTGTTTCTTTTTACTTCTTTAATGTGGCTACTAGAAAACTTAAAGTTATATGGTGACTTGCATTATATTTTTATAGATACGGGGCACAAAGTAAGACTTGACGTAGTAGATGTTAGAATCTTGGTTACTTTCATAATATGTTTTTGCAGAAAATTCAGTTTTGGCTAAATGATAAAGCAACTCAGCTATCTGAATGGGAAAGGGCAGCCAGACTGTTTTTAAGTCTTGCTGAAAGTAACAGATCTCACATCCAGGATCTGTGGTCTCCAATGACCTTCTGTCCCTTCCTCAAGTGTTTCTGAAGCATAACGTTAATCATAATTTCAACAGTTTACAGTACTTCTTTTTTTTTTTTCCTGAGCCAAATGACATAACTTTTTTTTTATTCTTGATAGTCAAATTGAAATACAAAATAATTGTACCAAATTCCACTGAAATCAACAAATTGAGAGGATCTGATTTACCATCTCTTACATTTGTATTACAATTTAAATATACATTATATATCAACATAATACTTCATAGGTATATAATGAGGTGTTCTTATTTACTATTTCATAATTTTCCAAAGAAGATGTTTCTTCTTTTTTATGTGACTGGTGAAATTGAAATAGATTAATAATTATCTGTCTTATGTTCATCTTTTCTTAAAAATATGGAACGCTTCACGAATTTGCATGTCATCCTTCCACAGGGGCCATGCTAATCTCTGAATCGTTCCAATTTTAGTATATGTGCTGCCGAAGCAAGCACTACAGTACTTCTGAAGAGAAGTGATTTCCAAGATAACCCAACACATCATGGAAAATTAGTTGCAATGTACATGGCAAAAGATCTCCCACTTATACAGTTATCCAGCTATTTGTTTTTCATTACACATGTATTGAACTGTGTCCCTCGTTTGGTTAGAGAGGATGCTTTCCATGTAGTTCTTGGTTTGAAGAATATAATTCTGACCTTATGACCTCGCAGAACCTCAATCCTCTCAGTCACTTTAGGCCTTTGTCAGCAGAGAGGGAAGGGGCTCTAGGTTTTGTTTTCTTTGTTTCTGTTTTTTACAGAGAAACAGCTTATAGTGACATTTTATAGCCTAGAATAAAACAGTTTGTTTAAAATGTACTGTTCTGTTTATATACTGCCAATTTGACCAATGCAAATTAAAACTACTTTTTCCAATGTAAAGATTGGGGTAAGCTGAAAATGAAGAAGGTAAAGATCTAAGTTTCTTCTTTTTTCATGACAACAACATACATAAGATCATATACTATCTTACTATCTAATAATTATTGAAAGTCCAAACTTTGTAAAAGTCTGGATTCGAATTTTACAAAACAGAGAGGAATATTATTATTCAAAATTATAACCACCCTAAGTTTCTATCCTGAACAGGAAATAGGAGACTTCCTGTTCACTATGCATAAGGGCCTTAAATTTAGCTCAAATTAAGACTAAGTGACCTGTTGCTTGCAATAGTGAAAAAACTGGAAACAGCCTAAATAGTCATCAATAGGGGAACAATTAAGTAAGTTATCTATATGTAGTCAGACAATGTAATAAAAAGCAATTAAAATTATATATATATATATATATATAAATATATATACATACATTAATGTGGAAAAATATCCAGGATGATAATGTTAATTACATTAAGTTAAAAAATCAAGACACTGAAAAATAGCTGCAAAATGTATGTATGTTTGCCTTCACTTAGAAAAAAATCTAGAAGAGTATATATTAAACCATTTGCACTGGTTACTTCTGGAGGGTGGAGTTTGGCAGGATGGGGAATTACTTTATGCATTTCTACATTTTAACAAATGTCATAAGTATGAATTAATACCAATTTTTTCTTATTTTTAAAATAAATTAATTTGATGTATGGGATAGCGTGGTGATTGGGTGATATTGATAGTTATATTCCTTTATGGCAGTGAACAAAACAGAGAAAAATCCCTGCCTTCATGAAGCTTCTAGTGGTGGGAGACAGACAATACACAGATGCATCAACAAAATACACGTTTTACAGATTTTAAGATTTAAGCACTAGAAAAATAAAGCAGCAAAGAGGGGTGGTCAGAGGAGGGATTTCTACTTTAAATAGGGTGGTCAGGGAAACTCGCTGAGAAGGTGGTACCTGAGTGAAGACCTGGAGGATGTGAAGGAGTGAGCCATGCAGGTAGGTGACAGCGTTCCAGGTGGAGGGGACAGCCAGGGCAGAGGGGCTGGGGCAGGAGCATGAAGAGGCCAGTGTGGTTAAAACAGAGTGAGGGGGGAGAGGGAGGAGATGATGCTGCAGCCATAGCTTCCTTGTAGGAACGTGAAGGCCTCTGTAAGGACTTGAGAGGGAGATGGAAAGCCACAGGGTGGGGTGGGGCTGGGGGCGTGGTTTGAGAAGAGAAGTGACCAGACCATTCTGATCTATAAAGAACAGACTATATGGGAACAAGTGCAAAACTAGTCAGGAGCCTTTTGCAAGGATCCAGACAAGCAATGGCAGTGGCCTGCAGTAGGGCGGCAGGTGGAGGTGGTGAAAAGAGCTCAGATTCCGGGTATACTTTGAAAGTCCACACGGTATGTTACGAGATTAGATGTGGGTGTAGAGGGGAAGAGGAATCAAGGCTGAAACTGAGGTTTCTGGCTTGAGTAACCAGGATGGAATCGTTATTTGTGGGGTTACTATATAATTCTCCAGTCAATCTTTATTATTTATTTATTATTTTGCTGTACGCGGGCCTCTCATCACTGCGGCCCACCCCCCGCTGCGGAGCACAGGCTCCGGATGCGCAGGCTCAGCGGCCATGGCTCAAGGGCCCAGCCGCTCCGCGGCATGTGGGATCCTCCTGGACTGGGGCACGAACCCGCATCCCCTGCATCGGCAGGCAGACCCCCAACCACTGCGCCACCAGGGAAGCCCTCCAGTCAATCTTTAAACGAGGGGTATAAAAATAGTACTTTGAGAGATTCATACCTTTAAGGAATAAAAATTCTGCTGAAAAGCATTATTTATTAAATTACAGTAAGACAAAAATAAAGTGGTATATCTCATCTGGTAGTGGAAAACAGAAAACTACTTTCCTGACTGAAGACAAAAATAGTTATCAGGTGGCAGTATTAAACTCCCTAACCACTTAATAGCATAATTGCAAACATTCTAATTTCAGGTAAGTGGTACCTCAGCCACATGCAGCAGACAGCAAGTTATATAAATGTCCTATAATGTATTCCAAATGGAACAAAGATGTTTCTAAAAATATCACTGTTCTAGAAGAAACACTGTGAACATATCACCATTTCATGTCTATATTGCACATAAGTTTAGAGATATCTTTACAACATACAAGGTAGGGAATTCCTGCATTGACAACAGGAATTCAGACATCCACTGACAAAATCAACCCTGGAACAGATAAATACACCATTATGTAGCCTGATTCATTAGTTTAATTTTGGCAGTAATCGAGTATTAAAATCAGAGAAGCAATTCCTTTTAAGAAATGTACAGTGAGTGTAAAATGAAAAGGAAGGATAATTAAATCTAAAGATTATTCATTAGCAGTTTTGTGATACTCCTGGGATAAACTATGGGTTATGCTTCCTTAACAGTATACTTCTAACAGTTCCTACTAGGAATACACGATAGAATTGAAGATGAAGTGAAAAAAGAAGATAGTGTCTATCATCAGAACAGGTTTTTTGTTTGTTTGTTTTTTCCGGTATGCGGGCCTCTCACTGTTGTGGCCTCTCCCATCGCAGAGCACAGGCTCTGACGCGCAGGCTCAGCGGCCATGGCTCACGGGCCCAGCCGCTCCGCGGCATGTGGGATCTTCCCGGACTGGGGCAAGAACCCGTGTCCCCTGCATTGGCAGGCGGACTCTCAACCACCGCACCACCAGGGAAGCCCTGGAACAGGTTTTAATTATTGTTGTTACTTACTTATTAATCGTATGTTCATAGAGTGCAATGTTACAGTCATTTTCTTCATTCACATCTAAATATTCAACCAGACTCTCATGCAAGAAATCTTCAAAATTCCTGGGAAAATATTGGTGAAATGGACAATGTTAAAAAGCATTTTACTGCAGTATTTTATATGCAATAGTGGAAGATACATGCTTTCATTTAGGCCCGAAGCATCTTTCTCTTCCAAAAAGTATCAATACATTGGGATATTTGAAACACGTTATTCTTAGATCATAGAGTTATCACAAATCACCAAAATGGAAACAGTAAAACATCTGTGACTCTTGTCAATCTGGTCCCACTTCTAAAAAATACGTTCTATGACTTTAAAAACCCCATATGATGAGAGACCCACAGTATGTCAGATGTCTACATCAACATATCCTTCTCATCCTAGAAACGCTGAAGAGTGTGCTAATTTACACCAAGACTCTGGAATCCTCATGATCTAAATTGATAAATATTTTACAATGTCCAAGCAAGTTCACATAGAAAAGAACAGGTTTTTAACAGGTTGATATAGCTGGTAGAGAGGAATTAAGAGACTAAAAATGAAAATATGTAATACTTTTCTTAAAAGCTCAGATCAAATAACATTACTTCTGTTTAGATCATATAAATGAGTATTAAGGAGACTGAGGACTTTTGCTTTTGGCTATTTACCTGTACCCCTGAGCCAGCTCTTCCATATGCTTATTTGTGACTGCAGCCTTCTGTTTCTTAACAATTATATAGGGTCTGGAATAGAAAAACAGAAAAAAACCCAAAAAACAAAACAGATTTACAGTAGTTCAACAAAAGAATTAAATCAGTAAGTTTACTATAGTGAAATGAGGGAAGCGGTAGATATGATCAAACTTATTTCTGGAGTGCTTGAGGACACCAGGTATTTTTTACAAGTGTGAGTGCACAGGGGCCTATTTTCTCTTTCTCACATACACACGCACACACACGTGCACACGCACACACCAGCTCATGTGTGCACATATACATGTATAAACACACAGTCCTTTCTCCAAGTATCTTTGGAAATATTTGGTTCTGAATGAGAAAGCAGTATGAAATGATACTCAATAAAGTCTAGAAAAAAAAAACAAAACCTTTAATACCTTTAATATCATATATTTTTTAAAACTGTGTAAATGCATCCATCATACCAAAAGCCTCTCCTGATTTCATACTGGGAGTATGGAGAGGTCAGCAGGCAGAGAACCATCACCAAGGAAAACAATGGCATTTTGTAGTGAAGGTCTGATGACTTCCAGCTGTCTAGAGTGGTTTGCTTTAGGACAAACATCCCTGGGCTACACTAGCAGGGTACTTAAAGCTACACACAACCAAAGAGTAGGTATGAGTTTGCAGGGAATATAGCTTTTTCACTTTGGGATTTTTAGTGATGTAATGGGCGTAAGGTAGAGAGCTTTGGTCCACACGTTCTGGTAGATTAACCTGTAACTGTCAGCGGTGATTTGCCTCTGAGGGCTTCGCCACCACGAGGAAACACCCGACACAAAGGACGGCACGCGGCACGAAACGTCAAGGGCTGTTGCTATTTGGACAAGCGGCTCTTACAGAGGGGAGCAAGTAACCAGCAGACACTCGTGCACTCCACCCTCAAGTCCAAATAACTATTTGAGGACTAATGAGCACTTTTAAACAGTTAAGAAGAGGAGCTGCACAATTACAAAAGGGGGTACAAGCTGCTGGAAAGTGAACAGGGTGAACTCTTCATGGGACTCAACACTGCCTCAAAATCCTGGCTGCCCCTTGGCAGGGAAGCAGAGACCCTGCTGCCTCCCTCATTTGGGGCTGCAGTTTAGCTCAGCTTAAGAGACTGAGAAGTGATGGCAGAGCAGGGGTAGGAGAGGGAGGGGACCACACTTGGCCACCTCAGTTACCTTTCAGTTTACTCAATGAATTCTACTAATTCTTCCTGCCAGATCTATGTTGTGTCGTTATACAATCACTTCTAAAAAAAAAAGAACTAGTTTTCTTTCAGGCTATGCCATATTATATGGGATGTAATGAAAAAGAAAAATCCTAAGAAAGAGTAAGCTAGAAAATGTCAGTGTTTTCCCCACCCTTAATTGAACCATGTTAATAGCTATAAATAAGCATCCAGTGTTTGCCTGGCACCCTACAAGGCACTTACCAGACCTTATATCAATCCTAGGGAGGCACTGTTATTTACATATTTACAGCTGAGGAAATCAAGGCCCAGAGACTTAAGTAATAAACTCAGAGTCACACAAGTCAGTAAGTGGGACATTCGGATTCAAACACAGGTATAGCATCAGTTAGGGCTCTTTGCTTGCAAAGAATAGGAACCAACTCTGGCCGATTTAAGCAAAGATGGAATTTACAAAAAAAGAAGAAGGAAATTTTAAGGAGTTTACCAAAAGGCTAAGAATTTACTAGAAGGATAAGAATCAAAGAAAAAAGGTGCAATGCTCAGCCTCAGAAAGAAAAGGAGCCAGAACAGCCCCAAGGATCCAGAAAGGCAGGGGTAATGAGCAGCCCCTTGTATGCATCGCTGCCAGGATGAATCTGTTCCAGCCATTTCTTCCCTTGAGCTATTCTCTTTGGGATTCAAACTCTCTGAAGAGACGGTCTGACTGGCCTGGCTTGGGTCAGCCGCCTGTCCTTTGGCTGAGCAGGAGAGAGCACCTGACTGACCGTCCCAAGAAGACTGCCAGTGAGGAAGGGCAATCCTCAAAGGAGAATGAGGAGGGTAACTGGAAGGAAACAAGGATGCCAGACAGACACAGACACTGGCAGTCCACTCTCCCAGCTGGGCAGACTTCCAAGCTCTTGCCACCACTCTAACCACTGCCAGCTCACTGACTTGTGCTCTCACACTACCTGAGGTCCACAAAGACAGACTTTGGTGAATCAAGTGAAGGCCTATGAAACAAGGTGACATCCTCAGCTGAAGTCCCTGCCTGTCCCCAAAGGACCAGATACCATGTCATGTTCATCTTCATAACCCCACCTCCGACACAGCACCTGTACAAAATAGGCCCTAAATATGTGCGGAATAAACATAAGGCACCTACTCTTCTACCGGATCTAATGTTATGGTATCTCTTCATGCTTCTATGTTTCTTATTCTTGCCATTCCTTAGCCTTTCTCCTTTCCTCCTTTATCCTTTAAAGCAATCCTACTCATCCTTTAAAGGTCAGTTCATAGCAACAGAATATAGTGGGTAAAATCGGGACTGTTGGAGTCAAATGAATTCTAAGGACTTCCGGGTGAAAAACAGACTCCACCACTATCTGGCTTTGGGTAATTTACTTAGTCTCACTAAACCTTGGTACCTCATTTGTTAAATGAAAATAATAATCCAACCTTATAGGGTTGAATGTAGTTAAAGCCTTACACATAATACATCTATTAAGATAATAAATAATGGCTAGCACTTATTACTCGCAGAGTTGGTTGTTATTACTAATTATTTCTGCCTTTCCCAGCGGACTGAGTTCTCTGAGGGCAGAGACTGACTCCCATTAATCTTTGAATCCCCAGTAGCCAGTATGCATATTCATGAGGTGTTTGCTAAGTGAATTAAATTTATCTTAACAATGAAAGAGGTTAAAGCAGCTTCAAAAATAAAAACAAGTCCATTTCTTTCAAAAGCAAACATAAAGAGATCTTAACAACTCTTTCTAGCCACATCTACCTGCACAGCCTTCCTCCATCAGAGGAAATATAGACACACCGATCTGTCAGATTCGTTGAGATGGAAACAAATTCATTGATATATCCTGCTCTTCGCATCAGTCGAAATGTATTCACCAGCTTCTTGTGGTCTCGAATGACGCCCAGGATGTTACCTAAGCAGAAAGAATAAGAATAGTCAAGACCGAAATAAAAAATAAATCTAATGGGATTTAAAATATCTACTCAACAAAAACAATAAGCAGCACTGAGCAGTCATTTGGAAGTACTGTTATTAAGCCTGCAGCCAGTCCACAAGGCTGGAGGGAGCAGCAGAGTGGAGTGGTCAAGGGCAGCCTGGGGTGGGGACCGGAGTCCAGGGCCAGGCCTACCACACCCTGGCTGCATAAGACTGGTGAAGCCAGCCTCAGTCTCCTCGTCTGTCAGCACCGTGCAGGGACATGAACTCGGGTCCAGACCCCTGGGTCTGAACACTGGCTCCACCACTTCTACAGGGTCGATGTGAGGATTAAATGAGCTGATCTCGTGGAAAGCACTTAGAACTGGACATAGCACCTAGTAACTGCTATTTTTAAACCGGTTTTGTTGTCATCATCTGAGAAATGAGGAAAATGGCCTTTGGCTCCCAGGGCTAGTGTGAGGATTTAGAGAGGTACTGGGTGAGTACCCAGAGTAAGGACTCACTCAGCGTCAGCTGCCAGAATTCACTGAGCGAGGCAGGCAGCCAACAGCCCTGTTTTCCTTCTCACCAGCCCACGCGGGAAATGGTGAAGGCCTCCCAGAGCAGGAAGAAGGGGGAGAAGAGCATGGGGGCTGAGGCCAGGGTGAGCACATGCAGCACACCTGTGAGGGGACAGGCACCCAGGCCACCAAGCCACACCTGCTGCAGCATCTCTGGAGGACTCTCAGGTGGGTGGGAAGGGGTATGAGAGAAGCAACTGGAGCAGAAGCTGAAGGAAAGGGACCCTCTCGCCAGAGGCTGCGGACACTCACTCACTCAGTGGCTGAATACAAGTCATCTCACTATAAGGGCTGATCTGATTATTTCTGCAGAATGTCTCACATATTTCACTTGAGCTTAAAGATACCGTATTGAGCCTCATGCCACTGTGCATACGCTGCCAGCTGTCAAAGCTGCCCTTTAGCTCTGATAGCTGTATCGTCTCAGAACCTGGGTCACTCAGCCAATGGAATAACTGTTTCTGTTACCATTTTTTCTACCTTTCAATTAATGTCAACCTGGGTCCAGAATTAAAGTATACTCAGGGGGTATAGCTCAGTGGCAGAGAATTTGACTGCAGAATTAAAGTATATTTGTGCTCTATATACATGGATAATAGTCAATTCCCTCCCCCTCCCAAACAGACTGTTTAGGATCAACATGTCTCCATAATATACTCACCATTAAGAAAGACAAGAAACACATTTGGGTAAGACAGCTCTTCCCCACATAATAAATTCACATCTTCTACTCCCAAGTTACTGGCTAATTTAACAATGGGTCCATCTTCCATGTCAGTTGTGATGTGCGTCATAAGGGCCAAGTTTTTAACCAAACCACATGCCTAAAAAACAAAAGACAGTCATTTCTAAGAATGAACATGAGTAACACAAAGTACAGTTTGTGTCTGAAAATAGCTCACCACTCCACTGGTGACAAGGCAAAGCAGTACAGCGTCGTAGGGAACACTTTGGAGATTCATACAAAGCCTTAAGGATATACCTACGCCTTATCCTAGAGGAATTTATCCTGAACTAGAAAGCAAGGATATAAACGTAGATTTAGCCACAGACATGCTCAGCACAGTACTATTTGAACTGGAAATAATGATGACATTATAAATGTCCCCTCCCCAAAGAAACCAATTGCCTAAATTGCTATTCCCTGACAACAGAACACCACAGTCATTAAGATGACACTGTATAAAAACAGTAAAGGAAAACACTGATAATTGTGAATACATAAAAATATAAAACTGCTGGCCTGAAATGAGAAAGAGTCTGCAAAATAACTGGCCGGTATTCTCCAAGCTTCTTGGTCATAAAAGACAAAGAGTGAAGAACCGCTTCAGAATAAGAGGCTAAGGAGACTCAACAACTGAGAGCAATCCTGGATCAAAAAAAGACAGTGGGGCAACTGGCAAAATCTGAATCAGGTCTACAGATTACAATATTGTTGTCAGTGTTAATTTCATAACTGGGGTTATGAAAGTTGGTAACTGGGGCTATGAGGTTGATAACTGTGCTACAGTTACATAAGATGTCACATTTGGGGAATCTAGGTGAAGGATCATGGAAATTCTTTGCACTATTTTTGCAACTTTTTTTGTATGCCTGAAATTATTTCAAAGTAAGAAGGAAATGAAAAAAATATTTTTAAACTTCTATACAACCAGAGGAAAAAAATCTAAAGCAAACATATAAACAAGGACGTAATACAGCAAATTAAGAAAAAAAACAAAAACACTTGAGACACATGTGACATGTAAAGATTACATCTTCAATCTTAGAAACCATCTGCTGTAGTGATGCACAAAACAGGTACTTCATCTAGATTAGTTGAAGCAATCTCTGGGAAATTTAGTGTTCCAAAACTCAAGATGTGTAAGTTATGCAAATTTGACAAGCTGGAAAATTTTAATGTGAATTTCCATATGGTTTAAGATAAATCAGGAGAAGAATGATAATTTCTAAAAATTATGACCCTGTATGGACTTGTATTTTTCACCTCTCCCAAGTCCTAACTAATTCCTACACTTTGGAACATGTATCTTTTACCTGTCATATTTAACTTATTTATTCACTCAGCATATATTTATGGGGCCTTTAGTCTGAATGAGGCTCTGGGCTAGGACCTTGGGATACAATGGTGAACCTAACATGGTTCCTTCCTCCAGAATTTTACAATTTAGAAGGCATAAAATCAAGTGAAACCAACAGTGGTTAACATGAAGTAGAAAGGGCCACGACACAGGAAATAGTGGGTGCTATGGATGTAAACCAATTTAAACTCCTTGGTTTAGTGTTCTGGTAACTGCTTATGTTTCCTATATAAGTGAGCTGGAATCCAACTTAGGTCTTGGACTGTGTGCTCCTAGTTGGCTGCAACTGTGACTCTGATGTCCTTTAAGTACAGCCACAGAAAATAAGGAGTTGCTTAAAAAGAGCTCCTTGTGAGCAAAGGTGATGGGTCTCTTTAATTTTCCTTCATATTCTTATCCCCTCTTCACTGCCTGGTTTGACTCTTGGGATAAACTAAAACAAGCAAGAAAATTTGGACAATATTTCTATTTAGGTGAGATAATAAATCAAAGACTTCTGTAGGTACTGTTCGGGAATGATACTGATGACATTCTGATGGCTGCAACAACATTTCTCTGCCTGATACGTGGCTGACCCCAAAAACGATACAGCCTGGGGGAACGGGAGAAGAAGCAGAGCATCACCAACAGGCATGACCACTGACACAGCGGAGACTCCTTGGGGACCTTACCTCTCCTTCAGGAGTGTCCGAAGGGCAGAGCATTCCCCACTGAGATGGCTGGAGCGATCGAGGACCACTCACTTTTCTTGTTTTTTCAAACTGGGAAGAGATTCTTGTCATCATGCCCAGTGCGGATATATATGACAAGCGAGACAGCACCTGAGTCACACCCTGGCGATCCATTTTAAATCTCTTCAGAGACCAATTTCCCTGAAGGGAGAGGAAAGACATGAGCTACCCCTGATCCATTCATGTGGCCTGATACTCTGAAGTCACTCGGAGAGGCTCAGCATAGGAACTGCTTGTTTGTGAAACGAGAGCCATGATATATATTCAGAAATCAAAATGTCACAATTAAAATTTAGCCAAGTTACTCAACGGGGTTTTCTAGGAATTTCATGGATATTACCTATATCTAGCAACCACCTCGGAATGCTTCAACACATCAACATTATCACATCAGAGTGGGTATTTTCTGAAGAACTAATTATGTTCTGAACAAGCCAGTTCAACCAAAGATTTCCACTGGAAGCAATAAGCCAACTAACAGAACACTAGCAGTTTCTACACACATTTAAGGTAACACTAGCTTGAAGCTCAAAGAGATAATTTCATGTTGCAATGTGCCATTATCTGGATGTCTTCCAAAATTAGTTTTAATGAGAGGAAAATATAGCAATAGAAAGAAGACTCTAATAGCAGTTACCAGGGAAAATGAATAACTATAGGCTTCTTAATCAAGGCTAAAAGTTGCACATATATTCATATTAATAAATATTATATACCTTCTTTGGCTACCATGTCAATCTTAAAATAGATTCATATGAAATAAATTTTAAACATTAAATTTACCTTATCTCCTATGCATTGAAAGTACTGAAATATATTAAATATATTATTTTATAGTGGTATTAATTGTATACGTTAAATATTCTCAAGGATAATTCAGGATTAAGGTTAGGAATCATTAAGTTTTCAACTTATGGTAATGTGAATTAATAGAAAATAGTATGCAGAGAAAAAGCAAAGTAGAAAACAAAATGTCAAAAAGTGATTGATTCAATGATCTTTCTAATTCAAAGGGAAAAAATTACATCTGCTAAACAGTGGTTCTTCATTTTTTTGATAATCTGATGAAAGCTATGACTATTCTCGAGAAAAATGCACATAGGACCACAAACAGAAAATTTGCCTTCCATTTCAAGGAAGGACTCATGGATCCCAGATTAAAACCCCTCACAGTAGAAAAACTCATGTTTGAATTTAAATATTTGACCTCAGGGGATCTCCTCACAAATTAAAGTTTAAGCATTATTTCAGTGAAGATCTATCACTTCAGAAACTTGAGTTTTTGATAGAGTGGAAAAAAGCTAAAACCTAGGAAGAAACTTGATGCATTACAAAGCAAAGAAATGGAGCAAACACACTGATCCCACAAGTTAACTTCTCATATTGCTTGTTGAGTTAACTCCTTTTATTCTTTGAATGAGAATGAACCTAGTAAACTGACTTATGACCACAAAGTAAGAGCAAGGAAGATAAATAAATATTCATCACAGAATTCAACTAAGACAGCAGCTGCTGGCAAATAGGAAGTAGATGGGGAGTGAAGCCGAGATGTTCAGCAAGATAATCTTTTCCAATATTCTTCAGGAGTTTTAAAAAGGGAGAGAGGAGAAACAGACAAAGCGTCTAAAACTGCTCCTCTGAGAAAATTTATTTGTTGAAAATAGTCTACATATGACAACAATCACAATTTTAGAAGTTGATCTTTTTCCGGTTGTCTACAGATTGGGGTTCACCTGTAACAAGGCCTACTACTGATTTTCCTAATAAGCAGTCTGCTCCCAGACGTAAAGTGGTATCACTTAGGGGCAAAACAACTACTCAAAACAGCTATTCTGACCTGAAAATCATGGGTCAAAAGCAAAGAAAAGTCATTCTAACAGAAGTGTGTTCAAGTGCTCTTTGGAGACTTCGCTTCAAATATTCAGGAATCTACTTCCTGACAAGTTTGGGCCACAGGAGTGTGAGGGTCCTAAAGAGGCACAAAGGCCAGGCTCCCCTCAGGTCTAGATGGAGCTGTCATGGTGAGGGCTGCTCAAACAGACCCACGGCAAATTTCTCAAGTCAAGTAGGGCAGCAAGTCGACCACTAATTCTTTCATTGTTAAGGGAGTCCACGTGCTACTCTATACTATTCTTTTGTTGGGACCAAATCCCATCCATAAAACTAATTTTATGTCTGGCATACAAAACGTGAACAAGACTTTATCAGATAGACCTATAGATGTTACGCTTTAAGAAAGGGAGCAAAAACCTATCTGATAACCCTTTATGAACAGCCGGAGGCCCTGAACACACAGCAGCTGCTGAGGCCTGAATTCATCACTCACGTGAGAACAGCTGATAGCTCTTTGAGGAATATAAACCTACAATGAAATGAAACATGTTGTACTGTTTTGGACAAACGTTGTCATTAATAAACCTACTTGTAATATATCAGTTTTATGACAGAAGAAAATGGGGAAAAGTATCCATTGAAAGAATGGTTATTAACGGTTAAACTAAAAGATTTTTCCTTTATGTAAAAGTATATATATTTTCTTATTGCCTCATATAACAAGAACTATAATTTGGCAATGAAGTCATATAGTAGTAAAATTCCTACTGATTTAAACTGTAGACTATCTTTCAAAGTAGAAAATTTATGACTTAAATATATATATACTTTTTTCACCTAGATTCTCAAAGTATCAGTACTTTAAATTTCCCACTGAACAGGTTTACAAATAAGTTACAAAACTCTACCCAAATGACTGAAGACTTACGGTTGAAATGGCATTCACCATGCCATTGGTAATCTGGTCCTGACGCATGTGTTTCACAACATCAAACTGGGCTGCTCTTTGCTTAGGAATCACCTGGTCTGCAATCTTCTTCATTTCAGAATTAAATTTTTTGAACAAATCTTCAAAAAGAAGAGATAAAAGCTAAAGGAAAAAAAAAGTATATAGTGAACTTTCAAAATGCATTACTAGCTTATTTACTAAGTTTTAGGTCCTTATTAAACTTTGTTTAAAAAAAGATGGAGAAACTGCTTAAAACTGAAAAAAATATATTTTAAAATTCAATTTGATAAACATGTACTTTTATTGATATATGTGCTTATCACTATGCTTGGTGTTGGGAATAAGAGCAAAGATGACAATCCCTGCATTCATAGATTTTAAATTTAGACCAGTCATTCCCAGACTGAGATTTCATTGACCAGTGACCTAAATAAATGAAGAAAATATTTATGGATAAGAAGACCATTTTAAGGTTACTAATTTTCCCCAAATTGATCTAAAATTCCACTGCAACTCTAATCAAAATCCCCAGGTTTTTAATGAAAATTGAGGCTAACTCTAAAATTTATGTGGAAAAGCTAAGACCCTAAAATAGCCAAGACACTCCTGAAAAAGAAGGCATATGGACTGATTAACGTATAGATAAACTGACCAGTGGACAGAACAAAAAGTCCAGAAACAAACAACACATATATTAAAATTTGTCATATGATAGAGATGGCATTTCAGATCAGTAAGTAAATGAAAGACTACAAATAAATGGTGCTAGGACAACCGGTTATTCATTTCAGAAACAAATGAAACTGCTTCCTTACTTCATTCCATACCCCAAAATCCAACAAATACCAAAGGCATAAGTTTAAAATATAAAGAGTACTAACTATTAAAAAGAAGAAAGGGTTGACAAATTAAAATTACAAACTTCTAGAATTAAAAGATACCATAAAGTTAAAAAAAAAAAAAATCCAGACTGGGAGAAGATACCAGCAACACATGTAACTGACAAAAAACTGGATCCAAAGAACACCAAAAAAATCTTAAAACCAATAAGGAAAATACAAACAGCCCAAAAGACATTTAAGAAAAAACAGGAATGGTCAATAAGCATATGAAAAAGAGGCTTAATCTCATTAGTAATGACGGAAATGCAAATTAAGCCCACCAGGAGATGGTACTGTGCACCCGCTAGATCAGACAAAAATGTTTAATTTCGACACTAAGTCATAGGATGGAGACCATCAGGACTTATGTACAGTGCAGTGTTCAAATACTTGGGAAACTAGTTTGACACTTTCCAGTCAAGTTGAAGATTTAACTTGATTCCATGACAGGGCAATCCTATTTGTAGAAACTCTGTCATGTAGGCACCAGAAGATATGAATAAAAATGTTCTTTTTTTTAAAAAAAGGGAAGTCATACAAAAGTCTTGATAAGTAGGATAGATAAAGGGATATTTATCATATGTATCATATCTTTACACAATTGAATACAAAAATGAAAGTGAAATACAGTGGCATGAAACAATATAGATGAACCTTTAAAACAATGTTAAATGAAGAAAAAAGTTGCAGAAGAACGTATATGATATGAATCTATTTTTATAAAACTCAAAACCTCAAAAATAATGCCAAGTTCTTGGATTGGAAGAATCAAATATTGTTAAAATGACCATACTACCAAAGGCAATCTGCAGATTCAATGCAATCCCTATCAAATTACCAATGGCATTTTTCACAGACCTAGGACAAATAATTTTAAAATTTGTATGGAAACACAAAAGACCCCAGATAGCCAAAACAATCTTGAGAAAGAAGAACGGAGCTGGAGGAATCAAGCTCCCTGACTTCAGACTACACTACAAAGCTACAGGAATCAAAACAGTATGGTACGGGCACAAAAACAGACACATAGATCAATGGAACAGGATAGAAAGCCCAGAAATAAACCCATGCACTTATGGTCAATTAATCTATGACAAAGGAGGCAAGAATACACAATGGAGAAAAGACAGTCTTTTCATTAAGTGGTGCTGCAAAAACTGGACAGCTACATGTAAAAGAATGAAATTAAAACATTCTACATGTAAGTGATATCATATGATATTTGTCTTTGACTTACTTCACTCAGTATGACATATGTGGAATCTAAAAAAATGGTACAAATTAACCTATTTACAAAACAGGAATAGAGTCACAGATGTAGAAAACAAACTTACGGTTACTAAGGGGAAAGGGTTGTGGAGAGGGATAAACTGGGAGACTGGGATTGACATACACACACTACTATATATAAAAGAAATTGAAACTAACACAACATTGTAAATCAATTGTACCCCAATAAAAATTAAAAAAAAAAAAAGAGACAACTAGTAAGAACCTACTGCATAGCACAGGAAACTCTACTCAATACTCTGTAATGACCTATATGGCAACAGAATCTAAAAAAGAGTGAATATATGTACATGTATAACTGATTCGCTTTGCTGTACAGCAGAAACTAACACAACATTGTAAATCAACTAACTCTAATAAAAATTAATTTAAAAAATAAATAAAACATTCTCTAACACTATATGTTAAAAAAAAAAAACTCAAAACGGATTAAAGACCTAAATGTAAGACTGGATCCTAGGGGAAAATATAGGCAGAACACTCTTTGACATAAATCACAGCAATGTTTTTTTTGGATCCATCTCCTAGAGTAATGGAAATAAAAACAAAAATAAATAAATTAAACCTAGTTAAATTTAAAAGCTTTTGCACGGCAAAGGAAACCATCAGCAAAATGAAAAGACAACCTACAGAATGGGAGAAAATATTGCAAACAATGTGACCAACAAGTGATGAATTTCCAAAACAGACAAACAGCTCATACAGCTCAATATCAAAAAAACAATATCAAAAAAACAAAAAATGGGCAGACGATCTAAATAGACATTTCTCCAAAGAAGACATACAGATGGCCAACAGGCACATGAAAAAATGCTCATCATTGCTAACTATTACAGAAATGCAAATCAAAACTACAATGAGGTACCACCTCACACCAGTCAGACCGGCCATCATTAAAAAGTCTACAAATAACAAATGTTGGAGAGTGTGTGGAGAAAAGGGAACCCTCTTGCACTGTTGGTGGGAATGTAAATTTGTAGAGCCACTATGGAGAACAGTATGGAGGTTCCTTAAACAACTAAAAACAGACTTACCATATGATCCAGCAATCTCACTCCTGGGCCTATATCCTGAGAAAACTATAATTTGAAAAGATACATGCACCCCAATGTTCACTGCTGCACTATTTACAACAGCCAAGACATGGAAGCACCTTAAGTGTCCATTGACAGATAAATGGATAAAGAAGATGTGGTAGATATATACAATGGAATATTACTCAGCCATAAAAAAGAACGAAATAATGCCATTCAAAGCAACATGGTTGGACCCAGTGATTATCATACTAAGTGAAGTAAGTCAGAGAAAGATAAATATCTTATGGTATCACTTATATGTGGAATCTAAAAAATGATATAAATGAACTTATTTACAAAACAGAAATAGACTCACAGACATAGAAAACAAACTTATGGTTACCAAAAAGGAAAAGGGTAGGGGAGAGAGGATAAATTAGGAGCGTAGGATTAACAGATAAACACTACACTATATAAAACAGATAAACAACAAGGACCTACTGTATAGCACAAGGAACTATATTCAGTATCTTGTAATAACCTATAATGGAAAAGAATCTGAAAAGGAATATAAATCTACATACATACAAACACACAAACATATATATAACTGAATCACTCTGCTGTACACCTGAAACACAACATTGTAAATCAACTGTACTTCAATTAAAAAAAGTGAAACTTATATTGTAATAAACTATTTTAAAAATTTTAAATAAATGATGCAATAAAAAAGAAAACAATAAGTACTCCAATTCAGGATAGTGGGGAAAAGAGAAGACAGAGTAAGGAAGAAATATATAAGTAAATGAAATGGTAATTAACGGTCAATTATTAAGAATTACTTAAGTTGGTAGTGGATTTGAGGGTGTTGATTCTATTTGTCCCCTTCATAACTTACATATCTGTGACATTTTTATTTATACTTTTTATGTTAAAAATTATATAATAAATTATATTAAACCATAGTAACCATGGAAAACAAATCAATGGGATGGAATAGGAAGGCATAAAAATAGACTAGGATGGTTCTGTCTCCAGAATTGATAGAGTAGCTCCTATCAGATGGATTCATCTGCTCATAAAAATTATAAACGCTGGACAAAATATTGAAACTATCTGAAGGCACTGGAGAGTAAAAGCAGGCAGAAACCGAAAGAAAGTTGACACTTATCGAAAGTGCATTTCCGTTTTTAAGGCTTTTCAACTAAGAGTAGGACACATTAACAAAAAGGGTCCAAGCTACACTGGAAGCTAAAACTCGGAGAGAGACCCACAGTTTTACTGGATTGAAGGACCAGAGGGAAAAGATCTGAGCCACCACAGTAGCTGGAAAGTGAGAGGAAATTCACAGAAAGGAGAGAACCACAAATAAAATCAACACCCTAAAATCCACTACCAACTTAATCTTGGGAGAAAACCCCAAGATTATGTATATAAACTTTGCCCAACTCTCTGGCTGACCCCTGAACTACACATTGAAAGGTGTGGCCCACGTCCCCTACTGCCCCAAATCAGGTGTGGGTTGTGACTGCAATTTTCAATAAAGTCTTTTTTCAATAAAGTAAAGTAAGTGAAGCTGTGACTTTTAAGACCAGGTCATTAAGGCCACACAGATTCTCTTGTGCATGTGAAACTCACTTGGAGTCCTGAGCCACTCTGATGCCACAGCACTGGAATGGTCAAGACCGAGCTGAGCCCAGCCTTCCAGACACCCCACCACCTCCGGCAGAACAACTACCAACCGAGCCCCATGTGAAACAGAAGAATCACACAGCCAAATCCTGCCTGAATTCCTGACCCACAAAATTGTGAGATACAACAAAACGGTGATTGTCTTAAGCCATGCAATGCAGAAACAGATATAACCAGAACACCGTTTATATACAGTTCTCAAAACTAAATAAGTGGCTTATGACAAATAAATAGCAGGCATACTTCTTCAATAATCAAATATATTATTACAATGACTTAAATTCCCCTGAAAAATTAATTATATTAGTTTTTTTTTCCTTTATAGAGGAAGAAAAAAGTAGGATATATTTGTAATCTAAGCTACCTAACCAAACAGTAATGTAATATTGGGGGACATTATATATGCACCCATTATACAGTTAAACAGGAATTCTGAAGTTCAGTGAAATCTTGTAAGCTAAAGATTTTCCAAATTTCACACTATTCTTGAATGCTTATAACCCACTGGTAGTTTTCTGACTCAAAATGAAGACATTAAAACCAATGAGTCTCCTCCAGCCACTGCTGAAGAAAGCATTTCCTAAATGGAACGTTACTTTACACTCTTCTCCCTTAACGTAGACAAGTCCTTCCACTTTTCTACTAAAATCAACTTTGCAGATGGGAAAGCCAGGATCCTGAACTTGATTTACCATGTCAGAAGTGTTCTAAAAAGAAAACTTCCTCCTCTGAGAGCTTAATCCTATCTTCTACTCAGACCCAGCAGTTTCCTTCATGGAAGAAAGAATATGGGAATGGAAGCAGGTGCAGGGGAGGAGAGGGATGGAGAAGCCCATTTCAGCAACTTCCTGTGTAAACTGGCAAAAGGAACTTGAATAAGCATCCTGAACAGAAGCAAATGCCCTTAACCTAAACCACAAAAGCTCAGCTCTATTTTAATTAGTTCCTTACACTTAGACTTTTGCGTCTCAAATTATGACAAAGTTTTTTTGGATCCTAGCTGAATTTGTTGTAGCCCCCTGATTCAAGCACAAGGAAATGCCCCGGTACTAAACAAGTAAAATGTAAGAGCACACAACAAAACTAATGCCTCATAAATAAATTTCTCCACCCTTAAAATTTCAACGTAAGAAAAATAACGTTCTCCAGTTCACAGAGCAGTGAGAAGCTACAAGGCCAAGTCACACA
The DNA here is from genome assembly GCF_951394435.1 of Stenella coeruleoalba. Lineage (NCBI taxonomy): Eukaryota > Metazoa > Chordata > Mammalia > Artiodactyla > Delphinidae > Stenella > Stenella coeruleoalba. The sequence goes on from NC_137157.1 coordinate 16,063,537, forward strand.
ATAAGCCACATTATTTAGGTCAAGAGTAAAATGATTAAAAGGGATGGAATGCTGGTGATAATATTCAATACCTTTCATTGCTAGCATGAGGCCTTTCAGCCTGCCTAAGACAGGAGCACTAAAGAGCAAATTATATTTAAGAAAAAATGCTGACAGCTCATCAATTGATTTTCAATGAAAATGCTAAAAAAATTAATAAAGAAGTTAAGCTGCTGAAATACAGTTTCACCAATTAGCTTAATGTCAGAGAATTCTAATTAGGCGTCTTGAGATTGCTATTTAGTGTTTAAGCCTTCAGAGTGCCAAATTCTCCTTTTCACACAAGCTGGTTGAAAAATTAAAGACATTAGGCAGCCTTAATTACATTATCAGAACAGCTGGGATTAGGCAATCTCTGAAGTCAAGACGGCATTCTTTTGTCACAGGGTGGAAATCCCTGGCTTTCCAGGGTGCCGGATTTTGGTGCCGTTCCATATCTCACCCATACAAAGCAAGCTGCATTAGAAACAAAAAAATTTGCAGATGAAGAATAGAGTAATGCTCAGCAAATAATGAACACATTACTGAAAAAGAAAAGGTAGGTGAAAAGATTAAGCCTGAAATCGGTAGGTTTTGCTAACACCTCTATTGGCGGCTGGCCGGCCAGCCCTCTGGTGGCAGTGAGACTAAGGGAAAGCTCTGTGAACCGGCTTGGCCAGTGGATACAGCTCTGTTATCTAAAGCTGAAGCACATTTATACTCCCTCATCCCACGGGGTGTGAAATTAGCAGATATTGTTTTTACACAGTTTTGCCAACACAATGTCTTTTATGTCTTTACATTGTTTATAAAGCAATGTTTTCTTGCGCATGGGAACCCTCTTTTTAATTCTAATTTTTTAAGCAACAGGATAGTCTCTCCTCTCCCCTCTCAACTCCACTCCTTAGTCCTCCAAACACCCAACATTTTTTTTTTTAAAGGACTCATTTAACAGCATGATTTCTTTTCCAAATAAAAAACTGTAAAAATTGGGATTGGTGGTGGTGGGGATTCGCACAATCCCCTGAACAGTGGTCAATCTGAAGGTGGCCAAAAACCCACCTGTTGGCATTAGCCACTAACCAGACAGAACTTCCCAAGTATTCCGGGCATTAATTTTTTCTCAAACCTAAAACTGCTCTAATTTTTCAATTCTAGTTTTTTACATTTTAGATGTGGTAATTAATATCTGCTGTTATCATTCCAGGCACCATCACTGTCATCTGGAATACTGTGTAGTCTCCTAACTGGTCCATTCCTGGTCTGTTCATCTCCAAATCAGATCTCTTAAACTGAAAATCAGATGGTGTCACTTCCCCGATTATGACTCTCTCGTGGTTTTCCACTGCATGCGAAATTAAATCCAAAACTCTTCCCATGGCCTACGATGCTAGTTCTACAATGTCCTCTTTCACCACCCCTAAACCTCACACTCCAGCCACAATGCTCCTTTTCCAGTTCCTCCAATACAGGCGCTGCCTGGGGATGTATGTTGCTTGTGCGGGTCTCTTGATGGAATGTAGTTCCTGAGGTTGTGTGAGACTGGCTTCTCCTCACTCAAGTCTCAGCTGGAATGTCTGAGGGCTCGGCTTAAAATATATGGCTTTTTCAAAGAGGTCTTTCCTGACCATCCAGAATAAAGTTAACACCCCTTCCCCCAACCAACATCCCAACTCTAGCTCTAATATTAATTAGTCTCTTTTTGGTTTGCCTTAAACACTTATGACCATCTAATATCACATTTATTTACTGTTTACTTGTTCCTTGTTTGTCTCCTCTACCAAAATGTACACTGTTGAGAGCAGGTGCCCCATCAAGTCTCATTCACTATTGTATCTCCGGTGTCTAGTACTTTATCTGGGGACAGAGAGATGAATATGAATGTAAGTGGTTCCTGCCCTCAATGAGTTTACAGTCTAAAGGGGGAAAGAAGTGAGCAGGTAGAGAATTGTACAGCAATTCAGCATGCAAATAAAGATCTAAACAACCGAGCTACTAACTACTCCTGGGGTTCACAGGTGGTTTCAAAGAATGATGAATGCGTAGGAGCCCCTCATGATGGGGAAGGAGAAGGGGAGATAAGGGAGGGGCAACTTAGGCAGAAGACATAACTCAAAGGATGAAAGAGCATCACACTGTTTGGAAAGGAGTGTCTCACCTTAGCATGAGATGAGGCTGGAAGGGTGCACAGGGGCAAGATCATCAAGGACCCTGACAAGCCTGCTAAACAGTCTACACCTGGGGACTTCCCTGGCGGTCCAGTGGTTAAGACTTCACCTTCCAGTGCAGGGGGTGCGGGATCGATCGCTGGTCAGGGAGCTAAGATCCCACATGCCTCGGGGCCAAAAAAAAAAAGTCTACACCTGGTTCTGTAGAGCAGTAAGACTGTGTTTATGAACTTCACAGAGGAGTTTCAGGGGAAGGGCAAACAGGCAGAGAAACAAGCCCTTATACCCCACCTCAACCAGAGAGGCTCAACTTTTATCTGTTTCAATATTGGGATTCTGAGTAAGACTTCATGCTTTAAAAATCTTGAAACTCACACCTGAAGCTCAGGCCTGCTGAGGGATGCTCCCGGGAAATGGACCTGTGCTTCACCGAATCTCACAGTAAATGCTCAGGAATGTGTTGGGATGCCTTTGCACCAGGTAAATAGGCAGGCACCTGGCCAGAGCCTCCAGAACAGACAGATGGGAGGGGCAGGTGAGAATCACAGAAAGCACATAAAAAGATTCAAACATACTAATGCTGTGTTCACTCTTGAGTTGGGACACGTGAATATCTGCTTTACTGAGTCTTAATACACAAACACACATACGTGTTATATATAGTCCTATATACATGAAAATTTTCATAACTAAAAAGCACATACACAAAAGCAGGCATATGTCAAATTCTGTGGCAACACACACATTTAATGATTAAATCCCCACTAAGTAAGCAGACATACTGCTTTGAATATACGTTTCATACTAATGAGGACAAAATGTTCCTTTATGTGATTTCTTCTAAAACTGCAAAGTCTGACTCCAAACTTGCCCTTGACAAAGGACCCCAAAGGAGGCCAGAAAACTTAGCATAAATTCACACAGGCCTGAATGTCCACAAGCCACGAGCTTCCAACAGTAAAACTTTAAAAAGCCAGTTAATAAAGATATTTGTATATGCATAGGGTGTCTCTGGAAGGATAGAGGAGATGAAGGGAAAAGTAACCACTACTGGAGGGAGGAACTGAGAACTGGGTCAGGTGAAAGGGTGGGGGGGGGGGGGTCAGAGTGGGAGAAAGACTCATTTTCACTGTAAACTTCCTTGTAATTGTTTTAAAGTCTTTTTACTGTGCTAATATGTTATGTTAAATGTTTTTTGTTAAATGTTAAATGTTTTAAAAACATTTTTACTGTGTATTATTAGTTTTATTTTAATATCTGCTGCTTTTATAATGTTTACTGTTACATTATTTTTTAATCATAACATTGTTCTTTAAAAATTAAAAATACTTGCTTATATTGGTAAGACAAATAACCACAAGAATGGGGGAAGGAACATCTTACAGTCCAGCTATGGTTGAAAGAACTATACAGAATGTTTCAGCTGTTTGCTGCAAGGAGACAGGATTCAGAGGTTTACAGCCAAGTTAAATGCCTTAAAACAAACAAAAAACAAACATTCTTCAGAGGAATAAAAGAGAATCCCGAGTCTCTACCATTCATCATCCACAATGTCCATCAGGATACTATCCAAGATTGTTACACACATGAAGAAAAAGGAGAACATGACCCATACTCAAGAGAAAATTTAATCAAGAAATTGATCCGGAGATGATTGATATGTTGGAATTAGACCAGAATTCTAAAACAGCTGTTAAAGTTCAAGGGTGTAAATGAAAATATGGTTGTGATGAATAAACAAACAAGAAATCTCAGTAGAGAAAATATACCCAAATGAAATTTCTACAACTGAAAAATACAATATCTAAACTAAAAAATTAACTGGATGAGTGTAATAGCATATTAGAGACAACATAAGAAAAAGTAAGGGAACCTGAAAATAGATCAGTAGAAATTATCCAATCTGAAAAAGAGAGTAAAATTGAAAAAAAAATCAACAGAGCCTTAATACCAAAGGGCCTAACAATATAATGAGTCAGAAGGAGAAGAAAGAATAGTACAAAAAAGATATTTAAAGAAATAAAGACTAAAAATGTCTCAAATTTGATTAGATATAAATTTATAGACTTAAGAACTTAGTGAGCCTTAAGTAGGATATTAACAGAGACCACCACACCAAGGCACTTTTTTAAAACCAAAGATAGGGACTTCCCTGGTGGCACAGTGGATAAGACTCTGCACTCCCAGTGCAGAGGGCCTGGATTCAATCCCTGGTCAAGGAACTAGATCCCACACGCATGCTGCAACTAAGAGTTTGCATGCCACAAGTAAGGAGCCCACCTGCTGCAAACAAGGAGCCCACGTGCTGCAACTAAGGAGCTGGCAAACTGCAACTAAAGAGCCCTGGAGCCACAACTAAGGAGCCTGCCTGCCGCAACTAAGACCCACCACAACTGAGACCCAGTGCAACCGGCCAACCAACCAACTAAATAAATAAAACAGAGAGAAAATATCAAGAGGCCAGGTCTATATTCTAGCTGTTTGATTTAAAGGGAATTTCTGATTTAAATGCTGAAACATGAAGTTTCAAAGTTTTAGACACCTGTTACCCAGTTGAAGGGGATACATACTCTCAAAATAAGATAAAATTTATCAGGCTAAGACTGAAAATGAGATAAAAGATGTCCTCACTAACCTACTTCTACTACATCACCAAAAAAGTGAGGGGATTGTTTACTTATTTATTGTCTATCTCTCTCACTAGACTATATGGATTAAGAGAAAAGGGACCTTTGTCTTATTTTCCCTGTATACCAGTTTCTAGAACTATGCCTGGCACACGATAGGAGTTTAATAAATATTTGTTAACTGAATAAATGATATTACTTAAAGCCATACATCATGTCCTACATTAAACAGAATGAGGGTAAACATCTCAAAAAAAGATATAATATAGGTAACACTATTAACATATTTAAAGAACTAAGAGTTTTCATAGCAATTGTTAAGTCAGAGATAGTAAGTCATGTGTGAATGTTTATACTCCAAATATACAAAACCTATATTCCATTCAACCATCTCTTCCTCCTATCTAAAATAAACACTAAATTAATTTTTATTGAGGAAAATAAAATAAGATTCCTGACATAAAATAATTAAATCACCTGTCCTGCCAACTCCAATCGCTTGTTACCATAATAATCTCTGTCGTCAACTTTATTATCTCCTTGGGCCAGAATTACTCTTCGCACCATCACTGCGGTATAGATACATTTGGCTCGGAAATTGAATTCTTTAACCTGTAATTCAGAAATCAGAGAAAATTTCTGAGACAATGCACATTAAAATTTAAGGTGCCTCAAGAAAACAGTCAATGTTATCATATTTAAATAAGAAAATAATGAACTGTTTTGATTCTCCCCATTCAAAGAAATTCAACTAGTCTAGAAACTTCCTGAGAGCTGAGATGATGACTTTTCATCTTTGTACTCAATACCTGTGGTAACTTTTCTTCAAAGATGACCACCATCAACTCCTTCCCTCCCTATATGTTTTATGCCATTCCTTCATTAAGAGGTGGAGTCCATCACCCACTTTGGGTTGGCCTGTAAACTAGAAGTTTCCACTTCCTTTTTCTTAAAGTCCTGAAGTACCATGTGAGAAGTCTAGGAAATTTTGTTGGGGAGAAAAGGGCCACTTGGAAAAGCAATGAGGAGCCAGAGATATGCGTGAAGACGCATCTTGGATGTCCACCCCAGTCGAGCCTTTGGATGACTCCATCCTCAGCTGCTGTCTGTCTGCAACTTCATGAGACCCAAACTGAGAACCTCCTTCCCCACCACCGAGCCCAGTCAAACCAGAGAACCATGAGAGAGAGCAAAAAACTGTTATCTCAAGCCATTAAATTTTGGAAATGTTTGTTATGCAGCAATAAATAACAGGAATGGTATATTGTCAGGACTCACCAAATATCTATGGAATGAATCAACAGACTGATGAATAAATTTGCTGCAAATGTTCTATTCAATCTTCTCTTCTACAACTGAAATCTACATAAACAAATCTGGCCCAATCAGTAAGTTATATCAGAACTGGTTAAATCATTGCACTGGTTTGTTTGGGTAGACAAAAACCTTAGGTAACTAGGTAAATTCTTTCTCTACAACCTAAACGATGAGTTCTGAGAGCATGGACTAAGCTTCTGCCAATTCTAAGGAACATTTTGTAGGCTTAACTATAGAAAATTCATATTATAAAATTTGTTTTACTTTCCTTAATCATTAAGATCCCAATGATATCCTATTAAGTTTATCACTGACAGATTAAAGAACAGCAACCGGTCTCCTTCACACATTCTTCTGTTGCTGCTAAGGAATTACACTAAATGATATAGGATGTTAGAAATTCTGTATATGTTTCCAAAAGTTCATTCTCCTTCAAAGGAAGTTTCACGTCTTCATTAGGTCAATTTATCCCCTTTCTATTACTGAGAACTTTAGAATGTGTTAAGAGAAATGTGTTAATTTTGGAATCTGGTAAGAGAAAAAGCAGCCCTAAAAGCTATTTTGTCATCTTGTACTCACAAAACAATTACATCAATAAGAAAGGTTGGAATAAATCTAGATCTTCAAAAAGAAAAGTCTCTGGTCCATCCTCAAACAAACAAATAAACAAACAAAAAAACCCTATAACCCTAACACCAACTACCACAACACTGAGCAGAAGAACCCAGTCTTTGAGTAGCTATAAGTAATTTACATTCGCAGTTGGTATTTACAAACTGTATGGTCCTCCATTCAGATACATCTAATTTATTTTTTTTTCTGATTTTAATGTGGTGAGTTACATTGAACATGTAACTCTTCTAGTTGTATTTACTTTTTTTGTTAATGAAAAAAATGAAGCCAATTTTCATTAACCAAATTTTCAACTTTTAACAAAGTCCGAATCACGTGTTTATTTTGCATAAATAGTGGGAGACTCTCTCAAGACATTTGTAAGTAGAAATAAATATGGATATTTACAGCAGATGCCCCACTGCACTTTAAAAGGCACTTGAACATTAACTCATTTTGCCGTTCCCCCCTTTTTAAACTACTATATGCTGAAAAGTAAACCTTAGGTCTAAATTGAAAAAATAAGTTAATACTGAGTCCATTTTTCCTACTGATATGGAGAGTGGGAATCCTTTAATCTAGTAGCTGACATCACTTTTTGGTAGAATGCCAATAATAGTTCCGTTATCCCTTTGTGAACCATCTGAAAGAGGGAGAGAAAAAAGACCTACCAAATGAGCTTGGAACACTGAAACAGAATTGTTAGCGCCAAAACTCTGGAGTCATTTTAATATTATCTTGGAGGAAAAAAGAGGTCTTAGGCATCTTGGGGAAACCCTTAGAGCAGTGGTTTCCAAATTTTAGTGTGCATCATAATTATTGCAGGGCCTGTTAGAACAGATTGCTGGGCCCCACTCCCAGAGAGTCTGACTCAGTATGTCTATGGTAGAGTCCAAGAACTTCTGGCAAGTTCTCAGGTGATGCTGACTCTACTACGTAGTCTGAAAAACTCTCACTTCCAAGGAACTGAGAGGCTGGGCTTCGGAGCCAAAGCCTCAAGTACAAGTGTAGGGACTGCTGAGCATCCTGCCTATCTCTCTCCCTCTATGTAGATATATCTGAACCAGTGCTTTCTACATTTTAGTCATTCAAGTACCACCATCATGATTATTGTCATATCTCTGTAACACTAATTATTTATATTTTTTGTCAACTTTAAACAACTCATTTTTAAGTAAGCTTCATCTATACAATAATACCATAAAATCCTAAATATCACAGAAATGGATTTAATGTGCTAGTTGTATTTTTTCTAATAAGTACATAATTATTTCAAGAAAAATGCCCTTATATAATCTAAAATCACCTCTAACAGTATTCTTAGGTAAATACCGTCCTAAACCATTCTGGAAAATGAAGGTCTTTTCTTGGTTTATCTATTCTGACTTTACTCCTCACTGGATCATATATAACAAAACTTCTTTTTTTAAAAAATGTATTTATTTTATTTATTTATTTTTGGCTGCGTTGGGTCTTCGTTGCTGCGCAGGGGCTTTCTCTAGTTGCAGCGAGCAGGGGCTACTCTTCATTGTGGTGCACAGGCTTCTCATTGCGGTGGCTTCTCTTGTTGCGGAGCATAGGCTCTAGGCACACAGGCTTCAGTAGTTGTAGCACACGGGCTCAGTAGTTGTGGCTCACGGGCTTAGTTGCTCCATGGCATGTGAGATTTTCCCAGACCAGGGCTCGAACCCATGTCTCGTGTTACGAGGTGGATTCTTAACCACTGTGCCACCAGGGAAGCCCTAACAAAACTATAGAAACGGTAGCTTAGGCCCACTGCAACCACACAAAAGTACCAATGTTCAGCTTTATCAATTTACATAAATAAATTTTGGTATAGCCAGCATTCTATCAGCTAAGGCTTCTTTAACCAAAAGGTCTCCTCAGCTGTTGTACAAAGCTAAGTGAGGCCCCAATGGAGACGTGACGGCCATGTCTGGGAGCCAGCAAACCATGGAGCTTTATGTGCACCCTATCACTGAATTGGCACAATGGTATTAGTTTCATTGTTCAGATGAGAAAACTGAAGCTTAGAAAAGTTAAGATTTGCCCAAAGTAAATCAGCTAGGAAGTTAAGAAACCCAGTTTGAACCCTTGTCTCTCTGGCTCTGAAGCCCTTGTTATTTCCACTACTCATTTTTGCGTTTTTTTTTTTTTTTGCAGTACGCGGGCCTCTCACTGTTGTGGCCCTCTCCTGTTGCAGAACACAGGCTCCGGATGCGCAGGCTCAGCGGCCATGGCTCACGGGCCCAGCCACTCCGCGGCATGTGGGATCTTCCCGGACCGGGGCACGAACCCGTGTCCCCTGCATTGGCAGGCAGACTCTCAACCACTGCGCCACCAGGGAAGCCCATAAACTGTTTTTCTAATCACCTAAAATTCAGTTCAGACACAGCTTTAACATTAAGAGTTTTCTAATTCTTTGAATTAGATCAAGGATAAACATAAATGAGTGGCAGCCAAAGGGCAGAATCAGAGACCCATATTATTTGGCTAAGAAGGTGTTTCAAAATAAGAAAACAATCATTAAGATTCAGTTTAGGTGGTCACTGTTCACTTCTGCAGTTCCTTCAACTTTCCTTTATTTATAATCAGCCCCTGAATGTAGTGTCTGCAATCCCTGAATTAGATCATAGTGCATAATACACATGCTAATTCATCAAAAACCAGACTGTTTGGTTAACAAGATAGTCTGACTAACAAATAATTTTATAACTTAGAAAGAGTAGCATATATATTAAATGGGAGTGGGGGAAGAACGACTCTTGCCAACATGGCTGATCTCTGTTTAATAATAAGTTAATTTAAAAAAATAAATATTAAGGGTCAGAAGATGGGATTCTAGTTCTCTCTCTCTCTGACAACTAACCAGCTGGATGACAAGGTAAATCATCTAGCTTTGCCAGACCTGGGCATCTTCACTGTAAGTGAAGGAGGCTGGACAATGTGAACTCTAAAATTCAAGGTCTAGCAGATAAGCCCATCCAATATTTTAATAAGTATCTATGGTAGTGATGGTAACATAACACTGAGAATGTACCTAATGCCTCAGAAATGTACATATAAAAATGGGGGCTTCCCTGGTGGCGCAGTGGTTGGGAGTCCGCCTGCCGATACAGGGGACACGGGTTCATGCCCCGGTCCGGGAAGATCCCACATGCCGTGGAGCGGCTGGGCCCGTGAGCCATGGCCGCTAAGCCTGCGCGTCCGGAGCCTGTGCTCCGCAACGGGAGAGGCCACAACAGTAAGAGGCCCGCGTACCGCAAAAAAAAAAGGTAAATTTTTGGGACTTCCCAGGTGGCGCAGTGGTTAAGAATCCACCTCGTAACGCAGGGGACACGAGTTTGAGCCCTGGTCCAGCCCGTGTGCCGTAACTACTGAGCCTGCGCTCTAGAGCCCATGAGCCACAACTACTGAGCCCGTGTGCCACAACTACTGAAGCCCATGCACCTAGAGCTCGTGCTCCGCAACAAGAGAAGCCACGACAATGAGAAGCCTGTGCACCACAACGAAGAGTAGCCCCTGCTCGCCACAACTAGAGGAAGCCTGCATGCAGAAACAAAGACCCAACACAGCCAAAAATAAATAAATAAATAAAATTTTTTAAAAATAGGTAAATTTTATGTTATGTATATTTTACCACAATTTAAAAAAAAGTATCCATGTGGGCAAGGCACTGTAAGCTCGTTTTAAGTTATTTAAAAATATCTAAGACACCATCCCTGTCCTTCAAAAGGAGAAATCTAGTAGCAGTGTTACTATATACATGAATATAAAAAAACTGTAATTTTGGATTGAAACAAGAACCGAGAGAGTAAACATGATGATGATACAATACAGCTAACATTCTCTAAGTACAAATAAACTATTGATAATGGAAGACTATTTCCAGGGCAGTCCTCTGGATAGTCCTCTTTAGGATTCTCTCTTTTCTTAAGGAGCTATACTTTAATTAATGTAAACTTGCATTCAAAATTCTTTAACAGAAATGCACGGACCCCACGACGATCATTATTCAGTTGCAAAGGGGTTACTCACTGGTACATGGGTCAGAATGGTAGAAGCCAGGAGCTCTCTTGCTTCTTCTATTTTGGTTTTCTTTGGTCCACCTCCCCACATCCTTTGCCTTCTTACTTTGTTCCCTATATATTTTAAAGCCTGGAAAAGACAGAATATATTTATAATAATGTTTGAATGACATCATCAGAGAGAATTTGTTAAACTACCCATACATGACACTATAAGCAAAACAGACAAGGATCCTGGTTATAGAGAAAGCTGGATTGGTCCTAGTCAAAAATCAACATTTGTCATAAACCAATGACAAAGAAGCATTTACATGCTATTTAATATACTGGTTCCCTTTTTATTTTATAATTTGTTTTCTTACTATAAAATTGATACATGATCATTGTAGGAAATTTAGAAAATACAGAGGAAATAGATGTATCAGCCATCAATCTTCCTCCCAGAGAGCACCACAGTCTATAGTTAATGCTTTGGAGTAGTAGTTTTTCCCCTGAAGAAGGAATTACACCATGTATGACCTCTATCCTGAAATTAACAAAGCACTGCTGAAAGAAAACAAAACCTAAATAAATTGAGGGTTATGCCATTTTCATGGACTGGAACATATAATAGTGTTAAGATGGCTTACTGTTAAAATTCTCTCCAAACTGACCAAGAGATATATCATAATTGCTAATTATACTCCTGGCAGGCTTTTTAAAAAACAAAAATTGATTGATTCCAAAATATATATGGAAATGAAAAAGAACAGCCGAAACAATCCTGAAAAAGTCAGAGGATTTACATTACGTGATTTCAACTATAAAGCTATAGTAATCAAGACAGTGTGATGCGAGGGTAAGGACAAACGGAAATAAACCAACTTTTATGGTCAATTGATTTTTGACCAAAGTGCCAAAGCAATTCAATGGGCGAAGGAAAGTCTTTTCAATAAATGATGTCAAAACAACTAAATACCCATAAAGTAAAAAATTAACCTTGACCCTTATTTCACACCAAATAGAAAATTAAGATGGATTTTAGACATAAACATAAAAAGTAAAACTATAATGCTTCCAGAATAAAACATAGGAGAATATGTTACTGCTCTTGGGGTAGGCAAAGATTTCTTTAAATGGAAATCAATAACCATTAAAAAAACAAATAAAAACACCCTACTGATAATCAGACTTTATCAAAATTAAAAACTGTTCATCACAGTTAAGATAATGAATAGGGAAGTAATGGGCTGGGAGAAAATGCCTGCAATACATAAACCTGACAAGGGATTTATATCCAGGATATATGTACATATTTTTTTAATTTTAATTTTATATTTATATTTTTTAAAGAGGACTCTGAAATTCAATAATAAAAAGGCAACTCAATAAGGAAAACGAGCGAAAGATTTGGACAGACACCTCACAAAGGAAGTCGATAAGCACATGAAAAAGTGTTCAACATCCTTAGTCATCTGGAAGATGCATGATTAAAACCACAATGAGATACCACCAAACACCCACTAGAATAGCTAAAGTTAAAAAGACTGACAACACTGAATGTTGGTGAGGATGTGAAGCAATCAGAACTCTCAGACACAGCTGGGGGTACTGCAAAACGGTACCATCACTTTGGAAAAAGATCTGGCAGTTCCAACTTTATAAAAGTTACATACACAACTGCTTTTTGATCCAGCAATTCTACGCCTAGGTATTTATCCAAAAGAAATGCCAAACTGTTCAGGCAGAGACTTGTACACAAACGTTTACGGCAGTTTTATTCATAACAGGAAAAGAGTGAAACAAACCAAACGTCCATCAACAGGAAAAGATAACAAACTGTGGTATATTCATACAATGGAACACTACTCAGCAATAAAAAGGAACATGGGAATTCCCTGGTGGTCCAGCGGTTAGGACTCTGTGCTTTCACTGCAGGGCTGCAGGTTCAATCCCTAGTTGGGGAACTAAGAACCTGCAAGCTGTGCAGTGTGGCCAAATTAAAAAAAAAAAAGACAAAAAAAAAAACACACAGAAAACAAAAAAAACAATAAAAAGGAACAGACCACGTGGATAGATGACATAAAGAGGAACAACTTGGCTGAATCTAAGACAATACGCTCAACAAAAAATGCTGGACACCAAGAAGTTTACACTGCATAATTCCATATATAAAATTCTAGAATAGGCAAAACTAATCTATGGTGAAGAAATAAGATCAGTGGGGGAAGAAGATAACAGAAGTGAAAACTAACTAGGAGGGGCACGAGGGAACTTTCTGGGGTAATGGAAATATTCTATATCTTATAAAAATTAAGATTTGTACTTATCAGTGTATATACATTTTACCTAAAAAATGAAATATTAAAAACTAATCAAGTAATAGGTGAGGAGGAGGTAGAGATCTAGATGAAACAAGAAGGGCAAAGTGTTTTTAATTGTTGAAGCTGGGTGATAGGCACATGGGGTTCATAATACTATTCCGTATACTTTGTATATGTTGAAATTTTTCCAGAAAAAAAAGTTTGAAAAGAAGAGGATAATGTGGTTCTTATTATTTTGTAAAGGCAATGAATGCATTTTTTTTTTTAACTGGTTTTCAGTTAGAAGAAAGGGATGATTCTTTATCCTGGAATTCCTGTCCCCAGTTACCTGCCTGGGAAATTTCTTCTCCATGCTGCAAAACCTAGATCGGGTATCACTTCCTCTTTGAAGCCTTTCCTAACCACACTCCTTTCTCTGTGCTATTTTAATTTCTTATGTATAAAGAATTGAGTACTTCCATTCATGTTCAGATCACACTATATTTTAATTGTCTATTTACCTGTATGGCTCTCTTACTAGATGACATGTCATCTTCTTCCTCGATTCCTAACAACTAAAATAGTGCCTAGAACTAAATGGAACTCCTCTGTTAAGACTGGACATCAAATCTAGGAATCTTCCCTGGTTAAAAAAAAAGGTCATTTAGAGTGTAAGATAAACTTAAGACCTTTAAAACACAAGCTGCGGGTAACCTAGCAGTAAGTAGTAACTAAGTAACTGACGGAGGCAAGTCAGCAGTTGGTGGGAACCACGAATAGACAGGCACTTCAGTTTTCCCTAAACTGAGCTGTCTTCATTAAATTTTGGTCTTCTAGGGCTTCCCTGGTGGCTCAGTGGTTGAGAGTCCACCTGCCGATGCAGGGGACACGGGTTCGTGCCCCGGTCCGGGAAGATCCCACATGCCGCGGAGCAGCTGGGCCCGTGAGCCATGGCCACTGAGCCTGCGTGTCCGGAGCCTGTGATCTGCAACGGGAGAGGCCACAACAGTGAGAGGCCTGCGTACCGCAAAAAAAAAAAAAAAAAAAAAATTTGGTCTTCTAGTTCCCTTGGGAAAGAGGCTAAAGATTCTTCACTTCTTTGAGGAAGAAACAGAGGAACACAGGGGAGCCTGGTATTCTTTCTGATGTAGCAGAAAGTCACCTTTTCCCTAGAATACCTAATAAAGTTGCCAGGGGTTCACAGTGTGAGGGTTAGGGTAAGAGCCCAATCTGTTCATAAACAGGCCAAGATGACACCCCTAGTGCATCCTATCCTCCCAAAAAGGTAATAACTAATTTCTTCTCTATTTATCAGAACCCCTGGCAATGAAAATGTAAAACATCCGTGACCAATATAACAGCAAAAAGGCTTTGTGAGCAGAAGTGGAGGAACCACTGAAAAGGGAAGCATTAAAGACAAAACAAAACACAGATTTTAAGCAATCCACTAAAGTGCCATGTCGTCAAAAGTTCTATTACGTAAGATAAAGTGTACTTGCTACATTTTCCATTAGAATAACATAAAATATTCATGTTACCCTAACTCATATGTTCAATTTATCAACCATTTTGCATTACCTGTGCCTCTGTAACCTTTCATCAGTTGCAAATAATTAATCTTTGCTTTAATCCAGCATACAGAGAACAAGCCATCTCAAACTTCTAGTTCCTGTTTGTCTTTCTCACATTAGGAACGTTTGTTTGTCTTTCTTAAGTTAAGTAACTGCACATTCTCATTTTTTTTTTTTTTTTTTTGCGGTACGCAGGCCTCTCACTGTTGTGGCCTCTCCCGTTGCAGAGCACAGGCTCTGGACGCGCAGGCTCAGTGGCTATGGCTCACGGACCCAGCTGCTCCGCGGCATGTGGGATCTTCCCGGACCGGGGCACGAACCCGCGTCCCCTGTGTCAGCAGGCGGACTCTCAACCACTGCGCCACCAGGGAAGCCCCTCTCCTCATCTTTTAACTGAACTTTTCTAGTTCCGTTAGCTAAAATTTTCTGTCAGTACCTATTTAAGAGAAATAAATGAATGATTTTCCAACCCACTGTTGAGCCCCTGCTCAAATAGCTTTACAGTGAAAAGGCTATCTGACCGACAATGATGTTTGTAATAAATGAATAATGGATCTCACTGAATCCACGGGGGTAGCATTAAGGTAAATCGTTCTTCCAAGGCGTTATATAGCTTTAAAGCATAGAGTGCATCTTCCAAAATTGAGCCAATTCCTCGGTGTTTCTTAACGTTTTCTCTTCACGTTCTTGGAGACCCTGGACAATGTAATTTCAGTTTATAACAAAAATGCATATTCACTAAATATTTCACTTTCGATGAAGAGCAAAATTAGAATCTCCTAAATCCAAACAACTTTTCCTGATGCTGCCTGCCTGATAACTAGAGGTGACTGTTAATTAACTACAGAAAAAGAAGGCAGTGATAAGAATAATCCCTACTGATTTGTGCTTTTGAATTATATGTACTCACATATGACAACCAACCTTCCTAAATGTTTGGCTCAGTCTATGAAAATATCAAGACTGGTTTGACTTTTCAGAACACATACTAACAGATATAAGATGCTATCTCTAATAATATCCTGGGTGACAAGAAAAAAGCAGCATTGAATTTATACCTTGTAAGCAACCCACAGAACAGACAATATATGTATGGATATATAAGAATTGTCCATTGTGCTTCTACAGTAAGGAATTCCTGCCTCCCAGGATGACTATGAGGAACGTCACTACTGATTTACACTTAGGAAAGCACTTTACAAATGTATAACTAAAAATCCTAAGTATGGCAATTAGGGCTCCCTGTCACATAGGAAGGGAAGTGCAATTATTTTGATTATGTTTAACATATATACAGTTCCCTAACTTCATCTTTGAGTCTTGTCCTACAATCCACAGGTTCCAACTGGTAGTGCCCAAGGCAAGTCAACGAAGGCTCTGTGGTGGTAAAGGGGTTCTAAACCTGGGTGTTTCTTGCTGGACACACTGGGAATTCAGGAAAAGGGATACAGACCACATACAACTGGATGCTGAAAGCAACTGGAAGTAGGGAATAAAAAGGAATATTAAAGAGAAACACATGAAAAACAAAACCTTCTACACTAGAGTTGCTGTAGTTTAAAAACTTGTATCACTCAGGCAAATAAGGAAAAGAAGAGTAGTTGCTATTTTATCAGAACAAAAGCCTCTTGGTCCCCCCGCTTCTAAGTTACACACCAAAGGCTGATAATTTGTCTAGGCAAACTCCTTCCTCCAATCCCTCTAATAATGAGTCAAAAAGCTTCTCTACCACTCCTCCCATCTCCCCAACATCCTCCCCAAACCTATACCCTTAAAAGTCACTGCATCTGATGCTTTATCAATGAGCAGCATTAAATCTCCAATTCCCTTTCATAGCAAAGGACAACATGAAAAGACACACCTGCATCTGTGTGAAAATCTGAGCTTTCTGGCACTCTTCCAAACTGGGCCCAAATGCAGCCATCACGTGCTCCTCTGTTCCAATCATCTGCACAATTTCCTGGTCACTCTCAACACCCATGGCCTAGGAAGGAAAGAAAAGATAGAATGAGTGTTGGCTTTGTGTTAACTCACTGACATTTGCTTATGCTAATTTGGCATTGTTTGTGGGTATTACTTCTAAGCAAAAGCTAGCTCTTTTCTCAGAAACGGTGCCACCTGGCATTGGCAGCCATAGCCCAAGCTGCAGAAGAACCTGAAACAGAAATTTTGATTAGGAAGAGGAAAACAAACGTTCTCAAGCACTTTTTGTATGTGTACTGTCTTCTATAATTTAAAGTATCCTATGATTTTCACCATGAGAAAGAAGTAGGGAGGTATAGTGGAGACACTGGTCACAGTTAAAGGCAAACTGAAAAAAAACCAAAACAACAGGCAAAGAGCAGTAAATCAGAAAATATGCACGGCTGAAAATAAACAGAACCCCGGTTAGTTCTGCCACAAGATTAATTTCTCTGAGAACTGTCAAATCATGCACCTTCAGGCTAAAAGAATTTTTCTTAACGGATGTTTTACTTCACTATTCTAGAGATATCAAGCTCTACTTGATGCAGGTTTTTAAAGAGATTTTTATAAAACCAAGAACACACTCAGGTTTAAGAAACCCACTTATCTTTTTTTTTTTTTTTCTGTGGTTCACAGGCCTCTCACTGTTGTGGCCTCTCCCGTTGCAGAGCACAGGCTCCGGACGCGCAGGCTCAGTGGCCATGGCTCACGGGCCCAGCCGCTCCGCGGCATGTGGGATCTTCTTGGACCAGGGCACGAACCCGTGTCCCCTGCATTGGCAGGCGGACTCTCAACCACTGCGCCACCAGGGAAGCCCAAACCCACTTATCTTTAAGTGTTTCAAGGTGGCAGCCGGCAACGCAGGTCTTTGTAGATTCCATATGGTACTAAGGCTTACTCCTTCACACATTTGCCTGGCATTCTGCCGTATCAAGAAATACAGCATAATCTCAGTAAACCTCTCTTGGCAGAGGAGTGAAGGGGAAAGTTATGTTTGCATTAAAATTCTTCCTTTAGCTACACAGAGAAAAGAGAACCAGGGGTACTTGTCTAGTTAAACTTTAATGATCTAGTTCTCAGTTCTTCTCCACACACAAGAGAGAGAGAGAAGGAAAAAGGAATTTTGAGTCCAATGCAGAACATGGAGAACACGAACCTGAGTACAACAGAAAGGGAACCTCTCCAAAGCCAAGAGAGAATGTCAACAACAGGCGTGACAACCGCTATTACACGTCACCTCCTCCACCCCAGTTTCTTCATTTGTCATGACAGGGCACAACCAGGCCCCTTCCAGCTCAACATTCTACAGCTCTACATTTGAATTTTAGTAGTCTGTATCTTAAGATTCGATTTGGATACCTCAGGATCAGATGCAAGCTTATTTAAAGTTTTGAAGCTTTGGGGGGCAGTTAAATAGATGCTATGTCCCTTTCAGGCCAACTGTGATGGTTTTGAAAATGTTCACGAATTCTTTGACACTCTCTTCAAAAGGTAAAGACTAATTCTCCTCCCCTTGAGTGTGGGCTAAACTTAATGACTCATTTATACAGAAAAGGTGGAAAAGACTGCATGACTCTGGAGCCTCGGTCATGGAAGGCACTGCCGCTTCCTGCTGGCTCCCTTGTGGCAGCCGGCAGCCATGTCATGGAGACACTCAAGCATCCATGGAAGGTGCAGTGGTGAGGAGCAAAGGCTCTTACCCCGATGGTGAGCCACCCTGTAGCTCCAGTCATCCGGCCTTCAGACCACTGTAGCCCTGGCTGACACCTCGACTCATGAGCGACCCTGCGCCAGAAGCACTCAGCCAAGCCATGCCCTCACCCCTCACCAACAGAGGCTCTGCTGTAATTTGTTATTCAGCACAGATAACTAATAGACCGACTTTGGGAATTAAATCTACTAAACTTAAAAAAATATATTTTAAGTGTATAACTTGTTTTGTTCAAAAAAAGTTTTGTTTAGTGAACAAATAAAGAAGTTCTAAGGGTACAGATCTCTTTTTTGTATGTTAATTTTCATGTTTTCTTAATCTCTGATATGATGTACTTATTCAAATGGACACTAGACACCAACTCCAAAAATTACACAAATTCATTAAGACATTTAGTCTTTCATGGATTAACGAAGAAAGCAATCCTAAAAAATTATCAGTTCTAATTTTTAAACAAATGAAAACAAACAACAGAAAACTGGATTATCCTTTGACCAAACACACTGAGTTGCAGCTACTCCAATGGTGATGGCGTATCTGTAGAACCATCTGCACTTCCTCCTTGGTCTGCCAAGTAGCCACTCAGAAACATCAGATGAGAATATTTCTCTGTGAAAAGCTAAATAGAATATAAGTTAATTTTTACTTGTCAATCTCTCAAAATAATGTTATATGGGTTTCAATGGAACCAAAACATTTTTTTAAAAAATACTAAGGCAATAGTTTGCAGTCACCTTCTCTAAAACCTTTGATGTGAAACTTTGTAACTAATGCACCTCCCTTCTCAGAAGAAAGCCAGAACACTAAAAAGAGACCTATATAGCAGGGGTCCCCAACTCCTGGGCTGTGCACCGGTACTGGTCTTGACCTGTTAGGAACCGAGCCGCACAGCAGGAGGCGGGCGGCAGGCGAGCGGGGGAAGCTTCATCTGCCGCCCCGCATCACCCCCCATCGCTTGTATTACCGCCTGGACCATCCCCCCTGCTGCCCCATCCATGGAAAAACTGTCTTCCACAAAACTGGTCCCTGGTGAGAAAAGGTTTGGGACTGCTGCTATACAGGACAGATGGCAAACCAAGCAGCAGGAAAAAGTCTCACTAAAACATAAATAGAATCCTAGAGTTGAAATGGCAGTGGCTTTCTGGTTGAGCCCCCTTTCTTTAGGCAAGTTAACATCTGAATCATCTGAATGCCACCTATATTAACTTAATACTGGTTAGTTCAGTAATCTCCAAGTAAAAAAGACTATATACTTGATTGCCTCTTTTGGTGTTTAATAATGAAAAAGTCCTTCCTTATTTGACATATGGATGGCCACTTCAAGTTGTCCTGATGCTGATCTAGGCAGTAATTTTATAATTGCACAGAACTCTCGAGTGGCCTAACGTGAATCTAAACAGACTGAGGCCTACCAAATATTTCTAAGTTATGAAGCAAAGATATGCCAAGCACACAGTAAATGACACCATATGTGCATAAAGAATGATCAGTGGCAAAGCTTCGCTCTAAAAGGCCTAAACTCTTCCTATAACAGATCACTGAAACACAGGGTGATAACTCAGTCAGGTTATCATCAACTGTGCTCCAGCTCCAAAGATGGAACTGACTTTATGACTATTTAGCCTTGGGAAGTCACAGCTACAAATAAGTGACATATTGCTATGGAAATGACAGCAAAATGCCCAACCAGTTTGCTTTACAGACATAATTCAGACATCTGAAAACTAGCTTTATATGGAACTCTTTGTACTCCAGATATCTGAAATCATTTCACCTAACTAATAAGTCAAAAGTGAATGCTGGAGAGGGTGTGGAGAAAAGGGAACACTCTTGCACTGCTGGTGGGAACGTGAATTGGTACTGCCACTATGGAGAACAGTATGGAGGTTCCTTAAAAAACTCCAAATAGAACTACCATATGACCCAGCAATCCCACTACTGGGCATATACCCCGAGAAAACCATAATTCAAAAAGAGCCATGTACCAAAATGTTCATTGCAGCTCTATTTACAATAGCCAGGAGATGGAAACAACCTAAGTGTCCATCATCGGATGAATGGATAAAGAAGATGTGGCACATATATACAGTGGAATATTACTCAGCCATAAAAAGAAACGAAATTGAGTTATTTTTAGTGAGGTGGATGGACCTAGAGTCTGTCATACAGAGTGAAGTAAGTCAGAAAGAGAAAGACAAATAGCGTATGCTAACACATATATATGGAATCTAAGAAAAAAAAATGTCATGAAGAACCTAGGGGTAAGACAGGAATAAAGACACAGACCTACTAGAGAATGGACTTGAGGATATGGGGAGGCGGAAGGGTAAGTTGTGACAAAGTGAGAGAGTGGCATGGATATATATACACTACCAAACGTAAGGTAGATAGCTAGTGGGAAGCAGCCGCATAGCACAGGGAGATCAGTTCGGTGCTTTGTGACCGCCTGGAGGGGTGGGATAGGGAGGGTGGGAGGGAGGGAGATGCAAGAGGGGGGAGATATGGGAACATATGTATATGTATAACTGATTCACTTTGTTATAAAGCAGAAACTAACACACCATTGTAAAACAATTATACTCCAATAAAGATGTAAAAAATAAAATAAAAATTTTTTTAAAAAGTGAATGCTATTCAATAACCTTATGAAAAAATAGCAGAGATAATACGTTTCAGCAGAAGGTCACCCAGTCTGGTGATCAGCAATAAGAACAAAAATAAGGGGAGGTGCTCTTTAAAAAGTGGCAGGAAGTCTTCTCCTTGGATATCCACTAAGTATGACTAAAAGTGTGATTTTTAGAGACAGAAAGAAGAATACTAATGAGCAGAAGAGAATGATATGTAAGCTAACGGTGACACGTTGACACATATTACGTGAAGAAGGGAAACGGGTAAGTTGTTAAAATATCTAACATTCAGAAATCACTTATTTTTCTTTAAAGTAGACAGAAGTCAACCTATCAATACCAAAAGCAGTTCTAGCAGATAATAAAAGAACTGTGATGGCCCACTTTAACTTTGTAATTTTTTTCTCTTTAAAGATCAAAAATTTCAATATAATACAATGCCCAACACCCTTGATATTTGTCCTCTCTTCCATAAAAATTTTCAAACTACAGATGCCATCATAGTGCAACTGTTGAATACTGACGGATACAAATGTAAAGTAGGGAAGATTCATGGGCAGGAGAACCTCTGTAGTGATTCAAGTCAATTAATAAGGCTGATCTAGGCCTTAAAAGCTTTATCCGTCATATTCAGACTCAGCGTGGAGTCTGGAAACCCTGCTGATTCTGTCACTTTTAGCCAATTGTTGGCTACAATCAACAACCATCAAGTCCTAATGACTGTCAAGGTCTCTGTTAGGGCCACACAACACAAAAAGAGAAATGATGTGACTTTTCTCGTATCCTACTTTATTTTCCGGGGCTTCTGAGAACTTAGTAAAAAGAAATAGCATTGTCTTTCTACGCAGTCTACTGTTCAAAATATATATTATCTCATTTGCTCTTCAAACAACCCCCTTAGGTGAAATGCTCACTTGGATAACTAACTAGATATAGTTATCCAAGACTCCGGAAGATTGGGAAATCTGCCCAAGGACACATAGCTAGTAAGTGGAGAGGCTGGAAATCAACCTAGATCAGTCTGATTCTAAGATACCAATATTCTATGCTCCCTCCCGGATGCGAAAGTCTCAAGAGTGGTTATCAAACAAGTTTATTAAAACATCCCTATTGTGGGAGACCAAAAAAAGTGACTATGTGTGACCAATGAATTTAATCAATTTACTTGAACTGAAAATTTCTAAATATTTATTTTAATTCATATATACTGCTGATTAAAATGTAATGAATACGTTTAGGGACAAAAATTTAATGACATGCACCAAGTTTCTAAAAATATATATAATCCCACGCCCAGGAATCAAGTCTCACAAAATAATCAGCAACATGCACAAACATGTATGTACAAGGACCCCCAGAGTTGTGTATAAGAGTGAAAACTTAGGGGAAAAAAACAACATGTAAATGTCACACTATAGGAATTTGCTTAATAGATTATACCACATACACACATTCTATAATACAATACCTACTAAAAATAATGATGTGGATTTTATTAATAGATGAGGAAAGCTAGTCACAAATCATTGTTAAATGAAAAAAATAAAATAAAATCAATGTGGATATTACAAAAGCAAAGGAAAAAAGGTCTTGAAAAAAATATATCCAAAAAAGTACTTATACTTTTTAGTGGCTTTCTGAATTTTTACAATGCAAGGACTATTTTATAATCAGAAAGGGAGAAGTTTGAAATATCAACTACTGGCTACATAAAAATGCACACTGTAAATTTATAGCACCATTCTAAAAAGGATTTAATAAGTCATCTATAAATATATGTATACATTTACAACATAATATTAAACAAATTTGACAGAAGAAACTGTCTTATCAAACTTTTGTCAACTAGTCAAAAAAAGTATTTAATAAAGATTTTCTGGTTTTAAGGCATGCATGTATCTAGTGATCCATTTTCCATATGAGTGATATAAGATTATCTGCATTATAATTAATTTATAATTTCTGGTCTAAGGAAAGCAGTCCTATGCACCTTCAAGCATTGAAACCACCCATAAAAGTCCTTCTGATGCATGGTAACATACTGCCCTCTGCTGGAGACGTAATTTTACATAGATAAAATTTTCATTATCCACTAAATCCCACTATGTACACAAGATACTGCGCTGAGCACTGTGGGATCCCTATAAAAAAAAGACAAAATTACTTTGCCTTTTACAAAAATTATAATTACAAAAAATATAAACTTTGAAGAAAGGTAATAAAAAAGTAAATTTAAGAATTCTCTCTGCCCCCCCAATATAATGGTACTGCTATTACGATCATCATCATCATTCTAAAAAGAAAATAAATGGCATCATCTCACTTAGAGAACTCAAAAGCACATTAAGCTATACTAAGCATTAAAAAAATTTCCTACAACCTCCTTCTTGTAATTGCTTTTAGAATACAGATATATCCTGAGTTAATGAACCTGACTTGTCAATATCCATTCAACACCTATGAACAACTGGCGGCTTATCAACCTCTAAAATTATCTGAATTACCCAGTATCTTTCAGTAATTCCTCAAATAACCTGAGCTCTTTATTTCAATCAACCTAGTTGTCAAGATTCATTTTATACCCATATACCTCATGTTCTACAAAGTTTCTGCAAACACTGAATTAGTGAACAGTGAAACATTGTTCCCAGGAGAAACGCAGAGTTAGGTTCTTGTGAGCCTCTGGTTACACTTTCTTCAACTGATCAATACAGAACCTTGTTTTATGTGTGTTCTGTTTAAAGACATCTTATTTAATATACATCATCGTCGACTCATTAACATTGCAATTGCATTCAGCAGCACTGTAACTCATTCCTGAATGAAGCTTACCTAACACACACGTTTTCCCCCGTAAGGCACACTGCAGCCTTCTTGTGATTAGAAACACTACACAGCATGTCAGCACCATGCCTGGGCCCATTTTAAATGACAAGATCGCTTACAAAAAGCACAAAAATTTGAAAAACATGGCACTAAATAGACTGCAAAAAGGGTGTTTGTTTGTAGTACGAGAGCTGAAATGAGAAGGCAGGGTATCCTTTGATCTCAGCTGGAAATGTACGAGTTTGGTGACTCGAATTTTTCGCTGCTCTGTGCCTGCACGTGTCTGTGAATAACAGTAAAATCACACCACACATGATGATTTGGGGGTTACAAATAAATTTTAGCAAGTAGGAGAATTGCCAAATACAGAATCTGCAATTACTGAGCATCAACTGTATCACATAATGTTGACTATTTTTCTATTTGATTAATGACTAATACTACAAATAACCATTCATAGCATATGTATAATATTTAAGTCGCAGAGCAGGCTAAATGGGCCACTATTATCTGAGAATTATCTGAGAAGACGATACCATTTAAATATTATTTCTATGGGAAAATGTCTTTTGGGTTCTAAGTCAACAATTCACAAACAAGATAAATCAGCTTTAAAGATTCGTGTATATGAAGAAATTCACCAGAATCCTGAAGTCCATACAAAAGAACAAAAAACTTGGTCCATACTCTCTGACCTAGAAAATTCCACTGCTAGGAACTTAGCCTACAGATATCCTTGCCCTGTATAAAATATTACAGCAGCTCTGTAATAGTAAGAGCTGTATATGTCCACTGATACGGGAATGGATAAATAAATTATGGTACACCCATAAATGGAACCCTTGGTTAAAAAGAACATGGTAGGGCTTCCCTGGTGGCGCAGTGGTTAAGAATCCGCCTGCCAATGCAGGGGACATGGGTTTGAGCCCTGGTCCGGGAAGATCCCACATGCCATGGAGCAACTAAGCCTGTCCGCCACAACTACTGAGCCTGCACTATAGGGCCCGAGAGCCACAACTACTGAGCCCACGTGCCTAGAGCCCATGCTCTGCAACAAGTAGTTGTGGCACTACTGAAGCCCACGTGCCTAGAGCCCGTGCTCTGCAACAAGAGAAGATACCACAATGAGAAGCCCGCGCACTGCAATGAAGAGTAGCCCCCGCTCGTCAGAACTAGAGAAAGCCTGTGCGCAGCAACGAGGACCCAACACAGCCATACATACATACATAAATTTATTTATTTATTTTTAAAAAAAGAACATGGTAGCTCTGTATGAACTAATATAACACTATCTCCAAGATGTAAGTTACAAAAAAGAAAACAAGCTAAGTGCAAAATAGTGTGCAATGTATGTTAAGTAAAAAAAACAGAAAAGAAACCTACTACGTACTCATGTGCTGTATATGCACAGACTATCTCTAGAGAGATGCACAAGTAACCAGTAGCAGTGGTATCCTTTGGTAGGATAACTGCAGGTAGGTACAGGTGGGTGGGAGGCTTACTAATCACTATATACCCTTTTGTACCTTTGGAATTCTTTACCATGTATCTATTAAAAAAAACAAAATAGATCACTACTTTTAAAAGTACCTGAACCCCAGTCTTATTAGCTTTCAATTTTAAATACTGACAGCTTCTCTATGCCACAAATCTTTTTATTCTTAGAACTCCTTATGCTCCAAATTTCTAATTACATATGAAAATAAACCATAAAAAGAATTCTTTATAATTTTCAGTAGATACCTGCAGCCTCACCTTAAATATGATGACAATGGGTATATCTTCTGACAAAGTATTATGCCTCAAGTAAAATCGTCCTTGTTTCACAGCCATATTAGTTCTGCTTTTTTTCTCATGGGTAGAGCTGTAAGGAAACACAAGTTGGTTAAACTACATCCCCACTTAGTTCCAAGCTAGTTAATATGCAGTAGCAAATGACCACCAATCAATAAGATTCAATTGATCAACAACGATCAATAAGGTCCTTCCAAATAGGTGTCTTTTTACACAACTCCTCTCCTGCCTCCACCGCCACTTCCATCAACATTTTAAAACACCAGAATTGTTTCTTTAGCTTTGAGATTATGGTGGAAGTTTTGTGTGTGAATGAGTGACAATCACCAATTCATTTTGACCTACTTCACTTTGATTCCACCTGAATTGCTTTGATCTAGTGTGGGATATATTTCTGATCAATTTTATACATTTGAAATGAAAAACTTCAAAATGAGCCTACGCTATAATGGGAAAACTACATGGAAATGAATAAATACTATGAGTTTTTAAACTAATAATCCAATAAAATATACCTACAATCTTGGCATACAGTGAAGCTAAAAGAAACTAAGGAATCTCCTTCTATTGATCTGTTAGCTGTAATTTTCCTAGTGGATTTAAAAACATTTCCAAGCTTTAATCAACCACAATAATAACACATACTGATCACCCACTACATGCTGTGTGCACTGTTACTCACTCTACTTACACTAGCTCTAATCTCCTACATACTAAGACTTATTTCGAAGTGTTGCCCCCAAATTACATACGAGGAAACCAAGGCTTAGAGAAGCTAAGTAACTACTCCCCCAACTAGCTCATAGCTAGTAAACAACTGTGGGATTCAAGTCCTGATTGCCCTGGCTTCAAAAGCTGCGTACAACAGGAAGATGTGGGTTGCAGAATTATTAGATCTGGATTCAAATGCTGGCTTCCTCAAGATCGATGTCACCCTGTGCTCAAGGCCTGTTACTCAGATGGAAATAACAGCACTTATCTTGGAGGGCTGAGGTAACAATTAAATATATATAAAGCACCTAGTACAATGCCTGGCTCCTAGTAACTGCTCAATAAATGGGCACTATTGTTAGCTGCCTCTCCACCAGAAAGGAAAAATGCAGAAACTCTAAGCCAAGCTGTTCACTGTAGGTTGTCAGAAGAGAAACTCTACTGCATACTGACATTTTAACTATGCCACATTTTTTTATTCCCAGAACTCAGTAACATCCAAATTTCAAATGACATAATAATAAATCATAGAAAAGAAGTTACAGGAGTGATATAAGGGATGCTGTTGTAGAAAAATGAGTACACTATGAAGGAGGTTGGTCTAACAATACAATGTTAAGTACATGATATACAATTCATTAAGTATAAAATAGTCTCCGATTATATCAGAGTAGGAATACATATGTAAAATGGTGAAAAGACTGAAAGGCACATGAAAAACTAAAGAGTGTTTTTTTAATTTCTTTTTTAAAAGTTCCTTTAATGCTACAGATTAACGTAAAGTCCAACTTGAATAAAATAACTAATGGCCTTTTGAGCAATGTCTCACACTTTCATCACTGGAAATTTTAAATCAATACTCTATGCTTACAGACTTACACAATTAATTGAATGCAGATAGTTTAACTATTGCGCGGCCTGTTATTGGAGAGAAATAACTGGCTACCTCCGTATTGAACGATAATCATCTGACACTAATGGAATGATCAATATTTCTTAAGAACACCATCCCTGCTATCCATACCTGGTAACTGAAGCACCCACAGCCCCTTTTCTGTCAGCCTCCACGATGATCCTGTTCTTAGACAGCTGCTCTTGGATAAGAATAACTTTTTCTACTCCTTTAACAATGAAGTAGCCCCCTGCCCAAGGGAAACAAGAAAGGTGTCACCAGCTATTCTTCCAATAGTGTGATCTAGTAATGGCAGTGATCTCCTGATCACTCTTCCATCACCTCACGGTGCTGGCCATCACTCAGTTCGAAGGGGTTTGTCAATACTGTTTTACGAATTGGTAATAGTCTCAGCACATGATTTTATACAAATGAACCACAAGATGATAAACTTCTTGAAGACAAGGAACGTATCTTATTGGTCTATGGATCACCAGCAGCTGACATATATGAGAGGTGAATGAAAAAAAATGTTAAATAAATTAGTCTTCAGATTTTATAAGCACAGAATTAACTGACAATCTTCAATATAAGCTAAAATTTGCTCTTAGTTTTCTAACAAATCATTGACAATGGCAGATTAAGATTAGGTTTCCAAAATAATATTCGATATTCAATAAAACTCGTAAAACATTATGACATACTTTTGCACATAATTCAGAACAGGATAAAGTGAGACTTAATTTTACCTTCAGGATATAAGCAAAAACAAGGCAATATATTTGACTTATGCAAAATCCTGTTTCTAATAAAGTCACGTTCTTTGTTAACCTCTTTCCAAAACCTTCTGGGATTCTACATCTATGCAAATTTAAAGGAATTAGAGTAGAGCAATCATAAACTAAATCAATGTGAAACATGAATTAAGGAATTAAAAGAACTTTCTGTTAAGTGCTAAGCTTGAAAATTAAAAAAAATACTGCCTAGAAATAAGTACAAAAATATAACTTAAAAAAATTTAAACAGAAGACCTTCATTTTCTGCCTCTATATGGCATTTAAAACAGCCTGAAGTGAGCTACTTGTGACTTTTCAGATGAGGTAGACAAGGAACTTCGTGAGATTACTCTTGAATTTTTAAGCATACCAAAAGAAACCACTGAGCAAAGAGACAAAGGAAAGTCTGATAAACCATAGCAATAAATCAGAACTTGGGGTATTGAAGTTTTAAACTTGAAATAAAAGAGGAAACGGTATACCTTTTAAAAATACAGACTAATAGAATAAAGTTGGAACCGAATTTCTCAATGTTTTGCAAAGTTTTACCCAAGTTGACTATAAAGCAGAAAGGCTGGTATCGTTTTTGAGGAAAAGTGGTGAAACAACAGCAAGAGCAAAACAAAAGAAAAAGAAAAAAAAAGAAAAAGGGAAGGGGGCACAAATCCAAGAAATCACACATACCTGGATCTAAAGGACATTCATTCAGTTTGGCAAATTCTGCAGGTGTTTTTCCTGTAAGAACACAGTTTGAACTACGTAGCATTATGGGCATTCTGTTTAAAATAAAACAAAAGAAAATGTCACATACAGGTTGTCACTGGTACAAAAGCGGAGAAGAATACATACTGGGCACTGCACACATCACCAAGGGGTCTGCATTCCTGCCTGACATGCTAGGAAAGGCGGAGGGATGGTATTGCATGAAAGAGCCAAGTGAAATGAAGTATTTCCTCAGGCACACTGCTCTCCTGGTACAGATAACAAAAACTCAAATGTGTGGTTTACTTAAACTTTGCAGACAAGCCTGAGCGAAAGTCACACATGGCAACACTTCATTTGTGGTAAACAAAGTGACTCCCCTTAGGTAGAAACAGCACAATGAATCAAAGTGTAAGGAACAAGAGACTATCAAAACTAACCAGGCAATTTTGAAAAAGAACTTAGCAAAACTTCTAGAAATGAGAAATGTAAGCATTAACTTAAAAATCTAGGAGTAGGCTGAATAGTAGATTTGATGCTGCTGAAGACAGAATTACTGAATGGAAAAAGAGATCTGAAGAAATTATTAAGAATGTATGTTAGAGACAGAGATAAAGATATGAGGGTTTCAGAGTCCTGGAAGGAGAGAGTGAGAAGGCCTCCTGTATGTCTAATCAGATTTCTACACAGCGAGAATACGCAGAATGTGTGAGAAGTCCTATTCAAAGAAACAATGGCTGTGAACTTCTAAAAAATGTATGAAAGCATAAACCACACAATATCTATTCAGAATAAATAAAAAGAAAGCCACATCATAATCAAGATGCAAAACATCAAAGACAAAGAGAAGATTTAAAACCCAGCCAGAGGTAATGGCAGGTAACCTGCCTTTAAAGGAAGGGAACATAGTTGGATGGACAGATAACTTCACACATGCAATTAACAGACGACAGGGCAGTGATAAGCCAGTGACTGTCAATCTAGATTTGTGTATTCTGTTAAGTCACCATTCAGAAAGAAGTCGATACAAAGATATTTTCAGACAAAAACAAAGAAGTTACTACTAATGAACCCTCACTAAAAGAATTTCTAGGGAATTCCCTGGCGGTCCAGTGGTTAGGACTCTGCACTTTCACTACCGAGGGTGTGGGTTCAATCCCTGGTCAGGGAACTAAGATCCCACAAGCTGTGCGGTGCAGCCAAAAAAAAAAAGATTTTCTAAAAGATAATACTACAGGAAGATGAAAAACAAATGTTGAAGGAAGTCTGACATGCAAAAATGTATAGTGAACAAAGAAAATGGTAAATAATATGGGTAAGTAAAAAAAAAATATTAGCTCTAAGATAATAATAATTTCTAATATATGGGTTAAAAAAGACAAAACAAGCTAGAACTAAAGTGCATAACAAAAGCATGTATATCAGGAGGGTCGATTTGATCCAAGTTAAAGCTGTCTAAGGTCCATGACCTTTCCATAAGAATAAACATATTATTTTCAAACTTTGTAAAATACGCAATTCAAAATTTCTAAGGTAAGCATAAGCAACCAGAACTACTATACATGACTTTCAAATCAGCTGGGAGAGAGCAAGGAAAAAAAACGTCCATGAACCCTAAAAGCAAAAAGAGAAAAAAACTGAAATGAAAAGCTGGACAGATTAAAAATGCAAAATAAGTTGACAGAAGTATATCCACATATATCTGTAACATATAATAAATATAAATGAACTACATTCTCAGATAATTTTTTTAAAATCTAGCCATATGCAGCTTATTTCAAACAAACCTAAAATGTAAGGACGTAAAGATAAAAAGAAAAGGATAAAAAAATGATATGCCAGAAAAATAACCAAGAGAAAGCAGATGTGGCTATAGTAAGAGCAGACAAAATAAGTTTTAAGGCAAAACAATATTACAAGAGATAAAGATAAATGCCTAATATTCAATAACAAAAGGTTCAATTCACCAGGAAGACCTAACAATTCAAAACTTCCATGTACCTAATATCGTAACTTCAAAAACCAAAAATACACAAAAACATAAGGAAAAACGGACAAATCCATCATCGTAGTGGGAGATTTTAACACATCTCTCCTAGTACTTATTAAAACCAATCAAAAAATCAGTGAAGACACATAATATCTAAACAACACAATTAACAAGCTTGATCGAAAAGAAAAACATAGACAGTGACACAACAACTGGAGAATACCCCTTGCTTCCAAACACACATGAAACATGTATGAAAAGAAACAGGTCTCCACAAAGTTCCAAAACTTGATGTAAAGCACCAATTTGCAAATTTAAAAACAGTCTTCTAAGTAACTCATAGGTTAAAAAAGAAATCATAATGGGAAGGTAGGGATAGAAATATCCTCATTTTCGTGACTTCCCTGGCAGTCCAGTGGTTAAGACTCTGTACTTCCACTGCAGGGGGTGTGGGTTCAATCCCTTAGTTCCCCCTGGTTGGGGAACTAAGATCCCACATGCCTCGAGGCATGGCCAAAAAAAAAAAACCCAGAAAAAAAAGGTCCTCATTTTGATATTTAAATAAAGAAAAAAGACACTGACTAATATATAAGAATATTTAAAAAATTTTTTTAAAGAATATTAAAATTACCAGACTAACCAAAAGAAGAAATAAAAAGAAGAAACAAAATTTGGAAGAGGAAGAGAGAAGGAAAGTGAATGATACAGATAAACCAATCCACACCTTCTATATTAGGAGTCAAAAAATAGTTGTCTAAAATTGATGTAGCAAGAAAAAAAGGTATAAGCATAGCATTTAAAGTTATGGATGTTAATAACCAGAAGAAATAACAGAACTGGTTACAAGGTCAGGAATGGGACTAGGGATGAGGAAGGGTAGGGAGGAAGACTCCTGCTTTGTATCAAATGTTCTTATGTACTATTTGATTTGCTACCAAGTATAAATATTATTTGGATTAAACTAAAAACTTTTTAGTTCAAAAAAAACAATTAAATGAGATAATGTTTCCAATGGTAGTGCATGGTACATATAAGCAGTCTAATTAACAGAGGTCGTTTTTCAGAATGCAGGACTAACAAATGAAATCACCTATCACAGGACCTGGCACCTGGTAGGTATTCAACAAATACCAGTTACATGCCCATCCTTCCCTGCCCCTCTTTAACTCAAAATCTAAACCCTAAATGTATTTCTGGTTTGCTCCAGTATCTCCTGCCTTTCTTTCACAATACTCAAACTGGATAATCATTTAGCAACAGTCCAAGATTTAACTGGATACAAGTATGGTCCATTTATAAGAAAGAGAGAAGCTCTGATCTTAACACTGATAAACAGTCGTGCTAAGACAAAGATTAACATTTTAATATCCCTACTTCTTTTCCTAAGTGAAGAATGAGGAGCATGTAGCCAAACAAGCCATGTCTTAAGTGTCTTCTACTTACCTGAGGACCCAGCAGAGTGCAGACAATGACAGTTAGCTGGTGCATATTTAATGAACAAATGGATGTTTATTAAACTCTTAGCACTTTTGAAGGGGGGTGAAACACTTGAGCGGTAATTATTTGCACTAAGTTTAAAGTCCAACATCATTATTAAACTCATTATTAAATATTGTGGATTCTGTCCATTTCTACAGGAGAATCAATATATTTCCCTAATTAGGAAAAGCAGGCAGCAAAAATGCTAGCTGATGCTATCTATTATTTCCAAACTTGTTCTGGGCAAATAAATAACTTCTGCCTTAAATACTGTTATAAACACTCATTCTTCCAGGAAAACTCAAAATATGTAAGAATCCACCGAGAAGACCAGCCCAGGAGCGTTCAGTGAAATGCTATCTTACCCAATGTTTCCCTAACAGCCTGGAGTTACAGGAGGAAATGGAAGCAATTTCCTTAGCTTTATAGAAAAGGTTTCACGATTTAAATATAACAACCACAGCAACGTGACGGATGCTGCTCCAAGTGCTGTACATGTGCTGCCTCGCTGGACCCATAAGATAACCCCGTGAAGTAGGCTCCAACTCCCCCATTTCTCAGATGAGGAAATAGGGCAAGAAGAGCATTAGTACTTGCTCGCGATCACCTCACAGGGCCGCAATGCTGGCAGCGAGGCTCCAGGAGGTGTCAGTCCTCACCTGCCAATGGGTAAGGCGTTGCGGATGATCCTCTGGCTGCCTCGGGTGTATTCAATATCCACTGTGATGGGGGCGGAGTACGTCATGTCCCGCAACCGGCACTGAAAGAGAATCAGACAATCACGGCTCCTCCTCTCCGGAAAAGAAAGGATCCTGGCAGCCTCAAAGAGCTCTTCTCGAGTAGAAGTATGGCCCATGCTGGACTCTGATCCCGCCATGGAACACAGCTGCCCCTGTGCTGCCTTAAGGGCACTGGGAATTACAAGCTTACCTTCTCCATGAGGGGATGATGCCAGCCATGCATCTAGACACTGCCACAGCATCCCCACCCCTGCCAGCCCAGAAATGGGACAATAAATCTGGTACTGATTTTCTTCTCACTGATCTGATGCCATCACCAGTCTGCTCCCATATCTTTGAAGCCATTAGATCATCCTTTGCAAACTGGGTCCTTGGAGAGTCATCAATATGGCTGCTTTATTCAAAATAGTTAACAACCAGTATAATAATAACTGAAGTATGTACACGCACAAACTAAAAGAATTAAACTATATTTCCTTTCATTCTCCAAACAAACTAAACTATATCACAAAATTCCTCTCCAAGGGATATGTCAGAGCATGAATCACTCAACACATCATTCTAACAATTTCTGAGTCACTTGCGGAACTTTAGAAATTGTTGGTGCGCACTTTACTTTCACGTGGTGATGACTCACTAAGAGAAGCCCTTGCCTGGGCCATGATCAGGAAACCCATCAAAATCTTCCGATGACTTCTCCATTATATTGATGGTCCTCAGGTGCCTTGCAATCTCAAAAAGAGAATTTCTCTGAACCTCAACCATACAATTCATGATGCTGAATCCTCTCTCTGGCTTTTACTGCACCAAAGACAGATACAAACTTTTTCTAGCCTAACAGTGCCTAGGATTTAAAAATACTATATAGTCCTATTATTGACCAGTATATTACCTTATATTTAATTATATCAAGCCTCCTGCAGGCCTGACCAAAGGTAGGTGGCATGATGATCAGAGTGTGGACTCTATTTTCTGTGCTCAAATCCCGGCTCTACCAATTAAGTTTTAAATAACCTTTCTGCATCTCAGTCTCCTCATATGTAAAACGGGAATGTAAATAATTTTAATTCCCAAGAGTATGAGTATATATTTTTAGAATGGTGCCTGGTACAGAGTACTATATAAATATTATCTCATTTTTGTTAATAAAACTAATGTAACACCCATGATAGGCAGATATTCATGGGTCTTAACAAACTCATCCCTTCAAATGGAAATGAAATTTGACAGAAGTGGTAAACATGGGGCCCCAAACTACCTCTGGGGCCCCCTCTGTCCCCCTCGAACTCTCTCTTATCAACAGGAATAGGGCTGTGTGGGTAGAGCCTGCAGTACCTGCACCCCCAGTCCTGCTGTGGGTCCCATGACTGCCCATCCACCTGCTCTCCCACGCTCCCCATCTCTCTAAGAGTCAATACCCTCCAAGAAATCTTTGCACCCTCTTTCTCTAATTGCAGTAATACCCATGTGTTTTCTTCAACATCAGGAATAATTATTATAATGACAATTGTGGCTTCAGCCTTCTTGAACTACTTCGAATTCTTCGTCTTCTCCCTTCTCTGAACCCAGTAATATACTAGTTTAGAAGGTGACTTGGAGATTGTTAATTGGCTGTTTAGTTCTTGAAAAATTGGAAAGTTCTCGCCAAATGGAAAGCGGAGGTGGGGAAAGCCAAATCGGGGCGCACAGTTTCCAACATCCAGTCCTCACTACTCCCTGTTCAGTCCAACGTCACATATTCGCCTTACCTATCGTCTAGGCTGCAAACCCTGGTGTCTCTGTTTCATTTGTTTTGTTATTTTAATCCATAAGAGCATGAACTTGAGCAAAGATATTATGTCTTATTTCTTTTGTGTCTTCCAATTTTGCAGCACAAAATAAATGTTCAATCAATACTCGGTGATTAATACCAAAATTACCTATATAAAATATCTGGTTACTTGATCACACTTCCTATTTCACCTTGCTTAGACAACAACCATAGCACTCTAACACCTTACTTGTTCTTTACTAAAGATTCCTGTGCTATGTTCCCTAATTGCTATTTTAGCTTTACATTAATACAAACCAGAAAAATCTACAAAAATCATTTTCCTTCCTGAATCAATGCCCAATTATGGACAGTAAGTGGAAGAATTTGAAGAGAAATCTAGAATCCGTTAAAAGCCAATAAACAGGGCTGTTCTAAAAGCCGTTGCCTGTAGCTCTTTTAAAACCCTGGCATTTACATTTTCTTCTCCTCTGCCTCTTCTGCTAGACCGTGAGTTCCTTGTCCTCAGTCCCTCTGCAAACGCAAGGCCTGCTGACCCTCAAAATACGCGCTAAGCAAGAAACCCCTGCAGGAACAGCACACCGCACCAGACACCAGTGGTGAGCAAGGAGCAGGGGTGGAGAGACCATGAAAAAACTCAGAAACAGGACATAAAAAAGACACAGTGACCTAACAGTGCAAGTTAACTAGGATTAAATGATAAACCAACTAATACAAAACTGTTTCCTAATACAGTATGGTATTATACAGGTGCTTATTTATTTTGGTTATCTTGTCTCATAAGAGATTTTTTCCCATTTTTAAATCATTTTTTAAGAATTATTTTAAGGGCACTGACTCTTCCAGTTAAACCAAACAAATCCAATTAAATTAAGGTTGATAATTACCTCATGAGGGGACACTGGTCTAGTTACATTGAAGCTTTCTTCAACATCAGGAAGCCCAACATAGATATTAAGATACCTGAAAAGCAAGTTATTCCAGAACCAATTACAGTTCTTCAAAGAACATATAAACAATCAAGCTATTTTCCTCCCGAATACAAGATTGCCCTTTGACAAATGCTTATCTTGCAGAGGATGACAAATTAACAAATTAACAAATTATAATTGGAGATCTTAAAGTCATAGAACACACAGTTTACAAAGGAGAGAAAATGTTATCAAGTTATCTTTAAAAAACAAATACTGTAAATCTCTTTACAAAAATATTGAAACTATAGCTCCCTACAAATGATACTTAAGGAAAAAAGCAAATGCAAAAGAGTAGCTATAGTGCACTACCATTCTCATAAGAAAGGATACGGAGGAAAAAATATATGTGCTCATTTGTGCAAAAGAAACAGGAAGAAGAAAGCAGAAACTAAAGAGACGGGTTACCTACAGGGAGCACTGGGAACACGGTGGGAAGAACTGGAAGGGGAGGGACAATTTTCTGAATAGACTTTTTTCTATAGGTCTAACTCTTACAACCATAATAATGTCTCACATACCCAAAATGGCATACAAACCTTACTGCGCTACAAATGAATAATATAACGGCACTGAAAAGGTAAGAAAGAAAATAACTAACCTGAGTAACTTTAGAAAACAGTATTTTGATTGGATACAGCAAAGACAGAAAAGCAGTATACAAGTATTAGTAAATTTTATTCTCACAGAGTGATGAATTAACAATTCTGAAACTAGTTTATGTATATCCTAGGACTGAATAAGTAAGTAAATATAGCTCTGTCTACTGAGACTTTAGTACCCATATCTTGGTGTCTAAACACTACTCTCCAATAAAAGAGACTAAAGCTCCTTGGAGAAATGACTGATTCCAGGCTGGGACAGGAAAAATACTAGATGAACCACATCTCATGGTACCAGAAAGTAGGGGAGTGCTCGAAAATTCACAGGGGCATGTTGAAAGGATGCAGCAGTCAACTTGATGAATCTCCCTATGGCCAAATCTGGGACCATTTGAGAAATAAAACAATGACAGTACTGGATTATGATGCATAGAATAAAATAAACATCCATGAGTTCATATTAATATAAATAAAATTACAGATAGAGAGCAAATGAGGGGAAGAAAAAGCTCCTCCTCACAGTAGAATTCTAATATTAATGTAGAAAGAATGATGGAAATAGAGACTTGCCAATAGGTAAACACCACAGCAATTACTGTTGTAGGTAACTGCTACAACAATCATCAATGCATGCTAAAGGTAGTGGGTAAAGTGCAATGAGAAATAAGATATTTGCATAGTCTCGAACGATCACCTTATAGGATAGTGATTAATTACTGAAGGAAAAATTAGTAACTTTACAGTAGAGAAACCTGGAAGATACCATCTTAATCAAGTGAACAAAGTTAAAATCACCAGCCGTTAAATATACTGACATCTGTACCCCCTGATATGGTACAGTGAGAATGACATGAAGCATCGCTTCTGTGGTATTCTGGCCAAAAAGGCATAACCCAATGTAGCCACAAGCAAATACCGCACAAACCCGAATCAAGGACTTTCTACAAAACGACTGACCAGAATTCTTCAAAAGTGTCAAGGTCATGAAAGACCAAGAGAGCTTGAGGAACTGTCATAGATTGGAGAGGATGAAGGAGACATATGACATCTGAACATAATGCAGGTCCTGGATTGAATCCTGGACTAGAAAATGGACATTAGTGGGAAAACTAAGATTTGTAGATTAGTCAACAGTATTGTATCAGTGCTAATTTCCTAGTTTTGCTAATTATGCTATGGCTACATAAGATGTTAATATTAGTATAAACTGGGTGAAGTGTAACATGAGAACTCCTTGTCCTCTTTTTGTAATTTTCCTCTAAAATTGTTTTTAAAAAAGTTTAAACCTAATAGTTTCAGTAACTTTTCACTCATAACTACCTGTTATCCTTAGCTTACCAATTAAAAATTAAGCATTTGATAAATATCTTCCTATCAAACAGATAAAAGGAGAATTATGTTAAAAGAGTTTTGACAGCAACTACATTCACTATAAAAAAATGTTAGACATAATCAAAATAGCAAATTAAGAGTAGTTGCTTCCTTACTTTAAGTACCACATGGGGTCAGCATCACTCGTAACCTTTTCGTTGGCTTTCATTATTTTCTTTATCTGCAGGGGAAAGAGTAACATGAGGAAAGACTCTGGCTTCCAGTTAATTCTTAACCATATCCTTTTCCAAGATCTGATGCTTACCTCTACATTAATGAAATAGTTAAATGAATCTATATGCTGTTTCACAAGGCCTTTCACCTAAACAGATAAAAAGTAAAAAGTAGGTTAGCAACAAAATAGCAGATTACACAATGGATCTCACCTGATCCATAAATTTTCCTCAAAACCAAAGTGAGAAAAAAAATCCATGAATTTTACTTAGCAAAGCTTTACATTTATGTGTCCTCACTCCATCTCTCCTCCATCTTACTAGAACACCCTCAAATTTTCCTCCCTGAAAAACAGTCTGACCTTTGGAATTCAAGATATGAGTACCTGAATATACCTAATGACTCCCCATGAGCTAACAAATAAGGCAGGATTTTCCCTACATGCTTTGAATTTACAAAAAAAATCCCAGAAACAAATACAGCAGTTGAGCATCATCTCTTCAACCCTCAAACAACGTCTATTTTCTTTCTTGTCTTGCTCCTATGTAAGCAGTTTTATGATTTCCACATATCTGTCTTTCATATCACTTTTAGAAGAATGAAGGGAAAAAACAAGGATCTCTATTAAGAAAACCAAAAATAATTGCATTTAAAATTGGAAGCAGAGTGAACATCAGGGATCTAAGATCGACCAGCTGGCAGCGACTTCCTTTCATCTCAGAAGTCAGTATGGCTGCACAAAGCGCTATGAAAAACACTGAAACGATAAACACATAGAATCCAGTCTTAGGACTTAAAGGACTGTAATGTTCATCATTTTACATTAATCTTCAAACACAATTAGTTCAACATTTCTAGAACACTCTCAACAGACAGATAATCACAGGGCCTTTGCTTTAATTCCACCTCCTTATTCAGGATCTCACTGGCTTACAAAGCAGCCATCCTATTATGAAATACTTCTGATTGTTAGGGGAAAAATTCACCCTTACAATGATCTGCAGTCTGCCTTCCCACA
The DNA here is from genome assembly GCF_951394435.1 of Stenella coeruleoalba. NCBI lineage: Eukaryota > Metazoa > Chordata > Mammalia > Artiodactyla > Delphinidae > Stenella > Stenella coeruleoalba. The sequence continues at coordinate 16,102,280 of NC_137157.1, forward strand.
GTTTCCACCCCTGGAGCCTAACTGTCTTTTCTGGAGAAAATGCCTGTTCTACCTCAGTCTGTTGAGTGATCCCATCTCTCTTTCACGTTCTCACTTCCAGGCTGAACAGGCACTTCCCCTATTTCTCGCAGGCATGCCTTCCAGACCCCTCAGCAGCCCATGAACCGCTCCTGAGTGGGCTCCACGCTGTCATCACATGGATTTAATCCTCCACAGCCTGACCAGTGTACAGTGGGGCGACTACGTACCTCCCTCACTCTGGATATTTTACCACTGCTATTAAAAAACAAGGTCACATTACAGGCTGATCAACTAGAACTCAAAAGGTAATTGTTTATGTTCACAAAAGAATGCTATTAAGTCAAGCACACCCCATTTGGTACTTGTGCAAAACTAAGAGGGACTTACAGGAGTCCCTCTTCACTGCTGTCACCCCAACCTAACATTCCAAGTCTGGATTCTACCTGCCCACAGCACTGCAGCCTCACAGGCTTCAAGTTCCTGTCTTCAGTTACATATTAAAAATCTTTACATTTTTGTTCTTGGACAAATATATTTCAAGGTGGTCTGAGTAAAAGAGAACCCCAACTTTAAATGAATGAAATAGCTGTAGTCTCATGTCTCTGTTAAGTTCTCTACCTTGTCAACTACAAAGTGGCATTTTCCATTGGCACCTGCCATCTAAGCACTAATACTCTAGCCGACAGTTCAGAAGATTGAAGGTTCGAGTCCCTTCAAGGTTGCCATAGTAACTGTCGAGTTAAAAAACATGCACAACATGAGAGTTGCGAGTTAAGTTTTATTTGGGGCAAAATGAGGACTACAGCCAGGAGACAGCATCCCAGATAGCTCTGAGAAACTTCTCCAAAGACGCAGGGGGGAAGGTCAGTATACATGTGATTTTGGTGCAGGGGGAGCACATGCAATCAAGCACACATTCTTCGCAGAAGGTTTCTGCTACTCTCGTGAAGGTTACTGCTAGTCACGAGGCGCAGACGTCACCATGAAGGATTTTAGTGCTTTTCTAGATACGAGGAGATGCAAGAATTGGGCTCATAAAATTGGCTCCTGAAAATATCTAACTATTGGGCTTCCCTAGTGGTGCAGTGGTTAAGAATCTGCCTGCCAAGGCAGAGGACACGGGTTCGAGCCCTGGTCCGGGAAGATCCCACATGCCGCAGAAGAACTAAGCCCGTGCGCCACAACCACTGAAGCCCGTGTGCCTAGAGCCCGTGCTCCGCAACAAGAGAAGACACCACAGTGAGAAGCCCGTGCACCGCAACAAAGAGTAGCCCCCGCTGACCACAACTAGAGAAAGCCCGTGCACAGCAACGAAGACCCAACACAGCCAAAAATAAAAATAAATAAAATAAAATTTAAAATATATATATCTAACTATCTGAAGACCTGTTTTGCCAGTTTTTCCCAGAGCACACAGTGCCTCATTTCTGCTCTCCACCCTGAACTCCTTTCAGGGGGTGTTGAAAGTCAGCAGCTGTAGCAGCACATGATTTAATTCTTGTAGAGGTAGATGGCAAGTGCCAATGGAAAATGCCAATATGTAGTAGACAACCTCTTCTTGGACCACATACCACCAACTGTCTCCTCTTTTTTGAATCACAAATCCTACCCCTTCTCCTCTGCTTATGCGTATGTGTGTATGTGTGTGTGTGTGTATATATATATATATATACATATATATATATATATATATATATAGTTCCCTTTGAAAAAGAAAAAAGTCATAATTAAAAACAACAACAAAAAAAAAACTTCCCTTGACCTTACTATCATTTTATTTCATTTTTGGTTACTTAAAACTTCTTCAAGAGCTTCCTATTGCTGTTAGAAGAAAAGCCAAAATCCTTCACATCAAACTCCTTAACCATAAAATCTGGTCAGAAATCTGGCCCTGACAGCTTCCCAGCTTCCTCTCCCAGCACTCTCCCCTCTGCCTATTAACAGAAAACTAAGTTGGACAAAACTCTACTCATTTTTCAAGTCTTCATTCTTTCACTTAGCGAGATGCTTCCAAGATTCATCCATGTTGTAGCATATGTCAGCACTTGATTTCTTTTTATTGCCAGATACTATTCCATTGTATGGATAGACCATATTTTATTTATCCATCCATTAGCTGGTGTTCATGTGAGTTTACACTTTTTGGCTATTATGAATAATGCTGCTAGGAACATCTGTGTACAAGTTTTTGCACGGACACGTTTTCATTTATCTTGAGTAAATACCTAGGAGTAGAATCGCAGGATCAGACAGTAACTATGTTTAACCATTTGATGAACTGCCAGGCTGCTTTCCAAAGCGGCTGCAACATCCTACATTCCCATCAGTAGAGCGTTAGGATTCTGATTGCTCCACATCCTCATCAACACTTGCTACTGTCTTTTTTTGACTATAACCATCCTACTGTGTGTCAAGTGGTCTATCATTGTGGAACCTGATACTACTCAGCATAAGCTCCTTAAAATTGAAATTCAATAATAATAGGAATCGTATAATCTGTAGTTCCTCTGTCTAGCCACTCACCCATTCCAGCCAAGCAGACTGGACTCTGCTTCCTACAGACCCCGTGGAGGCTCCTCCTGAGCACCTTTATTAAGCCATGCTCCCTGCATCCTACCTTTCAGCTCAGTTAATTCCTTTCCTCTTAAGATGTGGCTTACATCTCACCTCCTTTGGGAGGCCCTCTCTGACCACTTGTGGCATCACTCTTGCCAACAGCACTTTGGTTTGTATTATTCATGTGCCATGCTACAACGTATACTACTTCCTATCTCTAAAATTAGATTAGCAATCCCCTAACTAGTATTTTATAGACAGGGATACTGCCTTATAATTTCTTGTACTTCTAAAACCTAGAAAAGCACACAGTTGTACAAAGTCAAAAAATGTTGGTGAAAAAAAATTAATTTTAAAAAAGGCTTATTTCTTCACTCTTCATTGGAAAAACAACTAATTATTATTAAATATTAATTACCTTTAAAAATGCTGGAAGCAGCCGCCATTTTTCCTGTGAATCAGAACAATAAAAGTATCAGAACTCTGTGCTAGCAATCACAATATTTTCATGAGAAGTTACTTTAATGTACCCAAAATGACTCACTTCATCACAGGAAGCAAAAGAAAGTAAATGAAAACGAACAATATTTACATTGCAACCACTTTTATGGAAATCATATATGTGCTGTGTATGTACATGTATACAAAGAGGTACACACACAAGTATATATAAACCACAGATTTCTTAAATAGAATATACTTTAACCTCTTCTTGGTGACTCAAGATTCCAAGTACTTTTTATCTTTATTTTATTCTCATGACACTTCCTGAGTAAGCAGGGTTTGCCAGTCTTAGGAAGGGTGAGTACGTTTCAGAGAGGCTGGTGTGGAAGCTAGGTCTCTCAACCCAAAGGGAGTTCTTTCTCCCCCTTATTTTTTCTCAACTAGTGCCTGGTCAGAGCTCAGGCTGCAGAAGGATATCACATGGTGTCCATCTCCTACTTTAAATGGTTGCAAACTGCCACACTTCTTGAGTTCTTAGGCCTGCTCTTCACACCTTCCTGAGGTCGTAAACAGCCTACCATGATAAGACTCTTCATGAATGGTATCTAATCTGTTAATGGGAAATCTGACAAATGGTTAGAACTGAGTCTTAAGTAAGAATACACAGTTCCTGAGTAAGGGCTCCAGAATCATGTAAGACTTCCCAAGAACTGTAAACTTTTTTACTTTGAGTAACAGGAGAAGCACTGGAAGGTTTTGAGCAAAAGAGTGACAAGATGATGTGACTCATTTTAACTGGATCACTCTAGCTGCTGGGGTGAGAACAGGCAAGGTTAGAAGGAGGGAGATCATTTAGGAGTTCACTGCAATACTCCAGGCTGATAACAGTATGGGTAGTGAGAAACTGTTGGCTAGGAAACTCAATGTGAAGTTAGAGCCAACAGGACTTGACAGTAGATTAGATGGAGACTCTGAGAGAAAGAAGAGTTGAGACGGACACCTTAGAGTTGCCATTTCTGGAGATGAGGAGGACGCTGGATGTCTGGATGCTGTCAGAGTAGCAGGTTTAGGTGTGCAGGGGTCATCAGGAGTTTGGTTGGGGGCATGTTAAGTTTGAGATATCCATTTGTCTATTTGGAGATGCCAAATAGACAACAAATATAGGTCTGGAACTTGGGAAGAGAGTGGCCTGGAGATCTAAATCAGGGAGAGGTCAGCAAATGGAGGGTAGTTAAAGCTGTGTAACAGATGAAATCACGTGGAGAAGAGTTCCATGAAGTGAGATCAAAAACACTCCAACGTTTAGAGATGAGGAGCAGAAAGCACATCCAGCAAAGAAGAGTGAGGAATGGCCTGAGAGGGAGGCAGACGACCTGGAAAAAGTAAAAACATTTTTCAAGAAAAAAGGTAGGTGGGGGCAGGAGGTACGTAAGAAATCTCTATACCTTCCTCTCAATTTTGCTGTGAACCTGAAACGTCTCTAAAAAAAGTCAAATCTTAAAAAAAAAAAAGAAGTTGAGTCTGGCAAAACTCATCTATGATGATCGAAATCAAAAGGTGTGGTACGGCACAAACTGAAAAGGGAACTTTGTCGGATGCTGAAAATGTTCTATATCTTGTGTGGGGTGCTAGTCATTTGGGTATACATAACTGTCAAAACTAATGTAAATGAACACTTAGTACTCATGCATCTTACTGTATGTAAATCTACAAAGAAGAATGCGAGAAAAATCAGAGAAGACTATATGAGGAGAGTAGAAAGATCTTGAGGAGATCTGGGTGGGGGAGGGGCAGAAACAGGTTAGAGAAGTAAGCAGTGGCCAAAATGAGAAAAGGACTCATATAAGTATGGTAAGGACTTTAGATTTTGCCCTGAGAGCAATGGGCAGACTGAAGAATTTTAACCAAGGGAGCAACGTGATCATATCTGCCTGTTTAAACTGATGGCTCTGGCTACAGAGCAGAGAACAGACTGTTGGAATGGGACAAGTCAGGAGCCTAGGAAATAAGAGATGACAGTGGTTCAGACTTGGAGAACAGAAGAAAGGAAGTTTCAGAATTGAGTACATTTTGTAGTTGGGGGCCCTTAAGATGGGACGGTGGATTGGATGCAGAGGGCCAGGAAAAGGAACTGTTATTCCTGAATCAGAAGACTGGAAATGTAGTACTGGTCCCTTCACAGCTGTGCAAATTCAGACAAGACACAGAAATCCTTTAGGCTTATTCCTTCAGCTCTCTGGAGAAGCAGTCCAGTCAGCACTTAAGGATGAGGGCTCTGGAGTCTGACTGCCAGGGTCTAAAATACAGATCAGCCATTTAACAACCTTCTGAAACTGGGTGAGTTACTTAACCTCTCTGAGCCTTAAAAATCTTCATTGGCAAAATGGGGCAAAAATATTACTTGCTTCAGATGATTAAATAACATATGCTCGTTAGGCTTGAACAGAGCTGGCACATACGTGCTCAGTAAATGCTGGCTCTTAAATAGCTGTTCAAGAGCTAAAAATTCAGATCAACTATACTCCAATATAAAAAAAAAAGTTAAAAATCCAGTATTGCCCAATGAAGATCAGCAGTGTACTGCAGGCACTCACAGATTGAATCTAACAGACTGATTGTAATTCCTTTATTTGCCGAATAATTATTAAAGAAACAGATTTACTGATCCTGTCGGCCATTCTCCTCCTTAAACTTGTCAGTGGCATCCCAGCCCTCCTTTAGATGTCTAACAAAACCTTTCATAATCAGGATCCTTATCTGTCACCCTTAAATCTCTCCTCTACTTTTCTCCACTCCAGTACTACTGGATTTAATTCCTTAAAAACAGATGGTCTTGCCTCCAGGCTTCCAGTGTCCTGTTCCCTCTACCTGAATCTCTCCCTTGACTATTTCTCCACTTCCCATCCCATGCCAACTAAGATTTTGAGGCCCAGAGAAGTTATATGTACCTTTCCAGAAAATAAAATTACGTCAACATCTGAACTTCATTAGGCAGCTCACTGTAGGGCAGTTATCCTTAACTTCTGAGAATCTGATGAAAGCTACGGGGCTACTCCCCCGAAAACACCTAGGCAAAATTTGGAGTAAATTTTCTCGGCGTTTAAAATACTCCTGCAGCCCAAACTTGAGTTCCAGGTGAAAAGGAAAAATTACTAGCCTGGGATTCAGACGTCTGGTTTTCCCACCACAGCCAGCTGTGGGACCTCACCAAAGTGGCCTAAGCTCCCTGGACCTCATTATCCCTTATAAGCCGTCAAAGATGCAATATGTCCCCCCAAGGTGGGGGAGAGTCAGTCCTCCCCTGATAACACACGAACACTGGAATGCGTCCAGCCCGAGAGCCGTGCGCGGAGCCGCTGGGTCTGCGCGGCGGCTGACATCTCCCCTCAGCTTGACCCTGCACGAACAGCAGTGGCCGGCTCTGAAGAGGACCCGCGCGGAGCCCCCAAGCACGCGCGGAGTCCTGAGCATGCGCTGAAGACGCGGCCCGCCCCCCTCCGCGGCCAGAGTTCTCGGGGCAACGCCTCCCGGGGACGCATGCCAGCCTCTCTTCCGTTCTACGCGTGCCCTGCCCTCACCTCTACAGTCGGGATCGGCGCGGCCAGCTGCTCCGGGGTCAAGTTCCCAAACTCCTCCGCAAGCACGTCCATGCTGTTCACGACAAAGGAAGGAGCAAACAGAACCCTCACGCGCGCCTTCGCTGCGCCAGCCAAACTGCTGTACCCGTGGAGAGCGGTGCGCGGTGGCCTAAATAGTCCCCGCCGCGCAACTTAATTGGAGTCGCGGAAGAAAGGTTCCGCCTGCTCTCGGTCAGAACCTGCGGTTGAACCCGGATGTGGCTGAGGCGGAGCTTGGAAACTGCGTCCCCTGGTGTCGCTCGGAAGTCTCGCCTGGGTAATCTAAAACCCCAGCGGACAGATTTTGGCAGTTATCCCACAATCAAGACCAACAACGCGTATTGTCATTTTAAAAATAATTCAAAGAAAACGGTAAATGGATAATTTGCACAACTTGAGCCACCGAGGCATCGAATTCATTTAATTTAAGCCCAAACTACACATTGTATAGTATGGAAAAAATTGGAAATTTACCAAATGCCTAGTAGGAGGGGATTGGTTAAAAAATTAAGGTACATGCGTGTGATGGCCTATTATACAATCATTAAAATGACCACGAAGTGAGGAGGAGTTAACTTACCTAGAGAGAAGAGCATAACAGGACAGTAATTAAGATAGTGTTATATTCTAAAAGGGCTAGACAGAAGATCCAGGAGTAAATTCCAGCAGAAATTTAGTATGAAAAGATGACATTTTAAAAGAGCAGGGGAAAGATGGCTTATCCAAAAATTGATGTTGGAGCTGCTGATTAGCCATTTAGAAAAAAAATACATCCAAGTAAATACTATACGGATTAAATATTTAAATGTTAACAAAACCTTAGAAGAAAATATAAAGTGCGTAAATCCATAACACTGAGCTGTGGCCACCTTCAAGGATAGCAATATAGTCAGAAATCATAAAGGAAAATATTCATAGATTGGATAATATAATTCTAGCCATAGGTTTATGATTCCACGGAAAATTTTGAATTTTCTGAACAGATGGTTAAAAATCACCATGAATGGTTTTCAAGAAATACAAGTTGGGGCTTCCCTGGTGGCGCAGTGGTTGAGCGCCCGCCTGCCGATGCTAGGAGACGCGGGTTCGTGCCCCGGTTCGGGAAGATCCCACATGCCGCGGAGCGGCTGGGCCTGCGTGTCCGGAGCCGGTGCTCCGCAACGGGAGAGGCCACAACATTGAGAGGCCCGCGTACCGCAAAAAAAAAAAAGAAATACAAGTTGGCAGAAGAGAAAGGATTGGTATCCCTAATTTAAAGCAAACTTACAGGGACTTCGCTGGTGGCGCAGTGGTTAAGAATCTGCCTGCCAGTGCAGGGGACACCGGTTCGATCCCTGGTCCGTGAAGATCCCACGTGCCACGGAGCAACTAAGCCCGTGCGCCACAACTACTGAGCCTGCACTCCAGAGCCTGTGAGCCACAACTACTGAAACCCGTGCACCTAGAGCCCGTGCTCTGCAACAAGAGAAGCCACCGCAATGAGAAGCTCACGCACCGCAATGAAGAGTAGTCCCTACTCGCCTCAACTAGAGAAAGCTCACGCGCAGCAATGAAGACCCAACGCAGCCAAAAAATTTTTTTAAAAATGATAGAGCCTGCATTGTAGCGGGTTGTGCAGTTATATGAGATCATTTATATAAAGTGCTTAGGCCATAATATGGTAAGTAATTATTTTACGACATTCTGAAAGAAAAAAATTATATTCAGGTTCCCTACCATGCCGGCAAGTGCAGCTGCTGGGACAGATCACTAGGTTTCCTTTCTTCTTCATAAAGCCTTGCGATAAATCCCTAGGTCCCTTTCCCTTGAAAGCTGAACAAGGCTAACATACCAAGCTTAGGCATGAAAAGATAAAGCTTCACTTGAAAAACAGAACAAGAGGGTACAAGTTGCTAGTACAAATGTACGTTCTAAAAGGTTAGATTAAATCATGGAGGATAAAGTCATACCTGATTTACTAAATGAAATTAGAGCATGTTGGGTGTGTCACTATCCTTTGAAGTTGACAGCAAAGACAATAACTGCAGCCTTCTATGTACCCTTGAGTTTCTCTGCCAATGACAATATTGGGCTTAATGAACCACGGTTGTGATATGATTTGACAATTTTTGGTCTTATGTACTTAAGTACTCAATCATCACTTCTCAAAATACTAAAACCTCTTGAAGTGTGAAAGAGATTTAGGACAAATAAATGAGCTATTGTAATGTATTCTGTCCACATTATGCTTTAGAGTTTGTAGACAATTTCAAATACATTATCTCATTTGATTCTCACAATAGCTCTGCGAGGCAGTCAGGTAGGTTAGGAAATGGATGTTCAGGGAGACTAAAAGATTGGCTTGAGGTCATATAGCTAAGAAGCAGAAGTGAATTCAAACTCAGGTCCTGTGACTCTCAGTCCCATGCTACTTTTACTGAATAATGAGTGGAAAATGTTGGTACCTAACATCCTCAGAGGAAGAACAGGCTGAATTTTAGTTTTAAGAAGGATTCAAGTGAAAAAAATATGTTGCACAAAAGATGGCACTCCCCACGCCCATGGCATACTTAGCCAATCAGCCACAGAATTCTTTACTGCTTGTCCTGGATTTAGCTTCAAAATCCTCTCAACACAGTGCTCTGGGAGCTAATACTAAAAGATCAGAGCAGACACATGACCTTAAACTTATTTTCATGGGACTTCCCTGGTGGTCCAGTGGTTAGGACGTTGCGCTTCCAAAGCAGGGGTCTTGGATTCGATCCCTGGTTGGGGAACTAAGATCCTGCATGCCGTGTGGCATGGCCAAAGTGGGGGTGGGGGTGGAATCAGGTAATTCCTGCATGGTCTACTAGGCAATGCCCAGCACTTCATTAATGCAAGGACCCAGTAAGTTCTGTTTTTCATTAAAAAAATAAACTTATTTTCATAAAAAGATGATTCATAGAGCTTATTCAAGGAAACGGGAGGGATCTGAGGTGGAGACTGTTGCTAATGCTTACCAATACCCAACACCCACACCCGCCTTTTCTCCTGGGCACATCTTCCTGACTCCTCTGCAGTTAGATGGGGCCAGATGACCATCTAGCCATCTAGTCATCAACTAACGATCTAGTTAGTTCTGCCCAATGCACCATGAGTAGAAGTGGGTGATCCTTTTCTTTCCCTTATCTTCTGAGTGATTAAGGAGACGCTGAAGGTTTCAGGGACTATTGAGTTAGAAGATGGATGGAAGTTGGGTCTCTAAGTGGCTGAATGGAGTAGGGTCCGCGACACACACACCAACCTTCCCTAAACTTTGAACTACAGTTTGAGAAATAAGGTTATGCTGAGGCTTTGCTCAGCAGTTCATCTACACACACCAATAAAGGTTGACTTCAATGACTATGCCCTTCCTGGAATCACCTTTTCGTGTCATTCTTAGAGGCGATACTGGATTGGGGGACCTCTTCACACATTTCTCCCATTCAAGTTTTAAAGACCTCATGAGTGCACATGGTAGTGGATTTGTTTTTCTCTTTCTGATCCTTCCTTTTTGGAAGAAATCCCTAGTTGGGTGACCTTGGTGGGAACACAGGAGTCTAAGGGGCAGCTACTGTCTTGTTCCATCCCCTGCAAATTAGAGCCTGGGCCCTTGATAGAGATTCTTCCAACTGAATGTTGATATCTGAGACTTTAAATCTTGAGCAAATGAGGCAAAGCAGCAAGGACAATTGAGAAACCAATCTCTGAATCCAGCTTGGCTGAGGTCCTATGCTTGCATTGCCTTGGTTCTTCCCATCTTCCAAGCTTAATTCCCCAGGTAAAACAGATTCCATGAGGTACTTAAACCTCTCCAATAAACTCTCTTTCTGCTTCTGTTAGCTAGAGTCCATTTCTACATGGACTCTTGTGCCATGTGTTCATGCGTATACACATACGCACACAACACAATATTCTAGCACCAACAGCAAGTGTTCTTTGCCAGGGCAATCCTTCCAAAACATAAATTGCTTGTAACCTTCTCCTGTTTCAAAAGATTCAATGGTTATCTCTTTCGGGACAAAACCCTCCCTTTTGAGCATGACATCCCAGAAGCCTTCTACCTTGCTTGTTTCCCCTCTCATCACTTCCCCTCTTCTATAGGCTGGACCCTTGGCTTACCATTTCTCCACACCGTCGTACCCACTGTGCACTTGGCCTCTTGTGCCTTTCCCTTTCTTGGCAAGTTCCTGCCTACCCTTCATGCTTTAGCTCAAGGGTGACCTCCACGAAACACAGTCTGGCAGTATTTCCTCTAACACCACGTGTATGTGTTTTATTGCCCGAATTACACTTTATTGCAACTGTTCACAAGTTTATCCTTCTTATTAGGTTACAAACTTCTTCAGGACAGTGTCTGTCTAGTCATCTGTGTATCAAAGATCTAGGATACTTCTTGGCACACCGTAGATGCTCAATAGCTATCTGTTGACTGAATGAATGAATGAACATGACCTGATGTCTGTGAGGCTCTGATGATCAGCAGAAGAATCCTTCTAAAACAACTGCAATAAAGACTGTGCAGTATTCCAGCCCTGAGTTACCCAAAGGTGGTTTAGAAAACAAAGAGACACCAGCTATCTTGAAATAATTTTTAATGCTTTAAAATTTGACTAGCGCACACAATACATGTTTTAGCAGAAGAAGAATGAAAATGTGTGTATGGTGTTTAATAAAATTGACATTACAAAACAAGACCATGTTAAGAAAATTCTCAAAAGTAGAAGTAAACATTTCAGTAAAAACCAAGTAAACAACACGCTAAGGGATAGGATTTTAAAATCCTAATAAATGTAGTTGCCTAAATCCAGACTTCAGACATTGAGATTTACTTTGTCACTTAAAAAAAAAAAAAAAAAAGGCAGAATGCCCTTCATTTTAAATGCATTTTTAAAAAATGTTTGCACATTGTTTTCCTGCTGGCAACTCAGTATAATCAAGTATATAAGAATACCAGATGGATTCCAATCTGATAATAAAAAAGTGTATCACCTGGTCTTCTGGTTAAATATACAGTTCACCTCAGAAAGCAACAAAAAGTTATGCTACACATTACATTTCTATGTCACACCCTCCCTGCTGTCCAGGCCCCAAAGTGAACACAGTTGAAAACTACTTCAACGTAAGAAAAAATGAAAACAAAAATCTACAGCACCTTTTGGTTTCTAAGCATAGGAAACAGGCAGAATGGAAATACAGGAAGAGGGAAACAATGGGTGAGACCGATGATGTGCTCTTCAGTAAAATTCCATTTATACACAGCTGCTCAAATGGACAGAATGGCTGATTTATGTATTGGTCACATGAGGAAAAAAAACTGACTTTCAAAATTTCCTCGAATTCTGGCAGATCCCTCCAAAATGTAAAGACCGCAGATAATTTACTCACACAATCATTTCCTAGAACTTTATCAAATAATTAGGTAGCACCATAATGGTGAAGGTCGTGGTGAGGAAGAGAGGAAGAAAGGAGCATTATTTTTTACCTCCTACCCACTCTTCCCCATCAAATTACTAAGGTTCAATGAGTCCTCAGAAAACCAAACAATCAAAATGCATTTCATGCAAATAAAGCACTTTCCAGGCTGAGTCCATCCAAAAGGTAGTGCTTCACTTAACATTTCGGAAGAAGTATGTAATTCCAGGACAGTATGCAGATTTCTCTAGAATCCTGACAACCAGTGCCAGCTTGGCAAAGTTTAATTCAATGCATAAGAGTGGCAAATGATGATGATACTTAGAAGAGCATCTTGGTCACAGCAGGTAAGAATTTAAACAGCGCAGAAGGCGTTTGCTAGCACATTATATGGTTAAAAATTCCAGAGTTCAACTGTTTCTTTTTCAGACATGAATTTCACTGAGAATGGGGATCTTGTTTTATCAATTTTTCTTCTTACAAGTAAAACAATTCAAACCACTCCTGCCTTATGTAAAAATATTAAAATCTTATATAAACCTTATCAGTGGCCTGAGAAATGCAGGGACATTCACGAAGAGATGTGTGCAAAAACTGTTTCCCTCAGAGAGCAGGATAAGTGAGAAGAATCCACCCTCTAGAATAAAATTTTAGAAGGGGTTTGTTTCTATTTTCACTAAATGAACAAGGGAGGTTTTACCTAAAATTTGTATGTAGTTTTAAAATGTATTTAATACATTGAAATTCTAAACAAATACTGACAATTGGTATCACAAAGTGTGATTTGGTATATTTGTAGAATTTGAGGACTTATACTACGTAAGCTTCTATTACACATTAATAAAATTTAATTGTACATTTAAAATACGATTATCCCTTACTTCATATCATTTATTCAGAACATCAATCCCCTTGGTTATGTTCACAACTTTCAACCCTTTAAGAAGCTGTACCAAAGTTAAAAAAATCATTAGATTTGATGTGAAATACAACTCCTTACAGGTTGAATGAATAAGCCAGATATATATGCTTAAGAAAACATTTACAAGTATTATATAGGTAATATAATTAATTACAAATTGCTTGCTGTTCATTAAAAACATCTCTTTTGGACTTGTAGATAGTGCACAAACAGGGTCATTACAACGTGCATGTCTTTGCAATGCTAATATTACTGAATTATACAGATTCGGGCTAACGCTGTGCCACAGACAGGACTGAGAACGTGCCGCATCTGAAATGCCATTGATGGAAACAGACTGGGTACCTAAGTGCTGGGCTTCCAATCTCTTATCCAATGTCAGTTCCTCTTTAGTTAGTAGATGATGAAGCTTCCGCCTTCCCCGTGGCTTCCTCACTAAAGAGCAGCTTTCGAAGTATATTTGCATAAAATGGTCCATACACTTGTTTGTTGAGATTCACAATGCTTGCATATTGCGAGCCTAGCACCTCTAGCTCCTGCTGAACGACAGTGAGGCCTCCTGGCACGGCAGGCATGCATTTTGGAGGGTTTGGCAGACAAAGTAGGCTTTTCATGTATAGCTGGATTCGTTTTTCTGGGGAAAAAGAAGGCATCTTTATCTGTCCCATTATTAAAGCACGTGATTTTGAAAAATGAGAACAGTAATTGTGGTATGTGGATTGCGGCAACATTCTCAGTTCTTGACCTCTCCCTATATTCGTGCCCTTTCCAAAGCAGCCTTGCAGCTCTTCCCATCAAAGACTGGAGTCTGTTTCCCCATGCCTTGGAGCAGGGATGGCCTTACGACTTGCTTTGGCCAATGCAGAATGTGGCAGAAGTGCTGGTATGTGAGTTCCGTGCTCAAGAGGCATTGTTTGAACCCACTCTCTCTGCCTACCACCACCATGTAAACAAGCCTGGGCCTGATGAGGGACCATGTTGAGGGAAGCCCAGTTGTTCCATCTTAGGCCATCCTAGACCAACCTGTAGCCAACCAACTCCCAAGCACCTGAGAGAGCCCAGGCAAGATCAGCAGAGCTACCCACCCAAGCCACAGCTGACCACAAATGTACGCGTGCGTCCAGCAAGATCAAAAGAACTACCCAGTTGCCCCACAGACTCGTAAGCAATGACAGATGGAGTTTTGGGGTGATTTGTTATGCAGTAATAGCTAGCTAACAAAACATGCATAGCATTTTCAGGGTGGGGTGGGGAATCTTTTACAAAAACTCAACGTCCATAATTTTAATTATGTATCCTAAAGCTGAGTTTGTAAACTGGCACTGCCAGTTTGGTCCACGTAGTGTTTTTTAAAAAGAGAAGTCATTTAAAACGAGGGGATTTCATATAGAAAATCAAAGTTTTGGTTCTTCTTGAAAAATCTACAGATCTGGCAAACTTGGGGGCCCAAACTGCCACATGGCAAGGGTGAGCCCACATCCGAGTTTTCACAGGACAGTTAAAGTTGACACCTGCTGTCCTGGCATAATTAAAAAGAGCACTCTCAAAAGTGTCCTGGGGTGGAAAATAAATTATATGATCACCCCCCATGTGGGCAACAATCTGGAGTCACTAAGGAAGGGCCACCCCACTGGCACTGCCACCTTCTCCATTCTTCCTGCTTCAGTGCCTCAGTGTATCTGCATTTGAGACGACTTCACAAAAGCACGCAAATGCATAAATAAGTGAAGCTGCAGTGGTATTGGACAAATGGTACTGGACAAGCCTGAAATGCCCCAGCCCATGCTGCTCCAAGGATGTTCTCTGGCTTTGGAAACAGAAATCTCACAAATAAGGAAGTTTACTAAGGAAAATACACTCCATCGAATACAGATAACTATATTGCTGAAACTTATCTCTAAACACTTCTCCCAAAAATCACACATTTCAGCCAGACCTGACCTAGAACTCAAAGTCCCCAGTGTCCCATGTCCATATCTTAGCCCAAATTGTTTCCTCTTACTAGAATGCCTTTCCACCTCACCTCATGTCTGCACAAGTCGAGAGCATACTTCAATGCTGATGCTAAAGTCACCTCCTTTCTGTGGCTTTTCCTAGCAACTGTTACACTATCATCCCATATTACTGTTACTTGAGAATTTATCTCTCCCTTCTTAGACGGTGGGCTTTCTAAGGGTCAGGGCTATTTTTTTGTCTTATAATATCCCTGGTCTGGCATGTGGCAGGCACGTCATAAATGCCGCTTGAATTAAAGTGAGATTGGAATGAAAAAGGTCTATAAAGATAAACCCCAAACTGAAAGCAATGGGAGCCAGAGAGGAATGGGGGCTGGAGAAGGCAGTCAAAGATGACTTGGGCCTTATCCATAATTTGTCAACAAGAGGAAATTATTCATGGATGTATCACTTGTATAATTGAAAATTACTTTTTAAAAATGTAGGTGGCTATTAGCATGCAAATAATTTACACAGCAGGTAATCCATAAATCATTTTTACATGGTTTTGGTATATATTTGGAAAAAAAATAGTTTGAAGGAAAACTCCCTCTCTAATTACCTTTTTTAATGGCTAAGAACACAGTAGGAGTTGTAATTCCATTGTAGACAAATAGCACATCAACTAAGAACAAAAGAAGGCAGACTGTGGGTACCATGAACTACAGGGGAGGAAAGGCAGGGGTAAATTGGAGCCCTTCTTCTGTCCCAGGGATCCCTCTAAGTGCTTAATGTATTCCAGCTCCTCTGCAGGCAGAGAATTAAGAGGAAACTGTCTGCTAAATTCCCCGTTAGGCTGGCTGGTCGACTCTCAGAAGCTGGGTCTATTTTCATCACAGATACGGTCCAAACACTTTTCACAAGGCTGTTTAAAGAATGAAACTTTTTCAAAACTGTTATTATGCTGACAAGTGGTTCTATCTCCTCTGTGGATGAGTCACAGTTTTTAGGCCAAGACTAAGGTGACAGAAGCGTCTGTCCATTTAGGAGCAGCCAAATGGAGCCCCTGCCAAAGACGTGCCCTTGGCTTCCAGAGCCCAGGGAGGGACGCTCAAGTGAGTCATTCATGTTGCTAGGCAACAATACTTTGAATGAGGTTACAAAATACTTCCAGTTTGCAAAAGAACAGGAAACTTGGACTGGGGAGAGCTGGGTGGAAAAAAGTTGCTTGACTGGATTTTAAGAGGCCACCTCGGGGTGGGGCATCTCCTGGACCCCAGCTTCCCTCTCCCTTGACATTGCAAGTACTTCCCTGATCTAAAGCAAGGGCATGGAGGACACCCAATGCTCTGGCCACGCTGCCAATGAGCAGCAGGGCTCCAGCTTTGACTGTAGTGCCCATTAGAGCAGTTAAGAATATGAGTCACTCTCCCCGCCCCACCCCACCCTCTCTCTCTCTTTTTCTCTCTTACACTTCTTCCTCTTCCTCTTCCTCTTTCTCTTTCTCTTTCTCTGCTATGTGAGGACACAACAAGAAAGCAACCATCTGCCAGCCAAGAAGAGAGCTCTCACCAGAGCCCAACCACGCTGGCAACTTGACCCCAGACTTCCAGCCTCTAGAACTGTAAGAAAATAAATTTCTTCTGTTTAAAAAAAAACAAAACAAAAAAGAATATGAGTCAGAGAGGCTCAGGAAGAAGCCATACTCTGCACCCTGCTAGTTATGCGACCTCAGGTGAGAGTTACTTAACTGCTCTAAGTCTCCATGCATTCACCCATTCCACAGATATTTATTAAAGGTCGTCTCTGGGCCCAGCATGGTATAGGGAAATAGCAGTGAGCAAATATGCACCCCGTCCTCGTGAGGCCTGTGCACTAGTGGGGGGTCTCTTGGTACGTGGCAGACTGCAGACGGCCTGCCCCTCTTTCTCCGGGGAACACCGTCTCCCTGTTGTTGGCGTTCAGCTGGAGACTACCGGCCATGAGATGCATGTCAGCAGTGAAGGTTACGCAGGGAAGGGCTCAGCCACAGGCAGCTGCGGGTATGCTGTGTGTGTTACTGTTTTCACCCGTCACCCCTCAGCAGCCCACATGCTACACACCAGACGGCTCTTTTCTTGGGGGTGGGGTTGAAGCCTAGAGCTATTAAGTGGCCTGGGTGGCCTAGATCTCCAGCATCCCGTGTCCCCAGGGATAAGAATGAGAGAAACTATTTCAGAGCCTCAACTAAATAATAGCAAGTACTTGTATTCTTAGGGAAGTCAGTGCTGTACTTTGAAAACTTGCAGATTAGTCCTGGAATGTTAGTATATTCGAATGCCACACTCTTTCCTCTGTCTGGTCCATTCCTCACCCTCTGCAGTAGACACTCGCTTTGTGTTCCACATCACCCTCTTCCCTTCTTAAGGCCACAGCACCCTGATCTTGTTTGGGGGAAAACAATCTCTTCCCTAGTTTCAGACCAGGTGTTACAGGTAAAGCTGACTCACCAGGAATTGAACACGTCTCAAGTTTAAGTTTCTTCCCCTCTGGCCACCATGAATGAGTCAACAATGGGACATGACCACCCTCTGGAGTCAATGAGACTCAATTCTGGGGTCACCGTCTGAGCTAAGAGGGGAGGGAAACTGACTCCTTTTTTTTTTTTTTGGCTTGACTTAAACACAGAAAGATGTAGGCTGGAGCTGAAGTCATCTTGCTGTGTTGGGAAGAGACTCTCCATGGAGACAGCCAGCCCAGAGGAAGGCAGTGCTGAGGGACCAAAGTGGGGAAACCAGGACCCAGGACATAGTTTAAGCTCTGATTAAGCTGTCCCAGCAGCCAATCCCACCCTGCTGTTTTCTGTTATATGAGCAAATACATTCCCTTTTTGCTTAAGCCACTTTAGAAGCTTAGGTTCTCTGTCACAAGTAATAGAAAAAGTCCTAACTGATACATTCTCCCCAACTCACCAATACAACTTGACCTTAAGATATTCCTTTTCCTAGCAATCAAGTACAAAAAAAAGTCAACCCACTATGCCTCTCAGTTGCAGGGTCTTTTTAACTCTCTGTCTCTCTAAGCCTGACCAACATAGGGGCCTCAGCTCACACAGGTTTGCTTCCCGCGGAGCCCGTGTCTACTTTCTGTGAACATACGGCCAGCTGGTTTGGATTGCTCTATTGATCTAGGAATTTAACATTACTGGCAGCATGATGTTATTTTCTTCATAGAAACCTATCGGCTGGGTAGTAAGGTAGAAGGCTCTGAAACATCCTCCCACTCTGCTACATATACACACAGAAGCAGCAATGAGTCCCAAACCTTTGAAAATATTAATGCTTTCTTCATATTTTCAATATTTATTCACTCACCAAAAGAAGCAGGTAATCTGTTTAAGACTAAAATTTGACTGACACTTAACATTAGCCAAAACCAGCATGGTAAAGCAAATTGGAATTGAAGCAGAAACCAATAAAAACATGAAGACTCACCAATCAAGGACCAGATAGGATTGTCCTCCTCTTCGATGCTTGAGAATTGACCTACAAGATTAGCTTGAACCTCAGCATCTAGAGCAGGTAAACCTCTCTCCATCAGGGTCTTGTTTACCTCGACACAAGTCTGAACACCGATAGAATTTAGGACTTCCTTCAAGTTAAAGGTCCTACAAAACATGAAACAAAAATCCCATCAGGGATAGTTTTTATTTAGCAGGATTTTTGTTGTTGTTGTTGTTTTAAAAGTATACCAACTTATTTCAAATGTCTACCAATTTTTCCCTATACAGACAATAATTACCTCTATTAGAATGAGCTTAGAAAATAGTAACTCCTCCCAACCATCCTTTATATGTAGCAGATTTGTAAATGCTTAAAACCACTCAATTCTGTGGGTAATGTTTAAATAGGAAAGCACAGACAGAAAAATGTGGTCCCTGAAAATAAGTCTGCAACCCCATCTTCAGAAAGGGAAAGAGTAGGTTCTTTAAAAAGTAACCTATTTACTTTTTAAAATAAACCCTCTGGTCTGAGTGGATTCATTCACAGATTTTTTTTTTAATGTGCTTGGAAAATGAGGTACGATCAATTCCTTTATCCACGCCTGAGCAGTAAATCTCTAACACCAATCAAACACAAGAAATGAAGATATTCAGAAGCCAATACCATGAAGACAAATTACCTAAAACTCTTGACCTATCATGATGGAAGGTAAGAAACTCCTTCGCATTGTTACTTTCAAGTAACTGATCAGTAATCCCAAATATATACAGTCCAGAAAACTGTAAAAAGTAGTTAGTGGTGGGTTATTTAACAGGTAAGGAAAAAGGTGTAATTAGAAACAGCATTTGTTGGATCCGCACTATTGGGGAATGATGATGGAAAATTGCTGCTCACTAGTCAGAAAGGGTCTTTAAGACAACTTTGTGCAAATTGGGAATTAAAGGATAAGAGATGGGGGGGATGGGGTGGGGGGAATTAGACAAAACAATAATATAATCAGATAGGCAAAACAACTATAAAGAAGATGACTTAACAACTAAGTAGTTATTAAAAGCTAACGTTTATCAAGCACTTACACCATGTGCCAGACACCTGCCCTAAGTGCTTCACACAGTCATCTTAAGTTTCCATTAACCCTAAGGTAGGTACAATTATTCCCTTTTTACAAATGAGGAGGTGAGACTCAGAGTGATTCAGGATCTTATTCAATGGTACATAACAAGTCAGTAGCATAGCTAGGATTTAAACCCTGGTTTGCCTGACCCCAAAGCCTGTCCTCTTAGTAACCATTTTGCTGTGTGCTTTATATTAATACTTAAGCAGTACTGGGGGTTCACTAAAGGCTTAATAAATTAGAATTCCTGGAAAATAATGGTTACCCAGTGTGGGAAAATGCTAAAATAAGATCTATTGCAAAACCAGAGCAGGTTTCTTTTTATTACAGGTCTTGGGTCCTGGAACGTGAAATAAAAGAGCCTGGCAAGTTAGCACCAGGATCAGTAGAAAGGGCAGGGCCTTGACATAGGCCAGGGTTCAGGCCTTGGCTTGTCCTTTTCTTGGTGTGCAACCCAAGGCAAATCCTATTCTCTCTCTGAGCTTCAGGTCAAAATGAGAACTTTGGATGCTATAACCACTTGGGCTTCTTTGGGCTTTTAATATTCTAGGATTTTATCAAGTCATTTATGTGCTCTCTAAGTAATGGGCAGGAGGATGGGAGGTTGGGTGTATCTCCCTTCAAAGAGAGGAATAAAGTCCCTGAAAACACCTGAAAGGGGAACCAGCAAGAGGAGCTGACCCATATAAGACCCATGGAAACATCTGGCCATTGGCTAAGACTAGGAATTTTCTAACTTGGACAGGATTCCCAATAGGATGATCTAAATGCAAAATTGAAATGGGATTCTAGTATTCAATGAAGGTTTGATACTGGGAAATGAATTTGGCAAAAACAAAACTTACACTGGACTTGCAGAGCATCTCTGAAGGACAGAGATGTCACCACTGTGAAGATTTCATAGAGGCTGGGTCAGTGAAGCTGGTAAACATTTCATGGCAGAAAACCTATGGAGTTGGAACAACTGAATCGGAAAGCCTCTTTGATAGGGCGTTCTAAACACTGAGCATGGTGGATTTCTGCATTTTGTTGTTTTTTTCCACAGCACTGTCAAAGAAGAGCTTTTGCACACACCCATCCTGAGCGGAAACACTATACTCACCCTGGCACTTGTTATGGAAAAGACCTCTCCTTTCCTATGATGGGACATCTAAGCCTTCAGTGATATTAAAAGAAATTCTAAAAGAAGGTGTGAGCTAAGCTTCTCAAAAGCACAGTCGTGAATATCACATCCAGATGTCAAGGTTATTTACATTCTCTGAAACACATGCAGGCCCTGAATACAAGGCAAAGCAGATAAAAATGCTTGGAACTTACTCTTTGTTCATGCCTTCAAGTAGAACAGCTGAAATCTTTTTTACCCTGACTGCAAGCTCAGGTAGGCCGTCTGTCATAGCACCCACCATGTTGTTGGTGATTAGGGACAGGCAGGCAATCATTTTCAGTTGATTCAGCTTTTCTGTCAGTTCCTGAAGACGTGCTCCATCTGTCATGAGTGTCTAGCATGTTTATTTAAAATGTAAAAATAGTAAGGGAAGCTCAATACCATGAACTTGTAAAATAAGCAATGTTACATCCAAACTCCCATTTTTATCTGATTTCAGTAAAGTCATTAAATCACATGCAACACAGACAGACCAGCGGATTCACAGTTTGAACTTAAGAATTAGAATACTGGAAAACTTGAGTGAAGGAAAAAAAAAAATCACTCACCTCTGGTAATTCTTTTTTCTGATAATCCCACTGTAACAATTTCAAATAACTATTATTTAGCACCAATGTAGGGCTCAGGCTTGGCTTGGAGCTGTTTTTGGCCCCGGGAGTTAAAGCAGTCTCAGAAAGAGAAAGTAATTCTTCATGTACAGATTCTTTTATCCATTCTGTAGTTTGATCAAGAGCACCTGCAAGTACAAAGGCCACATATTTGTCCTACAGCTGATGGATTCCTTCATTTGTGCATTCTACATGACAGATGTCAGGTTAGGTGCTGGGCATGAATGACAAAACAGCCATGGCCCTCAAGGAGCTGAGCTTAGAGTCCAGATGGGCAGACAGACCTGTAAGCTCACAATTACAGCAGAATACAGTGAATACTAGACGACACAGCAGGAGTGGAGGGAGGAGAGGAACTCCATAAGTGACACTTCAGGATACAAGGCAGACAGAGGAAAGAGCTGTCACGCCAGGATAGGAGAATAGCCCACACAAAGACCCGGAATAGTGAGAAAATATGGTAATTTGGATGCTACAAGCAAATCTGTACTGCTGGTCTATAAAGAACTAGGAGGGAGAGAGAGTGGCAGCAGACGGCATCAGATGGATAGACAGGCCAGCTCACACATGACCTTGAGTGTTGTGCAGAGAAGGTATTTAGATTAAAGGCATTGATGATTAATTAAACATTTTTGGGTTCCAGACCCCTCCTCGGAGTGTCTGAGTAGAGCTATGCCTTTCCCAGCATGCTGGTGTGCACACTTTATTTTACTTCAGACCCAGTTCTAAGGTCTCCCCCTAGAAATAAACTGCTTTTTATACCACATTTCTTATAAAATTATGTATTTGGCAGAATTTATAAGGTGGAGATTGCTTAAAAATGCAGACTGAACACAGGTGCAGATTTTTTAAAAAGACCCAGAGAACAAAATAAATAGTCACCCTGGAAACAGGGGTAATTTATGAGCAGCTCAGTTTGCCACACTTAAGCAACACCACCTCCAGAATTTCACAACTTTGTTTCTCCTCAGTTGGCAAATGTTGTTCTTGGTTTTCCCAGTTCTGTTTATAAAGATATAAAAGACTTGCAGTCTTTTATTTAAAAGGTACCCAACAGACAGAAACAGTGGAAACCATCATGGATATAATTACAATATGGCGGTAATAAGCATTTATGCTGCAAGCTTAATCATTTACAGCTGACAGATTTAAAAGCCCATTTCTTTATCTCAAACAAAAGCAACAGTGTAGCAGAGGTTCTCAATCCTGGCTGATTGTAGAATCACCTGGGGAACTTTAAAAAGAAAGAAATGTGATCTTGGGCACTGGCTCTTGGAGATTTTGATTTGATCAGTCTGAGATGGGGCTCAGGCATCTGTGTTTAAACACCCTAGGTGATCCTAATATGTAGCCAGAATTGAGTACAACTGGTAAAGCAGAAAGAGCATGAGTTTAGGGGGAAACATGGGCTGTTCTCTAAGGGATCCGCTGAGATTTCACTCCCACAAGCTAGTACACTGACTGTTCTATGTGGCTCAAAAATCGAGGTCAACCCTATGAGGCACTGGTACCCCTTGGTTTTTCATATGGAAAAGAGCCTCTCCATTCATTTCTTCAATGACAACTGAGCACCTACTATACACCAGATACTATACCAAGTGCAGAGAATTCACAGATGAGTAAATACAGTCCCTATACTCAAAAACCTCCTTATCTACCAGGAGAGAGAAACAGAACAATAGGCAATGGTTTTACAGGTGCATTTACCTAAGAATTTCTCAGGGGCAGTGGAGGCCCAAGAGCACTTCCCCACCAATATACGTTCCTGTTTCCTGCCAGGAAGTCTTGGACTAACCCCGCCGAAACTATCTCTGGTTCTCTCAGTCCATATCCTGCCAGTCCTCAGTGGTCCAGTCTCTTCCTGTGGGAAGCCTTTCTTTTTTTTTTTTTTTTTGCGGTACGCGGGCCTATCACTGTTGTGGCCTCTCCCGTTGCGGAGCACAGGCTCCGGACGCGCAGGCTCAGTGGCCACGGCTCACAGGCCCAGCCGCTCCACGGCATGTGGGACCTTCCCAGACCAGGGCAAGAACCCGTGTCCCCTGCATAGGCAGGCGGACTCCGAACCACTGCCACCAGGGAAGCCCAGGAAGCCTTTCTTGATTGTATGGACCCATCCTTATCACTGCCTTCTTTTTGTTTTTTATATAAATTTATTTAATTTATTTATTATTTTTGGCTGCGTTGGGTCTTCGTTGCTGCGCGCGGGCTTTCTCTAGTTGGGGCGAGCGGGGGCTACTCTTCGTTGCGGTGCCCTGGCTTCTCATTGCAGTGGCTTCTCTTGTTGCGGAGCACGGGCTCCAGGTACACGGGCTTCAGTAGTTGTGGCGCATGGGCTTAGATGCTCCGCGGTATGTGGGATCTTCCTGGACCAGGGCTTGAACCCATGTCCCCTGCACTGGCAGGCGGATTCTTAACCCCTGCGCCACCAGGGAAGCCCTATCACTGCCTTCTTGAGGCACATCTGCCTTTGGATTTTTGATCTGGCTGTCATTTCTC
Source organism: Stenella coeruleoalba (assembly GCF_951394435.1). Lineage (NCBI taxonomy): Eukaryota > Metazoa > Chordata > Mammalia > Artiodactyla > Delphinidae > Stenella > Stenella coeruleoalba. Next base: position 16,126,054 of record NC_137157.1, read on the forward strand.
TTAAATAGCTGACCTGAAAACCAGCTTCTCTATTTACTAAAAAAAAGTTATTAAATAGTTCATGTGCCTTTAATATTACTAGTGATACGAAAATGAGACTCCTTGAGAGTCCAAGCCTATGACGTTTATTTTTTATATAGTTTTCCCTTGACTTAGCTCACAGCACAACCTGATAGGTGTGTGAGATATCTGGCCTTGTCTTGGCAAACCCCTTTGCGTTGGAAACTAATCAAACGTTTTTCCAGTGGTACTTGTCACTTAGTAGGTTCTCAAAAAACCTCTGCTCTCTATACCTGGCATGAGAGACCCGGTAGGTTTCCTATTTAATTCACCATCTCTGGAGGTAACCATGGGCTTAAGTACTGACTCAAATAGTCTCCTTTAGACTGACAAATTGATTTGGTCCTATATGCCTGAAGATATCTTTCCCTTCAACTGTCATGCAGTAAAATGTTTACTAATACACACTGTGCATGCAAATCAAACTAGAAGACACAGGGTGTTTTAACTCTTTCAGAAAGCAGAGGAGGGAACACTTCCTAATTTATCTTATGAGGGCAGCTTTGCTCTGACACCAAAACCAAGCAATGGCATTATAAGAAAAGAAAATTACAGCGGGACATCTTTCATACATACAGATGTAAAAATCCTTAAGGAAGCATTAGAAAGGCAATAAGATAAAGATAATATACCGGGGCCAAGTGATTGGATAAACATCTCAGGATTGCAAGCTTGGTTTAACACTAGAAAAAAAATCAGTCACTCTAATTCGCCACATTAACACAATCAAGGAGAAGAAAAATATGACCAATTGAGTAAATGCAGAAAAAGCATGGGAACAAATTTAATATGTGACCTATTTAGATAAAAATTCTCAACAGGGCTTCCCTGGTGGCACAGTGGTTGAGAGTCCACCTGCCGATGCAGGGGACACGGGTTCGTGCCCCGGTCCAGGAAGATCCCACATGCCGCGGAGCGGCTGGGCCCATGAGCCATGGCTGCTGAGCCTGCGCGTCCGGAGCCTGTGCTCCGCAATGGGAGAGGCCACAACAGTGAGAGGCCCGCGTACTGCAAAAAAAAAAAAAAAAAAAAAAAAAAAAATCTCAACAAACTAGAAATAGAAGAAAACTTCCTTAACCCCAAAAAATGACATCTATGAGAAGCTGCGGCTAACATCATATTTAATGCTCAAACAATAAACATTCTTCTGCTAGAAAAGCAAGGATGCCCTTTCTCATGACTTCTATTCAACATCTGATTGGAGGTCCCAGTCAGTGCAATAAGATAATCCAAAGAAATAAAAGGCAACATGATTGTATATACTATAGAAAAACCTAAGGAATACTCCAAAAAGCTATTAGAATTAATAAGTTAATTTAGCAAGGTCTCAGGATGCAAAGTTGATCCTCAAAAATCAATTATATTTCTATATGCTAGAAAACAAAAAGTTTTATAAAATAACATTTATAACACCAGAAGAACATAAAATGAGATTAAATTTAACAAAATAGGAGCTTCCCTGGTGGCGCAGTGGTTAAGAATCTGCCTGCCAATGCAGGGGACACAGGTTCGATCCCCGGTCTGGGAAGATCCCACATGCCATGGAGCAACTAAGCCCATGTGCCACAACTACTGAGCCTGTGCTCTAGAGCCCGCGAGCCACAACTACTGAGCCCACATGCCACAACTACTGAAGTCTGTGCACCTAGAGCCCGTGCTCTGCACGCAACAAGAGAAGCCACTGCAATCAGAAGCCTGTGCACCACAACGAAGAGTAGCCCCCACTCACTGCAACTATAGAAACCCTGTGCGCAGCAACGAAGATCCAATGCAGCCAAAAATAAATTAATTAAATAAATTTTAAAAAATTACAAGACCAGTACACCAAAACTAAAACAATATTGCTGAAATAAATTAAAGATTTAAGTAGAGATATTGAGTTCACATATCAGTAGACTCAACATTATTAAGATGTCAGTTCAACATAATTCCAATCACCATCCCAGCTGGCTTTTTTGCAGAACGAGATAAACTAATTAAAAATGCATATGGAAATTCAAAGGACCTAAAATAGGCAAAACAATTTTGAAAAAGAATTAAGTTGGAAGCTAACACTATCTGACTTCAAGACTTAGCCTCAGTAACCAGGATAGCGTTGTATCAGCTAAGAGTAGAAATATAGATCAATGGAAAAGACTAGAGAGTCTAATAAAAAGGAATGAAGTACTGATATGTGCTACAACATGGGTAAATCTTTAAAACATAATACTAAGTGGAAGAAACCAGACACAAAAAGCTACATATTATATGATTCCATTTATATGAAATGTCCTGAACCGTCAAATCCATAGAGACAGAAAGTAGAACTGTGGTTGTCAAGGGCTAAGGGAAGGGAGGAATGAGGAGATACTGCTAATGAGTTTGGGGTTTATTCTGGAAGCATGAAAATCTTATGGAATTAAATACTGGTGATGGTTGCATAACCTTGTGAAAATACTAAAAAACACTGAATTATACACATTTAAAATTTAATTTTATGGTATGTAAATTATATCTCAATTTTAAAAAAGAATAAAGAGTTCAGAAATAGAATCACAAATGTATGGTCAATTGATTTTCAACAAAAATGCCAAAGCAATTCAAAGGAGAAAAGATAGTCTTTTTCAACAAATAGTTCTAGAATTGGATATATGAATGGAAAATTTTGAACCTTGAAATATACTGCCTTGAAATGATTCATAAGCCTAAAAGTCTGAAACTTCTAGAACATACAAAAAAAATTTTCATGACCTTAGGATATACAAAGATTTTGTAAACAATTCACTAAATACACAAACCATAGAAGAAAATTTTATTATTTGCACTTCATCAAAATAAAAAACTTCTTCTTTTCAAAGGATAGGGTTAAGAGAATGAAAAATGCAAGCCACAGATGGGAAGAAAGTTTCACAACACAAAAATATGACAAGGGACTTGCTTCCACAATATATAAAGAGCTCTTCAAATCAATAAGACAACCCAATTTAAAAATGGGCAAAAGATTTGAAGAGACACTTCACGTAAGAAGATAAATAAATGGCCATTTAGCATATAAAAAGATGCTAAACATCATTAGTCATCAGGGAAATGTATATTAAAACCACATGAGATACTTTCACATTCTCTATAAATATATATAGGGTAAAATTTAAAAGACTGATAATACCTAGTGTTGGTGAAAATGTAAAGCAGTTGGAACTCTCATACACTGATGGTGAGTATAAAATGGCACAACTACATTGGAAAATAATTGGCCGTTTTTTCTAAAATTAACCATATATTTACCATATGACTCAGCCATTCCACTCCTAGGTGTTTATCCAAGAAAATGAAAACACATGCCCACACAAAGACTGGTACACAAATGTTCACAGAAGCTTTATTCATAGTAGCCTAAAACCAGAAACAACACAGATGTCCATCAACAGGTAAATGGATAAATGAGGTATGTAATCATATAGGATTACAATATAATAGGATAACTTTCAATAATATAAACTATGGATACTCACAACAACATGGATGAATAGCAAAAACCTTATGTTGAGTGACAGAAGCTAGACAGAAAAGTGAACACACAGTATGATTCCATTTAATATGACATTCTAAAAGAAGCAAAACTAATCTACATTGATAAAAATTATATCAGTTTTACCTCGATGGGGGGAGGTTGGTTGCAAGGGGCCTGAGGATTCTTTCTGGAGTGACAGAAATGCTTTATTTCTTGTTTCTAGTGGTGGTTACATGGGCATATTCTTTAGTCAAAACTCACAGAACTATACACTTAGAGTTGGCGTGTTTTTATTCTATGTATTGAATGCTTCAATAAAGTTTTTTTAAAAAGATATGGGTTATGGGTTGGCCAACTAAGTCACTGAGTCTAAGGCAAAAACCTAGCAAACAACCTATGTGATAAGGTCACATAAAGCTTTATCAACACAAAACACACATGTAAATATTTACATTACGTAAAAGCCATTGATTGTGCTATTTAGTGCTTCAGAGAAATCAGTCCAGGGAATGCTCTGTGAACTCTGCCAGTTTGGTATGAATGAGTTTAGTATTTGAGCTTTCTGAGATGAATGCATCAAGGGTATCCCTGTATTGATTCATCAAGGAATACAATTCCCATCTCTACCCGACTTCTAATATGGTACCTAAGCATGAAACCTGAGTGACCCTTAAAAAGGCAATGACTCTACATCCTGGACTTGGGGGATGGCCAGGCTAGCTCTTGGTCTGTACAATTCTGAACAGGCACCATTCAATAAACTAGGAGAATGGTGCAGAATACATGGATGGGAGTCCCTGATGTTGTCCAAAGCTTTAGATGGCCTCTATTTTCAATATTCTGGAAAATATTCAGAGCAAATACCCCAATTTTCAGTTAGAAGAATGTAGTTCTCTTATCCATGACATCCACTCTTTTATGCCTAGCAACACCTCACCTTCCCTTTTTTTGGTACTGATTTTGAGAAATCATTTTCCCTCACTCCATGCTTTCTTTTTGTGAACATCAATTAGAGGTCCCATGACTAGGCAATCTCCCTGACCAGGGGTTGGCCTCGCTGAGTCATATGCCCATCAGACTCCTTCCTAGGACTCTGAATGATGACCACAGCGTTCAAGGATGGCCCATGTTGAAGTGCACATTAACCATCTGAGGACGGAGCTCGGAACTTTCCCTTGTTTCTTCCTCCCCAGATTCCTGATGCCCTCCCAGTTTCTGGCCTTGCGCAGACTCAGGTATTTTCGCTTTTCTGTAAACTGCCCCACTCCTTCCATTCACTTCCTTTTCTGCTAAATCAGCCAGTTAGTTTCTGTTGCCTGCGATATACCCCAGCTGATATAACACCAAATTTAAAAATCCAAAGAAAGGAGCCAAAGCAGCAGCTTGGTTTACTCCTGACTTGGCCATGAGAGACCTGGCTTCCAGTCCCAGCTCCGCTACTTCTCAGTTGTGTGGCTCTGTCTCTGGGCAGGTCGTTGCTAAGCATCAGCTTGCTCATCTCTAAAATGTTTCATAAATATTTCCTGAATGCCTTGGGTGCCAGGCAAAGACAATCATAATGCAGTTTTATATATTTCTGAAAAACATTTATGTCCCATAAGGATTTCTGAACCACATGAAATCAAGTTCCTGAGAACATTTTATCAGATATAAGAGATTATCTAAATAAATAAAACCTTTTCTTTCTGAGTATCTGAAAAATTACTTGTGGCCCAGCCCCCCAGGGGTAATGTGCCATTCTTTCTACAGATAATTTAGTTGTTGGATCTAATGTGGTTACTTTGTTGACATTTAATACATCCACCCAATCACTGCCTAAGGCTTTCTTGGGTATATTTTAATAGGGCAATTATATAAAATCTCTCTGTTGGCAAAATACAATTTTGGGGGGAGTCAATTAAGAAACCCAGAGTACTTCTCTGTATTAATTTTCTGAATAATTATTTTATAAAAATCATGTACACACAAAAATCCAACACTTTTGTCCTTCTGTGCAATACTGTAAGACTCTTATTTTGATACTAGGGCACAGTGGCCGACTTTTGGCAGAGTGACTTGAGGATATAATTAATAGTTGACATACACTCTGCTTCCTGGACTCTTGATTTCTCTGGGAACATATTTAGATCTGGGCAACAATGACCTACTTGTACAGCTGGATTTATTCTATTCTTAAATCTCTGGAAATATCCAAGTCAATGTGAAAGGTGCAAATGAAATATAAGTCACTAAGCCTGGGTTTTAAGGAGAGAAACAAATCATTTGAGATGAATGAGACTGTAGTTCAACCCTACAGTAAGGAATTTGTTCAAGATTACAGGCTATCTTGACTCACGACATGAAGACATTTGCACACATGTGTACATACACATATACAGGGACACAAATGGAACCAACCAATGAATCTCAGGAAAATGCTGCTAAGAATGTGGTTATCATAGTTCAGGTTTCAGATCCAGGTTCTATTTAGGGTTCTATGTCCCATAATCCCTCTCTGCCTTTGAAGCCAAAACAATATAGCTCTGAAGTCATAGAATTTTTGTTGTAGAAGGATCCTTAGAAGTCATCTAGTCATATCTGTCACTTGACGCTAGAGCTCTCTCTGCAAATCCCCCCAAGATAGTCGATACATTGTCTGGAGAGAGTCAGTTTTGCATAGTGGTTGAATGCACACGCTTTGGGGCAGACATAGCTGGGTTATCCAGGCTTTACCACTTACTAGCAGTCACCTAGCGTAAATACCTTAACCTCAGTTTCTTCTTTTATAAACAGTAGGTGATAACAGCACCAGCCTCATAGGGTGACTTGTGTAGCTTGAATAAGCTAATAAACGTATGGTGTTTGGTACATAGTAAGGACTTGGCACACAATAAGTGCTCAAACAAAATGTTAGCTAGCATGGGTTACTATCAGTAATAGAGAGGCCCATTCCAAAGTTAAAACAGCAGCTCCAGCTCCTAGGAAGGCCAAAATTGGCTGTCTGCTGCTTCCCTCCCATGGGTCCTAGTCTGCCCTACAGAGCTTAACCAAAGCCCTGAATCACTATCGACAGGGAAGGCAGTGCTCATGGCCCACCTGAGTCTCCCTGTTATCAAGCAGAATGGGCCCAGCTTCACTGATTGTTCCTCCTGTCACCCTCCGTGGCCCATGCCCTCTTCCCTGGACAGGCTCCAGCCTGCTGGAGCCCCTTTTAAAGTGGCATCTGTTTGGCTTTGTTTACATGAGGCTATCACATTGACCACCTTGACAGAAAAGCTCAGTCCACGAGGGGTAGGGTGGGGTGGGTGCATCACCTAACCCAGCCTTAGACTGTGGTTAACCAAAGCCCAGAGGCTGCTGTCAAGGGTTTGCCAATGAGGGAACCAGCTAACCAGCCTCTTGCCAGCTGTCCAACATCTGGCATCTCAGCTTCCTCACCTGTGAAACAAAGGGAATAACAGTACCTCTCTCACTGAGTAATTGTGGGGATTCAATGAGGTAACACTTCCTTTACTCCCATTCTTTCTTGACGTCTCTTCCAGTCCAGTTTTAATGCCCACTAGTCCACTGAAACTGCTCCCATCACAGTTACCAAGGATCCTCACACGGTCAAATCCAATGGTCAAGCCTTGGCCTTCATCTTTCTTGACCATTTAGCAGCACTCGTCGCAGCTGATCGTGCTTTCCTTCTTCAAACACGTTCTTCGCTTGTCTTACAGGACACCACCCTCTCCTGGCTGTCTTCACCTCTCTGGCTACCCTTTCACAGTCTCTGTTGCTGGATCCTTTTCCTCTTCTCAAGCTCTAGATGCTCTAGAGGTCCCAGGTCAGGCCCATTCAGTATCTACACTCACTCCCTAGGTAACCTCATCCAGTGTAATACTGTGGATAAGAGCATGGAGTGGATAAGAGTGTGGAGTCAAACTGCTTGGGGTGAGTCCCAGCTCTGTAATTCACAGGTTGTGTTGTGGAGGGAAGTGATTTAACCTCTCTATGCCTCAGTTTCCACATCCATAAAATGGGGAGTAATTTCCCCAAGTTTGGTAAAGATTAAATCAGTTAAAACAGATAAGGTGTTTAGAATGTGGTAAGCATTCTATACATGTTAGCTACTATCCAGTTCCATGGCTTTATCCACTATAAAGATATTGATGATGCCCAGATGTATATCCCCAGTGCCCATCATTCCTCTGAACTCTAGTCTCATATCTAAATGCCTCCTGGCATCTTCATGTTGATGTCAAACAAGATCTCAAAGTTCACACAACTAAAACTGAATGCTGACTCCATACCATCTCCCACCTTTCCCTGGCCTCTCCCATCTCTCTAACAGGCATCACTCTTTACCCAGTTGCTTAGAGTCACCCTCAACTCTCTTTTTTCTCTCATCCAACTTTCAGCAAAACTTGTTACTCCATTTTCAAAATACAACCAGAACCTGACCTCTTCTCATTACTTCCACCACTACAACCTGGACCAGTCCACCATCTGCGATACCACCTAATTGGTACCTGTTTCCCTTCTTGCTCCTGTACAATCTGTTCTCTACCCAGGAGCCAGCGTATACCTAAAAAATCAAAATCAGATGTTGCTTCCCTGCTCAAATGCTCCAGTGACTTCCCATCACACTTGGAATGAAACCTAAATTACTCTCATTTCCTAACAAGGCTCCTTGTGACCTGCCTTTGCCTACCTCTTGGCCTCATCTGCTACCACTCTCTCCTGCCTACTCCACTCCAGCCACACAGTCTGCCTTGTGTTTGTCCAATTTCACAAGCAAGTTCCTGCTGCAGGGCCTTTGTATGTGCAATTCTCTCTACCTGGAATGTTATTCTCTCACATCTTCCTATGACCCTTCCTCATTCCTTTAATTCCTCATTCCTTCCTCATTCAAATAGTTACTTATTAGAGAGGCCTTCCCAGTCCACCGCATCTAAAAATCACCCCCTACCCTCACTGCTGTCCCGTTACTATCTGTCCCTTTATCCTATTTTTCTTCATAGCACTTAATAACACATCCGACAATACATGTTTTTTGTTTGTCACGCCCACTAGAAGGTCAGCTCCTTGGGGGCAGCAGCTTTATTCTGTTTTGCTCTATCCATAGCACCCAAGGTGTGTCTGGGACACGGGAGGTGCTTAATAAATGTTTGTTTGTTTGTTTTGTAAATGTATGAAGGGCTTCCCTGGTGCAACAGTGGTTAAGAATCTGCCTGCCAGTGCAGGGGACATGGGTTCGAGCCCTGGTCCGGGAAGATCCCACATGCCGCAGAACAACAAAGCCCGTGCACCACAACTACTGAGCCTGCATGCCACAACTACTGAAGCCCGTGCACCTAGAGCCCATGCTCCACAACAAGAGAAGCCACTGCAGTGAGAAGCCCGTGCACCACAACGAAGACCCAATGCAGCCAAATATAAATAAATTAAAAAAAAAAAAAGTGACTAGTGCTTAGCACAGTTCCTGGGTCAGAGTCAATAGCTATAAGTTTATGATGTCAATTTTAGAAGTTAAAAAAATGTTGAACAGAAATGCCCAAAGTCTTTAGTGATACTATTTAAGATATGAAAAATAAAAATATCATATTTTCACCCAATTTCAATATATATACACACTTATATTGTACTTACTCGGAGTTTCTTCTAAAATTTCTTGGAACTTGGTTCTCTCATAATCTACCAACTGGCGTTGGAGATGTGGTCTCAGACTCCTAATTGTAAAATTGACCATGTCCATTTTCATGAGATCCAGGACATGAAATATTTGTCTAAAAATTTTAGAGTTAAAATAGTTAGAGAGGTGATTAAGAAATCAATCTAAAATTCATTAACTATTACTAATTTTACAGGCTGGAAAATATAAACATCCACGAAACGGTTTTAAAATTCCAATCACTTTGACAAGGTCACTTTTCACAAAAGGCATTATACATGCATTCCAAATGTATTCTTCCAGAGATCTCAAGAGTATTTGCTTTAGCAAATACACCTCCAGCTGATCCACTATATTCAGCCATAAACTGATAGACACTAAGAAGCATAAACAATGACTCTTAACAATGAGACAAAAAAAATTCAAGAAGGAATCTTCATTTGAAATTTTATGGAGTCTGAACATAGTGTACATTGTTTCTGTTCCTAAGGAAAGAAGAAAAAGAAAAGGAAAGAAAGGACAGGGCAGTAAAGCACAGGGGGAAAAACACTGCATTTTAGAGTTAGGCAGCCCTGTATTCAATTGCAGCTTTACAACTGACCAGCTCTGTGGCCAGGAACAAGTTACTCAATCTCTCTGAACCTTAGTTTCTTCATCTGTGAAAGAAAGGGACAAGATCAACCTTGGAGGGATGTTGTGAGAGTCAATGAGATAGTGAACACAAAATGCAGGGGAGAGTGACAACCAGTAGGTGCTCAATACACGAGGAAGATGAACACCACAGAAAATCCTTCAAAGCAAGGATTCTACAACTGGAGAATCTCAATCTGCCAGAGCTGAGTGCAACTCTAAGGATACTTACAGCCTATTTTACAGATGGGGAAAGTGTGACTTTGAGAGGTTGTCAACTTTCCCAGAGTCATAAAGTAAGTAACCCATTATATGCAAACCAGCTTCCTTTCCCCTTCCCTTTCCTATACTATTAGGTGAAACTTAGTTCTCAATGTGGCTGTGTTCTCAAAAGAAGGAGAAGAATTCCCCTCAATGGCAAAAAGTACTGCAGACTCCTCTCTCCTCTGGGATCACAAAGAAATTACTGTCTACACAGCCAGATTAGAGTCTTACGATCTTACTGTACACATCACTTCCTGAGGGAAGCTGCAGCACAGATAGCTAGACGACCACCAAAGGTCCATGTTGCCTTCCTGCAGTGTGGATTTGTGGCTGGGAAATGTGTTCCCAGACAGCAGCCACGTTTCCCAGGCCACCTTCAATGTAGGTGGTACCATGGGACTAGGTATAGTCAATGTAATGCATTGCTTCTGGGCCTAGGTGGTTAAACACTGGATATGCCTTCCTCATGATCTCTTTCCCATTCACCAGCTAAATGTAAAGGACTCCAAGGAGCTGGGCAAGGGTGGAGCCAAGGAGAGAAGGAGGCTGGGTCCCTGAATGACACATGGAAGGCTGCCTGACCAAGAATCCCTGACTCGGACTCTGACATGAGTGAGAAACAAACGTTTATTGGTTAAATCACTGAGAACTCAGCGTTTACATGTCATAGCAGCTAGCAATACCCTAACTAATGAAGAAGCCTTCCTGGATCCTTAACTAGGTTAGGTCCCCCTGCTGGAGGCTCCATTAATCCCCTCTACTTCCCTTTTCATAGCACTTATCACAACTGTAATTCCTTGTTCAAGAGCTGTCTCCCTATTAGACTGTAATCAGAGATTGCATCAGAGATTGCATCTGCGTTTTTCATCACTGCACCTCTAGGGCCCAGCACTGCCAGCTAACAACCTTGTTGGGTCACTCAGTGTGAAAACTCCATGCACACAATAAATGATTGACTTGTCCCTTGCTTAGGTGGTTTCTTCCTAGGGTCAAGGGTTCCTTTGGGAGAGGAGGAACCCTTATTCTGTGTTCCTCAATTCCCACACTTCCCTTCTGAATGAACTCAAAGGTATTCTAAGAAAATGCAAGCAGCAGAACCGCTAACCTCAGCACATCCACGATGTTGCAGGTAGCCTTTAACTCTCTGATATCATCATCTCGCACAGGAGCGCACAGCTTTCCCATCGTACTGATGACGTAGTTGGCTAGGCCTTGGATGTCGACAGCACTGTGCTCAGCCTGCTGCCTAATGAGGTCTGTGTCCAAAACTTCACAGATCTGGTTGCGAAGCCGGTTGCCACCAGGAGTCAGAAAAGAGAGGAGAACCTATACAGGGAAAGGAAAGAAAAATTAACAGCATCCTTACATGAATAAAGGTTGTCATTTCTAATTTCAATGTCTAGATGACCAAGCTCCCTGTCCATATTTTAATGCCCCGGATGCCACAGAAGTTTGCATCAAGTGGTGGATCAGAGGAGCACTCCAGGGTCCTGACTCTAAAAAGAAAGCTCTGTCTTCTGAATGAAAGCCTCCCCTCCCCTCCCATGGGAAGTTACTAACACTATAAGAATGAAAACAACTGGCAAGGAAGCAATACTATTGAAAGAACTTCAAAAAGTTTACAGAGAAAACGTGCACAGACAAGTTGCAGATCATGGCTCCAAAAGAACCCTTTAAAGAAGGGCGAATAGAAACATCCCCATGGGCTCTATTAGTATAATATATTTACATGTGAAATATTACATATTATATGAGCAACCTATATTGTGTATTCACTACACAGCAGACACTGTACTTACAGACACAGCACGTGGTTAGGAGAACAAGCTCTGAGCCGGAGTGCCTCAGTTCAAATCCCTTCCACCCCTCAAAGCTGCATGACCTTGGGTGAGTCAGGGAACTTGGTTTCTTTATATAAGATAATAACAGGCATAACTACCTCACAGCATTATAGTAAGGATAAATGAATAATCTAGTGCTTGGCACAGAGCAAGTGTCTTGTAAAAGTTAGCTATGACTGTCATCTGATTTAATTCTCACAACTACTCCGGAGACAGACTTAAGAAGAGAGAGCCTGTCACTAAAGCAGGTCTATCTAACTCAGGCTCCGTGCTCTGAAGCACCACAGCCACTGCCCTACATGCTAAGCATTGGCTTGAGTTCCTGCCGCTGCCCTGTTTTCCCAGCCTGCATCCCATTCCAGGAGGTGCAGGAAAAAACCCTTTCGGTGACTGAACTGGCTCAGGGTTTCAGAAGAGTCTCCAATACTCTCTGCAGGACACGAAAACAGCCTTTGGGGGGAAAATTACTAATTAATACAGACAACATCAACTTGCCTCTCTGATTTCTTCAAACAGCTTGATGGCGTGTTCATACTCAGGGGGCTCGGCGTTCAGTTCTGATTCCAAGACGTCCCAGAAGGCCTGGTGGACAACGTGCCTCACTCTACCGGCCAAGCTACAGGAATGAAATGGATCAATTTTAAAATAAGCACTATTTCTCCTGATTATAAAAGAAAGATGCTTATTGTAGAAATCTTAGAAAATGCAGAAAAACAGAGAATAAAAATTGCTCATAATCCTGTTATTAATCTTTTGACGTATTTGACATATGTTCAATGAATGCATTGTTTTAATATAATTGTTTTAATACTGAGTCTGTACAATATTATTTCATTTAGTACTCTGTCTTAAGTGTCTCCCCTAGATTTTTTAAATGCTTCCTCCGTATAGCTTTTGATATGTTCATAAAATTTCGTCCTAAGGAGATACGATAATTTACCTAGCTACTCTTCTACACAGACTTTTAGACTTGGTCTAGATTTTGGGGATGAGATAGCAAAATTGCTCTTTCCTTAACAGCTGAAGTTTCATGGCATGGAACAGAACAGATTGGCCCATGGAGACATGCATTTGATTGCCTGCCAGCTTCAGCTTAGATGTCCCATTTAAAGTTGGCCAGACCAAAACTGCTGAAATAGGAGCCTTCCTAGGAAAAGCTAACAATAGAGTAGGTGGCCACCTTGCTTTACCCTGTACGTCAATGCCCTAAAATAGGTGTATGTTAAAACACACAGGGACCTCTCTGGTGATCCAATGGTAAAGAATCCACCTTCCAGTGCAGGGGACGCAGGTTCAATCCCTGGTCGGGGAACTAAGATGCCACAGGCCGCGGGGCAGCTCAGCCCACACGCCACAGCTACTGGGCTTGCGTGCCTCAACTAGAGCCCGTGAGCCACAAACTACAGAGCCCACCCGCCACAACTAAAGAGAAGCCCGTGCACCGCAACAAAAGATCCTGCATGCCTCAACGAAGATCCTGCGTGCCACAACTAAGACCTGACGCAGCCATAAAAATAAATAAATAAAATTTAAAATAAATAAATAAATAAAACACACATTCCTACTGAACTCCTACACCATTTTGCAACAGCTTTTAGAAAAGCGCATATTTCCCTGAACTGTAATTACCTGCAAGTCTCTATCCCACACAGGGCTATACACCTCTCTCAGGTAGAGGTCATTTCTTCTAGGTACCTGCCACTGTACCTAGCATAACACTTGTCATTTACTGAGGGTTCACTGAATGCATGGTGAATGAATTAGTAATTTGATAGTTAAGCATATCTCCTAATTTTTCTTTTAAAGTACAAATAGCTAAATATACAATAATGCTATGAGAAGTGAAAATTAGCTTTCTGAGGAGTATGAGTTAAAACGGTTTCCGTAAGTGCAAATACTATATTCTACTCAGCCACTTTAAATGTGAAAACTTATTCTAGTTGCCTGAATAGATTTATTCAACATAAATGCCATTTCCAATGTTTGAGACTCTCTCGAGCAATTACAGAACAATGAGAAGGACAAACGTTGCTGGGACAGACTTTCGCTATGAACTTTACAGGCCTCGTGTACTTGGCTTGAAGGCACCAACCAGGAGTGAGCTAAAACGACGTCACAGCTCCTTGAGGGATGTCGGAGTTTAAGTTTTCCCAAAGGCTACAAGCTTTTTAATTTTGGGGAGTGGGAGAGGTAGGGAGGAAGGGGTGGAGATGAAATCAGTCAAATCATTTATAAGCATTCCTACCTGGTATCAGAAATCTGACTTATTTTACCAAGTGTTTCCCCCCACTTGGTAAAATATGAGAGTCGGCCATATTTTAAAGAGTAACAAGAGACAGTGCTTTGAGAGCTATCACCCTGTCTCCTTATTTGTCACAAATAATAAACGCTTATGCTTTGATTAAAAAAAGAAAAAAAAGTAACGACTTGGTCATTGTGGAGGGTCATCTGAAAAATCAGCAGCTAATGATACGCTAATTCACTTTTAAACAAACGTAATGTGTCCCAACTCTACATGTTGTTTCCCTTGCTCACATTTTCTAGCCGTGGCAGAAAATGAAGAGAAGGGGAATTCGTACCTTCCACAGTATCAAAGTACTTACATGCAAGGCACTTATATGCCCAGGAACATGCATTTAGAGTGAGTGTTGTGGAGAATGCGAGGCTCAGATATGGTCACAGCAGAGCCAGGATTCAAACCCCGGGGTCTGTCTGATCCTAAAGGGCCTTCATTCAGCCTGTATTTGCAACTTTTGAATTTAAAGCACAAACACTCCCAATTTGTCTTTTCTGTACTGCATAAAACATACTTATTTTAACTTCAAAAATTCATTTTTATTAGTCAATAAATGTTTATTCAAAATTCAATATGTGGTAGGCCCTGTTTCAGGCGCTTGGGTGTAGTGAAAAGAAAGCCTCTGTTCTCAAAAAGCTTACATGTTAGCAGAGACAGAAGAAAAACACACTGAAAGGGAGTAAGACAATTTCAGAGCCACAAGGAAGGCAGAGGAAGACAATGTGGTCCACAGTGATGAAGAGGTGCCGATTTGGCGGGGTGGTTGAAGAAAGCTTCTCTAAGACAGTAAGCGACCTTAGAGCTGAGACCCAAATGGGGAAAAGAAAGCAGCTGGTGAAGATCTATGGGAAAAACATTAAAAAAAAAAGGAAGGGGCTTCCCTGGTGGCGCAGCGGTTGAGAGTCCGCCTGCCGATGCAGGGGACGCGGGTTCGTGCCCCAGTCCGGGAAGATCCCACATGCCGCGGAGTGGCTGGGCCCGTGAGCTATGGCCGCTGCGCCTGTGCGTCCGGAGCCTGTGCTCCACAACGGGAGAGGCCACAACAGTGAGAGGCCCACGTACCGCAAAAAAAAAAAAAAAAAGGAAGGAAGAAGGTCCAAGTCCCTGGGACGGGATCAAGCTGGTGTACTCCAGGATCAGCAAGGAAGCTTCAGTGTGGCTGAAGCACAGCAGGCAGCAGGAAAAGGAGGAAGAGACATGGTCAGTGAAGGGGGGCCTTGCTCACCATACTAAAGAGTTTGCATTTTTATTCTAAGTGTAATAGAACCATTGAAGGGTTCTATAAGCAAAGACATGATCTAATCTGATTTACCCATTAGAAAGATCACTGTGGCTACCTGTGGATGTGGAGGATGGACAATGCAGGAGCTAAGGATGGAGACCGGGCAACTAGTTAGGACACAAAGAGTACAGGTCAGAGACGATGGTGGCCTGGCCTGGGGGTGTAAGCAGCCCAGCTGATATAAAGGATCATGGTAAAATGCAGTCACCATAGAAAACCAAACAGATAAACCTACTTTGGCCAGTAATCCTAAAAAGTATTAGTGATTATTATAAACAACATCCCCAGGAGGAAGTCTATGATCCATATTTTAAAGAAGGAAAATTATTGTGTTTACTAATTTCCTGCTTTAAAACAAAAAAAGTTCTGAATGGAATCAAATATTATATGTTGTCTTAATTGACAGAGAGAATGCCTCCCAATTTATGAATGGCACTGTGAGTTTTAAGATTCAGTGCCGTTATCCATGAGCCTTTTTTTTTTTTTTTTTTTTTTTTTTTTTGCGGTACACGGGCCTCTGACTGCTGTGGCCTCTCCCGTTGCGGAGCACAGGCTCCGGACGCGCAGGCTCAGCGCCGCCATGGCTCACGGGCCCAGCCGCTCCGCGGCACATGGGATCCTCCTGGACCGGGGCACGAATCTGCGTCCCCCGCATCGGCAGGCGGACTCTCAACCACTGCGCCACCAGGGAAGCCCCCATGAGCCAATTTTCCCTCTAAAGACTATTTACCTGCAGTAATGGCTACAAGACTTTTCTCCTTTTTGTGCCAGGGGACCTGTGAGCCACTAAAACCAGAAAGACTGAGGTAGGATATAAGGGCATGGCTCTAACTAGAGACCCCTTGGGCATGAGGTTAACCAGGGGTGCCTATGCAGCTGTGATTCCTCCCTCCAGAGGCTTCTGGATCACCTCTTACCACTTTGGCAGCTCAGCTGCACTTACTTATCTTTCACAACCTGAATATTAGTTTTTAATAAGTCAGGCTGCAAATATTTCTTGAGCAGGTACTATATGTCAGGCACTCTGCTAGGCAATAAGGACAGAGCAAACAACATAGACATAGTTTCTCCGTTAATGGGGCTTTTGGTCAAGTGGGAAAGACAGACTTTGAACCTAAAATTATAAAACATCTTAACAAGAGGGAGGTAGAGGGGGCTATAGGAGTCTTTAGAAGGGGATTTAATGTAGTCTAGTGAGCTCAGGAATGTCAGGAAAAGCTTCCTTCAGGAAGAGACATATAAGCTGAATTCTAAAGATTATGAGTAACATATACCCTAGAGGAGTGGTTTTAAAAACAACTATAAGACCTTGTTAGAGAACTAAAATAAATACTGTTAACTCCCAGTGGATATTATATGAGACTGTCCAGGAATCAGTGTGAAAATCTGTGTTTGCAGTACACACACACACACACACACACACACACACACATCTGCAGCACAGGTTATGCACAACACATGCCTCCAGGTTACCTGTTCTCAGGGAGGGCATCTTGTTTCAATTGAAAGTTCTCATTTACAGCAATCTCATGAGCAAGAGTCATGTTTGATAAGTTCCTTGCTGCAGCCATCACTTCATCAAATGTTACAACTCTGGGAGGGCTTGTTGCTGAAAGGAAGACAAAAACCAGTTAATGCTCTGGAAGGAGTTGTCATCCAATGAAGCCTCCTGATGCACACAGGGTTTAAGTTACTCCAACATATATTTTCAGTAAGAAGAATATATATCAAAATAGATCGATTCCCCCGCTTAATACTTAAGGCTCCAAAAATTTAAGAACTCCTTTGATAGCTTCAGTTACTGTATTGAAAATAAATTGTTGGTCGCTCTCGCCTTCTGAGATAGCCCACGCTCTGTCTGTGGAGTGTGTTTCTCTCTAAATAAATCCACTTCTTACCTATCACTTTGTCTCTCACTGAATTCTTTCTGCCATGAGACATCAAGAACCTGAGCTTCATTAAATCCTGAAACCAGATACTGAAACCCCCACCAGGTGGGAGAAGTTAACTATATGCTGCCACAACGCTCAGACCCAGGACCAGTTGGAACCAGAAGGTTGAGGCTGCTGACTCCCACGTACCTCACCACCAGCCAATCAGAAGAAAGCCCATGAGCTGATCACGTCCTCCTCTTTGAACCATCACTATAAAACTCCTCACTAACCCCTCCAGGTCAGGACACTCAGTTTTGAGAGCATTAGCCCCCTGTGGCCCCTTTGCTTGGCAAAGCAATAAAACTATTCTTTACAACTTCAAAAAAAAAGAAAGAAAATAAATTGTCAAATGTTTCTGAGAAAATTTTATTAATATAGCCTATTATAAGTTATTTTTAAAAATTAAATCACCTCATTTTTTAGCGAATATTGATATCTGCATTTATTACATGTACTCTACAGGAAATTGATGACTACTTTTTATTCTGTAATTCATAACTCTCATTAATTTAAGCAGACTCAAAATGAACTGATTTTTTAAAACTATAATTTTGAAAAGTATATGCCGTATAGCACAATTCTAAGTTTTGCTAATTGGTAGTTATCATTTGACTTCGTTGAAGCATAACTTACCTCCTCGTAGGACTGTCCTGAGGTGACTAAACAAGATAATTTAAGTAAAGAACATGGTAAGAACTCAATAAATGTAGATAATTAAAATAAAATAAATCTGATAAGCTGATAATCTACTTCTCAGTAGGAAATAGTGGGTAAAGAATTATTTTAGTTATCTGTAAAGATTATTCAAAAAATTAACAAGTCATGTCTTTTTGAAATCGTTGTTGGAACTCTTGGCTTCTGTTAATTAAAAATCATTACCTCAAACAACAATCCTGACTGGCAATACTTTGCTACCTAAAATAATTTATTTTTAAAAAAATTTTTGGCTGCGTCACGCGGCATATAAAATCTTAATTCCCAGACCAGGGATCAAAACTGCACCCCCTGCATTGGAAGCACGGAGCCTTAACCACTGGACTGCCAGGGAAGTCCTTAAAATAATTTTAGAAATAAGAAGAGGAGGAGGTAGTGGAGAAGGTGGAGATGGAAGAGGAAGAAGAGGAGGAGGAAGGAATGCTGATATACAATTAGTAAAACCCTTCTTCAGGACACCTAGGTACCCTGCTGGAGACATCAACTCCATGTATAGTAATAAAGAGTGAGAAAAAGCACTGAAAGCTGGGGGGCTGCTAATAAATTCTTTTGCCAATTCTCTTTCCCATTAAGATTCTCCTTAAAACTGTCTGTATCCTTTGGTCCAGCAATCCAATTATATCCAAAGGAATTCCTAGAAAGGCTTTATGCACCACGATGTTCATAAAGCACTATCTGTAACAGCAAAAAAAAAAAAAAAAAAAGGAAATGAACTAAATGCCCAATGATAAATCAGAGGTTAAATAAATTGATGGTATTTTCACTTGGTAAAGTAGTAAGCAGTCATAAAAACATTTTAAAAAAAACATTATCATGAGTAAATATTTTAGTTATAATAATAAGTGAAAAAAGTCCACATACATATACAAATGTATATCTATCTGCAGTATGAAGATATGACAAAGCACTATCACCTGTCATCTTTGGGTGACATTATAGGCGATAATTTCTTTTCTTTCTACTTATCTACCTTTCCATTTTTTTAAATGAGAATGTACTAATTTAGAATAAATACACGACAGATGAATGGATAAAGAAGATATGGCACATATATGCAATGGAATATTACTCAGCCATAAAAAGAAACGAAATTGAGTTATTTGTAGTGAGGTGGATGGACCTATATATAGTCTGTCATACAGCGTGAAGTAAGTCAGAAAGAGAAAAACAAAGACCGTATGCTAACACATATATATGGAATCTAAAAAAAAAAAAAAAGGTCATGAGGAACCTAGGGGCAAGACAGGAATAAAGATGCAGACCTACTAGAGAACAGACTTGAGGACACTGGGAGGGGAAAGGGTAAGCTGGGACAAAGTGAGAGAGTGGCATGGACATATATACACTATCAAATGTAAAACAGATAGCTAGTGGGAAGCAGCTGCATGGCACAGGGAAATCAGCTCCGTGCTTTGTGACCGCCTGGAGGGGTGGGATAGGGAAGGTGGGAGGGAGGGAGATGCAAGAGGGAAGAGATATGGGAATATATGTATATGTATAACTGATTCACTTTGTTATAAAGCAGAAACTAACACACCATTGTAATGCAATTATACTCCAATAAAGATGTTAAAATAAATAAATACAAATGAACAAACTTTTTCTGAAGTGGGCATTTGATCATATTAAATGCTAGTTGCTTCTCTCTGCATTTGCTTGGGCAGCTTAAGGAGTTATATTTCCCATACAAAATGTCAATTAAAAAGCTAAAAAAAAAATGACAAACACACGTCTTCACACATTTCTAGCTATCACACACAAAAAAGGAAAAAGACATCTCCCTTCACCATGGCACTCCTTTCATTCCTTCTCGTACTCCTGGTGCAGTAATTCTCCTCGTGGGCACTTTTCTGGGGTGATTTGCACAACAGTTTTTGAAATCAGTAGGAAACCCTTTAGATTATTTCATTTCCTGCCTGACCCTTGAGTTGGGGCAAGTTTCGTTCCATGTAAGCAAGAAAGGACCGATTTGAATTTACCCTTGAATGTGGCTCAAAAAATGATCTCAAGAAGGAGTAGCTTTCTGCTAATCTAGAGAGAAGACAGGTGGGGTTGGGAGACCTGATTTATAGCCAAACCAAAGCAGATCAGAGACAATGATGAAAATAAAAATGGGCAGATTGTAAACATCAGTGGCAATTTATTGCTGAGAGCATGTACAAGACAGCTGCAGGGCCCTGGCAGTGCCATTCCAGTACATCTAGAAGGGAAAAGTCAGTACTTTGCTCTCATTCATTTCCGAGTTTTAAAATCCAACATGTGTGTCTAGAACCACCTCCACTCCCCATTGGCTTACAAGCAGGAGAGCTGGATTTGCTAGAAGAGTCACTTGTAAAGCTCTGCCTGGAGCACTCATAGTCACTGAGCGAAGCCATGCTTTCGGAAAACCGGGAAGAGTCTGAATCACTTGGCTGGTCCTCGCCCACACACTGCTTCTCACCATTGAAGGGCATTTTGTGTCACTGGAGTGTGGGTAAAGAGACAGCACCTGCACAAACAAACAGACCCTGTGTCAACGTTCTGCGGTACTCCCTCCAGTGGTGCTGGTGCTTCGTTCAATGTAGAAAGCCATGTCGCATGTGTCACAGCACTGGAAAGGCCCCCAGAAGATGACCTCCTTCCTCTCATGGCACCCGGGCCAGGCTATCACTAGGCCTGCAAGACTGCCTTCCAGAAAGGGATTCCACAGCCAAGGTGTGAGCTCACACAGGACATACTTGGTGTGAACGTGGAGCAGCCCCCAGCAGGAAAGCATCCTCAAAAAACAACGCGCAGAGCACACACTCTCTCCTCCTGAGGGTGCTAAAGCGTGGGAGGGTAAGAGTGAGAGTGGGGGGCTCTGGGTTTGAAGCTTGTTCTGTCTTTTGACATGTGACCTTGGAGAAGTCACTTAACTCCCTACCTCATGAGTCAAGCTGGGCTGAAAGACTAACCTCATAGGGTTGCTTGAAGATGAAACAGGATTAATCTTATTAAAGTGCTTAGCACAGCATTCAAATGTTTGCTATTATTATTGTTCCTCTGTCTTTGTTTTAAATAAAATATTTTTGAAATCAGCCTTTTTAGTTGTCTGTGAGCCTCCTAGGGGAAGAGGAAGACTAATTAAAATTTCTGGCCAGCAAGTATATAGGTTTTTCTCCTCCATTTTCCCATGAACTGTCACGCTATGAAGAGTAAGGCCTGGTATTTCGTTTGTGCTTTAGACAGTACCTACCGCCATCCAATGAACAAACAGGCACAAAAGATCCTGATTCACAGGTTGGGGGGAGAACAGACACCAGGAGACATATTGTGCCATAAAACCAGTCCCTGGACTCTATATCCACGGCTGTTTCTGGGACATCAGATTGCTTCCCAGGGAAGGGCAGGGCAGTTGGGCCCAGTCAGCCACTGGAAAGGAGATCCTGGGTACCCAGGACGCTCAGGCCTGATCCCAGGATCCTCAGCCAGGCCTGGGAGGAAGCTGGCCCTGATATGAGTGTGGTGATAGCTGACACTGAGGGGAAACCTGGGCCCGAGGAGAAAGGCACCTCAAATCCTGAACAGATGGTAATGATAGTAAGGGTTCACTGAATCTCTTTAAACCTGAGCCAGCAATGAGATACTCAGAGCTTTTAAAGCTATCAGAACGGGAAACCACAACTACCCATGGAATGCCTGGAAATGCCTGCAGTTTCTTCAATGATTCCTTTGATGTGTATTAAGTGCCTACTATGCACCAGGCACTGGGAAAAGTAACAGTGAACAAAATACACAGGGCCATCCTCTCATGGCTCTCAAGTCCAGTTACCTAAAATTGTGTGTGCCAGATGCTAGAGGACAAGGAACGGGAAACCAAGGCATTGCTGAGGAAGCATGCGAAAGGAGAGGCAGGGTTGGGACCAAGGTAGGGGGATCGAGCCTCTGCTGAGAGAAACAGTGCTATTCTTCATCCTTTGGGTGATGACAGAGAAATGGATGGGCCTGAGAAGGACCTACTAAAGGTCAAAAGCCAAGGGCACTTGCCCCTGGTCTCACCTAAACAACCTCTCCAGTCCTGCCACTTGTAGAAATGCAACCGTGCTCAGCCCACCACTTTCGCAAACAGAAAACCACCAACTTGGAGGCTGCCTCTGCAAACCGAAGGGCAGGGAGTGGGGACGAGCTGCCAGGAAGCTCCCCGGTAGATACACTCGCCTTCTCCTAAAGCCCAGAAGCCAACCATCTTGGACACAGACTGAGGGCCGACCCCTGACATCCTCGGCAGTGAACTCACCTCCTTTACCACAGGCAAACTAGATTCTCCTTGAGCGTTAACTCCCATCTGCTGGAAGGGGGACAGGTGCGGGTGAGGATAGAGGACAGAAGAAAAGGGTCTGCTCCAACCCTTTCAATTCCACCGAACCCCAGATCCCAACTGGTGCGCTTACCCTTCCCTCTAGGCTTCTCTCTTCGCCAACATTTTACTTCTCACTGATGGCATTTCTCGAAAATGCTAGCTTCTCCAGGAAGCCTTCCCTCTACGCCGTGGCCAGAGCTAAGTGCACTCTTCTTTGTACACCTGCAGCACATTTCTTGTATCTGCACAATAGCACTTAGACCCTTGTAGCTATTTTCCTCCTGTGGCTACTTCCGACTCTCCTTAATAGGCAGGAACTGTGTCTCGTCCCACCATCATCAGTGTCAAGTATGTGACAAATATCCATTTGGTGTTAGCTGAATGGGAATCACTGAATCCCATCTGGTACAGCTGCAGCCAGAACATTTGCAAACTGATTATCACTTCACATTTACAGCCCTGCTGCTGTCAAAGTTCAAGGCCTGGAGCAGAGTACTTACCACCTCAACCTGCTTTATTAGGCTTAAGACTCAATATTCCCTGGTCCTGTCACACTCTTACTAGAATATCTTAAACTCTGTTTCCATTTTATTATTTCATTCATTCAACTGTAACAACTGTGCTGTGATGCTCTGCCCTCAATTTCTCTTCACTTTGGCTATTTTTCCAAGTAAGAGTGAATAAGAGCTTCCATCCATTGGAATTTATGAACTGGGTTAATAGCTATAACTCTCCATTTCACTTTTCTACTCCAGCTGAACAGCACACTTCATAGGTTTCTTAACTGTGTCTAACAAGGCAGCTAAGTACAAAGATTAAAAAAAATAAAAAGCTCTAGGTTAGGAGGTAGAAGTCCTGGGTGTAAGGCCTGGGTCTGTTGTTGATGTGCTGCATGACTTTATCCACATCGAGTCTGCTCTCTTCACCTCATTTTTCTGAGGGGGCTGGGCCAGCTACCAGGTGCCTTTTAGTGAGGAATTGCTAACATGCTATAAACCCAGAGTTCCATGAGGCATCACTAGAAGCTCTGAGAAATTAAATGCGCTCATGGCAGACATACTTAATAACATGCAACTACGCTTTCTTCCAACAATTCACTGGAGGTAGAGCTTCTGGCATAGAGGATGTAACAGAAAATGTAAAAGCATCAAAATGTTTAGAAACTCTTGTTTAGTTAAGCCTCCACATTACATCTGGGTTTTAGTGGATCCAAGCAGAAACTTTTCTTTGAAGCCAAAATGCACACTATTACTCTATCAAGAAATCGCCTGCGTCCTCATATTAATAATACCTAACTCACAGGGTTGGTGTGAGATTTCATTCAGTCAATCTATGTAGAGTGCTTGGAACAGTGTCTGACACAGAGTAAACAGGATACAGATGTTTGCTATTGTTAGTATTATTTGCTTTAGTAGTTGTTATTATCATCATTTCAGTCATTAAAAACTCTAGAGGGAAGAACAGCTCTATTCCATGATGATAAAAGCATGTTACCCTACAGATAACAAAGACCGGTATTTAACCTAGGACAGAATTCTTGCATTTGTTTGAAATACAAAAATCAAAAGCAAATGGCCCATCATGGTGTAAACAGTTTTCTGTAAGTTCCTTCACACTTGCTCTTACCTTTCTTGGTCTCTGGTTTCCATACAGGTCATCTGGGGACAAAGCTACTTGACTCAAAGACACTGACGGTAATTAGACTGTTTTTAAAGCTATTTTGGATTCTCTCTTAGAATAGTGATAACGAAAACAGGTTGTTTCTTTAAGAAAGGTAATGTTTCTCATACTGACAAACCCAGATTTACTTAACCTTCACCATTGCGACTCACAAACCAACCAAACAACTTTCCAGGAACACCACTTCTCATCCTACCTGGGAGGATTTACTCACTGGCCAAATGTAAAGTCAATGTGAAGAGAGAAGATAACGCCAAAACAAAGCCTCCAACACTCCAGTGAGTCACTATTCAAAGAGAATCATCACATTTTTCATTGTACCGTTCCACATTTTATAATAATAAAGGCAGTATTATGTCATTCTTTCCAAGGTCAATGACTGGGAGGCAGCAGGCACTTGAATACTTATTGTTGAATGAATGGCAGTATGACCACTGACATTTTAGAGAGGAGGGAACAGGTACAGAGACCTGAAGGGGCTAGTCCTGTGTTCCAGCACATATGGAGCAGAGATCAGTTTTTAATTTGCCAGTGATCCTCAGGCTGCATCCAGATTACCGACTTTACTTCCTATTTCCTTTCTGCAGCAAACTCTATCTGCAAATGATCCTGTGCTGGTTCAGGACTGCAAAGATCCACCAGTGACAATGCACATGTCACCGAAGCAGTTAGAACACCGGCTCTGGAGCCAGATGGACTGGTTCCTTGATCTCGACTCGAGATATTTACTGACTGGAGACAGGGAACTTACCATTTATGAATTGGGGACAATACTATTATCTACCTTGTAGAATTGTTGTGAAGATTAATTGAAATAGTCTATGTCAAGTACTTAAACACCTACTAAGTGCTCGACAGATACCAATTATTATTTTATTCTTATTAGAGGAAGTCATGAATTAAAAAAATATATCAATGTCATAAAAAACAAAGAAAGGTTGAGGATATGTTCCAGATGAAAGAGGACTTGACAACCGCCTGCAATAGATGATCCTAGATTGCATCCTGTACCAAAGAAAAAAATGCTACAAAGAACATTATTAGGGCTTCCCTGGTGGTGCAGTGGTTGAGAGTCTGCCTGCCGATGCAGGGGACACGGGTTCGTGCCCTGGTCCGAGAAGATCCCACATGCCGGCGGAGCGGCTGGGCCCGTGAGCCATGGCTGCTGAGCCTGCGCGTCCAGAGCCTGTGCTCTGCAATGGGAGAGGCCACAGCAGTGAGAAGCCCGTGTACGTACCGCAAAAAAAAAAAAAAAAAAAAAAAGAACATCATTACATCAATTGACAACATGGTTACAATACTTGAATCTACTGTCTGTATTACAATGTTAAATTTACTGAAGTTGATAAATGTGCTGTGATTGTGCATTTAGGAAAAAAGGCCAGCGATACATGCAACTTTCTCTCCAACGAGAGAGAAAAAGACAAAACAATAAAGCCTATGGAGCAAAAGGTTAATAGGTGAATATGAGTAAAAGGTAGACAACAGGGAGTTCTTTGTACTGTTCTTGCAACTTTTTCTGTAAATTTGAAATTATTTCCAAGCAAAAGGTTAAAAGAGAAGAAGTACTGAACCAAAAGTTCAAGTCTACTTCAGAACAGCCCAGTCTCCTGTAGTTTTCAGATCTTGATTGTTCCCACCATTACAATAGCTTAGATCCACTCTATTACAGAAACTCTTCTAGACAGTTAAACCCATCCCAATGTCCTTCTTGAACAGTGCCTAGTGAATAAAACAGGAAATCGTCCAGAGTCCTTCTGAAAAGGCAAAAGAAATCATCCTTTTTAAGAGTTCTTCTCCAGGTGGGTTTCCTTTTCTTAAGAAGTCTCCTGGCAGTGGTTTATAACCCCTCTGTGATCTGGCCTCTGCCCACTTCATTCTGTTACCACTCTCCCCCTAATCCTTCATGCTCTGGACACAATGGCCTTCTTTGGGCTCCTCAGACATGCCAAACTTCCTCCTTTGGAGCACTTGCACCTGCTTTTCTCTTCCAGTGGGATGTTCTTCTCCCTGATCTCTGTGTGGTTGGAGCCTTGTTGTCATTCAGATTTGAAAGCAAATGTTACAACTTCAAAGTGACCTTCCTTAATATCTCCACTAATTCCATTTAAATTTGTCATCTTAGAGCTTAGAACACCGCATGGGATAGAGAAGGAGCTCAGTGAGCATCACTGATGAACAAATTAAGCCACGTTCTATTCAAAAGACAACTTGGGCCGCCCTTCTCTGCCTCACTCACACTGCTCATATTCCCATTATGCAGTCATTTAAAGTACGATAGTTGTTTTCTGCAAATCTGCCTCGCCACTAAATTTTAAGCTCCTTGTGGGAAGAAGCTACATCTCCCTTCTCCAATTCCCAGTGCAAATTAGCAAAGACTCACAGTCCCAGAGCTTAGAGAAACTTTTACATTGTGCCTTTCCAACCTCCTGATGCTAACTGATAGCAAATAATAACAATTGGAGTTAACAGTTATTGAATACTTACCATGGCTCGGCCCCCATGATAAGTGCTTAAAATGTTTTATCTTCTTGAATCTTCATCATAACCTTGTTAGCTAAGGTATCATCATTATCCCTGTTTTATAGATAAGAACCTGAGGCTCACAGAGGTTAAGTTATTTGCTCGAGGGTTCATAGCAGCGGCAGAGGCACAACTCTAATCCAGGCAGTGGATCCTTAAAGCCTGTGCTCTTTACCACTCTAGGATGGCTGCAGAAAATTTGGTGTACTGCTCGTTCTTTCCTCTCCCACTCTGCCATCGATCCACGCACTACCATGTGGACACTTGCACATGTGGTAACAAGCTGACCTTACCCCCAGGGTGTCTGCTTAAGTGCTATACCGTGAAGGGCATCACTGAAAGAGTCCATTGACCAAACTTATTCTCAACCACCCCACTAGATTGACTGAAAATCCTCTATCAGGGAGCCATTCTTTATGCACTGCAATATCCCTCCTTAAAACCCAAATATTATCAAAAGGGTTAATTGCTTATAGTTAGCATGAGTCAAAAGCATTTTGAAGTGAATTATTCAGATTATCCAGCAGGGGCCTGAGGAATGGAACCCATTCAATTAAGGTTAAGTCATGAAAAGAGAATATTTCAAGAAATATCTAGCGGGTATCATTCTTCAAGACCAGATCAAGGTCAGCTGCAAAGACAAGCATTCATATATTTGTAGTAAAGGGCAGGGAGTCAGAGGAGTAGGACTGGGCTCTGAAGAAAACACTGCAGATGATAAGGAAAAATCTTCATCTTCTGCAAAGTGCTGCTTTAGAACCAGTCCTAAACAGCAGCAGCGCTTAAAAAGTTATTCACACGCAGCAAAGCAAAAACCACAGGGCAGAGAGGTAGGTGCCTGCTCCATTCAGCTAGAGAATACTGGTCTTCATCAAATTAGAGCCAACAAAGAGCTAGATAAAAGCCAACAAAGCCAGTCATTGTCTAAAAAAGCAGATGTTCACGCCACACGTAACATTACAACGTCAGGGAGAAGGATTTCTAGGCACTTTTCACACTTGAAAACACTTCTTCTCCCACCCCTGGTTGGCCTGTTTTAGTACCTGTTTCCCCCTCTGGGCCCTCAACCCTCCACAAAATGGCATTGAAGCTGCTTCCACACACGACTGGGTATCTTCAGCTCTGGGCCACTTCAAGTCAGGCAAACTCCACGGGCTGCCAGGGTGATAGATGAAATCCCTGGAGGCAAGAGGAAAAGGCAGGCCGAGCGCCTCCTGCAGTGGGAACCACTGTCATAACCTCATTAAGTTTGCAGGTGGGACAGAGCAAGGTCTCTGACTGGGCTGGAGACCCACGGGACCAAGAGG
Source organism: Stenella coeruleoalba (assembly GCF_951394435.1). NCBI lineage: Eukaryota > Metazoa > Chordata > Mammalia > Artiodactyla > Delphinidae > Stenella > Stenella coeruleoalba. The sequence continues at coordinate 16,154,025 of NC_137157.1, forward strand.
ATCTTGGGGGCCGAGGGGCCGACCGGGGACAAGGACAGCTTGTCTAGTTTCTTCAAGGTGAAAGTAACTGGATAACCATCGAAGACAGCATAAACTTTAGTCACTTGAGGGCCACTCTTCACGCCTGTTTCCACATTTCCATCCTCACCTGTGCTCTATCAAACACTTCTCTTTATCTGAACTAGATTTTTGCATTTAGATACACTTAGTTTGAAAGGAAACTTTATATCATTGTGAAGTCGCTCGGCTTAAGGGAACAGTGTTTCTTAATACTAACGAAAACACTTAACCACGTTCGTCCACGTGCCACCTCAAATCATCGCTGTGACCCGAAGTGGCGCCACACAGAGTAGCAGCCTTGGGAAGCACAAGGCAACCCTGACCGCCCCAGGGGTTCGAGCCCGGGCCTGGTGGGCATGTCCCGCCTCTTCCCCGCAACTGAGGGTACAGTCGTGGGGACGCATCGGCACACCCCTCGCCCACGTCCTCTGGGCGCCCCTCCCCTCCAGCAGCACGTTTCCTGTCAAAACAAACTCTTGGGGGAGGGGACGGCGTAGGCCGAGCCGAGCACCGAGGAAACCCGGGCAACAACCCCCAAACACACAGGTGGGGCCCCTCCCGGCCCCGACAGCGACTCAGTTCGCCCACCCGGGCCAGGGGTTGCAGGCGACAGGATGCCCGCTCCCGGGGCCCCGATGGTGGGAAGCCGCTCGCGGCGCGGTCGCTGGCACGGACCCAGGGGGATGTAAGCAGAGGCCAAGCGGCCCCGACCCTGGCGCCTCCAGGGCCCAAAGCCCACGGCAGCTCCAACACCCACCGTGGCAACTCGGCGCCCGCGTCCCGCTCCCACGCGGGACAGCGGTTCGAGGTCAAACAAGGTGATGTGGCGGGTTGGGGGAGCAAGGAGCGGGCCTTTACCGCCCCTGCCCCCGGGTCCCAGGACGGCGCTCCAAGGTGGGGTGGGGGAGACCCTCAGGCTGCCCGGGGGCGACGTGTCCCTCCGCCGACCCGGGCCCATCGCCTCAGAGCCCGCGACCCCCTTCCCCGGGATGGTACGCACCGGCTCCGACGCGGCGACAGGCGGAGGAGAAAGGCGACTGAGTGAGCCCGGTTCGGGCGTCTCTGCGTGTTCCCTCGCCCAGCACGGCATAAACACCTCAGAAGCCCACGAGTCCAGCAACCCTCAACCTCCCCGGCCCCCTCCCACCCCCACGCGGCATTTAAAGGGCCGGGAGGGACTCTAGAGAGGCAGCCACGGCGTGGCCATCACGTAACCGGAGAGAGGGGGGAAGACGGCATCGGGGAGAAGGGGAAATCTAGGGCACTTCAGCTTCCATGTCCGAGCTCTGACAGATCTGACCTAATACAGGACATTTCCCTCAGCTTCGGATGAAAGAGCCCAAGGAGAGCTCGGATTGGGTGTGTTCTGGGTGCGAGAGGGAACGGTTTCCCCCCCGTGGTCTGAGAGTGGTGCGGTCCGGGGACTGCTAGGGGCGGGGAGAGAAATGTTTACGGAACTGGGGCAGCGGTGCCATCCCCAGCTCTCCGTGTTGGAGGCGGGGCCTGTCGGGACGCTGGGGACGGGGCGGAGCGGGGATTCTTGGGGCGGAGCGGGGATTCTGGGGACAGGGCGGAGCCACCGGCGGAGGTGCTTGTGGAGCGCTGGATTGACCCCCCCCGACCCCGGGCTCCCGGGGCGCACCACCGTAAGCAATGCTGCTAGGTCCCCGGCCGCGCGTGGAACTTTTACAGCCCGAACACCCCTCATCTAGACCGGGCGATCCAAGTTAAGTGCCCACTATCACACGGTCTAAACTGAGACAACCCAACCCACAAACGGGCAAGTGCATTCCCACTCACGTCAGCAGCCAACTTGTCACCTATGTTTGTGTCTGCACCTCCACAGAAGCAGGAGTCCAGATTTGCATATGGCTGGACAGAACGATTAGCTCCTGGAAGTCACACCCACCCAGGCTCTCTGAAGACGTAAACTTCGTGTGGACGCAAAAGATAAAGCATCTTACTTCCCCTAGGGTTCTTGGGCATCTATCTCCCGGAGAAGTTTCGACAGCGGTTAATGTAAATAAGCAGTCCCAGGGAGCTCGGTGCGGTCAGGCCTACTGTTCGGCTTTGCTGTGGGTGTGCTTCAGAGTGTACAGAAACACCCTTCCCCCAACCGCACACACGAAAGCCACTGTATCTTCTGTCAGGTGTACATTGGTGTTATTTGAGAGACAGTTTCATGCAAGAATGTGACTTTTGTATAGGCTCAAGTACTTCCATTTAGTGCTGAAATCATGTCTGGATTGTGAAAGCAAAATTGGTTCTAGAAAAAGAACCAGACAAGCAACATTTTAAAGGAGGGCAGAAAGCCAGTTAACCTAGATGGAATCATTCAGTGTCACAACATGGGCTCATACTGCTATGAGATCTTGGTCAATGGGGAAACATGATAACTGTCTCATTGGGTTTTTGTGAGGATGAAATGAGATAAAGCAGTGCTTAGAGCTGTACACAGTAAGCACTCAATCAGTGTTGTTGAAACTATTTGGCAAACCACTCTGAACAACCTTAGCTGGTGATCTGTATAAATTTGTAGTACTTGTGTCTCCTTATGCCACTCTCTCCTCCCTTCTCCTAAAATACACAACTTGTTACAAATCAAGAGATTAAAGAGAAAATGCTATTGCCACCCAGGTTCTTTCCTATGAACCTTGTTTATACCGTTTGTTGGAATCAGAAGTCAGGTTGACAGAAGCCTCTAATTTCAATTCTTGCCAAATAACAACCACCACACAACTGCCATCACCACCCTAAAGATTCCACAATAGAAAGATTAACTAAAAATATCCCCCAGACTTCTGGACACTGTGACAATGACACATTGCAGCTTTGCTTCCTTTGTTAGCTTTGCAGGAGCTTAAGTATTGTTTTGCCGTATTACATAACGTGAAGCAGGTAAGCATTAGTCGGGAGAGTTGTCCAGTCTACCTGGGTCACCAGCTGCCTGACCCTGGGCATGACACTTACTTTAAAGCTCAAATATGTAACTCTCAAAGCCACGAGGAAGCAATTTTTATCAAAGCAGATGAGTCAAGTTTCAGCCTTTGCTGGGGTGAGAACCTTGAGGCAGAAGAGGTAGGGTAAAACCAGAGACCCATGCTAAGGAGAAAAATTCTCCTGGAAAAACAATCTTCTATTACATCAACGTTAAATAACTTGCTATCTGGAAACCTTTGGGTCAATTACCTGACTAATTGTCCTTAGCCTGGCTTGTATATAAAATCACTTTGAAGAAATACAGTACTGTAAAACATTAGGTAGTTTCCTTAAAAAAAAAAAGAGCCTTGTATCATATTCTTACTCAGAGAGCTCAGGCCGTCGTAGAATAAAGTCCTCCTTGCTCAGATTATGTTCATGACCTTCCAAAAAAACTGTCTGAAAAGGCAACCTCTTTAGTAAGTAAAATAATTAACTTTTTATTTGAAGAAGACATCACACCTAATTTTTCTAACTTTTCTGTTTTGAATCACTTAGAGAACTCATGGTAATGCAGTTTGTTTAAGTTAACACAATAGATTAAATTTGATCTGTTACCTTTGGCAAATAACAAAGGACAGATCAAAATTTTTGCTTGGTAAAGAAATGTAAATACTACTTTTCTTTTGACACATCTTAAATCTGAGTTTTAAATTACAGTGAAGCCTTGTATAAATCAGAAAATCCCAAAATGTAATTTTAATATGGATTTGCAACCTCTCAGCCATTTAACTTTTATAGCAGGGCTGCATCTTGTGCTGATCTAGCGTAATGCAAATTCAACTAGACAGAGATAGGACCTGGAGTGTGGAGCACAGCAGCATAACTGGAACTCTGCCAATGATTTTAACCCCTTCTTCTCTCTGTGGGAGTTGTGAGGCTTCGCTTTCCTGAGTTGATCTCAGTTTCCAAGCTTCTCAATTATGTTCCAAACTTCTTATCCAAGGCTGGTTTCGTGAGCATGCAGTGGCTCAAGACCCTGACCTTGGAAGAGCCCCATACTAGGTTTAATGCTCTGATGCTGCCAACTTGAAATTCTCAATATTTTTTAAACAAGAAGCTCTGCATTTTCATTTTGCACAAGACCTCGAAAATCATGTCGCTGGTTCTGATCTCACCACACAGAATATGAGTCTAGTGTTTAAGGTGCTTGTTTTCCCTTTATCTGTCCTCAAATACAAGACAATTACTTTATATAGTGCTCAGGTGAAGAAATATATATGTTTCCAGGAATCCCCTGGTGGTCCAGTGGTTAGGACTCGGTGCTTTCACTGCCGGGGCCGGGGTTCAATCCCTGGTAGGGGAACTAAGATCCTGAAAGCTGAACAGCTGGAAAAGGAAAAGAAAAGAAAAAAGGTGTTTCCAAGGTCTTATGGTCCATTTAAGGAATTTTCAAGGATAACTTTGATTGCACATGATTTTGACCTTATGATCTCTCTTTAGAACCTAACCCCTCACATAATATATGACTCCACTGTAAGTAGAAAAATTGATTAAATGGAATCCCATCTCTTTTTCTCTCCCCTGTCCATCTTAACGTGCTAGGAAGGACTAAAAAGCAATTGGGGGGGGGGGGGAAGGGCAATAGGATGTAGAAGGAAGAAAAATAATTTGGCTAATATATGAACAAGATGATCCGTTACTAAATGTTCAAAATTTAGCCACACCTTCTTGGCAGATTTGTCTTTTTTTTTTTTCTTTTGGTCTTGAATATAAGGTAGATTTAGATCATTTACCAGTTCTGAGAGAGAATCAAAATGTTGATTCTTGATCAAGTTTCCAACTCACCAAAACCAGTTTTTCCCCTGACTCTACTCAACTGAATTGGTGTAAAATTGGAGATTATTTCTCATTCCAATTGCCTCACACCTACCATACTAAAAAGAAAACCATTCTTAACTAGTACCCCCCTCACCCTCCATGGGCCCCCTCCACTTACCTGACAACCACGGTTGTCCCTCGGAAAGCCAAAAAAGAGAGCGAGGGCCAGCCATGAGGACAGCTCTGGGCAGGAAGTGAGAGGGGCCAAGGAGAGATGAAGCTCAAAGGAACACCTATGCGAGGCCAAAGAGATGATGGCTCAGAGCTCAGCCAAGACAGCCATGCTCTCTATCCCACCTCTGGGCCAGCAGGCAGCTGTTTTCTAAATGTCTTCATAGTCCTTCAACCATGGATGAAGATTTGGGCCCTCAATTTAAAAATCAATTGGAACACCCAGCGGGGTGGGGGAAGAGCTTCTAAAAGTAAAGGCAAAACCCAGAAGACATAAAGGAAAAGATTAAGAAATGTGACTCTTCAGATACAGCGTTCAACATAAAAACATGAATTATAGAACAGTCACTGTGCAGTGATACCATTTATGCTTGAGAGAGAGCTGGCACTAGAGAGCACATGTATGTATTTTGTATACATGACATGCATAAAAATGGACTAAAAAGTTAGCCTCCCAACTGTAAAGGAAGGAAGTTGGGAGATGTTCCTCCTTTATTCTATATACATACAAATGGCTTGTTTTTTTTACAATGAGAATGTATTCATTCATACATTATTAATGTAATTTCACATGGCCTCACAATGATACTACTCTTATCATTGAATGTCCTCCTCAATATGCCTTAGTGATGGAGGGCTATTAACACTACACAATAGTTTTCCCATCTCCTTTGTACTCATATTTTTTTAAAGTCATGATAAGAACAGGAGCTTTTTATGTAAACTCTGGAAAGGAATAGATTTGCAAAAGGCCCTTCACTAAGGTATGTCAAAATTATTTATGCTGGGGGGTGGAATACTCAACTTTACTTTTTAAGTTGTTCCCTTCAAGCCCAATTCTTAGACAGTCAAGGTGCATGGAGTTTCCTTTGATTTTAAAAACATGTTTTGCCCCACCTGCAACCTCTAAGGGTTTCTTTCCTTTGATGATAAACCAAAGTGGTATGGGACTTAAGTAATTATATTACTTTTTGAGGATAAAAAATTGAGAGCCCCGAACATTCAGGTGTCTGTACAATAGTTTTTACTTAAGTTCCAGAGGGTTCGAGTAGAAGGTATTACAGGGTTTATGACTGAGCAAAGGGATACTGAGTGACTCACTGAAGTGGCTGGTCAAGAATAGAAAACAAAGCTCATTTCGTGCCTTCTCTACATACACACACACACACACACACACACACACACACACAGAGTCACATGCAAAGTATTACCTATTGGCATTATTATTTAATTTCCATAACAACATGCCAACAAGCATACCAGCACTGTATCAACTAAGTGCCCAAAGTATTTATAATCACATTGCATTACTCTAGAAGGGTGCTTGGACCAGGTACCGGGGTGGCTGTGCCTTCCAGGTAGCAAGGAGAATGAAATGGTGCCAACTCTCTTAAAATATGAAGCTGCCCATGCATCTCTCATATGTATATATGAAGCAGTCAGAAAAAGAAAAAAAAGTAAATTCTGCTAAGAAAATCTGGAGTAAAGAAGCAAGTAAACAGCAAGGTGTCTCTGGCCGATTCCCTGATAGGGATTGTTCATGTTAAGAGTATACCTCTAACTACATAATCAGCAAATCCTGAAAATCTGGGTACAACATAATTATGGTCAAATGAATTTTAATGCTCAAGCTGACTTCTTTATTTAATAGAAGGCTATTGTGATTATACTTGTAAATTAAAAATGATTTCTAAAATTTTACAGATATATGTAGATCAAAGTTTTCAAAGAGAAAGTCAATTCAGGTACCAACTACCTGTGTATAAAGAACAAATGTATTCTGGTGGAAAGAGGGGATGCTTTGGATTCGTACATACCAGAGGGCTCACATGTATCACTCATTATATTGATACACATGCTTTACCTTCATAGGTATAAAATATGGATAGTGATATTGTGGGGGCCATTTGTCATTTTGGTGGTCCAGCTTCCCAAATGGTAGTCCCATTATTACTATTTACTATAGAAGCCAAAAAGGGGGTAATATGGTAATCCCATTAATACTTTACTACCGAAGCTGAAAGGAGAGAAGACATTCTTCCCAGACCCTCACTGGGCCATGGGCATGGGACCTAAGCATACCTATTAGATGCTGCCCACCACGGGCAGGTAGGGATGATTCACAGAGCCTGCAGTGGTGGTGTCCCAATGCATGGAGTCCTAAGCAGATCATCCCTGGGACAAGATAGCTATGCCTGACTTCCTTTTGTTCTTTCCCAAGCCTGGATCTTCAGCCTTCCTGTTAATTCCATGAAGTACCCAAGAGCTTTCTAGTATCTATTCAAAGTAGGTGTCTATAATTTGCCACTAAGAATGTTGACTAGAACAAATACCCCATAGTTCGTCAGAGAACTCAGAGATAATGTTTATAAGGAGTTGAGCAGATTGCCACGTACATTGTATGGATCAATAAACTATAGCTACTATTATTATACTCGTTATATACTGATTTAATATTTATAGTTTCAACTGGGCAACAGTTTCCTGAGTGACTTAAAGATCTGTGACATGTGATAATTTAAAATTCTGCCAAGGAACAAATTTGAATCCATCAAGTTGGTGCTACAGGAGCCATTTACTTAGCTAATGAATGAGCCTGACAGAGCAGCCAGTATTGACATATCAATGTGACTATTACTATTCTCTATCCATTAGGTCAATAACTCAAGATCCATTCAGGAAAACGAGAGTCTGTTCCATATAGTTAAATACAGGGAATTCAATAGGGAGAAGAAATTATAGACAGGAAGGAAGAGCTAAAAGTCCTGTTACGGGCTGGTGAAACAATCCAGATAATAGAATCAGTGGAAAGCTACTTCCATCTCTAGAGCTAAAGGAATAAAAGGACAAAAGCAGAGCCTGGGTGTCAGGACTGTCCAGTGGGAAGTGAGGCCAGAGAAGGAGGAACTGAGGAGTAGGAGGTGAAGCCATAGAGGAGATAAGTCTTGCTGGAGAGGCTCTCTAAAGGTGGAGGGTGGAAGAGGGGAGGAGGAGGGACAAGAGTGGGTGCGTCTCCCCTCTTCCTACCCTCCTGTCTCCCTCCAGTGCCAAACCCTGAAGCCAGTTGGCAAAGGAGGCTGGGAAATGTAGTCCCCAAGAACCCAGAGCAGAGCAGGGAAGGGAAGAGAAATAACTCTGACAACTTTAAATATAACTCTTTTCCCCCTTTTCCTTTTTGCTTTGATTGAAAACCAGGAAATATACAAGGTAGTCAGAGGGATTAGGGAGCTAGCTGTGAAAGTAGGAAGGAAATACATTCCCCTATTTCTGTTTAAATGGGAAACATATCTCGCTATCTCTCTAAATAAGATCAGAACTACATAGGAGCTGACCAGAGAGGTTCTTGAGGAAAATCTATGTAGATTTTCTGGACCTAGGATAAGCTGAAATAAGCCCCAGGCAAGCCAAGAAAGATTAAAGATCAGTTAGGACTACCCAGAACTTTGTGAAAATTGGTGTTTGATCAACCAGTGTTTCAAACCATTCTAAAGCTATTTATGAAGACACATAACAATGTAAGCATTTTCTTTGGGGGATAGTAGCTGGAATGGGAGAAATTAGCAAAAATTAAATTAGCATAAAAGAAGGCGGGTTTATTAAAATGAATCTAGATTTGAATCCCAGCCTTACCACCTATTAGCTATATAATTTTAGGCAAGCAGTTTAACCTTACAGAGTCTGAACAATCTTATCTATAAAATGAGAAGAATAATGCCCAACTACTTGGAAAGCCCATGAAAATAAAATGAAATGTATGTCTATGTGAATATGTGCCGAGATTGTCTAGCCACTCATACCTGTGTTTCCTTTTCCTTCTGGTGCACTGCCTCCCAGAGGTTAGATGTTAACATGTAACCGAGTTCTGGCCAATGGAAGGGGAGGGGAGGGATGGGTGCCCCTTTCCAGGATGGCCCTTAGACACCACTCTCCCCTAGAAGATAGAAGTCATAGGATGGAAGGAACCTGGGTCTCTGGATACCTGCTAGTCGGGAAATTCCATTCGGACTTTATGAGAGTGAGAAGTAAGCTGTTATTTAGATTTGGAACAGTTGGCTTTAACTTCATTTAGTATATACATATAAAATTTAAAAGTATATTAATATAATCAATACATAATATACATATATAATAATAGATTATAATTATATATACCTTCATTTATTATATATACAATATATAAAATAAATGTATAACATTTCATTTATTATGACATGTAATAAATATATATAAACTATATAAAATATAGCTGTATTATATACCTTTATTAAATATAATTTTTAATAATAACATACATGACATATAGCATTTACATAACATATGATAAATATAGAGCATGCTTTTATAGAACAATTACCATGTGTCAAGCTCTATCCTAGGCATTCGAGATACAAGATAGTCAAGGAAGGGCCCAGACCTCCAAGCGCTTACAACTTAGGAAGGAAGGTGGATAACAAATCACAAATATATACTATGACTTTAGGTATCAATAAGCTATGGAAAAAATAATGCCCAGAAAGGGGACTGAAATGATGGGGGAAGTGGATGGGAGAATGGGTCAGGGAAGGTTTGTTAGGGTGTCAGCCAGTTATTAAATGATTGACTCTCACCCCTAACCCACCTTCTGTGCTCTGATTTGTAATGCATGAAAAGGCTGAGGCTGAGACCCTACAGATTACATTTCTCCTTTGCTAGGGGCTCCCTGTTAAGGCTATGACAATTGGGGTGGGGTTGTGCGCTAAAGGGAGACAATGAGGCTGGAAGGGATATGTTAAGCCCCTCCATGGGTGCCCCAGCTGAGGTCTGAGGCTCAGCTCTGCGGATAAAGTCAAGGGGCTTGAGGTTCTGTGGGAATGAATATCCCTTAGGACGGGGACACTGGAGGAAGAAGGAAGATGGGAAGTAGTGACCTAAGAATGTCACTTGATGTGATACTTCGGAAATGCTACTGTTGTGGTCAGTGGCCGAGATTGGAGCAACACTGTCCGACAGAACTTTCAGCAATGATGGAACTATTCTTTGATCTCAGTGTACTCAAGCCACAGGTGGCTATCAAGAACTTAAAATGTGGCTAGTGCAACTGAGGAACACAATGTTGAATTTTATTTCCCTTTAACTAATTTAAATTTAAATAGCTATGGTCTGATGGGAGAGAATAACACAGATAATTTCAAGGGAGTACCGTTTTTTAAAAGCACCCGGGATGCCAAGGGAGCACAGAAGAAGTACATTTAGGCTAGTTTGAGAATTGTGAGGGAGGTTCCTGGAAAACCTCCAGGTGCCAAATCCAATGGTGAATTCTCAGTCCTCAAGCTACTTGACCTCTGTATAGCAAATGTGGCAGTTTCAACACTCTCCCCATCTTCAAGCACATTCTTTGCTTTGTTTCTGTGCATCAGACTCTCCCACCTCTCTGTCTATTCCTTCCCAGTCTTTGCAGGTTCTTCTTCCCCTGATGAGCCCTTTAGATGACTTGTCCCTCTTGTTCTCGACCTGCCCACATCTCTTCCACAGGTACCCTCGTCCCCTTCCATGATTTCCCTATTTATGTGTTGTGTCTCTCCTGGACTCTCTAAGTCTAACCCTCTCTACCTTTGAGTGGATGAGGAGCCACCAGTCACAAAACTTGTTTTTGACTGCCTCATTTGTAGGTCCTATCCAAGTAGTCTGACGTCTCTCTTAGAGACAGGGGAGTAGTTGTCGGCCACTTTCTTGTGGCTGCAGATGAAACGGATACCATCGCTGTCTCATTAAATATCCTATTAAATCTCTTCCTTCCACTTGGACCCCATGCAGGTAAGGGCTGCATCACTCTTCATGGCTGTCTCTCTGGTGCCTGGTGTAATATCTGGTGCATTGTTTTGTTTCCTCATAAATATTTTGTGAATGAATGAATGAATGAGGCTGTCTTGATGGGTGAATTAGTGCGTTAGCTGGAAGAAGAAAGGGAGTCAGTGTTCTGAATAAGAAGACAGCATGACCAAAGGCACAGAGGTGAGAAATAGGAATGTGTGCAGACTTTAAAAGCAAGGGCAAATGGCTACATCCCGCATTATTTAGTTGTTTTCTCTTTGTTAGACTCGCCAATCTACTTTTTTTTTTAATCCTATGGAAAATGGAGAAAAAAGAGATGTTAGGGAAGAAGTGCAAAGGGGGTGGGAGCACATTGGCATACTTAAAAAAACAGCTAGGCAGCAAGCATGGCTGGAATGTGGTGGGGAAGGGGTTAGGGGTGGGAGGTGGGAAGTAACCCAGGGCCAGATCACACAAGGCCTGTAAGTGATGAAAAGCGATTGGAGAGAAAGGACAGGATGTGATAGATGTTTTAAAAGAGTCACCCTGACTGCGTGAAGGTAACAGCCTAGCAGAGCAAGAAGGAAGCAAGGAGAACTGTTGGGAGGCTGAGGTTGCGATTCAGGCTGGAGATGATGCTGGTTGTCCTGGGGTTGTGCTGGTGGCCTTGACCCTTGCGTAGATCATGCCTATGAATAACAGTTGGCTGTGCTCCTTTGGAATCCTGACCTGGGAGTTCCCTTTGAGGTGAAGCTGTCTTAATTCCATGCCTGACAGCGAGAAGGAGATTACCTGGGATGGATATAACTGAATGGTACGTGAGTAAGAACATAATGTCATCAAAGGCCCTCAGGAAAATCCCCAAGTGGAATCTGAGACTATGGCACCTCCTTGTAATTAATTTTTCCTTGTGAAAGGAACAGATGGAACTAGTGGATGTCAACCATTGCTCTTAAGGAAGGCATGCCAAGGCGGGTGCCTTGGCTTAGTTCAGATGCTTTTGAGGAACAGAAATCCAATTCAAACTGGCTTAAACAGAGGGGAAATCATCTCCCATAGCAGCAATATTCTGTTTGCTTGTACATTTTTTTTTTTTTTTTTTTTTTTTTTTTTGCAGTACGCAGGCCTCTCACTGTTGTGGCCCCTCCCGTTGCAGAGCACAGGCTCCGGACATGCAGGCTCAGCGGCCATGGCTCATGGGCCTAGCCGCTCCGCAGCATGTGGGATCTTCCCAGACCGGGGTACGAACCCACATCCCCTGCATCGGCAGGCGGACCCTCAACCACTGCGCCACCAGGGAAGCCTACTTGTACATTTTGATATGCATATCTTTATAGACAGAACCCTCTGATCTGCTTGACTTTTTCTTTTCTCCCTAACATCTTCTAGCATACTACAAAATGTGCTTACTTATGTTTATTAGTATTGTTTTTCTTTCTCCATTAGAATTAACCTCCATTACTGCAGGGTTCATTGTTTTGTTCACTTATGTATCCTATGTGCCTATATTGGTGCCTGAAACAGTGAAACAAATAAATATTTGCTGAGTGAATGAGTAAAGGGATGAAATACCTTCCTTTGGATCCCAAATGAAGCAAAAGGAGAGTCATGATGACTCCACAATTTCTCTCCTGAGGAAATAGGGAAGAAGTCAGGAAACTCTCCATTTGCTAGGATAGTTTCCTTGTAGCCTCCAAACGGACAAGACTGTAAACTACAAACCAAACCCCATTGCAGAGAGAAGGGTACTCTTCAGTAGGGTTGTGAAGGCTGAATAGGGCTTTACTAGGAAAACATGGAATAGGAGAGGGCAGAGTGACACTCCAGGGAGGGCAAATAGCAGATACAAAGATGTGGCTGTATGAAGCAGCACTGTGTGTTTAGAGAATTATAACTTGCTATGTATTTCTGGAGTACAAAGTGCCGGGAAGGGAGTTACCAAAATTGAGGCTGGAGAGCTGGGCAAGGGCCAGAGTATTAATACTTTGTATGTTCTGATAAGGGGTTCTGTGTTTATTTTAGGTGATGAGTTTTCATCAGGAGAGTGAGAGGATCAGATTTATGTTTAGAAACGTCACTCTGGTATCCAGGGACAAGATGGATTTGACAAGGGCAAATTGGTGTCAAGAAGACCCACTCACACAGGAAAAATAACAAATCTTTGGTGGTTTCCCACACTGCCCACCAGGTGGAGTAAGTAAGCCAGAACAGCTTGGTTGCTGGCGAAGAAGAGGAGAAAGCACCAGCAAGGGGTTGTTTTCACAGGCAGGAAGTTTCTTAAGTCAGGTGCCCATAACTCAGGAAAGAACTGTACTGATTAAAAAAATTCTCCAGCAAAAACTGGAAGTCACTTAAATGTCCTCACATGGAGGATATGTTAAATATCACAAAACATTCACGCACTGGATTACCAGTAAGCCATTTAGAGGAATGAGGTGGATTTGTGGGTACCACATAAAAAATATCCAAGTGAAAAAAGCAAGTTGTTAGCATAGTGTATAATATGATCCCTGTTGTGCAAATGTTCAGAAAGATGATCATAAAATTGGTATCAGTGGTAAATTCAAGAGAGGGTTTTGGGCTTACTCACTGTGTGTGTCTAACAGTTTTATTGAGGTGTATTTGGCATACAATAAGCTGCATGTATTTAAAGTGTACAATTTGATAAAATTTGACCTATATGAACCCCTATGGAACTGTTACCACAATCACAATAGTGAACATATCCATCACCCTCAAAATTTTCCTCACACCTGTTGGTATTCGCTCTCCACCATCCCGTCCTGCCCCACCCCCATCTCCAGGCAACCACTGATCTGCTTTCTGTCACTAAAGATTTCAATTTTCTAGAATTTCACATAAATGGAATCAGACAATATGTCTTAATTTTTGGTCTTGCTTCTTTCATTTAATGAAATTAATGTAAGATTCATCCATATTGTTAAGTGTATCAGTAATTAATTCCTTTTAATTGCTAAATAGCATTACGTTGTATCATTGTACCACAATTTGCTTATCCATTCTTCTGATTGACATTTGGAGTGTTAATAGTTTGGGGTGAGACTTCCCTGGTGGCACAGTGGTTAAGAATCCGCCTGCCAGTTCAGGGGACACGGGTTCGAGCCCTGGTCCAGGAAGATCCCACATGCTGCGGAGCAACTAAGCCCGTGCGCCACAACTACTGAGCCTGCGCTCTAGAGCCCATGAGCCACAACTATTGAGCCCGCGAGCCACAACTACTGAAGCCCGCGCGCCTAGAGCCCGTGCTCTGCAACAAGAGAAGCCATCCAGTGAGAAGCCTGTGAACCGCAAAGAAGAGTAGCTCCTGCTTGCTGCAACTAGAGAAAAGCCCGCATGCAGCAACAAAGACCCAAGGCAGCCAAAAATAAAAATAAATTAGTTTAAAAAAATTATTTGTTAAAAAAAAATAGTTTGGGGATATTACAAATAAAGCTCCTATGAGCATTCATGGACCACTCTTTGTACTTGCATGTGCTTTCATTTCTCTTTTGTAAGTACCTAGGAATGGAATAGCTAGATCGCATGTTAGGTGTATGTTTAACTTTTTAAGAAACTGCAAATTTGTTTTTTCAAAGTGGTTGTACCACTTTACATCCCAACAGCCCTGTATGAGTGTTCTAGTTGCTCTATATCTTTGCCAGCATTTGGCAGGATCAGACTTTTGAGAATTTTAGCTCTTCTAATGGGTGGTTTAAAATTTCATTTCTTTAATGATTAATGATGTGTGTTTTTCTATACTTATTTGCCATTTGTAGCTCTTCTTTGGTGAAGTGTCTATTCACATTTTGTGGGCTATTGACATTTCTATTTCGCTTTATATTTCATAACGTTTAAAATTTTTATGGCAACCGTATATCTCTTTTATAATAAAATGAATTTAAAACATCTCGATCTGGAGTACAATAATAATTACAATCTGCACTTCAAACTTAATAGTAGTATATGATGATACTGAAGGCAAATCCTGATTATATCCTTAAAAGGTAAAATATTTGGTTTCCAATCTCAAATTACTGGGAAATGACCTCAAAACCAATATTTTTATTTCACTAGATTATTGCATTTGAGAGATACCCTGAGTTTAGACTCAAATGAACCTGGCTTCAAACTCCAGCTCTTCTACTTATCAGCTGTGTGATTTGGGGCAAATTCTCAGAGCTTCGGTTTTCTTTCTTTTTTTTTTTTTTTTTTAAATCTGACATATCCTTCACCCCATAGGCTCATTTTAGGGATTAAATTTGATATTATATTTAGCACAATAACTAGCGTGTAACGTGTTTCACAAATATTAGAACTTCTAAGACAAGCAGTTTGAGTGTCTTGACAACCAATGGTTCCATGCTCAAAATTCAAGCTAAAACTAAATAAAGCACAGTCACAGTGTTTTGTAAAGGAACTGTCGAAACCAGTGTCAAGACAGGCAACATCCTTTGTGATAACAGAGATCACCAGCCCTCCCTCGCCCCCATTTATTTGGAAAGAATCTGACAAAAGAGCTCTGGTTTGCACTTGGTTTTGAAAGCAGGGGGGAGGGGGGGAGCGGAAAAAAACAGGAAACTTAGGTTGAAAATGGACTTTATTGAGTATCTTAGCACACGTTGACTTCCTTGGAGAACCCTCAATATCCTCTGTTGCTCAACCCACCAAATAGACTTGCAGATGTTCACAGTACCCTGCAGGGTGGTACAGCACTAGTGCAGAGCTAATGTTCTGCGCGTTTCAAATTGGGGTGATTGTCAGTCATAAACGCTGTATATCGTGTAATGCAATGGAAAGAACCTTGCCAGCCACAGCCAAAGAGCAGCTTTTAGAAGAGAAATGTGAGGAACACCAGCTGAACCCATGGCTTGAGAAAGGAACTCAGAATTCAAGACTCCTGTGGGTCTCGGCCTTGAGTCTCTAAGGGGCCCCAGTCTACAGGCTGCTCCATCCCCTGACGTCCCACGGCACTTTGCCCCCATCTCTGTTATAGCACCAATGACCTGGTATGGGGATTACTTGTTCCATAAGCTGTGAGTTCTAAGGAACTTAATGATTAAATTCTTAGAACTGTTGCTTGCATACTTTTCCAATTTTGTATATCTCCAGCATCCGGCACAAAGCACGTTCTCAATTATATTTACATATTTAAGAGTAACAGAAGAAGTCACCAATACAACTGCTTTGTAAGGAGTGGATTCGGCTTCGATGAAAGGTCCTTTTGTTCAGTTGGGCACCTGGAAGGGTCAGGAGCTGAGTCTGGGGGTTGGGGCTTGCCTGTGCTGTGCATGCTGGAGAGAGAGTTAGGGTTGGCTGTGGGGTGTGGGCGGGACAGGAGGGCAATGGGAGGGAGGCAGGGAGGGATGATCCAATAAGACAGTCAGAGAGCAAAGCAGCCAATAAATAATACATTCTCTCCAGGGCCTGGGAGCCAGAGTGTTGTGTTTTGTTTTGTTCTGTTTTGTTTTGTTTTCACAGGAAAAATATTCCCGTTGAAGTTGTTTGAGTTTCAGGTGTGTAAACCTCTCCTCGCCCTCCAATGCCTTTGATAAAGTCTACATGTTCAGATCACCTGGTAGAGTAGGTTTTCTATAGAAACCGAGGAAGGAGCTGAGTTTCCATCTGGGTCAGGGACAGAAAGGTGAGACCATTTCCTGAATGAACTAGTTCAATGGAGTCAGAAGTTAGAGGCAGAAACAGCCTTAAGAAAATAATCTTAAGAAAGGAGGCTCCCGGGGAATTTGGAGAAATCTTGGGTAAAGCTTTTTTTTTATTCTTTTTTTTTCCTAACATCTTTATTGGAGTATAATTGCTTTACATTGTTGTGTTAGTTTCTGCTTTATAACAAAGTGAATCAGCTATACATATACATATATCCCCATATCCCCTCCCTCTCGCGTCTCCCTCCCACCCTCCCTATCCCACCCCTCTAGGTGGTCACAAAGCACTGAGCTGATCTCCCTGTGCTATGCGGCTGCTTCCCACTAGCTATCTATTTTACATTTGATAGTGTATATATGTCCATGCTACTCTCACTTCGTCCCAGCTTCCTCCTCCCCGTGTCCTCAAGTCCATTCTCTACATCTGTGTCTTTATTCCTGCCCTGCCCCTAGGTTCGTCAGAACCACTTTTTTTTTAGAACACATATATTTGGGTAAGGCTTTTAAACTTCCCTTAGAACATGAATTTGGGAACACCTAACTCATTTTACCTTATGGTACAGAGACACTGTAGCCGATATCTAGGATGCAAAAGGGAGGAGAGGCAGAAAAGAAGGAAAGAATAAGAGTGAGAAGAAAAGATAGCCAGCAATGTAAGAGTCAAAGAAGGGAGCAAACATCAGTGCCAGAGTTAGGGACAGGAACAGAAGTTCTCACAAAAGAGGTAGGCCTTGGACTAGCCTTGAAGGGTGGATCTACTGCTTAAAAGAAGCTTACTTTATATATATGGTTATATATAAAGTATTTATCTATTTTCTTCTCTTATTGGGGCAGGTGGGGTGCATAGAGGGCTTTGGTTCTGAAATCAAACAGGCCAGGCTCTAAATCCTGGCTATCAGCTGTGTGACTCTGGGCAAGTCACTTAAGCTCTCTGAGCCTCAGTTTGTAAACTGGAGACACTAAAAGTACCCGCCTCATAGGCTTGCTGGGAGATTTAAATAAAATAATCTATGAAAAGTACTTAGCATAGGGCCTGGCACAAGGTAAACACTCAGTAATACTCAATATATGGTATCCATTTTTATGTACGTTTATTGAATGCAATTTGGAAAATACAGAGGAAAGCAGAACTGAAAACCATCAATAGTTCCACCACCCAAAGGAGAAAACTACAGTTAACATTTTGGAGTATGCCTTTCCAGTTTTCAATTAATGCATAGTTTAGATAGCTTTTTTCTTTTCTTTTTATATTGCCAGTCATTCCAAATATAAAATTTAAGCCCTAATTTTTATTTAGTTAACATAAGAATTTTTTCCATCTTATTATAATCTCTTCAAAGCATTTTTAATGACTGCGATACATTAAATTGAATTGATGTATTGTGATTTACTAAATCATTCTCCTATTGTTAGATATTTGTGTGGATTCCAGGGTTTTTTCCCCTATTCAAAATAACTCAATAATAAACAAGTCTGTGCACAAACCTTTTCTGTTATTTTGTATTGTTTCTTTAGAAATGAAATCCCTGCTGTAGAAGGTATGACTAGTTTTAATGTTCCTACTTGTCAAGAGAATTCTGAGGGCATTTGGAGAAGGGGTTCCTATCTCCAGATTCTTTCCTTACAGCCCTCTTTTTTGCCTCTTTTCCAAGAGGAGGTGGAAGAGGAGGGAAGTGATTAACCAGATGCCCAGGCACTCATTGGGTCATCTTTGCCAGTGCAGAACGAAGTCTGGAGATGGGTACAGTTTCTTTTTTTCCTGCCAGATCTGTTGAATGCAGTCTGAGAGAACAGGTGACCCACAGCATGAACTCCCAAAGGATGCCCGGGAATTTTGTTTGCTCCCCAAACTCTCATATGGCAAGCAGGCCTGGGACCCACCCTGGTCCTGCCAGGGCTCCCTGCTAGGCTCAGAGGCAAATGCACATTTTCTTGAGATCTCTTTCTCTGTGGTTCCACCTCACCCAGCACTGATGGATGTGCACTGTATCACCTTTCCTTGCAAACGGCTGACCCAGAATTCAGGTCAGGGGAGAAGGCTGCCCCCTTAGGTGTCTAGCTGTGACCTTGCTAAACAGTCATGCATCAGAGTTCTGCTCTGAGGTGCAGATCCTAAAGCCCAGCTAAAAATAAAACTCCCCCTTGGAGTTTTGCCTCCTTTGGGGACTGCCTGGGGAGGTTTCTTTATTTGTAAACTGGGGATAATAAAAGTTTCAGGTGGGATTTGGGTGCTGTCAGCATCTCTGGCTGCATTGCCCGAAGTTTCTGGATTGCTAGAGAAATCCAGCTCAGGTAGCTTACAGAGAGGGGTGTGCTGGTAAATGTTTAACAACTGTCTCTCCAGAAAAAAAAAAAAAAAGAATCCTGACTTGCAGTGTTTACAGATTTCCATGGGCTGGAAACTCCCCTGTGGCTATAGAGTAAATACTTCTCACAGGGCTGATTTCAAGTTCTAACTGTTTAACAACCTGTTGGCAAAATTCCTAAAAATTTAACAATAGGCTCTTGCAAGCCAGAAGGAGCCCACTCTGGTGTACACTTAGGGAGGGGGTTGATTGGCTCATGTCAACAACACGTGGGGAGGGCAGGGACACAGAAAATGACCTCAGGAATGATGGGAACCAGAGAATCTAATGCCAATCCGATTCTTTCTGCAAACCAATCTTTGGGTTTTTTTCTACTACAGATATACTCTCGTGATCCTTCAACAGAGATGACTGCTGGCAGCTTCCAGAGTCACATCTTTACTGAATCACAACCAGAGAAAAGGAAGGGCTTCTCTTCCAGCCAGCGCTGGTGTGAAAGTCCCAGCAAAGGGTCAAGCAGCTTTTAATCTTGTCCTTTCCCCTTGACTCAGAAGGTAGGTGCACTGCCTGAGCATCGTAGGGTCTGTCAGAAGAGGGGGATGGAGGGTTGCGGTCAGATACAACCAATGATTCCCGTTACAGTGATCATCTCGATACCATTAGAACCTGGAGCCCATTTCTACTAGCCTCCAAAGTGGCCGAATCAATGACAGCATGAAGGAGCCTGCCTTGGCATTATATGTCATGGTTTAAAAAAAAAATCTCAGGGCTTTCCTGGTGGCGCAGTTGTTGAGAGTCCGCCTGCCGATGCAGGGGGACACGGGTTCATGCTCCCGGTCTGGGAAGATGCCACATGCCACGGAGCGGCTGGGCCCATGAGCCATGGCCGCTGAGCCTGCGCGTCCGGAGCCTGTGCTCCGCAACGGGAGAGGCCACAACAGTGAGAGGCCCGCGTAACGCAAAAAAAAAAAAAAAAAAATCTCAGCTAATTTCATAGGCAAAAATAATAACCCACTGGTATTTTAAATACTTCTATTTCTTATAATGCAAGTGAGGTTAGCAATATGCTCCTATGTGTTGAGTAATCGTATTTCTTTTGTGAATTATTTTCATGTCTTTCTCACTTATCACCTGGGGTTTTAAGGTTTCTAAAAAAATCTCTTCATTCGACAAATATTTACTGATCTGTTATTATAGGGCAAGCATCTATAGATTTAGGAAATACAATAGCAAACAAGATAGGGTTCCAGTCTTCAGAGCACTTACCCTATTTGTATGACCTTTTTAGATAATAATATACTAACATTTGCTTGCCATATTTACAACAAATATTTTTCCTATATTTTTCCTTATTCTTTAATATAGTAGTCTTATGTATTCGTGTAGTTAAATCTGATCTACTCCCCCCTTTTAATAAAACCTTTTTCTTCCATGTTTAAATTCCATTTCCTCACCAAAATCTTAAGATATGATTCACTTTATTTTCTATTTGCCTAAAGTTGAAACTTTTGTATTTAATGATTTAATTCATTTGTAGCTTGTCACAGTGTATGGGTGATCTGAGCATCAAAATTGGTCATTTTTTTCCAAACATTTAACACTTACTGAAGTCTTCTTTACTGATTAGTAAAAATGACAGACAGAATTGTCATTGATGGAGAGGTGAGGTAGGGGTTGTTGAAGGACAACTGGAATTGCTCAGTTTAGGGAACTTGCATGGGAAATGGTGAGGAAGGGAGGAAATATAAGGCACTAATGGGGGTTTGTCTGGAATAAAGGGTCCATATGTTGTAGTGATTCTTAACCAGGGATGGACATATCTATTGACTGTGAAGATTTAAAGAAGTACTCATGCCTTGGTCCTTAGCAGCTTTATGGGTTTTTTTTTTTTTTGGATTATTTTTAGAAGATAAGAAGTGGAAACATGTAAAAAAATAATTTCTTACTAACCTTCAACAGGTCAGCTTCTTTCTTTTCAACTGTGTTAATTCAAAGTGCATCATCCAGGGACTTCCCTGGTGGCACAGTGGTTAAGAATCTGCCTGCCAATGCAGGGGACATGGGTTCGAGCCCTGGTCCGGGAAGATCCCACATGCCAAGGAGCAACTAAGCCCGTGTGCCACAACTACTGAGCCTGTGCTCCAGAGCCCGCGAGCCACAACTACTGAGCCTGTGTGCCACCAATACTGAAGCCCACGCGCCTAGAGCCCGTGCTCTGCAGCTCCTGAAGCCCGCACGCCTAGAGCCCGTGCTCCACAACAAGAGAAGCCACCGCAATGAGAAGCCCGCGCACTGCAACAAAGACCCAACACAGCCAAAAATAAATAAATAAATAATAAATTAATTAATTAAAAAAAAAGAAAGAAAGAATCCGCCTGCCAATGCAGGAGACACGAGTTCGAGCCCTGGTTCTGGAAGATCCCACATACCACGGAGCAACTAAGCCCGTGCACCACAACTACTGAGGCTGTGCTCTAGAGCCCACGAGCCACAGCTATTGAGCCTGTGTGCCACAACTACTGAAGCCTGCACGCCTAGAGCCCGTGCTCCGCAAGAGAAGCCATAGCAATGAGAAGCCCGCGCACCGCAGTGATGAGTAGGCCACGTTAGCTGCAACTAGAGAAAGACCCAACACAGCCAAAAATAAATAAATAAATTTATTTTAAAAAGATGCATTGCCCAAAGATTTTGCCTCTATTGTACATCCGATATAGCAAATCATGCAAATCCCCACTCTTATTTTACAGTGACAAACATGATTAACATTTACATATAACTTTCATGCTTAATATTGCAACTCTCAAGTACGCGTGAGAGATTTTCTGAATCTAGGTATTTGTACGGAAATCTTGAATCTTGCAGGTTGCAAGGATGTTCTTTGGGGACAAGCCAATGCAGTAAGAAATGAATAGCTTTTTTTTACCCTGGACATAGAGAACGTCAAGTCTTCTGCCTCGTAACCACATCTTAATATACGTCTGCACACTTGGAGTAAATCTCCCTTCAAATAATAAATGTTTTCTCTTTGTGAAAACTGAGGAAGAATATGAAGAGTGCCTTAATCCACTCAGGCTGCTATAACAGAATACCATAATCTGGGTGCCTTGTAAACAGAAATTCCTCACTGTTCTGGAGGCTGAGAAGTCCAAGACCATTAGCAGTGGTTTTTTTTTTTTTTTTGCGGTACGCGGGCCTCTCACTGTTGTGGCCTCTACCGTTGCGGAGCACAGGCTCCGGACGCGCAGGCTCAGCGGCCATGGCTCACGGGCCCAGCCGCTCCGCAGCATGTGGGATCCTCCCAGACTGGGGCACGAACCCGTGTCCCCCTGCATCGGCAGGCGGACTCTCAACCACTGCGCCACCAGGGAAGGCCCCATTAGCAGTTTTGATATGGGGTCAGTGTTCGTCTAGTTTTTAAAAACTCCCTGGGCACTGATGATGTAGAAAACTGTGGAGAATAAAGCTAACTGGATAAGTAGGGAGCTGATGGAGAGAGTGCCAAGCTGAATTCAGTTGTACGTCCAGGAAGCCTCTGGGGAAGAAGTAGAAAGAGCTGGGTGGATTTTGGACTCAGGCAGATGTAGGTTTCAATCCTATTTTTGCCACTTGCAGGCTTTGTTATCTAGGCAGATCGCTTGTCCGCACCGAGTCTTCTTATTTTTCTGCCCTAAACAGACTTAATAACATTTACCTAACAGGGTTGTGATGATTTAATGGGAAATTAGGAATAAAATGCCTGGCTCAGCACCTGACACATTAAACAATTCTTCCCTCTTCCTCTTGAATGAATCTTTGGCTTGCACAGGGCTGCTTCAGGATGAACTGATGTAAGACATTTCCAGAGAAAACATGCAAATACATGTCAGGATGAGAAACGGAAAGAGGTCCAGGTCGTCCTTTAATCCCAGAGATTTCAGAAACCTTCAGAGATGCTGTACCTTTTAGGAAAGGAACCCTTCTCCTTTAGAGAAATGGAGAGACGCTTTGAACTTTACCAAGGCCTTGCCTTCATAAACTAGGCAAAGGCAAAATCTGGCTCCACTGCAGGCCACCTCTACCCAGTGGCACAGATAATCCCAGCCCCTGGGCAGCTTAGCCTGTAAACCAAGGACAGCTGTTGTGAAAATAACACAGGCGTAGTCATTAAAAAAAAACGTCTCATGCAGATCTGTTTACAGTGCAAAGAATCTCCTTTCTCGAGGATGGAAAACGCCATTCCTTCTCAGAAGATCCACCTGCCTTAACTTCATTTCACTGATATTCATTCAGTGGTTTGACAAATATTTATTGATATCACTTCTGTTTGATATCACTTCTGTTCTCTACATAGTACTCATTTAAACCAGTTTTCCATGCTTCCCTGCATTTCAAATTGACACCAAATATTTATTTTGGGATTGGGTGCTAATCAGTGTTCCTTGGAGGTCATTCATCCAAGAGGCAGTGGGGACTGGTGGAAAGGGAGAGGGGTTTGGAATAAGACACACGTGGTTCAAACCCTGACACTATAGGGACGAGCTGTGTGACTTTAGGCCAATCGCTAAAACATTCTGGGCCCCATCCTTATTTTTCTTTAAAATGAGAATGTCTTCTTTGCTCTAAAGCCAGTGCTCTCTTCTTGGAAGAACTGTGTTTTCTTGGGTGGAGAGGAGGAATGAATTCATTCATTCTAGAAGGCAGGAACTTGTGTGGTACCAGAGAGGAGAGAGAAAGAGCTCAGCTGCCTATGGGGTGGGTGTGTTTGGGAACAACGAGAGAAAACATTGGGACAGCAAAAGAAGGGCCCTTCTGCCCCCTGGTCACAGTCCACTTTAGAACAGGGGTCTTGGAAGGCCCTGGAGGGGCTTGAGTTGCAGAAGGGATGAATGCATTAAGACTGACATTGCAACTGAATTGCCAGCTTCCTATAATTAGAAGTCTGCTTTGCCTTCATTGGACGTCAGAGAAATAGACAAAGAGAGGGGTGGTATTTTTTTCAGTTGAAGAGAGAACAAGGGGACCTAGGCTTATTGAAGCAAGAGGGGCTTAAATTAGTAATACTGACTTCCTGGCTGTGAGAAAAGTAGGAGATTATCCTACCTCACCAAGGAGTCTCCTTCCTAAGTGACCTGAAATCTCCTGGCTGGCAGAGACTCAGAGAGGAGTTCGTTTGTTCATTAGTGACTCTTAAGCTCTTCCACATCGTTTCCACATCACTGGACAGGCCTCCCACATCACCGTGAGGATCGCTGTGTTTGAAAGTTTCCTGGTGAGCTCCTAGTTCCCTCACTCTCATCCACCCCTTTTAGGCAGAAACCTTTGCAGAGGCTAATCTGAGTTGCGGACAGCAGGCTGCTCGTTCTGGCCACTGGGTTCCAGGTGATATCCCAGATCTGATGGGGATGCTGGGCCCAGAGCCCAGACACTTGCTGTTTGTCCCTATAAAACGAAGAAGCCCGGGACTAATCAGAAGTCACAGAATCTGAACTGTAGAGTCTGCCCTGTCTACCTTTCTGAAGGTTGAGGAATTCAACCCAAGTGATACAATACTGCACTTACATACAATTCTGGTATTACTTTAAAACCTAAGCATCTTCAGAGCAAAAGGTCAGCCGTCAGGAAACGATATCTCCAATGAAGCCAAACTTCAAGGGATAACCAGGTGTTAATGGTTAGGGACATAGTGAGATTCAGTTCACTGAGCTCTAACTAGGTGCTGGGTTGTGGGCTGGGTACTGGGTGGTGGTGGGAGTGACCTAGAGATAAGAGTGATGATGACAGTGATGATAATAACAGCAACACATGCTGAGAGCTGACCACGTCCCAGGCATTGTGCTCATGTATTCATTTATTCAATAAATAGTAGGGGCTCGGGCTTCCCTGGTGGCGCAGTGGTTGAGAGGTCACCTGCCGATGCAGGGGACACGGGTTCGTGCCCCGGTCCGGGAAGATCCCACGTGCCGTGGAGTGGCTGGGCCCGTGAGCCACGGCCGCTGAGTCTGCGCGTCTGGAGCCTGTGCTCCGCAACGAGAGAGGCCACAGCAGTGAGAGGCCTGCGTACCGCAAAAAAAAAAAAAAAAAAAAAGTAGGGGCTACATAAATACTTGTTGACTGAACTAGTCACTTGCTCCAGCTACACTGACCTCCTCTCTGCTCCCCAGATTCATCTCAGGGACTTTGCATTCACTCTTTTCTCTACTTGGAAGACTCTTCTTCCAGATGTCTGCATGGCTGGCCCCCTCGCTTCCTTCAGGTCTTGACTCAAATGTCACCTTCTCAGTGAGACCTCCCTGACCACCTAATCTAAAGTTGCAACCCCCCTCCCAATCCCATGGCCATCCTGTTCCCCTTTCCTCACTATACTTTTTGCCCTTAGCACTTAGTACTATCCAGCATGCTGTAGTTATTCATGTGTTATTTGTCTGGTCTCCCTTGCTGGCATGAAAGCTCCATGAGGGCAGGGACTTTGGATGGCTTTGTTCACTGCTCTGGCCCCCTTGCCTAGGTCAGATGCTCAAATTTGCCCAATGCATGAATCACATGAAATACTTTCTTAGTGTCAATTATCCATACAACAATAAGCACTAAGGATAATGCAGTGAATGAGGCAAAGTTTTTGCCCTCTAGAGGTCCATGGCCTAGTGGGGATAAGATATCACACTAATCACATAATAATCTCCATTCTGCTGAAATAGGGTATGCTGGGTGCTTTACTGATATTATTTCACTGAAACCTCACCACAACCTTAGGCCATTGGTACTATAAGCCACAGCTTACGGATGTTTTTTTTTTTTTTCTAGCTGAAAATACACAGATAGGCTCTGAATTATAGAGGGGCTGGATTTATCTAGTTGACACACATTAATGATAATTATGTACATGTAACTTACAGTTATAATGGTCTTTTTCATACTCATTACTTCCCATGAATCCTGTGAAGTATTCATCCTACACTATAAATGAGGACTAGAGAAGTTAAACAACTTTCCAGAGGGACACAACCACATAGCATCAAACCCAATCTGTATCCTTACCACCCTTCCTCATTCTGAACAACCCACATGATGGAGGGACTAACTGGGGTGGTGGGAGGAGGTGGTCAGGGACTAGATTTTCCTAGAGAAGGAGGCAGTTGGAACTTCCAGGCAGAAGGGCTGGGGAGAAGAGCTGGAACAAAGAACGAAGGCTTGCAGGCGGCTGTAGGTCAGGGAGAGGTAGGTTGAGTAGAATCCTTGGTGAGTGGGGAGGCTTAGTTCTCACAGCCCCATCCCCCCAACACACTCCTGGCCATTGTGGTTTGACTCTAATAAGGAGACTTGGGAGATGCTTGAGCAAGGCAGGGCAGGATGAAAATGGTCTCTGAAGAGTACGGTTTTTGCAGCTACCTCTCCATTCCATTCACTGAGGAATCCATCATCTCCACACACCTCTTCCGGTTTTTTGGTTAAATTAACAAATTATCTGAGCCTATCACAAAACATTGCATTTCCACATAGTACCCACTTCTAAACTTTCAAAACTTTGAGACTTTCCCAACACCCCCACCCACTAAAGAGTGGGTACCCTGAAAGGGGGGATGCTGAGAATCAGAAGTCTGGCATCCTAAGTCACACAGTGTTGTAGCCATTCAATGACCAATCCATTGTGGACTGAGCACCTCCTCAATCCAGGCAAACTGCCTGGCACCAGGGATGAGAAAAAGGAACAGATGACAGCCTCTTCCCTGAAAGGTTCAGTGTGAATGACAGTAAGCAAACAGGCAATTATAGTACATCATAGTAAGTGCTATGACCCATCTGGGAGCTGGGATAGCCCCAGGGAGGGACATCTTATCCAGACTGGGGGTGGGGCAGGGAAAGGGTCAAGGAAGCTGAGTTCCTGAGAGAATATGGCAAACTGGGGCAACTATAGGAAAGCTGAGCCTGGCTAAACGTAGGGTAGGAAGAGATTTGAGGAAGACATGAGGCTAGAGAGAGAGAAGCAGGGCCCAGATTATGAAGGATTTTTTAATGTCATGCTAAGGCAGTGGTTCTCATAATTCTTTTTCTCCTACAGCACTCCTGAGGGGTGAACAATAGGTCGGTCAGCAGCATGGTGAGAAGAAGCAGTTGTGGAGGTAAATCACCAGTGTCAGGTTGAGATACAGCCCTTCCCGTCCTTCCCGGTCTGAGATTCATGGTGCTTATTAAGAGTCTGGATTTCATCAGAAGGCTGGCTAGCCTTGGATAAATTATCTCATCATACTAGGCTTTGTCTTCTCACTGGTCTACACATTCATGTGTTGGTTGAGGGTATGAGCTCCAGGATCAATCGCCTGGATTCTAGCCCGACTCCCACCATTCTCAAGATGCGTCACCTTGTGTAAGAGTGGTTCCCCCTCGTCGGTAAACTGGATCAGTACCACTGTGATGCCTACATCAAAGACTCGCTGGGCATGGACGGGGGGAAGCATGTGAGATTCCTGGCATAGTGCCTGCGGTGAGCGAGCGGTAAATGTCAGCTGACTGTGACACTGCAGGTCCCCCACAGCCTCACAGTGTCAGCAGCCATCCTCTCTGGGTCATCCCCTTCCCCACCATGGTTGCCGTCATCATCATTATTATCATCATCATCATCCCCATCATCTTGATATCGAAGTTCTAGGAGATCATTTCTCACTGGGTTCCTCCCCTCCACTGTCCTTCCTTTCATAAGACACTGTGGTTATCTCATGAAAGAGAAGGCCCTACATAGATAAATTCTAAATAATGTGAGATTCATAATATTCATTGAGCTCCTACTATGTGCCAGACATTGTTCTAGGTACTGGGGATATAATAGTGAGCTAAATAAAGTTCCCAACCATGGAACATACAGTCTAATGAGAAGAAACAGGCAGTAATAATTAAATAAGCAAATATATAGTAGGTCAGAGGAAAAAATCAGGGAAAGGGAGATCGACAGTGTCTCAGGTTGGGCAGTTGTTATTTTATATAAGATGGTCAGGGAAGAGCTTGCCTAGAGGTGACATTTGAATTGAGGAAATGAAGAACACCACCTCGTGGATACCTGGGGGTAAAGTTCACTGGGCACAGGGGACAAAATTACAAAGGCCCCCAAGGTAGGAACATACCTGGCATATTGAGGAGCAATAGGAGGACAGTGTGGCTGGACGGCAGTCATCAAGGGGGCAAGTGAGAAGGGATGAGATCAGGGAGGCAGTAGGGAGCCAGGACACGGGGACCATGGAGGTCATTGTAGAAACTGCCTTTGACTCCGACTATCTTGAAAAGTCATTGGAGGGTTTTGGAAAGAGGTGTGACATGATCTGACATATTTTCAGGGATTGCTCTGGTTTTTGTATTGAAAAAAGACCACAGCGCAGCAGCAAGTGCTTAAGCAGGGAGGCCAGTATGAAATTTTCAGTAACTCAAGTGTGAGCTGGGTGGTGACTTGGATCTGTGGGATAATGGTGCAGGTCACAAGAAGTCAGAGATGCTGGATATATTTTGAAGGTAAAGTCAACAAGATTTGCTAACATATTGTATTGGGTGTGGGGGGATGGGCGAAAGAAGGAGAGGAGTTGAGGATGATTCCTCAGCAACTGGACAGATGTTATTGGCATGTGCTGGGATGAGAAAGACCATGAGTGGAGGAGAAAATCAAGTGAGTATTCACATTGCCTCTGTAAGGTAGGGACTATGGTTTTCTGCCATAAAAACTGGGGCTCAGTGAGGTGAAGCCTCATATGGTGCTGGGAGTTCCAAGAAAGAATTCCCCTACTGCATGGAGCTCAGGGTTTGGAGCTGGGGGACTCCTGGGACTGGGAACCACTGAGGCTAACACAGGTCCTGTTTGTGGGGCATTTGGGCTCATGCCTTGGCCTCTGGGGGTCTTGTTAACCTGGAACAGAGAAGAAGCAATTGAAGTAATAGGGGCTTTCTATTTAGACCTTCTAACTGAAATGCAGATAACCAAGAGGGCTGCAGGCTTACAAAGCTCCATGTAGTTTAAGATCCATGTCGTTCAAGGGTGTTCAGAAGCATCTTTGCATAAGCTGGGGGAAAGGAAGAGATGTCTCTGGCTCCTTCTCTTTTCCACCTGCATTCCTGACCATCGAACACACTTTAGGGAGGATGAAATGGAAAAGGGATAGAAGAGAAGAAATCAGGAGGAAAAGAAGGGAACTTCCTCTAAATGCTTGTTGTGCTGACTCAGAAAATGGGGTAGAAGAATGGTAATCTCCAAGAAGAACCGTTGGAGCCTTCCTGCCCTAGAAGGTGCGCTTCCACGACTACTTACCAACCTCCTTCTCTGGGTGTAGCCGAACACCACAGTGGAACCACACTCCAGGGGGAAACAGTGCTGCTTTTTCAAGTTAAACACGTAAAGCCTGTGGTCTATAAGCCTCATATGGTGCTGGGAGTGCCAAGAAATAATGATGAAAGAAAATCGTTGGAATCTAGACATAGAAGCTCTGTACAGCTAGACTTTCAGTGACTCTGCAAATTGTATTAACTACCCTTTATTCACTGAGCCCTGCTATGGGCCCGGTATCACATGGTATCTCTCATTTAACCCTCACAACAACCAGGTGAAGTAGGTTTTATTACCCCTATCTCACAGATGAAGACACAGAGGTTCAGAGAGGTCACATTCCCCAGTCAGTCATGGAGCTGAATTTGAACGTGTCAGTCTATCCCAGAGCCTGTGTCTTAACCATTATATTTCACTACCTCCCAAAGGAAAAGGGCAAGAGGGAAACACTAATGATAGTCACAGTGCGTTCCCCCCTCCCTTCATTCTTCCAGGGCTTAGTAGAGGCAGAAAGTTGAGAAACCTGTCATTCTTATATCTGGCCTATGTTCTGAATCAACTTTTAAAAATTTAATTATTTCTCATAATAATCAGATGACTATTTTCTCTAAGAAATAGATTAATAATAAGAAAGGCCTTTAGAGATACAGAAGTGGTGACCTTGAAATCCAGAGAGGAGGTTAAGTACACTTCTCAAGGTCACAGAGTTAGTTTGGTGGCAGAACTAAGGCTAAAAAGCAGGGCACCTGCTTCCCAGGCCAGAGCTTGTCTGGGCCCCCAAAGCTGCTTTGCAAGTTATCACTACCTCTGCCCTAACACGGATGACTGCTTGAAGGAGGATGGTTACTTTTTTTGCACTAGAGATTTTGAAACACAATCTGAATTCAGCTGAAATTGTTTTTTTTTTTTTAATTTTATTTATTTATTTTTGGCTGCACTGGGTCTTTGTTTCTGTGCACAGGCTTTCTCTAGTTGCGGTGGGTGGGGGTCTACTCTTCGTTGCGGTGCGCGGGCTTCTCATTGCAGTGGCTTCTCTTGCTGTGGAGCATGGGCTCCAGGCTCGCGGGCTTCAGTAGTTGTGGCTCACAGGCTCTAGAGTGCAGGCTCAGTACTTGTGGTGCACGGGCTTACTTGCTCTGCGGCATGTGGGATCTTCCGGGACCAGGGCTCGAACCCGTGTCCCCCGCACTGGCAGGTGGATTCTCAACCACTGCACCACCAGGGAAACCCTAGCTGAAGTTTTTAAACAAGGTTCTTCTAGCAGCTTCATGGATGAGTTAGTTTTCTGATTTCCTCTGCCATCTCCTTTCCCCTCTCCTAGGTCAGAGCTGTAGGCCCAGAGCTAGGCGTTTTCTACAAGAGCTCCTGGTATTTAGCAGGAGTGGGAACGTTCCTCTCTGTCTGGGGCAAATGATTATATTTCCAGTCCAGAACCTGCTATAATCTACTCTGGCCTCCCACACGAATAGCGACTCTTCGCCTGGCTGGCTGGCTTCTGTGAACCTCTGCAATCTGGACCCACTCCACCCAGCTCAACTCTCTCTTTCCTAATCGCAGCTCACACCCTTTGTGTCAGACAGGTATCCTGGGCTCACCCCATTTCCGCCACAGAAATATCCCCCCTGCTCCTCCTATGCAAATCCATTCTTCAAGGCTTTGCTCAAGAACTATCCGCCTCAGACTTCCCCACATGCTGCCCAATGGTTTGCTTTCCAAGTTCCCTTTACATTTATATTCTCAACTACACAATTTAGTCTTTGAAATGTTTTCGCACATTTCTCCAAATGTAATGCAGGCCCCTTGAGGGCAGGCACATGTGTTCATTCATTCACGAGTGACTTTTAAAAGCGTCTTTTTTAAAAAAAATTATTTATTTATACTTTGACTGCAGTGGGTCGTTACTGCGAGTGGGCTTTCTCTAGTTGCGGCGAGTGGGTTTCTCATTGTGGTGGCTTCTCTTGTTGCGGAGCACGGGCCCTAGAGCGCAGGCTCAGTAGTTGTGGCTCGCGGGCTCTAGAGCGCAGGCTCAGTAGTTGTGGCGCATGGGCTTAGTAGCTCCTTGGCATGTGGGATCTTCCTGGACCAGGGCTCGAACCCGTGTCCCCTGCATTGGCAGGCGGATTCTTAACCACTGTGCCACCAGGGAACCCCGGGAATATGTTTTTAAAAAGAAGGAATTGGGAGA
The DNA here is from genome assembly GCF_951394435.1 of Stenella coeruleoalba. NCBI lineage: Eukaryota > Metazoa > Chordata > Mammalia > Artiodactyla > Delphinidae > Stenella > Stenella coeruleoalba. The sequence goes on from NC_137157.1 coordinate 16,185,273, forward strand.
AGTTTCCAGGCAGAAGAAACAGGGTTCCTAACGCACAAGCACACACAGACACCAGATTCAGGGGTAAAGTAGCTTGTAGAGTGGAGCTCTGTCCCTGCCACAGCACTAACTAGCCTTATTGAGAGTGGGCAAATTGCTTAATTTCTCTAGGGCCCATTAAAGGGCACAGGCTCTGAAAGGAGCAGATCACGGTTCAAATCACGGTGTGTGAGACCTTGCGCCAATCAGTTGGGGAGGGGCTCAGCCTCAGTTTCCTTCCTATAAAGTGGGTAAAATAATTCCTACCTTAGAAGCTATCAGTGAAGTCTGGAGACTATATATGTAAGTTGCTAAGCACAGAGCCTGGCATTATTATATTTCCTTCTACCAAAGTAGGGGTGACCCTGATCTGCTTCCCTCTCATTGCAGAGGCTGCTGGTTTCCCAGCGTGCAGCCCAGAGCCTGTCCGTGGTAGGGGCTGACGCCAGAGCGTGGGCCCCCAAAGAGAAAATTGAGCTGAAGGGCCTTCAGAAAAAACTCAACAGCGTCGACGGCGGACTGGCTGGGCTAAGTGGGCCGCTCAAGTCTTCTCTTCAAGTCTTCACGCAGTCCGAGAATCTTTGGTTAACTTCCCTTAAACATGCCCCTGGAGCCAACTGGTTTTCAGAAAGCCCTTTCTGCCTCCGCCTTCAAACCCCAGGAAAGGGACAAGGTCCAACCACCGGAGGCTTGGCGGGTGGGATGGGGGAAGGGGGGTGGGGATTTCCCCAACTCCCCGCAGAAAGGAATGGGGGGGTGTTCCCGCCCCTTTGCTCCCACTCCCAGGGGCAGGGCTCCTGGGGCGCCCCCCTTCATTTCCTCTCTCCGCACAGGTCCATAAAGGAGCGGGGCTCCCACGTGGCCCACTGCACCGGGTCTTCCCCGGCTCTCCGCTCCGCCTGGCCACCTCCATCTCGGCCGCCTATCCCCGGGGCCCCCGTGGCCTCAGCTCAGTCGCCAGTCCCGGTCCCAGTCGACCCAGCCCTCCGCCCACTCCCTTCGGTCACTCGGCGCCGGTTCCCGCCTCCGTTGACCCAGCCCGGTCGCTCCCCACCTCGGCTGCCTCCTGCCCCCCCCCACCTCAGCCGCCTGCCCCGACCTCCGGTGACCCTGCTGGGACACCACCCTCGCCCCCCCGCCCCCACCGGGCCCCAGTAGACCGCGCTCGGCCACCACCCTCCCCTCCGCCGAACCCCCAACCCCCGACCCCCGGACCCTGCTGGGCCGTCCCTCTCCCTTCAGCCACCCCCATCCCACCCCGGCTCCCGTAGACCCCGCTCGGCCGCCACCTTTCCCTCGACCGTCCCCTCCCCCCGACTTGGTCCAGCCCCCTAGACCCTGCGGAGCCGCCCCGCGCTCGGCCCTCCCTCTTTGGGGTCGTGGCGGCAGGGGGAGGGGCCGCCCGCCGGCCCCAGCGTGCGTGGCAGGCGCTCCCGGCTCTGCTCTGCCGGCCTCCCTTCCCGGGAGGCGGGGTCGGCGCCGCGGCGGCGGCGGCGGCGGCGGCGGAGGCAGGCCCCCTCCTCCTTCCTCGCTCGCCCGGCCTCCTTCCTCGCCCGCCCGTTCGCTCTCTCTCTCTCCCTGCCGCTCCGACGCCAGCAGCGCCCGCGTGCCGCTCGCCCAGCCCCGGGGGAACCCGAGGAAGTTTCCTGGGCCGCGCGCCCCGCTCGCTCGCCTCGCAGCCCGCGGCTTCACTCGCCGCCGCGCCCGCCATGCCCTCGGCCAAACAAAGGGGCTCCAAGGGCGGCCACGGCGCCGCGAGTCCCTCGGAGAAGGGCGCCCACCCGTCGGGCGGCGCGGATGACGTGGCGAAGAAGCCGCCGCCGGCGCCGCAGCAACACCCGCCGCCGCCGCCCGCGCCGCACCCGCAGCAGCAGCCGCAGCAGCATCCGCAGAACCAAGCGCACGGCAAGGGCGGCCACCGCGGAGGCAAGTCCTCCGCCGCTGCCGCCGCCGCCGCCGCCTCGTCCTCCGCGTCCTGCTCGCGCAGGCTCGGCCGGGTGCTCAACTTTCTCTTCTACCTCGCCCTGGTGGCGGCGGCCGGCTTCTCGGGCTGGTGTGTCCACAACGTCCTGGAGGAGGTCCAGCAGGTCCAGCGAAGCCACCAGGACTTCTCCCGGCAGAGGGAGGAGCTGGGTCAGGGCTTGCAGGGCGTCGAGCAGAAGGTGGGTACCCCGGCCCCCCAAACGCCGTGCGCCCGGCGTCTTGCCCACGCACCCACGGCCGGGCCCCCTCGTGCCCTCCCGGCCGGGCCCCTTTCTGGCCTAGGCCCGTCAGCGGCCCGGGGTGCCCCCGCCCCGGCCCCTTAGTTCCAAAGCAGTCCCCAGACCCTCTTTGTTAATGGCCGCGGAGGAATCGGCCCCGAGGGATGGACCGCTTCGAGGATGGTCTGGCCGGCCCGGGAGGGTGGGCCAAGGGCCTGTCACAGGACATTAGCGGTGACCTGTAAGGAAGCCGGCAGGCTCTGGGAAGCCCATTCTTTTTGGATTAGGAATCGCTGAATGGGCAGAGTTGTCTGAAGAGGAGGTTGGAAGGGAAGCCAGCGCATCCCTGGAAGCCTCGGGCAAGGCCGCACCTCTGCTCTCCCAGTGGGAGACATCTGAGCCAGATTTCAATAGACCTGGAGCCTGGGGAAAGAAAAGCTAGTAGTCTTACTCATTTGTGTAGTTCTAATGAAATAGCTCATCTCTTTAGGCTCCTTGCCCTTTATTGGACCAGTGTACCTATGTGGGCCTTGGAAGTAGCATATTTCAGCTTTAGAGGAAAGGAAAAGCCAAAAATACTAGGTCATACTGGTGAATAATACCACATTTATATGGTGTTTAGAAGGCTTACTCACTTATTATCTAATTCTCATGGGAGCCCTGGGAGGGAGGACTGGCAGTTTTGACTCCATTTTCCAGATCAGAAAATTGAGGTTTAGAGATCAAGTGAATTGATAAAGACCCCAGCTCTTGAATGGCAGACTGCATGACAGTGTCTAGGCCACTGCGGAGTGCAGGGTCCACAGGGGCCTATTTCAGGTATGGATGGACCTCCCTTTCCACACGAAGTTGCTTAGGTTCCACCCTTTCTGTTTTTTTCCTACACCAAGTGCAGCTCCCTCAGCCTCATTCCTGCGTCCTCCCCTAATGTCATTGCTCAATGAAAGTTGGTTGCATGATCGAAACAAAAAATCCCGCCACCACTTCTGAGCCCGGAACTGCTGCCTTCTTTTCCCAGCATGCTGCCTGCCCTGCCAAGTTTCTATCGACTTGTGTGGAATATGCAGGACTAGGAATTTCCTCTTAAGACTGGCAGAGCGACTGGAGTGAGTCATCTCCATGCTGCAGGCCAAGGGAGGTGACTTTTTCGAAGGGAATTAAGTAGGCAGTGCTGCTTTGCCTATCCTGAATGTCAAATCATTCTTAAAAAGTAGACATACTGCTGGAGTATAATCACTAGCCTCTCAGTTTCCTCTCTTCGATCCACCCACTTAACCAATCAGTCATAATATTTGGTGAAGTCTATGGTCATATGGCTCCTCGTAGGCCCTGTGGAGGGTGCGAAGGTGCAGAAGACAAATCCTATTTGTGAAGCAGCGCACAGGTGGGTTTTAGTTGAGGGTAACTGCTGTGCGAGTTCAGAAGAGAGAGAGGGTGGAGTTTGCCCAGGCCCGTATCCTGGTGGCCAGGGTAGTGCCAGTCTAGATCTAGATGGTAATGGATAACTGTTGAGAGAAGGAGTGAAGAACAGACAGGTTTGTTTGGGGGACAGCACGTGGCTACCCTGCCTGTAGCAGAGGAACATGTAGGAAGCTGTGAGGGGGAGGGGGAGGTCGAGGCCAAGATGGTGGAGGTCTTGAACTGAGGTGGAAGAAATTGAACTTTATTCTCTCTGCTTCCTCCCTGCCCCTCCCTTATTCTCCTTTCAGGTTCCCACCCCTCCTCCATCACAGCTTTGTACAGATTCCTTTCCTTTCGGGGACTCAGTTTTCCCATGTCCACATTAAGGGGAGGGCTCTGTCCAGATTTTTAAGAGTCCACCTGGCTGTAAACCATTGAAATCATGACCTTTCTTTTAATTTAGTGGCGTAATCAAGCTAATAATTAATGCCTCATATTTACTGTGCACTCATCTCTTTTGACTGTCACAAGCCCAACAGGTACAGACTGTTATGATCCCCCTTTCACAGATGAGAAAAGTGAGCTACAAGGAGGCTAAGGAACTCTGCGTGGTTACACACCTAGCAAGTGGCAGGGCTAGGACTCAAACCGCAGTGAACTCCTAGAACACTCTTAACTAGTCGCTTGTTCATTGTGCTGTTTTTCCCATGCCTTGCCTGCTCCTGCTACCTAGTAGGTGTTCAATTAATGCTTACTTCATTGACTTGGAACTCAGAACATGCCCAGAACGGGGGCATTTGGCACACAGGATCTTCCACAGTGTGTGGCCACTTCCCTCTGCACCTCCGGGGTGGCCAGGAAATGTTATTCTGCATTGAGGAGTGCGTAGTGATGGATGGGCCGTCTGACAACCTAAGTTTGAGCCTCTCACAGCCCTCTCTGTGAGGTTTGTTGGGGGCTGGGGTTTGCTTCTTCGCAGGGACATATTCTTACTGTATTATTTTGTTCATAATTAGTCTTCACTGTGGGTCAGGCATTCCCAGCCACCCTCTGAGGCGTTAGCACCATTTCGTAGATGGGCCAGTTGAGCCTGGAGTGGTTGTGTTACTCATTCAGGGACGTGCAGACCCTCAGCGGTGGAGATGGGGCTGGAGTCAGAGCAGTGTGACTCTGAAACATGCTACTCCACTGCCCTTTTGGGTGCCCACCTGGTCTCTCTTGTTCTCAGATGCTCTCGGTATTGGGACACGGCCCAGGTCTGCTGAATGGGCCAAGAGCCTGGTCTGTTCTTATCCTGAAGATTAAGCAGGCACACGTGGGTGCAGGGCTTCAGAAAATGTTGGTAGTTCAGCTCTAGGCCCTCTGAAGGGCCTGGGTTGCTCTGGCAGATCCAGGGTGGCGTAGAGTATAGGAGTAGGCTTAGGCCTGGTGGGGACAGTTTAATGAGACTAAAAGCTATTTGTGGACGAGTGAGTTCTCTGGTCGTATTTCTTTGTTTTCTCATCTTGACTCTGGGCTAGGAGTCAAGGCTTGAGGCTGAGGCAGCATCTCCTCCAGGCACTCAGTGCACTTTGGACATGCTTCTGCCTGAGCGTATCACTGGAGGCTGAGCGCAGGTTCTAAAGTCAGACATTCTTGCATTTTGATGCTCAGCTCTACCACTTCCCAGGCTTCTGCTTTGTAAAATGGGGATTAATAGGAGCTACCAACTCATGAGATTATTATCAGGGTGGATTGGGATGATGTCTCTGAAGTGCTCTGCATAATCATTGGTGTACATCAAGTGTCCTGAATGTGAGCCACCACTGTTCTCTTCTCCTACCCCCTGCTGTGAGCTCCTTGATGACAGGGAACCTGTCTTAGCGTTACTTTGCTCTGGCATCTTGTCCACTACTTAGTGGGTATCCCCCATATGTTGGGGAAACATGTATCCACTGCATATTGATAATTATTTTTTTTTAATATTTATTTGGTTGCACTGGGTGTTAGTTGTGGCTCGTGGGCGCCTTAGTTGCGGCTTGCCAGCTCCTTAGTTGTGGCTCGCTGGCTCCATAGTTGTGGCCTGCATGTGGGATCTAGTTCCCTGGCCAGGGATCGAACCTGGGCCCCCTGCATTGGGAGCGTGGAGTCTTATACACTGTGCCACCAGGGAAGTCCCCTGCATATTGATTATAATGAGGTCTTTGCATGTGAAGGTGAACAGCTCACACCGTCATAGGGAGACACTTTTTGTGCTCTTTTCAGTGTCACGGGTTGATTTGTTCGGTTTCATCCATAATTTCTGATCTAGTCCCCTTCCTAGCCATTTGTAAAGAGCCAGCCCAGGTTAGGAGTGACAGTCAGGGGTCGGGGGAAATGGACCAGCTCCGTCTTCGTCAGGCCTTTCTCTGTAAATGCGTTCATTCTTTGACTCATTCAGAAAACAGTGATGAACGCCTGCCATGTTGCAGGTAGTGTGCCTACCTGTTCAAACCTTTGTTCTGAATGCTGTGCTCAGAACAGGCAGGTTCTGTGATTGAATAACCTAATTTCAGAGTTGAGCTCTAGGTTATATTTGGTTAAGCAGGGAAATCGTCTAGTATTCTGGAGTCCTTGAGAATCTTATTCTAATCTATCTTAAAATCACAGACCGGTGGAAGCCAGAAGGACTTTAGAAACCTATTTGTTAATAGATGAGGAGCTCGGGACTTGGAATATGCGTGTGACTTACTTGTGCGCACAGAGCTGGTGCTGGAACTAGAGCCCGGGGTCCTGTTCACATACCTATAGCATTTGCCCTTTGGCATTGGGCCAAGGGTGGGCTAGGAATCTCCAGACTTCTGAGCTACTCCAGAAGAAAGATTAAATGATAACGAAGGTGACAGTTACTGTTTATTGATCATTATGTGTTAGGCACAATTTAAGCACTTTACATATTAATACGTAAAGTGGATTAAGCTCACTTAATCCTCACAAGACAAGCCTATGACTTAGGTACAGTACTATCTTTGTTTCCATCCTGTGGGTTAGGAAACCAAGGCACAGATATGCTAAATAACTTGCCCAAGATCACACAGATAGGAAGTGTCCAAGCTAGGATTTGAACATGGGCAGTCTGGTTCCAGAACCCATGCTATTTTATGTTTTTAGCTGTCCATCATGGAAATGTTCAAGCATAAACAAAAGAAGAGATCAATATAGGGAACACTATTTTCAATAATTATCAATTTTTTGCTATTTTAATTTCATCCCCTCACCAGCCCTTCCTCCTCCCATTTTTTTGTGCTCTTTTTGGGCTGGAGGTGGAACAGTATGGGTCTGAAGCACTCTATTCCACCACCGTGTTGGATGCACACCTGGTTGTCTTGTTCTCAGATGCTCTGATGCTCTCAGTATTGGGAAATGGCCCAGGTCTACTGAACGGCGTGAGCATGGGCAGAGAAGCTGGCCTGTCCTTCCCTGGAAGAGTCAGTGGGCACAAGTGGGTGCAGGGCTTCAGAAAATATCGTCAGTTCAATTCTAGACCCTCTGAAGGGCCCTTGTTGCCCTGGCAGACCCCGTGGATAGTGATCTAATTTTAATTTTGACTGACACATTAGTTGACCCAAAGTATTCTGGGATTTATTTCTAACAAATAAAGAGTTCCTTTCTGTTCTTTCCTTTCCCTCTCCTTTGCTTGTTTCTTTTGGCAAAACACAGTATATTACACCTAACAAAGTTAACAGTAGTTCTTGATTATCACCAGATACCCAGTCCAAAATCAGATTCCCTGACTTTCTCAAAAATATGTCTCTTTTACAGTTGGTGTGTTTGAAGCAGGATCCATATAAGTCCACACATTGCATTTAATTGAGAAATCTCTTAAGTTTCTTTTAATCTGTAATAGTTTCTTATATTTCCTCCTTTAAATATGCCATTTATTTGTTGAAGATCCTGATTATTTGTCCTGCAGAATTTTCTACATTGTGGATTTGACTGTATCCTCATGGCATGTTTCACTCTTGTATGTTTTCTGTGAATTGGTGGTTAGAGCTAGAAACTTGACAGATTTGGATTCTCTTCTCTCTCTTTTTTTTGGCAAGAAAGCATTTTAGGTGGTACCATGTGCCACATCAGGATGAAGCCCAGACCATTAATCATCATACTCAGCCTCTCAGTGCATTAAACCTGCTCCCGGGGGTGGTTTCCAGGTCAGACCCTGTTTAGGGTAGAATTTATTTAGAATGAAGGTGTAGTGGCAAATAGGATCATAGTGTGTTCACAAAGCCAGAAAATGCTAAGGGTCACCGTCCACTGGTCACATTTTCAGGTGAGGACAGTGATTTGTTCGGGGCCACACAGCTATAGGCGGTGAGCAGAGACCTGAACCTTGTCTCTTGCCTCCCTGCCCAGTGTCTCCCATGTGCCTCAGCTTTGTTTCTAGAAAAACTTGAGACTCTTTCAGTTGCAAGAGCTAAAAATTCAGCTTAAACTGGCATAAACAGAGATGGAGGAAGGGAAAGAATTTATTGGCTCAAACAAAAAAGTTCCAGAGTAGGTTCCTTCAGTATAGCTGTATCCAGAGATTTAAATTGTGTCTTCAGAACTTGACCTTGCCATCTCTTAGTTCTGCTTCCCTCTGTGCTGGCTGGATTTGTAGGCAGGTGTTGGTCATGTGCTGGTCTGAGCTGTTCCAGGCCTCCCTCATCCTATAGGTAGCAATCCCAGTAGAAAGCGGTTTCCCTTCCCAATAGTTTTAAGAGAAGTCTTGGAATCGATTTGTTGGTCTGGTTTAGGCCACATGCCCATCCACGGGCTAATCACTGTGGTTTCAGGAGCGGGTGGGAAGTGGGTGGACAGAAAGCATTGATTGGTCAGGCCTGGAGCATTTGGAGCTGGCCTTGGGGTTGGTCCCCCAAACCACATGGGCTATGTGCAAGGATGGTTCCCTAAAGGAAAAATTATGGTACTATTCTGGAAGAGGAGGGACCTGTAAGCTGGGCAAATGAAAAGAAATACAACTGAATTGCATAAAACCCATCAGCTCTTCTCCGTGGTTAACATCTGGATTTTGGTTACAGGTGCAGTCTCTGCAAGCCACGTTCGGGACTTTTGAGTCCTTCGTGAGAAGCTCCCAACATAAACAAGATCTCACAGAGAAAGCCGTGAAGCAAGGGGAGAGCGAGATCAACCGCATCAGTGAAGTTCTGCAAAAACTCCAGAATGAGATCCTCAAAGACCTCTCAGATGGGATCCACGTGGTCAAGGACGCCCGGGAGCGGGACTTCACATCCCTGGAGAACACGGTGGAGGAAAGGCTGACCGAGCTCACCAAGTCCATCAACGACAACATCGCCATCTTCACCGAGGTCCAGAAGAGGAGCCAGAAGGAAATAAACGACGTGAAGGCCAAGGTCACCTCTCTGGAAGACTCGGAGGGATACAAGCAGGATTTGAAAGCCTTGAGGGAAGCAGTGAAGGAAATACAAACCTCGGTTAAGTCCAAAGAGAAGGACATTGAGGCCCTGAGAAGCACAGTCCAGACCATGGAGTCTGATGTCTACACGGAGGTCAAAGAGCTGGTGAGCCTCAAACAGGAGCAGCAGAGGTTCAAGGAGGCGGCCGATTCGGAGCACCACACCCTGCAGGCGCTCATGGAGAAGGTCCTCCGGGCGGAGGAGTCGGCCGCCCGCCTGCCCGAGGAGATCCGGAGACTCGAGGAGGAGCTCGGCCAGCTGAAGGCCGCATCCCTCAGGCCGGAAGAAGACGGGGTCTTCAGACCCTCCGAGGCCTTCGAAACGCTTCAGAAGGAGAGCCAGGGCTTGGACTCGCGGCTGCAGAGCGTGGAAGATGGGGTGCAGGCGGCGCGGGCGGCCTGGGAGCACCACCGCGAGACGGTGGAGGCGCTGCGCTCGCAGAGCGAGGAGCAGGCGCGGAACCTGGCGGACCTGCAGGAGCGCGTGGCCAGCCTGGGCCCCGCCCACGACGCAGACGTTGACGCCGACGCCGGTGGCCTGGCGGGCAGGGTGCGCGGCCTCGGTGAGGCCCAGCTCTCCCTGGTCGGAGACGTGGACGAACTGAAGCGTCGCATGGCCGAGCTTCCCGGCGCCGTGGAGGCGCTGCAGAAGGTGCAGGAGCAGGTCCGCACACTGCTCACCCGCGACGCTGCCGCCGCGCCCCCCCAGGACCTGCTGGACAGACTCTCCTCTCTGGACAACCTCAGAGCTTCCGTGGGCCAGGTGGAGTCGGACTTGAAAATGCTCAGGACTGCCGTGGACAGTTTGGTCGCGTACTCAGTGAAGATTGAGACCAACGAGAACAACTTGGAGTCAGCCAAAAGTTTGCTAGAGGACCTGAGGAATGACCTGGATAGGTTGTTTGTGAAAGTGGAAAAGATTCACGAGAAAGTCTAAATGGATTGCGTGGGCAGGGCGCGGATGGCGAGTCCAGTTTCTCACGACCAAAAAATGTGTTGTTCGCTCCCGCGCCCCTCCCCCCAGGGCCTGGTCCCTCCCGAAGAGCCGGCCACACCACCAGGATCACTGGGGCTTTCTGTGTTTCTGTGCCCGTTTAATTTATTTACGATGGTTACCACGCGCTATCGGTTGCGCAGGCCTTCTGCTTCTGCTTTGGTTGGGTTTCCCGAAGGCCCAGCCCCTGTGCATCAGAGGTGCCTTCTAGAAGGGATGTTTCTCCCTAGTGTCAGGGAAGAACCGTAGTGGCTGCAACCGAGGATAAACGGAAGCAGATTAACCTCAAAAACCCTGCCTGGCTGGAGGATTTCAAGTAACAAAAAAAGGGGGAGGAGGTATTTTTTTTCTAATTGTCTTTAAGGAAAATTCATTTCACTTTTTTTTTTTTTTTAGTACTTTTGGCCAACGTTTTCATGAGATGTCACTCACTTCTTGTCTTCCACTTTAAACTGGTTACAGTTCATAAATGGCAGCTCTGAATTGGGAGGGGGACAAGCCCCTCCATCTTTAGTTGAAAAGAATCAGCTGCTTGGTGGTCTGTGGGGTACGTGTCTTTTCCATTCCTGAACCATTTCTCCATCTCAATGATAACTATGCAAAAGAATCCAGACGGTTCAGAATGTGAAGGCACAACCCGCCCAGAGTCCCCTGTGGCCGACCTATGTCGCCTCTTGGTAGGGTCCCCAAATAATGTGTTTAGAGTAAGGGTTTAGAATTCCTGAAAAGGGAATCCTTGGATTCGTTAAAGAAATGTATTATGAGAGCTGCTCATAAAGGCATGGGCTGCCTCCCTGGGGAATGGAGGCCACATCTTCATTTTACCGCGATGTCCCTGAAGAGGTTTGCTGTCAGCAGACCTCATCCATCAGTGAGGAACACGTGCATTTTCTGTAGCTGTTTGCTGTTTCCCTTCTCCTTTGAGCTGTACTGTCCTTTAATGGCTGTCTTGCCCTTTAAAAAAGAAAAAAGGAAAAAAAAAAGGAAAAGAAAAAGGAAAAAAAAGGTTTGTTTAGTTTACTGTGAAATGAACTGTATGGCTTATTTACAGTATTTTTAATTCTTAATAAACACTTGAGCTTTGTTATGACTTTTCCAGAGTGGTTGCTTTCTGAGAATTTAGTAACTTTGAACGATGTATGTTATTAACATGCAGTATTCAGGATTAGAAAGATGGGTAAGTGTTCAATTTTAAGACTATTTTTTTCCAATTCTAAAACCAAGACGGACTCCCTCTTAGGCCTGGGGGCATAGTTTTGATTGATTATTAGCAGGTTTATTTATAGGTCATTGCTTGACCCCAACTCTTAGCTATAGCAGAGGGTCTCAACCCTGGCTCCTGTTAGAATCTTATAGGAGCTTTTAGAAATGCCTGGGGCCCATCCCCATGGATTCAGATTCAGTGGGTGTGCAGAGGGCTGGCATTAGAATTTTAAAGGCTCCCTTGCTGATTCTAATGCACAGCCAGGTTTAAGGACCACTGTCTTGGACTATCTTGGTGACCTTTGGCCCCCGTGTAAACCTGGGCATGTTTCCTTTACTTGCCAGGTTGCCATCCACCTGCCACTTAATAAGGGACACTGTTTACTGAATTGAGTACCTGTATGCCAGGCGTGGTGCTTAGCAGTTCATAGGCCTCTGTTTATTAATCCTAATATTTCCCTGGAGGTAGGCAGCATCATTCCCCGTTTTACAGAGGGGCAGCAGGCTGAGAAGCATCATGTGTGATCACTAGCTAGGAAGTGGCAGGACTGAGGTTTGAGCCCAGTCCCTGCTCTTAGCTGTGACAGCATCCTCCAGCTTCCAGCAGCACAAGTACAGGGTCACATTGACCTGTGCAGTACCTGCCGTCCATTGTTTCAGAGCCAGAGGCTACAGGAGCTCTTTTCTCTCCCACTCAGGGAGTAGAGGGAGGCCAAGACCTGAGTGCATACGGAGCTTTAAGCCTCCTTTCTGGCTGGAGGGTCCCTCATCTTTGAACTTCTCTGCCAGTCATCTGCGTCCCGGAGGGAGGCAGATCCTTAAGGCTTCACAGCTCTTTCTCCCAAAGCAGTTTGCAATCAGGATGGGCCCTTTATAGGTGTTAGAAATCATCTGTATTTTTATTTTGAGGTCAAAGAGTTTATGTTTTAACAGCTTGTTTTGCCCTCTTTGGGGGAAGGTGCTGAACAGCATAAACTCCCATGTGTGGAGCCAATTAAATTCTTGTTTCTTCTCAGCTTGGTTGGTTGCATCAGGCATATTCTTGCTCTTTTACCATCATTTCTGCAGTCTAACCTCAGACTGTGGAGTAGTTTAATATATTCTCATTTAATATTAATAGTTGAAAACAAGGGTCAGAGAAGTAGTCAGATATAAATTCAAGTGGTGAAAATAAAAGGAATGCATTATGAGATAGATCTCACCCCAAATAACAATCACAATTCAGTCTTGCTCGTGTCTGCTCACTCATTCATTCAGTGGACATTTATTGAGCCCATAGCCAGACATTTTGCTAGGTATCAGTGAATTCAAGATGCACTCGACAGGATCCTTATCCTTAAAGGACCTGTAACCAAGTGGGAGTGACAGTCATGTAAGCTGGTAGATATCATAAGGAATTATAGATGCTATAGCCAGGTGTAATGGGGTACAGAATAGGGAGTGGCCAGTTCTGCCAGGCTTGGGCTGGGGTGGTTAGAAGAGGTTTGCAAAGGCCTATGGGAAGTCTCTTGGAATGTGTCCATGAGTAATGGGAACCCTCAGGAAACATGAGTTTGCCCCGGCCTTTGAACAGGCGATAGGCACAAGTAATTGAAGGTATTGATTAAACTGCAGATGGTCCAGCACCAGGATAATAGGCTGCGGTGAAATTCCCCAAGCAAGACTGGCAGCACGCTGGTAAGGAGACTGCTCCACCACATCCCATGTCACTTAGAATAGTGATGATGATGATGATGGTGATGATGACACCTCACAGGATGATTGTGAGGGTTGAATGAGGCCATGGATCGAGAGGGTTTAGCTTGTCACAGCATCTGGCACATAGTAAGAGCTCCAGTGCTCATTCATGTGCAGCCACACCGGAGGGTAAAAGATTGAAATACTTCTGTGCTGCTTGGTAAATAGCTGCAGCCCTGAGCCCCCTGAGTGCCCTCCCTCGGGACCACTAACCTCCTTACAGTCCAACAACTAATAGGCTAAAACCTTGGTGTAGTGAGGTCTCCAGGACTGTGCTCCACCCTCATGGAAGCATTAGTTCTCATGGGTGGGCACCCATGCTTTACCAGGGGTTAAATATTTTGCAATCACCCTATGTCTTCCTCAAAACATGATTCTGAGCTACTGATCTCTTTTTCCAGTAACATCTGGACACCCTGCCCCCACTGCCTAACATCTCACAGGGTTCGAAACCGAAGTCATCACTTTCCCCTGGAGTCAGTGGAACCACTGCTCCCTCATTGCTTGAACCAGAAGCTCAGGAGTCACCCATGTCTCCCCACCTCTCTCTTTTCCTGTCCCTCCACATCCACTCAGGTTGAAGCCCAGACACAGCCACTTCCATCCCATTCCTTGCAGCCTTCACTCCATCACCAGATGGTGCCTGAATTCCAGCAGCAACCGCTGACTGCACCCCCTGCCTGTTAACACAGAAACGTGGTCAATATTCATTCAACAATACTCGGAGAGCACCTCTCTTTGCTGGACAAGGAGGAGATGACAAGGAACAAGACAGATCCGGCTCCTGCCTTCATGATGCTCAGTCCAGGTGGGAGGAGACCAGCAGTAAATGTGGAAAGAAACAGAGCTAAATGTACAAACTGCAGTCCGTGTCTTGAAGGATTCGAACAGCCCCTATTTGGCCTCCCCTATCCCCAGCCTGGTTCCCATTCAGGGAATCCTCCATGGGTAACTGGTGTGATCTTTCTCAAAAGCTCTGAGAAAGAGACTTTCTCAAAAGTTAGCCTGGGTCGTTTCCCCACTAAATCCTTCAGTGTCTCCCCTTTGGTTTCAGAAGAAAATCCCAGTTAAAAACCTGTGCTCTGAATTACTCTATAACTGATTTATTTTCTTCACTTAAAAATACCTAGTCCTGGGACTCTACTGGTGGCACAGTGTTTAAGAATCTGCCTGCCAATGCAGGGGACACAGGTTCGATCCCTGGTCTGTGAAGATCCCACATGCCGTGGAGCAACTAAGCCCATGTGCCACAACTACTGAGCCTGTGCTCTAGAGCCTGTGAGCCACAACTACTGAGCCCACATGCCACAATTACTGAAGCACGTGCGCCTAGAGCCCGTGCTCCACAACAAGAGAAGCCACCGCAATGAGAAGCCTGCGCACCACAACGAAGAGTTATAATTCACATACTACAAAATCTACCCTATTAAAATGTACAATTGTTCTTAGTATATTTACAGAAGGCTGGACACATTCTTATTTGATAAATCTTGCCTCTGTCACTTATTTAAAAAAATGTGACACATAGTAGGTGCTCAATAAACAGCATCTGTTTGAGTGTATAAGGATTTTTGAGCTGGATAACACATTTTGGGGTCTCCATCTTACTGGTCAATGACTCTGAGATGAAAAAAGAGGGTGAGGTGTGGTGGAAATGTTCTTCCTTTCGCCTCTCTGGCTGGGTCCACAGGGAAGGAGGTGAAAACTACAGGGGCAGAGGCTTTGACAGTCCTTCCCCCTCCTCAGGCTGTGTTTGGTTAAAGTGTGGATTCCACAAGTGGCTGTTTATTATGAACCAGGCAGAATTGCATTCGCTCTGGGAGATGAGACGAAGGATGAGGTCTCCTTTCCTCGAGAGATTCCCAGCTGAAAAAGGGACACAGATATGTAAACGGCACATGTAGCGTGACATGTGCTGCGGTAAAGGGGTGCATACAGGAGGGACTGATGAGGTCCTGGACCTCTGTTTTTGCCTGCCCAGCATCAGTCCTCCCTTGTTTGGCAACAACTCCTCTGTTTTTCTTCAGAACATCACTCCTTCCCCATTCTCAGTCTACTGTGCTTTGATGAGACTGACTGGAATAAGCACATGACCCAGGATCGGCCAGTGAGAAATCCCATTCTCCTGGTCTGATTTGTTCCAGATGAACACATATCCCAATCTTATCCATTGCTGCTGGAACTTTCTAGAAAGGAGTGACCTCTGTCCACTGGCAGGATATAAGCCCAGAGCTGCTAGGGGCCACGCTATGTGGAGAGACCACTGAGAATGAAGCCAGCATAGAGGAAAGCAAAGCCAAGAGATGGTACTAGACAGATTCCTGATGACATAGTATGAGCACCTGGATCCAGCTGTGCCTGAAGCTCCACAGGCCATGTTCTTTACCACACAGAATTGTACACCATCGTGCCTTTCATATGGACACAAGGTGGCATGGAACCATGTAAATGACGGGCATAGTGGCAACTGCTTAAGACCAAAAATATTGTGAACACCTAAAAAGTCTGGTAACCTGATCAATAACTACTTTGTCACTTGTTCATACAATGGATCTCAAAACAATAATAAAAATGAATTAAACCAGAATCCTGTGTCTCAGTGTGGATGGATTGCTCAACTAATTGCTGAGTGAAAAATAAAAAGCTGCAGAAGAAAATACATAGTATGAAAACTTGTATATAAAATTAAGGAAGCATACAAAGTAATACTATATATTATAGTAAAAGGATCAAGAAATGGCTAGGATACTGACTACCCACATTCAGATTGATCTCTTCGGCTACATGGGGGCTACCTGGGCATTCATTATATTATTCTTAATATCTTTTTTCTTCTCTCAGCAATTTATTATGAAAATTCAGACAAAAAATGGGAAGAATTGTGCAGTGAACACATACATTTACCACTGAGATACTGCAATGAACATTTTACTATCACATATATATCCATCTCCCCATACATATATATTTTTTTGATCATGCCCTGTGGCTTAAAGGATCTCAGTTCCCTGACCAGGGATTGAACCTGGGCCATGGCAGTGAAAGCCTGGAATGCTAACCACTCGGCCACCAGGGAACTCCCAATCTCTTCATATTCTTGATACTTTTTGCATGTCAGAAATGTTTTGTAATGAAAAATTTTTAAAAAGGGGCATGAAACACATAGGGAAACACTCATACTTTAAAAAATTAAATTATAATTAACATAAATTGTTGAAATGCCTGTTATCAATCGGGTGTAGCTGCCTGGTATTAAGATGCTTACTGTCCTATGGAGTCACTCTTAGAATTAACATAAAATATTATATTAGTTTCAGGTGTACAACAGTGATTTGATATTGTTGTACATTATGAAATGATCGCCACAAGTCTAATAACCATCCATCACTGTCCAACGTTGTTACAATGTTATTGATTATATTCCCTATGCTGTACATTACATCCCCATGACTTCTTTATTTAATAACTGGAAGTTTGTACCTCTTATTCCCCTTTACCTATTTCATCTCTTCCCTCCATCCCCTGTCCCTCTGGCAACCACCAGTTTGTTCCCTGTATCTATGACTCTGTTTCTGTTTTGTTTTGTTTGTTTGTTTTGTTTTTTAGATTCCGCATATAGTGAGATCCTATTTGTCTTTCTCTGTCTGACTCATTTCACTTAGCATAATGCCCTCCAGGTCCATCCACATTTGTCTTGCCACAAATGGCAAGATTTCATTCTTTTTTATGGCTGAGTAATATTTCATTGTGTGTGTGTATATATATATATATATATATATATATATATATATATATATACATCTTCTTTATCCATTCATCTACTTAGGTTGGTTCCATATCTTGGCTATTGTAAATAATGCTGCAGTGAACATAGGGGTACACATATCTTTTCAAATTAGTGTTTTTGTTTTCTTCAGGTAAATACCCAGAAGTGAAATTGCTGGATCATCTGGTAGCTCTGTTTCTGGTTTTTTGAGGAACCTCCATACTGTTTTCCATAGTGGCCTCACCACTTTATATTTCCACCAACGGTGGAAAGCGTTCCCTTTTCTCCACATCCTCGCCACTTGTTGTTTCTTGTCTTTTTGATGATAGCCATTCTGATGGTGTGAGGTGGTAAACCACACTTTTTTTTTTTTTTTTTTTTTTTTGCGGTACGCAGGCCTCTCACTGTTGTGGCCTCTCCCGTTGCGGAGCACAGGCTCCGGACGCGCAGGCTCAGTGGCCATGGCTCACGGGCCCAGCCGCTCCGCGGCATGTGGGATCTTCCCGGAGCGGGGCACGAACCCGCGTCCCTTGCATCGGCAGGCGGACTCCCAACCACTGCGCCACCAGGGAAGCCCGTAAACCACACTTTTATCATTTAAAATAGTGTAGATCAGAAAACAAATGATCATCTCCCTATACTTCATGAGATGCTATATTTAAACATAACTACTTTTCATAATAGCCAAGCTAAATAGCCATGTGGCAGGCCTTAGAGAGCTAAGGCTGAAAAGGGGTTCCAATGTCCCTTATTTTATAGATCAGGGGAGGGGGGACTGAGTCTCAGAGAGAGGAAGTTGCTCCCCCAAAGTCACAGACTAGCTGTTTAGGAGACAGGGCCTAGTTCCTTCTCTTCTCTTCCACTAGTTGTTTTGGCTCCATCCCAGGCCTAAGCAAACTTCTGAAATGCCCAGAAGCAAGCAAAGGATCAAGGCAGCTGAGTTGCTGCAGGCAGCGAACTGCATTCTGCGCAGGAAAGCGAGTGGCCCCTTGGCCGTGCTGAGCGTATTGGTCATGAACAGCCAAGAGCAATACATGTTGGGCAATGGGCTGTGGGGAAACCTCAGCCTATGTGCGTATAAATACCTGATAATGTTCTGTTGAAATGCCTGTTATCAATCGGGTGTAGCTACCTGGTATTAAGATGCTTACTGTCCTATGGAGTCACTCTTAGCAACTCAGGAACACAGGTCTACATTTCTCATGAGCTGGTATTGTCTTGGTTTGCTCTCCTTAGGGGAGTCCCCAGCTGAAGTTTTTTTTGGGGGGCCATGCCCGCATGTGGGATCATATTTCCCCTACCAGGGATCGAACCTGTGCCCCCTGCAGTGGAAGTGCAGAGTCCTAACCACTGGACCACCAGGGAAGTACCCCCAGCTGAACTTTTAAGGACAGGAGGCAGGGCGGAAAAGGACCTGGGGTCAGGATGCTGGTTTTAGTTCTGGTCTGCTGGCCAGTGTTTCTTTGGATAACTCATCTCTCTCTGGGCCCCTGTCTGCCGTGCTGTGTGTGAAGTGAGGTGGGTGATAAATATAAAATGATCTCCAAGTTCTCTTCCAGCTCCAACTTTCCTTGACTTTATCGTCTTATATGATTCTTTGGGAGCATCTTGTGGGCAGCAGGAGGTCTGAGGGAAAAAGAACTAGAGGGTGGGCAAAGCCCTGGAGGTCAAGGATAACTTCTGTCTTAACCAAGGCTGTGGTCCTAGCTTCCACCAGTGTCTGGCACACAGTGGACGCTCAAATATTGTCTTTCTTACTGGGGTGGGGCTAGTGATTTGTTATCGGCGATAGCCTCCAGGCTGGGCTGACATCTTGTATAACCTTATCCGAAGTCTGTTAACTTTTAGAAGATACCCGGATGCACCAGGAACTCAAACTCTTGAACTTTCAGCACACCCCAAATCTGTAGGGCTGATGGCTGTAGGAACCAGAGGTGCCACTTGAAGCGAGGATTTAGCGCCATCTAGTGTCTAAGTTGGGGATCATAGAAATGATTTCTTCAGTTTTTTAGGTATTGTGTTTCAGAAAGGAGGGATAAATCCAGTTGTACCGTTAAAATGTACCAAGAAAACCCACTATTTAAAAGACTCATGAGTGTATTGTTATGTGACATGAACACTTTTTTAAATATGTATACTCTCCCCCAAATGAGCTCCCTCTGAAAACTTAGGTAATGATAAAGGGTTTTGTTAATAGGAATCTTTTGTTAGTTGAGGCTTAGTAAGTCCTAAAGGACTTAACCTTCCCACGTCCAGCTAGTTCAGAAGGGCAGGCGCTGACCCTTAGAGCAGTCCAATGCTGAATGCTTAGTCATTAACATAAGTAGCAGTCACTCATAATTGTGTATCTGTGTTTTATTTCATGCATTAGGTAAAACACGTTTATCTCACTTAATCCTAGAGATTATCCCAGAAAGTGAGAATGGCAGTCTGTGATTTGCTGGTCATTCACAGCAGCTAAGAAAGTTTTATTAATTTGCCCTGACATCACACAGTAATCGTTAGGGCCAGGATTCAGACTCACATTGGTCTATCTCTAACGACCGTTCTCTGCCTACTAAAAATCACGTTCTTTTTGCCTTAGTGATATAACTGGCATCCCATAATGTCCAAGGATACAACTTTACATACTTGTACTGTTTGTATAGTACTGATAGTTAAGGAATTGGGTTCTGGAGCCAGACTCTCTGAGTTCAGATCCTAGCCATAACAATGTCTATCTGTCGGACATAGGGAAAGCTACTCAAGGGCTCCATGCCTCAGTTTCCCATTATAAATGGGGATGATGCTAAACCCTACTTCATAGGGTTTTGTGACCCTTAACATAGTCACTACATCTCAGGTGCTGAGAACAGTGCCCTTCACACAATAAGGTGTTCAGTAAATATTACTTCAAAATTGACTGTAAGGCAGGGAGTTGAAAATATGAGTCCTGTGAAACGAGCTCGCCTGTTGTTGGCCGACAAAATGCATGCTGAGAATTTTGGGTCCGAGCACCTCTAGGTGGGCCTGTGTCCTCTAGATCCTCACGGTTCCCATCACTAACTCACTTCTGCTTCTCCATCCATTTAGAACCCTTGTCTGGCTCTCAAAGGCATTTGGGATTTTGATCCTTGCAGTGTATGAGATGAATTAATGGAAACTCCCAACCCCGAGAAACTTTGGATGGAAACTTTGGATGGAAACTTTGGGCTCTTTGTAAATCTCTTTCAAGGCCTGCAAATTCACAGCTCTGTACATCAGAGAAGACCTTTGGGTTCTTCCGTCGTGCAATATGGTTTCTCCTGCCAAGAACAGGGGCTCTGCTAGCCACGAACTAGGGCCAGCTCCAGCTCCACCTTACCTCCTTCCACAGATGTCTACTTTCCTCCCACCCTTCTCAGGGAAGAACCAGGCTCCGGAGGTAAGAAGGGGTGCAAGAGAAAGTGAGTGAGATTTGCAGACACAGCCGAGAGCCCCAATCCCTGCAGTCGCTCTGCAGAGAAAGTCTGCCCTGAGGAGGTGTCAGAGCCTCAAGAGTCTTGAAAACTACACGCAGACCAAAAAGGCAATTTCCCTCCACTGCCAGAAGAGGGCAGTGTAGTGCAGAGGACAGAGAAGGTTAGGTCTGGGAGACACAGGTTCAAGTCCAGAGTCTGCTTGGAAGGACATCGCTGTGATCTGCACAATAAGCTTGGTCCCATTTTTCCTGATGTACAGCTCTAAGGTTCTGCGATCCTGTCAGGAGAGAATTGGGATGAACTAGCCAAGAACTCAAGTCGGCCTGTGCAAGTAAGAAACCAGAAATGGACGAGGGGAGTGGGGGGACGGGTGAGAATGGGGTGGTGGTGTGTGCAGCTGAGAAGTTTCTTTTGTGAGGGTTCAAACCTCTCTACGTGAATCCAGCAGGGGGAAAAGGCTTAAAACGGCTCTTTTAGGGTCACATGCTCATGCTGGGAGGCATGTCGAACCACCCCAAGGCGTCTGGAATCCAGCATTGTAGCCTGCTTCTGCCCTTGCTGGTGTCACTGTTTAATCCCGAAAAAACATTTACAGTTACAAATACCACACGCTGCTGGTTTGCCCATCTCTGCATTGTGTAACAGCAGAGCCTATTTTTTTTCTTGATGGAAATTCCTTCCAGAAATGGCTGATGCAGAGCCTGTGCTGGCCTCAGGTACCCCTAGGCAGAGATAAAAAGTGAAGTCAGCAGGCAAAACCCTTTCTGGCTCAGCAGCTCCACTAAAAGTGCCTTGCTATGCTTTAGAAACCCCATCCTGCTAATTTTGGGCAGGGTCTTTTTCCACTGAATTCACTTGATCAGGTGCCCTGG
This sequence comes from Stenella coeruleoalba, assembly GCF_951394435.1. Classification (NCBI taxonomy): domain Eukaryota; kingdom Metazoa; phylum Chordata; class Mammalia; order Artiodactyla; family Delphinidae; genus Stenella; species Stenella coeruleoalba. The sequence goes on from NC_137157.1 coordinate 16,206,339, forward strand.
TCAGGTGCCCCAGAAGTCAGGGACAGTGAGGTTGTATCTTAAGAGAGCACTAAGGGTCTAGCTTGTCATTAGGAGATGAAGGGGCATTTCTGGTGGTTTGGTGTCTACGCATCTCCATTGGCCTCTAATTCTGCCAGACTCACCCAAAAGCCAGCCGTAAAAGTATAAACTCTGGGCAGGGAGCCTTGTTCAGGAGCTTCCTACCAAGCTTCGCATTTCCCAGCCTGTTCCTACATCTGTTGGCTGTGAACCTCTTACCTCACTTCCTCTTATTACCCTTGGACTTCTTGGAGCTAGTGGGAACAGGATAGCCTAGTAGCTAGGAACACAGGCTCTGGAGCTCAGCTGTCTGGGTGTGTGACTCGGGGCAAGTTACCTAACTTATTGCCCCAGTTCCTCACCTGTAAAATGGGGGTGATTATAATAGTACCTGCCTCACAGAGTATTTGTGAGGTTGCAAGTGCTTAGCACAGTATAAGTAGGAACCTGATAAAGATTTGTTGAACATATATATTCATGTCTACATTGCAGACTCTAAAGTATGCAGAGAAAAAAAAAATCCTAGAAGAAAACACATTAAAAAAACCATTATCTCCACTTCCACATCAAGCTGAGGTGGATACGGGGACTGCATTTGCCCATCTGCCTGAAACAACTAAATACTAACATATAATAAGTGCTTATTAAATGTTTGCTAATATTATTGTTTTCATGCCTTAACTCACTTATTCGTCACAAGTGTGTGAAGCATTTTATTTTTATTTATTTATTAAAATTGTTTTTCTATTTATTCATTTATTTATTTGGCTGTGTTTGGTCTTCGTTGCTGCGTGCGGGCTTTCTCTAGTTGCAGCGAGCTGGGCTAATCTTCGTTGTGCTGCATGTGCTTCTCATTGCGGTGGCTTCTCTTATTGCGGAGCACGGGCTCTAGGCGTGCAGGCTTCAGTAGTTGCGGCACGCAGGCTCAGTAGTTGTGGCACACGGGCTTACTTGCTCCATGGCATGTGGGATCTTCCCAGACCAGGGCTCGAACCCATGTCCGCTGCATTGGCAGGCGGATTCTTAACCACTGCACCACCAGGGAAGCCCATGTGAAGCATTTAAAATTATTAGTCTCATTTTACTGCCAAGGAAATTGAGGCTCAGAGAGTTTCCATGACTTGACCAAGGTCCATTAGCTAGTCAGTCAGGGGCAGAATCAAGACCTGAACATTCTAGAGGCTGTGTTCCGGACCACTGTGCTATCATGTCTGAGTGTGTAGCCAAGTGTTCAGCGATACTTGTTGAATGAATGACCCCAACAACCTGGAATGAGACACTCTCCATCCTCCCACTCCTCTCCCGTATCCTCAGCCTCTTCTCCTCTGACTCTACCCAGTCAAGTCTTGAACACATTCCTCTCTCTCCTATTCAGGAAAAACAAAGAAAAGAAAAGAAAAGAAAACCTCCAGTGCCCATTCCACCTCTTGCCTCTGCCCACAGGCAAACTTCTTGAAGGCGTCACCAGTTTTTGTCTCTTTATCGTCCCTCAGTCCTGCTATCTGAGTTCCCCTCTGTGCTGTCACATGGTTCCTGTGGAAGCCACCAGTGGGTTCCAAGTCCAAGATCTTCTCATCCTCATCTTCATCTCATAGCTGTGTTCACTACAAGTGCCCACTCCCTCCCCTGGTGGCCGAGTTACTTCATGCTTCTGGTTTTCTTCTCACTTCCTTGGCCACTCCCTCTGGGGATGTGTGCCTGCTTCTCTTCCTTGACCAGACCTAAGGGCTTGGTCATGGACAGTCCTTTCTCCTTGCTCTATCCTCTCTTCCTGGGCGCTGCCACCTGCTCCTGGGCTCAGCATGCCACCTCCATAGGCTGAGGACACCAAGGTTTTCTCTCAAGCCCAGACCTCTCTCCTGAGCTCTGGACCAGCTCTGCTTAAGTACATACTTGGCATTTAAAGACCTCACAGCAGACTGTCTTTGGAACACACTTTCTATTTGGGGGAAGAGGCACAGATATTCTCTTTTCTAGTTCTCAGCAAATTACAAACTCTCAGCCTAGAGCGTTGAACTCTCGGCTCAGCCTTTGAGGTGCAGAGATAATCAGAGGTCATTTACTGTGATACTGAAGGAATCGAGTGTCTAGGGTTCAGATGGAAAGTATCCAGGGGTGGCGATGCCCTGGCAGCATCCACAACATGCTGTTTTCACTTGAACTTTGCTTCTCTCTTGTTTGAATGTTTTTGGTGACGGGGTCTCTAGCCTTTCTTTTGCACCAGTGAGCCACCAGCTATCCTTCCAACCCAGGGCTGTTTTGTGGTGATTGTAGCCAAGACCATGAAATGTACAAGCTTACTAAATTCATTGTGCCTCAAACGAGCCCATTATCTACTCCTCTGAAACCCTCTCCTCCAGTGAACTGTATCAGAGTAAATGTCTTCTCCATCTATCTGGTTTCTTAGGTCAGAAACACGAGTCTTACACCTCCCTCTCCCTGTCTACCTCCAGTAACCAGATCTCACTCATACATCTTTCTAAACATTTCTCAAGAACGTTTCCTGCTTTCCACTGCCATGACTATGGTCCAAACCACTGTCATTTCTTGCCTAGACTCTTGTGATTGCCTCCTGCCTGATGTCCTTGCTTTCCCCAGTCCATCCTTCTCCCAGAAGCCAGAGTGACATTTTAACAAGACAAATCTAATTTTATAACTCCTTTGCTTAAAACCTACAGTGTCTGTGTTGCTTTGAGGGTAAAGTCCAAGATTACACTGGAGTCCCTAAATTCACACTAGAAGCACATGAACCTTTCAGTTTCCTGCCAATGCAAAACTCCTCAGCAACTTGGCACAATCTGGTCCCTCTGTCTAGAATACTCTTCCCACTACCCACCTTCACCAGGCCAACACTTGGTCATCTTTTTGACCCCAGCTCAAATGCTGCATCTTCATGGAAGTCTTCCTTGATTCTCAAGGCTAAGTCAGATCCTTCTGATATATGGTCTTCTGGCATTCTGGCTTTCTCTGTCTCAGCTCTTGTCATAATTGTTATTAATTATTGCTCTAGTTCCTTGATTTTCCAATACTTATATTTCTAAGCACTTTACTGTCTCTGAAATCAGGATGCATCTTACAATTGGACGTGCCTCAGAAGTATCATTGGTAGTGTTTTTGTTTTTTAGTTGTATATAAAATAATGGTGCAACTTACAAGCGGTGCCTTCTTAGAGCTGATGAACTACGGTAATTATACATTCATTGGTTTGCCTGATGTGTCTCCTAGACTGCAAGTCATGTCTGTCTTGATGAGCACTGTATCCCCAACACTACTATAGTACCTGGCACATAGTAGGCACTGGATAAAGATTTGTTGAATATACACACACATGTATACATTAGAGAGACTAATATTTGCAAGGAAAATAATTCCACAAGAAAATAAACAAAACCCCTCATCATCTCGACTTCTGCTTCTGGGCCAAGGTAGAGTAACAGTATTGGATTTACCCGGCCATCTAAGACAACTAAAAAACTGAACCAAATGTGTGAAACAACCATTTTCAAGACATTGGATATCAGACAACAAAGGACAGTGAGCCCTGAGAGAAGGGAAACAAGTGAAGTGAGCCCTGGACCTACCCTAATTTGCAGCCTGAAGAGAGTTTCCAGGCTGTGGTGTAGGGAGAGGAACCCCAGGTGGATCTTGGCAGTCTCCCCGAGTTGAGGAGACAGAGGTCTCCTTCTGCGGAGTCCGGAGTGGCTAGCATTTACAGGACACAGTACCGGGGACGAGACAGAATTATGGGATTTTGCAGATAGTCCTCCTTAAGTCTTCAGGTGAACAGCCTTCAGCTCATGTGTTTGAGGAAATACCCAAAGTTGGGGAAAGAACTCCCCAAATAGATGGGAGCTTGTTCAGGACGGGGAATAGTCTCTGTTCCCACCAGTCAAAGTGAAAACCTCATAATTCACAGGGCATTGGGTGGAGTACTCAGTAGAGTTTTGCCTCAGTAGTAGGAGAAATTAGCCCTAGGTTAAACATTAAACTCTCCTTGAGTCCTGCCTAACAAAATTTAAAAGCAAGACTCGAAAATACCATACTGTTTCTGGGTGACTTAACTATGTTCAAGAACAAAGTTCAAGAGTATTTATAAGACTACAAAAACATCCAGCACCCAAAAAGGTAAAACCCACAACGTCTGGCATTTTATAAAACACTAGGAGGTATCTGAAAAAGCAGGAAAATATAACCATAACGAGAAGAAAAACCAATCAATTGAAAGTGACCTAGAAATGCCTCAGATATTAGAAGTTTTAGACAAGGATATTAGAGTAATTATTTTAATTGTATTCTATGTTTTTTAAGAAGCTAGAGGAAAGATTGAACATATTAAGTAGAGATATGGAAGTTATTAAAAAAAAGACTGAAATTGAACTTCTAGAGATGAGAATGACAACATCCCAAAGGGAACTAATAGCAGATTAAATTTTGAGAAGAAAGATGAATGAACTTGAAGATATAACAATGAAAACTATTCCAAAAAACATAGGAAAAAAGACTGAAAAAAATAAATAGAGCTTCAGTGAGCTGTGGTAAAACTACAAGTGACCTGATGTAAATGTAATTGGAATCTCTGAAAGAGGAGGGGACAGAAAAGCTGGAAGAATTTATCATTAGCCAACTTGCACTATAAAAAATATTAAGGGAAGTCCTTCAGGAAGAAGGAAAACGATACCAGGTTGAAATCTGGATCTACACAAAGAATGAAGAGCCCCAGAAATGTTAATTACATGGATAGATATTATTTAAATCTCTCTAAAATATAATTGACTGCTTAAAAAGGAATAACAATGTATTGTGGGATTCATAACATGTAGAAGTAAAATGTATACCAAAAGGAGGAGGGTGAAATAAAAGGATATTGTTGTAAAGTTCTTACAGAATATGTGAAGTGGCGTTGTATCACTTGGCGGGAGTCCGTGGTAAGTTAAAGATGATTATTATAAACCCTAGAGCATCCACTAAATTACAATACAAAGAGTTAAATTATAGCTAATAAGCTAACAGAGGAGACAAAATGTGAAGGGATAGAAAGGAGGGATTCCAAAAGGGTAGGAGAACACTTTGGGGCGGGGGTGATGAATATGATCATTATATTATCGTGGTGATGATTTCATGGGTATATACATATATATCAAAACTTACTATGCTGCACATTTTAAACATATGCCCTTTGTTATACTCAATAAAGCTATTAAAAAGGATACCTCTTGGGGCTTCCCTGGTGGCACAGTGGTTAAGAATACACCTGCCAATGCAGGGGACATGGGTTCAAGCCTTGGTCTGGGAAGATCGCACATGCTGCAGAGCAACCAAGCCCGTGTGCCACAACTACTGAGCCTGCACTCTAGAGCCGGCAAGCCACAACTACTGAGCCCACGTGCTACAACTACTGAAGCCCATGCGCCTAGAGCCCGTGCTCCACAATAAGAGAAGCCACCACAATGAGAAGCCCACGCACTGCGACGAAGAGTAGCCCCTGCTCGCCACAACTAGGGAAATCCTGTGCGCAGCAGCGAAGACCCAACACAGCCAAAAATAAATAAAATAAATAAATTTTTTTAGAAAACGATATCTCTTGATGGTAATGTTATGAATCTCTTTTATTTTCCTCATTATCCTTCTCTAAGTTTTCCAGAATGAAGATGGGAAAGAGAAAGCCCATGAATCTGTTTTTGTAAAGCCTCTGTATCTTTCTTCTCCTTTTGAAAATTCATGAAATTCTCCTGTTTTCCATACTTTTTCCTTTACCTTCTCTGTAATCCATCCAGCCAAGGATCACCAGCTTCATTCCCTTAAAAGGCATCTCTCTCTCCAGCTTCCCATCATCTATAATTTAATGAGGTCCCGAATCCTCTGCTGGGCATTTAGCACCAGCAGTTAACCTAGCATCTTTCTAGATGGGGTCTGGTTAGCCTATTCCAGTGGGCACATTTTGGTAGTTAGGGGCTTGCCTGGAATTTGGGTTTCCATCCTCCAGGGCAGCATTTTTCATCCACTGCAAACCCTGCGGAGGGAAGGAAAACCCAGAGGCTGGGAGCCACTTCCCCACCCCCAGTGCATCAGCTCCCAGCAGAGCCCAGTGCCTCTGCAGTGGTGGGTGAGTCAGGAAGAGGGGGACTGGCTGCCTTCCTCCCCCCATGTCTCAAGTGTCCCAGAAAAGAGAAAATCTTGAAATGATGTGAGCTACACAGACCGCTGTATCTCTCAGAATATGTCAGAGCTGGGGGGTGAATACTTTTCCCAGCTATACATTCTGAAAAATAATCTGTATATCCCAACATTAATGGTTTCTGTCTCCTCCCTCCCTTCCTCCCTTCCATCCTCCCTTCCATCCTTCCTTCCCTCCTTCCTTTGACGGTCTCTCTTTCCCACTCCTTTTCCTTCTCCATCCACTTCCACCAACGCACCCTTCTCTCCTTACACGAGACTCTTGTTTTCTTTATCATCACTATTTCTTGGTTTCTAGTTTCCAAGTACATGGTCTTAAAAAGTGCCCGGCTGACTCGAGGGCTCCCTTGCGAGGCTGTTTCCAACAGGTGTGTCCCATTAAGCCCAGGGCGCCCCACCCCCCCAGCCCAGCCCCGGCCCCCAGCTCTCATTTCCGCCCTGCCCAGCTGCCCTGCCCACTCCTTTTCTCTATCAGCCTCAGCTCTGGCTGAGCACAGGGGCGGCTGCCTTTAGCAGGTGTGCCTCTGGTGAACCACCTGGCTGCCAAAAACAATGCTCCTGGTGCCGGGCGAGAGCGCTCCGCGTGGCACAATGTTTATGGAACTTCTCCGCAAAAATCTGGCACCTGACACTTTTAAACCACGGGGAGGGATCCCGAAAAACAACTTTTTTTTGCACTTTCTCCAAGAACTTTCTCAAAAGCAAAGGCAAATTACATTTTTTATAGAGAAAAAAAGAAAACCACATGGAACCAACAACAACACAGGGTAATGACGGAGGATGAGGGAAACGCTGTCAGTGATGTGAAAGCAGGCTGTCGTTTTTTTTTTTTCCTTAGCACTTTTCACTTTGGAGGCAAGAGAGCCACGGCTCTGGTACATTCCTGTGGACGGTCCTGTTTTTTTGCCAGGATGGATCTGGTTGGGGCAAACTCTTTGTTCTGAGTAAGGGTGGAAAGCATAATGAGTGTTTGTTGGAAAGATCATAAATTCCTTGACCTTCTCCAGGCTCTGGGGCTCTGGGGAGATGAGATTCTGAAGCTCCCGGTTCAGTTCTGTGCCATCTGGCTCTGGTCTAATGAAGGTTCAGTGACCCCTGGCTTCTGGGTAATAAAGCTCTGTGTTTATACTTCTCCCCTCTACCAGAGCTTGACCTACCTGCTGACCTGCCAGGTCACTCACCTTAGATGTTAGTGGTGGGGAATTAGGGGCAGGAAAGCAAGCAGGCAGAGGCACTTCTAGCGAACATGCACAGAGGGGCTTTGTATTGGTTCCCCACGGCTGCTGTAACAAATGACTGCAAACGTAGCGCTTGAAAACAACACCAATCTATTCTCCCATGGTGCTGGAAGTCGGAGTGTAAAATTGGTCTCACTGGGCTGAAATCAAGGTATCAGCAGGGCTGTGTTTCTTCTGGAGGCTCTGGAGGAGCCTCTGTTTCCTTTGCCTTTTCCAGTTTCTAGAGGCTCATGGGCCCATCATCTGTCTTCACAGTCAGCAGCGTAGCATCTTTGAGTCATCATGGCATCACTCTGATACCCTGCTTCATCACAGCATCTCTAACTCTATTAAGGACCCCTGTAATGACATTGGACTCACTGAGATGATCCAGAATAATCTCCCCATCCCATCTCAAGGTCTTGAACCTAATTACCTCTGCAAAATCCTTTTTGCCCTGTTGGGTAACATGTTCACAGGCTTCAGGGATTAGGGTGTGGGTATCTTTGGGGGACCATTATTCTGTCTGCCACAGGCTTCTTGGAAAGGCAGTTGCCTTAAGTCATGTGGTGAGACTCAGAGGACAGAGGGGACTTGATTTAAGTCAGACAGCCTGTCATTGACTGAGATGGGACTCGAATCCTAGTTTAGGACCCCTGTCTTTCCACGGCATTTGGATTTGAGAGTAAGCTTTTGAGGATGGGCGGGGATCCTTGTATAGCAAATCTTAGCCTTCATAGAGAGGAAGCAATGAGACGGCCCAGATGGCGTTGGAAGGGTTTGTTAAAAAATTATAATTGGGCTTCACTTTGTGCAGAGATTATGGTAAGTGATTAAAGGCCTTACTTCACAAAATCATTCACAAAACACTGCAGTAGGGATAATTATAAGCTCCATGCTACAACTAAGAAGACCAAGGCTTAGGGAGACTAAACAATTTGCTCAAGAAAGCAGTGAAGCCAGGATGCAATATCAGGTCTGTCTGACTTCAAAACCCAGGTTCTTGGACTTCCCTGGTGGTTCAGTGGTTAGGAATCTGCCTGCCAATGCAGGGGACAAGAGTTCGAGCCCTGGTCCGGGAAGATCCCACATGCTGCAGAGCACATAAGCCCCTGCGCCACAACTACTGAGCCTGTGCTCTAGAGCCAGCAAGCCACAACTACTGAAGCCCGCACTCTTAGAGCCCATGCTCTGCAACAAGAGAAACCACCGCAATGAGAAGCCCGCACACCCCAGTGAAGAGTAGCCCCCGCTCACCACAACAGAGAAAGCCTGCACAAAGTAATGAAGACCCAAGACAGCCATAAAGAAAGAAAGAACTAACTAACTAAATAAAATGATCCCTGGTTTTCCTACTCAGGTGTCTCTCATATATGGACCCATAAAATCCTGTCTTTATGAAGCTCTCATTTCATTAATTAAACTTTATTAAAATTACCTTTAAAAAAAAAACACACCCAGGTTCTCAATGACTGTGGTACAAAGGGAGGACTCATGAAACACTCTCCTGCCAGGAGAAAATTTTGCTGTTCCTCCTAATTTACCTGCAAGGCTGAGTTAATTCAGTACCACTCAGAGGATAGAACAGAAATTTATGGAGAAAGTTGAGGTACAGAGAGGTGAATAAGTTGTCAAAAGTCACACAGCCAGGCAGAGGCCAGGCCAAGAATAGATGCCTGAAGCCTCTGTGGAGACCACTGTGTCAAAGATTATTCATGGTATGAAAGGGACACTAGGAGAACTGCCTCCTCTCTCCCTCAACCTTCTCTTCAGGATAGAGAAGGAGGCACAGAGAGGCGTCACCTGGATGAAGATGGTAGGATAAAGTGCGCCACCATTGTCATGGCCAGCAAAGCCCTCCATGATGGCCTGGCTTCTACCTGCCAAGCACGTGTCCTGCCTCTCTCCCCTGGCTTGCCATACCCCATCACACTGGCCTTCTTTCAGTTATGCCAATGCTCCAAAATTCTTACTAATTTAGAGCCTTTGCACTCATTACCCCTCTGCCTAGGGCCCAGTTCTTACATGGCTGACAACCTCTTCTCATTCCAACCAGTCATCTCAAATATCACCTCCTCAGGAGGCCCTCCCTGATCACCCAATCAAAATTATCACAACACTTCCCAACCTTAACCATCACTCTCTGTCATGGAACATTGCTATTTTTCGCTTCACTGCATTTACTACTATTTGATTTTTTTTTAACTAATTTTTTTTTTTTTGGCTGCATTGGGTCTTCGTTGCTGGGCACGGGCTTTCTCTAGTTGCAGCGAGTGTGGGCTACTCTTCATTGCGCTGCGTGGGCTTCTCATTGTGGTGGCTTCTCTTATTGCGGAGCACAGGCTCTAGGCGTGCGGCTTCAGTAGTTGTGGTACGCGGGCTCAGTAGTTGTGGCTTGTGGGCTCTAGAGCGCAGGCTCAGTAGTTGTGGCACACAGGCTTAGTTGCTCTGCGGCATGTGGGATCTTCCCAGACCAGGGATTGAATCTGTGTCCCCCACACTGGCAGGTGGATTCTTAACCACTGAGTCACCAGGGAAGTCCCTACTACTATTTGATTTTCCTACTTACTTTTTTTTTAACATCTTTATTTGAGTATAATTGCTTTACATTGTTGTGTTAGTTTCTGCTGTATAACAAAGTGAATCAGCTATACATATACATATATCCCCATATCTCCTCCCTCTTGCATCTCCCACCCACCCTCCCATACCCACCCCTCTAGGTGGTCACAAAGCACGGAGCTGATCTCCCTGTCCTATGCAGCTGCTTCCCACTAGCTATCTATTTTACATTTGGTAGTGTATATATGTCCATGCCACTCTCTCACTTCATCCCAGCTTACCCTTCCCCCTCCCCGTGTCCTCAAGTCCATTATAACTGGTCTCTACCCTGTCCCGTTCCCCGCCTCTCCCCACTCCCGTAAGCTTCATTAAGTGCAGGAGGGTTGGTTTGATTATTTATAGCTGTGTCTCCTAATGCCTGGTAGATGGTATGCCCTGAATAAATGTTTGTTGAATGACAAATAAAAGTCAACCAGGTGAATACAGGTGGTGGGGAGACATACTAGAACTCTAGGCAGAGGGAAGAGCGTTTGTGAAGGTCGAGGGCTTTGAGAGAACAAGGGGTGGTGGGTAGTCAGCCATCTGGTGTGGCTGGACCATCAACGTTGAGACGGTGAGTGGAGGAGATGGGGTGTTGAGTTGGGTGGGGCAGGCTGACGCAGGGCCTCGTCTGCCAACCCAAATAGCTCAGAGCTTATCCTGACAGAGACGGAAAACCACGAAGGAGTTTAGGCAGGGATGTGTCATTGTCAGATTCTCATGTTCTACTGACCACTCTGGCTGAGTAGGAAGCATGGATTCGATCAGGGAAAGGCTGGAGCAGGGATAAACAGGTAGGATTGGAGTTGCATGGTCCGGATGAGCGGGTGAGAACCTGAATAACATCTGGGGATGTTGCCCATGGGTTTTGGATGTAATGTATACATGTTACACGTACACAGCTGGTCCTCTAGCCCCTCTGTTCTTGCTCTTTGTAGCGGGTGCTGTTTGTGCTCTGTTCATGTCTCTGTCCCTCCCAGTAGGGACAGGTACCCTCAACTCTTGGCCTGCCTTGGAGTTAACACGTGGGGAGCAGCCTCAGCCAGCAGTCGATGTTGGAGGACAAACCCCCCAGCCTCCTGGTACCCCAGGGGAACAGCTCTGAGGCCTCTTCTGCACCATCTCCCGATGCCCCCAGTGGGACTGAGCCCCAGGGGTAACCTGCTCACGGAAGAACCCTCCCTCTAATGGCTTCCTCCTTTCCCTGGCTCTCTTCGTCATTCTCGTCTTAGTGTTTCTGGGGTTGACTACCAACTAAATCACTCACATCCGAATCCTTGTCTCAGGGAGTGCTTCTGGGGGTTCCATCCTGAGACACTGTTCCTCACACCTCACACCCTCCTTGGCATTTTCTGTCTCTGGATTGTTCTTCCCCCAGGTTTCCTTTACCTCCTCAGATCTCTCCTGAGATATCACCTTCATTATCAGTCAGGATGGGTTAGTTATGCTGAGGTAACAAGCTGCTTATCTCAGTGACTTAACCAAGGAAGACTTACTTGTCCCCATCCACATGCCTCCTGGGGTTTAGCAGGGGTGTTTTGCTCATCAGAGGCCCCCAGGACCCAGGCTGATGGAGGTTCCACGGCCACATGGATTCCACAATCACCACAGCCTGGTATGGACCATGGGGAGTGACCCTCGCCACTTCTGCTCACACAACGGAGGCCAGAGCAAATAAATGGCTGCACGTAGTGGGGAGCAGAGCAGTGCAGTCTTCAGGTCCAAGAGGCAGAGAGCCGGAAATATTTGGTCAACCTCCCCAGAGACTCCTACATCTTGGGGAACTTGGCTGTGAACTGGAACCCCATAGGCACAGGTCATGTTCTGTGTCTTCAACTGGCTACCTGAGTTGTGCACTTGGAGAAAGTTTGTTGAGCTGAACACGTATGATTTGTTCACTTTTCCGTACATGTATGATATTTCAGTAAGAAGTTCAAAAACTGTACTCCTGTCCTTGCTGTCTTCTTTCCTCCTTCTTCTCCACAGCATTTATCACCATATAACCAACTACGTATTGTGCTGCTTTGTCTCAACCGTTGGAATATAAGCTTCATAAAGAGGGAGAGCATTTTCAATTTTTTTTTTTTTGGTCCAGGCTTCATTGCTGTTTGATCAGGTTCTGGTATACAGTAGGCATTCATGCATGTGTATTCAATAAATGAAGATTTGGAACCAGATGTAATATTCAAAATATGTCCTAAGTAGAAAGTAGAGGCCTGATCCCCTTGGGGTAGATATTTGCTATAAACAACCAGCACAGTCTTATTGGGCATTCTGGCTGAACATTAGCCCTGGCTGGGACACTAAATGCAGCATCTGAGAATCTTATACTCTCCCTTTTGCAGTGAAATAGGCATGTTCTGGGAACAGGCATTGCCAGGGCTAATTCTCTGTAATTAGCCGAAGGAAGGGGAACTCACACCTCCTGAGCATTTCACCTGGTGCCAGTCCTGGGCTGGGCCTATTATTTAACTTTATGGTTTATGTTGTTTTATTTCAAAATAATCCCAAATTGCATACCTCAACATTCTTTTTCCTCCTGGCCTCCCCTTTCCTCTCTCTGCGCCCACTTTAGCAGTGCACCTGGCAGGTAAAAAGGTGCTCCTGGGACCTCGGTGGTTGATGAAAACCAGGTTAGGAAAAATGCGCTGTTATGTGGGTCTGGCTGGGACCAGCACCTCTGGCAAAACCAGAAAAAACAACACCGAGAGGACCAAGCGGGCCTCCTTTTCTGTCTGTATTCACACCTCATCTTTCCCTGTCGCATGTGACACCTAGAAGATTTTATACTGAAGTTGCCTGGCTGGCCCAGGGGTTCATACATAATGGCCTAGAGTGCTTATTCTTTCAACTCATCATTATGATTGTTTTATTGAAGTAGTGACTTGAGAATGCTAAGTCTGTTCTTTATGAACACTGGCTTGCTTCAAGACCAGGCCTCTGGGTCTGGCTTGGAAAAGAACTTGAGCGTGAACTTCACAGACTACACACTCAGTTCCTCCTGGATTTGCTCACTGGACTCCCCAGTGTATCAGGGAGTCAGTCCAAAAACTTGATAGGGTTTGGGTTCTGTTAGCCTTTTAAAAATTATTGTTGAATTCCCCGGCAGTCCAGTGGTTAGGACTTGGTGCTTTCACTGCCATGGCCTGGGTTCAATCCCTGGTTGGGGAACTAAGATCCTGCTACGCAGTGTGGCCAGAAAAAAAAAAAAAAAAAAAAAAGAGAAATCACTGGTGGTGACGTGATGGCTCCAGAAGAGAATAGAGGCTTTGGAATCAAGAGCTATAGCAACTCTTATCTGGGAAGACGATTTCATTTCTGTGTTCCTGCCCCACCATCACAGGGCATCAGAGCTAAAAATGAAATTATTTAGTCAATCGAATCAACAAATGGCATCTTCCACTCATCCAGGCACCAGACCTGGAACTGGGGTGCAGCAGTGCACAAATAGAGCTGACATATTTCTGCCGTCATTCCTTCAATGATTATTTACTGAGTGTACACGGAGGACCAGACCCCAGCTTGGGTGCAGGGAAAGCAGAGATTGATAAGACACAGTCTCTGCCTTATAACCTAGTGGATAAGAACATGAACTGGGGAGTTCAAATCCCAGATCTGCCCTCTCCATAGCTGGGTGACCTTGGGCAAGTTGATCCAACTCAGTGTTTTAGTTTCCATGTCTGTAAAGTAGGGATAATAGTAGGACCTATCTTATAGGGTTGTTGTTATTAAAATGACCTAACTGTTAGGTCTTTGGAATAGTATCTAGCAAGTGTTCAGTAAATGTTAGCTATTATTATTAGCAATAATTCTATTGTTTATCTAATCAGGGAGACAAATAGGTCAAATCTTACAATGTGATACAATCTATAATGAATGAAGGGTTAAGGAAACATAGAGAACAATACATTCTGATGGACTGAGAAAAAGTTTCATACGAAAGGGGATTTTCAGAGGCGGAAGTTGGGTTAGGAGGGAGTGGGGCGGAACCCTCAGCAAGGGGAACAAACTGAGCAAAGACACAGATGTTTGGGAACTCATGATGTGCCTAAGGAGATCAAGAATATTTGAGAAGGAATCATAGGAGGTGAGGCTGGACCAACCTTGTGGAAATAACCTGCACTCTGGAGCCAGGCAGACCTGAGTTCGAATCCTAATTCTGCTACTTACTGCCTGGATGCCTTCTGTTAAGTGATTGAAACTTTTGGTGTCCCTGCAAAAGGGTAATACTTTTGCCTGTGTCATATAACCCATGAGAGAAAAATGGTGTCACTAAATTGTCCCAAAGAATCTCTGTCTATTCTTTCTGTCTTGAATTTTGTGGAACTACAGACCAGTTCAGAGTTCTCCTCCATGATTTCCAAATAGCTCCCCCCAAATCAATCCTGTGTTCACAGAGTCCTTGTAGCCACCCAGAGATGTTGGCCACATTCTCCTTTTTTCTCTGGCTCTTGTTGAGTTGTCTGCTTCTGTTTGCACTGCTGCATCTGTGCCTCTGTAGACTCTTAAAAGTCTTGCAGTTATGTCAATAAACAGCTTCCTTAATGACTTTCAATGCAGCCCCCTTGTTTCCGGGTCTCAGGCATGAGTCAGAGACCGTTTGGGGACAGGACCTCGTGCCCAGAATCAACCCTCCCCCCATAACACTGGCCTATCACTCTGGACCCTCTCTGCTGTGCTTTCACTCTCTTCCATTGTTCTTAAGCTGTGTGTGTGTGTCTGTGCACGCACACATTCACATGTACACACATTCTGAACCCATTTGGTGGTTTGGAAAAGCTCATAAATCCCTTCTCAGTGTCAAAGTCATAGATGCAGCTAATACTACTGTGGTTTGCTGCCTACGCTCTAAATGACAAATACGTTACATTTCAGTTCTAGGTTAGTGAAAATAAAGATGCATGTTTTTCTTCTCCAACTTTTTGGACTCTCTGAGTTCTATTTATAGGTACTTCGGGATATGTGGACCCCAGATGTTCCAGATATGTATTATGCTGCATAGTAAGCTACCTCAAAGCTTAGTGGCTTCAAGCAATACTGTTTTATTCTGCTGCTCCACATGGTATGAACTAGAATCACTTAGTGGTGACATTTGTCTTATGACTAATCTGATCTGGAGGCTCCGAGAGCTTTTAAGAAGAAGTTATGAGTCCTCTTCGAAGGCTAGACCAAGAACTGGCATGGCATCACTTTCACTGTACTCTACTGTCAAATAGTCACAGGCCTTCCCAGAGTCAGGGGAGGTGAAATAGATCCCACCTCTCAGTGGGTGAAGTGTCAAAGAATTTATGGTTATCTTTCATCTGTCATATCAGGTGACAGTAAAATGTTTGCTTTTTAAAAATCTTTGCTTCTTAAGCGGTCCGTTTCCTAGGGGTCTCCCCGGTCCCTCACGCAAATCAACTTCTGCCAGGCTAGTCCCATAGATCTGCTGAACAAGCCACACACGTCAACATATTAGATTGAACAAGACTTAAGTGCCTTTGTTGCAACTCCCTTACATTCCTAGGACTATGCAAAGATCAAATGTGATAATATATGTCAAGTCCCCAGTATAGTAAGTAACTCATGGTCAGATAATGTCAATTCCATTCCCATTCCCTTTCTGTTTTGACAAAACAGTAGCAAACACTCTCAGAATTCAGAGAAGGAAGGGTTCATTTCATGTGGGATATCAGGAAAGCTGCTGCAGGGCTCGACAATAATAACTAATATTTATCTGGTGCCTTCTTTATGCCACATCCTGTGCCAAGTGCCTTACTGGCTCATCTCATTTAATTGAATCTTCTCTGAGTCGATGAAGCAAGTATTCTTGTTTCCTCATTTTTCAGATGAGGAAACTTAGATTCAGAGACATTAAATAATTTGTCCAAATCACACAGTAATCAGTGATCGAGAAGAAATTTGAATCCAGGCACTGTAATTATAGAGCCATGCTTTTAACCATCATAATATATTAGTTTTCTATTGCTATGTCATAAATTATCCCAAAAGTTATCAGCTTAAACAACAAGGAATATTTTATTATCTCACACAGTTTCTCTAAGTAAGGAACTCAGGAGCTGTTTACCTTGGGTGCTAAAGTTCTCTCATGAGGTTAAAATCAAAGGGTCAGCTGGGGCTGCAGTTGTCTGAAGGCTTACTTGAAGCTGGAGGACCCTGTTCTCAGATGGCTTGTGCATGTGGCTGACAGGTCTGAGCTAGCTGTTGGCAGGAGACCTCAGTTCCTCACCATGTGGACCTCTCCAGAAGGTTGCTTATGTCCTCTCAACGTGGTAGCTGACTTTCTACTGAGTGAATGTTCAAAGAGAGATCAAGGTAGAAATTGCAGTTTAAAAAAAACAGCCTAGACTCAAAAAAGTCACACACCATTTCCACAAAATTCTTTTGGTAACATAGGTCAGCCCTACTCAGTGTGGACGGGAACTGCACAAAGGTGTGAATACCAGAATATGAAGGTCGTTGGGGACCATCTTGGAGGCTGGCTACTACAATGTGCTCTTCGACACAGAGAAGGTACTCAATAAGATATTTCACATCTTTGGAATGGTATTGATGGAAGTGTTAGATTTTTGAGTTGGATCTAGAAGGCTGGGCAATATGTTAATAGTTAGAAGTGATAGGAAGTATGAGTCAATCATTTCTCTTTGCTTCTTCACCCCTAATCATTATCGTCATGGTTAATGGATATCGTCAGTATTACTGTCATCATTAGCAGCAGCAGCAGCGTCATCATCACCGTCATCACCATTCTAGAGACGTCCTCGACCACCTTTGCAGGTATTTACAATCTATGATTGTAAAGATAGGGACAGATGTATATAGAGTCCACACGTGTATAAAGTTAAATCTATACTGTAGAATGCAAAGCAGCCGTTATTTTGGTGGAGTGGGATGGGTGAGTTGTGCGCTCTAGCAAAGATCTACTCATTTGCCTTCTGGAAAGCCAGTCTCTATTGAGGCCTAGAAAAGGAGGGACTTGGTTCCTCAGCCGAGGGCTGTGAGGGAAATATCTTAGTAAACCAAAGTGCGCTGGCCCCAGATGCCCTTGCTGTATGTTCCCTTGGCACTCTGAATTTGTAATTTCTCGTGTAACAGGATGTTACATTTGACTTTTGGTGTTTTGGCAAAGTACCCAAGGTTGAGACCATCTGTGTAGTACATGCTAAGAGATTGTGAAATCAGTTCTTGTTTAAAAAAATTCTTAGCTCATCACCCACATGAGCTAAGACACATGGAAGACAAACAATGGGGTGGGAGTGGGGATCAAGGAAGAGAGACTGGAGAGTGAGCAGTCAGAGTGGGGAGAGGAAGGGAAATGCTTCTCTCTCCTTCCTTGGAACCAGATGTGGAGGACTTCCGAGAATCACTTGGAAAAGTCCCTGGCATTGAAGGGACTTAGTGACTGGTGCACAACTACGCCTGGAGTGTCTAAAGAGAGAGTCAGACTGGAATTGCCTTGATGAGAAAGAGAAAGAAAGGGACTTCCCTGGTGGCTCAGTGGTTAGGGATCTGCCTGCCAATGCAGGGGACACAGGTTCAAGCTCTGGTCCGGGAAGGTCCCACATGCCGCGGAGCAGCTAAGCCTGTGCGCCACAATTACTGAGCCTGCGCTCTAGAGCCCGTGAGCCACAACTACTGAGCCCGCGAGCCACAACTACTGAAGCCCACGTGCCTGGAGCCTGTGCTCCGCAACAAGAGAAGCCACTGCAATGAGAAGCCCATGCACCGCAACGAAGAGTAGCCCCCGCTCGCCGCAACTAGAGAAAGCCTGCGTACAGCAACGAAGACCCAATGCAGCCAAAAACAAACAAACAAACAAATAAATAAAAAAGAAAGAGGAAGAAGGGCCACGTTGGTACGAACAGTCCTCCCAATGGCAATGGGAGCCTGAGTATTGTCCCAAGAAGGAGGAGCCAAACTTGAGTTATCTTGAGAGGGGTCTCCATCCAAGAGATCCCTTGTGAGGCACAAGGTGACTCCAATAGAGTGTCTGAATAGGACAGATGGCTGGAAGTGAGGGGTTGAGAGGTCAGCTGGGGAAGGCATGGCCCATATCAGGGAATTACAGGAGACCAATTCCATCAATGGCAGAAGGGAGTGGAGAGGGAGTCCCTGTGGGAGAAAGAACCAGTGTTTGCTCATCTGCAGTAATGAGAACATTCGACCAGTACAGATGACCCTGGCTCCATACGACCATCTCACCTCTTTACCTCTCTCACCTCTCCTTCCTGCCAGCGAAACAGTGGGTGGGGAAGAAGGGCAAGGGTCAGCAAAGGAGCCCATACAATCCCTTTCCCTATTGCAGCTTCCCAGCCTGAGCCAGTACCAAGATGAGGCTGGGGGAGGACTTTTTAACTGGATGAAAGATTGGAACTTTGCCATTAGACTAAGTGGGACTTTATAAATTACCCAGAACGTGAGATTATTCTTTAATGTCTAAGAGTGGCCAGAATAAATATAGGATCCATTGAAGATACCTAAGATTTCCAAGGAATAGGAAGATAGAGCAGGTTTGAAGAGGCAGCGATGAGAAAATAAAGTTGCTTTCGACTGATTTCAGTTCATTCAGGAATCTGGTTACCTTTTAAAAGATGGTTCTTTTCTGCTGCTCTTTAAGCTCTATGAGGGCAAGAGTGCATGTTAGTCTCCTTCACTGTGGGATTCCTAGCACCAAGGACAGTGTGTAGCTCACAGCAGGTGTTCAGCAAAATTTTGTTTCATTGCACTGAATTGAGTTGAACTCAGGGTGTGGGCAAGAGTTGGGTGAATGTGATGCCAAATCTAGTGATTCAGTGGGAGAGAAAGAAGCCACCTTTCCCCCATTTAGCATCCAGTGAGGAATGTATGATAGGATGGCAAGAGTGCCATATTGCAAGCCCTGGGTTCTAGGCCTGATTCTGCTGCCAGCAGGCTGATTACCTTGAGCATGTCACTAGAACTCTCTGGGCTTCAGTTTTCTGATCTGGAAAATGAAGAGGTCGGTTGGATTGGCAAGCAGATTCCAAACAAGGCTGTACATGAGAATCATTTGGGGTGCTCTGTAAACACAGATTCCTGGACCCTCTCCTATCCTTGTTCCAACTGAGGTTGGTGGTATCTAGAATAGGGTTCCAGATTCTGAAGGGTTTCCTGGATAATTCTGATATACCAGTCAGCTTTGGAACCACTGGGTAAGATGATTGCTAAGGTCTTTTCAGGCTTTAAACGGTCCAAATTGCTTACCTGAACTGAAAAATGGGAATATTCTCAGCATCTGCCCCAAGGTTGGTATGAGGTTTAGATGAAATAATACATGGAAAGAGTTGAGAGCAGCTTCTGGCACATGCTACCTACTTAGTAAATAATATCTCACGAACTATAAAAATAGAGGTTTGCCAGTAGAGTACAACTGTCAACTTTAAAATGGGTTTTAAGCCCACAAATATAATGCCAAATCTTTTCCTGTTTTCCTTTTATTTTCTTACACATTTCTAGCCTGGACCATCCCCTTTCTCCCTCTCATGTGTTTGTAATTATTTTCTCTTTAAAATGTTTTCTTATCCCATCCAGCCACATCCCACGCTTGTAGTGTGTTTCGCCTTACACTGAAATTATGGACATTGCTCACTAATTTTCCAGTTCTCAGGGCAAACTCCCACCAGTACCTCCACCCCAGTGTCCCTGAAATGCAATGTCTTAGAAAGTCCCTGGCACGCGAGGCAAGTTTTCTGTAAGTTGAACAAGAACCGAGGGCAGTGGGTAACTTTGCTTTCACGGTCCAGTCCTGATGGACGGAGGGGCTGCTCTTGTCCTGGTGAATGTTGATCTTGGTCATGCTCAGCTTCCCGGCTGGTTTTCATTGCATCCTGACTTGGCCCAAGCCAAACATTTTGTGCTGGGCCAGCAGTTGTGAAATCCACAGCAGATCCAGTGGTATTGTGTGTCTATTTTTAGACACTGTGTCCTCAGGGCCACAGAGAATGGGGGTTCTGTGGTATTTTGCTGCTTCTCCTGGGCCTTGCTGTCAGGGACCTGACCTCATTTTTCACTCACCATCAGTAATTGACTGCAGAACCACCTCTGGATTTCTCCAGAACCATCTCAGACTTACTCCCTGCACCCTCCCACGACTGGGCTGCAAGTACACTGCCTGACTTCTTGGACGGAAATTAATCCTGGCCTAAGGCACTGCTCCAATATGGTTTTCTATAGCTGAAGAGGATAGGCCAAAGGCCAGCATATCCTAAATCCCTGCAGGTCCCTTGCTTTTGATGAGCCGTTAAGGAAGAGGACGATTGGAATTGGAGAGAGTGGGGCTGGGTAGGCTTATTCCAAGGTTTGTCAAACCCAGTACAATGCAGGTGGTGGAGAAGGTGGATCTCACTTACTCCCTCTGTTATCACCCCTTGACTTACCATCACTGTAGCACTTAGCCAATCGTACTGTTAGTTGCTTGGGAATTTGTCTGGATTTGCTAGTAGCTTATAAACCACTATGGTCCAGGCACTTGGTGGGAACTCAGGCAATATCTGTTGAGTGAATTTGGAATAAACTACATGAGGAGTGGGTCTCATCGACCATTTATTTCCATTTCACGCAGGATTTGGAGATGGTAGGGACTCTATCCTATCTTTGAATGAATGAATTTCAGCATCTATGGCTTTGGAGTCTGCCAGGTGTGGTTTCAAAGGCTGGTTCCACAGCTGTGTGGCCAAAATTGATCAGTTTCCTTTCTGAGCCTCACTTGCTTATCTGCATAATGGAGCTAACAGTATCCATCACACAGAGCTTACCTTGAGGGTTGGATGAGCTAATGTACCAGTTGATGAAAAAATTCGGTAGAGAGAGACCCTTAGAACTGATGGTGACTCTGGGAGAAATTAAAATAGAGACAACAGAGCTGGAGGGGAGACGGTAGGAAGAGAGGCAAAGATACAGTGAGGGCCAGCGAAGGGTATAGAATGTATCCATTTCCCTCAGCTGGTAACCATTACTGGTTGCATGGTCTACCCTCTCTTTCTGGATCAGAGACTTAGAGGTCCAGCTAGGGAGACTGGAGAAGGTTCCTGCCTGACTCCACTGAGGGAGTCCCTGCTGGAAGTGATTCTGGGACAGGATGCAGGTCACTGGGTCCAGTGGAATCCCAGGACACTGGGAAGCTGAGCACAAACCCGAATGCCCTGCCCAGATCTGGAAGATCAGTCCTGGTGGCACCAAGGTGAATGAGTTTTTCAGACTGTGACATCTCCAAAATTCTTAATGTCTGTGGTTAGTGTTTGAAATATGTTATATGGAATATTTGGCTGTTCAGAAGTCTAAGATAGTAGTACCATGCGATGATAGGGCTTCTCTTATATTTTGTGTAACCTCAGAGGTTCTACAAAAAGGAATTAGGGAGGGGAGAGAAGCATGTCACTTCAGAAATATTTTTTAAAATTCCTAATTACCCAGGAAAGCTAATACAATAAAGTTAACACATATATCAAATCTATCAGTGTCTAACACCTTCTAGATATTCAAGAACTATTACTTTTTCTTCTCCTCTGTGGCATTAAAAGGTGGTAAAAAAAAAAAAAATCAAGTCACAATAAAAGGAAGGAGTCCCAAACCCCCAATTCCAAATCTAAATCCATTTTTTTTAAATGTTGCAGAATTATAACTGAGGAACAGGTCCTATTAGTCTCATGGCAGAAAGTAACAGAGCAGTAACTGAACCACACGATGGCTCTAAAAGCTTCTGCTCAATGGTGGCTCTGTCACATCTGCCCAAGCCCAACATCAATGCAAGCACCAAAAGCTGTGTGGCAATGGGCAGGGATGTTTAATCCGCTTACGAGAAAGGCAGCGACTGATTGGAACAGTAACAGGATCCACTGTCAAGACTTTGGAGGTGGGACTTCCCTGGCGGTCTAGTGATTAAGACTTCGCCTTCCAATGCAAGGGGTGCGGGTTTGATCCCTGGTCAGGGAGCTAAGATCCCACATGCCTTGCAGCCGAAAAACCAAAACGTAAAACAGAAGCAATATTGTAACAAATTCAGTAAAGACTTTAAAAATGGTCCACATTAAAAACCAAACCAAACCAAACCAAAAAAACGTAGCACTTCTCTGGTGGTGCAGTGGTTAAGAATCCGCCTGCCAATGCAGGGGTCACAGGTTCGATTCCTGGCCCGGGAAGATCCCACATGCTGCGGAGCAACTAAGCCCATGCGCCACAACTACTGAGCCTGTGCTCTAGAGCCCGTGAGCCACAACTACTGAAGCCCGAGCGCCTAGAGCCCATGCTCCGTAACAAGAGAAGCCACCGCAATGAGAAACCCGTGCACCACAACGAAGAGTAGCCCCCACTCGCCACAACTAGAGAAAGCCTGCGTGCAGCAAAGAAGACCCAACGCAGCCAAAAAATAAATAAATTTTAAAAAAGACTTTGGAGGTGATTTGATTCAAGCACTTCACTTGACACATAGAGAAACTGAGTCCCGGATTAAAGTAACTTGCTCGCAGTCACGTGGGTCACCAGTGGCAGAGTGAGGGCGAGGACCCAGGTCTCTTGTGTCCCAGTCTAGAGCTCTTCTCTGCGCCCCGGCTGCTTCCTTGAAGTTCCACTTTGGCGAGTGAGGTGAGATGTTCACAGTCCTCTGCTCCCTTCCGCTCACTCGCACAGTATGTTTCCCTGCACTGATTGCTGGATGATGGTCAGGGCAAAAGAGAACATTCTCCAGAATCATTATCTGAGCTGGTTTCTCCCAGGCATTTAGTGAGAACAGAGAGCAGGTTAGGGGTGATCAAACAAAGTCTAAGAAATTATAATTCTGGGGATCCTGGAATGGGGAAGACATCTGGAGTGGAACCACAGGGCCACAGTCCACCCGCAGCCAACAAGCAACATGAATGAGAAATGAATTTTGGTTGCTGTAGACCATCGGAAGCTTGCAGCTGTCTGTTATGCAAGCCTTTCTTAGAGAAAGTGGGTTGTTAGTACAGTGTCTAGCTTTGAAGTTCCGGGTCTTCCTGCCTCCAGTGCCTCTTGGTCATTCCCCTCCGAACAGATGGCATGCCCATTCTAAAACTAGATCTGATTGTATCCATTAGGGCTCTTTTGGCTGCAAGTTCAAGAAAACCCAACTCAACAGGCAAAAGACCAAAAAAAAAAAAAAAAGAGAAAGGAGTTGAAATTGTATTTAACTAAGAAGTCCAGGATAAATTTGGCCCTGCTTTACCCAGAGGTGCAATATTGTCATCGGGACTCCATGTCTCTCTATCTCTTGACTCTGCTTTCCTGCTTTCTCAGTTTTTGCATTAGTTTCAGGCTTTCTATGGTAGCAAGATAGCTATTTTAACCACCTTCTCTAGGTTTAAACCTTTCTAGGTCCAATCTAGCCTAAAAAAGGCACTCTTTTACCAATAGTGCTTGCACGAATCCCAAGAGTCACTTTGAGTGGAACAACTTGGGTGAATATTCCTGAAACAATCCCTATGAGGTCAGGAGGACAGAATTATTGGGATAACTTACCTCTAAATCAATCACTGTGGCTTGGGGAATTCTGTACTCTGACTGGCTGGGTTTGGGTCACATGCCCTCCCTCTACCTCTAAGAGTTGTAGAGAGGTGGTTCTCCTAAAGAAATCTGAGCTACTACTGCTGGGAGAAAGGGGATGTCTGTTGGGAGGGAAATCAGCAAGTGACCATTATACTCACTATGTCACTTGTACGACAGTTAAAAAAAAATTACCCCCCCCCCACCCCCTATAATTTTCAGGACCAAATCCCAACTCTTTGATCTGGTCCTCATTCACTTTGCTGACCTCATCTTCCTCCCCATCTTCAGTAAGTCCTTCCCTCTTGGCCAGGTTCACTTCCTCAGAAGTCGAGAGAGGTGACTTGAAGCCAAATGAAGACATGTCAAAGTAAGGTTAGGAATACTGGGTTTTTTTTTTTTAAATAAAAACGTTTTGGGGCTTCCCTGGTGGTGCAGTGGTTGAGAGTCTGTCTGCCGTTGCGGGGGACATGGGTTCGAGCCCTGGTCTGGGAGGATCCCCCATGCCACGGAGCAACTAGGCCCGTGAGCCACAGCTACTGAGCCTGCGCGTCTGGAGCCTGTGCTCCGCAACAAGAGAGGCCGCGATAGTGAGAGGCCTGCGCAGCGCGATGAAGAGTGGCCCTGCTTGCCACAACTAGAGAAAGCCCTCGCACAGAAACGAAGCCCCAACACAGCCAAAAATAAATATAAAATAAATAAATTTATTAAAAAAAAAACAAAACGTTTTGGTTAATTAACACTTTCAACACATGCGTGAGAAGTTCAATGGGGATATAATCTCATTAGAGGATCTAGGATCAGAGGCCTGAAGCTGGGGCCCTCTGTGATGGTGACGCCAAGGTGAATAGGCTTCCAACTACACTCTCAGCCTCTGAATTACCTCCCTCAGCTCTCCACAGCTTAAGAGGTCCTCAGCAGCCTCACCAAACAGCTATTGTACCTGAAAAGCATGTGATTTTCCAAATGCTGTTTCCTAGGCTGAAATGCCTTTCCCCTGCCCCTTTCTTTTGTCTGTTAATTCATGCCCTTTAAATTTCAGCAACTGATCCTTTAAAAGACCACACCTGCATCCCATAGTCCAAGGGCCCTTCATCTTTTAATGCCTTGGACCCCACTGAAAAAAAAGAGTTAGTGATATAGTGATCTATATGCTTCTTATTAATGTATTAGATAACGAGATCCAGCAGCAAGTCTAATAACTACCATTGTTTTGATGTCGTGATGCAAATAAGTGTTATTTCAAAGTTTCTGCCACAAATGAAATATGATATGAGAATATTTGGGATTATAATTCATTGTAAAGTCACAGGTACCACTCATGCCACTGTGTTGCCTACACTCCTAATAGAAGGGCCTTCTTCATTTCAGTTAGAGGTTGGTGAAAATTAAGATAAAAATTTTTTCTTGTCCAAGTTCAGGGAGCCCCTAAGTTCAGTCTACAGACTGCAAGTTAATAACTCTGCCCTAGTCTGGTTTAGATGGCCCCGACCTAAGATCTGGAAGCATTTTATCTATGTCTCTGTATCATGTATCTTGTCTCTATATCTTCTGCTCTCAAAGCTGGACCAAGACATACAGGCATCCTCAAGCAGCCCATAACCTGCCCTCCCAACATCTACTTATAGAAGGGGTGGGGGTGATGGAGGAAGATGGAAAGGAGGTTGGACCTCTGCTGGCAGCCCTCAGCCTCATCTCCTGGTGCCAGCCCAAACTGGCATACTTCACCCAATAAAATCCATGCCCTTCTTAGAGAGCAAATCTAGTGCTTCTAAATTGCTGTTTGCTGAGCTTGACTCTTGGAGGTCGAGTACTGGAAGAAGCGCCAGAAGCCTCTTTCTAAAGAGACAGTTTCTACACTTTCCTGGTATATTCATAAAATCTTCCCTAAGGAGCCCAATGCCCACCTTTCCTCCCTGATTAGGGGTGTGGATGGGGAAGGGGGGCGGTTAATAAGATGCTCAAGCCAGTCAGATTTTTCTTTATTTTCTTTGTTACAAATGTTTTACCACCTAGAGCAAGTGTTTAGCTGGGTCTCTCTCTTAATGTGGAGGAATGGTAATCACCGACTAGTTGACTGTAAGTTACCTGAGGACGGGACCCAGGGCTCTGTGTCCCAGTTTCTAGTATACATTAGACATTCAATATTTTGGGAAGAAAAACTTCTATAAATAAAAGCAATGGTTAATAAAGTTTAAGATGTCAAGAATGAGAACCTAAAATACCTGATCCTTGCTCAGTCCTCAAGCTTTCCTTCAAACATTTTTATTCATGAAACCAGTCTTTCTCCTTTATTGGACTTTCTTGCTCTCCCACCCTATACCATGTCCTAATTGAGCGGTTTTGCTTTATAACCTGGCACCAGGAAATGACATGAACCACAGACCTCCCAAAAGAACCCCTGCTCCCTATACTTTTTGGGTGAAAGGACAACAGACTCTATGGAGAGGCAGAGAATACGTTCATTTAACAATTGAAGAGAGAAGAGAATACAGGTTTTCATATATTTTCTTTCTTACCACCAAAAGGTTAAAAAATAAAAATAAAAGGGCTGTGAAACTTGTGCACGTTCTTATCACTGGGCCCTTTTGCTCAGGCCCTGAGGGCCTCCAGCCCAGTTCTATAACCATTTGGATCAGATTTAATTTGGTGACTCTTTTGATGTGCCACTTGTGTTCTAGGCAATCTATTGGTTTCTTCCTGGAGCCACCTGGCTCACCAGGTGATGTAGCTTTAGTTATAGACTTTGGTTTATGGAGGTTTTGGGAGTCACAGATAGACCAGACTAGCAGGTAGACCAGAAGTCCTAGCAGGTGGTTGGTTTGTTCCTCAAGATATTAAAAAATTTGGGAATAAGAGGCCTATTTTTAAAAGACAGGATATTTTACATTAAAAAGTCTGAATTTCCTGCTTCTTTTGGAAAATTGGAAGGTGTGGCGATGCTGGGTTCACTGTCTCACGTTCCAATACCTGGCTGGTGTTGAGTAGTAGCTGCTGCCACCACTGCCCACGGTAACCCTCTGCCTTCTATGTTTAAAACCCTTCAGGCTTCCCAGTGCTTTCAGGTTACAGACCAACAGTCTTTCCAGGGCCCACAAGGCCTGAATAGCCTGACTCTTGTCTACCTGCCTGTCCTCATCTTGTGCCAGGAATAATAACAGGACACATACATATAGGGCTAAACGTATGCCAGGCTCTGACTATCCTCAAGACAGCCCTGGGAGGGAGGTACTTTTACTGTCCTCACGTTACAGGTGAGGAAAGTGAGGCACAGAGAAGTCAAGTAACTTGTCAATAACACACAGCTAAGACGAATCAGAGCTGGGATTCAAGCCAGCCAGGCAGCCCCTTGGAGTCTCCACTCCTAAGCACTCCAGTCCCTCTCTCTGCATTCCAGTCACATAGCTCCCTCCCATCACAGGCTTGTCCCATGGGTGTTGTTACCCTGCCTACCATGCTTTCCTGCCCTTGCCCAGCTCTCTGGAGTTTTCCTCATCCTTCAGTCTCAACTCAAACGCCACTTCTAGGTGTCTGAACCCCCAGAACTCATAGTTTTGGTTCCTTTCCTCTTGAGCAGTGCTCTCCGATAGAAGCTTCTATCATGATGGAAATGCTCTCGATCTGTGATGAGCCGTAAGGTAGCCACTAGCCCCATGGGCTGGTGTGACTGAAGAACCGAATTATTCATGTTGTTTACTTTTAATTAATTCGAAGTTGAATCAAAATAGTCACTGGTGGCAAGTGGCTACCGTCTTGGATGGCACAGCTCTGGATTGTTCACCGCATGCAGGAATTACACTCTCTCACCCCTGCTGGTTTGATCTGCGTGTCTCGGTCCCAGACCATAAGCTCCATGAGGGTAGACATGACTTCCTTTGCTTCCCACTGTATCCCTGACCCTATAGTCAGTGCCTGGCCCATCCCCGATAATGCCTGAATGGACAAACTTTACAATTCTCTTCTTTCCACCAGAGAAGAATGTGCTAAAGAAGGGCAGTCTGAAACCCCCAGGCAGAGGGTGACTTTGCAACAGTGTGGACGCTGGGGGCAAAGCTGCATTTGAACCCAGCCTCCAAATATCAGCTCTGTGAAAATGGGAATTTTCCATTAGGAAAATGGAGATGGTAATAATTGCTATCTCCGAGGACTGTGAGGCATGCTTGAATAACTGCTGATGATAATAGGTAAGATTTCTTGGGAGTTTATTGCCATGCCTTCTAAGAGTTTTCTACGTATCATTTCACTTGGTCCTTTCAGTGAGCTGAGGCACGGAGGGGCCAGGTGACATGGGGATGGGGGCGGGGGGGATGGCACGGTGGTGCAGCCTTGTTTGAGCTCACCTGTTCCCCTCCCCAGCACGCCCTCTTAATCATCAGGTAAAAAGCCCCAGCTCTTGGTGAAAATCCTAGTGTTTACCCGTTGTCCACCTCCCCACCCCCATCCTCGTGCCCTCCTCCCCTCCCCCACCCCCACCAGCTTCTCCCTGGTCCAGCTGCAGCAGTGCAGCCCCCCTGGTGGTGTGAGCCCCTTCTGGGGGCAGCTCTGGGGTCCAGGTGGCTGAGTCCAGCAGAGCAGGAGGGCTCCTCCCTCACAATGGCCCCAGAGGCCCTGGGGCTGGGGACAGGCAGGGTGCCAGCTGTTAGTGAATGGACTGGCGCCCCGGCCAATCTCTCTGCTGCCCCTGCTGCTGCCCCCGACCTTGCGTGGCTCTACTGGCCGCTGTGAGCCTTGTCCAGCTGTGAGAGGTCAGCCCTTCTATCCTCGAGCAGGGTGGTTTCCATTTAGGCTTGTTGGAGACTCCTTTCTGAGGGATTCAGACTGGGAGGCTGAGAAGGGGGTGGGAGATGGAGTTGGAGGGAGTGGGGAGGAGGCAGGAGAGAAGGGGAGGAGGGAATGAGCTTTGTGGGTGAGAGGTCAGCTCTGTCCAGAAACCAGGGCATTTTGGGATTTGTAACCTCTTGGGCAGCACTTTGCAACAAGGCTAGTGGTGATAATAATGAAACTAATACTTATCAAGCACTTGAAACCCTTCAAAACAGTTGTTCTCTGATTTAATCTCATTTGACAGATGAGAGAACTGAGGAACAGAGAGGTTAAGTAACTTGCTCAAGGTCACACAGTAGGTGATAGGCCCAGGATTCCAACCCAAGTAATTGGACTTCAGAACCTAAGTCTTTATGAAATAATAAACCCAGATTACCTCATGTGCATGTTGGGAGACCCAAAGATTAGCTATCACGTATACCCTGTTCATTGCATAGCTGGAACCTCAGAAATCTAGAGAGGTGGAGTCTTGAGGATTGCCTCAAGGTCATACATGTGACTGGAGATGGAGCTGTGTAAGAAGTAGTCCTTAACTTCTACTTCAGTCACATGTTAAAAAAAGATCAGGACTCGGGGGCTTCCCTGGTGGCGCAGTGGTTGGGAGTCCGCCTGCTGACGCAGGGGACACGGGTTCGTGCCCCGGTCTGGGAAGGTCCCACATGCCACGGAGCGGCTGGGCCCGTGAGCCATGGCCGCTGAACCTGCTTGTCCGGAGCCTGTGCTCCGCAACGGGAGAGGCCACAACAGTGAGAGGCCCGCGTACCGCAAAAAAAAAAAAAAAAAAAGAAGTATCACTTGACAAAAGTTTCTGTGGCCAAATAAGTTAGAAAATTCAAGGGATGCAGATTTCTTTCTACAGAACTTCTCAATGCCTTTAGCTGAGTTCTTCTTCAACTCCATCTCTAGTCCTATTTCTTAGGATTCCCAATTCTGATTTTTTAAAAAGGAACATGAACTTTCCTATTTATTTTTTGATAACTACTTACCCTTTGGGTCCTCTAAGTCTTAAAGTGCCTGGAATCTTTTGTGGTACTCTGAACGTTAACTAGTAAGGTATCCTGAGCTAAAGGGATGATTACATGTGTGTCACGCCAGGTGTCATGGGGGACAAAACCAGCATTTACTGAGTGAGGGCTTACTATGTGCTGGTTAATTTACACACATAATCTTATTTATTTCTCACAAAAGTCATGTGCCATTTTAGTAACCCCATTTTATAGACTGGGAAACTGAGACTCAGAAGGCTCAAATATTCAAGGCAACCTGTATAGTTTATGGCTCTGCTGGGCTTAAAATCTAACTTCAGGCTGACTCCAGAGTCCGCATGCCTGGAGAGGTGGTATGAGCGCGGACTTTAGGGACGTCAGAAAATGAAAAGTAATGAAATAGAGAAATGAGAAGCTTCTTGGGCAATGAAGTGTAAATAGAGGAGCCCTAGGGGGAAAAGTGAGTTAGCTGGGCCACATGCTTTTCTCTGGCTAAGTGCTGGGGCTGGGGAGATAATTGAATAAATAAAGAGCTGGGTCAAGTTTCCTAAAGGTTGACAAGCCAATAAAATGACAGTCTTCATCCAGTTTAAGGGATGGAAAATGGGGCGTAATTGAAAGAAATTGGCTATTTCTGCCTCCTTTGGCTAAGTGCAGGACCTTACATGTGTTCAGTTTGGATCGATTGTGATTTTCCTGCCCTGTTCTAGTCTTTTTTTCTTTTTTCTCTTTAATTTCTGAAAAATGATCTTGCAGCCAGTTTCTGAGAGATGACGTTTTCATTTTACATGGGGTTGCTTTAATAACTTAATATTACTTATTGTCATTTGCAATAATCCCTTGAATATTGGAAATAAAATCTTTAGGGGACAAACTTGCCTTCTTTCTCTTTTGGGACTAATAATTGTTCTTAGAAGAATGAAATGGAGCTCGGGAGAATGAAGCCTAGAGAGGAAAAATGGAAAGTGAGCTAGAAGCCAAAGAATTTGGGGTCCAGTTCTAGCAGAGATAAGTCAGAGTTAGGACTAGAGGCACCACATAGATGTGTGCCCCTAAGAAAGTCCTTTCACTTCTCTGGGTGTCCATTTCCTCATTTGTCAAAGAGAGGGTTGAGGGGGGCTTCCCTGGTGGCGCAGTGGTTGAGAGTCCGCCTGCCGATGCAGGGGACACGGGTTCGTGCCCCGGTCCGGGAAGATCCCACATGCCGCGGAGCGGCTGGACCTGTGAGCCATGGCCGCTGAGCCTGTGCGTCCGGAGCCTGTGCTCTGCAACGGGAGAGGCCACAACAGTGAGAGGCCCGTGCACCACCACAGAAAAAAAAAAAAAAAAGAGAGAGAGAGGGTTGAACCAGGTCATTTCTTGGATGCCTTCCAACTCTAATATTCCATAACTACGAACTTATTGTATATGCATGGGATAAATAAATACATGGTACAAACTCAGGACTGCTGGTGGGATCAGTCTTGGGGTGCTGGGTCTGGGGGGCGTATTGGGAGTGGCGGTCTGTGGGAAGACAAGGTCTCCTTCATGATATCAACCTCAGAGCATTAGAGGTGCTCCCCCAACTCTGGATGCTATGCCATACCTTGCAAAGACCAGGTGGCATAGTGGTTACAAGGTGTGAATCTCAGCCTGGCCATTTTGCTAGCTGGGTGACTTGGCCCAATGACGTCACCATACTTTGAAAGAGTATCCCAGCGTTTGTGATATACAGATCAGCCTGGAAATCACTGGCGCCACTCAACTCTTTAGTGTTTTTCACCTTTAAAATGGTTTCCAGTCAGTTATTTTCTAAACCTGTGAAACTGAAATAATAAAACTTATAGACCATAGACTTGTAGTGAGGGTTAAGTGAGATCATGTGACTAGTGCCCTGCACACAGTAAATGCTTAATAAGATAGCAATAGCTCAAGGTAGGTGCCCAATTAATGCCTGTCTACTTACTGTGTGTGTATGTGCAGCTGCCTGCTCCAGTTTAACCCCAGGCCCTTTCTGTACCACGCCCTCCCCCCCAAATACCCTTCTCCCTCGATGCTGTCCCTGTTGTCCACTCTGCTTTCTCCTTTGAGCCTTTATTCCAGAGCAGCTGCCTCTTCCTGGGCACCTGCCTGTTGGCCTGGCCGTTTGGCAGGGCCAGTTTTCCCCGCATGCTCTGGTTCTAGGTCCTCACTGTCTGAGACTAGAATTCTGAAAGTCAGGTTTTCTTCTAAATAAAACAAAGTGTTTCCTCTCTATTATGAGAGCAATTAAGATTTTAACTGATCATCTGGAAAATGGGAGAAGAAGAAAAACTTAAATCTTCATCAGTCTAAAACTGACAGCCAAATGTAGTGACTGTAATATCATATTTTCTCACATTCTTTTTGTCTACATGAAATGTGTTTGAACATATTTGGGACGTAACATAATTGAACATAATATAGTATATATAATTGTATGCCCTTATTTTTCCTATAACACTATAATAAGCATTTAAGCTATTATCACAAACTCTTCTTAAGTGCACTTAGTAAAGGGCATCTAATACTCCATCAAGAGTGGTGGCCCATCGTTTCTTTAACTATTTCCTTTTTGTTCATTTAGGAGATGTTTGTTGAGGGCTTACTCTGGGTCAGGCACTTTGTGAACAATGAGACATTTAGGTTGTGTTCATTTTTCTAGTAGTGTACATAGTCCTGGGATGAACAATGTTCTACATAATAAATTCTTTTTCAAGTTTGAGATGATCTTCTTAGGCTAGGTTTCTAGAAGTTGGGGGCAGTTGGCTGTAGTTAGTGGAAAAAATCATAGGTCTCTGAGTCAGACAACTGGAGCAGTATCCCAGCTCCATCTTTCAGTAGCTGGATGACTCTGGACAAGTACATTCCCGCTCAGAGCTTTGGTTTCTCGTCCCTACAATACGGGTTAGAACGCATAACCTATCCTTATTGTAAGGATTCAGAGGTAAGTGCTGAAATAACGCCTGGTATGTAGGTAGTATTGAATGACAGTCACCACGACAAAATATATCGTGTTATTGAGTTTGAGGGTGTGAACATTTGGGACATTCTATAGGCTTTATAGGTCAAGGCATCTCTTATTTACTCTTCCCGGCTGTCATCTCATTTCAGCTAACTCTGGGCCTGGGAAGATCTTAACTAGGCCCCTCTCTCTCTTCGTGTACCTAGGAACACCTCTCTGTGAGCCCATAGGGAAGGAAGTGGGCTTTGAGATCTAACCTACACAGAACCAAATTCTCTGCCCCCCAACCTGTCTCCCCAGCTGGCCTCCCTTGGTGCCAATATCTTCACCATGACAGGGACTTCTCTGGCCCAGAGGCAAGAGCTCTGGCCTTACTACAAGAGGGTGCAGTCTGCAATCTGTCTCTGCCCTGGAAGGTCCCAGGAAGGAGCCTCTCTGAATCCAGCCTCCTCTAGCCTGCAGGAGCCAATGCTCCCTTCCTTCCCCCCAAAGTTGAGAGAAACCAAAGGGGTGTGCGTAGCCCCCACTGGCCTGTATCCTGTCAATTGAGTCTGACGAGGTTTGGCTGCAGAATCCCTTCACCTGCTCAGACACCCAGCCTTCCACTCAGGTCCAGCTGACTTTCACTCTGTAGAACTCTTCCCCAGCATTGCCAGATCTTCTGATTTTTAAAATATAAGCTCAAACATCTGGATTTAAAAACACAAAATAATCTTCCAAGTTCGAAATGTTAGCAAACCCTTATTTTTCCTTCAAGACCCTTTCCAGCTCTCACCTCTTCTGGGAGTCGTCCCTTGTCCTCCAGTCTCCTCTGTGCCACCCACGCCCTCTGCTTCTCTCCACTATCCTCATATCTCATCACCTTGTGTAACCTCTCGTGGGATGCTTCGCCGTCCATCTCTCACATTTGACCCTGAGTTATTGAGGGTGACCACCTGGTCTGACTCATTCACTTTCCCTGGGCCCAGCACAGGGCCACGTACAGAGCGATACTAAATAGACTTCTAGAATGAATCGATGAGTCGGTGACTGATGAAGAGCTGAAGCAAGCAGGTGTTATCTTATGATGCAGAACTTGCAAACCCAAGGACCAGAAACAGCAACAAAAATCCTTGAAGCTGGCTGCACTTAAGACAACAGGCACCTGGCTGTTTGTAGCGCGAACCATCTGCCTTCTGCCCTGTTACGTGGGTTAAGCACACTGCCCCACGAAACACACCAGGGGCCGCTATTCTGCTATCCTGGCACATCCCTATGTGGCGATGGATTATACATTATGCTCTGTAAACCAGGTGCAAAGCTGAGAAAAAGAAACAGGATACAAACGACATAGGTTACTAGAGTAGCCAGGATACTGGTGAAGTTCTTGCCGTTAAAAATGTATTGTGGGGACTTCCCTCGTGGTGCAGTGGTTAAGAATCCACTTGCCAATGCAGGGGACATGGGGGGTCGATCCCTGGTCCGGGAGGATCCCACATGCCGTGGAGCAACTAAGCCCATGCACCACAACTACTGAGCCTGCGCTCTAGAACCCGTGAGCCACAACTACTGAGCCCACGCACTACAACTACTGAAGCCCGCGTGCCTAGAGCCCGTGCTCTGCAACAAGAGAAGCCACTGCAATGAGAAGCCCGTGCACCGCAACAGAGAGTAGACCCTGCTCGCTGCAACTAGAGGAAGCCCGTGCACAGCAACGAAGACACAACACAGCCAAAAATAAATAAATAAATAAATTTTAAAAATCAATTATGGTTATAATGAAAAGTTTGTTTAGTTGGAAAGAATTTTGGTAGTGAAACATGCAGAAAGGCACAAAGAATATTACAACAAACATTCATGTAGCTGCTACTTTGAACTGCTGTTGACATTTTATCTTTTTTCCCTCAAATCTTTTTATATGAATGAAATTTTAAAATTACAGATACAGTGAAAATTCTCTTCTGACTTCTTTCTCGGTCTACCTCCTCTACCTGTTTCTTCTCCCCTCCTTACCCTCCTCACACACCACAGGCACCAATATCCCTCGTTTGGTGGGTCTCCTTTCCACCTTTTTTACATTTGGCAATGTAGTTTAGAATAATAAATAAAAATGAGAGAACAAAATTTTTTTTTTTTTTTTTTTTTTTTTGCGGTACGCGGGCCTCTGACGCGCAGGCTCAGCGGCCATGGCTCACAGGCCCAGCCGCCCCGCGGCATGTGGGATCTTCCCGGACCGGGGCACGAACCCGCGTCCCCTGCATCGGCAGGCAGACTCTCAACCACTGCGCCACCAGGGAAGCCTGAGAACAAAATCCTTTTGCCATTCTCTATCCAATCCCTATTCTTTTAGATACCAGGATGAGAGGCTTAAAACTCTCAGTTTTGGGGACTAGAATATTCTAGTAGACATCACTAGGAAGAGCGTGGTTCTTAGACCTAAGAGATGCTGTATAGGCAGTGTGGTATGTTCAATGGGATTAAATGTGTCCAGTGCAACTAGAGAAATGACGATATATTCAAAGTTTACAACGTGGTGGGTACTTTATTATTATTATTATTATTTTTTGTCTGCACCATGCAGCATGCAGGATCTTAGTTCCCCGACCAGGGATCGAACCCGTGCCCCTGCAGTGGAAGTGCGGAGTCCTAACCACAAAACCCCAGGTAAGTCCCTGGTGGGTACTTTAAATATGTAATCTTATTCAATCTTTCCAGAAACCTGTGAGGAAAGTATTTCATCCTCATTTTACAGAGGAAGCCGAGGCTTAAGGATGTGACGAGATAGCCCAGGCAACTCCACTAACAATCATAGCTGGATTGGAACCCAGGTCTGTCTGACTTTAATGCTCCTGTAGATGACAGCTGAGTGACACAGGCTGCGAAAGGATTCAGGCCTACAGGCCAAGGTTTTTGTTCTCGTTAAATAGAACTTCCACTTGGTTCTCTGTTTTCTTTCACTCACTCAGAATTTTTCTGAAAATTTCTCTCCTTAGGGCAACGTTTTCCATCACAGAAGGTGATTTGTTTTGGAAATATTTGAGTAAAAACAGCTCTGTATTTCTTGCTTTCCAGAGAATGGAAAAACACATGCTATTCAGTTGTGTTTTTAATAGCTACTTTGAGAAACAACACGCAGACATTCACATAAATTACTTCTTCTTTGTTAATCACCCCAAATGCCATCCACAATGTTTCCAATGAACAGCTGGGAATGTGAGTTAAGAAATTGAGTGATTTCTTAACATATTTACTTTCCTTATGAAATCTGTATCCTTTGCCTTAGAAAGATAAATGTGTTTGAGATTTCTCAACTTGGAGTTATTTAACATTTTCCAAGGACCAGCAGACTTCCAGGTGATTTTGAGGGGCATTCAAGTAGACATGGGATCTTCAACTTACAAATCTCATAAGACAGGCAGAGATATAGAAAAATATATGAACGAATGAATGGCTAGTATTTTGCAGTTAAAAAAGCGTTCACATACAGTATTTCATCCATAATCCTGGAGGGTAGGGGAGCAGACTGTTATTCCCATTTTACAGAAGAGGCAGGTGGGATGCTCAGAGGTTGAGTAGCTGGATTAGGTAACGTGACTGGGGAGGGGCAGAATTACCCCTTCACCCAAGGTCTCCTGAGTCCTGGAGCCATGCTCATTCCCCAGGGAGACAGAGTGATGTGGTTTGAGTCTTGACTCTATGCTTACCAGACAATGTGCTCCAAACTTCACGTCTTCAACTGTAGAAGGAAGAACTAGGATGCCTATAACCAGAGGGATGGGAGAAGAGTCAGTGAGCTAAGGAGAGACTTGAAAGAAGATGTCTTAGATCAGGCTCACCCAGTAGTCTAAGCAAAAGGGGGGTCAGTAGGAGCATCCTGGGGTGTCTCATGAAAACCAAGTATGAGCTCTCTTTCTTTTTCTCTCCTCCTTTGTTGCTTTTCTTCAATCCCCAGCCCCTCCCACTCCAATGGCTTCTCATCTCTGCTTTTCACTCTGCCAGTCTCTTTCCTTCTTCCTTTCCTCCCTTAGGCTTTCTTGGTTTCTCTGGACACGGGACATGCAGTAGCTACCTCAGCTCTTACCTGTCCTCTCTGTTCAAACACCAACAGAGAAGAACCAGAATTTCTGAGTGTCACAAATTTTAAACAGACAAAATCTAATTGGCTTAGCTGAGGTCAGGGTTCCTGGAGAGGAGCCATGGGGCCCTGGGGCCATGGGTCAAGTGGTCAACAAGCATTTAATAATCCCTTAAGTACAGGCAGTGTGCTTACTGCCATGACCCGATCAAATTTTTAAAACCATTGTTAATCGAGTGTTTCTGGAAGTCAGGGATTGTGCCTTGCACCAATTTCATTTCATCGTCGCAGCAACCCTTTGAGGGAGACATTATTACCCCCATTTTTTTTTAACATATGAGGAAATTGAGGCTCAGAGAGATGGAACCATTTTTCTAAGACACATAGGTAATAAGAGCCAGAGGTAAGATTAGAACTCAGGTCTATCTGACTCCAGGTAGGCAAGTGTAACCACCAGGAAGTATTGCATGTAAGATATTTATTGCTTCTCTGAATGTAAGGAATGACTGAAGGAATGAGTGGCTCAATCACCATTATTTGAAAGATGTACTAGAACAGGGGAAGGTCATGTTTCCTTCCCAAGATTTTGTGGAGGCTCGTATGCTCTGATTCACACAGGGTCATTCTTAGGTCCCAGTTTAAAGTATTTTTTGAGCCTGTCATGGTACTTCATCTGCTGGCTCTCCAACCTTCTCCTCCTTCAATCCCATCCCCAACTCATGTGACAACCAGACCCCCGGAGGCACCCTGCCCTCCATCCTGCACTAAAGTTCCAACTTGCATCTTTTGCTCCTCAATACAAAATAATTGACAATATAGGACTTACTAAACAGAACTAAGCCTTTCTCAGACCCTTGTATGATGGGAAGTCTTGGAGGTTTCTGTGAGACGTCTGTTTCATGACCACAGGGCAATCTAAATAGGCCTGGATGTTCATGGTTTCAGCTGCTGAACCATCCCCAGACCCCTTTATGGAACTTTGCTTGGGGCAGTAGAGGCAACCTGGTTTAAGCGGTAATAAAACCCTGGAGAAAACTCTTGTCTTAGTAGCTGATCAGAGAAGAATTCCTTTTGGGGAAAGGACCTATATATTTGTGAAAACTGATGAAACTACTTGGTGTGAGACCCCTTGAAGTTCATACCAAGAGTATTAGGAGCTCACCAAATTCAAGGGTGGCTCTCTTTTCCAGGCTGTGCCCAACATTTTGATCTTTTAAAATAAGTAACAAAGAAGAAGCTTCTGGACACTGGAAGATGTGACAACCACTCAAAGACTGTTCTGTCAGTATCAACTTGACCAACATTTGGCTATTACCATGCCACTTCAGTCTTCAGCTTGGGACGCATGTTCCTTTGTGACCTGTCTGAAGAGATGTCCCAGTCTGGGTAGCGGCATATCCAGAGTTTTTTCCACAGTGGATAGATATCTGCTTCAAAGGGGGAGATGAGGGCTTCCCTGGTGGCGCAGTGGTTGAGGGTCCGCCTGCCGATGCAGGGGACACGGGTTCGTGCCCCGGTCTGGGAGGATCCCGCATGCTGCGGAGCGGCTGGGCCCGTGAGCCATGGCCGCTGAGCCTGCGCGACCGGAGCCTGTGCTCCGCAGCGGGAGAGGCCACAGCAGTGAGAGGCCCGCATACCGCAAAAAAAAAAAAAAAAAAAAGGGGGAGATGATATTTTTATAAAGTCTCCTGGGGAAAATACTATTGGAGGGATGATATCAGATAATAACTCCCAAACCTCAATTGAGGTAGCATTAATGGTTCCCTCTTAGCTTTTTTTTTTTTTTTTTTTTTTGCGGTACGCGGGCTTCTCACTGCTGTGGCCTCTCCCGTTGCGGAGCACAGGCTCCAGACGTGCAGGTCCAGCAGCCATGGCTCACGGGCCCAGCCACTCCACGGCATGTGGGATCTTCCCGGACCGGGGCACGAACCCGTGTCCCCTGCATCAGTAGGCGGCCTCTCAACCACTGTGCCACCAGGGAAGCCCCCTCTTAGCTTTTTAAATTGAACATTAAACAAAAAGAATGGCCCAATGATTGAATGACTATTACTTGTAGGTGTGTTCCAAGTACTATATTTGGAAATATAGTAAATATATATATTTACTATATATATTTTTCTGAGAAACATGCACACAGATCTTAGTGTGACTCACTGGAAGCAAAGGGAACTAGTTAAATAAATTTTCATTCCCCCCACCCAAAAAAAATTGAAGGGAAAAAAATCTTAAAATGTATGTTGAGTTTGAAGAGGTTCGGTCAGGAAATTAAAAAAACATGCTGGGTATTTCTAATACAGGGAATTTAATACAGGGTATTGTTATAAAGATCTTGAAAGGGCTAGAAAAACAGAAATGAGAAGGAGATGGGAGGGAGAACAAAACGGAAGACACCTGGGCACCCAGAGTTGCTGGTGTCTTTGGCAGGAAGCACTGCCTCCCTGGGGAGCTTGTTGCAGTGAGATCTAAGTCAGTTAAAGTGGTATCTCCTTGGCCTGGGCTGGGACTGCTGAAAAAGAGCTGCTTCTGCCAGAGTGGTTGGAATCCAGACTTACCTAACTGCTGCAGCAATTCTACCTGTCAGGGTGCCAGAGCAGGAAGCTTCTCACCAGAGCAATACCTGTCTCTTGGCAAGGTGCTCTAAGTGAAGTGTTGGTTTTTATGTCTGGCTCCCCTAAGCTCACTTGAGCTCCTTGAAGGGATTGACTTCACTTTATTTGTGGTCTCATTCTTTTTAGTAATTGAGTTTTTACCTGGGCACATGGCTGCCCAGAATAAAGACTTCATTTCCCAGCATTCCTTGCAGCAAATATGGCCATGTGATCAAGTTATGACCAATGGGATATGACTGGAAGTGAGGGAGGAGGTCTGCCTGCCTTCCCCTCCCTCTTTCTCCTTTCCACTGGCCAGAATGCGGACATGGTGGTAAACCATTTTGGACCATGTAGATGAAGGCAACATCTCTGTATTAGTTTTCTGGAGCTGCTGTAACAAAGTACCCCAAACTTAGTGGCTTAAGAAACAGAAAT
The DNA here is from genome assembly GCF_951394435.1 of Stenella coeruleoalba. Classification (NCBI taxonomy): domain Eukaryota; kingdom Metazoa; phylum Chordata; class Mammalia; order Artiodactyla; family Delphinidae; genus Stenella; species Stenella coeruleoalba. Next base: position 16,245,740 of record NC_137157.1, read on the forward strand.
GTATTGTCTTGCCTTTCTGGAGGCTAGAAATCCAAAATCAAGGTGTCAGCAGAGTTAGTTTCTCCTGAGGGGTGTGAGAGAGGATCTATTTCATGTCTCTAGACTGGCTTCTGATGGTTTGCTGGCAATCTTTGGCATTCCTTGTCTTGGAGAAGCGTCACCCCAATCTTTGCCCTTGTGGCTACCTCCCTGTGTGCATTTCTCTGTCCACATTTCCCCTTTTTATAAGGACACCAGTCGTATCGGATTAGGGGCCCACCCTACTCTGGCATAAACTCATCTAAACTTAACAAATTACATCTGCGATGACCCTATTTTTCCAAATAAAGTCACATTCTGAGGTGACTGGGGGTGAGGACTTCCATGTATAAATTTTGGAGGGGACGCAATTCAGCCCATAACCACCTCACAGTGGATGCTGTGCTGTGATTACCTTTTAGGACCGAAGGATTTATACCCACAGCTGCCAGCACCCCCCACCCCACCCCCCACCCGCCGCTTTCAGCCCTCGCTGAGACATGCCCTCAGCTGAAGAGAGTCTTCTGTTCCAAGGTCACATACCTTCCCTGGGGGAAGACAGTAACCAATGACCAGTCTCTGTGTGTATGTATAAAGGCCCAGCCCCATTACCTCAACTTGGACAACCCTGAAAAGCCATTGCAGCTACAGGGCACCCCAAAGGGGTGGCTGAGGCCTTGGTCGTGACTGTTTCACAGCCCCACTCCTCCCTCTGCTCAATCCAGCCCGTACCCTTTTCCACAGGTGTTCATCCTGCAGGTTAACTTCCATTTCTGAGTCTGTTTCCTGAGGAGTTCAAAGGGCAACACACCCTAAAGAACCCAAAGCAGAGAAGAATCCTGTGTCCCTGGCCCCAGGGGGCAGCCCTATCGACCTCTACTGTTTACTGCGATATGAGAAAGAAAGAGACTTTGCTCCTCCATTTAATCCTGAGCTATCTGCTGCCTCTCTCACTGCGGCAGAACCTGTGTCCCAAGAACTTGTTGAGGTGCAGGGGGTGGTATGCACTGAGCAGGTGATTGTGCTTAGTGAGCTCTGATGATCTCTCCAGCCTGGAATTTCCAGGATCCTCAGATTCTGTGAACACTGCGGAGCGGGCAGTGGTCCACGAATCTGTGCATCGCACGGGAAATTAAAAAATGCTTGTTTTGGAGGTTGCATCCAAGACCTCTAGCGTCTTTGCGGTGGGGCTCAGATGGTTGTGATGTTGCCAGCTGGGCAGCCATCAGAAGATGACATTTGGGGTGCACTGGTGTGGGGAAACTCATTGAGTTTTGCTTAGGGGACTTCTTCCAGCTCTGAGTGTCTCTCTTCCCAGCTCTGTTATTTTGTCGGGCTTCAATTTCTCCGTCTCTAGCACAGGACTGAGTTATTTGCAAGTCTCTTGCTCTGCCTGCTTCAGAAAGTTGCATGAGGCCAAATTGAGCCCAGATGAAGGGCTTTGAAAGGTCAGTAGTGCTGTCCAAATACACAAGGTGAGATGATCATGATTGATATTGACATTAAAAGGCTGTTTTTGGTCACAGGTTGTGCAAACCAATGCTTGACAGATGGTGTTCCGCTAATGCTCCCAGGAGCCTTGTTACTGGGGGATTTTCCACTGAATGCAGTTTTCTTTCAAAAGTTTTGTTTTGAAACCAGAGAGCCAGTGAGGAGCGTTGGTTAATCCTGGATGTGGGCTGAGCAACTCAAGCTGAGCATGGGGCAGGCCCTTTAGCTAGGCCTGGACCTTTGCGTGACCTGGGAAGAGAAGCTCTTTCAGTCCCTAGGACAGCTGGCTGCAGTTGACCCAATGTGAGCTGCAGGCTTATTGCAGTTTCTAGAAGTCTCTGGGCTGAGGTGAGCCAAACTCTCTGCCTTTGTCTTTTTTTTTTTTTTTTAATTGAAGTCTAGTTGATTTACAATATCGTGTTAGTTTCAGGTGTACAGTGCAGTGATTCAGTTATATATATATTCTTTTTTTCAGATTCTTTTCCCTTATAGGTTATTACAAAATATTGAGTATAGTTCCCTGTGCTATACAGTAGGTCCTTGTTGGTTATCTATTTTATATATAGTAGTGTGTATATGTTAATCCCAATCTCCTGTTTTATCCCTCCCCCCAACCCCCTCTCTGCCATCGTCTTTTTTTAAAAAAATTATTTTTATTTATTTGTTTTTGGCTGCATTGGGAAGCTGTGTGGGGGCTTTCTCTAGTTGCGGTGAGCGGGGGCTAATCTTCATTGTGGTGCACGGGCTTCTCATTGCGGTGGCTTCTCTTGTTGTGGAGCATGGGCTCTAGGTGCACAGGCTTCAGTAGTTGCAGCCCGTGGGCTCAGTAGTTGCGGCTTGTGGGCCCTAGAGCGCAGGCTCAGTTGTTGTGGTGCATGTGGGATCTTCCCGGACCAAGGCTTGAACCCATGTCCCCTGCACTGGCAGGCAGATTCTTAACCACTGCGCCACCAGGGAAGTCCCTCTGCTCTCATTTTGATATGCATTCTTTTGGGCAGGGGTATGTGAGGGACAGGGGGACTGGGAGGGGGAGGGAGGGAAAGGAGTGGGAGATCATAGCACACTGGAGCTGGAGGAGACCTTAGAGCCATCTAATCCACTCTCTTCCTATTGCCTGTCATGACGCAAGGCTCAGAGAGGTTTATCTTGCCTAATAACATCACACAGCAAATTAGGAGACAGCTGGGTGCAGAACACAGGATTTTAAACTTCTAGGCCTGGGGCTGTTCGCCACCCACAGAAACTGTTGACTGCAGCTTCCTGGAAGGTTCTGCAGAGCTGGGGAGTTGGGTGGAGTGCAGACTCATTTGCTTGGACCCAATTTCCCATCTCAATAGCTGGTTCCTACCTCTGGTGTTGCTAGATCCTTGTTAGATTAGCTTCTCAGAAGCAGCCATGGGCAGTGACCTGGCCGGCCCTGGTTGACCCTACTTTGAAATGCAGTAGAAAGTTGATTATCGTCTGGTGCAAGGGCACTGTGACACCTTCTGCTTCTCAACAGACTGCCCCAACCACTGCCTGGAAGTGCTCCATTGAAAGGCCCTCTTTGGAGCTGCCTTTCTAAGATTCCTCTATTTAAAATGTAAATACCCCTGGGAGGCAACACTTTTCCATCTGACCTGCTATTGTTGTCAGGGAGTGTCTCTGATCTCAGAGCTGGTCCCGAGAGAGAATTGAACTGGGTGCAGTGAGGGGGATGGTAGGGTGACAGGGAGAATATGGAAGTGAGCACTGAGGCGTGGGAAACTCCTTTTTCTTGCTGCACAACTCTGGTGAGGGCTGGTGGGCTTTTGGGCCCAGTCCCTGCCTGGGTGAGGGCCATTTGCCCTTCTTGCCCAGTGACCTTGACCTGACTCCCCAGTTCTGAGGACTGCCTGGGAAGCCCGGGCTATCCTCAGAACTGGGCCCACCTTTGACTCCTCTCACAGGTGGGGAGCAGGGGATTTCAGGGTGGGCTCCACAGCTGAGCACAGGGGCTACAGGGGTACAAGGGCCCAGGAAGAGGGCTAGCAGACACTTCTGGCCACTTTGGGGGGCAAAGAAGGGCTCATAATGGCCTTTCCTCTGCTCAAGGCCTCAAGGTACCCTTGGTGGGGAAGCAGGGGTGGGCTCAGATCTCCGTCATGGCCATGGGAAGTCTTGAGGAGGGGTCTTTGCAAAGGCAGGGGAGGTCCCTCTCTTCCTAGTGTTATTTCAGGGGAAACCAGAAGAAGCCCTGACCCCTAAATATATCCACACCCCGCCCCCCACACCATTGGCTCTGCCTTCTCACCAATGGATCAGCATTTCTTTGAAAAAAGAAAGAACATTAAAAAAAAATTTGTCATGAATATCATAGAAAATCTAGAAATGCATAAAGAAAAAACAAAAACAATCATCTATAATCCTATTGCCCATAGACAAGCACCGTGAACATTTTGGCTTGTGTCCTCCCAGTATTTGGGCTGTGAGTGTGTGTGTGTGTGTGTGTTTGTGTGTGTGCATCTGTAAATATATGTGTATGCATGGGTGTATATGTATACATGCGTGTGCGTGTATTCAAACGTGTGTGTACATATGTATCTATGTGTGTATGCATATACATGTGGTTGTGTGCATGTGTATATATGTGTATGTGTGCGCGTGTGTGTAGGGTCCACCAAAAATAGCCCTCTTCCCCATCTGATGTCTGAACTCCTTGGGAGAGGCTGAAGAGCTGGGACAGAAAGTCTATGAAGAGAAGAGAAGGGAGAATTACAGAGGTGCGGGCAGAGTTAAGGAACAGATACTCAGTGGTGTGGCGCTCTAAGGCTAGCAATAGCTGGAAGGACTTACCTCCCCTGTGGATGCCAGGAAGGCAGAGGGATTCCATTTAGAGAAGCTGTAGCCATGGAGGGGGTTATAGGGCAGGATCCCTGACCACAGAAGGATGCAGAAGTTGCTAGCAGTAGGGCACTTGTCATCCTCCGACCCTTGCTGGTGCCTCCAATGGCTTCACCCAACTGAAAGCCAGAACTCAAGGGGAGTCAGCCTCCCTGGGTCAGAGAAAGAACAGAATGGATAGGGGTTGAGTGGGCGGTGCAAACAATAGGCAAAAGAAACTTCCTCCCCCGTGGAGGAGTGAATGAGGAGCTGGCGAGAGGCTGACTGTGATGGTGGATCTACTTCACAGCTAAGTAAAAGTCAGGATTGGGGGAAAGAGTCCTTCTTCCTCCCCTTCCCCTCCCCCCCCCCGTCTGTCTGTCTATCTCTCTCTATCTGTTTACCTATCTAACTATCATGTCTATCTGTCTCTAAATTCTTCTAGGAGAAAACTGTAGGTGGTATGACGTAGCAGCTAAGTGCAGGCTCTGAAACCAGACCACTTGGGTTGGAGTGCTGGCTGGACCACTTGAGAGCAGTGGGGGAAAAGAAAGCAGTGGGAGTTTGAGCTGCTTATCTCACTGCTCTGAGGCTCACTTTCTGCATCTCTCAATGGGACCAGTGGGAGGATGAGATGAGTGAATACATGTAAAATGTTTAGAACAGTGCCTGGAATATAGTAGGTGTCAGTTAGTTTGTAGCTATGCCAACAGCCCATTGTATTAAGTTGTATTAAGACCTAGTGAATAGTTGGGTAACGCTTCCTCATGCAAAGAAAGAAAAGAGCCAGTCACCAGGTCATGGGAATGGGGGCGGGGCTGGGGTTGGCTTGCCCTGTCTCCAGTGTCTCACCCCACGTTAGATTCAGATTTCCCAGTCAGGGCCTCTAGAGGGTCTTTCTGGGCACTTCTATTCTAGTTCAAGCCTTTGAAAATGAAAATCCTCTGGGGGTAGGAGCTATTCTCACCGAGGTGCTAAGAGTTTCTCTGCAAAAGGCAGGAAGGAGCAGTGAGACGCCAAGACCAGCTCTTCTGGACCAGGGTGCACTGAGTCCCTCTCCCCTGACCCCACCTGGCTGCCTTCCCACGGGGCTCCCCTGCCTGACATGAAGTGAGGCTCAGTGGTCTCAGCCAGGCCCGCCTCAAGGCCCTCTCTGCCCTTCTTAGGTAGCAAGCCATGAAAGGAGCCTCAGTTTCCTCACCTGTAAAATGGGAACAATAACCCTTCATTTGCTTGCAGTGAGGTTAAATGCAATACAGTAATGCATCTGTGGAGCTTGCTTGAGTGCCTGGCACAAAACACAAAGGCAGCATATGGTCATGTAAGAGAAAACCAAAGGACCTGAATAGACATCTCTCCAAAGAAGACATACGGATGAGCAATCAGCGCATAGAAGACGCTCAGCATCATTACCATTAGGAGAATGCAAATTAAAACCACAAATCATCTCACACCCATTAGGGTGGCTATTATTATTATTATCACTATATTTTTTGTGTGTGGCCGCACCGCGTTTCTTGCGGGATCCTAGTTCCCCGACCAGGGATGGAACCCGTGCCCCCTGGAGTGGAAGCGTAGAGTCCTAACCACTGGACTGCCAGGGAATTCCCTAGGATGGCTATTCTTTTAAAAAATGATAACTGTTGATGAGGATGTGGGGAAAATAGAGACTTGTGCCCTGAGAGTAGGAATGTGAAATGGTGCAGCCACTGTGGAAAACAACATGGTGGTCCCTCAAAAAATTAAATGTAGAATTACCGTTTGATCCAGGAATTCCATTTCTTTTTTTTTTTTTTTTTAATTTATTTTTGGCTGCATTGGGTCTTCGTTGCTGTGCACGGGCTTTCTCTAGTTGCGGTAAGCAGGGGCTAGAGTGGAGGCTACTCATCGTTGTACTGCGCGGGCTTCTCATTGCGGTGCCTTCTCTTGTTGTGGAGCATGGGCTTTAGGTGCACAGGCTTCAGTCGTTGTGGCTCACGGGCTCAGTACTTGTGGCACGTGGGCTCAGTAGTTGTGGCTCGTGGGCTCTAGAGCGCAGCTCAGTAATTGTGGCGCACAGGCTTAGTTGCTCTGCAGCATGTGGGATCTTCCCGGACCAGGGCTCAAACTCATGTCCCCTGCATTGGCAAGTGGATTCTTAACCACTGCACCACCAGGGAAGCCTAGCAATTCCATTTCTGGGTACACACCCAAAAGAAATGAAAGCAGGATCACGAAGAAGTATTTGTACACTCATGCTCATAGTAACATTATTCAAAGTAGCCAAAACGTGGAAGCAACAAAGTATCCATTGATGAATGAAGGGATAAACAAAATGTGGTATAGACATAAGATGGAACATTGTTCAGCCTCAAAAAGAGAATGAAATTCTGACAAAAGCTATAATACAGGTGAACCTTGAAGACATTATGCTAAGTGAAATGAGCCAGTCACAAAAGGACAAATATTGTTTGATTCCACTTTTACCAGAAGCCTGGAGTAGTCGAAATCACAAACAAAATGTCGAATGGTGGTGGCTGGGGGGAGGGTGGAAGGAGAGTTAGTGTTTCATGGGTACAGAGTTTCAGTTTGGGAAGATGAAAAAATTCTGGAGATGGATGGTGGAATGATGGTTGCACAACAGCGTGAATGTACTTAATGCCGCTGAACTGTACACTTAGAAATGATTAAGATGGTAAATGTCATGCTATGCATATTTTGCCACAAAAAAGTAAGCAAACCAAACCAAACCAAGGAAGTTACAATAACAACGTTATTGTTAACAACAATTACTGTTATCTTTCTGAAAGTGGATCTTGTTTCTTAACACTCTTGTCTTTCCCAGCCCAGGGTAGTTCCAGGCTCTAATGAAAAAAACCATTGGTAGTTGTAAGATCACCTCCTCCTCTTGGTCTTCCTTCTCCATTTCCTTCTTCTTCTGGAGGACAGGTCCTGGGTCTTTTCCCCATTTATTTCCGGAGCCTAGCACATTGCCTGCTTACTAGAATTTTTTTTTTCAATGAAAAAATGACAAGGCCTATTCCTAGGAAAAGATTTGTCTCTGTTCTGTCACTTATACTCCTAGAAATGCATCTTGAGGCTACTGATGTGGGTTATACAAAGGCAGCAGAGCAATGAAGAAGCTAATAAAAAAGACAGCTCCTCTCTTCCAGAGGGATCAGAGCTATCTCAGTTTATTGAGATAGAACCTGATAGGTGAAAATCGAAAGCTTTGAGGCAGAAGAGCCAAGACTTGGTGAGAGAACAGCAAGGTTTCATCCCTTTATAGAAATGCTGAGTCCTTAATCACTAACCAGAAAAACAGGCAAGTGTCCTCTCCAAGATTCGAGTCACTTCCAAAGAGACTGGCTTCATTCCCTCAGGAATAAGAGTCTTTCCCAGCACTTTGTTTTATTCGTTGAACATTCCTTTGAAGTGTTCTAATTTGGGGGTACACAATAGTCATTTCTTGGTAGAGCAAGATTTATCTCAGGGTTTGAGAGCTAGTAGGTTAAAACCCTTGGAGACTGGAATGAAAGTCCTGTTTGCCTGTCTGGCTTATTTTCACAGAGCCTTTGGAACCATTGTGGTCCTTTCTCATCTTGTAGACCATGTGACCCATCTTTGGAGTGAGAGGAAAAAAGGAAGAGGCAGAACTGGGGGTCTTTGACCTAACTGACAAGGGCAGCAGATGGGCTGTTTATTGCCTCACTTTGTCCTTAAGAGGGTCTGTGTGTGGTTACTGCAAATTTCACTACTCTTCTGTGCACACCACGGTTGCCAGTTGTATTAGTTAGCTTTTGCTGTGTGACAAATGACTCTAAAACTTAGTGGTTTAAAACAATAGCCATTTATTCAGCTCATGAGACTGGGTGTGACTGGCTGTTTCTCTTATCTGGGCCAGGTATGACTTACAGCTGTTGGTCATGCATCTGTGGTCAGCTGTGAGATGACTTGGGGGCTGGCTGGCCTGGGGTGGCCACAGCTGGGCTGGCTCATCTCTGCTCCATGTGGCCTCCCATCCTCCAACAGACTGGCCCCGTCCAGGCCTGCTCCTGTGGCAATTGTCCAAGGCCGAGAGAGAGATAATAGAAATGGACAAGGTCCCTTGAGGTCCAGGCTTGGAATTGGATGGACGTCACTTCCACTGCATTTTATTGGTCAGAGTGAATAATAAAGCCAGCCCAGATCCACGGAGTGGGGAAATTGATTCAAGGAGGGGAATGATAGCAGGCCGTTTTTTGTAAACAATCTTTCATTCTAACTTTACAAGTTTGCTATCATCTGGGACATCAGGTGAATGGGAGAAATAATGAAATAGCAGAGTGCTTGCCATTAGTCATGCTCAGGAAATACTGAATAAATAAATAAAAACATTTTGGGCTTCCCTGGTAGTGCAGTGGTTGAGAGTCCGCCTGCCGATGCAGGGGACACGGGTTCGTGCCCCGGTCCGGGAAGATGCCTCATGCCGCGGAGCGGCTGGGCCCGTGAGCCATGGCCGCTGAGCCTGTGCGTCCGGAGCCTGTGCTCCGCAGCGGGAGAGGCCACAACAGTGAGAGGCCCGTGTACCGCAAAAAAAAAAAAAAAAAAAAAAAATCTTATTAGGCAGAGAAGATAAAAGTAAGAATAAGATGCAGTCCTTGCCCTCAAGCATCTCAGAGCCAAGAGGGAAGACAGATGCATAAACAGATGATTCTGATACAGCGTGGTCAATGTGGCCTTAGCAGTTTGGATGGAGTATTGCAGACACCAATAAGACACAGGTCCCCTCATCCAGCCTGGGAATGGGTTGTGGGGAAGCCAGAGGCAGTGAAGTAGAGTGGTTAAGAGTATAGTTTCCAGCCATCTTGCCCAAGTTGAAATCCAGTTCTGAGACTGGATGTGACCTTGGGCAAGTCCCTTGACCTCTCTATACCTCAGTTTCCTCATCTTTAACATGCAGATGTTAAAAGCAGTGCTTACTTCATGGTGTTTGCATGAGTTTTAAATGAACTAATATTTGAAAAGCACTTATAACAGTGACTAGCCTATAATAAGCATTGTGTGTTAGCTATTATTATTATCAATTATTTTTAATAATTAGTAGGTGTTAGCCAGATGGGGGCTTGCGAGAGGTCAGAGCATTCTAGATGTTGGGGGTTTGGTGAGACCCTACTGCATTCTCCTCCCTTTTAGTTGTGAACCGACTGAGAAATGAACACAGGAATCAGGTGGAGGTGAGAGGATCAGTGTTGTAACTGCTAAAGGTGGACTAGAGATCTCAGCTTGGCTTTGAGGATGACGTGGTTTTCCTGCTCCTTCCTATAAAGCTGGCATATATTTAGGGTTCAACAGGTTATTATTTATGATTCCACCTTGATGTTAACTACTGGATTTCTTGGGCTATAACTGAATTTTGAATCTACTGGAAATAAAAATTCTGAGAACATTTCTTGCTTGCCCCCCTACCCCCCTTTTGTCTTTCCCTGCCTCCCTCCATGGAACCTGAATATGCCTGGCATTTGCTTTCCCAGCCTGCTTTGCAGCTAAATGTAACTATATGACAAAGTTCTGGTGGAGGGGGTGGGCTGGGAAGTATTTGCATCTCTCATAAAAGGAGAGACAGACATATGAAGGGGCTCACACCACCCCAACGCTTCTTACTTTGAAAGCCATAGTATGAGAATGTGATGCCTGGAACTATGGCAGCCATCTGTGACCATGAGGTAATAACCCAAGGAAATTAAAAAAAAAAAAACAACCAATAAACTAAGAATGGAAGAGAAGAAGAATTGAAAGAGCCTGTGTCCTTGATGTCTTTGTTGAACTGCTGAGCCAGCTCTGGAGCAATGTACCTCCAGTCTTCTTGTCATGCAAGATAATAACATGTCTTCATTGTTTGTCACTTTTACTTCATTGTTTTGTTCCTTGTTGTTAAAAGCATTCTTATATAAATCCTCTCATTACAGGAGGAAGGTGCATTTTCACTAAGGCTGTTCAAAACAATGTGCCACATACTAAAAGGTTCTTCCCAAAAAAGGTCCAGCAAGTGTACTCCCCCTTTATGGTGACTGCTCTGAAATGGACACCATTCATTTCGGATTTATGTGTTTTAATGAATTAAAAAAAATCAGTCTCATTTCTTTATAGTTACACACTTGGGCTTTAGCTCAGCTTATTTCAATATTTACTTAGCACCAATTGTTTCAAACATAGTAATAGCACTAGTGACACACAGTGAAAAAGAGACCCAGACCCTGCCCAGTCCAGGGGGGGAGGATAAACAGATAAACAGATAGTTTCAAAAAATGGACATTTCAATGATGATATGGAAGTACAAAGGAGGGGAAACAGCCACATGGTTGGGGGAGATGATGGGGGTAGCAAATCAAACCAGGAAAGAGAATATTTATTGAACACCTACTATGGGGTGTACAGAGTATATGAATGCGTGGCTTTTATCTTGAAGTCCTGGTTCTGGAATCCAGATCATCTCATGAGAACTGCCTTCCTGCCTCATCTTTTCAACATCAGCAGATTAAGGTAGATTAATTTATACCTCCATAAATGACAGAGAGATGGGTGGGGGAAGCACAGCCAGCATGGACACTAATCAACATACCTAGGATCAACATATTAGGGTTTGCTTATTTGCATAGAGCCAATCAGAGCAAAAGTGTGAGCAGCAGCACTCCAGTGAAACCAATCACAGAAAAGGAGCCCGGGAACCATGAGCTTTCAAAGCTGGACGGCATTTGTTGACACGATGGGGGCTGTGTGGTGCCCCTCTGCATGCCCCTTCCCCACTGCCCTAAGGAACCCTTGGGAGACTTTCGTCAGAGGCTCTGAATCATGCTCTCATGAGAACTCTTGTACTGGATCCAACCCACACTGATGGCTGAGACAATTGCTGAGGTGAGAGGGAGAACGTCCATTCTTACAGGTGACTGATTCCTACAGGTACCTTACTGGACATTAAGGCACCGATAAGGCCTTTTATCCCAAAGGAATACATGTGTTTGCATTAAGGTGAAGGTTTAGTCTAGACAGTTTAGATAATTTTATATTGCAAGATCTTTCAATGTTAAGTAATCTTGTGTGTGTGTGTGTGTGGGTGTAATCTGAAAGGCGTCCTCTGATGGGTTTCTACTTATAGAGCCAGTGCAATGAACAAAGCCCAGCTCACTGTAGCCTTAAACCCCTGTAGCTCTGACCAGGTGCTTGTAAACAGGGACTATGCCAGATACTTCTAAAATAATGAGGATGGAGCTTGTGGGGTCCACTGTCTCTGCAACTCTGTTGTTTATAGGTTTCACTCAAGAGGCCAGAGCCATAATCAAGGTTGGACTTTACAAATCCAGGAAAACATCCTTAGAGGACAAGATCACCCCTGGCCAACATTGCCATATGGGACTTGTTTGCAAAAGGGAAGTTCTCCTTCACCTGCACTGACACTTCTTGAGCTCATCTGGCTATGCTTGAAACTCTGTAATTAGAGTTTCATCCCTTTGGCTAAAGTCAACCAGGCAATCTGTGCCTTGTTAAGTACATTGCTTGGAGAGTGAACTATTACATTTACTAGTCACAAATGTGACGTTCTCATATTCCTTCCTCTCACTGGATGCCCTGAGCAGCCCAGTAAGATAAGTTTGATGATTATACCTGTTTAATTGATGAGGAAACAGAAGCTCAAGCAGAAGCCAAAATCTAAACCCTTGCCTTGAATTCCACATTTCTATGGATGACGTGGGCTCTCGGGTCTCACATTGCTCACGTAAAACTTGGACACGATAATGCAATAACACAACTCTCCTGGACGTCATCAGGAGGACCAAATGAAGCGTGCTGCTCTTTCGCTTGTTAGTTCCTTCATTCCCATTTAGCAGGTGGGTCTTCATAGTTCTGATCTGAGGGGCAGAGGGCTACCAACATGCATGAGGAGAAATTGCTGTCCCAACAGTAAAAAGTAACAATATCTCCCTTTAATTGAGCCCTTATTATGTGCCAGATGCAAGGCACACTTCAATATAATCCTTCCCAAATTATTTGTTAGGTATTGTTCCCATTTTGTAGATGCAGAAACTGAGGCCCAGAGAAATCAAGCAATTTGCCCAAGGTCACACAGCTAGCAATGGAGGGAGCTGGGTTTTGACTCAGATCCAGAACTTTCATTCTCCATGTACGTGGCCTCTCCTACGTTGGACTTCCTCTGCTCTCTATTCCCTTCGACATTGGCTGCGCTTGTTTTAGGTAGATGCAGCTGGCTGCTGTGGCACCACACAGTCAAATGGAGCTCTGACCAGCAGGTAGACCCAGGACCCAAGCAATTTGGTGAGAGCAGGGGGATTCTTAACCACTGAGCTACCAGGGAAGTCCGGAGGTGGCTGTTCTTTTTGAAAGAGCAGGAAGCCAAGCTGAAGCCAGGGAGGGGTTCTTTGTCCTGCCCTTTTTTTCTGGCTCGCTGTATTCTAATCTGGAGGCTGAAAGCTCCGTGCATTCCATTTCCTTATAAAAAGGACATCGAAACCCTGCAACGGACTATGTAGAAAGTATTTCACAAGTGACTTTCACAAACATGCCCCCCACGTTTATTTTTCATTTTGTCAATGTCCCTACGATGGAGTATTGCTGTCTCCCATTTTACAGGTCACACAGTTAGTGGCAGACCTGGTCCTTTGACTCCATCTTCTATTCTCTTTCCATCACATCACTTCTCCCTGAGTTCTTCAAGTTCTTGGAGTCTGTCCTAGGAGCTGGTCAATTTTTCTGCCTGGTAGTATATATTTTAGGCTTTGATGATCATATGGCCTCTGTTGAAACGACTCAATTCCACTCTTATAGCTCGAAAGCAGCCATAGACATACATAAATAAAAATGGGCATGGCTGTGTTCCAAGAAATCTTTATTTATGGCATTGAAATCTGAATTTCATATAATTTGCAGATATCATAAAGCACTGTTCTTATTTTATTTTTCCAACGACTTAATAATGTGAAAATCAGCCTTAGGTTGTGCAAGACACCAAACAGGTGGCGCAGGTCCCTGCTCTATCTTTATTCATAAAACTGGGGAGCACACATGCCTCTCTCTTAGGCTTGTATGGATTAAATGAGATCGTACAGGGGATGCGCTTTGCACAGGGGACATCATCGCTCTTATAACCCACCTGTAAGAGCATAAACTTCCCTGGGCTTCCATTTCCCCATCTATAAAGAGGGAAGGGTTGGCCACTTGCAGCCCTAGTAGTCTGTGAATTTCTGCCAAATTGCTTCTTAATTTTTAAAAAATTTTTGGCCGCACTGCACAGCATATGGGATCTTAGTTCCCCCACCGGGGAACGAACCTGCTTCCTCTGCAGTGGAAGCGCTGAGTCCTAACCGTTGGACCACAAGGGAAGTCCCTGAAATTGCTTCTTGATAAAGAGCTTTGACTGCCTGCCTTCTCCTGTTCCTGAGGACATCCATGCCTCCTGGATCGCCCCTGAATTTCTCCACTCCACTTCCATTTTTGCCAAGGTTTTTTTTTTTTTTTTTCCTCTGTCCTGGTCATTAGGTATTTTGTGTCTTGGCTTGCCCTGAAGTGAACTAGAGTTCTTCTGCCTGTTTCATAGAGATTTTCGTGGGCAGAGGCTCAGCCACTTGGTGGTGCTGTGGGAAAATGTTTCTTCTCATAAAGCCACCTGGAATTTCTCCCAGAGAACTTCAGGTTTCAAGGGAGGAACACAAGAAATGGTACTTCTGCGGAAAAAAGAGTGTGGTTCACACCTGGGCATGAGTTTTCTGCCTTGGTCCACATCCTGTTAATTTGGGCAGTCAGGGCTCTGAGTTCTGAGGTTTCAGGAATCCCTAGTGGGGTGCTTGCATTGGAGGGGCTATGGGAAGACAGATCTGGGGAGACTCCCAATTCATCCGAATTCCTGGCTGTTTCCCAGATGTCCCCTCTTCTGTCTTGTTGGGGGAGGGAGTCAGTCTCTCTCCTCTCCAAACAAAACATGCAGTTCTCTTTGGAGCCACTCAAATGGCCTTTATCTTTCAGTGAGCTGACTTTTTGTGGTTTTTATAGAACTGCTGTTTGCGAGATGTGATGTTGCTTGGATACTAGCTGTGGTGGAGCCAAAGTACCTGAGTTTGAGTCCTGGCTCCCCATTTGTGAGCTGCCAGAGCTTAGATAGGCACTCAATCTCTTAGCACATCAAGTGTATGTGGGGAAAGTAAAAATCTCTAATCCCAAGTAAAATATCATTATGAGAATGAAAAGAAGCCAGTTGTGTGAAGGCATTTTGTAAACTGTCAAGCAAGATACTGATGGGAGGTCTTAGAAACTTCCCGAGAGCAGGGGACTCCATTGATTACTCTTGATCCCCAGTCCTGGCACAAGGAGTGCACCTTACAGATGCTCAAGGAACATTTGCTGCATGAATAAATGAAACCGGTGGATGCAGAGAGCATGAAGGGAAGGGGAGACTGGAAATGTGCCTGTTCAATTAAGGGTTTCAAAGGATGAGGCTGCAGAAGGAGCTGGAACAGCAGACCCTTGAGAGGAATTTGGGGCACCTGCCTCATCTGCTGGGAAGGCAGCTAACGCATCCCTCACCAGCTGGCTGCCTGGGCAGCCTGGCTCCGGTTGGACCCAGCTGTCAGGCCCCGGGCTGTCTAAGGCCTGGGGAACTGCTCTAGAGCAGGAGGACCAAAGAACTTCTGCCATCACAGGCAGACCGGTGACATGCCTGGAATGCCCTCCCTATCGAGCCTGCTTTTAGAGCTTAAGTCCCTGGTGACAGTAAACATAATGGACGTAGGGCCTGACACTGAGCTGCCCTGGGTCTTGGCTGAAGGACCCATATCCCAGGGCTAGAAATACAAACAAAAACAGGACAGGTAAATATAGGCAATTATGTAGGGTATCTAGAGCCCAGGACTATTTTTCCCTGACCTAACTTTTTTTGTTTGTTTGTTTGGGACAGAATTACTTGGGAAACTGTAATTGCTTTACATGGTTGTTATAGCTGATAGAATAAATTTAATAATATTATTAATTAAACCGTAAGATAGCAGCTCCCAGTTTGTCAGTGCTTACCACATGCCTATGTAGGTATTATACTTAAACACTTCATAGGCAGCATCTTATTTAGTCATATAAGGTAAGCATGAACCCCGCAGGATCACATCGCACAACTCTAAAAGGTAAGTATTACTATAATACCCATTTTACAGACGAGGGAACTGAGGTTTAATCTTTAATTACTTACCAGGGTCATGGAGCTAGCAGATGAAAGAGCTGGAACTCAAATTATTCATCCATCCATTCATTCATTCCACAAATAATTATTGAGCACCTATTATATACTAGGTACTGGGGATTCATGAGCAAGTAATATAGATAAAAATCTCTGTTTTGTCCAGACAGACACAACAAATAAGTAGATTGTGTAATATTATACACTGGTCAATGCAATGGTGAAGAATAAAGGGGGTAAGTAGCACCAGTGGTGGGGTGAGGGAGAAGAGGGTGGGCTGCGATTTTAAACAGGATGATCAGGAAAGACCCCACTGGCAAGGTTACATCTGAGCAACAGCAGAAGATGCTGCTGGGTTGCTGAGTTGTGTGGAAGTGAGTCAGAGAGTATAACTTTAATGCCTTTGAACTTTGCCCCATGGGGCAAATTGAAAACTTGGAGTCCAAGGAAGACTTCTATGGATTTACCTTTCTCTTAAGTTCATTCTTTCTTTCTGGGGGTGTGCCTTTCCAGAGTAAGAAATAAGCAGGTAAACTAGGGAGGAAGTAAAGGTAGTCAAATTCATCCATCCATCCACCCATCCATCCATCCGATGTTTATATGGTACACGTTATCAGGCAGATCTATACTTCTATTAGAACGAAGAATAAGATCGAGCTCTGTACCGCTGGATACAATGGCTATTAGCCACATGTGGCTATTGAGTGCTTGAAATACGGCTGTGTGACTGGGGAACTAAAATTTTAATTTCATGCAATTAACTAAAATTCAAATTATAAAACCTTGGAGTAGTGGAAAATATTTTTCTGTTAAATACAACTTTATTTTTTTGCTAGGGTTACATTTCAGTTTAACCATTGCAAACTTAGCTCTGAATTAAGATTTACTGTAGGTGTAAATTATGCAAAAGAAGAATGTAAAATATCTCATCAATAAGTTTTTATATTGAATACATGTTGATTGCATATTGAAATAATATTTTGAACATACTAGGTTAAATAAAATATATGATTAAAATTAATTTCTCTTGTTTTTCTTTTTAACTCATTTTTAATGTGGCTGCTAGAAAAGTTTAAATGCTATACATGGCTCACATTATATTTCTGTTGGACGGTGCTGTTCTAGACCTGACTACCCTGGAGCTCTCAGGCGACTGGGCAGAGCTGGGCACATCATCGAATAACTGTACTACCATGAGGCAAGCGCTGTAATAGACTCCGGAACTGAGTGATCTGGAGCGAGAGCCTTCAGTTCTGATTAGCACAGGATCGGAGGCAGAGTGATATCTTAAGCTAGGTGTCCGAGGTGAGTAGGAGTTTGTCATCTGGAGGACAGGAAGGGGGGTGTCCCAGGCATCGGGTGCAGCACGTATAAAGGTGGAGAGAAGTACCCCAGAGACGATGGGCGCTTGGTGGAAGGAGGTGGTGTGGATCTGAATCAGGAGAGGGTCGTTACGGTCAGACCTTGCAGGGAAAGAGAAGCCGGCGTTGCTCAGGAAGAGAAAGACACATGGCTGGTCCCCCGCGTGCCGGCCACTATGCCAGATGCTATCTCCTGTATTAGCCCATATTAGCTCATTCGTTGACTCCACACAAACTTGTTGAGTACCTACTATGTGCTAGTCATTGTTCTAGATGCTGAATATACAGAGGGAACAAGACAAAGTCTCTGCTTTCAGAGACATGAAGGTCATAATCTACAGGACAAGGAGGAAGGAGAAGAAACCAAGGTCAGAGAGGTCGAGTGCCTTGGGCAAAGTCACACAGCTGGTGATAGGTAGGACCAGGGTTCTGATCTGGGTCTTTCTGATGCTAATGCTGATGCTCTCATTACCCTGTCAAGCTGCCCTGTACGTTAGGCCAAGGAATTTGGACTTTGCCCTGAAGGCCATAGGAGATCAGTAGAAGAAGTAGATACAGGGTCAGATAGACGTTTGTTTTAGGAACGTCATATGGTGACCAGGTGGGGGAAGGATGGCAGAAAGGAGACTGCCTAAAGAGCTATAGTCCTTGCTTTGTAGTTCTTGTGGGTGCCTCTCCTTAGCCCCTGTCAGAGTCACCTCCCCTGTGCCTCTCCAAATCACTTCCCTCCCTCCTCAAGCCTATTTTCAGTACAGTGGTTGCAGGGAGACTTTTCAAACCCAAATCTGATTATGTCACTGCTCTCATCAGATTGGTCAATGGCTTCCTGCCTGAATAAAATAAAAGAATAAAAGCCAAAGTCCTCCCACCACTCCACAAAGCCCTAGAGGATTGAGTCCTCTGTTAACTCTCGGGCCTCAACTCCTATTCCACTCTACTCGCAGTGACCGCCAAGGATATTCCTGCCTCAAGGCACTTACTAGACCCTATGGCTGGGAGGGTCTTCCCCCTGATATCCATATCGTTCCCCAGAGACCTAGATGGTATATTCTCTCTCTTCCTTGGAGCCTCTGCTCAAATGTCCCCTTATCAGAAAGCCTTTTCCTTACTGCCCTCATCATTCTCTACCTCCTTACCTTGCTTTATTCTTCTTGCTAGCCCTCACCGTTACCGGACACGTGATACATTTATTCGTCTATCTATAAACCAAACGAAGGCAGGGGCTTCGTTTTTGTTCACTTCTGTATCCCGAGTACCTAGAATCACGGTGAGCCCATGGTAAGCACTTAGCTCACGTGACTGAGTGCACTGGCCCATGCAGGGAGCGAAACATAGAGAATTCTTTGTATCTCCCCAACCTGCCCCGAACGCCCCATGTAACCTCAAGGAAACCCAAAGGCTCTTCCACTGCAGCCAGTTAGAGTTCTTCCCACATGACCCCAGTGCATCCCTGCATGTGACACGTGTACTCTCTTGACTTTCTGGCAGCCACTCTTTCCAGGGTGGTATGGTATTGTTTGCTCCTGCTGGAGTCCTGCCAGCGTTTTCCCTGTTGATGGGGAATTTATCACATTTCAGTTTCTTTTCTCGATAACAGAACCTTCCAACGAATCCCCGCTGTTGTATTCCCACAGGAAGCCGGTATCTTATTTTTCAGTATAAAGTTTAGGACAGAGAAAACAAAGCAAATGGAGCTGCTGCCAATCGTCCACTTGCCCCATTCTCTTCACACGTGCATGAAGAAGGGAGGAAAAGAAGGAATGTGCCGGGAATGTAAAACTGAAATCTCCAAAAGGGATCGCAAATTGTCAGCCCCGAGGGGCATCTCGCCTGATGACAGGATTCCACAGACAGGCGAAGGTACCTGCCCAGAGTACCACCTCTGGGTACGGTAGGGGCCAGGAGCCCTGTCACTTGTCCCGTTGGTTGTCCCCATACTCCGGTGGATACCCAAAGTGATGCTTTTCCCAACAGGACCCTTTTGTCCCCTCAGTCACCAAAGAGATGAGGAGAATGGAAAGTAGGATCTCAGTCTGGGTTATTTCAGTTGAATCCTTGTAATATCAATGGATTATATTGAAAATTCTGTTTCCTGGTGTCATCTGTCAGCCCCCCTGAAAAGGTCTTCCCTTGTATCCTTTCATACACATAATGTAATACCAGTGGGAAAATGGCAAAAAATAATAACAGCCAACATTTATTGGACGCTATCTCGTGTCATCTTGTGTTGTTCTTAGTGCCTTTTTTTTTTTTTTTTGCATTAACTCAATCAATCCTCAACAGAAACCCTTTGAGCTAGGTATTATTAGTGTCCCATTTTAAAGATGGGGAAACTGAGAAACAAAGAAGTTGCCCAAGATCACACAGTTTGAAAGTGGTAGAGCCAGGATTTGAACTCAGCTGGTTCTGATTCTGGAGCCTACGCTCTTAACCACCGTTTTTACTGTTTCTCTAGCCACTTAGCTTAGAGAGAAACACAGCTTCTGTTTCGATTTTTGAGGAAATTTTAGTTTTTATTTTAAGTATATATTCCACATTCAAATAGCCTGGGCTCTCCCAAGAAGTTTGGTGGCTGGAGGTCAGTTGAATGTTGTAAATTGTGTTTATTACCCACAGACTAGAAACTTCAGGAAGATGAGACTAGGCCTGTCTTGTTACAGTGCATTCTCAGCCCCAGATGCCTGGTATGTAGTGAGAAAAAAAGAAATATTGTTGAATGACTAAATTTGTTTCTTACTAGTTTTATGACTAGTGAATACTACTCTTGTTTGATCACAGATACTTGTAACCTGGGAAAAATGAAAGGAAAAACTCCTGCTCCAAATAATATGCTTTCTTCTTAAATAAGCAAGTGGACAGAGAACATAAAAGTGGCATTTTGGGTTCCAGCTATTCAGAGGGTTGTTATAATCTCCCATTTTGCTTTTTATATGTAAATACAGACAGTATAAGCTCTATGTATTAGTTAGGGTAGTACTAGCTGCTGTAACAAAGAAACCCTCTAATTTCAGGGGCTTAACACAATAGAAGTTTACTTCTCACTCATGCACCAGTCTAATATCCTGGTCAGAGAGTGACTTTATTTTTCAAGGTGATGCAGGGACACAGGCTTCTTTTATTTGCTGACTCCATCATCTTCTGGGGCCTTGGAGTCCTCTGCTTCCAGCTAGGCAAAGTGGGGAAGGTATACCCATTTTTCAACACCCTGGTCTAGAAGTAATGCATATCACTTTTGCTTACATCTCACTAGAGATAACCAGTCATATGGCCACAGTGGGATGCAAAGGAGGCTGGGAAATATATCCCCAGTGGAGCAGCTGTGGAAGAAGCATGAATATTTGGCAGGCATCTAGAAATCCGCCACTGTGAAGAATAAGCGTCTGCCTGGGTTGCTTTTTATTGTAGGTCGTCTACCAGACAACACAAGTTAGAAATGTCACAACCTTAGGTAACGTTCCAAAACCTCATCTAGAAAAATGGAAGACTCATGTCAACCAAAGCATATGCATTCATTGATATGAGCTGGGATGTCAGGCAGCTTGGAACAGGGGTCAGAGCAAAGCCCGATCACAGGTAACTTAACCTCTTTGAGACTCAGTGTTAACAGCCAAGTGGGGGATCATAACAGCCAGGTGGGGATCATAATACCCATCTTGCGGTTTTATGATGATTAGAGGTAATACATATAAAGGTCGTGGCAGACAGTAGATAAACCGTAACTGGTATTACTATGTTTTCTGAACAAAGATTTCTCAAGAGAGCAAACACTCTTTCTTTTAAATTGCTTTGAAAATAGAAAGTGTAGTAAAGAATCAAGTAGGGAGCCTTATGTAAATATACGTTGTAGGACAGTGTGGATGTCATGCTTCCAACTGCTGATGTGACAACATTTGTCCCATATCCAGAATGAAGCCAGAAATCAGAGGCTAATCAGGCAGTATGATCAACCTGCTTGTAACTGCATGAATTCTAGTAGGAGCCCTAAGAAGACGAAAAATAAGTATAATATTAATAGCCATGACTTATTGAGTGTATACATTATGTCTCTTAATCCTCACACCAACCCCCTGGGACATACTGTTACCCCTGCCAATACCTCCTATGTTATTACCATTGACATTTTGCAGATGAGAGAACCGAGGGGCAGAGGAGGAAAAGAATTGTCCAAGATGCTCAGTTATGCGTGGTGGAACAGGGATTTGAACCCAGGCAGTCTGACTCCAGAACTCAAGTTCTTAACCAAGGAGCCTGGGATCTTGTTGGAGGAAATGCTTTATCTATGTGAAAACACTTGAGCACAATGCATGAGAACATTGTGCTGAAGTGTGGTTCAAATTATAAATGCTATAGGAATTCAGTCTGGAGAGGAACTCTCTGTGCTTGGGCATGACTGTGTGCCAGGCATTGTACTGTTTCCATCCTTCCCATTTAAGGAGAGGTAGCACAGCATATGTGGAAGAACAACATACACTTTGGAACTGGACAGGTAGTGTTTAAATCCTGGCACTGCTATTTACAGCCTGTGTAATCCCAGGCAAATTACTTAACCTTTCTGATATGGTTTCCTCAACCAAAAACAGGGTTTCCTGTCATAAAACAGGTTCCGTACATGGTAGGTGTTATTCATGCAACAAATACTGATTAAGTCCCAGGCACTTGGGAGCATCTCTATCAGCCAGAATAAGCAACGTTACGCTGCTATAATAAAGAACCCCTGTATCTCCCTGGTTTAACATGTGTTTAATATTTGCTCACACTACTTTTCCAACGCAGGTTAACTGGGACAGCTCTGCCATCTTTACAGAGGCCCAGGCTGGATGACGGAGGCTCTCTGTACTTCATGGTTGTCACGATAAGATTGCCAAGACTGAACTTGCAGGATTGTCCAGACATGGGCATTTGCCCATTGATCCTTAAAAGCTTCGCACATCACTGCTCTCATTCCATTGGCCCATGCAAGTCATACGGCCAAATCTAATTTCAAGAGGATGGGGTAGTAGATTCTTACCATGTCCCTGGGAAGGGAAAGACCCAGAAAATATTTGGTTAACCGTTTTAATTACCGCTACAGACACGATCTGTTTATCTGTAAAACAGACCCACTAATCTATACTTTAAGAAGAAGAAACTGAAGCTCTGAGAGGTTGAGTCATTTGACCAAGGTCACACAGCCTACCCACTGGGAAGCCAGGCTCAACCTGCATGTTACTCACTCTGACTTTTTAATCTACAGACTTTGTATAAAAGCAGAATAGTTGCAGGATGGGGGCAGAGAGGCCCTGCAAGCGTGGAGGACAGAATAGGAATTGAATAAACATGACCTTTGTGTTTGTATTAAGCGATAACCAGTGTGCTCCTGGGGAAGGCAAGAAGGGACAGCGGGGTTTATGTCAAGCATCAGTAGAAGAGAAGTTTGGACAGAGAAGAATACCAAGCACAGGAGTGTGGCACAGAGAGGATATGATGACTGCAGTGTTATAGGCCATGACTCTGGCAGCAGGGAGGGGGTTTGCGGGGAGGACATGCTGTTGCTGGAGTCCTCGGTAAGGTGATAAGGGACAGAGAGGAGTGAAGACAGCAGGAATGCAGAAGGGATGAACCTGAGAGCTGCAGAGGAAGGGCGAGCCCAGCTCACTGGTGAAAAAGTAAGAACCACCAAGCCATCTGCAGAACGCACCAGACATCCTTCATACCTCACTCTTCCCATCCTAGTCTGGTATACTGAACCATTTATAAAAAAAATTCCTAAGGCTTCTTTTCCCTTTGCCTTCTTTATTTTTCCTCGCTCCTTCTTAGAAGAACGGGGCAGCCTGGCTGCAGACGTAGGTCCTTCCTGCCTGACCCTCGCTTGGGGGGGCGGGTAGAGTGCCTGGTACCATGTCCAGGATCTGGCCATTTCAGTTAAAGGAAAACTCTAACGGCCCAAGGGGCCGAGAGGCCTGCAAGTCACCTCTGGCTTCAGCAGGCCCCAACCGTGCTCCATTCGAGGCCCCTGGTTTGCCCACCTCCAAAGGCAGCCTTGGCGGGCAGGGTGGGCACCCAGCTCTCCTCCTCTGTCAGCCGTCGCCCTGCCGGAGGTCGGCAGTGCGGCGGCGGGCCCCAGATTCAGCCTCCTAGCCTCCCTCCCTCCCCGACTCCGCCTTGCTTCGGGGAGGGCGCGGCGCCGGGCTCAGCGCGCCCCTCTTGGGGTTTTCGGGGTCGCGCAGCTGCCCGGGGCGAGCAGCCCTTCCGCTGCCGCGGCGGGGGTCTGCGAGGCGGGGGTGCCAGCCCCGGTGGGGCGGAGGGGGTGCGCACCGCGGCTGGGCCGGGGTGGCCGTGACTCACCGCCTGTAACCCAACACCCGCGCTGCTCCCCTCCCCCAGCCTCTCCCCAGTCTCCGGCCTGGCGGCCGCGGCGACACCCAAAAGAAAATGAAGGGGCGCCCGAGCCCGCGGCGCCCCCGGCCGGATCGCGAGAGGGTCCCGGCGGCCCTCGGCTCCGAGCGCTCTCGCCTGCCCGGCCCCGGGGCTCGGCGAGCCGCCGCCGCCGCCGCCGCCAGGGCGCGGGCAGGAAGGGAGGCCGAGCGGCCGGAGCAGGAGTCGGAGGAGGCTGTGGCGGTGGCGGCGGCGGCGGCGGAGGGCCCGCGGTAGTTGCGGCGGGCGCGCCCGGGGAGGGGTCGCCCGGGCTGGGAATCCCCCGTCTCCGTCCCGGCCGAGCGAGGACAAAGCCCGCCGGCCGCCGCCGCCGCGGCCTAGGCGGCGCAGCACAAAGGGCGAGTCGCGACACGCACCCGTCCCCCTCCCAGCTCGGGGTGGCCCCGGGTCCCGGGAGGTGGGGGAAGCCCCGGCCGCCCCGCCCCTCGCCCCTCGCCCCTCGCCCCCTCCCCCGGGGCCGGCCCGCGCTCGCCGCCTCCGCCCCCGCCCCGTCTGCGCGTCCTCCCGGGGAGGGGTCCGGGGGCGCGGCGCCCCACATAACACTCCCCCTCCTGCGCTCGGAGCCACCCCTCTCCCCTCCCTCCTGCGAACACCACCGCCTCCCCCGCCACCGCCGCCACCTCGCCCGACGCGCCGCAGCTCGCCGCGGCTGGTGGGCGGTGCGCGGATCGTGCGCGCCGGGGGCGCCAGATGTGCGGTCCCCGCCGCCGCCAGTGACCCAGCCGCAGCCCGGGCGGGAGCCGGCCGCCTACCCAATGCTGCAGGGGCGACCTTGAGCGCGCCCAGGTTTCCCTCGGCGGGGACCCAGACACCGCGAGCGCCGTGCCCTGTCCTGCCCTCTCCGGCCCGGCTCGCCCCGCGTTCGGACATGGAGGGGGCCGCTGCGCCCGCGGCCGGGGACTGCCCGGACTTGGGGCCGGGGGCTCCGGGCTCTCCCCCGGAGGCGGGGGCGGGGGCGACAGCAACCCCCGCGGCGGCGGCCCCGGAGCCCAGGAAGCCGCACGGGGTGAAGCGGCATCACCACAAGCACAACTTGAAACACCGCTACGAGCTGCAGGAGACTCTGGGCAAAGGCACCTACGGCAAAGTCAAGAGGGCCACCGAGAGGTTTTCG
This sequence comes from Stenella coeruleoalba, assembly GCF_951394435.1. Taxonomy (NCBI): domain Eukaryota; kingdom Metazoa; phylum Chordata; class Mammalia; order Artiodactyla; family Delphinidae; genus Stenella; species Stenella coeruleoalba. The sequence continues at coordinate 16,270,173 of NC_137157.1, forward strand.
GGCCGAGTGGTGAGTTGGGGGGAAACCCGGGGGGCTCGGGCTAGACGCGGCTGGGGACCCAGAGCGCGCGCGGCGGGGTCTGGGGCGCAGAGGAGGGTCTCTTGTCCGAGAGGGGGCTTCCCGGGAACCCCCAGACAGATTCCTCACTCTCCCCCCAGCTCCCCGTGGCTCAGGCGTGTCTTTCTCCCGAAACACTTGTTACATCCTGTCTGCGCATATTTTGGGGGTTTTGATCCCATCAGCAAAGTAGTGTTTATGATTTGCAAACACTTTGCAACGTCGGGACCGTTGGGGTCTCCCTCGTGGGCACGCATTCATTCCCTGGAATGCCTTATTGCTTTAACTCCAGACAGAACCACAAACTCAGCTCGGAGCTGGTCTCCCAAGCCCCATGTCCTGTAGATGAATGAGACCCCCCTCCCCTGCATCCTCCCACTCCCCGTTCCCGCGATGCTGCTGTCACTGCAAGGGAGGACGCACTCCTGCCTGTTTTTAAGAGAGAAGGTTAGGGGACAAAAGTAAAGGCTGCTGCATGCCTGAGGGTTGTGACAGTTTGTTGCTGGCTTCTGGGAGGACTGAAATGCCTAGGGCATGGACAGCCACACGGACGTTGAGTTGCAGACTCAATTGCATTTCAGGCCCTGGCTGCAGGGCTACTACATTGCTTAAGGGGTCTGCCCCAGCCACCCCCACTCTTTGTGACAGCTGAAACCCTGCCAGGGTCCCAAGACCATTTACACAGCCCCAAGTAGCGCCTCGAGTGCCTTGGGGTCTCTGCATTGTCCCAACCTCGGTGTGTTGTCATTTTCCTTTCTGCAGAACGGGCCCTTGAAATCCACACTGCTTGTGGCTGGAGGTTTGGGTTCAAAGTGACTGACTGTTGCAGAAAGATTTTGTGTGGTGTGTGGCAGGAAATTAACATGGTTCTTTGATTTGCAGCATATCAGATGGATTTTAATCGATTTGGGGCCAAAGTCAGGAACTAATTATGGCACTCCTTGTGTACACTTTTGGGGGCTGTTTCACGTCCCAGGTTGATTATAAACTTAACAAATGACCATAGGGAAAAAGCAAAATGGACTGTTGGATGAAGTGGTAGGTTCATGTCAGTATTTTTCTTTTGCATCTTTGCAGGGACAGTTCTGTGGACAAAATGGGGCATCAGGCAGAAAGTTCAGCCCCCCAATTCTCAAATATTTGGTTACCTGGGTAACTCCCTCATTCTAGGCTTCACTCTTTGGGTTGATACAGCTTTATCCTATAGCCTAAAAAAAGTCTGTTATAGGTTAATTGGAAATTTGAGAGATTGTACCTTGTATTTTTAAGCTGTCGCCTATCAACAAATTCCATAGCAAGCAAGTCATTGAGAGGGCAGGTGCCATTTTTGTAGGTTGAAAAATTTCAAGAGGAGATGTTTGTAAAGATGACCTTTGAGGAGCACACTTGCAGGTCTGTGGAAGAGGAGGCTGAGAAACGTGCACTTCATTCATGCTTTTCGTCTGAGGTGATATTCCCCAGGCTGGATGTTGAATAAGCAAAAACTAAGCCTAGCTCCTTGCTCATGTTGTCTTAATAGCTGTTGAAGAATCGCGCTGGGAAGTTGGAAAGCGGAGTAATGAAAACCAGACGCAGTTGGAGCTGCAGGTTGAGGATGTGAGCTTGTGAGGGGTTGAGTGGTAAGGGTGTGTCTGGGATTTGTGAGGGGACACAGATACCAGAAGCCTGGGGAGCTGCCACTAACTGCAAGAGTGAAAGCTTGTCTTATGGCAGACATCTTTCCGAGCTTCACTGGGGCCTCAGGTATTTGTCTTGCTGTCTGATCCACGGACTAGGGTAGAGTGAAAGGGATTGCATCAGTAGACGGGAGCCTGCCTTTCTCTTTTGGTGGGTGTCTTTCCCTTTATTTGAAGAAACTCTGAGCATTCCGTCGGGATTTAGCCGAGTGGCCACTAGGGGGCGCCCTGAGAACGGAAGAGGCTCATTTCACAGCCGCAAGATTTGAGTCCTGCTCTGGTATTGTCCAGTCCTAGTTCAGTTTCCCATTGTGCTATTCATTTCAGCTCCATCTCATGTTTTACTCAAAAATTATGCAAAGATTTTGAATCTGGTAGCATATCCACATCCAGAAACTGGCAATCCCCAGACTGCTTTCTACTTGATAGATAAACTTAGGATGTTAGCAAAATCATCTGGTGAAAACCCTGCATTAAGCAGATGGGAAAACCGAGGTTGGGTGAAGGGAAGCCTTCCTTGGCCTCAAGTCCTTCCCCTGCTGAGCACACTGCTCACAGATGGTGTCAGAACTTAAGTGAGAAACAAGAATTGTCAGGTGGAAAATTCCCTGTGCCTGACTGGACAGAAAATAAAACAAACATCAAAAAATTGGTCAGCAAGTTGTTCTTGCCTGTACAGTGCTTGGTGACTCAGAAGCTGTCAAGAGCAGCAAGGAATTTTCATCTGAAGTGTGAACTTGGAGTTTTCTTCTGGTTCTGAGGATGCACTAAACATCCGCAATTCGCTTTTGGGGTGCAGTTTAGGAGAATTCAGAGCACGCTGTCTCAATTCTACCTTTTAGGTCTTTGGGTAGAATTGTGAAGTGATGTTTTATTTTCGTTTGTCCCCACGCCCTTCAGAGCACTTCCCGAGAGGAGCTGTGACTGTCAGCTCCTTTGCCAATGCGAGTGGCGGAAATCGGGTGCTGGGTGTCAGGCTCCATGAGATGCTGTGAAATCAGCCCCCCGAGACAGAGAAGTGTTTAAGAATAAGAATTGCACGTCTGCAAGGGCCTTCTGAATCAAGCAAAATACCATGCAGCATCAGCGCTCCGTGAAAGGCAGTTCCGTAGAGAGTTGCAGAGTCTGGAACTTGGAGTTGGCTAGTCCAGCCCTCTGCGTGGTCCAGGCATCTTCCCCTCTTCATCCCAAATGTAGTCTTGCTGCTGCTGCCTGAGCATGTCCACGAGAAAGGACTCAAAGTGGCTTCTTCCAGAGATTAACAAGCCCCACAAAGGAGGCACTCTTGCAGAAGGGCTAAGAGTCCTGGCTTACGTTCAAGTCCTGACTGATCCCTGACTAGCCTTGTGACTTTGGGCAAGCTATGTAACTTTCAGAAACCTCCACTTCCTCATCTGTGAAATGGGCTAATATAGTACCAACTTCATGGACTAGTTGTGAGAATTGAATAAAATAACCTATAGAAAACCTCAAAAAGGGAAATTAGCAAATTTACTTTCCTCTTTTAAAAGATGTTTTTTCTCATATCGCTTGGACTTTCATTTAGATTTTAAGACCATCAGAGAGGCATGATGCATTGGACAGTTAACTCACTCAGAGAGAGGAAGGAGAAATCATCAACTTTTCAGGTTAATTAGGGAAGTGCACCCGTAGGAAGCCACGACAGTCAGCCAGATTCTGGTAGGATCTGAACACATTTCTAAGGCCTTGAATTTGGGCTTTGTTTATTGCACAACTTTTGTTTTGATACAGTTTCAGGCAGGGCTGTGTAGCGAGCCCCAATGTTATAACATGGCATTTTCTTTGAGCCAAACTCCCTGGACCCTCAGGCTGCACAGAGCATTGCCAAAAAATTCAAGGGCAAAAACAAACAACGTTTTGGGGAGAGGTGTTATGCGATCACCTCACCGTCAAGGGCTAAGTTCAACTCTCCCTCTGCACCAGGTTAGCTCCTGTGAGCAGTACGTGACGTGGTGTGAGCAGGAAGCAGGTCTCCGGGAGGGGTCTGGCATGGGAGTGGCAGGGCTGGCGGGCAAATCGTGCCCCCAGTTTGCCATGGTGCGTGGGTGATGGGGCATCCTTGCCCAGCAAAGGGATGATTTGACTAAAAACGGGTGTTTTAAGCACTGGCCCAAAGTTATTGATAGCCTGGTGCTGGAAAATTGCAGATCGGGGTTGCAAATTAGTAAGCTGGCCTGTGCGTGGCTGTCATACGCATGGTGGCTGAGGTGCCCTGTCGCAGCTAAGGCCCAAACCCAGTTTCAGGGGGGAAGGGACTTCGGCAGACACGTGGTCCAAACTTCTCATCCTTGAGGCGGGAAAAATAAGGTACAGAATTGTTAAGTGACTTTTCTGAGGTTGCACAGCTGGTGAGTGACTGGGCTGGGTCTAAGAAACCTGATTCTTAGTTTGGTATTTTTCCATCACTCATTTAATAAATCTTTACTGGAGCAAGACACGAGCCTCACTCTTAAAGAGCTTATAATCTAGTAGCAAAGATGAAATGTACTTACAACTATTGAGCTAATTCTGCTCAGTTCAACAAAGATTTATTACCATCTGCCATATGCTTCTCACCATGTTAAATTCTGGGACATACGCATGGATAAGTCCCGAGGAACTTACAGTCTGGTGGAAGAGACAGAGTGAGCAGTTGCTAGGCCATGGGTACCTCTTCTATACAGGAATTGATTACTTCTGGAGATGTTCAAGTGGGAATGTAGCTCATCGAAGATCAGTTCATTAAATTGAGTTCCGTGCTAGACAGGAACACCCCCTCCTGTATTGCTGCTGCTGCCGCTGTTATTACAACCAGCGGATACTTTTGAGAGTTTGTGGTGTGTCACGCTGTGCTAAGTGCTTTACGGACATTTTCTGATCGTCACCACGATCCTAAGAGGTGCGCACTCTTGTTAGACCCATTTAACCAGTGGGGAAAACAGTGCTTGGGGAGGTTAAGTAACTTGCCCAGGATCAAATAGCTAGGCAGTGTCAGACAGGTTTATCTATGTTGAGACCCATTGCTGCTGTTGAAGTGGAAAACCTTCTTTTTGATGCACAGCAGGTGACCTCTGGATTTGGGTGCAGTGTTTCACTCATGTGCCGGAAGATTAGCCATGGGGAGGTTTTTCTCCTGGGGGGGGTTTCTTGTTGTTCAGGAAGGGTATAGAGAGAGGGCGTACTGTAGGATTAAGGAGGGCAGGGGCTGTTGAAGATGACCCTTGATTTGGGTTTCCGAAGACTGAAATATGGAAGCTTTCGGGCAGAGGGCAGATTCCAGGGTGAGCAGGCCAGATGTCTTGGAATGCAGGGTGTATGCTGGGACATAGTGGGAGGCAAGGTTGGTGATATGGGATGGGGGGAATAATAATACCGTTTAATAATAATAATGATAATAATAGCGGCTAATTCTTCTTGAGTGCTTCTAATGTGCCAGGTCCATTTAACTAATTTAATTCTCGTGACAATCCTGCAATCGTTTCATTTCCCAGATGAAGAGACGGAGGGGTTCGCTAATTGCCAGGGTCACACGCAGCAGCAGAGCCAGGGTCTGGACCCAGGCAGCGTGAATGCAGAGACCTTGGCCAGCTCCCTTCCTCTAGGTGGGCTGAGCTGGGCGCTGATCGCAGCGGGGGCTCCGAGCCCATGGGTCTGGTGTGCCGGCTTGGAGTAGGGAGCCAGCCTGGAGGTTTTCGCAGGAGTTGAGCTGTGAGAAGATAAGGCTCAGCACGGTGCTGGGGGAGAGAGGCCTCTGCTTGTTGGGCCACGGGTCTGTTTTAATGAAGCAGGTCAGAGAGCTCTCCTCCTGGGCACACACTTTGTTCTTTGCGCCTTCAGCATCCTCAGGTTCTGGAATCCCTAGGGGGCCTCGGGCGGTCAGCTGGTTCACTTCCCGGCCTGCAGACAGAAATGCACCCACCCCACTCCAGGACGTCTGATCTCACTTCCTCCTGGGAAGCCGCAGGAGATAAGGATTGAGTTGAGGTGTCTTGGCTGCTGGGAAGCCCCTTCTAACCGTCTTGGACCTACTGTCTGTGCCTAGCAGTGTGCCAGGCACATAGTAGGTCCCGCGCAAAGGCTTGTAGGATGGCACAGAAGGGAATACAGTGAGTACAGTGAGCGAGGGACTGTTTTAGGAGGTGTGGAGGCTGGAGGTCACCACCCCCGACCTCAAGGAGCTTTCCGATTTGTGGGCAAGGAAAGACAATGGCTGGAAATGAATGGCGGGTTACGTAGCATAGTCTGCAAAGCCAGGCAGACCCTTCCCTGCACGAATTCTCTTTCTGTTACATTTGCTCATGAGCTTGTTAGGGGGGAGAGAGCCTTCCTGGCTGTGGCTTCCTGTCCTCAGTGGCTCTGGAGTCAGACAGCCTAAGTCTCATTTGTCTTTCCCACATGAAAGTCCTGGAGCATCTGTAAGTTATGATTTGTGAAGTATCTGCTTTAAAGCAGAATGCATTTATCATTCCGCTGGCCCAGACGCCACTGTACAGCGCAGGAATGAGAAGATCCCAGGCCCCGGCACAGGAGGGGCTGGGCCAGATGACCCACCGTGAGTGGAGTCTGGCTGTATTGATAAAATTCTCTGGAAATGGTCCAGAAGCAGCCAGATGTTGACTTCACGGCGAGGCTCTCCGGTAAGCTGTTAACTGCATGTTAACCCGGGGCTGGGCTGAAGATTCCCCGTGATGAACACACATCCTCCGCTGGGGGTGGTACCCCTTTTCCTTTCAATCTGGCAGGAAACCGGGTGTATTTCATGAGGGCTTCCTAAAGTGCCCAGGACAGTGGGAAGTTTCAGAGCAGCATATGACCTGCCATCGAGGTCCCGAGGACTTAGTTGGGGCGTGTCATGAGCGCATCTGGAAGAGTCTGAGAATGATGCAGGGGAGTATATAAATGAGGAGAAAGAAGTCATGGCTGTACAATCAGGCAGACTTGGGTTCCTTTGCCTCCCTGCGGCTCGGCGGCTGGAGGATCCTGGGCAAGCCGCACGTTTCCTCTGAGCTTTTGTTTTCTCGTCTTGAAAATGCGGCGACCAATATCTGACCAAGTGCGATTGCCGTGAGAAGTAGGATTTGGAAGCTTGCAACGCAGATCCTGTGCATAGTATCTTGAAAACCAGAGCTGGTATTACTACTGTGTTGAGAAGTACTAGCGTCGAGCACCTGGTGGCCTTCTTATACCAGGTCGTGGCTGTCCCTGCTTTAAACCCTCCCATGGGTTGCTGAGGACTTAAACTCTGAATCTGCCACACCCTTCAGGTCCTGACTGGCTGTCCAAACTCTCACTCCCCTGTCCTCCTGTCTTGGCCCTGTGTCGGTTTCCTTCAGAGCTTGTGGGTTTGATGCTTTGTCTGTATACAGCTTCCCCTTCCTCCCCCATTAGAAGGGAAGCAGGGTCACTGTCTGACCACGGCATCCTGGCCTGTAGCCGGGTGCCAGGCATACAGTAGGTGTTCAGTAAGAATGAATGAATGGATGAATGAATGCACGAATGAATAGCTGCATCGAGAGTGCACCAGCAGTCCTGAGAAGGTGGGGAAGGGCCCTTGGGTGACCCTGCTCTGGGTCACCCCTCTCCTTACCACCAGGTGGACCGCGGTGGAGGGCCCACGCGGCCAGGTGCGTCTCCATTGCGGCTCTGAACGGCTGGAGGGAGGAGGAGGGAAGCCGGTTCCCACCCCTGGCGGCTGCTCCCCGTGGTTCTTTGGAGCTCTGTGGCCTCCTTGGGTCACTTCCACACTTCCGGGAGTCGCCCGCCCCCCATCTGAGAATCCCCGGTGATCAGCTCTGCAGAGCAGGCAAGCTGGAGACACGAAATGCATTTGCAAGATTTTCAAAACATTTTCTCCCTGGGCTGTAAATCAAGTACTTAAGGAATTGTAAACCGGCTGGAGTGCGGAGTTTAATGTATGTCTGGAAAAAACACCATCGTGATTCGCCTTTTAAACTCGAGAAAAGAATGCCACTTCGCTTACTTTCATTAGAGGTATTGAGAGGCAGCTGGATATTTCCAGTGGGAGGGTGCTAAGAGGCTGCTGTGGTAGGTTCCCTCCTTCCCTGGAAGGGGAGGGGAAGGGCGGTGTCCAGATGGCTCAGGGCGCAACTTGCAACTCTGTGGCCAAAGGGAGTTTAAAAAAAGGGAGCTGCTGCGTTGTCAGTGTTTCCTTAAGTCCCCAATTCCCTCTCGCTGGTGTCATGCTCCTTGTAGCTCACGTGGCTCGAAAGCCACACAAGCGGCTGATGGGTGCAGGTTGGAAGGAATCCTTGCTGGCTGTTGTCATTTCATTGTGAGTTGGGCTCAGCTCATGTATGATTCACCCCAGCTGCCAATGACACTCACAGGAAGGTGGAAGGGAAGTGGACGATCCAATCCAGGAATCCAAAGGGAGTGTGGGCTGGTTCTGAGCGCCTGGGTTTGAGACCCTGCTCCAACCTCCTGTGTAAATTTGAGATGGTCAGCTTGACTCGGTTTCTTCATCTGTGACATGGGAGTGGTTGTGAGGATAAATGAGTTGTACGTCAAGTTCTTAGAAAAGTGTGTGGCCCACAGAGAATGTTATCCTTGGAAGGAGCCCTCTTGGGAAAGGCAGGATGGGGTCTCAGCTGTCTTTGTACCTTGGGCAGCCTGGACACAGGGCATCACAGAGTAGGTGCCCAGGTGTTGAAGCCCCTTTCTTCACCTGTAAATCTAGGGGCCAAGACAAAATGCTCTCCAAGGTCCCTGCCAGCGCATAGGAAGAGAATCCTGGGATTCGCTGAATGCAACTGGTGAAACGTAGACTTCTACTGCCTGGTTTTTGGCAGGAGGTCTTGCTGCGGGAAGGGGAAGTATCTTCAGCTCCCAAAACCTTTTTCAGATTGTTAGGTGCAGGCTTTGTCAAGTGTAAGGAGAGTCTGCCTTCCCATTCAGCTCAAGGCAGACATTGCTTTTTAAGCATGTCTGTGAAGTGAGTTCTGGCCTAGGCTCTATGTGAGTTAGACGGTTCTCATTTTCAAAGAACCTCATCAGTTTTCTCATCTATGAAGTGGGATGATAATAGAACCTGCCTCCTGGGTTGTCAGGGACAGTGCCGAGAACTGTGCCTGACATGTAGCCAGTTCTCGATAAAAATTAGCCGTTATCATTTGGGATGCAGAGGAAGGCAAACTCATATCCTGCTGGGCTGCTCGGAGGCATCTTCACTCATTCCTTAGCGACTTCGCGTTTAGGGGACTTTGCTTTTGGTCCCAGTGAGGCTGGAGGCCTGTGGCTGCCTCTGCTCTCCATTGTGCATTTGGGTCTCCCAGTGCTTTTAGCATCGACGGGGTGTGTGGGGGGGGGCGTTCAGCATCCAGGGAGCTCCTTCTACCTGGGGACAGGCGGGTGGAGGCAAGACTCCAGGCAGGAGGAGAAGACTAAGGAGGGGCCCTCTCCCCAGTGGAAGGCATGTTTTTAGCATCCTCACTTAAAAGGAAGAATTGACCGGTATGTTTACTAGTCTTTCATCCTTAAAGATGAAATCAGTCCATCAAGCTCACCTCTGTGGAGCGCTTTATATTCACCAGGCCTTGGGGTGAGTGTGTTGCCTGCACCATCTCACTGAATTCCCGGTCGTTCTTAGACACCCCCCGTCCCAGTGAGAGAGATGCTCTCACAACCCCCATTTTACTGCAGAGGGAACTGAGGCCCAGGGACACACTATTTGTGACCGGGGGATGATGGCAGGAATGAAATTCACATCTGTCTGAGCTCTCGGCGACGACCCTAGGCGGCTTCCAAGGAGGAGTAGAAATAGCTGTCATTTTTCCTTCTGCCTCTCCCAGGTTGCACGTTTAAGCACATTTATTCACATATTTGCTGAGCTCCCCCGCTGTGCCAGGCCCTGTGTGGGCACCAGGGAGGTGGTGGGGTGGGGCTGGGCAATGGCAACAGGGAACAGCCTCTGCCCCAAAGGAGCTCAACCACCTCTTGGTTCTAGAACGTGCAGCTGCCCCTTGTCATTTCTAGATCCCCAGCCTTTGTGGTCAACGCTTACCCCTCCTTGCTGGTCCATTTAAGGACACTGATTCCCTATTGTATTTCTTTTGTGTGTGCTTTGGTCTCTTAGAATTTCATCCCTTTACATCAAGTACATTCATTATGCAACCATGATTTTCTCAGTATCAGAAGAGAAGACAGCAAACTTTGAGAAGCTCTCAGTGGTCCTTGATGTAACGCTACTACCTTGTCTAGCTCTTGGTAGATTAGAAAGTGAATTATTTCTCCAACTAGCAGAAGCGGTGGGAGGGAAGAGGCTGATACTCGGGTTGGTCTGGTGAGCTCAGGGCCCAGCACGTGAATGTATTTGGGTGGAAAGGCAGGGCAGTGATGCACCTGCTCCAGGGAGAACCCCGCTTTGCATCTTCCTTGTGGTTAATTGATATCTGTTTCCCAGGCAGAATCAAATGGAATGCTCGGGGAAGGAACCAGTGTGTGAGTGGGTGTGCAGGCAGCTCGTGGCAGAAGTCCTGGAGAGGGGAGGAATGAAGTGGAAATCTCCACTGAGTCGTATCCACCTTCTTGAATGTGTAGGAAGGTCCAGAGCGGAAGGAGGATCCTTTCCCTAACGGTTGTAATAGCAGGAAACATTTATTGAGTGGCGCGTGTGAGCCAGGCACCGTTCTAACTACTTTACATGCTACCTCTCCTTTGAGCCTGTATTATTAGTACATTCATTTTGCAGACCAGGAAGGAGAGGCTTAGAGAGGCCACAAGCCTTGCCCAAAGTCACAGAGCTGGGACCTAGGGCTGGGCTGTCTGACTTCAGGGTCAAGGTTGTAATCGTTGGGCTCCATGGCCTCTCATGGGCGCGGATCCTTGGAGGCTTGTGCAGCTTCCTGCTTTGGTCCTTCACCCACACGCTGTGGGGTGGACTCCCACTGAACCCAGACTTACTGCTCCGAGAAGTTGTGTCCAGGCTTGTGAAAATAGCAGCTGGAGGAACTTGGTTCCATGAAGCCAGTTATTCTGTGTCTTACTCAGTTATGTCCTCCCTGTGCCTGGTTCTGTGCCTGGTGCACAGGAAGAAGGCACCTCATGTTTGTGGAATGGCTGTGGAGTGTTAGGAGTCTGGGGATGTTGTCAGGAGGCTTGGGGGCCAGTCCCACCATTGCCACAACTTGAGCTGTGTGACCTGGGGCGAATTACGCCTCTTCTACGGCTTCAGCTAATTTCTCTGTGAGATGAGAGTTCTGGGACTGATTTGGAGCTTACTTTCCAGCCCCATCCAATTTCTGCATTTGGTGAGTCTTCAGGTCTTGTCTCCAAATTGCAAGTGGCAGTCACCAACTCCTCCCTTGTTTGTCCTCCTTCCCTGGAAGGCAGGCTCTTCCAGGGCAGGGATTTTCACCAGTTTTGTTTACTGGTGTTATCTCAAGTGCCTAGCATGGTGCCTGGCAAATCAGTATTGGTGACGGGCCTGCACGCATGCCTGAATGAATGATGGCCGTCTCTCTCTTGCTGATGAAATCTCAGCATAGGAAAGATTCTGGGGCTAAAGCCTAAGAAGAAAATTAAGGAGCAGATGTACCATTTTCCAAGAAAAACACCATCTTTATAAAGGCAAGGTGCAGCCGAGATGGGGAAAGTTTATTATCTCTGCTGGCCGAGGGATTAGGGAGTCAGCAGGATTCCTCGATTTTTCATCATCTGGTGATACTTTTTGCAAACCACAGAGAAAACAAAACAAAAACAAAAACTCTCCCATTCCTTCCCCCCACCGCCCCAGTGCCTCCTTTAACTTCAAGCTGAAAAAGCACTTGCTGCTTGAAACAGCTCACAAAGGAAAAAATTATAACAAATATTTTGCATTTCTCTGGTGGCGGCACAGTCTGAATTCCTTTCAGCCCCACAATGAGTTCTAATTTTATGAAATGTTTGGATTAGCCACCAATTTTCCGGTGGAATTTAGGAGGCTTGTATCCGTACTTATGCTTGAAGCGAATAAATCTCGTAAAATCCATGCAGGGCCCAGTGGGACGTTGTAGCCAAGGACAAAATGACCATCAGCGGAATGATGGGGAAGAGAGAGATCTCTCTGGCAGCTGTGGGCAGGCTTTGTGGATGGTGGTGTGTTCTTGAACCACAGTCTCTGGGGCTTGGCCGGGCTGCATACCACTTCCAACTGATCATGGCCTATAAAAATTCCAGCCCAAGTACAATGCCTTGTACCTCACCTTGTTCTTTCAATCCTGAGAGCCAGAGAACGTTAGGTCATCTGGTAATTGGGTGAGAGGCATTTGATAACACATGGTGCTTCTGCCCGCCTCCCTCACCCTCATAGCACTGAGTGCTTTGTGTTATAATTTCCAGTCTACTAATCTCTTTCCGCCCCTAGACCTGTGCTGTCTCATGTGGACACACGTGCCTATTAAAGTTAACATTAATTACAGTGAAATAAAATTAAAAACTTAAGCTCCTTGGGCATACTAGCCACATGTTAAGTGCTGGATAACCCTATGGGGCTGGTGGCGACCATCCGACAATGCAGGAAAGACCATTTCCATTATCATAGAAAGTTCTAAAGGGTGGCGCTGTTCTAGAGGCCGAGTTTAATGACAGAGAGACATGCTCCACCCGTTTCCTTGCTTTATTAGCTCCATTCGCAGCACTTGTCACCATTTGAATTATCTCTAAAACAACCTCCTTCATCATCTTCTCTGCATCTCCAGTGTCTAGAACAGTGCCAGGTATATAGTAAGCACGGTGAGGATTTTTAGAATAAATGAATGAAGTTGTCTGTCTTGGTTTAGCATGGCTTTGCATGTGCCTGCCACCTTCAAAACAACTGACTGACTACTTATTGAGCTGTAACTCTTGAATGGATTCATCTGGTATTTGTTGAGCACGTACTATGTGCAAGCGTCTCAGGCTATGATGGTGGGCAAACGGACATGACCCTCTAGTTGATGAGCTTAGCCAGCCTAAGGGCTCTTAGATTTGTGGGGACATGGGAATCTCCTGGGTGTGCCAGTTAAAATGCACCATCTTTGGCACCCACCCCGGAGAGCCTGGTCCGGCAGGGCTGGGGTGCGACTTAGGGACACCTGGGAATCTTCAGCATTTTAACCAGATAACACAAGGGAAGGTGATGGGGTCGGTCCACGGTCTGTCCTTGGGAAACACAGTAATGGAAAGCTCGTTGTATTCGTCTGAGGATATACCCCCCCACTTTCTTCAGTCCTCACCTCCTTTTGTGATAACTGGAGGGCCCTAAGACCCCATGCCTTTATATTGGAACCGTAGTTTGAGGTCTCTTTGCCTGTTATTTTCCCATGGAGTAATAATAATAGCAAACAATTACATAGCAGGAATTGTGCCAGGCGGTAGTCTGAGCACGTTGGATCACTGACCTAATTCATCCTCATGGTAACCCTGAGAGATGCACAGCATTATCATCCCCGTTTTACAGCGGATAAACTGAGGCACAGAAAATTAAGTCACTGGCCCACGTCTGCACTACTTGAAGGGGAATGCCAGCGTGGAAGTGCTGCGGGGCTGCTGCTCTGTCACTAGACCTTGAGCTGCTGCCCCCCAAATGCCGAATGTGCCTTTATATCCTTTTCTGCCAGTTGCTCAGAATCAGAGTCAGGTATATTTAGGAAATGCCTTTTTAGGAGATTAACACGTGTGGGCCTTAGGAGCTCTGTTGATCTACAAATGCCCATCCCTGGCCTCAAAGAGCATAATTAATTCAGACATTCCCTTGGGCCTACTATACCTCACCCCTGTGCTGCCAGGTGTAAGAGGCTCGCAGCTAACAGGAGAGACAGAGGCAGAGGCAGGGACTTCCCGAGGAAGTGTCACACCCAGATTAGGTCTTCCTCTCGCCAGGAAAAGCAAAGCAAATCTTACAAGCTAGGTGTTCCCTCATTTTGCTTCTTGTGACTCTCCATTCTTTGCATAGTTTTGCTGTAGAATAATATGGCTACTTCACCAGTAGGGGTTCTGAGTGCGTGTATTTTGTATGTGTGATGGGGGACAGCCAACATAAGGAAAGATGTGCCTCGCTCCCGTCCTTTTTTTTCCCACCTAGCAAGGCAGGAAGCCCCTTAGAGTTGGGAGATGCCCAGAACTCCTGACCCACTTGGGAGAACCTTGAAAGAAGGGGAGCGAAGGGAGAGGAGAGAACATTTGTAGAATAATCACCCTCCATGAGGCCGTTGACGTGCAGCATCTTATTTCACAGCAGCTCTGTCATGAAGGGACCGTTATTCCCACTTTGCAGTTAAAAAAGTTGATGCTCAGGAAGGGTAACTGATTTGCTCAAGTAAGCAAGGTAGCGCCAGAGTTAAAAACTCAGGTCTGTCTGACCCCTCTGTGGGCTCTTCCAGCTACACCGCTTGTTCTCAGTCCCGGCGGAGCATTAGAATCACCTATAGGGACCTTTTAGCCGCTCTCTGTGGGTGGGGCCCGGGCATCACCATCTTTAAACAGACGCCTAGGTGCACGGCTGGAGCTGAGACCATGGTGGAGCATGGTGATGACGGAGGCCCAAGGGTCTGCGCTCCTGAAGGTGTCCCATCCATGCCTGGTCCACCTGGGACCTTGCCCACAGCAAGGTGAGGCCCCTCCCCTATGTGGCTCCCAGTGTGCTTCCGCCACGGAGGGCTGGTGTGTCCAGAGCCTTCCCGCTGGACCTGAGCCGCGGACCTTTTGCTCTGTTGCATCAGACGCTGCTTGTAAATCAGCAGCTGGCTTGTTTTCTTGTTAGGCTCCAGTTGTGGCGACTTTTGTGTGTCTATTTATTTCAGGGAAATAATTCCGTCCTGCAAAATCGATTCCCTGGGGGTTACAGAAGTACATTTGGAAGGACTTCTTTTACTGGGGTGACCCGAAATGTCCTCTTTCAAAAGAGGCTACAGCTGTTCCTCTTCTCCCAAGCCCTGTCTCACTTTGCCCTCTGACACCATCCTCTCAACCTCGTATTTTGAAGGTCTCACTGCAGGGTTCTTACACACATTTCTGCGTGTGGCCTATTTGTTAATAATAATAATCTTAAAAGGGGCTTTGCAGTACGTACTGTATGTTGGACAGTATTGGGCATTTTTTGTCTGTTGTCTCATTGCATTTTGCCTTTTCTTGGCAGTGATGAATCTGGGGATCTTTATCCTCAAATGGAGGAAGTTACAATTACACCATGATTTGCTGGCGTTTTGGGAGGATGAGGTGCTCCATGGACTATAGAAGCTGCCATATTGGGGCAGTTGGCTTGGCTGGGATGGTGGTGGGGAGTTGGCTAGTAAAACAGAAGAGGGTGGAAGAAGCAGAGAGCAGCCCAGCGGCCCCTAGGGTTCAACGTGACATGAGCCCAGTCAAGAAAGTGGAGAATTCTTGTTAATCTGATGCATTGGTTAAGTGGAAATACTGAAAGGTTATAATAGAGAGCTCTAAATATAGTTTTCCAGGTAATTGAAGCTCGCTTATATACAAGCCAATCTTTTAGAAAATTGTAGCCATTTCTTATGGAAATCTTTCTCAGTTGGATGCACACTTTCTTGCTTTCTTAAAACGAAGTACCTTGAAGGTAGTTAAACCTTTTCTCGAAGTCTTTTGGGGAACTTCTAAATGGTTCTCAGGACTGTATTTTGGAGTTCTCATGTCTGCTATTTATAGTTTGTCTATCTGCTCCTTCATCAGCTTCCATGCCTTTTTGTGACCCTTTTTTAAATGATAACATTTTTCTTTTCCCTCTAGCAAAAATAATGCATGCTCAATACTGAAAACTCACAAGACACAGAAAAGTTAAAGACGAAAGGTAAAAGCCAGTCGTCCTGTCTTGATTCCACCAGGGAGGCTGTCTCTAGTGGCTTTCTAGTTCCATATGCCACTTCTCTGCAGCTTTGCCATGACAAGCTTGTTAGAATTGTGTCAGCAGGAAAACATGGGGTGACCATCTTCAGGGGCTCAGTGGATGGAGTCTATGCCATTTCTTGGGGTGGCTTTTCTAAGAGTTCGTTTCCTTTCTCATACAGTCTTCAGAGCTGAATGGGCCCTGACAATGAACCTGATGAGATTCTGTTTTCTCTTGTAAAAGAATGAGCCATTCTGGGGAGAGTTGACCCGGCCAGGCTCACTCAGTTAGTATGTGGCTGAGATGAGTCTCTTGATTCAAGGTCCAGTACATTTCTCATTTCGCCACATCTTACCTGTGTTCCGGAGGGACAAGTGACTTTGGAATAAAGGAGCTATTGCTATATTTGGAAAACGAAAACCAAGAGAAAACCTACCTTCACCTCAATCATCTAGGTTGCTCAAGTGACAGATTTTTTTAACTTCTTTTCTGAGGGAGTAAGAAACAGAATGTGGCCTCCTCCTTAGCATGCCAGCCAGACCCACTGCCCTTTTGAACATCAGTCTTAGATTAGTACCGAGATGGACTCAGAAACACACTTGAAAGCAACTTGCATTATTATCCGTACATAGCTTACATTTTATGACCTGCTTAAAGATGCAGGGAGCATAAATCTTGGGGAGGACCGTCTTATTTACTTGTTCTTCTTTTCTGCAGATGGGATGCTTGCATCAGAGCCTGGCTGGCTTCAGATGTCTGCTCCAGGATATTTTAGCTGAACTGTATGAGTCCATTAAACAAATGTAAGAGTTTTTGGGAAAGGAGGGCTGTGTCTCAAACCAAATGTTTTACATGGAGAACATCTGGGGAATATTGGTATTTGTGTGTACAGTACATCAGAAAGCAGCTTGGCGGGGTTCAGCTGGGATGTTTCTGGCCTGCGGTTGCTGGATTTGACAGTTGTATTGTAAGGGAATGGTTCTTATGAAGTGTTGCCATAAAGGCAGGGCTTGGTCCAGGAAGGGGTGTCCTCGTTTAGCCGTGCACTCAAATTGCTCTGATTAGCTCCCCAGCCAGATCGCCCACGACATTTGAACAGTCTGATATCTGAGCTCGTTCTCCCCAGGGTTTAAACAATGGAGAAAAGAAGCATCACAGTGCCAGGACTTGGGGTGTTTCTCCTTCACCCCGTGGTTGCATGGATTTCACGACACTTGGAAACAGGTGTGGCCCAGTGGAGGTAGTATTGGCCACAGAATCCAAGTACCTGGGTTGGAACTTGAGGTGTTGCCTTTATGACCTGTGGGGACTCAGAGAGTTCCTTTCTGCAGGATCAGTTTCTTTCTCCTGCAAAATAAGTAATTTGTCTCATGGGTGGTAGGGAGAGTAAAATAAAGCGAGATGGCACTGTGTACATTGTGGGGGGGCCATTTACACACCTTGGTATTGCATACACGGGTTTGCGGTCTCACCCGCAAGTATAGAATCAACGTGGACCAGAGTGGAATTGGGAATCTGACATCAGCAACTTGTAGATTTTGGCCCAGGTTGGTGGTAGTGGGTGGATGAGTGAACATTCTTTTGTTTTTGTTTTTTTTTTTTTGCGGTACGTGGGCCTCTCACTGTTGTGGCCTCTCCCGCTGCGGAGCACAGGCTCCGGACGCGCAGGCTCAGCGGCCATGGCTCACGGGCCCAGCCGCTCTGCGGCATGTGGGATCTTCCCGGACAGGGGCACGAACCCGCGTCCCCTGCATCGGCAGGCGGACTCTCAACCACTGCACCACCAGGGAAGCCCTGGGTGAACATTCTTATAAAAATTATGACTGATGGGATTCAGCATGTTTAATTCAGTTCAACTCAACACGTGTTTATTGAATGTCTGTTATGGGACCGGACTCTTCCCTAGTTGCTGGGGACGCAGGGGTGAATGAGGGTTCCTATCCTGCCGTCTCTGCTTCTTATTCCTGGTATTGACCGTGAATGACTCTCCCTCTTGTTATATTATGTGTTGACTGTGATTTAGGTAGTACAGACAACGACTGGCGTATTAGTCTGGTTGGGCTGCTGTAACAATACCATGGCCTACGTGGCTTAAATGACAGAAATTAATTTTCTTACAGTTCTGGAGGCTGGAAGTCAAAGATCAAGGTGCCGGCAGGGTTGGTTTCTGGTGAGACCTCTCTTCCTGGCTTGCAAATGGCTGCCTTCTCCCTGTGGCCTCACATGGCTTTTCCTCAGTGAGCACGTGCTCCTGGGGTCTCTTCTTCTCCCTCCAAGGACTTCAGTCTTGTTAGATCAGGACCCCACCCTTATGACCTCATTCAACCTTAGTCACCTCCTTAAAGGCCCTGCCTCCAAATCGTCACATTGGGGGTTAGGGCTTCAACATTTGAATTTGCTGGGGGGAGGGGAAGACAATTCAGTTTATAACAACTGGTAATATTTTATAGGGTAGAATATTATCTGGCAGGGAATATCGTTGGACTTTCTGCACCTTTCTTGCAAGATTGGTCAAAACAACCTGACTGAACCCCCAGTCGGCCAGAAAAAAAGGCCAAATTCCACAGTAATTTACTATGTCTTTATTGGGGTGAGAGAGGAAATTATTGTAAGAATTAATCTGGATGGGTCCTGAAGACGGTATTTCAACTAGTACCAGTCAAGTGAAGTAGTCAGAGGCCCATCTTATGGAGGGGATGATGGAGTGTAAGGCACATGACACGAGTGAGCAAAGAGGACAGGGGAGATTCTCTCCTGGCTCTTGTCAGGGATGGGAAAATTCATACTCTGGGCAAAGTGAGACTCAATTCTCCTCTTAGGAGCATGAGGGAGACTTGGGGGTGGAAATGGGAGAATGAGGCCTGGAAGGACTTCTACATCAGTTTCTGCCTGTGATCTCACAAAAGAACACTTTGCTGGGAAGGGTCTCAGAGTCCTAGGAAGAGCATCTCCTTGGCCAAACTGTAGGTCATGTGTCTCCCCATTGGCATGGGGAGGGTGCAGTATCTTGACTGTCAGTCTCTTTAGCAGTGGGATAGGGGTGGGCCCCAGTGCAATGTCAGGGTGCTCCGACTAGTAGAAGGATGAATGGGTGCAGGGCAGGGAGAGCCTGTCCATTGCCCTCTCCATGGGATTGTAAGCAACTTGAGGGGTCGGTCCATGATCTGCAGGACCTTGATCGGTACCTTATCTAGAGCAGATTTCCCAGGATTGCTTGCTGGAGAATTGACTCACTGTTGCATTTTAGGGATGTGCTTCCCGGACCCTCTGGTCTGATTCTGCCTTTTGTTCAGCTGTGTTGCCTGGCCCTGCAGAGAGCAGCAAGAAACACCAGTGGATGTGCTTTTGAAGATGGGACTGATTTGAATAAGAAAAGACTTGGGGTGGGGACAAGGCGGTGCCGTGTGGCTTGGGTGGCGCCTGCATCTCCGGAGACTCCGATTCAGCCTTCTTTACAGACACCCGCTAAACGCCAGGCGCTGTGCTAAGTGCTTTGTCAGTGTTGCTACCGAGCTTCAGAGTGTGGTCTTTGGGTTTCCCGAGACCCAGCTCTCCTGTTCATTAGTTGTGTGCCCTAGGGCAAGTTACTTCACCTTCCTCAAACTCAGTTTAAATTCACTGAGAAAGCAGAAATACTCTTTTAGTAAGAATTTCATGAATGAGCTGTTGAGAGGATGTTGCCTGGCACACAGTAAGGGCTTGATAACTGGGAATTAGCATGATTACCACTAGCTATTGTTGTGAATTCTCTCCCAGCCTTTCTGGAGTGGGCACTATTATTGCTCCATTTTAAAGATGAGCAAGTTGAGGCTCAATGATTTTGGGACAAGCAGGGATTCAGCACTTGAGAGTTTAGCCAGGTCAAAGAAGACTCAGTGGCAGGGGGCTGGGGGCTGGGTTGGGTGGAATCAGATGCCCTATTACTGTTGTATGGTTTCATAAAGGTCCTTCTTCATACTTGGGGACCATGTCAGCCACAGATCTTTGGCGTATACAGAACACCAGTTACCTGCCAGGCAGTGGAGATGTTGCAATGAATAAAACAGAAACGGTCTCTGTGTGAATGAAGCCTGTAAGTAATGGTGAGCAAGGTTAGGAAAGGGGACCTATATGTGCGTTTCGGGGGCTTATTGCAGGGGGTGGGTGCGGAGGAGGGGGTCAGCTGGAGAAGTTAGTTGCAGACAGTAGGGTGTGGGGGGATCCGGGCAGAGGAAATGACAAGCATAAATGTCCAGGGGCATGGACACACCCAGGCTGCTCCTTAAGTCCCTGTAATGACCACAGACCCCTGCCCCAACCGCCCTGAGGGTAGGCACTGAGTGATGGGTGTGGGTGAGGCCCATGGAGGCAACCGGCCTGATGGGGTGGCAGGAAATTTCCACCTGGGACTGAGCATGCGCCTTGGGGGTTGGGCTGGCAGAGCTGGGTGGGGGCTGTGCCTTTGTAGCTGGAGGTGCTTCTGTGACAACATCCCTGGTAGCAGGTTGGCCGGGCGGTAATTAGCGGGCTGACAAGCATCCAAATGGATTGTGCCGGGAGGGGGGGTGGGGGGGTGGGGAGAGGATGTTGGGGGGGAGTGGAGGGCGATGGGGGGGTCCAGCGGGGGAGGAAGCGGCTGTGGAGCAGGGATAATGGACACTGAGAGCTGAGAGCTTCTCCTTGAAGGAAAAGAAGCTGCTGCTTGTGAGGAGATGATGAATGAGGCCTCTGGGGGTGGGGGCGGGGACAGACTGCAGCCCGGGCTCTTATTCCTTCCCTGTCTGATCCGTCTTTTTTTTTTTTTTTAACATCTTTATTAGAGTATAATTGCTTTACAATGGTGTGTTAGTTTCTGCTTTATAACAAAGTGAATCAGTTATACATATACATATGTCCCCATATCTCTTCCCTCTCTGATCCGTCTTTGCGCTCTAATTGCTATATGCCCGTTTTTCGCCTAAGAGGGATTCTGTCAGTATAAAAATAACCTCTGAGGACTCTTCTCTTTCACTTATCTTTAAAATCACCCATGGTTAAAATATAAAATTTAAAGCCATGCCCTTTAATTTGTGTGTGTGTGTGTTACATGTATCCTACCATCTTAAGAAATTAAAAAACTTTCTTTTTTTCTTTGTTCTGCTTACCTGGATCAGCTAAACTCAGTTGGCTAATTTCCTTTCCCTTTGGAAAACTAATGTTTCTTTGGTCTTTTGTGTCCCTTTTTCATTGGTTCCCAAGGTCAGTGATTCAGTGGCCGCCTGAAGTTAATATTTAAAAGCAATGTTTTCAGTGAATTAAGAAATAACGGGAGAAGAACCGCCCAGGTATGCCTACTCACGTGTGATATCAAATCAAGCTTCAGATATTGGAACAAGGATCGGACTGAATTGGACTGAAAAGTGTCCCCAGCAGGTCTGTGTGAGGACAGCCCCCTGGCGTCAGATGGAAATGAAATCACGCATCGTGCTGTGAAACGGGTCCTAAATTGCCAACACGCTTAGGAGTGGCTGTCACCTCCGCCCCACGCCCCCACCTCAGTTTATTAATAATGCAGCAGTTCTGGGGACTTCACTGTGCTGGGGCCTGCCTCACATGTAAATGTGAATTTAAACCCTCTTTTTTGGGGTGGCAGTTTCAGTCCTGCTGCTAGCTGTGGTTTGGAATTTGGTTAGGAATCCCCACCCAGGGTATGATGTATCCAGGAGTGGAGTGGGAATCAGGACGCTTGTTGCCGTTCCAGTACTGCTGTTAGCTTCGTGAACTTGGGCCTGTACTTTAATCTCCCTGGGACTCGGTTTCCTCATCTGTAAAACGAGGGGGCTGGCATAGAACATTCTGGGGCCCTTGTAGCTCTAACATCTGCCAGTGATGATGTTGCTGGTTATGCCTTCTCGCCCTTCATCATATACACAATCTGATACGATCCCCACAGCAACCTCGTGGGGTCCGTGCTCTTGTCACCTTATTTGCAGATGAGGAAACTGAGGCTGTGACATGTTTGTCTGAGTACCTCCCTGTGCAGGGGGCACCTGGGCCAAGTTCCTGTGACTGATGACAGGGCCAAGGGGCTGAGGCTGGCTTTCTTAGCAGTTCTGGCTGGGGCTCTGCTGGGCTTGGAGCTTGATAAATCGAAGTTGCACAATCCTAAGCTTATTCAAGCTGTGGTATAAACAGTGTCAGAGTGATCAGATGCTACTACTTGAGGCTGTCCAACTTAGAAGTAACCTCAGCCCTCTGATCTGGTCTGTCCTCCCCCCAGAGCTATTGAAACCTGGAAGAAGAGTCATTGAGCTTTAGATTTCTGAGTTGGTGTTGCGTTTGGCTTTCAGGAATGCGAGAGTCCAAAAATAACCCCCTGCTTGGCCACTCGAGTCCCAGCTGAACAAGCCTCGCGTTTTCAGTATTTTTGTGATGCTGGTGTTGCCTGTGTAGCATCTCTTGTGCTACTGGAGACCATTTCCTGCAGGGGGCCTTGGGATGGTTTCTTAAGAGATTTCCAGCGGATCCCCGTAAGAGGGGGCTTCTCACAGCCCCGGCTAGACCCTCTCTCACAGAGCAGGCAGGATGGGGGGCTCCAGAGCTCACCTCCTCTCTCCTCCTCTGGACACATTCACTTTGACCAGGCGTGGGAGCTCCAGGTGGCCTGCAGAGCATGAAGTAACCCATGAGCAGCCAGCTTCCGTGGCCTCCGGGCATCCACAGGCCTGCCTCGGGCTAGGATGAGCCAGATGTCCTCTGGGAACAAACCTTCCCTTTCTCAGGGGCAAATTAATACAGGTCACTGAGTCCCTTCAAGGAAGTAGCTTGTTTTAAATTCCCCTCTTTCTAGATGGGCAGTTCATGAATTTTCCTTAATCATCGAGCATTTAATATGACTGCATAGTATTTAAGTTACAGAAGGAGTGCCATCCCGGCCACATTGACTGTGGTTTAAGGTCAAACTAAAGAGTGCCGCAGAATCACCGGGGAAGCTTGTAAAAAGTGCCCATCCCAGCTTGTCCTCATCCTCGAATTCAATAGGTCTGGGCTGGACCCTGGAATCTGCATTATGGCAGTCAGCATCCCCCTTTCCTCCACAGACGGAGGATCTGATGCAGGTGGTACACCAGCCAGCCTTTGGCCAAGTGCTGTCTCCTGGAATCTAACTGCGTGCTCGGGGTGGGCTTGTCGCTTGCTCTATCATTGCTGCTGGCGCTAACTTTCCATCGGTGCCTGCCCGGTCAGCCCTGGCCACTGTCTCCTGTTTACAAACCTCAGCGCCATACAGGGAATGTAAATCTGCCTGCAGTTTCTTAGTCATTAATTCCACTTCCCTTGTGGCATCGACACATGCAATAATGACATTCTTCGCTCAGCCCTTGAAGGGGGCAGGTCCAGAACAAGGGATGACTGTATCTGTAGATAGAAACATCCCAGGCCCTTCTGAGGACCTCCGAAGTGGGCCCTGGCCCGGTCAAATAAAAATCTGCTTTGCTGTTTCAATTCTGGAGATAGAACACATTTTTCATGGCAGGAGAAAAAAAAAAATCAGGGTCATCTGAGGAAACACCATCTCTTATGGGGAGTTTTGGGAAATCGAGGATTGAGAGCTGATTTACACAGGATTATATGTTCAGAACCTCTTAGAAGGTTAAAAGGCTGGTGGTGGCGAATGGTAGGATAATGTTCTTTGAAGAAAAAGGTCTTTCTTCTATATGCTGTGCTCCCTGGCGTCAGGACGCCTCTCCTCAGAGCCTGCTGATACAACTCTTGGCTTCCAACCTGCTTCTGTCTGAAGAAACATCCACACATTGACATGAATCAACAGGCCAGAGAGGAAGAGGCCCACGGTGGAGCTGCCTTGGGTTTCCATGGGGCTGAACGTTGCATCACGGCAACTTGCTAGAGTGTTGTCCTGAGTTGGCCAGACTCCTCACAAAGAGCTGGGGGGCATTTAATTAATCACGGGCCTTGGCTGCAAGGTGGCCTCCTGGCTGGTGTCACCGTGGTGATGGCCGGGCACAGCCTTTCTAAGTGAAAGCCGTTTGGTGATCCTGGGGAGCTTTGGACCCGTGGGGCCCATGCGGAGCTGTGCCTTTGCCTTGAACTCGGACCATCAACCAGGCCAGAGCAGGAACGCCCTACGCTGGCCTCCAACTTGACTTGGCTAACCATTCATTCCCACTGCAGATGGCCTCTGGGCCTCTTGGTAAGAAAAGGTCCCCTGAGCTGCCTCTGACTCAGTGCCTTGCAGCTCCCATGGAGCCGTGGAACGTGGCCGGGTGTTAGATCACACCTGTGAATGGCAGGGAAGCTGCCAGCTCCCGTTGCTGGGATTAGAACTCAAACTTGTTCTCACTAAGTGATGCTAACGCCGTGTTTTATGGCCCTGTTTCTTCCCTGCTGCTCAGTCCCCGACTCCTGACCTCCCAGGACCTCACATGGGACCCTGTAAAAAACTTCATCTGCTTGGAGGGGGCCCATCACACTGGGCTTTGGGGACTGTTTGGGATCCTTTGAGAGATTCTGTCACCTGCCATGTTTGCTGTCCATCCCAGCTTTTTCCACAGCCTCGAGAATCAGCAGCCTCTGGGCTCAGCCTGCCTGGGTTCAAGTCCTCGCTCCATCTCTTCCAGGCAGTGTGACTTTGGGCAATGTTTATCTCCTCGGTGCCTAGGTGCCCCTGTACGATGGGGTTGTAGTTAGGACTAAATGAGATAAAGTCCACTGGCACATGGTTAACACATACTAGATATTAGTTACTGTTATTATTAAGAATATCGCCGTTGCTTTAAAAATGTTGATCTGTTAGGCCAAAGACAAAGCACTAAGATCTTGCTACTCAAAGTGTGGTCCCTGGGCTGACAGCACTGGTGCATCACCTGGGAGTTTGCTGGAACCCCAGAATCCCAGGCCCCACCTTAGACCTGTGGATTCAGAATCTTCATTTTGACCAGATGTCCAGGACCCCTTTGAGAGGCACTGTTCTGGAACAGCCTCTCTTTAGGCTGACAGATGTCAATCCATGAGCACCGTGGGAGGTGGCTGTGGAGGGAAGAGGGTAGTGATTCTTTTGGTTGGAGCCTCAAATACACACAGTCTGCCCGGAATTTTCTCCACTCCCCAAAGCAGCCCGGGAAGATGGCTGGCTTCCCTGCTCTGTGTAGGCATGCAGGCTGGATATTAAATTTAACCTGTTCTTGCCTCAGTACAAATGTGGGGAAGGGGAGGATGTGTGTGGGAGGAATGGGGAGGGGAGAGGCCCATGTGATGATGTGCTGTGGGCTTGTCACCCCTTTAAACGTGGCCCAAGACCCTGTATCACCGTGTCGTTCTGACAGGCCTCGTTATAGTCACTGCCATTCAGTGAACACCTGAGGGCCAGGCACTGTACTTACTTCTCCTCCTTACAACAGCCCCAAGAGTTAGGACTTGCTGACCCCATTTTACAGATGAGGAAACTGAGACCTGTGAGGTTCAGGTTTGCCTGAGGTCATCCAGCCAGCAAAAGCCTGAGCTTTCATCATACTGTTCTGCTCCCCGTAGCCCTGCCTAGATCCCCGAGCTCTTAACATTCACAACGGCCACGGTGGAAAAGGAAGCCCAGCAGGCTGCAGAGCAGGTAGTTTTGGGTGATTATTCAAAAAAGGAAAAACAACCACTGCAGAAGAGAAGGCTGTTATATTTAGCAAGGGATCAGCATTGGCCGGGCTTTTTGCCTCTTAAACAGTCAGGCACCGCAGGGCAGAATTTGCAGGTCCACAGCCATAAGGTTTAATCATTGAACGATAGGGTGGCCTCATTTATAAGGCACACGGTGATGTCTAGACTTGGGAACACTTAGCAAAGGGGCTGGGCTGTGCATTGGGCTTAAACACCTGAGTTCCCAGCTTCAATCATTTTGAAGGCAGAGTGAAATCTCCCCAGCGCCTGCAGGAACCAACTGGACTTTTTTTTGGAGGGTGTATGATTTCAGACATTTGGTAACCGCTTCCTGCTGGGCCCTTTCCTTACCTCTGTCTTTCTTTGTAGATGTGGGTGAGGATTGAGGAAAACTGGGGAGGAGGTTTGCTCCATAATATCGGGCATCTCTGTGTATCTCTTTGGTAGCCTTTGGCCACTATTGGAAGGAGAAAGGGGAAATGGTCCTGAGGTTGCTTTTCGGGTTCCAGTTGTTCGTCCTCCTGTCTGGTCTCAGACTCAGGAGCCACGGATGCTCATGTGGGCTCAGCTGTTCTGAGCTTCCAGACATTTCTGATGAGGGTACAATTTAAAGACCCAGGAGAGAGATTCTCCTGCCCGTTTTGCACTTTGGGAACAAATGTGGTCTCCATTCCCTAGACCTTCACTTGCTGCCCCACGAGGAAGCAGGAGGAATTTATGGGGTATTGCCTCCGGGTTAAATGTGGCTGACATTTATTAAGCCCTTATCCTGGGCCAGGCATGTTCTAAGCCATTTAATCCTCATAGGGCCCTGTGAGGCAGGTCCTGTATTTTCCTGCTTGACAGATGAGGAAACTGGAGCACAGAGAGGTTTTGCAACCTGCTCAAGGTCACACAGCTGGTGAGTGGTTTTAGCCAGGATTCAAGGCCATGTCCTTAACCATCATGCTGCCTCACCGTGTGCTGGCTCAGTTTATCCTTCAACTTCACAAAGGAGGCACTGCATTACGTTACAGAAGCTGCATTTTTAGATCTCATTCTCCTTTTTAAACAACTCTTCAAAAATGTGACAACCATTTTTAGCTATCTGGCTCCTATGGAAACATCCTGGGAGCTGGATTTGGCCTCAGGCTGAATGTGCATCAAAGAAGCAGGATAATTTCAGACGGTGTGGGAAAGGTGTAGGGAGAGTATAAGGCCAGGAGTGTCCTTATCAGGTAGAGGGGTCAGGGCAGGCCTCCCTAAGGGACCACGGAGCTGAAGCTTGAATGATAAGGATGTAAAGATCCGTGGTGTGTAAAGCACTTATCACAGTGTCTGTACCATATATTAAGTGCGTCGTGAATGCCGCTATTATTTCTATCCTTATTGCTTTCGTGGTTGGCCATTCATTGGATCTATGACCTTGGGTGAGTCATCTCCCGCTCTTGGGAGTTGAACTGAATGTCTCCCCTCTGGCCTTGACAGTTCTCAGTGATTTCTAGCATTTGTCTCCCACCACGCCTTTGAAATAGGGGGCAGAATGAGCCCTCTTTTACACTTGCAATAGAAGATTCATTGTCGGAAGAGGGAAGCTTTTGTGGAGGGACAACCACCATGGCTATTAACATTTATGGAGCCCTTTTAGTCTCCTCAGTGCCGAGCGGGGTGTGATTAGAATGTGGGCACTTTCCTCTTCACACTGGGCTGGAAACATCCCTCTGGCAAAGACACCGTGGGACCGTTGGCCTCTCGCTGCATGGTTGGGGGGATTGACAAGTCCACTTATTTTCTCAACCCCCGGAATGTCACTACCCTCCCCTGACCTTGGATGGTGAAAGAATTTACTTCTATTGTCATTTGACAATAGGGCCTCCCCAAGGCCAAGTTCAGCCTGCTGTATAATCAAAGGGGTAGTTTCACCACTCGGCCCATCTTTAGTTCCTGGAGGAATGTAGGAGTTGGTCCAAGAGCCACCCACATCCTCCATGGCCTGAGTGCGTTCACTGTCGGCTTCCTCCAGAGCAAGCTCCCAGGATCGCAGGCCCTGCTCAGATAAATTAAAGCCTTCAAGTCGTGTCTTTACATTTGACGTAAGCAAAGGCAGGCATTTCTTGCTGCATCCTGAATGGGGCTGTCGTGAGGGCCTGGGGGAGCTGGGGGGCCTGGCACCCTGGTGAAAGGGGGCCTTGAAGCTGGAAGCTCATTCATCTCTGTGCAGCCTCCTTGTCTCCCCAGATGCGTGGTCCATCCACACTCTAGGGAGGGTGCTACCTGCCCCTGGGTTTACAGCAGGGCGTCCTGTGTTTCCTGTTTGCTTTCCCCATTCCTCAATTGCCCACGTTAAGTAGGATGCCAAAGAAATCCTAAGTCACCTTCTTGACGTGCCTGTCTTGGTGGTGCTGTTTGACTGGAGTGGTCCCTCTGTTTTTGCTCCAATTCTACTATCACTTCCCTGGTCTGGCCTCTCATCCACCTAATAACATCAACCCCTGCCCCCCTGCCCTTCTTCCCTCCTTCCCCCTTCCCTCTCTATGTACCTGCCTCCCTGCCCACACTCAGTGTTTTCTCAGGCCTGCCACGCGCCAGGCATGGTTTTAAGCGCTGGAGAGAAAGCAGTGAACAAGATCCCCACTAGTGTAGGGCCAGGTAATGAATGACACCAATACTGATTTAATGACAGCTGGGGAAAGGTCTGCAAAGGAGAAATCCGGGGACCTGCTAGTTGATTTAACCAGCAAAGAGCAAAATCAAGAATAATAAGAGCTTCCTAAGTCTTGTGGCGTCACAGATGGACCGGTTGTATTTTAGAGACATTTCCGTGTATAGCGCTGCACGGGGATCTGGTGCCCAGTCGGAAACTGCAGATGATCACAGGTGTGAGTGCATTCCTGCTGCAGCCGCCCGTGCTTGACCCTGTGATAGGCGAGGTGTGGCCCTGGGCTGCTGCTAACAAGGACTTTTTCCTCCAGAGCCTTTGCAATCCGAGGGGTGGTTTTACTTCCTTTCATCCAGGAAAGGTTGCTAAGGTGAGGGTCGAGGTCACAAGAGGACCAGTTTGGAGGGAACTAAGCAGGCTTTCAGAGCTGGCAGCAAATCGATTGGCAGGTTTCCTTGTTACCCATGGCTAACCCCCTCTGCCAAAGTAGTTTTTGCCCCCCTTAGAGCCAAGGCGGATTAAATTACCAACCAACTTGTTTATGAGCAGAGATGAATTCATTGGCAAACATATTTCTTCCTTATTAGATTCCCATTGTCCTTTAATGTCTTTTTATTTATGTGTTTCTTTTGAGTAATTGCTCTGCGCCTTGGCCCTGGCAACTCTCTGCAGTTTGGATTTGCAGACAACATTGGCACGGAGCTTTTGGAATCAACTGGGGCTGGGCAGGGAGTCTAGCTTAGCTTCCTTGGTTTTACTCTGACTTTTCTCAAGCAGGGCCTTTTGGTCGTATCACTTGCTGTCAAAGGTGCCTTAGTGAGAGGAAGGATGTAGGAAGGATTTGGCTTCTGAGCAATTGCATCAGCATAGCATAAGCCGGAGTCTTAAAACCCAAGGTTTGAGCAGAACTGGCCTTGAGACAGGCCACGCAGGAAAGCCTTTTCTATCCATCACTGCGGCAGCTGTATGGTGGGGCTGAGTGATGCTAATTTCACCTCTCCATGTTTAGTCATCGACACCCTGTAAACCAAGCTCTCCTTTTTTCTTTTTTCAAAGGATCAGGATTCCTAGAGTAAATGAATCTGGCCACGTGAAGCAGCCCTCTGCTTTGTGGGGAAAAAAAAAAAAAAAAGCCACCATCCCAAACCCAGGCTGTTAAAACCTGATGTTTTCTGTTGTCTGGAGAAGGGTGTTTTTGCTATAAATGAAAGATGTGACGGGGGTATTTCGAAGCTGTGTTTTGGTTATTGTCAGTTCTGCCAACAAGTAACATCTGTATTTATTTTCCAAACTCTCCCAATGGCTGATTTGCATCTGTTTAGTTCTCTGAGTAACATTTCATTTCCTGACTTTATAGGTTGCTATAAAATCCATTCGTAAGGACAAAATTAAGGATGAACAAGACATGGTTCACATCAGACGAGAGATTGAGATCATGTCATCCCTCAACCATCCTCATATCATCAGTATTTATGAAGGTCAGTGATTTTTTTTTCACCCCCGTATCAGTTACCATTTCTCATACCATGGGGCCTGCCAAGATTTTTAGGTAATTGCCCTTCTGGGCAGGAGCCAAGTATTTTTTCCTCATGATGCAAAAATAGCTGGGTGTTATCTCTTATTTGGTTACCTTGAGTGCAACCAGACACATGTAGCACAGCGCACTTTGGTGATAAAGTAGCTGTGGCTGGTGACTCCTTCTGTCTTCCCCGTTTCTTGGTGGTTGCTAAGCAACCCACCTTATTGAAAACCACTATGTGAGACAGCCGTGGTTTCTGGAAAATGGCAGTTTTCTGGGTGGCCAAGTAACGGTGGATCTATTGTAAATGTCATTCCCCAGAGCTGATGCTTCAGGGGTGGTGTCATGAGTTATTCAAAGTTAGCCTTTCTGAGTTAGGAATTAACTTCCAGCAGGTCCAAGAAATGCCAAGGAAGAAGAGGGATCTGTTGGTGTGACAGATACTTTGCAGATGCAGTTCGAGTTGTTGGTGTTTATAGAAGGACAGGGAGGGGAAGAGCTTATAAAGGTGCTCATGCTTCAACTCTTTAGTTCCTCATGGGAAGAAATGGAGAGTATAAACTTCCCAGTCTGTCATTTAAAAAAAAATCCTTTAAAAAATTACACAAGCAACATGTGTTTATGGCAGAAATGATTGAAATACAACTGTTAAAATTTTAAAAATAATTTCTGCTCTCTCATTTTGATGAATGGCTCTTTATACATATTTATATTTTTAGTCTACTTTTCTATATCTGTAATGTGGTTTTTATCCAGAGTTAGATCATACTGTTTATACTGGGTTTTAGCTTGATTTTTTTTTCATTTTTTATATCGTGCATCTCTTCCTATATCAATAAATATTCCACTATAAGGACATTTTAAAAGGCTTTATAGTGTTCCATTTATGGACATACCATAATTTATTGGATCTATTTTCTTTTGTCAAATATATAAGTTGTTTTAAATTTCTGGTTATTATAAACAGGGCTTTAAAGACTCTCCTTGTACATCATGTTTACATTCATTTCTGATTATTTTCTTATGAAAAATCCCTAGTCTTGGATTTACTAAGTCTAAACATTTCTGTAGAATATTTTTTAATATATGGTTGAGTCAGAAAAATAAACCTATTTTTAATTTCTGGTCTGTTCATCATAACTTGTACAGTAAGGGCTAAGAGGAAACCAGACGGTGACCCTAAAGTTTTTCTGATATTTCAGTTTTCCTTCTTCTGGTTCCCTGCTGGGTTTTGCTATGCTTTTTTCCCCCTGCTATTTCTGTTTTTGCTCCTCATGTAGAAGTAAATGCTGGTAATATCTTTTATCTTGATTTTTCTAAAGCTCATTTTTGGGACCCTTAGAGATAGGATTTTTAAGGGGGAAATCTGCATTTATTCAGTCACTTATTCATTCCACAAACATCTCTTGCAGTGAGTCTCAAACTGCAGTCCCTGGACCAGAAGCATCAGCATAAATTGGGATTGTTAGAAATGCAGAGTCCCAGGCACTGCCCAGGACCTGCCGTAGATATGTAAACAATATATTCTGGGACCAAGGAGGCCCAAGCTTAGAAGTTTTCATGGAAATATATGGCATCCAAGCTGGGCCTTGAAGGAGGTTTTTGGAGGAAGAATTGACAAAAGTAGAATTCCAGTCTGCTAAAACAAATCTGAATATGCCTGGTAATTGGGGGGAATTTCCAGAAGTGAGAAGTGAGTTGAGATACAAAATGCAGGATGAGAGTGAATTTTATTAAATGTGGAGTGTTTTTGCTCTTTGTGTTGCCATGGAAACCTGAAGGCCATCATGCATAGTGTGGACCAGTGTGGGTCACGTGCTCTGTGTGCAGTTCTGTGAGATTTCTTAGCCTAGAGCTGGAGGCTTCTTTACCAGGAAGCAGAGTTTTAATCCAGCATGAAGTTTCCAGTTCTTTATTTGGGAGACGGGTCTGTGGTCACAGAAGTCTGGCATCAAGAAGCCTACTTCTTTACTAGCATCATGCCCTCCTTGACCTTGGGAATCCTTCAGGCTGAATGGGGAACAGGAGTCTGTCCGCCTTCCAAGGGAAGGCCAGAGATGAACCTCAATGGAAGAACATCCTATTATCAAGGTCAAGGCCTTCGTCCAGCCCCTGCTGGAGGCTTCAAGAAGAGAAGCCCTTGCTCGTAACTTTAAAGATGGGTATCAGCATGAATTAAAGTTCTTTGGGTGACTAGAAATAACTTTCACCAAGGCCTCAGGTGAGAGCTTGGGCTTCAATTCATAAAACCCTTAGAACTGGCTTTAGGGAGTCAGGGAAGAGCTTGAGTTCTCACACCAGACTTGAGACTTTGAGCAGGATGGTGGGCCTTTCAGTGCCTCAATGACTGCACCTATATTGGGATAACAATTCTACCCCCTCCTAGGGTTTGTCAGTAGGATTAAATGAGATGATACATATACTGGTAAGCTCAAAAAGGTCATTGTTATGAAGACCCCATAATCATCCTAAGTAGTTCTTAATCTGGGGTCCATTGACAGGATATTTCATGAGTGAGCTACAGGGGGTCTGTAAATCCTCTGAAATTAAGTATGTGACTATGTTGTCTAAGCCACTGGCTACAGATGGATATTAAAATTAATTGAAATAAAAATTCAGCTCCTCAGACACTTTAGCCACATTTCAAGTAGCTCAACGGCCACATTTGGCTAGTGGCTGCCATATTGGACAGCATCGTAGTTGTGGAAACTGAGGCTCTGGAAGGTTCATGACTCCCTGGGTGTGTTTGTTTGCTAGGGCTGCTACCACAGACTGGGTGGCTTAAACAATAGAAATTTATTTTTTCTTGGATTTGGAGGCTTGAAAGTCCAAGACTAAGGTGTCAGTAGAGTTGGTTTCTTCTAAGGCCTCTCTCCTTGGCTTGTAGACTGCCATTTTCTCCCTGCGTCTTCACATCTGTATGTGTCTGTGTCTAAATTTTTCCTTCTTAGAAGGACACTAATCATTTTGGCTTAGGGCCCACCCTAATGACCTCATTTTAACTTGATTACTTCTTTAAAGACTATCTCCAAATAGGATTGCGTTCTGAGGAACTAGGTGTTAGGACTTCAACATAGGGTTTTTTGTTTGTTTGTTGTTTTGCAGTGGGGCTGGGAATATTCAGCTTATAATACTGGGTACGCTGGCTAGTTGGTGGCCCTGGCACACAGGTCTTCTTACCCCACTTGTTTTTTTCCCTCTGCCAGGCCTCAGCCCTGTATTTCTGACCTTGTGTCTTGTTTTGCTGGCTCTGCAGCCCACCACTGTGCCCCAGGCATCCCCCTCAGCCTGGCCTTTTCCCTCCTTTTCAACCCTGGGGTGTGGCAGGGGCAGTGCAGAGGTAGCAATGCTGGTGGGAACTGAGTCTGTGAGTTAATACCCTGGTCCCTCTGTAGCTCACAAAGTGAAACCTTCTCCCTGGAAGCTGATTGGTCGTTTGATGGGCCAATCAGGAGCCTTAGCTGAGTTCAGACATGTGTTAATTTTCTGAGTGAAAAATCAGTGCCCCGGCATCTAATTGGCTGTTTGGACATTAGCTAAGTGAACTTTACAATTTCTTCTTCAACAAGGACCTTTGTGATTTAAAACAGACACACACACACACACACACACACACACACACACACATACATCCTAGCAAAAGCAGCAGTAGCAATAACAATAATAGCAGCAACATGACAAAGCAATGATGCGCCTAACCCTGTACGTTTAGGACCTCTGGGGTTTCATGTGGGGAATGCACCATTTTGGACTGTACAATCAGGTGATATTGTAATAACTAGTTCCAGAGGAATAATTCATTCATTAAAAAAACTAAGTGCCCACTACGTGCCAGGCCCTGTTCTAGGTACTAGGAATGCAAAGGTGAACAAGGCAGGCTCTGGGCTATGGAGCTGAAATTTAGTGAATAGACAGGCGGACAGATAAGTGACTTTTGAGCTGAGACCTGAATGGAATGAGAAGTGAGCCCTTTGAAGACCTGGGCATTCCAGGCAGAGGGAACAGTATGTGCAGATGCTCAGAGAAAGGAAGCAGCTTGTATTGTGAGAAGTGACAGAGGGCCTCTGAGACTGAGGGACTGAATAGGGTGGCAGGAGAGAGGAAATTGGAGAGGGCCATATTTTGACCACATTGGCTAAAGGAAAGAGTATGGATTTTTTACACCAGGAGTAGGGGGATGCCACTGGTTTTGAGGAAGGAAGTAACATTTTAAAATTAACACTTGAAAGTAATACTAATAATAGCTTGGAGTTATTGAGTGTTTACCCTGTGCTAGGATATGTGTATGTATGATCTCATTTAACCCTTATATCCATGAAAGATGAATTGTTAAGATCCCTATTTTATGGTAAGGAAAATTCAGCTTGTTGGCTAAGTGCATTTTCCAAGGTTATACCAACTAGTAGTAACTGGTGGATCTGAGAGTTGAACTTAGCGACACTCTGAAGCTTGTGCTGCTGATACTAACCAGGTATTTGGTGGTCTGCAGCGACCCCTAATTGGGGGCAAGCCTTGTCCTAAACCCTGTGATACAGATAATTCCTGGCCTTCATAGAGGTTACTGTCTTAAATATGTGAGAGTATTAAATCCCAGCTTGGTGGGTATTTTAGAGAATATTTCTGCATACATGTTAGGAAGAAGCTTGGGTCCCCAGTCCAGTAAATTCATAGGTCAGGTGTTTCCTAAGCTGCAGTTCATGGAAATGTAAGTTATTTGTATATTATTCACAGTACCTGCAGGCTCATAAAACCTGCAGCTTCACTGAATCAGTGCTGCTGTTCACCAGATCTCAAAAATAATTCCTCTTAAATGTTTCTTTCCCAAACCAGATCCTGGGGTTACTCTCCTATTGACACAGTAGGTGAAGGTGATTGACCCTCAAATTTGTCAACTCTGTGTAAACACACCAACCATAACTGGCTTCTAATGCTAAGTAAATAAAAGAGGATAGACATACACCTTCTAGCCTGTGATGCTATAAGGGTAACCTAATCGAGAGAGAAAAGGAAGAAAGAAATCTCTGGCACCATCTTGGGATGGACCCCTGTTTTCAGTCAAAGGAATTCCATTCTCTCAGCAGGGAGGTAATTGACAATAAGGAAAGAACAGCTGAAAAGGAAGTGCCCCGGAGCTTTCAACTTGGTTTGCCTAGGATGGAAGAGATAAAAACGGTTTTTGCCTGGGGGTCTGATTTCAGGACCCAAGTTCAAACATCAAAGACACATTGTCTCACCCCCATTTCCCCTTTGGAAGCCCAGGAGACTCAGTCTGCAAAACCACGACCCAGCATCTTGCTGCAAAACACTTCAGGGAAACAGCGCAGTCCAGCATGTAAAAGCAAAAAGGTGGGGAGTGGGGAGATTGGACCGTGCCTTCACTTTTATGCTCTTGTTTTTTTTTGTTCCTGGAAATCTCTTTTCTTGGTCCTGCAAGATTACATCTTCTCTCTCGGCCCTTTTTTACATTGTGATATGCCAGACTGGCCAGCCTTTTCATCACATCCCCTGTCTTAGGTAAGGGTGAGCCTGGCTTTCTGGGACAAAGTAGGATGGCTATTTGGCATTTGTCAGCTGTGATCTCTTGCCTTTGGGAGAGTCTCTCAAACTTCAGAAACACAGTAGCAAGCAAATGTGTTTCTTTTAATAATCATGTGAGTTTCATGCCCTGGCTCCATGAGCCTTAAACCTGCTGTCCATGAGAAGATGTAAAAGAGTCCATATTCTACTAAATTCTCCGAACTCCTACTGTGGAGACGTTTTGGATGAATTTACTATCAGTTAAAAGCTCCTCCCAGCTTCTTAGAAGCACACATTACAATATGCTTTTTTAAGCTACCTGTGCCTTATGAGATTCCGATAGATCTTTCTGGAAGGGGATCTAGTTCTTGTCTCTTGGTGAAAATCACTGCTTTAAAAATCCAGGCTCTGATGACAGGTATTCCTGCCTTCTCCTCCCTTGCAACTTGTGGCCAGAGGCAATGAGACCAGTGCAAGTTGTTTCCACAGAACTCAGCAGAGGTCCTGGAGTGAGAAACTTTTGCTGCCCCTGGAAGAGAACCCCTTGAGGATGGCAGGATCCTGATAAACTGCCGAATAATACACTTGAGCACGATTCTCAGAGGGTGACCCAGGACCAGAAGCATCAGCATCTCCTGGGCCCCCATCCCAGACCCACTGAATCAGAAACCCTGCAAGTGGACCTGACGTTCTGTGTGATAACCAGCCCTCCAGGTGACTCTGATGCACTCAAGTTTGAGAAGCACCATATTAGAAAAACCCCTGCTTAGTAGGTTAGAAACTAAAGCAGGGCTTCATTGCGAGCGTCAGTGATTTGGAAATACCTACAATGGAAGCGGTTAACATTTTTCTTCTCTGGCTCAATCCAGAGTTTTCAGGCAGCAGGCAAATCCTGATTTAGGCTCTTTCGAAGCCAAGGGACAGCTGATTTGATCTAACAAGGTCTGTGGGTCACTGATACTACCCCGTGTTCTTATTCATTTGCTTACTTAATCATTCATTCATTCATTCATTCATTTTACGAAGATGTATTGAGCACCTATATGCCAGGTACTGGTCTAGCAGGGTGAATATGTAGGCATTGTCCAAATGGGCTTAGATTTGAATTAATCAATTGCTTTGCCAATTGCTACTGTGTGACCTTGGGGTAGTGACTTACCCCCTCTGAGGCTTGGTTCCCTTAGCTATAAAATGGGGTCAATAGCTAGCTACTTTATAGATAAGATTGTGAGGATTAAGATAATGAATAAAATGGCTAAGCTTGGTCCCAGATACACACTCAATAAACCATACTGATCATTCTTGATGTGATGTGAGTTAGAGATCTGAGAGGTCCTTTCTGGCTGGAATAGAAACCTCTGTTGGGAGGTGGTAGCAGAGAAGGTTGAGGCCAGATTGTCCATTTCAGTGATTCTGAACTCTGGATGCACATTAGAACCTCATGGGGCATCTGCAAGAAGAAATGCTGATGCCTGGGCCTCACCCCTAGGGACTTCAATTTATTTGGCCAGTCTGAGAAAGATGGGCTTGATCCTCCAACCAGGAGGAAGTGAGCCCTGCTCTAGAAACTTGTCTTGGTCCGATCATTTGTCATCAGTGGATTCCAGAGCAGAACATGTGTCTGGCAGCTGTCACCAGTGAGCCGTGGGCGATACCTTTGGGCTTGGGTTTCCTTCCTCAGCCATTTGGTTGCTGCCCTCATCAGGGACTCAGAGCCCCATGAAACAGTTTGTTGAACTTGGCAAAGTGGTGTATTATGCTTGTGTTTACTCTTCTGAACCCATGGCGAATTGCTGAGCATTTTAACACACTCCCTCTGCTGTCAGATTCACAAGTTCCACATGAAGTCTCTTCAGACTGCATCCAAATGAAGGACCCACCCGTTAATCACACAGCTCCAGAGAGTTTTCTTCACTTATAATCAGACAAACAAGCTCTTGGGCTGTGAATCTGTCCAGTCACGTTTCTAATGAGTTTCCTATGAAGTTAGCTATTTGACCTTCAAGTGTATTATTTTCATTGTTTTCATTTGATTACACCCAAGTCATTTTTCTAGAGGCTGGAGATTAGAAATAAAACAACCCAACACGAATGCTACTCCCTGGCTGTCCTGCCTCGCCCTCTTGGGTTTCCTGGAATTCAATATTTTCTAGTGCCTCAAATAACACCACTAGTACTTGAAGCTGATTTTTAAAGAAAAAAAAAAAAAAAAAGGAACTGTATTGCCATGTAACTTAGGGTCTTTTGAAATGAACTGGGATGGCTCTGTTAATTTGCCGAGGATGCAAATTAGGAAGGCCCATGGAGTGTAGAAGGGGGGGTCTCTACAGTGACCATACCCTACAGAGGAGATTTGGATATTGAAGGGGGATTGGACTAGATGAACTATAACTTCTAACTTGCAGAGTTTGAGGGTTTTTTGATTTGGGAATTTGTGCTCCGCCCCCTCCAGTGACTTCTGACAGTGGGTTCATCTGGTAGGTACGGCTCCAAGATTGACATCTGTGCTTTGGAACACCACTGGGGACTGAAGAATGGACCGCAGTTAAGAGAACCAGGCTTGCGGAGTCCTTTGATGTCTTTGTGTTAGTTCACTCTTTCCTCTGTTCTCCTACCCCCATCCCTCAAGGGCACAAATGCAATCGCAAGTGTGGATTCTGCCAATGCAGATCCATAATAATCCTGGATTTGAGCCAGGCATGTCTTTGTTTGTTCTTCTTTCTTAAACTAAGATTTGCTGCCTGATAATAACAGCTGACACTTACATGTCTGCTGACTGCTGCACGCTGGGGTAATCCTCACAAGGAGGATAGAAGCTTCATTTTAACAGATGAAGAAACTGAGGCAACAGAAAGGTTAAGTAACTTGCCAGGGTCACTCACATGGGTAAATGGCAGGACCCGGATTTGCACCCAGGTAGCCTGGCTTCGGGAGTCAAGCTCTTAAGCTCTGCACTCTGTTGCCCGATGAAGCAGACTAGAATTTAGGGTTGACAAGATGGTCCTGAGCCATACCTCAGGGTCAGGCAGTGGCTAGAGCCAGAGGTGTGATGCCCACAAGTTTGTCTTTTCCACCCTAAGTGATAAGGGTGGGGTGAAACCATGTCACAAAGCCACCTGTGGGGATTCTCAGGAGAGGGAGACTAAGGCTGTTTTCACAGAGGGTGGGGTTTCTGTCCCTTCACTGTGCAAATTGGGGGAGCATGCTTTTTTCCAGAAGTTCACTGTGGAGGAGGGTGGAGTCCAATGGTTGGTCCTACATGGCGCCCTGATTCCTTCTCCCACACAGCCCCTCTATCCTGGTCACGTCCCCTGCCCTCCTAGGGTTTGCTATTGGTCTCCCCAGATGGCACTAATAAATGGTACTTGGCCAGCCTTTTTCATCTGCTCTTCCTCGGGCAGCTTATACACTTTCTTTCATTTCGTCTGCCTTCTGTGGAGTCCACTGCTGGCAATGAGTGGCCTTCTTGACTCTGGTTCTCCCGGGGCATGCCAGCCGACATCCAGAAAGAGTTTTGGTTTAAGAAAAGACAATGAGTGAACTAAAGAGCCTTTCAGTGTCCAAACCAGGAAGCACATTGGGTCAACTCTGACCAACTCACTGATGATGGGAGAGCTGCCAGTCTAGGTTAATTTTCTCACTCTCACTGCCCTGGGCTTTCAGACTTAAGGGATTAGAGGACCATTTTATGAAGGTCTAAGCCCATGAGGTGTCTGAAGTTTAGTTCTGGGGAGGGAACTCTTAAAGTATGAATCTTGTATTGACTAAATGACCCAATTAGGCTGCAGACAGTTCTTGCCAAGGAAAGATCACTCCATTTCTGAAATGAAAGAGAAAATGACTTTCTGGGAGGATCCTCCTGAACTTTAATAAGAGAGCACCCTGAGGAGTGGAACGGTGCTTCTATCTGAGGGCTTAGGAAAGGAATAAAAATGCTGCTAATGTGAGGAGGCCCTGCCGTGGAGCGAG
Organism: Stenella coeruleoalba; assembly: GCF_951394435.1. Classification (NCBI taxonomy): domain Eukaryota; kingdom Metazoa; phylum Chordata; class Mammalia; order Artiodactyla; family Delphinidae; genus Stenella; species Stenella coeruleoalba. The sequence goes on from NC_137157.1 coordinate 16,308,986, forward strand.
TGGCAGCACCCTGGAAGTGATTTAGGAGATGGAGTCGATGGAAGGCAAAGGCATGAAGAGAATTCAGACTGGTCCATCCTAGGCTCTTGGCCTTTCACTTAAAACCAACGGACGAGTCTTCCTCTCTTGAGGTCCCATGTTAAGCAGAAAGAGAGCCTCCATTTTTTATAACCTGCTTCTCATGGAACGTCCTGTTAATTGATTCTCACCCTCTCCCTCCCCAAGCCCATTTTCTTCCTACATGGCCTCGTATTTGGCTCTAAATGACCAGTGGATGGTTGAGATCTCAAGATCTCCTCACTCATCGGCGTCTCTCCCAGGCCAGGCCACTGTTTTTATCGTATGCATTTTCTCAAGTTATACAAGTTGTGTTATGAACCCCAAGGGAGGGAATGGTTAGGAGTTGGGTAATTAGCGTGGTTGTGGAAGCCAGACAATCAGAAGGCAGAACTGGACCGTCAAACTGAACATCTGACGAAATTCAGAATTAATTGGGAGAAGTAGCTGTTACTATATAGCAGCCAATTCCCACTCTCCCTTGAAATGGAAAATAAACAGAAAACAAGAAGAATAATTCAAGTGGGTATCCGGGAAGAAGGCCCTTCTGCGGAACAGTAGAAGCAAAAGGAGAGTTCCACGCCTGTTTTCTCTAGGAATCTCCTCAGGCCCACTCAGGCTGCCTCACCCATCGTTCTCGCTGCTCATCTGGGGACTTAAAGTCTGTATCCCACAGGTTAGCATTTGATTTATTTTATAAGTACTAGTTTTATACAACTAGATAGCAACTCCTTGAGAACAAAGACCGTCTTGTGCTACATTTGTATCTCCTTTAACACATAGCAAAATGTTCAGGTAAATGCTTCAGATAGGCTGATAAACAAGCATTGTCAGAAAAGGGAGTGATGTTGGTTCTCCTTAATGAAGGAGAATCTTTACTGAGTATTAGGCAAGGAGAGTAAACCTATGATGGAGGAAAGTGGTGGGGAGTCATGGCGAGAATATAAGCTTTCAAGTCAGCCACATTTGGGATCAGATCCTTACTGGTTATCTGCCCAACAGACATGCATACAGAGGAGCATCAAAAGACACACACAAGAATGTTCATAGCAGCATGATTCGTAATGACCCTCACCTGGAAACAACCCAAATGTCTCTCACCAGTAGAATGGATAAGTTAGCATGACACACAAATTGGAGTACTCTACAGCAACGAGGGTGGACGATCTTTGACTACGTGGAATGGCATGGATTATTCTTACAAATATAATATTGAACGAATGAAGCCAGACGCGAAAGCATATACTGTATGCTGCATGATTCCATTTTTAGAAAACTCAAAGTCCAAAACGAATCTATGATATTGGCTTATATACATATCCTTGGGGAGATGGTTAGTGACCGAAGAGGACGTGCGGGGCGGGGGGGGCGCTGGCCACATTGTTTCTAGATCTGAGCGCTGGTCCTCTATTTAGGAAGTAGGGGTGATATTAATGTCTCATAGGATCGTTAGTATTGGATGTGACAATCCATGGCATGCAGTAGTTGCTCAGTAAGTGTTAACTACGGTGATTATGAATCAGCCTTCCAGGAGAGGAGAGATCACTGACTGGGGAGGCTCTTGGGGTGATGTGAGCCCTGCACTCTTTCATGGGTCCAGGATCCTGGCTGCCACCCTGTCCCTTGTTCCATATGTTTATTGTTCTTGGTGATGTTTGGTTGCGTGTCTGTCAAGCCCCTTGGGGGCCTTCAAGGCCTCTGTGTTTCATTCATAGTCTGTTGCTTCTTTCTCTTGTCTTAGTCCCTGGCACCTGTCCCCTCTGGGGGTCCCGCTTACGGCGCTCCTGTTCCCCCCTTCACTCATGTTGCTCCTTCTGCCGGGCTGACCTTTCCTCCCCTTCTCACCCTGGTAAAGATTTCTTCCAGTATCCCCAGCGCCATGCACGTCATGGGTGCTTTGTAAAGTTTTTGTGGCTCTTCTAGAAACCTGGGTCTGCACCACATGGACCTGGCCCCTGCGCTGCGGGCTGACTCAAGTTGAGCTCAGTTTCTATTCAGGGGTTTAATTTTCCTGGTAGGCTTGGCATGTCATGGGCCATAGTTTTCCCTACCATTCTGGAGCCAGCGGGCTTCTGGGTAGAACTGTCTGGCCAAGAGACACAGGCTTTCATTTTTCAGAAAGGAAACCCTTCCCAACTGGTGGAAAATAAGCTTTTGCTTAGTGACTAATAACAAAAACACAGACAAGATTTCTGGGCTTATAAATAACCAGTTGTAAAAGTACCCAAGGGAAGCAGCCCTTTTTGCCAGAAGAATGGCTGTGAGTGTTCCTGTCACCTGGCGGATAGGGACCTCACCGCGGGCAAGGAGTCGTGGGCCAGGGGTGCGGAAGCCGGTCATTCTTCAGGACGAATTCCCAAGGCCTTACTGTTATACATTATAAATCCTGGGCTATTCTGGAAAAATAATAGCTGATCTCTAAGGTTCTTCCTGCTCGAAAATCCTGTGATTCTGCGGAGCCACAGCATGTTTTAAAGAGTGATGCCGGCCGGGAGAGGAAAGTCATGGGGTTTTGTTTGCCAGAGCTGCCTAAGAGGCAGATGAAGTAATTATGAGAATAGCTCCCATTGACTGAGCAGTGGCCAGGGCACCGTGCTCAGGGTGCTAGGCCCATGAGCTCACTGAATCCCCCATTACCGTGTGAGGAAGTTGTTAGCCTCATTTGACTGATGAAGAGACTGAGGTTCAGAGTGGTTGATGTATATGGATAGCAGTATAGGGGCTAAGAGGGTGGAGTGTGCCATCAGACCGTGGGCCCAGGCCTCGAGCTTGCTTTGTGGCCGTGGCAGTTATTAACCTTGCTGTACCCAGGCTTTCTCATCTGTAGAACAGAGATACTCATAGGACCAAAGCCATAAGAAATAATGCATGCAAAATGCCATGGGTACAGTGCCTGCACATAGTAGGCCTTCAGTAAATGCTGCTGTTATTAGGAAGGGCTCAGGAAGCTTCATGTATAATACCACATAGCCTCCTGGATGAATCACTGATGCCCCAAGTCTAGAAATGTAGGGCTGCAACCAGGGCCTTGACCCTGACTCCAGCTGCTTCCTGCTGGAGGACTGGGGGATGGGATCTCAGAGCCAGGCCTGGCCCCGTGGACAGTTCTCTCGCCCGGCTGCCCACCAGCCCTACCAGCAACAGTGAGGCTATCGCCTTGTTCATCCATTGTTTCCCAAACTGGCTCCCAGTTAGTTCAGTAGGAGTACTGCAGTGGCCAAATCGCCCTGCAAAACTCAGAGTTAAAGAAACTAGGTTCTCCAAGGGGTGATCAAGTATTAGCATTTTCCAAATATTTTACCTATGTTTTACCATGGAACCCTTCTTTTCCTCCAGAATGTCTTGTGGGACTAGTGTTCCATGAAACATGCATTGGGAACTGTTCCCCAGCACCCCCTCCAAATGCAGTCAGCAAAGAGGCAAGAGTGAACAGAGGGGAGATCATTCAGAAGGGGGTGGCCGGGGACGTGAGACAGGTGGACAGGATCAGGCTCTATTTTAGAGGTAGGACCAGAAGGAGTTACTGATGGAGGCTGTTTAGTAAAACATTGGACATATTGAACTGTGTCAAACTGAATTGTGTTTATATCTCCTTGATACCAAGCTAGCCGGTTGGAAAGGGATACATCTGGTCACTGAAACAGTCCTTTGGTCTGCGTGCAGCCGGTGACCCACACCTTCTGAGGGTCACTGAAGGGGCCAGTGGCTTTGACCTCCTTCAAGGATGCATCAGACTCTTTGGGGGCGTGAGGCTCCGTGTTTATTTCCCTGTCGAAGTACTTTCCCTCTTCCTCCTCTGCCCTGACCCCACTGGTTTTTAAAATTAGAAAACCCACTGCCCTCTCCAGGACCTGTCACTCTTATCATTTTTAGAGGCTGAGCCATGCATCTTGAGGCAGCTTTTCCAGTTTCCAAAGTTTATTGTTAATGAAAAGCGCACAACAGGCTGAAATTCCTGGCAAGAGCCAAAGCTGCAGGGCACACCGAGGCCAGCAGATGCGGGAGCAGCCAATTTTGTTTTTGTTTTCTTTGCGGTACGTGGGCCTCTCACTGTCGTGGCCTCTCCCGTTGCGGAGCACAGGCTCCGGACGCGCAGGCTTAGCGGCCATGGCTCACGGGCCCAGCCGCTCTGCGGCACGTGGGATCTTCCCGGACCGGGGCACGAACCCGTGTCCCCTGCATCGGCAGGCGGACTCTCAACCACTGCGCCACCAGGGAAGCCCCTCCCTTCGTTTTATCAGAGAGGTTTGGCTTGACTTGAAGGAGCCAGAAAGGAACTGGAGGAGCCTGAGCTTCTAGCAGCCAGTGACAAGGTATGGGAGGACAGGGGACCCAGGCTGAGGGCACGTTCCAGTTCATCGAGTGTGTCTGGCTCAGTGCTAGGCCCTGGGGTCCCATAGTAGTGATACCAACAATAATAACTAACATTATTGAGTGTATGCCATAAGTACAAGCCCCGTTGTAAGCATTTCACGTACCTGATATCAATAAACCCTCCCAACAATTCTAGGGAGTACTTACTGATATTATTCACATTTTACCATTGACTAAAGTGTGAGGCACAGAGAGGGTACGCGATTCCCCCAGAGTCACACAGCAAGTAAGAGGGAGGTCTAGGAATCTACTTAGGAGTGTCTGATTCCAAAACTACAGTTTTTACCTCTCCAAGTCCAGACTCACAGTCTCGGCAGAGGAAATAAATATGTAAATCAGCAAATATATCCACACAGTTCGAAAGTGCTGTGTTGCAAGTATCCGTTATGAGAAGTAGAAGGGAGGCAACATGGGCATCAGATTTGAGTTCATCCTTGACTGATGAGTTGGAGTGTCCCTGGCGGGTAAGACAGGTGGGAGTAAAGGCAGAGGGCAGAGCATGGAGGTGGGAAACAGCAGTGTGTTTGTGTGTGATTGGGAGAAACAGTGAACAGTCTGGCATCAGTGGGCACAGGGGGCCTGACAGGCAGTGGAAGAAGCCGACGAGATGGAGGGAGGTAGGCAGGGGTCCTTCAGGGAAGGAGGGTCTTGGGTACCCTACCAACGTTTTTATACCACATCCCTTGGAAGGATGGATTTCAACACAATTATTATTTTGTCTTTGCTCAAAGGATGTCTTTTGGTAAAGCCCCAACTATAAAGCAGATAGCAGTGGAGTGGCTTTGGCTGGGGTGGAGCTGAGGACCTAGAGCCTGTCCTTCATGATCTCCCCTGACCTACCCCCAGGGGCATCTGCCTGGAACTCCTAGGACTCAGTCAAGCAGAGTTTGAGCATTACTGCTAGAGAATATCAGGTTGGGGGAGAGAGAAGCATTGAGTGCCATGTAGTTATTTAGTAGAATGGTCCAGAATGCATTTGTGAAGTTTTGAATTCCCTCATTGAATAAATATGAATTGAGCCCCTTTGCCAAAAGGCATTGAGTGCTGGGGATACGTCAGTGAATGAAATAAACCAACCCTCATTTAGATGCTAGTGAGGTAGACAGAATAAGTGCACAGACTAGATATGTAACAGGGCTAAAAGGGGTCCATAGGGCGTGTAGGACCTGGTGGCCACATTTGGAACTTGGGATTTTATTTTGAGTGAAATGGAAAGTCTGGAAGGTTTTGAGCAAAGAGACGACAAGTTTCGCCACCCGTTTTGGGGTCTGGGTAGCTGGTCCATATCAAATGGTTAATAAATGGTAGTCGTGTTTGTTGTTCCCCATCTACAGGGAGGCAGTTCTGGTGGGAGGCTCTTGTGGGAAATGAACCTGGTAAAGGGAGTAGTGGGGTCCTCAGAAGAGAGAGGCACATTCCCCGTGATATTACAGACGCAAGTCCAGTAACAGCAGCGATGGTGTCATTGCCCACCTGGCTGGGAAACTTGCCCATCTCCTCGTGACGCTGTGGACTGATTTGTTTGTCCAGCGACATCTCTGTTGTCCCCTCTCGCACGGTCTGTAGTTATTAGCGAGCTTGTCAGTTAAACAGGGTGTTTGTGTATCGCCGTTCCTCCCGCAGTGTTCGAGAACAAAGATAAGATTGTGATCATCATGGAGTACGCCAGCAAAGGGGAGCTGTATGACTACATCAGCGAGCGGCGGCGCCTTAGTGAGAGGGAGACCAGACACTTCTTCCGGCAGATCGTCTCCGCCGTGCACCATTGTCACAAGGTACGGCCGGCCCTACCACAGCTTTGCTCACAGACAGCTTTCATGGCATCACGTGATTCTGTTCATATTATGAAGGGGACATCTGTTCATAGTAGTATGTATGGAGAATTCATAAACCAGAAAGAAGAAAATCACCGTCACCCAGAATCCAGGGATAACCCACTATTGACATTTTTGTTTGTTGTTTTCCAATCTTATTCCCCCTGCTCCTCACATCTATTTTTCATTCAAATTTTTAATTTTGAATCATTTTAGATTTACAGCAGAGTTTCCGAGATAGCACAGAGAGTTCCCATGCACCTCTCACTCAGTTTACCCTAATGCTAACATCTTACAGGACTGTAGGACACTTGCTAAAATGGAGACACCCACATTCATTTATTGCTATTAACAAAACTCCAGATTTTACTCGGATTTCGTGAGTTTTACACCAGTGACCTTTCTCCCTTCCAGGATGCAATCCATATGCAATCAATGTGGTACACATTGCATGTATTTTTACATTTCTGTCTTGCTTTTTCACTTAGGATTTTAATCTAAACATTTTCCTATGTTACTGAAAAGTCTCTGGAATGATTGTGATTGTTGGACACTTAGGCTGGTTCTAATTTCTGGTTATTAGAAATAGCGATTGACGTCTTTGTACATTAACCTTTTTTCTCTCATTTGAATAATTTACTTAAGAGAAATTCCAGAAGTGCAATTAGCAGGCCATAGGTTCCGAACTTTTCTATGCCCTGGTTTCTTTTCCTTGCGTAGGTTATATCCACAGAGGTTACATACACACATGTACAATTTTATTGCAACACAACTAATGGGATGTGCTCTTAATCCAGCCAGTTTAGCTACCCTTGGTCTCTGGAGAAGGGAATGAAGTACACAGATAGTTCCAAGCCATACTTCGACAAATTATTATTTATCATTTTAGTCCTGATTTCCATCCCATTCATACTTTGCACACCTGGAACAGTCCTCCACTTTGAGGACAGTAGTGACTTGAACCCAACATGCCATCCAAAATAGAGTCAGCTTCTTCATTTGAATGCTTGCAGCACGGGGCCTTCTGGTTTGTCAAATACGCTGCTTAACTGAGAACGACTCTGGAATGATCATCTTCTAATTACTTACAATCTAAAACCCTTCACCCGTGTGGACATTACTTAACTTCTCTCTGCTGACTCAAAAGGCACTGATGATTCAGATCGCACAGTGTTTTGTATTTTATCATCAGGCGTCATCATAAAGCACCACAGATCCTGTCTTCATTATTTGAAGTGTGTGAAGCTTGGCTTTTGTATGAATGGGGCTTTAGTGTGCTCATTCCGTCTTATGAAAACTGGGAATGCAACAGTGTAAACCAAACTACTCCCAATATTTAAAATTAAACAAAATCAGCTACCTTGCATTCCGTTATCTTTCCTCCAGGAGCCCTGGTTTGTGCATTTCTGAATCCCTGAAGGTTTGGGTTAGAAAGAGTGGTAGAAATACATGTTTTCACCTCTCCAGTCTCAGTGTCTTTAGAGATACTAGGAACTGTCAAATAGAAAGGAAAATAAGCAATAAAGTACTAGCTGTGAACATGCAGATTCTGAACTAAAGAAATCCTGAATGAAAGACAAAGAATTCCTAGCCAGTTGGTTTTCTTGAAAGGGCAGCTTCACTTGCCAAGGTCCTTTATGCTGAATGATGTTAAAAACGTCCTCCCAGCCCCAATAGCTGGTTCTTTCAGTTCCTCTTCCCCTGCTCACCCATCCCCTTAAAAGATCACGGGGTTTTGAAAAGCATTGAGCAGGACAGTTGTTACTGCTGTATAGACCAACAGCCTGGTGGTTAAGGACTTCTTTTCACCATTCAGCTGGCTGTCTGCCTGCTTGTCACTGGGCTCCTCTGCCAGCTTTGCCAGCATTTGCTTGCATGGAAAGGTCCCACCGTATGGCGGCAGCTTGCTTTGGTCTCAGTGGCCTCTCCCACCTTCACCGTTCACTCCACACTGAGTCTTGCCCAGCAGAGAGGAACCTTGCCTCCAGCTGCTTAGGAAATAACCCTTGGGAATGCTTCTGTTTTCCTCAGGACAGATCTGCATGGTTTCCTGGGTCAGAACAGATTGAGCCAGGCACTGGGGAGACAGGTAGACAGACAAGACAAGCAAGGTCTGTGAGCCCCACATTCTGAGTCCCCAGCAGAGAAATCTGCTGCTTCCCTGGGAATCGCATCACAGACAGACAATGTTTGCCACTGCCTGGGACTATACGGCTTTCACACAGTGGAATTACATTCCGACAAAGAATCCCCCCCGCTGTTTTACAGGCTCTGGGGGAGAATGGATTCCTGTCATTTTTCCCTTAACCACACAGCAAGTGACTAATGCTCTCCTGTCGCTGGTGCTGTGCTGGTCGCTGGCAGGGAGCTTCATGACAGTGAGAGAGGCCCTGAAGGATGGGGGTGAAGACCACCGGCGCTGACGCATTTCTTTAATCTGTCAAAGATTTCCCTTTGCTCACTCTCCTCCTTCCTCCCCCTCTCCCACTTTCTCTCTCATCCCAACTGCTCCCATTCAATTCCCTGCCTGTCTTCTCATTTCAGAATGGTGTGGTCCACCGGGACTTGAAGCTGGAAAATATACTGCTCGATGACAACTGTAATATTAAGGTAAAGCTCTTGCCTCATTGATTGATATGCCAGACCTGGGGATTACAGCTGGTTGAAGGCTTACACTCTGCTCCAAGCTGCAGCCTACGAATAAGGCGGCCACTTCCTTCCCGGCAGGCGGGTGGGGAGAATCACTGTGTTTGAGCCCTCAGTTCAGTTCCAGTGGTTGAATTCACTCAACAAGCATTTATCGATCTCCAGCTACATGCCAGACATTGTCCTAAAAGTTGACTAGAATACAGTCCCTGTCCTCGGGAAGCTCATAGTCTGTAATTAGCACCATCAAAATACTTAACAACAATAACCTAGTGCGTTTGTGTTTCATAGCATCTTTGCCCGATATCACTTAAATTCAATCTTCACAGCAATCACGAGATAGATACTGTTATTTACATCATTTCACAGATAGGGAAACTGAGGCACAGAGCCGTTAAGTAACTTTCCTGAGATAACACAGTGGTAGGTAGTGGAGTTGGGGTTTGAGCCCCTGTCTCTCTGACCCACTGAGCCCAAGTTTGAACCATCCTGCTGGAATTTGCCTGCAGGCCCGCAATTTATTATCTGTCCCTGCCACTTCTCTGTCACTTCCACCCCCTGTCTCCTCACCCGCCCCCCGCCAGCTGTGGAACTGGGAAGCCGACTGAAATGGTGGCGGTGGTGGCTTTTGGGAAAGAACATGCCAGCAAGTGATGGGGTTGACTCTCACGGGGAGTATTAACGCGGGCTGCTGACGGAGCTAGAGAAAGCTCTCCTGGCCGACAGGGTTCAAGTGCCCCCTGCAGAGCACTCCGAATGGCCTTTTGATCATGGCTGCAAAGTAAGCAAATACGGTTTCAAAATAAACTGGAGCTTGCCACATGGGTTTCATTATGAAATGGCCTTAGTACTCCCAGCACCAGGGGTCCCTCTCATTGGCCGCCGGTGACGTTAGTGCCTCATCCCTGGTCCCTGGACCAAGCATGGGAGTGACCTTGCATCATCCCCTTTTTTTGTTGTTGTTGCTTTCCGTTGAGGGAGTGCATCACAGGGAGGTGTTTCCTTGCTGGGACGGTTGGAGTTGCTTTGGTGTTTGCATTCTGGTTGCAGATCACGGTGGCAACCATTAGTCACCATCGTCCTTTGAGAGGCCCCTGGAAGCCACATCCGGGTGACCTCTTGTTTTTTTGTGAGAGGTTGACCGTGATCACATATTTCTCCGTAGCCCACAGAATAAGGAGGAAACAGTCGGTCAAATTAGTCTTTCTAGGAACAGGAAGTGAAATCTCAGGGTCTCTCCGTTTCTGGCAAAGTGGTTGGATTATTCCAGAAGGAGCAGTGGCTGCAGAGTTAGAAAATTCCGTCCTGTGTGGTTTACTAGCTGTTTGACATCGCGAGAGCCACTTAAAACCCTGTTTCCTCAGCCATAAAATGGGGAGAGGGTAATGCCCACGGGCTTGTTTTGAGGACTGAACAAGATGCTCTGCCTCTGGCTTTGTCTAAGCACAGTGCAGTGAGTCAAGGTTAAGAGCGGTGGCTTTGGAGTTGCGTGGCCTGGGTTTGCAGTGCAACCCTGCCCCTTACTAACGGCAGTGTTTTAGATTAATTATTCACATATCTAAGCCTCAGTTTCCACATCTGTCTAGTAAGGATGCCAGCCCTGGACAGTCAGTGACAAATGTGAGGATTTTAGACAATATGTGGTCAAAGCACTTAGCACTCACCTATTAATATCCAAGGCCCCAGCTGACAAGGCTGGCCATTGCAGAGGGCACTGAACAGGAAGTGAGCTCTCTGAAGGGGCTGGGGTGCGGTGGTCAGGCCACGGCTAGAGAATTGGGTTCTGGTCTGAGGGGCACATTCTAAGGGTTTGTGTCATCCACCCTGGTAACTTTCTCTGCAGAGTCTTCCTACCACCTGCCCCTGAGCTCTCAAGACGAAATGTGGTCTTTACAAGGCCTGGAATGTGAGCCTGTCACTTGGGGATCGGGTTCTGTGGTACAGCTTGACCTCATGGTCCCATGATGTAGTCCCAGAAGTGATAAGGCACATAGCTTCCTACGGAGTCATAGAATTCCCCGATGGAAGAGAAGAATGGTCACCATTCTGAAAGCAATTGTGCGGGGAACAATGGGCAGGAGCCTGGGAGAACGGCTCATTTGCATAAAGCACAAGGGCAATGATGGGGGCCTCCCAGCTCCCAGGACCAAGTCCTTCATCCCAGGGTCCCTAACCATTAGGTAGGGAAATAACAGATACATAGAACATTATAAAAAGTAAGGTTGGGTCCTTTTTCCTTAGGATTCTGAATCCTTAAGAATGTCTACTCCTGGCGTTTACCAAGGTAACACGCGCGCGCGCGCGCGCTGCGCTGCGCGCGCGCAAACCTCCCCTTTCTCTGACGCTGTTCCTTCCTTCTGCTTGTTCAAGGAATCCTACGAGGATCTGAGAATCCTAGAGCTTGAAAGAACCTTGAGGGTCATTTTCCAACCCCTTGTTTTCATGATTATGGCCCAGAAAGTCTAAGTGATGTGCCTGCGCAAGGTCGTACACAATGAATCAGTATGTCATTGTGTCTTTGTTTCCTTGGAATGCGGCACAATGCTTGTCACACGCCGCCGTAAGTCGGTACTCTAAGCTATTCGATTCTGGAGTGAAGGGGTGACAGCCAGGATTAGAACTCACATGTTTGACTTCCAGGCAGATTCTCTTTATATCGTCTTACACCCACTTCCAAGGTTTTTGAAAATGTGTTTCAGCTGCTGTTGATCTGTCTTCCGGCTGCATATGCTCAACTCTTCCTGACTCAGCATTTTGCTGGAAACATATTTAGAAAGGGCACTCGTAGCAAAGGCAGGCAGACACATGGCCACAAGCTGGCCTCCATGCTCAAGAGAGTCCATGTCATCAGTGTCTGCACCGGGGGACCACTGACCCTGAAGGCCTGTTACCAACCAGCAGAGTATGAGCAGTGAGGTGCTTCTCAAAATGTGGGTCCATGTTGCGTATCTCGAGGGTGGAGGGCTTTTGCCCAGAAGACCTATAAAAATGCTACTGGTCGAAACTTGTCGCTGCAGTTTTGGTGTGAGCCATGGCTCTTGTTCCTCTCCCCTTCCCTGCCTGATGTTGATTTGCAAAGAGCGCATCTGGCACTGGGAATTATTTTTCTGGCCACTGTGCGAGGGTGTGGCTTCTAAAAATATTCACACAGTCGGTCGGCAGAAAGAATGAGAGCAATGTGCTTCTTTGGGTTGCATTCCGTACTTTGCGGAGAAGCATGTCTACTAAAATAGACACCCAGCACAGCATTAATTTGCAATTAATAAAAATGGGCCAGATTCACATCCCACTCTCTGGGAGAATGGAATGCTGACAATTCCCATAGACAGCTCCTGTAAAAGTGCCTGACAATGAGAAGAGGGCCAGGCACCAGGGTCAGCAGACCTCCACAAAGAGGGCTGGGAATTTGGTGAGCTCCCGGGGCTCAGAGTAGAGGGACATAGGGGAAATGGCCCGTTGCCCCTGATGACAATGGAAATGCCTGCTGCTGTGGATAAGAAGAGCAGCTTTGAATGGCCAGGGCTAAGTCAAGATGGAAACCCCGAGGCTTAACAAGGCCAAGAAGGGCAGCTCAGGGTACAGGCCTCTGGGCTTTGACTATATGAATGTGAGGATGCTGCAGTCATGCATTAATGAATCCATTCATCTGTTTGTTCATTTGTCCACTTACGTGTATGTGCGTGTATACATACCTATCCATGAATGCCTGCATTCACTCTTCCATTCCTGCACTTATCCATTCAGCAAATTGAATACCTCCCGTGAGCACTATTTATTTGACCACAAATATTTACTGAGTTCCTACGGTGTACCTGGCATGGTGCTGGATGCTGGGAATTTAATAGTGAACCAGATGGCCAGGTCCTTGTCTTCTTGGAGCTCAGAATCTAGCTGTTGTTAAACCAGCAGTAATAATGAGCCGTGGGAAGGATACAGAGGTGAATGAGGAGGGTAAGGTACCTGTCCTAATGGACTTAGAATTCCAGTTGGGGACACAAGCAATAAACAAATACGTAGTGTAATTCTCTGGAGGTGATGAAAATCCATGCGGGATGAGTATGGGGAATGACAGGTGTTATTTGAGCTATAGGGGGTGGGGGGTGGGGGGCAGTCAGAGAAGCTCCCTTGCCTAGGACACAACTCCTCAAATCCACTAGACTTTTTGGCCTTTGCACACACAGTTGCCTCTGCCTGAAATGCTCTTCCTACTGCTCTTTTCCTACCCCTCCTTAGAGTTTCAGCTTGAAGGCCTCTTCTTCCAGGAAGCCTTCCCTGATCCTCATCTCTTAGGCCCAGGTGACTCTGCTGTGTGCCTCATAGTCCCTTTGTAATCTGTCGTGGAAGTGCTGAGGAGGAAGTGGTGGGTCTGAACTATGGGCAGATCAGAAAGCTTTTGCCGAGGCAGTGGCGATTGAACTGGGTTTTGAAGGATGGCTAGGAGTTTGATAGAAAGGGATGTGATGATGGGCTTCCAAGGGGAAGGAGCAGCAAGCACAGGAGCAGGGCAGGGCATGGAGGCTAGACAAGGAAAGTAACCTTTTTGGAGCCCCTGCTAGAAGCCAGAACCCTGTGGCAGACCTTCCACACGCCTTATTTCATTTGGTTCTCAGAATGTCTCCACTGGGGTGGGTCTGATTACCCCCATTTTACAGATGAGGAAGCTCCTGCAGCTAATAAGCAATGGGGTTGCCTTACAAACCTAAGGTTATTTGACTCCAAAGACCGGGCACCTGATAAATTCTCTACTACACCCACCCAGATTTGCCCTAAATCCAACAGAGCATCCTCACACTCACAAGGGGAGGCCACTTTTTTCATCCTTGCTTCAGCTGGCCTTACCTTGTATATAGGCAGCCTGCAGACAGCTGTCCCTGGGGGAGACTCTCCAAGTGCTGATGGTGGCCATGGCCAGGTTGCCTGAGTCACCGTGGCCAGAGTAGCCATGCGGGGCTGCCAGGGTCGAATGAGCTGGGTGGTTGTGTGTTCGCGTCCCCTGAGAGGCTGCTTCTTGGAGGTACCTCAGTGAAGAGCTTCCCCAGATGGCTTGGGATCCGTTATTTCCCATCTCTCTCGAGAGGAGGTGTAACCTTAGATCTGACGATACAAGCTGACCCCACTCACTTTTGCTCACCATTTCACTCCGTACCTTCACTTCCTGACAACCTGAGCGAGGCTGTCACGGGAAAGCCACAGCAATGAACTCCAGGGCCTGACAGAGCTATGGAGTGTGTCTTTCTGGAGAGTGACACAGAAAGCCCCGTCTCCTCCTCAGCCACCCGAGAACACTAAATCCCCTTAATGTGGAGCTTTACAGCCAGTGCAGCTCTTCACCCACACCTCAGGCCAGCCGCTTTCCTGCCCTGGGCCTCAGCTTCCTCATCTGCAAAATGGAGATAACAGCGGAACCCTGCTCATTGGGTTGTTAGGTTTTAATATACGTAGTGCTCACAGAACAATGACTGGCATGTAGCAATGCTGCTGTTATTATTATTATCTCATTTAATCTGAGTTTGCTTTTCACAACACCGTGTGGTCGAGGCTATTGCAATTCCCTTTTCCAACAAAGGAAACTGAGACTCAGGTGAAAGTAGTGATCGCTTAACATTGACCGAAGGCCTACCATGTGTAAGGCGTGGGTCAAGGCACGTTCCATCTATCAATTCATTTGATTTCGTATCTGCCCTGTGAGGTAGGTTACATTAGAATCATCACCCCCCGCCCCCATTTTACAGTTGAAGGAACACAGGTTCAGAGTGACGGACGGGCAGCGAATCCCCTGGGGACCGTGTGGCAACGCAGATGCTGACTCAGTAGGTCTGGGGTGGGGCTCCCAGCTGGTGCTGATGTTGCTGGTCCAGCTGGTAGAAGGCGAGGCCAGGATCTGAACGCAAACCCAGCATCCCTTACTTCTCCTGTCGTATGGTGCAGCCTCTCATGCTGGACGTGCTTATTTCGGAAATGAATGGTAGTCATTTCTCTTGGGTCTTCGGTGGGCATTGGCTCTGCGCAAACAATTGTTAAGTAGACCAACCACCATCGTTATCCTACCGGCTGTAGTTTATAGAGTCAGCCAGTACCAGGACTCTTCCAGGGGCTTTACGTGCATGTCTTCAATCCTCAGAACAGCTTTAGAGGTGGGTTCTATTATTATTCCCATTTTGCCCATGAGGAAATTGGTGGCAGTTCCCACCCATGATCTAGCAGTGCCAAGTCCAGGGTTAGCCCCAGGTGCTTCTGGCTCCACAACCTCTGATCTGTGCAGTGCACTTCCTGTCAGACACTGCAAATGACTGTCAGACCGTTGCTTTTATTATCATCCACATCAGCATCCTTTCCCAGTGGTTAGTCATCAGCAAGCTGGCTGAGCTCGCAGGGATTATTCACAGTGATCCGAGGTTAACCCCCTTTTAAAAAAATGGTGGTAAAATCTATGTAACGTAAAGCTTAACCATTTTTAGGTTTTCGGTCCAGTGGCATTAAGTACATTCACATTGTTGTGCAACCATCACCGCCACGAATCTGCAGAACTTTTGCATCTTCCCAACCAGACACTCTGTGCCCATTCACCACTAACTCCCCGTTCCCCCCTCCCCCAGCCCCTGGCAACTGCCCTTCTACCTTCTGTCTTGATGAACTTGACTCCGCTAAGTACCTCACATAAATGGAATTCTATAATATTTATCGGTTTGTGTCTGGTTTGTTTCACTTAGCATAATGTCTTCAAAGTTCATCCATGTTGTAGTGAGGTTAATTCTTCTGAAACGTGAATAATCACTTGCCACTTTGTATAACTCTGATTTTCATCCAGCAGGGCACACCTGTAGAAAGGTTTGAAAACAACAAAAACTCTAGAAATTAAGGACATGAGTGTTGATATCCTTTTCAGAGTCCAGGCTGAACTGAATAGCCCAGTGTGAGGACAGAGGGTGGTTCTGAACGGGGCAGGGCAACAGCCCATCACCAGCAAAGTGGTTACCTTTCTCCAAAGGTTACCAGTGTGTCGGCAAAATACAACTTTGAAAGCAAAGCTGGATGCCTCGTTGGTGGAGTCACCCTCGATACACAACTGATGTTCTGTTACAGAGAATCGTACAGAACCCAATGTTCACGTAGCTGTTCTGTCTGTGACCTTCAGCGGAGCTTCTTAAGTCCTGTAACCTTCAGTTGCTTCACTTACAGAGCGAGGGGCAGGATTAGTTCACCGCTTACGACTCTTCCAGGTTGGAACCATTTCTGGGATTCCTTTTTGTTTTATTATGTTTAAAATCATTATTTCCCAAATTTCCCAAATGTCTTTTCTTTTGTTCTCTTCATGGATTTTGCCTTTTCCTAGTATCTTCTGTGCTATTTCACTTTAATACTTTTATTTAGTGCAATTCACTTAAGAAATCATGTGTATTTGAAAAAGAAACCTTACATAATTACCTCCAATGGAAAACCAGTATTGTTTTGAGTATCATGAAGCTAATAAAGCTACCCAGGTGGATTTAAAGGTGGGACATGCATTTGAGCTCCAACTTTGTAAAATGCTTAAAATAGTAATTGGCACACACTTTACATCATTTAATTTTCACTGTGACACCGTGGGGCTGGATACTATTCCTACCTCCATTTTACAGATGGGAAATTGAGGCTTTGAGAAGTTTTATACAGTGGCCATTTCCCGTCTTATAGTTGATATAAGCGCCGTACGGCGTGGAATCTTAGAGCTGCAGCCCAAGTTTAAGTGGCTCAAGGATGGAGAACTCTGTGTGTGTGTGTGTGTGTGTGTGTGTGTTGACTAATATTTCTTTTCCACTGAAGTGCCAAGAACAGGGACTAATCTAGATTTCTATTAATCTTATGTCAGCAACAATGACAGTTTAACTGGGAGAGGCTGATAAACATTAGTCTGTGAGGATGGGAGTGGGCCGTAACATAAACACACTTCTCAGAAGGGCTACAAAGAAAGCAGGGATGCCCAGACTCGAGCACTCCTGGTGTGTGTGTGGGGTTTTGCACGTGGTGGTGGCGGGTGCCTCTCACGTGTGTGTGTGTGTGCGCCTGTGTTTGGAAGCTCATGCAGTGCCCCAGATGCCGCCGACGTTCACAGTGCTGTGTCCTGCCTTAGCCGACTTCTCGGGATGTTCCAGGGCTGCAGCTGGTCCCTTCCTGTCCTGATTGACAGGGCACACTTCATAAAGCTTGCAACCAACTTCCTGCAAGCCAGTCAGTGTCCTTGATAAGAAAGTGGAATTCAGGGCAATTAAGTGCAAGCTGAGCTCCGAGACTGCGTTTTCTGAGGGCGGTTGTGCGCCAGCTGCTTTCAGTGCCATTCCGTTCATTCAGGGGTGACTTTTACAAAGTAGCCTTCTTCTGGGCGCTGCCTTCAAAACAGAGCCTCAGCTGGGCTGTGTGTGAATCACTCATCCTATTTATAAGCTTCAAGTGGAAATCAGTTTGGGGAAGGGCAGAAGTCCGCAGAGGCTCAGCGTGGACGGCTGGCTTAGACTGGGTGAGATTTGCAGATTACCCAGGGGCAGCGCTGGGCAGTGGTTTGAACCTTTAGAGACACTCGATTTACATTGTTGCTTGCTAGGTAGCTCTCCTGAGACGAATAACCTAATTTTCCTAAACCTCAGTTTTCTCATCTGTTAAGTGGGTCTTTAAAAAATTATGATAGAATATCCATAACATAAAATTTACCATTTTAACCACTTTTAAATATACCATGTCAGTGGCATGAAATACATTCACATGGTTGTGTAAATGGGATTTTAGATAGGATTAGGGAGTGTAAGGTGCTTAGAACCATGCCTGATAATTGGAGGTTGTTCTGTAAGTGGTAACTAAGTTTACTATTATTATTTTGTATTATCTACTAATTGTCTTGTGCTTTTCAAAATATAATGCCTATTCTGGTGACAGGTGTTTCTTGGGTGAGGGCAGGTGCTAAGCAGTGGATGTTACAGAGATGAGGGGCAGATGTGGAACCTGCCACCTGCCTCGGGGGACTCAGCCTAGTAGGCAAGGTGAATTTATATACATATAATATATATATTTGTATATACATATGTACATACATATGTAAGTACATATGTAATGTATATTATATGAATGTATGTGATATATGTGATGATGTGTACATGTATAATATATACATTATACATATATGATAATACATATATGCATGTAACATGTATACATTATATGTATATATGAAGAGGTGCACACACACACAGAAGAGCGCTGCCATAAAGGATAGTAAAACACTTCAAGAAGCCAAAGGAGAAGAGAGTGATTCCAAGGGGTGTGCGATACAAGAGAAGCAAGGTTAGGGAAAACATTTGCCTGGAACTTGTAGACAAAGTTTCAAGGCACTTTTTCGTTCACCTTGATTAATTCTTTTTTTTTTTTTAATCATTCTCACAATAATCCTGTGATCCAGAAGAGGATAGGGATCATGGGTTTCCATTTTCTGGTGCTAAACAGAGGCTCAGAGTAGCTAAGGGACCTGCTCCATGTCACACAGATGGCTAGTGGCAGAGTTTGGGCTGCAATGTGATGACTCAGAACCCGGTGCTGTGGGTCCATTTCATCTAGGGTCCCAAGGTGGGCAGAATACAGTTCTGATTGGTGCATAGGTCTATAAAAGGTGGTGATGTCCAGTGCACAGGTAGGTACGTACACCACTGTGGAGGAAGGCAGTGAGACTTTAGGTAGGCCACAGACGGACGGATCTCAGATTAATAGTTACACACTGTAGTATTCATCAGAAACATCGAGCATGTGATTCTGTGGGTATTTCTCAGGACAAGTCTACACTGACGTGAAAATAGAGTCCTTGCAAGGAGTGATTTTAAGTAACAGAGCATGCAGTGGGTGCCAGGGACTGCAGTCGGGAATCACTGGCCCAGTTATGCCAACTGATCCTTTCATGAAAGCTCAGGGCTGCAGAGAAAAGGGTGACCCAGCTGCTTGTAAATTTTGGAAATTAATCCTTTGTCAGTTGCTTCATTTGCAAATATTTTTTCCCATTCTGAGGGTTGTCTTTTGGTCTTGTTTATGGTTTCCTTTGCTGTGCAAAAGCTATGGAGAACAGTATGGAGGTTCCTTAAAAAACTACAAATAGAACTACCATATGACCCAGCAATCCCACTACTGGGCATATACCCAGAGAAAACCATAATTCAAAAAGAGTCATGTACCAAAATGTTCATTGCAGCTCTATTTACAATAGCCCAGAGATGGAAACAACCTAAGTGCCCATCATCGGATGAATGGATAAAGAAGATGTGGCACATATATACAATGGAATATTACTCAGCCATAAAAAGAAACTAAATTGAGCTATTTGTAATGAGGTGGATAGACCTAGAGTCTGTCATACGGAGTGAAGTAAGTCAGAAAGAGAAAGACAAATACCGTATGCTAACACATATATATGGAATTTAAGAAAAAAAAATGTCATGAAGAACCTAGGGGTAAGACAGGAATAAAGACACAGACCTACTAGAGAACGGACTTGGGGATATGGGGAGGGGGAAGGGTGAGCTGTGACAAAGCGAGAGAGAGACATGGACATATATACGCTACCAAACGTAAGGTAGATAGCTAGTGGGAAGCAGCCACATAGCACGGGGAGATCAGCTTGGTGCTTTGTGACCGCCTGGAGGGGTGGGATAGGGAGGGTGGGAGGGCGGGAGACGCAAGAGGGAAGAGATATGGGAACATATGTATGTGATTCACTTTGTTATAAAGCAGAAACTAACACACCATTGTAAAGCAATTATACCCCAATAAAGATGTTTAAAAAAAATAAAAAATAATAAAGTAAAAAAAAAAAGAAAAAAGAAAAGGGTGACCCAGCTGGCAGAGCCACGCAGGGGCGCCTCAGCTGCTTTGGTCCGTGTGGTGTGAGCTGAGCCGATGCAGACGCTGACTGTAACGCTAACAGGCTCCCTGGGTCTTGCTCCTCTTTGTAGATTGCCGACTTTGGGCTTTCCAACCTGTACCAGAAGGACAAGTTCTTGCAAACGTTCTGTGGGAGCCCACTCTATGCCTCTCCCGAAATTGTCAACGGGAGGCCTTACCGAGGGCCAGAGGTGAGCAGCTTGCCTGGTGTGTACTGTGGGGGGCTGGAGAGGAGAAAAGAACTGAACCTAAGAATACTTAAAAAAACCAAACAAACATAAAAGCAAGCAAACAAAAAACCGTTTCCTTATATGATTATAAAAGCCATAATATACACACCTGGGAGAAAAATCCAGAACAGCCTAAAAGAGAAAATAAAGTTGCCTGCGATCTCCCCACAAGAGATAACCACGTAATATTTATGTGACTTCTTCTTAGGCTTTTTTTTCCAGTGTAGATCTTGTATTTCAAACAATTGAGGTCACTATTATAGGTGTACATCTCTCCTTTTATTACTAACTTAATTGTGACTTTTCTGAATTTGTTATTACTGAAAACATGGTTTTTAACGATGACATGATGTTTTATTGTATGAATATACTGTAATTTATTTAATCACTTCCCTAGTGTTAGACAGATTGTTTTCAGTTGTTCCCTATTGTAATAAGACAAGCAGAACAGAAAGCAAACAGCCTCACTCTGCAGCGAACCTTTTTGCGTGTATCTTTGACAGCATGTATTTCTGATCAAGGAAATACATTTTAATTGCATCTTCTGATTCATGAGAAATACATTTTCTCTGTGTGCCTAAAGCTTTCAGGGCCACTGTAAGACACAGGTATGTGAAAATATCGTTTTGAAAATGGGTGAGTTGTGACTGATTATTCATTTTTAAAGAGATAGTTCTATTTATAGAGAGATTCATCCACTCAGGATACCTTAAGTAGCAGCCATTCAGTGGGTTGAAATGTTTCCTTCCAAGTATTTATCTGTTTGAGAGTGTTTGGGGCAGGGCTAGAGGGTAAAGAGACGGATGCCAAGAGCCTCCATCACTTGCAGTAAGGAGAAAGTCTTTCCAAAACAAGAATGTAAGGGAGGAGCCTAAGGTCCAATTTACAACATTGCAGAAACCTGACACTGTAAATTTATCACAGATAATGAATGCTGCTTTGATCCTCGATGATCCGTTTCTGAGGTTACAAGCTGGCAGCCTGTGATCTGGCCAGCAAGAGTGCTTTATTTGGCCATCTTTCTAAAAAAAAATTGAACATTTAATAAATGGGAGATTTCACATAAAAGTCCGTTTTCTGACTTCTCTTGAAAAAACAAAGGATCTAGCAGTGCTGGGCCTATATTACTATGTGACAGCAACTAGCCAGAGGAGGCTGCCTATGTAAGATGGGTGAATGCCCTCTACAGTTTGTCTTCAAACCAACACTCCACGTGGTACCCCACCGTCTCTCTTTCTTTGTTCACGTTTGTTGTCTGCCTGGCTCTTGTAAGCATTTGAGTTTGCAACCCCTGATCCCTTTGAAGAAGGTGCAGGATTCCTGGGTTAGGAGTCAAGAACCCCATGTTCCAGTCTTACCTCCATCACTGGGATGGGGAGGGGCCTCTGGAGAAACCATTTAACTTCCTTGGGCCTCAGTATTCTCATCTGCCAAATAGGGCTGAAAATAATCCGGGGCCCCTACCTGTTTCACAAAATTAGAGAGGATCAAAGAATATCGTCTGTTCAAGAAAGTTCTCCTATGGGTTGGAACCGTTGGTCTCAGTTTGCAACGAAAAAGTCAGGCTCTGAAACAGGCCCCAGGTGCACTGCATATCAGGTGTCAGGCTGTGGTGGGAACCTGTCTGCCAGGTGCTAAATTCCATTCCTGGGGTCATTGAGGGTGGCTGCTCGTGGTCTGTGATGCTAATGGTTTGGAAGGGAATCTGCTTCCCAGCTCCTATATGTCTGTCTCTCTGCTCCAGGTGGACAGCTGGGCCCTGGGCGTGTTGCTTTACACTCTCGTGTATGGAACGATGCCCTTCGATGGTTTCGATTACAAAAACCTCATTCGGCAGATCAGCAGCGGAGAGTACCGGGAGCCCACGCAGCCCTCAGGTGTGTGCCCACGGAGGGTCGGCGGCTAAGCCGGGCGAGGCCAGCTCACGCTTTCTGCTTTTGTGTCCATGTCTGTAAGAAGACTCCTGCTTTTCCTCTTTCTTCCCCCCAGATCTTTGCCTTCCGGCAGAGCTGGCTTATTAGGCCGCTTTCCCCAAACCTTCCCACTGTGATATTTCCAGAACAGTTGTTCTACTCTGCTGGCTAGGAGTCCTGTTTGCTTGCTGTGTGAACTTGGGCAAGGCCCTTACCCTGTTTAGATTCTGTTTCTCCACTGTAAATTCACATTTTGGAAAAGGTATTACGTGAAGTCCCTTCCAGTCCACGTAGACATGAGACCCCCTCAGTAGACTCTAAGGGTGGCAGCTGCTCTTCTGCACACCTTGCCCTGGCCGGGGGGTGTGGCGCATGGGTGCTGTTTCATGACCTGTTACCACAGAGCAAGTCTATCCCATCCCGCTCCCACACCCAAACAAACTCAGCAGTTTAACCAACATCTATTAGCCGTTATCTCTGGATTCCCTGGATTGGTTAGAGCTTTTCTGGCCTGCCTTGGGTTTCTCCTACAGTTGCAATCAGATGGTAGCTGGAGTTGGGGCCGATTGTGGGGACACCTCGGGGCCCCTCTGTGTGGGCTCTCTCCCCCTGAGCTGCCTCCCCAGGCCTCTCTCTCTAGGAAGGAGCGTGGACTTCTTACATAGCAGCTCAGGGCTCGAAGATGGAGGAAGAAGCAGCTGCCAGGCCTTCTGAACGTCTGCTTGGAAGCCAGATGATGTCACTTCTGCCATGTTCTATTGGTCAAAGCGACCAAGGCCATAAGCTCCATCTCTTGATGGGAGAGCATTGTTTGAGTGCAGAAGGGGTGTGTACAGGTGGCCATATTTGGAATGTGGTGAACAGACACATCGTATATTGCAGTCCGCGCATCCCACATGTGTATACACACACACACACGGTTGATTCTCATTATTTGCCGCAGTTGTGTCCTATAACATTGCTATGAACGCTGAGTTTGTGAATACTGAAGCACTGCTCATAGGGAAATACAGGACTCGACTCCTGGGAGCCTCTGGTCACAACGTTTTTGTCAACTGATCAATCCATATCCTTGTTTTATGTATATTTCTGTTTAAAGACGCCTCATTTAAAATATATTGTTGATTTATGAACATCGAACTTACGGCCAACAGCACTTTAACTAGTGCCTGAATGAGGCTTATCTGGCTCATATGTTTTCTCCGTAAGGTACATCACTGCCTTCTTGGCCTTAGAATCCCCAGATAGCACTTCAGCACCACGCTTGGGGGCCATTTTAAACAGTGAAATCACCAATAAAAAGCGCATATATGTGAAAAGCATGAACTAAACGGACTGTGAAAAGGACACTTGCTTACGGCATGAGAGCAGAAACAAGAAGGCAGTGCCTTGTCACCTGGTTCTGCTTCAGCTGGGAACACACATGCGCATTGTGTGGGGGGGTAATTCACATTTTTTGCCAGTTCGTGGAAAGCACCTTGAGTATTGATTTGGGGGTTCCAAATACATTTTAATGAGTAGGCGAATTTACAAATACAGAATCTGTGAATAATGAGCACTGAGTATTTCATATGTATAAACAGGTATAGATATGCAGATATCTATATCTGTACATTTTTTCAATAAGCTAACCCGAGTATTTTTGTTTGTTTGTTTGTTTTTAGAAAATTCAGGGTGAAATCTATGGCAGCCTTTTTGCCTGACCAGCTAACTTGTGTCAACACAGTTTCTGGTACACTACAGGGGTTCAGAAAATATTTATTGACTGAATGAATGAACATCCTGTTACTTTTCAGGGCTGCAGCTCACCCCGGCTCCATCACCAGGTCCCGGCCAGCTACTCATTAGCTACATAAGTAGCTGAGGGGAGGTGGCGCCTTCCCAGGATATAATTCAACCCCCATTTGGGGAGCACGGTTTGATCTTAAAAGGCGATTTATAAGCTGTGAGAGTCTGTTGGTTCCTGTGGCCTCCTCAACATCCCTTTGGGGCTTTCCCCTAATTCTTTGGCAGCAGAAATTGACAAATGGAGTTTTTCAGACAGGCCATAAACGGATAGCAGATAGAGATCAGCTCCCTGATCTGACAGCTTGGTAGGCTATGGCTTATGTCAGAGAGGGACAGGAGGTGAGCACTTGGGTGTGGGATTCAGAGCCCGGCCAAGGCCCGAGTCAGGCCAGCCTTGGGGACGGCCCCCTCTCAAGGCCCAGGCGTGCCAGGTGTGAACACCTCTCCATCCTTCTCTGTCTCTCCCTCTCTGATGAGAAGCCTTTTCCTTGCCGTCTCAGCCCTAAATTTCCTTTTCGTGCTGACACATTTTCCTGGTGACCTGAGTGCTGTGTGTTTATATAAACCTAACTTTGGAGGACTAAAAGCCATGGTAATCTATACCTGTTTTCCCATTTAGTAAAATGATATCCGCCAAAGGAATGGTGGGGCCCTGCTTGGGGTCAGGTCTGGATTCTTTCCTGGTTACCTGGCCTTCCCCATTTTATACAGATCTGAGTTGACGGAAAGTCAGCAGTCTGACATTCCGTCAGTAGCGTGGAGAAACATGCCGGGCTCTGATAGCTCACTGGCCTGTGGCTCTGAGTCCTGATGACGCTTCCTGATGGACAGTCTGGAAGGCTACGGCTTCCTGCTCCATGGCGTGGCTGCACCAGGGCTCCATTTGGCCTTTTCCTCAAATGAGTGTGTCTCCTTTGCGCCCCCAGAGCGTCAGCTTTGGAAAGCCCAAAACTCCCGTAAAATGTACCGTTCCTTCTGCTTCTTGTCCCACAGATGCCCGAGGCCTCATTCGGTGGATGTTGATGGTGAACCCCGACCGCCGGGCCACCATCGAGGACATTGCCAACCACTGGTGGGTGAACTGGGGCTACAAGAGCAGCGTCTGCGACTGCGATGCCCTTCACAGCGCCGAGTCCCCACTCTTGGCCCGCATTATCGACTGGCACCACCGTTCCACAGGGCTACAGGCTGAGGCCGAAGCCAAAATTAAGGGCTTGGCCAAACCCGGGGCCCCCGAGGTCATGCTGGAGCGGCAGCGGTCGCTGAAGAAGTCCAAGAAGGAGAACGACTTTGCTCAGTCCGGCCAGGACTCGGTGCCTGAGAGCCCATCCAAGGTGAGCTCCAAGCGGCCCAAAGGGATCCTGAAGAAGCGGAGCAACAGCGAGCATCGCTCTCACAGCACCGGCTTCATCGAAGGCGTCGTCAGCCCCGCCTTACCCCCCGCTTTCAAGCTGGAGCAGGACTTGTGCCGGACTGCCGTGCCCCTGCCAAGCGCCCCCGAGGCGGAGGTGCCCGCTAAACTCAGCCCCAAACAGTCGGCCACGATGCCCAAGAAAGGCATCTTGAAAAAGACCCAGCAGAGAGAATCGGGTTACTACTCGTCCCCGGAGCGCAGCGAGTCTTCGGAGCTGCTGGACAGTAACGATGGGCTGGGTGGCGGCATCCCCTCCCCGAGCCCCCCGGATCCGGCCAGGGTGACGTCCCACAGCCTCTCCTGCCACAGGAAGGGCATCTTGAAACACAGCAGCAAGTACTCAGAGGGCACCATGGACCCGGCCCTGGCCAGCCCCGAAATGCCCACACTGGAATCCTTGCTGGAGCCCGGCATCCCTGCCGAGGGCCTCTCCCGGAGCTACAGCCGGCCTTCCAGCGTCATCAGCGACGACAGCGTCCTGTCCAGCGACTCCTTCGACTTGCTCGACTTGCAGGAGAATCGCCCTGCCCGCCAGCGCATCCGCAGCTGCGTCTCTGCCGAAAACTTCCTCCAGATCCAGGACTTTGAGGGGCTCCAGAACCGGCCCCGGCCCCAGTACCTGAAGCGGTACCGGAACCGGCTGGGAGACAGCAGCTTCTCCCTCCTCACGGACATGGACGATGTGACTCAGGTCTACAAGAAAGCGCTGGAGATCTGTAACAAACTCAACTAGCTCCCCAGGGTGCAGGGGTGGGTCGGGGTGGGTACAAGGGAGGAGTGGGAGTGGTGACTGGGCTATGGACAGAGCTGGTTACCTCTTTGCTGGCCATGACAACAGACTGAAAAAGGATCGGTGCTGTCTTGCTTTGGCCAAATTTGCAGCCTTGAGCCAGTGCGTATGAGGGAGAAGTGGGCTCTTGGCCAGTCCTGCCAACTGCCAGTCAGAAGTGGGATCCTCATTGGCATTTGCTTTACGGCACCTCCTAGAGTCCAGGGGAGGTGGTGTTGGCCAGCACTTAGGGGGTGGGGAGGGAGCATATGGGAGAGGAAACGTTTCCCTAGAAGTCGTCCACGTGCTTCTGGAGGAGGGCAAGACAGACTGGGGCCATCTGCTCTGAGTGAACTCAGAGCTCACTCCTTCTCTCCTTGCGTTAGCAGGCTTGGTCTGCCTGCAGGGGGTGGGCACGTAGATTTCATCTGAGCTTGAATCGGTAATCGATGGATAGGGGCTGCTGGGTGTGCTGGTTTGAGTAGCCCAGACAGTGGGAAGGAGTGCTGTGATTGAATAGTAATGGCTGCCATGGGGATGGGAAGGGGTGCAGTAGCACTCTTGCCGTGTAGTTGCCATCCTTGACCTGGCTAAGCCCTGGGAGTGCTAGTGTAGATCCCATGGGATCTATGTTATCTCTTTCATGCCACTGGTATGGCATTTGTTAATTTGCTACTCTGCCTCGAATGGAAGACAGGGCCTTGGTCAGAGAGAGAGTGCTCTGAACACTGCTAAGGACTTAGAGCCAGCCCATGGTGATTTTTTGGCTTTCTGTTATCTGCCTCTTCTTTCCTGGTGTCTTCCTGGCTCTTCAGCACAACCTCCAAGGGTAGACAGGGAAAAAGAGGTGGTGTCAGAGGTCAAAACTATGGTGTATAACAGAGCTTGGAACCCTCTGTGATCTTTTGCAGATGAGTGGAAGTTGATCCACACCAGCAAGGGGACAACTTGTCAATTTCTTTAACATCTCAATATTAACTGGAATGCTGCCTTGTGGGTTCTGACCTGTGTGAATGTTTTGAATTGGATGTGATATCGTCCATAGTCCCCAAAGGAGTAACTCGCTCAACCATTAACCTTGTTTACTCGTAGCAAACGGTTTCCCCATCCACTAAAGGTAGAATCCTCAGAGGTAGGCGAGTTTCCTTCTAGGGAGTTAGTGTGTAGGTGGGGTATTTGGATGAGGAAAGGTAAGTCAGGCAGAAGGTGTTTCCCCGTACGAATCTAGGTATTCTGTGTCCTACCTGCCTAGAACTCCTAGGCTTTAGGGGGAGCGTTCCAGCCACTCAGATGAATAAGGTGCTTCAAGAGCAGAGTGGGTTGGGAGGAAGCAGAGCGGAGAGGGAACACTTCCCTGGAAGTCCTCCAGATGGTTCTGGAGGAGGCAGAAAAGAGGTGTGACAGGACTCTTAGCTTGAAAAGTAACATAGCTAACATAGTGTAACTTCTAGACGCCCGGATTACAGGTGATCAGATGTCACGCCCACAGTGGGGCATCTTCAGATACCGAGTTTGGAATTAATGGTCTTATTTGGGAGTTTGGGACAACTTCAGGTTCTACTGGCCCCAGCTAATTGAAACTTTTGTTTCAGGATGGCTGACTTCTGAAAGCCAGCTAGACATTTAAGGAGAACTAGTCTTGGGGGTATTTTGGGGAAAACCAACAGATAATAGTTCATGGGGAGAAGAGAAGGCATTCACCTTCAGGTACTAAGAACATTGATTAGAATGAAACTGCCCTTTTCCCTAAGGAGATGTGGCTCCATTTCTCCCCTTGTCACCAGCTCTGGGGCTTTGGCTTGTGCGTCCCTTCGGGTTGAGCTGAGTAGTGTCATATGGGAAGCTTTCCGGTTTCCCTTCATTCAATTCCACCTCCTTCCTGAACTCCAAGATAGGTTCAAAGGGAAAAAAATTCCGTAGCTAGCAAACTGTGTATGGGGCGTGTGGGTGCGCGGAGGGCATTCTGCAATCTCTAAAGCTCCCTCCTTGTCTCATTTTACGCAACCTTTTCTGGACAGCCTGCACTGCCACACTGCTGGTCCCTCACGCGTGGCAGCCAGCCTGGTTGGTAGCTGTCAGTATGACTTAGGTATAACACCTACCTACTGGTTGGTGTATTTTCCTCTTGCCCAAGTGATTGTGTCTGTTTGGTATTTTCCATCCTTACAATCTTCAAGTGAAAATGACACTATTAAGGAACGTCATTCTACCCCCACCCCCAAAACACATGTATGTTCTCTTTTGTCAGTAGAACCAGACAGTGGATTGTGGTAAAGACAGTCCTCCACTCAGAGGAAGAGACCCTGAGTTTAATCCTGGTGTGCTGGTGGCCTTCGGCACCTGCAGTATCTCCGGGGCTGAGTTTTCCCTTCAGTGAGGGCTGGAGGGGTAGATTAGCTGGTCTCTCAGGCCTTGCCTAGTTCTGACATTCTGCTAACATCCTCTGATTCTGGACGTGATGCCGACTCTGTCCTTTTAAGGAAAAACTTGGAATAGAGGGACAGGCCCTCAAAGCAGCTCCCTTGCTTCCTGATTAAGTCCTATCATCCCTTCCAGCCAATCCCAGCCAAGGAAATTATGCTTGATTCATTTCCATGGAATTACAAGTGAGAGACACTTTGATGACCTGGTGGACCAAGCAGGAGATTCAAGGTCAGCTCTCCTGGTCCTTTCCTTGCCTCTGTGGGCCTTTCAGTGTCTTAGTTTACACATCTGCCAAAGGAGTAGACTTATACTTCTTGTTACAGGTAAATTTCAAGGCATGATCAGTTTTCAGGAAGTGCTTCAAGACCCCAGGCAAAATGAAAATGCCAAGTACTCTCTGAATTTCCATCCCTGTTACAAGGTGCTGCTTCTGCAGATGACAAGGTGCATCTTTCAGGGTGAGACTCTGGTGAGTGTTGGCCACGCCTGCGGTCTTGAGTACAAATGTGAATGACTGACTGACTGCTTATTGCCAAACTGGAAATGTTCTGTAGGGATTTACTGGCATGGTATCATTCCTAGAAGAAAAAAAAAAGAGAGAAACTTGACTGCACATTTTTTTTAATCCGTGTTGTGACTTTTATTTAATTTCTATTTTTTTTTTGGTAATAAAAAGTTGACTTTTTTATTTGAATTTGTCTTTTTTTATTTATTGGTCTGAAAGGCATTTCAAAGGTATTATAATAATATATTGGTGTAATTTAAACGGTGCAACATGCTTTATGTCTCCAGTCAAAATTGGTTTTCATTCATTTGATTGGTTTGAGCCCAGGACAGCCTACAGGGGAAAAAAAAAAAGCTGGATAACCACCCAAAGTGTTTGTATTTTCATTGGAAACTGATTTGTTTTTGTTTCTGTTTTTATTTTTAAATTAAATAAATTGCCATGAACTGAACTGAACTGGGACGTTGCTTCTTTATTTGGTTGTTTTTCTCTTAGTTAAGAGAATGACAGAATGGGTATAAGTAACAGAAACCCACCTGTTAGCTTAAGCACAAAGGGGGAATTTCTTCGAAGTTCCCAGAAGAGGAAATGTAGCTGGCCGTGCAGTTGCAACCAGAAACTGGAAAAGTAGGACCCAGTCCCTCTTTTCTGCTCCTCCTTGCATGCCAGTTTCATTCTTCTCCTTCTGTAGCCTCACTTTCTCCTCCCTGGTTTTATGACCCACCTTGGCTTACCCCATAGCTTCCAAATTTACATGTTCTCAGTTCTGGTTTCCAAAAAGTTGACCCTTTTCCCACAGTCTGGACTAGAGGTGGCATCAAAGGTTAACCCTTAGCCACACTTGCTCCCCACATGTCAGTTTCCTCTGCCTGCCCCCTGCCTCGGCCTCCCTCTATCCCAAGGGCAGACAAAGCGATCATATGGTTGCTCTGAGTCCAAATCATTGGGCCATATTTCCTAATGGGGAAGGCCACTGCTCTGCCTATAATAAAATGCCGTCCTTAGTCCCATTTGCCATTGTTTTTTGTGCTAACAGACCCTCAGGAAGCTCTTGGAAAGAGGGATGAATAACAGGGTAAGATTGAGGAGTTCCTGGATCCCCGTCATGATATCAAATGACATTCAATCCTACCCCTAGTCTCTAATATTAGAGAGTCATGCTGTGCACTGAATATCAGTGTTAGGGGTCCAAGCAAGAGAAGTCGGACTTTCCAACGAAAGTGCAACTTTCCAGTTTAGACATGATGATGGCTACTGAGTCAAATTTCTTCACCTCTTTGGGCCTCAGTTTTCTCATCTGACTCGTGGGTATATTAATTGCTACCTTTGCCAAACTCTAACAGGGCTTTGAAGAAGGAAGGAGAGAATTTCTGTGAAGTTAGCCTGAGAGTAAAACTCATCATGAATGGGAAACTGTAGTCCTTTCTTTACAGGGCGGTATTCACTGACTTTTAAAATAGGACGTTTGAGACAATCTGCCTGGTCTGGAGACTCTTAATTCTTGCTTTGGTCTCTACTGCTGTTAGCAAATGGGCCAGTCAGTCATGCAGGATAAGAGACTAAGGGGAAGTTCACCTATAAGTGAACCCCTTTGGCTAAATGCTGGAGAGGGTGTGGAGAAAAGGGAACCCTAGTACACTGTTGGTGGGAATGTAAATTGGTATAGCCACTATGGAGAACAGTATGGAGGTTCCTTAAAAAATTAAAAATAGAGATACCATATGATCTGGCAATCTCACTTCTGGGCATATATCTGGAAAAGGTGAAAACTCTAATTTGAAAAGATACATGCACCCCAATGTTCATAGCAACACTATTTACAATAGCCAAGACATGGAAGCAACCTAAGTGTCCATCAACAGATGAATGGATAAAGAAGATGTGACATATGTGTGTGTGTGTGTGTGTGTGTGTGTGTGTGTATATATATATATATATATATATATATACACACACACACATACACACACACAATGGAATACTACTCAGCCATAAAAAGAATGAAATATTGCCATTTACAGCAACATGGATGGACCTAGAGATGATCATATTGAGTGAAGTAACTCAGAGAAATATTACATGATACCACTTTATGTGGAATCTAAAAAAATAATACAAACAGAAACGGACTCACAGACATAGAAAACAGACTTATGGCTCCCAGAGGGGAAAAGAGAGGGAGGGAGGGATAAATTAGGAGTATGGGATTAATAATACAAGCTACTATACATAAAGTACATAAACAAAGGATTTACTGTATAGCACAGGGAACTATGTTCAATATCTTATAATAACCTAGAATGGAAAAGAATCTGGAAAAATAAACTGAATCATTTTGCTGTATATCTGACACACAATACTGTTAATCAACTATACGTCAACAAAAAAGTAAATAAATAAAAAAATAAAAGTGAACCCCTTTAGAAAGGCATAATTTGGCAGTCAGATAGGAGGAATAGCATATGCCTGTTCTAGAGGCTGGACCAAATGTGACATGTAAGGGGTAGAGAGGAAATAGGGGTGGCTGGATTGGCACAGCTGACATGTTGTCAACTGATAGGTCAGTGAGGTTAATGGGAAGTGGTCACTTTGAGGAAAATCAAGAGAATTATATTTATTGAGCTTCTACATGGTGCTCACTTCATCCTGTTCAGTGGCAAGTGGTAGAAACCCAACTTAGACCATGTTAAGTAATAAGACGAATTTACTGCTTCTTGCAACTGAGAAGTCCAAGATGTATGTCTCAGGCACAGCTGGATCCAGGAGTTCAAGTGATGCCCTTGGCCTCTTTTTCACTCACTGTCGCTGGATGTGGGCTTCATTCTTAGGCAGGCTCTCTCTGCATGGCAGCAAGAGATCTCCCGGTAGTAACAGGGTTATGAGGTCTTCTTACT
Source organism: Stenella coeruleoalba (assembly GCF_951394435.1). NCBI lineage: Eukaryota > Metazoa > Chordata > Mammalia > Artiodactyla > Delphinidae > Stenella > Stenella coeruleoalba. Next base: position 16,340,707 of record NC_137157.1, read on the forward strand.
GTGTGATCCTGGAGTCAGAGAGAGATTCTTACTATCCTAGCATTTATGTGCCAAGAAAGGACTGTGATTGGCTTCTTTTGGGTCATTTGTCTCCCTCTGGCCCAGTCACAGAGTCCAGGTGGAGAGATGCTCCAATTGGCTAGCCTCGATCCTATGCCTACCCTTGTGGTATACTTGAATGACAACTCCCTCAGAATCACAGAGTTGGGGAGGGCACCTGTCCCAAAAGAAGGGATGCAAGCTTGACAAAAAGTAACCCATGTTAGTTACAACTTTTGGACATTAATTTCCTCACCTATAAAGTAGCATTAAATGATTCCTAACTTTCAGAGTTATTGTGAAGATTAAGTAAATCACTTAATACAGGACTTGACACATACAAGATTTTTAATTTATATACAAAAGATCAGGAAATATACTATAGAAAGGAGAGATATTTGTTAGGAAGATTTTTAGCTGTAAAAATCAGGTGTAACAGCAAATTCAGCTGAAACTGGTTTAAACACTACAGGGGCTTTATTAGCTCATATATTTGGAATTTCAGAGATAATGGTGGATTTCATGGTTACGTAGGTCTAGGGGGAGAAATGGATAATAAACAAGTAAACAAAATCCCTGAAAATTACAGATTGTGTAAGTGCTATAAAGGAAATGGATAGGGTGCAGAGTCAAGAATTAAGGGAGGGGATACCTCTTGTATAAAGGGTAGTCAGGGAAGGCAAACCTGAAGAGGGACCCTTGGGGAGAGGTCTGAAGATGAAGAATTAGCTATATGAAGAGTGAGCGTTCCAGGCAGAGGGAACAGTACATGCAAAGGCCTTGATGTCTTCAAAACAGAGCTTTACAGGGTTAATATCTGGTCCATCTGTATATGACAATCATGGTCCAGGAAGTCTGGTGTTTTGCTAAACATCTGTGGCCACATTCTAACATGAACTGGCTGTGATCATTTATGATTTTGTGTATCCTTAATTACAAGTGGCTGCTTCCTTTGACAGGTGGTCCCCAGATGAGACACATGCAATTTTAAAAGGAGGATATGTTTTCACTGCAGAAATTCACTGCTAATTTACTGAAATTTATGGAGAGGATGTTTTTAATCCTCAGAATCCTGTGAAGTTTGGGGTATGGAAATGGAGCAGCAGTGATGCTCTGTAAAGACCAGAAAGTGGGGTCTAAGGTTTTCATGTCATAAAACCTGCCCCATGCTATTACAACTTTCTGGTTCCAGTAGGGAATTGTATAGAAAATTAGCAATCAATTTTGTTTGAAAATTATGACAATTATTTTCTTATTGATGAAAATTTACACTGCCCATCTCTACCTGACTGGGAATATCCACTGCATCTTCACCAGTAGTTTCCTCCATCCACTCCCTGAGCTAGTTTTCATTTCTGAATTAGTCTGGATGGGCTATGTTATGTGAAAGTAACAAACCCTGAAATGTCAGGGGCACAATATGGTGAACGACTACTTCTTACTCTCACCCAGTGCAGTACAGCTTGGGCAGCTCTTCCTGTCATGCTGTCTCCATGCAGGCACTTTCATCCTGCGGTTCTTTCATCCTGTGGTCCTGCCTTCTTGAGGTCCTTCATTTCCAGCTGTGCCAATGGGGGTGAGAGAAAGCACAAGTCAGGGCCTTTTAAGGAGCAGGGCTGTACGTGGCATCCATCATTTATGCTCAAATCCCACTGGCCAGAACTCAGTCACCTGACCCCAACCTAACTTCCTGCATAGTCTTCAAGTCTATAGTACTTAGAAAGTGAAAAGTAAAATGGAATCAGATGGACACATAACAATGCCTGTCACAGCTTCCGTCAGTTTACCGTGGGTTGGCGGGTGGTGGTCCCAGCATAAACAGAAAGCATTATTGTTAATAGTTACCAAGTGCTGACTGAGCTGCAGGCGGTGTGCCTACCCTTTAATACATCGCCTCTTTTAATGTTCCTCGTGTTCCCTTACCTCCAAGATGGGGAAACAGTGTTGGAAACATGCAGTAACTTGCCCAGGTCATCCAACGGTTAAATGTGGAGCTGGATTCAAATACAGGGTGGGCTGACCGGATTCTGAGCCCAGGATTTTAAGTGCTCTGTTGTGCGCCCGGGATGATCCTTCTTCAAGTCAGGCTCCTTGATCATATGCCCCATCCTGTCACCATCCCTGTTCATGGAAGTGGCATTTTCCTGCAGGAGCTAAGCAGATAGCATGAGGAATGAAGACACTGGCCCAAGTCTGTGCATTCTCCAAACAAACATGGACAGGAGAGCAACCGTCCCCCCGCACCCCATTGGTATCAGCTTCTAGAAGACCCAATCTCAGCAGATGGAGTTAACAGAGTTGATTCAGATTTCTGAATTACCCTAGAGTGAAATGGGTTGGAAGAGTGAGTCTTTCCCCATCCTGAGAACCTGCTGTGTCTTAGAACTCAGTAGATGGGACAGTAGGTCTTCAGTGGCTGGGTCCCTTCTGTCCAAAACTGTGTATTCACATGTACCCCCCAAGAGAGCTCTACAATTCTTTCCTGTGCTGGTGTGCCTCAGGGGACCCTGCTTCTGGAGAGCTGAGAGCACAAAGCAACTTCTTGGAGCTACATGAAAACACAGGATGTCAGGCTTGGCTGCATGGACCTGCCTGGGGTCAGGCACTGCAACCGCAACTTTTATCACACTAAACACAGAGCATCGCCATGTCTTCAAGGCCTAGAGCAGGGCCATTATACAGGCATGGCCCCAGATTGGGCTTCCAGAGGAACACCTTGCTGTTAGGTGAAACTGAGTGTGGGGAACAGTTCATTTCAGAAGTAGCTGGAGAAAAAGAGCTCCCCAAAATAGCTATCTTGAGAAAGTTCTGCAAATTGGAACTTGTGAATCACTGAAGCTGAAAAACATCTGATTCAGCAGTGCCTAGGGTCTTGCAGAAGCTTCAGCCATCAGACTTTGGAGTCTACACAAAAGGATGTGTGCAAAGCAGAAAGCCCGATACAGACCTCTGAACCAGGCCTGCTGGTTAGCTCCAAAGAGGACATGGTTGTGGGTTTAACCCCTGTGAAGTACAGATGGTCCGTGGTAGTGGGTGCTGCCTAGGCTGACTTCTCATAAACACCATTTTGGGCATAATGATGATGAACTAAGAGGCATGGAAAAATGCCTCCCCTTTGAGAGAAACAACTCATAATCACATGGTAAGGTCTTTCGGGGATCCAGAATAGTGGTGGGTGGGAGGAGGCAGGCAATTAACATTCAAATAAATAATATGACAGATGATGATAAGTCAATGGAAGAAATAAAGCAGGACAAGGAAATGGGGGTGGGATGAGGGGCAGTAGTTTTGGTAGAGTGGTCAACAGGGAAAACTTTATTGACTAGGTGACACTTACGCAGTAAGCCCTACAGCTCCGTATTGAAAAAGTCTTCAGCCAGAGGAAAGCAGCAAGTGCAAAGGCCTCGGGTAAGGAGTACACTTGAGGGGCTCAAGAAACAACAAAGGCCCAGGTGTCTAGAGCAGAGGAAGCAGTAGGAAGAATGGCTAGAGATGATGTAAAGAGGTAGCTGGGGCATCTTAAGCCACAGAACCCCACTATGGAACATATGGAGAGATTTTTTTTCTTGCAGTTTGCAAGGTATGGTCTGAGGACTGCTAGAAATCCCCCAGACCTTCTGCAACTACATAGCTGCGTGAAGACAGATTTTCTTCTTATTTTTGTAAATTGATGGCTCTAGGGTTTACTGCATCCATCTTTAATCACAGTCTACCTTCCAATATTATGCCACTTGATATGTAACATGAAAACTTTCATTTCCCCCATTGTTCTTTATGCTACTGTTTTCACATGTTTTACTTTTACATGTTTTAAACCCCACAATACATTATTACTGTTTTTGTTTTTAATTATCTTAAAAATTAAAAATCAGGCCATATCTTTTATGTTTACCATAATTTCATGTTTGCTGTGTTTTCACTCCTCTGCGTTCCAAGTTTCTCTCTGTTATCATTTTCCTTCTTTATGAAAAACTTTCATTAACATTTCTTCTAGTGATGATTAGCTGGTGACAACTTCTCTCAGCTTTTGTTTGTCTGAAAAAAAATCTTTCTTTCAACTTCAGTTTGGAAAGATATTCTCTGGTTATAACATTTTAGGTGACAGTTTTTATCTTTTGTTCTTTAATCATTCCACTGTCTTCTGGTTTTCATAGTTTCTGATGAGAAGTCTGTGAAAATTTTCCTCTTTGTTCTCCATGTATGGTATGTCTTTTTTTCTGTGCAACATTTCATATTTTCTAGTTATCACTTTGTATTTAGTGATTTGATTGTGATTTCTCTTCGTACGGTTTTCTTTGTGTTTATCCTTCTTTGGGTTCATTGACCTACTTACATCTATACGTTCATTGTTTCTGTCAAATTTTGGATTTCAAAATTGCCATTATGTATTCAAATACTCTTCGTATTTATTCTTCTCTTTCTGGAACTCTAGTTACATAGGTTATACTGCTTGATATTGTTCACATTTTCTTTTTTTTGACAATGAGGCTCTGTTGGCATTTTTTCTAGTCTTTTTTTCTTTCTCTGCTTTGTTTTGGATTTGTTTGGAGGGGGTATGTCTTCAAGTTCACTGATGTTTTCTTTAGTAGCATTTAATCTGCTTTTAATTCCATCCAGTGAAATTTTCATCTCTAAAGGTTCTCTTGGGTACATATATGAATTCAGCAATATCTCTGTATCCTGGCTGGTGGGAGTTTGAATATTTCCAGCCCTGGGTGATCTCAGAAGTCCTTTGGCCTGCTGCTCCTCGGCAAGTTCTTTATTATGTTATTTTTCTTTGCTCAGCCTCATAGACTTTCTCCCTACACATTAGCAGATTAGTATTTAAAAACTCAAGGTATCCCTGTGCAGATTTCTGGAGCTCTTTCTTTGCATAGAGCCCTCCTCTCCAGTACTCTGTGCCCCAAATCTAGCTGACTTGGTCTCCCTGATAGCTGTCACTTTCTCTGTTTGGGTTCCCCCTCCTTGTGATTCTCACCAGAAACTGCCTCCAGGTTAAATTGTTACCTCATTTTTTCCTTTCCTTTGGAGATCATAGTCCTATGTTGCTTGTTGTCTAATGTCTGAAAACAACTGTTTAATATTTTTGTTCTGTCTTGCAGGGTTTTTTTTTTAAAAACAGTGGGGCAAAGGAGTATCCCACAGGAGTTTCTCCTTCATGGATAGAAGCAAAAGTTGAAGTTTAGTCATTTGCCCAATCACAGAAATAATTCATGGCTGAACTGGGTCTTAGCCTCAGATATGACAGACTTCAAAGCCTGTGCCATTCACTGTTATGAAAATCGTGTTCTTCCTCACCACCCCCATCCTCTTTTTAAAAACACATTCCAGAAAGAAGGCAGGTAAAAATCCAATCAGTGAAAGGCAAGTCAGTTATTCTGCTTACTAGTAATTCCCCTAAAAAGGATTAGTCAGGGCGTTTGCCATTGTAGTTGGCTACTGTTCAGAAGTGCCCTGCCAAAGTGAGCTTGCACTGATGTTTTCCTTGTGAGTGAAGAATCTATTGGGGCAGCTCTTCACTTATCTGTTCATTCGTTCATTCATTCTATCATTTATTCATCCAGTCAAGATTATGGAACAGCTATCACGTTCCAGGCACCAGGCTCTTCTTCACGTTGGGGAGCAAGAAGTCACTCCCAACGGGTTCTCTTTTGCTTTCTTCTTCCTCTCCTTGTTCACTCTCCCAAACCTTTAACATGATCATGTGGGAAAGGCCCAGATGGTGACATTTTCAGGATGTCTCCCAGGACCCTGGTGAAGCTTCTAGGGGTTAGGAGAGAAGTTAGGGTCTCCTTCCCTATTAAACGTCAATTCCCCTGGGAGGAATCACACATCAAGCCACTAAGCCTGAGCCAGCCATGAATGTTTTAGGAGAAACGTATTAAGTGCTGAGAATAAGAATGAAGAACAACATAGGCCTCTTGGGAAACGGGACAGGATGAGAAAGCAAGGGAATTCTCACAGGAAACGTGGCAAGGATATACTCTGAAATGTTACCTTAAGCAGAGCCACTGAAGTATGTGTCTCCTGCCTTCCTTGGTCTGGGTGTCATAATAATAACAAAGTGAGTAATGTTTTGTAGGTTATAGTTTCCCCCTATACACAGGTTTTCCTTGAGGCTGCCTCTCAATAGTCCCTGGAAGTAAACATTAATACTGCTGAGGAAATGGAAGCTAGGGAAGGGCAGTCACGGGCTCAAAAGTCATCCAGCTGGTAAGTGCATGGCCTGAATCGGAGCTCAGGCCATCTAACTCCAGGGCCTCTGCTCCTAAAATCTGCTCTGTCATCTAAGCATGCAAAGTTGCTTGCTATGACCGAATGATCTGTCTTCGTTACTCGTGCGATCAGTTGAACATTTTGTCTGTGCAACCCCTCCACGGAGCACCAAGTTCTGTGCCGAAGGTCATCTGGGCGCTTGCATGCCATCCAGATGTTTGTTGCCAATCTTGGGAATAATTTCTTCCCCTTTGTGACTGGTTGATTGGAATGGAAGTGAGAAGCAAGTCTGGCCAACGACTGCCCGGGAGACCAAGAAATGACAAACAAAACCATACAAAGATGTTCTCATCTTAAAGCTCTGCACTCCATTTGGGCAACTACATTGGAAAGAGAGGACTTTTGAGGAAAGGCAGGAATTAAAGGATAGTCTATCACCAGGTTTGCTGCTGCTGGAAAACAAAATGCAATGTATTGGGTTGGCCAAAAAGTCCGTTTGGGTTTTTCTGTAACATCTTACAGAAAAACCCAAACGGACTTTTTGGCCAACCCAATATTTGCAGGGTGAGGTTGCAGAGCTGTTTCTAAGAGAGGCTTAAGCAGGCCTTAAATGAAGGCCTAGATGGGTTAATGAAATAAACGTATTTCCTGCTTCTCCATGATTTATATTTCTAAGGCTGCACCACACAGTAATTCAATGAGGCTGAAATGGCAAGAATGTCTGGCAGATATTTTGGGAATATGATACTTGGCTCATTGCGGTGGTTCAATTTCAGTATCTGGATATGAGTGAGATACAAAGGGACATCAGAAACAAGGATTTTTTCTTTTCTCTTTCAGCCTCTACTGCCTCAAACATAGCCCACGCCTTCTCAACTTTATTCCTGTCAATATAATAGGATATTTACTGAAGGCTTCCTGAAGCTTACGGTCTATTTGAGAATGATGAGGTATTCACTGCCTGCCAGACGTGGTCCTGACAGTTAGGAAGTTTATGCTTCAGTTCGTGGTTTTTCCTTTCCCTCCTGGTGTAACAAGAGACGTTAGCTTTGTCCCCTAAGTAATACTGGGATTGCTCCTCTGCCGTTTTCCAGGGCCCCCAGAACTGTTTGAATCCTCTTCCTTCTGTGTGTGTATGTGGGCCAGTGAGGCAGGAGAGATAGCGAACTGTATTAATCTTAGGAGAAGATGTTTCCTTTCCATTCTAGTAGCTTTTTTTGACTACAAACTCTGTGCTACTTATGGTTCCGAGGTGGAAATCTGCCCTTTTTGTCACTTCTGCCTCACTCTGGGGAACAGTCCCGCCCAAAGCAACGCGACTCCAGTGGGGCGTCACCCAGCTGTCATTGCCTTCTACACTGCAGGGGTAAGCTCCTTACCCATTCTATCTGGTTGGAATTCCTGTTCTCCTGAGCCCAGTGAGTGGTCCTGGATTTACTCCAAAACACAAACAAGGCCAATCAGTGCCATTTGGGTGATCAGGTGTGAATGTTGGGAGAGAGAGGTTTGTGTTCTTTTTCTTTTCTTTCTGGAATTATCATGAGAATGAGGTAAACCTAGAGGTACTAATGGGGGCAGTTTTATAACCAAGTGATAAGAAAGATGGCCTGAGAATGAAGCCAAGTGAGAAAAAAGAAAAAGAACTAAGAAAGTACATGAAATATGCACTGTAGCATCGTTTGCGCTGCTGGGTTCAGCTGTTCCTAGAGCAAACACTAACCCAAGACTACAGTTATGGGAGTCAGTCCCTTTCTAGGGGGTTCTTAGTTAGTTTGCTTTGGATTGCTGTCACTTGCAACCAAAGAATTCTTGACTGATAGAGTCTCTGAGCATAACCTGGGAGATAAAGCCAAAGTGAACTCTTAGTGATACAATGGTGATCAAGGCAAACTTGGCCTCTGCCCTCATGTTGTTCACAGTCCAAGGGGCTGTCAGTTCAATGGCTCTATCAGTCAGAGTTCTTAGCTTCAAACATTAGAAACAAGTTCTGGTTCTTTTATGAAGAAATGGAAATTGTTAAAGACTATTTAGTAAACACAGAACCTTCAAGAGGCTCAGACATTGAGACTGCAAGTGCAGAAACGGTTCTGTTGTAGACTTCGTTAGGGGGAGACAACCCCGCCAGCCCCAGTGGTCACAGACATTGTCCCTTGCCCTGCCAACGTCTGACAGGGTGATGCTGGGGGCAGGCCATTAATGATACAATATTTGTCACAGATGCCACTGAAAATTGGAGGTACCTGCCACTGCCCTTCCTAGAATAGACTACACGTGGGGCCTGCCCGTGGGTCAAAGCTGGGCATGGGTTTGTCTAATTGGTGGGGATTGGGTCACATGCTTGTACCCTAGGGGCAAGGGAAGTGACTATCTGGTTTCTACAGTAACCTCTACCTTGCACTAAACCTCATAAGATGGGGACTTCTTTGGACAAAGGATGAGCGTTCAGAGATGTTCGGCAGCCAGGATAACAAATATCCACAGTGTTGACCATATTAAGGAAGGTTAAGTGTGAACACACAGCATCTTCAGCCCCAACTACAAGAACTGTGGTGTATGCTGTATGGGAAGACCCGGGTCGGACAGACTTTGCAAAACAGGCTCACATGGCATATTTCCTCAAAAAGCCAAGCAATGAATGCTGCTTCTCTTTTGTTTGCAAGTTATCTTTTGGTAGAATAATAATAATAATAATGGTGATGATGATGATGATACCAAATCAACTTCTAGTGTAGGATAGGATAACAATTTTCACTTTTTCTGCGCCAGGTTCTAACTCCATTGAGAAACCGACCCAGGTGTTAGCTTTATTGATGATCAGGCAAAATTAGCGACTACAGCTTGGCCCTTCGGCCATAGGCGGCTTTTTTTTGTTCCTAACCTTCAGGTGAACTTGTCTAGCTGTCAGAGACAGAGAAGCCTCCTCCACGTAGGGTACCTCACCTGGGACCAAGGGAAGAAGCTGGGACTCCTGTGGATGGGTGTTGAGCAGGAGAGTGACCCCAAAAGGCCTTGGGTGACCTTGCCCTGTGCCCCTTTTCTGGTCTCACCAGCTAGACAATCGATCACTCTGTGCCGCAGGAGAGAGTGGGAAGAGAAGGATGAGATGTGTCCCTCTTTCTAACATTCCCTCTGTTAAGTAGAAAAGGAGTTCCTCTCCCTTTGTCAACACGAAAGGAATAAACACTCTCCTAGTACTGCCATTAATCGGGGTCTTCCTCTGTGTCAGACACGCTACCGAGCATTTTACAAAAATTATCTCATTCAATTTTCATGAGAACCCTATGAAATAACGTAAGAGCTACCATTTAGTGTTTATGCCAGAAAATTTTCTAAGCTCTTGGCATCTATCAATTCATTCCTCATCAGCTTTAGGCAGGGTCCTGGTATGAAACAGGACACCTGGAGATTTTAATAAAAGGACAGTTTCCGAAGTAGCGAGCGATAGTGAGGATGATGTGAGGAAGGGGGCAGGTCCTTGTCTCTGGAAGGATAGGAGCTGTCATCGAGGGAAGCAGCAGTCTGAGGGGACTGTTGGGAAAGTTAGTCTCTGGCCGGCAGTCTTTCAGCCTCCGCTCAGCTGCCTAAGGACCGCTTCCTTACAGAGAGAGAAAGGGCCCACCCCACCTTACAGAGAGAGAAAGGGCCCACCCCACCTGCGCTGGGCCTACCACTTTGGGTGGGATTAGCGTTCCCTGCTTCAGGCACAATGAGTGTTCTTTTGTCTAACAGCATGTGTGTCACATGGCACCCAGCCAGCCCCACTATTGTAGCTGTCCTTCCTTCCACGGTGGCACAGAGGAGTGCATGTAGGCCAACTGCCCTGCATCAGCCACTGGGAGAGACCTGCCAGCCAGGAGAGACCCACACCCACTGTTGGAAGCTGATCTTGTCCTGCCTCTTTTCTGTGTCAGTAAAGCTTTGCTCCAACCAGTACTTGACTGCGTCGTGTTCTTCTTGGTGACTCTGGCACCAAGATGCAGTGGGCAGAAGTGTTTAGAACCCTTCCCTGGGACTGGCAACCTCGGCACCATACTCTGCTCCACACTGATCCTGCAGGGAGGAAACTTGGAAATGGCCACGTCACTCTTCTCCCTTCCTCTCATCTGCCAGCTCGCCCCCTCAGCTGAGCTTCAACCGGAGCCAGCGGGCAGGGATATCTGCTGATGTAATTGTCACCTTCCAAGGGCTCAGAGCAGATGGCAAAAGGTGGAGAGTACATCTGGACGGGCTCAGGGCAGATCCTCAGCAGAGGCACATGCTACTACTGCCTCTATTTCCTAGACCAGGAAACCAAAGCTCAGAGAGGTCAGATAATGAGTCTAAGGTTATATTAGTAAGAAGTGGCAAAGACAGGTGGCAATTCAGTCTCTCTCACCGTAAAGCTTGTGCTCACCGCTGTCATTCTGGCGCTGGGGCCTTTGGCTGTACCTTAACTGCCTCTGAAAAGAGATCCACAGGCGTGTGTGCTAGGCTGGAGGACAGGAATTGACATCGATTGGATTTCTACTCTGCACTGTAATAGGCAATTTACTTGCAACAGGCCTATTGAGACAGGTATTACTGATTTCATTCTATGTGTGAAGAATCTGAGCCCTAGAGAGGTTAAGTAACTTGCTTGAGCCCACACAGCTGGCTAAGGTACTAACCTAAGTCTGTTGGATTCCTGAGCCCATGATCTTTCCACTGTTTCATGGGGCAGGAAGACAACGTGCATGATTCCGCAGCAGATGGAGACTTAAAAATCACAGGTCGGACTGGGCACAGCCAGCAGGTTCTGACTCCTTAGCAGCGCTGTCAGTATGTTTGAGACTCTTCTTATCCTCCCTCCCGTGACTGCACTTTCCACTCCCTCTGAGTTCCTCCGCCTTCCCTTGTCTTTGTGTTCACTGCTTTTGGCTTTAACTTTTGTTTTCTCAAGGTCCCCCTGCTTCCTCCCGGGACCTGGGGATGCATGTTCACTGTGATATTCTTTTTTTTTTTTTTTTTTTTGCGGTACACGGGCCTCTCACTGTTGTGGCCTCTCCCGTTGCGGAGCACAGGCTCCGGACGCGCAGGCTCAGCAGCCATGGCGCACGGGCCCAGCCGCTCCGCGGCATGTGGGATCTTCCCGGACCGGGGCACGAACCCGCGTCCCCTGCATCGGCAGGCGGACTCTCAACCACTGCGCCACCAGGGAAGCCCCACTGTGATATTCTTTAGGCCTTTCCAATGCAATGCGTTCAAATTAAAACCATTTTTTCCCACCCATCAAACCCGCTTTTCTTCCTCCCTGGTTTCCCATTTTGCTTAATGGCACCAGATAAGAAGGATGGAAACTGGGAAGAACCAGCCTTCTTTCGGCCTGGCTTCTCCTCCCCACCCGCCTCCCGACCTCCGTTTACCAGATGGTTTCTCCATCACTCTCCATGCCGTCTGCTTCCACTGCCAGGCCCCCGGTTTTCACCCTCATTCTCTCCCACACCAGTTGATTTCCCCGACTGCTTTCTTCCTTCCCCACTCCCTCGTACACACTGCCACCGAGTCGTCTTTCTAAAATGCAGATCAGACCTTGCTTGAAAACATTTTCTGGGAGAGATCAACAGTCTTAGTGTTACTGAGGAGGGGCTCGCTGCCTGATGCGCAAAGAAGCCAATATCATGGCGCTGGCTTTTGAGAAAAGAAAGAGCTGTATTGCAAGGTCCACTGGTAAGGAGACAGAAGGCGAAGCTCGCAAACCTATCTCCCCGATCCAGCGTCCAGGGCGAAATTTAAACGGTCAGGGGAATTTCAAACTTGGAGGCTGATTGGCTAGTCTCCAAACTCGGAGGCTGATTGGCTAGTCTCCAATCCGTCCGTATTAGCTATTCGGGCTGCTGGAGGCCAGAATTTCCTTATTGAAGCACTTCTCGCTTAGTGAAGGGCTCTGGTGGCAGCATTTCTATTCTTTGAGCTCTGTGGACTGAAGATTCCCGGGTCATCCTGGAGACCCGGCCTCCCGTCTTGTACATGTGCAGTGCTGTCTCTGTAGAATAACTCGAGGTTTGACTAATCAATCAACCCATTTAAGGATGCAAACCCCGTTTAACCTGGTCAATGTTTTACTGCTGTTTCATTAGCAAGGGGAGAAATTTGAGGCATGGCAGAGTGGGTTGGGGGGCGAGGGGGTGATGGGCAGAATTACAGCCCCCGTAAGATTCCAGCCCTAATGGCAGAGGGACTTCATAGATGTGATTTTGGTTAGAATCGGTTGACATTAAGGTAGGAAGATGGGCCCAGGTGGGCCCAAAATAGTCACACGAACCCTTCACAGCAGGAGAAAGCAGAAGGGAAAGTCAAAGAGATCGGGAGTACGAAAAGAATTCAATACCCGTTGCTGGCTTGTAGATAGAGGAGACCACAGGTCAGGGAAACCCGTACCTCAGTCCTACGGAAGCAAGGAATTGAACTGTCAACCTCTCAATGAGCTTGCAAGTGGGTTCTTCCCCAGAGCTTCCAGAAAGGAATGCAGCTCCGTCAACACCTTGATTGCAGTCTCCTGAGCCCCTGAGGGAACAACTGGGTGTTGCTTTAAGCTCCTAAATTTGGTGTCCTTTGTTCTGGCAACCCTGGCAAACTAACAGGACCAGAAGACTAATCCCGAGGGAGAGGCGCATGTGCTGAACGCCTGCTGCCGACCAGGCACTGCGGCAAGTCCTTCCCACTGCTGTGCCGGGGACAGGGCTCTGAGTTGCAAGCAACGGAAAGAAACTCCAGCTGATCTGAGCAGAAAAGGAATTTATGAAAGAATATGGGGCAGCTCCCAGAATCACCAGGAAGTCTGGGAAACAAGTCTTGGAAAACGGAAAGCTTGGGGATATAAAGGAAGCAAGGTGGCCAGAATTCAGCCAAAATTGGGCCACAGAGCCTGTTTGCTGAGAAGACTGTAGCGGCCACGGCTGGACACTGCCCTCATACTGGCTTTGCCACCACAGCCAGGTCTGACCTCCGGCCACTGGGCACTGCTGCCCTAGAAAAGGCAATGGCCCTGGTCAGAGCTGCTAAAATGAATTCTCCCCCTTCCCTGCTTCCGAGGATCCTTATTTTGAGTTTTGAGATCCTGGGCAGGTGTGTCTGATTGTTCTGGCCTGGGTCATAGGCCTAGAAGTTTCCGATGCTGGGAAGCCACAAAATGACTCACAATTAGTGACAAATTATCCTACATCGACTCATTTCATCCACATGACAACCCAGCAGAGGGTTACTATGATCCCTATTTAATAGGTGAGGGAACTGAGGCCCTGGGGAGGTGAACCTGCTTTCTTGAGTCCTGAGCTTGCACTGGGCAGAGCTAAAACTTGAAGCCAGGCCACCAAAGTCTTGAGCCCATCACTTGGGTTCTCCCTGTTGTGACTTCAGCTGGGTGAAAGTCAAGGTTCTGATCCCTTCCGAGGAAAGATGAGGCAGGTACGTACCATTTGGTCCTTGGTCCGGAGGACTCTGGGTAGATAGATTGAATGTGGGCAGAACTGTATCTGGCCAGATACAGTTCTGACCCATTGGCTTGTGAGGCCTGGGTGTGGCAGAACTTTATGTTCCCTATTTGGTGCAATATGCCTTCTAACATCTGTTCTGAGTCAGTCCTCTTTGGTTGTTGTTGATTGTGTGACACGGCCTGCCCTCTCTCAACCTCAAATATAGACAAGGGATGTCTGAGGCCCTTCTGGTGAGAACTCCATGGGGAAGCCTCAGACTTCTGTCTGTCTTGCCCACCCACACCAGATACCAGCTCTCCCGTCCCCTTCGTTGTCTTTCTCCACCTGGCATCGCCAGGAAATGGGACGGAGTCCTGAGAATCCCACTCACCCAGGAAGAGCCAGCAGTCACAGCATTCCGTGGGTCACGGGCCCCACCTGGTGCGCTCAGCACCCCAGGCACCACCTAGCATCCTTACCATATCCTCTCTTCTCCTGCCCCACGTTCTCTTAGCTCTGAGCCAGGCCAACACCAGAAAGAACAGCAACAAAAACCTCCTCTCATTTGGAGCCTATTTTCTGACTCGGGGTTTTGGGAGCACGACCAGGTGCAGGACAGTGATTAAAAAAAGGTCTGAGTTACTGTACTGGCGTGAGGGCCAGGCTAAACGGAAACAGCTAAGCTCAGACACCCGAGAGAGGGACCCCCAGTTCAAAGGTGCCTCGGGTGATTCCCCCTGTAAAAGTTATCTTCGAGGATGACTAGTGGCACTGACAAGGATTGGTTCATTTAGACATTTATTTATGATAAATATTCAATATAAACCTATATATTCAATGCAGATATTAATATACATTCAATATCCAAATATATATGAAATAAAGATTCAATATATAAACACGATATTTGGTGCACACCTCGGGCTACGCAGTAGGGCACGGTAACAAAGCACAAGGACTGTTGAATACCTACCATGTGCCAAGCACTCAACACACGTGATCTCAGTTTCTAGTTACATCAGCTGCTCGTTTACAGATGAGAAAATGGAGGCTGAGCGCACGAGCTAATATGAGGGAGATTGTTTTCATACCTTGTAAAGCACAGCGGGTGCATGATTAAAATTACTGCTGTTACGATTAATCATTATAATTCGCAATAGTAATGACTGTGAAATATAGAGGGTCAATGGTAACAGAGGCTCTCTGGACCATAGCCTGTTGGGGTGACAGCCAAGAGGGATAAGATAATGGACCGGGTTCTTTATCCAAAACCCGCTTCCCATATCTATTTAGACACACCCTGTCCCAGGTACCTTGTTCACATAGCTCATCCAATCCTAACAACTATACCCTAAGAGAGCCTATGATTATCCTCATTTTACAATCAAAGAAACCAAAGCATAAGAAGAGACTAGAAACACTATTATTCAAGGTCCCATCACCCGTGGGGATTGAACCCTCGTACTCAGACACCGGAGTCGGCTTGCTTTGCTGCTAAACCATATAGTCTCCCAGCTAATCGCTAGCCTTTACCACCTGAGGGGGTAGGATTCCCAGATTTCACTAACAAAAATATAGCATGCACAATTAAATTTGAATTTCAGATACACCAGAAATAAATGTTTAATATGAGCATATCTCATGCGCTATGGCCATGTAATAGACATGCAAAGTCTGTTAAAATACCTGGCAGGTAGTTTGTGCTCAAAAACCCTATTTTCCTTTTCCTATGGCAGACACTGCTAGCTGCCTAGCCAAGCTCCTGTTAACTTTCTCTCCTCAGTAACAAACAGTAATTTCCAGCTGGGCACACCATCTAGAATAAAAGATGACGTTTCCTGGCTTCCCTTACTGAGCCCTTATATCTAGGTGTGACCAAGTGACTAAGTTATATCAAATGAAATGTAATCAAAAGCGTTGTTTGGTGCTTCTGGAAAGTTTCCTTAAAAGGGAGGGGACGAACTGTTTTCCCTTCCCTTTGATCTTTCACATTTCCCCCTTCATTTGGCCTGTCATGCAGATGAAATGACAGGCACTGTGGCATTCATATTGGACCATGATGTGACCTTGAGGCCTAAGCCATAGAGTGAGGTCAGTGGAGCAGAAAGACAGATGCCCGTGTACCCAGTGACTATGGGTTCACCATATTTGCCCTCGACTCTTTACCTCGAGACAACTTTTAGGTATGAGGGAAGTAAACTTCTTTCTTATGAAGTTCCATCTGTGTTAGTAACAGTCAAATGCAATTCATAACTGATATGCATCTATTCAGTAAACATTTAATGAGCATCTATTACAAGCTAGACATTGTTCTGGCTTCTGGAAATAAAAGGATGGCAACATGTAGCTCATGGTCTTGTCAATTTCTCTTTGTCTGAAATTTAGATCAGAGCTAGGAGAAACCTCAGCAACTACTAAAGTCAACCCATTCGCTTTATTTAGGTAGTATCTGTACTACATTTCCCTCGTGGTCTGAGAATTTTGGAAGTCACACCTCTCAGCTCATAGCACATTATCATAATTAGTCCCGGCAAAACCTCTCTTTTGTTTTATTTTTTCCTTCCTTTGTCCTAAGACCCATGTCCATTCTCTCTCCCTTCAATAGGTACTCATTCTAATGTGATATATTCTTACCTATGGGTGTGTCCTTGAGAGATACTGCTGGTGTATGTGTTTTTAATTTTCACAAATAGTATTATGCTATAAATCTTATTCTTTCCTTATTTTCTCACACAATACATGTTTTTTTTTTAAAAAAAAACACACAAATATTGTTATTAATAATAAAGCTGCCGAGTGAAGTTTAAGATTTCTCTGCAAAATTTTTTTATTGTGTTGGTTCTTAGAATAGATCCCACTAAGGAGGAATAGTTAGGATATTGTGCTCAAAAGTTTGTTTTCAATTTTGGAGTATGTCTTTTTTCCCCCTCTTTTCGGTTCAGTTTATTTTTTGAATATGTAAGACACATAGTTCAAAAGATAAAACCAAATTATAAGTTGAACTCAGAGATGTCTCCTTTCCATCTGTACCCTTCCATCCTATTTCTGGTCCTCATACTCGTAAGAGTAACTATTATTACTGGTTTCTGGTTTATGTTTCTGGCAAATTTTTTTTTTTTTTTGGCAAAAGCAAACACATATACATGTACACGTATATATATTCTTATTTCTCTTTCTCATTTCGTGAAATATAGTACATGTATAAACATGTTCTATACAAGGTGTTCTATACCTTGTTTTTTTCACTTAATAATATACCCTGGAGTTACTCCAAATCAGTATATAGAGCTCTTCTTTTTTTTTGGCTGCATCTCACGACCCACCCCCCGCCCGCCACCCCCCCCACCCCCCACCGCCCCGCCACCTCCCCTGGCAGTGGAAGCACAGAGTCTTAACCACTGGACAGCCAGGGAAGTCTCAATTCTTTGTTCTTTTTCAAGTTGCATAGAAACCCATTGTGACCATGTACAATAGTTCTTCAACCAGTTTTCTATTGTTGGAAATTTAGGTTGCTTCCATTTTTTATTGTTACAGACAATGCCACAATGAATAACCCTGGGTATATATTGTATTTAGGGAGGTGCGTTTCCAGTGTAGATTCTTAGCAATGGACTTATTTGTCAAAGGACAAATGCTCTATCCCTTTATGAGATATTTTCAAATCCCCTCCATAGCGATTGCATCCTTTACATGATGAAATGCATGGGATGCCAGTTAATCCACAGTACTGCCAATAGAGTGAAATCATACCTGTATGTTTGTAGCAATCTAATAGGTGAGAAATGGTATCTTACTATAGATTTAATTGGCTTTTTTTTTTTCTTGTTATGAGTGAGGGTGTAGGTGTTTTCTGTGTTTCTGGCTGCTTGCTTATTTTTCATGTTAATACTGCCCCTCTGAAGTCTATCCACGCTGCTCTAGGGATGTATACTTTTTCGATTCTCTTTGTAGCATTGTGTTCCATAGACCACATTCATTATGTTTAACTTGTAATTTCCCCTGGCGCCAACCATTACCATAAAGCATTACTGTGAACCAGAATTTCTCTGGGATATACATACCCAGGAGGACTTGGACACATTTAATTTCACTCAGGGCTGACAGATTGCTTTTGGAAATGTTTCTGAAATGTTTACCTTTCCACCAACATGGCATGGAGTTTTTACTTTTTTAATTTACTCATTTTACAGATAAGGCAATGAGACCTAGATCAGGGATGGGAGGGTCACAAACTTTGCCAGTAAGAGCCAGGATTTGAGACCTGGTCTTTTAAGTCCATATTAATCATTGTTTGCTAATGCCTTATTCTATAAAAAAAAATGAATTAATTCAACAAGCATTTTTGGAGTGCTTACTACATGCAAGAAAGATGATGGGCACTAGAGATACAAAGAGGAGGTTATAGTCTTGGGAGGGGAGATCAGTAAATACGCAAATGGCCACAGTCAGGATTTCTGTTTCCATCTGCAAATGAGCACGTGTCACATGGCTGATCTGTGTGAACTGGCCAAGCCAGCCTTTCTTCCTACTCTTGCCCAAGTCAGAGCAGGATGAAGGAGGCTGGTGGTTTTGTTCTTTTGTCTTCTCTAGATTCCTCTGCTGGTCACATGAACATTTAATGAGGTTCTCTGGGAATGTTTCCATATCTAGAAATGTTGGCCAACTCACCGGCCATAGTAAGAAGCTCTTTGGAAAGTTCAATCCACTTATAGTTAGAAAAAAGAAATACATTTGTACCGGCACATCTTCCTCTGGCAATGTCCTTAGGACTGTGAATTTAGAAAAATTGAGTTTTTCTTTGACAGTTTTGTCCAACTTGGCTCCCATAATTTCCCACCTTCATTAGAAGCAACAAGATGGGCTGGAGTAGGGTCTCACACTTGTCAATGCCTGGGGACTTTTTTCCAATTCCTTTTCTCTCTGTGTTTTAAAAGATATTGTCTTCTGAACAGACTGTTTGTTAAATAATAACCAATTTTCTTTTTCTGCTATTTATGATTCAGATGTATAAATATTTCTAACTATAATATAATAAAATCACATTTTAGGAATTCTTATGATAGCCCTGATAGTCAATCAGGGCTTCTAATCGGTATCTAGTAAGTAGTGCTGGTATACTTTGTCTCCAGGACGGGACTGACAGACCTCAATAATATCTAAGAACTTTTCTGGTTCCATATTTCTGCTTTTATCTTTCTGTCATCTATCATCTATCTATCTATCTATCTATCTATCTATCTATCTATCTCTATCATCTATCTATCTATCATCTATCTATCTACCTACCTATCTATCTTTCTATTTATCTATCTATCTAGGCTTACATCTCAGGAATTCCTTTGATGCACCTAGGGTTATTATTAGATAAATTCAGCAGATTCAGTTGACAGGATCTCAGACAAAATCCAAGTATAGTATCTTGGTTAAAACTTCGCTCTGTGAAGTCAGACTCTGTGTTTGAATCCCAGACCTGCCATTTGCTCCTTGATGGCTGTATGACCTTGAGTATACAAGGTCATATGTATCTCTAAACCTCTGTTTACTCGTCTGTGATTCACCTCTAATAGTCATTCCTCTTATGAATATGATGGGGCTATTATGTGGATTTAAAGAGATAAGAAGTGAAAGGTGCCTGGTAGCACATAATACATGCCAACTTGTTATGATGGTGATGAAGGAGATGATGGTGATGATGGCGATGATGAAGAAGAAGATGATGCCTTTAGAAGCTTTGTTTTAATTTTTACCTATGTTGCTGCCCTCACCACTATCATGTAAGTTGCATTTCCAAGCTGCCTATTAAATTCTCCAAACCTCACACTGCTGTGCCCTTGAAAATATTGGGGTCTCTGGGCTGTACATTTCACCACCAAGTTTACTTGATGGATTTAACATTCATGGCTTTGGTCTAGATCAGTGATTTTCAACTGGGATGACTGTTTTTCTCCTCCAGGGGATATTTGTCAATGTCTGGAGACATTTTTGGTTGTCACAATGGAGGCCAGGGATGTTGTTGCATATCGACAATGCACAGAAATGCCTCTACCATAAAGAATCATCTGGTCTTCTGCCCATTTTTGGATTGGGTTGTTTGTTTATTTGTTATTGAGCTGCATTGGATGAATGGATAAAGAAGATGTGGCACATATACACAATGGAATATTACTCAGCCATAAAAAGAAATGAAATTGAGCTATTTGTAATGAGGTGGATAGACCTAGAGTCTGTCATACAGAGTGAAGTAAGTCAGAAAGAGAAAGACAAATACCGTATGCTAACACATATATATGGAATTTAAGAAAAAAAATGTCATGAAGAACCTAAGGGTAAGACAGGAATAAAGACACAGACCTACTAGAGAATGGACTTGAGGATATGGGGAGGGGGAAGGGTGAGCTGTGACAAAGCGAGAGAGAGGCATGGACATATATACACTACCAAACGTAAGGTAGATAGCTAGTGGGAAGCAGCCGCGTAGCACAGGGAGATCAGCTCGGTGCTTTGTGACTGCCTGGAGGGGTGGGATAGGGAGGGTGGGAGGGAGGGAGACGCAAGAGGGAAGAAATATGGGAACATATGTATATGTATAACTGATTCACTTTGTAATAAAGCAGAAACTAACACACCATTGTAAAGCAATTATACTCCAATAAAGATGTAAAAACAAACAAAAAAAGAATCATCTGGTCCAAAATGTCACTTGTGCCAAGGTTAAGAAACCCTGGCTTAGATATAATGGGGGAGGCAGTCACTGCATCTGTTTTGTGGCAGGACAAGGGGTGAGACTTTTCCTTCAGTGTCCTGGGGATGATGTGAACTTTAGTGTGGCAGACAGGCAGGCAGCCAGAGGCTCCTATCAGAGATACTTCACAGGCTCCTGGAGGGAGGCAGGGAGCCAGAGGAGGCTAGTGTCTCCTTTGCTTCCCAAAACACAGGCCTCCCTAAGACCTTCAGTTCAGACCTCATCATCAAGGTGGAGTCATGTAAGCTTGAGAATAACGGTCTTCAGATATTGAGTAGCTACCGTGTGCCAGGCATGGCTTTAAGCCCTTGGAATATATGTATTATTCAATTAAATGCTCTATTAGTTGGGACTTTTGGCAACAGGTGACATCTTACACTGGTTTCATCAAAATAAAGATAATTTATTTATTGGCATTGGAAAAGTCTTGGCTTCATGCATGGCTAGATCCAGGGATTCAGAAAATGTCATCGAGTCCTGCTCTTATTTTCTGCATCTCTTGGATCTGCTTCTCAACCAGGCTGCCTACTGTGACAACACGTCTTCTAGAAGTTCCAGTTTTATTATAATCTACCCACTTCACAATCTGAAGAGATTCTCTCTTCCCGATAAAGTTCTCAGAATGAGAATAGGTTCACATGTTCACATGTTGGTTTCTGAACAGCTCGCTGTGGCTATGGGAATTTCATGCTCAAATCATTCAGGTCTCTGTCAGATGCCAAACTTGGACCTGAGGGTGAGGTCAGCTTCACAACATGGGCTGAGACTGGAGGCGGGTGGTCTTGCAATGAAACTCAGGAGCCTATATCCAGAAGGGGCCATGGATGCTGAGCCTGCAGAAGAAGAGATGATGCATCCATTTCACAGATGAGGAAACTGAGGCTAACTTAGACCAAGAGGTTAAGTCCCTTGCCCAAGTCACAGCCAGTAAATAGAGCCACCGAGCTTCTTACTCAGGTCCCCCTAACTCCAAAGACCCCGCCCTGCCTGCTACTTACTTCTGAAGGCATGCTGCACCGCATGCTTCTTGCCCTCTCCGGCTACTCCTGGTTCTGAGATCCTACTTTTACTCTCAGGAGGTCTGTACATATGTATTAATCATGCTCTCCTCCCTCCACCCTTATTAATAGGGCTTTGTGGTTTTAGGGACCACCTTGCCTTCACTATCTTGTTTCAGCTTGTCCTCACAATAATGCAGGGAGGTAAGCAGAGCTCAGATTATTTTTGTTTGTTTGTTTTTGGCGGTACGCGGGCCTCTCACTGTTGTGGCCTCTCCCGTTGCAGAGCACAGGCTCCGGACGCGCAGACTCAGCAGCCATGGCCCACGGGCCCAGCCGCCCCGCGGCATGTGGGATCTTCCAGGACCGGGGCACGAACCCGGGTCCCCTGCATCAGCAGGCGGACTCTCAACCACTGTGCCACCAGGGAAGCCCGGAGCTCAGATTATTAACTCAACTGTTACTGATGTGACAACCACAGCCCAGGGGACCTGAGCAGAGAGGCCCATTGATGATGGTGGTGTGCAGTGAGTGCCTAATAATGGCATCACAACCTTGAGCATTAATGGTCCCCCTACAAAGTGTTCCCCCCATTTGTCCCTCAAAAAGCAGCAGGAGATGAGTTA
Source organism: Stenella coeruleoalba (assembly GCF_951394435.1). Taxonomy (NCBI): domain Eukaryota; kingdom Metazoa; phylum Chordata; class Mammalia; order Artiodactyla; family Delphinidae; genus Stenella; species Stenella coeruleoalba. The sequence goes on from NC_137157.1 coordinate 16,362,758, forward strand.
GCTCTGGATCAGATGGCAGACTCATGGGCGTCCTAATACTAACCCTGGAATAGACAGATTTCCACCAGATTACCCAGTGAGATCAGAGCTGCTGGGAGGTGGGAGAGCAGAATGAATGCTCCAAGTGGGCAACATGGTCCTGAGAAGAAGGGAAGAGGAAGGAGAAGTGAGAGGAGGGGAGGGGAGGGGAAAGGGCTTCCTTTCAACCTCACCTATCAGGTTAAGTGCCCCCTTCTTCCCTGGGGAGAGGTGGGAGAGGGGCTGGAGAAGCTGAGAGTGTTACTCCAGGGGAGGGAGAGGAAGTTTCCCCTTCAAGGGTCAGAATTGCTTGCTGATGCAGAGTCCTGGGCTCTGAGATTCATGGAAGGTTCTAGGGAAGCTGCCTTGCCCTAGCCCTCAAATTGTTCACATACCACAGATGTTTGAGGGAAAGAGTTGGTGGGGGGATTGAGGAGGGAGGAGAGGGGAAAACACAGAGGCACTGTAACCACTAAAATCCTATCCTTCTACCCAGCGTGGTTCAGTGGTTAGCTGCACGGGCTTTGCAGTCCGACAAATGTGGATTTAAATCCCAGCTCTGCCCTTTACTGTGGGATATAGAACACATCCTGTAACCTCTCTGCATTGTATCATCTTCATCTATAACATGGCGGTCATGACACGGACCTTGTGTGGTTACCCTGAGATTTAAAGAGCGAGTGTCTGTAAAATGCCTGGAACATAATAGGTGTTCAGTAAAACTATGAACAAAATCCAATCTCCTCGACATGGTCTGCAGGCCCCACGTGCTCTGGCCCCTCAGATCTCTCCCATCCCGTCTCCTCTCCCCTCCCTGTGGTTTATTACACAGTGTGCAAACACCGGTCTTTCTCTGGCTCCTCCAACATGCCAAGCAAGTTCCAAGCCTCTTCATGTGCTGTTCCCTCTGCATGGAGAATTGTCCGCATGAATTTTCAGCCTTATGGCTCCTTCTTATCTCTAGGCTCTCACCTCCAAGGATGCTTCCTCTCATCTTCTTATCTAAGCTCTCTCCCCCTTGAGGATCCAAGCTTCTCTCTACCACGTGACCCTGTCTTATCTCTTTCATAACATTTATCATTATCTGACATTCTCTGGAATTGTTTTATTGTCGTTCTTCCATGAGGATGGAAACTCCATGAGGGCAGAAACCTCCTCTGTGTTGCTCATGCTGTAGCCTCACTCATGTTGGGCACGTAGCTGGTGCTCAGTAAAATCTCCTGGAGACGAGAATGATGATGGTCATGCTGGCAGTGACATTGGAGGTGATGAGGACTTGTTCATCTCCTCCTTCCCAGGCTTCAGAAATTTTTTTCTTTTCTGAACTTCCTCAGCTGCAGAGCCTCTCCCTGTGTCTTGCAGGCATCTTGAGGATAACAGGCAGTGCAGGTCAAAAAGAAAGCAATCCACAGGAAGAGCTTTCAGAAGGAGGCAGCTCGGCTTTTGGGAAACAATGACGTGAAGCAGCAGGTTTTTCTTGGCTTGAGGCCTGAGAGTCTAGAGAGAGTTTATAGAAAGCTATCCCATTATTACCGCTTGCTATTGATCATCTATGTACCTCTCCACATTGGCCAGGCTCTTTTACAATGCCTTTTATCAAATTTGCAAAGAGCTTTATACATGTGTTTTATTAGCTATTATTAACCTGGCAGGGGTGTACCTGTGTCAGACGGAATGCTTGCATTTTGTGGGACTGGAATGTTTTCTGTTTTCAGATGTCTGATTTCGTCTCCTCAGCTGGTTGTGTAACTATCAAAGAACAAAATGTCAAGAGCAACACGAGCTCTTTGAAGGCAGGGACTACATCTGAACCATCGTTTTATCGTCAACACAAGACCTGGTGTGTAGTAGGTACTTAGTAAATGTTTCTTGAATTCATAAATATAATGAACATAAGTTAGTAAGTCATTGAGACATCCCTAGTGTAGACACACATCATATATGGAGGGAGCAATCATCAAAAGTCAGATCACCATCTGCAAGGGTTAGCTTTCCCCTCTGTTCCTGGGCTGTGGTCTAGGGACCCTTCTTTTTTCCTTACACCTCTCCTCCCCATGCTAACCAGTCCAAGAACAGGAAGAAGTGTTCAACCCTGCCAACAGCAAACTTGCAGGTCTCTCTCTCCCTGAAACCAACAATCCAAGCCCAGGTGGCAGAGATGAAAATGTTCTTTTGTTCATTGGCTGGTGATCAACTTGTATATATCACCGTGTTGCAATATAATTTTTGGAGTCTCAAAAGACATTTCTAAAATAATAAAAAAATCCCTAAAAATATGTTATGTAAGTAACACATGCCTCGTGTAGAACAGTTAATAAATACAAAGAAAAAGAAGAAAACAGAAATCACCTGTAATCCTATCATCCAGACCTAATCACTGCTATTTATCAAAGATTTAAAAATATTTATAGATAAATGAATAAATAAATACCTATACATATATATACACCTGTAAGTTTTACCTATACATATTACATATATATATGTAAGTGATTTTTACAAACATGAAATCAAATTGCACTACTAATTGTAATAGCTAATATTTATAGAGGACCTCCTATGGGCAGGTTTTATTTTAATGTCTTCGTATGTTCTAGCTTACTTAATCCTCATAATAACACCATGAGGTAGGTATTAATATGATCATCCTCGACTTAGAGATGAGGAAACTGAGTCATAGAGAGGTTAAATAAGGTGGCACAGCAGCAAGTGATGGAGCCAGTATTTAAACCTTGGCAATTTGACTCCAAACTTCATTTGGCAATAGATGGGAATATCTTGCTTTATTAATCATTTTTCTATAGCTATGGCTGTGAAGTTTTTATTGTACTACCCAAGATGGTAGACAGATTTCAAATCATGTGCCAAATTTAAAAAAATAAAGAAAAACTCATGATTAGTTTCAGTCCAAAATTTGAAAATTAACTAAGATATTCCCATAATAGCTTGCTAGGGCTGCCATAACAAGATACTATGGAGGCCATAATTTCAAAATCAAGGTGTCAGTAGGGTTGTTTCCTTCTGACGGCTGTTGGGGAAGGCTCTGTCCCAGGCCTCTCTCCTTGGCTTGTAGATGGCCAACATTTCCCTGTGTCTCTTCACGTCATCTTCCCTCTTACGGATCTGTCTTTGTGTCCAAATTTCCCCCTTCTTTAAGAATACCAGTCATATTGGATTAGGGCTCACCCTAATGGCCTCCTTTTAACTTGCTTACCTCTGTAAAGACTCTGTCTCCAAATAACATCACCTTCTGAGGTCCTGGGAGTTAGGCCTTTGACATAAGTTTTTGGGGAAGACACAATTCAATCCATACCATTTCCCAATCACCACCATAAGGACATTTGTCCATATAATTTCTTTTTATTTGTCTGGTTGGAAGTACTGATGTTTTGCAATTGTAGCCTGCTGTGCAAAAAAGTTATGAAATATGTTAAGGACTTAGGAAATTGGCTAATATATCAGAAAGTCGTATGCCATGGAATTTCTAGGGCAAAAGTGTCCTTTAAATAAAGATGAAACTGACGAGAAGAATTCAGCCAATGAGAGATCAGGAGAAGATGAACAGCTTCTAGGCAGATGAACAACTTGTACAAAGGTTCCATAGCAAGAAAAACTTGGGAGATTTGGGTGTTGGTATTCAAGAAACAGAAAGGAGGCTGAGGCATATTGGGTGAGGGGATAATCTTGGCAGATAAGGTTGGAGATGTAGAGAAGGGCCAGATTGTGAGGGACATTGTAAGCATGGAGGGCAGGTCCATTAGATGTCCTCCTCACCCTCCTGGACACACAGCTAGACTACATTTCCCAGCTTTCCTTGCAGTTAGGTGTGGTCACGTGACTGAGTTCTAGCCAATGGCACCTCCATTTCCCCAGTGCTTGATGCTCTTTCTTCAACCACAATGTGGTTTACTAACCACATGTTTAAGATGGTGGAATCATAAGATGGAAGGAGCCCGAATCCTGAATCATTACTTGGATGTCAGCTGCCCATTGACCAGGAACACCTGTTTGGACTTTAGACACTGTCTTAGCCTGGGCTGCCATAACAGATTGGCACACACTGGGTGGCTTTAACAACAGGCATTTATGTCTCACAGTTCTGCAGGCTGAGGAGTCCAAGATCGGGTGCCAGCTCTCTTGCAGATGGCTGCCTTCTTGCTGTATCCTCTGATGGCTGAGAAAGAGAGAGAGAGAAAGAAAGCTCTAGTCTCTTCCTCTTCTTAGCAGGACACTAATTCCATCATGGGGGCTGTACCCTCATTATCTCACCTAAAACTAATTACTCCCCAAAGGCCCCAGCTCCAAATACCATCACACTGATGATTAGGGCTTCAACGTATGAATTTGGGTGGGTCTGGGGGAGGTGGGACACAAGCATTCAGTCCATAGCACAAGTGTAAGAATTAAACTTCTGTTGGGTTTTGTCACTGAGGTGCTTGATACAGCTGCTAGAGCTGCCTTAACATCTGGATAAGTAGCATGAATTTTTTTTCTTAAGTGCATGGGAGACCATTAGAAGATTTTTAGCGGAAGCACAAGACCATACAACTTAAGTTGTGGCTGCTTTAAGATTTTGGATGTAGTTAGCTGACTGAGTGAGGGGCTAGTGCTAGTGAAGTGAGTGAACCTTTCAGTTATCCGTGCATCTGTGGGTTTCATTCTATTTTTGCAGCCAGAATGCTATCTGACCACTTCTAGACGGACATCACGGCAGAGAGTGCGCGACCTTGCTCAAACCACCTTTCTTGCTGGGCAAATGATCCCAAGTGTCCAGTGTTCTGACGGTCAGTCCCTGCTGTCTCCATTGGACAGAACTTTTTTTGTTTGTTTGTTTTGCGGTACGTGGGCCTCTCACTGTTGTGGCCTCTCCCATTGCGGAGCACAGGCTCCGGACGCGCAGGCTCAGCAGCCATGGCTCACGGGCCCAGCTGCTCCGCAGCATGTGGGATCTTCCCGGACCGGGGCACGAACCCGTGTCCCCTGCATCAGCAGGCGGACTCTCAACCACTGCGCCACCAGGGAAGCCCTGGACAGAACATTTGACTCCATCTCACAATCCTTCCAAGCCTACTCCTTTCCCCTCCACTTCTCCACCTCAGTAAGTGGCACCCCATCTCTTCAGTTTCTAAGGTCCCCAAACCTAGGAATCATTCGAATGTCTCGCCATGGTTGACAAAGCCCTACATGGTCTGACCACTTTCTACTCTTCTGTTTTCCAACCTTGTCTCTGGCTGTCTTGTTCTCACTCAGCTCCAGACATACTGGTCTTCTTTCTGTTTCTCAGACAAAAGCCAGCCTGTCCCGGCCTCAGGGTCTTTGCACAACCTTTTCCTTCTGCCTGGAGCACTCTTTCTCCAAGTCCTTTGCATGGCTGTTCTTCCCATCCTCAGGTCTTAGCTCAAATCTTGTTCCTCAGAGAAGACATCATGCCCACACCCCTCAACCTGCCCTTCCCTTGCCCTCAAGTCACAGGTATATTATCTCCCTGTTTCATCATCTTCCTAACACTCATCACTGTCTAAGGCAGAGCCCCAGAAAGAGGCCATGGTAACAAAGTAGGGGGAGATGTTAAGAGGACCATGTCGGTAGCTCTTGTCAGACCCCAGTGACTCAAGGCAACTCAGCACTGTAGCCTTTGAGAGAGGGGCTGGAACAAAGAGTGACTTGAGCTGTGAGCTGCCCCAGCCTATAATGCAGTCAGAGGAGAGAGAGGACGTGATCCCCCAGACACCAGGAGGGCCAGGAGATGCCATCGTGGGAGTAGGAGAAAGAGAGTGGCCGTTGCTACCTGGTGGCTGGGAGGCGACATTGGTGAGCACATCTGAGCCCTGCCGAGGGCTCCCACAAGTCGCTGGGGGGAATCTGGTGGTGGTTGGATCTCCCCTGACTGTGTGGGTCTGGAGCCAGAGAAATTCTGTTTGTTACCGGTACTGGGTAGAGGGGAAAACTGTGGCTAAAATGACAAATCCTCTTCTTTAAGTGAGGTGGGGTATGGTTAACTGGACTGAGGCCGAGAGAGTGTTAAGGAATGCTGATTCCACTCGGTCCTCCGCAGTGGGGAAAGGCCAACCCCACAGGACATTTTTGTGGGCCGGCTGTAAAGGGTGATTTTGGTCATGAGGGACTTTTGGGTTTATCCGTCTTCTGGCTGCATCAGTCCGAGGAGCGTTTGGGGTGGGAAGGTGGCGGGCGTGTGTTGTGACGTGGAGAGGAATCTTTGGCTAAGTAGAGTCTGGACGCTTTGAGCCAGGAAGCCCTTTAGGAGAAACATTTTCCTCTGCTCTCACATTTCCACGAGGAACTTTTGCCCCACTTTCCAGGAGGTGAAAGTATTTGGAAGTAATGCATTTCCTACCTTTGCTCACTGAATCTTCCCCCAAGGGATGAAGAGGATCTAATCTGACTGGCCAAACCAGGAGAAGGAAGTGAATATGCATGCTTACCTCTTCCCCTTTTTCTTCCTTCATGATGGTCTGTCTATAGAGCAAGTTTTCTCCCAGGGTCCCCACATGCAGCTGCTCATGCTGTGCATTGCAAAACTCCACGTGGTCCTTTGCATAATGAGGGCAAATGGCACTCCCTAGAGTTGGGCAAGCTGCTAGCCCTGCATTCGCCTCCAGCTCCAGCCCCCAGTGGAGTAAACACCTCTGGGTCAGGGCTCCAGACAGTTTTTAGAGGCAGTTCTGGAAGCGCATCTCTTGCTGTCCCAGGATAGGGCTGTGTTAGTGGCCAGAATAATGGCTTCCTACTCCCAAAGATGTCCACATTCTAATCCCCAGAACCTTTGAATACGTTACCTTACATGGTGAAAGGAGCTTTGCAGATGTGATTAAGTTGGGGATCCTGAGATGAGAAGCTTATCCTGGATTACCTGGGTGGGTCCAATATAATCACAGCATCCTTATAAGACAGAAGGTGATGTGATAAGGAAAGAGAGAGACTTGAAGATGCTATACTGGGGGCTTTGAAGATGGAAGAAGGGGCCGTGAGTCAAGGAATGCAGGAAAGATTCTCCCCTAGAGCCTCCAGAAAGGAGCACAGCCCTGTGACCACAGCGTTTTAACCCAGTGAAATTAATACATGTTGGGTTTCTGACATTCAGGACTATAAGATAAAAAATGTGTGTTGCTTTAAGCCACTAGGTTTTGGTAATTTGTTACAGCAGCAGTAGATACTAATACAGACTCAATTGGTATTAAACAGCAGCTCCCCTTCTTGCTGCCGTGGTGTCTGGCTCTTCTTCATGAGTTGCGCTCCAAGGTCTAGAGCTGTGTTGTTCACAGCAGTAGCCACTAGCCCTATGTAGCTATTAAAATGAAAATTAAACACAAATTTAAAATTCACTTGCTCCATTGTACTAGCCACACTTCAACTGCTCAAGAGCCACAGGTGGCTTGTGGCTACCTATTGGACAGCGCAGGTACAGGACATATTCATCATCATAGAAAGTTTGATTGGATGGCACTGGGCTGGACACTGGGGGAAGTCATAGGAACCGCATCAGCCAGGGGGTATCAGCCGTGTTCTCCAGCCAGACAACACCAAGTTGGCAGTTTATCCTCCATTTGACTTCTGTGTTTATAGTTCTTGAGGTATTTTGCCCTGGGGGCAATGGGGCAGAGGGGAGATGGATCCCTTCAAATCCCAACACAATCAAGCGAGGACAAGGGTGTACTAGAACTGGGGACCGAAAGGGGAACTAGAAGGGAGGGGCCCAGCTGCCAAGGACCCGAGGACGCCAGGCCCAGCACACGATAGGAATCCTTGACCCCCAAAGAGATCTGGGGGAGAGAAAATGGTCAAGTCCTTCAGAAACACAACTCAGACAACAGCTGGGTTTCTGGAACCCTTGAGATCCAGATAAGATTGGTTTGAAAACTCGTTCCATTCCCCGGGCAGTCCAGCACTCTCCTCCAGATTTCTGGATATTCTTGACATCCTCCAAGCCATTTTTGCCTTGAGACTAACCTCTCTGAACTACATTAACCCCGACCTGACTTCCAGCTCCTACTTTGATTTCAATGCAAAGCAACGCTCCCTACTCCACCCAACCCTGCCGCCCACCAAGTGTTTGAGAGACAGTGTGGCGTGGCAGTGAAGGGCATGGATCCTGAAGGCTGACTGCCCGGGCCTGTCACTTACAAGCTTTGGGACCTTGGACAACTTACCTAATTCCTCTGTGCCTCAGTTTCCTCACCTGGAAATTTGAGATAATAATTAACTTGTTGTGGGGATTAAATGAGTTAATTTGTGAAAACTCCTAGGACAGTTCCTGGCATGTAATACGTCCTTAAAAGGGGTAGGTTAATATTTGTAGGTATGTTGAAAATTTCGGGTTCACAGAGGGAAATCTGTACCTTGCTGTAAACAATTCAAATAGCCAACTAGCCATTCCTGGCTAATTACATCTGTTCAGCTTCTGCCACTAAAGGTTCTAATTAGCCTGCCCCTGTTTGTGGTATCTGTCTCCTGGTCTTCTTTCTCTCCTTTCTTTGGCAGGCGGTCCCCAGAGTGGGTGTCCCAACTGGCTGTAGCAGGGTAAGGGAGTTTAAAATGCAAGTCCCTGACTGCAATTTTACAAGGATTTTTTTTTCAGTCCAGATTTATTACTCTTTGTGTGTCTATGCCAGGGGCAATTCAGACTAAAATAGCCATTGTTATCTGTTTCAGAGGAAGTGGGAGATAGGCGCCTCCAGACACTGTCTGTGAGCAATCGGCTGCGGCTATGAGTCAGTAATTCCTGGTCCCCCTTCTGCAGGGTCTAGGCTGGGGGCTGTCCGGGAGCTAGTCTAAGATTTATTCTAGAGTGTTGCTTAAGCCCAGTGTAAGCACCACCCATCTGAAAGAGAAGACGAAAGGACCTCTAGTGGCAAATATGGGAGGAATCAGCATTGATCTTAGCGTCCAAAAGATCTAGGTTTTCTCCCAGCTCTGCCTGCTCCTTACCAGCTCTGTGACCTTGGGCAAATGACTTCACCTCTCTGGGCCTCAGTTTCCTTACATGCAAAACACAGTAGCTACGAGGCTGCCACTATAGTTCAGCATGATAATGTATTTAAAAGGCAATAGCGCATTTAATGAGCCTGGCATGCAGTAGGTGCTCAATAAACAGTAGTTATAACTTATCTGGTGATCAGAACATTATTAGGAGGAAGGTGTTATTGCCCCATTTTGACTGAGCCAACTGCCAGAGCTCACAAAGCTGATAGACGTCGGAGCCAGGATGGCAGCCTGACTGATTCCACATGTTATGATTTTCTTTGTCTCTTACATAGTACATGAAATTCACGAATGCTTTCTTTTTGTAAAAACTCAATAACCAGAAGCTGAAGAGTGAAAAGTAAAATGTGTCCCTTATCTGTTGACCCTACTCTCCTCCTCAGAGATAACAACTGTTCATAATTCATTATGGATGAGTGTTGCCCATTTTCTATGAACTTCCCTAATAATTTTCACCATGCTCTTTATTTTTATTTTTATTACATCTTTATTGGAGTATAATTGCTTTACAATAGTGTGTTAGTTTCTGCTTTATAACAAAGTGAATCAGTTATACGTATACGTATGTTCCCATATCTCTTCCCTCTTGCATCTCCCTCCCTCCAACCCTCCCTATCCCACCCCTCCAGACCATGATCTTTAAATGTGAGTGAGATCTATCATCTGTTATCTATCCCTCTATCCAGTTCTGTGGCTCATTTTTGACACTTAGCTCTATGTCTTGGAAAATTTTCTACACCTGTATATATATGTATATAACTTTGCATTAGTTTTGGTAACCACTATTAAGATTCCATCAAATGGCTGTAGGGTAAATTATGTAATCAAATTTACTAGTGATTACTCTATTGAGAACGTTTGGTTTGTTTTTAGTGCTTCACCTTTGAATTTCACTTGGTGTTAATGCAACAGGACTTTAAATTTTGATGTAGTTGTGTCTGTCAATCTTTCCTTTACAGCTTCTGAGTTTTGTGTCTTATTTACAAAGGCCTTCTCACCATCTCAAGGTTGTAAAAATATTCTTGCAAGTTCTCTCCTGGTATACTAAAACCCCATTATGTTCCTGGAAGCGGGGCCCAAAACGTTGTCACTTAGGAGGTGGGGTTGGTGTTCCAGTGCTGAAGATGAGAATTAGTTGCCAATCACTGGTCGTGCTATATCTGAATTCATTTGTTATGGGGGATACTCTGTAGTTTTGGTTTTTATGTTGAAGTCTAAAGCATCTGGGATATATTATTTTGAATGGCATTGAGTAGGATCTAATTTTATTTTTTCCCTTGTAAATAAGAAATTGTGTCAATATCATGTATTGGATGGTCTTTTTCTTTCTTAAATTGTCACCTTTATCTCAAAAGTATGGTAAGTGTCTAGATATGGATCTGTCTCTGGAATCTCCTGTTCCAGTACTATATTTGTAGGCTTAATCATATTCATCCATCTATTTTGTTCTGTTGCTCTGTACTTGAGCCAGTACTACATTGGCAAAGAGTTAAATGTCCAAACAATACAATAAGTATTTTTGAGTGAGTTAATGTAATGAATTACAATGATACATGTCTCTCTTCACGATTCTTGTATTTCTTTTATTACAGTGCTAAATCTGATCTGTTAATATTTATTTGGAAGTTATCATCTGTTTTAGTGAATATGGAGTACGGTTTTTTATTTGCATTCTCTCCTTGTTTAGTTTCGGCACGAGTGCACAGTCACTGGTTTTGCCACTGGATCATACCTCCTCTCTGTTGCATTTCCACATACGTTAGTGACACATTTTTTTCCAGCTGTCGTGACGGATCTATAGCCCTGGAGCATCAGTGAGAGGCTGTAAGTAAAGAAAACTCAGATCTTGGTCCTGGATAAAATCACTAGAATCAGGGGGTGTAGCGGAGGGGGTCGCAGGCTGGAAGACTCAGCTCAACAGAGGAAAGCAGGCATCAGTTCTAGGGGTCAGTGTTGTGAAGTTGCCTCAAGGGGCGCCAGGGTACATTCACACCATAAGTGAATGTGTGTGTCTTTTTGTTGTGTGTCCTGCCTTGGTATTTGTGTATGTGTTTGCGATAAGCCTGGGCGCATGAATGTATGAGCATATGTACATGCCTGTGAACATGTGAATGAGTGTAAGCCCATGTGTGTATGTAGATGCGTAAGAATGTGTGCATGTGTCGGGGTGCTTGTCTGTGTACTGAGGAAATTTCTGATTCATTCCAAGCAGGTCAGGCAGGACAATGCAGGGATCGCTTAAGCCTTCGTGGGTTTTGTGGGAGGATGGGTCAGTGGGCCTGGATAAGGCACAGTTGGAAAAGGCTGAGGCAGGGAAACTGAAGCATGGGACTGGCAGTGTGGCTTTGACGAAGCAACTTAATCCCTTCTAACCTCAGTGTCCCCAGGTAAAACATGGGAGAGGCTCACCCCTGCCCTGTCCCCTCCTCCTGTCCTTAAGCTCGAAGGGAGACTCAAATGAGCTGACATCTGTGAAAGCCTCTTACAGGTTGAGAGGGAAGGAAATGCTCTCAAGCTCTGCTTTCTTGTTTCCCAGGTGGGCTGTCACCCACAAGGCTGGGGCAGTGATGTGGCGGCCCAGCAGTGGCTCTGTTCCATTTGCACTGGGCTGTCGAAAAACACGTGGGAATGTGCTTTCCCCAGGAGCCGGTGCCCTCTGATCCCACATCAGATGGCTTGGACACTCTTCAAATCAAGCTGGCTTCACTTCTCTGTATCCTGTGGATAGAAGTGCCGGCTCCTCCTACGCCGACCCCATCAGCACATAGGAGCCAAGACTGACAAACTGCATCTCTCTCCAGAGCAGATGCTGGACATGCGGTCCCAGCTTTGGAAGCCACCTGTTGGGGAGAGGCAGGAAAACTCTGACCACTCCCTCTGGCTGAACCTGTTCGGCTGGCAGACTCCTCTAACTTTCTCTCAGATAACTGCACTTGTAGGTTTAAAGCTTCCTGGAATAGATTTAAGCAGAGCAGCCTGACTTGGTTTTTCCTGCTTTAAATGCTGTGGTGTGGGCCAGCCACGTGCTTTGCAGAGGTCTGTAGGCGTGATGCCATCCATGCCACTTGGTGGCAAGGGAGAATGGCCACTTTTCAGTATGACGTACTGTGGCAGAATGCTGCCCAGTGGTGACCCATCTGACCAAATGAGGCCAAAAATGTTCAGTCAGAGTGCATATCATGGGAAGTGTCTTAGGATTCTTTTTGACAAAAGTGACCAAAAAAACCCCACAACCACCCAAGTCAAATTAGCTTCAGGAAAAGGTATAAAAGTTGTTGGCTCACATAACTGGGAAGTCCAATGTAGGTTTCAGGCGTAGCTGGATCCAGGCCACACTCATCTTCAGAGTGCCCTCTTTTTCTTCATCTCTTTGCTCTTTTTCCCTCTCTGTATTGGCTTTATTTTCTCCTCCTATAGACAGGTTAACTCCCTGTGATGGAGGAAGACGACCGCTGGAAGCCATAACTACACATCCTCCCAAGAACCAACATAAACAGGAAGTTATCTTCCCAGGTTGCTTTAGCAGAAAAGTCTCAGTGAAGACTGATTGGCTTGGCTCAGGTCATGTGTCCACTTCTTGTCCATTCACTGTGGCTGGAGAGATAAAGTGTTCTGATTGGCCATCCTGGATTCCTGGACCACCCCTCTAACTGGAAGAGGGGGTGGGGGGATTGGCAGTGCCCAGATAGTGCATGGAGTGACTTAAACAAAAGACATTTATTTCCTCATAGTTCTGGAGGCTGGAAGTCCCAGATCAAAGTCCAGTAGGATTGGTGTCTAGTGAGAGCCCTCTTAATGGCTTAAACAAAACTGCCTTCTCCCTGTGTCTTTACATGGTGGAGAGCTGTCTGGTGGATGTCTTTTCTTACAAGGACATAATCCCATTGGATCAGATACCCACATTATGACCTTATTTAACTTTGATTACCTCCATTAAAGCCCTATCTCCCCTGGGGGCTGGGGCTTCCCGCCTTTGGGGGGAAACAAACTTTCAGCCTAGAGGAAGGGGCAGTAAATTTATTCTTAATCCCACTGAATCTGTCTCCTATGATTATGTGTCAGGAATTGAGCTAAGGGCTTTATGTGAATTATCTTAATTAACCCTTCCTCCTCTACGAAACAGATATTATCTTCACCTCAGTTTTACATAAGAGGCAATCGAGGTTGAAGGCAGTTACGTAAGTTATCTCAGGTCACAGAACTAGCAAGCGGCAGAGCCAGAACTCGGGTCCAAAGCTGCCTAGTTTAAAAGCCTACACCTTTAACCATGATGCTCTCAGCCACTGAAAGCCTACCCCGGTGAGGGTCTAAACCACAATTCTCTGAATGTCCAGGCTCCTTGGAAGAATTGGGCTTTGGTGTCTGCCTATTTCCTGAAGTATTTAGTTTTGAAATAGTTTCTTATGGATAGAAGAGAGAACTACAGCCTGGGGAATCAAAAAACCCTTGGTGGTTTGGTTTTGGAAACGATCTCAGGTGCCCTCGTTCACACTTGGGTATCCTCTGCCCTGCCCACCATGACTAGTTAAACCACGCCCTTATTGGCAGCCCAGCTCTGAAGGTAGGTAGCATCAGGTTCTTGGTTTGATGGAATGACATCAGGAAGCAAAATGTGGAAAACGCGGGAGTTCAAGGTCGTAGTTCTCCATCTCCATCAATGAAGCTATTGAAGCTTTGGGGTCCCTCACTTGCCTGGGGTGGCCCTGGCTTTGTGTTCACCTGGCCGTGTGTTTCTGTAAGCGGTTTCAGCTGCAGTGGGCTCAGTCTGCTGTCTCTTTCCTCCTCTCTCCCTCTCCCCTCACACTCCTTGGGCTAGGTCGTATTGGGGTGACCACTCTTTCCTTCAAGGCGGTACTGGATGGCCAGGCATATTTTATAGGCATAGTTTTGTGTGATTTTTCTCAAAAAGGTCCCCCCACCCCGAAGTATAAGCTTCAGGCTCCCCAAACTGATCTGCCTCTTCTTCCCTCTGCTGATTGGTTCTGCAACTTGTGATCCTGTTTCCAACTAGCCGAGTAGCCGTGAGCAGTCAGTAGGATGGAGATCACAGTGCCTCTGCTTTCACGTCACCCTTGGGGTTCCTTTCAGCTCAAAGAGCAGAGTCAACAGCCAGCGGGCCCCGAGTGACCGCCTGACCCAGGTGCCTCTCAGGAATGAGCTTATTATTCATTAACAAGCCTGGTTATTTTATGGGCCAATTAACTTGGGAGGACATGGAAGGGAAATTCCAACATTGTGCAAGCCTCCTCTTCGCTTCTCCCCTCTGTAGTTTGAGTCTCTGCCACTGTTTACATTTAAGCCGATTTGCTATCCCAGCATCTGCAGTTTGATTATTTGACTATGGCCTGGCTCTTGGTCAAACCACCGGGGAGCCCACTAGCCATGATTATAATGGGTTTTTTTTTAAAAGTTGGGCCTCTGTGTATGGGCCCACTGGTATTAGAGTGTAGAGTTATTGTAATGAGGTATTAGCCTCATAGAAACAATCGTGCAAAGCAAGCGGGCTGAGAAATGCCAGACAAATGCAGTTGATTATTTGGTCAGTACATCTTTGCTTGATTTTTCGTTCTGTTGTGAAAGAGAGTGTGTGGGAAGAGAGGAGACTGGCCATTACCAAGCACCTACTGTATATCAGGCACGACTTAAAGTCACTTTTCCATGTTTTATGTTTTGTTTTGAAATGATTCAGCAAGGTAGCATTATGAGCTTATGTCTATTTACAGGGGAGGCACAGAGACGTTAAGAAAATTGCCCTTAGTCACACAGCAAGCAGATGAAGGAGGCATACGCACAGCAGAGTCTGTGACTTCAAGTGCTCCGTTTCTTCCACTTTAAGCTGACTGATGTGGATATACTTGTAGCGGCACTCCCAGTCTCTCCGAGCCTCTTTTGGTTTCTTTTTGGTCTCAGAGCCTCAGTATCAGACATGCTCTGAGGTGGGTGCTGCTTGGCTAGAGGAAACCATGAGAAGCCAGAATTCGGGTGAGGTCCTTTGTAGGAAGAATCACCGGGGTCATTTTGGAGGCAACTTGAGGTTGGCGATTTTGCTCCTGACTTCTTAGTGAGCACAGCGCAGCCTCATGAAATGCACAGACCCGCCATCCCAGGAGCATCTTCTAATTCCGGCTGTGTCACTACTTCTGTCTGTCTTTAGGCAAGTCCGCACCTTTCTACCTCTCTGGTCCCTGTCTACTTTCCAGCATTGCCACCTACCATCCTCTGTCTTGCTCAGGCTGCTGTAGCTTTGCAGAATGCAAGTAGTTTATTTAGTAAGTGATCCCAGGAAATGTGGACGAGGGAGATGGGGCAGGAGACAACGAAGAGAAGAAAGGCAATAAAGAGTGAGTTATTAGGAATGACCCCTCTGGGCGCCCGGAGTTTAATCCTGCTTGGGGTCGTGGGAGCCCATATAGAACAGCACTTCTCATCCCTCCCCAAGGGCAGAGTGAACGGCGACTTTGGAGAAAGCTCTCGAAGAGTTGTACGTTCTGACCTTTGGAAGACTGGCTAGTGTGCACAGAAGTGTCCACTGGCAAGAGGATATGGGGGTGTCTCCACAAGATTCTGATGCAGTCAGAAAAACCACTATTTCCTGAAGCCACTGTAGTAGGGTTTTCTGTTACTTGCAGCAGAAGGGATTCGCAAGGTGAGCATTGGTCTAAAGACACGTCACTTTCTTTCAGTCCACCGAACATGTCACTCTTTTTCTTGCATTAGATAGGGTCTCCCCTCATACTCATGTCTCTGCCTGGTCCACTTTCGCCTCCCCTTCCTCACCCAAGGTCTCACTCCATCTTTTCAATGCCCTGCAGTTTCCAAAAGGGGCTGTGTCTGATCAACCAATCAAAAGTGGTTTCCCTTCTGCTGTTTGAACCCAGGTCTGACCAAATCCAGACAAAACGTAAGTCCAATTTTTTTTTTTTATTATTAGATTCAACAAACATAAAATCACCCTGTGAAAGCTTCTAAACACTTACTCAATTTCTATACTAACTGGTAACATGCAGTTCACTTTCCAGCCCCGGGCCAGGGACCACACTTTGAGTAGCTCTGTTTCATACGGTTCTGGCCACTGTGTGCCCATCGAATGGGGCTCTGGTTAGCTGCTGCTGCATAAAAAAGTCATTCCCCAAACTTCCTGGCTTAAAACAATTATTTTATTATTATCTCTCATGATGTCTTTGGGTTAGGAATTTTGGGAGGGGCACAGCTGGTCAATTCTGGTTTGGGGGTCTCTCATGCAGTGGCAGTCAGAGGTGGCTGGAGTTGTAATGGTGTAGGACTGGAGCAGCTGGGGGCTGGTCAGGCACCTCTCTTTCTCTGTGTAGTTTCAGGACCATTTCATGTGGCCTCTCTGCGTGGGCTAATTTGGACTTCCTCCCAGCATGGTGGTCTCAGGGCAGTTGACTGCTGGTGTGGAGGCATAAATGGAGACCAAGGGTATCGAGAGTGAGTGTCATAGTAGGCAAAGTGTTATCTGAATCGCCTTTTAGGAATTAGCCAAAGTCATGTAGCATCACTTCTGCCTACTCTATTGATTGAATTAGTCACAAAACACACCCGTATTCAAGAGAAGGGATATTAAACCCTACCTTTAATGGATGGATAGTGGCAAGATTCTAGAAAAATACATGAGATGGGAGATTCTGTAACCATCTTTGGACTATACAATCTGCCTCCTGTGGGGTGGTGGCAAAGGATGAAAGCGGAAAGCCTTGTTAGCAAGCCGGTCTGGGTGAAAAGAGGAGCTGGGTATCATACAGGCAGTAAGAAAGAAGAGAAGAAAAGGAGAGACTGATGTGTATTACGTAGGAGGTAGAAATCGCTAGGAAGTGGTGATCAGGAAATGAGGTGTGAAGGAGAAAGTGGGGCAAGGATGTGCCTAACATTCCCGCCTCCTCCGTTTGGGTGAATGGTGGGTCAGTTGCCAAGGTGGGGAATTTAGGAGGAAGAGCAGGAAGCAGGAGGGGGGCCGTCGATGGCTTTGCGGAGTGGGATTCACATTGCCCGATTCATTAAACTTCTTCCCAGCGTAAGACTGAGCAACAGTGTGGAGATTGGAAAAGACTATATCCTGCTCTTAGAGACTCTGCCCAGGAATGTGTCAGGTCCTCAACCCAAACTAGGCAACAGAAGGGCTGGGCTCTGGGGCAGATGGACACATCTGAGTGAGGAGGCTGGTAAACACAGCACAGCACAGTGTTTGCCAAACCGCCTGATTGTCAGAATCACCGGGGGAGCCTGTTGAAAATAAAAGTTCCCAGGCCCCACCCCAAACTTACTGAATCAGCATCTTCGGGGCGTGAGGCTGGGAACGCCTATTGTATAAATGCCCCAGGTGACGCTGACGGTCGGGAGAGTCTGGCCAGCACTGGGGAAGTGCCCTTGTTCGTTGCACAACGATGCACAGCGGCAGGAGGGTCATCCCCATGAACACAATGTTAGCAGTACCCCCAGCGTTGTACAAATCTAAGTGTAAATTTGGACTCTACAGTTTCCTCCTATGTGATCGTGGGAATGTGAATCCAGGCTACCCACATCCTATCCGACTTGGCTACAGATTCAGGGGTTCCCACAATCCCTACGCCCCAGGTCTGATAACTCGCTAGAATGACCTCATGGAACTCAGGAAATTGCTATACTTAATGGTTACCGTTTAAAGGATGAGGATACAAATGAGCAGCCAGATGAAGTGGTACATAAGGCAAAATCTGCAAGGGTCCCAAGTCCAGAAGCTTCTGTCCCGAGGCCGCAATGATGTGTGTTGAAGTTGGAGAAGCACTGCCCTAGAGCCGCTGTGTGAACAAGTTGTCTAAGCTGTGAGAGGGGAAGGCCAGGTACGTCGGATCAGGACGTAGCAGGCACCGTTGGGTTCCTACCCAACAGCTCTCCTTCTGCCTTTGTACTTGCTGGCAGGACAACAATTCAGTCTTAGGTAATGGGTGACTGTGTTGTTCTGGAGAGGCTGGCCCTTACCCATCCTCGTATCCTGATTGGTGAAAGCCAGTCGAGGAGCCCTACTTCGACTTGCCACTGCAGGTTTGGGTGTGGCTAGATGATGCAGTGCTGGCAGGGAGTTAGGAGGGCGTGTCGGCAGGGGCTTTGGGAATGGCTATCCTTGTGGATTAAATAGGTAAGGAGGAATCACTCCCTTTTCTGCCCTTAGACCTTGGAGTCAGCAGACGATACCTGGAGGTAGAGCAGCCATCTTGGGAACATGAGGGGAGCCAGGCTAAGCGGATGGGCCAGCACAGTGAGCATGACACCGTGAACCCCCCAGCCCACCTCCACCCCGCCAAAGGCTCTTGAAGCACAGTTGAGATGCTAGATTAATCCAGTCTAGAGCTACTCTCCCTCAGGAGCTCTTAATACAAATAATAAGGGATAGATGTCTAATGGGGCTTTTTCCTACTCTTGACCAAGGTCCCAAACCTGAAAACTAGAGGCGCCTCTCCACTCCCCCGCAACATTATAGAAAGGGAGGTACTAGACCAGGTTTCTCCGTCTTGGCACTGTTGACGTTTTGGACCAGATAATTCTTTGTTATGAAGGGCTGTCCCCCTCATCATACGATGTTTAGCAGCATCCTTGCCTCTCACCCCCTAGAGGCCAGTAACACCCCTCCAGGTGTGACAACCTAAAGTGTTCCCAGACATTGTCAAATGTCCCTGAAGTGGAGGAGATGGGGCACCAAATCGCCCCTAGTTGAGATCCACTGTGCTAGACCGTCCACGTACAGGGCAGTCCCAAACGAGCTCTGTGATCTGTAGCCAGCACTTGCTTCAGCCAATGTTTAAGAGAAGGTGAGACAGGTCACGGAATGAAGGGGAGGGAGGATTTCTGTGCAGAAAGTTGTCAGAGACTGGGAGTTCCCCTTCACAGAGAGCAGAGAAGGCCACCAGGAAGAAACAAATATGTCCCCATCGCCCCCCCCCCCCCAACTGGCTGGGCTGTGCAAACTCATGGCCTCCAGGCCTCCAATGGGATGGAGTTGAGTGTAGTCAGAGAGTTCTTGGGAGAACTTTGGGATGCCTGGATGTTTGGAGAAATCCAGGGACTGTTGCCAGACCCTGGCCTGGAGAAGTTTATATGCGAGACACTAGCTTGAGTGACACTTGACAGGACAGCAAAGGGCGAGGGCTACAGTGCCAGGGAAGGGATGGGAAACCCATGGCAGATCGTCATGGCAGATTCACCCTTCTGCGTGGAACTTTGAGGTAAGGTGAGGGCTGTGTGGGGTGTATGGGAGAAGGTGGTGGTTATTAGCTGGGGTAGATCACCTTTGCCAGAGAAGGGGACAGCGGGAAGTACAAAGGAGAGAGTCTCCAATAACCACCAAAGCATCCTCATCTGCTGCACAGATGGCCACATTTCCAGCACCAACCAAATCGGGTTTTCCTTTCACACCTGCTCTCCCTCTGCCCTGGAGGGGCAAGAAACAGCATTAGCCAGTAAGAGAGGAGCTGGAGCAGGGCTAGAAAAGACCCTTCTGTCCCCACCGCTCACTGGAGGCTTCCTAGCTGGGATGTGGCTTGAACTGAGTGGTTGGGAAGGGCCAGGGTGTGGAGGGAGAAACTTCAGCTTGGGTTAGAACTTGAGGTTTTGATATTCGTTTCTAGGAATTTATCCCTTTCTTCTAGGTTGTCCATTTATTGGCATACAATTGTTCCTAGTAATCTCTTATTATCCTTTGTATTTCTGTGGTGTCATTTCGTAACTTCTTTTTTATTTCTGATTTTATTTACTTGGACCCTCTCTCTTTCTTTCTCGGCGAGTCTGGCTGAAAGTTTATCAATCTTGTCTTTCAAAGAACCATCTCTTACTTTCATTGATCTTTTCTGTTTTTTTTTTTTTCATTTCATTTATTTCTGCTCTGATCTGTATTATTTCCTTCCTTCTACTAACTGTGGGCTGTTTGTTTTGCTTTAAGAAAGTATGGGTGTTTATTTTTATGAGTGAAAGGCATTCTTTTTCCTTCCCACTCCCCACTCAACTCTCTCTGAACTAAGTGACATGTGATCATCCCTCAGGCATAAGATTTCCCTGGACCTCAGCAGAGTAAGTTGACTCCCTTCCTACATGCCCTGCCGGCACCCTGTACCTCCCTTTCTGGAACATTCTCCAAGCTTTGGTTAGCCGCTCCCACTTCACTTTCCCAGTGCAAGCTCCATGAGGGCAGGTCAGGCTTGCTTCCTTCCCTGCTGGGTCCCTGGCCCGGCTGGCAGCACATAGTAGGTGCTCACTAAACAAATGCTTGCTGACTGAATGAACTGCAGTCTCTCCCGTCGCCTTTGCCTTTCCACCCTTCACTCTCTGGTTCTGTTTTTAAGTGACCTATTGGAGAAAAGGGCAGGGATGATGAAAGTGAGGATGGAAAAAAGGGGCTGAGGAATTTTACACAAATGAACCACATTCAGCAACAGCAAATTCACCACATTCTTTAGAAGCCTGTGAAAATCTGGCAGACAAAAGAGGGTTTTGTGAGTGGGTGTCAGATGATGACTGTAGCCATGAACATTTCTTAGGCGTGGGGAAAGGGGTGAGGAATTGCTATATCCTCCTGGACTAGAGAGAACAATGCCTTCTAATTTTAAAAGTCTCTCTTTTAATGTAAAGGGCCCACTGGATGGTTTAGGAGTATTTTCCCTCTTAGAAAAGCAAATCTATTGTCTTAACAGCAACAAGGAAGCCTTCTCTGGAATGAAGCTGTGTCTATAGGTGAGACCGTAAGAAAATATGCTTCACAGCTAGTATGCTCAGGGCAGGCATGGACAGTGAAAAGATTGGTTCTTTGTCTTTCTTTTTCCGAAACATTTTATTTCAAAGTGATTCCAGATCTATAGAAAAGTTGCAAGGATAGTACAAGGATCTCCCAATACGCTTTACTTAGATTTCCCAAAAGTTTACATTTTATCACATTCATTTGATCATTCCCTCTCTCTATACATATTATCATTTCTTTTTCTGACCTTCTTGCGAGGAAGTTGCAGACACAATGTCCCTTTACCTCTAGATCCTTCAGTGTGTATTTCCCCCCAAAACAAGGACAGTCTCTTAGAGTGATCAAAATCAGGCAATTTACATTGATATAATGCTATTTGTAATCCACAGACCTTATTCAGTTTTGCCAATTGATGAATTAATATCCTTTATAGCAAAAGAAAAAAAAATGTTCTGGCTCTGGATCCATTCCAGGCTCATGTGTTGAATGTAATTGTTAAGTCTCTTTAGTTTCCTGTAACACGGAATAGTCCTCAGGCTTTGTCTTTCATGACCTTGACATTTGTCAAGAGTATGAGCCAGTTATTTTTTAGAATGGTCCACAACTTGGATTTATCTGACGTTTCCTTATAGTTAGATGCAGGTTTGCATTTTGGACAGGAATATCACAGGAATGATGTGATGTCATAAAGATTGACTTTGAAAAGGTGAGCATTTCAAAGGGTTTGGCATTTGAGAAAGATTGGAGGCATCACAGAGTGTTTATGACTCCAGGCCTTAGACTCACTTGCTAGAGATGCAGTTTAGAAATGCGACCTAGAGAGAGTCACTTCCCCTCTCTCAGGCTTTGTGTTCTAATCTGCAAAATGGGTAGATTGGTACTGGCTTACATTTATTGGGTGCTTACCTATTGCCAGAGGTTGTTCCAAATGTCTTATATGCAATGGCTCACTTAATCCTCATGACACCCCTCTAACAGAGATGTTTTAAAACATTATTAGAATAATAATGTAAAGAACGTAAAAGGAGAGTCCTCTTACAGAGGAAGAAACTCAGGCACAGAGAGGTTGAACAACTTGGCCGAAGTCACAGCTTGTAGGTAGCAGTGATGGGCTTCCAACCAGGTTACTTTGTCTCTAGAGGCTGCCTGTTTAATTCCCACACCATATTGACTCCTGGAAGTGACACCTTAGAAGGTTTTTATGACAACTAAAGAAGGGTATGTAGGGCAAGCATCTAACCCAGTGCCTGGCACATAGTAAATACTAAGAGATAATTGTTAATATCTTCCTTTACTCCATTTCTTTCTCATTTTATAAAGGACTGGATGAAGGACATGCTCCAACTTGATGATACTGAAGCCTGATCGGGAACCTCAGGCTATCCCCAGACCAGCTGACGTTTATGAGGCTCCTGGGTCTCGTGAAGCAGTGAAGTCGACCTTGGGCTGTGTTTGGAGGTGAGGGAGAGGACAGCATCCCAGCATCTGCACCTGGCTATGGCTCTCGCCAATGCCCAGTGGTGGCTGGTGCAGAATGAAGCCCACAGAGGAGACTGATGCCACGCGTCTTGGGCTTTGGAAAGCTTTGCAGGTGCTTTGTGTTAATGGCATTTCCTCAGGCGGACATTAAGTGTGTTCACATTTCCTAGCTGCTGGCTAGCTAGCTGTGGGGAGGCAGGGAGAAGCAGGCAGATGAGATACTGCCGGGCAGGAGAACTGATGCTTTGGGATTAGAATGTATAATGCTGGAGATGGGTGGAGGAGATAGTTTGAAGTAAGCTGAGTTCATCACATTTTTGCAGGGATAACCACCCCATGGCCATTTTTTTTCTTGCCTGGATGAGACAGGGATCAAACTTATGGGATGTTACCTGTGTAGGAAAGGGTTATTAAGTGAGTTCCATGGGTAGGTTTCAAGGGTGCTATGAGCTCCTCGTGCTGTATGTACAGAAGTGTGAGTGAACATGTATCTATTTACATGTGTTTTTCTAGGGAGAGATTTGCAGTTTTTTATAAAACCCTCAATGTGTTCTGTTATTTAATGCAGAAAAAGAATCCTTGGTGGTCAAGGAGAGGATATGAGAGAGAAAGGGAGGGAAGGAGGGAGAGAGAGAGACAGAGACAGAGACAGAAACAGAGAAAGCGAAAGAATATTATTTCATAATAGTTATATAAAAAGTTGCTAGGAAACCATTCACTGACTTTGTGAATTATAAACATTTTCTTCTTAACCCCAAATCAATAGACCTCATATCATTCCAATCATGAGAACACAGCTGTTTGTAGGGAAGGAGTGGGGCTGGGTGGTGTGTGTGTGTGTGTGTGTGTGTGTGTGTGTGTGTGTGTGTGTGTAGGGAGGGGTAGGGATGGGGGAGAAGGGGATGAAGGGAGGGTGACTGGAGCAGAGAGGAGGAATGTGAGCTTCTTCCTGTCCTTAAGAAGGAGCACAAATGTCCCTGCAGCCCGCCCTCCGTGGATGCCCCAAGATGACGATCCTGGCCTGCAATGATGGTGGCCACCAGGTGACAGGACCTGTCCTTATTTACCCAATGGATGCTTCTCTTCAAATTTGCAAATCTCACAAATGATTCATGTCCCCTGAAAGGAGAAATGAAAGTAAAATAGGCTGTTTAGCTAGTTTGCTTCTCTAGTGGAGCCCTTTGAATTTCTGGGGTCTCATTCTAGGTACGGTTTCAGTCTGTCCCATGTGGGTTATCTGGTTAGTGACCAGAATTCCTGGATTTTTAGGATGTCCTGGTTTCAGATACTTGGTTCACTTGACAGACCTTCCTGGCTTTGCTCCATCCCTTTGAGGGTCTGTCCTGTTCCTCTTGGAAGCTTTCTGGGAGCAGACTCCCTGCTCCCCCAACAGAAGACTCAGAAAACACTCAGCTACTGACTCTCGCCTTCTCTCCAGTGAGGTCTTACTCCATTTCTTTCCTCCTGTTGAAGACATTTACTAGTTCTCTGTCCTTGGCTCTTCCAAGTGGTCCTTCCCTCCCTCCCTCTTTCTCCCTCCCTCCCTCCTTCTCCTTCCCCCCTCCCTTCCCCCTTCCTTCCTTCCCCCCTCCTTCCTTCCTTCCTTCCCCCTTCCTTCCTTCCTTCCCCCTTCCTTCCTTCCTTCCCCCATCCTTCCCCCTTCCTTCCTTCCTTCCCCCCTTCCTTCCTTCCCCCATCCTTCCCCCCTTCCTTCCTTCCTTCCTTCCTTGCCCCCTTCCTTCCTTCCTTCCTTCCCTCCTTCCCCCCTTCCTTCCTTCCCTCCTTCCCCCCTTCCTTCCTTCCTTCCCTCCTTCCCCCCTTCCTTCCTTCCTTCCCCCTTCCTTCTCCCCTTCCTTCCTTCCTTCCTTCCCCCTTCCTTCCTTCCTTCCTTCCTTCCCCCATCCTTCCCCCCTTCCTTCCTTCCTTCCCCCCTTCCTTCCTTCCTTCCTTCTCCCCTTCCTTCCTTCCTTCCTTGCCCCCTTCCTTCCTTCCTTCCTTCCCTCCTTCCCCCCTTCCTTCCTTCCTTCCTTCCCCCTTCCTTCTTTCCTTCCTTCCTTCCCCCTTCCTTCCTTCCTGCCCCCCTTCCTTCCTTCCTTCCTTCCTCCCTTCCTTCTTCCCTCCCTTCCTTCCTTCCTTCCCCCATCCTTCCCCCCTTCCTTCCTTCCTTCCCCCCTTCCTTCCTTCCTTCCTTCTCCCCTTCCTTCCTTCCTTCCTTGCCCCCTTCCTTCCTTCCTTCCTTCCCCCTTCCTTCTTTCCTTCCTTCCTTCCCCCTTCCTTCCTTCCTTCCTTCCCCCTTCCTTCTTTCCTTCCTTCCTTCCCCCTTCCTTCCTTCCTGCCCCCCTTCCTTCCTTCCTTCCTTCCTCCCTTCCTTCTTCCCTCCCTTCCTTCCTTCCTTCCTTCCTCTTCCACCTCCTCATCCCGCATCACTCTCTATCTCTCTCATTTACTCTAAAACATTTAGGCACTGGGTGCTGAGTGTTCAGAAGGGAACAGCATAAGGTGTAATCCCTGCTATCACAGCCCTGACACTCACAGACTGCATATAAAAATCTCGTTCTGTCTTCAGTAGGGAGAGAGTTTAGAGAGTTGCAGGAGAGAAGGTAGGGAGACCAACTGGGAGGCTGGCAGAATACAAATAGAAATGAGCGGCTCTGAGATAACGCAATGGCAGTTTTCACTTTATGAACACTGATGCTCTGTCACCGGGTCCATAAAAATTAGTGATTTCACTGCAGTGGCGTTTACCTTGTATCAGTCAAAAATGACCCTCTTTGTCCCATATACAGTGCACTTTTGCTTTGCTTTCTTATCCTCTGGTTATTGGCACCCCTGCTTTCTCTTTGTTCATGTCTGCCTCTATATCTGAGGACACAGGGGTTCTGCACTGGACCATGTATTTAAAAGGTTGATTTGTAGAAAAAAGTCGAGGTTGGACAACTTCCACACATTTCATTGATCTTTCGTGGCCAAAAGAACACTGGTAGAACAGGAGGATGGCCTTGTTCAAGGAAGATCTTGTGCCCAGTTCTAAGTCAATGAGCTTCGATGGTAACCTTAAACGCTGGACAGCATGCCCGGGTAGGTCTGGATCCTGGGGGCAAGTAAGAGGCACACAGGCAGTAGAAATCAAAGAAAGGAGCCAGGAGGGAGATGAAAAGATTAGTAATGACTGTGGTAGTTTGACTTTACTGGCTCTGGTGATGATTTTCTCTGGAGTTAGTTGCCATGGTGTCAAACTGAGAATTCATGAATGGATTCTCCCACCAGCTCTAGCCCAGACATTGCATGTCAGTTGGTCAACAATGTATTCATCCATCTTTTTGTTTTTAATCATTTTAGGCCATTTTCATCTAGGTGAAACTCTTATAAGCAGCACATAATTCAATATTTTTCTTTTTTCTCTTTTATGCCCCTTAAAAGTCTTTGCCATTTAATAGGGTTAATTAACACATTTAGTTTATTGATCTTACCGATGCTTTGGTGCTACATGTGTAATTTTATTTATCCTTTCTGATTTTTACATACTCCTATTTCCTCTCATCTCATCTTTTCCAGGTGATATAGATGGTTTTGTTTGCTACTTATCTTCGGTAGTGATTTGGAAGCTAAGCATTCTGTTTTTATATTCTATTACTGATTTTTGTGGGTTTTGAGATTATGAAATGTCTTGAAATCTATATTTCCCTAATTATCAGATTTGAGGGCCAAACAATGACTTAATCCTTGAATACCTGAGGGATTTACTTTTCCATTTTCTGCCTCCCGCACCACTCATTTCCTAGTCTTTTATTTGTTTTTTAATTTAAAAAAAATTTATTTATTTACTTTTGGGTCTTTGTTGCTGCGCGCACACTTTCTCTAGTTGCAGCAAGGGGGGGCTACTCTTCATTGCGGTGTGCGGGCTTCTCATTGCAGTGGCTTCTCTTGTTGCAGAGCACGGGCTCTAGGCACGCGGGCTTCAGTAGTTGTGGCACGTGGGCTCAGTAGTTGTGACTCGCGGGCTCTAGAGTGCAGGCTCAGTAGTTGTGGTGTGCGGGCTTAGTTGCTCCACGGCATGTGGGATCTTCCCGGACCAGGGCTCGAACCTGTGTCCCCTTCATTGGCAGGCGGATTCTTAACCACTGCGCCACCAGGGAAGCCCTTCCTAGTCTTTTAAATCTTTAAACTGGAGTTATAGATCCAGCTGCTGCTGCTTCTTCTTATTATTTTACTATAAGAAGTTTATTACTATTTTACTTTTCTTATTTCATTATATTTATTTTATTATGTACTTTAAACCATGTACATCTTATTTTTCATTATAGTTTAGGGCTTTGAGTTAAAATATGTGCAATGGTTATTCCTATGTACCTTAATCTATTTAGCTAGTGCCCATGTTCCCAATCTTTTATTTTGTGACAATTCTGTCTCCCATCCATGCTGTACCAGTACCCATGCCCACCCTCTTTGCCTACCCTCTTCTTACTGTAAATGTGATTTCAATCTAAAACCAACCACTCAAGGATATCTCCAACAAT
Organism: Stenella coeruleoalba; assembly: GCF_951394435.1. NCBI lineage: Eukaryota > Metazoa > Chordata > Mammalia > Artiodactyla > Delphinidae > Stenella > Stenella coeruleoalba. The sequence continues at coordinate 16,389,494 of NC_137157.1, forward strand.
TCTCCCCTCTCTCCCCTACATGATCAATCTTTACCTTTTCTTGTACAAAAGCCGCAAACATACACACGTGCTGTTATCCCTTCCATCTTAAAAACAAATGAGCTTTCTGTGACCGTACTTTCCCAAAGCCTTTCTATTCTTTGCTTCCCTCTGTAGCCAAGTTGCTTCAAAGAGTTGTCTGTACTCTGTCTGCACATCCCCTCCTCCCATTCTCTCTTAAGTCCACTCCAATCTGCCCCATCGTTCCACTAATACAACTGTGGTTAGGATCCCTAATGCCTAACTGAGACCATATCCAATGGTCACTTAGTTCTTATCTTATTTGGCCTATTAACTGCATGTTATACAGGTTTGCCCTTCTTCAAGTGTGGGTAGGCCTGAGGGAGACCAGTCATCTCCTGTTCCCACCAATGGGTTCTCTGAGTTATAGGCACTTTGTAGCTACTTTCAAGGACTGAAGGCCATGAGAAGTCCCCCCACCACCTTGCCCTTGCCTCTTGCCTCAGTTCTGTTTCCTTTCATTTGCAATGCACCCAAGTATCCCGAGATGGTAGCATGTTCTATGCTGGGAGTAGTGCTTTCTAGAAGGATCTATAAATGAAGGCGCTGATGTAGGCAAGAAGAGGATCAGGGATCTGGCTGGCTCCGAAGACAGTTTCTGGGTACCTGGGGCAGGGGCACCTCTCTCTTTGGATTCTGGGCCCATAGGGAGAGGCAGTGTGAGTGGGTTAGAGTGTTGGTTTCTGCCTTTTGGGGGGTTCTGCTATTCTGGTTCAAGGTAGAGCACGTGAGACAAAGCTCTAGAATGTACTTTGTAGCAGCATCTCCTCCCATGAAGTGGATGGTGGAACTTCTCCCACAACTTATATAATTGACAACCTTTGTTTATCTTCTGTTCACTCCCTTGAGGATGATTTTGTCGTTTGGTGCATCTCTATAGGCATTTAGATTGGAGGTTTGGAGAAGGCATATCTAGAAGGTCTCAGCTTCTGTCACGTTAACACAGACATTACTCCACTAATCCACAGCTCATCCGTGTTTACTTTTCTTTGTATTCCAGTACTGCTTTGATTGGCACACGAGACATTTTACCATCTGGCTTCTCCTGTGTCACCTCCCATCTTTCCCTTTTCACAGATCCTGCTGCCCCTATTGAATTCCCTGCAATTCCCTTCCAACCTTGCTTTGTCTTGGCTACTGATTCTTATTTATTTATTTATTTATTTTAACGTTTTTATTGGCGTATAATTGCTTTACAATGGTGTGTTAGTTTCTGCTTTATAACAAAGTGAATCAGTTATACATATACATATACCCCATATCTCTTCCCTCTTGCGTCTCCCTCCCTCCCATCCTCCCTATCCCACCCTTCTAGCTGGTCACAAAGCACCGAGCTGATCTCCCTGTGCTATGCGACTGCTTCCCACTAGCTATCTATTTTACATTTGGTAGTGTATATATGTCCATATATACACTACAACTCTCTCACTTTGTCCCAGCTTACCCTTCCCCCACCCCATGTCCTCAAGTCCATTCTCTAGTAGGTCTGCGCCTTTATTCCCGTCTTACCCCTAGGTTCTTCATGACCTTTTTTTTTTCTTAGATTCCATATATATGTGTTAGCATATGGTATTTGTTTTTCTCTTTGTGACTTGCTTCATTCTGTATGAAAGGCTCTAGGTCCATCCACCTCACCACAATAACTCAATTTCATTTCTTTTTATGGCTGAGTGATATTCCATTGTATATATGTGCCACATCTTCTTTATCCATTCATCTGTCAGTGGACACTTAGGTTGCTTCCATGTCCTGGCTATTGTAAATAGAGCTGCAATGAACATTGTGGTACATGACTCTTTTTGAATTATGGTTTTCTCAGGGTATATGCCCAGTAGTGGGATTGCTGGGTCGTATGGCAGTTCTATTTTTAGTTTTTTAAGGAACCTCCATACTGTTCTCCATAGCGCCTGTATCAATTTACATTCCCACGAACATTACCACCCTCTCCAGCATTTATTGTTTGTAGGTTTTTTGATGATGGCCATTCTGACTAGTGTGAGATGATATTGCATTGTAAGTGTTTTTTGTTTTTTTGGGGTTTTTTTTGCTGTACGCGGGCCTCTCACTGTTGTGGCCTCTCCTGTTGCGGAGCACAGGCTCCGGACACGCAGGCCCAGCGGCCATGGCTCCTGGGCCCAGCCGCTCCGCGGCATGTGGGATCTTCCCAGACCGGGGCACGAACCTGCGTCCCCTGCATCTGCAGGCGGACTCTCAATCACTGAGCCACCAGGGAAGCCCTGCATTGTAGTTTTGATTTGCACTTCTCTAATGATTAGTGATGTTGGGCATCCTTTCATGTGCTTCTTGGCCATCTGTATGTCTTCTTTGGAGAAATGTCTGTTTAGGTCTTCTGCCCATTTTTGGATTGGGTTGTTTTTTTGATATTGAGCTGCATGAGCTACTTGTAAATTTTGGAGATTAATCCTTTGTCTGTTGCTTCATTTGCAAATATTTTCTCCCATTCTGAGGGTTGTCTTTTCGTCTTGTTTATGGTTTCCTTTGCTGTGCAAAAGCTTTTAAGTTTCATTAGGTCCCATTTGTTTATGTTTGTTTTTATTTCCATTTCTCTAGGAGGTGAGTCAAAAAGGATCTTGCTGTGCTTTATATCATAGAGTGTTCTGCCTATGTTTTCCTCTAACAGTTTGATAGTGTCTGGCCTTACATTTAGGTCTTTAATCCATTTTGAGTTTATTTTTGTGTATGGTGTTAGGGAGTGTTCTAATTTCATTCTTTTACATGTAGTTGTCCAGTTTTCCCAGCACCACTTATTGAAGAGGCTGTCTTTTCTCCATTGTATATTCTTGCCTCCTTTATCAAAGATAAGGTGACCATATGTGCATGGGTTTATCTCTGGGCTTTCTATCCTGTTCCATTGATCTATATTTCTGTTTTTGTGCCAGTACAATACTGTCTTGATTACTGTAGCTTTGTAATATAGTCTGAAGTCCAGGAGCCTGATTCTTCCAGCTCCGTTTTTCTTTCTCAAGATTGCTTTGGCTATTCGGGGTCTTTTGTGTTTCCATACAAATTGTGAAGTTTTTTGCTCTAGTTCTGTGAAAAATGCCAGTGGTAGTTTGATAGGGATTGCATTGAATCTGTAGATTGCTTTGGGTAGTATATTCATTTTCACAATGTTAATTCTTCTAATCCAAGAACATGGTATATCTCTCCATCTATTTGTATCATCTTTAATTTCTTTCATCACTGTCTTATAATTTTCTGCATACAAGTCTTTTGTCTCCTTAGGTAGGTTTATTCCTAGGTATTTTATTCTTTTTGTTGCAATGGTAAATGGGAGTGTTTTCTTGATTTCACTTTCAGATTTTTCATCATTAGTGTATAGGAATGCCAGAGATTTCTGTGCATTAATTTTGTATCCTGCTACTTTACCAAATTCATTGATTAGCTCGACTAGTTTTCTGGTAGCATCTTTAGGATTCTCTATGTATAGTATCATGTCATCTGCAAACAGTGATAGCTTTACTTTTTCTTTTCCAATTTGGATTCCTTTTATTTCTTTTTCTTCTCTGATTGCTGTGGCTAAAACTTCCAAAACTATGTTGAATAATAGTGGTAAGAGTGGGCAACCTTGTCTTGTTCCTGATCTTAGTGGAAATGCTTTCAGTTTTTCACCATTGAGGACAATGTTGGCTGTGGGTTTGTCATATATGGCCTTTATTATGTTGAGGTAAGTTCCCTCTATGCCTACTTTCTGGAGGGTTTTGATCATAAATGGGTGTTGAATTTTGTCGAAAGTTTCTCTGCATCTATTGAAATGATCATATGGTTTTTCTCCTTCAATTTGTTAACATCGTGTATCACATTGATTGATTTGCATATATTGAAGAATCCTTGAATCCCTGGGATAAACCCCACTTGATCATGATGTATGATCCTTTTAATGTGCTGTTGGATTCTGTTTGCTAGTATTTTGTTGAGGATTTTTGCATCTATATTCATTGGTGATATTGGCCTGTAGTTTTCTTTTTTTGTGACATCTTTGTCTGGTTTTGGTATCAGGGTGGTGGTGGCCTTGTAGAATGAGCTTGGGAGTGTTCCTCTCTCTGCTATACTTTGGAAGAGTTTGGGAAGTATAAGTGTTAGCTCTTCTCTAAATGTTTGGTAGAATATGCCTGTGAATTGCTACTGATTCTTTAAGGCTTAATTCAAATGTCATTTCCTTTCTGGAGCCCTTTTCTGAGCTTTTCAGTCAATATTTAATCATTATTTTTTTGAAATATGTTTATTGAGTACCTACTACATGCCAAGTATTGTGATGGGTACTGGAGAAAAAAAGGAGAGTAGAACAGATATGGTCTCTGCGCATGGTCTATTGCTGGGAACAGAAAGGGATAACATCTTCATATTTGTTCAATGGAGAGAAGGGTAGAGTGGGAATCCTTCCCCATTTCTGATGTTTCTCTCCATGTGGGAGAAGCTCTTCTATAATTCCTGGTCTTTTGAATTGGGGATAAGGAACTGGGAATGGGTATCTCAATCTTTTCTTCCTTCTTTCTCGTATGTAATCCACTTTGTAGGAAGCATACATTCTGCTTGGCTTCTCCGAAAATTGAGTTTGACATGGCCAGGCCCCATGGTGGGTCCAGTTAGGCTGTAGGTAGTGAAAACCCAATGTGGTATATAACTGATCAGATGGGTAAATTCATCTGATTCTGAGGTTTAGTATGAAAAAGTCTACCTGCCCATAGTCTTAAAGTCACATTCTCTAATATCAGCTTATTTTTAAATTTTATCTCTCAATTGATTTAGGGTCAGGGAAAAAGAACAGTTGGGCTCTCTCAAACGTCAACTATAGTATTAAAAATAAAAGTTTCAGCAGAACTCCTAGTTAATCATCTTGAAGTACCTTTCTTAAATCTTTTATGATATTAATTACATCGCTGCAATGGTCCATTTATGTACGTCTTCACCTCCTCTGGAGTGTGAGTCTTTGCCTTTGGTTGTGCAATATGTGTACTGGACAAAGGTGTCTGGCCTGGAGGACAAATGGGAGCTAAATCCAGCCAGTACTGTGCTGGTCAGCAGCTGTGTCTTCGCCTGGGGTCATGTCAGTTCAGAGGTTGAGGCACCTTTCTGGAATTTGCACAAAACCTCGTCATATGCCAGCAAAGCCCTGTGTCCTTGCATTTGATGAATGCACAAGTGCTTACTCTTTAGATGGGCAGCACCATTACCTTACCTGAATGTAATCATCCAGAAGGGAGGAATCGCATCCATTTTTAACTCATTGTTCATCATCTCTTATAAAATACAAGAAGCCAACATGTCACGCAAGGCCCAGGCAGAATTGTGAAAGGGGAACATATCTGCTTTGCCTGGATATTCCCTTAATTTCCATTATTATTAATTATTATTATATTTAAGAGTAATGGAAAAAACAATGGATTTGAATTCAGGAAACCTAAAGTCTGAACCTTAGTCTCCTTAATTCTAAATGGAAATCCTGTAGATCTCAGTGGTTTATGGTAAGGACAAAGCAATACAACATATGTGAAAAAGCTTTGAACACCATGAATTCATACGGATGTTAGGAGTTATGCCGATCACTCCCTGATTGCCTAAATTATACTCAGAAGCATTTGCCAGCTTAATTAATGTGTAAGACTTGCTCTGACAATGTTGATTCTAATGATAACAATGTTATACACTTATTTCTGGAAAACACCTAGAGCCATCTCTTTGAATTATTCATTTTCCAACGGGTTTTTATAGGTTTTGCAATGTAATTTGAAGGGGTCTAAACCTACCTGCTAATGGCATTCCACTTAGCATCTACATTTCTTCCTCTGCACATAGGTTTACTTCTCTTTCTGTTGCTTAGCAGTTGGTTAAAGGGACGATTTCAAACAGATTCTCCTTGAGGAGGCCCTTCTGCTCATGAATGAGATTATGTCCCCCCTCCCCCATCACACATTTTTTCTAACCAAATGTATTCTAGCAGATCAGGAGCATCTTTCCAATGTCCATCTATTTTACTGTCCTATGAGAGTGTTACCCTGATGATTTTGTAGAAAAGGGCAGAAAACCAGGGCTGCCCTGACTGGTACAGTAGAAGGTAGAGTCATCAACAAGTCTTTGTACTTCCTGTAATCTCCCTGAAGGCTCCCAAGAAATATACAGCACAAGACATAGAGTTGATGAGGTATGTAGTACAACCTCAAAGGCAAAAGTGAAGTCAAAATAGGAAGACCAGAAAGCTCAATGGTTAAGGACATGGATACCAGGAGGGGTTGGAAGTGTCCAACGGTTGGAATTAGCCAGGCCTCATTCAAATCCCAGCTCTATCACTTACTTCTTTGCCTTAGCTTCAGTTTTCTTGTTAGTAAATGTGGCTAATAGCCCTAATTCTGTAGCATTGGCAGAAGGAGCAAATAAGGAATACACTCTTAGAACAATGCTTGGCCCACAGTAAGCACTTGCTGTCTGATTATAATTATGCCATGATTATAATTATTATATCAATAGTAATGTCTTGACATAGAGAATAGATTTGTGGTTGCCAAGGAGGAGGGGGTGTGGGAGAGGGCAGGATTGGGAGTTTGGGGTTAGCAGATGCAAACTAGTATATATAGGATGGGTAAACAACAAGGTCCTACTGTATAGCACAGGGAACTGTAGTCAATATCCTGTGATAAACCATCATGGCAAAGAACATGAAAAAGAATATATATATGTATAACTGAGTCACTTTGCTGTACAGCAGAAATTAATACAATATTGTAATCAACTATACTTCAGTAAAATTTAAAAAAATAGTAATGTCTTGACTGGTAGTTCCTAGACACTGTCAAATGTAAATAAAGCAGGCGTGGTGGTTAAGAGCTTGGGAAGCCAGACGACCTGAGTTCATAACCCAGCTCTGCCACTTCCCAGCTGCGTGAACTTGGATAAGTAAACTCAACCTCCTTAAGCGTCAGTTTCTTCCTCCATAAAATGGGAATAAAATCAGTATCTACGTCACATGGTTTTGAGACACCTAAATCACACAGTGGAAGCAAAGAACTTGGATACTGGACACCCCGTGTGGACCAAGAGCCCTCAACTCTTTTATGTTCCTACCCAAGCCTTGAAGTTGTTACTGCAAGGGAGGGAGAACAGAGGGGATTCTGGCTGTGGGCCACTGGGGAAGTCAGAAGATGGCGCCCCCTTAAGGTTGTGCCATGTACCTGAAGTTCTTTCCAGGAAGCGGGCTCATGGACTTAGGTCTTTCCAGGACCATCATGTTGTCAGGTCACAGTGCCTCTGCCAGAAGGAGCTGACAGGGCAGGGCCAAGCATCATGGCTAAACCTTTGGAATCAAACAATTCAATTCCTATTTCCACCCCTTATACCTGTGGGACCTTAGACAAATTACTTAACCTTTTTTGAGCCTCGGTTTCTTTACCTGTAAAATACAAGTTATAATAATACCTACTCCGTAGAGTAATGTGAGGGTTAGATGAGATGATTCATGCAAAATAGTTAGTGCCTGGCTCAATAAATGGAAACTATTTTTTATTCAATCAGCAAAAATCATTTGATCATATAATTTAGTAACCAGCTGTTGAATATTTACTCTATATCAGATACTGGGCCAGTTACTATGAGGCCACTACTGATTTAGTCAATGAATTGTTTGAGTATTTTCTGTATGCTAGACATCACAGGAGGTGCTTAACCATCAAAACCTTCAGAAGTCTAGATAAAATATCCCCAAGACTCTTCAATTCTACCACTCTGTGAGACCCCAGGTTATGAACCAGTTTTTCTTAATTCAGGCAACAAGCGTGATGCCAAGAACTTTGTGAACCATTGAAAATACAAACAGAAATAAAACTTGACCCTAACCAGGAGAGGTTTCCAGCCGGGAAGGGCCATTTTGACACCTCTGTCTTATCATTTCTTTCTTTCTTTGAAAGTAATCTATAGTTGAGTTCTCTTTTGGGATGTCCTCTATGGTTATATTAATTAATTAATTGGATAGATCTGTGTTGTGTATCTGCTCTGTGCAGCTCATAGTACTGGGTTCTGCTTGGAATGTAATAAGGAAATAAGACATAGTCCCTAACTCTAGGAAGTTCTAACTTAGTGATGGAGGTTAGGCATCCGTGAGAAATCAAACAATAATATAATAATATTTCACTGGACACCATGAATGCATGAATGAAATGATGACTTTGAGGAAGCATCATGGTTAAAATGCATGGACTTTATAGGCAGATGGGTCTGCCTTCAGCCTTGGTTCTGCTCTTAACTAAGTCTTGATTTTGCCAAGTCACTTAATCTCTTTGAAAGGTCTGTCATCTTTAAAGTAGGACAAAACAGTGTGAATATTCACTGAGACAGGGCTTGTACATGCTTAGCGCAGTCCCTGGCATAGAAAGGCATGACTTTTAGCCATTAATATTATCATTATCATATTCATGCACAAACCCTCCCAGTCCTGTGTGTGGTTGTACTTGCATGTCTGTGCCCACTGTGTTTGTGTGGTTAGACATTCATAATCCAATCTGATCAGAGAGATTCACTCAACCATCTGTTCATTGAATAAATATTCACGGAATGCCTACAATGTTCCAGGCACTGTCCCAGGCACTAGGGACACAGTAGCGAGCAGTTGACCCTAAAAGTCAAGGTCTCTGTCCTTATGGAGCTTATCTTGGAGTGGAGGACCCAGAAGATATATATGACACATACACTATCATGTCAGGCAGTGATAAAATGAAGTGTTATGGAGAAAGGGGGTGGAGCATCTTCTCTCTTTCTATGACACAAGGACTATTGTATTCCTGAACTTGTTTCCCCATATCCAGAGCAATTCATCAGCATGAGTATCTCTGGTCTCTTACGAAGCACATGGGCTGATGCGTCTAGGAAAAGAGAGGCTGGGAGATAAAAGGGAAAACCCGAGAGGGGGGACTTTGCAATAATGCTGGAAAAAAATATTACGGGTACTCACATTTGATCTGAATATTGGTCAAAACGCAGGCTTGGGTGGCTGGCAGGCAGCAGGGCACAGCTGCTTTTGCTGTCCCTGTTCCCTTCAGTTAGAGCGGGAGATGTCCAGTTAGCCTGATGTATTGAACAATTTAACATCCACTAGATATTCTTTATTTTATCAGTATTTATGACTTGCTGAGTCCTGGCATTAAGCTTTGGACAAGATAAGGTGCAGGTGGAAGGCATGGCCTGGGACTAAGGAGGTTTCAATGTCAGGAAGGGACAAATCAAAGTGTCCCCAGCTGTCACTAAGTGCATGGGCTGAGAAGGTGGTGACACCTCCAGGGGGTGAGTCTAGCTTGTCCTTCATTCCCTGGATTCCTCACACCTCCGACTCATCCCCGCTTCCTGTTCCTTCCCTGCTTCTCTTCAGGGACATGTCTTGACCTGGCAGCCAGGCCTTCATGGGAGAAAATGAACCACACATGTCAGAACCACCCAGGTATCTCAGGGATTTGGCTTGTGAGCCCAGGCATCGCATATGATGTTTATAAAAGTCGGGAAGAAAGAGAGATGGGAGAGGGGAGGCCTGAGGGGGAAGCAGAGACGCACACACGGAGGCCATTTTACTCCCATGAAGAGAGGCAGATGTTTCTCCTGTTATACTTTCCACCTCTGGAGGGGCTGAGACGCGGGGGTACCGTTGCTGGCTTGTCCCAGGGTTCAAGGTGGGGAGCCTGACGGAAGTGGGAGGTGGGTCCGGGCTCTTCCCTTCCCAGCTTTAGTCACGCACGGGGCCCCCCGAGGAGACCACATGCTGTTTACATTCCCTTTCAGGGATCTACTGCGGAAAAAGCTCTCAGATTGCCAAAACGCCTCACATTACTCCAGAAGCCTCCACCTGGAAGCCCATCCGGTTGACCGCAGCCCATCCCATCCTGACCCCAGCTTGCACACTGAGGACAGCCTGTTAAACCTTTCCGTCCTCACTCACTCTGGACCAGCATCTCACCTCAGCCTCAGTTGTCCTGGGCTCAGCTGCCCTTCGAATGAGCCTCCATCCCAGACAGACTCCTCCGAGTGGCCTTGGTAGCTCAGCTAGACCCTCCTGAGGGGTCCTATGCACATGAACTGCCACAGACTAAACACTGGGTCTCCACTCACTCGCTGCTCTCCCCGAAGCTCTGGTTTCAGAAGGAGGACCCGAGGGCTTTACTGAGGGAAGTAGTTTCCCCCTTTTCTTGCTGGGTGGTTTTAAGGTGAGGCAAGATTGCTGGGAAAGTTGTGGGTGGTCCAAGGGCCAAGTACAATGAAGGTGTCCCTGGGTCAGCATTTCGTCTGAGCATCAACCCCGGCCTCTCCCTTCTCCCTGCCCCTCTGACTCCCACCAGACTGCAATCAGGGACAGTGGCTTATTGTATGCCCACTACCTTAGGCTTCCAGAAGGGGAAGTGGCAATCGTGCCATCTGATCCCATCCACAGCCCTGCAGGGCAGCCCAGGAAGGCTTCTCCCATTTTGCAGATGAAGAAACAGAGCTCCAGGAGGACAGAGGATTTGTAGCCGAGCTATGGCTAGAGAGTGCTGGAGGCTGGTCTTGGAGGCAGGTTTCCCAGCCCACTGCTCTCACCCAGCAGGCGGCTGCCGGAAACAGCTGGAATGTATAACGAGAAGAGCGACTGGGAAACTCAATGTTGGATTCTTAGGGAAAAAGGAAACTGACCTCCCACAGTGCAATAAGCAAGTCTTGGCTCACGGGCCAAATGGGCATTTGTTCAGTGGCCTGTGCAGTGACCCAAAGGCTGCACTTTTCCGTGGGTGGGGAAGAGTAGGGCAGAATCTGTGGGCTCTTAACATCTTGACCTTGTAGCTGGACCCCTGGGAATTTGCTTAGCATGCTCCTCAGGGGCTGGTCCACTCTGAGCAACCTGGTGAACCTGAATGCCTGGCATGGCCGTCTGAAGACTTGGGTTATCTGTTCGTGGATGGGAGGGAAGTCTGGTCGTTTTGTATCTTAGCGAGACAGTCCCAGGGTCATGACCAGTCACTAGTAAGGCATTTCCATGAGCTGCCCTTCAGAGGGACCCACACTAAGGCTGATGAGCTGCAAATTCTTGTCCGTGCCACGCGTCACTGTTACGTATCAGCCTGTGCCCTTCCTCTTTTGTCAGCTCCATGTCCATGGACCTATTCATGGATAGAAGGAGGATGGGAGTGGAGAAGGAGAGGAAGGGAAGAGAAGCACTTTATAATTGAGCATGACATACATGTCTGCACCTCTTTAAAGCACAAAACCCCAAAGCTGGAGGATTCCCTTCCATCTCATTTGAAATCTTAGGAGAGCACCCAGTAAACATCATTGACCTCCATACTCTCTCCCATAAAGCCATTCCTCAGGAGTAGAAGTTAATAAAAGGAGAGTGTGACTCAATGTTCTGAAATATTTTTGACCATGACCCACGCATCCATGTAAATGTGACTGAAACAGTTTCGTGAAGCGATATTTACCCTTCCTTCCTGCAATAAATTCTAATATATACTATTCTGCTGTATTAAATCACTAAAAAAAAAAAAAAACAAGGGCTTCCCTGGTGGCGCAGTGGTTGAGAGTCCGCCTGCCAATGCGGACACGGGTTCGTGCCCTGGTCCGGGAAGATCCCACATGGCACGGAGCGGCTGGGCCCGTGAACCATGGCCGCTGAGCCTGCGCGTCCGGAGCCTGTGCTCCGCAACGGGAGAGGCCACAACAGTGAGAGGCCCGCGTACAGCAAAAAAAAACAAACAAACAAAAAACACTGGTTGACCCACTAATGCATGATTAGGAAAGCTCTGTTACAGAAATTTTGGTAAAAAAATGGCTTCTCATAAAATGGCTTCACTTATTCGTCAATCCTACAGCCTGGACCCTGTAGACGATGCCAGTTATGGCCAGCTGCTCACTGCTGCCCACCTACGAGGAGCAAGAGGATGACGGGGAGCAAGGTTGCAAGTCCTCAAACAAATTATTACCAAAAAAAAAACATATGACTTCACAATAACAAACCATGAGGCTAAATAGGGGAATAGCAAAAGACAAATGAGAATGACCAATTTACGAATGATCATTTATCCTGCTTCCTGGTCTTTGTGCATGCCGTTCCCGTCTCCTGAAATTTCTCTGGTTCCTCTGCCTCCATCCAAACTCTCCCAATCTCTCAAGGATCACCTCTTCCAGGAAGCCTTCCCTGACTATCTTTCCCTGCTAGGAGCTTTTGCACAATATCTGACTCTACCACTTATTTGATGTGACATCACACCTTGCCAGCTGAGCTGGAATACCATAATGTTATTTATATTTTGTGGTTAATCACTTTTGAGAGTCTGCCCAGCTTCATGTCCTACCTGGAAACCACGTCTGTGAAGCAGTCTCCTGTTTCCTGGTCCCAGTAGAGTGAACTGGAGGGCTGGCACCACCCAAGCTGGGCCAGTTAGAGGTTTTCCCTGGGAAGTTGGAACTGGAAATGATGGAGAGAGAGAGAGAATGAGAGAGAGAGAGAGAGAGAGAGAGGAAACTGCCTTTTTCCCAAGCACTTTCTAATTATCAGTTCTAGAATGATCTGAGGTGCCCCTGCACTCTTGCTCTTGGGCCTTGTGACACAGCCTATATGTGTCTATATTTGTCTTTATGTCTATATAATCTATTCCTAGGGTGACCAAATGTCCTGTTGGCTGACCAGTACTGGTTTATGCCTGTGATCCAAGCATAATTATTTCATTCGCTCTTCAAGTGTGCTGGTCTTGAGGATTTGTGACCTCAGCTCACATTAGCTCGACTTGGCTTCTGTTACTATTGCACGTTTATAAGGTCTGTAGCTCACAAAGCAAGCCCACGTGCATCACCTCGTTCTCTTTCCAAATTCATTATTTTCCCCGCAGAACTGCCCCTCCCTCTGTGTGCCACCACTGGCCCCTGTCATGTCAGCCAGAGACCCTGGTGTTAACCTAGACCCCTCCTTCTTCTTCACCTCATAAATCCCTTTATTCATTTCTTAAAAAAAAATCAAGTGCCCACCAAGGACCAAGCACTGTGCTAGTTGCTGGGTAAATAGTGTGGTGAATGAAACAGAGTCTTTGTCTTTGAATGTATACTCCAGCTCAAGAAACACCCCCAAATATATAGTTTCAAGTTGTGATACGTGTGGCAAAGGAAAAGAACTGGCTCTCAGAGAGAGAAGAATGGGCTGGGTATGGGGTGGGCCCACTTTGTACTGGGGGCCCCAGGAAGGCCTCTGTGAGGAAGTAACATTCGAGCTCAGATCTGAAGGGTCAGAAGGACCCTGTTCATGAAAGGATTTCAGTAGCAGGGGTTGAACGGAGTCTTTACATTTTAGGTTGATCCAAAAACTCTGTGGAGAACGGAGCATAAGGGGTGAAACTGGAAGCCGGAAGACCAAGTAAGAGGCTATTACAATGGTGCAGACAAGAGTTGATGGTGGCTTACACACCAAGTCGTGGAGATAAGTAAAAGGGGACAGATTGGGGAGATATTTTGGAGCTGAAAATCCTCAGGGTTTGGCAGTGGCTTGGAGGTGGTGGAGGTGAGGGGCTGGTGGTGAGGAAGAGAGGTGTCCACAGGAGTGTGATGTCAGCAAGAACAATTTGCCAAGAGGCAGAGGAGGAGACGCGGAGAATATTTGATGTTGGTGGTGGTGGGTAGTTGAAGACATCAGTTTGGGATGTGTTTAGCTGGAGATGACTGTGAAAATTCCAAACAGCTATTTCAGCTGCATGGGCATGTGAGGGACCCTGCACTCAGAGGACGGGCCCTGGGCTTGATTTAATTGCCATCTTGAAATGTTTAAACATTTGAACTTGAGTTTTGTGTGTGAAATTTGATTGGACAATGGAGCGTGTGTGTGAGCCGAAGAAACGTGCCTAATACACGTGTCTGCCGGCCCTCGCTGCCCCATTCACATGTAGTATTTGTGATGTCCTGAGCACAAATTTCAGTGGACTCATGACGTGGAGGGGTTCAGTGAGACTCCAGATAAATAGAGTAGTACCCCTTATCTGTGGGGGACATGTTCCAAGACCCCCAAAGGATGCCGGAAACCGCAGATAGTACCAAACCCCATAAATACTGCTTTTCCTTATACATACCTACCTATGATAAAGTTCAATTTATAAGTAGGCACAGGAAGAGATTAACAACAATAACTACTAACAAATTAGAACAATTATAACAATACACCATAATAAAAGGTATGTGAATGTGGTCTCTCAAAATATCTTGTACAAATGTAACGCCTTTTCCATCTCAGCTAAGCACTTATGCACTGTGGTCCTAACTTTGGCAGTTTGAGGTGCAACAGCGAAACTGGCATAAATGTCTTTTTCCTTCTTCACAATTTCACAGATAGAAGATTCGTTCTTACAGTAGATCTTAGCAACCTAGGCTTATGATTTTTTCTTTCCTTATTAAGTCGAGAACTTTAAGGAAGCACTTTTATGGCTTCTCTTTGGCAGATCTGAACTGCCAGCATCACAACTCTTGTCCTTTGGGGACCATTAGTAAGCAAAATAAGGGCACTGCGTTACCTTGACAGTTGATCTGATAACCTAGATGGTTACTGAGTGACCAACCAACTAACGGGCGGGATACGCTGGACGGAGGGATGATTCATATCCCAGATGGGATGGAGCAGGATAGTGTGAGATTTCATCACACAGCTTAGAATGGCGTGCAATTTAAAACTTATGAGTTATATATTTCTGGAATTTTCCATATAATATTTTCAGACCTCGGTTGACCACAGGTCACTGAAACTGTGGAAAGAGAAACCACGGATAAGGGGGAACCAGTGTATAAGGCAAGTGTGTTATGTCTATGGACGGCTAAATAGAGGCACTGACCACTCCAAGAGGCCATGCTTTCCATTTTAGACAGAATGTTCTTGGAACACAGAAAGAAGACAGTGGTGTTCTAAGAAACAAACAACCAAGGAACCCTATCATACCCTTGCTTAGGCTGAAAATGAAGATAGGGAAGGAAAGGGAAACATAGGGCAACCTGTAATTCCTTTTCCTTTCCTTTCTTCCTTCCTTCCTCATCATTCTTGCTGGATGTGCATGTATTACTAAGAAATGAAAACAATTGGGTTAGCTTTGTGCAGATTTTCTGCTCTTCTGGCAAAAACAAAATACATAGGCATGCAAGGGCTCTGAAACAAGAATTGTGCACTTTTGATGATTCTGTGTATGAGTTAAGTGCTCTTATATTTGCATTTAAAACAGACATTGCACAAGATAAAGATGAATGGTAAAAAATTTGTGCTAATAATTGTAAAATTTTAATTTTTCTTTACTTAGAATGACATTAAATAGCAAAGAAAAAGGACCATGAAAAGTTACAAGAGAGACTGTGGAAGAAAGAAAAAATTTAATATTTTAACACCTTTAAGGGCATTTCTGCACTTTGAACAGGAGGCCCACATTTTTTTTTTTTTTTTTTTTTTTTTGCGGCACGCGGGCCTCTCACCGCTGTGGCCTCTCCCGCTGCGGAGCACAGGCTCCGGACGCGCAGGCTCAGCGGCCATGGCTCACGGGCCCAGCCACTCCGCGGCATGTGGGATCTTCCCGGACCGGGGCACGAACCCGTGTCCCCTGCATCGGCAGGCGGACTCTCAACCACTGCGCCACCAGGGAAGCCCAATGAGGCCCACATTTTAGCCCCACATCATCAAGTTCTACTGGTTCTACCAATTAAGTATCTTTTCTATCTGTCCCCTGAGTCTTATTAGCCTGGTGGTCTCCCCATGGTCCTGCTTTCCTTCAGCTCCTTCAATTCAACCTTCTTTCTGAGATGTCCCCACCACCCAACCTTTAAGGAGGGTTGGCGTGTCTAGAAAAAAATCAGAGCGGAGATACCATCTAGGGAAGGGCTTAAAGAGAGGATTGAAGGATCAAGGAGAGACAAGAGAAGTAGGGGACAGGGGGAGAAGAAGCCCCATGTGGGACACTTCCTGGAGACCTGGGGCTCACCCCAAGGCCTGAGAGGGAGGGGTGAGGCTTTGTCCTTCGTGTGCTGGGAGGAGTCCTAGTTGACTCCTGGTGTTGACGAGGAACAACTCACCAAATGCTGCCTTGCTAGAAAAGCAGACCATTGCCCAACCTACATTGTCGTCCTGGAAGGTAAGTAGAGGCACACTCTACAGGGCTGCACGGACCACCCAGCGTCCATTTAAGCGGCTTATGCCCAGGACTTTGAGACCATGGGCTAATGTCTGGATGTTCCTGAGCCATCCTATCCTACTTCAGGCCAGCAGTCCAAGCCCCACAGATTATACCATCTCCCCTCCATTGCTCCACTGTCAGCCAAGTCAAGCCAAAGGGCAAAGGAGGATCTCACTGTGAGCTTCCCAGAGTGTGAGGGGCCCTGTGGAGGCAGAAGTAACATAAGTGTAAGAGCCTCTGTGAGGGTCGAGCCATTTCTCAGTTTTAGAACTTGTTGGAAGACTACATTTCCCAGCCTCCTTTGCAGTTATATTGGGGTCATGTGACTGGGTTCTGACCAGCGGGATCTGAATAGGAGTGATCTAATGATGTGAGATGGATATAATAATGCCTAATGGTCTGGGTGGAAAGTCAGACTTATGCAATTTTATGCAAGCTCACTGGGTGATTCTCTTCTCAATGTTTCCTTGGGAGATACCAGGGAAGGTGGGCTGTGGAAAGTGATACATCTGGTGCGGGCAAGATGACA
Source organism: Stenella coeruleoalba (assembly GCF_951394435.1). NCBI lineage: Eukaryota > Metazoa > Chordata > Mammalia > Artiodactyla > Delphinidae > Stenella > Stenella coeruleoalba. The sequence goes on from NC_137157.1 coordinate 16,406,234, forward strand.
GCTTTCTTAAGGGCATAAAAGATATTTGGGGTAAGTTGTTATAATAATGGCCCTGAAGGAATTTCTCCTTCCGGTATCCATGCCACGCCCTTGTGTGGTCCCCTTCCACACTGATGCTGGACTTCACCATGTGACTTGCTGTGGCCAATGGGATGCTGGCAATCACGATGCAGACATAGGATTGGTACATTCTTGTGCTTGTTCTCGTGGAAGACAGCCTTCCCAGCTGTCCCAGCTGAGCACTCCACAGCCAAGCCACCAGGCGACTGCAGCTGCGTGAGTGAGCCCCACTGAAACCAGCAGAAGAGCCACCTGGCCAACCCACAGAACCGGGAGCCATAAAATTATCGTTGTTTTAAATCATTAAGCTCTGGGGCAATCGATAACCAATACAATATCTTCTTCGTATTTGTTCCCCTGGAATCTGCTGTGCTGCCTGGCATATTTCTGCTCTCAGCACATTTTTATTGACATAAACTTTATCTTCCCAGCAACGCTGTCAGGTAAGTATTACTATCATTTTCTATTTATTTTTAATTACAAGCGTCACGGAAACTCTTACTCATCCCGACCCCACAGGCCGAGGGGAACTCTCTGATCATCTCATAGAAGATGTAATCAAGGTCCAGGAGATGGAGGAATGCATTGGGCCACCCCAGCAGGCTTTGATCACCTCTATTATAGGCTCCTTCTCTTAATAAAGAATTGATAATCTTTGGCATTTATTGAGTGCTTTCTATGTGCCAACTGCTAGGTGCTTTAGGTATATAGCAGCATTTTCAGCCTTGCGAGACCCACATGAAGTAGGCACTATTAGCATCTCATTTTAGAAAAGAAGAAACTGAGGATCAGGAAGGAAATGTGACCAGTTACTAGCGCTGGTAAATGGCAGAACTGAGCTCTAGACCCAGGTCTGTCTGACTCCTCACTCTTGTTTTGTTTTGTTTTTTTAAATTGAAGTCTCATTGATTTACAGTGTTGTGTTAGTTTCAGGTGTACAGCAAAGTGACTCAGTTATACATATATTTTTTCTCTTTTTTTTTCAGATTCTTTTCCCTTATAGGTTATTATAAAATATTGAGTATAGTTCTCTGTGCTATACAGTAGGTCCTTGTTATTTATCTATTTTATATATAGTAGTGTGTATATCCCAAACTCTTAATTTATCACTCTTGTTCTTCACCCTTTCACACGATGTGGAGTCAGAGTTCACATGGGGATTAGGTTCCAAAGTCAGTGCAAGGAGCAACAGCCACACACAGTGAGAAGTACTCTTGAAAATCTCCCAAGTCTCCTTTGAGTTTAAAGTGTAAGATACTTTATTTAGCAATAGAGATGAGGAAATGTATGCTGTATTTCAGGGCTGTTTCATGTTTAAGAAATGATTTTCAAGAGTCACACTGTGGCAGAGTCTGGCTAGATGCTCACAAATTCCAGTTATTTTCTTTTGGGACTCATAGAAAGACTCCATCTCCTAACTTTATGCAGTTACATTGGGGCCAGGTACTGAGCTCTGGCCAATGAAATTGGACAGGAGCGATCTAAGTCATTGATAGAGCTGGGTCTTAATTACTTCCATCATCTATGTCCCGTGAGCCTGTTTTTGTAAATAAAATTTTATTGGGACATAGTCACACTCATTTGTTTACCTATTGCTTCTGGCTGCTTTCATGCAACAACAGCAGAGAAGAGTAGTTGTGACAGAGACTATGTGGCCTTTCACCAAAGGTTTGCTGACTCCTGCTCTAGTCCCCTTGTGGTGGATGCTGTGATGAGCCACCCAGATCTCCCTTTAGCAATGAATAACATAATTCCTCAGCTGCTGGGGGTGCTTCTGGAAGATGGTCCACGTCTACATCCAGTGACTGTTAAGCACAGAGGTTGAACAGCACAGCCACCCTGCCCCAACCCAAGACAGTTCTGAAAGGCCACCCAGTCCCAGAGCTCTCCATTGGCTTGGAGGAGACATTTTGGGGGCTGCATTGCATCTCAGCTTCCCTCTCAGCCCACGCTTACATCCTTCTCTCCCTTCCGCATGTATTAATATTAATCCCAAGAGCACTTCGTATTAAATGTCCTGCACTCTCATCTCCATCTCAGAGTCCAACCTGCAGCAGCTTCCAGCCCCTTCCACAGCGTTTCATACGGCAGTGTCACAGATGGAAGATGCCGGATCCTTGAATCGCTGCTAAGAGGACAGTCACCAAGGAGCACCTCCAGACCCACCTCACACTGTGACTGTGGGTAAGCAATTAGCCTCTGTTGTGTGTTGCCGCTGAGATTTGGTATTGTTTGTTAGAGCAGCTCGCTCTACTTATTTTGACAAGTATACTCAGCAAGGCAAGACGTTCATGAAATGAGAGGCCCACAGGAGCTGAGACATACTGTGGAAACCACAGATCATGTACACCTTCTCACACTCACTAAAGGGCATCTGCCCTAGGAGTGGGATGGAAGGTCAAGTCACTCATATCCATTATCTTGTTCACTTTCAGTCTCTTTTTTCTCTTTCTCACCCAGCCCACAGAGCAGAATTCTTATCAGTTAAATGTGGGCATGGTTTGACTGCACCTCCATCCCCGTTTGGGGCTCCACCATCAAAGCATCTTTGAGCAGCTTGCATTCTGCTGTGGTTGAAAAATGTAGCATGTGGATGACTGAGAGGTGGGTAAGTAGGGGATCAAATCAAGCCCAGATGTCAGCCAGTCTCCCCCGACCAAAGCCGCCAGTTGGGACAGAATTCAGAGGAAGAGCCCCCAGTGGGGGGGGGGGTCCCAGGAGCTGAACGTAAACAACCCCATTGTTGACTGCCCACCAGGCATGGCTGCACTTGTGTCTGCTCCACGGTAAGAGTGGCTGCAGAGGCAGCTGGAGCCCAACGTGGTCTTTTGTCTCCCTTCTCTCTGAAGTCATCCTGGGACACAGGTGTGCATCCCTCACAGGCAGCCGACAGAGAAGATGAATCAGCTTCCCTGAAAGACGTGCCCCAGAGCAGTCTGTCAGCTGAAACTCGTCTGAAGGAGCACAGTTTCCCTCCTGACCACAGGATGAAATGAAAATGTGTGGCTTGCCCGGAGAAGAATCTGTGTTATTCTTTAAAGGAACAATGCTAACCACAGATGTGCAACATCTGGCATGCGGTAGGGATTTCCCTGAATGAGGAGAATGTAACTGGACCAGCCAGTACATGAGCTGCCTTTGGGTCCAGGCATGTATTTGCCTACTTTCAGCTGTGGATTTTGGTTCTCAGAAGTCCAAAGGCCTCTTTATACCACTTGGCTTTTTTTTTTTTTGCGGTACGCGGGCCTCTCACTGCTGTGGCCTCTCCCGTTGCGGAGCACAGGCTCCGGACGCGCAGGCCCAGCGGCCATGGCCCACGGGCCCAGCCGCTCCGCGGCATGTGGGATCTTCCCGGACCGGGGCACGAACCCGTGTCCCCTGCACCGGCAGGCGGACTCCCAACCACTGCGCCACCAGGGAAGCCCCCCACTTGGCATTTTTATAATATGCCTCCTCCCGCTATTTATCTTGTATGGCTCTTGACGAATATGTTGGGACACCCAAAGGCCTATATCCCTGCCTTTAGCTCATGCCATTCTCTGTGGCTATTCTCTTATCCCTTTTTTTTTTTTAAATGAATATCTAATTTGTTAGGGCTCTTCCCATTGCAATTAAGAGAAGCCCAATCCAACTTGCCTTGCACTAAAAGCTAAAGTTATTGAGGAACTTAAAATCCAGGACCATTTAACTTCAACATCAGGCATAGTGGGATCCAGAAGTTCAGATGATTTTTCCAGGAGCCGGTCTTAGTCTGTTTCTCCATGTCTAAACTATGCTTTCTTCTACATTGGCTGTAGATCCAGGTAGGCACTAGATGGGCTGACTTGGCAGCTCCAGGCTTATGTCCTATAGGTTAGTTATTCTACAGAAAGAGATTGTCTCTTTTCCAATAATCCTGGGGATGGGGCTGATTAGACCAACTTGAGACGTACACAGTTCACTTAGGAATGAATCCCTGTAATCAAGGGGCTGGGATTCCCATGATTTCTCAGGCCTGGGTCCCTTGCTCATCCCTAAGGCCAGGGAGAAGGGTCTTTCCCCAAAAGAAATCAGGATCCTATTATGAAAAGCAGGTTGAATGGATACAGGACAGGGAAAATCGACAGACATACAATCCACAGCCTGCTTCTCAATCTCAAGTTCATTCTCAGGCCTTTTTATAACTCTGACCTTCCCACGGAGGCTTTCCTGGTGACCCCAGTCCATATTCTCCTTTCTTGTCATTGTTACACTTTACAGTTGACTATGGGTTTGTATATACCTCCTATGTTTCTTCCATGGAATTGTAGGGTCTTCTTAGGTAATACAGGACATGTGGTGGGATGTGGGTAGGATATGGGGGCTAGAAATCATACCGTATTTCCTTATTTGAAACTCAGTGAAATAAGATGGAAACACGGCAGCTTTGACTTGAGGGAAACATTTACAACAGTTAACGAGCAGTTTGGAACAGGGAAGAAATGGGCCTTAGTGCCAAGGACTGGAGGTTAACTCTGCTTGCGTGTGTGAGTGCACCCCCATCCCATGCTCCCCGGTATCTGCCTCCACGTTCAGGTAGGATGCCCAGATCTGCCATACTTCGGGGCTGGCCGAGCACTTGTGAGGTCTTGCTGGCCAGTGCTCTGTGTCTTGTATTTCTCCTGTACCATCACACGGGGTGAGCACTTTGTTGAGGCCCTAATGATGACTCAACAGGTTTTTGTTGGGTTAAATTGTGACTTGGATGCCAGCAGTCCAGTCTAGGAGTCAGGAGGACTGGGTTGTAATCAAGGCTCTTGACCTTGTCCAAGCTAAGTAGCCATACCGAGAGCGCAGTGAACAGGATAACAGGTATTTGTGTCCACTGCTTCTCACGCGCAATGTTTCATTCCTGGCTTACTCACAGTGACCCTGTGAGATAACCCGAATGCTATGAGGTAAGCTTCTCAAGGTTAAGCCTGAGACAAAAGCAAACAAACAGACAAACAAAAAAAACCCAAAAAACAAAACTGGTTATAATCAAAATCTCCCTGGAAACTCCTATAAATCATCCATAAAGTAGAGTTTAAATGGCTTTGTGATTACAACCAAATGCAGTCATCCTTGTGAACTGTGTGGGATGGATATAATAACATTGCATATTATTTAGTGTGTGTACATATTCCAAAGTGCAATATTTAATTATTAACAATGATTTATGCATTCAGTACAGCAAGGTTTCAAAACCAGGAAGGGGAGGAGGAGCAGTTCCCCATCTTCGGTTCTAGCATCAGTCTGGGGCACACGTGCACTGAGTGCATTTATCAAGCAGAATCTTCAGGCCTATTTAAGTTGTTGTTTTTATTTCTCTCTGTTTTTTACTTAGTGCAAATGGGTGGATTTTTGTAAATTAAATGTGTGATGCCCTTCCCCAGTCTTATTCAATTAAAAATGGTGACCATAGATTTAGAAAGTGTTGGGCATTGGGTTGGGTACGGGAATTCAGTAGTGAATGAAATAGGTATGATTTCTAGCCTAATGGAATTTACAGTCTTTTGCAGGTTGTTTTACAGATAAAGAAACTGAAGCTTAGAGAGGTGACTGCCAAAGATTGCCCAGCTAGTACAGAGCGGGCCTGGGATTTGAATGCAGGTCTTTTGACTTTAACCCTAAGCTTTTCCCAGCTTCACCCCATTGGTTTCCGTGGCAACCAAAGTCACTTCTACAGCCAAAGTCAGAAACCTGGAGTCCATTATAGAAGAAACAGGCCACTGGAACTGGCCACTTGGCTTGGCAGTTCGGATCTGGAACTGAGTTCATATTTGGTGTTGAATGGTTGCCTCCAGAAATGGGGTGGGTTGGAATGGAATGGTAATGAGGGCTCTGTTTGCTCCAGAAGGCCTATTCCCTGCCCTGCCCACCAGCCATAATGGTTGACCACCCTCTTTAAGCCCCCTATTGATTACAAAGAGTTGATTCCTCTCGATGCCAGTGGCTGAGCCCAGAGCATTCAGAGCTGAGCCATGGCCCCCCAAATTACTGCCTTCCGGATGAAATATGTCAGGCAGCTTTCCCAAGAGCCCTTTTTAAGGACAAAGAGGCTGGTTCTGGGCTTGCATCTCCTTTGTTCGGTATCCAGTGTGTGTAGGTTCCTCTCCCATGGGTACCCCGAGTGGCCTAAACACCAGGGTGCCCCCTTCTTCCAGAGTCACAGGCCTTCCAAGGGCCCCTCAGGCTCCATCCTAGGAGGAGCCTCGAGGATGCTGCCAACAAGACCCATTAAAAGGCTGTGGTTTGCCCTGGCACTCAGTGTGCTGATCCAGCCTACCCCAGGGGTGGTGGCACTGGACCTGGGGCTCCTCCTAAACTGGGCACTGCCATTTGGGTGAGTTAAATAGCAATCTTCATATTGAAAATAGTGGTGACTCCCCTCCCATTCCTTAAACCAGGGTAAATCTTGCTTCATCTGCTCAGTTTCATTCAGGAGACATCTTCAGTGAGTGGACATTCAAGTTAGAGGTGATTCCTTTCTGTCACTCCTGTCAGAAGGATAAAAATAAGACATTTAGCCTGAGGAAAGTTGGCTTCTCAAGGAGACTTGTGTATATTCACCCTTTGGAGAAATGTCACTAATGGCATTTTAATAATGCTTTATGTGCCTAGGCACCAGCAATAAGAAGAACTTATTATTTACCAAAGCAACTGCTCGCCCCTTAATGATGGACTAAGTATCAGCTACTGGCAGGATATGTAGTGGGTAAGTGCTGTGTAATTACCAAGCAAATTCATCATTATTTCAGTCTTATAAACCAGAATATGTGTTAAATAATACTTTGGGGCCACTGAAAGTAATTACTGAGCACCATCTCTGGAAGAACATGTAATTATCCTACAGTTGCCCTGTGTTTACTAAGCACATCTAGGCAATTATTATCTAAAGCCCAAACCCTGCCCTCGGAGCCACAAAAGTGCACCCGAGGGCAGGTCTGCGTTCAGAGTGGAAGCAGCATGTGCACGGGGTCCTGAAGGATCAGGGCCTCCTTTTCCCAGTTCCAGCTCTGCCCTCCTTCCTGGCCTCCGAAAAGCCACAAGCAGGGCTTTTTGAAGAAAGTCGATGATGGTGTCTTCACCTCTCCCCAGTCCAGCCCATCCCAGCCCCTGCACTGGCCTCCCTGCTGTCCAGACCTGCCGGGCCCTTCCACTAGACCTGCGGGGACCTCAGCATCTGGCTGCGAAGGGCTCAGTTCAGCAGTTCCAGGACACTCTTCCAGAGGCTCACCTCATGTCAGGAATCACGCTGGGCTCTGAAGACACGGAGATCAGTGAGACACTGCTTTTGAGGGCCCAGGGGGGAGAGGCGGACAGGTGTCAGGGAGGCTGCATAGCCAGCACCAAGGTCAAGAGCATGGGCTCTGGAGCCAGCTGCCTGGCTTCAGATTTAGTTTTTTGTTTCGTTTGTTTGTTTAAATTAATTTTTATTGGAGTAGAGTTGATTTACAGCGTTGTGTTAGTTTTTGCTGGGCAGCAAAGTGAATCAGTTATATGTATACATATATCCACCCTTTTTTAGATTCTTTTCCCATATAGGTCATTCCAGAGTATTGAGTGGAGTTCCCTGTGCTACACAATAGGTTCTTATTAGTTACCTATTTTATACCGGGTTCAGATTTGCATTTGCAAAGTGGAGCTCGTCAGAGGCCCTCCACTGAAAAAGCCCCGTGACAGTTACCGGAGGCAAGTGCTGAGAGCAGTGCTGGGTACACCCAGTGGAGGTTCTTTCTGCACCGGCTGGCTGTTATTTTAATGTGATAAACACGTGGGGAAATGCACCTACGGATGGCTCAGCACTCAGAAGGCACCATGAAATAGAGCATTCCCTGATCCCGCCCAAGAGAAACGTTCTTTCCTCCTTGAAGTATCCTGGAGCATGCCATCGGGATGTCTCTTCCTGCAGCTAGCACTTTCTACCAGATACTATGTTATCTGGCGCTGATCTCCGACCTCCCTTACTGCGTTTATTGAGTCCCCAGTTTGGGTTTTATTCATCTTTGTGTCTCTAACACCAAGCACAGGGCCAGGAGTGCAGTAGGCACTCTTTACACGTTTGTTGAATGAATAGCAGTTACTCAATAAACACTTGTTAAAAAAAAAAAAAAAAAAAGAAAGAGCCTTTCAAAGCCCTATTTGACCACGTGGCCAAGGCAATGAGCCCAAACCACAAATTTTATTCTGTTTTCACTAATGTGGGTACATGTGCGGGAGCTGGATTTTGAAAGGATTGCAGAAGAGATTTCTTTCCAGCTCAGATGGGTGAACAAAGACTAATTAATGAAAAACAAAGAAACAAAGGCCCTAAGTATTAGACTCCTTTCTGCTCACTTTGGTATTGATGGGTTGACATTTGACTGTGAGGCTGTGTCTCCAAGCAGGACCGCAGCTCCCTTTCAGCAGCCTCAGCCCCGAGCTGGCCCTGGATTGCTGCAGAGCCGAAAGCAGCATTGTTAACTGCTTTTGTTTGAGAGGTCCCCCAGCTGGTCCCGGGTCACCACGCTTCACTGTTTACTTGTATGTTCTTAAGCTGGGGCCCTGGGTATTAGCAAAAGATTAGATTTTTCTTTCTTCATCACCAACTGTTCCTTTCCCACCCCATTCCCCGCATCCTCTGTCCTGTTCCTTTCTTCGGTCTCAGAAGCTCTCTGGGTGAATGTTAATTAGGCTGAACTCAGGCTGGAAGGTCAATGGCCTGGGCCTCTTCTGCAAGGCACCCTCTCTCCGGTGGGTTCTTAAATTTGAGACTAGGAACAATACCTCAACTGGTATCGTTAGCATTTCAAAGAACTTTCCCAAACGTTCTATCTTTTAATCCGACCAACAAGACTAAGTGGTAGCTATTTCATTCTTCCCATTTTATGGTTGAGAAGAGTAAGGCTCAGAGATGGTACCTGGCTGGCCCATGATCACAGCCAGGAGATTGTAGAAGGGAACTCAATGACACGTTTTCTACTTCCCAACTCTAAGGCATCACACTGTCTGTGATGCTCTGAAAGACACAGAAAAGGCTACCCAATGTTTATTAAGCTAAGGACGTTTATGATGAAACAGTTGCAGTGGTGAGGACATAACACTCATTGTCATTGCCTTTTAGAACTTTCTGGGTGACAGAGTCTTGTCGTTTCTTGAGTTTGACAATAGGATAGATGAGGGTGAGCTGGAGGTCAGTAGGAAGTATCTTAACAGGAAAGCTAAACATCTCGAAAATGGTTCACCCAACTCTTGTCTGGTCCACTCAACCGAAGAACATTCCAAGCCCAGTGTGTGCTCATCTGGGCGGTTTGGGGCTACAGAGAGGAACCCCCAAAATGCATGATTCTTTTGTTCTTAACCGTTGGAGAAGCAAGATGAATAATATCTGACAGAGAAGGTCATATCCCAGTAAATAGTTTAGAAAATACTGCTAAGGGACTTAGAACGAAATGAGGTTTGAGCTAGGCCTAGAAGGATGGTCAGTATTGGCATAGGGGTCAAAGTTCTGGCTTGACCAGTAAGCAAGAAACTCAAGCTTATAGAGCCCTGTGTGTGTGTAGACTGTGGTAGAATAATGATGACAACCATACATCATGTTATCATACAACCAAATCACAGGCTCCTCTCCTTGTGGTCTGGCTGACTACTGGTTATCCAAAATCTCTCGTCCTTCGAGGGCAGGCCAAGCTCAACATCTTGGGGAACTTTTTCTGGCCCCTTCATATCGTTTTGTATTTTCATCTTGAGCTCTTGTGGTATTGTACCTGTGCCCACTGCTATTTTTGCCTCAGACTCTTGGTGGTGTGATCACCAACTTTCTTGTTTGCCCCTCCCACTACATGGAGGTAGGCACTGTGTCTTGTTTGTCTGTCTGTCTCTAGCACCTAAGCAGTACCTGACGTGCCAAGTAGGTGCTTAATGAGTGTTGGTTGAATGAATGAATGAGCACTAATGGCCGTAAGGCATTCTTCACTCTTGGCTTGCTTTTTTCTCCCCCGCAAGGCTGTAAACATCAGCGATGTAGGAGGGGACCGAGGGTCATAGTGTGTATGTGTGTGTATGTGAGGGATGTGCGTATGGGTATATAACCATGTGTGCACTTAGACAAGGTGGCTCAAGACACCATGAAGCCTATTCCAGTCCAACCTGATCTATTTTCCTTCTGAACATTTTCTGCCCACACCATTGTGAGTGAACAACCTGCACCAGGTTCTATTTTTCCTTATTTATTATACTGCATTTGGGGGAGGAAATGGTGCAACAGTGCTTAAAAATAAATAATTGAAACATGCAGGTCTTCTGGCTCCTGACCCATTTTGTTCATTCTTAATCTTTCCTGACCTTCCTAAATGTACTTGTTGGAAAAAGTTTAAAGTTTTCCTTGAAGATAATGTCAATGAAAATCATCAGTAAACAATCTATAATAGGAATAGAAGAGAGTTTTATTTGAGCCAAACTGAGGACTGTAGCCCGGGAGACAGCCTCTCAGATAACTCTGAGGAACTGCTCCAGAGAAGCACGGTTTTCAGCACAGTTTTATGTCTTGTCAGAACAAAGAACATCAGACAATTCAGGGATACATTCCTTCATGTACACAGCGAGTCAGTATGGCCATGGCACCTGGGAAGGGAGTCTGATGATTGAAGGAGTACCAGCCTTGGTGTCCCAGGAAGGGAGGCATTTAATCTTTATTTTTAACATGCACATTCTTTACTTCTGGTCAATGCGCCCTTTTCTTTAATAATTAAAGCAGATGTACAGTGTATGTTTGATAAGCCACAAACAGGCTGTTCTAGTTAGCATCAAATTCAAGTTAGCTCACGTATAAGCCAGAACGACTTCCCCATACCGCAATATGTGGAAATTTCTTTTATCACTTCCATTTCAGCTCTGAGTTCTGGTTGTGGGAGAGCTCCAGCTCTCCTACACAGTACCGAATCCCCATGAAACACAAACATTCATCACGTCAGAAAACCACAGGTATTTTCTTTTGCTTCACATTTTGAGAAAGCCAGGTAGGATTTATCCTCACTTAGCCAACACATCTTCCTTAACAGCAATTCTGTGGAAAGACGAAGAAGGAGCACAAGAAAGCAAAGCTCTTAGATTTTTCTTCTGTTAAAACTTGTCACCTTGTATAAAAATGACTTGTTTGCAAGGGCAGCTCTCCCTGTAGACTGTGAACTCCTTGGGGCCAGCCAGAGAGTTGGGGCCAGAGAGCATTCTTTTTCATTTTGAATCTCTAAAGTTCAGCATGGTGTCAGTGGAAGAGACGTAGCTTTGAGTGATGTGACTTGATGCAAAAATGAACAGAAGTGGTGGAACTGATAAGTTGAAGAAGTGATACCCACAAAATTCATCACCACCATAAAATAAGACGAGATTATTGAACTCTTATCTAATGCCCAGCACTATTTTAAGCACTTTATATTTATTAACCCTTGGGTATTCATTTTCTTTGGCTGTTGTAACAAATCACAACTTAGTAGTGTAAAACAACACATGTATTCTCTTACAGCTCTGTAGGTCAGACGTCCAGCAAGGGTCTCATTAAAATCAAGGAGCATATTGAGCATGTATCGATTAAATAATCAGAAATTAATGATTTTAAAGAATTAAGTCACTCATGAAACAAATAGTAGCTTCTTTATAACCTAAAATTTGTCTTTCTTGAATTAGAGAAATTCCATATACGATGGATTAAAAACAGATCAAAAGTAAGATATTTTATTGTAATTTCAGAAGACCAACGAAAAAGAGAAGATCCTGAAAACTTGCTAGTATGGTCTGAATGTTCATGACCCTCCAAAATTTATATGTTGAAAACCTAATGTGCAAAGCAATGGTATTAAGAGGTGGGGTCTTTGAGAGGTGATTAGGTCATGAGGGTGGAACACTCATAATTGGAATTTGTGCCCTTTTGACAAAAGGCCCCACAGTGCTCCCTCACCCCTTCCACCATGTGAAGATACCACAGAGAAGTCTGCAGCTCAGAAGAAGGTCTTCACCTGACCATGCTGGCACCCTGATCTCAGACTTTCAGCCTCCAGAATTGTGAGAAATAAATTTCTATTGTTTATAAGTTAAAAAAAATAAAGGTGCAGGCAGGCCTGCATTGCTTTCTAGAGGCTCTAGAGGAGAGTCCATTCCCTTGCCTGTCCAGCTTCTAGAGGGCACCCTTGGCTCATGGCCCCTTCTTCTCTCTTCAAAGCCAGCAGTGTTGCATCTGTCTGACCATTCTTCTGTAGTCAGTCATCTCTGTCTCTGACTCTACTTTTCTGTCTCCCTCTTCCACTTTTTTTTGTTGTTGTTGTTTTGCAGTACGCGGGCCTCTCACTGTTGTGGCCTCTCCCGTTGCGGAGCACAGGCTCTGGACGTGCAGGCTCAGCGGCCATGGCTCATGCGCCCAGCCGCTCCGCGGCATGTGGGATCTTCCCGGACCAGGGCACGAGCCCGTGTCCCCTGCATCGGCAGGCAGACTCTCAACCACTGCACCACCAGGGAAGCCCTCCCTCTTCCACTTTTAAGGACCCTTGTGATGACATTGGGCCCACTGGATAATCCAGCGTCATTTCCCTATCTTAAGGTCAACTGATTAGCAAACTTAATTCCACCTGAAAAGTTAATTCCCTTTTGCCATGTAACGTAATATACTCACAGGTCTAGGGATTAGCATGTGATCATCCGTGGGGGCCATTCTTCTGCCTACCATGTCTTGAAAGTGGATACTGTTTTTATCCCCATTTTACCAGTGAGGAGACGGAGTCACCAAGAGACAAAGTAACTTGCCAAGGTCAAATAGCTAATCGGTGGTGAAATGGAATTGGATTCATTTGAGAGGCCAAGGTGGACCACACATGTTCCTCAGCTGCTGCTTTGACCTGCCTGACTTCTCAAGAATGAGGAAGTTGAAGACAAAACAATCCACTTGCTGGGATATGTTTCTCCTTTAAGAACAAACAACAATAATAAACCCTCCCGTACCTCAGCCTCACATGTCAAGAATAGCTTTCAAAGGCAGTAACAGCATTGTTTTCTCTTCTTCGGGAAGAAAACTCTAACACGAAGTCTTAACCGTGGGGGTCTGGTGCAGGGTTGTTGCAGATGGTAATGTTTCCTCTCCTGGCTTGAAACGTGTGTAGCTTCCTATAGTCCTTGGGATAAAACCTAAACTTCCTCCACATTCCAGAAGACCCTTCGTGACATGACTCCTGACTCACCGCCTTGGGCCCCAGCTTCCTCCTTCTCGGCAATGGAGAGCAGTGGTTAAAAGCTCAGACTCTGGAATCAGCTCTCACGTCTACATGACTTTCCTTCCTAGCTGTTTGACTTTGGGCAGGTTATTGTTGGGGGGAAACTCTTGGGGTTTCTGAATTGCGATTCCCGCCCACCGTAGACTTGGAAGCAACTGAATGGTAGACATCCATTCAACAACTTTATTACTACTAAGGCTGGATGGGACCTGTAGGTGACATCAGCTTTCTGAAGTCTAGACGTCTGGATTCATCTATGGGTGAATCTTACCCAGGTGTTCTAAGCAGGCAGAGAACTACAGGTTTTCTCCTGTGGCTGTACTCGGCTCAGCAGACGCAGAGGCGGAGGATGTGTGTGTTGGGGGTGGGTGCTGGGTGGGGACAGCTGCTCTGAAGACGTCGAGAATTGGAAGGGAATGAAGGACACCTGCTCCGAGCTTTTCTCAGTCTCCCTAATTCGACACATCACGTTGGGAGGCGGAAATGCAAGGTGGAAGGACAGGCAGAAGCTCCTTCCCAATCCTCCTGAGAGGCCTGAAGTGTCCGCTGGGCGCACAGGCAGAAAGCCGAGGAGAGAAGAGGCTGTGCTCCACGTGATCTTGTGTGAATCAGATCCTGTGCTTCGTGTCCAGGTAAGCCGAGCGGCCGAGCCCGGAGTAGAGGCGGAGTAGAAACGGTCCACACGAAGTGGCCATCAGCCGCATCTGCGTGCACGCTTTCAGCAAATGGTTTATTGAGTTCCAACTCTTTAATAGACACCCAGGGGATATAAGAATGAATATGACAGGAGCCCTTCTCTCGAGGAGCTCACAGGCTACTGGAGGACGAAAATTGCAAACGAGTGGGTGCATCAGGGTATTACAGGTGCTGTGAGAGGGGTAGGTTCCAGGTATTGGTGCACACGAGGGCTTGGCTGGTGCAGTGGGGCGGGGAGTGCTGGAGCTCTGGAGTTAGCCCACCTTCCTTTGAATCCCAACTTGGTTACTTAGTTGCTCTGGAACTTTGGGGAGGTAACTTAAGCTTTCAAAGCCTCAGTTTTGTCATTTATAAAACGCAGATGATAATGGTAACCGTGTCAAGTCATGATGCAGGTAAAGTGCTTAGTGAGATGCTTGGCAGGTACCTAGATGCCAAGGTAAATGCTACTTATCATTACTGTTACTATTACTATTATTATTGCTTAGTGGGAGTTCAGAGAGGGAACACTTGAGCTGAGTCATGAAGGATGACTGGGAATTGGCTTTGCGGAAGTCAGCAAGAAGTCAGGGCCAGCGCACGGCACAGCTGCAAGGGGCCTCGTTCCCACTGTAGTCTGTGTGAATGGCTCCCCCTGGAGTTGTGCGGTGCACAGTTTCCACGGCGATATAATACGCAGTGGCCTGGAAGTAAGGATGTTCCACCAGCAGGAGGAAGGAGCTAGGTCCCAGCAGGACTTCTCTTCTCCAGGCTGAGTGCTGATATCCTCCACACCAGCTGGTGTCATGGGGACAGAGATGCTTAAGGAATCACAGCAGCTACTGCAAACAGACAGAGAACATCTTTGGATAATGTGACTCTGAGAGCTGCAATTCCTTGTGGAAACCAGGCACACCAGTCTGGACTGCATGCCCAGCCTTATTCTAATGCAAGCATCCAGCCACCTTAATCTTACGCTGTTGGTATGAAGCCTAATTTAAGACAGGTATGTGTTAAGACAGGTTGGACATCCAGAAGGTCCAAGAGGCCTCTCAGCACCTTGGTCTCTGCCTCTTCAGGGCTGGGCCCAGGTGTAGATCGCCGATGTTGCCCTGGTTACAGTGCCTTGGTGAAGAACACGGCATCTCTCCCTGACCCATTAGGCTGTATAAATGGAGATCTGGCCGAGGATCAGGCCTGCTGTGGCTGTCTCTGCTGCCTTTCAGAGCTCCAGATTCTGGGCCTCAGTTGCCCAATTCAACTCTTGTCTCATTGGACCTGAGATACCATTCTGCTTCTCTCTGACTCAGCTGATTTTGCTGGACTCAAGCTCCGGTCTCCTTTAGGAAAGCTGTCGGGTTTGAGCAGCTCACCATTTACCTATTTTTAAATCCTGGGGCCACCAGTATTAGTGTGTGACCTTGAGCTATTTACTTAAATTGTCAAAGCAATCAGTTTCTTTGTGTGTAAAGTGGTGATAGTAGCGCTGACCTCATAAGAATGTTGTGAAGATACGTGGGATTTAATAATACAAAGTGCTTAGTGAATGCATACAAAAATAGCTGTTTTCCTCATGTTGGGGGCACTCATAAATTCTTCTTGGACGGCTGCTCTGATTGCCCTTCCTGAATGTCTGCCTTGCCCGTTGTCCAGAACATCTGGGTACCTGTGACACATAGGTGGTCACCCTAGCAGCAGGGGCAAAGCCTCCTCCACTTGCCCCATTCTACTGAGCCCCAAATACAGTGAGGCCCCAAAACCTCTAGTATCACTGAATTTTGATTGGAACAAGCTTTTTCCCGCTTTTGTTGACTTCCTCTAGAAATTTTCTTTTTCTTAAAGTTCTTGAGTATGTCAGGAATAAAGAACTTGATCCAGTGGGTTGAAAAGTATTTGCCACTATTTTTGCATTATTCCCTAGCTGGCTGACTCAGAAGGCGGGGGTCCCAGCATCAGCCATTCCACTTCCCCCATCTTTGAAGGGATGTTTACCTTCACGCCAGTTACCTGCAATTTACGACACTAGACATTAATTTTCCCAGATCCTATTGGTGCTTCCAAGAGGGAAGTTGAGTTGACTTGCTAGGAAATCCACCTCTGGTGCAGATAGAAAATAGTTCCAGAGACAATGCACAGAGAGAACATCCCTCATCTTGACAGTCACGGTCATTCCCTAGAGCCCACTCCAGCCTGTCAGAGAGGGGTCTGAGAAGCGTGGGAGAAGGCACTAACCATTTTTTTGTCTAAATCCAGCACTTTAGTTTTCTTCAATAATATTGGTTTTGTAAAATGATACATGATAATGATTAAAGCAAGTCACACAACATAGAAAAACGCAAAGAAGCAAACTAAAGATGATGTCCAATCTCACTACTCAGAAATGACCACCTTCAATAGCTGTGATAATTCCATCCTTTCTTCCTCTCTCTTCTATACGGATAAAGAATAAATAGAAACGAATAGGAGTATTCTATGTGTGTCTTCAAAAACAAAAAAAGTATTAAGTTAAATAATCTGCTATTTCGTAGAAGTAAGGAAACAGAGAATTACCAAAACCTCACATAAACATTTATTTACAACCAGTAATACGTTTCTGAAAGAGCCTACCAAAGGCAAAAACATAAAGATGATAAAAAACTAACAGCTTGGAGTTACTATATTTTTTGAACATGTGCTTTAAATGTAGACAAATCTGTAAGTCTCTGTTATGGCAACCTCAGAAATTAGAATTCTTACACTTCACTTATCCTCTGTCTCCTCTTTGTTATATGATAATTTTTATATTTTATTTTTAAACTGCAATTATTGTGGCTTGATAGCTCTAGCTTTATATTTTGATATACTCATTTTCACCACCGACGCTTTTAAAAACATTCTAAAATCTGATTTTTCTTTTTCAGAGTTCTTTATTTTGATTCATCTTTTGGTTGGCTGGATTTGATAAACAATTCTTTTTTTATTATTTTCAAAGGGCACATTAAGCTCTATTCTCTATTTTTTCCCCCTTTTTTGGTATGTTCCATTTGGCTGTTGCTTTTGAATTTGAAGGACAACGTCCTTGTATGTAAAATTCTTGGGTCACCCTTTATTTCCTTGGAATTTATGATCTCTGTCTTACGCTGTTGAGATGTTTGACGCCAGCCTGAATTTTACCCTTGTAGGTAACTTGGTTTCTCTGCTATGTGTCCATGGTATTTTATGACAGTGAAGCTAGGGGTGGGGGGATATGTAGGTAGGAGTGAGGTGGTGATGGGAAGATGAGTGAGTATTACATAAGGAAAGGTAGTGTGGTAGGATGTGGGAAAAGAGCGGCCCTAAGGGAGAGGACATTGAACTGCCTTCTGCATAACTTTGCAACTCGTTAAGAAGAAATAGAGCCAGTTACCAAAGAAGTTGCTCTCTAGGGGACAAGAGTTTTAATGCAAACTGAGAATATGATTGCTTTACCTTGCACAGAAAATGGTCTTCCTTTCTACAGCATCTTTGAGGGAAGACCAGAGGAGAAATGGCACATTTCTATAAGCAATTGCAATGGCAAATCTACCATTTTTCCTGTTTAAAGAGTCAAGTTTCACTTTCCTTGCTAGCAGGAAGGCCTTCAGCTCAGATACCTCCAATTATTTTCTGTTTGGCTTCGCAGACCATTAAGCAATGGATTTGGCCACAGGCTCACCCTTCCTAATGATGTTTTTCTTGGGCTAATATGAAAAACCAGTTGGCAATTGCCGAGTAACCACACGATGACAACTTGGCCGGGGTGGGGGGGGGGGGACTCAAAGGGTCCAGGTGTATGACAAATGGCAGAAAGAAACCAGAATGTGATTTGGACAATACTGAATCTGCAAAGCATTCGAGGTACCATTAAAGAGATGCCTGTAAATCATTCCCTTGGAGGCTCTGACACAGATGGAGGGTCTGACACAGATGGAGTCTCTGCGGCTCCGGAAAGCAACCATCGCTGCTCTTGAAAGACAAGTGGAAAAAATGACCCTTTGAGTTACAGGCTCCTCCATCCATCGAGGCCTAATTGGTCGTCCTGGCTTTCACATTGTCAGAAAGCCGAGTTCTATGATGATGGGCCAGCAGAAAAGAAAACATCATCAGCCTCAGCACCCAAAAAGCCACCACGCAAAAGGAGGGAGGGAAACATTTGAAATCTGACTTGCATTCTGATTTTTCCATCTTGAAAAGAAGTTCCGATGGAACTTACAATCTAAATAACGCAAACAGAATGCTTTTGAAATGCTAATGAGAGCTACCATTTCTTGTGTGTGTACTCCCTGTCTTTCACTAAGTGCCCTACACACACATTATCTTATTGGATCCTGACAGCTCTAAGAGGGAAGGGTGATTATGATCTCTGATCCTGGTAACTAGTAACCTTCCCTCTGACCATAGAACTATCTCTAACTCTAGGGGGTGGGGTGGGATGATGACCAGAGAAATAGGCCTTGGCCTGTGTTCTCTACAAAGGGGTCTCCTCCCTCCACTGCTGTTGTCTCAGGTCCCCGCTGGCAACTGGGGAGCCGATGGTCTACTCCTCTGCTGTTGCTGAGTGAGCATGCTCGAGACCCTACCTCTAGGCCGGCTCCTTCTTTTCCTCGGACACATAATGATGGAGAAGGGTTAGTGAAAATTCAAATATAGCACCGGAAGGCCACTGCTCTGATCTTCGGGCTCTCTTTCCTCATCCATGTGAGAGTGTATCTTACAATACTTCTTTCCCTTGGCAAATTGCCCCCTCTAATTCCTGCAACCCCAGCCCCTCAACAACTTGGGACTTGGAAAACTCCAGGCCTTGCAGCGAGACACAGTGCTTTCCCTGCTTGTACAAAGGAGGATGAAATGCTCGGTCCAAGTGGCGACCCTTCTTGGCCGGGGGCAGAACCATGCTCGGATGGCTCTTTCCAGTGCTGTTGGTTGGCGTCGACTGCAGTGGAAGGGGAAGGGCAGTCCTCTCCTCTAAGGGATGAGTTGGGAAGGTGGAGCCTTCTAGAGGTGAAAAGACTTGCCTGACTGAGCAGACTTAGAATGTGGCAGAGCTGAAATCTAAACCCAGACTCCAAATCCCAAGCTCTCAACCATCATGGCAGAAATGGGGGAAAATTGACAAAGCGATTCCAGAAATGACCGGTAGTCATTTCCTTCTGATCTGTCCAAACCTGACTTCTCTGCCAGCAAAGACAAGCCCAGACCTCTGACTTCTTACTGTCACTCCTCCTGCCGCCCCCTGCCCCCACCCCACCTGGGAGTGTCTGCCTCACACCGACAAGTTCACTCAGACAACAGCCCATCTTCCCTCTGCCCCCCACCCCTCTCTGTCCAGAGATCCCACTTCTTCTCAACTATCCTCCTTCCTCCCCGACTCCCCACCAGTATTATCTCTTCTGGATGCAGAGGTGCCTTTGAAGTCAACCAGGAGATTTCATTTGGGGAAAAAAAAATATGTCTGGAGAGGGCGGCAGAGGGAGAAAGATGGGCAAAAGGCCCGGCGTCCTTCACCCTTTTCTCTCATCTCTGACCGTTCATCTGGTGGAACCACAGTATTGAAAAGATCTGAGGCCAAGGACCGGGAGAGCGTCAGTTCCCGGGATGGTATTAAGCACTTGGAAAGGGACAAGAAATCAATTCATCCAGCAGCTTAAAAAAAAAAAAAACGAAAACAAACCAGCAGAAGTAGGAAAAAAGCCCTGCCTTCTCCCCAGTTTCCAAGGAGCCCTTTGATAATGCAATGACTCTAGGCCATACACATTGGTCACATTATTTATCACTGGAGCATGAATGTCCTAACCACATCCAAGGGCTTTCACTGGGCTCCTTAAATCATCCAGGACCACAATGAAATGCAAATAGCCTAGTGGAGGACTGGAGCAGAGGAATGGCGTCCTGGCCCCCAGCCGTCTCCCTCAAATCTGGGGGCAGCCCCAGGGCCCGGGAGGGACTTTCTCCTTTGTTCCCCTGCCCGGCATCCTGTGTTGCTCTGTCTGGCTGGGATGATGGAGTTGGTTTATGCACTGGGTTCTTGGAACTTTTCTTTTTTTTGTTGCTTGTTCTTGAAAATGGTTGAGGCCTGCTCCAGGAATGGAGCACCCCTGCAGGTAATTTACTTTCCCCTACATGCCTGGAGAGAGTTTCCATCTTTCCTCCCAGAGACTTTGTAAGTATGAAAAGGCATAATGACAGTTGTAAGGTTTTGGCTGGAAGTGAGTTTGAGAGGAAGAAACAAGGCTCTTTAGGGCCGTGGGCTTGGGGTCTAGCTACTCCTTCCCCAACTCAGCTCATGGTGTGATTCTGAGTGAGTCATGTAACCTCTCTGGTTTCTGTTGCCTCATGTGTAAAGTGAGGGCTGTAATGGATGTTTAAGGACTGCCCCCCCACCATCCCTCATTTCCCTTACCTGCTGTACCCCAAATTCTCCAGCCATGTGGTCTGGGTGAGGCTGACATTCCCCCTAGCTCCAAGGATGGACTCTGGCTTGGGCCAAACAGCGGGTGGCATTCTTTCTTCTCATCATGACTGCTTCAGAAATGGGCATATGATCTAAGCCAGTCCAATCAGAGGGAACCTTAGGACTTTTGCTAGAAATGCTGAGACACAGACTCTATTTCTGCTGGATGTGACTATAGAATCGCGTAGCTCTGCGAGCTGTTGCCAGTCATCTTTTAACGCGATGAGGGGACAGACTACTCAAGAATGGAACAGACATCAAAGAAAATGGACTACTATTATTTTAAAAAAAAAGAAAAGGAAGAAAGAAATCAAGTCCTCATCTCAAAATATGAATGCTGGATCAAGCTTTGCCTGAAGCTTCTTCACTCATCCCTGGACCATTCAGTTATGTGAAAATGAATTCCTTTTATTGTTTGAATTTGGTTTTCTAAAGGCCGATGATTTAGGATTGGTCTTAGTGCCAGGGAATAGACATTTTTAGCTCTAGAGTTTCTTCTAGAGGGAAGGGAAAAAAAAACAACTAAAACACTTTTTTGTCCTCCTAGTTTGTCCTAGGAACTATGTTAGGCAGGAGAGAGCACTGGTGAAGAGGCTTTGGTTCTGTAGTTGTACAAATTTGGTTCAGATCCTTCAAACCCCAAAGGTGAGTCAAACTCCAAACCCAAAGGTGAATAGGTCCAAGGCCCTTGAAGTACTTTATCTTCTAAGCTGCATATAAGACCTCGATTGTTCACTTGAGGGATTTGGGTTTCACAATGTCATGAAAGCTTCAGGTATTTAGCTTAATACAAAGCTCCTCATAGGGTGAGTACATTTATATGCATTACGCTTGTACTGGGATAGTTAATCCTGAAAGCGAAACTAAATACTAATCAGAGAGCTGGCTGATTCATAGAAGCCCATGTAAGTCTCCTTATTTTGGCTCGGTGCTTGGTTGGTTCTCTGAAATCTGATCAGTACATTAATGTTCACAGGACCTGCTACTTTGCAAATCCGATGAAATCTCACTGTACCAGCTTCCCTGATATCCTGGGGAAAAAACTGGCCAACTACATCTTACTGGGCAGTGAGAGTTAGGTGTGTTTCTAAATCCATTTTCTCTTTGGGGAATGGAGATTGGGGTTTGATCAGTTGTCAATAACTTGTGGCACTTACAGACAGGGTATTTACCAGTACCCAGATGTGGACTTGTTTATTTCCTCAAGTATGTAGCCTAGGTGCCAAGATCCCCTGTCCCAGCTCGGGATTTACACCGAGGACAGACATTTCTAAGCAGCTGAGCATTCTCACTAAACATCAGCTGTACCATCACATTTCTCAAGAAAGTGAAAGACACCGCCTGTTTCTTTCACTTGGGGTTCTTTTGGCTGTAAGCGATAGAAAACCCAACCCGTTGTGGTGTATGCAGAAAGGGGAATCTGGTAACTTCTCTAATGGAATAGTGTAGAGGCAGATGCTGGGTGCAACCCTGGCAGGAGTCGGGGCCTGAATGACATGATAGCCAGTCTCTGCTTTATCCCTCAGTTCTGTGTTGCCTTCGTTCCCAGACAGCCCCTACCTTCATAGTGGCAAGGAGCTGCCTTTTCACTGCTAAACTGTTCCTAGCGGGGCATACTTGAAAGGACCAGCGTGGAAATGGGGCTCTAACAGTTTATGCTGAAGCTAGATCATGGGGCACTAACGCAGCTTCAGCAGGCGCGGGGGCCTTGAGTTAAGGGCAGTGATTCAGGCCAATCTGCTCACGAACGAGGATCAGAGGCTCACGTAGAGAAAGGGACTGACTGGTCCACGATCAATAGCTGTCCCGACTTTGTTTCTCTGGACCCCAGATGCCAGATCTTCACACCAGGATCCACTGATGTCCTGACCCCCATGCTGGCAGATCTGGTTTTATCCCAGTTCCCGAGTAAGCCTGAAAGAGCTAAGAGAGATGTGAGATCTGGAATAAAGTCTATCTGGGTTTCTGTTGCTTCAGCTTTCCCGGAATTCTTCTCTTCCTTATTTTGGTGACAGTAAATTTCTTTCCTCTGGGGACATTATTCCATTGAGATCAGTTGAAGCCAATATTCTTTCACATGAGGTGGGCCTATGACCTTGGTCAACTAAAGTTTATATTCCTCTGGTCACGGCGATTGATTCAGGGAAAGGATGTTACACAAGCTGGGGCAATCAGAGATCTTGCCAGAACTTTTACTCCGGAGCTACTGAGTGAAAAGTCTTGCATTCGCCTTCTTGCTCTGCATAAATAGCTACAAGTTTGGAGCTGACAGTCACAGACCACTTTTGCCACTACGAGGAGGGAGCCTGTTTGGGAATGAAGCCAGCACAAAGGCGAGCAGAGGGGAGAGATGCGGGGAAAGAGAGAGAGACGGGGATTCCTGAATACTTCACCGCCTTGACTTTTTAAAATGATGTGACTTCATTCCCTCTTGTGCTAATTCACATGGACTTGGGTGTCTGTCACCGGGAACACTAAGAATCCTGGCTAATTTGGTTAGGAGTTTTTGATGGCCCACACTGTGGCTCGTTGACAGTTTTGATGGCCACCACGGGCATTCACAGGTTGGGTGGATGCAGGAAGCAGGAGAGAAAGATGTTATTGGAGGTGGGAGTGATAAGCCAACATCCTCCCTGAGGTGGTTCTATTCAATAAAGCCAGTCCTCTCAGTTGGGTTTAAGGGCAGGAGAAGTCTGGTACCTGGAAAAGGGGGAGGCTTGTTTGTGAGCACAGGAGAGGTGGCCCCTCTGGGAGAGGAAATTCTCAGGAATACCTGAGATCTTGCGACAGGGTCGGGACTAGAATCAGAGAGATGCAGTTTATTCCTCTTAGCTCAGCCCCATTTTGCCCCGAGGCTGGTGTGTCTTGGAGAAACACCAGGGATGGAAAGGATGGCTTAACCCAGGGGTAATCTATAAAGTGTGGTTGCTATGGTGATTATGTTAGATAATGAAAACATTCATCAGATGAAGGACAGTGGGGTGGGTTTCGTGGGGAACTAGGAAACCCTCCGGGTTAGAATTCATCTCAGGGAAAGAGTAGAGGCACAGAGGTTTGTTTCAGGGGACACAGAAGCATCATAAGACGGTGGGAGCTGTTTACACAGCATATATACATCACTGGTTGTCTCACCCAGGACTGAAGGGCTCTTGAGTGTGTCCTCAGGAAATGAGTGCTGAGAATAAAGCAGAAGGAGTTATTTCAAGAGACTCTAGCAATGCTAGGACATCAAGGCAGGCTGTGACAATGCCGAGGTGTCTAGGGGTGGCTTTGTGAGCCACAGAGTTTGAGGCAGCGGCAGGAGGGTAATGGAACACTTGTTCATGATCACACCTGAGATCCTCTAGTGACTCCAAAGATGGTGGAGGGACTGTGTCGGGGAACAGAGTTCTACCAATTTCCCTCGCAGGATTAAAGCTAGAGAAACACTTGCTTCTCCTCTTGGGATCCCTAAGATTAAGTCTTGTGCTTTCAGTGAGCTAGGCTTCAGCCTCTCTGCCAACCCCTCGGCCCTCCAGCTGGCTCCCCTGGGTCCTGAAGCCCGAGGAATCCTCATCACTGGTGGACACTCTGGGGTTATTCAAATCCTTGGGGAAAAGCCTGGCGGGCAGTGTCTTCGGTGATTAAGGTAGTGAAACGAGAGCAGTGGTGGAGGAATATTTTTTAGATGTGACAACGTGGGGTGTCCTCAGCCTTCCCACCATTCTGCTCTGGCATAGAACCACTCTATGTCTTGCTCTTAGATCTGCAGAGCGATACGTCAAATGCCTAAACACGCCCAGCTTGGAAACATGTGATATTTATTGCCAACTGGGAAACCAAATTCCTTTAGAACGCTTGCATAGGTTATGATTCTCTCCTCAGGCAATGGAGTAGTGATTAAGTAGACATTTGCCTACAAAACACAGATGACATTTCAATCTTTGGGATCTTGGATTCCCGAAACCAACCTGTTAAACTGAGACAGGGCTCACGCCTGTCTCTGAGATGGTGGACTGCAACTTGCAAACCGGCCCCTCTGAAACGGTTGTAAATTGGGACAAGCCATTCCAGCTGAAGCTCATGCTGAAACTCTGGGCTTTGGTGACACGAGGTTCATGTTAACTATTTGGGCAGGTCTGTGGGCTTTATATATGGTAACCACACAGTTTGACAAGCCACTTAGCGGGAAGACAGGACAAATACCAAGTCTGGAAACTTCCTAAAGCATCTGGTGTGTCTGATTGCCACAGGTATTGTCTAGGATGCCATCCACATCTGATATTCAGGTGGGCAATATCAAGGTGACATTGTTATTTATTTCTGTGACCTGGCAAGAGCGTAGGAGGTGACAATGCAGAGAGACATCTGAAAAGTTAAGAGGATCATGTCTCTCTCCATCGGATGTAAGGGGTTGGATTGCAAAGATGATCAGTCAGTTAGGTATCTGGGTCTTATCCCATTCAGTTATAAGTTCTGGAGATGGATAATTTTTTTTCCTGTCTCAACTAGAGGACAGAGGTAGGTTAAAAATCTAAAAGCCATTCTTGTTCCTCAGGGCAGAGGGTTTATCTCAGTACTTCTTCAAGGGCAGCAGGTTTGCACAGTGCCCAGCACATAGCAAGACTACAATAAATGTCAGCTTGTGTTGTTAATATGACATGTCACAGAGGTGAAGGCCCTAGTAGAGAATACACGAGCACTGGAATCTGAAACCTGGGTCTGGAATCAGGCTCCACCACTTCTTCGCTGTGTGACCTAGGGCAAGTTACTTAACCATTCTGAGCTTCAGCTCTTCATTTTGCGTCATGATCGTAATTCCAGGCTCCCAGAGAGCATAATTCCCTGAAAGTAAGTGGTTAATTGTACCCTATATAAGAGAGTCATCAAGAGGAGAAAGGGGACGTGAAGAAAGAGGAAAAACTTATGTTCCATTAAACTTGATGGGTGGGTCCTGTTATCTATTTAAATTTCATACAATCTTTTCTGACACAAATCCTCAAACTGGCAAATTTAGCATTGCTGTGCTTTAAACTTCCTATAGATACTTATTCTCTTTAACATGTTTTCTGCAAAGCAGAGTCCTTTGTGTTGTTTGGTCCTGGGCTGAGTAGTGGGTGGGGGAGAGGGCTTGGGTCAGGAAGTAGACTGGGCTGGGACCTACTCTTTGTGGGGTGGGTAGCACTTCATTATTTTGGATGGTTTAAGTACATGGCTATTCTAAGCCTGTGCAGCATTAAGAATACTTTCCTCTCCTTAGCAAGAGTGGTGTCACTAAAAATAACCAGGAAGTTGATGAGAAGAGAGTGGATAGGGTTTGGGAGGGTTGGAGGAGTTGGGGAGACCACTCCACGCAAATCCATTTTATAGCCTGTGGAACCTTCAAAAGAAGTGCAATAGCGGAGTAGTTAACTACCAAATGCAGTCCCTGGGCGTGCCCTTTAAGAATCATCCTTCTTATAATACTAGCCCAAATTTATTTTTAAGAGTCTGTTTTCTACCACAGTTTCTAGTAACTGCTGGGAATTTGGAGAAAAAATATCTTATAAAGGTTTTGCGTCAAATGCTCTATTCTGGTCCAGTGCCACGCACAACAGGAACTGCATGGTGTGATGGAAACAACGCTTAATTAGGAGTCAAGGGACCCGCATTCTCCTTCCAACTGTGCTTTTAGTTTGCCTTGCAATCTTGGGCACTTACTTTCCTTCTCTGGTCCTCAGTTTTCCCATGTGTAATATGAAGATCTTCACCTAGATCATGTGATTTAAAACTTTAAAAAAAATGTATCTGTAAGGAATATAAATGAATTCCTTGAAAGGAGTCCTTTAAGAAAAAAGTAGAAGCTGCCCTGTGTCCCTAAGACTGGGTCCCTGTTCAACCCTGATGAACTCCCAGATTTCAAATTGAAATCGTACAGATTGAACGGCAGATTTCGATTTGAAAAACCACACAGCAGAGCACCTTCAACATCATGTTCAGGTCCATCGTTCCTTAGACACGTGTCCCATAATGAATACAGGAGATCAGAAGGTTTGGGACTGGGGTGGGAGGGGTGAGGACCGTCTCTGAGCCTGAGGTCAATGCTAAGTGGGCGCAGGGAGCAGTGCCTCTCGATGCAGTAGGATCAGAATGCAGAGGGGCTGGAGGGTCACATGCGTTCCCGGGACAGCACAGAAAGCCCCCGCCCAGGCTGGCTGCTGTGGAGGAAGAAATCAGGTCCTAAAACTCTGGCTGCCACTTGGCTGCAGGTGGCTGGGAAATGGTCGGCTGGCTTGGGATCGGGGCACAACTGGGGCTAGCCCTGCCGGGGCAAGAAAGATGCCTTTGGGCGGCCCTGAAGGTACTGTTCCTCTCTGCTCATTGACTCTAATCTGGGCCATTTGAAACCAGCCAGGCAGCTCTTGGAGGTAAGCAGAAAATGCTTCACCTTCCCCTCCGCCAGGACAAGTGTCACCGCTCTTTGAGGTCCAGCTGTACCCCAAAGCCCTTCCCGACAGTGGCAGCACCTCCGTTTAGCAGCCTTGGTGCACTTTTGGTCTGATCCACTGCTGAGTCCACCTGTGGGCCCTGGACCGCCCTAGTTCCCAAACCAGTCCTGGGAAGGGTCGAGAAGTGTTTCTCAAAAGATGTTCCACAGAGCTCTGCTTCCATAGGAGATGAACACACACTCCATGAAAACTGAAAATCATGGTCAAATACATTTGGGAAACGCTGAGCTAAAGTTAAACAGGTTTCTTCATTATGAAGCATCTCAGAGTTTTGAAACTTTAAGAGGCAGGCAGGTGCGGGCTTTCTAAACGAATTTATTTTAGCCCCTCTCCCTGGCCCTCTCAGCCCCTTTTGTTTTCATCCAGCATTTGTTCAGTGATCTAGAATTAACTCTGGCCAAGGAAATGGCAGCCGAATCATGATCGCCCAGTTGTTGAGTTCAACCAACAACGTTTGAGCACCACGATGTGTCAGGCACTTGACTGATGCTGGGAAGACGAAAAAGCGTGAGTTGCACACTTCCTGCCTTCCAGAGTCCATGACCTCCCAAGGCCGTCAAATAAGCAAATAATAGTTGCAAACGCAGCATGACAGACTCTCCAGCTGGAGGATCTCCAGCACCGAGCACAGTGCCTGGGACCCAGGAGACGCACCTATCGGCTTGGACTGCCCTCAGCTGTGAGTGACAAACAATCGTCACATAGTATCAATAGTTTACACAAGGAAGGAGTTTATTTTTCCTACTGTGGTAGACTGAATGATGACCCTCAAAGATGCCTTCATCCTAATCCCTGGAACCTGTCAATATGTTCCCTTAAAGGGCAAAAGGGACTTTGCAGATGTGATCAAGGATCTTCAGATGGGAGGTTATTCTGGATTTCCCTGAGGTCCCCAGTGTATCCTGACGTGGCCTCATAGTCACAAGGATCCTTAAAGAGAGAGCCGGAAGAGTCCGAGGGAAGAAGATGGTGTGATGACAGAGGCAGAGATTGGAGTGAAGCATGTTGCAGACAGAGGAAGGGCCTTGAGCCGAGGAACCCAGGTGGCCTTAGAAGCTGAAAAAGGCAAGGAAGTGGATCCTTCCTTTGGTGCTAACAGAAGGGATCAGCTCTGCCAACACCTTGACTTTTACCCCTTGAGACTAATTTTGAACTTCTGGCCTTCAGAACTGTAAGAGAGTAAATGTGTGTTAAGTCACTAAGCATATGGTCATTTGTTACAGCAGCAATAGGAAACTAATACACCCACCTAACAAATATCTGGAAGTAGGCAGCCCAAGGCGTGTGCAGCTGCTTGAGAAAGTCATCAAGGGTCTGGTCCCTCTAGCTCCCGGCTGCACCATCCTTAGTGTCTGGCATTCTTCCTTGCAGTTGGAAGAAAGTGCTGCATCTCCAGGCATCCTATCCACATTCGAGGCAGGAAGGAGAGGAAAAGGCCAGGGGAAATGGAAAAAGGTATTTTCTTGGAAGCCTTTTATTCCCATTCAAGGAAAGAAACCCTCCCTAGAGCTATCTGCCTACTTCTCATTGGCCAGAACTCTGTCACAGTTACCTCTAGTTGCAAAGAAGGCTGGGAAGGTGAGATTTTCTTTTTTTAAACTGTGCATATTACTTTCCTGAATGAACTGGGATTCAGGTGGTAAGGAAGAAGGTGAGGAAAGATATTGGAGGGCAAATCTGCTACAAAGCTCAATAAACATCTGTTGGACTAAAAGAACATTGGAAGAAGGGAAAACTGGAGTCAAGTTGTAGCTCTATCAGCCCAGATGAGAAGGGGGTGGTGGTGTATGAACTACAGCAAGGGTGTGGGGATGGGCAGAATGGAGAGATTTCAGAGGTAATTTGGATCCACTGGGCTTGGTGATTGAGTGGAGGGTTAGTGATGATATTGACACATTTCTGTCTCAAGTAGCTCGGATGTGAGGCAACTTACCAGGATGCAGAATACAAGATGGGGAGAAGTTCTGGATGGTCTGAGTCCAAGGTGTCTGTGTCTAGTTCTTCTTCTCAAGGCTCTTGTGCTCAGAACCTGCAATGTGCCCGAGGTGACTTCTCAGCGAGCATGTACCTCTACTGGGTGATAGTTCTTTTTGCTTTTCCTCGTCATCTCTTTCCTGTCTCTCTACCTCTTACAATGATCCCGTCACAGGACCTTATCTTATTCCCCCTGCCTGGCCTGACCTGAGCCCCATCGTGAATCCAGCCACGTTCTAGCCTATTCTATAGTTAAAGCATCTTGACGAGATCCTAGCGTCCTGCCAGACTCCAGATGTGGGGGACTCTGACGCACTGGCAGAGGTCGTGCTGCATCTGGTTGGTTTGGGGTTTTGTTTTTGCAGGGGAGCAAGCAGAAGGAAGAGCCTCTGTTTATGGTGCTTCTGGGCACTTAGTCATGCTTGGAGTTTTCTGCTTCCGCTGTGGGTTGCTAGCTATGAAACTGGCCCTTCAGGTACCCTTAGCCCTCTTCTAGAATCAGGACCAAGGATGCTGGTGCTCTTTGGATACCGGATTCTACAGCTGTGCATCTGGTGTTGGCCTTTGGAGCTAAGTCTATTCTTTTTTTGCACTTGGATGAATGATTTGGGTTTTGTCTTGTGTGGCAGAGATTGTGAGAGTTCATCAATATGCATGTTTGCCCCAGGTGTCTGGCTAAATGACATTTCCCGGCCTTCCTTGCAGTTAGGAATGGCTGTGTGACTGAATACTAGATAGTAGTAGAAATGAGGGGTGCCACTTCCAGGCCTGGCCATAAAATCCTTTGTAGGGAGAGACCCCCTTCCAGGAGATCTCCATAAGAGGACTTCATGGCCCTAGGGAATCATGGAGGCACAAGATGGAAAGAGTCTGGGTCCCTGAATCACTGTGTGGAAGGATGCTAGCTGAACACCTGTGTTGAACTGTTACCTGACAGGTGATAAACTTCTGTTGTGTTAAGCTGCTGAGGACTTGGGGTTGTTCATTATAGCATCTGCTGTTACTTATACATAACTAACACAATCTGGGTTCCTTTCTTCTGAAAGGAAGTGTAAGAGAATGGTTAAGAGCAGTTATGGGAAGGGGACTGTCTGAGCTCAAAATCCAGCTCTGCCACTTACCAGCTGTGTGACTGGTGGTAAGTTACTTCACTTCTCTGTATCCAACTCGTTCATCCTTAAAATGGGGATAATAACATGATCAACCACATAGGTTTGTTTTGTGGATGAAAGTGAAAACGTATGTACAATGCCTGACGAGTATCTGGCACATAGTAAATGCAATGTAAGGATTACTTCTCACCTTTTCCTGTCAACCTCAAATTTTAATGATCTCAGGCCCCTTGGGAGGGGGCCAGCCAGACCCTAGGTATCCATTCCATTTCTCCTGGATACCTCTCTCTTCTCAATAATCCCAGGGATTATGGTCCCATCCACCCACATTAGCACTGAGCTACGTGCCTTATCATAGGCTCTTAACATTTTTATATGACTTTTATCTCTGTTTATGCTGTCTCCTCAGTTAGACTGAAAGCTCTTTGAAAGCAGGAACCATGTTGGATAATTTTATTTATTCAGAACAATAAACAGCACTGAGGAGATGGTAAGCACTGACTAAACTTGTACTTTAAGAACTGGATATGTTCTTATCACAATATAGTACTATGCCCATTCATCCTAACACTTTTACAGGACATAGATAAGCAACAAAAAAAATATATGAAGTGCAGCCACAATCCAGCATCACAGAGCACACAGCAGTTTGTAACTGATTGTTCAGAAGTGTTTGGTGCTTTCATAATATGTATACTGGATGCTATGTGATTAGCAGAGCTAATATTTATCAACCATTAACAATTTTCCAAAGACTGTGCTGAGAGCTTTGCTGAATCATCTCCTCTAAGACTCATAACAACAGTGGGCACTATTATTTTTCCCACTTTGAAGATGAAAAAACGGCATCTAAAAGAGGTTCGGTAATGTAGTAAGTCACACAGTGAATAAGCATAAGATCTGGTATCCAAACAGATCTGATCGCAAAGACCCGACTTTATCCAGCAATTTCCTGTCCTATTCTTTCCCACACTGACTCTCTGAGTGGCCCCAGGCATCAGTGGGATTTGCCATGCCAGCTTTGTTCGCGTAGGCATCTGGCCCTACCTGTATTCAGTGCCCCAGGACTCCGCCCCACCTGCTGGGAGCTGTAACTGACTCTTCAGATCCCCTGTGCCTGTGTGTGCCAAGGCAGATGTGAAGCCTTCAGCTGGACAGATTAGCATCTCAGACTCAAATCCGCCCCCGCATCTCATCTCAGACGCATCCAACACCCAGCGGCTTCTGGTGCTGAGGCGGGCCGGCCAGGAGCCAGACAGTAGCTGGTGTCCGCCCGTCGGGGCATTGTCTGAAACCTGCCTGGGATTAAGGGGAGAGCCTCCAGCCTCCAAGGGATGCTCCCTCAGCTGGGAATGACAATGAAGTCGGCAAGTTATCAGAACTTCAAGGGAGGGAGAGAAATCTCACGGGCATCTGTGCTCAAAAGGGGATGCTGGTGAAGGCAGTGAGAAGTTTGGACCGGGTCTCCAAAGTTAAAGAACACACAGGCTCTGACAGCTGCGAGGCCCGGCTCGCCTGGACACCTCCTCTGGAGCCTTTTATTCAGGGCTGGCCCACATTCGTGTCACAGATTCTTACAGGGCTCTTGGTGGGATGATGACAATAATGCTGCTGGGCAATATTTTTTCAGACTTTACAAGCACTCTGCCAAACGCCTTACCTACGCACGTCACATGTAACATAACACGCCAGTGAGGAAGGGGCTATCGTCACCTTGTTTACATAAGAGGAAACTGAGGCACAGAGGAAAGAATTGTCCGTGCTTGTAGAGCTTGGTGGTGTAGGGCCTGGCTTCTCCCTCAGGTTTCTGTCATCTTCCACTAGCCTTAGCCCAGCTGCCCCACGGGCAGATAATCATGACAGCAGTCTGGCCCGAGAGAAGGAATACGAGCGTCAGCATCACCCAGATCTGAATTCAAATCCTATTCCCCCCATACCCCGGTCAGCCTAGTATCCTCCAGCTTTGTCTCCTGATCTGTGAAATGGGAACAGCAGTACCAGCCTTCGAGGGCTGTGAGGATTAATGAAAAAATGCAGGAGATGTAGTATGTGCTGAGCAATGAGTGGGAGCTATAAATATTATTTTTACCTAGGGCACTGACCTCTGCAGTCTAGTGCTTCTGTCTTCTATTAATACAGTCATGTACTCATTGATTCATTCATCAAACACTAAGTGAGGGCTTACTTACTACATCCTAGAAATTGTGTTCTTTGCTGAGGATGCATCCTGTGTGCTGACCAGGTCTTTCTGTTAGGAAGTCTACATGTGGCAGAAACCCAACTACAGTGGTTTAACCAAAGGAGGGATGATTTTCCTCCCTCGACCCAAAGTTTGGAGACAGGGAATGTGAAGCAGGGTGTGCGAGCTGCATGATTCCGTCGATGCCCCAGTATCTTTTTTCTCTACCAGCTTCGGTAAAGAACTTTCATCCTTGTGGTTGTGAGATGGCTGCTGGCTGCTCTACTACAGTAAGTCCCTTACATGCAAATGAGTTCTGCTCTGAGAGCACATTCGTAAGTCCAGCAAAGTTAGCCTAGGCACCCAACTAACACAATCGGCTATATGGTACTGTACTGTAATAGGTTTATAATACTTTTCACACAGATAATACATAAAAAACAAACACAAAAAATATTACTGTAAAGCACACAAAAGCACAACCACTTGTAGAGGATGCACGCACGTGACAACGTACACCAGACACATGAACTAACTTACGTGACCGGACATGCGAATGCACGTTCGCGTCTTTGAAAGTTCGCAACTTGAAGGTTCACATGTTGGGGACTTACGGTACTAGTTCTTTGGCCGCATTCCAGGAAGAAAGAAGAAGAAAGCAACCAGGAAAAGACACACTTATTTACGACAGAAAAGCAAAACTTCCCTGGATATCCCCAACAGACTTCTGTTGATGCGTCATTGGTCACCTCCAGCTGACATTGCAAACAAAATTGGGCTCTGTTAGGAAAGGAAATGTAAGCATAGCAGTTGGGAGGCAAGTAGCTGTGTCACCAGCTCAGATTCTGTTGAATAATAATAAGATTCTATTGAAAAGTAGCAAGAATCAATGAGTAAATTACTTAAATGCTTTAAAGCAAGCCTAGGCATTTTACCAAAAACTGTTGATACTTTTACTTCGATATTGTATTTCATCTCCCTAGATTCTCACCCAAACCAGGTGCAGGAGGTATGTACCCACTCCCTGCTCTGGGCTTCCCATCCCACGGACAAAGGGTCTTGGCCAAATGTACATTCCAGAGCAGGCGGGTGGGGCTCGCTCTGTCTCCTGCTTCCTTTTCTCAGTCTCAGCTATGGTATGGCTGAAAGAACAGGGTGTTTGGAGAGGAAGGACAGGGAGGGTGGAGGAATGTGATGGGCTATGAATATCACAGGGAGGTGTGAAGGCCCTTGTGGACCATGAGTGAGACTGTGGGCTTTGGAGCCTGACTACCCAGATTTGAATCCTGGCTCTGTCACTATTTGTGTGACCTTGGCAAGTTCATAACCTCTAAAGTACAGATAATAGTAGTGGGAATTTAAATAAATTAAGACATGAACAGCTCCTGGCATAAAGCAAGCACACTATGAATATTCATGATTATCAAGGAGTGTGGATTAGCTCCTAAAGACAATGTTGTAGGGCAAGGGTTGGCAAACTATGACCAGAGGGCCAAATCTGACCTGAAGCTTGTTTTTTGTAAATAAAGGTTTACTGAAACACATTCATGTCCATTCATTTACATATAGTCTAGGGCTGATTTCATGCTATGGATGGCAGTATTGAGTGGTCACAACAGAGACCATATGTCCTGCAAAGCCTAACGTATTTACTATCTGGCCCTTTACAAAAGAAGTTTGCTGAGCCCTGTTATAGTGAAACCTGCAATGCTAGTTTAACTTTGGGATTCAAAGAGATCAAGAGTCATACTTCAGTTTTTCTTCTTACTACTTTTGGGAACTTGGGCAAGTGACAGCTTTTTTTTTTTTTTAAGATTTTTTTTTTGATGTAGACCTTTTTTAAAGTCTTTATTGAATTTGTTACAATATTGCTTCTGTTTTATGTTTTGGGTTTTTGGCCCTGAGGCATGTGGGATCTTAGCTCCCCGACCAGGGATTGAACCCACACCCCCCTGCATTGGAAGGCGAAGTCTTAACCATTGGACCGCCAGGGAAGTCCCAAGTGACAGCTTTTTTTTTTTTTTTTTAACATCTTTATTGGGGTATAATTGCTTTACAATGGTGTGTTAGTTTCTGCTTTATAACAAAGTGAATCAGTCGTACATAAACATATGTTCCCATATGTCTTCCCTCTTGCGTCTCCCTCCCTCCCACCCTCCCTATCCCACCCCTCCAGGCTGTCACAAAGCACCGAGCCAATATCCCTGTGCCATGCGGCTGCTTCCCACTAGCTATCTACCTTACTACATTTGTTAGTGTGTATATGTCCATGACTCTCTCTCGCCCTGTCACAGCACACCCTTCCCCCTCCCCATAACCTGAAGTCCGTTCTCTAGGAGGTCTGCGTCTTTATTCCTGCCTTACCCCTAGGTTCTTCATGACATTTTTTTTTTCTTAAATTCCATATATATGTGTTAGCATACGGTATTTGTCTTTTTCTTTCTGACTTACTTCACTCTGTATGACAGACTCTAGGTCTATCCACCTCATTACAAATAGCTCAATTTCGTTTCTTTTTATGGCTGAGTAATATTCCATTGTATATATGTGCCACATCTTCTTTATCCATTCATCTGTCAGTGGACATGTAGGTTGCTTCCATGTCCTGGCTATTGTAAATAGAGCTGCAGTGAATATGTGGTACATGACTCTTTTTGAATTATGGTTTTCTCAGGGTATATGCCCAATAGTGGGATTGCTGGGTCGTATGGTAGTTCTATATGTAGTTTTTTAAGGAACTTCCATACTGTTCTCCATAGTGGCTGAACCAATTCTCATTCCCACCAGCAGTGCAAGAGGGTTCCCTTTTCTCCACACCCTCTCCAGCATTTATTGTTTCTAGATTTTTTGATGATGGCCATTCTGACTGGTGTGAGGTGATACCTCATTGTAGTTTTGACTTGCATTTCTCTAAGGATTAGTGATGTTGAGCATCCTTTCATGTGTTTGTTGGCAATCTGTATATCTTCTTTGGAGAAATGTCTATTTAGGTCTTCTGCCCATTTTTGGATTGGGTTGTTTGTTTTTTTGATATTGAGCTGAATGAGCTGTTTGTAAATTTTGGAGATTAATCCTTTGTTAGTTGCTTCATTTGCAAATATTTTCTCCCATTCACAGGATTGTCTTTTCATCTTGTTTATGGAAAAACTCTCTATATTTAGTGTTTTGTCTTTATATCTAGAAACACAAAGTCTGTCTTGGAGAAACTGTGTTGGTGGCTGTGTAGATGAAGGCCCATTAGCAGTTGGCTCCAGGAGAGGTTTCTTCATACAGAAATTTGGTGGCTTTGCAGAGGGATTTTTCTCAACAAGAGTTTGAGCTGAAAAGTGAATGGCAGGGGTACTTTCAGGAAAACTGTTAGCCAGATTTGCTGAGATCTTTGAAGGTGAAGAATGGTTGCAGAAATCAGCCTACCTCAAGGACACTTTTCATCACATGGGCCAAGGGAAGAAGTCTCTGCAAAGCCTTAGGAAGAATGCTTTGACTTCAAGTGTGAGATTCTTGGGAAAAATCACGTTGGGAGAGGACTGCTTGACATGCTTCCTCTGGTGCTTAGGCTTGCGAGGGAGGAAGGCTAGTGGTGTGCAAGGCTTATCATCAACCGCCTAGAAGATCTGCAGGACCAAACTGAGGAGTAGTTTCCCTCCCTTTGGACACATGTGTCTGCCAGGATGAGGGACCCTTTCTCTGAATCTTCTGCTCTGCCGGAGAACTTGACTTTGAGAGAAGAGGAAGAACTCTGCGAGGGGCAGTCAGATAGTACATGGGAGATGAGGTTTACTGACCTGCCACTTACAAGTTCTGATTTCTGTGAAGAGGAATATCCAGGCTTGCATAGGAAATCAAGGGCCGTTTTGGTACCGTTTTCAGCTTCCTACATGTATGAGCAAGCTTTTCCGTGTGTAACACGCACCAAGAGCCCGGACATAAACTGTCTCACTTCAGTTGGAAAATCTGCATGTACTGATCTCAGGTTTGACCAAGAATTTAGTATTCATGCAGTAAAAAGAAAAAATTATTTTATTATAAACATAACTTTTTTTAATGCATGCACATGTCTATAAGAAATCAAGAAACCAACACATGTCTCTAATTATTTGGGAATAGCTAGGCCTACAGTTCAGTCTGACGATGTTAACAAGAATATTTTTTTTCCAAAGTCTTGTATAAAGTTTCTTAGGCTATATTTTTATTCATATTGCTTTGGTTTATGATTTCAGTAGCTTTACTATTCAACAGTGTCAGTACATTTTCATGTTTTAAATAGTATGTAAAAAAATGGACAATCTTTATTTAGATTAAATATATAAAACCTATCTTTAGGAAAATTAAATTCTGTTTTATCTTAAACCAATTAGTTCACAGAAATGTATTGTGTTCTCCTTATAAGTTTTAAAAATGTGGAAAAAGAAAAGATCGCTTTCAAGAAATGTTAAGTGTTATTGACTATTTTTTTCAATAAAGTTTGACTTAAAAAGTAATTCTCAGCTTTAAATAAGGGAAAAAAACACTACTCTTGCATATGCCATATACCATGTATCAGATCTTGTTAGCATCCTGTATAGTAGAAATTTATTGTAAGATTTTTAGTTCTACTTGCATAAATTAAAAAGGATTAAATAGAAAGTTAAAGAAAGGCAAGTCTAGAGACGGCCTGGTTCAGTTTCACCAGTGACCCACTCTTTTTCCCCTGCCCTGGGTATCTGATGAGATAGGGGACCATGATGTCTAAGGCTCCTATTATATGGATGTTCAACCAGCCCCGTTTCTAGCCTAGATGCACTTCCCACTTCCTGCAGTATCTACTCCTTCTCTTCCTGAGACGTTCCAGGGCTGCCAGTCATGAACTAGCTTGCCTCGCATTGCTGCTGGATGGATAGAGACTCCCCACCCAGAAGTGGGTGATGCCCCATCACTCAGCTACTCACTCGTATTTGGGCCACTGCTTGCCTTCAACTCTGTCCTCGAACTCTTCCTGTTGCCTCTTTTCTCAGACTTTGCCCTCTTTCAGCTTCCTAGGTTCATGCCAGCCCCTTCCCTCTCCCCCATCCCAGCCGATGCCCTGTCATTTATTTCTGGAGTGGCTTATCTTATTTGAAGATGATCCAGGTCCCTCCCATCTCTGAGTCCTTATTTGCCACTTGTTATCTAAATAGACAGTGACTCACCACAAAACACAGTAATACAACAACTAGAGCCACTTAAAAGGGAAGATAGGAATGCACTGATTCCAGGTGGTGTGGCTCATCTAATCAGGGTGCCTCCCTTTAGGTGGTGGTGGTGATGGCAGCAGATCAACCACTTGCTAGTCCCTTATACAGAGTATTTATAGAAGCTTTCGTACCTCTATGAAGTGGGTATTCTCTATTTTGAAGAAGAGGAAATGGAAGCTCAGAGGTGCTAGTTGACTTGCCTCAGGTCACAGTTGGTAGAGCCAAGACTGGAAGGGAAGTCTGCCTGACGCCCAAGTCCGTGTTTTCATGCTGCCTGTTGCTTTTTGATTTTAGCTCTTTTCTGAGCCGTTTCAAGAGACAAGAGACTTTTTTGCCCACCTGTCTGTTTAGTTTCTGAACAACTATTTCTACTTAGGGTTCCTGAACAATGCCAGCAATTTCTGTTTCCAAATGTACTCAGTTAAATCATCCCTTTATAGATGTAGCGCGTTGGCTCATGGATGGATTGGCTGCCGTTTCACTCATCTCTGCCAAACCCTTCCCTGGTACCCAGTAAGCAAGAGCTGTCAGTGTTTGTACCGTGTACAGACCTAATTAGTAGCTTTAATCAATCAGTACATCAAGTGCCTTCCCTTTTCTGCTCTCAGGATTTCCCAGTGCGCCCACAGCATTGTTCTCGGTGATGCATGGTGGTACTGCCTATTGAGGTGGAGCCCAGCTGGTGCTCGTATTCCGTGCACCTGCCCAGGTCATTTGGTGCGTGGATTCTAGCTGGGATGTTTGTGCTGGTCAGAGGAGCCCAGACATTCTGTTTGTTACTCTCTGGATCATGTGATCCTAGAGTGTTTGTCTCAGATAATGTGTTCTGGCTGCAAAGGGGAACGTTCTAACACTAATTGGGTAGAATTCTCAAGCCAAACACTGTACTAGCTCTTTTTACATACATTATCTCATTTAATTCTTACAGCGATCCAAGAGAGAGGCGGCATGGAGTTATTTATTCATTCATCGTTGATGGATAACATGGAAAGCACAGCACGTTCTGGGTCTGTGTGAGGTTGCCAAATGCTGTGGGTACAGGGGCAAATAAGGAAGAGACAGATTCTGTCCTTGAACATGTATTTCGAGGAAATCACAAACACTGAAACAAATACAAGTATAGTGAGTGTTGCGAAGCTAACAATGAGATTATTGTTACCACTGCAGTCTACAAGCTCTCTTACTCTGCTCACCAGGGCTCAGGCCCTCTGAACCCTATTATCTGCATTTCTCAGTTATTTCCTTAACATCCTATGAAGTCTGCAAAAACAAAACCCTATTTTCTGTTGATGCAAAGAGACTGAAGGAGTTAAGTAACTTGTTCAAGTTCCCATTAACAGAGTTGTTTTGAGGGTTAAAGAAGAAATCTGGAGTAATAGGGCAGGCACTGCAGGAAGGGGTCAGACTGCCTGGGCTCACATTCAAACTATGCTTTTTATTAGTTGCTTCGTCTGGGAATAATCACTTCATCTCATTGTGTCTCAGTTTTCCCCACCTGTAACATGGGAATAACAGTAGGGCTCACCCATGGTTATTATTCCCATGTTACAGATGAGGAAATTGAAACAGAGATATTAAGTCAGAGGCTCAAGGTCAGTGGAAAAGCCAGGACTCAGCCCAAGTCAATCTAATTGCAAATTAATGCTTTTGCTGTCATTGTTACCAAGATCTCCAGACGTCAGATATTTTCTAGGTGACCTAGAATGTCAAGTTGATTCCTGGACCCCCTTATAATGGTGTCAAACAGGCTAAAATGCCACAGTACTTCTTGAGAGATGCCCTTGGGCCTCCACCATTTGATATCTGACTCTGGACACATTTCCAGAGCATATTCTAGGAGCATCACT
The DNA here is from genome assembly GCF_951394435.1 of Stenella coeruleoalba. Taxonomy (NCBI): domain Eukaryota; kingdom Metazoa; phylum Chordata; class Mammalia; order Artiodactyla; family Delphinidae; genus Stenella; species Stenella coeruleoalba. The sequence goes on from NC_137157.1 coordinate 16,445,444, forward strand.
TCTGAGAATAGTTCATTTAAGAGGACTGTGCTTGGGCTTCCCTGGTGGCGAAGTGGTTGAGAGTCCGCCTGCCGATGATGCAGGGGACACGGGTTCGTGCCCTGGTCCGGGAAGATCCCACATGCTGTGGAGGGGCTGGACCTGTGAGCCATGGCCGCTGAGCCTGCGCGTCCGGAGGCTGTGCTCCGCAACGGGAAAGGCCACAACAGTGAGAGGCCCACGTACCGCAAAAAAAAAAAAGAGGACTGTGCTTAAATATAAGCCCTGGTGTATAAATATGAATTGGCAAGGGAAAAAAAAATTGACTGGCCTTCAATGCAGAGAAGGCTTCTGGGACTATGTACGTGTGTGACTGTGTGTTTGGTTGGGGTGCGGTGATTTTCCTTGTGGAGGGAGTTTCTCTTTGGGATAAAAGGGACCCCCTTTCTGCCAGAGATAAAAGAAGGAGCAGCTCTGTGCAAAGGGGCCCCCACTGAGAAGGGCCAAACCTCCATTAAAGGTGTCTGTCTTGTGTAACCAGTGTTCAGAGGTGGGCTTGCCAAGAGCATTTGTTCTCTGAGGACATCTGTACACAGAAAGCCTGGCGTTTCTTCGGGACCCACACACGTGCTCCTTGTTTCAGCGACAGCTGATAACCCCCGTTAACATCTCGCTGCAGATACTGGCAGCCTCACAAGCCAGTCCTCACCTCTGGGCAGATTGCTCCAGAACATTCCTCCCCGCCTTCCTCCCCCCTTCCACGACCTTATTAGGACCAAACCTGTTTTTCTTTTTACCTCCAACATGCATCTTCTTGCCTGGCCTCTTGTTTTTCTCCTGTGCAGATTTATGAAGAAGATTCAAGGAAAACCCCCATCCTCAGCTAGTCCTAGGAAGAAGACTTGTTTCTAAGAGGCAACTCATGGTTTGCATTCCGGTCCACCCTGCTCCAACCCTGTACATCACGGATTACAAATGTAAACCCATTGTACATATGTCATTTAACCAGTCACCAAGTTTGGGTTTTTCTTTCTCCTGAATCTCTCTCAGAACTATCCATTTCTCTTCACCTCCATCAGCACACCCCGATGCAGACCACCATAGCATTTTGCCTGGACTTTGTTAATAATCTCTGAAACCTTCCCCCTGGTCTCCCTGCCTTTCCTCTTTCCCCACTCAAATCCACACCTTGCAGTGATCTTTCTAAAACGCAAATCTGATCCTGTAAGTCCCATGTTATAAGTATAAGCCTTTAAACACTCCCCTGGCACATCCAGGACTGAAGAGAGTGTCTGGGTCATGGTGGATGCTCAGTAGAAATTTCTGGAATTCAACAGAGTTGAATCTTCATGTTAAGCCACATGAACTATCCATTCAGAGGACTCAGAAGTGGCCTTGTCTTGGGAACTTTATTCTTTTTGTACTTCTCACCTTTATACTCATCTGAAGTCCTTTCACTTTAGAGACACTTTTCTCCATAATTTTGTGTTCAGTGACTTTGGGGGGGCGTCTTACGGAAAAAAAAAATCACCTCATATTCCAATTAGAAATGGAATGTTAGACCCGGTAGGGACTTTTGGAACCATACTTTTGGTTTCAACGGGTTCTATAACATATTTGAGTCCCTGATCATTTCACTCATGGGCACATTGTTAAAAGATTCAAACAGCTACATCAGCTTCCATCAATATGGGGACCAAATCTCAACAAAGGGCACAGTTTTCCACCCAGGAATGAGGACAACATCCATGAAAACACAAAGAACAATTTTGATCTTAATTTATTGAGCTAGCTTCCTCATGGGGCTTCTTGGAGATCAACTAGTGTGACATTTAAGAGGTGAGAAAACTGAGCCCAGAGAATGGAGGTGAGTGTCCCTAGGTTACAAAGACAGTGAACAACAGAGCATGGATTAGTCCTTTCATCTCCTGATTCACAAAGCATGAGCCTCCTAAGTCATCCCCATTGGAAGATTACCTTTACCTAAGATAATCAAATACCATAGACCACACCAATGACCCTAGCTAAGCAGGTGGAAATTTCAGTCTATAATTTTCCCATTTTCCTATAAGATAGCATCACTTATCTCAATATCTAAAAGCAACAGTGGAAGAGTCAAGGAAAATTGAGCACTGCTGTAGACGAGGCCCTGTTCTAGGATATACATACATTACACAGAGTGTGATTATCACAGTTTTTACAGATAAGGGAGCTGAAACCAAAAGAATTAAGTCATTTGCTTAAGTCTAACTTCTACGCTGAATTTGAACACAGATCTCTCTGACTCCTAAGTGTGAATCCATTTTCTTTCATCAATATTTTCTCCAAATATCTTACAGACCACTAAAACCATAAGAAAAATAAAATAAAGGAATTTAAGAGCAACAAAGATAATACTTTAATATCCCTGCATATACTTCTAAATTGCTCTGTCAGAGCACCTCATTAAGCAGTGTTCTTGATATGCAGGGGTACAGACAACATACCCAGTTTCCTACTTGATATGAGCAATGCGCTTAGGCTTCAATGTAGAAAGTGACCAGAAGAAGCCATTGCTCCAAAGGCAATTCTTTCAAAAGAAGGAAACACAGGTAGATGTAGTACAAATGTTGGTCCCATGCTCTGGCAGAAGCATTGGTAGTATGGCACTGGAACGGGGTGTATCATTTTTTTTCCTTTATATGTCTCTGGTCAGAAGTTTGGATTTATCTCAATTATCGAGTCATAGAAATTTATCTTCATTGGTTCATGCAAGTCTTTCCCTCCCTCCCTCCTTCCCTTCCTTCCTGTCCATACACATTCTTTACACTCATTCTCTTCCCCTGTAAACAACCATTGGGTTTATTATGTATCTTTTATGTGTATGTGTTACTACATAATGTATTATTTTTGTTTATATGAATGCATTTTTGGATTTTGCTTCAAATTTTTAAAATTTCAGAATAGTTCTAGATTTACAGAATTTTAGAATAGTTCGATTTACAGAAAAAAAAATGACAAAGATAGTAAAGAGAATTCCCATGTATCCCATGCCAGTGCCTGTTTCACTATTATTAACATTTTACATTATCATGGTACATTTGCCATAGTTTGAGCCAATATTGACTCATTATTCTTAACTAAAGCCCATACTTTATTAAGGTTTCTTTAGTGTTTATTGAATGTCCTTTTTCTGTTCTTGAATCTCATCCAGGATGCCACATTAAATGTAGTTGTTAGGTTTTTTCGGCTGTGACAAGTTTATCACACTTTGTTTTGATGACCTTGACAGTTCTGAGGAGTACTGGTCAGATATTTTGTAGGACGTGTCTCACAACTGTTATTTGTTGGATGTTTTCCTCAAGATTAGAACAAGATGACATTTTGGAGGAGGTAAAATGCCATTCTCATCACGTCATACTAAGGGTGGCTACTATCAAGCCAAGCCTTCTCACTATTGATGTTAATCTTGATCCCCTCTGAGGTAGTGTCTGCCAGGTTTCTCCACCTTTCCCCCTTTTCTATACTATCCTCTTGGGAAAGAAGTCACTATGTGTGGCCTCCACTTAGGGAGCAGGGAGTTGTGCTCCTTGAGGGCAGAATACCTATAGAAATTATTTGGAATTCTTCTGCATGGGAGATTGTCTACTCTCCCCCATTTATTTATTCAGTAGTTCATAGACTCAAAGATATTTACTTTGAAACTCTTTTCAGTTGGCTCCTTTGTCCTTTTGACAAGCCCTCATCGTTGTGGGTATTGTTTCATCTTGAGCACTTTCTTAATTTCTGGAACTCTAAGGTGCTCCACGTCATCTTATATATTTCATGATCCACTCCTAGAATCAGCCATTTCTCTAAGGATTATCTTCCTGCGGAATAGTATTAGAAATCAAGATCTAGGCCCTGGTATGCTCATTGTTATATGGGTGTCATTGCTTCTGTGATCCCTCACCTGACAGAGCAAGAAAAATAACTGAATATAAATATTTCTAAATGTAAAAATCCGTATCTATATTAAGCTAAACATGAGTTAATACTGATGTCTCCAACCCCAATTCATCACTACATAGATCATTCTAGGCCGCTCCTTTGCTCACCTGTGATCTCCCCCTCCAACAGTGAGAAATTTGGTTCCCATCACCTGCCATCCATTAATTGTTCAATTCCAGTATATTGTATAGTGGTTTCAGAATTGTTAACCTGCACCCCTGTGGAAATGACTTTATCAACAGGAGTACAGTGCTCTGATACACTTCCCTTTGCCTTTAGTCTTTCAGACTCCATGCCTTTCCAAAATTGCTTTGGTTAGATCTTATTTCCCTACCCCCTTCAATGAGGTTATTTCACACATTTGTAATACATTTAAAATCTTTTGTCACATTCTGCATTTTATCCTGGATCCCCTAACCTTCTAAATGATTTTTAAAATTTTGTACACATTAGGTTTACTCCTTGTGCTATAAAGTGCTATAGGTTTTGACATATGCATAGTGCCATGCTTCTACCATTAAGTATCACATAAAGTAGATTCACCATCTTGAAAAAAAAAAACCTGTTCTTCACGTATTTAACTCCACTCCACCCCGAACCTCTGGTAGTCACTTATCTGTTACTATCTCTATAGTTATACCTTTCCCAGAATGTCATATTAATGGAATCATGCAGTATGTAGCCATTTCACATTGGCTTCTTTCACTTAGCGATATGCATTTCAGATTCAAACATGTCTTTGTGTGACTTGATAGCTCATTCCTTTTTATTGTTCAATAGTATTCCATTGTATGGTTGTATTACAGTTTGTTTATCCATTCACCAGTTGAAGGATATCTCAAAAAATCTCCAGTTTTTGGTGATTTTGATTAGAGCGTCTATAAACATTTGCGTGCAGGTCTTTGGACAGACGTAAGTTTTCAAATCTGTTGGGTAAACACCTAGGAGTATGATTGTGGGATCATATGGTAAGACTATGTTTGGCTTTGTAAGGAACTGCCAAACTGTCTTCCAAAGTGGCTGTACCGCTGTCAGTTCCCACTAGTAATGAACGAGCGTTTCTGTTCTGTATCTTCACCAGCATTTGATGCTGTAGTTTTTTTTGTGTTTTGGAATTTAGCCATTCTACTGGGTGTGTCGTAAAATCTCATTGCTGTTTTTTGTGCACACACCTTTGATTTATGTAAAAGACATTGTATTATGTGTCTCACTTGGTTTCTTTTTAAAAATTAAACACTATGTTTTAGAGATAAATCACATTGATATATGTACACTGAATCCATTGCTTCTTACTGCTGCATAATGTTCTAACTCATGAGGGTGGTGGTAGGGGATGAAACTGCCTTCACCATTAGCATCATCCCTCCACGTTATGTCAAAAATCCTTGTAATCTAGGGCTTCCCTGGTGGCGCAGTGGTTGAGAGTCTGCCTGCCGATGCAGGGGACGTGGGTTCGTGCCCCGGTCCGGGAAGATCCCACATGCTGCGGAGCGGCTGGGCCCGTGAGCCATGGCCGCTGAGCCTGCGCGTCCGGAGCCTGTGCTCCGCAACAGGAGAGGCCGTGACAGTGAGAGGCCCGCGTACCACCAAAAAAAAAAAAAAAAATCCTTGTAATCTAAGTAAAATCAAGGTAGTTTTTGTGCAAATGTGGCTTCAGGGCAAGTTTCCCAGACTTCTATTCTAAAATAGTGATGCGGTGGTGATAATCTGGGTGTGTGCGGGTGAATGTCTTGATCAGATGTGAGATGTATTTGTTTTATTTACTACCACTCTCTCCTCCCATGACACAAACTAATCAATTACGGCTAAAAAACCCCAACATGCTGGGATGAACCTGAATTCAGAATCCCAGGGGGTGGCTACTACCAATTGGTGAAGTTGAGATGGGGAAAGAAACTCTTGGACCATCTCTAGACTAGATGATACCTGAGGTCCTTTTCAACTCCAAATATTCTGTGTTCTGTGGGGAGAACTGATCTGACTGGAAAGTTGAGTTCATGTCAGGGTGTGGTAGTAGACAAGGTAGGAAAAGGTAAGAGGGAGGCATATTACGTATGGTGAAATAGCTGTCTTTTAGAGAGTGCCTACTATATGCTGGACATGGTCCCAGGGGCCCTACATACATTCTCATCAGATGAACACAAAGTCCTACTGCATCAAGGTTTATTCCCATTTTCAGGTGAGGCCCCAAGGAGGTGAAGTCACTTTCCCAGGAAGACTCAGCTAGCAAATGTCGTTCTGAGATTAGAACTGAGGTCTGACTCCAAAGTTCATAAAATTCTCACTACATCCTGGATCCTCTCACATGGATCTTCAGTGATGGCCAAGGAGTTTGGGCTTTATATAGTAGGCACACTATATTGCTGGTGGATTTTGAACAGGAAATGGCAGGAGAGGTGTAAAGGAGAGTGTTAAATGGGAAGTGAGTTAGTTGGATTTATTCCCTTTATAATTTGCCTACTGATGGAAGGGAAATTTCTTATTATGACAGTTGGATCATTTCTGTTGATGCAGTGGTGGAATCACGCAGGCAGTCAGATGGAAGAGACAAAGCTTACTATGTGCTGTTGAATGAGATGGTGCCCAGCTTTGAATCGCGGAGGCACATAACTCTGATGATGACGTAACGCATGTAAAGCATTCGTTTATGGCTCTTTATCTTCTGGAATGCCATATAAATCACAGGGACTTATTTTCACTGACTGTAACTAAGCGTAAATAAGTTTTTCACCTTGTGGTTTTGGCCTGGACTATTTAAATTGGACCAATTTCATTATTGACTTTTGTCCCTTCTTCATACATTGTTCCATCAATTTCCCCAAAGTCATTTTTCTTGATGTCTTGCCTCCGTAAGCTTTGTGGGGGTGTGGGAGGGTAAAGGAGTTACTGACATGTCAAATGCTGACTGCCCTTGAGTAGTTTTGAGTTTGTAGTTTGGCTGGTTCATTAGCAAATTTCTTTCATTACTAGATCAATACTTTCCTCATTTCTCTCTTCTAGGATGTAGGTATGGAAATAATGCTTTGGACCTCTAGATATGCTCGGTAACTATATGAAGTCATACTAAGGAACCATTTATACATTCAATATGCATTCACTCCATAAATATTTTAAACAATGAACAATGAAGGGTTCTGGAGTGGGTGACCCAACTCCAGAACCCTTAGAGGTAGCTTCCTAGGATAACCCTAAGTGTACTGCCTTATGTTTGGCTTGTTAGAAACAGAGTCTAAGGTGGAGATGCTTTTGCAAGTGTTTACTGAGGGAGCTCTCTTAGGAGAATCTGTAAGGAAAAGAGAGAAGAAGCTTAGCAAAGATACAGGTTCAGCTGAAATCTAGCCTTTGCTGAATCCCATGGGGAGCTCTACAGCACAAAAGATGTTACAGAGTTATGATACCCAACCAGGTACATTTTGCCCAACACACAGCAAGCCGAAAAGCTGAGACGCCAAGGTTTGCAGTAGAGAAGGCCTATTCGCCAGGCAACCAAGCAAGGAGACGGGAGAATGAATCTCAACTCCACCTCCCCGAAGGCAAAGGGCTTGGGGTATTTATGGGATAAAGAACCAGGGAGGTCTGAGGAGTGGGGAGCATGGGGAAAGGTGATTGGAAGAAGGTGCAATAATCATCATTCTGCACAGGTGTAACAGCTACAGGCCTCAGCACATTCAAAAGGTCACTGGGCGGACACCCGTGCATGCCCATTTGGAGGGTCAGGGGTCCTAACCGGTCTTAACCAGCTCACCTCCAACTAGATGCCGCTGTGTCTAAGTTCTTGGTAAACATCTTATTGTTTTGGCCACGTGCCCCTTGGAGGACATGTGAGTCTTTTGTAGCAACAATTAAAATGACCTTGATTTAACTGAAGGCAGGTGAAATGGACTTGACTAATAATAATAATTACCCATGGTTTTAGTGATCTCATTTTGAAGAAAGTGGGATGAGATTTTTATGCCAGTATCAGACAATTGTCACCTGCAAGCGACCCTTTGGGAAGGAGGGCAAAATCTCTCTGAAATCCCTGGGCAAGAAGCTTCTCGTAGGCTAAGGGCAATTTTTTCTTGTTTGTTTGTTTTTGTTTTGTTTTGTTTTGGTAAAGGGTACTGTACAGCTGTCAGTTGTTAGTAGCCAGCTGTCAGATCATCTAGGGGATGGACACACCATCCCAGGAAAGGAGATTGGTGGGGGGCGCCCAACAGCACTTACTGTAGCAATGATCTTCATTGATATCATATGGAACTATGGTTCTCTGAAACACATTTTAGGAAATATTGTGGCATGTGTCAGGTACTGGAGGGGGAATGGCATGAACACATAATTGCAATACATCAGCTCCATCCAACATTTACTTATTACGGCCTACCTGCTGACAGGTGCTGCGCTAAGTATAGGGTGACCAACCCTCTTGGTTTATACAGGGCTGAGAGAGTTCCCTGGATTCAAACCTCTCAGTTTTAAAACCAGGACAGTCCTGGGAAAACCAGGATGAGTTAGTCACTCTAGCTAGGTGCTGGGAACAGAAAGCGGAGTAATAGCATTGCCTACTTCAAGAAACACAGAATCTTCTAAACTCAATGAATGAATTGCTGGGGATTCCTAGAGGAGATGGCTGCTAACTTTGCCTGTGGGGAGTCATGGAGGAGGAGGCCTTACGCTGTCTTGTGCTTTTCTAAAACCACTAGGCTGTACCATTTCTCCTGGGCCCAGAGAACTCCACCTGTGCGCTTCTCCTGAAAGCTCATCTTCTTGCCTGGGGCCAGCCCAGCTCCTGCTCTAGCAACTACAATCATACTCTAAAAGATATGAAGGCTGCAGAAGTGCTCACAGCAGATTAAGCCTGCTTCTTGATCTCTTTCAGGATGGAAGGGGCTATTCTAAATTGCAGCAGGGATATTGAAACTACCACCCACATTCCCTTCTTCCTTCACTCAAAAAATATTGAATACCTACTAAGTGCCAGGCAATGATCTAGCTACTGGGGACACAGCAGTGAACACAACAGACAAAAACTCCTTACAACTTACATTCTAGTGGCAGAGGCAGGCAATCATTGTGACACATGGTGATAAATGCTTTGGTAAAAAGCAGGAAAACAATTTAGGAGGCTAATGAAATCCAGGTGAGAGGGGATGGTGGTTTGGATTGGGGCAGTGGTAGTAGATACAGTAAAATGTATTGGGGTTACGGATGTCTTTTGAAAGTGGAGTGATCAGAATTTACTGATGGGTTAAATGGGGTGTGAAAGAGAGGACTCAAAGGATGACTCCTAGGTTTGTGGCCTGAACAACAGAAGGATGTTGCCAATTAATGCGATGGGGAGAGCTGTGGGAAGAGGAGGCTTGGGAATGGGGGGTAGACCAGAAGTCCAGCGAATAGGCACCCAAGTCCAGAAGTTGAGTAGGCAATTGGATATATGAGTCTGGAGTACAGGAGACGCCTGAGCAGAATACATAATTTGGGGAGTCTTTAATTTCTAGGTGGTCTTGAAAGTTATAAACTTGTATGAGATCACTAAGGGAGAGGTGAAGAAGAGAAGAGAAGAGGTACAACGCCTGAACCTTGGGGAATGAAGAAGGTCCAATACAAGAGACTAGGAAGGAGCAGCCAACAAAGTGAAAGCAAAACCAGGGGTGTGTGTTCCCCTGGAAACCACGTGAAGACACTGTTCCAAAGATGAGGTCATGCTCAGATGCAAATCAAGTAAGATAAAGACGGAGAATTAATCACCGGGTTTAGCAACATGGGGATGATTGATAACCTTGACTAATCTAAGTTTTGACCACTAAAATGCAAAATTATTTCAGATTATGTTATCCTCTGGGATATCTCCCAATTTTCCTTTGAAAAATGGCCCAAGGTTTCCAAAAGAGTGTCAAAGTTTAGCTTTTTTGATTCCCAGACTGTGGTAACCGCAAGGGTGGGGATCTTATTTATCTCAGTATCTCTGGACCTCTGAAAAAATGCTTGGTACAAAATAGATGTTCAGAAAATATTTGACACATAAATGAAATGGATGTGATGTTCAGTATGCAAGTCTCCTCCTTTTCCTCTTTCTTTTCCTTATTATTCTTCTGTATCCTGTCATCTGCTTTTTAAATTTCTCCAAAAGATGAAAGATTTGACCGTTCACAGATCTCCATTTTTGATAAAATGAACAATGAAAGACAAGAAAAACATACAACAACAATGATAACAGCAATCATTCCCTGGGAATTGATTGTGCACCTGGCACTAGACCAAGCATTTCACAACTGTAATCTTCACAGTGACACTGTGAGGCAGGCAGTATTGTTCCAATGTTACCGTTTTATAGCTTAAAAAATTGAGACTCATGGAGGTTAAGCAACATGCCAGGGTCTTTAGAGTAGTGATGCTATGCATTTCGTTTTCCTTCTGGGCACACGGCTCGATACATTTTCCAGTCTCCCTTGCAGTTTGGTGTGGCCACGTGACTGACTCCATAATGCAAAGTGGGTACCGTGATAGGCACCCCTTCCAGGCTTGACCCGTAACAACCTTACATGCATAATCCTCTCTCTTTTTCTGACTACAGAAGCTAAATAGAGCAATCTCTGGGACCTGGTAAAGCCACAAGAAGAAAGGAAACTGGGTCCCTACTCTGTCAAGGAGGACCATTGACATTAGGCTATGCAGGAATAAGAAGTAAATTTATTTTGTTAAGCCATTGAGATTTGGGAATTTGTTTGTTACTACACCTAGGATTACTTGCCTTAAATGGTTAAACAACTGGTAAATCTGAAGGCTTATTTTACTGGGTGGAGGTGGGGGGAACTGGAGGTCACAAGCATAGACACCATGTCAAAGACAAGGGACTTAAGTGACTGCACAATGCATGCTGTGTGCTGAGATCTCTAACCTTCTTCCCCACTTTGACGGCAGGATGCTGCCAGGATCTTTCCCTTCCAGGCCAGAGATGGGTAGAGACTTCTCTGGGGACTCTAACCTCCAGCCAAGAAGAAAGACTGAAAGATACAAACAAAGGGGGTTTCCTAACACATGGTCTGATAAAGTCAATGCTGACAGGCTCCACTCCTTGGCTGAGAGCTTCTAATCAGGAGTTTTTGGTTCCTCACTTTTATTCATAACAAGCAACAGGGATTATCAGACATTAGAAAAGGCTCTAACATGAAATACAGAAACCACAATAAATGAGCAGAGAATGCAGTGGAGAGGAAATACAGACACGAAGGAAATGAAATGCCAAAGAATCTTTCATTAATGTTCTTAAGAGAGACAAGATAGCCCATGAATGAAATGAGAAAAAGATGCTGTAAAACAAAGAAAGGGAAGAAAATGAGTTTTTGGTAATTAAAAACATGAGGGCAGAAATAAAAATCTTGGTAGGACTGGAAGACAAATTTGAAAAATATCACCAAAACTTGAGTAAAAAGACAAAGAAATAAAAATAGGAAAGAAATTATAACACTATTAGAGGACTGGTCCAAAAAGAATTCCAGAAAAAGTGAACTGAAAAAAGCCCAGAGGAAGGGTGGAAACAGTCTATGAAATAATTTAAGAAAATTGCCCAGCATTGAAGGATTTGTATTGGCTGATCAAAAGTGTTGTCATCTAGGGCTTCCCTGGTGGCGCAGTGGTTGAGAGTCCACCTGCCGATGCAGGGGACACGGGTTCGTGTCCCGGTCTGGGAAGATCCCACATGCCACAGAACGGCTGGGCCCGTGAGCCATGGCCACTGAGCCTGCGCGTCCGGAGCCTGTGCTCCGCAACGGGGGAGGCCACAACAGTGAGAGGCCCATGTACTGCAAAAAAAAAAAAAAGTGTTGTCTTCTAGTTGTCTTCTAGTGCAAAAAAAAAGTGTTGTCTTCTAGTGCAAAAAAAAATCCATCCAATTGGAAAAATCGGAAAAAATCCAATTTCATGATAAAAGTTTATCATGAGATTTCTGATTAGTGGAGATATGAAAAGAGTCTATGAGTTTCTGGAGAGAAAAAAAAAACAGATTACATTATAAAGGTTCAGGTATCAGAATAGCTTCAGCTTTTCAATAGTAGTACCTCCCAAAATTCTAAAGGTAAATAACATCCAACTAACAATTATATACCTAGCCAAATCATTCATTATAATTGAGGGTAGAATAGCAATATTTTCAGATATCTAAGGTCACAAAATGGTCTCCAAAATCCCCTAGAGGATATACTTCAACAAAACGAAAGAATAAATCAAGAATGAGAAAGATGTGGATACAGCACATAGCAGAGACCAAAGAGGAGAGAGGTGAGGGGAATTCCTGGAAGGACGGTGAAGGTCTATCCCAGGATGGCAGCTGTGTCCACACATGACAGGCAACCCACCAGATATGAGCAGAGACAGACCCACAGAGTGCTGTCAATACCAAGTCCCCAGCTAACCCGAGGACAGAACACCCAGGAGGGCGTGGGCTGGGCTCTGGACTAGACCTGGCTTGACCATACGCTCAGTGACTCCTTGCTCTCTGCCCCATGCCTGGCTGCTTGCATAAGCTGAGGACACTCTCTTCACCCACAGAAATGTCCTGTTTTAACCTGATCTTTTGAGCTGGATGCGGGCCATGTCATTCAGAGCAGCCCACTCTCTCTGACTATACTCCTTCCGCATACCTAGTTCTTGTCCCACACTTGTCTTGCCAGATAAGATGTCATGTTCTAAGTGAGCTCTATGTTTTGAGGACTCATGTGTGACCTTGTCTGGTGGCTTCCCCTGCAGGGGCTCTTGTACAACCTCAGGGAGGCTGGGCCAGACTATGCCCTAGAGACTCAGTCTCCTCCTGTGGGTCTCTATTTAGAGGGGACACGTGCAGGTTTGTGCTGCTGCCCATTTTCCAAAGCTAAACATATTATCTGGATCTTCACGCGTAGGTGAGAGACCCACCCAAAAAACCTCCGTGGAGGAATGATTAACACAGAAGGCAGGATAGTGGTTACTTCTAGATGGGGCTGAAGGGAGAGCCATGTGACTGAGAAGGGACCCAGTGGGTATGTAAGGGACTAGTGATGTTCTCTTTAGTAGCTGGATAGTAGTACATGAATACTTACTTTATTGCTGTCATTTGAAATGGTTCTGTATGTATGATCCATTTCAAAATTTTCAAAAGGATAACAGTTGAGCCAAGCTGAGCCAAGCAATTGTCTGGGTTCCTTCCAACAATGATGAGCTCTGAGTTTATGAAGCTGAGTGGAATCGATGGACAGAATGAATCCAATGGTACAATTCATTGCAATCTATGAGCTGGCTCTTGGGCGGATGGCACTGATTTGGTATGAATGACTTCAGGTCCTAGAGAAAAGGCTGGTGAACTGCTGATGGAAAACAGGGGTCAGAGGAAACCCTGTGAGGTTTGTTGATCACAAACTGCTTTCATCCTTGTATTGCTTTCCCCTCACCTCGTCTACTCTCAACAGAGTATCCAGAAAGATCCTTTAATAACTTAAGTCAGATCATTTTATTCCTCTGCTCAAAACTCTCCAAAGAGTCCCCCTGTCTTACAGAGCAGAATACTGAAGGAGGTGGCCCTATACGATCTGGCCCCATGTCACCTCTATGACCTCCTTCCCAGCTGTTCCTTCTTCCCCCCTATTTGTTCTGTCTCAGCTACTCTAATCTGCTACTTTTACACAAAGTGGCCAGGCATGCCTCTGCCCCAGGGCCTTTGCACTTGCCAGCTTCCTTTGCCTGATGAGCTCTACCTCCTGAAATCCCCAGGGCTTGCACTCTCATTTCCCTCAGGTTCCTACTGAAATGTCACTTTGTGAGGCCTTTCCTGGCCATTATTTGTGAAATTTCAACTCTTCATTTTACTCTTAACATCCTTGTCCCATTATATTTTTCTTATTGCATATGTTTTTTGGTTCACTTTTTATTACCTTTCTCCCTCCTCCCTTCCCCCTCCACACTAAAACATAGGCTCCATGAGGGCAGGATTTTTGTCTCTTTTGTTCACTGTAATAGTCTTGACACATAGAAGGAGCAACGAGGCAACACTTAAAGTTTTCCTCTTGTCCTGCCTCGTTCCAGGACTCCATTTTCTGGTCTATAGCATTTCCTTACATAAGCAGTAATTAATGATATGGCTCAACAGTGGATGTTGATAAAGCATCTTCACCCTGAAAAGCATGCAGATGCCAAGGTTTATTATGATTAGAAAGACACAAGGGCCTCTGAGAGGCATGGGAATGGCTCAACCTTCCAGGCTCCAATGGCACCTTCTAGATTGCCTGAGCTGCCCTGCTGGCATGCTTCGAGGCCTCTCAGACATAATTTAGCCGATTACTTGACATGCATACTTCTTATTGTCTTATAGCGCTTTCATCAAGCTACGGCTTATGACAGATCAGGACAAGCCTAAGTGAAAACAGAGATTTGCTCTCTCAGCGGAGTGTGTTCAAGCTGACAGCGGAGAAAACACCAAAGACTACTCGGGGCTTAACGGGAATTATTCCTTCTATTTGATTTGGAAGGCTTTGTTCATCCTAAATAAGAAGAATTCAAAGACTTCCTCAAGCCCAGGGATTGAATTTGGTCAGATACCCCATTAGGGATGGAGGATCTGGGCTGACTTTTTAGAAGGCAAATGCGAAACAATAGTGAAAACTTCCTCAGTAGGCAAAGGGAAAATTCACAACCTACAAAACTCTTTGAATAGACCAGTAGATTTACTGTGTACACAGCAGAGACTTTAGTTACGAAGGAGGGGGAACATACCCACAGAACTTCCTCAACTTAAAGGTATTCACCCAGAGCAATAATTTATCAACCCCGAAATAAAAGATCTGGACAGAAGCATTATGGTTTCTTGGCAATAAATCAAGTCTGACCGTCTTTGCTAAAGGAAATGACTTGGGCTCTTGTCACAATCCTTATATTTGCACACTGTTTTATATTTTACAAAGCACACACACTCCATCGGTTTACCTTCCCAATAGTTCTGGAAAAGGGACAAGTCAGGAGATACGGTCTCCATTTTGCCGCTGAAGAAACAAGGGTGCAAAGAAATTAAATGATTTGCTTAATGTCATTTGTACAGAGCTGCCCAACTTTCTGTGATGATGGGAATATTCTATATTTACATTGTCCAATATGGTATATTGAGCCCTTGAAATGTAGCTAGTATGATTAAGGAGCTAAGTTTTTAATTTTTAAAATGTTTTCATTAACTTCAATTTAAATAGACATTTGTGGCTAGTGGCTACCATAGTGGACAACACAGGAGTGAGTGATTCAGCTGAAACTCCAATCAAGAATGACTGGGGCTTCCCTGGTGGCACAGTGGTTGAGAGTCCGCCTGCCGATGCAGGGGACGCGGGTTCGTGCTCCGGTCCGGGAGGATCCCATGTGCCGCGGAGTGGCTGGGCCCGTGAGCCATGGCCACTGAGCCTGCGCGTCCGGAGCCTGTGCTCCGCAACGGGAGAGGCCACAACAGTGAGAGGCCTGCGTACCGCAAAAAAAAAAAAAAAAAAAGAATGACTGAATCCATGGCCATAGCTTCCTAGTCTGGGCAAATTCTAATTAATGATACAAAAGGATGTGAAATTTGTTAAGAAGACCATAGCTTTAGGAAAGGGTAAAGTGGAATCGGTCCCAGAGGCATACCTGGGCTTAGACCTACTGCTGCTCGTCATGTAGGCAAATGCCTGCAGCCTGGTTTTTAGAGTAAAGCGCAGGATGAAATCTTGTTGCCTTGACTCTTGCCATATGATCTCTTTGTGGCTTCCATCTTCAGAAAACAGGAAAAGGCCTTAGCCTCCCAACATATGCTAGGATGATAAGCACCTATTTAATCTCTGTCACTGCAAAGAGAACAGAGTATCTCCTTTGAAGTGACAAAAGTTGCCTTGTGAATTTAAGCAATTCTCTTGGGATGGGATGGGAGGGGGCGGGTAGAGTTAGGCCAGGACTCATGTTGCCCAGCAAAGTGCCAGACCTGAGAATGTGTTCGTATTCCATGTTACAGGGGAGGGAGGGAGGGAGAGAAAGGGGGCACTCAAACTTAGTGGGAGCTAGTTGTTCATTTGTTTCTATGTCCACATTGTGATTTCAGAACTATTACTATAAAGCAGGGTTTCTCGACCTCAGCACTATTGATATTTTGGGGCCAATTTTTTTTTTTTTTCTATGAGAGGCTGTCCTGTGCATTGCAGGATGCTTAGTTACCTCTCTGGCCTTTATACACTGGAGTAGAACCCCACCCCCCAGTTGCGACAGGTGTCTCCAGACATTGCCAAATATCTCCTGGATGTATCCAGGTTGAGAACCTCTTTTGAGTCACCTTACATGAATCTACCCTATCTCATTTTGCTTGGAATATTTAAAAACTCAGGTTCTTTTTTTTTTCTTCCTCTCCAAAGCCCATTGTTACTGTGTTATATTGTTTTTAACTTTTGGTGGCATTTGGGAAAAGGCATTAAAGTAAATTAAAACCAGAAAAGAGAGTAAGAGCCTTTAATGTCCTTCCCTTCCTTCCCTGATCCAATAATGTTTCAAATATAGCCCAGTATAGAGAATGAATTCAATACATATTTTCTAGACTGTGGGCATGAGTGAATAAAGCTCAAAATATCATGTCTTTCATTTGAGGACATTGGATGGGCCAGACATTAGGTTCTAAATGGTCAGATAGAAAGGCTTGAGGGAATCTGAGCTGTGAAAGTTCTATGGGAGGAAATCCTGATTAGAGTCTTTGGAAGATATTCTAGAATCAGGATCCCAGAGATCAGCTACAAAGACAAAACTTCAGGGGTAGGCATCCCATGATCAAGAGCATGAACTTGGAATCAGACGAACCTAGTTTGGATTCTGGCTTTTTTGATTGTTTCGTATGTGACCATTAAGCTTTTGATAATCATGAAGAAAAGTTAGATCTAAAGATAGAGAATCAGAAGAGAAAAGAGGTGGAGCTGGAGCAAGTCAGGAACCGGAGAGGAGGTGCAGGATCATTGCTGTTATGAGCTCAATGAGGGCAGGAGAGCTATGCTGCTGGAAGATGCAAAATCGCAGGGAGTCATTTTAATCTGCTGTTGTTTTAGGACGGGTTCTCCAGAAGCATGACAATTTGTGCACAAGTAACTTATTGAGTGTGCTCCCAGGAGAAGCTGGAAGAGGAGTAAGGAAAGTCCATCAGTGAAGAGAAAGCAGTTGGTCAAGGGGACAGTTTCAGGCGAAGTTCTAGTCTCAGCCTGATCCTGCAGGGAACTCTGGAGTATGAATGACATCTTGAGAGTTTGTCCCACCTGGAGGCAAGGGAGCTGGGCTTCCTACTCCCAACCAGTCAGCCATTGGCTAGAGGCTGCCTTGAGAGGATTTAAACCATTGGGAGCTTCTAGCTGTCTGTACATAGGGAAACTGGCTCAGTGGTTCAAGACTATTTCCCCAAAGAAAGTCGTAGGTAAAGCAGTTAGAAGTAAAGTACACAGAAACTGGGGATAAACGTACAAAACCAGTATAAAACAGATCTGAGGGAATCCGGGTGTAGCACTGACAGTGTCTGTTCCAGGTCAGCTGAGTTACTACTTGCTCAGCATAATTAATAGCCTTGTAAGTGATTGTGAAGCTGTTGAGAACAAAAGAATTGGATGTCTCAGTGCTGATTGGGAAGGATTGAGGCACAGAGCAGGGCTTTGGAGGTGGTGAGACACGGGTCCTGAACTCTCTTAAGGTATTCCTGACCTGCTCCAGCTTCGGGCCCTCAGAGCGTTGCACTCTTGGACTTTTGGCCCATTTTTGTGAATTCAGGATAACTGCCTTTCTGGGCCCCGGGCATGGGTTAGACCAGGCTGGCTAAAAGGCCCAGGGCCCAAGAGACTGATGATTTATAGATTGGCTCTAGATCCTTGGGTTTGTCATCTAATGATCCCAAGGTGGCTTTTGGAGTAGGACAGGCCTGCTCTCGAGCCTGGCTAGTCTCTTATCTTTGGAACATTCGACGAGTCACTTGACCTCTCAGTTTCCTCATCAGCCATGTAAGGCCCGACCTCACAGGGCTGTCAGGCAGACAACAGGACATGAGCTACAGTATGTAAAGCACAAAGTAGGTGAGCAGAAAAGAAAAAAATAAAAGGATTTGCTTTCTTCTTCGTATAAATGTCTTTTTGTTGTTGCAGGCATTTGCATCGCTTTGGGGGGAATGCAGGGGCTAGGGTAAAAAAAAAAAAAAAAAAGAGGAACCTACATTTTGGGTTACTTTTAGGAATTAAAATTTGTAATCATAGTAGCCAGATTCATAAGAAACCACCCATACTTTCTAGGTAAGTATAGCTTATATAATTAGCAGCACCACAGGCCAAGGCAGCCACAACTGCTGACCCATTGCAAAGCGTGCCATGTGGTCAGCAGCTCAGAAACTAGGGCAGGAAGAAGGCACTGGAGGAGGCCACAGGGCATCTGGGTCTCCCCTGGACTTTTACCTGGGGCGACTGGCAAAGGCAGCTCAGTGTTCTGAAGATTCATATCCAAGTTTATTGGATTTTTATCCAAAGCCAGAACTTGAGATCAGCCACAGTTAATACTGGAGAGATTAACGGTTCCATTAGGAAAGGATGGCCATTAATTAAACCCCAGAGGCTGTTGGGATGAATTACAGCCCAGCAAGAGGGCAGATGGGTCCTGCTCTTAAAGGAAATGGAGGGATACAGAATGAGCTTCCAGTGAGCTCTCTGCAGCTCATGTCCTATTCGCCCTGGTTTAGACAAGATTTATTTTTTTCTTAAAAAGTTTTTGTTTGCAAAGTCTATAAAAGCAAGACCATTTATTATTGGTTCAGCTATGATGGTGGTCCCTGAGCCAATGGGTTCATTGCTTGGTATTCTGAAAAATCAAATATAAAAAACCCAGTATTTTGCTAAATAATCCTCTTCTCCAAGTAGTTGATTTATACATAACACCTTATTTTTAGTGGGAAGCTAGAACGAGTTCATCTAAAACAAAAGGCAAACCTGTGGCCCAGTGCAAAATACACAGGGGCCAGATCAGTCTCTGTAGCTGGCAAAGCTGGCATCACCAGATCCACATGGGGATATTGTTTTCATTAAAAATACTTCAATCAGTCTTGAAGACCCTCAGGAGGAGTCTGAGATTCTGCAAGATGAACTAGCTTCTTCTAGGGCATATCCTATCAGTCAGGGGCTGGCAAATTTTTCTGTAGAGGGCCAGACAGTAAATATTTTAGGTGTAGAGGTCACATGGTCTTTGCCACAGCTACGCAGCTCTGCTGTAGTAGCACAAAAGCAGCTGCAGACAATAGTAAACGTATGAATGTGTCTGTGTTCCAATAAAACTTTATTTATAACAGGTGGTGGGCTGATTTGTCCTGTGGCCCTGGTTTGCCACCTCCTACTGTAGAGCATATGTTGGAAGAGCAATTATAAACTAATGACATTTATTTAAACACCAACATTTTTATTGGGTTAGAAACAATGACTTCAATGACAATTGAGTTATCACAACAATAATATTTTAAAATTACTCTTTTTTAATAATAAAACAAAAACTTTTATTATTGACAAATGGGAAAACACAAAAAATAGAAATATAAAATTACCTATAATGTGTTATGGTAGACAAATTGGGTTTGCTATTCTGACACCCATCCACCCCCTTCCTCCTTGCCACCTTCTATTATAGAGGTTAGAAAGCCAACATTCTCATTATCCCAGTTTCTTTACGCTAGAGATAGTCATAGGGCTCATAAATGTGCAAAGGAATGCAAAGGGAAGTCTGTATGGAAGTTTTAGGGGTGGTGGGAGGCCTCCAATATAGTTTTTCCTTCACTGATAAAAGGAGGAAACCATTTCAGGGTATTTTCCTTAGCCCCACTCTTCTTCCTGCTTGGAATATGGATGTGATGTCTAGAGCTACAGCAGCTGAATCGTCCCCTAGAGGTGAGAAGCCAACAGATTAAGTCTGACGAAGAGGAAAGACAGAAGGATCCTGGATCTCTAGTGACAGCACTAAACTGAGGCACATTGTCCTGGGTTGTCTGCCACATCTCAATTCTTGTCATATGAAATAAAAACAAAACCCTATTTATTCAAGCTATCGATAGTCGCCTTTTTGTGAAATGCAGTCAAATACACCCCTAACTGATTTTCCACAGAATTACTAAATCTTGCAAAAGAGCTTACATTGCGAAATGCTAGTCTAGAGCCGTCTTTGTGTATATGTCCAGATCTAAGCCTAATATTCAATGTGTGGGTAGGGGTTCTTTGTTTTTGAATACTATCAAGTGGATGTTTATTTAAGCTTGTATTTTTAGCCTGGAATAAAGCTTCCCATTCCTTCGCATACAGGTTTTAGTTGTAAATCTGCAAATGGGATGGGGCCTTAACATTTAGGATACCCCTTGGGAGTAGGTACTTAAGAAAATTGTATTACTCTTCCACACTGTAGTGAAAGTTGCTTCTCCTATTAAAAGTGTGGCATCCAATGGAAAGTGAAAATTTAACATCACTATAAATTACTTGCTTGAGGGAAGCCGAGGTTCAGAGAAGTGGCTGCTACCTGGCAGGAGTGGCAGCAGAGTCGAGCTTCCACCTTGAGCATCATGACTCGTGCAGCAGGACAGGGGCCCCATTGTTTCCTGAGGCGAGACCATTTCAGACTCCTTCTGGGCAGGTAACTCAGGCCAAGTTGTGTCATCCAGACAGATTTCAGAAATGCCTCTCCTCCCCGGAGCAAAGGAAACTAGATACCAGGTTGCTATTTGTTGCCTTCTCTGTTCATTTCGAGAGCCATTCCACACTCTCTAAAACACCCCCTTTCAAAAGCAATGATGAGAATGCGCCTTTGGAATCTGTAATTGTGGCTTTACTGAACTGCATTTAAAGCATAATATCTAAGAATAAAGACCAGTCACAGATGCCGAATTGCAACCCCTAAAAGGGTCAAGGGTCAGGGAGGCCTCCAGAGGCTAAACTCTGGTTGCATGCATGCCTTTGCTTGACAGCGTAAGTCATCTTAAATATTTTTATATGTAAAAAGAAACTTCTACAGGCAAATATTCAGCTGAAAATGTGAAATCCTGAAGCTCGTGTCCATTATCCATGACCTAGTTTGAAAACTAAATTATTTTGGAGTTTTGTTTCATTTTGGTGAAATTCATTTCGGAGTTTTGGAGGAGATTATCTTCTCCATATTAGGCTGGTGGGAATATTCATGTATTTCCTGAATTTTTAGGACAGAGGACGGAAAACTACAATCCACGGGCTAACTTTGGTCCACCACCGTTGTTTTTCTTTTCCATAAATTAAGTTTTATTGGAACACAGCTATTCCCACTCATTTATGTCCTTTCTATGGCTGATTTTGTGCTACGAAGGCAGAGTTGGGTGGTTAAGACAGAGACCATTCAGCTTGCAAGAACTAAAATATTTACTCTGTGGCCCTTAACAGAGAAAGTTTGTTGAGTCTTGGTTTAGAAGAACAAGAATGAAAACTTCCTGTAAACTCACAAAAGGTGGCTGAGTGGAGTGTAGTTGTTAGTAAGTGCTCAATGAATACTTGTTGAAGGAATGAATCAGGGAGAAGACATGAAAAAAACCTAGGTTTTTACTTCCTGATGCACTGTGACCTTAGTGCCTCTTCGGCGAGGGCTGCCTGTATGAAGGAGGATGACCCACCTGTTACTGAGAACCTACCTTAGGCCATCTTTAGCATGTTACAGCCAAGGTCAACTTTAGGTCCCGCAATAACCTGGCCTGGAGGTATAATGGCTTAGTGATGACTCATTTTCTTGTGTTTGAAAGCTCTTTCATTTCATTTTAGGACTCCAGTTCTATTCCAGGTGGTTGAGGTTGCTGGTCATCTGATTACCTGATAAGTAATACAGCTTTAAGAAACTGTCTATGTAAAAATTATTTTTTATTTACACAAATGTTAAAAAAGTAGTAGAGATCCTGCCTACCCTTCATTCAACTTCCCCTAAGGTTAACACCTGAAGTCCATAGCACAATGATCAAAACCAAGAAATTAACACTGAAACAAACTATTAACTAAAATATAGATCTAACTCAAATTTGACCAATTTTCACAGAGTTCTCTTTTAGGATTGCATCCAGGATCCCATACTGCATTTAGTTATCACGTCTCCTTGCTCCTCTAGTCTATGTCAGATCCTCAGTTTTCCCTTATGCTTTATAACTTGATCCCTTTGAAGACTGTGGATCAGTTATTTTTCAGACTGTCTCTCAATTTGTGTTTGTCTGATGTTTTCTCGTACTTAGACTAAAGTGATACATTTTGGTGAGAATACCACAGAAGTAATGTGTCTTTCTCACTGCATCACTTCAGATGGTACACGATGTCAATACATCTTACAGCAGGTGATGCGGACCTTGATCAGTTGATTAAGGTGGTGCCTGCCGGGTTTTTCCACTTAAAGATATGCCAACACCTAGATGCAGTTAGATATTTCACCTACTGGAACTGTTCTAAATAACTGCTTACATCAAATCCGATTCTATCTACAGTCTTGAGCAGGATAATTTTCTTTTTAGTTTATTAATGATTCTAAGTCTCCAGGTTATGTTTACCCACAAAAATCCTTGCAAACTGTCACCATTTTTATTTTGAACTGGACTCTAGCAAGGAAGATCTGACTACTTCCTGTTTTTGCCATCTTATGATTCCTCTTACCCTATGATCCAAAAAAAAAAAAAGAAAACAATTTTCTTTGCAATCTACCACTATCTGCACATATTCTTTCTTCCTGTGCAGTGGAAAAGTGTCTTTCCCCCATATAAGGTCAACTCCTCACCTGTGTGTTGAATCAGAGTCCCTCCCATCTCACCAGGTTTAAGTAATGATGGTGGATCCTTAGGATGGAAAACCATGCAGCTGGTAAATATTCAATTGTAGACTATTGACATGGGAAAGTCTTCACAATATATTACCATGTAGTTACCATTTCCAGTGCTTTTCATTCTTTTGTGCATATCCATATTTCCATCTGGTATCATTTTTCTTCCATCTGAAAAAGGACTTCCTTTAATATCAATACTTCTTAGAGTTTAACTCTGCTGGTGATTAATTCTTTCATCTTTTATATATCCTCAAAAGTTTTTCTTTTGCCTTTTAAAAACACCTTTATTCTGGGCAGAAGACTTAAATAGACATTTCTCCAAAGAAGATATACAGACTGCCAACAAACACATAAAAGAATGCTCAACATCACTAATCATTAGAGAAATGCACATCAAAACTACAATGAGGTATCACCTCACACCAGTCAGAATGGCCATCATCAAAAAATCTACAGACAATAAATGCTGGAGAGGGTGTGGAGAAAAGGGAACACTCTGGCACTGTTGGTGGGAATGTAGATTGATAGAGCCACAATGGAGAACTGTATGGAGGTTCCTTAAAAAACTAAAAATAGAACTACCATACAACCCAGCAATCCCACTACTGGGCATGTACCCTGAGAAAACCATAATTCAAAAAGAGTCATGTACCACATGTTCACTGCAGCTCTATTTACAATATCC
The DNA here is from genome assembly GCF_951394435.1 of Stenella coeruleoalba. Classification (NCBI taxonomy): domain Eukaryota; kingdom Metazoa; phylum Chordata; class Mammalia; order Artiodactyla; family Delphinidae; genus Stenella; species Stenella coeruleoalba. The sequence goes on from NC_137157.1 coordinate 16,468,884, forward strand.
AGGACATGGAAGCAACCTAAGTGTCCACTGACAGATGAATGGATAAAGAAGTTGTGGCACACATATACACTGGAATATTACTCAGCTGTAAAAAGAAATGAAATTGAGTTATTTGTAGTGAGGTGGATGGACCTAGAGTCTGTCATACAGAGTGAAGTAAATCAGAAAGAGAAAAACAAATACCGTATGCTAACACATATATATGGAATCTAAAAACAAAAAATGGTTCTGAAGAACCTAGGGGCAGGACAGGAATAAAGACGGAGACGTAGAGAATGGACTTGAGGAAGCAGGGAGGGGGAAAGTTTTGCTGGGACGAAGTGAGAGAGTGGCATGGACATATATACACTACCAAACGTAAAATAGATAGCTAGTGGGAAGCAGCCACCTAGCACAGGGAGACCAGCTCGGTGCTTTGTGACCACCTAGAGGGGTGGGATAGGGAGGGTGGGAGGGAGACACAAGAGGGAGGAGATATGGGGATATACATATATGTATAGCTGACTCACTTTGCTATAAAGCAGAAACTAACACACCATTGTAAAGCAATTATACTCCAATAAAGATATTAAAAACAAAAAACCTTTTATTGTGATGTTATTCACATACCATACACTTCACTCACATAGAGTGTATAATTCAGTGGTGTTTAGTGTATTCACAGAGTTGTGTAGCCAAAACCATAATCTAATTTCATATTTTCCTCACCCCCAGAACAGAGCCTGTAGCCATTAGCAGTTACTCTGAAATCCTCCCTCTCTTCGACCTTCCCAGCCCTAGGCAACAAATACTCTACTTTTTGCCTCTGTAGATTTGCTTATTCTGGGTATTTCATATAAATAATCATGCAATATGCAATCTTTTGTAACACGCTTCTTTCACTTAGCATGTTTTCAAGGTTCATCCATGCTGTAGCTTATATCTGTACTTTATTCCTTTTTATCACCAAATACTATTCTATTGCATTCATCTTTGTTTTTAAAAGGTATTTATGGTGGGAAAAGAATTCTAGGATGATACTTTTTTTTCCTTTCAAAACTTAAAGTATGTTACTCTACTGTCTTTTGACTTCATTGTTTCTGAAGATAAACCTACTGTTATCCTTTTCTTTGTTCTTCTGTATATAACATGTCTCTTCCTTTGGCTACTTTATTTTTACCTATTTTTTATTTGTATTGAAGTATATTTGGTTTATAATATTGTGTTAGTTTCAGGTGTACAGCAAAATGATTCAGGTACATATATATTCAGATTATTTTCCATTATAGGTTATCACAAGGTATTGAATATTGTTCCCTGTGCTATACAGTAAATCCTTGTTTTTTTTAATCTATTTTATATGTAGTAGTTTGCATCTGTTAATCCCATACTCCTAATTTAGCCCTCCCCTCCCTCCCCCTTTGGTAACCATAAGTTTGTCTTCTATGTCTGTGAGTCTGTTGCTGTTTTGTATATAGATTCATTTGTATCATTTTTTAGATCCCACATATAAGTGATATCATATGATATTTGTCTTTCTCTGACTTACTTTACTTCATATGACATTCGCTCGCTAGGTACATCCATGCAAATGGCAATATTTCATTCTTTTTTCTGGCTGAGTAATATTTGATTGTGTGTGTGTGTGTGTGTGTGTGTGTGTGTATCTATATATATCACATCTTCTTAAACCAATCAACTGTTGATGGGCATTTAGGTTGTTTCCATGTCTTGGCTATTGTAAATAGCACTGCTATGAACATTGGGGTGCCTCTATCTCTTAGAGTTAGTATTTTCATCTTTTTGGGATATATGCCCAGGAGTGGTATTGCTAGATCATATGGTAGCTCTATTTTTAGTATTTTAAGGAACCTCCATACTATTTTCCACAGTGGCTGCACCAATTTACATTCCCATCAACAGTGGAGGAGGGTTCCTTTTTCTCCACACCCTCTCCAGCATTTGTTACTTGTAGAGTTTTTGAGGATAGCCATTCTGGCCTGCATGAGGTGGTACTTCACTGGGGTTTTCATTTGCATTTTTCTAATAATTATCAATGTTGAACATCTTTTCATGGGCCTGTTGGCTGTCTGTATGTCTTCTTTGGAGAAATGTCAGTTTAGGTCTTCTGCCCAGTTTTTGATTGGGTTGTTTGTTTTTTTTGATACTGAGTTGTATGAGCTGTTTTTATATTTTGGAAATTAACCCCTTGTTTTTGCTCCTCTGGCTACTTTAAGTGTTTCAGCTTTTTTACTTCTTTTGAGAAATTTGATTAAGATGTACCTTGATGTATTTTTTTCGTATTTATTGTATTTGGGATTAACTGAACTTCTTGAATTATAAATTGAATTGAATTGAACTACAAATCTTGGATTTATAGCTTTCAAGAAATTCAGAACTTTTTTGAGTATTATTTCTTCAAATATTTTTTCTGTCCTAACTTTCCCCCAGTCCTTAAAATGGCAGAACTTATTGATCTTATAACTGAAAGTTTGTACCCTTTGGTCTCTTTTTTTTTTTTTTTGCGGTACACGGGCCTCTCACTGTTGTGGCCTCTCCCGTTGCGGAGCACAGGCTCCAGACGCGCAGGCTCAGCGGCCATGGCTCACGGGCCCAGCCGCTCCGCGGCATGTGGGATCTTCCCGGATCGGGGCACAAACCCGTGTCCCCTGCATCGGCAGGCGGACTCTCAACTACTGTGCCACCAGGGAAGCCCTTTGGTCTTTTTTATACCTTCCATGCCTCTACTTAACTGTGGAAAACAGTTTATATATATATGAATGTAGTTATAATAACTTTTAATGTTCCCATTTGCTATTTCTAATATCAGTGTCAGTTCTAGGTTTGTGTCAATATGTTGATTATTCTCATTATGTGTCAAAGTTTCCTGTCTCTGCAAGCCTGCTAATCTTTGACTGGATACCAAATAGTGTGAATTTTACCTTCTTGGTTGCTGGCTATTTTTATACTCCTGTAAATATTCTTGACCTTTCTTCTGGGACATAGGTAATTGGAAATAGTCTGATCCTTTTAGATCTTCCTTTTAAGCCTATGAAATGGGACCAGGGCAATATTTAGTCTAGGGCTCCCTGTTCTATCCACCAGTCCTGAGACAAGACCCTTCCAAGCACTCCATCCAATGCCCTGTGATGTATGAAGTTCTCCAGTTTGACTCTTGGGAGTAGATACTCTTCCCTGCCTGTGTGAATGCTGTGTGCTGTTCCCTCTCATCCTTTTGGATGACTCTTTTTCTGGCCTCAGATAGTCTTCTCACATGCCCACACCGTTCAGGTTTCTGCTGAATACTTAAGAAGAGTCCTCTGTGGCTCTCTGGAGTTTTCTTTCTGTGCAACTATCTCCCCTACAGGACTCCGTCCCGTCCTAGCTCCCTCAGTTCCTGGATTCTCAGCTCTGTGTCTTCAACTTAGGAAATTCATGGGCTGTTACCTGGGCTCTCCCTCTCTCTCCCATGGCCTGGGAACTCTTTCAAGACAGAAGCTAGGAAAACCATTGGCTCACCTTGTTTTCCATCTAGTCTTCATTGCTTGATGCCCATTGTCTTCAAAAGCGTTGTTTCATATACGTTTTTTAAGTGATTTCAGTTGTCTCTAAAGGAGGGTGAATCTAAGTTCCCGTTACTCCACCTTGGCTGCAAGTGAAAATCCTTCATCGTAGAGTTTTAAAGCCAGAAAGAACCTCAGGGCAACTCTTCTTTTCATGAAAGCACTGAGGCTCCACCGATTCCTGTGGTCTAGATTAGAAGGAGCCCTGAACTTGGCTGGGATGCTGTGTTCTCATCTTGCTTCTCTTATTAACTACTTGTGTGCTCTTAAGTAATTTGCTCAAGAAAGAAAGGATTGGGCTTCCCTGGTGGTGCAGTGGTTGAGAGTCCGCCTGCCGATGCAGGGGTCACGGGTTCATGCCCCGGTCCGGGAAGATCCCACATGCCGCGGAGCGGCTGGGTCCGTGAGCCATGGCTGTTGAGTCTGCGCGTCCGGAGCCTTTGCTCCGCAACGGGAGAGGCCGTGACAGTGAGAGGCCCGCGTACCGCAAAAAAAAAAAAAAAAAAAGAAAGAAAAAGAAAGAAACGATTGACCACTGCTACTTCCCCTGCTTGTCCTTCTTCGCCATCTCAGGAGTCACTGAAAACAGTTTACCAAAGACTATTGACTTTAGTGTATCAGCAATTTAAAATTGTTCCTCCCATGTCATAGTTCAAAACTGATTAGAAATATGAGGGTGGCTCTATCGATGTTGCTCCACTAAGAAATGACAGTTGACAGACAAGAGGAAATAACAAAATGATCATTTAGTGGGACCCTTGAGTACAGAGCTATAGCCTTCTAGACCTCACCTGAGTGCTTTATAAAGCAGTGAAGTGCACAATACTTACTAAAAATTTCCATCCGAACAGTATGGAAATTAACAGTAACCTGAGCTCCCTACCAGAGTCCTTAAATTGAACCTTATAGATATCAGAACTGGTGGGCGATAGGACAGTGCTGTATGTATATGTGTATGTCTAGCCATGATGTTGAAAAGCAGCTCTTCAGAGCCCCCTCTAGAGCCCCCCTGTATACACCTTGGCTTAGTTACTCCCTGACACCTCACCCTGCGTGTTCTCTTGAAAGCACTTATCACAATCTGAAATTGCCTTGCTGACCTCTTTCTTCTTGCTCTCTACCTCCACCCTTATGCCCACCATTTGGGTGTGAGCTCCCTGAGGGCCCAGGCCTCCCTCACTGCTGGGTTTAGTTCTTCACCCGGGGCCTGGCACACAGTGGGGTCTCACTGAGGATTCCCTGGGTTGATGAATGAAAGAGTGAAGCCCCTACAGGAATTCAGTACCACTAGGATGGAGCAGGACAAAAAGAAACTGAACTCGTGTTGGAAACTCTCCGTCCACCATCAGTTCTGACCTAAGCTGTGTTCATTCGTTTATAAAGCATTTACCAAGGACTGACTCCGATGGAGGTTCTGCACTGTGCCCCAGACCTGGGACAGTTTACTCACGTGGCCTGGACCTTATTTTCTTCCCCTGCCGACGGAGACAGTGAGATCTACCTCACAAGATAGTCATGTATGGAAAACACGCACAGCTGTGCTCTACGTCCATGTAAGAGACGGTTGACTATCTGTTTTTACATAACTTTATTTTGAATTTCTAATCCTTCTAGAAGAATCTTTATGACCTCAATCTGGGAAGACTTATATGTCTTCCTATATTTATTATGGAAGTCTCTCTGCTGATATAACCAACTATAGTGATTTTTCTTTACCTTTTTTTCTTTTTTTTCCCTAAGCCTTTTGGATTTTCTCAGGGAATGATAAGATGTCTTCATCCTCTCTTGACACCTCTCCCTGAGATTTACGAGTGTAGGAGGACTGTTTGGAAGTTGGCCACTGCAGAGGAGAAGAGGAGAAAGGAAAATTTGGTGTTTGCACGTTGCCTTGGTTACAAGCATCCTCTCCCTTCTGAGGAGGGCCTGCCCTCCCAGATAGCCTGGTTTTAATTTCCCCTTTGAAATGGGGACTGGACCTCATTGCCAATTTGGTCAGCTGGTCAGCTGCTTGGCAGATTCTGGCCCCCTGAGGCCATTTCTTTAGGTCAGGCTACTCACTGGCCCTTTTGCAGCCATGTCTCCTTGGTCTAAGTTTTGATTTGGGTTAGGATGAAATGGACTTATCACTGCTGCTTCCTGCTTACCCTAAAAGAACCACTCTGGCCACGATGGTGCTGTTGGATGGGGTGTCACCCCAGGAGATAAGAACGTGATGAAACTCTATCCTGTCAAATGAAATATCCTGTGTTTTAGTGGATGCATCGCATGGCTGGATGTCACGAAACTACTTCGATGTGAAAGGTGACCTCGTGTGAGGGAGAGAGTGCAGATGTAGTTGTAGGAGGGGTCTGAGAGCTAGGCTTCACATTGGGATGACACAGTCTAGTTGGTTGTATGGATCTGGGCAGGGTCTTCATTGGTCAGATGGAATTAGCTGCCCAGGTTCTGTCCCTGAAGGTGTCAGGAACTGCTTACGGGGCACTGAATCAAGGGAAGGTTTTGTGGGCCAAGGTGAGCTGGCAGAGAGGGACCTAGAAGGATGTGAATAGGCAATTATTAAGCTAAAGAAGAGAGAAGAATGTAGCAGACAAGAGGTAGAGCAGGGCATCAAAAGCTAGAGGAAAAGTGAGCTGTAAATTGAAATGATGGGACTCAGGAAGAATTATAACAGGGGGAGAGAATGAGTGGTAATGAAAAGGGTGAGAGAAAGAATTTTAGGGCAAGATGTGGGGTGAAGAGGCTGGTATTCAAGAATCTGAAATCACAGATGCTGGACACCTACTAGGGCATCTCTCAGATGGAATCCCAGGCGGATCATTTTTAGGTGTACAGGGATGGGGGCGCATGGCTTCCTCATTCTGAGAATTCAGGTCAAACCACGGTAGTGTGAAGATGATATTCGTATATGTGACAATGCCTTGTAAGCTGTAAAGCAGTTCAACTGTTAGTGATTATTGATGTTTACTCTATGATAATAACAACCATGTGTATCTTTCCCCTTCCCAGGCCCCTGGGAGGATCTTTTCCTGCCAGCTGGCCTTAGTCAAGTCGCCTGCATCCATCAGAGAGGTTCTAGCAGTGGAACCGACAAAGAAAAAGGGCCAGCCCCTCCGATCTTCTCTTCCCAGTGGTCTCCTTTGCCCTTACGCAAAATTGGAAGAGGCTGGGGAGGAATAGCTTTTTCTAGGCCAAGAAACTGTCCTATTGAGCCCTTCCTCCAGAGCAATGGGGCTCTTCTCATCCTACGTTCACATAACCAGAAGGCCTTTGAAGAATTCTTCCAAGCACAAAATGATTTCCTGGAAAATGACTCGCTATCTTCCCCGTTAGAGATACAGGCAGCTGGTAACTCAATAGCAGCCTCCCTTGCTGAAATGAAAATCGTAAAGTTCTGCACTGTGATATGCATGCAAAGTGCCAGGCACTATTAGCAGTGATAATGAGGTGAAGACATTCAGGCCAAGAACAGTTGAGTAACTTGTCCAAGGCCACACAGCTCATACAAGGCAGAACTGGGTTTAGAAGTCCGGGTGTGGACTTCGTATCCCATTCTGTCTCTTGGCCTCTTAAATGTCACACTGTCATCTTTGGGATATTATATCAATGACCCCCACATCGTCACCCTAGTTCTGGAAGAAAGAGTATGTCCTTTGTGAACCATGCTATTCAGTATTAAAGAATGCATTTTGAGTCTGGGGCATATTGTGAACAGTGTTTAACATTCTTGAACTTGAGATCTGGTCATCGTGGTCTGCTCTCTTTGATGGTAAGTTAAACATCAAGGCTGTAATAATAGACTCTGCATGTCTTAATAGAGAATAAAAGCCGGGCATTTTGCACGTGCACAGGAAATTCCTTTAAAATAATCAAATATTAGGAGCTTATTTTTTATTCTTAAAATAAGAAGTTGATTTATCTTTCAAAGTTCCTTTCCAGAGCTCTCCTTAAACAGTATATTTTTCAGATGGCTGTAACATTAATGTCTGTTCAACCACATGTGTAAGGCACAAAAGCCCATATTCACCCAGATGATCATTAAACCATCATCTTCTTTCCTCTGGATCACTGCAGGAGCCTCTTAACTGGTCTCCCTGCTTCTGCCCTGCCCATTCTGCCCCTCCACCCCTGCCTTTTACTGGTCTTTTCTTCACCTCGTACTCAGAACGAACCCTTTGAAATGAATGTCTGAACATTTCACTCCTTCCCTGCTTTGTTTCTTCTTTCTAGGTCTTGTCTTCATTCAACAAATGTTTGTGGAGCCCTTACACTGTGCCAGGAGCTGTTCTAGGTGCTGGGAATATATAGTATACTACATTAATATTATAACATATAAATATTATAATACATTTATACAATATATTATATAACACTTCAAATTAATATAGATATTAATATATTTTCTCTGTATATCTTTATTTATAAATATTTGTATTTATTTATAAGTGAGTAAATCATGTTCCATGATTTGAAATTCAGATGGTACCATCTTTACCTAAACTTAATTAGCACAGCTTTTGTGTAGTTCCATGCCCAAGTGACTGCAGCTCCTTGCTTAAGAACTAACACATTTTCCCATCTTATTTGCCAGATGCAGAAGATAACCCATTGCATCTAGGAGCAGATGTATCGACTTGGAATCCTCTTTCCCCATTATGCTGCTCCCAGCACTCACATCCTAGCTGCCAACTCTTTAACCAAAGCTTCATCTACGGGTAGTATCATGATCAGAAACTTCAGAGCTGGCAACGTTGAACAATAAACTGGTCGCCAGTGACCTCATAACTGTCAACAGAAGACTCAAAGACAAAAGTTTAGGAAAGAAAAGAAGTCGACTTGTGACAAGGGAAGGGAGTCTGACTTCAGTAGGACCACCTCTTCCCATAGAAAACACAAAGCTATTTAGAGAACAAAAGCACAAGATTCTCAAGGTTACCAAGCGTACATCAGTCTGTTTGTGATAGGGAAAAGGCAGCATTCTGATGTGATTATCACATACAGAAAGAGTGTGACATATCTTCAGCTCTCAGCATTGCAAAAATCAGGAATATAGTTGCTCTCGCTGGGGATCCATGCTAATGTGGAAGTGCTCAAAGTTTCATTTATTCAGGCAACCTGAACCAGGCATAATTTTTTTTATTACTTTCAGGGTGCAGTGCTCATGTGTAAATTTTCCCCCCTCACTGCAGAACATGCTATGCATGTTTATTAATAATGGCCATGGGGCAAAAAGTCAGTCAAAATTTCCTTGGTCACAGGGTTCAGCTTTGGCTCAGGACACAGCTTGTGCTACTGTTCTTCTTACTGGGTTTCTTGTTCCCCTCAACTGATCACCCATTTAACTAACAGGAGCTTCCATTCACTGAGTACCCATTAATGCGTGGGACCAAGGTGGGCCCTTCCTGTGATCACAGCTAATATTTATTGAGCTTTACTCTTCTGTTCTAAGCACTTTACATGTATGATCTCATGCAATGCTACAACAACCCAAGAGGTAGTTACTATTATAATCCCCATTTTACAGATTAGGAAACTGAGGCACAAGAAGGTAAGCAACACACAGCAGGTAAGCAGAAAAGCTGAGATTTTTAAAAATTTTATTCATTTAATTTATTTATTTTTGGCTGTATTAGGTCTTTGTTGCTGCGCACGGGCTTTCTCTAGTCGCGGCAGCGGGCGCTACTCTTCGTTCCGGTGCGCAGGCTTCTTATTGGGTGGCTTCTCTTGTTGTGGAGCACGGGCTCTAGGTGCTCGGGCTTCATTAGTTGTGGCTCACAGGCTCTAGAGCGCAGGCTCTGTAGTTGTGGTGCACGGGCTTAGTTGCTCCGAGGCATGTGGGATCTTCCTAGACCAGGGCTCAACACCATGTCCCCTGCATTGGCAGGCGGATTCTTAACCACTGCGCCACCAGGGAAGCCCGAAAAGCTGAGATTTGAACTCAACTCCTGAGTCCTACCTATGCTATGCTGTTCCTACCATATTTGCATATTATTTTATTAAATCCTCACACGACCCAGTGACACGGGCATTATTACTCCTAAGATACAAAAGAGGAACAGAGAGTTTAACTCACTTGCTAAAACTATACAGAAAATGGCGATGGGGATTTGTATCTGGAACATTTTGTCTCCCAGATTTTCCAGTACACTCTCATGATGCCTTTAAGACACCCTGATTCCTGCTGGCCTCTATGTGGCCTTTGGGCAGCCCACGAGGCTTGACCCTGTGACGTATGACTCACTCAGTCCCTCGTGCCGATGTTCAGACCCCTGAGATGCATGGATTCCTTGAAAATGCTGTGATTAAGGATGAAGGCATTCTCTTTTATTAAAAGAAATCATTCGCTTCCAAGATCAGTTCTATACTGAGATTCAGTTCAGGCTTCACTAAGAGACTTCAGTCTACACAGCCCTGCATTGCAGGTGCATTTGGGGTCAGGGAGAGAGAACAGAATTTGTCTAAGGTACAGCTGCCTTCTTCATTTTGATAAAGTACATCTTTAATTTGATTGTAGTTGACAGTTGTGATGCCATTCTTTTTTGTTAAATTTTAATTTTTTTATTGAAGTATAGTTGATTTACAATGTGTTAGTTTCAGGTGTGCAGCAAAGTGATTCAGTTATATATATATTATATATATAATATATATGATATAATATATATATTCTTTTTCAGATTCTTTTCCATTATAGGTTATTACAAAATATTGAATATAGCTCCCTGTGCTATATAGTAAGTCCTTGTTGTTTATCTCTTTTATATATAGTAGTGTGTATCTGCTAATCCCAAACTCCTAATTTATCCTTCTTCCTCCGCCTTTGATAATCATAACTTTGTTTTCTATGACTGTGAGTCTGTTTCTGTTCTGTAAATAAGTACATTTGTGTCATATTTTAGATTCCACACATAAGTGATATCATATGATATTTGTCTTTCTCTGTCTGACTTACTTTACTTAGTATGATAATCTCTAGGTCCATCAATGTTGCTGCAAATGGTATTATTTCATTCTTTTTCGTGGCTGAGTAGTATTCCATTTTATAAATATACACCTTCTTTATATATTCATCTGTCGATGGACATTTAGGTTGCTTCCATGTCTTTAGCTGCCTCCATCATAGAACTTATGATCTGACTGAGGATATAAAAATGACACTGAGACACAGGTGTGTACTGAGCTGTGTGTTACTCATGGGATGCTATAGAAGTTCACCGGAGGGATGCCTATCTCCTGGCAGGCCTCTTGGGGGATGAGGACTTTACAGGACATGTAGAATCTGGATATAAGCAAGATATTTCAACAAACAAGAACAAAGAGTTTGAAGAGGAAGCCAGTGCAAAGATGTGCTTGGTAGCAGGGAGAGGGGAACTGCTATTTCCTGAGACCCTCTATATGTGAGACGCTGAGCTAGGCCTTCAATAGACATTATTTCAATGACTCTTCAAATTAGCCCTGTGAGATGGGTGGCATTACCCCCATTTTACAGATGAGGAAACTGAGACCCAGAGAGGTTAAGTCATTTGTTTTAGACCATACAGCTCTTGAATGGTAGACTGGGGTTCAGACTCAGTCTTGGCTGGTGCCCGAACTCATGTTCTTCCCACACTGCTCCCTGGGAGCAAAGATCTACACAGACAGCTTGACTCCTGGGATGGTTAGTTGTATGTCAGCTTGACTGAGCCATTGAGTGCTCAGCTATTTGTTAAACATTATTCGGGGTGTCTCTGAGGGTGTTTCTGGATAAGAAAAACATTTGAACAGGTAGATGGAGTCAGGCAGATTGCCCTCCTCATTGTAGGTGGGCCTCACCCAATCCATTGAATAGAACAAAAGGGCTGGGGAGGGAGTGATCTCTGCCTGACTGTCGGTGAGCTCGGACATCGGTCTTCTCCTGCCTTTGGACTCGGACTCGGATTGAAATTTCTACCATCGGCTCTTCTGGTTCTCAGGCTTTTGCACTTGGACTTGAAAGTACACCGTCCACTCTCCTGGCTCTCCAGTTTGGTGACGGCACATCCTGGGACTTCTGGCTTCCGTGCCCATGTGAGCCAATTCCTTATAACCTCTCTCCCTGTCTCTTTAGCCGGGTTCTACTTCTCTGGGAAACTCAGAAGGTGAATACTTTGTGATCTCACGTCAAAAGACACTTCTGCTTTTGATGAAGCTGCTTGGTGAAGGGACAGCTGCTGAGCTGGGGCCCCTAGCATGACAGGTCAGAGGTCTGGGCCCTTAGGGTTAAATGTGATGGACAGGACCATGGCATGGTCGACCAGCCGGGCCCAGCAGAAGACAGAGGTAGGGCCTAGAAGCAGAGGCTGGAGCCTGAGGATGTGTGTTTAGGAGGGTGAGTGAACCTGATGCTGCCCAGGGAATACAGCTGACCCCTTGGAAGCTTGGGGTGGGCACAGTCAGTTTGATTCCACAAACTATGTGACAGGCAGGCCCTGTGCTAGTGGGTAGACATTACCAAAGTGAATCAGACACAAGCCTGGCCATCAGCAGGCTCACAGATGAGTTTGCCTGGATGGGCAGAGAGAGCATTTCAATACAGCTTTACATGTGCCGCTCTGCTTTCAGCCTCCGTTTATTTGGCTTTGACTTTGGAAGATCGCCGATTGCTGAGTGCCTCTCCTGCGTGGTCTTTGGCATCTGGCTGTGTCTGTGTGATCTATGATCCTATGACCCTGCAGGTTACAGCATGTCTATTCAGTGGAATAGTGAGTCACATGATCGAGCTGTGTCACTTGATTCATTCTTGAATATGCATTTTCGAATAGAGGACCACAAGGCAGATATATCCTGGAGTGAAAATTCTACGCCTGTGTTTGACATATTGAAATTCTATTAGTCTCCTGGAGCAAAGAGGGTACTTGTTATTGCAAAATGCTGTAATAACTAATGATGGCAATAAAAGCTATTAATTTAAAATATAAAACAGTTATCGGACCTTTCAAATAGTAAAGAGACACTGCGACGCTAATATAGATATTTTAAAGGGAGCAGGTTAGCAAGATAACTTTAAAAACAAGTTAATAGCCTTTTTGATCCAACAAATGTTTACAAAGTTTGAATAACTATACATGACAGAATAATAGAGATAATAGGGTTTAGATTAGAATGCTAATGCTCGTAGATTTGATATGCTAGTATTTGTAATACTACTTAAATAACCTTTAAAAATTAGATTGAATTTTTTGATATTTATTTCCCATTTAGGCCATGAAGCTTCTGAGAAAAAGTTTTGTTTGGACTGCTTTACCTCTTGTGAGGATGAATTTTAAAAATTAAAATGCCAATTTTGGGCTTCCCTGGTGGCGCAGTGGTTGGGAGTCCGCCTGCCGATGCAGGGGACACGGGTTTGTGCCCCGGTCCGGGAGGATCCCACATGCTGCAGAGCGGCTGGGCCCGTGAGCCATGGCCACTGAGCCTGCGCGTCCGGAGCCTGTGCTCTGCAACGGGAGAGGCCACAATAGTGAGAGGCCCGCGTACCGCAAAAAAAAAAAAAAAAAAAAAGCCAATTTTGCGTTCTCAAAGAAGAAAAAAAATCTCCAAAATCACGTGAAATAACATCTATGATGAATCCTCTCCTCTTCAACCTAGACTTGACGGATATACAAAACAGGAAGAAAATAGGAGCGTGTAGGATACTCAAACTTCATTTTCATTCTAGTGGGTCAAACTGTTAAAAAAACAGACTTGACAGAAGTCCATCTTAGCTTTGGGGCAGTGGTGGCTTCACTTTGGTTAGTTCCTATGGGGCCGGGAGAGTAGGGGTGAGGGGAGAATAGCCAGGCCCCTAACATGGTACCAACATCCATGCCAGCAGCCCGCCCACCAGCCAGGAAGAGCCTTGCTTCTCCACTGCTGCAGGTGACAGTGTCTCAAATAGTCACCATGGTGACTGCTGGAGTGGACAGTGCTGAGAAATTATTGGGCCAGCACACTAATGCCAAAAATATAAAATGCAGCTGCTAATATTTTTAATAATAAAATTGTAATATTAAGTCAGTTGTTGATCGAATTTCAGATTCACGCTGTAGCCCACTTTGCACCCCTTCAGACCCTTCCAGCCTCACCCACCTTATTCTAGTACCACTGTGGCCTCAGCTCTGAGAGGTCCCCAGCTTCCCGTAGGTGCCTCCAGGTGGTACCCAGGCTCAGGTCCACGCATGAGCCTCCCACCTCCTGCCTGGGCTTCCCTGCTGGCACCAAGGGACGCTGCTGGACGCCCCACCTTAGCAATCTGGAGTCCAGGGGAGATACTACCCCCTAAGGTGGGCACTGACCAGCTGATGATGGGCACTGGTGAATAAATTCTTCCCCTTTCTCTTTGCCACAGAGAGTCCTGAGACTCAGTGCATGTGGTTCTCGGGGGATGGTCCCAAAAAACCCCACAGCGAGCCCCACTTAGCTGTGGCCAGTTCAATAAGGCATCCTCTCCTTGGCTCCCCCTGTGGTAGTTTTAAAGGTGAGTTGACAAATCCTTTGATACTTCTCCCCTCAACAGGTAGCGTTTTATTCCTTCTACTTGAGCGTGGGTGGACTCAGTATCTGCTTCCAGAGAATAGAATTCAGCAGACATCATGGAATATCACTTCCAAGATTAGGGTATAAAAGACTATGGCTTCCTTCTTGGCTTCTTTCTCGTTATTGGCTGAATTTTGTGCCTGCCCCTGCCCCCTCAATTCATATGTGGAAGCCTTAATCCCCAGTACCAGAATACGACTGTTCTTGGAGATAAGGTCTTTAAAGAGGTGATGAAGTTAAGTGAGGCCATTAGGATGGGCTCTACTCCAATAGGACTGGTGTCCTTATAAGAAGAGGAAGAGATACCAGGGATGTGCACACACAACTACAATCAAATTTTTGTCCCCCGTGGCAAAAACCACGGGGACACGGTGAGAAGCTGGCCATCTGGAAGCCAAGGAGAGAGGCCTCGGGAGAAATCACCCCTGCCCACACCTTTGATCTTGGACTTCCAGCCTCCGAACTGTGAGAAGTAAACTTCTGCTGTTGAAGCCACCCAGTCTGGGGTATGTTGTTATGGCAGCCCAGACAGACGAAGATGCAATCTTTTTCTTTCAGATTGCTGACTCTGGGGGGAGACCAGCTGCCGTGTCATGTGAGCGGCCCATGAAGAGGCCCAGGAGGTGAGGAACTGAAGTCTCCTGACAGCAGACACATGGGTGGGCTTGCAGAAATCAGAGCCCCAGCTGACAACGTGACTGAGCCTGCAAGAGACGCTGGACCAGAACTACCGGCCTGCACAGCCTGGAGATTCCTGACTCTTACAGACTGTGTGCGGTAACAGTGGGTTTTTTTTTGTTTGTTTTTGGTTTTTTTTTTGCGGTACGCAGGCCTCTCACTGTTGCGGCCTCTCCCGTTGTGGAGCACAAGCTCCGGATGCGCAGGCTCAGCGGCCATGGCTCACGGGCCCAGCCACTCCACGGCACGTGGGATCCTCCCGTACCGGGGCACGAACCCGTGTCCCCTGAATCGGCAGGCGGACTCCCAACCACTGCGCCACCAGGGAAGCCCGTGTTTGTTGTTTTGAGCCACTGATTTTGGTGTTACTTGTTTCTCAGCCATAGAGAACTAATGCACCCTCCTTCCCTGCCTCGCTGCCCTGGTCTTCACCCCTACATCCCTTCGGGGATGGTCCTGTGGAACAGCATCTTTCCCGCAGACCCTGTGCCTCAAACCCTGCTTTCTGGAGAGAGACAGCAAGATGATCCAAAATTTCCTTCCATGATGGTCGTAGCCCGACACATGGCTCTGGCTGAATACTGCCCTTTTTTTCTTTTTAAAGATTTTTTTTGATGTGGATCATTTTTAAAGACTTTATTGAATTTGTTACAATATTGCTTCTGTTTTATGTTTTGGTTTTTTTGGTTGTGAGGCTGTTTTGGTGGGATCTTATCTTCCCGACTAGGGATCGAACCGGCACCCCCTGCATTGGAAGGCAAAGTCTTAACCACTGGACCACCAGGGAAGTCCCTAAATATTGCCTTTTAGCATTTGGCCATTGGGGTCAAAATGTGTACTTAGTGCACCTCTAAGTCATTTCATGAATCAACATTTATCAGTCAAGCAACTACGTTGGGCAGGAACGGTGTTAGGCTTGTGATAAGATAGTCAGCAAGAGTAGATGTGCTCCTTTCCTCATGGAGCACCCAGGACTTGGGGGACAGCCTTGAAGCTAATACGTCTGACCTGTCATGGTGACCCATGCAGCTCCAGCCTCCCATGAGCCCCTGGAGTGTGCACTTGGCAGGCCTAACCTCAAGGCCCAGAGCCCTTGCTTCCAGCCTCTCTTTCATGAAAGGGCCACTCATGATGCTCAAGACCTCAGTTCCCTGAACCTGCAGATCTATGGGCCTGTGTCCTCCCCTTCCTTCTTTCAATAAGTGTTTGCTGAGAGCTGTTCTTTGGGAGACGAGATGGGACAGAGGTTACAAGCCAGGACTCAGCAGTCAGGCTGCCCAGGTGCAAATCATGGCCCTCACTCATTAGCTGTGAGACTTGGGCGGGGTAGGAAACCTCTAGGTCCCCATCTGTGGAGTAACAGTAGGTACTCATAGGGTTGTTGCCAGTATTGATGCTGATCACATACTTGTGGTGCTCAAGAGAAGACCTGGCACGTAACAAATGCTAGCAATTGTTCAGGGCTAGGCACTGGGAGGGAGCCAAACAAGATGAGTTTGTACCCCCAAGAAGCTAATGAACATGAGGTCCAACTGTTCCCAGGCCGTGGAAACAGTACCTGGGCCTGGCTGGAGCGCAGTGCAAGCTTGTTGAATGAATAAGTGAAGGGGGTCTAGGCTAAATAATAGCCCCCAACAATGTCCCCATTCGAATCCTCAGAACCTGAGATTATTGCTTCTCAATGTAAAAGGGACTTTGCAGATGTAATCAAGTTAAGGATCTTGAGATGGGAGATTATTCTAGATTATCTGTGTGGGTCTAATGTAATCACAAGCATCCTTATAAGAGGGAAGTGGGAGTGTCAGAGTCAGAGGAGATGGGATGATAGAAGAAGAGGCTGGAGAGATGTGACCAGAAGCCAAGGAACGCAGGTGACCTCTAGAATTTGGAAGAGGCAAGGAATAGAGTCTCCTCTGGACCCTCCAGAACGAATCAACTCTGACCTGGAAGATTGATTCTGGACTTCTGGCCTCCAGAACCATTAAGAGTAACTTGCGTTGCTTTAAGCCACTATATTTGCAGTAATTTGTTAGCAGCAACGAGAGAACTAATACACCAGTGTCATACTATTAGGGGACTGGGCGATGTGAGTTCCCCTCACAAAAGGGTAAGAGGTGCCAGGCCTCTCAGGGAGACCCAGCCAGGTGCCAGCTCGACAGGCTTAGGAAGGGAGAGAGCCCACGTTTCAGGAGGTGAGGGCTCCCAGCTCCCCTGCCAAGTCCCCAAGCAAAGGGCCTCCAGGGGAGGAGCTGTAGCATCTTCCACTGTGGCCATCCCAGGAGTGGCCTGGATGCCCAGAGCAGGGCTCTCTATTTCTAGACAACAGGAAAGGTTGGAATACCTTGCGAAGTACGGCAAACTCTGTGTGGGACGCTCACGGGAACAGTACCAGGAAGATAGTGTTCCACGGCCGAGATACCAGACAGCAGGTCCACGCAGGCCCACAGAGTCTCACTAGAGGAGGCAAGGTCCTCACACCAGACAGTTCATGCAGCACAGACCTTTTATAGATGGGTGGGGAAGACAGTCTCTAGAGCAGGGGAGACCTAGCATTTGATGCTGGCTGTTGCTCACTGCCCATGTGACCTCAGGCTAATCCCATAACCTCTTCAAGCCTCAGTTTCCTCATCTGTAAAATGGGGATCGTGAAAGTAGTTGTAATAGTAGTAGTAGTAATAATCATAACAAGTATTGATACATATACTTACTGAGCACTAACCCCATTCTAGGACTATTCTATGTACCTTTCAGCTACTATTTTATTGGGATTCTATGTAAGGACAATCTTCTGGGGTGGGTTCTAGTATTGTCCCCATTTTAAAGACAGCAGGGTTCATTTAAGAGGGTTGAGATAGGAGGATTCAGTCAGTTAAAACTTGTAAAGCTCTTACTGGCATATAGTAAGGTCCACATTAAAAGACATCTCTCTCTCTCCCATCACCGCCCCACTCTTCCTCTTACTTTCTTCCCCCACCAAGAGCTAACCTCACCCAGATTCTTCCATTCTTCTTGTGCGTAGGAGGGATTTGAGCCCATCCATCAGACTGCGAGTTGCATGATGTTTTGCAGCCTTGGTTAACTCCTTGGTGTCCAGCTCAGTGCTGGGCACCTGGTGGGAACCAGAGCAGCACATCTGGGCTGCACTTCTGGCAGAGCAAACAGTGGCCCCTGAAGCTCTTTCTCAGATGTGCCTTCTTTTTGCCCCTCGGATTGACCCGTAAAACCCAAGGGCTCTTCTGAATGACATAGGCAGTGATCAGATTTGTTTTTCCTCCCGAGCCCAGCAAATGGCTTTTCAGTGTGTCTGTCCCGGGTGGCTTGGCTGTCCAAACCCTGGGGTTGTGACTGAGACTATGGAAGCTGGGTTGGAGCTGGCTGGTGTTCCAACTGCCAACACTGCTCTCTCCTGGGAGCAGCCCAGCCTGCCTCTGAGCAACGCTCGGTTCCAGCGACGTGAATCGCAGTGCCTTTTGACATCACGATAGCAGACCCCTTCCTGGAAGTAACACTGGGTGTACTGTCGACTGGAGCAAAGGTAATGGGCTGGGAAGCTTTCTGGGCACCAAAGAATATTGGCTTCTTTCAGGAGTCTCGGCATTGGCTGGTCTCTTCTGAACGGGTCCCCTATGGAGCCCTACAGGTGCTGTCCTCCAGAATCAGCAGGGCAGGCTTCACCCTCTCAGACTGGGTTACACTTTGAGCATCTGTCTCCCCAGGATTCTGGGCAAAATCCTTTTCAACCTAAATTCTTACCAGTTGACAAGCTGTGGACTGTCACCCCTGATGGATAGGATGGTGGGAGAAAAGCCACCACCTCATTAAGGGCACAGGTTAACTGGGGGTGATTGATTTTCCATAGCTCTGAGAAGGCCTACAAATCCTTTGTATAAACATTAGTTTGACAGTGAAAACTGTTTTCCCTTCCTCTGTTGAAGGCAGCAGACACAGTAAATATTGACAAATGGACAGGTTTACTTTCCAAAGAGGCCCGAGGCAGGTACATGGGGCTGGGGAGAAATGCTTTGGTTGAGTCATTAGCAACAGAGAGAAAGCCAGTTTCTTCGGTGCCCCTCTTTGATGTGGTCTTTGGTGCGACCCGGGTTTTATGAAGCTGAGGTGGTGAGTTGAAACTTTTTTTTTTTTTTTTGCGGTACGCGGGCCTCTCACTGTTGTGGCCTCTCCCGTTGCGGAGCACAGGCTCCGGACGCGCAGGCTCAGCGGCCATGGCTCACGGGCCCAGCCGCTCCGCGGCACGTGGGATCTTCCCGGACCGGGGCACGAACCCGCGTCCCCTGCATCGGCAGGCGGACTCTCAACCACTGCGCCACCAGGGAAGCCCGTGAGCTGAGACTTTGTAAGGCAGGGCTGCTCCACCCTGACCAGGCAGAGGATCATCAGGGCCTCGAGTCCAGCCCTCCCCCCACCACCTCCCAGGGATTCTGATGCGGGAGCCCTGGCATCCACTGTGTGTTTACAAAGTTCCCGGTGGCTTTGTTGTCAGCCAAGGCGGTGAGCCTCTCTTAAGAGAAAAATGTTTGAGCTTAGCGTGACCCTTGATCCCCAGCCATCTCCCAAATATACTGTCTGGTCCTGAGAGCTTGGGGACAGTCTGGACGATGCAAAGGTATACCTTAAGCGAAAGCTTTCAAACGGTAAAAGCTGGACATCACTGGGAAGAAAGCCTCACGGTGTACAAAGGCGGATGCCCAAGTTGACTTCCAAAGACCCTCGGAATCAAATCCAAACCTGCCAGGCCCCACCTGGCCTGCCTACCCCTCTGATGATCTGTCTTGCTTCAGTCTCCCTGGCTCGCTGGACTTGAGGCTCACTGCCCTGACAGCTCCTTCTTTCCCAGGCCCCCGCAGACATACGGTCCCCTACCCCCCGAGTCTCTCTTTATCCTGCTCTCCTGTATGGCTTTCTCTGAACCAACCCCCCTCCTGCCCCGCAAGGTACTCCCTGTTATTCTCTCTCTTCACACTCTCGTTTGTTTCCTTGTTTATGAACATGGTTGGCTTTTTGTTTGTTGCTTGTCTTCCTTAACAGACCTGGGTTCCATGAGAGCAGGGAATCGTTCCTTGCATCACTGCGGTATCCTCAAAGCCCCACACAGTCCCTGGTACACAGCAGGCGCTCAGTTTGGGTTTGTTCAGTGGCTGAAAGGATCCATGCAGAGCTGCGTGCACTTGTCATCTGCTCTGAGAGGAACTCCAGACACTGCAGCCCGATGCTGCAAGAGTGGAAGGAAGCTGCTTTTCTAAGACAGACACATTTAGCGTCCGAAGAGTGAGTCAACATTCCTTCCTCCCTTAGTAAATGGCCCTCAACGTCTCCTGGTATTTTTTTCTGGTCAGTCAGCTCTCTCCTACCTCACTCCAGGCTTCCACTCACCTCCCCTCACTCAGGCAATGCTCTTGCTTCCTTCTCAGGCTATTGGGAACCCCCCACCCAAGCCCCCTTCCCTTTTCTCCTTTCCATCAGATGCATCTTCATTTACGTCCATTCCTTCCCTACCCTGTAGTCTCTTAAAGGGTGTCTTGGGCTGAAGATGGGCACTGGATCTGGACGGAAGCCTGGAGGCCTGGAAGAAGCTGGTACCCAAAGGGCAGGCTCCAACATTTCCACCACCTTAGCAGCCTCAGCCGTCTGGATGGCCTTCACAAGGGACCAGGGGCCCTTTCCAGGCAGGGGCCACCATGGACCACCTCTTCTCCCCAGATCGCTCCTCCATACACCCTTACCACTAAGTCTCACAGAATAAAGATGAAGTCAGGTTCACCTTCAAGGTCATTTAAGTCGGATTGTAGCATCTCTTCTGAACCCAACACACACACACACAAACACGCACACACTCGGCTGGACCAAAAAAAAAAAAAATCAATGGGAAAAAAGGGGGAGAGTTCATTCTATTCTTAGATTGAAATCTTAAAAATATAAATCAAGTTGAATTAACACTGTAAGGAAATGGTTTTTAATTGCAGAATTAGGTTAGCACAGTAGCATGGGATGGCAAGACAGAAAGACAAGGAACTTGGAATCAGACCTGATTTGTGTGCTTCTATTTACTACACGTTGCTAAGTCACTTAACCTTTGATCTCTAGTGGTGTAGTCTGAAAGCTAGGAATAATTCCTAATTTTTTGAGGATTAAATGATATTCTCAAAGTGAACATTTCTGATACAAAGTACAAACATAGAATAACATAACTGACATTGATTGATTGCTTGCTATGTGTCAGAAATGTTTCTAAGTGTTTTGCCTTTATTAACTCATTCAATCCTCAGGACAGCCCTGTGGACATTATTCCTACTTTGCAGGTGTGGAAACTGAGGCACAGAGAGGTGGCAGAACATGACAGCTAGTGGGGGTCCAGGACTGGTGTCCAGAGGCTGGACCTTCCCTGCCATTCTGCACAGCCTCTCTGTCGGGAAAGACTGCTCTGCTTCTGCTTCTGCGCTGAAATGAGGGAAGAGATGAAAATAGTATCATTTTAAATCCTTCAGCACGAAATAGCCAGGTTTTGAAAGCAGAAGCCTCTGTCCCAAGTTTGCAAAAATAAGCTGAACGCGTCATGCTTTTCAAAACATATTGCCAGGAGGGAACGTCTGAATTACAAGGGCCGTCCTTTGTTATGTAAGTTATCATTCCCACTCTGACAAAGCAAAAAAATCCCCTCTGTTGGAATCGGCCTGTCATGGCAACTCTTACCTGTGTGGGGCAGCCCAATGGACTTGTGTATCCTTGTCCTTTTGACAAGTGATTGCTGCTGGTTGCCAGTGCCCTCTGCACTCATGATCTGCACCTGGAAGGTGCCTTTCTCATCGGCAAATGGCTAGAAGTTCAGACTTACATGAGTTAGTGTTTCCAAACACTTATGGCTCTAGATATTTCTATTCATGCTCTCTTCACTAGTTATTTGCTGCATAGTGCCTACATCCAGGAATGACATTTTGATGTGGGCAACAGCAATGGACTCAGCTTAGTGTTTCCTGTCTTAGCCTAGTGTTTTTTTTAAAAAGCCTTTTTGAGGTGAAATTCACACAGCATAAAATTAACATTTTTTTTTATTGGAGTACAGTTGCTTTACAATATTGTGTTCGTTTATACTGTACAGCAACGTGAATCAGCTATACGTATACAAATATCCCCTCTTTTTTGGATTTCCTTCTCATTTAGGTTACCACAGAGCATTGAGTAGCGTTGCCTGTGCTATACAGTAGGTTCTCATTAGTTATCTATTTTATACATAGTATCAATAGTGTATATATGTCAATCCCAATCTCCCAATTCATCCCAGCCCCCTCCCTCTCCCCCTTGGTATCCATACATTTTTTCTCTACGTCTGTGTTTCTATTTCTGCTTTGTAAATAAGATCGTCTATACCAATTTTTTCAGGTTCCACATATATGCGTTAATATACGATATTTGTTTTTCCCTTTCTGGTTTACTTCACTCTGTATGACAGTCTCTGGGTCCATCCATGTCTCTACAAATGACCCAATTTCGTTCCTTTTTATGGCTAATATTCCATTGTATATATGTACCACATCTTATTGCTCAGTGTTAACTATGGCAGTGTGGAGGGTTTTAGTATCCGGATGATACCTCAAAGACAGGATGTCTGCCTCCCCTTCCCGTTTCCAGTCACTGATACCTTTGACACTATGCCTCAACTGTAAACTAAGTCCTTCTGACTCCAAAAGGTTTGGGTTTAATTATTTCATCCATTTTCCCAGCCATCCATCCATCCATCCATCCACCTATCCATCCATCTTTCATCATCCATCTTCCATCCATCCATCATCCATCCATCCATCACCCACCCATCTACTATCACCTGTCAATCCATCCATTATCTATCTACCCATCCATCCAACCACCCGTCATCCATCTACCTGTCCATTCATTGCCCATCCATCATAAGCACTTATTGAGCACCTGTTGTAAGCCAATCCAATTCTAAGTGCTGGGGAGTCACCAGTAATCCAGACATTCAGCTCAGATCTCCAAGGGGTGATCATGTTACATCTACCATCTTTTAGATTATACTTGCTCATACATTATCTCCATGCTTCCCATTCTACACTCACTCACCATCTGGATAAATTTTGCACATTTCACTTGTCCCATTATTTGCTTAATATTTTTCTTCAAATAACCAACCTAAATAAATGTATTTAAGATAACATAGATAAATTAGATTTATGTCCGATAAATCCATTTTGAAAGGAAGCTTTATATCACTGCAAACATTATGCACTTGATATAAGTTGTATATTTTCATAAATAATTAAAATAAGTGCTTACAATATATACCTGTGTACTACTGAAAACCATCCTGAAAACCTCCACCCACCAGTGGTAACTACACCACATGGAAGAACTGAGTTACTTCATGTTTCTCCTACAAAATCACTCTGAAATAATTACGATCCTCAGTCGCAGATGCAAATTCTCAGATGAGGTGATTCTCCTAAGTAGAAACTTGATAAGAGTTGGAACTAAGACTGAAAGTCAGATCTCCTGGCTCCAAAGTCCAGAAATCCAGGAGTTGAGGCGCACTAGAAGATTGCAAAGTTAATTGATCCGGTTGCCACCAACACTTAAAAACTTAAATAGAATATAACAGAGTGTAGAATGTCATAGAGTATATTGCACTTAGCGAGTGTTAAGTGCGGTTTCGTGAAGCTTGATCATGATATAAAATGTGTATCTTACCATGTTTGAAGGCTGCGGCTCTGCTTTGCCAGGATATTTGAACCCTGGACTGCCTTATTGGGACTGCTGGCTGGCAAGGACCATGGCATCGGAAAACTCCAGGGGTTGCCATTCATATTGTCACCAAATCTGTCTCACTGACTCCTATTATAAAGAAAATTTTATTGAAGCAAAGTCATGTCCATTCTTTTACGTATTGTCAATGGCAGCTTTTGTGTTACAAATAGGGTGACGAGATTTAGCAAATAAAAATACATGGTGGTGGGCTTCCCTGGTGGCACAGTGGTTGAGAGTCCGCCTGCCGATGCGGGGGACATGGGTTCGTGCCCCGGTCTGGGAAGATCCCGCATGCTGCGGAGCGGCTGGGCCCGTGAGCCATGGCCGCTGAGCCTGTGCGTCCGGAGCCCCCACAATGGGAGAGGCCACAACAGTGGGAGGCCCGCGTACCGCAAAAAAAAAAAATACATGGTGGCTTGTATTTTATCTTGCCACCTTAGCTATAATGACAAAGTTAAGTAGTCGTGACAGAGACCATATGGCTCACAAGGTCAAAAATATTATTTGGTTCATTGCAGAAAAAGTCTGCCCATCCCTGATCTGTATGAAGGGCACCCCTAGAATTGTGCAGTGCCAGATGATACAACGGTACACAGTGGTACTATGGTTGGCTGGTAGCCTCTTGGAAGTTGTGTTTCCTTCCAATTTCTTGTTTTTCCATAGCATTTCAGTGTTTGCTTCTCTTCACAACTCTGAACCAAAGTTGTGTGAACAGAGCGAGCTGAGCTTTCCTTCCTAGGAGATTGCCCACTAATCTCTCCCAGAACTGCCCTTTATCCCTGCTCTAGGCTGCTCCCATGACCACTGCCACTCTTCCCAAGCCTCTGGGGCCTTAAGACATAGGTGAATGGAGGCCTTTGGACCCTTTCTATAATAAACCCTGAGTGACACCCTTAAATAGAGGAGTGGGGTTTGGGAATAATGTGAAAAACCTTGAAATTCTCCCAGTGCTGGGGGCCCAGCCCAGTTCTGGACGATGAATCATGGCCTCGGCCAACATGTTCTCATTACAATCTCTGTTGATCTCCGGGGAGAAGCGAAAGCTGTTGCCTGCAAAACCAGGCAGCTTCTCAGCCACCGCCTCCTCCGGGGCCCTGCCTCACTCGCTGGTGGTCTGATCATGCTCATCCTTCTTTCTCTCTGTCCACCTTCTTCCTGAGCCACTGCCTCATCTTGAGTACTGGGGTATAAGTCCAGTCTGAAGCTTACCCAGGTATAAGAACTGGAATGACAGAAATGATAGCTCAGTCCCTTATCATTTTATTTTCTTATTATTTCTTTTACTATATACTTTTGAGTTCAAATCATGCCTGGAATGACACATTTAACCCTGGGGCCTTATGTCCAGGTGAACAGCAGCAGCTAGCATGGTCTGGAAGCCAGAAGTACGGCCAGGTGCCCGGACACTGTTATTTGAGTGAATTGGGGTTAACAGAACATTAATGTTGGGTGGAATCTCTATTTATCATCAAATACAAGACCTTCATTTTATACTTGAGACCAGGGCATGTAAAGAAAGGCCACTCAAAGTCATAGTGAAAAAAGTGGCCACGTGGTGCCCTAAGAAGTTGGATGTGATGGGAATTCGTGTTTCGATGTCTCCACGGGATGAAACTAATCTTTCTTTGTTTCCCTTTCCTAGTTTTATCATCGTTGTTGTCTTTGACACAATTGCCATCCTCAACATGATGTGGTCTTTACAACTAATATTTATCGAGAGCTCACTATGGACAAGCCACTGGGGTAAGCGCTTTACATATTTCACCCTATTTAAACATCACAACAACCCTACGAGGTAGGTATTATCATTCTCATTTTACAGAGGTGGAAACTGAGGCGTTGAAAAGTTGAGTCACATAGCTAGTAAAATTGGACTAGCCCTTGACCACAAATCTATTGGAATTTTATACCTTATTTTTTTGTCTACTGCTGGTTTTTGTGTGCCTAGAAGGTGTCTGGCACATAGTAGGTGCTCAATAAATATTTGTGGAGTGAATGAATGTATGACACAAAGTCAGTGCTCTTGACCATTGTGCTGGTGGGCCTCCAACGTGGCTCATCATGAGAATGGCTTCCGGAGCTTTTCAGAAAGCCAGTGCTACAGGCCCCTGTGGAGATTCTGAGGTGCGACCCAGGAATCTGATTTTTAATACGCTTCCCACCAGATTCTGGTGCAGCCAGCTCAGCCCCAGGCTGTAGATAAAATTTGGCATCTACCGCTGCCACGCTATAATGCCTCATGAAAAACCTGCAATTTCTAATACTTCTGCAGAATAAAGAAAACCACAGTTTATGTTTCCCAATTCGTGTGGCTGATCTCATGTCCTTCTGACAGACTTCACATTTCAGAATGTTACAAAATGCTTTCTTTTCTGGGATGTCAGGACATAACCTTGGATCTTGGCCCCTCCCAATGTAGCCCCCCCCCCCCAAATCATAGCTAATTCTTTTTCTCAGTCCAGTTTTCGTTTCACAAAAGAAATAAGCCTCCCTTATTTATTCTAGAGGAGAGAAGACTCAGGGATAATTCAAGTGCCATTAAAAATCAGTGACTCTTAAGGAAGGGGAAATAGAATTGTTCTAGTTACCTCCAGGGTAAACCTAACATTGGGGAAGTCTTAAGTCTTATTTTCCCAGGAAAGTTTCAATTTATCCCTATTGACTTGGTGTAATTATTGGTAGTGCCTATTTCTAGTCTTAAACATGAACCTGGGTTTGGGCAATATAAATAATATGGTCATTCTACATTAAGACCAGAAAGAAAAGAGCTACATGGAGATAAGTTTCTGTTCATTACAAGGAAGGAATTTCCACGAAATATGGAAAAAAAAAAACCCTAAGATAAGCAGTAAGGCTGCCAAGTTAGGGAGTAAGTTTCCTGTTACTGGAGGTGTTAAAACAGAAGGCTCACGGCAATTTGTTGAGGATGATGGAGAGGAAGTAAGCATCAGTGGATGACCTTGGAAGTCCCTTCTAACTCAGTGTCAGGGGACAGCAGGATCCATGGTGCCTGAGCTGTGGGAGGAGCGTGTGTTACACCACACCCATGCGGAGAGAAGCTGGGAACAGCAGGGCCTGTCCTTGTCCTCCTTGGGTGGAAGGCCATCCCATTGCCAGCAAATACAAGTTGTGTTCCCAGTACTGTGGAACTGGAGGAGGCTCAAGGTATTTGGGATTTGGCTCTTCCCATCACACCCGAGGTCCTATGGCCTCTGCTGAGCAAGACAGGAGAATCCTCAGGATGTGAGTGCACTAGATGGGCTTCCTTTCCTGGGAGCCAGAGCCACAGCCGTTCCCATCCATCTTGGTGAAGCGTGCATTAAGTTTAGATCATCACTCTCTTCCCCACTCTTTCCACACCCAGGTCACTGGACAAAAGTCCATGTGACCTTTGGTGGAGTCTGACCCCTGTTCACACTGAGTATCTCAGAGCTGTGCAAAGCGTTAGGGAGTTTCCCAACATTCTTCAGGGGAGTTATCACTTTCAGCCCTGTCCTACTTTCTACTCCCTTACATAGAATCTAAGGCCACAGTGAATTTCCCTAAGATCGCACAGTGCATGGACTGCAGGGCCAGGGATGCAAACTCAAGATGTCCCAGGGGAAGGCTGACTGCAGTATCACACATCTTTCCAAGTGTACCCAGAGGGGCAGAAGCCAACTGTGCAAATCCCCAGGCTAAGACACTGGGTTTTTTTTTGAAAGTCACAATTTATCTTTACATAATTAGATTAGCAGAAAAATGAAGAAGCCACTGGCAGCAGGAAGAAGCAAGGGTCTTCTAGGGTCTGGCAGATATTCAGTTCCTGTGCATTTCCATCGCGTTTCCATAGCAGAACGTGTGGCAGAGAATTAAGCACGCCCGAAGCCAGGTTACTCTTATGTTCCATAACTATGTCGCTGTTGTGGCCACAGACATAGGGGGATGCTGCTCTGCTCCCACAAATCTTTATCCCAGTCTTCATCACAAGGAGGGCACTGCCACGTGCTCTTAGCCAGAGTCCCTTGTCCAAGGTTCCTGGTTTAGTTGACAACATTCTGCTCAATACTTTTGCCACTAATTGAAATATGATGATTGATTTCCACGGAGGAACCTGGCGGCAAGCTTTGAAGGGACTAGTAGTCAATTTGTTTGTGACATCAAGATGACTTGTAAGTTTCTTCTGTGTTGGAAATGAACGAGCCGAATCCACTTGCTCAGTGGAGTCACGCTCTCCCCATAGCCGCCTTTGCCCCACATCCGTGCCCAGCAACACTCATTTCTGGCCCCCAGATGGGCCTCCTGGGTCCTCCCCTTCCAGGCCCCCTTCTCTGGGCCTTCCCCCTCCTCAGGCTGTGACACTTTTTGCTGTTGCAGAATTGAAGCTTCTGGTCCCCTTGGCTGCACCAAGTTGGGAAAGAATGTGAAACAGATAGTGTCAGAGCGCAGTTCAGTTTTTGGATGGGAGTGGAAATGATTCTGTCTGTTAATCACACGTTGCTCGATCCAATGGACATGTTTAGTCCCCATTTGGTTTAACCTCCTAATGATATTCCAATAGTCAACACTTGCTCTAGGTGCCCTTGGGCAAAAGCTATTTAACCTCTCTAAGCCTTGATTCTCTAACCTGTAAAATGGGAGTAAAAGTAGTCTACCCCTTAGGATCATTGTAAGGATTAAATAAAATCATACAAGGTGTTGAGCAGAGTACTTGGCACAATGTAAACGCCCAGCACTGTTAGCTGTAGTTATTCATATAAACCCCTCTCTCCTTTTTGGAAACACTCTCTATCTTGGGGTGCAAGTATTAGAAACCTCCACCCATGGTGGTTTAAGTAATAAAGGGAGTTTATCAGTCCATCTAACTGAAGAGTCATAGGTGGCACGATGGGCTTTAGAAAATGCCTGCACCAGTGGCCCAGCAATGGCACCAAAGCTCATTACCTTTCAATTTCTACTCTTTGCCTCCTGCACTGTCCTCTCCACTCCAAGGCTAGTCCCCCTCATGAACCAAAGAGTTCCTGGAGACCATAGCCATCCAGCAGGAAGAGGAAGCTCTCCTAAAAGAGCATTTGAATTTCTCCTCTAGAAGCTTTCAGCAACTGTCTCCTGAATCACACCGGCTTGAACTGGATTCTGTGCCCTGAATCAATGATTCTGGCCAGAGAGACACGGGATGGGATGGTTGGCTTCCGCCAATCAGGGCCCACTCCTGGGCTGGGAGTACAGCCAGTTGGGTGTGAGTGATACCCAAACAAAAAGTTATTTTTAATGTTATCAAGAGGAAAGAAAAAGTGGATATTTGATGGCCATAACCAGCAAATATCCTGTACTCTTGGTTTACAGACGGCTGTACCCACCAGTTTCCTCCCGAATCCTTATTTATTTATTCATCATTCTATTCCCATTCGAGAGTGAGATTTTTGAAGGGAGGGTCCATGCCTTACTCATCTTTAGGTCCTCAGCCCCTAACACAGACACTGGCATTTAGTAAATGTACATGAAATGCATCAAAAAAACCCATACAATTGAATAAGGAATGCTTCCTTCTTGCTTAATGGAAAAATCTATCCCCATAGCAGCAGGAATGGAATCCCTGCTAGAGACTAGAAGTCAGTCTGTCTCTATAAATTCCAATCCCAATGCCTGGGATTTCCACCCAACAGATGCTTTTTGCATTGTGAAACACCCAGGCATGTGGGCTGCCTGAATTCACGTGTTTGCTCCATCCTTCATCACTCCATTTCCTGGGAAGAAGCAAGAGCCTGCGGGGGCCCTGTGCTTAGCTGCACATGTTTTCCGTTTCATGTTTCAGTCAATAAATGAGAGGGCTCTCTCACAGGCCACTTAACGTGTATTACAGACATTTCCTTGGACAAATGGTCTCTTCTCCTTCCTCTGGGAACCCACAGCCTGAATGATCTGGAGATCTGATAGGGATGGAGAGCTGGGCTTAGAACACCCAGAGGCTGAAGATAGAGCATCTTACATTTAACTGTGTAACTTGGAGGTATGCAGCCTGACCTCATATACATCACAGTCTCACGGCACAGGTGGGTCTGCCTTGGGGTGGATAAAGCTGCACATCTGGGGAAGCTAACATCTGGATGACCACACCCATGGAAGGATGCTGGTATCAGCTGGGATTGGGGCATTGGGTCATTTCTTTTCTTCATACTCCTTTCATTTTACTTTAAAAAAATGTCAGCTCTTTCTGAAAATGAGCAAGGGGGAATTTTAGCAGGGCTAGAAGGGAAAAATTGTCTCTGAGTCCTGTTTCATCTTCCAGACTCATCATTACCAGCCAAAGTCATATGAAATTAAAACTGAGGCTTGGCTGTCCAGAGCAACAAGCAGAAATCTAAGACTATAATACATAAAACACAACCTCTTACAGAAATAAAAATCTGTGCAAAGCCACAGAGCTCAGAAATAGCATTTGGTTCTTCTGCAAAATTATCACTTTTTTCCCCCACCAGATCAAACCCTAGAGACAACTTGGCTGCATTCTTGCTACTGCCCCTCCAAATGGGAAAAGAAGGGAACTGCGAAATAAGGAAAGTGAGAGCCTGAGGTTCTAAGAATGGAAAATACAAAGGTTGAAAATTTGGGCAGGGAAATGCTCTATGTAGAAGGGAAGAACTCAAAATGACAGTGGCACCAGGCTGGCCTGGCAATCTGACTTATCTCATGGGACACTTGCTTCTTCTAAACTGGCCATATTTTGCTCTAGAAATTCTTTATTTCATTCTAAAATAGAACTTGTAAAGAGAAGTTGGAAGTCATTTTATGTGGTTGTTTTCTAAAAATCTCTTCTCTCCAACAGATGAAACTCAAACATGTTGCTCTAAGCAGCAAAAGGTTCAAAATTTATTGGATGTTTACGCAAATTTCCAAACCCTCAGTGTTTATGAAAGTGAATCGGGGATATCCAAGAACAGTTTGTCTGCCTAGTGGAATTTCAATATTTCCATTTTTGCTTAACTTTGGAACCAAAGGTTAGAGATGTTATAGCATCAATAAGGTCACATCACGTTGGAGGCCATGTCTTATCTTGGAGAGAAATATTGGGTTTCTAGTGCTTATAAAATTTGGGGGGGAGTTGGGCTTCAGAAATAATGTCTAGAAATCATTCAATGGCTATTCGAATATATTAATCAGTCAGAACCTGCGTTAACGGTTTGATGACATAACAAATGTAAATCACTTAGCACAGCACCTGGCAAATAATAGGATAGCTACTATTTTTATAAAACAGTGCATTGACTGAAAATACATGTGGTCCCTAAGCATTCTCATTTAACAGATGCTATTAATTTTCCCATTTTGTACCATGTCTTTAGTCTCTGGCTAATTGAATAGTTCAACTATTCATCTGATTGCCCAAATTGGTGATAATGATAATACTAATTGCAATTCTTATGATGATTATTATAGATAGGTAAATATTAGGAGGGACAGAGGGTGAAATGAAGCATGGTCATTCATAAAAGAATGAAAATATGGGAAAAAATTCATTCTCTCTAGTAATGAATGAAATGCATGAAATTAAAGCATGCACTGCTTTTGGCTTTACCAACATTTTGAAGATTTAAAATGGTAATTTTTAACGTTCTCAAACACTTCTAGGAAGAACATAAGTTGGCATAATTGATTTTTGCAAAGCAATGTGACAGTATAAATTAAGTGCCGTAAACCGATTTCTATCCATTGATCCACTTTTAAGAATTTATCTGGAACCTCTAGGAGGGAAATTGAGCGCAGTGAAAGATTTAGGTACAAAATGTCAACTGCCAAGTGCGTCTGTCAGGCTCTTGTCAGGAAACAGCACAATCAAACTGAATAATTTGAGGGCAATTAAATCAAAAAAGCACAGCAAAACGAAAAACCAACTACTGACAAAGTGTGGGCAGGGTGTGGGGATAGCACAAGGGGTAGTGCAGGACTGTCGGAGAGGGAGGCTGCTTTGAGAAGGCCTCCGGGTGGCCACCCCAGGGGAATACGCGGCCCACCCTCACCCTCCTCTCAGCTTCCAGTCTCCTGCCCGCACGCCCCATTCTGAGTCCAAGCAAAGCCAACGGCAACGGAGCCCTTTGACAAAGTCCATATGGGCCCGAGTTGAATAGTGGCTCTGCAGAGACAAATGAGAAATGTCCAGCACACTTTGTTATTCTTAAGAGCAAGAATAAAAATGGAAGATAATGCAAACGTCCAACAATTGGGAAAGTCAATAAAGTGGGGTATGTTTTGCCATGGGATGTGACATAGCCATTTAAAAGAATGCTTTTGGAGAAACAATAACATAGTAAAATATTTTCTATCTAAAGTCAACTGAAGATGGTGGGAATGTAAATTGATACAGCCACTGTGGAGAACAGTATGGAGGTTCCTTAAAAAACTCAGAATAGAATTACCATATGATCCAGCAATCCCACTACTGGGCATATACCCAGAGAAAACCATAATTCAAAAAGACACATGCACCCCAATGTTCACTGCAGCACTATTTACAATAGCCAGGTCATGGAAGCAACCTAAATGCCCATCGACAGACGAATGGATTAAGAAGTGGTGGTACATATATACAATGGAATATTACTCAGCCATAAAAAGGAACGAAATTGAGTCATTTGTTGAGACGTGGATGGATCTAGAGACTGTCATACAGAGTGAAGTAAGTCAGAAAGAGAAAAACAAATATCATATATTAATGCATGTATGTGGAACCTAGAAAAATGGTACAGATGAACTGGTTTGCAGGGCAGAAGTTGAGACACAGATGTAAAGAACAAACGTATGGACACCAAGGGGGGAAAACTGCGGGGGTGGGGGGTGGTGTGATGAATTGGGTGATTGGGATTGACATGTATACACTGATGTGTATAAAATTGATGACTAATAAGAACCTGCAGTATAAAAATACAAAAAAACAAACAAAAAGCAACTAATACTAAATTTTCTTTGGGTTATTTCTATGGAAATATGTTAATATAAATGTTTCAGACATTACATGAAATTTCTAAAAATCTTATATGTTCTGGTATAATGTTATAAGTCATAATTCTAGTTATTACTTTAAAATGTATATCTCAAAATAACTAAATTTCCTTGTCAACTGCATTATTATGAACTTTCATCAAATCTTTAAAAAAAAATAGTAAAGTCAACTGAAGAACAGCAGGGTAGAAAATTATACGTGACTCCAAATATGAAAAAAAACACCAATATGACCCATTGAAAAAAGACTAGAGGGAACATGCCCAAACTTAAACTGTGGCTACTTCTGATTGGGGAATTAGAGATTTTCTTCTTCTGTTTTTAGTTATCTGAATTTTCCAAAATTTACATGAATATATATTATTTATAATCAGAAAACATTATTTAAAATAACTGGTCTTTTGCCCTCTGTGGCTTGTAATCTAGTGGGAGAGAAAGATTAATTTCTAATGAATTACAGCCAAATGCAATAAAAGAACAAAGGAATAAGTCATTGATTTCAGCAGGCAGGCAGAATCAGGGAAACTTCCTGGAGGAGGTGGCATTTAAACTGGGCCTTGGGAGATGAGATCTATTTTGACGGGTTAAAAAATGCCAGAGGAGCACCCAGGTGAGAGAATAATGAGAACCAAATATCGAGAGCTCTGGAGGGTGTGAAATATCCAGAGTACAACAGTAGATGGATCATTCTAGAGCAATACGTTGGCAAAATCAAGAGGAACTTTTACAACATATAGATTTCTGTGTCCCTCTCTGAATCTACTGAATTGGCATCTCTGCTGGGGGAGCCCAAGACAAATATTTTGAAAATGCTTCCAGGTGATTTTAAGGCATGGCCAGGGCTTAGAGGCACAGGTGGGCAAAGGATATAAGAGTATGGTGGACCCTTGTGGAGTGACTGCCAAGAAACCTCTTCCTCCCCGAGGGGAAAGGGGTCCAGCTGTCACCTTGTAAGATGTGACCCTGCCCCATGACTACAGATGCCTGGGCCGGGGTGGGCTTTCCTCTGGTGCTAAGGTGTAGGTGTAGATGCAGGCTTTGTCATGGGCAACTTCCACCTGCTCTGGGAACTGTTAGCAAAGGGAGAGGAAGCCCCCCAGAAGGAATGAAGCTGATGCAAGGAGAAGAGAAGGGATGGGAAAAAGAGCATCCTGCTACCTTCAAATCCCTGATTCCAGTACTTTCTGACATCCCACTGGATCACTGGCCTTGAGTTTACTGAGTTTACTTGAGTTTACTGAGATCTCCTTCGCCCTTGAGTTTACTGAGATCTCCTTCGCCCTTGAGTTTACTGAGATCTCCTTCGCCCTTGAGTTTACTGAGATCTCCTTCGCCCTTGAGTTTACTGAGATCTCCTTCGCCCTTGAGTTTACTGAGATCTCCTTCGCCCTTGAGTTTACTGAGATCTCCTTCGCCCTTGAGTTTACTGAGATCTCCTTCGCCCTTGAGTTTACTGAGATCTCCTTCGCCCTTGAGTTTACTGAGATCTCCTTCGCCCTTGAGTTTACTGAGATCTCCTTCGCCCTTATTATAGAGCCCAGTTTTTAATGCTGGCACAGCTGGAGCTGGCTTCGGTTTTCTGCAGAGATGAGCAGGGCAAGTTTTATCTTCAGAAACAGCAACACTGCATACTGCCAGGTTCCGGCTGGAGGTCAGGGAGTGTGACTGTGCTATTACCTAACTAGCTGGTACAGTATTTCCCAAACTGATTTTCTCAGGACAGTAGGTTTTGTGGAGTTAATGGGCATTGCAGCACAGGCAAACAAACGCGTACAGAAGAGAGCTATCCTTGGTCAAGTAGGTTGGGACATCTCTGGATTAACAAAGTTAAACTGGTTTCTCAACATGGTGTACACCTTAAACTTACACCATGTATATGTCAATTACATCTCAAGAAACCTGGGGGGAAAAGACTGTCAGGTTTAAATGATAAACACAGCACCAGGAAAAACAAGCTGGTTTCTTTATTAGAAGACTTCTCAGAACCTTTATATGCTCTTGTGCATTAGGAATTTCCTACAGGAGTTGATTACAGGATGCAGTGTTCCCCAAACTTATTTAACTGGGGTTCCCTTTTTTTCAGAAAGCATGTTTCAGAGCTGGTGTTCGGGCCATAAGAGCTAACTCATTCATTGATCTATTTCTTCATTCAGTAAACATTTATTAGAGTAGCAAAAATCAGAACAATTTCTCAAAATGGCATGTTATCTTATGAAGAGGACACATTAGCTTGCTGGGAATTGTGTGTGCACATGTGTATATGTGTGCTCGTGTGTGTGTATTTGTATTCATGTGCACACACACGTGTGTGTGTGTGTATGCATGTGCATATACGCCTGGGGGTGCATGTTAAGAGAGAAATAAAGCGAGGGAGAACAAGACAGAAAGAGGGTTGGGTCCCTGGCTTTGATGCTCACAGATAGGCTTCCCGATGCCCATTAAACAGATAGCATCTCCACCTGCAAACAGAATCACATTCTGTCAAGTGGACTCCGGCTGGTTGCTTGGATTAATTTTGACTTCAATTAAAAGAAACCTCCAAATCGTTTATCCTCCATCCATCAAATGAAATAGCCTGCCACAGCAGAATGTGCTTATGCCCAAACCCATTTTTAGTTTGTGAAAGTAACTGGCCTTTCTCTGTAATCATTAAAATCTTTTTTCTTAAAAGGCCTTGATCAAAAGAAGTTTCCCATATTAATGATGATAATGCTTTTGTCAGAGAAAGAAGATTTATTGAATATCTCTTAAAAGCCACTACTAGACTGAGCATTACCAATAATCTTATTTGATTCTTTTAGCAGCCCTGTAAGACAAGCAATTCATTTCTTTCTTTCTACAGATGAGAAAGTTCTGTGAAGGTGAGGACCCTGGGTCTTCTTCATCATTTACACCTGGTTTCTTCCTCATCATTTGAGAAGTGAACAAAATGCTTTTATGTACATCATTTGATCTAATTCTATAATGCTGTGTGGGAGGAGGCGATGTCATGTTCTCATTTTCTAAATGAGGATACGGAGGCTCAGAAAAATCAAGAAATGTGGCCAAAATCACTCAGGTGGTGGAGGGGCAGATTCAAGACCCCATCTCAGGTCTTCTGACTCCCATCCCAGTGTTCTTCCAGCTCCCTCAGAGATGTTTTGAAAGCAGCTAAAGATTTCCCTTGAAGTGAATGGTACCCAAGCTGATGTTCCCATAGAAGATGCCACATCACCCTCTCCTTAGACTCCAGTGGCCAGTGTCCACTGTCTCAGGTAATGCCCGTGCTGGTGGGATATCTCTCTGTACCATCTGTCTGAAGTGGCCAGTCCCGGACTGGGACCAGGAGATGTCTGCTTGAGAGGATCTATTGCCCAGCCTTGACCCTGCCTTCTCCATTTCACACTTGATTTCCATCAGAAACCCCACCCCCAGAAGCACACCCGCTCCTGGCCATTTACAACCTGCAGTCCTTAAGTTGCAAAGCCACTTCCTCCTGAGGGACAGGAAGTCTTGTTGAGACCACACTCTGTTCCATGAAAAGTAACTTTCGCAGAAGATTTCTCCATCAGTCCCCACCATAAACACAGATGTACACGTTTCTCTGGAATATTCTCTGCCCTCCTTTGCCACCCTATTGAAGGGCCTGGAATCTTCCTTCTCTAGAAGGGGGAAGGCCAGGCCTAGGCTGGAAGTTCTTGATTCCCTTGGTTGATCTCTGGGGTGAAATGTGTTGTTTTTTCCATTTATCTTTTCTGTTTTCACTTTTCCCTATGCTCCAAACTCATAATGTTTCTCTCAGTTTCTGTCTTCATGATGCCAACACGACCATGTGAAAAATGAATAACGCCCTCAGAAAATCCCAGGGCTGCTCATTTCTTGACACAAAGCCAAGGAACTGGTCTGACTCAGCTCTTTCCCCTCCACCAAATGGAGTAGCTGTTTAGGCACCTTGGGAAGGCACCTTCGTTCTGGGGGCTACTAGGATTTAGACAAAGGTTATGTGTCTGTAACACATTTCTCTCTTCCATCCTCTGGCTTTAGACTCTTGTCATCTCTCTCCTAGATAATTTGGATAGTAGGCTGTTACGGACTGAATCGTGTCCCCCTCAAAATTCATATGTTGAAGTCCTAACCCCCAGTACTTGGAGATAAGGCCTTTAAAGAGGTAATTAAAATGAGGTCATATGGGTGGCCCTAATCCAATGTAACTACTGTCCTCATAAGAGAAAGAAATTAGGACACAGACACCCACAGAGGGAAGACCATGTGAGGACATAGGGAGAAGACAGCCACCTACAAGCCAAGGACAGAGGCCTCAGGAGAAACCAACAACCCACCTGACACATTGATCTCTGACTTCCAGTCTCCAGAACTGTGAGAAAATAAATTATGGTTGTTTATGCCACCCATGTGGTAGTTTGTTATGGCAGCCCAGCACACTAATACAGATTTTAGTACCAAGAAGTAGGGTACCGCTGTATAACAAATACCTAAAAATGTGGAAGTGGATTTGGACCTGGGGAATGGGTAGCGGCTGGAAGAGTTTTGAGGATCATGTTAGAAAAAGCCTAGATCGCCTTGAGAAAACTGTTGGTCATCTAATCTAACACAGAGCTTAATAATTTTAAAAAATTAAAAAAAATACAGGACATGGAAAAGAAGAAACATTGGGATTATGCTAAAGTTCCAGGCATTGTGCTAGATATCTGACATAAATGCTCACTTATGTTTCATAATAATTCTTCAAATTAATTATATGTATAAATTATAGGTATAGATAAACAGTAGTGCTTATATATTTATATGAATAAAATATAATTTATATAACTAAATATATTAACTACTATCTACATTTTGCAGCTAACAGCAACAATGGTAAGCAATAATAACAGCAAACATATTATATGCCAGACCCTGTTTTAAGGTCCTTTACCTTGATTTTTACAATAGCCCTATGAGGCAGGTGCCACTGGATGATAAATGATAAAATAATGCAGTAGTTAAGAGCACAGGCCCTGGAGCCAGACACCTGGGTTCAAATTGCAGCCATGCAGCCACTTCGTTGCTGTGTGGCCTTGGGCAGGTTCCTTACCCTCTCTGAGTATCAGGTTCCTCATCTATAAAATGAGAAATGGTGGTGATGATAATAATAGTTCCTACTATTGGGAAGGTTAAAATAGCTAATACACATGAAGAATAGGTACTTAGGCTAGAGCCTGGCCAAATACGTGTCAACTATTATTATCCCTAATTTAAATATGGGAAAATTGAGGCTCAGAGAAATGAATTTACTGTGAGTTGCTTTGTAAAAGCTTTTTTAACCTAAGTTTTATTTAGTACACTACTCTTTTTACATAAAAATCTTTGTTAATTCATTATTTTCTACAAAATAAAGTCCAAATTCCTTAAAATGGCCCATGTTTCTAGCCTCAAATCCTGATGTTCTCCTTGTTCCCTTGCACTACAAACACCCCAACAAGAAGTGTCCCTCCTAATGTGCCATGTGCTTTCATAACCATGGCTTTGTACAGGCTGTTTCTACCTCTTGGGATGCTGCTCCCTCTATCCCCGGGCCAATGCCTGGTCATTCGTCTGCTTCAGACTCCGTTGTCATTCTTTCATTCACTCATTCACTCAGTTACCTGAGTGTCTGCTTTGAGTTAGACAGTTTTCTAGGCCCTCAGTTACAGCAGTGAGTAAGAAACATTCAGTGCCTTCAAAGCAGACCTGCCCACGGGAAGACAGACACACAGACCTCATGGGGCAGTGTGATAAAGACAGTGACAAAGGGAACAGACGAGGGGCATCTCGCAGGGCTGGAATGTGGGTAGAACTCATAAGACTGACCTTCCCTCCCCTAGTTCTTTCTCTACGTCCATGAGATCGATGACCACATCACCAGAGAATATTTACTTGATTGTCTCAGGTCACTGTTTTTCCTTTCAATGAACAGTGGCTCCATAGGAAGAGAAAATTTCCCTTTTGTATATATAGAAGCATGTTTTCTGTTTCACTCTGAAGATCATGAACTAACTCTAGACTAAGAGAGCCTTGTGACACTATACACTCATACACGCGGCCTCACGAGGAAGGGAGGCAGATGCCTAATGACATTGGATCAATCTTTTTTTAATTTTTTAATTTTTGGCTGTGTTGGGTCTTCGTTGCTGCTCACGGGCTTTCTCTAGGTGCGGCGAGCAGGAGCCACTCCTTGTTGAAGTGCGCAGCCTTCTCATTGCGGTGGCTTCTCTTGCTGTGGAGCATGGGCTCTAGGCGCGGGCTTCAGTAGTTGTGGCACGCGGGCTCAGTAGTTGTGGCTCGTGGGCTCTAGAGTGCAGGCTCAGTAGCTGTGGTGCACGGGCTCAGTTGCTCTGCGGCCTGTGGGATCTTCCCGGACCAGGGCTCGAACCTGTGTCCCCTGCATTGGCAGGTGGATTCTTAATCACTGTGCCACCAGGGAAGTCCCAATCTTGAGCATCACATTTGACTGAAGAGAGATACTCACTCTAAGAAGGAAGTCATAAAATTGAACCAGTGGAATGGAGGGTGTGGTGGATTGATTACAAAGATGGCCCCCATTCTCCACCCCTCCTGTAGCCATGCCCCTTGTTTGCAATGGCTTTGCAGCGTCTCACGTCGGGAATCTGCACTGGCCATGGAACTTGCTTTAGGCCACAGAGCAAATGGGAGTAACAGTGTTCTGGTTCCAAGCCTACATCTTGGTAGCCCTTAAACACTTTTGCTCTCTCTTAAAACCATCCCACTGGCATGTGAAGAAGACTGGGCTAGCCTAGTGGAAGAAACTGAGAGGTCCGTGGAGGAGAGGCCATTCATCCCAGCCAAGGCCATCCTAGAACAGCCTAGAGCCAATCAACCTCCAAACATGAGAGAGCCCTGCTAAAATCGGCAGAACTGACCCACAAACGCGTGAGTGATCCCAGGCAAGCCCCGAAGCACCCAGCTGACGCACACACTCACGAGCTATAGTGAAACCACTGAGCTCTGGAGAAAATTGTGACACAACGTTATTACGATGATAGATAACAGATACAGAGGGAGAAAGGATCCAGTTTTCAGTGGAAACATTTGACGAACGATTAAAGTATAAAAGAAAAAGTATGTCTTGTTCATAGATTTAGGGACACTGTTTTGCTCTGTCATAATGAAGAGCAGCTCACTTAGCAGGCATGCCTTGGGAGGAAATTTGAGGTCAGACTTCTCTGAAGGTATTTAAAATCCAGATTTTGAAATACACAGTGCAGTGAGATTTTCTGATTCCCCCTTGCCCATGCAGTTTAATAACATACTACACTATTTGCAAGGCACCAACGTCCCCTGCCGCCCTATCTCCCCAAGTGTAATGGCCACGGTTACCCACACAACCCATGAAAGAGTGGGTTGAGTATTCTAAATAGAAACCCCGAGAAGGCGCCTCCAACTGTGCATTTGCTTTCAAGGAGCCTCTTCCTGGAGTGAGACCTCTGCGTACTTGAACTGGTGTGCTTTACTCCTCGGGATGAGGGAGACAGCCAGCAGGCAGCCTGCAGTGCCCGGTACCAGGATGAAAAGGACATTGCTCTGAGCTGCCAAGTCACACCCAAGGCACATCAGCTCCTCCCAGGTGTCTGCCTGGGGTGGCCCCGGACTTATTTTTCCCCACGAGTTGGGAGTGGGAAAGGGAGGTGGTGGAACCCACTGGAACCACTGTTCAACACGGAGATCTCTGACTTATCCCCAAGCTCTGCTCCAGTCCCGTCATCCATGGCACTTACTGACTCCAAATTCTGGGTCTCAGGTGTGTCACCTGGAAGATGGCTCACACCCCTCTAAGCCCCGTCCTCCCCCCACCAACCCAGTGGCGTATTCTGGGCTGTAACTACCTCTTTCTTGGCTTCCTCAACCGACACATCTCCTTCTTCAAATTGATTAGAAACTCTTGTTCCCAGAGAATCCTTCTCTCTGCTGGAGGGTTTGTTCGGTGAGATCTCGAGAGGCTGAAAGAGTGAGCGCCTTCTACCACCTTGAACAAGAAGCTGTCCCTTTGGTGTTGGGAGATGTTTGCCAGTGCACTCTGTCCACACCAGCCCCAGCCCATTGCTCTTACAAGGCGAACACCAGATGCTGGTTTTCCAGGGAGCCGTTGCCAACCCCGAATGACGGGTGTTTATTTTTAAGCGCTTTCCCCAGTTTACCTGTCATGGAGTGAATATCTCTTTGGAAAACGGTAAATGAGTAAAATAAAGATGTAATGAATACCATCACCTCAGGTTCCATGGGTCCCCTCTAATGTCCCAGGAGCCGCTGTGGGTTGTTTCATAGATGCCATCTCGGTTAATTTTCATACTACCCAGAGAGGAGGTCCCCATCGCCTCCAATTCCTAGGTGAGGAAAGGGAAGCTTAGAGAGGTTAAAAACATGCCAGGGTGGCAAGATGGGGACTGGAAACTAGGTTTTCTTACTTCAAGTTCAATATTCTACCCACCATCAGATTGCTCTGTTTCTTCTTTCTCTTCTCAAAGTTGTCTTACTGTCTTATGAAATACAGTCAGCTACACATTTTACGGATTAAAATTTTATTGCAATACATTTGCTTCATTACAAATATCAAACACTAGGGGCTTCCCAGGTGGCGCAGTGGTTGAGAATCTGCCTGCTAATGCAGGGGACACGGGTTCGAGCCCTGGTCTGGGAGGATCCCACATGCCACGGAGCGGCTGGGCCCGTGAGCCATGGCTGCTGAGCCTGCACATCCGGAGCCTGTGCTCCGCAACGGGAGAGGCCACAACAGTGAGAGGCCCGCGTACCGCAAAAAAAAAAAAAAAAAATCTAACACTAATGTAGTATGTATTGAGCACTCACCATGTAGTGGTCACTTGACGTGTATTAACTGTACACATAATAAAATCTTTACTGTCCTATTATCATCCGCATTTAACAGATGAAAAAAACGGAGGTACAGAGGTTAAGTAACTTTCCATAGATGACACACCCAGTGTAGAGCTTGGCTCTGAACCAAGACAGTCTGCCTTCAGAGCCCATGATCCTAACCACGTACACACCGTGCTTTGTTACATACAATAATAAGCAAACCACTTATACATATATTTTTAACATCTTTATGGGAGTATAGTGGCTTTACAATGGTGTGTTAGTTTCTGCTTTATGACAAAGTGAATCAGCTATACATATACGTATATCCCCATATCTCCTCCCTCTTACGTCTCCCACCCTCCCTCTCCCACCCCTCTAGGTGGTCACAAAACGCCGAGCTGATCTATCTGTGCTATGTGGCTGCTTCCCACTAGCTGTCTATTTTACATTTGGTAGTGTATATATGTCCATGCCACTCTCTCACTTCATTCCAGCTTACCCTTTCCCCTCCCAGTGTCCTCAAGTCCATTCTCTATGTCTGCGTCTTTATTCCTGTCCTGCCCCTAGGTTCTTCAGAACTACTTTTTGTTTTTAGATTCCATATACATGTGTTAGCATACGGTATTTGTTTTTCTCTTTCTGACTTACGTCACTCTGTATGACAGTCTCTAGGTCCATCCACCTCACTACAAATAACTCAATTTCGTTTCTTTTTATGGCTGAGTAATATCCCATTGTATATATGTGCCACATCTTCTTTATCCACTCATCTGTCAGTGGACACTTAGGTTGCTTCCACATCCTGGCTATTGTAAATAGTGCTGCAATGAACACTGTGGTACATGACTGTTTTTGAATTATGGGCAAACCACTTATATTTGACTAATAAAGACAAGCTAATAAGTGAACCTCTAATAGGTAAGTCCTTTATAATTTTACTCCATGATTCAGAGTAGTAAGTAAAAGAAGCTAATTAGTGTTTCTTAGGTGTCTGATAAATGTTAGTCCTCTATTCCCCATCCTCTATAGGTGAGGGAGAACATTCCTTTATCTGTTTATTCCAAGAACATTTAGTGAGCTCTGTCCATGAGTTGGACCTTTTGTAATTGAGGTGCCAGGCCTGTTAATCGATCAGGGAAAAGACTCTGCCCTTTTGAGGCTCCCAATTTAGAGGAAGAGGCAGATGGATCAACACAGCATGGCTTCCTGTGGGCACCTTGGGAGAAAAGAGTAATGAGTGCCGCTGGTGAGTTAAGGGCACTTTACAGAGTGGGTCTAGGAGGCTGATTCAGAGATCTATGGTGGAAAGAACCAGGGCTTCAGAAAGGAAGTGTTTTAAGTTTAGGTGGTAATAGTAGTTAGTAATTTATAGGACATACCGTGTGCCAGATACTGCTCTAACTGATGCATATCTATCAATACATTAGGCACAGAGAGGTTAAGTAACTTTTACAAAGTTGCAAAGCTACTAGGTGGCAGGGCTGGCACTAGAGTCTGTGCTTTTGTATCACCTCTGAAGAGGTAGAAAAGTTAAAGCATTGTGGATCATTGGGAACCAAGCAGGTCCAGGCACTTCTGGACCAAATGTGTTAACCATCCCTGAAGAGTTAAAGATCTAGAGCGAGCCCCCTCACCTCTGTGAATGAGCCGAAGGCAGGAGGCGCTTCGGCCGTTTCCAGGAAAAGCACTAGAAGAAGAAAACGCGGCAGAAACCGTCACTGGGCTGATGGACCCCGTGCAATCCAGATTCCCTGC
The DNA here is from genome assembly GCF_951394435.1 of Stenella coeruleoalba. Lineage (NCBI taxonomy): Eukaryota > Metazoa > Chordata > Mammalia > Artiodactyla > Delphinidae > Stenella > Stenella coeruleoalba. Next base: position 16,511,987 of record NC_137157.1, read on the forward strand.
AAAACTTTCACATGACGTGAGGCCTCAGCAATCCCAGCAGCGCCTGCGTCGGAGATTCTGACAGTGATCTCTATAAATCACCCGTAATTCATGCAGGGCTGTGTTGAATGGTTCTCATTAAACCAGACGTCTACAGCTGTGAGTCTAAAGAGATTTGAGTAAATTGGAGATTTGTCAAAAATGTTGAAGAAACTACAAACATAAATGTGGTTGGGTCTGTTTTTCCCCAATCGCCATTGGCCCAGTGATTTCCTGGTTTTCATTTGGCTCGTAAAGTGTGTTCAAGGGACGACTAAGTAGGGAGCCATCAAAGCTGACCTTGCCTTCGGAAGAGGAAATTCTCCCGAAATGAAGTGGAGACTCACAGAGGCGCAGTCGGTGCTGTTGCAGTACCTCCTGCCTGCATCCTGGCCCCTCCTTCCACACCACCAGGAAGGTCCCTCTGCCTGTTTCTTCTTTACCTGGTGGCCATCAGGTAGCGTTAAACTAGAATTTAGTATTTATACCCAGAGATGGGCACACCTCTTCCGCTCCAGTGTGTGTGTCGGGGGGCGGCAGTGAGTCAATCTAGCCAGGAGTTACCCTGGGTTGGGGGTTTGTTGTTGCCATGCCCTCTGTGCACCTGCGAGAGGCGCTGATTCCCGGGACATAACGTGGGGTCAGGAGGATGGGGGTTCCCTCCTTGTTCTGCTCCGTCTCAGCTCCTAGCAGGCCCTGCGTGCCTGTGTCCAGAGGGGCGCTGGGGCTCTGGATCAGTCTGCTCAGGCTGCCATAACGAAATACCTTAGACTGGGTGGCTTCAACAACAGCCATGTATTTTCACAGTTCTGGAACCTGAAAGTCCAAGATCAAGGAGCCAGGCAGGGCGGTGTCTGGTGAGAGCCACCCAGTTTGTGGTACTTTGTTACAGCAGCCGTAAGAGTCAAATACACTCTCTTCCAGGGGCAGCTGACTTTGGCTTGGTGCCAGTGTACCCCCCACAGAAGTGGCCTCCTGTTCCTTTCCCAAGAGCAGAGAGGGTTTTGTTTCTACCCCTGTCCTGCAGCAATGGACTTTTGTCTGGGCCTATGGACAAGAGGTTTACCTCTGCTCCCTCAGCAACTTCAGCCTTTGCTTTCTAAGGAGAAGGATCTGGGAAAGCAGTGAGGCTTTGTGCCCGCCTGTGCCACCTCTGGCGCCCTCCAGTCTCTGGCCTGTCCCTCATCTTTCCTGTGAGCACACAGTGGAGGCCCGTGGAGCAGAGCTTGTGAGCAGTGCCGTCTCCCCGTGTCTGGGCGCCCAGCTATCCCAAACACTCCTGCTAGCCCACACTGGCCTTAAAGAATTTGTTACCATCTTAGCTGATTTCCTCCCACCCTCTAGAACCGTGGCCGCCTTTCTCCCATGTTCCACCAAAGGTGAGACGGTCCTGCGTCCTGTCTCTTCCTGAGGTTTGCATCTCACTGGAATGCAGTTTACAATTAGCTTTACAATGGCAACCTCTGCCCTGTGATGGCCTCAAGAAAAGTGATGATTTTATAAATTATCCAGCATTTTCTTCCTCCTTAGGGTGGGACCAGCATTCTCTTGGGGTTCACAACATTTGAAGCAGAAGTAGAATTCCTTCACAAATATTTATTCTAAATATAAATTAGTACAATTTCTCAGGGGCCTGGATTTGACTCTTGGCTTTAAAACTCACTAGCTCTGGGACCTTTGGCAAGTTGCCTAACCTCGCTGAGACTCGGTTTCCTCAAGTTCAAATGAAAGGTTGACATGATTATCTCACCAGTCCCATTCAGCTCTCATAGCCCATTATTTTAAATGAAGATACTGGAGCAACCTCTCAGACTGGAATATTCTTAGTTTTGCCTCATTTTAACGTCAGATTTTTCAGGGCACCTTCTCTTGATTGGATAATGTATGTTTGCTTGTTTCTTCCGACATGGGGGAGGGAGGGTAAGGAGACTCTGCCTCTGCAGATCACTGACTTTGATGTGCTTCTGGTCACAAGTGAGTGGCAGCCTTTGAAGCAGACAGACCGTGAGCCTTGAATACTTCTTAAACTTACCATAGCAATTAAGGAACTTATTTTAAACTTATCTGTATTTTAGTTCTAGCACTTAGGGAAAGTCACGGGGGTGCCTAGTAAGGTGAAATCTGGCAACAGGGAACTCTCCCTTTTCTGTTACTCCTGAGACACTCAGGCACTCGAAGTGACACCATCAATGTCAGGGTCGTGGCATGAACATTGGAGATGGGGAGACAGCTTCCCCCAACTGATGCCGCACACCCACTCCTTGGGCTTAAACATTTTAAAAAAGGGTTTCTGTCTTGAGGACATGCCAAACCCTGGCTCCTTCCTAACATAAGGCAGCCCCTGCGAGCTGGGGCTGTTAACAGAGTGTCTGCAGCCTTTTGAACTACCAGGATTTTCTGTGGTGGACGTTAGCTGGGATGAGAATAGTCTTTCCAAGAGTTTTTGTGAGGCAGCAATGAGAAAAATCATGCAAGAAGGTACACCAGGACTTGGTGTTTTGCGGGGTTTTTTGTTTTTTCAGTTATGTCACGAAAAAATATGTAAGTGGAGAAAATTATCTTCTATAGGTGTTCATTAAATAGACCCATATTTGCTGGGGAGCTATTTTATGCCAGGTACTATGCTATGTGCTTGGGACACTGCAATGAACGACACAGACAAGAGTCTTGCCTCCATGGAGCTTGTAGCCTAATTGAGAAGAGATTAGATGGATATTTACATAAAATAATATTTTAAATTCTATCTGGGATAAGTAGTGGTAACAAGAAGTACAGGGTGTTGCAAGAGTTCATTATAAGGGCTCAAAATCAGTTCTGGAGGATAAGAAAAGGTATCTATGACGAAGTGACACCTCAACTTAGATTTGAAGTACAAGTAGGTACTGAATAGACCATGAGAGGGGAGAAGCGTGTATTCCAGTTAGAGGAAACAGCATGTGCAAAGGCCCTGAGGTAGGAAGGAATCTGGAGAAACCAACCTGTACAAGAGAAAAGACCTACATTTACTGATGTTTGCAGAGTCTTTCCAGTTAAATGTATGTATTTGTTCTAAATAACTTTATTACAGAGCTGACCAGGTGGCATGTCCCATTCACGGGCAAAGTGCTTCCGCTCAGTGTTACAGGATCTCATTCTTAAGAAGGCACAGACAACTAAGAATCTCCTGACCTTTGAGAAAGTCCTTTAATGTGAAATTCAGACCACAGGAGAAAATAAAGAGGAACTTGGAGAATCAATCTAATTGTCAGGGAGCAGAAAGAAATTTTGAAGTAAAACAACACTATACTAAAATGTCTGGAGAGATCAAAGAAATTATTGTATCCATGACAAAAGAACACGTTGGTATCAAAATTAATATACAAAGAGTAAGAAAGATAGAGCTCTTGGAAATTAAAATTATGACAGCTGAAATGAAAAAACTAATCAATAGACGGGTTGGAAATTAGAGTGGAGGATATCTTCCAGAAAGTATAAAAAAGTCAAAGAGATAGAAAATAGGAGAGAAAAGATAAGGAACTAATTCTATCAGTCTTGGAAGTTCAACGGTCTACTGAAAGAGCATCTAGAAAGAGACAACAGGGGAGAAGAGAGAAAGGAAATCATTAAAGAAATAACATAGGAAAAGATCTTACGAACATGCAAAAATAATAATATTCCTATCGAAAGGTGGAATCTGTTTCTCCACCCCGAGTCTAAGCTGGCTGTATGACTTGCTTCATCCAATAGAATAGGGCAGAAGTTCTAGGCTTTCTAGAAGCTCTATGTATTTCCACTCTTACTCTTGGGACCACTGCCAACGACTGCTAACCATGCAAACAAGCCTGGCTACCCTATGAGAGACAAGATGGAGCACAGATGGGTGACTGCAGATGAGTACAGCCTAGATCAGCTGAGCCTGGCCAAATCTGTACAACTGCTCAGCAGAGCCCGGATCAAATTACTATCAACAGCTAAATTGTGTGTATGCAACAAAAGCTGTTACAGTGAGCTTCTAATCTGAAAAGTGCCACCAGGAGCTCATCCCAATGAATGAATTAAGGGTACATCACTACGAAGTTTCAGAATATTATGGGATAAGGAGAAAATCCTAAAGAAAAAAACCCATCAGGTCACATAAAAAGGAACAGAAATGGGAATGGCCCTGAAATTACAACCATGGCAATTATTCAATGGCACTGAAATAGCACCACTAGATGCTGGAAGAGAGTAGAGCAGTATCTCTGAAGTTCAGAGGGAAAAATATTTCTCACCTAGATATTTTCTATCCAAACAAGATGTGTTAGTTTTTATTGCTGCCATAACAAAGTACCACAAACTTAGCAGCTTAAAACAGCACAAATTTATGATCTCACAGTTCTGGAGGTCAGACATATGGCAGGCGAGGCTGGTTACTCAGGCGTGAGGCTTGCGAGGCCTAAGTCACGGTGTTGGCACGGCTGTGTTCCTTTCTGAAGTCTCTAAATTGAGAATCCTAGTCCAACCTCATGCAGGTTGTTGACAGAACCAAGTTCCTTTCAGTTTTGGGACACAGATTCCCCCTTTCATTGCAGGCTGTTGGCCAGCGGGGTTGTTCTCCACTTCTAGAAGCTGCCCACATTCCTAGGCTCATGGTTTCCTACGTTTGTCTTCAAAACCAGCAGTGCTGCTTCAAGGTCTTCTCATGCTTCAAAGATCTCTGTTATCACCCCTGCCTCATCACTCTCGTCAGCCAGAGACAGTTCTCTGCTCTTATGGGTTCATATGGTTATACTGGGCTCATCTGGGTAGTCTAAAATATCTTCCCCATCTCAAGGTCCATAATCTTAATCATATCTGCAAATTCCCCTTTGCCATGTAATGTAACATATTCACAAATTCTGGAAATTAGGGTGTGGACATTTTTACCTACAAAATTATGAAACAAGTGTAAGGCCAGAATAAAGACGTTGTCTCAAAAATGCAACTTCCCATTTTCTGTTTCTCAGAAAGCTGTTGGAGGACAGCCTCCACCAAACAAGGTAGGAGATGATGAGTAAGACTTGGGACTGGAAGCTAGATGCTGATGAAATGAAGCCCCAAGACGAGACCTCTGTGGCAGGACAAAGAATGTCATGTATGAAAAAGTTTTACTGAAGAGGGTTGGGGGAAAGGTGCTGAGTAAGTAAGTCTGGGAATGAGTGGGTCTGGAAGACTAAAGGCAGAGGGAACTGTACAAAAGCCCTGTACTCTAGCAGATCAAGTTGAGCCCCATGTTGGTATGGGTTACCAATACTGAACCCCGTATATGTGTATACTGAAATGAACAAATAAGTAAGTGGGATCTAGGATCCCAGATGCTAGGATCTAGGTTTCTCATTGGTGGAGTGGGAGATTACAGGTGGGTAATGGGAGAAGGCTGGAATGATACATGTCTTAATGGATTAGAGTTGGAGACGTCTGTATGGATGCATGTACGGCTTCATATAGACACAGACGGTTACCTATGGAAACATTTATAGGTATATAGCTATATACCAGTTAGTATACAGACATATATTTCCTTGTTCTGTCAGGTGAAAGGGCCTAGAAGCAATGATGCTCTAGTGGCAATGAGCATGCCCAGACCTTAGTTTCTACAGTATTCGCCAATAAAAGGAACCAGGGCTTCTTGGAGAAAAGGTTGATTCTAGGACTGTAGCAGGAAAGGTACAAGATGATTCTGGAACATCTTTTAGTGCCAGAAAGTAAGGAAGTGCTCATGCACAAATGAAAAACAACCTATCATGATAAATGATAAAGGTATGTTACAGGCATACAGGAGCTGACAACAGCTCAACCACAGTTGTCCTGAGCAGCAAAATACTTAAGGTAGTAAAAGTAGTATTGAATTATAACCCAAAGTATAAAAAGAATCCATAAGTTCATACTGATAGAAATAAATGAATGAATAAATAAGTAAATGGGAGAAGAAGAGACGAATCTCCTATGCAGAAGAATCCCAAATAATTTTTGTAGATACTCCATCCTCAAGGTGATGGAGCATAACTCCTTCCTCCTTAAGTGTGGGTTGCACACAGTGACTCTCTTCCAAAGAGTACAGTATAGACAAGGGAAAGAAAGAGTAACTTTACAGTGGAGAAGCCTGGACAAATACCACCTCAATCCAGGTTTCAAGGTTAACGTCAACATTGATAAGTGATATTGATAGTACAATATGCACTTTTGATAGTGTGTGATGAGAATGGCCCTTTACCTCTGTGGTCTTCCTCCCCCAAACTCATAGCCCCAGTCTAATCATGAGAAAAATGTCAGACAAGTCCCAACTGAGGGACATTCTACAAATATCTGACCAGTACTCCTCAAAATGGTTAAGGTCATCAGAAAGAAGGACAGTCGGAGAGATTATCACACCCAAGAGGTACCTAAGGAGACGGGATGACTGTAATATGGATCCTGGATGGGATCCTGGAACAGAGAAAGGACTTTAGGTAAAAAGTAAGGGAATCTGAATAAAGTATGGACTTCAGTTGAGAATGCATTCGTATTGGTTCATTCATCGTGAAGAACATATCATACTGATGTTAAGATATTCATAAAGGAAATTGGGTGTGAGGTATATGGAAACCTTCGTAATATCTTCACGACAAGTTTTTTAAATCTAAAACTCTTCTAAAAGAAAAAAAAATATTAAAAAAGAATAGATTGGAACATAATGGGATGTGCTGCAGTAGTGAGGATAATTATTGTTTCGTGAAATTTTTGTTTCCCTTAACCATAAATATATATGTAGACACACACTGGGTCTTGTAAAATACATTTTTTACTGAGGATTGGGTAGGCAAAGTTTGAAAAACACTTCATTAGAGGATTTCTGTTTGCTCTAAAATTTCTTAAAAGTATTCATTTTAAGTTGTTTAGCGAGAAGTTTCATTCATTCAGTAACAATCGTCCAGTGATGAACCACCATGTCCAGAGAACCGTGTTTGGTGCTGTGGGATGTGCCACAGATGAACAAGGCACAGGGCTCCCTCTGATAGAGAAAGAAGCAGAAAAACAAATACAGGGTCACGCAAGAGGCCGTGAAATAAACGCTAAGGTTTATAAAAGTGCCCTGAAAGCACGGAGGACAAAGGAGTTGGAGTTGATTCAGAGTGTTAGGAAAAGCTGACTAGGAGCTGACAGTTTAGCTAGACTTCAACAAAAATAAGAAGCACTAATGCTTGCTCATCACGTCCTATGTTGCCAGAGTCCCTGCGAGGATATTACACAGATATTATCCTCACACGTCTTACTGGCGAGGCGCTGCTTTTACCTCCCCACTTTCCAGATGAGCAAACTGGAGTTAGAGACGTGAGGGAATCGCCCAGGGATGCCCGGCCAGGAAGTGGTGGGGTAAGATCTGTGCCACGTCCTGTGACTTGGAGTTGCTTACCCCACCTATACCGCCTGACTCTATCTTCCTCTAGCTACGGAGTCTGATTTCGGATTTACAGTCCCTCAAAATAGTGTCCATGTCATTGCCTTTGCTACCACTGCCCCTCTTCCTTCTTCCTTCTTGAAACACTCCTACATAACCTTCAGAGCCCAGCTCAGTGGCTACCTCCTTCCTGTAGCTGTTCTCCGTACCATCTCTCCCAGCAGAATTCATGGTTCCCTTGCTTGTAGTAAAGCTTTGGTTGGACAGGCTATCTCCCACACCTCCACCCCGGCCTCCCTACTCAGATAGCGGTCAGTCATCTTTCTCTCTGTGTCTCTGCCTCCCAGCAGAGTATCTGGTACCCGGCTGTTGCCCAATAAATGAGAAGGGAAAGAGGGGAGAACCATAGGATTTCCATGAGTAAATAAGGAGAGACAGGAATACCAAGCTGAGGGTAACACATGAGCAAAAACAGTGGCAAAGTGAGAGGACGGAATGGTCTGGCAGGGATGGAGTGTAAGGCGCCCAGATGCGTGTCGCAGGAGAGATGGATAATTATGCCAGCCTGGGGCTGGATTGTGCAGAACTGGGCTGCTTTGCCAGGAAGCTGGGGCTTTATTCTGTAGACCATGGTGCACCATGGAGGGGTTTCAGAGTCGAGGGACAAGATTTGAACTGAATGACACTTTTCTATTTTATTCTATTTTCTCACCTCTGAAGAGGCTGGAAGACGAGAGAAAATATGAAAACGAATATTTGTCATGTATCTATTATATTTCAGGCACTGACCTAAAATCTTTACGTAAGTCTTCTCATTCATTCTCACGCCAACCCAGTACACCAGATACTTCCCCTTGTTTTACGATTGAGAAGATAAAGCTCAGACAGGTTAAGTCATTGATCCAAGATCACACTGTTGAAAAATGGCAGATCTAGGATTTGAACCCAGTTTTGTCCGGTTCCAAAGCACGTTTTTCTTCCCATCACATCATCCTGCCTCCTTAAAAAATAGTCCCTCCTCTTCCTTGTGCCTGTTTTCCTTCTTCCCTGACACACTTCCCTTTGCCTTTTTCCTCCTGTTTCCCTAGACCTAAGTGACAACAGGCTGAAGAGAGGGTGACTTGAGCCCTAGCATTAGGGACCACAGTGATGGTTTAATTTCCCTCCTTCCATGGAGGACAGAGATGCCAAGCCTGGAGCAGACCAGCAGGATGCACTGGCCAGGAATACAGTCCCTGGAAATGCTGCAGACGCCCTGGTTTCCAGGAAACTTTCTCATCTTTCAAAGGAGACCTACCCTCCAGCTAGTGAGTAACCCAAGATAGTTAGGTCACCCATTTTAGAGTCCTTGGGTGTCTGCTGGTTTGAAATCTCCTTTTGTGTGTACTTTTTTTCTACTTTCTTTCTAAAACACTTTTCTTTCAAGCCTATCAGAGTAGCCAACAACCACAGAAGGAGTTAAGGACTGAAAAAAAAAAGAAAAGCCAGTCTTCCCTTTCTTGATAATGGTATTATGACTCTGGCATTCCAATTCAAACTTCTCCTAAGTTTTCAAGCAATGGATGCTTTATATGTGCTTGTGATTAAAATATGATGTACCTTAAAAGCCATTCCAGCCTCTTGTGATGTGGTCATAAAAATTATTTCAGCATTCAATATACCTCATTCCCATCATGTCATCTTTGAGACCGTGGCTAGATGAATCATTGGAGAAATGAAACGCTTAGCAGAATGTTTTTCTTTCTGATTGTGGGGCTTATTCGATTAAGGGATAAAAGTAAATTGATCAAATATGTGGATGTTTGGAGTTTATTTTTATCGCTGCTGAACAAATTTTGAAAGGCAGCGATCTGATCTGACTCGATTTTCCTCTCTGTGGTGCGCTGTGAAAGAGGAAGCGCTGGTAAGAAAGGCCTGCTGGCCCGGCCAGGGGCTGAGTGACGGGCAAGCTTCCATTGTCAGTGTTCCTGACCCTGCTGCAAGTGCCCAGATCATAGCAGCGTTAGGAAAGCCCCCTTCTCAAGGAGCACCAGCCACGTCATGACAAGCTGACTTTGGAGCTTTCACGGAGTTCATAAAAAAATCACTTAGCTTTGCAGACTCCGCCTGCACAGCCCGTTTCCATGAACATCCTTCCTTTCAACCTGGGGTCCCCACAGCCCGTCCCTCTTCCCACCTCTTGTCTCCTTCACTGTCCCATTACTCAGGTGGTGGAGTTTTTAGGAAAATGAGAAGAGGCAGAGAAAAAGCCAAAGGATGCAGGGGCAGAAAACGGACCATTGGTTTTCATTTCAGCTGCATTCTTAACCCCCGGCCGGCCTCCAGGGGCTCCTGTGGCTGGGGGAGCAGCAGGCTGCCTCCCTGCTCTGAAATCCCCAAGATTCATTAAATGTCATTGTTTTCAAATATTACTAACAACAACAATAACAATAATAATAAACAATAATAATAAATAGTAAAATTGGTTAAGTGTGTTCTTTGTTCTTTGTTCTTTGTGCCTGAAGTACACTGAGGCCTTACATTCTTTATTGCATTTAATCCTCACAACCACCTTACGACGTAGGTGTTGCTAGTGTACTTACAGATACAGGATAACTGAGGTACAGCAAGTTTTAGTAACTGGCACAAGTAGTGGAACTCGTATTTGAACCTATGCATTTCGACTCTGGGCCCTGGGTGTGTAGTCACTGCATTAAACTGCTCCCCACATACTACAAATGTAATGTTTTGTTGTTAAAATTCAGACGATACATCACTAATTATTAGAGAAATGCAAATCAAAATCACAATTAAGGTATCATCTCACACTGGTCAGAATGGCCATCATTGAAAAGTCTACAATTAACAAATGCTGGAGCGGGTGTGGAGGAAGGGAACCTTCCTACGCTGTTGGTGGGAATGTAAATTGGTGCAGCCACTATGGAAAACAGTATGGAGGTTCCTCAAAAAAAACTAAAAATGGAGTTACCATATGATCCTGCAATCCCAATCCTGGGCATATATTCCAAAAAAATGATAACTCTACTTCAAAAAGATACATGAACCCCAATGTTCACAGAATCACTATTTGCAATAGCCAAGACGTGGAAGCAACCTAAGTGTCCATCGACAGATGAATGGGTAATGACGATGTGGTGTATACACACGCATGCGCACACACACACACACTCACACACACACACACACACATGCACTAGAATATTACTCAGCCATAAAAAAGAATGAAATAATGCAACTTGCAGCAGCATGGATGCACCTAGATTATCATACTGAGTGAAGTAAGTAAGAGAGAAAGACAAATATTACATGTGGAATCTAAAAAATAATACAAATGGATCTATATACAAAACAGAAACAAACTCATAGACATAGAAAACAAACTTATGGTTTTTGAAGGGGAAAGTCAGGGAGGGATAAATTAGGAGTAAGAGATGAACAAATACACACTACTATACATAAAATACACTCCGTGTATAGCACGGAGAACTAAATTCAGTATCTTGTAATAACCTATAATGGAAAATAATCTGAAAAAATATAACTGAATCACTTTACTATATACCTGAATCTAACACAAGATTGTTAATCAACTACATTTCAATTTTTAAAAAATTCAGATGATACACACGGGCATAATGTGGAAAGTTCAATGTTCCTTCCTTCTCCCTCCACCAATTCCTACCTTCCAGAACATACTAGCCTGGTGGGCTTAGCCAGGTTCTGTCTCCTCCTAACCTCTACTGTACAGTGATCCTACGAAGGGGCCCAGATTCCGTAAGGAGCCTAACTACCTGGGGCAAGTGCCTCTGTGAAGGGACACCTCCCAACACAAGTTAGGCAGACCCACACTCATGGAAGGCAAAGGTGTGGGCATGTGTGTGGACATCTTGCCGCAGCCCGAGCTTGGGAAATCCTGGAGCAGCCAGGCTAGGCAGTACTTCTAGAGGACAAGGCCTTCCCAAGGCCTTCCCCCAGCATACAGCACTGACTGTCCCAATGGTCGGCTGACCTCGGAGGCTGAATAAAATCCCTGGGGTCAGGGGAGAAGGGAGAACCTTAGAAAAATAAAAAAATAAACAATCTTATCTCCTTTACTAGGCTGTCCAGCCCCCCCCACTACCACCCACTCTGTACACACACACACACACACTCACACACTTTAGAGTTCATTTCTCTCTCCCTCTTCTCTTCTGCGCTAGCAGGGGCTATAATGTCATGGTAAAGAGCATTGACCTTGGGGTCAGTTTACCTGTGTTTGATCTGGCTCTGCCACTTATTAACTGTGTTCTCTTGGTTACATTTCTCACTCTCTGAGCCCAGTGTGCTCATCTATGAAATGGGCTTGATAATGTTTACACCTCAAGGATGCTGGGAAACTTGGAATTACTACGTGCAAAGCCTGCAGTGCCCAGTCACTGCAGTTGATCAGGAAGTATTGTAATCTTGGCGCAGGTGTAGAAGGGGCAACTAGTTCAGCCTGGAAGGCTATGCAAAGGGCTTGGTGTAGTCAGCTTGTGAATCCCTGAGATTGGGAGTTTCTCCTACTCTCCTTCACCCAGGTACCTGGCAGAGGGTCTTGCCCATAGAAGGCACTCTGAAACACTGGCTGACTTGTACTTTGAATAGAACTAAGCTATAAAAGGGTCTGGAACTGGCCATGTGCTCTGATGAGTTAAGAGACTAGGGAGAATTAGGAAGATACTGCTAAGAGTCTGAAAATACCTATTAGTAGAGTCGATAAACACAAACAAAAGAAATTCCTTGTCGGCAATAACACAAGATGCCGGGAGCATGGACCTTTCTTCGGACTTTCTTTTGCAAACAGTTTACAAACAAAAGAAGGGGTGGATGGATGTGGTGGGGCATGAGGAGAAATGCCAGGCTAATGACTGAAGAGGCCAAACCATTTACAAAAATAGCACTCTTTCTTGCACAATCCACCTCTGAAAATGCATCAGCGAGCACGAGGCTGCTTTAACAGCCAGAGACACACAGGAAGCTGCTCATCTCGTTAAGTGGCCCTGTCCCACCCAGGCCAACTCAAGTGAAGACGCTTATGGCCTGCCTCCGAGTCAGCATGGAGCGGCAGCCCAGAGCGAATGAAAACTCATCCAGCTGCCCAGTCTAAACGATGTGGTTGGCCCCAAGCCAGAACATGTTATTAGACTGGAATTTTTTTTCAGGCTCTAAATTTAACCAGCCGGAGTTCTTTTTAAAGTACCATCCTATTCAAACTTTCAAACTGCAGAATTCGCCATTAAATGGGATTTGATTCTAGGCAGAACCCAATGTCCTTGGCTTGGCCCCTTCTCTTGTACAGTACGCCATCCACCCCTGCCGGGCCATCTGCGGTACGTGTCAGCCAAGGGCTGCAGGCGGCGTGCTTGGACAACAGGGATCTCGATAGACTTGACCTCTTTTTGAGGTGACACTGCTAACATCCTTGTAACCCTTAGCAGGCCCAGAGAGAAGAAAGTTCAACAATGGGGGAGAGAGGGAGAAAACAAGTTAGAATGAACTAGGATGTCAGAGAAATAGTATGGGCAATGGGACCACACCTGGAGGGAGGTTTAAAGTACACACACACCTTCCTCTCTCTGCCTGAGGACAGACTCTTGCTGACAGAAGCTTTAGCCAAGAACTCAAGTCACATAAACACTGCCATGCTTGACTTCACTTTAATATGAAAATCCTTCTTTCTTCTTTTTGATAAACAAATAGAGATTGGTGCAATCCAAAGTGGAAATTAAAGTGATGAAAGACAAACTAATATTACATAGTATAATCCTATTTTAGGCATATGTAATACGATCCCACGCACATTTCAAAAATCTAGAAGGATTTATATCAAAGTGTTAACAATAGGTACCTCTATGTGGAATGATTAGAAATGTTTTAAATGCATCTTCTTTTTTCTTATTTGTATTAAAATATTTGTGTAAGTGAACATGAACTGCTCTTGTAATTGGAAAATATTTTTTTAATTTAAAAATTTGACAAGCTGATATATGCACTGATTGAACTATTTACTCCTCCAAAATGTGTGAAAGGCAGGCGTGATTGATGCCAAGGGTGGAGGTTAAGGCAATGTCTTCAATAACTGAGGGAAATGAGAAACCTTCTGGGAATTGTTCCTTTTCACTGTTCACTGTGCTGATCCAATGTTTGACAATGTCACACACTCAGTAGCCCTTCCCATGTAACATTTTTCTGATGTATAAACTGAGTTTGACATAGCCTCACACTTCGGTTGCCTGTGAAGGATCTTTTATTTAAAAAAATATCGATCATGTATTATTCATATTTTTAACAAGTGATCGAAGCCATAATATCAACTCTGGGTAAACTGTGCTTCACACAGAGTACATGTTGCATGAATGAATAAATGAATGAATGAAAAAACCAAGACAATAAAAGACTTAGTCCTTGCCCTGAAGGAATTCACAATTTAGTTGGAGATATAGAATCAAGTGTATGAAACAATGGAAGGACAGAAAGAAAAAGGGAGTTGTAGAAGGACAGATGGAGAAGGAGGTTAATATTTATTAAATGCCTTCTAAGTGCACATTGGGCTAAATGCTTCCTGTATGGTACCTCATTTAGTCACTCAAGTACCCTATGGTTGTAGGCATCATTTTTTCCATTGAAAAGCCAGGGTTCAGAGAGGATAAATTAGTTCCTAAACACGCCACAGCTGGTAGGAGACTGAACCAGGAAAGGAACTTAGGGTCTCTGGACTCCAAATTAGTGTTGGCTCTGCTCTACCCTGACACCCCTCCCATGCACAGTCTCATGAAGTGAAGAGTGTACTGTGAAGGTGTGTGGCATCCAGCCAGTCCTTGAAAGGAGAGAGCGTGAGGGCTGCAGCTAGCAGGGGATGTCGCCTTGGGGCTGCTACAGCCCCGCCCTTTGAATGGATCCATCTTGCTTCCGTTTGCCCTCAGTAGCACATGAAAGTGGGCTCCAGCACACTCGGGAGTCTTCTCCATCCTCATCCCAAACTACTCACTCCGACTCATTTCGTGCCTCACATCCCAGCCTACTCCACTCCCCCAGTCCCTGATACTATGGTCGCATCTTCCTCTGGTGGCCCCAGAAGTCCCCTCGTACCTGACACTCGGCTCCGTTTCTCCTGCATCCTCCTTCTTCCTGCATCACAATCCAGCCGTTCCCTCTGGTTGTGCTTCCTTGGAGGGTTAAATGAGATAACTTACATTAGCACTGAGCCCAATGCCTGGACGTCATAAACTTTCAGTAACTGTGAGTGCCTGTGATGGTGGGGCCAAACACTACGTAGCGATTGGAGTCACTCGGACTTGGATTCAAATGTTTGCGCTGTCTTTTGACTAGCCTCTGTCTCCTTTCCCTGACTAACATTGTGACCTTGAGCAAATCACCAAACCTCTCTCAGTCTCAGTTTCCTTTTCTGGGAAATAGGAACAATGATAACACTTTGCTTGTAGCGTGGCTGAAAAATTAAATGAGAAAATAGACGTGAAGCGCTTAGCACAATGCCAGTCAGAGAGTAAATGACCAATAAACAGTATCATCATGATTAACGGCATTAGTAATTGCATAGTTGCCATGGTTACAGAAATTCTGCCCGGAAAATTGCAGGTCCACGGTCCCGTAATTCAGCAAAGACCCTTGTGAGTAACACTTTCAATAGTCTTCCTTGGCCGGAAGAGCAGTAGCTAGACTTTTTTAGAATTCAAGACCAAAACATCAAGTGAATTCAGCCCCTTGGAACACAGAGGAGGAGGAAGGATAAAACAGCAGGAATGGGCTTGTGAAATGCAGGATGCATTCGTAGGGCAAGGTATAACGTAATCAGACACTGAACGATTTTCTGGCAGAGGTGTTATAGAAGGAAAACGAGGTTTCATTTAATTAATGAATTAATCAATTAAACATATATTGCCAGTTTTTTGGAATCTAAAGATAAATAAGACCATTCTCGTAACTTCCAATCTGACTGGGGACATATTTCCCTAATGAGGTCAACTAATACAATATAAAATGAGATACATAGTTGGAGAATAGAGAAAGGGGCATCAGATATTGATGGGCAAAGGCATAAGTTGAAAATGTTTTGATTTTAAAAATTTGATAAACGCATTCCCAGGAACACATTTATACTGCATTTATAATGCTTTGTCTCGCATGGTCTTGTCCACAGAAGCATCAAGTTTCCAGCTCATTGCAGGATAAATCCAAGCTTAAGGAGATTCCATCAACAATACTCCCTGCTGACTGAGTGCTCTGCTCTCCCAGGCAGCTCCACCTCTCACCGCCTGCAGACACTCTGTGTACATCTGTGATTTCACCTTTACTCGTGACTGATTGACCTAGAAAACTCTCCTCTCCCCTACCCTTCTGGTCCTCGGGAAATATTTACAGATCATTCAATGGTGGCTCCTGGAAGAGATAACAGATGGCTGGAAAACTCACCAGCAGGATCAGTAGATCTGAGTCACCAGTTTTTTTTTCTACTCCTTGCATGCTTTCGAAAATAACATTTCCCGATTCTTTCTGTTTAGCCAATGTGGTCACCATCACGTCCCCGGTTAGATGGTCCTAGCCTTTAGAAGGCCCATGCCCTGAGCTCAGGTCTAAGTAAGGACACACAGGCTGGACTGAGGACCCTGGCCCATCCTGCCACAGGTTTGGGTTAGGGTCTCTCCATGGGGAGACCGTGCTGCACTGCCCTCCTGAATTACACAGTCCCAGGTTTTTCTAAGCCTGGCTTCTTGTAAGATGTCCTTATTATCATACTTTGCGTCAGAGAGACTTGGCAGAGACGATTGGAAGCCAAGAGACAAAGGAATTTCAGCCCTCAATGTGGTCCAGATCCCAAAAGGCCAAGGTCAACAATGAGTGGGCAACAGGAAAGATGGGAGAGAGGTGCTGTCGGATTGAGGTTGGTGTCCATCCCAGGGCCCCCGTACCCACTCCTCTGCTTCTGACATGCCTCAGCTGCCTCCTTCTCCAGGGAGAGGGCCTCGCTAAACAGGTGACATCCACTCTGAAGATGAGGGTGGAGAGGGGAGGAGAGCCAGAACGTCGTGACTGCTGGGCACGGAGATGCGGGGCTGTAAGTCCTGTTCCAGAGCTCCCGGCACCAGGCTGAAGCCCATCCCTCGCTCCAGCTTCCTTCCCCTGCCCTAACCTACTTACTCCTTCCTCCCAAGAACATTCCCTCAATACATTGCTTTCACAAGAATCCTTATCTTAGGATCCACTTCTAGAGAATTCTCACTACGACAGGCACCGAACAGCTAAGGACCAAATCTGGGGTCAAAGTGGAAGATACATTTTTAGGAAAATAATTTAATTGCAGGTGTCACTGTGTCATGGAGCAAGAATTGCTAGAATTGCTAGTGTTTTTCTGGACTTCTCCTGACCATGGCATCAAGAGCCACTCTTCTGGGGCACAGGCTCAAAGGGCCAATGAGGTCTGCCCTGGGTTGATAAAATGTTTAAGTTGGACTGAACAAAGATGGAAACAAATTACAAGTGGCTCATTGTTCCATGATCCAAAACAAAACAAAACAAACTGCTATGAGCATTCTGGTGTATTTCTTTCGAGATTTTTACTGCACGCAATTTTAATTACATTCCATGTATAATTTAGTGGTGATTTTTCACTTGATATTAAATGTAAGCATTTTTACTAAGTTACTAAACTGTCTCACGCTCCCTATTTTAGTAGCTGCATACTATACTATCATTGGGGGTATCACAATTTACTTAAAGATTGCCTTATAATTGGCCAGTTATGCAGAAAGCTTTAACTGTATTTAGTATTACGCCTTTACTATAGATCCCCATAAGTGAAATTACTGGGTCAAAAACATGCATATTTTTAGTCTTACAAGACATTTATTTCCCTAAGGATTGTATATATTTACCATTTCACCAATAATACATGTATTTATTACACCCTACTACCTCCCAATAAGTATAATTTAAATTTTGCTTTCTAATGTCATAGGAAAGTAACGTTTCAGTGTCATTTAAATTTCTATTTCATTATTTGCATATAAAGTTGGATATTTTCCCACATTATGTTTACTTATAAGCATCTTTCTGTCAGTGTTTTAGTTGGGCCCTTCGGCTATCTAGCTTTTAGGATCACACGTTCTTCTTTTCAATGTAGATGAACTCTTTATGCGCCAAAGATATTAACATTTTTGTCATATGTCTTACAAATATTTTCTCCCATTTCTCTTGCTCTTCATTTTCTAGTATTCCCTTTAAACGTGCGGACATATTATATTTTTATTCACTCAAATCTATTGATATTTTCCTTTGTGATTTATTGCTATTGTTTTTAAACTTAGTAACAAAACCATTTTGGGTTTTAAAAGATGATAGACAGCAAAATGTGAATAGCTGTTGATTTTCTCAGGATTAAAGAATGGTTGATTGTTCTTTTTTCTCTCTTTTTCTTATATTTTCTAAGTATTCTGTAATGAATTGATTTTTTTCTGTAATGAGGGAAACTTTAATGTATTTCCTAACATTTCTTTTTTTTAACATTAAGTTTATTTTAGGAAGAGCTGAATTTTTTGAATTCTCCGGAGATTTTGTCATTGACAATGTTGAAATTAGCAATTGCTATGTGACAAATCAGCCTAAAACCCAGTAGCTTAAGACAACAGTCATGTATTATTATACTTTGTGTGTCTGTGGGTCGTCTGGGGGTGAGATGATCTTGGCTGGGCTCTCTCATGTGCCTGCAGATGGAGTGGCGGGCTCCGTGGATCAGAGTTTGCTGCTAAGCTGGGGCAGCTCTGCTCCACATGTCTCTCATACCCCTCCTGGGACCCAGACAGCTCAGGCATGTTCTTCACCTGGCAGCAGTAGAAGCTCAAGGGCTAATTTAAACACACAAGGCCCCTGAAGATGTAGGTCCACCTTCCCTTCTCCCTTATTCGTTTAACCGTGTCACCAGGGATAGAGAAATATACTCTGTCTTTACTGGAGGGGCTCCAAAGTCGCAGGAAGGAAGAATAAAGAATTAGGCTCAATAATGCAATCAGTCTATTATAGGTAAGAATAGATTTTTGTCTCTTTACTTATATTTACAAAGAGATGTCTATTTACATCTGGCTTGGCTTATCAACAAAAAATTGTCTTTTTTCTTTCAAATGGTATATTACAAATTGATAGAGGATCTTCCCTAAATATTGCACAAAGGGAAACATCCAGTTCCAGACCAAGTAATTAAGGGAAAAAAAAAGCAGCTTCTTGTTCAGACATCAGACTCCAAGGACCTTGGCAAAGGCGCGAGATGGAAAAGCAAGCTGGGGGTCTCCAAATGCCCCATTTATGAATAAGCACCCACGGGGGCATCTCAGCACAGAAACAAATGGGCCCCAGGGAGAGGCTTTCTTTTGTGCCTTCAGACTCTGAACAGCCGTCAAGAGCCGTGGGCTCTGATCACAGCAAGTAAATTGGAACCGGCAGGTGCAGTGACAAAGGCAATTCCTACGAGAGGCCTATTTACACTGATGTCAGATGTCTGAGACGGCAGGTGTGCACAAACAAAAGCGAGACACGCAGGAAGCTCAGCCCATGTCACCAGTGTCCTAGTTTGGACCAGGTTTAACGCAGACATTGTCCTTCTCTTCCCCGTGGGGACCTGCTGGCTAGGGGACCATCGTAAGAGTGGCTGAGATGGCAATGTTAATATTCTTGGACATTCACAAAGCACCTCATAGTTTCTAAAGGACTTTCATAAGCTTCATTTCATGTAAGTCTCGCAATAACCATTCAAAAATATATAGTAATGTTTATTCTCTTTTATATTGAAGGAAATGTAGTTTAACTACCATAAGCCGGATGAAAAAATGGTTTGAGTCACAATAGTTTAAATACTTTGTAAGTCCCTTTTGTGGTAAATAAAGAAGTGACGTGTCTGTGGTCCAAGAATTATCATCAAGCAAATGTAACTTCCTTGAGATATTGCCAGCAATGGACTTCAGGATGTGAAGTCAGATGAGGCCAGAGGCAGGAGGAGGGGGTCCCAAGACAGCCCTAGGATCTGTAGGGCTGGGATCCCATGTCTGGGGCCGAGGAGTGAGAGAAACAGACTGACCTGACTTCATGGCCTGGCCACTCTCTTCTCTTCAAAGCTCTCACTCAGACCTGAGGTCAAAGGTTTAATTGTATTTCCTGCTGATCCTTTCAGAATACTAATGGACTACTTAAAGAGCTCGCTGGCTAAAAGGCCTACTGCTTTTAGAAAGGGGGAGCTTTTAAAGAAGACGGTTTCGTTAAGTGGGCGCTCTGGAATTTTCCATTTATA
This sequence comes from Stenella coeruleoalba, assembly GCF_951394435.1. Taxonomy (NCBI): domain Eukaryota; kingdom Metazoa; phylum Chordata; class Mammalia; order Artiodactyla; family Delphinidae; genus Stenella; species Stenella coeruleoalba. The sequence goes on from NC_137157.1 coordinate 16,531,693, forward strand.
CGAAAAGGGTGTTTAATACTCAAGAGGGTATTTGTCATTTGGGGGAAAGGTTAAGTCAATTATTTTGTCTGGAGATGAAAAAGATGGAGCGTCAGCTTAATAACAGACTTCAGGTCTATGAGAAGCAGTTTTGGGGAAGATGGCGGCCACCTGTCCATCCTCTCCAAAGCAGAAGAAGAATCGGGCTTTTGTCGAGGGAAGAAGGTCTAAGTGAGGCCAATGGAAAAGCTGTTGGGCTGCAGCATTGAGCGGCCCTGCTTCTGTAGATTATCAGTAGAATCCCTCCAGTGGAAGCTCATGAGGAAGGGAGGTTGGCTGGTGAGGGTTAGATGCTTTTCTTTCGTTTCCTGACTCTGAGATTTGCTGCTGTGAGATAAAATTGGGACCGTAAAAGCCAAGGAGTGCTGAGACCTAGATATAGGTCCTGATTCCTGTTTACTTCTTGAGTATAAGATACTATTTTCCTGGACCTCCACTTCCATCTGTATAATTGGATTACTCTTATCCACACAACTCTCCTCTGGTAGCTTTATGAAGAGGGACTCGGATAATGTATGTCAAGGTGCACTTCAAACCACACGTCACTGAGCAAGTGAAAGATATTATTTTTCCTGGAATAAATGCTGATTATTTTTCAAGTCTAGTGAACACTTAAAATTTTTCTTCCTGCTTTGGAGAAAGTTGCCAGATGGTTTTGGACCCAACCTTGAATTAATGTGACAATTATTTTTTTTTTAGCTCTCAGGCCTCTTCCTGCGTGCTCAGCCTTGAACAAGTCCTGTTTGCCACCAGCTGCTCACAGAGTTGTGCCTTTTAAGGGTGAGGAGGCCTCAAAGAGCATCTTCTAAACCAGCTTCCAACCATGTTGGTTTCCCTTTTATGGGTGGTCCTTGCATGCCCCTGGGAATGGGGAAACTCACTATCTCATTCTTAAAGTTCCACTTTAAAATTTTACAAATAGTTAACAATTCATTTTTCTTTATATGAAGCCCAAATCTATTTCCTTGTAGCAGAGCTCAAAAACTGAGACGTTTACAGAGGCAGGTAAGATAAATGAAGGAGATGGGGCTGGTAAAGACAAGGGGTCATGGAAGATGCTGATTAACTGGAAAAGAGGTGCCCTTCAAAAGCAGACGGCTGCTCCCCCACACCAGCAGATGATTTCTACTGGACCTGCAGGAATATGGGTCCAGACTTGCCAGACCTGGGGCTCCGTTTGGGGCTGGGGTAGCTTAACTCATGTGGAGTGTCCAAAGCGTCCCACTGGAAGGGAGGCTGTACTTGTTAAATATCAAAACTACAAACTGAATTTGCATCTTAATAACTTTAATACATTTTCAGTTCTCAGCAAAGAGTAAGGTGGAGACATCTCCCCCCACGGGGTGCCTCTCCTCCACCCCAAGTGCAGAACCTAGGGCGGCAGCCCCAAGTGCTCACCCAAGGGATGGTATTTCCAGATCCCTTGAATTTTTAAGAGCCGATGGAAATTTTATTTTTACGTCAATTTTCAAGGTTTTAAAGTTAGCTTTATGTTAAACATTTCATAAAGGCTGTATGAACCAGACAAGATATTCTTGGGGAGGTGAATGTGGCCCATGGACCACCAGCCTGCAACCTCTGCTATCACAGAGCTGCCACCCTCCATCTTAGTTCTACCCTTGGTGACCAGATGGAAACAATCCACTCCCAGCTCTGTAAGATGGGCCTTCAGAGATTCAAAGTCATCTCTATAGCCTCTCTAGGTATTTTCATCACCAGAGTAAAAATCATCAGCAAATTTTTATTTCCCTTTTTGTCAAAATTTCCATCCACATCACCATCTCCTTGGACCCAGGATCCTTCAACCTAGACTATCAGAAGAAATTAGTAGTCATCCACTTATGTCCATATTTGTAAGGTACCACTTGCTCAAGACCAGATTCAAATTGCCTGATCCAGTTTGTTTGGCCTTAAATTACCCATTCTGATTTGGGGGACGGAATCTCTAGACACATACCTTCAGGGCTTAATTTGCTTAACAGTGTCATTGATAACAGAGCAGGAACACCAGTGGAGTAACTGATTTTTTAAAAAATGAGAATTAGACAATGTTAGACCTGAAAGAGAATTGAAGCATCATAGAGTTAGCCCAAAGGTGGCAAATCAGTTTCACGTGAAACCAACTCAGATGGCTAGCTAGGGAGTCCCAGAAGTGATGCATTGAGAACGCTTCTGAAGAATCCTAGAGAAAGGCCAGGAAAAGGCAAGAGAGAAATGGTCACGTGGGTGTCACTTATTTGCCATTCCTGTTATTTTGCAGGTTAGGAGACTGAGGCCAAGAGCAATAATTTGATGATGAAATTGAAGCCAAACTCCGGCTGGGACCCTTATCCCCCGATTCCTCGGGTCTCTGTCTCCTAGTGCAGTCACTTCTAGACTATGCTTCATGGAGCCCTATGGGTGCTCTACAGTGAGGTGCCTCAGGGGTCTCTAGAGGGTGGAGGCTGGTCCACTTGGGCTCCTAGACTCTCGTGTCCACTTCAGCCAACAAACAGCTCCTCTTCCTCTTCTCCTTTCGAGCTTTTGCTTAAGAATTTGTTTGAAAAAAAGTTCATCCGTTAAAGAAACATTAAATGCATCAGTGCATTTTGTGATTCCCCATATTTTGTAATTGACTTATTAGTTAATTAATCAATTCAGTTGTCTTTTATTCAGCAATTACTACTTGGAAGTCGCTCTGCTAGGCAGTACTGGGAATTAAAGAGAGGAGTCCCCTCTCAAAGTGTTTACAATCTGATTGGAAGCCAGACATATGAATAATCATCCATTGTAAAATGATGGGAGAGTAAATGGCATAATTAGTTGCATTGAGAGAGCATAGAAAGAGCAGTTGACTTCCAGCAGTTGGTTGCTGGAAGTCAAGGAATGCTTCGTGGAGGAGGCATCCTTTGAACTTGGCCTTGAAGGATGAGTATCTTTGAAGGAATCTAAGGACCATAGGCTTGAGATGGAAGAAACCTTAAGGATCTTGACAATGCAAACTCTTATTTAATGGAGGAGTCCACTGACGTCCAGAGAGGAGAAATGATTTGTCTACATTGATTGTGGGCCTCTGGAGCCCAGTAAAATGGCACTTGCAGGATGGAGGAACTGCATGAAAAAAAGAGAGGTATGAAGGTAGCGAGGTGCACAGTGAGACTGGGTGATAGCACTATTGCACTGGAGTTTATGGAACCCAAGGACTTCCTGGAGCTCAGCTTTGATTCACAAGGTGGTATTTTCTCATGCCTGTCACACACTCTGGATGAATTTGCCCTTACGACATATTAATGCTATGGACCTAACTGTATTCTGAATTTACTTAGTAACTTAAAACCACCTCCACTAACAGGTTGGCCAATAAATCTTACCTTGTTAATAGGAATTCTTAGAAGATACAGCCAAGTTTTATAAATAAAATGATTGGAAATTGGAATAAAAACAGTGGCAGATGTTGTTAGTTGGCCCAAAGAGCCCTTCCCTACCACAGTCGCTCCTACTGTCTTCATCTAGAGAAATGGGCAAAGGTACATAGTCCCTTGACCAGCCTCTATGGCAGTTAGGGTTGACAACATGACCTAGTTCTGGCAAGTGGCACAGGAAGAGAAGTTGGCTAGGAGTTTCCACTTGAATTAAAATCATAAAGTCTAGCCCTTTGACTCTTTCCCTGCTGGTGCAATGATGTAAAGCCTGGAGCAGCCATTACTATCTTGTGACCATAAGGCAAGAGCCACAAGATGAAAAGCAAAGAACTAAGGAACTAACTATCTTTAGACATTCTATTATTGAGAAAATGATATACTATTTGTTTAGGCCACTGTATTTATCAGGACCGTGTATGCTATAAATATAAATACAAATATAAATACTGTAAAAACAACTCCATAAATCTCAGTGTCTTAATACAATCATGGTTGATATCTTGCTCAAACGAAATCCAATGAGGCTCTTCCTAGTTGGGTTGTTCTTCAACTGGTAACTCAGGAATTCAGGCTCCTTCCTGCCTAGGATGCTACCACCTTCAGCTTGTGGCCTCCAAAGTCATTGCTGAAGGAGATGAGAATGTGGGTAAACCTTCCCTAACCTTCTTGGCTGGAAAGTGATACCCATCTTTCAGGTCATATTCCAATGGCTTATAGGTAGAAATATAGCTCCACCTCAATGCAAGGCAACTGAGAAACCAAGTCCCTGTCTAGAAAGCTGCTTAACAACTCTTTACTATGGAAGGGAAATCCAAATCTTTAATGGTCAGCTAGCTCTCTCTGCCACAATTACTCTTAGTAGATTTTTCTATTACTTGCAGCCAAATCATTCCTAATGTAATAACAGAATATAGCATTTATTGCATTTACTCAGCCAACATTTATAGGGTCCAAACTTCTTCATTTAGAGCAGTAGGCTTAGAATTAGGTGGCCTTCATAGCAGATGGAAGCCACTTTCCTTACTCTTTTATTAGGGAGATAAAGAGTTATACAGGAACCAGTCATCTATGATTGTCAGCAATATTTTGAAAATGTACATAGTGGCATCTTGTGTGGACTTGGTAACAATGTGGTTGTTAAGGGAATTCAAAGGAAGAGGAATCTCGATATGAATAAGCATTCTCCAGGGAAGGTTTCTTGGGAACAGCCCATTAGAAAACAAGGGCAATACTTTGCATTTTCCATAAGACTTTGCTTTTTCAAAACAAACGTATCATTCCATATAATTATTCATCCCATAAACATTATCGTTCATTCTGTAGACAAGCATGATGGGGGTGGCAGATACTAGGTTAAAGATTATAGATATAAAACAAATTAAGTTATAATCCCTGCCCTTGAAACACTCAAAGTATAAGATGAGAGACACATAAACCAAGAGTTTCTCTGCTTGCTAAAACCATGAGAGCACAGAGGATGGAGTGGGGGAGGGAAAGGCATTTAAAAAAAAAAAAAAAAAGGAACTTGGTAAAATGGGCCTTGGAGGAAGTTTAGGAAATTTTCAGACATGGAAGGAAGAGAAGGAATTTCAGAAAAAGGAAATGACATTAACAAAGGCACAGAGGTGTGCAGATTCATGGTAAGCTCAGGGAATTGTGAGTAGTCCACACTGGGAGTGTATTGGGGAAGGGTAGGAATGGTAGGAAGTCACATTTGAAAGGCAGCCTGGGCCATATGATGAGGACCTTAAATGTTCAAGCTGCAAGTTTCAGCTGCAAGTTACAAGACACACGATGAAGGCATTTAGGTAACTTGCACAAGAGGACTTGAGAAAGGTAACCTCAGAGTTGGTTCAGCAGCTCAATGATGGTCATTAAGGTATTCACATTATTTTGTTTTTTCTTTCTCAGAATGCCAGTGACACGTCCTAGGGTGAGCAACTGTCCCAGTTATCCTGGGACTGAGGGGTTTCCCAGGAGATGGGACTTTTAGTGCTAAATGTGGGAAAATCCCAGGCAACCTGGGATAAGTTAGTTATCTTAACATCTCTCCGCTCAGTCACAAGATGGCTGCCATAGCCCCAAGTGTCACACAGAAAATGGGCCATCTTTTCACACGATTCTCTCTGATCAAGAAGAAAATAGTCTTTCACTAAAGTCCCAGTCAACTTTCCTTTATATCTCCCTGACCAGAACTGGTCACATGCCTACTTTAGTCCGAAGAGAAATGAGATCACCATAGTTGTCTTAGAACAATCGTAGTTTATCCCCTTGGTTTGAATACCTTGTAACCAGACCTCAAATTGGATTTTGCTGGTATGGAGGAGGAGAAGAATGGCTTGTGGGTGGGCAACTCACAGTGTATGCCATAAATGCCATGCTGAAGATTTTGGACCTCATCCTGAAGGCGGCAGGATATCATCAAATATTTTTAAGCAGAAAGCGATAGGCTATCACTTATATTTTAAACTTAGAAGCAATCCCATAACTGGATTAGAAGGAATTTGGGAACAAGACTGAGAGTAGAGAGACTTGTGAGCAGGTTACCTCAATAATCCAGATGTGAGATGGTAAGACTCGAACGATTATAGATGTGTGTAAGCGAAGTGACGGATTTGAAAGAAGTGAGCAGACGTTCATCTCACATGATGTGACTGATAACTCTGCATGATGTGCAGGTCGGCTGTGATTGTTCTTGGCTGTGAATGAGAAAACAGTGGCACAGAGGTTAGAGGTAACATGTCCAAGCTGCTCTCGGATGCCAAACACTCCCCACCTAACAAAGCTAAACTCCTGTGCTACCGGAGTGGGGTTTCTCCCATTCCTTAGCTCTCAGACAGGATCAACACCAGCTGGCTGGCTCTCCTGGGGCCCCCGCATCCACCTGGTGCCAGGTGGGTGTCAGACTGGGCAGAAAGCCCTCATTCTTTGTAGTTAGACAGCTTCATCGATGATGACTGTAGCAGGATGTGTTGACGAACCAAATCTACCTCAGCTGAGATGAGCAGTCACGCAGCCTTGACGGAAAGAACACGAGGTGGGCAATGTCAGTTCCAAGATTGGCCTCCCACTCCCACGAACAGTCTTGCATTATTTTATGCATGGTTTGCATGTGAAATTAGCTCATTTCCCAAAGAAAACTAACCTATGGGAAATCTAGTTTGGGGTGATGCCTTCTCCCTGATGAGCCATTAAAAGGGCTGTGAGGGAGACCTTTGGTGAATGATGGCTTTCGTGGCATTGCTAAATAAAAAAAGGAGTTGTCTGTGTCATAGCCCCCTAATACTCTCCTTAGGTCTTATCTGATACGGCAATTATACATTCATAAATGTGATTTCTAAGTTTTCGTCTGACTGCCCAGGAGGGTAAGGGCGATGCCTAGTTTGTTCACCATGCTAAGTAGCACATGCTACTTGGCACATAGCATATGCTCAATAAATATTTGCTGAATTAATTCTTTTATTAAATGACTACTCCATGTCAGTTGCTTTGCGTACATCATCTCTTTGAAGCCTTCCCCAAGTCCCCATAACATAGATAATGAAAATGAGATTATTTCTGTTTTCTAGATAATGAAACTGAGATTCAGTGAGTAAACTGAGTTCATGTATTTAGAGAGTGGGAGAGCTGGGTCTCGAATCCTAGGCTGTCTCCAGATCCCATGCCCTTTTTTCTCTAAATGCTACTTGGATTTTCATTTCAGGTAATGCTTTTCCTCAATACAGAGAAACTCAGTGTTGGTTTAGGTCTACCCCTCACTTTATACATGAGAGGCTATAGGCCCAGAGAGGCCAAGCATCTTGGCCAAGTTAAATTAGTGCTCAAGTGAAATCTAGCTCAGTGTTGTTTTCAATTGGACCTTGAAGTTCCTTTAAGATAAGGCAGCCACTAATTCAGAAAGAGCCAGAGCCTGTGGCTTGTATTTGACCTATCTCTATAGCCTTGCTGAATGTCTGCATAGCAGAAAGGCATGAAAAGCTCATCAAATACAAGTTTCACAATCTACACGGTTGTTCTCTGGTTCTCAGCTTTAACTGGCACAGGCTGCTTTTTGACTGAAGGAGAGGCTAGCCTCAAGCTTTTGGAAAGCCACTGCAAGTTTGCTGTTGAAAACTTCCAGGTTTGGATGTAATCTGCACTCTGGTAAAGTACTTAAGCTAATAAAGGTCTAACGCGTCTTGCAGACTCCTTCCAAGCGCCTCGCTGGCTCAGCGTGCACATGCCCACAGGAGAACACCGTGTCCTTAGCAGGGACAGCCTCATACATGTGATTCCGTCTGGGCCACTGCACAGAAGCCGGGACCCTTTGCACTCACCCACTCCCGTCCTTTCCTGCCATCTTCCTCCCCAACACCCAAGTCTCTTCATCAAAATTTGATTTGCATGTCCCTGAATTTCGGCTGGGGACGTGTATTGCCTGCACGAGATTAAGCTTGCAATCCAGCTGATGGCACCGGGAAAACCCTAGGTTCAGTTGCCATCCGTCAGCTCATTCTCTACCTCCTGAGCTGAGCCACTCCTCCATGCCAGGTGCTGGGCCAGGCTGACCGTGCTGGACGATGTGAGTGACGCCCACCCAGCTCCCGCCCGCGGGGCCCTCACCACTGAGCCGGGGAAGGAGTCACATCATTAGACCCAGAGTGGTCTTGGGTCATTTCTGCGTGACTCACTGGACTTTGCCCTTCTCTGTGGCCTGGCGCTGTCCCCCAGCTAGAAAGATGACTACCCCAATCCACATGTGACAACTCCCAGGGGACAAGGGAGCGGCTCTCTCAGTAGCTCTCCCTTACAAGCAAAAGTTTTCCATTCCCAGAAGCCTCAACAAAATATGTCCTCAGATCTCATTGGCCCAACTTGGGACACGGTTTCATTTCTGAGCCAATCCCATAGGCTGAGAGATAGTATAAGATGATTGATACAGACTTAATTTCCTCAAAAAAAAAAAAAAAATCTTTTCCTTGCAACCAAAAAAGCCAGAACTTGCTAGTAAAAGCCATTTTCATTTTCAGATTTTTGCCAGGGCATTTATTCAATTGATCCTCCACCACCCCCACTCTCTTCTCCCCCTCCCTCCTCCCCTCCCCCTCCTCCTCCTTCTTTTTCTTCATCTGGAAGGTGGATGTTTTAAACAAATCAATCATGAAGGAAAGAGAATCCATGATGACTGAGTGATAGCTTTCTTGCTGCTAGAATTTCGAAATTTCTCATTTCCATTCCATTGTGGACTTCACCCTGAAGGCAATGGGATGTCATCAAACATTTATAAACAGAAGGTGATATACAGGGTCTCACTTATATTCCAGTGACTCATGTGGGTCAGATCTAACCCACATGAAGCCAGAGTAATGAAGACACCCTCAGGGGAGGGCAGTTTGAATCCATGTAAGGCAGATGGTCTTGAACAGGCCTGCCTGCCAGACCTGGACGTGTGGGCTGATCCAGGCTTGCCAAAAGTGGCCTGAAGGTGCCACCCTCTTGGCCAGCCACCCTCTCCCTGGGCATAGCAGCCTCCTCTGACGACACCATTAGAGACTCACACAGTGCGATGGCAGGGATGGCCACAGGTAATGCTTCTGTGCCGAAAGGAAAGGGGATACTTCTCTTACACCTTTCAGGGGATTTTTTAGGGTTTGACAATCTCTGGCCAGTGCAGGCCAGAGGCTGTGCAGGTGATTCAGGCCCTTGGGAAAAACTTCTCCCTCATGTCCCTACCCCACCTCTCAGCCTGTTCTCTCCATACCCACATCTACCTCAGTAAGCTGCTGAGTGCTGTACTTATTATAGCAAACGTTCCTAATGAGAGGACTCGCCCAACTATGTTTTCTTAGCTAGGCCACCTGTCGGGATAAACAGAATTTTAAGAAATTATTTTGAAATGTTCGCTTTTCTAGAGATCAATATGAGGTTCATATAAGCTCCCGGACTGACCACTTTAAAGCACTCAGCTCTGACCCAGAGGAGAGGGCTGGGTGTCAGAAGCCTTGAGTTTGTGTCATGTTCCCCTACTTCCTAACTTTGGGACTTTAGGTAAGTTACTGTTACTTTCTAAGCCTTCAATTTCCTCAGCGGCAAAACGAAAACAAGACTCCTTCTCACTTCAAGAATTCAACGAGGTACAATATCTAAAACTACGGTTCACGTGTTTTAGTCATCTGAGAGGCCTACTTTCTTCCTCTGTAAGTCTCTGTCTTCTTACTTGAGAAATGAAAATTGTATGCTCTCCCTGACTTTCTGTAGAGTACACAAGATGAGGCATGTGGAAGTCTTTTGGAAACGGTAAAGCTTGGGGCCGTCCTGAGTACTTGGTCACCAGGATGACACTTGGAGTGACCAAATCCAAGGAGCCCCCACACCCTGGGTGAGGCAGGGGATGAGGGATGTTCTCAAGGATCAGTCTCACCAAGAAGCCAGATGCTTCCTCCCAAAGCCAATTGAAGCTGCAAAGATTCTCTTTCTAAAGTGAAATCTTGAGGCCCATTGCCTTCCAGGCTGATTCAACTGCAGCTCAGGGGACTCGGCAAATGGCCCCCAAGGGCTCCTCTTCTCAGTCAGCTGAGGTTTGTTAATGGTGTTTTCTTTTCTGGGAATGTTTTTTTCTTTTCTAAAAGAAACACAACTTAAAAAAATTCAAGACAAAGTTTCCCCTCCCCTCAAGACTTCCTGTCCATAACTGAAGCCATCTTCCTAAAATTAGCAAAGCATTCCTTTGCCACAAAACAACAGTACCGTTAAAAAAAAAAAAAAGGGCTATTTCCTTTCTGGCTGAGGATTTATGTACAAGAATCAGATGGGGAAAAGAGAGCTTCCATCCAGCTTCAGCAGTAGCTTCTGTGTTCGTCCAAACTCGGCCTGTTAATGGGATTATACTGCACTCATTCAGGCAAGGACAGCTCACAGGAGAAAACTTACAGCAGTTGAAACCAGATGCTTTAATTCAGTGACTCTCGAGCTTGAGTATCTGTCAAAATCTCCTGGAGGCTTGTTAAAACACAGAGAGCTGGGTTCCAATCCCAGAGTTTCTGGTCAGTAGGTCTGAGGTGGTGCCTGAGAATTTTCATTTCCAACCTTTGCTGATGCAGCTGGTCCAGGGACCGTGTGTGGAGACCACAGCTCTAAATCAACAGTCTTTGGTCCCCAATAATGTTTTGAGAGAAGAAGCCGTCTTGGCCAGGATCGCTGTGTCTGGTGGTTGACTTCCAGTGTCCTGGTCTTGGAGGGCCTGGCTGCACAAGTTGGGTGTTTACAGGTTATTCTGGTGTGGCCTTTTCAGCCCACACAGGGGATGCTTGTGTCATTTCTCTGGCTGCCCTCTCTGGCTGTCACTGTTTCTATTATGCTCCAGGGAATGCTCTGATCTTTTCTTTCAAGAGGTTGTGTGAGAATTTTAAGGGAAACAACACAATTTGGGGTATTAATCAGAGGAACTTGGATGTGAAACCAGACTCCTTTGCTTACTAGTTATGTGATCTTGAGCGAGTGAAATAACTTTCCCGAGTCTGTTTACTTGTCATCAACTAGGAATAATAATAACACTCCATTGTAGTGGTTTACAAACCTGACTAAGGTCCTTTTCCTCTCTCAAAGCTGTTTCCCCATGACAGTGCCCCTTCTTGGTAAATGACCTCTCCCAACTAGCTATCCAAAGACCCCCTAGGAACCATTTTTGTCACCCCTCTCTTACTTCCTACGTTCAAGCAATCACCAAGTCTTGTCCATCCTACTTCCAAAATGGACCTTGGTCCTAAGTACTTCTCTCCATTTCTATCACCCCTCCCAAGCCCACCGAGCCATCACTAACCCTCAACGCAACTACAAAAAAAAATAATGTTTGATGAACCTTAACGGTTTCTATTTCACGTAGAATAAAATATAAAAGCCATAGCATGGGCTATGCAGGGCCTGCCTATAACTCACTCACTATTCCTTTGCCTCTCTGAACTGCACCAAGAGGAGCTGCCGGGATCCTTGAATATGCCAAGTATTTTCCTGCCTCAGGGCCTTCACACAGGCTGCTCACTCTGTCTTGTGTGCTCCCCCTCCCCCCACCCCCTTGGTTTTAAAGGCATGCTCCTGTGTCAGGGTATTTCTCCAGGCATGCTCGATTCAGGGCATTTGTACCTTTTGTTCCCCTGTATTCTTCTATGCCAGGTCTTTCACTGGATCCTCCCTCACTTTGTTTAGGCCTGCTCAGATCTTACTTTCTCAGTGAGGCCTTCCCTGACTATCCTATCTAAGAGATCACCCCTAATTCCATTGCTCTTAGCCCCCTGACCCTGCATAGTTTTTCATGGAGTCATTATCAGAAACTGACATATCGTTTGCATGTTTGCTGACTGACTGTCTCTTAAATTAAAGGTAAGCTCCGTGAGAAAAGGGGACCCTCTTGCACTGTTGGTGGGAATGTAAATTGATACAGCCACTATGGAGAACTGTATGGAGGTTCCTTAAAAAACTACAAATAGAACTACCATACGACCCAGCAATCCCACTACTGGGCATGTACCCTGAGAAAACCACAATTCAAAGAGTCAGGTACCACATGTTCACTGCAGCTCTATTTACAATAGCCAGGACATGGAAGCAATCTAAGTGTCCATCGACAGATGAGTGGATAAAGAAGATGTGGCACATATATACAATGGAATATTACTCAGCCATAAAAAGAAACAAAATTGAGTTATTTGTAGTGAGGTGGATGGACCCAGAGTCTGTCATACAGAGTGAAGTAAGTCAGAAAGACAAAAACAAATACCATATGGTAACACATATATATGGAATCTAAAAACAAAAAATGGTTCTGAAGAATCTAGGGGCAGGACAGGAATAAAGATGCAGATGTAGAGAATGGACTTGAGGACACGGGGAGGGGGAAGGGTAAGCTGGGACGAAGTGAGAGAGTGGCATGGACATATATACACTACCAAATGTAAAGTAGACAGCTAGTGGGAAGCAGCTGCATAGGACAGGGAGATCAGCTCGGTGCTTTGTGACAACCTAGAGGGGTGGGAAAGGGAGGGTGGGAGGGAGACGCAAGAGGGAGGAGATATGGGGATATATGTATATGTATATGTATAGCTGATTCACTTTGTTGTAAAGCAGAAACTAACACACCATTGTAAAGCAATTATACTCCAATAAAGATGTTAAAAAAAAAAAAAGGTAAGCTCCATGACAGCAGAGATTTTTGTCTGCCTTGTTAATTGCTATACCCTCAGGAACTAAAATAGCACCAGGCACATGGTTGACGCTCACCAATATTTGTATAATCAATGATTCAATGGACGGATGGGTGCAGGCAGGTACATGACCATGATTGTTAGCGATATTGCTGGTAAAAGGCACGTGGACAAAGTCCCTAACCTTGGAATGCTTTCTCAGGTGCCCACTTCCTAGAAGAGATGCTCTAAGCACAATTTGGACACTTGGGCATTATTCCAAAACCCTTATCTGGGCTCGTTTTATCATGTGAGCTGTAAGGACTACTTCTGCTTGCACAGGACACATGGTGTGCTTATGGGTCCCAGTATGCCTGGTTCCCAGTTGGCTTTTCGTGGGAGGAGGTAACACCCTCAGGCAAGAGAGGAGTCTCTAGCCCCTTCTGCCTCTACCTGCCAATTTGAGGATGACTCCCGTGACAAAGAAGCAATCCAAAGAGGAAAGTGCTTCAATGTAAGATCAAAAGCTATTGATCTTCCTGTTGGAACCACAGTCCGGTTTCACGTCACAGACCCACGTCAGAATGTCTCCATTTCTGGGAAATCTGAGGTAACACTAAACAACCATGCCATGTACCTCAGGGCCTATGCTTTGGCTGACCCCACCCAAAAGGTAGCCAGGACAGAGACTTACCAGAAGCCCAGGAATGAGGTTGGCCAATCAGACTCTCACTCTTGGGAACTAGAATTGGAAAACACAGAGAAAATTAGGTTGGAAATGGAGCTGAAGCCAATGCAATAGCTAGCATCTATGAGGTAGACCAGGAAGCATGAGAATTAATAACCAAGCCACATCTAAGGGGCATCTGACATGAAGATTGAGAAAGAGGAGGCAGAGGGTAGAGAAGAGAAAGAGGTAGTTAGTTTGCAGTGAGTGAAGCGAGACACACAAAAGGAAGCAGAGATGGAGACTGTAGCTGAGTCACATCAGCTGATGAGCTCCAGGAGGAAGATCAAGAAACTTCTGCTACTAAGGTCCATCTCAAATGCTCTATTAATCAGGAGAGACATAATTCCCAAGATCTTGGTGTGTTAACGTCACAAGGCTTGCTCTTCACTTACACCTGTCCACTGAGGGTCCAGGCTACTCTCCAGGGTGCTGTCCTTCACCTGAGGTTGCAACGCTGCACAACCTGTCACCTGGGAAATGTGTCTTAGGGTGGGTGCCTAGAACCTGAGCCTGAGTTGTGGATTCTTGTGAAAGTGATTTATTGAGAGAGTTCTCTCTGGACAAGGGGAGTGAGGGAACAGGATAAGGCAGGGAAAGCAAATTAAACAAAGATATGGACTGTGGTGGAGACTAGCTTCCACCTGGTCCCATGAGGAGCTCGTGAGTATGAACTGATCATTCACAGCTGGCTGTCCCTCAGCGAGGAGAGACTGTGTAATAATCCCTCTGGGATTTAGGGCAATTCTCTGGAGAGGAAGGGAGCTGTAACTCAGTAATCAACACAGCATCAGCCTCGGAAGAGAGAATGGGGCAGGGTATCGACCACATTCACTCCAGCATGGGAAGAGCACGTGGAGAATCACACACTGCCCATGAATACTTCCACGTGGATGTGGCATATTTCATTCCTCTCACATTTCATTGGCCAAAGCAAGTCATGTGGTCATTGTCTAAACTCAAGAGGCAGAAAAGTACAGAAGTACAATCTACACAGAGTTCCTGCAAGGAGAAGAGCCATAGATATTGATAACCAGCTTTAATCTCGACCACAAGAGCCATCCTGAATCCAATTCTGGTCTCTAATTCCAACCATACTGTGGCCCCTGTCTCTCTGGATTCCCACCTGATTTTCAATTCTCTTGTCAATGCTCACACCAAAACCCCATTACTTTAGTGCCTTGCAATTAGAGGAACTCAAAGAAAATACAGAATATTCACCCCTTGGAAGCTATCTAAAGATTCAATAACAAGATAAAATAAAGATAGTTCCATAAATCTAATATAATGCACACATTCAAAAAATCAAAATTTGAAGGAAATCTCTTGACATAGGGACATATTAAGTTAAAATATTAAAAGGATACAGGACTGAGTGTACATTCAGCTACACATGTCCACCTCAAGTGTATGAAAATAGATAAGACTAGAAGGAAATAATTGAAAACAAAATGGTTATTCCCTGGTGATAGATTAAAAGCCACTTTTGTATTATTTTAATATAATTTTGTCTCCTTATTGGTTACAGTGGATTTGTTTACTTTTATTCTCACAAAAAAATTAATATAATATGGATGTAAAAAGAACTGGTGAAGATATAAGTTTCCTTCTTAGAACACTCGGCTAAATTTTTTAACACAAGGAGAAATAGAAACGCTTTGGCTTGTATTTCTCAGGGCAGGAGATAGTGGGGGTGGGGGTGAGACAGTTGATTCTGAGCTGAAGGTCTGAGTTGGTGGTTCTAAAATTTGGTTGTGACTTCTCGCCTTAGTTCAGTATTAAAATGGAATAGGGTAGGTTATTATCTTCTTTAGCAGAAGGCTGAAGTGCAGATAATGATGTAACTTCTGATGTTCCTCTTGCTTCTGGCCACCAGCCTCTTGAAGACAACTGAGATCCAAGCAACAACCTTAGCTGATAAGGTCAACTCCACTGTCAGTTCATCTTTTGATGAACTAGGACCATCTGCAGGTCCCCCCCTCTTCTCTCTCCATTTCCCTCTTTCCTTTCTCCCTCTTATCACTTCATCTCTTCCTGCATATTCCTTGCCTCCCTTTCTTTTCCTCCTCTTGGTGACTCCCTTTCATGAGCTAAGATCATCCTCCCAGGAATTCAGCCTCCCAATGCACAAGGAATGATACCAGCAGACTTGTTAAAGTATCCTCTTTTGTTTAATATTTTATTCCTTTATTCTCTTTCTAGAGAAGATTTTAGTCAGGGGGAGGTAAAAATCATGGTGTATCCAAATAACAATATATTTGTTGAATACATTTTCTTTGTCTATAGTTACACAATAAAGTAAGCTGTTTTAAATCTAGTTTCATTTATGATCGCTGGATGGTTTACCATCATTCATTAAGAAATGAGAATGCATAAAATTAGTAGAAGTAAAAGCAAAAGGAAGGAAGGAAGGGGTTCGTAGTAAGGAAATAAAAGAGAATCAAAACTGACATTGAAGAAGTGTGTTATTAAAAGATCTTTCCATTGCTATGAGTAGCTACAAATTTAGCTCCAATTTTTTATTGGCCAAAAAAAGGGGGGAAATAAAGACAATTACACAATTTACCAAGTATATAATATAAAAACTGACCAGTTTCTCAGCAGTAGAACAATTCTTAGCATTGAACCAGACAGGACCCCAACTCTGGATGTAATGAACGAGGTCATCCACAGCAGCCTGACAGGGGACGTGATGGAAAATGTCATAAGCCTGTGGCTTCATTATAGGCTGATGCCAGCTCAGCACAGCTCAGGCCTTCATGGGCTGTAGCCCACGTTACCAGTATCCTGCTGATCTGGTTTCATTTGTCACAGATTTCAGAAGTGGAAGAACAAGTAGTGTTTAAATAGATCTCCCAGGTGATTTACGCTGCCTTAAGGCCTGAATTATGTGTTTATTTTTTCATTCACTAAAACTTATTGGGCACCAACCATACATGTGACATCGTGCTAAGTGCTGTAGCAACTGAATCACTTCTTGGTGATCAACAACATAGGGGTTAGTAGTGACGTCTCAGCGAAAAAGAGGAATTTGAGGCATCCCTTCATGTATGCATCTAACCATCCCACCAACTGTTTATGCTCGCTACAAATACTTACTGAAATCCTGCAATATGCCAGGTCCTGTGCTAAGTGCTAGGGTCAGAAAGATGAATTAAGACAAGGTTCTTGCCTTCAAAGAGTCACTGCCTAGTGATGGAGAAAGGCCATGTTCAGCACGCTGCTGAATTGAAGCTATGTATCAAGTACTAGGGGTGCTCAGAGGAGAAAAACGGAGACATCAGCTATTTTTCCAGTAATTAATGCCCAGCGAAGGAACTTCTTTGGTAACTTTCCTTAAGTAGTATGTGGATGGTGGTGAAAGAGAGAGAAAGTGAACAAGAGTTCAGAAAGGAATGAGGGCAGCTTAGAGTGCAGGATTTAATGGCATGAGCCCTGGAGGTGGATGAACTTGGGCTTGAGGACACCTCTGCCATTCAGTAAATATGGATATGGGACCAGAAGATGATCTAATGCTACCATATGGAGCCATGAGAGCCAAAGAGAGAATGTTTGTGTTTGAACAGCACCCAGTTCAAAGTATCTCCTCAGTACCCTCTACCTGTGCTTGTATTATCATTTCCTCATATCTACTTTGCACAGGAATGTATTATTTAAACATCAAATAGGATTTGGATACTAGATGCTCACACAGCATCCATGAGGATAGAAACAGACTTGATATTAGAAGGACCAGAATCTAGGTGATGAAAGATTGGCAAGGTGGGGATTGTGATCAGATGGTCACCTGGCCTTTATGCATCTTGAGACGAACAGCACCAGCTATGGGATGAGAGTTAAATGCTAACTGTCCTGTCTAGACTGTTGGCAGCCTGTCTTGCTCAGAACAATGCTTTTTGTGTAGTGTGGGTGGTCTATAATCCTAAGACTTAGTTTCAGCTGTACCCTCATCAATCTACTTTGCTGGTTTGTATCTCAAAAATTGATCTCCTTGAGAAAAATGAGTCAGCTCGGCATAATTTTTTTTGGTAATCGTTGACCCTGATAAGTTTCGAAGAATGTTATTCCTCTTTACCGAGCTTTCTGGATTGTCTGAGAAAATAGTCCATCTATGTATATGTAATAGTAATAATAAATACCATTATTACACAATAGTATTCATATTGTTAATTATATGAAGCATAATTAATAATAACACTGTATGATGTCATATATCATATATATAAATAATAATATCTAACTTCTTGGGTACCTATGCTGTGCTGGGAAATATATTATGTGCTTTGCATAAATTGTTCATTTAATTCTTGCAGTATCCTATGAGGGGGATGTTTTTGGATGAACAGATTGAGGCCCAGGGATACTAAATCATTTGCTCAAGGTCACACAGCTGGTAAACTGTGGAGCTGGGATTAAATTTAGGCAACCTGGTTGAAGGCTTGCTCTTAATTTTTAGGTCTTCATGTATCTATGTCCTTTATATCTATATCTATCTAATATAATTAAATTAAGTGTTTGTGAACTTGGTATAGTGCCTGATACATGGAGGGAGCTAGCATCAGCAGTACTCTATATAGCTAGCTATGTCTATGATGGTGTTTATCCTCTAGCCATAGGTACCATAGCATGGTGGTTGAAGTAATGGACTTGGGAGCCACAGGTGCCTGAGTTCCAATGCCAGCTCTCTGGCTAATTATATATGTGTTCTTGGGTGAATCCCCTCAGTGCCCTCATCTTAAATTGCCTGTGTGGTTATTGCAATGATTAAAGAAGGACAGTGTCCACACTCATCTAAGTGTGGGCCAGCATTATTGTCATAATCAGTGGTAATCCCAAAGTGTGGGAAGCAAGCTTCTTAAAGCAGGTCAAACAGATGCTCCTTCAGTGACCAGTGCAACTAGGGGGCAACTGGCGGGTTGTTTGATCTCCGGGGGGGGGGGGGGGGGATTTCACACATGCTCTGGCTCAAATTTGAAATAAAGGTGAATAAGTCATTTCAATCCCCCTCGACCCCCACCACTCCATGGGAAAGAGATGTGTCAGGCCAGCCATGCAGGTCACTGGGTACAGATGCCCCCAGCCTTTGAAGACCTGAGCCAATGGAGGTTGAAAGGACGGGTGCCCCACTGGGCAGCAGTTCAGCTAAAAGTTCACGTTGCTGCACATTTGAGAACTTCCTGACCAGGCGCCCCGGTGTCAAAGGGATCTGAACCTCTCCTTGTCTCCAGCCCTGATATGGAATTGTGAGCAATTGCTTGCATGTACAAGACAGCACAAGGCATCAATGGGCTGATTATGTCAAGGCATCTGAAGACAAAGCAAAATGGAACTTCAAAAGACTTAGGAAGACCCAAATCCCCTAGCAAGTTCAGTTGTTGCTAAAATTCCCACATTGGGCTCACGTTTTGGCTTTGAAATTGCAGCTCAGATGGCAAATAACATTCTTTACTGTATTTAAACTTTTGAGGAAACTGTTTCATCCTCTAACTCTTCCTGTAAAAGGTATTTATCTTTCTCGTAGAGAAGGTCTCTCTTTTGAATGCCACTTCTACGTTTACATTACAGCATTTAGTTGCTTTCATACGTACGTGTGTGCATATTTATACACATATATTTTTCCCCTCTAAAATGGAAGGAAGGGGTGGGGGATTAGAAACCTTAATACATCTTTTTTTTTATTATATAGAGGATTGCATGTTCATTGGACTTTGAAAAGGAAATACTTTCTAGCTATTTAACTTGGCGAGTCTAGAAAAAATGGTGCACAGACTCTTCTGAAAGGATTTTTTAAGGAAGGGAAGGATTTTGTGAAGTAGGTTCTAACAAAGGCACTTAGGGAAATATAACTTGATCTAAAATATATTCTTAAACATATCCTCCCTGCCTATTTATTCTTTTAAAAAATTTATAATGTATTTCATTTGTACACATAGAGATATGCAATTCACTGTTTGGGGGATGAGATCAAGAGGTTGTTCTGAAGTGAAACAGGTTTTTTAAAAAAACTTTTATTGTAAAATAAAACACAGATACAGAAACCCATATAAAACAAACATAGGGCTTAGTGAATTATAGGGCTAACACTCACTCAGATCAAGAAATAGAAATTTTCCAGATATTCCAGAAGCCTTTCACATGTGTCCCCTTCCTCTTTCCAAAAATAACCACTATCTTGACTTTTAGAGTAATCACTTCCCTATGTTTCTTTATGATTTTGTTACCCAAGTGTACATTCTTAGCATTATAGTTTATTCTCACTCACTCTCAAAAATCTAACAAGTTTTAATCTTTCTTTGAAACTGTTGGTTTTCCCTCCATCCCTTCCTTTTGCTTATAATTTATCTGTTAAAGATCCCTGGTGGTTTGACCTATGGAATTTCCCTCTTCTCTGGATTTTGCTGATTGTGTACTCATGGTCCCATCCAACATGTTTCTCTGTCCCCTGCATTATCTACAAATCAGAAGCTGGATTCAGAGACGGATAAAACTTGAACTCAGTCATTTTGGCAAGACCATAGGAAGTGGCATGTTATTTCTTTAGATAGCATATGTTTGGTTGTCTCTCTTTTTGTAATGTCAACAGCCATGGAGGCTCATGGCCTAGACCCATAAATTAATTGGAGATTGAAAAATGGTGACATTCTAATTCTACATCTCATTTTTTTACTTGGTATAATTTATAAAGAGATGCTTCTCTCATCTATTATTTGGTTACCCAGTTGCACAGTTTGTATATAAAAGGATAAATGCGTGACTCTTTCCTTTATTTACCTGTTTTAAAGATCATGAATTGGTTCTCTATGATCCTCTAACAGCGACTGATTTGATTTAAAATATGTATATATATATATAATTATGAAATCATTAATTTAAATGCAATGTATTTAAATGAGTTTAAGTACACCGCATTTCTTATCTTTATTTACACTCAAGTTGTCCCATTTTTGGCCAGTGGAAATCTCCTAAGATTGGCAGCTGAGTCCTTTTGACATGACCCCATTAGTCTTTGACAGTATCCTTTCTATTTGGTGGGATAAGAGGGTCTAGGTTCATCTTGCATAGTTCCTACACCAAATTTGAATTAGCTATTTCTCTAAGAAACTCTGGTTTCTTATGGTAGGAAATGATACTTGAAGATCACAATCTGGGCACTACAGATGCTTTCTGCAACTAGAGAGTCACATTGCTAGACATTTTTGGTGAATGGAATTGGGAAATAAACATGTATTTAAATATAAAATATCTTATAAATTCATAATAGTGTTTCAAATTCAAATTCAGAGTTGCACGATTTTTACTTAATTCCTTCCATACCATGTATGTATGTCCTTTCTTCCATACCAAAAACCTTGGTTCTCAAGGACACAGTGAATGAGAGAATTAAAATATCCCATCATTATTCATTTGCTTTATCCCACAGTATACAATAACACACACAATAGTCAAAATAACAATACTAATACTGCCACTACTAATTATAATTACTAAAAATCATTTTTTAAAAATTGGAGCTTCCCTTTTACTTAGGATGTAGAAAGCCACAAGAGAACATCAAAGCCATATAACTTATGAAATCTTACTCTCTTTATTCCATCAGAGATCTGAGGTCTCAACACAACAGAATAAAAAAAGAATTCCAAAGATTGACAAATCCCTCTGAGAAGATATGGGACACACAACATGTTTTATCTTTGGCAGAATGTGGGAGGAAGAAGTGGTAGCCATAAAAGTGGGTAAGAACAACTAAAATTTTAACAACTTTTTACATATTAAGTGTGGGCTATTGTGACAGCGTAGGGGTCCCAGACACAGGGGAGCCCACACCAACAGCTCTTTCCCATGGGCCTTCACAGAGTGCTTATGAAAAAGATCGAGGGCAGGAAAGGAGACCTGAGAGTGTTCTCCTCTACTGTGAGGGTAAACAGGCTTTGTCAAAGTTTGAAGGTAGAGCGGGACTTCTTGGAGTAGCCCATCCAACATTCTGAGCCCTCATTAGTGCCTGGTGGTGACTGGCTGCCACTGAGAGACAAACAAAAAGCTCTCCTGTGAGTCCTTCTCCCCTACTTCAAGGCAAAGTTTGCCTGCAACAGAAGAGGTAGAAAACAAGCCCTCAATAGCTGTACTGAAATTGGGAAAACCTCTCTGCTGCTGGAGAAGGAGCAAGAAGCTCACTCTCATGCCAGACCCTCTGCCATCACAAGGCAGAGTTTGAATGCAACATGGCAGGGTGGGGGTGGGTGTGCTGCAGGAATACTGAAAAAGTTTAAACTTAAAAAAAGTTTTTTAGACCATTTACATTTAATGTAATTATAAAAATCGTTGAATCTAAACTTACTATTTTAAATGTTATTCTATTGTATTCTGCTATAAAATATGGCCCCAAATTCTGAAGGTAAATTTTCTTGGTAAGTTACTGTTTTTGCCTGGATGCCTAAGGGATTTCATTCTTTTTCTTTTAAATCTAGTAATATTTCTTGTTATTGCTTGGTCTGTGTTAATATTTGCAGGTACACAATATGTTCAATATGAAGTTTCAAATGTTGTTTAATTTCAGAAAAGTTTCTTGAATTAGTTTTTAGAATTTGTTCTGTTCCCTTGTTTTAGTTTTCTTCTCAGGGAACTCTAATTACTAATATGTTGGATCTTCTTTACTATCTTCAAAACTACGTACATATATAAAATATATATATATATAATATATGTAATATATATGTAATAATATATATAGACAAAAAGTATTCTCTTGAATGCTTTTCAGCTCATTTATTTTTATTTATTTATTTTTTTTGAGGCACGTGGGCCTCTCACTGTTGTGGCCTCTCCCGTTGCAGAGCACAGGCTCCGGACGCGCAGGCTTAGCGGCCATGGCTCACGGGCCTAGCTGCTCTGCGGCATGTGGGATCTTCCTGGACCAGGGCACGAAATCGTGTCCCCTACATCGGCAGGCAGACCCTCAACCACTGCGCCACCAGGGAAGCCCTCTTCATTTATTTTTGATTTAAAAAAATGTTTCTCCTTTCACCTCTATTTCTCTTGAAGCATCATTTGTTGTGTTTATTTGTTCTGTGCTCCTTATAGTTTAGACCTCATTTCTAAAATGATTTATTCTTTCATTTTAAATTATTTCATTTCTGTTTCTGAGTTTTTTTCTAGTTATGATTTATTTTGTTCTTTCATACCTTATATCACTTTCTTAATGTCTTTTAGTCATTTTGAAATAATAAATTGAAATTTTGATCAGTTTTATGGACATGTCTTTCTGGAATGGTTTCATTTTCCATAGGGATACTGCATATGTCTTTGTCTCCTTTCCTTAACTTTTTATGGAACTTGACCTCCATAGTTTCCTACTGCTCATTTTTTTTTTTACATCTTTATTGGAGTATAATTGCTTTACAGTGGTGTTAGTTTCTGCTTTATAACAAAGTGAATCAGTTATACATATACATGTTCCCATTCTACTGCTCATTTTTATGTGAAATTGGTTTCTGCTAATTTTTAGAAGAAGATGACTTTCTTCAGATAACATATTTAACATCATAGAGCTCATTCTGTGGTTTTTATATACTGTTAAAAACATAAAGGTTTTCTTTCTAACATTTCCTGGTTTTTCTCCCTTTCTCCTCTACTTTTATCTGAACCTTCTCTTTCCTCAGCACTATTGTCTCTGACCTGCTAAATCTGATTCCACTCCTAGCATTTTTTTTCTTAGTGTGGGGTCTTATTCTGAAAAGGAAAAAAGGCTGTCAGTTTCAAGATTTCATAGGGGCTAGACTGCCCCAGATTTTCAGTTCTTACTGTGACCTCAACCCTTTTCCAGTGAGCAAAATCCTACTGGAATCTCTGTTTTAGCTGTTGTTCTCAAATTACCTGTCTGTGCTTCTCGGTGAATACCTGTCGGCTATTTGAGGTTCTGTTCTCAGGTCCTTCAGTCATTCTCTTGCTTCCTTTGCTCTTCCAGCACAGATGTTGAGACAATGCAAATCTTATGGTTACTGGCATTTTTCCATCACCCACTACACTATAGTTGCAGGTTTGAGGATATAATTTGTCACCCAGTTATGTTTGCAAATGTAGCCCATGGGTTTTGGTTCTTGTGTCTAGCAGCTTTGTGGAAATTTGAGATCTGAAAACTATACTTCCACTGCCACCACCTTTTTGTTAGAATTTCTTGCCTATTTATTCTTAAATAGCTGCTGAATAATTCCCTGAGAAACCTGTCTTTATTGAACTTGTCTTTATTGAAACTTGTCTTTATTGTTTGATTGGATTACAATGTCCTCTTTTTCCAACTAGTTCATGCTTCTGGGGGGATTCATTCATTCATTAAACTTTTCCGTGAGCATCTATCACTGTGCACTAGGCACTGGGGATGCAAAACTGAACATGACAAATTGAGATCTCAGTCTAGGGCTATAAGATAATGATCTGCTTGAAGGAAGGACCAAAGAAAGGAAGCCTTGGGTTATCACAGACCTGCAGGCCTGGCTTTTCTGTGTAGTACAGAACAGGCTCTTACATTCTTCTTTTACTTATTTGTTTACCACCACCATTATCTTTATCATAATAATGTACATGTGCAGAGGAGTAATCAGCACAAAATGTGCTTTCATAGTCTTTCATTTGATCTCTACACTAGCCCTAGGACACAGTATTATTATAAGTGAGGAAAGAGAGGTTCAAAGAGAAGAAGTGACTTCTCCAGGGCCATGCTTCTCAATAAGTGACACAGCCAGGACATAAAATTTGGTGAGTCTGATTCCAAAGTTCTTCTTCTTTGCTCCATAGCCTGATATCTCTGTTGTTTTTCAGGGTTAGTTTGGGGAGATATGCAGTAGAAGTGTCTGTACAGTGTAGTGTCTGTACACTGTACAGTGAAGTGTCTTGCTTTTCTGGACACATGTACATGTGGCTGGTTCTACTTCCTCACTCCTACCTCTTCAAGTGGATGTGGACTTGATGTCTGGTGTCAGGGTAGCCATCTTACAACCATGAGGAAAATAAAAGAATCATAGAGATACTGTCCCTGAACCAAGGTTGCTGTTTGAGAAAATATGAAACTAATGACAAAATATACCTCTATGTGTTCAATCCACCATTGGTTAAGTATTCAGATATAAACAACCAGAAATGTTCCTGATACACTTGTCTTTGATATAAATAAGGACATCACAGACTTTAAAAATTTTCCTCATTCTAAGCAGTAGGAAGTAGTTAAAAGCATTATCTTAAGTATAAAAAGTGATGCAGATACAACTGGGGCTAGAGTTCTACTTTTGATGGAGACACTTCTTTAAAATCCTGCAATGTTTAATTTTATATTGAGCCTCGCTCAAGGCAGACTAGCGGCTACTGTATTCGAGGAGGCAACATGCATGCGGTTTCTGTTTACTAAAGCATTAGCAGAAACATATACTGAAATATATACCACCATATAATAGGTCCCAGATGTGTTATTATGTTTTTCTAAAGAGAAAAAAAAGATAGTTGGAGAATAAGTAACCAAAAAGCATTTTATGTCAATTTGATTGGGCTTGGTGGTAACTCAGCAGAGTGGAAACAAACCAAACTTGGAGTGAAAATGCACTGGGATTAAGATCTGGGTTACTCTGTTTAAAGTCAACAATCGGTCACTGAGTCCTCCTGAGAGCCAGATTACCTGTGTTATCACGTCTCAAGAAACCTTATGGCTTTCTGGTTCATCTCAATTTTAATGACAATTAAAAGAAGGTTAATGGACTGAGGGGTCTCTGGCCACAGAGAAGCAAAACTGGGATTCAATTCTGGCCTATTTTCCTCTGAAGTCCACATGATTGCTGCTTTCAAATATTTCAAAAGCAATTATGCTGTCTGTAAACTGAAGGGGAAAAAGCATTATTTTGAAAAAGCAGAGACTCTTCTGTGGGAGGGAGAAAGCTTTTTCTGGATGGCTCCAGTAAGTGGACCAATGACATCTGGTAAGTGGACATCATCAAAAGGCAGGTTTTGACTCTACCATCATCATCCAGAAAATCTCTATTTCCTGCCAGCTGTGCATTGGACAACATGGCAGGTGTGTCTCTAGATGACGTAAATAAAAATAAGATTCTTTTCTATCCTGTAAGGAAACAAAACTCTCACGGGGGAACTAGAATACATAGAGGTCAAGTGATTACACATCTATCTTTGTTTGGGGCCATGTTCTGAACGACTGAGGTTGCCAGGTAGTCCTTTCCTACATAATGGAGAGAGCAGAGAGAAAGGCAAGTGTCCAGCCAGAGCTACCCCATTAACCATCCCCCAAATTCTGCCACAGTAGATGGTGTGTATTATGAGCCATCAGAACATGCCTATGGGGCGGCCACAACAGGCAGATAACCTCCAAGCCTGCTGCGGTCTTCCACGTACCGGACAGAGGCAGATATATACGTGCTTTATTCCTTGGACAACTTTCTCTTTACAGAGATTCTTGCAGGACTCTTTGGATTTGGGATGTGAGTGTTACCCATCCTACGGACTGTGCTCCTGGGTCCTGTAAAAGGACGTGTTGAATAGGTAGCATAATAGATATTCTACGACTGCTCTGTATTTTAAGGCAAGAGAGTAGCTGCTGGCAGACTCTCCAGGTGCTGGACTGTGGTTAGTGCTTGAAATGTAATGCAAGTTGATACCCTCCCTGTACTCCACACCTGGAACAGCTGGATCCCACTGAGAAGAAACCCCAGGAGCTAGAACGTTATTCCTTTACTCTCCATGAAATATTTAAAACACCCCATATAGCCCTCGGAAGGCTTGAAGAGCCTTAAAGAAGGAGTAGATGGAAGGAGGCTATAAATCACTTTCACCTGGATGGGCTTGGGCCCAAGACATCCGAAATTTTCAGCAACACCAGGATGGAGGAGACTAGAGGAAAATCCACCCCATAAATCCAGCGTGGAGTGGGGCTACTAACCCTACTACGAAAGGCCGACCTCTGGGGGATACTCAGGACTTGCGGATTACTACATAATGATCTCATCCAAGTTCTGGGGCTGTCATTGTGGATATCGCCCAACAGAAGGGTGAGGAAGTTGAAGTAAATCCCTGTTCTCTACTCAGGAGCCAGAGAGATGGGGCCTGAGACTCTCCACCTGAAATTATACTGAAAGACACTTAGCAGAAGTGGGATCATCAAAGAAGAATCCAGCCCCCAGGGATGGGGAGAGAAGACAGCTGAGCAGAGCCCCTGTAGAGGCCGCTGGGTAGCTGGAAACTAAGTAGCACAGAGGCTCAGTTTTAGTGAGGGTGTTTTTTTATTATTATTATTGGAGTAAAATTGCTTTACAATGCTGTGTTAGTTTCTGCTGTACAGTGAAGTGAATCGGCTATATGTATACCTATAACCCCTCCTTCTTGGACCTCCCTCCCACCCCCCCAACCCTCCCATCTAGGTCGTCACAGAGCACCAAGCTGAGCTCCCTGTGCTATGCAGCAGGTTTTGATAGAAGAGAATCCTGTGGCCTGGGTCCACCTGGGGACCGGGAAAGCTGAGATTTGGACATCAGGGCTTCCCCCCAGCAGAGAAGTCCTTGATCGTCTCAGCAGCCAGGAGGATCACAGGGTCCCCATGAAGACTGAGTGTCCCGGTCACGCCCTCAAATCCCAGGACTGGGAGCCTGACTCAATTCCAAGCCCCACAAGGGGGGAAATGGAGGATACTGAGGCAGCCTCTTACTAGAGGAACTGGTTTATGAACTGCCTGCTTCCACCCACCTCCTTCAGGGTTTGTCTCCATCAAGTAGAAATGGTCCTCAGATACCTGCACACATTTCACCCGCAGACACGGCACATTCCATTCTGAACAGCTTGCCTCAAGCTGCCTTGAATTCTGCGCTTCCCTCCTTCCCTGCTGAGTCACCTCCCTGTTGACGCCTCACCTCTTCCTGCAGGCTTGATGCCTGCTGCCCTTCTTCAGCTTTCTATTTTGCTTCCCAGATCAGTACAGTTCAGACTCTCTGCCTGGCTACACCTCTTTCCTTTGCCCCAGCTGAGCCTGGATATCTTAACTTCAGCACAGAGCCCCGGGGGCAGCCTCTCTGCTGGATGTGCCCAGGCCCACGTACAAGACCCAGACAGTGACTGAGTGGCCTGCAAGTGGGCGACATCGGTGAGCCAGCAGCAAGCTACTGGAGGAGAGAAAGAACACGCTAACAAGAAAGTGTTGGACCTCTGCTCTCTTTCGAGGCTCACAACATTTTTCAGCACATTGCTAATTTTTTACTTTAATGAAGGTCTCTGAGGTTCAGAGATGGTGCTGGTATTAGAACCAGGAGGGGTCAAATAAAGGGAATTTTAATAAAGTCAGGTAGCGGAAATCACAAAGGACAATGAATTCTCTCAGGGACTAGCAACAATAAGGCTCTGCCATCACTCCTAGGCACGGAGAGAGTGTGGATCCTTGAGCAAGGTAAAGTTTGGCAGGAAAAGGAAAGCTCTAGAGGGCTGTGGCCAGCCCAAGGTGACTTGCTGGGAGGATGCTGGGGGAAAATGCCCTGCCCTCATTTCCCTCTCTCCTGTCTCCTGCCGGTGCCTCCTCGTGGCTCAACTCAACAGGAAGCCAAAAGGGCACGAATGAAGGGCAAAGACGCCCATGGGTGTTGTACACCCAGAGCAGGGCGGAGAAGGGAGAGAGTGGGTGTCCTACAGGAAGGGGCTGGTGAGCTAGGAGGCAAGAGAGGGAATGGTGTCACCGGTACCATGGTCCCCTAGTTGGGGAACTCCTCATTTGGATCAACAAAGAAAGGAATATGATCTTGGAGCTGTCCGATCACAAAAGTATTTAAAAAAACTCATTCCTGCTTTACAAAAAGCGCTGTCACCATCAGCATCAGCAATAACTGAGGATACTCCTAGCTGCCTGGGGGATAAGCCAAGCGCTGGACTAAATTCAAGCGTCCACTTTGAACTTGGCACTGTGCCCTAGTGGATGTCCTTGGACACTTACTGCCCTTTAAAGACTTAAGAACCACACACCCTGGAAACAACCAAGGTGTTTCTGTAAGGTAAGTGATGAACATGTACGGGTAGCACCTCCCCGGTTATAGGCACTATAAATATATGTCTACCAAGTTGTTCTCCCTTCGTGTCCTAAGCAGTAATTCTGAGCTGCTGTGATTGGTGGGCCAGGCATTGCAACACCTGTGCATTTTTCCATGTGGATAGTGATTTTCTATCCTCAGTGGAGGTCCTGGCAAATAGGGCAGACACACCCCTGTTTCATCCTGTACTGAAGGTGTTACAAAAATGTGAAGCCAGATGTGGCCCGAGCCTGGTGAGATGGGGGATCAAATTCCTCGTGAGGTTTTCTTGAGCTAGCTCTTGACAGAAGCCTTGGACATCTGTGACAAGATGACAAGAACCTTGGCTCTTTCCAGGGCCAGGTTTTCTGAACGATTTCACCATGTTCCTGTGGATGGGCATGGGAAGGACCACTAACCATAGAGCCTGTGCCACTGCCCCAGAAGACTCACGTCCTCTATAATGGCCTCCTCACTGGAATCTGGTCTGCAGACACTCTATAAGAAGCCTTTCTGCTGCATTTCTGGGCTGCAGGAACTACTCTACAGGCTTTATTTCCTACCAACTACTGGGAATCCATCTGTTCAGACTTGACTTATTTATTTTCCTAACTCACTGCCTCATAACCATGTCCTACCTCCCTCTTGGTCCTTTGGGTTGATCTTTCCCTTGGACCAGGGTCCTGAATGTGTGCTTCAGCCCTGCCTTATATGCTGCTTCTTGGCCAGTCTCACCGAAGCCCTGCAACCCACCCTGCCTGGGCTGGGGCTCAGGTGCTCACAAGAGCAGGAGAATCTGATTAATGGCACAGTCCCTTCTGGGAGCAAGGCCACTTATGGAACCCAGGGCACAGTGCTGCACAAGCATCACTTCATGTTACCCCACAGCAATACTAGCAAATAAGCTGGGGTCCTTTTTCTCCTTTTCAGGTGAGGGAAAAAGGCTAAAGTAACCTGCCCAAGGCTATGTGACTAGGAAGTAGCACAGCCAGGATTCAAGTTCATGTCTGTGTCAGAAGCTGGCAGGACCCACAGGTAAGGCTTTGGGAACCAGCTGCTCTAAATGAAGACAATCTGCTTCCATCTCATAAAGGCTGATGTCTCCCTTTCTGCTAATTATTGCAGCACAGAGATAAGAGAGAAGGATGGTCTCTCTCGCTTCTGGCTGTCAGAAAGTTTGTAATAGATTTGGGGTATTTGCTCTCTATCCTCTGCTTCCTAGACCAAAGGAAATGAAGGGCTGTGCACTGGCTGGTATTTCGGGGTCCTAGACAATCCTTTTTGGCACAGGAACAAAGGTAGGCCAGAGTTAGAACAGAATGTCCTCAGATAACATGAGCTCTCTCTCCTATTACACACACACACACACACACACACACACACACACACACACACACACACACCTCTTGACGTACTTGCTGATTACAGCTGCACGCGGGACATGAAAACTTGCCACCCGAGGAACATGGGAACATCCACTGGACTTCCTTCCTCCGCTGCACGTGTGAGCCTGCTTGCAGAGAGTGGGGGGAGGGAACAGCAGCCTTCCCCCTCTTTGCTGTCCACTTAGCCACAGGCTGGTGGTCTCTGCAGAAGTGAACCAAGGAACTTTTTTTTTTTTGCAGTATGCGGGCCTCTCACTGTTGTGGCCTCTGGCACTAACTTATGAGTTGACTTCCTGCTTCCTGGTGCCATTGGCAACCAGTCCACAAGCCCTTCCCGTAACCTACAAACATCCCCATAAGATCCTTCAGGGAGATGAAGCAAACTGCTCCTAATGAAGCTCTGTGGTTCCCTTGGGTCCTTGCAGTCATTTCTGAAAATTCTGGGGCGGCCCCAAAGTAGAAGCAATCCCAACCCTGAGAACAGCTTAGGCCTGCAGCACATGTCTTATGGCCTAGGAGCTGTACCAGGGGGTTATTTTTATAACCTCCAATTTTGCTTCGGGGACCAAGGCTTGAAACTAGCTACGGACTTCGATGAAACGAATTTGCAAGTCTCAGCTGAAATCTGGAAGCAGGTGATCTAACATCTGGATACCTGACCGCTACAACCAACCAAGTGCTTTCTCATCCTCTCTAAAACCATGCTGTCAGCCTGAAAGAGGAAGAGGAAGCCAACCGAGTTCTGATGATGCTTACAAGTCAATTTCTAGTTCTGCTGACTTCTTAGGCTGCTAGTTTCAGAAGGTACACTATAACAATGAACAGTGATAATGATACTGCTTGGTATTTACATCAGAGCCCCTCCTCAACGGCGATCACCATGTGCTTTTGGAATTGCCTGACTCGTTCTCCTGATGCTTCGGTTGGCCTACATCTCCGCCATGCTTCAGGTCTTCTTTTGCGGTGGCTTGAATTCCCCTTCACCACATGGCAAGGGAAGCCACCTGGTCTGCTCTTTCAGCTCCGCCTTTTCTTATCCTCTCTTATCCTCTGTTCCCTCCACTCCCTCCTGCCCCCACTCGCCCAAGTCCAAAGTCGCGGACAGACAGGCGTAGTATAGGAGTTGTGGGGCAGTGATGGAAGGAGGACAGTGTGATCAGGGCAGTAAAGAAGAGAGGGTGCCTTTTCTCCCTCACTTAAGTCCTGATCAAAAGAGTCTTCAGAGTAATCAGGTCCCGATTATCTGTCTTTAAAATAAGGAACTTGAACTTGAGGGTCTCTGAGGTTCCCACCAGCTCTGAGGAGATCATTCCATCAACATTCCACGACCCACTTTTGGATCATCAAGATGGAAACCTATTGCTTTTCCTCTGTCCCAAACACTTCCCCCACCAAAACTGCTGTAAAATAAATGCTTCCCATCCCAAAATACCATGGATTTTTCTATCATGAGAATGGACACAAAAGACACTTCTGCCATAATTCTACCCTGCTTTAGTCTGGAAATCTCTGGAGATGTTTTTGTTTTCACAGTGACTGGGGGAGCCCACTGGCATTAAGGAAGTGGGAGGTCAGGGACCCCCCCAGCCAAATCCTGCGAGGTTCAGGGTAGTGCCTGTCCCTGGCATATTAACAGATATTTAACAAGTCTGTGTATGGACTGAGCAGAAGCATGCCTGTCATTTCCCTTTCTAGGGCCTCCCTTCTTAGGGAGTAACTTTCAAGTGAGTCACGCGCACACACAAGGGCAATGTCCTCACATAGGAATGACAATCTGGGTGCAAATCCTCATTCTCCGTCTCTAAACTGTAACCTCCTCGGGGGCAGGGACAATGGTCCATATGGGGTCATCAGGGCTGTTCACAAGTATTTCCAGGTCTTTTTATTCTGGACATAGGCTAGGATTACATTTTCCCGCCCCTTTGACATTAGCCGGAATCCAATGACTTGCTTTGGCCAATGAAATACGATTGGAGGTGATGTGTGTCATTTCTGGGGGATGCTTAAGAGCCAGCGTGCAAACCACCACGCTTGTTTCCTCGCACTGTGGTGACCACGGATCCTCATGAGAGGGGACCTCTGGGTGACTGGGTGGCTGGGTGGGGAGTCTCCCTGCAGAGCTGTGCTGAGCACGGAGACTCTAGTTTCCCCGAGGCAGACGGCTAACAGAATGTGAGCGAGGAAGAATCGACCGTTTTGTGCAGCTGCTGTGATTCGGAGGTTACTTGTTACCACAATATAAATTGGCTCATGCTGACTGCTATTGTCTAATCTGGATTTTTTGAGGAAGACCAATAAAAAGTATCCTTACTTCTTTACCTGACATCTGAACAAATTGAGAAATAAGATGAAAAGAAAGGTAGATGGAGGCGAAACTCTTAGCTTTGTTCCTCATTTAATCCAGAGAACACTGGAATGAAGCCATCCTCCCATGAAGGGTGTGATGGCGGGTTGGGTATGCCTGATGGGCCAAGGCTCACAGTTTTATCGGGACATGTGTTCTAGCCCAGTTAGAGGAGGTGTATTAGTTTGCTAGGACTTCTGTAACAAGTACCACAGACTGTGTGGCTTAAAAAAAAACCAAAAATTCTTTTCTCGCAGATCTGGAGCCCACAAGTCCAAGATCAAAGGTGTCAAGAGGGTTAGTTTCCTCCAAAGCGTCTCTCCTTGGCTTGTAGATGGCGATCTACCTGTATGTTCATCTGGTCTTCCCTCTATGCATGTCTGTATCCTGATCTCCTCTTCTTATAAGGACACCAGTCATAATGAATTAGGGCTCACCCCAATGACCTCATTTAAACTTAGTTACTCCTCTAAAAGCCTCATCTCCAAATACAGTCACATTCCAAGATACCAGGAGTTAGGATTTCAACATACGATACTGGGGGTGGGAGGCAGATGTGATTCAGCCCGTTACAGCAAGCTTCTGAGTTGGCAATGCAACTCCAAACAGCCAAAAGAGAGGCGCTGAGACAAGCACGACCCATGAGAGTCTCGACAAGTGCACTAGTCACGTGGCACTCTTTCCAAATTGACTGATCACCAGCCCCTGCAACCTTTCCAAGGGTCACATGGATTGGGTTCACGGGGACATTCAGTAAGACAAATGGTCTCTTTCGTGACTTTTCTTACATTGTACTGGTTTTCTTTCTTTATTTTTTTGGTTTGGTTACTACTATTACGTCATGTTACTCTTTAGCCCATCTGTTTATTTTCTGCCTACTCCATCCCAACTGTCTGCTCAGCTAGGAAAAAGGCTTTCCCAGTCTCCTGACTACACCCTGCATTGTCCCAGGCCCACAGCAGCTGCCTGATGGGGGTGGCAAATTGGGCTCTGGGTTTATTTTTGACTTTTGAGTTTCTCACACTGAAAACTGGCCTGAGAAATAAGAACATGGTATAGCAGATCCTGCCAAGGCAAATGGTAGGAGAACCCTTCAGGCACAGGGCTGCCAACTATCTCCCCAGGTTAAACAGAGCCGTTGTGAAAGCAGCCATTGGTCCCTGTGGTCCTACTGGGTATTGGGTGTGTCTGCCAAGACCCACTGCCTTTGGGAAGGAAGACTCCCATGGGGAACCAAGCCCAACGTGCATGGCTCTGCCACAAGAAGCCAAAGTGGCCTCTGAAAGATTAATGGGGCATTTGGCTCTCTGTGTCTTAACAAGGGAGACGGGAAAAAGCTTTCTGAAAACCAGCAGCGGCTTCTGGCAGAGATTCCAGGGGCGGGGTTGAAGGCTGCAAGATGGCCCCTCCATACATTCTCTTTCTCAACCCTTGCTTTCCTTTTTCCCACAGTCTCTCACCATCCTGCGTCTCTTGCCTCCTCTTCTCATTTCTTCTTTGGTGTTTTGCCCTGCCCAAATGATCTCTGCCTTTCCTTTCATTTGCCCTGTCATCTTATCTTCTTCCTGTCCTCATTTATCAGGGGTGGGGGGAGATGGGGGCATTTTGTATGGTGGAAAGACACAGGTTTTGGAATGCAGCCTGGGCTTTCAGCTCACCCCTGCAACTTTCTAAAGTGAGTGCAATGGACATGGGTTGTGTTTGTCCCCTCCCTCTGGGGATGGCACTCATAAATGCCGTCCCCTGCTGAAGGTGATTCTGTCAATCAAGGGGCACCGCCAGCCCACCGCAGCTGTGGGCACATGATCAGAGCATGCAATCCCACCTGACTCAGTGGTTTGTCCAAGGCAACCAAGAAGGGGAAATCAGAATGCTTCTAGGGGTCAATATGTGCTACAAGCTCGAAGGACCACAGAAACCTGTGACTTCTGGGAGTCATCTTCCCTCCCCATAGAAGAGAAGCTTTCTGACAGTAAAGCAACACAGAACAAAGCAGGGTCAAAGACAGGGCACAGATGGGGCACCTGAATCCAGGGAAAAAAAACTGCATCAACCCTTCCACCTTCCCTGTACTTTTCCATCACATGAGCCATTATGTTGTTTTTTTGTTTTTTTTTGCCTTGAGCCAGTATGAATTTGGTTTCTGTCTCTTGTAACCAATGGAGCCCTAATGATAACACTGTGACTTTAGGCAACTTATTTAACTTCTTGGAATCTCAGTTTTCTCACCTACAAATGGACTTTTTGACCCTTGTGCCCCCAGTTTAAGTGGGGTGCATCCAAAACAAAATATGCTCACCTATGAAACTCAGCACAGCTTCTTGTAATCATTTCTACAGTAGACGCTTCTCCCACTAGACTGAGAGCTCAGGGATCGTGTCCTATTCATCCAAGTATTTTTAGCACTTACGCTGGGAGCTCGATAGATGTTGATTCACTCCCATTTTCCCCCTTCCTTCTTTTCTTCTTTATAACCTCCTGCTTGTAGCTCTTACTTCTTTTCTTCTATTTTCTTTCTTTCCTGGGCCAAATTTCCAGCCAATTTCCCCTGGTCCTCCTGCAGTTAAGTTTCCATACCTGATACTCGGTGTACGTGCAAAAATTACTGTCATTAGTAATCGTGTGCCCAAGTGGTGCTGTAAAGAAGGTCTGTTTCATCTGTCCTTGCCAGGGAAGGGGCAACTGGCCAGCTGTGCCCATAAGTGGATAGTTGCTGCAAGTACTGCAAAGCTTTAATAGCTAGAAATAATTGCTAGTGCAAGAATTAGGTCCAGCCAGAGGTAATTTTAGCTTGGTGTTAAAGTGACAGATCATGAAATTAGTCACACGCAGATTCCCTTTCTTCCCTCACCCACCCAAGTCTGGCCCTCTCCTTAACAAGGGACATTTCTGATATTGCATTCCTGGAACATTCCCACACAAGCAGGCGGTTATCCCAAGGTGAGCATGGCGTCAAGCAAACTCCTCTCCTCTTTTTCTCCATACCAGTCCCTTCTTCTGGCTTTTCCGTGTGGGTAAATGGCACCAACATTTTCCCAGGCACCAGGATCCCAAGCTGGTGATCATGTTATACTCCTTTCACTTTGTTCCCCAGTCACGAATATTCCATCTCAAATCCATCTCCTCTTTGACTGCCATCACCCTAATGCAGGACCACTTACCTCTCACCCGTGTCAGTTTAGGAGCCCTCTGTTTGCTTCCTTCCTCTCTAGTACCTAATCAGCCCAGCCCTTTACTCACTCTAACACTTTTAGGGGCTCCCCACTGCCAAGTGAATCAAGCAAAACTTTTTCACTGCAGAATTCAAGATGCTCTGCAAAATCACTCAAGCCAAGTCTCTGGCCCCATTTCCACTTTGTTCCAGCCAAACTATTTCACATCCTATTCCCTGCCTGATCTGTTCCTGAATTTGCTCTGCTGCTACTACTGCCTTGAATACCTTTTTTTTTCCTGTTAGAAACCCAACTATTTTCCCAGGACTAATTCAGACTCTGTAGGGATGGACTTCCTTCTGGCCACCTTGACACCATGGAAGGGACAGACCAAGGACGAGAACATTCTTGCTGGTTTAAGTTGCCTCGTGTTTGGTGAGTTTGATGGCTGGTCCTGTTTCACCAGTTTTAACACCAGGCGGCATCTTATTGTCTCCAAACGTTAATGTCATCCTCAAAAGGTAAGAATTTCCATCCCTGAGAGTCTCCCAGAATAATAGCTACTGATTAGGGGGCACTTCCTCTGTGCCAGGCTAAGCGCTTTCCACAAATTATCTCCCTAACTCCTCGCCGTTACTTTATGAGACAGATGATTGTTACCTTCACTTGACAGCTGAGAAATGAGGCTTAGGGAGGTTAGCTTACTTCCTCTGGGGACTGTCGCTAACAACAGGTAGTTCTTCAGATTCTAAAGCCCATACTTCCCACTCAAAACGTGCTACAATTATCATACAGAGCAAGGAATGAAAGCAGTTATCATAGATGCTGTCTGGAGGAATATCTTTGGACGATCGTTTTCCTGAGGAAAACTCATGCCCTTTGTATGTTTTGGGTATAAGTCAGTCTCATTACTTATGTCATGATCACATGTCATACAATCTTGTTTCCAAAAATTACTGTTTGTATTGCTATTTAAATGTGAGATTTATGACCATGCCGAGGGAACCTCAGTTTTTCCTATACCATCCCTGGCTAAAGAAAATAAACTGAAACATTTTCCCTTTTACAATTTCCCTGGAAACAAGTACCCAGGCTAGTAAGACAGAAAATCATCTGCTCGTCATTTTAGTGTTTAAACACAATTTCCCCAAATTAATGTGTTTTAGAAAGACCTAGAAATTATTGAAGCCTCTGACTCACGGATGCTTTCAAGTCCTTCAGCCTTTTGGGTCATGTTAGTTGTTAATGTAAAATCAAACAAAGGTTGAGGCCTCAACCTTTGAAAATAACAGAAACTGGCCAGCTGTCAGAAGCTTCCAGGAAAACAAAAAGAAGCTTGAGGAGAAAATTTGAAAGGCTTTGTATATGTTAATTACAGACACTAAGGGTCAAAAACAGGAAAGGGGAACCAAGACAGAATGAGAGGAACACTGAACATTAGTCAGGGTGATGCTAGGTTATGCTGCATTAACAAACTCCCAGATCTCAGTGACTTGCACATGAAAATGTATTTTGCTCACATAGAGTCCACTGCAAGACCCATGGTTCTCCAGAGAAACTCCCTTCCAAGTGGCGATCCAGGGAGCCAATATGCTTCTATCTTGAGATTCTA
Source organism: Stenella coeruleoalba (assembly GCF_951394435.1). Taxonomy (NCBI): domain Eukaryota; kingdom Metazoa; phylum Chordata; class Mammalia; order Artiodactyla; family Delphinidae; genus Stenella; species Stenella coeruleoalba. The sequence continues at coordinate 16,568,543 of NC_137157.1, forward strand.
CTATCTCAACACATGGCTTCTGGGGTCACTGAGTTGGAGAAAGAGAGAGCCAAAGAGTCATGAAGGAGTTATTGATACTTCAGCCTGGAAATGATACATGAGACTTTAGTTTGTGGTCCATTGGCCAGATATAGTCATATGGCTTTGCCCCCAACTTGCAAGGCTGCTTCAAAGTATGGAAGAGCTCATGTATATTAAGTAAGCAATCAGTGCTCTGAAATGAGGCCAGGGCTCAGGTCATTTAACGTACTTCTTCTTTTTTAAAATATGTTATTGAAGTATAGTTGATTTACAATGTTGTATTAATTTCTGCTGTACAGCAAAGTGATTCAGTTATACATATATATATTCTTTTTCATATTCTTTTCCATTATGGTTTATCACAGGATATTGATTATAGTTCCCTGCGCTATACAGTAGGACCTTGTTTATCCCTCCTGTATGTAACAGTCGTTTAATGTACTTCTAATCATTTACTAGGCAATCTCCTAAAACACATGAAACTTTCATCTTTAGACTCCGGTACTTTCTACAGTAGAAACTGAAGCAGAAGAAAGAGAGAGAAAAGAGGTAGCAAAGGAGAATAGCAATTTACTCTGATTTGAATTTAATCTCTTTAGCAGACAATTTGAAATTTACATTTGTATCTCATTTTAGAGACTTTAATACCACAGAACAGTTCGGCAACCAATATTCTAGTCCCGATGATGTCATTAACTAATCTGTGACCTTGAACGTCTAACTTTACTTCTCTGATTCTCAGTGCTCATCAGTACATTGGGAATGATGAGTCACGCTTCACTGAGTTACTGTGAAGTTCACGTCACATGTCTGAAATGCTTAGCAAAGTGCTCGGCTCATAGTAGGTGCTGAAGTGTTTGTTGAATGAATATCCATGAGCAAATTAACTGCTTCCTGTTTAATCTAAAAGAAGCTGCTAACATCATGAAATGAAACATAAATGGTGCAAAGGGCATAGGATCATTTTAGTCACTCAGAATGTCATGGTTGGTAAATTCTTTCCTGTGGGGGAATGTTTTAAAATAAAGGTAACTCACTCTACTCCACTGAGTTATTATGAAACTCAAAGTAGCTACCAGTGAAAAGGCTGTGTAAACTGTAAAGTGCCATGTAAATGTAAAGTATTGGTATTAATAATATCATGACCAGGACTGGCTTAAAGGTATGCGACCTGTGCTGTAGCCATACGCATCCCCACGTTGGTTTCACAACCTTCGGTCACCACTTTGAAATTTTTAATAATTTTTGAGCAAGGGCCCCCCCCCCCATTTTCACTTTATCCTGGGCTCCACAAATTATGAAGCTGATCCTGGTTGTGACTCAAAATGTTGCTTCTTTTTGTCAAAAGAAGGGAGTTAGGGTTAGAGATGCTTCTTCTGGTCCCTTGCAGCCCTAAAATTATGTGATTCTAAAAAATATTCCAAATGTACCATTTTTATTTTTGTGTTTTTTTTTTAAACTCTTTACCATTCTTCTATTTTGAATCAAACATTTTTTAACGTATCAGTTATTTCTCACAAGCTCTCAGTCTTTTAGTCCCCACTCCTGTGAAGCCCTGGGAAAAGATTTCATTTTCCCCCCTAGATTCAGTCTACTTAGCGAAAATCCTTAGAGACAATTCTGACTTTGTGTTTTTATGAGGCCTCTTTCAAAGTATGTCGTGTGCACACTTCACGGTCTGGATTCTAGACTGAAGACTGGTATTGGTATTGAGTAATATGTTTCATGCTTTTGCCAAAGAACATATTTTTAAAACATCTACACCGGAAAGAGAACTTTGGAGTCATGTTGCTCTGCTTCCGAACCAGGGAAGCTATGATGTAGCAGAACATGTAGAAGACATGGCGTTTGTAGATTTCCGTTCACGTTCTTGTTCATCAATTACTGTGTATGTGAGCCAAACCAAGTGGCTTAAATCTCTCTGGGCCTTAAGTTTCCTCATCTGTAAAGCGGGATGACAGAGGACAGGGACAAGTAGTATCTATTTCATAGGATTCTGAGGGGAAGATATGAAAATAATGTTCTTGAAATGAGTTTTAAGTTGTGATGTATCCACCGAAGGGACTAACATAGAGTTGTTTCCGTTATAAAGAACTTCATCTCATGAATGACCTCATCAACCATGATAACCTGAAGAACTAAAATGACGCCCTCCACTGTTTCCCTTTAATATCATGGTGCTTAGCTCCACAGATTTTCCTGGGTTAAGCAGAAAACAGGTTATTTTGTTGATGGAGATTCACTTAACAAGTATCTTTTGAGCATCCACTGCGAGCTCAGCACCTTGCTAAGCACACACCAAGAATTCTGATATTAGCTCACAATCCAATAGAGCCTCAAAACCAAAACTACACACTATTATACACTTGATCATAAATATTCCATTGGCAAATACTTAATGCGTATCCACTACATGCCAGGTCTATACTATGTACATTTTTAAAGGAGAGCTAGGAGGTGCTATGGGGATTATAACAAAGAGATCAACCAAGTCTTTTTTTTTTTTAATGTGAAAAGGAGGGGAAAGAAAGTTGATGTAAAAACCGAAAGCAGAAATCCTCAGGGAATTAATAGCAAAATACCATGATGGGCCATCCCAGTTAAGAAGGGTTACCCTTGGGCCAGGGGTGGGATGAGTAGGCAAGAAAAGTAAACTATTAAAATAAAGTATGAATTTACGTGCTGCTAGTGTAAAATAAGGTAAGATTTATAACTGTTTCCGAAGAATCTCAAAAAGGAGAGAGTAAAGGGGCCTAGAATAGAAGAAACCTGAGGGAGATTAAAGGAGGCAACAGGGTTGGGGGAAGGGGGGGAGAGACAGTGAGGCAGCAAGATGCAGAAAGACTTGGCACCAAGGAGAGTCCACCGAGACGCTCCCAATGGCAGGAATGGCTGTTGCTTCCAGTTGTGACAACTGTGCCTTGCACGACTCTAGGAAGAGGTTATCAACCTCCGGTTCATACAGTTATAAAACAATTTCTCAGCAGATGGTAATAAAAGTCTCAAGGCAAACGAGCTTGTTTTTCTAATTTACACATCATCTGGACTACAGGACTATGCTGGCTAGGGGAATTCTGAAAAGAGCTGTTCAATTTTATATCGCTTCTGGGAATACAGTCCTTACTCTTGGGCATCGCCTCCAAATATTCATTTAAATTATACTATACAGAATCTCCTTGTATGCACGGGATTTTGAAAAACTCAAGGGAAAAGGTCAGTTGGTGGTGGTGGTTAGCGAGGAACAGCTAGGCAGGGAGATACTGGCAAGAGGTCAGGAACTCAGCAGAAGCCCCAAGTCACCAGGTTCGTTTTGCCCCAAGGCACACACAGCGAGCCAGAACACTGAGATGCCAGGTTTGCAGCCAAGAGAGGGCTTATTTGAAAGGCAGCCGCGCAAGGAAACGGAGAGAACAAATCTCAGATCCGCCTCTGAGAAGGCAAGGGACTCAGGTATTTATGGGATAATGAATATAGAAGCAGGGTGGCCTGAGGCGTGGGGAGCACGGGGCAAGGTGATTGGAAAAAGGTGCACTGATTGTAGTCCTGGGCAAGTGTAACTCAGCTACAGGCCTCCTCACCTTCTGAGGGTAGAGGTCATACAGCGGACACTCGTGCATGCCCAGTTGAAACACTGGTGGTCCTATCCAGTCTTCACTATCCACTCTTAACCCGCTCAGCTCAAACTAGGCTCAGCTGACTCCAAGTATCTAGAAAACAACTTGGGCAAATATCTTACTGCTGAGGCTACATAATGCGTGGAGGATGTGCAAGTCTTAGGACGACCTTGATTAGTGAAGGCAGGTGAAATGGATTTAACCCACTGTTGCACTAACCATGTTAAACGTGTCTTTCAGATGAAATCCCCTCTTGCCCAACAGATACTCAAGCCATTCTGTTGGTCCTTCGTCTTTAAAAGCACACACAAAAATGGGGCTACTGGTTTTTAAACTCTACTTGCCGGGTGTGGTCTGATGGGCAGATTCCTGGATAATGTTGCCAAGAAACCTGGAACCAACTCTCTTCCCGCTGAACCTATGTGACTTTAGGAAAAACCGCTTCACCTCCCTAAACTTCAGGTAAACACACCTGTCTTGCCTCTCCCATCAGTTGTGATGAAAACAAAACAAAGCAACACAAGGACAGCAACAGAAGTCTCCTTGGATGCAAGCACGGGCTGTAGAAATGGAGGAAGTTATTCATGCTATGGTCCACGTTCTTGTCCCTGAACTCTGGGGGGCCACATGCACAACGGTAAGTGACCCTGGGATAGGCCATCGTTTTCTGCAGGGGGAAGACGCAGGCCGATCTAAATGGTTTCAGCTGCTGGGAAGTGGCGCTCACTGGACCCGGGAGATGTCCTAGCATTCCACAGCAAAGGCTCTCATTCTACTTGAAAGCACAGATTTCTCCGCCCCTCACCACCCCCAGAATCTCTAATCTAGATTTGAAACCACGTCACTTTTTCCTGAGATTGTCAAACTTTTGCATCTAATTATCAGTTGGAGTCAGTGTAACAAAACCTGCCTTTCTACGCTGGGTTTTATTAAAATACCTCTGCTGTCAGGCGTGCTGTGGCAAACTTGCTGCTAGTACATGCAGTGGGGTTTTCTCCCTGAGAGGAGAGCTCCAGCAGGTTTTATACATCAGTGCTATTAACTGGAATGGCAGACACTTACTGTAAGCGCTATCACTTCCGCTTTTAAGAAACAATGAACTACTTCCTGGCTTTTCAATTAGGAGAGCTCTGGGGGGCTATGAAGGGAAAATGTAATGTATAATAAACATGCTAAGGAACAAGCATGATTAATGGCAGTTTAGAAGGTTCTTTTAAGCTGACGCTTCATAGCCCAGGAATCTGCATTTACTGGCATCCTCTGAAAACCTAGCTTCCATGAATACTATAATGAATGCTCGGAATTCAGAAAGCCCCCCAAAAACTCACTTTGAACTCTATGTAGTTGGCTCAAGAAATCTTCTTTGAAGGAAAGGCTGAAAGACTGAATGCCCTCTGTATCGTTTTATCATTTGCATTGGAAACTCCTGTGAGGACAAGGGGACAGGCCTGCCTAGGGTTCAGCTTCCCCCTGCAGGTGATTTGCTAGGGATGGAGGTGTGCAGGGAGGAGAGGGAGGGAGGGAACGCAGCTTAAGTCCTAGTACTTTCTTAGGTCTTCTGAGCCTTTCAACATAGAAAATTCTAGACAAGGTCATCAGACCTGAACATATCCCCCAAATCACTCTCATTTGTACTCACCTCTCTCCTCCCATCCCTGGCCACAGAGAACTAGGTTTTCCTTCCGTCTGACCCTGTGCTTTCCTCAGTTTTTCCAATACGGTGCTTCACTGCATTCTCAGCTGTCTCTGCATCTCAATCACTCTGGCTTCTTGTCTCCACAGACACGTTCATGTCCCCTTCACCATAAGGGTGATTCCTTCTCTTTTCATCACAGCCAAATGCCAAAAACATGCTGCCCACACACTCTTAACCTGTCACCATTGCAATCTGGTTTCTTCCACCACCTCTCTCCCTGAGGTTTCTAAGAATGACCACATATCTTCCTAAAAACATCTCTTCAATAATTATTGTAATTTACCTTTCTGCTGCCTGTGATTATTTTCACACTAATCTTCTTTCTTTCTACCAGTTGTATGATGATGGTTTTTCCTCCTCCTGCTACTTCCAATTGCTCTTTTTCCAATGTCAGCAATTCAAATCGTCCTTTGAATGCAGGATCATCACAGAATTCCAACCTCACTTTTCTGTAATATGAGTTTTTTCACCTGTAAAGACAGGGTGATGTTGGGAATGTGAGTGATGCAGCCACTTTGGAGTTACCATTTAACCCCAAATTTCCACTCCTAGTAGTTACTCATATACCCAAGGGAAATAAAAACAGATGTGAGCACAAAATCTTGTATACAATTGTTCATAGCAACATGGTTCATAATGTCTAAAAGGTGGAAACAACACAAATGCCATCAACTGAAGAATGAATAAACAAAGTGTGATACATCCATACAATGGAATATTAGTGATAAAAAGAAATGCAGTACTAGTACATGCTATAGCTAAATGACCGTAAAAACGCACTACAGCATACATGAACTTTGAAAACGTGCTGTAGCGTGAATGAAGTCACAAAAGACTACCTATCACATAATTCCAATTATATGAAATGTCTGGCATTGAAAAACTTAGTGTCTTAAAACAACAACAATTTACTACTTCTTACAATTCTATAGATCAACCATGTGCTTCTTCTGCCTCATGTAGCAATGGCTGGGGTACTGGGAGGGCTAGAAGGTCTAGATGTCTAATTCACATGGCTAGCAGTGGGTGGTGGTCACTAGCTGGGTGCTCAGCTGAGACTATCATCCAGTGGCTTCAGTCTTCTCTACATGGGCCTCTCCACATGGCTGCTTGAGCTTCCTCATAATATGGTACCTGGTACCAAGAAACAGCATTCCAAGTTGGCCAACCCAACGTGCAAGCACTTACCAAGCAACCACTTTTGCGTCATGCTTGCCAATTTTCTATAGGCCAAAGCTAGTCACATGGCCAAGCCCGGAGTCATTGTTGGAAAAGCTGACACAGAGACTTGAGTGCTGGGAGTCATGGTTTATTGAGGATCACCATAGTAACAGGCTTTATGAAGACAAAATGACACATATTGTGCAAGTTTTTAGAGAACCAATGAAAATTTTTCTTCCTCTCTGACCAGCTACTTATTATGGTAACTTCTCTATAGGACACTTATAAGCCGTAGAAGGTAAACATGCATCACACATAAGACTACATGCCCCGCCTTTTGCCAGGTGCCAGAAATACTTTACAGAGATACGACTAAGTCTGAATTTAAGGAGCTTATGGTCATGTCAGGGAGACAGGTGTGTAAATACACAGCTATAAAACAGTGTGATGATATAATAAAAGTGTGTATCTTCAAGACAAAATGGAAGCCCAGAGGAGGGGGGTCCTAAGCATGCTTGCGGATGAGAAGGAAGCATTTCCCAGCTAAACAAGGGCAGGGGAGGAACACAGTAGACGGGGTGAAATAGCTTATACCATCATGACAGTCTATGCTAGAATTACAGCTCAGCGTTCTGGATGTAAGTTGTTTGTATGTGTGTGTGTGTGTGTGTATTGTTGCTTAGAAGGCATAGTTGAACAGGTATGTGGAGACCAGAGCAGGAAGGATCTTGTATTCCATGCTAAATGTGTTCCAGGCCCTCATGACCACCCCATGGGGGATGCGGATCCATGGAAGACTTCATCAGAGAAGCAGGGAGACTGGACTTGTCCATTATGCAAATCGGCTGATCTGCATCCTGCCTTGGTTTTTTGTTTGTTTGCTCCATGCGATTCTTGTAGCATAACTCAGTGCTTCCACACATTGCCCCCAAAGAACAATCCCCTCCACAAAACATTAGGGAGAAATATGGATTTTGTACAATGTAGAGATTTCTGCATCTCTAAAACAACTGAAGGTCTTATGTGTAAGACTGCAGAGGGAGTCACATTCAAGGGTGCACAAAATCTCATAGAGTCCCCATCCCCCCAGTCCCTCACTGGCTGCCAGCAGAATGCCCATCTCTCTCGGGACCATTTTCCTCCAAAGCCTTTTGTTTCCTGACCCCAGATCTTTACTGAAGAATCATACTCCCCTCCTCCTCTGTCTCACTCTCTCCTCCTCTTTCTCATGCACTGCCATCACCTCACTCAGCAAAAAAAAGACTTGCCAACATCCATATCTTCATACACCTTGAAAGGCACCAGGGAATATTAATTATGTAAGTAGAATGTCAGTGTCTATTTCTATTGTATCTTTAAAATCTGACTTTGGAAGCAGTATGAAGAATGGATTGAGTTGGGAACAGTGAGACTAAACACAGACCACCAATAAAGAAAGGATTGCATTAGTATAGAAAAAATGGTGGAGAGTCTGAGACGGGTCTGTTGAGATGGAGGTAGAAGGGGCAGACATGATAGCAATAAGGATGCAGAATCCAGTGGATGCGCCATTAATCCGGTCCATAACATTCACTAAAAACAGCAGTGTTACTCCTTCAAAAAGAATAGGCTTCGTTAGGATTTAGGACTCTCTGTTGAACCAGACCTAGGAAGAGACGTAACAGTGTGACAGGAAATTAACTGGGCTGTGGCCATGGTGATCCTCTCAACTCCCCACATCCACCACAATGAAAGTATCAGAGATGACAATACAGAATGTGACTGATTTTTGAAAATACCAGATCTCACAGATCCAAATAGGCGTTGGCCTCTAAGTCACCATGGGCAACTGTCATTTATTCCCACAATTGCTGCCGTTGCTCAAATCCTTTCTGGGCTCCCCTTTTACCTCTGCATGTGGAGCCAGGATATGAGACACCCAATAGTCTGGCCTCATTACCTCATGGTGACTTTTTATTTTTCCTCTGGATAGCTTTAGCCACCGTGAATATCCAAATTGCTTTCCAGACACAAAGACTAAGGCTTTAACTTAGGAAAATAAACTGGGATCAGAGGACAGAAGAGCTTCAGCTGAGGCTCATGGCTGGGGAAACGGCCACAGCCAACAGACTTGTCATGAAGAGATGCTGGAGCCAGTCCTGCCAGTCTCCTCACCCCAACTTCCTGAGCCCCACACGTCACCAGAATGTAATCCAGACAACTTCCCTGGTGTGACACTTCACTGCTGCTATTGGAGAAGCAAAAGGGATTCAAACAGAATAGGAAAGGACACAGGAACCTGGAAGTAAGCTTTCCTCTGAAAGGGCTACTGCTGGTTTGCAACAGGATGAGGCTGAAAATGTAGTTTTCTTTAGTGGACTCATTGGTCATCACCAGGATCTGCCTGTACCAGGGAAAGGTGGGCATATTAGAGCCGTCCAGGCTCAGGGGGAAGTCCAGGTATGTTCAGTATGGGCTGAACAGACACTCTGCATTGTCAAAAAAGGAAAAGAAAATATCAGAAACTGTAAGCTATTAATAAGTAAATGCATTTAATACATGAGAAGTGACCAACACAATGCCAAACAATAAAATTCGCTCAGTGTTAAATAAATGATCAGGAAAATCATGGGGACTGCTTGTTTTTTTTGTTGTTTGTTTCTTAATGGAAAAACAGATAGTACATAAACTACCATATGCTGGCCACAGATCCTGCTGCTTCCACATAGCTGCCTTTTATTTGTAACATAGATGTATGCGGCACTCACCATATTCCATACACTGCTGTAAGCATCTTACAAATACTAATTCTTTTAATTCTGATACCAATCTTATGAGCGAGGCACTCTTATTTTTACCTCTATTTTACAGATGAAAAAACTAGGGCCTAGAGAGGTTAAATAACTCTCCCAAGGTCACTCAGCTAGTAAACAGTAAGCACTGTAAGCAGCCTTTTTGTCCCTGGTACCAGTGCCTGCATCCTGCAATCTTTTTTCACCCAGGGGTTTTCTGTAGTGGACCAAGGATAAACTGGCCCTCTGGGTCCCCTAGATAGGACAGGCAAAACAAAACTAAACTCAACTAATTGAAGACACCTCAGTGATCATTAGCCCAGGCATAGCCAAACATTTCTTTTCTTTTAATAAACCTTATTATTACTATTATTATTTCTCGGCCAGGCTGTGCAGCTTGCGGGATCTTAGTTCCCTGACCAGGGATCGAAACTGGGCCACGGCAGTGAAAGCGCTGAGTCCTAACCACTGGACAGCCAGGCAATGCCCTAAACCTTATTTTTAGAACAGTTATAGGTTTACAGACAAATTGTAAAAATGGTACAGAGAGTTCCCATATACCCCATAGCCAGTTCCCCGTCTTTTTAACATATTAGTATGGTGCACTTGATACAATTAATGAAGCAATGCTCATAAACTATTAACGAAAGTACACTCTTTACTCAAATTTCCTTAGTTTTCATGTAAGGTCCTTTTTCTGTTCTCGGAGTGCATCCAGGACCCACATCACATTTCACAGGCAAGTCTCCTTAGACTCCTCCTGACTGTGAGGGTTTCTCAGACTTTTCCTCCTTGGAAAAGGAGGAAAACCTTGAGAGTTTTGAAGAGGATTTTGTAGGGTACTTTGTAGAATGTCCCTCACTGTGGTTATATATAATGTTTCCCTCAGGTTAGACTGGAGCTACACGCTTTTAGGAGGAGGACCACAGAGAAAAGCACCATTTTCATCACACCGTATCAAGGCAACATACTATCAACATGATTTACTATTGTTGATGTTGACCTTGATCATCTCTCTGATAATCCCCAAATCTGTGTTATATCTTAGTCTGGTTTTGATGTTTACTTTGACTATCCAGACTGTGTTTTTCCTTGCCTTTTAGCATGCCTTGTAATTTTTTCTAGAAAGCTGGATATGATGTATCAGGCAATAGGAACTGAGGTAAACAGGGCTTTAGTCTGCGGATTCATGTTAATCTGGCTACAAACTGGGCAGTGTTTAGTGTTTGCTGGAGATATCAGTGCCATAAGCTTCAAATTCCTCTGCTGGGGCTTCCCTGGTGGTGCAGCGGTTAAGAATCTGCCTGCCAATGTAGGGGACACGGGTTCGAGCCCTGGTCCAGGAAGATCCCACATGCCGTGGGGCAACTAAGCCTGTGCAGCACAACTACTGAGCCTGCGCTCGAAAGCCCGAGAGCCACAACTACTGAGCCCACATGCCTACAGCCCGTGCTCCGCAACAAAAGAAGACACCGCAACGAAGAGTAGCCCCCGCTCGCCGCAACTAGAGAAAGCCCACACTCAGCAACGAAGACCCAATGCAGCCAAAAATAAATAAATAAAATAAATTTTTTTAAAAATGTAAAATATTAATAAAAGAAAATTCCTCTGCTGTCCTTGTTTTCTGTCCCCGTTGAAGCCTTGTCTGGGTTTCCCTCTGAACTCCCAGATTTTAGGGTGGTGGTTACCCCTGAAACCTCAACTCTCTGATGGGTCTAAGAAAAGTCATTGATTTTCAGTTTATTCAGCTCTTTTCTTATTTGGAAAGATCAGAGTGCTGACTTCTAAGCCCCTCACTAGTTGAAGCTAAACCAGAAGTCTTCCAAACATTTTTAAGACTGGGAACCTTTTTCAAATGAACTCTTATGTAACTGGGTGGGTCTCATCACTGTGCAGCCCAATCCAAGTCCCAGCGCTGGAGTACTTTCCATCTGCACTTCCATGGTCTTGTTGGGTGTCTAGGGCACCCCTCCTCTCCCATGCTGTGTTTCAGGAGATTGACAAGTGTCCTAGGTCATTCAAAAGCGGGGTGTCCATATGGGGAAGTAAGTAAGTATGGGCCTCAGGAAGATTTTGGGCATGGGCAGGAATCTTTTCAGCTAGAAAGTCCAACAGAAATGGTCAGACAGGGGGTAGAAGGACCCCAGCAGACAGTAATGGGAAGAGGAGCTCCTGTGGCTTCTTTCATGTGATGGTGGGTCACATTGCCCATGAGAGGGAGGCAGATGGTCCTCAGGCTCTGGTTGGCTGGCACAAAACTCCTTGGTGCTGGCCACTCTCTGGATATTGACCTCCAGTCCCATGTGCCCTCCACCCTCACTGTCAAGGTTTGGTCCTCTTGTCTGAAACTTCAAAGACACCCTGTATGATCATGCTCTGTCCTCTTCCCTCAGCCCTACTCTAGCCCAGCTGACCCTCAGCCAGTCCCCCGAGGATGGTGGGATGAGAGCTCTGGGGCTTCCCCCATCCTCCACAACTCACGTTCTTGCACAAAGTCTCCATTCTGCTCCCAACATCTTGATTATTAAGAATCCTTTTTTCTTTTGATAAAACTTGGATTCACAAAGCAAAGGCTTTAACTTCCTAAATTAAGATTTCTGACGTGGGCTTTGACATCCTAAAGTCAAAATGAACATTGACAGTTTCTCTAACTTTTAATTTCTGCTATAACATTCTCAGTATTCCACGAAGCAATTTGGATGCTTTTGACTAATTAGGGACAAAGTCATGGTTTCATACAAAGAAGTATTGGATCAAAACACAAATATAATTAGTTTAAAATATTTTTTCTCTATCTTCCTTTGGATGGTGAGTGTGCGTGTGTGTGTGTGTGCATGTGTGTGTGTGTGTGTGTGTGTGTGTGTGTGTGTGTGTGTGTATACAAGCTCTGGTTGGAAGAGATCTAGGAGTTCAGAGCCCTGCACACCTAGCCTTCTCCACCACCTGCCCAATCCTCTGAAACCACTGTTACAAAGGTCACCCTCACATCCCCACATCCAGCGGTCAGTTCTCAGTCCACCTCGTTCTCATCCTGTCAGCAGCACTGGCCGCAGCTCATCGCTCTCTGTTCCTTGAAAACTTTTCCCCTTAGTTTTCGGCAAGCCACGTCCTTAGTCCTCCTTCCATCTGCTGGTTGCTCCTTTGGGCCTCCCGTACTGGCTTCTCCCTTTCTCTCCTGTCATTAAATGCTGACGTGCCCAGGGCCCCATTCTTGTCCTCCACACCTGCATTCCCTACCTGAGCCCATCCAGTGTCTCGTCTCTAAACCCCATCTCTATGCTCATCACTCGCTGATATGTACCTCCAGGCCAGAAAGCTCCTCGTGGCTCTAGACTCTTAAACCCAGTGCCTGACACCTCGTCTCCGCCAGATACTGAACTTCACGTGTTCAAGCCAAACTCCCCGCTTCCCTCCCAAAGCCGCCCTTCTCCCCGGGATTCCACATCTCCATAAATGGCTCTTCATTTTGCCAGCTTCTCAGGCCATCAGCCTTGGCCTGATTTTGGTCTCGCCCCACGCTTACTCTATCAGCAAATCCTGTCAGTGTTATCCCACATCTGACTGCTTCTCTTTCACTGCTCCCACCCTGGTCCAGGTCACCACCAGCTATAACCTGGCTTTTGATCTCCCTACTGTCTCCTTGACATTCTATAGCCCATTCCCCTTACTTTAAAATCTAAGTCAGACCCCGTCCTTCCTTCTCTCCAACCCCCTGGTGACTTCTAGTATTCCCACCTAGGCCTGCAAGCCTCCCACGATTGTGTGCCCAGCTAAGTCTCCAACTCCACTTCCTGCCATGCTACAACTGATTCCTCCCCTCAGCCCTTTCTTGCAACTTGAATATGCCAAGCTCACTCCCACAGCGGGGTCTTCACATTGGCTCTTCCGCGTTCCTGGGGAACTCTACCCCAAATATCCACCTGGCTCTCTTCCACACATCCTTCTGGCTCCTTTTTATTTATTACCCCATTGTGAGTCCTTCCCTGGCCACCCTGTGTAACACAGGGTCACTGTCTCCTTGTGTCCTTACTCCGTTTATTTTTCTTCTCAGCATTTACCATTAACCGAAATATCACATATTATTTGTTTACTGGCACCTCCCTTATTAACAAGAAGGCTCAGCAGAGCAGGATCTTCATCTGGCTTTGTTTGCCACTCTCTCCCTGGTGCTTAGAACAATGCCCGGCACACAGCAGGAGCTCAATAAAGGATGAATGAATAAATCCTGTGAAGAGGCCCATGAAGTACTTCCAAGAAGCCCTAAACCCCAGGTCTTCCATTTTACAGATCAGAACCCGAGGCCCAATGACAGAGAGGAGTCACTGGCCCAAGGTCACGCAGCGGTCAAAGACCACTGGGTCCAGATTCTCGGTCTCCCATTTCATAGTCCTGGTCTCTCTCCATTCGTGTCCCAATGACAGTGGAAGGAATGGATGTCACCTTCTGCCAATCAGGTGATATTGTGAAGGTCCTGCTTCAAAAGGTCACCCCAATAAACTGAAAGCACAGAGGTCATCCAGGAGGCCAAGTCTGTGGCACCATAGTAGGGACGTGAAGAGAACGCATGTCCCCAGTGACCGCGAAAGTCAAAAGGAAGGGCGAAGTCCGGGAGACTTTGTGAAAGATGCTTGTTGAATAGTTGAACGTGGTGCTTAAAGAGACAAGAGGAAAACAGTGAAGTGATTGCAGGTAGGACGGGCCATGTTTTATTTATCTTTGTGCCTTCTGTAACAGTATTCAGCATGTAAGATGAGCCACATCAATATTATAAATTCATTAAGAAGCTAAATAGTGTTAACCCTGTAAGTTAAAGACTGGGAGTTGAACCTCGCCCTAATGGTATGCCACAACTAGACACATCAACATGATTTATTATTATTATATCAGTAATTCTAGTCCTATTATGTTCCAACTAAAAATTTCAAAATACATTTATTATTCAAACCCAGAGCTGATGTCTACCAAAACACGAAAACAACCCACCCCTTGAGAAACAAAATGAACGAACACTTATTTGCCTCTTTCATTACCCCAACAATAACAGGACCACAAATATTTATTGCCAGTCACAGTATAAGGAAGACCAGAGGATGACAAGTCATGGTTGCTCTAATGAGTCAGGCTCTCCGAGCATAAATGAACATGAACACAAATGTGGGGTCTCATAGACCCGGGCTAGGTCTCATCTTTCATACGTAGTAGCCCAGTGATACTGGGCAGAAAACTATTCTCTACAAACGTCAATTTCCCCATAAGTAAACTAAACAATATACGAGGGAGAGGAGGAGAGAGAGAGAAAGGAGGAGGGACTGAATACAACTGTGTGTGTAATGTGCTTATTGGCTCAACGCCTGGCCCATGTGACACCCTCAATAAATGCTCACCTTTAATTACTACCTCACAGGCTTCTGTCTGCTTTTGAAATCATGCCCTTTCACTTCTGGATCTGCACTGCTGAGTTCTCAGTAACTCTCTTCTCTTCTCAACGGGGTCTAGAGAAGAGAGAAAGGGCTCCTGTTATAGAACTTGGGATTGGTTCCCTACCGTTGAACATGGGGTTGATTTAGTGCTTTCTATCTGTTTAGCTGGCTGTGTTCTTATAAAGGCCTGGACACCCTTTTAAATGCACGAATCACACCAGCTCTACTGAACAGAGTCATAAGAACAGAGTAACTCAGAAGCCCAGATGTGAATTACAGACCAAGGCAGGTCGGCTATTAGCGCTTCCGATTGGTGACAACCTGCCCCCATTTCCATGTATACCTGCAACACTTTGTTAATATCTCACTTTTGACAATGGCATGGATTCCAGAGAAATAATAGTTTAATTCTCATTGCTGGGTTCAGGAGAGGTAGGAGGGCCTTGGGTATTCCAGCTTGAGAACAAGAGGAAAGCTATGTTTCTATCCTATACTTGCTCACAGGGGCGGCCCACATTTGCCTTTCACAGAATCTTGTGCTCTTCCCATCTGAGGCCTGCCAGCTTCAGAGGTTAAGTTTCCAAGACCAAAGGAAAGCAGGGACTGGGGGAGTTTTGGAGAGAGTCCAGGGCTGCCTGGGCAAGCCAACCCAAATAATTCCAGCAAGCAAAAATTTGCTTGGACCTGAGCTGGATGTCTAGACGGTCGTGATTGCACAGAGGTATGACCTTGTACTTCATTTGGCCTGTGCTGAACTTGTTTAAAGGAGTCTGTCAATGAGTGTCTCAGTTTGGATTCCCCCAGAAATGGCTTCAGAATGAAGGATTTCAGTGCAAGTAATTCATTTAGGGAGTGATCCTAGGGTGTCCTGGCAGGGAAATGGAAGAGTGAGGCGGAGAAGGGAAAGAGGGTAACCAAGGGTGTGTTGTCCAGCTGTTCCCACCGCAGGCAGCTGGAGATCAATCCTGGGAGCCTACTGAGTTCATTGTAAAAACGCCCCAGAATCACAGCCCAACAAGAGCATGTTCAGCCTGCTGGGAAGGCAGGACACTCCCCGTCCTCTTGGGCAGAGAGTCACAGGTGAGCTTGGCTTGCAGAGAGTATCTAGGGTGTGTGGGCAGCGCTTCGCCAATATTTGCAGCCAATGAGTCAAAACACAGAGCTCCCTGAATCTAAAGCACTGACCATGCAGACCTCATGCCGCTCCTCTAGAGGCTGCGGAATCATGGCCGTTGAGATACAGAAGTTAGGAAA
Organism: Stenella coeruleoalba; assembly: GCF_951394435.1. Taxonomy (NCBI): domain Eukaryota; kingdom Metazoa; phylum Chordata; class Mammalia; order Artiodactyla; family Delphinidae; genus Stenella; species Stenella coeruleoalba. The sequence continues at coordinate 16,584,480 of NC_137157.1, forward strand.
CTTGCCAGACGACTTCTCCCTCTGCCAGAAACCCCTTCTAAAGAACTACATCTATTAAGTGCTTACGATGTGCCAGGCACCTAAATCATCTCATTTCATTTTTATAACAACACTTGGAGGTGAGAACTATTAATATTTTCACTCACATTGCACAGATGAAGTCACTAAGGCTCACAGAGTCCAGGAACCCGCCCACACTGAGTACGGAGTTGAAGCGAGGATTTGGCCCCGGGCCATCTGACTCAGGGGCTCACCCCTCCCTCCCTCTCAGTGCCCTCCTGCCGATGGCCCCTGTGTCAGGGCTCCCTCAGGACCAGGAAAGCTCGTTCTGCTCTTAGGACTGTTTGCTAACAAGCCTGTCGGTCCTTATGTTGAGGAGGGGTTTGCCTATTCACATCTTGCTCCTTTCAAGTTGGAGGAAAGATGGAAGGAAGCTGGCATTTGTAGATCTGCTGCTTCCCCAGACAGCCCTCCTGCAATGCCCAGAGCAACCTGAGAGGTTGGGGTCAGGATCCTCCCGCGTTACAGATGAAGAACTCCAGTGAGGTGCAGAGGGGAAAAGTGACCTGTCCACACCCACCACTAGGGAGACAAAGGAGTGAGGTGGATGGAATGGGATGCAAGGTCAGCCGCCTGTCCAAATTCAGGTCAGGCCTCCCTCTTCCTGCCCAGGGTGGAAGGGGCCTGTCCCTCGATTCTGATCCACACACACGTTCTACCAAAGCACTTAGGACAGTTTCTTGCACACCATTGGTTTCCAAATATGTGTTCTCCCACTGGGAGTCCTCTGACAACCTTTGAAATGCCATTTTAAATCATTACATGTTGAACAAATGTATCAAAACAATAAATGAATAAATGCATGACCAGGACCTAGGTTCAAATCCCGGCGCTGCCATTTCTCTCTTGAGGGCTTTTGGCTCAGAGAAGCCTGGATTCGCCTGCCCTGGACTGTGCACTCGAGCCCCAGGCTGGTCCCTGCCTGGCTGAAGGGCCCGCCGGTCCCATGCCCACCCCCTTCTTGCTGCCCCATCAGTCAGCTCTCCCTTCCCCTCCATCATCACCTTTAAAGCACTTTGCCTTTTGTCTCATTCCCTCAAGATCTAGAAAAGTGACTAAAGCTTCTCTGACAAATCTGTTCCTTCTGAAGTGTGGATGGCCAGTTAGAGCCCAGGGCACCACCTGTGCATGGGAATTTATATTTTAACAAGGAACTGCTAAACACTCAATGCCTTAGCTCAGCAGAATAACAAATATAGTAAATATCGAATAGTTACTTCACTGCTTCTCTCTGCCAGTCACTGTTTTAAGTGTTTTGTAAGTTGAAACCTCACACTAATTTTATGAAGTAAGTTGTTAGAACAGACTCTCAACCTTCTATCAAACATCTTCCCACCGGCCTGTAACTGAAATCTTATAATCTGGTGGTTCTTCCATCAGTGAAGCCCTGCCACAGTGCCTGGCACTGAGCAGGTGTGTGGGTTCCCCAGAAGTGGACTCTGAGATGGGATTCTAGTGGTGGCGGTTCATCTGGGAGAGCGGTGCGGGAAACAGGGGGAGGAGCTGGGGAGGTGGGCAGGGAAGGGAGGGCAGCCTACAAAGGGGTGTGTCATCAGATAAGCTGAAGGGGAGGGCCTCCGGAGCTCAACCTCATGGGAACACTGGGAAATGGTGTAGAAAAGGTGCCTGAGTATTATCCACCCCAAGAGTGAGGGTGCAGAGGTATTTATAAGTAAACTCAGTCATGGAGGGCACTGCTCCCAGGGAGCATTAATGCTTCATCCCTCCATCTTTCAGTGAGTACAGGCAGAGTGGCTTGGGAGAAATCCCTCAGGTAGAGGAGGGAGAGGTACCAGGAGAGGAAGCTGGTTGGAAGGCACCCAAGTGGTAAGGCTCAAAGGGTGTGGGCAGACACCAGGAGCATCTACGACAGTGCTGAGCAGACATATGTTGAATGGACAGATGAATGAACGAATGGGATGATGGAGGTGATGGGACAAAAAGATGCCCTGATTTCCGTTGGTTTGGTATGACTCCTGACTCCTAGGCCTTCCACCATCTTAGTGAGATTCCATCATTCAGGAAAGTCTACCACAGCACAACCAGGGTGTCTGATCTTGCCCACAGTAAGAGGAAGATGCTTTACAAGAGTCCCAGGAACATGGACAGAGTTCTGGTTTCAAATGGTTCACCCCCACGTGACATTTCCCATCATACATCTGAAGCTTTCATCACAGAATGCCAAGGCCTCTGCAGTAGCTACCAAGAAAGCAAGAAGACCTCAGAGGGCAGATGTCATCAATTTTTCACTTTTTCACTGTGAACCCAACCATAATTCTAACCTTAGTAACACAAGGCCAGTGGAAACTATGTGCAGCACATGTTTGGATTAAATTCTCTGTTGATTTCTCTTGATTTATAGGTTAAAATCCAGCCAGCGCAAGCCTTTCCCCCACCCTACCAATTTCCGTCTTGAACTAAGTGTTCAATATTTTGTCAAACCGTACTTTTTGTTATTTTTAGCCTCATAAAAATGATTAAAACTTAAAAAGCCTTGCACAGGATTGGAAAGTAGTTTTTCTGTTTTTGTTTCCAGAATTATTACACATTTCTGAATTTACACAGCTCCAGGTCCCAAGTATCACATGTTCTCACTGCTCTTAAATACAGATTTTTCACATTACTTTTTTCATGATATGTCAAACCAGAAAATAGAGCTTCAGATCCACATGCAACACATATGGTGATGGCTTTAGGGTCAACGACAAGAAACAACTGTGATAAAATCCTCTCTGGGAAAACCTACCTTCCCTGAGACAGATAAGTCTTTCTTTTTCCCTCTTTCTCCTTCTTCTCCTTTTCCTCCTCTTCCTTCTTTTTCTATCTTTACTTTCCAAGAGGAACTTTTCTGGGGAAACATCTAATTTGCTTTGAATTCAAGGCTCATGTCTCATTGAGAATTTATAAGTTGCTCAAACAGAGAGCCCAAGAAGGTATCTGTTGCTTTGCTAAAGCATGAGCAGGTTTTAGGTGCTCCTGACAGGGGATTGTCTATCAGGGACTAAAAATAGTTCTATTAACTATGAACTAAGACTGCTACAAGCCTACTTTGAAAACTTCATGCTAGGGAACCAACAAGCAAAGAAGGGGGTTACCATACTGGCCAGGGTGATTGACCTTCTCCGGGAGAAACGGAGTCGCTACTATGCTCTGAGGGCAGGGAAGAGTATGTCTGGAATGCAGACAATCTTTGGGGCATCACTTAGTAATACCGTGCCCTGTGATTAAAATTAATAGAAAAAAATTAACGGAGGAGCTTCCCTGGTGGCGCAGTGGTTAAGAATCCACCTGCCAATGCAGGGGACACAGGTTCGAGCCCTGATCCGGGAAGATCCCACATGCCGCGGAGCAGCTAAGCCCGTGTGCCACAAGTACTGAGCCTGCGCTCTAGAGCCCGTGAGCCACAACTACTGAAGCCCGTGTGCCTAGAGCCTGTGCTCCACAATAAGAGAAGCCACCACAATGAGAAGCCCATGCACCGCCACTAAGAGTAGCCCCCGCTGGCCGCAACTAGAGAAAACCTGAGCGCAGCAACGAAGACCCAATGCAGCCAAAAAAAAAAAAAAAAAAAAAAAAATTAATGGAAAACTACAACTCAGTGAAGACAAGACTATTAGTAGAATTAGAGTTTGGATCATTCCACCAGACAAGGAACGATGATCAGTTACAGGACTTTCTGAGGGCAAAGCAAATATAGAAAGGATAGTGGAAGGAAGAAATTATAAATACCAGCAATGAAAACATGACCAGTTGCAGAAATAATGGTTATAATAGTTAAGAGCATTTCTTCTTTTCTTTGATATATTTGTATCATATATATATATATCTATGTATATATTTGTGTATGTGGAGATATATATATATATATGTTTTACATATTCTTTTTCTTTCTTTTTCCTCTTATCCTATTCATTTTACTCTGTAATAAAAGATGTGGTAAAAGAGGTAAGCCTTATATCTTGACATTAAGTTACAGAATATTAAAGGGGGCTATGATTCAGCTTGTAGTGGAAGTGAATGTAACCAAAAGATGAATAAATGTACACTGCCTTGGAGAAAGTTAGCCTGTTTTCATTTGTGTGAAGGACAGTTGTATTGTTAATAGAAAGCATGATTTTGCATTGTCTTTATTTGAAAGTTAAATATAGAAAAAAAGAGAGATGTATTAAGTTGATAAGGGTTCCACTGTTTTCAAGCATTTCACTGTCAACTTGGTTAAGCTGGAAACTTCCTCAAAATTCCCTTCTCTTCCTCTCCCTGTTCTGCATGGTTCCAGGTTAGAGTTGGCCAAAAGAAGAACTTGTTCAATATCTGGAACGTGGAAGTAAATCAGTGGCCATTGGTCTCAGTGGATGCAGAGTGTATCCTCAGACGCAGTGTTGGAGAGATGAAGGGTCCTCAGTGGGTCCCAGCTTGTTTTCGCTCTCCTGCCCTCCTGCGGCTAACACCTATCGCCTCGCACTGCTAACCTGGGAGCCTCACTATTCTTGTACTGGGAGATGACTCTTTTCATGGCAATAATGTTCGTAACTCCATCTAGGTTGCAGGTTGTATCAGTCAGGGTTCAATCAGGGATGCAGAGTAACAATTAATATTAGGGGAATAAGGAGTTTATTATGGGAATTAGACCTTTCACAAGTGTGAGAGAGGCTGGGAAACAGAGGGTATGAAAAGAGGAATAAAAGGATCAAAGAAGGAGATACTGCCCAGGCCTCCTGAAGCCCAGGTGCAGGTGAACAAGCTGGCATGTACGGGGAGCTGTGAGAAGCCAGGTAGGTCCAGCCTTTGCAGTGGCCAGCAAAGGGGCAGCTCTCACAGGAGTCTATGGCAAGTTGATGCCCTTGTGCTACTGAATCTCTGTGCCCAGAATTGAGCACTGGTCAGCAATCAAAAGCATGAGCTGAATGCAGAGCGAAGAAAAGTGAAGACAAGCTGGCTGATCAGAGTAGCTAGAAACAGACTGATCCCTCAAGTCTTGCATTAAAGAAGTATCAGTTCTCTCAAACATTATTATTTTCACTAAAGTTTTCTATTACTGTTCATCTCCCACTGGCATGTGTCTTCTCACTGGCATTTTTCAGTATATTAAAACATGCCAATCATGGCCCGCAAATGCCAACAGAGACATGATTCAGTGGTGAAGCTGTGGACTTCAAAGCCAGGCATCCTGGAATTGGACCCAAAGGGAACACAGAAATGGAAGGTGAACGCAGGGCCACCTGAATCTGAAGAATTTCCCTGTCATTCCCATTGCAGCTGTGCCAGTATTTGACGATCGCATTCAGATTCCACCTTGTTCTAGATTACTCTGGAATTACAGTAGATTTTCATGCAATTCCAAAGCTGTAAAATTCTCCTTCATTTCTGGCCACCTTTTAATTCTGTAGTAAAGGATTATCAACCTTTTTTGTGGCATGTTCTACCAACCACTGTCAGAGAACTTGGGTTCCCCATGATAGAAATAAAAAGCTAACGTTCTTAGCAAAGACTTTGTAGGTATTAAAGTCTATATACCATTAAATATGGGTATTTCCAGGCATTCCATTACCATGTTGATCATTTATTATAAGTTTTCAGGGTGTAAATGTTTTAATAGTGACATTGGGAATACATTTTACATGGCTTTTAACACAAGGAAATAGAAATAGAAATTCTACGTATAACTGGAAATAGTCTTGAAGACATAACTTTACTGCTGAGACTTAACCTTGTAATTAGTGTCATACTTGCAGAATGACATGGAGGTCAAGGGGCAATTAATTCATAGTAATTTTTCTGAAACAGAATCCTGAATCATACTGTATCCAACTGATTGTTTCAACCCCCCTGGTGTTACACAGTCCACTTTTTTTTTTTTTTTTTGGCGGTACGCAGGCCTCTCACTGTTGTGGCCTCTCCCGTTGCGGAGCACAGGCTCTGGACGCGCAGGCTCAGCCGCCATGGCTCATGGGCCCAGCCGCTCCGCGGCATGTGGGATCTTCCCGGACCGGGGCACAAACCCGTGTCCCCTGCATCGGCAGGCGGACTCTCAACCACTGCGCCACCAGGGAAGCCCCACAGTCCACTTTTGAGAACCCTGGCCCAGTTGAAGGGCTCGCATGCTCTAAGGGGTCTTTTGAGGCAGGTGGGCTGGAGGACAGACAGAAGCAGACCCATCCTGAGCACCTAAAAGAAAGTGTGTGATCTCACTTGGGGCTAATTCATCCCTTGGGGTTCTTTGATTGAAAGCATCTGAAACAAACTTTGTCCAAAGTAAAAGAGGAATTGGGGGGAAGACTAGGAAGCCCTTCAGAGAATAGAAGGTAAACCTGGAGAAGAGGCAGTGGGGGATCTGGCAGATGTGAATGGGCACCTCTGCAGAGAACCACCGTCTCCTTGACTGAACTGCAGTCACTCCAGTCTGGTAAGTCATGCTACTCAGGACCCAGAGCCAGGGAGACGGGACTGGTCCTGTTGAAAGTTTCAGGCTCTCCATCCAGTCAATGGTTGTCAGACCCTGAAGACCACACCTTGGGAGAGCAATTGTTTCCCCAAGAGAAATCAGGATGCTCTCACCAGATAATGAGGTCACTGTGTCATGAAAAGATGGGTCTTGTGGCATCTGCCCACAGACACTTCCTGTACAGGGAATTTGAGCACATCCAGGCTGAGAGATAGGGGTGACCCACAGATAAACCCCTCATCTCAGGGTTCCAGCTCCTTCCATCTCCTCTTCCCCTACTCAGCATCCCTGAGCTCTGGGGGATGATCCAGACCCAGATGGTATTTGTATTTCCAAGAGCCCCAGACACTCAAAGCCTGACACATGGCACACTAAGAAAACTATGAAAGGGAAGCCAAATGAGAACTGGGCAAATTTTTCCAGACGTTTCTCTCTATCTAGATGCCAGTTCAGACAAGGAGTGTGAAAAGTCCCATTATCTAGGCAGAGAAGTCACCCCAGGGAAGTTTTCTGAGACTATTTAGTATCTTTGCTGCCCAAGAACTGCTCAAATCTCAATCCCAAATCCCTTCCCTCCAGTCAACTGCATCTTTTGGCCCTAATTCCAAGCCCCCACTTACACAGCTCCTAATATCTGGAATAGCCTCACAGCCAAGCCAATGAGTCAGTTTTCTGAGTCTCTTCAGATCCTCAGAGATTTACTTCCAGAAGCTTCCAACAACGCCCCTGGATGTATGACTATGTCTGAACACCTAGTTAAATGTATGCTTGTGGAAGCATTTGTACATAGATTCATTCAGCCGCCTTTGTCCTGTCTCCCCCTTTAGATCAGGAGAGTCCCAAGGAGAAGGGTCACATCTGGTTTGCTCTTCGGTCTCTCCCCATGGCGTCTAGAAAAGTGCAGACATGGTGAGCACTGGTAACTAACTCACATAAATAATGTGGTGAAAAGGAAACATGTCAGGAGAGAGAGAACCATGCTCTGGTCCCAGTTTCACGAGTCCCTTGCTGAGGGACCGTGGGCAAGCCGTTCAAATCCCCAAACATCTGTCCTCTCATCTTTGCAAAGGTGGCCATGATTCATTCCGTATTCATGCCTTAAGGTTGCTGTGCTCACACGAGAGGGCCAAGAGGAAAGTGGCTGATGGTCTCAGCTACAGACACTGCACATGGTTCCTAGGTCACCCTGGCGTGCCAGAGACAATCCGCACAAAAACTGGGTAAGTTCAGGCAGCCCTGGCGAAGGGGTGCCACAGGCCTCCCAGGACTGTGTCCCATGTTTATGGCTTTTAGGGGACATTTAAGCTACGAGGCCAAAGGGCAAAGGCCCTGGCATTTGATTTCGAGCACAGCAGCAATGAAATGCTTTATCGGAGCCCGTAAAGCGGCCAGGCCCTTCCTCGCCCGCAGTGTCCCTCTCACGCCTCCTTTTCCACCTGTCCCTACCAGGAAGACACTTGTTCACACGCGGTCTGTTTCCTGCCTGGATCCCCGCCACCTCCTACTGCTTGACTTTCTATCTTTTGCCTCCTGACCCCATTTCAGGACCAGACGGCTCAGGACGCCACTTCTCAGTTCAATCTGGAACGACCTTTCGGTTCCTGCAGAACCTGCCTTTTCCGTCTAGAGGAATGGAGATCTTCTTTCATTGCCTTGCATGTCACTCTAGTGCTTCCTATCTTCCTTTCTTCCCCAACTTAGGATTTTGCTTGCTTTTCTTCCTAAAATTGCCTACTACGTGCACAAGCACAAAGTGACTGCTTTACCTCCTGTTTCGCTTTTCCTTTTTGTTGTGTTTCACAGAAATCAATATCTCTTTCTCTAGAAGCTAAAAGCAACATAGAACCAAACCCCCGGCACTGCAAGATGATTCTGAAGTGTTGGCAGAAAGTCCTAGGAGATTAACACGAAAAGGAACTCCTGTCTCAGAAACGTTCGCTGGAGAGCCCCGTCAGTCGGTAACCCTCCCCCAGGGCTGCATATTCTGATCTCTTGGACAAAAAGAGAGAGTTTTGCTCTCAGCTTTTCTCCTCCCCAACCTAGACCCAAATTCCTTTCCTTCTGACCATCTGGTCTCCTCATTTAACTTGGCCAAGCACAGCTTGACAGCTTTCCCCCACTGTGATGGCACAAAGGGAAGCAAAGGAGACCCGAAATCAGCCTGATACAGTCTCAGACTTCAATTCCATGCTACTTAAGGTGAAATAAACCATCAAAGTGATATATTAGGGAACTATGTGCAGCAAAGCCATGTTCATTCAAGACTAAAGGCAGGGAAGAAATGGATTTAGAATAAATAGTTCTGGTGCTTTGGGAAGAAATGACTGGAAATTCTATCCCACTGTGCCTTACTTCAAAATAATAATTGCCAACAGCATTTGCGTTAATCTTCACAGTCAACAGAGTGCTTTTACAAGTGGGAGGACATCAAAGAGAAGCATGGTACTAATTTATATTTGCCTCTTTCTCTTTTCAAAGCCCTTTTAGATTGGATACCTCACTTCATGCTCTCCTAAATTTTGGGAGATGGATAAAGCAGGATTTATTCAATCAATCATTCATCTATTCAACTCATGTTTATTGGATGTCTACAGTGGATGCCTGGCACTATTCCAGGCCTGTAAGATACAAAGCATTGACTAAAACAAACCAAGTTCCTGATCTCATTGATCTTCTGAGAAAAGAGAAGAGAAAAAGACAGTAAGCAAATGTGAACAAATATAGAATATGTCAGAATGGGATCGGTGGGGATAAAAGAAGAAAACAAAAGTAAGGCAAGGTAAGGGAGACAGACAGTCACTGGGGAGGGGTATACTGTTTTCTATAGGGCGGTCTCTGACGAAGGGATATTTGAGCATGACCCAAGGAACTGAGATCCGAGATGAGCACATGCCTGGCGAGAGAGGCTTCCAAGGGCTCAGAAGAAATATTTAGGCAGGAATGTGACTGGCTTGTTAGAAAACCAGCAAGGAGGCCAATGTGGCTGTAGCAGAACCAGCAAGGCAGAGAGCAGAAGGAAATGAAGTCAGAGAGATAAGAGCGACAAGACATGTAAGGCTCTGTTGGGCACTGCAAAGGCTTGGGCTTCTTGCCTGAGCGAGTGGGAAGTCTTTCCACAATTTTCAGCAGAGTAACATGACCTGACTTACATTTCGAAAGGGTTACTCTGTCTGAGACTGCACCCTACCCCCAGTATCCATTCCCTCTTTCTTGCATAATGGCTTGCAAATGTCTAGCAGGCCACGTGGCATCCCAGAATAAAGACTATATTTTCTAGCTTCCCCTTCCGGTAGGTATAGCCACATGACTAAGTCTGTGGGTGGTATGCAGAAGTATGGTATGGTGCTTCAAAAAATCATGCCTAAAAGACAGGCAATGTGTACCTTTTGACCCTTTTCTTTTTCCTCTGTCCTTCATCCTCTGCCTGGAATGCAGATGTTATGGCTGGAGCTCTAGCTGAGACACTGGACTGTGAAGACAAGGCCCACCCCTCTGGATGGGATAGCAGTGAGTTGGAAGAAGCTTAAGTCCCCAAGGACTCCATGGAGCAGACTCATACCTGCCCATACAGGCCACCTCCAGACATTGATTTTGTGCCTCTGCTGCAGGCAGTTGAGCCTACTCCTCAATGGTATAATTTAACCCAGCCACGGTGTAGAGAATGAACTATAAGGGGGACAAAGGCAAAAACAAGGACACCCTTTTCCTGAGTGAGAACCCAGAGGTTTGAAGAAGTGAAGCACATTAGGACTGTGGTTAAAAGCATGGACTTTTAAAGTAAACACCTGTATTTAAACCCTGCCTCCAGTACTTCGGAGCCTTGCTACCTTGGACATGTTCCTTGGCCTCTCCAAGCCCTTGATCTCCTCACCTGTAGTATGGGGATGATAATGACACCTACCTCAGACTGTGATTGTGAGGACTGCATGAAATAAATGATGTGAAAAGACTTAGCACGGCTGGGCACAGGGCTGGATCCCTCACCTGCTGGGTCCCTGTCCCTTCTCCTCTTCCATCTTCCCACACCTCCCGCGCATGCCCAGGAAATCGCACTCCTTTCAAGATGAGTGTACATCCCACACAATTAAGAGGAAATGCTTTGTTAGTAAGGGAGGAGGAGGAGAGAGAAAGGAGAAAAAGAAGCCTTAGCACACAGAGATGACGGACTTTCAGGCCCTCAGGAGCTCTCGGTTCCCAGGAGGAAATGTCAGTTGTGGCCCTGGAGGTGCTGAAAGATCTAAGGAAAGGAGGCCAGCAGTTCAGCCTTCAGCCTGGGGTCTGGAGACATTTTCAGTGCTCCACGCTGTTCCCTTTCTGAGTCCCTTCTTTTCTGTCCCTTTCTCTCTCGCCTCTTCTCCTTCCTCTTCCAAAATACAAATAGGAATAGTGGCAAGCTTGGTAGATCATCTGGTTCTCCGGCTGTGTTTCCTCGGAGTGACTGGATTTTTCACTGGCCGGACAGGGGCAGGATGTTTTGAAACTGTGTGGAGAGCAATCTCTGGGTGTTTTCTTCAATCTGAGTACTGGGGTTTGGAATGTAACGCAGAAATTACATGTTTCCTTTTTGGTAGCAGATTCTTTTCCTAATTATGTTTTGCTCAGGCTAATATTAAAATGAATTGGCTTCCTGTGACCACAATACGTGTAATAATAACAGGAAGTGTCCCCAAATCACACAATAATAAAAACAGAGCTGGAGGGGAAGCAACAAGACTCTTGAGAATATTTTGCTGCTATGCTTTTCCAGCCCATCTCATCCCATCCCATCCCATCCCATCTTATCCGTCTCCCCATCTATTCATGAATTCAGAAAACTGTTATATCTAGTGAAACTAATGGAGAGCTTGAAAACTTCAACTTTTCTTCTTATATTAGAAATTTCTGAAATATCAAATATAAAAATTGGAAAAAAGATAGGCATGTCAGGTTCTGTATAATGACTTACCAGTGTTGGCCTAATACAACTCTTTGGAAGAAAGGTTGAGTGGAAGTAATACACTTCCATTAATTATAATTTACACTGAAGGCTCTGATAAGTCCTGTAGATAAAGCAACCTGTCTAGATTTGTCTAACATAGTGAGGCCCAAATTTATTTGCCCATGGAAATTTCTTTTCCTTTTCTTATGACTACTTGATGAATTTTGGAATTCGGATTACAGAACACAAATGTTTCAAGGTTTTGGTTCTCAAGGGAGTGCTCTACTTGTGTCCTGAATGCTGCCTCCTGGGCATCTGGCCTTAATTTAATATTCCTTAATTCCGTTAACTAGTTGTTTAGGCCTCCATAAAGAGGCTATTCTCTTAACAATAGTATATTTTATTCATCAATATATTTAATTCAACCAGAAATTCGACAGGTAAAATGTCTTTGCCTTTGCAAGCTGATAACCATCATCTTGACCATACCTGATCAGGTATGCATTCAGAAGGAGGTAAGGGGGATATCTAAGCTCCAAGGCACTTGCTTCCCTTCCCTCCCAGCATAGCAAGTCCTTGGTCTCAATTCTACCACAGGATGGAAACTCAGGCCAGTTCACTTCACACTACACACAGCCCCTCTCTGTCAAAGAGAGAGATAAGAACCAGTAATGATCTCTTCACTTACCTACATCTGGGGAGTGGAGGACCCATTGTAAATCCACCGAGGACTCACAGAGTGAATGAATGCATGGATGACGAGTCTAACCTGTATGTGTATTAAATGAGGTGACAGAAGACAAGGCCTAGGTCAGAGTTCAGGGAAAACCAGGCTGAGCATGCCCAGTGGGTCCAGGTTTATCCAAGATGCTTGGTACTCACCAAGCAACCATCACTGAGCATGTTTGATCAATGACAATTGCCAAGTGGAATCACTCACAGTACCAAAGCCCAGCTAAGCCCAAAAGGGGTCAGCCCTTGGACACAAAGGCTTTTTATTACATGAGACATCTGTTTCAATCTCTGTTGCCAACTACGTCGTCATTAGACTCAGCCAACACTTATTGATAGCAGAGATGCCATTGAGAGGAGACATTAACACCTCCACCGCCAACAGTAAATCAGGGGCCACTCCAGTTGTCTGCGAGCATCTGCAAAAACACCTCCGTCTGGCTTTTCCAGCTCGGGGTTCTCTCTACCCCTCTGCTCCTGGAGTAGTGCACATCCGGAGTGGCTGTCTAAATACCCAGGTGCCGTGGGATCAGTGAGAGCCTCCAGGGCAAAGATAATGAGCTCCAGGGAAAGTTTCATACTGAAACATTTATTTTTTTTCCTTTCTAAAACAATACATACATTGAGTAGAAAATCTAGAAAACTAAGATAATCAAAGGGAAGGGAATAAAGATCACCTAGAATGTCATAATCCTAATATATCTCTTGCTAACCTTTTTATCTGCATTTGCTTTTCATTTCTATAGAGTTGAAATTACGCTGTTCCTGTAAAAAAAAAAAAAAAAAAAAAAAGAGAAAAAAAGCCTTTGTTTTCTTCCACTCTGGCCACACTGCCCGGAGTGTATTTCCCCAGACAGGCTGAAATAATTGCTTCGCTTTGTCATTCTTCTATTCCCGTGCTCTGCTTTATTCTCCTTCAATGCACTACATTACCTGATGCCCTATTACAGAGTCGTTTGTTTATTATGGGTGCTCCCCACTGCAATTTAAACTCCAAGAAGACAGCTTGTGTGATCAGGGAGTCTTCTTGGAGGAAGGGACATTTGAGCAGTAAACCAACGAAGGCAAGGGAGCTAGTCATCAGAGTATCTGGAGGAAGAACGTTTTTTCATTCACTACTGAATTTCTACAACCTGGAACAATGCCTGGCCCATAATAGGTGTTCAATACATATTCACATATGAGTGAATAAACATTTTTTGGTAACCTGCCTTTTTTCCCTTTAACAATATTGTACAGAGCCTTCAGGGTCACTAAATATTCTTCAGCATACCACTCTTTAAGACTACATCATATTCCACACTATGGCTCTATTATAATGGGTTTATCCAACCCTCTACGGTTGAACATTTAGGTTGAGTTCCCCCATACCCTCTCCCCATTTTTAAACATATGTAGGGCACTGAAAGTAACTGAAATGATTTATCTATGCTGGGCAAAATTTGACCTTGAAAACTCAGTTGGAGGCTTGAACTGGGGGACACAGTCATTAGTAAGCCCTTGACCAAACAAGGAATTTAAATTTCTCTGTTGGAAAAGGTGGAGAAGGTGAGGACACCTGCCTTACCAGCTGGGTGGGCCACATCAGCCTTGGTCAGTGATGTGACAGTCACGTCACAAGTACTTAGGACTTACAGAAAAGAAGTACATAGAGTATGGATGTGTAACAGGCTGAACTGCGTCCCCCCGAAATTCATACGTTGAAGACCCAACCCTCAGTAGCTCAGAATGTGACTGTATTTGGAGACAGGGTCTTTAAAGAGGTGTCAATAATTAGGATAAAAAGAGGTCATTGGCGGGGGGGGGGGGGTCCTAATCCAATCTGACTGCTGTCCTTATAGGAAGAGGAAATTTGGACACAAAAAGAAACACCAGGGATGTACCCAGAGGGAAAACCATGTGAGGACACAGGAGAAGGTGGCCACCTACAAGCCCAGGAGAGAGGCCGCAGAAGAAACCAAACCTGCTGAAAACTTGACCTTGAACTTCTAGCCTCTAGAACTGTGAGAAAATAAGTTTTTGTTGGTTAAGCCACCCAGTCTATAGTATTTTGTTACAGCAGCCCTAGAAATTAATACAATAGATAAGTGCAATGATGTTACAGTGCCCCTGAAAACATATACTTAGACTTCCTAAGTATACATTTTATTGCATATCAAAGGTCAAAATTTTCTATGCAAACTTTTCTGAAATTAAAATAGAACTCATTAGGGGCATATGAATCAATAGACGAACATCTACTTTACATGCAACTTTTTCTTGAGTGTTTCATCTTTAAAAAATTAAACAACAAAAATTAAAGTATAAGTCTCAAAAAAAAGGATGTGAATTTCAAAAAACTGGTCATTTTTTGCCCCTCAAGGGTATATTTCATTTCCCATATTCTATAGCCACCTACTTAGTTCTTAATTTGACTAATATTTAGCAAGTATTTAGCATGGGCCAGTTCCTGGGGGTCTGACAGTGAGTGAGACAGATGCCTCCCTGCTATCATGGAACTTAATCTATTGAGGGAAAGAGTTATAATAATAAGCAATTAAAACAGGACACCTCCGACTGACAAGAGGAAGGCTTCATCTCCTAAGTAAGAGGTAGGCAAACTTTTTCTGTGAAGGGCCAGGAAGTAGATAGTTTCAGTTTTGTGGGTCACACGGTCTCTGTCTTAACTTCTCAACTTGTAGAGTGAAAGCAGCCATAGACGATATATAAACAGTGAACAGAGCTGTGTTCCAATAAAACTTTATCGATAAAAAGAGGATGCAAGCCAGATTTGACCCAGGGACCATAGTTTTCCCACACCGACCCTTCGTTCTACACTGGACGATGGCTTGACCACTTTTTCAGGCCAACATAGAACATCAATGCATAAATGTCCCGTCAAGTGAGGTGTGTCCAGGGAAGTGTGGACAGATCCTTGGGCGTTGTATAAAGAGAACACACGATTCTGTAGGATCTGTCCAAGACCCCTAAATACACAGAACATGAAATCATATACCCCAGATGGCTCTGCCGAAAATACAAGGTCTTTTCATCCAAGCTTACGGTGCGGTCCCTCCTTCCCCCCTCTCTTTAGAACACGGGGCACCACCCTTTCATATAATTCAAGTAGCAATGCCTGGCAGTCGTACCTAATGTTTGGGGCTAGGCTGGCAGCCTCTGAGTATAACTGTCCTCCATTAGAACTTATTCATGCTTCCTATCCAAGTTTCCAGAGCCTTCACTCTCAAAACAGTCCTTCTTAGAACTTAGAAACCATGGTTTGTGGCCTAAACTGCATGTACCACACCCTGAGGTAAAACTTCCAGGCCACATTAAAACATGGGTGTGCCCAACTTCCAGAAATTTCTATGGAGAGTTGACCCACCTGTCTATAGATGTGGCACATGGCCTTCAATCTTATAATTACAGGCTCTCTGAAACACTCATGTTCTGGTATAATAAAGAACACAGTTCAGAATCACAGGGAGCTGGGTTACAATCATGAGTGAACTTATGAATATCATTCCACATAAAAAAACTGCCAAACTAGAAGCAAGAACAAGGTGTAAAACATAGAGCACAGAGGGCTCTTTATGACTGAGGAAGACATTCACATATTCAACAAATATTTATACACTATTTGCTATGAGGCAGGCACTGCTCTAGGTGCCGATGAGAAAAAAATCAGTGCCCTCGTGGAGATGACAGTCTATATCCAGAAAAGCTTCCCAGTAGGGGAGACATCCGAGCTGGGAGGGGCCTCTGTATTGCACATTCACACCACAGTCTATGCCAACGGCACCCCCGGAGGTGTGAAGTGGAACAACCTGTGGGGTCTTACCTGGTGACCGTGTCTTGAGCCTTGAAGGACTAGGATTTGGGTAGGTACGGAAGAGGAAGGAGGGCAGTCCAGGTAGAGGGAAAGAGTATGTAAAGGTATCAAGAACAATTTATTTAGTGCCCACTGTGCACATGACTCCAAGCCCTTGGGGCTACGAAGAGGTAAATTCCTGTGACCTGCATTATAAAACTGCATCACTCCTTCAGCCATAGAATTAAAAATAGTTACTGAGCACTTACCATGATCCAGCCTCTGCCTCTAAAACATGGGGATGTAGCCCTGAACAAATCAGAAATGGTGCCCTACCTCATGGAATTCACAATCCAAAGACATGTTGAATAATTACAAGAATGATGAGCATTGCAAAAGTAAGGTGCAGGATCTTAGGTGTGCTTGTAACTGGGAGAACAGACTCAGTTTGGGTAGTTAAGAGATTTTGTGATGGGAGAGACGTGACTGTTCTCTTGCTAATCGGTCCCCATGAGAAGGGGGGTGGGGGTGGGAAGGGGGTAGAGTTGACCTCAGCGTGCATCCTCTGGACAGAATACCTACTTCTCCAAATGACAGTGCGAGCGTCAGTGTAAGAATTACTGTCCACTAAGGAAACAGATTTAGGAGGAGCAGTGGGCCACGACTTCACCCCCAAACAGATGAACATAAACCATTCCAGAGAGTCTTGCCTCTTCTCCTGGAAATATCCCACAAACAACCTCTGTAAGGAGGGGAAGAGGGGTCCATTGATAAACTTGGGAGCTGGAGAGAGGATGTGACGTGCTAATGTGGAAATTATGGACTGGGGCTGATTTTTGAGGTCAGACTTCTCTGAAGATGTCTGACATATGATCCAAAAACCCAGCAGAATGCACCACATTTTATTTCTCTGGGCAAATTAACCTCAAAGTACAGCATCCCTCAGGAGGACCGGGGAAGATGTTCTACAGTCAACACAAACACAGCAACAGTGGCTTGGGTTCAAAGCAGAGGTCCAAACATCTGAGAGCAGTTCCCAAGCCCTAGCACACACCAGGATGGCCAGGAAGGCTTGTGAAAACCGGGGTTGCTGGGCCCATCCCCAGAGCTCCTGAATCAGGAAGTGTGGGATGGAAGCCGAGAATTTGCATTTCTTACAAGTTCCCAGTTGGTGCTGATACTGCTAGACCACATTTTCGTAACCACTCTTCCTGCGTATATTGTGAGACTTTTCAGGACCTGGCCCCAAGTCTCTCGCTCACGCTTCTTCGCCACAGTTAGGTTCCCCATCATGCACCTGCCCAGCCCAAAAGACGGAGATTTTTTTTTCTATGCGCCCAGAACATAAATGAGTCCCTTCTATATATTTGTTTATTCTGTTCCCTCCGCCCATGAAATCCTTCAAAGATTAGTGTAAATACTGCTTTCTCCATCAAGCTTTTTCTGTCTAAACAACACAATTAAAATTTTAAATTGCTCTAGTGTTCTGTACACTAATCTGTGTGGTTGATTATGATTTCCCTAATGGTATCTTGTCATTCAGGTGTTCATTCAATAAACATGTATGAGGTACCAATTGGGTGCATGTGCCTGGGCCCAGCTGGGGGCTAAGGTTGTCACAGGGAAAGATGTAAACTCTACACTTTCCAGGAGCTTATTTCATGAGCAGAAAGAGAAGTAAGTTGATAAAGACAACACAGAGTGATCGGTACTAAACTTAGTTATGGGAACACTTGGGAAAGACACTCAACCCAGTGTTGACTGGTTCAGAAACGATTTTCCAGAAGAAATGATTCCTTTCTGACATGGGAAGGATGAGTGGGATTTAATGACAAAAGGTATGGGAAGAGAAAAGCAGGGAAAGGGTGACCCAAGCCAGAGATGAGAGAGGGTTTAAGACTGAAGAATCAACTCTGAGAAAAGGAGGGATAAGAGAGGAGAGCTGGGGGAAAGTCTGGGGCTAGTTTGTGAAATCCTTAAACACCTTGGGAAGCAGTGTTGATCTGATCAGGAGGCAGAAATCACACGGTAGGTTAAACAGGGGAAATCACAGGCCATAAATTGATAACTGACATACCGTGTCAGAAAATTTTAAATGAACTACATCACTTTCTCTTCTCAATACAAGCCCAAGAAGGAAAAGTAGCTCTTCGCCTAAATAATTACTTGTTGGTCTTAATTTTCTATAGAGTCTGCTGTACACAACAACAAACCACCACCTCACCTAGCACTGAGTTTAGAGCATATTTTCCACCTAAAACCATGTTCCAGATTCAGGATTGGGCAAACAGCAACTGGATGTTCCTCAAGCCAAGCCTCAAGGAAATTCGTCCAACATTCCCAACTGCAACGAAACCCCAAATCTAAAAAAGGCAATTTGCGCAATGGCCATTATGGAAGTTTCTGTACAGCTGCGGTCAGGTCCTCCCAGTGTTCGTGAAGTGATGAGTCACAAACAATGAGGGAGCATCCATCATTCCAGAAGCCGGACCATACGATATATTTATACTTCAGACCATCTGTAGCAAACATATATGAAATTTAGACATATATATATATACATTTGTATATGGAAGGTTTTGTGGAACAGTGAATAACCTCTCACTGTGTATGTTCTAAACGCTTGAAAGAAAATAGAAATTATCTCTATTCTGCCCCTTTATAATACGTGTTTTGGTTATGATAGGAATCTAGTGATTTTTTAAAAATGAGATCAGAAAATTTAGCACATAGTTTGGGTCCCTTATTTAAAACCAAAGGATAAGGGAAAGTAATGGAGAAGGAAAGTAGGAGATTGAGAGTAGAGGGAATTAATCATAAAATGCCTATGGTTAGAACCATTAGAGTTTCTATAGGACCTTTTGCTGTTTGAAAGATGCCTTCTGACAACACTTCCTCTTGCCCTTTGGATCCTCTAAGCCTCCTGAGGACTCTACTCGTTCCCCTTATCCTGCACTCACTCCCTGTTTGTGGCCCAGCCTAAAGTTCCAGCATTGTCTTATCATTCAATACCCTCCCTTCTGTACGCTGTCAAACACATAGGGGCTTCAGCTACCAAACATGAATTCCCATCCCATATTTTCAGCTGCCCATTTATTGTAACCGAGTTATTCTTCCCCATCTTCTACCTCCTCTCAGTTAAAGAACAACACACCTGCGTCCTTTGCCAGGTAACTATGCAGGACATCCCACTAGAGTGGGTAGCGTATAATTCCCCACCACTTTGACGTTAGGCTTTGCCATGTGACTTGCTTTGGCCAACGCAATGTTAGTAGTCATGAAACAAGGAAAAGTTTTCAATGCATCTGCATGACTTGGCTTGGCCTCTTGGGCTTCTGTCATCACAAGGGAAGGAGTACACCTTACGTGACCACGGGTCCCAGAATGAGATATCTGGAGCAGACTTGAACCTTACCTGCAGCCTGAGGCCAGGTGTGGCTGGAGGGAGAGATTACACAGGTGCATGAGAGAACGTTCGGGGGTGAATGATGTGTTCACTACCTTGATTGTAGTGATGGTTTCACAGATATATTCATATGTCCAAACATCAAACTTTACAGTTTAACTACCTGCAGTTTATTGTATGTCAAATGATACTGCAATAATTGTTCAAAATATGTTTCAGTTTTTAAATGATCAGATGTTATATGAAATTTCAAAATGAATAATAAGGTTTTGGCCTATTAATGAGGGATTCATTTGCAATTTTTCTTCATCTGTGGTTAAGTTTCACATTTAGTTGGTTTCTTTTTATTATTTTACTTACAAAATTAGAATAGCCTAAATAAATTTTTGTCCCTATTGACTTGGAGAGTTACCATGATAAATTCTTGAGTTAATAAAAAGCAAGTTGCGGAGTAAAATGTATGGTAAAATGTCATCCTTTTGTTAATAAAAAGAATGAGAGGGCTTCCCTGGTGGCGCAGTGGTTGAGAGTCCGCCTGCTGTTGCAGGGGACACGGGTTCGTGCCCCAGTTCGGGAAGATCCCACATGCCGCGGGGCCTGTGCCCCGGAGAGGTCACAGCAGTGAGAGGCTCACGTACCGCAAAAAAAAAAAGAATGAGAATGAAGAGAACATATGTGTGTCTATTCAGATATTAATTTACATGTTTGTTTGAACACAGAGAAAGGTGGTCAGGGCTGGCAGCAAGCATTTAGTCGTTTTGGATATCATGTTAATAAGTTTATCTTATTCAGATGTTGGAAATTGCCTTTTTCAACTTGGGAGATCTTCACTGGTCAGTGAATTCCTAATGCACCCGTTTTGTTGCCTTCTGCTCTCAAAAGTATTTCTTCGTGGTATGTTGGAACGTTTGGATGGGTTTTAAAATATAACCAGTAATACATCATCAGTGATTATCTTCAGTAAGTGAAGAAAATCATCAAGCACTGGGAATGAATCAAATTCCCAGCAATGGAAGTGTTTGTACCAGTTTGATTTTTGTAAGTAATCCTAATACGTTATGTAATCCTTGATATTAAAAGTCGTGGCATTTTGGAACCGACATGGAGTTTACGTTGTTGAGATGGTCCACTTGAGCAAGCTACTTGAAACAATATTTTTAAAAGGGTATTTTCGTATCGTGGAAAAATGTGGTTTTTTTCCTCATCCTTCATTTGAAAAAAAAAATTGTGAGAACACATTCCCCCACAAGAGCCAGCATATGCTAGTGCCAAAATGCAGAATGTGTACAGCTCAGTTAATTAACAAAGACCCAGAAAAGACCTACACTCATTAGACGTGGTTTGCTAGGACTTGGAATTTTCTCCATTTCTTTCAACCCTGACTTAGGAACGGGTGGTACAGCATCAGGGCTACCTCACTGCACTACTCTGGCTGATAACACTGCCACTGTCTTCCTCAAGCACAATGTCAGTACTGTTTCTTGGAGTTGTTTCTGCCAGTTCCCTTTGAATCAAGCAGTGTGTGAACCAGCATTGGGTGAGAGCTCCTTTATTTGCAGAGCACTGCCATCATTACTGATTCTAGCCACCTTTTGCAGCCTGCAAGTGAATCACAAAATAACTGTTAACTGCATGGAAAATGTCTTCTCCTGTGTCAGGGACTTAAACAATTAAATAGAACAAGATGTTGTCTTGCACTTTCCCCTCATATGTGTCCTGCAAAAGGCTAAGAGCTCATTCATACTCTGAACATCAATAGAGTCAACCAACAGAAAAGCAACAGCAATCTCTCCATTGTGCACTACCATGAATAAGAAATCCAGAAGTGTCACTGGATGAGGGAATCTTGCCAAAGCCTCATTCTGATTTCTTCCAGGGCATATTTTTTAACTTGAGGCTAGTCTTATAATGGTCTTGGCCACAGTGTAACTAAGATGTTTTGCTTCAAGGAGTAGGAATTTGGATGATACTTCAAGAGCCTTGGTTGCTTCACTGCCTTAATTAAATCACCAATTTTGTATTGGAAAGCCTTATTTTGTCCTTGTTCTGGACAAACTCAAGGGCTTAACAGTTATACCACTAGGCTTTGTTTAAATGAAATGAAATGAAAATGTTGTTGACTTTATGTTCCTACTCTACAAAATTCCAAAATTGATAATACACTGCATGTTAGAGAGTAATACAATCTAACTTTCATGTATTCACTCACTCACTCATTCATGCATTCATTCGTTCATTTTGAAAGTCAGGATTCTTTAGGTGTAATTTGCTTACAGTAAAATGTACCCTCAGATATTCATTTCGATTCTTCCTGTGCATACAATTTAGGGGTGAGGCTATCAAAAACATGTCACATTGGCACACATAGCCACTTTGTCCCAACATACACATATTTACAGATACACTTGAGTCCTATTCCTTTATAACATTATTTGGGGCTGTAGTAATGAAACACCTATTTTCATCACTAACTTTATGCTCAGCAAATCACTTTTGAACAGCTAAAAAAAAATGGAGGCTGGTTTTCCTGACATGACGCAAAGTCCACAGGTAGGTGGTGACTGAGGTTGGTGCAGTGGGTCCACAATGCTGGGGTTGACTGCGCTGTGATTCTCTTGGCCTCAAGGTTACAACATGGTTGCTGTCCCTCGAAACAAACATGTTTAATAATGGATATGAGCAGATGGGGAATGGGGGAATGCCAGCTGCACCTGTCCATTTTTTAAAGAAATCAAGAGCTTCCCCAGGCCCCCACTTGCAGCCTCTCTGCTGACTTCCTCTTCTAACTCACTGCCTCACATTTGGTCACACGTTCAGCCTTGATGCCAAGGATACTGGGAAATGAGGTGCTTAGGTTTCCAGTCTCTTAGGAGAGGAAGGGTTGGGGAGAAGGTGCCTGGGGATGGACGTCTGAAGCGTCAAACTACAATGTCTACCATGATGCTGACATACCACCATTATGCTGTTTGAAGAACAGAGGAAAGGAAAGGGAAGGGGAGGGGAACGGAGAGGAGGGGAGGAGAGGCGAGGGGAAGAGAGGGGAGGGGAGGGGAGGGGAGGGGAGGGGACGGGAGGGGAGAAAATGTGGGCTACAGATGGGCTGAAGTTTAGTCCCAGCTCTGCCACTTCCTAGCTATGGGAAAGCTAGGACTTTAGGAAAGTTATTTAGTGTATCTATGCCTAGTTTTCTCACACACGAAGATAGTGGTAATAACTACCCCATAGAGAAGTTGAAAAAATAAAATATGATTTATGCAGAGAGCTAAGCCCAACACCTGGCACGTAGTAATCACTCAAGGTCACTACCACCACGCCACTGCTATCACTACTACAACTACTACTGGTAATCATTATTATTACTATATGTGAAAATATTTCCAGTTAGGTAAGGCACTCTATAAACAATCCAATTTACAGAATTTTATAAATTCCCTTCCTTCTATCTCTTCCCTTTTAATTACCTGGCAACAGGATATTACTGAAAATATTTAAAGAATTATCCTTGGGATTTGATTCATTCACTTGATCAACAAAGATTTACTGAACACCTGCCATATGCCAGGCACTCTAGAGAATACTGAGGATGTGATGGTGACTGTAACGTGTGCAATTTAATCGGTGAGACAGACATTAAATGAAAAATCATAAACACGAAAGCCCAATTAAAACTGTGGTTAATTATAAATACTGGGGTTTTCCCCTTTTAAGAACATTTTAAAAAGTCCGGAAGTTGAGTCATTTTTAGACGTCTGTAAAGGTCACTCCAAAACCCTGAAACAAGCTGAAACTCTTTGCCTCCTTTTGCATTAAGGGCATTTTGAAAATTAATTCCTGTACCTTGTTAGGAATGTATTTCTTTGTATGAGAACTATAGTTCCTGCAACTGAAAATTAATGTAAGATGTTGGCTGTCCTGGAATGGAACAACCAACCGTATGAAATCATTTTGTGGTTTGATACTTCACTATTAGCCGGAGGAGTCTCCACACACCCCCAGTCCGCAACTTTATGCCACTGCAAATAGCAATTAGTTCAAGTAGAAAAGATTATACAGCCAGGTGCACTGTTTGAAGTTTGGGGGCTTTCTTTCTCCTTTTAGTTGTGGTGGGGTGGGAGTGCAGGGGGTGTCAGGGAGGAGAAACCTCTTTTGTTAAGTATTTGCAGTCTGTGGGCATCCTGGTAATTCAACAGGCATCTGTGGAATCTTGGGGCATTGGGACCTTTTGTGTTTAACCATCAAGCTCTAACCTCAAGGGCGTTTGCTGTGGGTTGAAATGGGAGTTGTGAGGCTTATTCACTGATGTGCAAAATGACATGATCCTCTTAACAGAATGAGTTTCATTAGATGAAAGGCAAGAACACAGTTGAGCTTAGTGTCTTATAAAGGAATCCAAGATATTTATTAGACATTGAGTTATCTTTTTATAGATACACAAGATGTGGCAGATAAAGTCCAGATAAAGTATGTTTGCATGATTGCTCTTTTACATCCCTAAAAAGCAAATGAACAAATACTTGGAATCTTTTTACTGGGTTTTGTTTTGTTTTGAGAGTTCTTTAGAATTCTTGGTACAAAAATGTACATAAGTTTGAAAATTGCAATTGAATTGAAACATATATTGAGAGAGTGATATTAGAGACAGTTTCTCCGTTGTTCTAAAATTTCTCCAGGATATTATTTACTACATTGTTTCCCCCAAACTCCCCAGGCAGGACAGAGTGGCCTCAAATACTGAATCCCCAGTACAAATAAAAAGTGGTCAGCAGCCTCCAACTGGCTCTGCTCAGAGCTAACCCTGGGAGCCTCAATCTTCTTACTCACTAAACAATGGAAACGTAGGCAGTCCTGCCCAGGTCTCAGAGTGTAACAAGGAAGAGCTAAATCGGACTCCATGTTTTATCTGCTTCTTTGAATTTAACCTTTGCTTTTCGTTGCTTTTGTTATTATAATCACACATAATGGCTTGCCTCAGGGAACCCTGCCCTCTGCCTGAATGGTTCAGCTCACAGGGAGACAATCTGACCCCGCCCACCTGTGGACGGTCGCAAGAAAGAAGAAATTAACACATCCCCTCCCCGAGACCAGCCATTCCAGGGGACATTTGCAAAACTTATGGTCTTTTCACTTTACTTCCTCATCTCCGCCCCCTCTCTGTGCTATATATAAAAGAAACTGGCATCCTAACCCTCCCCACCCACCCCCACCCCCCCGTAAGATGGTTTATCGGAGACACTAGTCCGCCACCTTCTCAGTCTGCCGGCTTTCTGAATAAAGTCGTACTGCCTGCCTCAACACCTCGTCTCTGATTCACTGGCCTGTCGTGTGGCAAGCAGAACGAGCTTGGACTCGGTAACAAGAATCACGAGGACGAAGTCAGAAAGAAAAAGACAAATACCGTATGCTAACACATATATATGGAATTTAAGAAAAAAAAAATGTCATGAAGAACCTAGGGGTAAGACAGAAATAAAGACGCAGACCTACTGGAGAACGGACTTGAGGATATGGTGAGGAGGAAGGGTGAGCTGTGACAGGGCGAGAGAGAGGCATGGACATATACACACTAACA
Organism: Stenella coeruleoalba; assembly: GCF_951394435.1. Lineage (NCBI taxonomy): Eukaryota > Metazoa > Chordata > Mammalia > Artiodactyla > Delphinidae > Stenella > Stenella coeruleoalba. The sequence continues at coordinate 16,609,397 of NC_137157.1, forward strand.
AACATAGTAAGGTAGATAGCTAATGGGAAGCAGCCGCATGGCACAGGGATATTGGCTCGGTGCTTTGTGACAGCCTGGAGGGGTGGGATAGGGAGGGTGGGAGGGAGGGAGACGCAAGAGGGAAGACATATGGGAACATATGTATATGTATAACTGATTCACTTTATTATAAAGCAGAAATTAACACAGCATTGTAAAGCAATTATACCCCAATAAAGATGTTAAAAAAAAAAAAGTAACTGTTTTCTATGTGAAAAAAAAAATAAGAATCACGAGGACGAAACAGGATGAAGGAAGTGTTGGCATTTCTCTAAAGCAAAACACCTGCTATACAGACACCAGGAGAGCAATAGGACATCCCCTCTGGTTGAGGGGCTATCATTAGGCCTTCTTCTCTGGGCTAAAATTTTTAGGGACAAGGTCTTCCTGGTTTCTTGTCCGATCATAAATCTTGATCACATGAAACATGCTTAAAAGAAGGTAGAAGGAAGAATGACCTAAAGAAATGTTTAGAAAAGTATAAAATGCACAATTCCCGAGTGGGTGGAAAAGCATAAACTCATTTAAAACAAAGGATCACCCTTATATCATAGCAGGGTCTGGAGCCAGGCAGTCCATGGGTTCAAACCCAACTTTGCCACCTCAATTTCCTCATCTATAAAGTGGGGACAATCATAGCTAACTCACAGGGATATTGTGAAGGTTAACTGAAATAGTCTCTGTTAGGAATAGGTTTAGCTGCCCGCAACAGAAAATCCGAAATAAGAACGTCTTCACTGCACAAGGATTCATTTCCACATGTGAAAGAGGTCGGGAGACAGCCGACTACAGCTAATATGTTGGTCCCATGACGTCACAGGGAGCTAGGAGTCTGATGTCTTTTGGCTCTGACATCTTAGAGATAGACTGAATCTTCAGGGTAATCTCATGGTCCAAAATGGCTCCATTGCAAGTGTCAGGAATGCGGAAAAGGGCTTTCCTCAAACATCTGTCCACCTTTTAAGAAGCCCTGCTGGCAGTCACTTCCAACCATCTTTGTTCCAGATCATTGGCTACAACTGGTCACGTAGCCACACCCAAACCAAGGGAGACTGGAAAATATAGACTTACACCTCATTACCTCAATAAAATAATGGTTGTGTTAGTAAGGAAAGAAGAGCCTGGGTGTTAGCAGGCAACAAACAGTCTCTGCCACAGGACCTGGTGCAAGAAGTGCCCAGTTAAGGTTAGTTGCTGTCGCTGTTGCCGTTGTTGTTGTTAGAGACGTGTCAACAAAAATGGGTCTTTAAAACACACTCCCATTCTTCCGTACGAACAACAGGATAATACAGCTGATTTCAGACACCCACATGTCAGCACTCATATGCACCTGCCAGAGTTGTTACCAGCAGAGAATATAGATCAACTGTTTTGATGCTGCTTAAAAAAAAAAAAAAAAGTTGTTTCAATCCTTAGAGCAGACTATTACTCAATTATTACACAAATATGTATTTACACCTAAGCCCTATGCTAAGTGATGGGAATAAAAAAACGCAGGTCCCAATTCTCTAAGAGCTCACAGACAAGTCGTAGAAGCAGCCAATAGAGCATCACAGCACAGGGCAGACACAGGTAAACACCAGAGGTCCAGGAGCACACAGGAGGGATGGCAGGGATGACCTGTCCTTGGAGGGCAAAGGACACGTTCCAGGGGAAGAGATAGCTGAGCTGGTTCCCAGAGACAAGTTGTGTGAATCTAGGTGGGAGGGAGGAAGAGCCCCAGGGGTGGAAGATGCAGTCTCCCCAGAGGCACAGAGGCCAGAGAGGACCATGCTGTCTCAGGGGAAACGTCAGTACAGTGGTTCCATATGGCTTTCAAAACCTGCAGCACATCCTCTTACATATTCTCAGTGGAAAAAATTTCCATCCTTTGAGCACTGATTTGACTTTCTGAAGCAGCCAGAATCACTGGGAGCTAAGTCATGTGAACAAATTGCGCCATTGAGATGGGTGTTTCTATCCTAAGGCCAGCATGAGGGGTGGCAAAATAATGGGACTTACATTCTTGGGCAGTTCAGAGCCCGACTCAAAAAATTACTTTCTCCTAAAAGAACAGAAAGGCTTGCAGCAACAGTGGGCAGCATCATGACAGTAAGTCTCTAAACAAACTCCCACGGTGACTCCTTGAGAGAGGGCGTGTTGGAATGGACTGTTTGTTAGAATGTCACATTATCTGACGCTGTGCTTATTTGTGGTATACAGAGTCGATAGAAAGATCACTACAGTTCCAATCCCTGGTATCTATTTCAATTCTGGATCCAATGTAAAAATAAATTTCTTCACTCTCTCTTCTAAAAGTCTACTTTTCTGTGGAAAAAGTTTTTGATGGTTCATTAATCTACATATACTTGTCCTTTAAGGAAATACGGATTTGTTGAATTTTTTGTACTTCCCAGACTTCAGAATATTCAGAAAAGGGGAACTACTTTAATATTCTCCTTCTCCTCTTACACCTAAGAAGCTGCTATTTTTAACTCCCCGCCCCTAAATATCTCTCAAAATAAGCTCTCCTCTTTATCCTCTTTGTCGTGATCCACGCCTTCATAATCCTTTATCTAACTCAGCAATTAGCTTTCCAATTGTTCTCCCTGTTCTTCTCTCCCCTTTGCTGTAATGCACCCAAACACTGCCACAAGAGAGGTCTTTCCAAAAGGGAAGTGGAATGAGTTTTCTCCTTTGCTTAAGAACAAAATAATGCCATGTGCAGCAACATGGATGAAACCAGAGATTGTCACACTGAGTGAAGTAAGTCGGACACAGAAAGACATATATCATATGATAGCGCTTATATGTGGAATCTAAAAAAAAAAAAAGGGTACAAAAGAACTTATTTACAAAACAGAAGTAGAGTCCTGGATGTAGAAAACAAACCTATGGTTACCCGGGGATAAGGAGGGGAGGGATAAATTGGGAGGTTGGGACTGACATATACACACCACTATACATAAAATAGATTACTAATAAGAACCTGCTGTATAGCACAGGGAACTCTACTCAATAATCTGTAATGGCCTATATGGGAAAGGAATCTAAAAAAAAAAAAGAATGGATTTATGTATATGTATAACTGACTCACTTTGCTGTACGTCTGAAACTAGGACAACATTGTAAATCAACTATACTCCAATAAAAATTTTTTAAAAAACCAAACTTCCCAAGGTATCCCCTAGGAGATCCTTTAGGGCCTGAAGTTCCACTAAACATCTCAAATCCTTCCACTGGAAGAAAAATGAAGTCCTGCCCACGTTCCCCACCTCATCTCTCCTCACCACCAACCTTACATTCGTGGTTCCACTAACAGTTGCCTCTCTTGCTTCCAGCGCCAGCATCCGATTCATCAGACAACCTTGCCCCTTGGCCTTCAGAGCATTTCCTCGTTCCATCCACTTTCGCCACTCAGCTGCTGCTGCTTTATCTAAACCGCCATCCGCTCTAGCCTGGAAGACTGTGGTAGCACCTTCTCTGGTCTTTCAGCTTCCTTTTTGCCCCCTATAGTCCAGGTTCCACACAGCTATAATAAGATCACATCATTTCTCTGATTTCCCATCTTATTCAGAAGCCAAAGTCCTTACACGGGGGTGACAGGACCCCACACACTCTGTCCCCTGGTTCTCTCTGCAAGCTTCTCTAACCCACTTCTCTATGGTCAGATCGATTTCCCTAGTGGTCCTTTAACACGGCCGAGAAAACTTCTCTTCACAACCTTTGCATATGCTGTTCCCCTTGCCAAGAATCCTCTTCCTGCCTTTCCCACTAGAATATAAGCATCAAAAAGGCACTGTTTGGGTTCATCTCTTTACCCTTTATACATAGAACACTGTCTACCACACAGTAGATGCTCAATAAAGATTTGAAGAACTAACGAGTGAGTTGAATGTTTTGCTGTTTTTGTTCGATGCCTTTATCCTAGGCGCTATGGGAAAAGTTGGACCTGATGAATTTGAATCCCTGACTGTCTTTAACACGGTGACCCTGGGGAAGTCATCTCTGAGCCCTGTTTCTTTATTTGTAAAATGGTGAATCTATAAAATACTCAGAATTTTTGTGAGATTAAATAATATGGTGTTAGTTTTTTCCTCTAGGAAATCTGAGCTGATGCAAAGAAAGTCAGGTGATCCTCGTGGCAATATTCTGCAGTGTCCTAAACAGAGAAATGTAACTTCTCGGTTGGGCCAGACAGAAACTTCTGGTTGTTAAAGCTACAGAGCTGGCTTCAAAATGATACAGTTGAGGTTTCTCATTCTTTAAGATTCACTCTTTTTGAGGAATGTACAAATTTACTTTTAAATCAAATTTTTTTCTTCCAATTTATCCCTACTTTGAAACAAAAATACATGATGAACAACACATTGGTAGGAAAACTGTATGTTTTGAATCCTCTTCCTTGTGTCTTTACCTGGCTTTTGCCCCCATGCCTGATGCCCCTCCTGGGAAGGAAGACAGAGCTCACAGACTTTGCTCCTCTGTCCAATGTATTTCACTCATGTACTCCCTTCTGACTGACACACACTCAGAAGTTTCTGCAAAGGGTTGGACTCTGGCTGCAGTGATCACATGGCCCAGCTCACACCTGTTGTCCCACTGTAACCATTTATAGTGGGCCTTTCACTCTCAAGCATGTCCTGGTTTGGACAATAAATTATGTTGTCACCCTACTAATAGTCCATGTCTAAAGGCTCATTTTGACAAGAATAAACTTCTGAGGCCCATTACATTTTTCTTTCTTCTCCTCTTGTCATCTTACTTAGATCTGACTATAGTCTTGAAACCCTCTGTATAACTGCTGCTTTGCTTATATCACAGACTTAAGAGTCTATTTATTCATACAATACGTCATGCCCCCCAGCCTGTGTTCTCCCAAATCCTTTCCCCAATGTAATTCTTCAGATTACCTTATTATGTACATCATAGCAACATCAGATAGAAATAAGCCTCCTTCAGACAAATGTGTCTGAATTTTTCCTACTCTGGGTAATCAAATCTGGACTCTACAAATCCAGTGTGGTCCAGTGGGCCACGAACAATGCACACAGAAATTCTCGGACTCTGTGGAACTGACAAAGAAGGTGATAGATGTAGAAGGCATACCGTCACGTGTCAGTTTTAATATTAATACCTTTATTTCAATAATAATATATAAAGTCAGCTTTAGAATGATAGGCACACAGACTACCCAAGCTCAAAGAAGTGTTGTCTATCAGTGTGTCCCATCTCACCATCTTAAAATCAAAGGGAAAAGATGTTTACTTAAACACAAACAAATATGCTCTAATGAGAGATTAGACTAGGATGGCAAATGGTGTTCTACTTGAGCACAACTCCATTCCGTTGACTGCTTAGGTGATGTGTTGAAAGGAGCTGTTGAGGCTGAGCCTAGGCTCAGTCAGAAAGAGGGGTATGATTGATTACTGGTGTCTGCCTTGAGCACAGGAAGGGAAAGGGCTGCATCAAGGTCCGTGAATTAGCGAACCCTGTTCTAGGGCAAGGGGTTCAGCAGAGAGGTTAATGACATAATAGTTGATGCTAGAGCAACAAGAACAACTCTCAGTGGCACAGATATGGCCCCAAAAGAAGAAGCAACTTTCCTAAAGTTATCCAGCCCAATCAGTTAGTTGCACCACCATTAGTAGCGGAGGATCCAGTCCACTGGATGTTGGTCCATTAAAAGAGCAAAAAAGGTACAAAGAGAAAGAGAAAGAGTGGTGAAGGCACACTTCCCGTCCTTCCCAATTTTGCTCCAGGTTATCCATATATATAAGAAAGTGAAAACAACACAAGGCAAAGCAACAAGCAAAGCAAAAGATGAATGAGGCCGATTTGTAATGGGCCACATAGATTTCTAAGTTCAGAAGCGTTGGGCAACAAATAGTCTCGTAACCAGGGAAGTTTAACTAGAACAGCTTGGTGACAGCTTTGTCATTGAATACAATCCAGTTTTTTCTCCGTGGATGAACACCAAAACCATACAAGTCAAGGCAGTATAGGGGAATATGTCTTCTGTTTGGAATTTTCCGGGAGGGGCTGGAATGAACGGTAACAGCTGTGAGCGGCTTTCAGAGAAGTCCCTGCGCTCATGCTGCTGAATTCAGTGTGTAACCTGAGTCACTGAATTTATGTTAAGAACAGCTTGGTGCTAGCTTTACCATTGAATGCAATTAGCTTCATTCATGAATTTATTTTTGCCCTGTCTCCTGCTTCCTGGAAATAAACCAGCTTGGGTTACATGCGAATGACGGAGGTGGGGGGCAGGCAGGAATGAATGCCTTCATTGTCACTTCTGCGACCCTCGAGTCTCATGTTTCCCAATGCTAACCATGGCAAGCACAAGATAGCTTAAGAAGAAAAGGGCTCCTGTGATAAAGCATCATGTACACTGCCTGACTCACAATAGAAAGCCCCAGATGCCCGAGAGCCCATTTGAGACCCACACTTAACTGGAATTCAAGAGTCATCTTCTACCAGGTTCAAATACCAATGCAATTTTTTAATCTGGGTCAGAATCCACAGGGGCTTAAATCTCTACACATCAAAATGCTGCTTATATCTGAAGCTGGACTTACCAGCCTCTGCTTCTCTGAACATCCCCAGCCCCGTGGTACTTCATCCAAAGAAATTGTTCTTCAATGGTGGGATTTCAGAATCAAAGAGATTTCCTTACCTTTTTCTAATCGTATCAGGTTAACTGCTTATTCTGCCCTCATATAGGACAAATTACTCTTATTTACAGAGATGAGAAAAATTATCCTCCCTCTCATCATTAGGCCATGATCTGAAGTAGTTTCTTAGATTGGAACGTACTGGCGTGTACAGACTCCAAAACATACAGGGGCCAGGTTAACAAAAATGTGTAACTAGGATGACTATTAAGGCTACAGGGAGCGGAGCCTGGGAAACTGGATAGTACCTGCTCCTCTAAAGTCATTTAAATTTGTTTTTTAAGATGCTGATTATCAAGCAAATACCCCAGTTTGCAATCCTTGAACTTCAAGATCCAGTAGTAAACCTAACATTTATTAGGCATTTCCTAAATGCCAGGCATTCCCCTGAGGGGGTCACATATATGGAGTCACTTAATCATCACAAAATCCCTAAAATAGTTACCATTATTCTTTGTTTTATTGAAAATGAAACTGAGACGCAGAAAATAAAATTAATCATGCCGTCAGTAAGTGGCAGAGCCAAGATCTGAACCCAAAGTTCTCTGGCTCCGGAGCCCATGTGTTTTAACTAAGAACAAGAACCAAAGTTGGCTTTGTCACCTCTTGCCAAGAGATTCTGAACCTGAATGCAAACGTAATGATCCTTTGTAGGTGTCTTCTGTGCCCTACCTGGTAATATTAAATCTTAAAAGAGTTCCCATCTACTCACTTGCCTAGCCAGCATCTATCTGTTGATAGTTAATTCCAAACTAAAGCTCCACTTAAATACTAGAGGTGCCTTTTCAATTATGCAGACAATATATGATGACCTTCCCTCAATTAAGCTATTGTTTGAGTGGTGCTTGGCTCTAGTGATGATATATCTGGCTCCAGGCATGGCAACTGATGCTGCCTACTGTCTTTTTAAAGACACACAGGACTGATATATTTTTATAGGTCACCCCCAAAGTGAGAGAAACAGGGAGTAACAGGTAGTTATAGGAACACACTTGCATTGATCGTCCAACCTTCTCCCTACCCAGATGCTCCACAGGTACCGAAAACTCAACCTGGTTCTAACTGAGCTATTTCTCTCTTCCCTTATACCCAAAACTGTTCTTCCTGGAATGTTTTCTCTGCAGATTAACAATTCTGCCATTTTACTAAGTCTACTGAACTTGAACTATCTTTTTTTTTTTTTTTATTTGGGGTATAGTTGTTTTACAATGTTGTATTAGTTTCTGCTGTACAGCGAAGTGGAGTTCCCCGTGCTACATAGTGGGTTCCGATTAGTTATCCATTTTATACATATTGGTGCATATATGTCAATCCCAATCTCCCAGTTCATCCCACCCCCCTCCTTGCCTTGGTGTCCATGTGTTTGTTCTCTACATCTGTGTCTCTATTTCTGCCTTGCAAACCAGTAAACTTGATCTTAAACTTCTCCCTCTCTCTCAAGCCCCACAGCTAATCAATCATCAAGTTTTGTTGATTCTTCCTCTGAAACAGCTCTCAAATTTAACTTCCCCCTTTTCTGCTATCACTGCCTTGTGTAGATCCTGTTTTTTCCTCATCTGAGCTACTAAATTGCTTCTTCATTGTTTTCCCTAGCTCCTCTCTCTGTCCTGCCCATGATTTCTCACTCTTGTCTGAATGACTTTCCCAAAATGCAAACACCCTTAAATTTATTTTATCTATACTTCCACTAATTCTTCCACTGATTTCTTATAGTCTAATGTTCTGAGCAAGACCTTTCACCTCAACCTGCCACTCATTCATCATCATGCCCATCCTCCCAACCCAACACCACTCCAGAACTCTACCCAGTTACTGCACACCTTCAGGCATTTGCATACACTTTCCTTCTGTTTGGGATGTTTCTACACGTGGAAAACTCCCATTTGTCTTTCATGACACAGTTCAAATATTTCATTCTCTGTGAAGTCTCTATAAATTCCTCTAGGCAGATTTATTTGCTCTCTCCTTTGGATCCCAAGATCTACGGTCATCTCCATGTTACACTCTTGAAATTAAGAGCTTTCAAGTTCCTTTTCTCCACTAGATGGTGAGATCCTAACTATAAAGGGCAATATTTAACGTACATTCACGTGCCCAGTGAATGACACATTCAGTGTTGTTGAATAAATCTAACCAATATTTATCATTCAACAAATATTTATCGAGTGCTTGCCAAGTTGACAAGTGCTGGACTAAACACCTGAGACATGATGGTGAGCAAAACCAGATAGCAGTCAGTTGCTATCACGAAGCTAGCAGTCAGTTGCAGAAACCAAGTATTCATCAAGCAAGTACAAAGATACCTGTGAATCTAAAACTGCACTAAGTGTCCTGAAGGAAGATGCAGGGGTGTTTTTAGAATGGGGTTTGACGTAGCTAGGGAAATCAGGCAAGCATCTGAGCTGAGTTATGCACTGTAAATAGCAGTTACTTGAATGAAGAAGTGAGGGAAGATCAAGCAGATGGAGAAGTGTGTGCAAAGACCCCGCGGCAAAAGGGAGTCTGGAAAATACAGGACACTGAAAGGCTATGGTGGCTGGCGCAGAGAGAACCGGGTGAGCTTGCGGGAGGATGAGGCTGGAGAAGTGGGCAGGGTCCGTAGCACACAGGGCCCTATGGTTCATGTCCAGAAGCTTTATCTATCTCAAAAGCAACAGGAAACCAGACAGCATTGAAGCTCAGGAGAGATAAGATCATTATGCATTTTGAGATCACTCTGATCATGGGATGGAGAACAGATGGTATGTGGGAACACCGAGCAGGAAATTAGGACAAACGCCTAAGTGAGAAAAGACGGTACTTTGGCCGAGCTAGATAAGTGGCAGCGGAGAGGGAGAAAGGTGGATGGCTTTGTGAGGCTTTTAGGAGTTGAAAGCAGAAGGATTTGTGATAGATTAGGTATATATGAAAAGACAAACAAGAATCTGAGGCAGGATATGTTTGAGTTGCTAACTGGGCAGTATGAACTCAGTGTTTTCAACACCATGCTGCGGACTTTGAAACCACTTACATTTTCTACTGCAGATCTCAGGAATGTGGGAAGAAAAGGCAGGGAGGGGATCAGGATTCTAGCTCCAAGCAGCATCTCTAAGGTGAGGGGTGGGGGGATGGGCAGAGCCAAAAGGCAATAAAGATTTGCCTGGCCAATGTGAGGACTGGTTTGGAAGAGCTGCTAGACACAAAGAAGACTAGACATGGAAGACCAAAGGAGAAGGTGAGAATACCTAGGGTGAGCTTCCACTGAGGCCTGAGCTGAGCCTTGGAGGATGAGTAGGTTTCAGACAAGAACAGAGGTAGAGGAAGGATCCCTGGCAGGAGAACGTGTTACCTGGGTGATGACAAGTGAAGGAAAAAGCTGTTGAGGTGCCTCCTCTAATTCCCTTCATTTCCGTTAGGCTAGGAAGCAAGATAAGCAAGCTTGTTACAGATACTACTTAAATGATAACCTAAAAATCTATGGCTGAGGACAGGAATTAGTGCAAAGATGCAAGAACTGGCCTCTTTGGAGATCAGATAATGTTGACATTTGTCTTCAGAGTTCCAGGTTGTGCCAAATCACAGCTGAACCTTTGGTTCCATGAGATGCGTGAACACATTCTGAGAGTCTCCTGCATGGCAGGCAGTGCACTAAGTTCTGGAATTAGAAAGATGTTAAAGCCTCTACCTAGTTAAAGCCTCTACCTACCTAGAGCCTACCTCTACATTTCATAGAATCTATAAAATGTTATCAAATAAGTTCAGCTATAATATTAATAATACACCTATGCCTTTGAGTGTATAAGATAGTCAAAATGAAAATGGAAACCTTCTAATTGGACAAAAATGAATATATATGAGATCAGTGTCATAAAGCGGAACCTCCCTGGCCTAAAGGCATATGAGTCATTGTGGAGTGCCTGCTAAAATACAGATTTTTGCACCCAACTCAGCTTACAGAATCAAACACTCTGAGGGTTGGAGTCTGAGAATCAACATTTTAAACAAGTTCCCAGTGATTTTAATGCCCAGTAAAAGCACCATTTTGTTAAACCAGGAGTGAATCTGGATATTAGAAAACTTAAACCTTTCTTTTATTCTTTGGCCCTTTTTTGGAAAAATACATAAATATTAAAGTCAACCCAAACAAAAAACCTCTTGTATCCAGCTCTAAGCTTAGGGTCCTAAATAGTCAATAAACAGGGAACCCCAAGGTTAAAATTCTTTCCACCCTCCCTTGTCTATACACAGGTAGTCTGTGTTCTCGTTAGCCAATGCTGATTGTGGGCCTTCAGATGTGATTATTTACATTGCCAAGTATATCACATAAGACATAAGGCATAAGTTACTCTATGTGTGGCTTCTTATCAGTTTGGAGTATGTACATTTCAATGTGAAATCAGCCTTGAAGTTGCTTTCATATGGCATCTGTTACATGTACAAGTTGTAAAGAAACCTGTCACTTTTGGCTAAGAGAAGATATCAATGTAATTTTGCTTTGTTGTTCACGTATGCCCTTTTTGCTTTTCACCTTAGCCACATTACATTTTTTTAAAACGGCGAACCCATTTCATAAAGAAGAGTTCACTCAAAATTTAAATGAGAAGAAGCCAAATTAAACCTGGTGGAGACAGCCTTGTCCTATGTAGCCCGTAATAGGTATGTGCAGGAAGAAAGCCAGAGTTGGGCTTTAATACGGACACGGAAAGAGGCCCAAAGGAAAAGAAAGAGAAGTCAGAACTTTCGATGCTTATCTGCCTCATCTACTTCCTGCCTATAATACGCATTGTGAGTTAATTCCTGGGAGGTAGGAAAAAGACTCACCTTGCACTAAAGTTAAACCTTGTAGAGAATAAGTAAAATTCCAAACAAATCCCAAAGCAATGTGCATGGAAAGAGCAGAGGCCCCCTAAAAATGCTGCACACAGATGCTGGACTCCCAGAACCTTGGAGCTCAAAAGATCCAGCGAGAGAAACTGCCTAGTACAGAGGAAGAGCATGAACCCCAGAGCAGCCCCTCCCAAACACCCACAGCAAGTCAGTGGCAGAGCTGGTCCCCAAACTGCACCCCTGATTTTCAGCACCCCTCACCCCAGCTGCCTCTGTGCTGCCAATCCAAGCTTTAGATGATTTTGCCCACTACGGGGTCCCAACCGAACACTTTATGGACAATGCATGACCCAAAAAGACTTTCTCATCACTGTTCCCCAAGTGACCTGGTGGCCTTATCCTCACGAAGCAACAAAGTCATCATACTCTGTAACTCCTACGTATAAAACCCACCAGCCTCGGACTTCCCTGGTGGCGCAGTGGTTGAGAGTCCGCCTGCCGATGCAGGGGATGCGGGTTCGTGCCCCGGTCCGGGAAGATCCCACATGCCGCGGAGCGGCTGGGCCCGTGAGCCATGGCCGCTGAGCCTGCGCGTCTGGAGCCTGTGCTCCACAATGGGAGCGGCCGCGACAGTGAGAGGCCCGTGTACCGCAAAAAAAAAAAAAAAAGAAAGAAAGAAAAAAAAACCCACTAGCCTCCAAGATGACACATCCCCTGGTCTATTTCTTTCAGCCAGCCTTTCAAAGCTCAAGGCCTGGCTCTGGGGCAAGACGGTCCGTGTGCGTGCATATGGGTGTGTGCACGTGTGTGTCCGAGGGACTGCGGTTGAGAGGAAAGCCATCTAGTGCACCTGGAACACGGCTTCTATCGGCATCTTCCACTGCCCGGTAAAACAACTTGTAACCACGAGTGCACCTGGAGCCCTGTTCCCTGATCCAGCCTCCAAAGGCCCCTTTTTTCCGATGACCAAGTATCTTCACAACGAGGCCACTGCACTGCCCTGAGGGGGGAGGTCCCTTCATTACGCACCTGCTGTCGGTCCTTTGGTGGGGAGGGGCGGAGGCCCAGAACACTCCAAGGACCTTTAACTGCAGCCTCTGGACCCTTCAGCCTCTTGGCAAGGCTTTCCCAGGTGAATAGGGGGCAAATACGGTTTTCCATTTATGTTTCTTATCATGGGGCTACGGGGAGGGAATAACAAGGACCCAGAAGCCCATTAAAAGCTTGCACTGAAGGCGGGGAGGGGAGGGGAGAAAAAGCTGGGAAAGTGGGGAATAAAAATAATACCCAGTACTTTACTCAACTATTTTATAGCAAGTTAAAATCAGACTTCTTCCAGATCTAAATGGATCTGCAAGTCCCATAATTAAATGGGGAAAATGAAGCCGTTTCATGCCTTTGCTCCCTTTGATCTTTATTATTTTTGTGACTAACGTGTAACCGGAGCTGCTCTTTCTGGGGCGTGAGCCTCTCGGGGCAGCTGCCGAGAGAGCCCTGTGAGGCTGACATAGGGTGGGAGCCTGACCCGCCCCCGCAAAAGCTGACCCCGAGAGATGCGCCTGCACCGACAAGCCTTCCTCCGTCTGCCTTTTCTTCCGGAGCATTTTCCCCTGTGCTCCCTCCTCCTCAAGGGCTCTGGGAACTGGTATTTTTTCCCTCGAAGTAAAGGGGTGGGAGCATTTTAATGGCAGTGCAGAAAACTGTCTCTCAAATCACAGGGAAGCTGACCTCTGAAGGCTCATTATTTTAATTTTCTTTCCCTACGGTTCCTCATCAATTTCATTCCTCTCTACTCCTCACCCCTCCATGTGTGCAACGCACACACATACACACCCACACGCTGAGCACGAGCATGCAAGCACACGCAGGTGGAAGCTCTGTGGATCCTCTAGGCTGAGGAGGCTCAATCACACCAAAAGGTGAAATCTCTTCAACTCCTCATTTCCTCTGGAATCCGCTCCTGGTGATTCGCTAGAGCGCCCTCAGGTGGCCCTTTGTTGTAATACCACGCAAGACTGTGGAAGGCTCTAATAGGTCCAAGCAGTGTCACTACAATTCAAACTATCACTTTTCTCTCTCCACCTTTACTTCTTGAGTGGGCCTCTGAAGCTGAGAACTACCGCATGAGGTCCTGACATAGCACAGGTCATCCCCCCAAATGTGTGTCTGGACAAAACCTGGTCAGTCTCCAGGATGAGGGCTGAGTTCAAGATCTGGGTTAGGGCCTTGAAGGTTCCCTCTCAGCCATGAGCTGAGAACACAGCTCTGAACGGCAATAGAGACCAGGTCGGGAGTGGGGGGGAGCAGCGGGCTACCTCTCCTCTGCCTCGTAAGAGACGCGACCAGGATCGCCTGAGCTCACCTTCCGGCCGAGAGTCTGATGAACTAATGAAAGCCGGACAGTTCATGTTAACACAGTGCTTCTCAAAGTGAGGTGCGCGGAACTCCACCACAGCATCACCGGAAGAGTCTGCTAAAAGTCCAGGTTTCCAGGCCCCACTCTGTACCTGTTGAATCAGAACCTTTGCTACGGGGACCGAAGAATCTGCATGTTCAGCAAGTTTTCAAGTTGAGTTTTAGGCGCAGTAACGTTTGAGCAACCTCCCTTATCCTTTCACCCACCACCCCTCAGATTAGAGGTTTATATTTGAACAAAAGCCTTTAGTTCCACAAACCAATGGGATGACTTTGGATACTGTGGCAGTGCAGCAGAGGAGGTCCTTTAAGTAAGTGGGGTAAGAGAGGTTTCCAGCGCTTCTCGATTTTTCCCAGGTAGGCAGCTGCACGTGCAGCTAAAACAAGGGTCAGCCTTCTCTATTCTGCCCCTCACAGGTGGAGCACTTATGAGACTGGCGGGGGCTGGATTCTGCAGTAAAGAACTCTACCTGGAAACTTGGGTATCCCGTTGGGAGGGAGAAGGGCCCGCAGAGAGTCAACTCACCTCCCGAGGGCACCAAGCCAGATGAGCGGAGTATGAGCTTCCTGTCTCTCCTGCCTCATCACTTTCTAGCTGGGACATCTTGTTCAAGTGGCCCCTCTGTGCCTCAGTTTTCTCTGTGGAGAATGGGAACTAATATTTGTGCCTGCCTTGATAAATATTATTAATAAAAATAATTTCTAAGGATCCTGAGATTGGTGGGAAGACCCTGTCCTCAGAGATGGGTGTTGTGAGTAGTGGATATGAAGTTACACAGAAGTATTCCATGAGATGGGTCTGAATAAGGCAAAAAGTATATCTGCTGTTATTAAATATATTAAAGTAAATTAAATATGTTAAATGAGCTCTGAGCTTCCCTCTTCTCCATCTTAGCCCCCACTATTCTTTTCCTCTGTTCCATCATAGGAGGCTTCTTTCTGGGTGTTTCCAGGTCAGGAAGATTGTATGTAGCCTCCTTCCTCTGCTGTGGGCACAGAGCATTGAAGTCATTCTCTTTCCCATCCTGGGCAAGAGGGGGTGGGGATGAAATGAGGGAGAGGGGAGAAGGAAGCTTCCCTTCCAGCAGATGCTCATGAAGACCCAAGAGAGGCCATGAATGGAGCAAAGAGAGACTCGCTCAACTCTGGTCAGGCTGCCTGGGCTTATAGCCAATTCGGCTACTTACTAGTTTTAAGACCTTAGTTAATATTCTTAAACTGTAAGCCTTAGTTTTTTTCATCTTTAAAATGACTCTAAGTAATAATATCTACTTCATAATTGTTATAAAGATGAACAGAGATCTTTGGAGCCCATACTCCTTAGCCCATGGCTGTAAGCCCCATGCAAGGCCTCTCTCTTGTTTTATTTTATATTTTATAAAATATTTTATATTTTATAAAATATTTTATATTTCACCACAACCTCGCTCCCACTGCCCTCCTTTCTCCTCCTTCCTGGGATTTCATGTATGTCTTTATATTTGTACGTATCTTTGAAAAACATGTAGCTTCGATTAATGTGTATGATGTTAAATTTTAATACCCTTAAGTGGTATTGTGTTATAAATCATTTTCCACCTTTTGCACTCAACACTGAGAATTTTAGAGCTATCCATATTACAGTTTGCCAGTGGCTCTCAACTCTACTACATAACAGAATCACCTGGGGAGCTCTTGAAAAATACCAATATCTAGACCTTAATTCCAGTGATTCTGATTTAATTTGTCTAGAGTGCGGGCCAAGCCTCAGGTCATTCTGAAGCGCAGCCAGGAGTGAGAACCACTGCTGTCTGCAGCTCCCTGGACAGGACTTATCAGGCGGTATAGGTAGAGTCCCTCCTTTTTCTAGCCTAAGCAAGTCCCTGCAGCAAAATCAAGTTATAAAGGCCCTAGGGGCCGTGGTAAAAAGGAAAAGAGGGAGAGGGCAACTTGCAGCCTAAAAGGTATGTAAGGAAGGGCAGAAATCAGTCCTACCCTTCCACCCTCTTTGTAGGAGTCATGGAGCAGTATGTTGTTGATTCGCCTGTCCGACCACTGAATCATCAGCATTTACTAAACACCTCTGTGTGCCAGGCGCTCTGCCAGGTCAGGGGACACAGCAGTGAACAGGATGGGCACTCAGTAGCTTTCAAACATGTTAAATGCAGCTTCCCAGCATGCCCTCCCCCACCCCACCCCCACTCCCAGAGCTTCTGATCAGTCGGTACAGGGCTTGGCTCAGGAATCTCCATCTTGAACAACTGCAAGAGGTGACACTGATACCCAAGGGCCTGGTCATCCTTTGAAGAAAATTGGTTCAGGCAGTTTATAAGAATCAGATCATTTTAAACATATTTGGTAGATTTAACCTAGTTCCCCCTCTAGAATTTTCTGAGAAAGCAGGACCTCCATTTCCCATATGTCTCCAGCAACAGTTACAGCCTTGGCTGATGTACCAGAACCCTCTTCCTCCTGCCAGACCTCCCTACACATATAGCACCACCAGCAATAATTCATTTGTGGTAAATCTGCATTACACAGTTGCTGTAGAGACATCAGCACATTCAACCCCTACCAAAACTCGGTGAGGTAGGTCTCGCCTTTCATGTGAAAGAACTGGACTCATATTGGTTAAATGACCTTCCCAAGGTTATGCATCTCCAGAATTTAATGCCATATCCCTCTGGTTGGAATAACCATCCATTAGTGCTTTCTAAAAAAAAAAAAAATAGGTTGAGAAAAACTGTCCTGGTGCTCTCGGGTGGGGGACACATGCCACACGACAGTGCGGAGAATGGCTGTTGAGGTACTGTGCTGCATGCAGCCCCCCAGAACACGAAGACACTCTTCACTTTTCCTATTTTCTCTTGGAAAGCCCAACGGCACTAACAGATGGTTATTCTGATCATAATCATTGAACCAACTCTTTGCGGGGTGCTACATTCTTCCCACACACAAAATACACAGAGGATGCCCTCTTATCTGTCATTAATTGGCACTAGTCATTGGTTGGCTCATCGGAAAAACATGGCTAAAGCTGGGAATCATTAAAAGGTGATGTACACACACATTAAGCATTTTATGTTAACCTAAAATATATCAATGTACATTCGTGAACCAGACTTTTGATGTAGAGCCAAGGCATTTTGTTTGACTTTTAAGTTCCCTGATTAGAGTTTTAATATTATCTCTAAAATAAATTACAGCCATAACACATATTTTAGGATTTGTAGTTTCTATTTTCGTAAATAGAGCAGAACTTAACTGCCCTTCTAATGATGTCTAGGTGCAAAATTCCATTTAAAAAATATATTCCAGAAATTTATTGCAATTTTAAGTAGGCAAGTTGAAAGAGTGGTATAATAAGCACCAAAATACCCACTGCGTAAATTGAACAACTTGTACCTATTGACGTATTTGCCTTATTTCTCATAATATATATAGACCAACGTCTATATTCATTCATCATCTATCTATACTTACGTTTGCTAAATATTTGAAAATAAGTTGCAGACACCATAATATGTTCCCCTAAATACACAGCGTGTACCTCCTGAGAATAAGAACATACTTCTGTATTTTTTCACACAATGACAAATAATGATGGCTTCATAATAACATCTGATATCTAGCCTTCACATTTCCCCAGCTGTCACAAGACTGCCACATAGATTGTTTTTTCTTAACCAACAGCCAGTCCTGGTTCATGCATTCCACTAGGTGTTTTATTTTTTGACTCACCTTTGCTTTGTTTTGTTTCCTCCTTGATAGTGACTTTTTAAAGAGTTCAGGCCATTTTGTGCAGTACCTAACGTTCTGGATTTATCTGAGTGTTTTATTGTAGTTATCATGGTTCCTCTTTACCCTGAATTCCCTGTAAACTGGACATTAGGTTTAAAAGCTTAAATAGATTTGGGTTAAATATTTGGGGCAAAATTCTTCACTGGCAATGCTGTGTATTTCATATGGCATCACGTCTTCTACAGGCATTTTTATGAAGAGATGTAAGCATTTATCTTGGGTACATACCTGGAAGTAGAATTGCTGGGTAATAGGGGACACAACCATTTTTTCCAAATGGTTGTATCAATTTACACTCCTACCCACAGTATATGAATTCCAATGGGGCACCACAGCTTCATCGACATTAGAAATTGTCATTCTAGTAGGTTTGTAATGGTATCAGATTGTGATTTTAATTTGCCTTCTCCAGATGATCTTAAGCACATTCTTAAGTAATTATTGATCATTTAGATGTGAAATGCTTCATTATTTTGCCCATTTTTAAGTTGGTTTGTCTGTCTTTTTTAAAAATTGATTTGTGGGGGGAAAGGGGAGGGATAAATTGGGAGATTGGGATTGGCATACACCCACTACTATATATAAAATAGGTAACTAATAAGGACCTACTGTATAGCACAGGGAACTCTACTCAATAGTCTGTAATGACCTACATGGAAAAAGAATCTAAAAAAGACTGGATATATGTGTATGTATAACTGTTTCACTTTGCTGTACAGCAGAAACTAACACAACACTGTAAATCAACTGTACTCTAATAAAAATTTAAAAATAAATAAATAAAAATTGATTTGTAACAGTGGATATGAGTCCTTTGTTGGTTATATATATTCAAAACATCTCCCACTGTGTGCTTTGCATTTTCGCTCACTGAAAGGTGCCCTCTGAGGAACATAAGTTCTTTATTTTAATATATTACAGTAAATCAACCAATTCCATTATGCTTGGTAACTTTATACCCTATTTAAAAAATCTTTCCACCCAAGATCATGAAGATATTCTCTATATTATCTTCCAGAAACCCCACTGCTTCTTCTTTCACATTGAGATGCACAGTCCATCTGGAATTAATTTTTTTTAGCACAATGTGAGACAGAGGTCAATATCAGTTTTACACTTGACCAGAACATATTATTAAGAAGACCATCCTCTCTCCAGTGCCTTACTATGCTCCCTTTGTCATAAATTAAGTGTTCATGTATTTTTGGTTCTCTACCTGGACTTTATTTTGCTCCATTGGTTTATTTGTCTATGCTTGTGTCAACAATAGCATGCTCTTTTAATTACTGTAGCTATTTAATTCTTAATAGCCAGTAGTATATGAGGTCCAAACTTGTTTTTCCTCATCAAGGTTGCCTTTTGCATTTCTGTATAAATTTTAAAATCAACTTGATAATTTCCAATAAAACGACTGGATTTTGATTAAAACTGCAATAAATCTATAGATCAATTTGGGAAGAAACCATGGTATCTTTCTCTTTTTCTTTAGATCTTGCTTAATTTCCCTTAATAATATTGTGTAGTTTTGCTTAAATCACTTACTAATTCTAATGTATTATTTGTAGATTATTTTGGATTTTCTAGGTACATAATCATATTATATGTGAGTAATGGTAATTTCTACATTTCAATTCTTATGCATTTCATTCCTTTTTCTTGCCTTATTGCAAATGCTAGGCCCTCCAATACAATGTTGAATAGAGGCAGTAAAATGGTGCTATACAATGATGAGCTCCAGCATTTCTTCCTAAACCTCAGTCTCAAGAAAGAACTTTTTAATAGTTCATCATTAAATATAAAGTTTCCTGTAACATTTTATAAATATTTATCAAATTAAGGAAGTTCTCTCTATTTCTAGTTTGCCATGATTATTTTAAGTCATGTACAGATGTTGAATTTTATCAAGTATTTTTCTACATCTATGAACATGATTACCTGATTTCTCTTCTCTTTTCTATTAATGTACTGAATAACAGTGGTGATTTTCTACTGTTAAATCAACTCTGCTTTGTTGGGGAAAAAACATGACTTGATCATGATGTATACTTTTTTTGTATATCTTGTTATATATATATTTTGTTTAAAATATCATCATGTGTATTCATGAGAAAAATTTAATTCTTTCTTGTAATAGCCTTGTCAGGTATCAAGGTTTGCAGACCTAATAAAAGCTGAGGAGTATTCTTTTTGTTACTATTCTCTGAGAAAGTTGATCTAAGATTAGTGTTATTTCTTCCTTAAATGTTGGGAAGAATTCATCAGTGAAACCATTTGGACTGGATTTTTCTTCATAGGAAGATTTAAATTATGAATTTACTGTTTTTAATAGATATAGAATTATCTAAATGTTTATATCTTCTTGTGTTTTTCTAGGAATTTATCCATTTTATCTCAGTTGACAAGTTTATTCATAAAAAGTGTTTATAATAACCTATAATTATCTCTTTAATGTCTGTTCTTTTGTTTATACTGGTTATTTGTGCTTTCTCTTTTTTTCCTTTTAATTATTTTTTCCTGGGGTTATCAATTTTATTACTCTTTTCAAGGAAACAAGTTTCGGTTTTGCTGATTATTTTCTTTCCAATGTTTATTTTTTATTTCACTAATTTCTGCCCTTATCTTTATTATTTCCTTCTTCTACTTTCTTTGGATTTAATTTGCTGTTCTTTTGCCAACCTTTTTGATAGATAGTTAACCACTGATTTTTGACCTTTCTTCTTTTATAATAAATGTATTTAAGGCTCTAGCTTTTCTGTTTTCTCTGCTTTAGCAGCATCCCACATTTTTTTTCCTTAGAGAGAAGGGTGAAGAGGAGTGTTTTTATGGTGGAAATGTTCTCAGAGCTCTGCTTCACAAGGCCTCATAGCCCCTAAGGCCCTACTGCAGAGTTCCACCAGTCCTCTCTATTCCTTCCCCAAAATTCTGAGGAGAGGGGGATTCATGAAAATTTGTTTTCTGGATCTAGTTGGTGCAGTCCTTTCCTGGGTTTAAGATATTGCAAGTCAGTAAGGGAAACATTCAGTCAACACATAAGGGGCAAGTGGACATCCCATACATTATTATTCAATTTAAAAAATTTGCAATTTCCAACCTGATTTTTAAAAATTTGACTCATGGATTATTTTGAAGTACAGATAGGACTGATTTTCTGGGTACCTTTAAATTTCAGACTTAAATCTACTGTGGTCAGAAAATGTTCTCTGGATTATTGGAATTCTTTCAAATTTGTTAAGCCATGCTTTATAGCTCAGCAAATGGTAATTATTCCATTTGCAACTGAAAAGAAAGTATGTTCTTTGGTTTTGAAGTACAGTATCCTATATCTGATGTTTGTTAATCAAGTTCAAATTTTCTATTTCTTGCTGATTTTTTGTTTTGGTCTTCTTTCACTTACTATGAGAGATGTTAAAATCTCTAAATAGAATTGTGAGTTAATCTATTTCTCCTTCTCGTTCTGAGAATTTTCGTTTTATTTTTTGATACTCTTATTAAATACACTCAAAGTTAGAATTATTACATATTTCAGGGAAATGGACCTTTTGTTATTACAAAATGTTCCTTTTTACATCTAGTAGTGCTTTTTGCCTTAAGGTCTATTCTAGGTTAGTGTTCAGATGCTATATATTTTTCTATCCTTTTACTTTCATAATTTCTGTATTCTTGCAGCAGTCTGACAATTTCTTTGTGTTTTAATTGGAGTAGTCTACTTACATTTTATATGATTACTGATGTCACTTCATTTTTCTCACAATATTCCTTTTTATTGCCTTCTTTGCCTTCTTTTGCATTAATCAATTATGCATTAATTACTGCAGTTTTCCTGTATTAACTTCCTCTTTTTAAGATTTTTCTATTTAAATTTACTGATTCCCTAATTACAATCTCGGCAAGAAAGAAACTATTGAGGACCAGCAGGGGTTGTTGAGAAGCAATTACCTCGCATTTTTTTTTTTTTAACATATCTATCAGCTCACATAGTTAGTGTGTGTGTGTGTGTGTGTGTGTGTGTGTGTGGGTGTGTTTATATCTACTCTATTAGCAAATTTCAGGTATACAATACATTATTATTAACTGTAGTTACTTTGCTGTACATTAGGTCTCCAGAACTTAATCATCTTGCAACTAAAAGTTGCAAGACCTTTTGATCAATAGCTCCCTTTCCCCCACAGCTACCAGCCTCTGAATAACCACCATTCAATTCTCTGTTATTATGAATTTACTTTTTTTTTTAAAGAGTCCACATATAGGTGAGCTCATGCAGTATTTGTCTTTCTGTGTCTGGCTTATTTCACTTAGTGTAATGTCCTCCAGGTTCATCCATTTTGTTGCAAATGGCAGGATTTCCTTTGTTTTTAAGGCTGAATAATATTCCCTTGGATTGAACAATATACCACATTCTCTTTATTCATTCATCTGTCAACACTGAGGTTGCTTCCATGTCTTGGCTACTGTGAATAATACTGCAATGAACATGGGAGTGTAGATAGCTCTTCAAGATAGTGACTTTCTTTTGACTATATACCCAGAAGCAGAATTGCTAGATTATATGGTAATTCTATTTTTAACTTTTTGAAGAACCTCCAGATTCATAGTGTTTTCCATGACTGTACCAATTGACATTCCCACCAACTGTGTCCAAAAGTTCTCTTTTCCCTACATTTTTACCATTACTTGTTACCTTTTAATAACAGTCATCTTGTTGCCTTTTTGATAACAGTCATTCTAACAAGTGTGAGGTGATATTTCATTGTGATTTTGATTTGCATTCCCCCAACAATTATGATGTTGAGCATCTTTTCATATGCCTGTTGGCCATTTGTAGATCTTTTCTGGAAAAATATCCATTCAGATCCTTTGCTCATTTTTTAGTTGGGTTATTCTATTTTGTCTTTGTTTTTTGATACTGAGTGGTACCAGTTCCTTATATACTCTGGACATTAATCTCTTAACAATTATATGGTTTGCAAATACAGTCAGCTCCCTGTATCCATGGGTTCTGCATGCACAGATCCAACAGCCCATCAAAATTTGATCAGAGGTTGGTTGAATTCACAGATGAAAACCCCACAGATCTAGAAGGGTGATTGTACTACATCATTTTATATGAGACTTGAGCTTCCACAGGTTTTGGTATTTGGGGCACGTCCTGGAACAAATCCCCCACAGATACCAAGGGATGAGATACAACTGTATTTTCTCTCATTCTGAAGGTTGCCTTTTCATTGTGTTGTTTCCTTTGCTGTGCAGAAATGTTTTAGTTTGATGCTTTTGTTGGCTGTGCTTTTGATGGCAAATTCAAAAAATTACTGCCAGTAACGATGTCAAGGAAATTTTCCCCTATGTTTTCTCTTGGGAGTTTCAGATAGTACATTTAAGTCTTTAATCCATTTTGGGTTGCTTTTTGTGTATGGTGTAAAAAAAAAAGGGTCCAATTTCATTCTTCTGCGTGTGGCCGTCCAGTTTTCCCAAGACCATTTATTGAAGAGATAGTCCTTTCACCACTGTGTATTCCTGGCACCTTTGTCGAAAATTAGTTGACCATATATGCATAGGTTTATTTTTGGGCCCTCCATTCTGCTGCATTGGTCTATTTGTCTGTTTTTATGCCAGTTCCATACTCTTCTGATTACTATAGCTTTGTAATATAATTTGAAATGGGAAATATGATGCCTCCAGCTTTGTTCTTGCTCAAGATTGCTTTAACTATTTGGGGGTCTTTTGTGAGTCTATATGAATTTTAATATTGTTTTCTCTATGTCTGTGAAAAACACCATTGGAACGCTGAAGATGAGTTCAGTGGCAAGGAACTGGGGCATGCAGTGGTGGTGGTCAGGGCTGGCAGTGTGCATGCAACGAGCTTGCAAGGGCTGGAGCTGGCTGCAGGCACACATGTGGTGGCTGTGTTGCCAAGACCAGGGCTCCTGCAGTGGTGCTGGCTGAGGTGGTTCTGAAACCTGTGGGGCGTCTGAGGCAACTGCACTGGCTGTTAGTTTCTTCAGAAGTCAAAGTTCCTTGTATCCTCTGCAGGGTATGCTGCTGGTGTCTGCAATGGTGAACACGGCAGGGTTCTCAGAGGTTAAAGTTGCAGTGAGGGTAGGTGTACGTGGCTACCATGAGGTCTGTTGAGGTCCTCAGCAATGAAGGCTGCTGAGGTCTTCTGCAAATCAGACCACTGGGTACCATGGTTGCTCCTGCCATTAGGCTGATACTGATAGCCCCTGCCCTTTTTCTTTGTTCCTAGCCATCTCCACATATCTCAGCTATGTTGGTCTCCCCAGCCATCTGGGTGGCGTAGAACTGAAGCAGATCCTTTGGTCAGTGACCCAAAAGGCTGTGAAATCTGGTCACTCACCCCTGCTTTCCTTTTTTTTGCTAGGGCAAGTCTCAGGCTGGAGAGTTCCCTCTTGGTGCTGAGCAGTGCCAGCCTGGGCAATGGGATGATGTAGGCAAAATGAAACTATTCTTCCTACCCTTTTTGTGCAGTTATTCTCAGGTTTTTTGCTCCTCTATGTTTCTGAAACTTCTTAAGTGGGCTCCTGAGCTCTCCCAGAGGTATTTTTGTTAAGGATAGCTGTCTAATTGTTTTTTTTGTGGGGGGAATGAGGGGAACAGAGGCTGGGATATCTACTCTGCCATCTTGCTGACATTCCTCTATTAAATTCTTATCTATTATTTCACTATTCTTTTAGTGATTACTCTAGCGATTATAATATGCAGCTTTAACCTATCAAAGTCAAATATAAATTTGTGTTTTTACTACTTAGATTTTTCAAGACCTAAGAATACTCTAATTCCATCATACCACCTTATTTTATATTATTGTTGTTAGGCATTTTATTTCTAAATATATTTTAAATTCTACAAAACAGTTATTTTTTTAAAAAATAATAAGTAATATTTAATTTTTCTTAGTTACCATTTCCACTGTTCTTCATCCAGACCTGAATCTACATACTTCCATTTGGAATCATCTTCCTTCCACCTAAAGTATTCCCTAAAGTATTTCTTTAGTGCAGGACTGGTTGTAACAAATTCACTTTTTTTTTTTTTTTTTTTTTTTGTGGTACGTAGGCCTCTCACTGTTGTGGCCTCTCCCGTTGCGGAGCACAGGCTCCGGACGCGCAGGCTCAGCGGCCATGGCTCATGGGCCCAGTCGCTCCGCAGCATGTGGGATCCTCCCAGACCAGGGTACGAACCCGTGTCCCCTGCATTGGCAGGTGGACTCTCAACCACTGCACCACCAGGGAATCCCACAAATTCACTCTTATTCTTATTTGTCTGAAAAACTCTTTGTCCTTATTTCATCTGCATGTATAAAGATTTTTTTTCATTGTGTATCAAATTCGAGGTTGGCTTTCTTTTGCCTGATTGATTGTTTTTAGAAGACGCAGACAAGGAATTTGATTTCTGTCATTTCTATTAAGAGGCCAGCTGTCAGGTGTATTTTTGCTCCTCTGATGGCAATGTGTCTTTTTCTCTCACGTATTTTAAGGTTTCATCTTTGTCTTTTATTTTCATCAGTTTTAATATTCTTCACTTGGGTTGGTTTTCCTTGTATTGATCCATCTTAAATCCGTGCATTCTCTTCACACTCATTCTTTTTTTAATGCTGTGGGGAAAAACATATTTCTTCTGATCCATCTTTTTTCCCCTTCCTTCACTTCTTAGAATCCATTGTAAATATGTTAAGTCCATTTACTGTGTCCCATATGTTTCTTATGCTTGTTTTTGTATTTTGCATCTTTTTTAATCCACTCTTTACTCTGATCATTTTCTTCTGATGCATCTTTTAGTTTACTAATTCTCTCTTCAGCAGAGTCTAATTTTCTACTAAACCCAATGTCCAATTTGTTAATGTCACCTATTGCTTTTTTAAGATGTAAAATTACTATTTTATATTTTATAAGTTTCACATGCAATAAAAATGTCCTCATTGTTCTCTATTCTCTTGAATCTATTAATCACAGTTATTTTTAACAGAATCTCCTGTGGGTTTACTTGTAGAGTCTGTTTTTATTGGTTTGGTCTTTCAATCCGTTAATTTAATCTCCTTGTGTACCTAATAATTATTTCCTGAATGCCAGACTTCACACATGAAAAACGTGAGATGTAATATAAGGCTCTGGGTAATATTATAGTCTTCAAGAGAGGATTTACTTTTTCTTTTATCAGGCAGTTAAGATAAAGGTGGATCACAATTCAGTTTAGGATTGAGCTAAACTGAAGTTGCATTTGAGTGTTTGGACGCATTGATTTATTTCTAGTTAAGCCTTACTCCTAGAGTGTAGCCTTTCAGAGGACCCAAACAAAAAACCTTTGTGCTTTTAATCAGGGATCTTCCTCTTTAGTGAGTCCTGAACTATTTTTGTCTCCCCAGTTCTGTGAGTTGGCCAGTAGCTTTGTCAGTTACTCAGGCTCATAGCTGCTTACATTGGTGGCTATTAATCTCAGAACAGCAAATTCCTTAAAGGGAAAATCAACTTGGAATATAGGCCTCACTTCTTTGTGTTTCCCTTTCCTTCTCTCTGTGATCCTGGCTGCCTAAGTCTTTGCTGCCATGGTTCCTGTCAGTTAAATAGAGAAAACTTCCTTGGATTTTGTTTGTTTTTTAATTATCTATAATGCATTTCATTATCAGATTGTCACAAACACATGGAATTTTCTGATAATATTAATAATAAAGGTTAGGAAATATTTAACAAGCAAATTTAAGAAAATTTTAGCTGCTCTTCATGAGAAAAAGATGAGTGGGTTTATAAATTAAGTTTGACAGTATATGGCTGCAGTCTTTAAAGATCACTTCAATACTCTTCATCTGTGGTTCTGCGATAGACAACATTCAATGAAATTTTGAATAAAAGCCAACATTTAAGTTGGTTCTCAAGCTTTGGAATAATCAAGAATCATGTGGGAATCATGCAGAATCGTGATTCCTTTCTTCAGAATTTCTACTTATAATTTGGAGGAGTGGCCCAGAAATCTCCATGTTAAAGAATAATCCCACAAATTGATTCTAATTCAATTGTTTCACAGATTAGACTTTGAAAAATCCTCATATAAGAGTTTGTAAGTTCTGACAGGTAAAGCTTCAATGAAAAAAAGAGCTTTCATCAGTATTTAGCCCACACCAATCTTCCTAAGGCTGTGTAATCGCTAATGATGTTCATTTCTAACATGGGCAATTAATTTGAAATCTGTACTTTTTACTGGAGTGTGCATTTTTATGGTTTAGGGTTGGTTCAATTACAAGAAAGAGAAAATCCAATTTAGCTGTTGCTTAAATACAAAAGGCCTTATTTCCTTATGCAGTCATTCTGGATCAACTGTCCAGAGCTGGTATTACAATTTTGTGAATCTATCAGAGAACCAGGCTTCTTCCACTCACTCTGAAATTCCTACAGTGTGGTTCCTTATTCTAGATGGCTGCTGGAGCACTAGTCATTATGTTCAAATTTCATTCAACGGAAAGAAGAAAGAAAGAAAGGTGATGCTCTTTTCTTTTGAGGAATACTCATGGGAAGGTGCACGCATCTCTTCTACTTACATCCCATTGGCCATGCTTAGTTACAAGAGACATTGGGAACTTTATTGTTTATTCTGGGTAGCTCAGCTCAAATTTGAAATACATATTTCTTAGAAAAGCAGAGAGAATAGATATTGAATGACAACTAGCAGTGTCTACTAATAATTTTCTTGTTGGAATAAAGATTCCTGTTGAATTCCACAATAACTACTAATCCTGGCCTTGCTCCAGTGTTTTAGCATTTATACTTCATTATGTCCTTAGATTTCTACAATAACTCTGGGAAGTATATGAGGTATTGTGATACCCATAGAGGAACAAGGAGACTCAACTTCAGCACATTCAAGGAGCCAGGTGACTAACCCAGGGTGCATCTGGCATCTTCTAGCACTTGCTCCATTACCCAACAGCCCTTTGTAGGCAGTGGGTATCTGGGTGTGCAAAGAAGAGACTGAGGCTCAGAGTCCTACCCATGGTCTAATGCACAGAAGAAGTCCTCAGTAAATAGGTAGATCCAAACCAGTTTGTCACGGGACAGAAAGGAAAGGCATTCCCAGGACAGGAAGGCAGGTCATTGTGGAGTCAGTGCATACTGACTCTGAGAAGCAGTGCTAGCAACTCTCTCTGGTGTTCCTTTGGAGCAAAGAAAATAGTGGATTAGGTATAGCAATAGAGGAATTCCACTCAGGCTGTAACAAGGTTCTTAACACCCCCACCGGGGTGGTTTCAGAGAAGGCCAAATAGGAAGCCAAGATTTGTATCACTGCCAGAGTCCTTCTCCCTTCTCCCCTTCAACACAGGGAGGGAAATGAGCGTCTACTCTTACCTGGAGGCAACAAGGATCCCATCCCCTACTCATAGGGTTGCTATCAGAGGGGGCCTAGTGGTGAGTCAGGACGTTAACCACTGCTCAGGGTTAATGAGCCAATAATTACATTAAATAAAAAAGGTCTAAATACACCAATTAAAAAACAGAGACTGGCAGAATTGATTAAAAAACATGATCTAATCATGTTCCATCTAAAAGAAACTTACTTCAAATACCATGATGAAGGTAGACTGAAAATAAAAGGTAGACTTAAAGTAAAAGGAGGGGAAAAGATACACCATGCAAACATTAACCAAAAGAAAGTAGGAACAGCTACATTAATACCAAATAAAATAGACTCTGGAGCAAAAAAAATGAGCAGGGACAGAGAGGGACATTACAAAGTTCTAAAAGGGTCACTCCACAAAGAAGACAAAGCTATCCTAACTGCATACCCAGCCAACTTATTTTTGACAAAGGTACAAAAACTATTCAATGGAGGAAAGATAGCCTTTTCAACATATGGTGCGATTGGACATAGGCAAAAAATGAAGCTTAACCTAAGCCTCACAGGTTACAGAAAAATGAACTCAAAATGGATCACAGATTTAAATGTAAAACATAAAACTATAAAACTTTTAGAAGAATACACAGGAAAAAATCTTCAGGACTTACAGCTTGGTGAAAAGATCTTCGACATGACACCAAAAGCATGATCCGTAAAAGAAAAAAGTTGATAATAAGGACTTCATCAAAATTTAAAACATTTGCTCTATGAAAGACCCCACAGAGGACGCTGAATAACTCAGCACAGGCCCACAAAAATGGATCAACATGAGGTGTAGACTACTAATGGATGCTGATGGAGCTCAGAATACAATACGGGTAAAGAATGATGTATAATAAAGAGGACCCAGATAAAGCCCAGATTAGGTATCTTTTTTAGCTGCCATGACCAGAAGTTCATCGATTCCTTGGTACAGATTGACGTTAAGAAACAAAAGAATTAAAGAAAGTGAGAATGGGAACTATACCACTGAATATCATTTCAAGGAGCCAAAGTGACTGTAAGGTTTCAGCGCAGAAAAAAAGAGGCACAAAATTCCATTTGGCTTTTGAAACATAAGCACAGCCATATGCAAACATTTCTGTCCCCAAACCTCTGCCTGTAATGCAGGGTCCAGGAAGGAACTGGGTCCTTAGAGGATGTCTTAGATGAATCCTTTAAATAGAAACCTTTCAGAAATCAACTTCGTTAAAAGCAGTTCAGAAGGTTGTGGGGAGAAAGTAAATATAGTTATAGTTAGCTCTTCTGTAGAAACTCACTCTCCCTTTTCTCTGTAACTATGAGTTGCCATATTTATACATTTGTAATTAAGTTACACTTTAATCTTACACTCACTCACTGTATAAAAGCTATTTAACTAGACCACTTCTTTACACAAAACAAGTGTCCAACAGAATGTATAAATGGATTTGAGGAAGGGATGGGGGGTGCAGCAGAGAAAGGAAGAGATAGATGGTATAGTACAAGAAATAAAAGATTGTGGCAGGACCTATAGTAACTCTAACCTTGAATCTACCCCTCTCTCCCTCCCTCCCTCCCTTCCTTCCTTCTTTTTACCTTCTTTTTGCTTCCTTCCTTCTTTTTACCCCTCCTTTCCTTCCTCAACTAAAAAATCAGTTATTCACGATATAAAGATGATATTGTATATTTCTTATCAAAAGAATGTGAAAACTTTTCCATTCAGTATTACGTACTCTAAAAAAAAACAAAAAACTGACTCCTAGGGTCAAGAATAATAATCATCATTTGCTTAATATTTGTTACATGCCAGGTAAAGTCCTGGGCCCTTTCCTTTAATCATCCTGTAGCACATGCAAGGTCAAAATCATTCTCCCTGTCTTACAGAAAAGGAAATGGCAATTCAGGAAGGCAAAGCAGCCTACCCCAAATGTGAAACCTAGATCGGCCTGGATGCAAAGCCCGTATAAAGGGATCCTGCCTTGAGCATTCTGCAACAAACCTGAACAAACTGGTACTGTTTCACCCATTTTGCAGTAGAAAACTAAGGCTCGAGAAGGTGAAGCAATAAGCTGGAGGTCCCACGCCAGCAAGTGGCAGAACAAGAATGGAAGCCGGGTCTGTCACCTGAGCCTGGCACTCAAACCACTTGAATACCTTACTTCCCTATGTGTAGAGATTATTCTGGAGCTGGATGTTGCCCAAGTGCCTGAGACCTGGCTAATCTGCAAGGAACCAGAGACCATGGCATCTTCCTTGACATACCAGTTTGTTGGTTGGTTGGTCTGCAGGTCCTGGTGTGGGGTCCTAGTGTCTGGCTATGCCCTGGCAATCAGGGGAAAGGGCCACTCGCTTGGCTCAGCTCGGCATGTGGTGCATGACTGTCCCTTTTTCACTATGTTTAGATCGTACACGTTGACCCTTTAATTAACCTGAAAGGCAGTCTGGGTTAGTGGAAAGTACACAGGATTTGGAGTTAGTCAGTCGAAATTAAGAACACTGCTGTGTTTCTTTTTACTCACTGCTGTAGAGCATGGTAGATGCAACCTTAGACTTTAGAGCCAGAATGCCTAGGTTCAAACCTCATTCACAACATACCCCTGTGCCACTTTACCTGTCTGTGGCTCAGTTTCTTCATCTGTCAAAAGGGAATGATGACAATTGTGTGCTTATCTATTGGCTGTGAAAATGTAAGGAAATCATGTGCACAAAACTCTTGGAACAATCCTGGCCCAGGGGGAACGTTTGCACTGATTTCACCTCCAGCCTTCGTATGGCACCTGGAAACTAGTACTGGCCAGTAGGTGTTTCAAAGATGCAGGGATTAGCTGGAGCCTATTTCTTCATCTGCAAAAGGGCAGCTAAGTCTAAGTACCTCCTGCCACTGGCTTTTGAGAACTGCTTCAATTCACAGGTGCAAAAGCACCTGCTACCTTACCCAGCACATAGTGGGCACCCAACGAGCATTATTACTCTGCACTTCATGATTTGAGCCTCAGCTGACTTTTCAGCCAAGTGGGTAGCCTCGGGAAGCCCCCTGGTATTACAACGTAGGTCGCAGTGCTGTGTGTTCCGTGAAATGTTGTGCAGCTGTGAGTAGCTACCACCACCCACCCGTCTCCTTCACCAGTGCCACTCCCCTCCCCATGGGCATCCTCAGGCTCCAGCCGCTCCCCTCTCCCCCGCTCGCTGGAAGCTGCCTCCTCTTCCCCTCTGCTTCCGGGCTTCTCCCATCCCTGCTATTTCCCAGCTGCCCCAGGACCCCACTCCTTCCCCTGGCACATCCTCTCCCTGCACACATCTGCCCCACCCTCCCGGCCTAACCAGCCTTCCTGCTCCTCCCCCCTGCCCACTGGGCTGCTGGCAGGAAGCCCTTCCCTCCTCTCTCCACCCTGTTCCCTTCCGTAACGCCCTGTACACACGGGGATTATTTCTCTTGGCAACAGGTGTCCAGCCGTCAGACTTAGCCAAAGGAGACGGGAGGGGAGATGGAGAAACAGGACCTCAATGGAAAAGGGCCCCCACCAGGAGCTCTAAGAAATGGGGAGGGTGTGCATAGAAGCCGCTGAGCCTGGAAGGGTGCAGGTAAGCAAATCACAGACCTAATCAGAGGATCTGGACTCCCCCAACCCCCCACTTCTTACCCAGACGAGTACCATCAAGCGCCTCTGAAGCACAAGCAGGATGCCAAGAAGGTGCTGACGGAAGGGAAGGTGCCAGGGTGGAAGTTCACTTGCTCTGAAGACTCGTTTCTAATTACTTTCACTTTTGCACTCACCACCTTCGAAGTCTAACACAGGACTGCCACAAAGATTAAATTAGTTAATACCTGTAAGTACCAGAACAGTGCCGGGCACACAGTAAGCACTATGTATATATTGAGTAATTGTACCATATTATCATCAGCAATGATAAGAATGCATCAAAAGTTCTGGGAATGGAGATCATGGATTTTGGAGTCAGAGACCTGGTCTCAGACTCCACCTTGGATACTTCCTGACTGTGAGACAACTTCTTTGAGCCTCAGCTCCCTAATGTGAGAAATGACAGCAGTGTTGTCTCCCTTGCTGCTATGGACTGAACTGTATCTCCCCAAAATTCATATGTTGAAGCACTAACCTTCAATATGACTATATTTGAAGATGGGGCTTTTAGGAGGTAATTAAAAGTTACATGAGGTCATAAGGGTAAGGCCCTGATCTGATAGGGCTGGTGGCCTCATAAGAAGATGAAGAGAGAGCTCCCACCAAGAGAAGTCCATGTGAGGACACAGCAAGATGGCAGCAGTCTGCAAGCCAGGAATACCTTCACCAGAACCCAACTCTGCCGGCACTCAGATCTCAAACTTCCAGCCTCCAGAACTGCGAGAAAACAAACGTCTGTTGCATAAACCACCCAACCTATGATACTTTGTTACAGCAGCCTGAGCAGACTAATACACTTTGCCTTGCCTTGAATGGCAGCTGAGAGGTATATCCTCTCCCTCTAAGTTGAGAGACAAGAGCAGGTGATGTAACCTTCTACAGTGATATTCCTTCCAGTAACTTAGAGTTTACAAGAGCCTATGGTGGCTTCCGGGGCATCAGCCATCTTTCGCTAGCAGAGGGAGTGAGCAGAGAAAGAAGGTGAGCAGTCAGAGAGGCAGGTAAAATCGGGGAAGCGTTGCCTCAGATTCTGGGAAGACCACCAGCTTTGGAGTCAAATCCAGCCATGCCATTTACCACTTGTGTGACTTTGAGCATATTATTTTATCTCCTTGAGAATCTGCATTTGGGGAGGAATCAAATGAGGGAGTATATATAAGCCTGGAGAAGTAGTCAAGACTCTTCTGTTTCAAAAGGACAGAAACAGACTCAAAGCAGATTAAACCAAAGAAGGGACCACTTTAGAACAAACAACACTCTGAGTTCCCAAAGTGCAGGCTCTCTCTCCACCCCGTCGACTGCCCCTTTCCTCTCAGCTCTAACTTCTTTCCTTTTCCCACCACATTGAGTTCATTCTCCTTCAACCCTTTTCCCACTTCAGCCCTCAGTTGTTGCCTTTGCAGAGTTTATTGGATTTCCTTTCACCTGTTTACTTTTGAAAATGCCTGTTTTCATTCCATTCCCCCCTCCACATACACTTGTTTCCACGGAAAAGACGAACCACAGAAATAAAAGCTTCATAACCCTCTTGACCACTACTTTGACAGGCTCGCGTAGATGTTTTGAATCCTAACCTCCAGATATTTCCGAAGTTTATTCTTCCAGAAAGTCAAGCTACCTACAGTGAATGCATATTTTGAGTCCAAATTCCCGAGGACACCAACGACTAACATTTATACATCACCTTCTTGAGAAGTTTCAGGGAAACAGAATCAGATCCAGGCTAAAATGGCTGATATTCCACTTCGGACCCCAGATTACACTCTGGAAACTCAACCTCTGTCTCCCTATTCACTTTTACTTCCTATTCCATGCCTGACTCCACTCCCAACCCCCAAAACACATTCATGCAAAGAAATTCGGGGTTTACAGCTACACAGAACTATTCGGGGTTCCCAGCCCCAAACACCCCATGCTCTCTCAACCCCTTCCCCCGGCGAAAACTCGGATTCATCCTTCAAGTCCTGGTTCAAGCGCGGGGTCTCCAGGAAAGCTGTCCCTTTTCTCTCGTGTCATGACACTTTGCCTTAACATATCTTACTGTGGCCATCTGTCTGCTTTTCTTTCTGATGTGAATGCTCTAAGGTCAGAAACTATCTTAGTCACCTAGTTCCCCCAGCACATGGCACATAACAGGTGTTCAACGAATGTGTGAAAAATGAAACAGTGGAACATCTGGGAGGTTATTACACGCGAATGAGCCTCATACCTCAAGACCTGCTGATGCAGCCACCTGATCCCACTAATCTACATAACAAAACTCTTCAACATACAGCAGCTTAAAAACAACAATAACCAAGCACTGTAATACCTCACAGTGTCTGTGTGTTAGGACTTCAGGAGATACTTGGCTGGCAAGCTCTGGCTCAGGGTCTCTCACTTGGTTGCAGTCCGACAGTGATTAAAGCTGGAACAGTGTGGGGCTGGAGCAGCTGGGAACGAAGAGGCTGGAGTGTGGCCGGGTATCTTTCTCCATGTAGTCTCAAGGCCTTTCTGTGTGGTCTCTCTAAGTGGGCCAGTTTGGGCTTCCTCCCAACATGGCAGCTCAGGGCGGTTGACCGCTTATGTGGAGACTGGAGGCTTCAAGATGAATCACTGCTTATGACGTAGACTTGGAAAGTTATGTATTGTCACTCCCGCTGTACTCTATCAGCCAAAACTGTCACCAAAGCCTATCCAGTTTCAAGGTAAAGGGACATAGACCCCACTTTCCAAGAGGAAGGCATCAAAAAGTTTGCAAACGCATTTTAAAACCACACTTAAATGCAACGTGGTTAGAAAAAGGACATCAGTGGAAAAACTGGTGAAACTGAATGAAGTCCAGTTCAGTTACTAGTAATATACCAAAGCTAATTGCTTAGTTTTGACAAATGTAGCGTGGCAATGTGAGACACTAGGGGAAACTGGGTGGTGGGTGTACAAAGATTCTCTGTGCTATCTTTGCAACTTTTCTATAAACGTAAAATTCTTCAAAAATAAAAAGCTGAATTAAACAGGAATGCTACACACCTCCTTCTCCCCACTCTAAAAGCTGACAGCAAGTAGTCTTAAACAAAGAAGCTCACGCGCATGCAGTTACTAAGTGCTGTCAAGCAGGATTCGCCATGCCCTCTCCAATTACACTACACGATGTTCTGTAACCATCCAGTAATATCCATCTCCCTTATTGGATGCTGCGTTCTCTGAAGGACCTTTCCTTACTGTCCTTTTTATCCTCAGTGCCCAGCACAGTGCTAAAGTAATACAGTTGGAAGCAGATGAAAATGCCAGTTTCGTAGCTCAAAAACAGTTGAATGGTGGCAATTAATCCACAAACAAAAATGGAATGAAACGGATTCTCCTTGTTTTATGCCACGCTTTTGCTCAAAGGGAATAACAGAGTCCAACACTCCTAAAGGAAGAACTCTTTCAGAAACAGGAATATTGACCCACAGTTTTCACTGGGAGCTCCTCTAAGACCTTGGAATTCCTTATCCATCAGCTTCTCAAGTCCTCTCTAACTGCTTGTCTCCAGAGCCAACGCCTTTGCTGGGCTGGGAAAGTCTGTCTTGCTCTAGTAGGACAGCAGCCAGAGGCCGAGGGGCCTCCAGATGCAGACACGAACGTGCAGGGTGGGGTCCACGATAGAAGAGTAGCCAGGCCCAGCTGGAAGGCAGCCATGGGCGCTGCTGGAGCAGGAGGCTGCCGGATGTGGGGGAAGGAAGAAGCTCTCTCGTTGGTGAGCCCCACCGCTCTTCCACTGCCCAGGAGGTCAAGCAGATGTCATCAGAGGAATTTTTCCAGACTTGAATGGAAGCTCTAATAAGATTCTAACAGTAGACGGTGGGGAGGTCACAGTTTTGCCACTTTCTTTAGTCCTTTTTCTCTCTTTTAACCCGAACTTAGGAGCACCAGCAGCTGCCCTGGTTTCGTGTTAGGTTGTGCATCCCTCTGCAAGGCCCAGATCAGCAAGAAATGGTCACCGAAAGGACCAAGGCAACTTGCTGAACAGTGCTGTGCGCGCTGCTTGACTTGGTCCTGAGTGGGACTGAGACATGGCTTCAGCCCACCTGAGGGGAGAAGGTAGGGAAGGCTGCTCAGTGGCCGGAAGAGTTCTGCCCCCGTTGTGGCTTCCAAGTAGCTGCTGAGCCAGATCCAGAAAATGTGTTGCCTGTTTCTGTGTTTATGAATTATCCTTCCCCGAACAGAACAGCTGGGGCATTTGTTCTTCATTCTTTGACTACGGCTGGGCGTTCCAGCTTCTTGTTCTCCATAGTTTAACACACACAGCAATAAAACAGAGAGCCGTTTTCTGTGGTATTCAGCTAACAATGCAGTATCTGCCAGCCTCTCCTCCTTCGCCAAAGCCATCCTTGGGAAAAGTTCTCATTCAAACACTCTAGGAATTGTTTTTAACCAGCAAGTCCCAAGGCTTAGACATTTGGGGGGCAATCTGGTTCTTATTTTAGCTGAAACTAGTTTATTCTCCTCAGAACAAAAGAATGCCAATAATTCAGCAGTCCTTTACACTCCACATCCCCAGCCAGAGTCTTCCTGAGCCCTGAGAAACAGCACGGTGTGGCTCAGGGAGATTAGAAAGAGAGAGAGGACCTGGTGGTTGGCGAGGCATCTGGCTTTAATTGGTCTCGTTCTTTATTCTATGGGACCATGCAGCCAGGAGTGCACCGAGGACCAAGTGAACCTCATGACCTAGAGCCTTTGGGGCCAGACGTGCCCACAAAGGTGCAAGTCACGCTCCAATGAGAACTGGGCTAGCAGGGGAGAGGGCTCTTTTTGTTAAAGACCAGGAACGCAATACTGGATCAAGGCCTACATGCGAAGGAGTCTTCCTGCAGAGCATCCCTAGAGTCTGTTTTTCTTAGGAGATCACAGGCACCGAAGAGGACTGGTGATACCACACCCAGTGATTAACCCGATAACCACCTATAAAAGAGTAGGATACCCCAAGACTCCTGGATCCCATCACAAACCCAAATATGCCTGCCGTTTATAATTATATCTCAGTCTTTTGGAGGCTTTGGAAAGTCCTTATTTTTCTAGATGGAAGAACTTTTATTGTTTTAAGATGACTCTAGAAAAGATGACCCATGTGAGTCATTTCAGTTAGCCTCATCGTAACTCTCTCCAACTTTTTTCCTCCCCCCTTCTTCCCACCCTTCTTTTCTTCTTTCCCTTATTCAATTGGTCAACATATAATCACTGAGTATTTAGTCATGTACCTGGTTATCCTGGGGCACTGGAGAATATAGTGATGTATCTGTCAGGATGGGCTCTGTTATGTTGCAGTAACAAACAATCCCAAGAACATAATGTCTTAAAACAACAGACTTATTCTCCCCATGCTTCTTATCCATTGTGGATTGCAAAATGATATGTGAAAGCAGGAAAATAAAGGGGATATACTGATTATATCCTATATACCAATAAAATGTCAGCTCGTCTGCCCACACTATCTCATTTAATTTCTACAACAGCCATACAAGATGGGAAACTGAGCTCAGAGAAAAATTAGTAATGAACTCAAGTTGACACCTGCCCTATAGTAGATGCTCTATAAACATTAGCTGCTTTTACTGTCATTGTTAGTATTATTATTATTACTGAAAAGGAGGGAGAGCGGTTGGGGGCAGTGTATTCCACACAGAATTCCAGGTGGAAAAGTATGTTCAAAGCAGGGAGGAAAGTTAGGAGTGCTCTAAAAATAGGAAAGAGCTCTCCTCTGGCAGAGAGCCTTGAACTCTTAGGAGGCCTGGGACCGCTCTGAGACTCTAATGAATATTATGGACCCACCCCCCCAAAACATGTACATACACACAAAGTTTGCACAAAAGCCCACCCAAGGATTCCAGAATAATAAATAATAATGGTGACCATATAATGCTGGCGCAGTTGTGTTCCAGGCTCTAGCCTAAGAACTTCACACAACTTATCTCATTTAATCCTTATAGCAACCCTAAGAGGTAGCTACTGCTATTATTTCCTCCTTTATAAACAAGGAAGCTGAGAGTGAGGAGTTAAATAACTTGCCAGAGGTCACACTAAAATGTGAGAGTAAAGTGACATTGCTGGGATTCAAACCAAGCTGGCTCTAGAGACTAAAGTACAGCCACCTACCACACCCTGCGGCCTCTCAAGACCCCGCCTCCTGGAGGGGTACTGAACACCCCACCGGCATCCAGAGGAGACACTTGCTCTTACAAGAGCAGACCCTTCGACCAATCAGTCAAGAGCAGGGGCTGCTTGTTCCTCTACCTGACGCCTGCAGACCAAGCCCTTTTCCCAGCATGACCACCAGAGTAAAAACCACTTGGGTCTACAGCCAAGCTGGTTGAGAAATGACCAGTTCCAGAGGTGTTACTGAGACCCAGGTAAGCCCTTTGAAATAATGAGCTGCCTCACTCAGGCAGAAACCCCCTCCCCACCCGTCTCCTCAACACCTTTCCTGCAAAAATTCCTTTTCCACCTCCGAGTATCAGCTGTATTGGTGCATTAAGCTCTTAGCTGCACTACTCCCTCAGGGATGCTACCAATCCTTCTCCATTAAGCCCAGCAGTGTAACAAAGAGGAGAGGCCACAAGCTGTGGGAAGGTCTCAACTAGCAGAGACAGGTAGCACACCCACGATTAATTACACACATTTACTGGAGAGCTGGTAAGCAATCAATGTCATCAATGATTTATTCCCTAATTTGCTTTGAGTATGCACCTCATAAATCCATAATAGAAAATGGCATTAAAGCACTGGTGTTAACTGTCAGCAAAAGGCAGGGTACCGATCCTTTTCATTAAAAGAGTGTGTGTGGTGAATACGTCCATGTGTTATATTAGATATGGTACATTTTTAAATTGCTTTTCACATCAAAAGAAATGCTAGGAGTTTGGAAGAGGAAGAAGAACTGTAAATTCACAGTGAGCGGCAAGAGTCCTGGCATTCCTGGGTAATGCCTGGAAATTTGACATGGAGCCTCATCCACGAGCATTCTGGGAATGGAGATAATGTTCTCTGGTTCCAGGCCAGGCTAAATGAGGCCAGGAAAAGAGCCATTGCTGACACTCCATCAGAGAGACATGGAACACAGCGAGATGCGGTATTGTATCTTTTTGGGTACCAGATCAAATTTATTCTATCTTTCCTAAGGAGGTATATATGGACTATGGAAATTAAGTGTTTATCCAAAATTAAGACAGTCAAGGTTAGTAATGCTATCCCCCTCCTTCAAAGTTCTGAGGATCAGATGTTTTTAGATAAGAAATCATCAAAAATTAATATTAAAACTCTATTTAATACAGATTAAATAATTCAATCTATTAAATATATTAAATCTAATTGCTATTTGCCTGGGTGAGGAAGAGAAGAAGCCATTACACCGTAGCATGAATTTCAATTTCAGTCTTGGCTGAAAATACCAGTTGTTAACAATGAATGGCACACAGAGAAAACACACTTTTACACCTGGTCTTAGCCAAATGGCCAAGAAACCATAGGAAATACACTTATAAGAGAGGAAACTGTTCCTTGTGTGTAGGGACACCCACGTCTCAAGGAGAATACAGACTGTTAGGCTTCTAGCCTAAAAGCCATGAGGCTCCCATGAGGTGGCAGCTGTGGGCGAAGAGGCATCAAGGGTGACTAGACAGGAGCACAGGCTCTGAGTCAGGCAGAAAGGGCTGAAATCCTGGCTCCACTAAATGCCTGCTTTGTGAGCTGGAGAAGAGCACTTCAATCTCTTAGTGTCTCTGTTTTTGTATCTGTAAAAAGGGCAGAAGAATTCCCATAACTTACAGGAGGGTTGTAGGATTACAGAAGATGATGCATGTAAATCAATTAGCAGAGTCCCCTGGCCCATGGTAATGCTCCACAAATGGTCGAGAACAAAATACAACACAGCAAAACACACAAAAAACATAGCTGGGGGGCAGGGTAGGGAGAATAGATGTACATTACAGAGCCCTGCAGTGAGGTAATGAATGGGTGCAGTGTGCCTGAGGGTAGAGTAATTTACTAAAGCAGTGGGGTTGGAAGAAGGGAGAAAGAGGCTGGGGGAGGGAATGGAATTCCTGAGCAAAGGGCTGCATGATTTTGGGATGGTCACTTCCCATCTTGAGCTTCAATTCATAGGCAGTAAAATCGGAACTTT
The DNA here is from genome assembly GCF_951394435.1 of Stenella coeruleoalba. Lineage (NCBI taxonomy): Eukaryota > Metazoa > Chordata > Mammalia > Artiodactyla > Delphinidae > Stenella > Stenella coeruleoalba. The sequence continues at coordinate 16,649,230 of NC_137157.1, forward strand.
GGGCTGGATGACCTCTGGGTCCCTTGTCGGGACAGATGCTGCGTTTGGTTTCTTTGCTGCTCAGTGGTTGTAAAACGGAGGCCCTGGGGAGTATTGAACAACTAGCTACAGTTCTGTGTGTGCCCACGTGCCTGCAAGTGCACCTATGCTGTTCAGAATGTCAGGAAGAAATAGGCAAGGCAGGAGAAAGGGCTGGCAGGGTCTTTAACACCCACTCTGCCTCTGCTGACTCCTTATTCCTCCCCGCCTGCAAAGCCCTTTTTAACCCTTGATCTCTCTCTCCCTGCAGAAATTCTTCCATATCTCTTTCAGGGTCTGAAGGAAAGGGCACCCTCCCTGGAAAGTCACTTACGTTTCTCTCAGACAGATGCAGTCTCTCCCTCGAGTCCCCCTGCAGCCTGCTGTGCTTCTCTGGTGCCGTTCACTGGATTTTGTTTTACAGCCCCTGCCCAGATGCCTCCTCATGGGTACGGGCTTATTCACCCCACCGCCTGCTCCACGACAAACCTGGGGCTCATGACCTCTCCCTGAAAAGCAGGGTGGTTAAGAGCTCTGGATAAGACAACCTGGCTCCATCACACCTACCTGGGTGACCTTGGGCAAGTTACTTAATTCCTCATGTGGCTCCTCACCTGTAAAATGGAGATAATAATCCTCCCACTTTGCATCAGATCCCTGTCAATGAGCTCGTGGTAGCCTGTCCTTTCCTTTGTGGCACACACTACCGATGCAGTTAGGTCAACGGTTAGGTAATACGTGTTTGAATATCTGTCTTCTCTGTTAGAATACAAGCTCCACTGAGGCGGAGCCCACACCTGCATCATTCACTGCTTTATTTCAAGTTTCTAGAAGTTGGCTGAATGAGTGAAGGGATGAATGAACAAATGAGCATATGTATGAAAGAATTATATCCTTGTCATATTCTTCTACTAGATGGTTCATCCCTTGAGGAAAGCTTGCATTTTTCTCAACTTTATACCCCTCACAAGTACCAAACATGAAATAGGTGTTGAACGTGAAGCTGAACTGAACTAAAGGGCCTGCTCTGTGGAGGGACAGGTACACTCTGGGGAGCAGTGAGAACTCTCCCCCCATAAATTCTCAGTGTCCTTCTGAAGTAGGCCAGTTTCTTCCTGCTGCTTTTGTTTCAGCTTCTCCACCTGTGAAAGCAGAGTAACTGGCCCATGACATGCAAACACTACATCACCAGACCTCAGGCTGTCAGCTTGGAACCCAGGGCAAACCTTATCCAGTTCCCATGACCTCATCAAACAAAATCATGGGGCAGGGTAGACCCCACCCTCACTCTAGCTCACTGGCATGAACACGCAGCAGACATCAGGGCAGGACCGTCCTTGCTTATTCAGTGGAATTGCAAGTCTCAGCCATGCTGATAGTGTTTTATAAAAGATATTTGTGTTGACTTACACGCCACTGCTTCAAGTAAACCCACTTTAGACACACTGAATCTGAGAATCTGCACTTAAAGTACATGGATTTAAAAATATTTTTTTAAATTTTGGATCTGCCATATCCAAACATTTGCAAGTAAGGTGGTATTTATTATCCTCTCATATAATTGTATAAAGCATTGAACCCGAGACCTGCAAAAAATCTAAAAGACCATATACACGCAAAACTATAAATATATGCTTGTAGATACATTTCCATTGAGATATGCATTCACTGTCCACCCTGTATCAAACACGGTGCCCTGTGTGCCAAGGAGTACAAATACAAACATAGACCTGAGACAGACACAACTCCCAGTGATGCTACTCATAAGCAGTGGAAGTGGTGACAAATAATAAAGTATCTTTGGATGCAAATAATAGGAAATGCTAATTCATACTGACTTCGATAATTTGGAAATGCAGCAGCAAGTCCAAAGGCGGGATAGGTTTTAGAATTGGGTGACAATTCTGAACTTGCGGTTGACAATAACATCAAGTACCTAGATCCTTTCCACTTCTCTGCTCTGCATTTTCAATATTGCCTTCTGCCTCAGTTTAGGGAGTTACTTAATTCTTCTGTGCCAGTTCCAGATGTGACACCTGGACATGACAATTTCCAGAGGCAAAAATGAGGCTATCTCTTCTGTTGTCTTATTTGCAGAAGAAAGGAGACCTTTCCCATAAAACCTCTCTCCCATCTCGTTGTCCAGACCCAGGTGACATTCCCATCCCTACCCCAACCACTGGCAAATGCATCTGGGACCACCATGGTAAGGATTTATTCCTGAGGCTATCGATGTGGTCACTGTTCTCAGAAACATGAAACATGTGGGAGAGGCAGACACCAAAACATAACTGAGATTCTGGAACTCAGGAGAAACAGGATAGACGGCAGGAGGGCAACCAACAACATCTGCTAGAATATTTAATGTTAACTTGGCATTTGATGGTATTCAGATCCTTTTTATACACATGATCACTTGAATATAAACTCCATGAGCTCAGGGATCTCTTGTATGTTTTGTTCGAGAATGTATCACAAACACACCTGGCATATAGAAAATACTTAAGAAATATCTGTTGAATGAATGAAATATTGACCACATTATTGCACCCTCATTTTTCAAATGCAGAAACAAGTTGAGAGTGGTTATGTGGATCATCCAGTTACCTACCCAGCAAATGTCAAAAAAGAAGGATTTGAACTTGTATTTGCTAGACTTTAAATCCAGCGTTTATTTGAATCACTTTGGCTTAACTGCCTTATTTATTAGAGAGGTACAAAAACCGTGTTCTGGAATTCCCAAGGACATAGGTATTAATTCCTACTGGGAAAGTTAGGAGACTTCATGGAGAAAGCACATATAATTTCTATACAGAGTTCTAAATACACACATTCATACAGGTAATAACAAATACTTTTCTAGCTGGGATCAAGTCCAAAAGTCTAACTTTTCATGCAATAGTTACAAGCACATAACCTGTATATGATCATTAAAAAACCCACATTTTTTCTTTTAAAACCCTTGTGCTATTTTCAGCTACTGTGTTTAACAGCAACCCTCTGGGTTTTTATCAGCTTCTACCTTGATATGTCAACATTTACTCTAAGTTATAAAGTGAGATTGGAGAATGAAGCAGTGGAAAGGAGTAGAGGCCCAGGGGGGTGGGGGAAGAAGAGGATGCTTTTTTATACACAATAGAGACAGCCTCTCAGCTAATGTGATACTTGAGCAGACCTGAGGGAAACGAGAGTGTGAACCCAGCAGTCATCAGGGTGAAGAACATTCCAGAATGAGAGAACAGGAAGCACAAAATCCCTGAGACAGGGGAATGCTTAGTATGTTTGAGGGACCGTGAGGAGGTCAATGAGAGCAGAACAGGAGTGAGGGGCTAGAAGGGTAGCGGGATGTGAGGTCAGAAGTGTCCGGAGCGTGTTGATGAGGTTTGTAGCCTTGGCAGGCAAGGCCGTGGCAGGGGTGATGGAGGAGTATGATGCCCCCTCCAACCAGCCTCTCTGAACTCCATCTGGTGAAAGGACACATCAGCAAAGGCCGTCACATAACGTCCACAGGCACAGATGCTCGGCATCTGAGAGAAGCCGTGTGATGTAGCAGTTACAAGGCTGGATGGACCGGGGAGTCAAAAGGCCTGTGACAGAACCCAGGCTCTGTCAGGTGCTCACTGTCACATACTTTGTCCGTGGGCAAATGACGTAAGCTCTCGGAGTGTCAATATTTTCATCCTGAAATGTGACTGTCGTACCTACTACATATTGCCATGAGGACTAAGAGAAATGATGTGTGCAATGCAATTAAAACAGTGTCTACTACCAAACACAAAATAGATAGCTAGTGGGAAGCAGCTGCATAGCACAGGGAGATCAGCTTGGTGCTTTGTGACCACCTAGAGGGGTGGGATAGGGAGGGTAGGAGGGAGGGAGACGCAAGAGGGAAGAGATATGGGGACATATGTATATGTGTAACCGATGCACTTTGTTATAAAGCAGAAACTAACACACCATTGTAAAGCAATTACACTCCAATAACGATGTTTAAAAAAAACCACCAACAACAGTGTCTGGCACGCAGCAGATGTTCAATTAAAGCTCACCTTTGTTATTAACACCGTTACTCCTGGTACTATTCACTGGTGTCCATGCAGCATGGCAGAAAGACTCACTAGGTTAGGCTCTTCCCAAGTCGGGCTAACTATTCAAAACTGAAAGGAGGCTTCCAGAAACACAAGCCACTTGCACCTGCAGAAAGAGCAATGCTGTCCCTTAGTGAAAGGCAGGCAGCCGCACAGGGCGACTGAGAAGCTGGCATCCCTCCATGTGAGTGAGGCCTGAGGAGCAGGGGAGGAAGAACAAAGCACCCTCTCTGACAGCCCCACGACACTCCCTGGGATTCCACACCTAATAAGCTCTTCAGGGCGCTCTCTCAGCTTCTCGGGCGCAGGCTGTTTCCCCTGCGTGTTCTCTGAAGAGCCAGATGTGACTCATCCAGACCGCACACCTGGGCCTGTGGTTTGGGCCGCGGCAGAGGGCAAAGGAGAAGGGAGCTACCGTAAGGCCAGGGATGCACGCGGGAAACCCTGGAGTGGGAGACCCCAAGGCTGCCTGCCTGCAAAGCCTTGCCTCCCTACACTGTCTCCAGTAACATGAAGGGGTCCGTTTGTCCTTCTTAAACTGGGTCCAAAGAGCTTCACCTGGGATGAGGGAAGATGGCTATGTGCTGGAGCCACTGGGGTGTCAGGCGGGAGGGAAGGGAGGATGGGGCAGGGATGTAAAACACACAGGAGGTGCTGAAGGGTGGCTGTTTCGTGTTGGGGCAACACTGAGGCAGAGAAAGGCGTCTCGTTCTACTTGCTGGTCTCAGGCACTTCCTTTCTGACCAAAACAAGGGAAAGCAACATATTTTATTGCTGTTGCACGATACAGTCTAAAAACACATCTCTTGGGCAGTCTTTTATTAAAACTTTATTGTGCATCTCCCCAGCCAGGACCCCTGCTCTTGCTCCAAAAAGGCTCAGCCCTGCCCTGGTCCCAAGCCAACCCTGACTTCCGGTGGCTTCCTTTTAATGCATTTAAAGAAATATGTGAGACCTCCTGTGACCGGCTGGCACAGGGTTGGGCAGCAGAGTGCAAAGGTGCAGAAGACGGCCTCCACTTCCACATCTCGTAGTCCAGCCCCACTCCCCACATACACATACCCCCCGCCTCAGGCCAGTGGGCTTCTTCTTAAGCTCTGGGTTCAACCTCAGCGTTTCGGCTTGCCAGCTGTGGGACCTCAGGCAGGAAATGTATTCTCTTAGAAACTGCTTTCTCATTTGCAAAATGGGAATAATCACTCCCATCCTGCCCACCTCATCATGGTAGCTGTGTAGCCTTGAGACAACAGTCACAGAAGACTTGGAAGAAATGAAACATTATATAAAATGTGGACACCAAAAAGGGCTTAAAACTCCTCAATCGGCATAAATAGCAAATATGCGGGGCTTTAGGCGTGACACGATCCCTCCCAGAAGGCATCACTGGTGGAGGCTCTATAAGCCTGCAGGGTCCTTATCAGCTTTATTCCAATGCTGATGAAATTCCCTGGCCACATGTAAGGGTCTAAGAGACCACCCAGAACCAAAGCAAGTAGACCCAAACACCTACACAGCTTCCTTCCTGGCTCTCCTCGAGTGACTTGTTTTTACTGGAACCTAGTTTCCTCTTCCTGTCTGGGAAACTCTGTTTACGACATCTAGCTCTGTAAGGAAAGCAAAGAAGAAAACTCTTTCCACCAACCAGCCTTGGAATTTCACCAGGTTACCCTTCTAACCTGAACCAAAATAGGCCATGACTCATCACTTGTGCTTGGGGGACCCCATTTCCCATTTATCTTCCCAGGAGATCACATCCTGCATGATTATCAGTAAAAAGCAAGCTGCAGGGACGCCTCCGTGGGAAAAAAAATTAGGAAAATAGTTCACTTTTGGAAACTCCATCTTCACCACACTTCCTTACAATATCCAAGCTCCCTGCAGGCAATTCTCCATCATCTTATCTTTGTCTAATCCTTTAGCACTCTCCTATCGACTGAAAAAAATGCACTTGAGGGTCGTGAATATTTTATTTGGGGCAAAATGAGGACTATAGTCCAGGAGACAGCATCCCAGATAGCTCTGAGAAACTGCTCTGAAGACGCAGGGGGGAAGGTCAGTATACATGTGATTTTGGTGCAGGGGGAGCACATGCCATCAGGCACACATTCTTCGCAGAAGGTTTCTGCTACTCTCGTGAAGGTTACTGCTAGTCACGAGGCGCAACGTCACCATGAAGGATTTTAGTGCTTTTCTAGATACGAGAAGATGCAAGAATTGGGCTCATAAAATCTTCTCCTGAAAATATCTGACCATCTGATGACCTGTTCTGCCAGTTTTTCCCAGAGCACAGAGGGCCTCATTCCTGATCTGAACGCCTTTCAGGGGGTGTTGATGGTCAGCAGCTGCAGCGGCTCATGATTTGATCCTTGTAGAGGTAGCTGGCAAGTGCCCATTTGTAGGTGACACTCCCCGCTGCTGTCTGCTCATCCAAGTCTAACTGTCCTTCAACGCTCACCCCTTCACCTCAAGTCGACAAACTCTTGGCTGCTTGACCCTGGACACAGCTCTTCGAATTTTAGTTTCCTGGCCTGTAATAATGGCCGTCATAGATGACAGTGAGAGAGCACTTTGCATTTGCCACAGATTAGTTCATTTCATCCTCCAAAGAAGCCTGCAGATGGAAACCGAGTCACAAGAAGGTAAGTGATTTGCCCAAGGTTAACACACAAGGGTCAGAGCCAGGATCTAAACACAGGCAGTCTGGCCCATGTTTTTAACCAATACACTGTAGCCACCCACCCGATCTGTCAGCATGTTTTGAGGGTTACAAGAGATAGCTGGAAAATAGTAGGCATTTAATAAAATATTGTTACATTATTGGATGAAAACACATGTCAAAGTACCCGTCTTAGTTCCTGGTCCGTAACAGGCCTTCCAATTGTGTTCGTTCGCTTCCCTTCCTCCCTCTTCCAAAGCAACTCTCCTGACCATGATCTTCCCCTCGGTAGCCCAGACGTGCCATTTGAAGGTTACTCCAGAGAGAGTTACAGTGCTTGACAAACTCTTCCAGGAAACAGAGTCTTCTGAATAATGTGAATCATTGAGGTGGGATCTGCCATGTTCTAGTTGGTGCTTTCATTCAAAGGCATTCAGCCACGGGCACAGGCGCCATGAGCACAACACAGAGTTTCTATAACCGTTTCCATGAAACCATGATTCTTGGTGAGAAAGCAGGGTTGTTATTTTCCATGAGGGGACTCTCAGTGGAGCAAGATTCCTGCCCTTCCCCGTCATGCTCTCCTGTCTCACTTCGCACCAAGGAGGAGGACAGGTCTACCTAATGATGAGCCTGAGAGGAGAAACTGGGCATGCTCCTCTCAGCCTCTTAGGATTCTCTATTCTGATCTGCCTGCAGAGAGAACACATTCTGGTCTCCTTGGCATCCCGGGGAAAGAGGGCTGTGGTTGTCCAATTATACCAGTGACTACTGGTAAGTATCTAATTCAGGGGGAGTACTGAGTTCCTGCTGTGTCTCTATATCTAGGCAGAGCCAGTCCAAGTTGATCAGTAATAAAAATGTATGTTGATCTCCGTGGTAGACATTAATGCTGTTTGCCAAATAGTTCCTCTTCTCCCCCTTCTGGGAAGAGGCTTGGAGGACATGTCAAGGATCTCTTGTCATAGGCTGGGTCACGTGACTGGATGTGGCCAATATTTGGGCAGTGCAAGTGACATGTGTCAGGTGTGGGATAAGTATTTAAAAGTCAGTGTAGACTTCTGGTTTCTGGTCTGGTGTGTAAGGAACTTAGAAGTCTTCTGTCCATCTAACAATCAATAAACACCTGAACAAACTGAAACAATCAACAACTCTTCTTAGATCTGTCAGAGAAGGGAAGCCACAGGGCAAACGGCTGCTTCCAAAATTAGAGACAGACAGGTGGATATAGAGAATCACAATCTGCTGGAGAAGAAACTTCCATGGGAAACAGTGCGAAAACTTGAACTGTAATTGAGGAACTGCCGGAGGCTTAGTACAGACCCCACCCCAAGAGAAGGAATTCCAGGGGAACTCACTCATAGGAGCACCTCACCCTTCTGTGAGTTTTACCTCCAGGAACTCTGTTTGCTCCTCCCAGTGAATATTGGAGAAAATTTCTTGCTTCCAGCAGGGGGAGGAAAAAAGGAACCATTGTGAATATGCCAGAACATTTGTTGTTCTTAACAAGGTCTGCCCTCAGGAAAAACTATTTACCATTGCCTCACCGGCTATGGTTAGAGCAAAGCCTAGCCTACCTGGGGGGAGGGAATACTCAACTCCAGCCCCCTCCTTCCCTCTAGTCCCACCTAAGGAGGAAAAACTGAGAAGCACTGGTGAGATTCACAGTCCAGTGGCACAAGCTCACCAAACGACTGAGACTTAATCCGCGGGCTATAGAATGATCACCCTCTCTCCTCTCCCCATGCCCTGCCGCTACATCATTAAATGCGCTACCTACCGCATTTACCATAGTTCCTTCCACCTAGTACATTATGTCTGCATTTCAACAGAAAATTATAAGACATTCTAAAAGGCATCAAAATGAGCCAAAAAAAAAAAAAAAGCAAAACACACAGTTTGAAGGGACTGACCAAGCATCAGAACCAGAGTCAAATAGGTCATGGGTGTCGGAATTATCAGAACAGGAATTTGAAACAATTATGATTAATATGCTAAAAGGTCTAATGGATAAAGTACCTGTTAGTCCATCATGACCAGAGGTAGAAGTTCCACCACTGCTATTTCACTTTTTTTGTCACACAATTAGCAGCTGGGCTGCCCTCACTACAAACAAGCTATTTTTGGTGTGAGAGTCACAGCTATGAACCACATGGGGACCCTGGTTTCTCATGTATCATCAACAATTCACATTTCATATGTGCTTGGACACGTGTGTCATGGCGGAAGCTGCAGGCCAAAGGCACTGATAGCAAGATACCCTCTAATAACTAGAGGTTACGAAATATTTTGAGGTCTGACACAGTTTGCTCACAGCATGTGTATTTATTAGCCTTTGCTTCTATTACATCAGTGGCTGTGTGTGTGTGTGTGTGTGTGTGTGTGTGTGTGTGTGTACACACGCATGTAAGGGCTTTGAGGTGAGTGGCAGGAAGTCAATGTACACTACTTACCATTTTGTAACCTACTTTGTGACATGTGCCAAATAACTTAAAATACATGATGACTGCTAATTTTGACAATGACCGTGAAAAAGAAATGCAATTCTCATGCTTCTTTTACAGAAACTGAGTTCAATGGCAAGTCCCTCAAGGCCATGCAGTGGATCTGTGATGAAGCCGAGTTTTGAGCACATTATCTGTCCCTCTTCAAAGCTGCATGTACTTAACCAACACGTTCTCCTGGCTTTTAATATTTCACTTCCTGCTCTGCCTGGAAAGATGGTCAACACATGGCTGGGCCTCAATAAATACTTTTGCATTAACTGAATCTTAAGATAGATTACTATCAAAACTAGCTGTGTCCCCAGCACTTACCTCCATCGCAGTGCCTAGCACATAGTAAATGTTTAATAAATAATTTTTGCTTTAATATGCATTATTACATCTAAATAGGACATAGTGCTATAGAGTGTGATGACATGCTTAATAATGGGTAGCATTTTATATGTCTATTTGCAAGCCTTATTTGTCTATTTTAATATAGTGTGATGTTTTCATAACGAAAGATAAAGCACAGCTGAATGGAAAAGAATACTTCCTTTGACCAATTCTTTCTTCTGAACCGAGGAAGCCTAATTACTCAGCCTAGGAGATGCTAACTTCAGTAATACCTACTACCTCCTTGCACAGATAGAACATACAAACATTCTGAGAAAACAAACAGCCTAGGGCAAGGAGAAGGGAGAGGAAAGAGAATCTTGTTTTTCCAACTTCAGTGTCCATTGACTTTATCCTGTCAAGGACATTTGGATGGTTTTATGGCGAACTAAGGCTGTCCCACTCTTAATCTATATATGTTCCTGGAGGTTGGCCCCATCCTCACTCACCACCACCCCCAAGTTCCAGGAGTGGGCATATGACCTCCACCTGACCTTCTGATCTACTACCCAGCTTTATGACACAGTGATTTTTTCTGTACCTAATTTGTTCCGTTTTATGTTTTATCAGAGCTAGCTCAGTGTGGTTTAATTCAAGGACCTTCAATGGAAACACTGAGAAAGGAAAGTTTTCTTTTTTCTGGACTAGAACCTTGCAGGAGAAGCCTGGAGATGCTGACAGCCACCTCATCACACCAGGAGGGAAACGAACTGAGAATGTCACTGATGCAGAAGAAAGCTGTCATTTCTAATGATAACATTTAGGCCTGTAGAACCAGCCTCTCTTGAACCAAAATCTACTCAAACTCATACAGGTAGCCGGACAAATTCCCTTTTACGCTCAAGCCAGTTTGAGTTTCTATCATTTGCAACCCAAGAATTCTAAGAGGAAGGGGACCAAACAGTTTCTGTGTCCCACTTGCCTGGGGAGGGAGTATCACTTCACTTAATTGCAGGAAGTATGTATTAGTCTTCCCCATGTGATAAATAGGCAAACAAAGACCCAGAGAAGTTAAGAAACTAGGCACACATGACTAGGAAGTAGTTGAACTTGGATCTACTCCTATCTCTTTCTACCTCTAAAAACCTAGGTCCTTTCCACTACTGAACGCAACAGGAGCAAATTTCTATGAAAAATTACCCTTTCTGGTGGGATGTGTAGAAAGCACACTAAACAAGAGAGACCGATGCCAGCTTTTTTTTTGTTTTTCTGGGGAGCCTGGCTCACCATACCTCTCCTATGACTCTGAGCACTTTTCTTCTCTGAATCTCAGGAAGTTTTTTGTTTTTGTTTTTTGGTCTGTAAAACCATGGGGTTTAGATAACCATGGGCCTAGATACTCATGATCCAAGTTCTTTCCATCCCTAAAAATGTAAAATGTCAATTCTTGACTGTTTTCTTAAAATTCCCAAGTTAGGTGATAGAAGAACCAGACGTTGAAGCAAGCCAATAGGCGAAGGTTCCCTGTGAACCTTTTCTCCTAATTTGGGCAAATGGCTGAGGTATGTGTAATTAAAACTGCAGAAATAACAAGCTTCCGGCCAACTTCTGCCCTCACTTAACCATACTCTCGGGGGTTGATTCGGGGGAGGGGGGCAGCGGATGTTGAACCCAGGGTGGAATTTGGCTTGATATGTGGATTCTTATAATTTCCAAATGATGTCAGTGCACTTATTTGAGAGACGGAGAAAGTGCTGAGTTTAGTCTATTTACCTCCATAAAGAAAAACTGGAAACCGCTGGGCTAGGGCCAGTGTCGACCAATGTTATAAAGCTAAGAACACTCTTGGCAGGGCAAAGTCATTCGGGGACGATCGTACCCAATTCATGTCGATTTATGGTTGCAGCCTTTCTTTCTGATTATAGTTTGTTCTAAGATAGGGAATACCAGCCCTGTTCTTGTCAACTGGCTCAGAGAAAATGAATCTGCTAAAAAGTTTTGTCATCCGTTGATCCCAGAACCACTGAGGTTATAGAAATTTCAACAGCAGCTAAGAGAGGCCAGAGTTAGGTACTCATTCAACAGAAAGACAGCAAGCTATTGAAAAAATCTGTCTAGTTAATGCAACTCAAAATAGAGTTTTGGTTCTAATTAGCCAGATAATGTCTTTGCATTCCTGTGTCCTTTCGCCTTTGAGTTGCCCTCTACTAGGAGTTCTAGGCAGATCTTGGATGATATTAAGATGGTATATATCCAGGGGACCCAAGAATTCCAACCTTCTATCTTGCTCACCCATCCCGTCCCCCAGGGATTTCCTAAGGTGATAAAGTATGGTCAGGGTAGAGTGGGATGCATGAAGTAGGTGGCCTAGGTTTAAATCTTGCTCACTCACCAGTGAGAAAACGTCAGGCAACTTTTTCACCTAGGAAAAAAAATGGATAATAATAGTACCTTCTCACAGGGTTGTTACGAAAATAAAATGAACTACTTTATTCAAAACACTCGCTGTGTGGCACCTAGTATGCACTCAATAAATGCTAGCTGTTAGTCCTGAAGGTGCTATACACACAGGAAACAAGACCAGATGTATACAAGGTAAAACTTCATTTTTATTGGGATCAGTATCTGATGCTCCAGCATGTGGCACTCTGGTAAGCAAACTGGTCTAATTGCTTACAAAGGCTCCTACCTCCCAACTGCAACTTTTGGGTATTATGGGTATTAATCACCTTCTGGATGGGCCAGATGATCCAGGGGACCAGGGTTTTCATGACAACTTTTAGGAAGGCATGCCAAGAAAACAAAAGGCAGGATACAGTAGTCAGACACTGAGGGATCTGGGCTCAGCTTAGGGATATCACAGCGAAACAGCAGCAGGCAGCAGCAAAGGGAGGAGAAAACTACTTGACGTTTAAAATATTAATGACCAGGATCATCAGCAAACACAGCCTGGGCAATGTCCCAGAATTCGGCCCATCCGATAAGCAGCTCCTCATCTGGAGGAGAGCGGGGCAGAGGCAGGAAAGGAAACAGAAGGGGACTTAGACAGCCTCCCCCACTCCCAACCCCCTTACTTCAGTGATCCTCAAAATGCAGTGGCTGAACCATCATCAGACTCACCTGGGATGTTTGCTACATGCAGATTCCTGGACTCCAGGCAAATATACTGTGATGGTTAATTTTATATGTCAACTTGACTGGGCCATGGGATGCCCAGATATCTGGTTGAACATTATTTCTGGGTATGTTTTGTGAGGATGTTTCTAGAAGAGATCAGCATCTGAATCAGCAGGCTGAGTAAAGCCGATGGCCCTCCCCAGTACTGGAGAGGAGCATCATCCAATCAATCCACTGAGGTCCTGAATCGAACAAAAAGGTGGGGGAAGAGAGAATTCTCTTTCTCTGCCTGACTGAAACATCTCTCTGAGCTGGGACATCAGACTGGGACTTACACTCTTGGCACCCCTGGTTCTTAGGCCTTCGGAGTAAGACTGGAACTGAAATACCAGCTTCCTGGGGCTCCAGCTGGTAGATGGTAAATTGTGGGACCTCTCAGCCTCCATGATCATGTGAGCCAGTTCCTCATAATATCTCTGTTTATATAGAGACAGATACATAAACAGCTATACAAATCTATTTTTTCTATCTGTCTACATCTATATCTATATCTCATCAGTTTATTTCTCTGGAGAACCCTGACTAATACACATACTAAAACTGAATCTTTTGGGGTGAGGATCAAAACTCTGTATCTGACAAGTTTCCCAGATGAACTGAAGTTTAAGAATCAATTATCTGTTTCACTGTGAAGTCATCAAAGAGTGGAGGTGGTATCGTAAAATGCTTTCAAGTAGTCCTATTTTTGCAGGAGAGATAATTTATTATGAGGGAGGAGCCATAAGGCCTGGCAGCCACTCCCTACACTCAGGATGGAAATAGCACTTGGCCAGCTGGTTTGGGTTCTGGTCTCCATCAAGAGCTCAGCCGTTCATCACAGGGCTTGCCTGCATCTCTCTTTCCTCCTCTGTCAATATAGGAAAGGAGCTCTCCCCTGCTTTCTTCATAGGGTTCTTGTGAACACTGAAGAAGCTGACGTGTGAAAACCTTTTAAAACTTACATAACCCAAGGAATTATGTATTCCTGTGAACTCAGGAATAACCGCCCTTTCCGCTTCCCCGACAGTTGTGGGGAATCAGGGGTTTGTGTTTTCCTCCACAAAGATCATGTTCACCAGAAAATTACAGACTTCATTTTATTCAACTTGCGGATTCAGTCACAGAATGGATGCCTGTAACTCATGGCAAAGTACCCCACTATTTCAGGCAAAAACTTTAAAAAAAATCCATCTTCTCTCACTAATATCATTAAATAGATACCGCACTGGAACTCTACTGACGGCTCCCTTGAGCCCCAGGTCTGGATGCCCAGCTGTGTCCTTGGTCTCTCCCTCTGGATAGGCCTCTGCTAAAGCCACAGCCTCTCTGTGTGTCCCAGACTGAACTTCTCACTTTCCATCCTGAATAGATTCCTCCTCTGGACTTTCTCATTCCCATTCATGGCTTCGCTGTCCTCCCAGCACCTCCAACTGAAGAGCCTGGAGTCTACTTGGACCTCTCCACCACTGGTCACTCTCCAAGAGTTTCTTGCTCACCGATTTCTTTCTCGAAACTCCCTATCCCTGCCCTCATTCTGGCCCCCATCTATCACCACTTTGGCTCAGACTCATGGCTGTGTAGTAGTTAAACTGTTGTAAAATAAAGTGTAGAGAGTCAGCCCAGAGCAGCCATTCTTAAATAAGTGAACATGACAATAAGACAAAAGACATCACTTATGCTGACACATATGTGTCCGTTGGTTGACAAGACCCAGGAGAAGATTTTGGAGGTTTTCCCCTATGGAACCTCTGCTTTCGAACATACTTAGGGAAGCTTCTAGCTGAAACGAGAGCAGCATCTCTCCTGGGAACACTGAGATACACAGAATGATTCTGCTTGTTTAATCTCACCACTGTTGGATCCCTTCCTGAAAATAAACTACATTCCATGGAGATTTGGGGGTTATATTTTTGTCCCACAACAACAACCCCCTAAGGATGCAGGGCAGGAAGCTGGAAGGAGCTGGTTCACAATGGAATCCCTGAAGCATTATGATGGCCCTGGCCTGCCGCCCTCTGGACTTCTGGTTGTGTAAGATGAATAACTCCCTTCAAGCCATCACTAGTCAACCTTTTTGTTGTCTGTGATCAAACGTAAGAGTGAAAAGACGGAGCTGGAACTTAAGCCCGAGTCTACCTGAGGCCAGCACCTGTTCTCTTAACCGCTACTCTCTACTGTGGTTTATCCAAGGCAAGAGCTGTACAAATGGAGAAGAAATGAGATGTCCTAACATGGCCAGAGAAGGCTTAGCTGACAGCTGGTATCCTGCTTTGAGATTCCAACCTGGATGACCATTCTGGGAGGTACCGTCCATAGCTAGTCAACTCCAACTTTACAGCCATGTTGAGCACGCTAGGAGCTAATTTGGTCGTGTCTTAGGGATGGGTTTGGAGTATGACAGTGATTTGGTTTTCAAAACTTTGCCAGGGGCCATTCCTTTCCTTTGACTGTTCCCCAGGCCTTCAAACCTGCGCCTCTGCCTCAGGAAATTTTATGAAATCAGGATCTCAGTAACTGAAGGCATGGTCTCCATCAACATTTGAATCAGATGGTCCTTCCACTCTGGGTGATAGAAAGGAATTCTCTTTGCTTTGTGTCCTAGGAAATAAGAGGCCCTCATCTAATTGGATCTGTATCTGAATCCTGCAGCCTGGCACCAAACAGGAAACATGGATGAAAATAAAAAATTATGGTGGGCAGTTTCCTACTAATCAGACAGGGCGTGCCTAAGGAGTCAGAATGAAAGAAAATATCATGGCAGAAAAAAGGAGGCTGGGAGAGCTGGAGAGAGGAGCCAGATGACTGATGGCAAAGGAATGCAGCGTCAGCTTTTATCAGGTTTGACATAGCATCCGGCCTCGCTGCAGGTCCCATTCTCAAGTGTTTGCATTTGTCACATCTCTTTTCCTTCCAAACAAAAGATGCTTGACAGTCTGAATGGGTAATTTGTAAGGTGCCAGAGTTCCTCAGCCATCCGTGCATATACATTTTGGGATGAGGAGAGGGCAAGTGGAGGGCAGCAGCTACATTTTGGAAGCAAGGAGGCTGTGATACCACTGAAACCTGCCTAGCGCAAGAATAACATATTGGGAGCCATTCTCCCCATCGTGCAAAACTTAATTAATGACTCTCTCACGCACTTCAGAGGCCCGTGTGCACCAAGCCCAAGACTTCAAGAATGAGTGGTAAAGCAGATCTGCAGGAAAATTTAGTGATTTTGACTTTCTGCCCAGGCTAATAAACTTCTTCGTGTTTGCAAAACTCTCATTTCAGGTTTGGTTGTCCGGGCCTTACCTATTACATGAAAAATAGGTTGACATTTCTCCCCTCAGGTGTTTAGAGCAATTAGGGATTTGTCTCCATCTCTGCAACAGAACTAAGAGCAGGTATGTGTGTGGGTGGTGTGAGCATGGGGTACAAGGCTCCACTGAACCTTGCAGTCTTGACTGGAGTTTTGGCCACAATAGCTGGACCTGAGCCAATTTATTTCAGCTTTGCAAATAACCTCAAACGGTTGATCAGCTACTTGTTTGTTTTAATCACACTCACCATCAGAACACCAAACCCCCTCAGCTCAGCCAATCAGCATATTTATTGGAGTTACTGTTCCGAGCAGACACAAGACATGACTAAGACAGGACCCAGGTCTTCAAGGGATGACAGTAGAGATAAGGAGAAAAACAGGAATGCAGTTTTCTGTGTAAGAGCATTTGTGAAGTTTTCTTGGAAACGACTCTAACTCATACCAGATTCACAAAAGGATCTGGGCTACAGTAAAATGTTATAAGAGAGAGCACTGCTAGTAGGCTCTGGAGATACCCGGGGTACTTGGGCCAGGGAGTGACTCTCCATGAACCTTGGTTTCCTCATTTGTGAAATGGAGATGACATCGTAGGCCTGGTATAAGGATTAACTAAAATAATATATAAGAGCATTTCGCATGGTGCCTGGCACACAGCAGGGCATCAATACATGTTAGCTCTCATGAGGGAGGAGAAGGAGGAGGAGGAGGGAGAAGAGGAAGAAAAAGAAAGAGAAGAATGAGGGAAAAAAGGGAAAAGGGCTTCCCTGGTGGCGCAGTGGTTGAGAGTCTGCCTGCCGATGCAGGGACACGGGTTTGTGCCCCGGTCCAGGAAGATCCCACATGCCGCGGAGCGGCTGGGCCCGTGAGCCATGGCCGCTGAGCCTGCGCGTCCGGAGCCTGTGCTCCGCAATGGGAGAGGCCACAACAGTGAGAGGCCTGCGTACTGCAAAAAAAAAAAAAAAAAAAAAAAAAGGGAAAAAGAAAGCAATGGTGTAGGGAATTTTCTAAGAAAGTACCACACTTCGTGAGCCCCAAGAGCTCTGGGGCTGGGGAAATCAAGGAATGCTGCTTAGAAAAAGGAAGACAGTATTTGGCCCTTGAAGAGCAAAAAGTATTCAAACTGAGAGAACTGGTGAGTGTTAGGGTTAGAGCCAGAGTGGCTCTAAAAGGTTAAGGAAGAGGATAGAAATAGGGTTGAGGGTAAGTTAAGGTTTTGTCTTAATGTTAAATATCTAGGCTGAGGAAACTAAAACTGTAGCACAGAGAATTAGCTGAGTCCAGCCCAGGAGACAGTGGCAAGGAGAACTGGCCAGGCCAGATGGTCCGTGTTGCCTAAAAGTGGGTGACAAGTTAGGCAGAGAGAGTCCTGGAGCAAGGCAAGCAGTTTCTCTGGAGTGTTGTTACAGCAGTTCCATCAGTCCACCTGCCTTTTCACACAGGTCTGCACGAGCCCATCCGGGTGAATGCCATGAACTCATCAACAAGGGCCATGCTGCATGCATCTCAGGCCCCCCAGCTCTCAGCCCAGGGTTCCACACACAGCAGCTGCCAATGAATACTTGCCCGAAGTCCAAGCTAAAGAAAAGTCTCTTAGAAACACAGAAGGGAAAAAGATCACTCTGCAGCCGCAGCCCGTCCAGTTCTCCTGCACGTGTCACCCTCTGTTCCGCCATAACGCCAGATTCTCCATTGCTCTTGACTTTGCTTTGTGACATTTTCACCCAGAGAAGAGAAGAGAGGTTAAGGGTATGCCATCTCTTCCAAATCTTCTACTTCCGCTGCTAAAAACCACTTTTGACACAGGTTGATATAGAAAGGAACAAAGAAATGATCATCTTTCGAATACAAGCTGTGCTATCTCTGCAGGTATGACTTATGGTTAAGTCTTTAAAACTCTCTAAGCCAGGCTTTCCTCATGGGTAAATGTTGTGTTAATGACGACTTTATCAGGCTGCAGTGAATTTCAGACAGTTACGATTTCTGGTGGTTTTCATCCATTCCTAAAGACCTGCATCCTTTTCTTTTCTTCCTGGGAATCCTTTTCCTTCAGACTGAAGAACTTCATTTTGCATTTCTTGTGATGCAGGTCTGGTGGCAGTGACTTTGCTTAGCTTATCTTTATCTGAATATGTCTTTATTCTGCTTACATTACTCTGAAGGATATATTTGCTGGATATAGAATTCTAGATTGACAGATCTTTTTTCTTTTAGCACAGTAAAAATGTTCTTGCACTGTCTTCTGGCTGCCACAGTTTCTGATGAGAAGGCAGCAGTCACATGAAACATTTTCTCACCTGTGTAACATGTCAGGTTTTTTTTTCTCTGACTGATTTTAAGATTTCTTCTTTATCTTTGCTTTCCGATTGTTTGACAGTAATGTTATCTAGATGCAGTGTTCATTGTTTTTATCCTGTTTCAGTTTGCTGAGCTTCCTCCCAGAATGTAAGGTACATCAGGGCAGGGATCTTGTCTGTTATTTTCATTGTTGCGTCCCTAGTGCCTAGAAAAAAGCCTGGTTTTGCATCATGAGGTTCAGAGAGGTGTACCTTTCCCAAGCTGAGCAGCCATTAGGTTTCAGGAGTCAGAATTTGGAGCCGTTTCCCTTTGACTCCCTGCTTGTATTTCTACTCTACACGAAGGCAGGCCAATCACACATTGTGTTTCTCATATTAGTAGATGTGTCCTCTCCACAGCTGATACCTTCCAGTCAGGAAGTTTGCACCATTCTCTCCCTTAGCCTACTTCCCTTGGAAACAGGACCTGACTTCAAAGTATTTAATGTGCATTGAATTAACAGTAGCCTTAAAATGAGATGCGCTATCTGCTCTCTACATGAAAATATTAGATCCTGTAAAAGGGACCTAGCATGAAAGAAATCCTAGTCTAATGGAACTTCACTATGAAAACCAGCAGAGCAAAAAGTTTTAAAACCGTGTTAAAATTTATTTCTTCAGTTACCAAAAGGTAAAACAAACCTACATAGAGCCATTTTTATTTGTATCAGAATGCTCTTAGTAAACACCAATTTATAACAATTCTCCAGATAAATTAAATGAGACCACCTCGAAGATCTTTCACATGAAAACACCAAGTACAAAGAGGTAACTGAAACAAACTCATGGAATAATACATTTCTGAAACCCTGCACAAATTTTCCAAATGCACTCACATGCATTGTTTCATTTGATCTTCTGACATTTTTTGTGAGGAATATGTGCTATTATTATTATTAAATCTACCTTTTATATTTAAAGCTTGGGGAAGTTATTACTAGCACATGGAAGAGCTAAGATTTAGATTCAGATCAAATCCTATTTTCTTAGGGTTGACCAGGCTGCTTGAAGCAGTTGTACACAGATAAGGTAAAATATTTACTTCAGCTATGACTAGAGTGAGTAATTTGAGTATCATATGGGGGGAGTGCTATTTACATAAGGTGAGACTGAGTTGATTGGGAATGTGTGTGTGTGTGCGCAGTGTTTATATATGATATATATACACGTACTCATGCATATATTTATATATATATACACATACACACACTATATATACACACATACATATACAGTTAGGAAAATCTTAAGCATGAAAATATCATAAGCCAATTGAATGGAGAAGAGATGAGTGGGAAGACTTTGGGAGAAGAATCAGAGAGCAAAAAAGGAAAGATTAGAAGAAGTAAGAACGGAGAAATGGTCCCTGCTGCCAGTCAGTCCACTCAACGGGGATGTAAAAGGTCCAGCACTCAAGGCAACCATTTCTTCCACACCGATGGCTGACCTCACTCACTGATCATGGCACTCCTTCCACTGAGCTTGGATACAACCGCAGTTCTCCCCGAAAATGTGCTCCATGCAGCCATCGCCAATAGATCAGAGCCAGCACCAACACTGCCTTAGGAAACATTGCCTGACTTTACTCTCAGCAGTACTTTTAACTCAACACAGTAAACTATGAGGACCTCCCACTTAGATTCATCCGTTCCATCAACCACTGAGTAGTCAGTATGCTCTCCTGCAGCTAGTTCCTCCTTCTTGGGGTCTTAACTTAGATGCTGTCCTCAGGGAAACTTCCTCATGAACCCTATGTATAATACAGTAAAATACATAATATGATATATTCTCATTTCTTTCTCTCAGCACCCTGTTTGCTTCCTTCATAGCATTTATTTATTTGGTCACCGTGCTTTCCATCTCCATCACTATACTGAAAAGGAGGGCATGTCTGCTGCATTCTCCCTTGTATCTCTAGCACAGTGTACTTGTGTGTGAAGTACTGACTCAATGATTGAGAATGAACAAATGAATGTCTACTTCGTGCCTGACCTCAGTGGGCTCACAGTCTAGGGTGGAAAAAAACACTATCGTACTGTCCACAAGCTCAAACAAAGTGCCAGGAGAGTACAAAGGAAGGGTAACTGGGACACCCCCCAAAAAGACCATCCTTAAGGGGTGGGTAGGGATTGCCAAAGCAAAGAAGTGAGAAAGGATATTCAAGTTCAAAGGCAAATTTTAAATGATAGCATTGAGGATGAACCTAAGCTTGACTGAAGCTGAAACCAAGGGAGGCGTCACTGGGGTGGGATGGATGAGTGGCCAGCGGGGGCCACATCCATCAGGGCTCCCAGCAGCTGGCTCCTTCGGTCCTCTCCTCCCCTGCTCCCCCATCCTCCCCTCAGACCGCCTGGCCAGGAATGCTGTTCATTTTCACAATGGACGGACTTCTCTTTGGTAGACAGTCTAAGCCCAGAAATGGAGTAAGATTATCTTTGGTTTATTTTAGTCTCACTTTAAGGATCTTATCTCTAGCAAATCCACAGCCATGGTTTACCACAGCAGGACACGATAGGAAGAGCCACTCTCCCCCCAAAAAAGGGCAATCATTTTCTCCAACCCCATCAAACTGTCAAGAAGTTATTTCTTATTTACAAATGCAGATACACTGCTTACGGTCCACAGGCCCTAAGCAAGGAGGGCAGAGATGAAATCCTGAGGTCGACGATAGTTTTGGTGTCTGGACTTTGGGGAAAATTTTTCAGGGTTTTATGAAGAATTAGCTTTCATACTAAACTTTATTAAATTCTGTCCCTGAATTCTTTCCCCTTTGGAAGGACTTTTCAGTCATTAAGCCTGGAGAACAGCCCACATCAGATGAATTCCAAATAAAATGTAGTGGAGGGTCTGGAATCCTCTGAGCACAGAAAACAGAAGTCCCATTAAATGTATAGAGACGCTCACAACGAAGCCCGACTCACTTACACCCCAAGAACAGAGAGACTGACTGGGATGAGGCCTGGCCAGGGGTCTCACAGGCAAGCACAAAGACGGCCCAAGAAGAGAGCAAACACCACTCTCCCTCGTGAGATTTTCTTTGGCCAATTGCTAAGGGAAAATCACTTGGAAATGCCAATTAGCCTCACTTCTTTTTGTCCGTTTTAATTCCTTTTCCCTTATCAAATCAAGATCTGTGACAGCTTAATCCCAACTCAAATGCTGGGTCAAATATTTAGAAGCTAAAAATGGTTTAAAAAAAAAAAAAAAAGACTGAGTGAAACCCTAGCCTGGACCCCAAGTATTTAATTTACCTTGATGTAATAACTGCATTGGTAATACCTTGAAAAAAAGAAAATGACATTCTTGGACAAAAAGAGCAGATTTCCCCCCACTTTCACCCCTATACTCTTTCCAGGAAGCAGAAATAATCAATCCTTAGCTGCCAGCAATAGAGAACAAATTGGGGGCTTTTTTTCTTTCGGTCCTATTTTCAAAAACTGTTTTTTCCTTAAAGAATAGCGAATTTTACGCAGTGAATACACAAACCATGTATGCTCTTTGCAGGCCCAACCAGCCTGGAAAAAATATATTCTGCAAAGTTTGATTTTAGCACAAGAACAATCTAGAAAGTCATCTACAGAGGGGCAGGACTACATGTTTCAGAGCTCCTTGGAGGCAGAATGAAGCAAGAACAGATTCTTCAGCTAAGTCAGTACTGAGCCCTTGGTTCACAGTAAATAGTACCTGTTAGGATGTACCATCAACACTCAGACCTACAACTTTTTCACATTTCAATGTTTCTGGAATTACAATGTGTCTTACAATTAAAATGTTCATTTATTTAGTGTAGTAGTGTTTCTTTTCTTCCTGAAAAGCTGTTATTAAACTGAAAGTGAGTCTTGTAATAAGTGACCCTTGAAGACTGAAGAAATTATTTACTACTACTATTATTATTAACTAAAGTGAATCGACACAGAAACACATCACACGGGAAAGGACTCTGACTAATGGATTAGTAAATGGACAAATAAGTGTCCAGACCACAAAGGCCTTTGAGAGCAATTCTTAGGAATTTGTCTACAAGACTTAATGTTTTTGGAGCCAAGGAGTGGCACACCTGGAGACATTTGTAACAGTGATATGGAAGGGAAACAGGAGGAATGAGAGGTTAGAGGAAGGGTGAATAAAGGCAACCGGAAATGTGGTGATGGGAGCCAAGAGAATCTGAGCTAGAGCCATGTCAGTGTCCAGACGGAGAGAGACGGCAAGATTCGAGGGATATTTAGAATGTAGAATTGTCACAATTTGGTCACCCACTGATTGTGGGCAACCTGCTTTGATTTCCATTTCACACAGACATGGATGTTGAGCTTCCTCAGTTAGCATGCAGACTGAAATGGAAAGAGCCAACTAGGCCTCCAGGCCATGAATCTAGGACATCCTTTGGAAGCCCTGTGCTCAGCAACACACACTAAATCTTTCACCCATTTAGCCTGGGATGCCTAGAGCACAGGTATACCAACACATGCCAACACAGGTATGCCAACACATGAAGACAGAGAAAAATGGTTGCCCATGCAGCAGAGACAAATCTTAAAGGTAGAACTGTTTGTAACACAGGGAGAAGATACATAGAATGATATCCAAACTTCACCAAGGGCACCATCATGTCTGAAATTCAAGAAGGTTTTAGCTTTCAAGGAATTGATTATACAGGTCTAAACTACAGTAGGAAAACAGATCACTCCATAGATTATGATGCATTTCAAATAAAATTCAAATTCCTTAGCTCCATATCCAACCACCTTTCTACCTTCCACTGCTTTTTGCACCTGTACCAATAATTTTTAATGACTATCACTTACTGGGCATATACTATATGCCAGACATTTTGCTAAGCACTTTACATTATTTCATTTAATCTTCAGACTACCTTTCTATGTATTATCATCATCATTATCATCCTCCTCCTCATTTTATATAATAGATGAGGATGCTAAAAGCCTCAGAGATTAACCAACTTGTCTAAAGTCAAGATGTTAGTAAGTGGCAGATCTGAGAATCAAATTCAAATCTAGCCTATAACATAGCCAAGTAGCTTCTACAGGACCAACCCTCTCACAGAATACAACTAAAACACTCTCGGAAATTTTTTAAAACAATTATTTAAAGGCAGTACAGAGTAATTAAAAGCAAAAAGACACTGGAGAGGAGGGGAGTCAACACTTTGGACAGGCTCAAAGTCCAGCAGAAAGCCCAGTCTTACTAGCTTAAAGAACCAAAGAATAGAGTTTGGGGTGATCCCAGCCACTGCAAAATGTGGGGCACAATTCCAGGAAGGAGAGATCCAGAGAGAGGGAACCCTAAATTCTATATATAAACCATGCCCAAATCTCTGGCCGAACCCTGCATCATGAATGCATGAAGGAGACCCCAGGCAAACCTGCAAAGAATAAAATATTCAACTGGGATTGGAGCTGCCACCCAGTACAGGGGAAGCAATGTCTGCAGTCGGAGTCCAGCCAAGCTAAGTGCCCACTAGAAAAATATTCACAGGGTCCAGGACACAATCCAAAATTGATAAACACACAAAGAAACAGGAAAATGTGATATATTTTCAAGAGAAAAGGAACTAATGGGGGTCTCTCTCCTTGGTTTATAGATGGGCATTTTCATCCCTGTGTTTTTCACATGGTTTTTCTTCTGTATCCATTTGTGTCCTAACTTCCTTTTCTTATAATGACATCAGTCATATTGGACTAAGGTCCACCCTAATTACCTCATTTAACCTTAATCATTGTTTAAAAAACCCTATCCTCAAATAGAGTCACATTCTGAGGTTAGGACTTCAGCATGTGGCTAAGACTTCAACGTGAGAATTTGGAGGGACACACAATGTAGCCCCTTACGAAAAGGCTAAAGTCAATGACTCAATGTTCCAACTGAAAAAGAAAAATGTAAGACTAAACTTAGAGAGAAGTTAAGAAAAAAATAAAGCTAAAAAAAATGAAAAAAAAAAAACTCAAACAACTGAGAAAATTAACAAAGCCAAAATTTGAGTTTTCAACAAAAAAATTGATAAACTCCTAGCAAGGCTGGCTGGGAAAAAAAAAAGAAAGAAAACACCAAGTACTAATATTAGAAATACAAGAGGGATTATCATTATAGATCTTATAGACTTAAAAATGATAGTAATAGAATTTTATAAGCAACATTATCTCAACAAATTTGGCAACTTAAATGAAATGGACAAATTTCTTTACAACTTAACAAAACTGACACAAGAAAAAACAGAAAATCTGCAGTCACAGACCTATTGAAGAATTAAATTCATCTTCAGAGAACTTCCAACAAACAAAACCCCAGGTCCCTTGCTTCAGTAATGCAATACATTAAACATTTACGGGAAAAAAGCCCCACTAATCTTATACAAAGTTTTTTCATAAAATCGAGGAAGAAGGCATACTTCTCAGTTCATTTCATGAGGCCAGCCTCACTCTAATGTAAAACCTAACAAAGATATTACAGAAAAGAATATTAGAGACCAAAATTCCTTTGACTACAGATGCAAAATTCTTAACAAAATATTATCAAATTGAATCTAACAATGTACATAAAAAGAATATGTCATGTCCAAGTGGAATTTATCTCAGAACTGCAAGATGTTTCAGTATTTAAAAAGTAATCAATGCAATTCAACATATAAAGAGAACAGAAGAGAAAAAAACATTTTTAATAGATTCAGACA
Source organism: Stenella coeruleoalba (assembly GCF_951394435.1). Classification (NCBI taxonomy): domain Eukaryota; kingdom Metazoa; phylum Chordata; class Mammalia; order Artiodactyla; family Delphinidae; genus Stenella; species Stenella coeruleoalba. Next base: position 16,674,292 of record NC_137157.1, read on the forward strand.
AAGCATTTGAGAAAATTCAATCCCTCGTGATAAAAATTCTCAGCAAACTAGGAAGAGAAGAGACTTTTTTCAATCTCATAAAGGGCATTTATTAAAAATTGATAGGTTAATTCATATTTGTATCACTGAATAGTGAAACAGTAAAAACTTGTCCTCTGAGATTCAGAAATGGTTCATTTCTATTGAGCCACTGTACTAGAGGTCCTAGCCATTGTATACAGTTAAGGAAAAAAAAAATAAAATGCATAAAGTTCACATAGCAAGAGGTAAATTGTATCTACTTATAGGTGGTGTTATTCTATATGTAGAAAATTGCAAGGCATCTACAAATAACTCTTAAAACAATAATCACAGGATAGATTATTACATAAAAATCAAATGTATTTGTATATACTAGTAGCAAACAGTTATAAAAAGAAATTAAAATAAAAACAGTTAAATTTGCAAAAGTGTAAAGAACATAAAATACTTCAGCATAAGTTCAACAAAGGACAAACAAGACCTCTACACTGAAAACTACAAAATGCTACTGAGAGAAATTAAAGACGACCTAAATAAATGAAGACCTATATCATGTTCAGGGGTTGAAAGTCCCAATAGTGTTAAGATATCAATCATTGCCTTGATTCATAGAATCAAGGCAATCACATAATAATCCCTCTAGTGCTTTGTTTTACAGAAATTGACCAGCTCATTCTAAATTCATAACTAACTGAAGCTTGGAAAAAAATACAAAGTTAGAAGAAGTGATACACAACTTCGTAAAAAAAAAAAAAAAAAAAAAAAGGTCTGCTAGTTTCTTAATCACTAAACATATACCTACAAAAACTGTGAAGTGTCGAAGATTTTACTATACTTCAATCTAATAAGTTAGTTTGCCACAGCTTCTTGGATGCTGGCAGAAGTTATGAGACTTGAGTTAGAGAAAAAGAACAGTTTATTGGTCACAGTTATGGCAGTAGTCAGAGTATCAGCCAGTGTCAGTCCCCAAGCCCTAATCACAGGGTGACCTGAAGAGGACCAGGTGACATCTGCACATATGGTGGGCTGGATTCCAGGGGAGGAACCCTTTAGGAAAGACCTTAGGGAACCCAAATCTTTTCCAAAGGAAAGTAAGCCTGCCTGACCTTTGCCCTTGAAGAAGACATTACACTAGACAGTAAACAAAGTTACCTCTTGTCCTAGAGGGAGACACCATATCTTCCAAGACTGTTCACAAATACAAACATTCTTGACGAAATAGCCTGGAATGAATGCAGTTGGTGCCCCTGCTCGTCAGATCTACCGAAATGTGAGAAATCATGTTGTCTCTCAACATCACCTACCTTACAGACCGAACAATCCTACTCCTAGGCATTTACCCAAGAGAAACAAGAACCTATTCCCTCTAAAACACTTGTACAAGAATGTTCATAGCAGCTTTATTTGTAATAGTTGGAAACAGCTGAGGTGTCCATCAAGAGGACAATGGAGACGCAAACTGTGGTACATGGTACAAAAGGGGACTCCTTGGCAATAAAAATGGAATGAAGTACCACGCATGCGGTAATATGGGTAAGTCTCAAAAGCACTGTACTGAGTGACAGAAACCTTACACAAAAATGTGCAAACTGTACAACTCCATTCATAAACATTCTAGAACAGGCAAAACTAATTTATAGTGGAAAAAGATCCGAACAATGGTTGCCTCTGCGGGTGTGGGAGCGGGGAATGGTTGGGAAGAGTCATGAGGGAATTTTCTAGGGTGACAGAAATGTTTTATATCTTGATAGAGCATTGAGTTACACATATATCAAAACTCACTGAATGGGACACTTAAGATTTGTGCATTTCATTGTATGTAAATTTCATCTCGAAAGGAAAAATTTTTAAAGAACCACAAATATTAAACTCTAGTTAATGGCATGCATCCAAAGGATTTAGGCGAGACGGGACTGACGTCTGCAATTTACTGTGAAACGCATTAAAAAAACCAGATTGATGGGTGGATAGACAGATAAATGGTAAAACAACTATAGTAAACTGTGAATTGTAGAATCTAGTGATGTGTTCACTGTAAAATTATTTAACCTTTTCTGTATGCTTGAAATTTTTCATAATAAATTCCTGGGGAAAAAAATAAAACGTCAGTAACCAAGAGAGAGAGAGGGAAAAAAAAGACCACAAGTCTGCTTGATTCCATAACCCAATCTCTCAACTATTACATGTTGTTTCTTCCTTATGAATTAAACTAAGCCAAGCTGCTCTTCTTACCCATCAACCCCACATTTTCTCACCTCCTTGCCTGTGTCTATGCTGTTTCCCTACCTGTGAAATTCATTACCACTAAGTTTTCATGAGCGATCCCTACTAAATTTATTAGCAGAAAATCCATTCTCTTCTTCCTTTCAGCAATTCCTTCCTTTACATTGTCCAAGAACCTCAGGAACTTGTATAGTCCAGAAGGGTGTCAATCTGATTTCCCACCCAAGCAGACAGAGGACTAAGGACTGATCAGTCTTCTATGACCATGTTGCCACTGAAGACTGGTCCCGCAGGTCCAACGCTTGGCTGCTATGGCAACTCACTGTGGTCACTGAAGTTCTTTGGAGGAGGATGATCTTAGTTACTCAGGATTAAGCTCTGAAATGCTTAGGTTTGCAAGATGGAACTCAGAGCCTGAGTTTTTAGGCTTATTTGAAGTCTAATCCCTCCCAGCAGCACTGAGTCAGGATGGCTTATGATACCTGCCAGCTCTTGGCCCCAGAACTGCTGTCTATTTTCCGTCAAGGGTGATAGCAGTTTTCCTATACACCTTCAAAACACAAAGAATCTGATCACACCCTTTTCCCCAATCTGTGGGTCTATATATCATACTTCTAAGTGAGTAATAATAACCACAATACTACTACTACTAGTATTAATAATAATAATAATAGTAATAATGGTTCTTGGTGACTCAAAAGTGATTTACTCTTCCAGAGAAACTTTCCAAGTGATTGTGAGATTCTCATACCCGCCCCAAGTGGGAGAATTGGAGGGACAGGGAGAACGGAGGTGTGTGGGACGTACTATCTCCAAGGATTCTAAAAGCAGTATTATTCACCTCTCAGGCTGAAAAGTATATTTAAAACACAATGTTAGTCTCTGATGGAGTATTCCACTGCTTATACGTATAAGTACTTTCACACGTTGATGTTATGGTGATTAATAAAATACAGATTAATTTAAAGGCATTGCTAGTTTACAGTGACTTTTGTCATTTCCTATTTCTCAATAAATGGGTATCAAAAGTCCAGCAACTGTCATGCATGTGTGTGGAGGTGAGGAGGGATAACGATACAAATTTTAGGATGTTAGGATAGTGTTTACACTCAAAACGTTTGTGCCATTCACCAAATAGGAGTCTTCATATTTCACCTCATATTGTTATCTCCTTATTATTTTTTGAGCCTCTTCCATGTGCCAGGCAGTGTACTTAGGTGCTCTACCTACCGTGATGAGAAAGACACTTTCCCTGACTTCAAGAATCCCAAAGGCCAGCTGGGGCAGCCACGAATTAGCCATCACAGTATGAGACGTTAGCGCCACTTTAGGGAAGGACAGAGTGCTAAGGGAACCTAACTAACCAGAGGAACCTCCAGCATGACTTCGCAAAGAGGGCTATGTTTAAGTTCAGGCTTGAAGGATACGCGTGAGTTATCCAAGAAAAGAAGAGAGGAAAGTATATTCTATAGTAGACCGAGGGCAGGGCTTGGGTTATGGCTAGAGATGAGAGGAGGAAAGGAAAGTCGAAAGAGCTGAAAGCAGCCCTATCAGGCTGGGGTACAGCATCCTATCTGAGGGAAGGGGGGTAGAGATGAAGTTGGAGAGGTGGACCACAGCCCGATAACAAGGCGCTTTCAGAGCTGCATTAAGTTTGAGAAAACTAAACTGCAGAGCCGTACCAAGGAACTTACTCAACGGTATAGAGTAAATGTGGCACAGAAACCAGCCTGCACTCCTGCCTTTCAGGTTTTAAACCCAAAGCTGCCCACTGACTTCCCTGAGACAGGTATAAGGGCAAATTTCCCCAGAATGAGGGTGACGTGCAGGGGACCCAAACCCAAGCCCGTATCATTGACTAAGCACAAAGAGTAGGCAAGAATGCCTTGGTCCTTATCACCCACCTGGGACCCTCGGGGCTAATTAATCATGCTGACAGCTCCCTGGATGTAGTCAGAGGATTTTTTTTTTCCCTGAATGCTGCTAGTTTAACCTGAGGCAAGACTTTCCTTCATGACACCAGGATGAAGCCTTGTTGAACATGATGAATGTCTTTTGGAAAAGAATAACATTTTGATAAAGGCCCTTGCAATCAGCCTCCAGGTTAGAACAGAGTGGTTTTCCTTGCTTGTTTTCATAGTCATCTTACAAGAAAGCCAGCTTTATCTCTGGGCTCTGACTCAACTAACCTACAGAGGGCTTTATGATTAAAAATCAAGTAAATAACTTGCCCCGGTCTCTGACTTTTCATAAGTAATTATGGCTGGAGCTGCCAGTTAGATTCCAACTTTCTTCCAAAGCCCAGTGTGTATCTCACTATTCCAGTTTCTGACTCCCCAGCAGCCCCTGAGGATCATGATTCGGGTTTCAACTACAAAGAGGGCTTCTCCATTGCCCAGAAAATAGATGTTATACGAGCTTTGGAGGCTTTTTGCTGCACGCTGTTATTTTATCCCAATTTTTCGTCATTAAATGTGACCTTTTTCTCATTCATATAATTCTCCATTTTCTTATTTGAAAAATGCTTCCACATGAAAGGGAAGAAGAGGAAGAAGAAGCAAGAAACAGCCATGGAGGAAAGGAGGAAGAAGGTGACTTTCAGGAAGCATTTGGAAACCTACTCATGGGAAGAGGAAGAGTCTCCTTTTGGCTGCATACCAGTGGAGGGGCTGCCCACCCCAGATCTGTGATCTTCCAGGGACCCCCCAGGAGCCTGGATGCCCCTTAGTGGGAGCAGGAGGAGGGGAACCAGGAAGAAGCCCAGTTGGGAAGGTCCCATGAAAGCCAACATTGGCAGAAGGCAATCCTCATCTCCAGCCCAAACTCTGGGCTCCTAACTGGCTTGCCAACTCTACTGCAAATGCAGATTCCAAGGCAGGAGAACAAAAACATGTCGGAAGCCAGGGTATGGGGTAGGGTTCTGCAAATCAGCTAGGAAAATAGCCCCTAAAATACAACAACCATCTAATATACACCATGATTAACTAAGGATTGGGTTGAGCCTCTCTTTAATTGTACCTGCCTCCTTTGCCACTTCTGTTTACAAACAATTTATTTATATCAGAGACTATTGCTACTAGTCATTATTAGCACAACTAGATGCATTATTTTTAAGCTTTGAAAGCTTAAAGGGAAACAAGGTCTTATATAGGTATATATTCTTTATCCCAATAATTCCACTTTATACTAAAAATTTATACAAAGGATATAACTGAATATACCCAAAGATTTATCTACAAGAGTACTGCTATAGACTAAACGTTTGTGTTCTCTCAAAACTCTTATGTAGAAACCTAATCCCCAGTGTACGGTATTTGGAGGTTGAGGCCTTTGGGGGGTGATCAGGTCATGAGAGTGGAGCCCTCCTGATGGGATTAGTCCTATAAAAGAGGCCTGAGAGTGCCCTTGCCCCTTACACCATGTGAGATCACAAGGAGAAATCAGCAATCTGAAACCCAGAAGAGAGTTCTCATCAGAACCCAACCATACAGGCACCCAGATCTTGAGGTTCCAGCCTCCACAACTAGGAGAAATAAATTTCTTTTGTTTATAAGCCACCCAGTCTATGGCATTCTGTTATAGCCATTCAAATGGACTAAGAAAAAAATGAATGACAAAGTAATTTGTAATAAAAATATCCAACAATACAGGATTAGTTAAATCATGGTACATCATAAAAATCAAATCTCAAGCTATTAAAAATTACATTGTTGGCAAATATTAATTCATTTAAGCAGACAGAAATATTTATTTGGCACCAACAATATACGAAACATGATAAAGTAGAAAAAACCAGCAGGTTATAAAACGGTAGTCATAATATGCTTACATTTTCTTAAAAGTTTATAAATACATGTATAAAAATGTCTGAAAGGTAGACAGCAAAATGTTAGTCAATGTTAGATTGGTGGGGCTATAGATCACTTTTTTAAATTTATAATGAACGTATATAAATTATGTAGCCAGAAAAAAATAATACAATTTTTTTCAAGTCAATTGTTCTGTTTAACCACACATAATAGACCTGATACGAAAGCCTATAGAGATTTTGACATTAAATGCTGAAGTGTTCTCCAGACAGACTGTCCCAGCTCGCCCAATTCCCCATAACCTTAAACCACAGGTATCATTATTATTTTTAAATCTGTACCAATTTGATGGGAAGCAAATGGACAGTCACCCCAGTCTTTTAATCTGTTCTTCCCTGATTTTCTCATGAGGTTGAACATGTGTTCATATGACTGTCGACCACGGGTGGTTCTCTTGTTAGCGATAGGTCTGTTCTGTAAGGTTACAGAAATCTCCCCAGACTCAGGCATGCTTAGATTCTGAGCAGCTGAGCCCAAGCATCCAGCCCTCCTGTGCTACCTCCCAGCTTCTCCCAGGCATTCATTAGATCAATGACTTTCAGCCTTGCCTACATATCACAGTGATCCGGGGAGCTTTAAAACTACTGAAGCCCGGGTCTTACCTCCAGAGTTGCTGATTTAACTGATCTAGGTGCAGCCTAGGCAACAGGATTTTTTAAAGCTCCCCAGGTCATTCTTTTTGTTGTTGTTGAAGTATAGCTGATTTACAGTGCTGTGTTAGTTTCAGGTGTACAACAAAGTGATTCCATTATATAGATATAGATAAATATAAAAGTTATACATATATACACACATATGTATATATTCTTTTGCAGATTCTTTTCCATTATGGTTATTACAAGATATTAAATATAATTTCCCCAGGTCATTCTAATGTGCACGAGGCTGAGAACCACAGCTTCACAGAGGCTCTGCTAATGGCGTTCTAATGAGCATACTGAGATGCTGGAAAATGCCTTCCATTAGCATCTACACCTGCAGTGAAGAGCAGGACAATGAAGATGCATACAAAAGACAGAGATAAGGAGGGAAACAAATAGATTCATCTCCACCGTCATCTCATTCTTTTAACATATTGGCTCAATAAATATTTGAGCATCTGCTAGGACAATAATAACGGTGCACATTTATTGAACATTTACTATAGGTCAGGCAGGCTCTCTTCTAAGCCCTTTACATATATGCCTTCAATAATCCTAGGAGGCAAGTACTCATCTTATATAGGTGAGGAAACCGAGGCACAGAGGTTAAGTTATTTGCTTACAGTCACACAGCTATTAAGGAGTAGAGGCAGGATTCGAACACAAGTTAGCTCTGACGTGCATGTCATAACACCACATGCCAGATGCTGCAAAGGCAGCTGGTACATCACAGTACAAAACCAAACAGTTAACAGTTCCTGTTATGTCTTGAAGTTTACTGGAGGATTAGAGAGTAAATGAATAAACACACAAGATCTGAAGGAAAAGCACAAAACGCTATAAAAGAATATAACCGTATACTCATGTTCAAAGCATCATTCACAATAACAAATGTAATATAAAAGATGGAAGCAACCCAAGTGTCCATCCACAGATGAATGGATAAAGAAAATGTGGTATACACATACAAAGGAACATTATTCAGCCTTAAAATGGAAGGAAATACTGACACGTGGTACAACACGGATGAATCTCGAAGACACCATGCTAAGTGAAAAAAGCCAGTCGCGAAAGGACAAATACTGTATGATTCCACTTATATGAGGAATACAGTAGTCAAATTCTTAGAGACAGAAAGTATAACGGTGGTTATCAGGTGCCTGAGAGAAGGGAATGGTGAGTTTTTGTTTAATAAGTACAGAGATTCCATTTTGGAGGATGAAAAAAAGTTCTGGAGATGGATGGTGACAACAGTCGTTCCAGAATGTGAATGTACTTAACGCCACTGAACTATACACTTAAAAAGAGTTAAGATGGTAAATGTTTATGTTCTGTATCTTTTACCACAATTTTTAAAAATAAAAATAAAAATTTTTAATTATAAAGACTATAACCAGAGACCCCAAATTAGGTTGGGGAGGGGAGTCAAGCAAAGGCTGTTTCAGGAGGTAACATTTAAAGTGAGACTTGGGGATCAGAGGATCATTTACGAGAAGAGTAGAGAGAGGTTATTCTGAACAGAAGGAATAGTATATGCAAGGGCCCTGGGGCAGTAAGAATGGTGGGGGGAACCTAGTGAGTGAGGGCAGCAAGGTGTGAGGTGAGGCCATGCAGGGCTTCTCAGACCACAACGAAGAGCTTGGAATTTATTCTAAATACTTTGGGAAGTCAGAGATGGATACTGAACAGGGCCATGACACGAGTTAACAAGATTTGGGTTCTTTTTTTTTCTTTTCAGTTGAAATAAATTGCGTTAAAAAGAATCTATCTATTGTTAAAAAAAATAAAAGAGGCAAATTTTAAAAAAACAATTTTTAAGGCTTCCTTTATGTTCTTTAAAGCTCTAACCATCTACCCTAGGAGAGTGACTTGGAGGACAAGTTAGAAAGCAATCACCACAGTATCACTGTAGATGAGGTCACATTTGGACTGAGAAAAGTGAGGTTCAGAGAGGTTAAGTAACTTCCCAGTGTCACACAGCTCTCAGAACTCAGAACCAAGGTCTCCAACTCCAACACATGCATTGTTTACACTTTGTAGATTTTAAAAAAGGAAAGAAATCAGAATACACAAGAAAGAAGATATATCATAGTTCAGACCCTCTTGAGAGAGAAGCACCATTCCATTCTACTGCTCCTCCACAGATATTTCGTACTTATAGATGTGAAACCAAGCAATCTGACTATAAAATGGGGTGGAGAAGGAGGAAGACACACAGTGAGAAAGGAAAAATTTAATGCTTACTCCACTGGTTGATGTCCTCTCTGAGCCAGACAGCCACACCTTTTCTAGACTCACCTGGGGTGCCATCAGCCAGTAAAGATCCACGAGCCAGAGTCCAGAGGCTGCCCAAGGAGCCATTTGAGGCCGTGCACGTGCTGGGGCAAACTAACCCAGGAAGAGTTCTGAGGCCTACTGGCAGCTTCTCCGTGGAGAACAGCAGGCAGCAGGGCAAACTTTTAAAACTTGGGGGGTCTTCGGGGTGTCGGGGCCTCATTAATTGCCTGAAAAACAAGAATGAGAATAACAAAGAGGATTAATGAATACATGTCTCGAAAAAAAAAAAAATCCCTGGCAGTGCTGAGTCCCCTGTCCTGGGATGAGGTCATGTACCAACAAACACAGAGCAAAACCTCAACTTACTGCAACCCAATGGTCAGAAACCCTTGATCACTGGGCTCATTTGCCATTCTCTACATGAAGGATAAAGGCAAATCCTTTAAAATATAATAATTTGTGTTAGAAATTTATCTCAAACAACTTCCAGAGGCTCTTCTTAGCTAAAGGTCCAACATAGAATCAGAGAGGTTACAGCTGAAAGAGACTCCAAGTGTCCCTGTACAACTCCTTCATCTCAGAAGCAAGAAACTGCAGCATGGGGAAAGGAAGTGACTTGTCCAAGGTCATATCATTTCCTACTGCCCAAGCCATCCAGGGCTCCTTCTAACACTCTCTATGCCACTTCACTCCACCCCTGCATTTGACCCGTAGTCCTATAAAACAGCAAAAACACTGACCTACGGCTTCCCTGGTGGCGCAGTGGTTGAGAGTCCGCCTGCCGGTGCAGGGGACACAGCTTCGTAGCCTGGTCCGGGAAGCTCCCACATGCCGCGGAGCGGCTAGGCCCGTGAGCCATGGCTGCTGAGCCTGCGCGTCCGGAGCCTGTGCTCCTCAACCGGAGAGGCCACAACAGTGAGAGGCCCGTGTACCGCAAATAAAAAAAAAGAAAAAAAAAACCCCACAAAAACACTGACCTACACCTGAAACCAAGGTAATCATTGGGTAGATCCATTAAACCTGTAACCGGCCTTCTCTGATCCAGCTCGCTTTGTTTTTACAAAATCCTGCTCGTCCTCCAAGCCTCACATGGCCTAAACAAGATGTTTGCCCAAGTTGTTTTACAGAAACTTGGAGCCAGCAGCGCCCAGTTCCAACTCGAGCTGGTTAAAAAGGGTGGAGACGCCCAACCCACCAACTGGGCATGCGCGAACGTCCGCCAGGTGACCTTTTGACGTCAGAGGGCCCAAAACTCCGCCCTAAGGGCGTGAACTCTATCCCAGGAAGAAGCTTGTAGCTTAGTTGCGCCTGCGCAGAACCACGGACGACCATAACGTTTTACTTACGATCACCTTTCACCATACTCCCTGCGCCTCAGCTCTATCATAAATACCCTCTAAATCTACCGCTGCCTTCCCGGAGGTGCGCTGGAGATCTGTGCTCCCGTCTCCTCGCTTGGCTGCCCGGTGAACTGAACCGTTTCCCTGTTGCAAAGCTCAGCATCTCTGCATTAGGCTTGCTGCGTGGGGGGCAAATGAACTTAGCTCCGTAACGTGCCCATGCAGCTCCCCACTGTATAAGATATTCTCTTCGTTTATTTTTCTTAGCTCTCTTGTAGAGGCAGCGGGGCTGATAGGACAGGATTGTGCCCTCACTTGTCTGGGTGGGAGTCTATTGGGTTGGTGAAGAAGTTCGCTGGGTTTTTCCGTAAGATGGCTCTAATAGCGCTTTGTCTTGAACTTCATTCGAAACAATCTTACTAGATTGTATTGTGACAGGTGTCATATCAGCATGCATTAAAAAAAAACTTATCAGCTTACCGAGTGACCTTTAGAGCTTTGGGCTGTGTTCTGCCGAGAAGAGGAGGAATATTGCAGTGCAAGACATTTGGGCTGCAGTGGTGGATACTGAGATAACGCCCTGATTATCAGTCTGCTTGCTACAGCATAGGTGGCCCACAAGTAATAAGAAGGCCAGGAAAAGTTTCCACAAGGATGGCTGAAAATATTTCTTATTAACCCCTAATCAGGAAAAAAACTGCATCAGGAGAACGCCCTTTGGGTTATCTGAGATTGTGCTGTAAATACGAGATTTTCACTCATTTCAGGTTGTGGGTGGGGAACCAAGGAAGATACAACCCTTCTGTGGCCCAAGCTGACACACTGAACATTTTCAAGCATGAGAAAAGTTGGAATTCAGCAAGGGCATTTTGACAGCACTGAAATTTATGTCTGCCTGGGAGGAGATAGTACCCCACATTTTTAAACAGTTTTGGTCAGGGGAGAAAAATGTAAAATTGGTCGCTAGCTAATGAGGCCTGATCATCCTTTTACGGTGCCCTAGTATGCAGTTAAGGTTAGCTTCGTGTAAACTGCAAGCGCACTCAGACTTTTAGCAGCCTTATGTATGTCAGGAAGGAAAATAAATAGTCAGCTGTTTGTCTTTATGTGGGGAAATTATTGAGATAAACAGCTTGGGCCTGACAGGTGTGACTTCTTGGGGCTTAATGTGATAGATTTACCAGTGGCAGCTGGAGCTGATAGCACCAAACTGTTGATAGAAGAAAAACACTGTGAAGATTCTGACAATTATGTAAGTGCCAGAGCCAGGCAGGGTCTGGTGTTTGACTGTGAAGCACTCAGACTTGCAGGGTTTGGGAGTGGGGAAGGAACAAGAATGCAGAGATAGACTCGTTCTGCAGAGTAGGTGGAATCCTCGAACTCCAGAGGAACTTAGGCCTCTAGGACAGGGAGGCCTAGAAAAGTCTAGTGACTACCCAGCTGTTCAGAATTGGGCCCGGAGCCTCCCGGCCCATGCTACTCGGTACCGAACTTGGGTCACGTACAAGCAGTGAAGTTAATTTACTGACACAGGTTGTGGTGAAGGCAAGGGCAGCATTTATTGCAGGGCACCAAGCAAGGAGTCCAGGCAGCTAGTGCTTAAAAGACCCCCCAACTCCCAGATGGCTTTCAGAGAAAGGCTTTTAAAGACAAGGTGAGGGAGGGGAGTGGTGCAGTGTGTGATCAGCTCCTGGACATTCTTCTGATTGGTTCCTCATGAGGTAATGGGGAGTCAACATCATCAACCTTCTGGTTCCAACCCATCTGGGGTCTACTTGCTTGTGGGCAGCAGTTAACTTCTTCCACCTGGTGGGGATTTCAGTCTCTGTGAAACAGCTCATAGGACATGGCTCAGAATATTATCTGTAGCCCTTAAGGAGGCGCTAAAGGTCCTTGACTTTAATGGCTAACTTATTATTTTTTCTTGCTTGCCTCTTTTCCTGTGTTTCTGCATTTTCTTGCTTCTGATTAAATTTATTTGTTGGAACTCGGAAGGTCTAGGAAGCTAAAATTTTACTACAAATAAGAGGCACACAGACATGGGGGGGGCTCTGTCCTGGGAAGGCCCCATAGGGTCTTGCTCGGTTACCTTTCCACTATTCCAAACTGCTAAGAACCCTGCAGAGTCATGGACTGATGGATTCAGACTTAAACTTGGATTTGGTCCTGCTTCTGCCACTATCTCCTTGCCTGTGGTCCCCCCCTCTGTCACCTCATTGTAATTCATATTCTTCACCACACCTGGAATTTCCTAAAATGCAGATCTGAGCCCGTCTCACCCCCTGTCCCCAGTTTAAAACCCTGTAATAACTCCCCTCTGCTATCAGGATAAATGTGTAACACAGCTCAGAAGGACCTTCACAAACCTGGCCTATGCTTTCGTCCCCAGCTTCATAATCCCCATTTCCACCCACCCAAACTCTATATGCCAGTCATTCTGAATAATCTGCTCCTTCTGCAAACAGAGGATTGTCAGATAAAATACACAATGCCGGGTTAAGTGTAAATATCAGAGCGACAATGAGTAATCTTTATAAAGTATGTACCATGGAATATTTGGGATATCTGACATTCAAATTGACTGGAAGCTCTCTCTTTTTATTTGCTAAATCTGGCAGTTTTGCTTCAATTGGACCCTGATTTTTCCTCACCTCTAGGCTTTATAAAAATGCGCCATCCTTTTGCTAGAACACCAAGCCTTTTCTCTGTCATAGCTTGGCTAATTTATTGAGTCAGGGACACCAAGGCTCCACGTTCACCTTCCGTAGTGTAAAGTTGTCACTGGGCTGTAGCTACTAAGTCAGCAACTGTATTTCTAAGCCCTCTGCATCCAGGTGGGGCAATGTGACTAGATCTCACCAGTGGAATGTGAGATTAAGCATGCATGTCACTTCTGGGCCAAAGTGGTTAAAAGAAGCAGGTATATCTTCTTCCTATATCCTCATCTGAAAACCACACATAAGGACTCCAAAGTCTTAGGGGATGATGGAACTATAAGAAGACGAAAGGAGCTAGAACCCTGAATCACTGTAAGAAAGACCACCCACAGACCAATCACATTGTCAGTTACACAAGTGAGATGGAAACGTCCATCATGTCACTGAAATGTGAGGGTTTGCTTGTTGCACAGCTAGCGTTATCTTAGCTAATACATGCATTCTTTGGGTGTTTGACATTTCACCCTCAATTTGAGAGGGTCCCTCAAACTGGGTTAGTGGCCCCTCTTATGTGCTCCCATAACACACCCATTCTTTTCTCAGTAACATCTACCATGCTGTTGTAATAGACTGTTGTCTATCTTTTTTCCTAGTGACAAAGTGTTTCTTGGAGGTAGGGACTAGATTGTCTTGGCCACAATTATATCTGCAAAGCATAGCACTGTTGAATGAATAACTAAATAGTCTCTTCAATTCTGTTCTGTTTCCTTATTTTTTTATTTTTACTTTTTAATAAATTTATTTATTTATTTATTTATCTATTTTTGGTTGCTTTGGGTCTTCGTTGCTGCACACGGGCTTTCTCTAGTTGTGGCAAGCGGGGGCTACTCTTCGTTGCAGTACACGGGCTTCTCATTGCAGTGGCTTCTTTTGTTGTGGAGCACAGGCTCTAGGCGTGTGGGCTTCATTAGTTGTGGCATGTGGGCTCTAGTAGTTGTGGCTCGTGGGCTCTAGAGCGCAGGCTCAGTAGTTGTGGTGCACGGACTTAGTTGCTCCACGGCACGTGGGATCTTCCCGGACCAGGGCTCAAACCTGTGTCCCCTGCATTGGCAGGTGGATTCTTAGCCACTGTACCACCAGGGAAGTCCTGTTTCCTTATTTTTAAAATTGATGTGGCAGACACATGATTTTTAAGATCCCTCCCAAATCTGTAATTCAGGAGTTATGAATATAGCAAAGTGAAAACCTGCCATTTTTGACTTCCCAGAACCACATTTTCCATCAGGGAACGACACTCCTTCCACTGCATGTGGTTCTAATGGGCTGGAAATAATTGATTCATGGCACCCACCCCCGCAACTTTCCCCACCACAGAAATGGGCAGGAGCCCCAAGCTAGACCCTACCATTTCACCCTCTTACAACAGTAATTGGTCGGGGGTTCTTATGGTAGAATAATGTATATGGTGGCCTCTTAGTGGCAATCTGCTCATTTATTAGAGAGAGTGTATCTACAAAATGAAGCTAACACACAGAAAGTATCAGCAAGAAGTGAAGAAAAAGAAGATCTCCAATAATATTTTCTAAGTTCCTGGATCAAGCTGTGCCTAAAGCCAACCCCCTCTGAACTTTCCATGTGAGCCAACAAACCCTGATTTGGCTTAAACCAAGCCTTAGATTCTGTACTTACATCCAAAAATGTTATGAATAATGTATAAATAGTAGTCTTTGAGTTTAAAATCAGATATATCCAGAACCACACACTGTTTTGCATGGATACGTAGAAAACAAACTTTATTGATTAGGATGAGATAACAAGAGATACAACAGGTGTCTTAGTATTTAACACAAAGCGTGTGCCTGCACTATTCACTATAAAAGTGAATGAACTTAGAAGTACTTTTTAAAAATGTAGTTTCATTCTGTAAGAGCCAACCTAAAGAATAGCTAAATAATATAATTTTAAAGATTTCAAGAATCCTTGTCAGTAGGCACTTGCTCTCATTTTCTCACAGTACTGGAGGAAGATAGTTGCTAAACAAAATTTCTGATTTGCTGCAGGGAAACCGAGTGGAGCAGCTGCCAGGTTTTCTACAACGTACCAGCCACTACATCGCTGCCACTCTCTGTCCCCAGCACAGACAACTGGTCCAGGAGCAGAAATACCTTACAAGCTGGAGGATTCAGCTTCTTCCCACCTGGAATATGAAGCTTGAACAGAGCGACAGAGACTAAATATCGGGGCACTGGGTCACCTGAAGAGCCCACCCAAATGAGAAGGAACATAAACATCTGCTTCTGTATTTCAGGGAATGTGCTTGTTTCTGCTTTTTTAGTTCTGGATTGTCTATTCCTCCAATCCTAGGAGCTTCCCAACGTATTTTTCCAGAATGTTTTTCTTCAATTAGACAGTGTTGGGGTTTGAGGCTGACAATGAAAGAAACCTCACTTAATTCACATGGGGTGAGAGAAGAGGACATTTAAAAGTGGACATCAGATATCATTGCTCCTGGGGTCCATCACCCGTGCCCTCCTCCCAGCAACCCGCTTGAGACTGAAGCGCTCCTCTGCCCTCTGCCATGCTGAGGGCCAGCCCACCTCCCACCATCACCAGTGTCCTGAAATCCAAGCCCCCAACTCCCCTCAGACATGTCATACTTTCCAGAGTTGCAATTTGTTATATTCTGATACATTGTCATGCAAAGTAGTTGAGCTATTCTGTCTCAAACTTCTCCACTATAGACGAGCAGTTTAACTTGACCTTGTGTACGCCAACATGTTATGTTTTTCACAAAATAAAAGACCAGCCTTACTCCAAAGATGAATTCTGCTTCTACCCGTACAGAGAAAATAACCTGCGGCAGCTTTAGAATACCAGTTTGTTCCTGCTTCCAGCCTAAAGATTTCAGACCTATTGGAAGTCAGACTCAGTACCCGCTTTGCATAGAAAAGCCCGGTTCACTTCCCTTTCTTGGAACACCGAACGGCATCCAGAGAGACACACCTGGACGTCCTGCTTCCTAATTTACTCACAAAGTTGTTCCCCGCCCTTGAGAATCTGGTGCCCCCGGTGATGCTTCCGGCTTCTACTGGTCCCGTGACACCGCGCATCATCCTGAGCTCTTTTTGTTCTCTCCAAGCTCCATCAGGGATTCAGAGCCAAGGAGAGTAAACGCTTCTCTCTGTCTCCAGACTCCTTCCAGGCGTCCGGTGATCCTCACGTGGCTGAGGTGGACAGGCCGCACGGCGACAAGCGAATGAGAACCAGGCCTCTGTTTGGGTGGTCTGCTGCTTGGTGTCCGTTGCAGGCCAAGGAGCAATAATAGCTGTCCAGCAAGGAGGCCAGTGCATGCCCAGTGCAGACAGCGACAAAGCAGCCCTCCCCGCTCACCACGCCTTCTGCCCTCAGCATCACTCAACCACTGCCAACACGGAGGAGGGACTGTCTTTCTTCACCGAGTAGGTCACACCGAGTTGGCCAACAAAAACCACCCGAAGGGGCTTCCCTGGTGGCGCAGTGGTTGAGAGTCCGCCTGCTGATGCAGGGGACACGGGTTCGTGCCCCGGTCCGGGAAGATCCCACATGCCACGGAGCAGCTGGGCCCGTGAGCCATGGCCGCTGAGCCTGCGCGTCCAGAGCCTGTGCTCCGCAACGGGAGAGGCCACAACAGTGAGAGGCCCGCGTACTGCAAAAAAGAAAAAACAACCACCCGAAGGCCGTGTCCACACTTGGACAGTCATCGTGGCACAGGGCCAGTCCATCTGAAAACAGGGAATCTCACTCAGGCGTCCTGGGGTTTGGAGAAGGAAAGGAGCCAGTGAATGTCTGATTGGCTGCCAGAGTGTGCCTCAGAGCCATAGTGCAGAAGAGGTAGGGGCTGCAGCTCCTCTGCTCTACCAAGTGTTTGGAAATCACTTCATATTTGAAGCTACTTTCCTGACTGTAAATAGAGCTGGTTGGACCAGATCTTGGAATCGCAGAATATTAGAGAATGACTGGTGAGCTAAACCAACTCCCTTATACCACAGACGAGTAAACGGAGGCCGATTTCATATATTTAGCATATATTTCTTGAGCCCTCCTATGTGTCAGGTGAAGTGTTAGATGCTAGGGATAAACCAGTGAGCAAAAATAGATACAGCCCCTTCCCTCAAGGCGCTTGCAGTAGAGTGGGGACGAGAGAGACCCTGAATAATCACATGTGTGAATATCTAACACAAGCTGAGCTCTGTGAAGAGGGACTCGGGGTACCAAGAACATATTTTAGATCTAAGACCTGAAGGACTGATAGGATTTAACTAGATAAGGGAGTGGTGGGTAGGGAGGAAAAGCAGAGAAAGAGTGTGCAAAGGCCTTGAGGCAGGAGAGAACAAGGAACTTTCAGGACCCTGAGAGCAGCCAGGGGGTGAGAAGCTAGAACAGAGAAAGGTAAGCAGAGAGTGGAACAAGATGAGACCCGAGAGGGAAGCAGAGACACACATCCAGGCCAGGGTGTGAAGGGGTTACCATCACAACAGGTAAAATTCTAAAATGGTTCGTAAGATTCCAATGCCCTGTAATCCCTCCCTTTGAGTCTAGGCAGGCAGGACCTGTGAATATGATGGAATGTTACTCCTGCCATCAGGTTGCATTAAATAGCAAAAGGCTTTTGCAGATGTAACTAAGTTGCCTTGGAACAAAATCAAAGGGCAGTTATCATAGGAAGGCCTGATCTAATCCAGTGGGCCCTTAAAAGAGACGAGAAGCAGTACAGACACTCCTGCTGGCCTGGAAGAAAGGAACTGGCCATGTTGTGAGCTGCCTATGGAGGGTGCCATGTGGCTAGGTCCTGAGGGAAGCCTCTAGGAGCTGAGTAAGCCTTGGGCAACAGCCAGCAAGAAAATGGAAACCTCTGTCCTATAGCCGCAAGCAAATGAATTCTGCCAACAAACTGAATGAGTTTGGAAGGGGATCCTGGGCTCCAGGTGAGACCACAGCCTCAGCCAACACCTGGATTTCAACCTTGTGAGACCCTAAGCAGAGAACTTGGCGACCCTATGTGCAGACTTCTGACCCATAGAAACCGGGAGATAACAAATGGGTGTTTTAAGTCCCTACGTGTGTGGTCATTTGTTGTGTGGCAATGGAAACTAATACAGACAGCTGTTTAAAGATTTTGGTACTTACCGCTAGAACATTAGGAAGTCACTGGAGGATTTTAAAGAGGGGCTGGCAGGGGGTAACAATCACACTGGATTTCTTAGGATCCTATATAAAGAATGAATTGGAAAGCAAGAGTCCAGTGAGAAGGCAAGAGACAGTGGTGGTTCTCATGGTGGCGCTGGTCACAGAGGCAGGCAGAAAAGATAGACGGTAACAAAGGAAAAGCCTCAGACTCTTAGCTTTTAGAAATATATACTGAAATATTTGCTTCAAAATAATCCAGAAGGTTGGTGGGAGAATAGATGAAACAAGATTTGCCATGTTTTAATAATTTTTCAAGCTAATAGTTGCATCAGATTTATTATACTAGTATCTATTTTGTATGTATATAAATATATTGATTTTTAGTTAAAATATATACACACTGAAACACAGATCTCAAGAGTACAGGCTGGTAAATTTTGATGAGAGCATATACTTATACTTACATGACCCACACTCTCTATCAACCCCGAAAGCTCCCTCCAGCCCCTACCCAGCTAATCTCAGCCCTCTATCCAGAGGCAGCTACTGTTGTTCTGATTTCTATCATCATAGATTAGTGTTACCTATTTGAGAACTCATAAATTGAATCACGTGACATGTTCTCTTTAGTTTTTCGCTTTTTTCACTGAATATAATGCTTCTGAGACCTATGTTGTTGAATCTATTTCTAGTTCATTATTACTTATTCCATTGTATGAATGTTAGTTTTAATTCTATTGATGGACAGACATATGGATTATTTCCCTATTTTACCAATTCTGAATAAAGCAGGTATGGAATGTACTTGTGCAAGTCTTTTTTAAGTTTTAATTTCTCTTCGGTAGATTTTCTGGGTAACTGGTAAATGTATGTTTAGTTTTATAAGAGACTGTCATACAAGTTTCCAAAGTGGAGGAAACTTTTTACACTCTCACTAGCAGTGTATGAGAGTTCCAGCTGCTTCTGCTAGAGTAACAGGAAGAAATCAGAAGGGAAGAGAGGGCTTTCCCTTGGGATGGCCTCTACTTTCACAATCAAATAGATCCTAATGTCATTCGCTGAGCATAAAGGGAGAAATGGGCATGTGAAGGGTTCTCAGAAGTATGAGGAGAGGGATGGTTTGCAATAATCACTTTAAAAAAAATGGAAAGGTTAACTGACTTATTAGGATTACTGGGGGCAGCAGAGAGACCCATTTGTGGTTGGTAACGATGAATTCAGTGATGCCACTAGATTCCCTTTTTTTCCAGCAGTACACACAGTCACTTGAATTTTGGATTCATTCAAGGTCTGGGTGGGATATATAGATGAGATGAGAAACAGATGAAAGGAGACCTTCAAGATGGCGGAGGAGTAAGACGTGGAGATCACCTTCCTCCCCACAAATACATCAGAAATACATCTACATGTGGAACAACTCCTACAGAACACCTACTGAATGCTGGCAGAAGACCTCAGACTTCCCAAAAGGAAAGAAATTCCCAATGTACCTGGGTAGGGCAAAAGAAAAAAACAGAGACAAAAGAATAGGGATGGGACCTGCACCTCTGGGAGGGAGCTGTGAAGGAGGAAAAGTTTCCACACACTAGGAAGCCCCTTCACTGGCAGAGACAGGGGGATGGAGGGGTGGGGAAGCTTCGGAGCCACGGAGGAGAGCGCAGCCACAGGGGTGCGGAGGGCAAAGCGGAGAGATTCCCGCACGGAGGATCGGTGCCGACCGGCACTCACCCGCCCGAGAGGCTTGTCTGCTCACCTGCCGGGGCGGGCAGGGCCTGGGAGCTGAGGCTCGGGCTTCAGAGGTCGGATCCCAGGGAGAGGACTGGGGTTGGCTGCGTGAACACAGCCTGAAAGGGGCTAGTGCGCCACAGCTAGCCGGCAGGGAGTCCGGGAAAAAGTCTGGAGCTGCCTAAGAGGCGAGAGACCATTGTTTCAGGGTGCGTGAGGACAGGGGATCCACAGCACCACATAAACGAGCTCCAGAGACGGGCGCGAGCTGCGGCTATCAGCGCGGACCCCAGAGATGGGCATGAGATGCTAAGGCTGCTGCTGCAGCCACCAAGGAGCCTGTGTGCGAGCACAGGTCACCATCCACACCTCCCCTCCCGGGAGCCTGTGCAGCCCGCCACTGCCAGGGTCCCATGATCAAGGGACAATTTCCCCGGAGAACACACAGTGCAACTCAGGATGGTGCAACTTCAGGCCAGCCTCTGCCGCCGCAGGCTCGCCCCGCATCCGTACCCCTCCCTCCCCCCGGCCTGAGTGAGCCAGAGCCCCTGAATCAGCTGCTCCTTTAACCCCGTCCTGTCTGAGCGAAGAACAGACGCCCTCAGGCGACCTACACACAGAGGCGGGTCCAAATCCAAAGCTGAGCCCCGGGAGCTGTGCGAACAAAGAAGAGAAAGGGAAACTTCTCTGTGCAGCCTCAAGAACAGCAGATTAAAGCTCCACAATCAACTTGATGTACCCTGCATCTGTGGAATACATGAATAAACAATAAATCATCCCAAAATTGAGGCAGTGGACTTTGGGAGCAACTGTAGACTTGGGCTTTGCTTTCTGCATCTAATTTGTTTCTGGTTTTATGTTTATCTTAGCTTAGTATTTGAAGTCTATTATCACTGGTAGATTTGTTTATTTATTTGGTTGCTCTCTTCCTTTTTTTAAATATATATATAGATATATATGTTTTTTCCTTTTTCTTTTTTTGTGAGGGTGTATGTGTGATTTTGTCTGTATAGATTTGCTTTTACCATTTGTCCTAGAGTTCTACCTGTCCTTTTTTTTTTTTACTATAGTTTTTAGTGCTTGTTATCATTGGTGGATTTGTTTTTTGGTTTGGCTGCTCCCTTCTTTCTTTCTTTCTATTACTTTTTAATTTTTAATAATTATTAATTTTTTTATTTTAATAACTCAATTTTATCTTATTTTACTTTATTTATTTTTAGTTTCTTTCTTTCTTTTTTTTCTTCTGAGTTATGTGGCTGACAGGGCCTTGGTGCTCTGGCTGGGGGTCAGGCCTGTGCCTCTGAGGTGGGAAAGCCGAGTTCAGGACATTGGTCCACCAGAGACCTCCCAGGGCCACGTAGTATCAAACGGCGAAAGCTCTCCCAGAGATCTCCATCTCAACACTAAGACCCAGCTCCACTCAACGACCAACAAGCTACAGTACTGGACACCCTATGCCAAACAACTAGGAAGACAGGAAAACAACCCCACCCATTAGCAGAGAGTCTGCCTAAAATCATAATAAGGTCACAGGCACCCCAAAACACACCACTGGACGTGGTCCTGCCCACCAGAAAGACAAGATCCAGCCTCATCCACCAGAACACAGGCACAAGTCCCCTCCACCAGGAAGCCTACACAACCCACTGAACCAACCTTAGCCAATGGGGGCAGACACCAAAAACAATGGGAACTACGAACCTGCAGCCTGTGAAAAGGAGACCCCAAACACAGTAAGATAAGCAAAATGAGAAGACAGAGAAACACCCAGCAGGTGAAGGAGCAAGGTAAAAACCCACCAGACCAAATAAATGAAGAGGAAATAGGTAGTCTACCTGAGAAAGAATACCGAGTAATGAAAGTAAAGATGATCCAAAATCTTGGAAATAGAATGGAGAAAATACAAGAAACTTTTAACAAGGACCTAGAAGAACTAAAGAGCAAACAAACAATGATGAACAACACAATAAATGAAATTAAAAATTCTCTAGAAGGAATCAATAGCAGAACAACTGAGGCAGAAGAACGGATAAGTGACCTGGAAGATAAAATAGTGGAAATAACTACCACAGAGCAGAATAAAGAAAAAAGAATGAAAAGAATTCAGGACAGTCTCAGAGACCTCTGGGACAACATTAATGCACCAACATTCGAATTATAGGGGTCCCAGAAGGAGAAGAGAAAAAGAAAAGGGATTGAGAAAATATTTGAGGAGATTATAGTTGAAAACTTCCCTAATATGGGAAAGGAAATAGTCAATCAAGTCCAGGAAGCACGAGAGTCCCATACAGGATAAATCCAAAGAGAAATACGCCAAGACACATAATAATCATACTATCCAAAATTAAATAAAAAGAAAAAATATTAAAAGCAGCAAGGGAAACACAGCAACTAACACACAAGGGAATCTCCATAAGGTTAATAGCTGATCTTTCAGCAAAAACTGCAAGCCAGAAGAGAGTGGCAGGACACATTTAAAGTGATGAAAGGGAAAAACCTACAACCAAGATTACCCAGCAAGGATCTCATTCAGATTAGATGGAGAAATTAATACCTTTACAGACAAGCAAAAGCTAACAGAATTCAGCACCACCAAACCAGCTTTACAACTAATGCTAAAGGAACTTCTCTAAGTGGGAAACACAAGAGAAGGAAAAGACCTACAATAACAAACCCAAAACAATTAAGAAAATGGTAATAGGAACATACATATCGATAATTTCCTTAAATGTAAATGGATTAAAAGACAAAAGACATAGACTGGCTGAATGGATACAAAAACAAGACCTGTATATATGCTGTCTACAAGAGACCCACTTCAGACCTAGGGACACATACAGACTGAGAGTGAGGGGATGGAAAAAAATATTCCATGCAAATGGAAATCAAAAGAAAGCTGGAGTAGCAGTTCTCATATCAGAAAAAATAGACTTTAAAATAAAGACTATTAGAAGAGAAAAAGAAGGACACTACATAATGATCAAGGGATCAAGCCAAGGAGAAGATATAACGATTGTAAATATTTATGCACCCAACATAGGAGCACCTCAATGCATAAGGCAAATGCTAACAGCCATAAAAGGCGAAATTGACAGTAACACAATCATAGTAGGGGAGTTTAACACCCCACTTTCACCAATGGGCAGATCATCCAAAATGCAAATAAAAAACGAAACACAAACTTTAAATGATACATTAAACAAGATGGACTTAATTGATATTTATAGGACATTCCATCCAAAAACAACAGGATACACATTCTTCTCAAGTGCTCATGGAACATTCTCCATGATAGATCATATCTTGGGACACATATCAAGCCTTGGTAAATTTAAGAAAATTGAATTCGTATCAAGTATCTTTTCCTACCAAAACACTATGAGACTAGATGTCAATTACAGGGAAAAAAAATCTGTAAAAAATACAAACACATGGAGGCTAAACAATACAGTACTAAATAATCAAGAGATCACTGAAGAAATCAAAGAGGAAATCAAAAAATACCTACAAACAATTGATAATGAAAACACGATGACCCAAAATCTCTGGGATGCAACGAAAGCAGTTCTCAGAGGGAAGTTTATAGCAATACAATCCTACCTCAAGAAACAAGAAACATCTCAAATAAACAACCTAACCTTGCACCTAAAGCAATTAGAGAAAGAAGAACAAAAAAATTCCAAAGTTAGCAGGAGGAAAGAAATCATAAAGATCAGATCAAAGATAAATGAAAAAGAAATGAAGGAAACGATAGCAAAGATCAATAAAATTAAAGCTGGTTCTTTGAGAAGATAAACAATTGATAAACCATTAGCCAGACTCATCAAGAAAAAAAGGGAGAAGAGTCAAATCAATAGAATTAGAAATGAAAAAGAAGTAACAACTGACACTGCATAAATACAAAGGATCATGAGAGATTACTACAAGCAACTATATGCCAATAAAATGGACAACCTGGAAGAAATGGACAAATTCGTAGAAAAGCACAACCTTCTGAGACTGAACCAGGAAGAAGTAGAAAATATAAACAGACCAATCACAAGCACTGAAATTGAGACTATGATTTAAAATTTTCCAACAAACAAAAGCCCAGGACCAGATGGCTTCACAGGCGAATTCCATCAAACATTTAGAGAAGAGCTAACACCTATTTTTCTCAAACTCTTCCAAAATATAGCAGAGGGAGGAACACTCCCAAACTCATTCTACGAGGCCACCATCACCCTGATACCAAAAGCAGACAAAGATGTCACAAGGAAAGAAAACTACAGGCCAATTTCACTAATGAACATAGATGCAAAAATCCTCAACCAAATACTAGCAAACAGAATCCAACAGCACATTAAAAGGATAGGAGAAAAACCATTTGATCATCTCAATAGATGCAGAAAAAGCTTTCCACAAAACTCAACACCCATTTATGATAAAAACCCTCCAAAAAGCAGGCATAGAGGGAACTTACCTCAACATAATAAGGCCATATATGACAAACCCACAGCCAACATTGTTCTCAATGGTGAAAACCTGAAACCATTTCCTCTAAGATCAGGAACAAGACAAGGCTGTCCACTCTCACAACTATTATTCAACATAGTTTTTTTTTTTTTTTTTTTTTTTTTGCGGTACGCGGGTCTCTCACTGTTGTGGCCTCTCCCATTGCGGAGCACAGGCTCCAGACGTGCAGGCTCAGCGGCCATGGATCACAGGCCTAGCCGCTCCGCGGCATGTGGGATCTTCCCGGACAAGAGCACAAACCCACGTCCCCTGCATCATCAGGTGGACTCTCAACCACTGCGCCACCAGGGAAGCCCAACATAGTTTTTGAAGTATTAGCCACAGCAATCAGACAAGAAAAAGAAATGAAAGGAATCCAAATTGGAAAAGAAGAAGTAAAGCTGTCACTGTTTCCAGATGACATGATACTATACGTAGAGAATCCTAAAGATGCTACCAGAAAACTACTAGAGCTAATCAATGAATTTGGTAAAGTAGCAGGATATAAAATTAATGCACAGAAATCTCTTGCATTCCTATACACTAATGATGAAAAATCTGAAAGAGAAATTAAGGAAACACTTCCATTTACCATTGCAACAAAAAGAATAATATACCTAGGAATAAACCTACCAAAGGAGACAAAAGACCTGTAGGCAGAAAACTATAAGACACTGATGAAAGAAATTAAATATGATATGAACAGATGGAGAGTTATACCATGTTCTTGGACTGGAAGAATCAACATTGTGAAAATGACTATACTACCCAAAGCAATCTACAGATTCAGTTCAATCCCTATCAAACTACCAATGGCATTTTTTACAGAACTAGAACAAAAATTTCACAATTTGTATGGAAACACAAAAGACCCCGAATAGCCAAAGCAATCTTGAGAATGAAAAACGGAGCTGGAGGAACCAGGTTCCTGGACTTCAGATTATAATACAAAGCTACAGTAATCAAGACAGTATGACTAGCACAAAAACAGAAATATAGATCAATGGAACAGGATAGAAAGCCCAGAAATAAACCCACACGCATATGGTCACCTTATTTATGATAAAGGAGGCAAGAATATACAATGGAGAAAAGACAGCCTCTTCAATAAGTGGTGCTGGGAAAACTGGACAGCTACATGTAAAAGAATGAAATTAGAACTCTCCCTAACAGCACACACAAAAATAAACTCAAAATGGATTAAAGACCTAAATGTAAGGCCAGACACTATCAAACTCTTAGAGGAAAACATAGGCAGTACAGTCTATGACATAAATCACAGCAAGATCCTTTTTGACCCACCTCCTAGAGAAATGGAAATAAAAACAAAAATAAACAAATGGGACCTAATGAAACTTAAAAGCTTTTGCATAGCAAAGCAAACCTTAAACAAGATGAAAAGACAAACCTCAGACTGGGTGAAAATATTTGCAAATGAAGCAGCGGACAAAGGATTAATCTCCAAAATTTATAAGCAGCTCAATATCAAAAAAACAAACAACCCAATCCAAAAATGGGCAGAAGACCTAAATAGACATTTCTGCAAAGAAGATATACAGATTGCCAACAAACACATGAAAGGATGCTCAACATCACTAATCATTAGCAAAATGCAAATGAAAACTACAATGAGGTATCACCTCACAACACTCAGAATGGCCATCATCAAAAAGTCTACAAACAGTAAATTCTGGAGAGGGTGTGGAGAAAAGGGAACCCTCTTGCACTGTTGGTGGGAATGAAAATTGATACAGCCACTATGGAGAACAGTATAGAGCTTCATTAAAAAACTAAAAACAGGGCTTCCCTGGTGGTTCAGTGGTTGAGAGTCTGCCTGCCGATGCAGGGGACACGGGTTCGTGCCCCGGTCCGGGAAGATCCCACATGCCCCGGAGCAGCTAGGCTCGTGAGCCATGGCCGCTGAGCCTGCGCGTCTGGAGCCTGTGCTCCGCAACAGGAGAGGCCACAATAGTGAGAGGCCCGTGTACCGCAAAAAAAAAAAAAAAAAAATCCTAAAAACAGAACTACCATATAACCCAGTAATCCCACTACTGGGCATATACCCTGAGAATACCATAATTCAAAAAGAGTCATGTACCACAAGGTTCATTGCAACTCTATTTACAATAGTCAGGACATGGAAGCAACCTAAGTGTCCATCGACAGATGAATCGATAAAGAAGATGTGGCACATATATACCATGGAATATTACTCAGCCATAAAAAGAAACAAAATTGAGTTATTTGTAGTGAGGTGGATAGACCCAGAGTCTGTCATAGAGAGTGAAGTAAGTCAGAAAGAGAAAAACAAATACCGTATGCTAACACATATATATGGAATCTAAAAAAACAATTAAAAAATTCGTTCTGAAGAAACGAGGGGCAGGACAGGAATAAAGACGCAGACATAGAGAATGGACTTGAGGACACGGGGAGGGGGAAGGGTAAACTGCGATGAAGTGAGAGAGTGGCATGACATATATACACTACCAAATGTAAAGTAGATAGCTAGTGGGAAGCAGCCACATAGCACAGGGAGATCAGCTCGGTCCTTTGTGACTACCTAGAGGGGTGGGACAGGGAGGATGGGAGGGAGATGCAAGAGGGAGGAGATAAGGGGATATATTTATATGTATAGCTGATTCATTTTGTTATAAAGCAGAAACTAACAACAATAACAAAAAAGAGACAAAAGAGTTATGGAAATGAGCTAAGGAATATATGCTGACCTAGGTTGTGTATTAGTAAGGAATTACCTTTGATTGTGGGTAAAAAATGATGGAAATAACAGGGGGTTAAGATAGAAGTTTATTTCTGACTCACACAAAAGAAGTTGGAAGTAGATATTGCAGAACTTGTATCTTTGTTGTGCGTTATCACTATGAAAATGAACATACATTAGTAAATACTTTCCGAGGGGCAGAATTTACCTCAACATAATAAAGGTCATATCTGAAAAGTTCATAGCTGACATCATACTCAGTGGTGAAAAACTAAAATTTTTTCTCTAAGATCGAAAACAAGACAAAGAGACCCCTTCTTCCACTTCTATTCAACATGTTACTGGAAGTCCGAGCCAGAGCAATTAGACAAGAAGAAGAAAAGTCATCCAAATCAGAAAGGAAGAGAAGTTCTCTCTCTTTGTAGATGATACAATCTTATATGTAGAAAACCCTAAAGTCACCAAGAAAACTGTTAGAACTAATAAATTCAGTAAAATGGAGGGATAGAAAATCAACATATAAAAATTAGTTGCATTTCTATACACTAATAACAAATTATCCAAAGAGGAAATTGAGAAAACAATTTCATTTACAATGTCATCAAAAAGAAAAAACTCTTGGGACTTCCCTGGTGGTGTAGTGGTTAAGAATCCACCTGCCAATCAGAGCACATGGGTTCGATCCCTGGTCCGGGAATATCCCACATGCTGCGGAGCAAGTAAGCCTGTGCGCCACAACTACTGAGCCTGCGCTCTAGAGCCGCGAGCCACAACTACTGAGCCCGTGTGCCACAACTACTGAAGCCCACGTGCCTAGAGCCTGTGCTCCACAACAAGAGAAGCCACCGCAATGAGAAGCCCGTGCACAACAACAAAGAGTAGCCCCCGCTCGCCACAACTAGAGAAAACCCGCACACAACAACGAAGACTCAACAAAGCCAAAAATAAATAAATTAATTAATTTTTAAAAAAGAATAAACTTCTTAGGAATAAACTTGACTAAAGAGGTAAAACTCCTGTACACTGAAACCTACAAAACATTGAAAGAAATTAGATACAAATAAATGGAAATACATCCTGTGTTCATGGATTAGAAGATTTAACACTTAAAATGTTTATACTACCCAAAGTGCTTTACAGAATCAATGCAATACCTATTACATATCAAAATTTTTAATTCATTTTTTGAACTTTTCCCATAAAGATAGTCACAAAGCACATAAAGATGTATGATCATCACAATGTTTTAGAATGGGGAGAAATTAAAAACAATCTGTGTCCATCACAATGGTACAGTGGAATAGTGTGTAGTCATGAATGTGTTTATGAAGTTCTACATTAACATATTAACATGTTCACAGCAAACTATTGGGTGAAGTAGCAATTACAGAGCATAATGTACAGTACATTTCCACTTATGTAAATTTGTGTATCTCTAGGAATATTTGCATGTCCATCCAGTTCCTGAAAATCTAGGTGAGGGGATTTGTGATTTCTTCTTTAGAATTTTCCCTGATTTCTGTACTTTTTTGATAATAAGCAAGAATATGTTTTGTAATCAGATGAAAAAAATTGATTTTCTTTGGGAGTGAGCAAGTGAGTAAGAGGAAATGACAAAGACAAGAAGCATAACTGGAATGTGAATCCCAGCAAGAATGGTCCTGCAAACTAATGGTGCATTGAGCCTTGTCGTGTGTGCTAAGGAGAATACTACTGTTAAGACTGGCCAGACCTTGAACCTGCCTGTTCTCCAGTTCCACTCACCTCTGTCCTAGTTCAGCCTCAGATTCCTCATTTGTAAAACAAAGTTTTAGTAGCTTGCCCGTAATCATGGAGATAACAGGTGGAAAACACCTGAACTTGAACCCAGGCAGCTGACCCAAAGGCTATGCATAACCATCCCCTTGAACAACCCTGACTTTGCCCAGGAGAGCTGCCCAGCCCCACCTCGGCTCTCTCCCTCCACCACTTACAGATTCCTATCACAGCCCCTGAAGACTTGGATGAAACCCTTTCTTTATTATTAGTCAGTCACTTTAGACTTGTGCTGTCACATGTGGCTGTTTACAGTGAAACTAATCAAAATGAAATATTTTAAAATTCGTTTCTTCAGCTGCACTTGGCACTTCTCAAGCACTCAGAAGCCACACCTAGCTAGTGGATACTACGTTGGA
Source organism: Stenella coeruleoalba (assembly GCF_951394435.1). Lineage (NCBI taxonomy): Eukaryota > Metazoa > Chordata > Mammalia > Artiodactyla > Delphinidae > Stenella > Stenella coeruleoalba. Next base: position 16,703,601 of record NC_137157.1, read on the forward strand.
GAACACACACATAGGCTATTCCCAGAACAGAAAGGTCTGAGCTCAAAGAGGCCAGGAATGGTGCCTAGCTCACCACTGGGCTCTTAGCAGCCAGCTGAGTATCTAATACCCGGAAGACCCTCACTGAATGAGTGAGGAATGAATGGTTCAATCCAACAAATCCAAGCAAGTTGATGCTAGGTGGGGAAGGTATTTAGCAGGAGCTAACTTTTCAGCCAAGTCCCAAGTGTAATTATATAAATGGGTGGGTCAAGAGGAGGGTAGAGCATTCCGGATGGGGAAAAGACATTGATTTAGTAGAAATGTGAAGGGAATTGGCACCGTCAGGCTATTGTTCTCAAGCTCTTTTTCGCTGCCAATTAAAAATCATCTTAGGCGGTGTTCTCTTATCAGACTTCCTCCCTGATTTGGTATTATCGTAAGGTCTGCCCTGACTAATCAGGCTCTTGGCACGTGCACAGTCAGGTGATTTTTTTAAGTCTTTATTTATTATTTTTTTTCATTTTTGATAGGGGTGAAAGCATACACCCCAGAGAACTACAAGAAGTTTTCCAAGAAACTTTCAACCCAAATGCCCACTAGTTCAAATGTTCATATAGCCACCATCAAAATGGATGTGTCCTAAATGGCCCTGGAGTGTAGCAGGGAGACAGCTGAATTCCATGGAGGCTTTGTTCAATCCCCAGGCAAGAGATTTTTGAGCCAGTTACTGCTGGAGGCATAAAAACAGAGTTTTTCCAAACTAATTCTAAGATCACCTTTTTTTATTCCAAATCTAATATTAATCCAGACTACCCAGGTGGCGGGGCCGGGGGTGTGGCGAGAGTACGAATCCAGCTCTACCACTTACTAGCTGTGTGACAATTCTGAGCCTCAGTTCCCTCTTCTGTAAAATGGGAATAGAAGTGTTAGGAGTAGTAAATAAGCTAACGTATGTAAAGTGCTTAGTACCGTGCCAGGTACACAGGAAGCACTACATAGGAGTTTATTAACTTTATAAACAATAACTAATGTGCATTTTTGCCATATCTCCAAATACGTTTTTGCAACTGCCTAAAGAATGAAAGCAATAATCTTAACCATGTCATTTGTTAAGCTCCTACTAAACACGAATCTTTTTTTTTTTTTTTTGCGGTACGCGGGCCTCTCACTGTTGTGGCCTCTCCCGTTGCGTAGCACAGGCTCTGGAAGCGCAGGCTCAGCGGCCATGGCTCACGGGCCCAGCCGCTCCGCGGCATGTGGGATCTTCCCGGACCGGGGCACGAACCCGTGTCCCCTGCATCGGCAGGCGGACTCTCAACCACTGCGCCACCAGGGAAGCCCTAAACACGAATCTTTACAACAACCTGGAAATCCACCACCCCACCTCACCACTGCCCTGATCCAAACCACCATCACTCCATGCTTGCATTGAGTAAGTGCAGAAGCCACTTACCTAGTCCCCTGGTGTCCACTCTGACTCCCCATATGGGAGTCAGGAGTACTTTTTTTAAGTGGTAAACAGATTTCATCACCTCTCTATTTAACCCACGAGTGGCTACCCCTCTAACAGGGCAGCACAGTGGGGATTCAAATTTGTCATCAATAAGAACTTGTTTAGATATTCACTACTTCCAAAACATCCTGTGTTTTACCCAGCTGACCCTTTTTTTTTTAAATAAATTTATTTATTTGTTTTTATTTTTGGCTGTGTTGGGTCTTCATTGCTGTGCGTGGGCTTTCTCTAACGGCAGCAAGCGGGGGCTACTCTTCGTTGTGGTGCCCGGGCTTCTCATTGTCATGGCTTCTCTTGTTGCAGAGCATGGGCTCTAGGCATGAGGGCTTCAGCAGTTGTGGCACATGGGCTCAGTAGTTGTGCACGGGCTCAGTAGTTGTGGCATGTGGACTCAGTAGTTGTGCCACATGGGCTCAATAGTTGTGGCTCATGGGCTCTAGAGCGCAGGTTCAGTAGTTGTGGCGCACAGGCTTGGTTGCTCTGCAGCACGTGGGATCTTCCCAGGCCAGGGCTCGAACCCATGTCCCCTGCACTGGCAGGTGGATTCTTAACCACTGCGCCACCAGGGAAGCCCTACCCAGCTGACCCTTGAACAACAGGGATTTGAACTGCGTGCGTCCCCTTACAGGTGGATTTTTTTTTCCCACTAGATACATACTTCAGTACTACACCATCCACGGTTGGTTGAATCGCAGATTGCATACGAAGGGCCTACTGTAAAGTTAAATGAGGACTTTTGATTGCACCCTTAACCCCTTCATTGTTCAAGGGTCAACTGTACCTCAGTTACCCTTTCAGCAGGGTGAGGAAACAGGTTCAGAGAGAATGAATCACTTGCCAAAGGCTGCCCAACAAGTTAGTGGCAGAAGTGGGATTTGAACGCTGAATCCACACCACTTGCTCTTAATCTCAGTGATGGATGGGTGGCCTGTAATCACTGAACTGTAGAGCATAAGGACTCATAACTCAGGGGTCCTCTGCCCATTCCCAGTCTGGGAGCCTAGGAAAGTTCAATGTTAATCTTTTGATTTCCTTGTCCCTTGAAAATACCTTTCACAGAGCGGAGAAGGGGTATGGGGTATTCTTTTCTGTCACAGTCTCCTGTTCCTAAGACTCAGTCCCTGTAGAGCTCTTCTGCAAGCCCCTATCCCTTCTAAGCCTGATTTTCCCACTGCCTGCCTTTGTGCTCCTCCCCAAGAATGCTCTTAGGCTTGACACAAAGGAAATGCCTACACCTTGGCTAACATCTACCCGAAATATCTAACATGCTGTGTCCAGTAACTTAGCAGGAGGGGCTCTGAGACATGGACACACCACTGATCTGTTTATATTGTCCTTTCAGACAGACCAACTTAAACCTAAACTATACCAACCTCCAACGTATGGCTTCTACCAACACTGATCAGTAATTAACTTCTCAGGCTGACATTACATCTTCTTCATTCCTGAATATGACCGATAACTTCATTCCACGATATGCATGGTTGCACATGTTTGTAAGTTTCTACTTAAATATTTATAGAATCATATATAGCTTTATATTGTGTTATCATATGCTTTCATGTCTATGCCTGTAACTTCAGTTACTAGCTAAATGCTGAGAACTCCCAACTTTTCATCCCCATTCCAGACACTGCTTCTAAGTTCCAGACCCACATATCCAGCAGCCCACTCAACATCCCCACTTTCATGTCTCACAGATGCGCAAGCTCAGCAAGCCCCAAACTAAACTCCTGATTGTCCTTCCTGAGCACGTTCATCCTCCCACGCTCCTTATCTAAGGAAATGGCAGGAGCCATCCAAACAGGTGCTCAAGCCCAAAACCTGGAAGCCATCCTTGACACCATCTCTCCCTACCTACCAGATCCATTCATCCCACGTCCGGACAGCTCTACCTCTTAGTCATTCAACAATCCACTCATCTATTTTACAATTGCTCATTCTTCAGCACTGTATGAAAAATGGGTGATACAATGGTGAACAAGATGGATACGTCCCTTCCTTCTCAGAATAGACAGAAACCACAACTGCACATTTTATTGAACGAATGAATAATATGCATACAGGAAGATAGTTTTATACAGAACAGAAAATTTATATAATTTCACTACTGTGCAATTGCGTATTTTCCGCTAGATCTTGTCACGGACTGTCTATAGAGAGGTAGTGTGTAGGGGCTGAAGGCATGGACTTTAAAGTCTCAAACAGAATCATTTGGTCAATCAGTTGGTAAATACTTATTATACACCTGTTGTCTTAGTCCGCTCAGGCTGCTCTAACAACATACCATAGACTGGGTGGCTTAAGCAACAGACATTTACTTCTCACAGTTCTGGAGGCTGGAAAGTCCAAGGTCAAGGTGCTGGCTGATTCGGCTCTCAGTGAGAGCCCTCTTCTTGGTCAGCAGATGGCTGCCTTCTTGCTGTGTCCTCACATGGCGGAGAGAGAGCCGTGGTGTCTCCTCCTCTTATACAAGCACAGATCCCATCATGGGTGCCCCACCCTCATGACTTCATCTAAACCTGTTTACCTCCAAAGGTCCTTTCAAAAATGCCATCACATTCGGGGGTGGGGGGGATGGTGTTACGGCTTCAACATATGAATTTGGGGAGGACACAAACATTTAGTCCACAACATCTACTATGTCCAAGCACTGTCCTAGGCATTGGGAATTCAGCTAAGAGCAAGCAAAGTCTCTGCACCCCCAGCATCTTGGAACACTTCCCTGTTTAGGAAATACCTCATCTTGATGGGAAGAAGAAATGTCTTCCCTCTATAGAAGCCATATACTCACTTTTTCCAACTCCCTTGCAGTAAGTTGCAGGCATGTAACCTGGGCTCAGGCTATCAGAAGCCTCTGTAAACTATATGATGCGAGGAAGGTGGCACCAGGGAGAATCTGTTTAAACAAGAGTAGTGGCAGCTACGTCCAGCTCCCAGAGAGAGCAGTGGGAGAAGTTCTAGCATGAGCAACCTAATGGTGACATTAGCAGTATGAGCTGCTGAATTTGGGATAATATTCCATGCCTGCTTCTTTAGGGCCAATCAATATCTTATTTTTTTTTCTTAAAAAAACAGGCTTTATTTTTCAGAACAGTTTTAGGTTCATAGGCAGATTGAGAAGACAGCACAGAGGGTTCTCATATACACCATGCCCAGATTTCCCTATTATTAACATCTCACATTAGCATGGTACACTTACTGCAGTTAATGAACCAATATTGATATGTTCTCGCTAAAGTTGATTCAGCTTTCCTTAGTTTTCACCAGTATCTTTTATGAACTTAATTCCTTGTTTAAACTAACTAATATTGGGTTCTGTTTCCAACTAAGAATCCAAGGTGATTTTCCTGGGTTGAATCTCATACCCTGAATATCCTAGCTGGGTATCTCTGGGCAAATTATTTAACTTCTTTCAGTTTGTTTCCTCATCTACCAAATGAAAGCCATTCAGTGCAATAGCTCACGGGCTTCTTGGGAACACTGGCTGTGATTTTCATTAGGGCTTTCCAGCTTTGATATCTCCATGTGCTCTTACGGAATAATCAACGTTCAAAGAACTCAAGGACTGGGCTTCCATTTCCCCTCCTTCTATGGTTCCTCCCACTTCTTTCCTGGGCAGAAATCTCCTTCCTGAGCTTCTAGTTAATTCATCTGGTTTTGGGAATGAGAACGAGGCCTCCTGGAAAGAAGGTAGAATTTAGAGTCAGACAGACCTGGGTGTAAATCCCGCCTCTGCCACTTATCAGTGTACAGCCTCAGGGGACTCCCTCAGCATCTTCTGTCTCTGAGCTTTGGACACCTTAATTGCAGAATGAGATCTTTCATGGTCCTGTGCACATCATCACACTCCAGACAGTGAGTAGCCCATATTATAGATGTTTGCCAGTGGTTTATCAGGTAATACGGGAAAATATTCAGACCATCTGCTCCTTTGATATAGCATTTAACCATTTGCTATGTATTCATATTATTATATTTGATCTTCACAACCGCCTTGAGAAAGATATGCAGGATAGTTATTTTAATTCCCATTTCATAGAAGAAGAAACTGAGGGTCAGAGAAGTTGAGACTAAGTCAGTGCTTTTACCGCTACAGCTAAGTTTTAGGGGTGGGCAGGACATTTCGCTCATGCCCTTTGTCTATTGAACCAAAAGTCGTGACAGTAAATTAAAGCTGCCTAGTTTTTGAGCATACCAGACATTAATCTTTAAACCACCTTCCTACTTTTGGAGAAACTCCCTACTATGTGATCCCCCAAGGAAAGCCAAAGAGGACTCTCCCTGTTCTCTGGAAACAGGCACATGACCTAAGATCAGTCATTGGGTTGTTCCAACTCAGGCCTGTGAATATTGAGCAAGCAATCCAATGACACAGAGATAATTGAGGATTTTTATCCAGTGACATCAAGGTTCAGTGCTAGAAACCTCAGGGTCCAGCAGTAGCAGCAGTGGTGCCGTAGTGGCAGGATATTAACAAGGGACTTCAGTTGTGGCCTAACCTCCCGGGAATACACACATTTCCTAAACTTGGTTCTCTGGTCCTCCATCAATTTTGGAAGCTACTCAATATCTTCTCAACACATTATCTGTTCAAATCTGTTGCTTGCACCCAATAACCCTGAGTGATACCCTTAGAGAAACATCCACAGGACATACTGAGATGTTCTCTCTAACACATTTGGCCTCAAAGAAGGATTTATGGGTAGACTGGTCCAGCTTGTGTTCCATCCATCTCTAAAATGTGGAAGAACAAAGAGGCTTTGAGTCATCTACAGAGTAGGTCCATAACAGAGGCCACAGTACATGGGCCGGCCAGGTTCGCGAGTCCTCTGCACTTCTGTCCACACTATAAATCCCATGGCTATGTATAGGCAACCTCAATACAATAGAAATTCCTTACAAACCAGGGCCAGTCTAGTAAGGGAATGGCTGAAAAGATACTGTGAGAGGGTGTTTTACAAAATGACCTTAATGAGAAGCTACCACCAAGAAGAAAACAGGCACAGACTTTGAGCAAAAGAAAGATTAATTCATTAGAAATCCTAATGAAGACTTCTTAAGAAGAACTTCCTTATGCAGAGCAAATGCTGCCTGATTTCAGAGTCTTCAAGAAGAAGAGACCCATAAAACTCTGCAACTAGCCTGCAATGGAATCTTCCCAAAATGTTAAAAACCTATCTACCATGTGTCTTGCAGGCACACTTCATGCGCTGAATCACTTACCTTTCAAAACTGTTCTGTAAGATTACTATTATCCTCTTTGTGTTGTTTATTTTGCAGATGAGGAAACCGAAAAGTCAAAGAGGTTAAGTGATTTGCCCAGGGTTACCCAGGTATTAAGCGGCAGAGCTGGAGGAGAGCCCAGGGTCTGCCTGGCCCCAAAAGCCACATTCTTTCCACTAGCCGTCCGCCTTGTTTTCCTTCCCAAGGCGTTTGTTGAGATCCTTTGCCAAAAATGCTAACAGCTAATGCCTCTGACAGTGGAATGAACAGGAAGTCTCTCGGTGGCCCTGGTGACACGTGGGAGTGGCTGCCCATGAGATATGGGTTTGTAGGGCTGGGCTGGGCTGTCAGAGAGGTGGCGTGATTTCTGACTTGGTTGTTTTTCTCAGGATGTCCTGGTGGGGTTATTAATTCAGGAAGGGTGAGGAAGAGAGAGAGAGGTTGAGGGGTAGGGAAGGAGAAAAAATGGGGGAAAGAAAGAAGGAGAGAGAGGGGGAAAGAGAGAGGCTTTGCCCTCATGCATAACCACATTCCTGCCTTGAATGGAGTTCACCCGCCCCAAATCCAAGATAGCAGCTCCTCTCTGGAAGCAGCTGGTGCCCCTTCAACAAGCCCCTCACAGCACCAACTCTCTCCCCGACCTCAAAGGCTCTGCGTAAGGGCTCAGTCCTGACGGATCCCCTTCAACACTCTTGTTTCTCCACTGGACAGGAACCTCTTTGGAGCTATATTAGGCAACACAGCTAGACAGAATTGGGGATAAGAAGTAAGAAATGGAATAACTTTTTAGCCTTGACCAGAATGTCAGTGGAGGTGAGTTAATTAACATATGGCTTGCTTCATCTCAGAACCTTCTGAGGGCTAAGTTGACCCTGCACCAGCAGCCCAAGAAGAACATCAGAGATGCAGAGATCATATGGGAAGGGCAGCCTCTTGAAGGGGGAGATGAAGGGACTCATCTCCCCTGAGGGGACAGACGCAACCCTCCCTGACTATGGGTTGACTATGACAGAAACACGGAAACATTCAGGGGAGACAAGTTTTCCCCAGTCTAGGTGTTCACTGCAATGGGTCAGGGGGCGTCCCCTGACCACACCTGGCCTCTTGTCCTGCCTCTCATTACTCCCTGGGGAGACGATGAGTTACCTGGTGGGCGAACAAGAGCCCACTGTCTGTTTCTTGAATGGGTGGTGCTCACCTATCAAGGATTAGCGAAGATTCATTGGTCTCTCTTCCGCATCCTCTTTTCCCTAGCCAAGTGTACAGCTTTCCAGACTGCAACGAGCTCTCAGGTTGGTTCCTCTGAAGTCCAGCCTGGATATGGGGAGTCAACAAGCTCACGTGGGCTGTCACTCAAAAGTGCTCCAGTCATAAAGGTGACAATTCGGCCCCATCCACCTCACGCCTTTGTGTTGTCTCAGAAACAGAAGGAAGAGGAGATATTACTTTTGCCCCCTCAAAACCCCAGCTAACCAAATGAGAGCTGCGATGATTAATATCACCATTTCCTTGTTTCTGAGACAAATCTACCAACAACAAAAACAGGATTTCCATCTTCACTGGTTGATTCAGAGACGTCCCAATACCCCTGCAAATGGCCTCGAGATCAGACCCTGTAGCGGAAACTAACACACCATTGTAAAGCAATTATACTCCATAAAGATGTAAAATAAGTAAATAAATTAATTAATTAAAAAAAAAAAGATCAGCACCTGTGCCCTCACTCCAACTCCCCTGCACTCTCACCCACAAACACCCCATCCACCACTCCACACCCACATATCTTCCTGTCTTCTTAGCACATAAACTCTTCCCTCAGTAAGAGGGTACTTACAGTCCAAGGTCACTTACAATACGAAAGAGGCTGCCATCAATAATGCTGAGGTCCTCATTGTCCCACTGTCGTGGGCCCAGGGCCTTGTTAGGTCAGCTTCGCAAAAGCCTGCCAAGCATTTAGGAGGAGGAAGGGTCTTACCCATGAGTCTGTTCGGTCCCTGGAGTGTTTGCAGACATTCCTATCCAATGATGTAAGGGAACTGGACAACAATATGGTGTCACAGGGTGTACGGGACTGTGTGTGCATGCACACAAGTGCATGCGTGTCTGCACGAGCCCAGGCTTCTGTGTGTGCCTGTGCCCAGGTCTCTGACAAGCCCAGTGTCCTTCAGTTTCCACCTGAGAACCAACTGTTGGCAACTTGTAAATTAGCGAAGAAAGGAAGGGAGGAAATGTTCGCTACAGAATGTCCAACATCCCCAACCTGGGGATGGAACGTCGGGGGACTTGAGGATGTGTTTACACAACACTTTACACAACATTAAGGAAGAGGCGATTGTACACAATGGGCAAGAATGGTGGGTTCCCACTTACACAGGCAAACTTTGAGTGACATGATATAATTGCCTTGGATAGTGTCCCCTTGGCAGGGACAATGCCAGGGGCCAATGTGGCACTGGGAAGCTTTAGGTTCCCCCATCATCTCCACGTTTGCCTGTGTAAATGAGAACCACCATTCTTGCCCATTTCTCTTTATTGGATATGTCTCTGTCTGTGCTCTCTTCCTTCTCTCAACTTTTACCATTTTGTTTGTGCCATTCGTATAGAACTTAGGGACTGGTGAGATTTTCAAGGGCAGGGATGGGTCTAAGTGAGTCACTTTGTACCCCAGCACCCAGCAGAGCCTGGCACAGGATAGGTGCTCGGGAAATGTGGATTGCAGGAGAGAAGCATCTTGCTATCTAGAATGTGCAGACTCTCTCCTAACCAAAAACACAACACTTCAGATTCTCCAGAGTGGCTCCACAGCGAGTCATCTGATATACAGCTCCTGTCGAAAGCTTAGCTGAGCTATTGATGCTCCAGAGAGAGAAAAAAATTGACCAAGATTTCTCCAAAGTTTCCACCATAACAAAGAAGAGAGGAGGTGAAATTGTGTTCCATTCGGGAGTTTTCAGATATAACCTAAAAAGCAGTCCCTACCACACTGCCCCCTAGAATCACTGCTTGAAGATTCTAGAGGAGTGGACATCTCATTTCACCCTTGGTTTTGTTGAGAGCCAATAAAACAACCAATAATGTGTAGAATGTCTCCGTCTTAAAAGAAATAATTGCTATTGTGGACATCATCCATTACGAGGTCCAGTGTCCCTTTTCTCTTGCTTTAGGCAAACTCATAAAGAGATGAAGCGGATCCACGTGGTGTGGGATGGAAGGGCGGCTCACGTGTTCAGCCGAGCACAAGTCAAGAGGTACCTGTTGATGGCAGAGCTCGCTCTGAATAGCCAGGAAGGATTTCAAGTAAACAGGTGACAAAACATATTCAGAAAGGGATAGGTAGCTACAGAAACATGTGAGAGGACCACCCACCCAGACAAAGGAAGGAGGGCTTCCTGGAGAAAGTGACAGCTGAGCAAAGGACATGAGGATCACGTAGGAGTTGAAGAGAGTGGGGGCGGGGTAAAAGTTCCTTAACAGAAAGAAGAGCAGGAGAAAAGACAAGAGCATGGTTCATTTGGAGAAAAGGAAAGCAGTTCATCATGTCTGGAATAGATGAGGTGAAAGGTGAGATAGGAAGTGTAAACAGCGGTTTTCAGAATGATCAGAAACATTTCAAAAGTTTTTTTCCAAGAGCAAAATGGTGACGTTAAAGAGTTTCAATAGGGGGGATTACTTAACCAGATAGAGATTTCCCTGGCTGCAATGTGGACCATGGATGCGTGGATGGTGGGTGGGGTGGAGAGGATGCGGGGAGATGTAGAAGGATTCAGTTGCTGTACTGGAAGTGAGATGATAGTGGCCTGGACCAGGAGGGTGGCAGATGGGATACAGAGAAGCAGATGGATCTGAAAGATATTTTAGAAATAGAGTTGATGGGACTTGGTAACTAGTTGGGTACCAGAGTGAAAGAGAAAGGAGTCAAGGTTGGCTCCCAGCTTGTGATACTTGGGATGAAACATTCCCTGGGTCATGATTTCCTGCAGACAGGGTCACTGCACCTGCTCAAGGACAGGACTGATGTCAGACATGTTCTCCTGCACTTCCTACACCCTAGGCTGGGCCTAATCCTTCTCCTTCTCTCTATTCCAGCATCACCATATCAGCCACTAGATGGATACAAAAACAGGCTTCCTTTACGGATCTCCCTTGGCTTTGGGTGGAGGCAAAAGGAAGCCCGCTTAGGTTTCCAGGCCTCCTTGTGCCCCAGCACAGCCCCAGAAAGCCCTACAATAGCACCAGGGATGGGGGGCAGTATACAGAGGAACGTGGTATAGGGTACATGCCCAACTATTACTGGAGCAGGATTTTGTTTCCCTCCAGTTCTTGTCCCTGGGGAGTTCCAGGCTCTCAGTGGGGAAGCCAAAAGGCACAGATGAGAGAATGGTGAGGTCCAGGTACCTAAGCATTCCTCCAAACTCCCATCATTATTCGTCTTTGTAACCCTAACATGGGCACTGGAAGGAGCAATGGAGGGAATGAGAAGGGAGTAAGGAAAGGGGAGAGGTAAACAAAGGCATCCTCAAACCACAGCAGCAAGGTCTTCCCCCGTTTTCCCACCCAATCCTAAGAGGTCCCACCCAGGCCCTTGGGAGCAGAGTCCTTCTTCCAGCCTTGCAGTGAACATCTGACTCCATGGCTCCCCTGCGACTGTCTCCACAGCAAGATTCCTGATGAAATCCCCTCCAAGTACATCCTTTGGATCCAATCCTAGCTCTTAAGGATATTGGCACTTAGTCCAAGTACTTGAAAATTAGGAAGACGGGGGTGGCGGGGGAGTATAAAGAGTTGACAGCTGTGCTGCACATCCCGAGGGCACCACTGACCTATCTTTGTGAGCAGAGCCCTTTGGAGTTGTGCGGTGCTGCCAGCCGGCTTGGGAGTCGAGACGCCCCATCCCATTCCTGCGAGGCTGACTTGTCTGCATCACTCTCCCATTCCATCCCATCCCATCCCACCCTCACACCACACACCACACAGCCTTAAGCCTTGCCTCTAAGAGTCCCAGTATTGGGTTCCTACCACAGGTCCCATGTACCCATAACACTCCGTGCCCCAAATGCAACAGTGTTTCCCAAGGCTTCAATTCACTACACTTACTTGTAACGAGAGGAAAAATCCAAAAGGGAAAACAAATGTCAAAACTGAGGAGCCCAGGCTTGACAAAGGAGCCAGGGAAAACCAGCCCAAAGGCTGAGGAGAAGCTTTCCCAAGCCACAAAAGCACTCCTCTCTCTACCACTTGCTTGTGAACTCTGCCAGACCCAGGGTTTGCATGGCTCACCCCACCCCTCCCATAGTTTAATGAATGTGTCCTCTGCTGAGCCTGCCAGCCCTCCACTCTCTCCACCACCAGGGCTCCTTAAGGGCTGCATGGTTGACATTTCTCTCTGGGCCACTCAATGACATGATTATCGGAAAAACAAAGGAAGCACATTTGTAATAAATCCTGAACCAAAAGTGAAGTCATTAAAAAGCTGGGTTTCTCCCCAGTGCCTTTGGCAGAAGGGAGCAAAGAGAAAGAGGTATTTGCTCATTGGTTTTAGTATCTTCACTTTGCCCCCCACTTTTCCTCCCTGCTATGGACTGTTTGTGTCCTCTTCAAAACTCATATGTTGAAGCCTAACCCCCAGTGTGATGGTATTTGGAGGTGAGGTCTTTGGGAGGTCATTAGGTCATGATGGTGGAGCTTCATAAATGGGATTAGTGCCCTTCAAAGAAGAGACACAAGCTAGCTGATCTCTCTCTGCCATGTGAGGACGTAAGGGCAGGCTCTCACCATTTACAAATCTGCCAGCACCTTGACCTTGGACTTCCCAGCCTCCAGAACTGTGAGAAACAAATGTTTGCCTTTTAAGCCACCCAGGCTATGGTATTTTGTTACAGCAGCTTGCTGGCCCATGGGCCTGAAGACTTCCCCCTTCTCCCAGACTCCCAGGAGTTCTATCTGAAGGACCCTAAGGCAACAAAACTTTGATGCAAGGTGCAGGGGGAGTAAATAAGGAAAACAATCAAAAGAAAAGGTGGGAGTGAAGATGTTACATAGCTTCTAGTGCAATGAACAGGGCTGGGCACCACTAGATGCTACCTCCCCAGCAGGATGTTCACTCTGAGAGGACAAGAACCCATTTGCCATCTCATTCCCTTAAAACCCCATTGTCCAGTGTCTAGTACATAGTAGTTGCTCAATAACTATTTGTTAAATGAATGAGTTAATGAATCTCTTTCAGTCTCTACGGCAGCCTTATGGGGGATCATCATACAGATTTGACAGATGAGAGAACTGACTCTAAGAGGTCAAATACCCTATCCCATGTATAAAGTTGCAGACTTTGAACACAGATTTCTGTAGACACATAGAGAACACGCAGAGAGGTGATATGAATCCAAGGTCCTGATCCATCAACTAGAAAGTTCTTCCTCTCCAAAATGCTCAGAAGAGCGCTTTGAGCTTGCTTTGTCTATATTACACTTCAAATATTTACTCCATTATCCTTATAGCAACATGCATCTATCCTTTCTTTGTCCCACCATTACACATGAGATGTAGTGCAATTATGTCATTTATTATGCATTACTGCAATTGTTTTCTAACAGTTCATTAGACCATGAACTCCTCACAGCATCTTGTTTACTGGGTGCTGGCGATGCTGAGATAAAGTCTTCACAAAGATTCATGGCATAAACGAAGGACTGGATGAATGATTTTGTATAAACCTTCCGTTTCAAAAAACTCTTTTGCTTACATTGTCTCACGTAATCTTCATGTGACTTGGTGAGTTGTTACTATTATGAACATCAAGTACAAAAATTCCACCTGGAGGTATAACAGTTTTTTTGTGGGAAAACACTTCAAGGTGGTGGAGGCCAGTGAGAACCACGAGGACAGAGATGTTGACCCAGACAACAGAGGAGAGCAAAGAATCTTGACCTTGGGCAAGAGGTAAGGCGGTAAATGTGCTGAGGTCAGTTACAAGAAGAGAAGATAGTTGATAGGAAGAAAGGACCCAAAGACAGGGAAGGACTGAAACTAGGAGTGAGGTAAGGAGCCAGTGAGACTCCCTCGTCAGGGGGAGGGTAGCTGAGGGACACTTCATGGATGGTATAATGCCTACCACCCTTTTGAAGTTGATGAAATTTCTGCCATGTAAACCCCTCATCTCTCTTTCCCCTGCCGAAACCAAAACCAAAATGAAAACAAAACAAAAACTAGACACTCTGGTCCATGTTACTCATCTTACTCTTCCTAGTCTGTAAGTGGGCTCTTCTGGAACTCCCAGGAAGGGCCAGGCTTCATGCTGGGTCCACATGGTACAGAACAGAGACTGCATATGAGGAAGCTGGAGCCCAGCATTCAGAAGTTTGGGAGATTTTTATGAGCTGTGGTAAGAGTGGGGAGAGGTTTAAGCCTCCTTTTCCACCGTCTCACTGACACAATGGCCCTAGTTTCCAGCTGTGCTCTGTTCTGTGAAGAAACCGAGGACCAGAGAGGTTAAGGACCTTGCCCAAAGTCACACAGGTAGCAGGTGGTAGAAAGAGAATCCAATTAAATGCAGGATATATACTTGACCTTCAATCTCTTGTTTCCCTTGTATCTTGATGCTACTGCACAAAGAATAGTGTCAGCATCGACAGGGCAGAAGAGGGGCCTGAGGCCTGACTTTTGGACAGCGTGGGCCGGAGCACATGATCCACTCTCCGAGTCCCTCGTACAGGAGACACTGTTGCACTTTGCCCTATTGCTGACCCTAGAGGACAGCAGTAAAATTCCCCCCCACCATTCCCTCGATACAAGCACCCTGCTCCCCAGAGACCTCCAGTTCTAGCTCTCTCCTCAGAGACGGGAAGGAGGGGTGCAGGAGGGCTTCTCCTGGGGCTCTGCAGACAACACCCCCAGTGGGCCGAAGCAGAACAAGGGGAGACAACTTGGCAAGCGGAGGCCCCAGGACATCTGTTAGAGACCCTCACACACACACACACACACACACACACACACACACACACACACACACACACACACACACACACACACACGGGGTTTATTAGGAACAGGCCCGGGCACTGAGTAGGCCGGACACCATAGTGGAATGTTTACCCGCCCGTCTGCCTGTCCTCTCAACACCCCAGCCTCACACCAGGCAAGGCACTGGCCATGTCTCAGGAGTGGCCAAGCCACTGCACTTCGGCTAGCAGTCATCACCATGGCAACAATCAGCTGACTAGGCCTCAGGAGGCCTGAACGCCTGCTGCGCAGCCCAGATTCCAACAGGGTCTTCCCGGTGTTCCTCCGGCTCCAGCACTGCACTAATAGACACCACGCTCAGCCATTTCTTTGAAAGACTGTTCAGTGAATGAGTCCATCCAGCTCCAACCAGGAGCGATGCGAGGAATTCTCATTCCCTCCCATCCAATCCTTTCTCCAACAGATGCTGAAATGCTATGAATCCTCATTGAAACTGAAATATCTAACTGGGGAAACACTTAAAATTTTTTTTAATCAAATGACATTTCATCTTTATTAGGCACCTAATATGTGCCAAACACTTTATGTACATCTTCTCTAATCCTCACTATAGCCTTACAAAGTGGGTATTATAAATGCAGCTACCAAGGCTCAGAGGGTGAGTCATACAGCTAACAGACTGGGAGGGAGGCATTTGAACCTGTGGACCTTCTGGCGCAGACACCTGTGTTTGGCCTACCATACCGTGTAGTCGCTAAGGGCAGGTTTTAACGTGGGCTGAGAGGAGGGGGATCTGGGTTTGCTGTGGGCTTGCAGGGTGTCAGGTGGTAGGTAGGGGGCTGGGGGTGGGAGCCAGCAAGAAAGACAAAAGATGAAGAGCTAGACTCCAGAGCGAGGTCGTGAACTTTCAAAGGATCTGTGGACAGAGTTCAGGTGGACCGTGACCTTGAGGGAAAGTTTCATCTTTATTTCTAATTCTAACTGAAATGTGTTCAGTTATGAACGTGGACCACAAACCACAGGAGTATAAGCAGTTCCTGTGACGCTGCATGAATGGAGATCACAGATTTTTTCATCACTTTATAGTCCTCACAGCTTTTCAAAATATGATTTTAGACTCATCACCACCTTGAAATTACAATAGTTATCAGACTCACTGCTAATTCTTGTACGTAGTATGTCAATAAGGAAACACTTATAGTACTAAATTTAGAAGTTTGGGTTTTTTAATATTCTTATTGTGTATTTCAATATAATTGGCTTTCTCTGTAATCCTATGTATTCTGTTTTATTCAGTTAGGAACTATATTCTATTCTGAGGGAGGGTCTATAAGCTTCAACAAATTGCCAAAAGATCAACGGCACAGAAAAATTAAGAACTCCTAGTTGGGGAAGTCCAAGACATGGTTTTCCTATTTTAAAATTCTACCTACCCCACTCCTCCAACCTATGTTTTATTAAGTACACTCTTTGGCCATGAATTAATTACCTGGGCGGTTTGTTAAAATGTAGATTTCCAGGGGATTCCCTGGTGGCACAGTGGTTGGGAGTCCGCCTGCCGATGCAGGGGACACGGGTTCGTGCCCCAGTCCGGGAAGATCCCACATGCCGCGGAGCGGCTGGGCCCGTGAGCCATGGCCGCTGAGCCTGCGCGTCCGGAGCCTGTGCTCCGCAGTGGGAGAGGCCACAACAGTGAGAGGCCCGCGTACCGCAAAAAAAAAAAAAAAAAAAAAGTAGATTTCCAGGACATACATCCAAAATACAAAAGTAGAATCTGAGGCTTGGAACTTGGGAATCTTTACTTCAACCCACTCACCAGTAGAGGTGCCCTGTACAGTGCCCCTGAGTGGATGTGGCCCTGGGAGCAGCATGGCTTAGGGTGGGCTGGACCCCCTTGGCCAGGTGGGAACAGTCTACACAGCTTCACCTGGGGGACCTGATCCTCCAGGTGATTTTTCAATACTCAGTAATGTCTCTCAGTGAAGGAAGAAGGGATAAATCACTACTTTTGGTTTTGGTTTGGGGTTTTGTTTGTTTTGTTTTTATGTGGGGGGTTTGGGGTTTTTTTTTTGCACTGTTTTTGTTTTTGTTTATTTGTTTGTTTGCATTTTAGGGGATGTATTTGTTTCTTAGGGCTGCCATAAGAAATTATCACAAACTAATTTGAAACAACAGAAATTTATTTATTTATTCTCTCACAGTTCTGGAGGCTGGCTGCAAGTCGGAAACTGAGGTGTCAGCAGGATTGCTTCCCACTGGGGGTTCTGAGGGAGAATCTGTACCATGCTTCTCTGCAAGTTTCTGGTGGTTTCTGGCAGTCCTTGGTCTTCCGTAGCTCAACAAAGGAAAGGAGGGAAGTGCAGACAGGAAACTGCAGATGCAGGACTGAAGCCTCCACAAGCTTCTGGACTCACCCTACACCACCTGCTGCTTTGCCACAGGCCACTCCACACTCATCTGGGTCTCAAGTAAATGAAGTTGCATCTAGAGACCAGGCATCAAGAAATTGGAACCCCCAAGCAGGTTCCGACTGGCCCTTTGATGTCTCCTTTTTATCCCTGAGGACCAGGCCAACTTCTCCACCAGTCAGGGAGGCACAGTGCCTAGGGCCCTCCACACTTTCAGGAACCCACAAAAATATTTTCATTCCTTTAAAATTCAAACCAAAAAAATAGGAACTTGTAAGGATGAATAAAATGTTTTCATTTGTTTCCCACATGAGAAAAAAATCATCTTTATGGCCCCTGAACATCCATTAAATTATTTTCGTACGTTTTTATGGAGGAAGGAACCCAAAAAAGGCAAGAGTGGCTCACGCTCACAGAAGTCAAAATGTGGCCCTGAAAGAGGAGGCTTCCTAGCAGTGGAGGGGAGAGGCCAGTGTCCCTTGGATCAGCTGCTGAGATTTCATGAGTGCTGAGCAAGGGGCTGGAGGCCTCCTGAGGTCCCCACCTCCAGAGAGTTCCAAGGGTCTCCACCACTGAGGTGTTCTAGTCCTACCTCTCCGATGGGTCCCCTGGATTCTTCTCTTCCCGCTGGGAATGGAGGAAGCAACCATCAAAGAAGAAAGGCAGAGACACGAGTGGAAAAAAGAGATTCAGAAACCTTGGGGGATTCTCAGAAACAGGGCCAGCCTAACCCATCAGTTTACTATCAGCAATGCACAGGTTCTCAGTCCAAAAAGGAAGACCTAAGGGAAGAAGAATGCAGAGTTTAAGCTATAGCCATAAAACTGGAAAGAAGATGGGAGAAAAGGCAGGCCTTCCCCTCCGTGAGGGTCACCTGCTTTGCAACAGAATGACTAGATCTCAGGACTGACATTGCAGGAGATGGGGATGGAGTGGGGAGCAAAGAAATGAAAAGGACCAAAGCTCAGTCAAGAAAGGGGAGGCACTGGAGTCTCTGGGCTCTGCCCGGAAGGACAATGCCTGCAGAACATAGGCCATAAGTGAGCATCCCAAGCAGACAGGACAGAGGAGCCACCTTAGCTACTTGTGTCCCTGTGGTGCCTGCACGTTGTCCACTGATCACCCAGAAGAAAGTCACCTGCCTGTGACCTGAGATTTACCTGAGACCCGTCAAATTTTCCTTGTAGCGTACTCCAATTTTTTCAACAATCTAGGACTGAAGCCAAGGGTATGTGGAAGGGAGAGCCCCACAAGTGAGCCTTAGGAAAAGCTGGCCAATGGGGAAAGATACTCTTGTTAAATATAGCATATGTCCCAAATGAGTCCCGGCCCCTGACCTATTCCAGTCAAGATGTTAGTAACCAGAGTCAGAGGACCTAACCTGCAGTTCCCTTGTGTGGTTCTGTCTTGCCATCACTGTGTCACACATCACACACACCCAAGATGCATATGTGTGTGTACTGTGGACGTGCAACAGGAATGCCAGTTGTTTGGGGTTGGTAAAGGAAGCTTGTCGCTCTCAGCCCCTCCTAAATCCTTGCTGTTTACAACCATTCACTTAACCAAACATTGGCGCATGCCTCCCGGGTGCCAGGTATGGCGCAATTGCCAAGGATACTGAGATCAGCGAACGACAGCCCCCGTCCTCCAGGATGGGGAAGCCCCAGGCGCCATCACAGAGCTCACTGTCTTCCAGCAACAGCCATGCTTTGAGAGCCAACTCCACGCCAAGTTCTACACTAAATGCCTGACTTACGTCACTTAATCCTCACAATATCCCTGCTACAAGGGGCCACGTATCCCACCTTTTAAAAGAGAAACTGAGCCTCAGAGTTTAGGTAACTTGCCCGAGATCACAGAGCTGGAGTGTGACAAACTCATGGAGAAGTGGTTCTATCTTGTTCTTGCTGCAAGACTCAAAGAATGAAAAGGTCATTTTTCTCCTTGTCTGAACAAATAGCCAAGGGGAAAAAGATGTAACAATTTCTGTCTGTTTACTTTGGTTCAGTTTTCTGCTTTTCTGGTAGGTTGGTTGGTTTGTTTGTCTTTTAAGAAAGGCTTAAAGAACTTACGGTTACCAAAGGGGAAAGGTGGGGAGGGATGAATTGGGGGTAGGGATTAACATATACACACTACTATACATAAAATAGATAATCAACAAGGACCTACTGTATAGCACAGGGAATTCTACTAGATATTCTGTAATAACCTATATGGGAAAAGAATCTGAAAAAGAATGGATGTATAACTGAATCACTTTGCTGCACACCTGAAACTAACACAACATTGTAAAACAACTGTGCTCCAATATAAAATGAAAATTAAATTTAAAATTTTTTAAATTAATTATTTATTAATTTACTTATTTTTGGCCACTTTGGGCCTTCATTTCTGTGCGCGGGCTTTCTCTAGTTGTGGTGAGTGGAGGCTACTCTTCTTGCAGTGCGTGGGCTTCTCATTGCGGTGGCTTCTCTTGTTGCAGACACCAGTTCGAGCCCTGGTCCGGGAAGATCCGACATGCTGTGGAGCAACTGAGCCAGTGCACCACAACTACTGAGATCGCATGCCACAACTACTGAAGCCTGCGCGCCTAGAGCCTGTGCTCTGCAAAAAAAATTTTTTTAATTAAAAAAAGAAAAGAAAGCCTTAAAGAGATGAGAGAACCGTGCTGTCTGAGGGGAACTGTTTTAAGGGTAGGAAGACAGAGGAAAGGTGGCCTAGCCTGAGGGGTTATGAGTCTTCTCTGAGACTGGGAAAGAGACAATGGTTTGCAAGTCCCTGAGGGTGGAGACCTGCAGCCCGGGATGGGGGCATAACTGAGGGGTGCGCCCAGGGAAAACGTGAGGCCACGTGCCTCGTGCCTCGGGAGCCTCTGCCGAGACCCCCGACCAGGCTTGGGATGGAGGAAGATGGGAGGCTCCCTTCGAAATGGTGCTTGCAGACCATGAGCCAGAATTTCTCAACCGTGGACCCAACACGGCAAACTTGCCCCTCAATCTTGCTGAACACTTGCCAGGGTTTCCTTACGTTCCCAAGGAGGAGAGAAAGAATCCTTCACCACTGCTCCCCCTAAAAAGACATTAACTAAGAATGGGTTTCCTGCCAGCCCTGGCAGGTGGGGGACCAAGCCAGATTTATTTGCTTTAGAAAAATAAAGAAAAACCGTGTGGCTGCTCACACCCAAGCGTCTCAGAGCAAATCCACACGGGTTCCAGCTGCCTAGCGGCAGTGCTGGGCATCCAACCCGCCCCATCCTCCCGCCAAAGAGCCAAAGGCCTCCGGGGCCTCTGCCCCAACAGAGAACAGATCCTTTCCCCGCTCAAACCATCACTTCTGGCTCGGTGTTAGGAAGGCACAATGCAGCTGCTGAAAGTGCAGTAATTAAGTCGAGCACGGCTGAAAGATGATAACAATAATGTCTATTTGTCTGCTCCTCCACCTGCATCCCCCCACAAGCTTTCCAGATTTTACAGCCGTGACTCACCTCCGCTACTGCGCAGGGTAGCGCCAAGGGAGCGCGCACGCTCACAGCACGCTAAATTTAGGCAGAAGATGAAAAAAAACGCACACCCCGATTAATTACAAGAGGAACACTCCCTGTCACGCGCCGTCCAGCTGACTTCATGCCTGGGCGGCAGAAATGCGATAAAACTCCCAAGTTGGTCCTTATAATTTGGAGAGTCAGATGGCTCAGCCATGATCTCACAGCCGTGCGCCCCAGCCAGTGGCCCTGAGCCAGGCTTTGAAATATGACCCAAGAGGGGTTTGGTGACGGACGGGCTGCTTCTGGCACGGTTCATCCTAAATCAATTTTCCTATGAGGTCGCATCCTTCTCGGGCTGCCTAGCGGGAACGCCCCACTGGCAGCTGCTGGCTCGATCCGGTGGCAGGGCCACCTGACAGCCCCACGGCAGCACCAGTAGTTAAGCAGGAGGTCCACTCTATTCCTACAGCGACCCTTTCCGTACCGGGCACTTGGCACTCAACCAGCCACGGTCCCTTAGTGCTATTCAACCCAGTTCAATCAGCAAATGTCTACCTGGAGGCACGATAGCATAGTTGCTGAGAACGCCGTGTTTGCATTAAGAAATACTGTGGGTTTGTATCCCACCTCTCTCCATCAGCACCTGCATGAACGTGGGCAAGTGATTTAATCTGAGCCTCATTTGTCACCAGAGGAAATCTCATGTATCCCATGTGGGATGTAATACAGGAATCAATACCTGACAGTAGGGAAGGATACACCCCACCAACAAGTGTGCTACTTCCTCAGTAGCACAAGAGTGCACGAATTCCTGGAGCAGCCGCAGGATATGAGTGTCCTACGAAAGGTGTGAGATAAGGGGTATGAATATGCGGGGTGAGGGCGAATTCCCGACCAGTCATGGCATCAGAGGCTGCGTCTGAACCCGGCTTTGAAGGACCGGGCAAATGTGGCAGCCTCGACAGCGGGAGCTGCAGGAACAAACGCTCAGAGGCAGGGGAAATACGGCATTTGTTTGGGGAGCAGTGAGTGCGCAAGTTTGGCTCTTTGGGTATTGAGATGGGAGAGTAGAGGCAGTCATGGAGGAGAGAGCTCCAGATGCCAGCACGAGGAGTAGGAACTCTTTTTCTTTTAGGGAGTGGGATCTCCAAGCGTGACTCATGGGTCGTAATGAGCAGAAACGGTGGTGGGAGATACCCAGGAGGAAGTTACACCAGCCACCAGAAATGTGAAAGGAGGATCCGGGGCTGGAAGCAGGGCAAGGGCAAAGGAAACGAAGTGAAGGGAGTTGGGGAAAATGAACCACAGGATGTGGGAGACTTGCATTCTGAGCAGAGGAGTAGGATGAGAGAAAGAAAAAAAAACCAGGATGAAACTGGGATTTCAAGCCTAAGGAAGGAGCAATATAGGGACAGCTGGAGGGTATCAGTTTGAGGAGAGAAAAGATGAGCTCCGGGTCTGGGGCAGTGGGAAGGCTAGGGCAGAGACCCCTTCTCCTGCCATTTACCTCTCCACTCCCTAAAAACCTATCCTCAGGACCTCAATCAAGCACAAAAGCAATGGCCAAGACCGCCTCAAAGCTATCCAAGCTGCAAGAGCCTTGGGTCCCCAGTTCTTTCTGGCTCCTCCTGAGGCTGGTCCCACTGGTGGTGCTGAATGAAGACTTGACCCATCAACCAACACCATCCCTTGAGGGAGCACTTCCTGCAGATGGTCTCATTCTGCCCTCCATAACCCTGTGAAAGTGGGCACGCTCACCTCCCCTGTCTCACACAGAAGGAACTGAGGTTGTGAACGTCAAGACGCGTTGTAGGTCCCACCCCAGTGAGCAGCTCGAGACTCCAGCGCAGGCGCTTGGGGGCCACATCTGACCCAATGCACACAAATCAGGGGGAGAAACCCAAGTCTGGTCTGAAGGCGAAAAGCCCAAGTGTAGTCCAGAAATGAACACGTGTGTGGTGAGTTCTTATGAGTGAGGTGCTGGGTCCCACATCTTGGAGGAAGTATCATCTGAGACCTCCTCCCTCAAAGCACCTGCAGCTGCACGGGGCAGACGAGACTCCCAGCCAGAACAATCGCCCACATGATCCTCTCCTTGTGTTTACTTCACGGCACTTACCTCTAGCTGAATTTACCCTCCAGCTGACTGCACGTTTACTGGGTGTCTTCCCACACTGGCCATGACTAAGGATAGCTGCTTCTGGTGACTTCCCAGATCTAGAAAAGTGCCTGATGCCTGGTGGGCACTTTGTAAATATTTGTTGAATGGACACCAAGAATTTGGGCAGGCAGGAAGGTGGGAGTGAAGCTGAGAGAAGCAAAAGGTGGGCTGAGACTTCACAGTGAGGAGGGGTAGGAAGGACGTGAAGTCCAAGAAGTAAGACAAATGAGAGAGAGATGTAGGTAAATGTGGGTCTTGGGGAGGAGAGCAGCAATTCTCTTCACCTTTCTCTGCTCATCCTAACATACCTACCCCTTGATCCCTTCTCACCCACCCCATCTCCACCCCCTCCCTTCTTACCCCTGAAAGAGGTGAAACAGAGTTTTCGCTGGGCCTGCCTAAAAGCTCAAGACCAAACAGTGGGGTCTTTTCTGCATCTCCCTTGCTTCTATAGTTGCAAGGACCTAAGGACCACTGTGCTCCATCTCTCAGCAGCTGGTTAGGAACCTGGAGCTCAACCACCCTCAGAGAAGACCATCTCTTTCTCTTGGATACCCTCCAACCCATTTGGGAATACTTCCTCTCTTGACCCTGCCAGTGGGGGCTGATACAGGCCTGCCACTCCCTCCACCGTCCCAGTCCCGACAAGCCTGTGTCAAGCCGTCTAGACCAGTTCTGCTCTGGCACCGGGGCAAGCATCTGTGCTATGGTCTCCCCACTTCTCCCCATGAGTGTGACCGTCCCTCGCCCTGACACAGTAAGACCCCAGATTCAGGTGTGGGCATTGATGGGGTAAACCCTTTTGCCAGTGTGGTGTGGTAATCTGTTTTATATCTGGTTCCCTGGAAGCAGAGCCTGAGACAAGGATTTGGGCACACGTGACTTCCTGAGGAAGTGAGGAAAGCAGGATCGGGAGGGGAGGACTTAAGCCAGGAGACGGTCTCAGCTGGGATCCAGCTGAAGCCTGACCCCGCAGGGAGCTCTGGAGTGTGGACTGTACCTCAGCGTTAATCCCACTTTGAAATGGGGGCTGCCCTCTTATATCCTCCGGTGGTTACTCATTGGATGCAGGCTACAGGAGGTGAATGGGGGAGCTTGTATCCTCCCAAGTAAGGAAACTCTGGGAATGAAGGCAAACCTTTAGAGAAGGGGAAGCTGGGAGCCCTTAGCAGGCAGCACCCAGAGCAGCTGGGAGCTGGGTGCACCAGCCTGGTAACAGGGATCAGGGTGGGAATATGAACAGCAACCCCTCTAGACACCTTGGTGCCACTTTTAAAAAATTTTCTTGAAGTATAGTTGATTTACAGTGTTGTGTTAGTTTCTTCTGTTCAGCAAAGTGATTCAGTTATATATATTCTTTTTCATATTCTTTTCCATTATGGTTTGTCACAGGATATTGAATATAGTTCCCTGTGCTATACAGTAGGACCTTGTTGTTTATCCATCCTATGTATAATAGTTTGCCTCTGCTAATCCCAAATTACCATTCCTTCCCTCCCCCACATCCCCTCCCCCTTGGCAACCACAAGTCTGTTCTCTATGTCTGTGAGCCTGTTTTTGTTTCGTAAATATGTTGATTTGTATCGTATTTTAGATTCCATACTTGGTGCCACTTAAGAAAAGGAAGTCTTCACAGGAGCCTGGGTCTACTGAGGTTTGTAACAAGGTTTGGAGTCAGGGTCTTAGCAAATAATTCAGGGTTGCTTTGCCTTGTTCTATTCTGTTCACATTTGTTTCCATAGAAACCTATCCTGGAAGGGGTCAGTACGGGTGACCCTTAGTCTCATGTCCACCCGTGGTACCATTGGAAGCATCTCATGGTGACATCACGTCTCTGACAGTGAATCCTAAAGAAGACAAAAGAACAAGATCTCCTGCCTGCTCCGTGAAATCGATGTCCACAAGGCCTGAATAGAAGCGGTACTCACTCCACAGGCATTCCTCAGGAAGCCCTTTCCAGAACAGTCTCTGTGCCCAGAGGCATGTGGGGACCTGACTACAATGGAAAAAAGCACCAAAAATTGTTTTCATTTGGGGAAGTTGATTTTTAAGTGGAAAATTCTTAACCTTTCAGCTAAATGACATAAATTGATTGCAAATGCCCCATTCAAAAAGGAAGGAAAAGAAAATCTGTGGAGAACTAAGTACATATTTCTATCCCCAGTATGCTGCTTCAGCGACCCTGTCAGGTCACACTGGACCAAATAAGGAGAAAAAGACACACAATGTCTTTGAAGAGAAAGCTGAGAAGGTGAAGGGGGCCTGGGGGCAACGGCTGAGGTGGAGGGAGAAAACTGGGGAAGATTGGAAGTGACAGAAGTTTCCAAAGAAAGAGATTAAGATCACAGAAGTCCATGCCAGGGCTGGCGTGACAGCAAAGGAGGGGACAGGCTGAGGTGGCAAAGCTGATGAGCAGGAAACAGACCCCTGGGGAGGGAAGGGGGCCCCTCCTGGGGGGAGGACATGCTGACAAAGGGAACTCCGGCTGCTCCAAGGATTGCAAATAAATGACAAGGTGTGAAGAACAAGTGAGAGAAAATGAGGTATCAGGGGCTCTGTTTTATGTTTAATACCCAGGAGTAGAAGGATGTCAGAAATGTGGTGACCAGATGCACAGGGGACTATGAAATCCCCACCAGGAGAGGGGAAGTTGAATGTCAGCCTTGGTTGGCCATGCTTTTCCCTAATCTGTGAGTCAGATTTCTAGCTCGGGCAGAGATGGGTTTATCCCAGTCCCCTTGGAGGGTGGGGCTTTTTCCCCTTGGCCATCTGGAAGGCCTATCTGCAGATCCCCTGGCGATGTAGAACGAAATCAGAGATCACGCAACGGGGATGGGGATGGCCAAACGGACCAGCAGACACCGGCTGTTCCTCGTGCACCTGACACCGGGCCACTGTGCCAGCAGGACCGGCTCCAGAGCCCACCTGCCTGGACACTTGGCCTGGCCTGGCCTGGCAGGCAGGACATCTAGGTGAACCGTCCCCAGTGCCAGACCCTGAGCTGGAAGAAAGGATCTACAACGATGCACAGGCCATCCCATCCTGACTGCACTTCTCAACCTGTTACCCTCAAATGTCACCTCCTTCATTCATCCATTCACTTTATTCAACAAATAGAGAAGAACTACTTCACATTTCAGGCTTCAGAGCCAGGGAAAGCTGGGTGTGCCCTGCAGTCCTCCCCCCTCCTAGCTCTGTGAACTGGGCAAGTTACACAACCCTCTCAGTCTGTTTTCTCATCAGCCCTTCTTCCTCACTCAAGAGTATTCCTCCCACGTGGGGGAGGTCCCACTCCACTCCTGGTTTCTCTCTGTCCTCTCATTCACTGACCCCCAGGGGAGAAAGAGTGATATTTTTATTTTAAGTTTGGGGCTCAGTAGGAAGAAATTTACCTGTCCATAGAACACACAGATATAAGCTTACATTTCCCACTTCATCAGTAACAAAGATGGTGCTGTATTTCAGTCTCCAGCTGCCAAGACTTTTGTTTTACTTCTCAACCAGTTCATAACTCCAGTGGAAAAGAGAGGTGCTATTTATGGGGTGACCCTCAAGTCCCAACAATTAGAAATAATTATTTGCATACACATAACTGAGATTCAACTGCATCGGTTCAATGAAACAGTTCAAAAGGAACAGTGAATTCCAATCCACGGACTCTTTTCTTCCCTTGAACCTCACTGGCATCCCCATCAACATTCCAGATATTTGATGACCCTGTGATTTCTAACAGAAATTTACACTTTTACTATGTAAAAGACAAAAATAGAGCTCCTTGCCCATCTACCCTTCTTAACCCAGTTCCCTCCTGGGGCCAAGGTTAGCAGTTTTCAGGACCACTGCTTACTTTTTGTTTAGATCATCCTTCCCTGCTGAACTCCAGATCCTTATCCAGGCCTTGGTGAAGGAGAGGACTTCTTTCACGCAGTTTCTCGTTATGGGCATCTAGGGCTGAGCTACCTTCGGTAACGAAGAGCATCTTTGGCTCCCCGGTGACCACGAGGGTTTCATTTGCAGAGGCTGACTCTTGTTTGGAAATGGTGATTACACGAAACAGAGAGATGCTGAGATTAGGGGAGCCAGAGCATTCCAGCTCAATAAATCAATCCCTTTTTAATTGTGTCCTTGTCAGTCAACATTCTTCTAGAGACTGGAGGGCAAGGAGCTTGTTAGCCGAGTGGTTCCTCACTACCCTTTGTGTGCTGACCTGATTGTCAATCACATTAAACCAGAGCGAGCGGAGGCCATGCAGGGGCTACCGCGTCTGTCTCCATCACAAGGAAAAAGCCGAACAGATCATCTATATGCTTGGCTCTTGTTCGGAGCTTCTGAGAAAATTTAAACCCGGGTTTTCTTCTCTGTGTAGACAGCCAAGTTCTAACCCCATTTGGCAAAACTGACCAGCTCACTTGCAGATTTCTAATGCCTTTACCTTAAAGATCATTAAATCATTGGCTACATTTTCGGAGTAGCTTCCAAAGACTGTTAGACAGTACAGCTTCTATTTGGCATCTAAATGTATCTTTCGTCACAGGTGTTTCTTCCACTTATTCTCGCAGCAATATGCTGACAGCCGGTTTACACGGGTACCTGCAGGATGAATGCAAAGCTTAACCATATTATGATTTGCTTTATTACTCACAAAAGCTAAAAATTTGAGGATATTGAACAGTGTTTACATCTTTGTCTTGTTTTGCTTCTCAAATTTTGACATGCATGACAATCACTTGAGAGGCTTG
Organism: Stenella coeruleoalba; assembly: GCF_951394435.1. Lineage (NCBI taxonomy): Eukaryota > Metazoa > Chordata > Mammalia > Artiodactyla > Delphinidae > Stenella > Stenella coeruleoalba. Next base: position 16,731,070 of record NC_137157.1, read on the forward strand.
GGAAAATGAAGGTTCTGATTCAGTAGGTTGAGGTAGGGGTGGAAGCCGACATCCTGAATTTTGTTTTTTTATTTTATTTTATTTTATTTATTTATTTTTATTATTATTATTTTTATTTTGCGGTACACGGGCCTCTCACTGTTGTGGCCTCTCCCGTTGCGGAGCACAGGCTCCAGACGCGCAGGCTCAGCGGCCATGGCTCATGGGCCCAGCCGCTCCGCGGCATATGGGATCTTCCTGGACCGGGGCACGAACCCATGTCCCCTGCATCGGCAGGCGGACTCTCAACCACTGTGCCACCAGGGAAGCCCTATTTTTAAAATTTTTATTGGAGTAGAGTTGATTTACATTGTTGTGTTAGTTTCAGTGTACAGCAAAGTGAGTCTGTTATATCCACTCTTTTTTAGATTCTTTTCCCATATAGGCCATTACAGAGTATTGAGGAGAGTCCCCTGTGCTATACAGTAGGTCCTTGTTGATTATCTATTTTATATATAGTAGTGTGTATATGTCAATCCCAATCTTCCAGTTTATCCTTTCCCCCCTCCCTCCCCCAGTAACTGTAAGTTTATTTTCTACATCTGTAACTCTATTTCTGTTTTGCAACATCCTGCATTTTGAATGAGCTCCCAGTTGATATCAAGGCTGCTGGTCCACGGACCAGACTTTGAGTAGTAAGGATCTAGACTTACACTTTCATCTGGATCATGTTCCAAAATCCTTGACATCATCTCCTTAGTCTGGGCTCTGCAGTCTGGCAGACTTGGACAGGTTACTTAAACCCAGTGAGCCTACTTTTCTCACTGGTATCTCAGGAGACAGAGCATGAAGGTACTTTGAACAGCCTAGCACAGAGGGTGCATTTAATAAATGGTACCATTTATCAGCATCAGCATCTATATCGGGGTGGGGCAAACTGCAGCCCACAGCCAAATCTGTCCTGCCACCTGCTTTTAGAAACATTTTGATGAAAACACTGCCATGCTCATTTATTTCTATAGATGAGTGGTTGCCTCTGCATTACAACAGAAGAGTTGAGAAGGTACAACAGAACTTAAAACCCAACATACTTTGTGTATAGAACACAAAATCCAACATAGTGGCTATGAGGCCGTTCACAGTACAGGTATGGCAACCTCTGATCTGTACCACTTTTTCAAAAATAACAATGTACTGAGCACCTATTCTGTACCGGGAGGTGGGCAGGGTAATAAAGAGTTTCTTCCCCTAAAAGGTTTCAACATCTAAGAAATATTTAATTAATCCCTCATCTGTGATATCCCAGACACACTCTCACCTCCAGTCCCTCATCTTTAAAATGGAGATCATAACAGCACCAACTTCAGAGTGTTTGTTGTGTGGACTTCCGGAGTTTAATGCATGTTAAAGTCTTAGAATACTGCCTGCAACATATTAGGTGTTCATAAATATTAGCCATTATTTATCTTTATCCTTGTAGGTGTTTTCATTTAAATTTTACACCCAAGCAAGAGGATAGGCATTGCTCTTTTATAGACGTAGAAAGCATGAGCAGTCAAGATCCTTGGTCTTAGTCATCTAAAGCCTCCCAATGTAGTTGGAACACAACCACCTCCCCATCACCCTGTCCCCAGGCCTCTCCTACAGTCTGGCCCAGGACGGCCCTCAAACGCGATGCCATAATGATGATAAAAATATCACCAATAGCTAACGTGTACTGAGAGCTCCTTACAGGTACCATGCCAAGCGCCTGACCACAGCCAAGCACCAGCTATGACATAGGCCACTTCTGTGTTCTGCACACACAGAAATAGGGAAAGAGAGGCTTCGAACAGCTTTTTCTCAGAGCTAATAAGTGATAATGCCAGGATTTGAACCCACTCGTGACTCCAGGACCCACAGAATAACCCCGACACTCCACTGGGAACGTCGGGCAACTATTGGGCATGCAATAAACATGTGAAGTATCCTTGCAAATGGCACATAGTATTCCAATGCCAAGCAACAAACATCACACCTCACAAATTGACAAAAACCTTCCTGAGCCTTTATTTTGCTGGTAACGGATGAGTCAGTCACATGACTGTATTGATCTCTGCTCCCGGGAGAACAAACCAGAAACCAAAGGCAGAGGATGACCAAGCTATTCAACAGGCCGTGTGGCCTGAGGTGAGAAGCAGCAGAGAATCTGGATTCCAGTCCTGGTTGATAAACACGCCTTTACCTAAAGCCGTAGCCCTGGGCCTGGCCCTTGTGAACATGCGATTAATGGCAGCCATGTAAGCCACACGTAAGGTTGTATGATGTCGAGCTTTGAAATCAAAGAGAACAGGATTGGAATCTGAGCTCCAGTCATTTTGAGCTGTGGTTCTTCAGGCAAGTGCTCATCCTGGGACCTTGGTTCCTCTTTTGTACTATGGGGTCCACGATAGTGCCAACACTAGGGTCACTGCAAGGATTAATTGACAGAAGGGATATCACGTGTGTCACAGGGATGGTACCACCCAGTAAACCCACAATAAGTGCCATGTATTATTTTCATGGCCCCAGCACAGCCTGGGCCCCTGGTAGGTGTCCACCAAATGCTACCTCCCTCCCCTCTAACTTCCCTGAGGGAGACCTGATTGGAGACGTGTACCATAAGGCCTTCCCATCCTGAATCAAGCCTTCAAATCTTTTTAATGAATTTTTCCTTTAAGTCCGGTTTTATTGGAAGAGAACATGGGTTTCTTCTAAGAGCAGGTGGATTAAAAATATGCTGTTGCATGTAACGTCATTACTAGACTCACCTCTTCTCCACTGACTTACATTTTCATTTAGACCCAATTCTACTTCCATTGCTGATTTTTATTCAATCAGCAAATCCTTACTGAGCACCTGCTATGTGCCTGGCACTGTTCTCAGTGCTGAGGATACAGAATCAAAAAAAGCAGACAGAAGGCTTCTCCCATGGAGTTGACATTCCTTTTGTGGAAAGACAGACCACAAACACGTGAATATGTAAATCACGTGACTTCCCATTGTGGTTTGCACGCTGAGGAAAATAAAGCAGTGCTGTGTGGCAGCAACTGGGGGGTAGGAGAGGAGTTGGCTCTAGGTTGTGTGGTCATGGGGACTCTGAATAAGGGGAGAAGCAAGACATGGCAAGATGGGAGAGAGCATTTCAGGCCAGCGGAATGGCCAGTGCGAAGACCGTGGGGTGGGGAAGAACTCGGTCTGTTCCAGCAACACAGAGACGTGATGGGGGAGTGGGAGGTGTTTGGACCAGAGAGGGCTAGAACGAGAGGTGGGGACCTGGCCTCAAGAACCACTGGGGCTGTGGGAAGGAGTGAGGATCTTTTTCCGAGTGTAACCAGAAGCCATGTAAGTGTTTAAAGTCGGAGAGGGCTGTGATGGATTTGACTGTCAGCGCAATCTCTTTGGCTGTATGCAAACAGTGGGCTAGAAGGGGCAGAAGGCAAGCAGCAAGACCAGTTAGGAGGCTACTACAGCTGCCGGGGAGGGGAGACAGTGGTGTGGACGGGAGTGGGAGTGGTGGCAACGGAGAGGCAGACAGGGTTGGGATATATTTTAAAAGTCGTTACGGTTCCGACCTAGCCCTCTCTTCCTTTCAGCTACAATCAGGCTACTTACCACAGAACAGGCTGGCATTCACACCCAAGAACTGTAATTATTAGTTTGTAAAAATTTCCACCCCAACGTGGAGATCATCTCCCACCCCTCTGGAAACTCCCCTTCATTCATGGAAGGCTTTGGCACGCGGTGCTGAGTCCTTCATCCCCCTAAGCCCTTCCACCCTCCTGGTGACTGTCGCGTGGATGATCTATTCCATTCCTTGATCTTAGTCTCCAGCTACAACCACTGCATTCCAGCTCCCATCACACGTTCCTGTGTCTGCACCTGAACCTCGGCTTCAGAAGGGATGGCCCCACCCCTGAAATCTAAAAATCAGACAACTCACTTTTTGCCCAAAGCCTCACATTTCAGAAATTATCCGAGGGTGGTGGTGCACAGACCCCTTGAATGAGAACTTCTTGGGGTGCCTGTTAAATATGTAGATCCCAGACCCCACCTCAGACCTACTGGTTTAGAATCACTAAGAGAGGTACTCAGAAGTCTACACTTTTAACAAGTTCCCTAGATGATGTTCATGCACAGCTGAGTTTAAGAACCACTACCTGTCAGTCCAGCCCTGGCACTACTCTCACCACAGCTGTCCTTCAAAGCCGCAGAGCCCTCTGATCCTCGTTTCCTCCGCGTTCACGCTACCGGCCCTTCCTACCTTCACTTTCTTCCCATCCAGCACACGCCCCATCATCCACCACTTCAACCCTCTTGGCAATTTCAGTTTCCTCGCCCAGATGGGCTAGTTTTGTCCAGCAAAACCCTGGCCCTAGAACAGTTCAACTACTCACCTTTTCCACTGGGACTCATTGATTTGTTTATGATTTCGCTAAAATTTTGCTCAATGCCCGAAGTATTCCAGTCACTATATAAAAGAGTTTGTTTTGTTTTTTTAAATCCATGATCATTTGCCCTTGAGGATCTCACAGCTGAGTGGGGAGAGCCATAAAATGCTAAGTTCAGTGAAAGAAGTAAGCACAGGGCATTATGGATACATGAAGGAGAGGATCCCAACGCAGTCTGGGATGGAGCAAGATTAGGAAAACCTTCTTGGAGGAGATATTGAAGAATGGTGAAAAGGAGGTAGACAGATGAAGGGGAGGGGGAGGCATTCCAGGCAGAGGGCTCTGCATAAGCAAAGGCAGGGAAGTGAGAACAGTAGAGCAGGTGTGGGACATGGGAAGCCAGTCAGTGTTGCTGAAGCGTGAAGTTCATGGCATGGAGGGGTGATAATATTTTCCAAACAAAATCTCAGGATATATGGCCCCAATGAGGCGGAATGTTCCAAATCAGGAATGTCTCAGAAAATACCAGAGATGATGTCACCAATATACTAGGTATTTAGGGCTCCATCTCCCACTTCTGCTACATACTCCTGCCCCTACATACAGTTCAATTCCTTACCCAAGACAACCAGAAAATAAAACTCGCTGTGCAAGATTCTTGGAGACCCTTCTCACATCAACCCTAGTAGTATGTATAATAGTGAAAAATAAAAAAAAAAATCTAACTATCCATCAATAGGAGAGAGGTTAAATCAGTTGTAGTACATTCAAATACACCACGCCATCATATTAGACTGTATTTAGTAATAACATGAGAAGATACTCACCACATAATATTATTTTAAATAAAGCAAGTATATTCAGTAGAGTGACCTCTATTTTTAAGTCTACACATGTATGGTAATGTAGTATAATATCATCATAGAACAAATAAGTAGAAATAAATGGTTAGGTTCCAATTTTTTTTCTAGTCCTACTCCAATCTATTCTCCATGCATAGTCAGATTGATAGTTCTAAAATGCAAATCTTATCTATCCTGCCTAAAACCCTTCAAAGTCCAAACTCCGTTATCATGGAGCCCAAAAGCCAATGTCATCTGGCCCCTTTCCAACCCCTGCCCCCACTTGCCATCTCTCACCTTCAGGTCTTTGCACATGCTGTTCCTTCTCCTGAAATGCCCTTCCCCATTTCTTTTGCCTGCTTGACTAACTCTGCTCATCCTTCAAGATGCAACTTAGATGTTACTGGCTGTAGGTAGCCCCCTCCCCCAGTGGCCATCACCTTCAAGCCATATCCAGTACCCCTTCTAGATACTCCCATCACACCCTGTGCTATCCCCACAGCACTTCTCACACTGCAATATAGTTGTTAGCTTTCTCATTTCTATGCTTCACTAGAATTTAACCTCCATGATGGCAGAAACCATGTCTGTCTTGTACATTAAAAAAAAAATCCATATTAGTAATCATTGCTTATCTAATTACATAATGCATATTAGGAATCATTGCATATCTAATTACATAATGCATATTGTTACCCCCAAAATTCGGTGGCTTAAAACAACCAACACTTATTATCTCATGCAGTTTCCAAGAATCAGGAAGCCAGGAGCACGTTAACTGTGTGATTCTAGCTCAGGGTCTCTCATGAGGTTATGGTCCAGATGTTGGCATGGTCTGCAGTTATCTGAAGGCTTGACTGGGGCTGGAGGACCCACCTCCAAGTTGGTTCACTTGCATAGCTGTTGGCAGGAGGCCTCAGATTTTCCACCATATGCATGTGTTCGTTAGGTTACTTGAGTGTCTTCATGACATGTCAGCTAGCTTCTCCCAGGGAGAGCAAACCAAGAGAGAAAACAGGGACATAACAAAGATTCAACATCTGTATTAATCCCCATTTTACATATAAGGAAACACAGAGAAGCCAGGTAAATATGTCCAGGGTCTCACGCCTAACTGGTGTCAGAGGTAAGATTTGAACCAGGCAGCCTGGCTCCAGAGCTCTTGCTACTAACCATTATGCTATCCTGCCTCTCTAGGCCAATCAGTAAATATTTACTGGATAAAAGAAACTACTATTCGCTAGGAACTGCATGTGATATATGCTCCCCTAAATTAGCTCGATTTCGGTCCATTCATACCATGTGCCAAGCACTGGGCTAGACACTTACGGAGACATTTCAGCCATGCACACATCACCTCCCACCCTGAAAAAAATCCCACGATTCTGGGGCATTCATGGCTTGGAAGAAGAGAAGCCAAAGTCCTTGGGCCTCAGAAAGCTGGTCTCATGATCCAGTTACATGGGAAGGGCCAGGTTTCTCTGGAAGGTCATATGAGCTACGTTACCTCAGGCCTCTTGGGCCAGGAGGCCAGTGTCACAGATGCTGACTAAGGCAGCCTGCTTGTCCTTCAGTATCTCCATCCCAGGAGATGAGGCTGGGACCTGGGTGTGCAGAGCGAGGCTGACAGCTGCTGTTTGGGCCCAGTGATTTCACTGAAGAACCATTCTACAGCTGCCTTCCCCGGGCTGCAAGAAATCTTGGAGGGAGACGACCCAGCAGTGAAATCACCAGTGAGGCGCCAGGTACAATGGTACCCTTGTAGGATATAGCTCGTGATCTCATGGGTCCAGAAACACAGAGCCAATATCCCTGCCTCAGCCCAGCCCTACCCAGGTGCAGCCCAGGGCAGCCTGCACTGTCCAGAAGCTGGTATTAATCTTCTCCTCCAAACCAAAGCTTAGAATAAATAAGAAGAAACCAACAATGTTCCCTGGAGAAGAATTTTTTCAACTCTCTCCTCATGTTTAATATCAATAAGAGGAGAACTTGAATGTCCCTCCACTGAATTATTATTCACCCTAATTTGAATATAGAGGTTATTCACAATTCAGTGCACCATACATACTAAAGGACAATTCTTTATTCATTTGTAAAGCATTTTCCCCACCTTATACAGAGATGATTTAGGATTTAGACACACACAATGCAGCAAGAAGACATGAATTATGTCAGCGTGAAAGAAGAGAAATCAAGATTAGAACGTTAAATGGAACGAGGAACAAGGAGGAACAAATACAGAAAATGCATACCGTGGAGTCCTTTACACTTGGTATGGGTGGTTGTACTTAAGAACCACCAGCCCTGGCACTACTCTCACCACAGCTGTCCTTCAAAGCCACAGAGCCCTCTGATCCTCGTTTCCTCCGCGTTCACGCTACCAGCCCTTCCTACCTTCACTTTCTTCCCATCCAGCACACGCCCCATCATCCACCACTTCAACCCTCTTGGCAATTTCAGTTTCCTCGCCCAGATGGGCTAGTTTTGTCCAGCAAAACCCTGGCCCTAGAACAGTTCAACTACTCACCTTTTCCACTGGGACTCATTGATTTGTTTATGATTTCACTAAAATTTTGCTCAATGCCCGAAGTATTCTAGTCACTATATAAAAGAGTTTGTTTTGTTTTTTTAAATCCATGATCATTTGCCCTTGAGGATCTCACAGCTGAGTAGGGAGAGCCATAAAATGCTAAGTTCAGTGAAAGAAGTAAGCACAGGGCATTATGGATACATGAAGGAGAGGATCCCAACGTAGTCTGGGATGGAGCAAGATTAGGAAAACCTTCTTGGAGGAGATATTGAAGAATGGTGAAAAGGAGGTAGACAGATGAAGAGGAGGGGGAGGCATTCCAGCCAATCTCTTTGGCTCTGAGATTCCTAGCAAACAAAGTGAAGAATGAAATCTGATCAAATTTAAAAATCAGTGTTCAGCATATTTTTTGCCATTATATTTGACTTCAATAACTTTTTTTTACAAATCATAGTGTTCATGAGATTAAAACCAGACAGTTACTCAAGAAAAACACAATATCAGAAAGAAATTTATTCCAAGACATCATAAAAAGAATGCTAAATGAAGTAGTGAATAATATTCTTATTAAAAAGATCTCTTGGTGAAGGCCACCGATATTACTCTAAAAATCAGGGCTCATCAGACTACAAAACTGGCCCTCAGGTTGTTTTTGTAAATAAAGTTTTATTGGAACATAGGTATGCTCATTTGTTTACATATTGTCTATGGCTGCTTCTGCACTACAAAGGCAGAGTTTAACAGATGTTACAAAGTCAAGACACCCAAAGATGACACCCCCCACCCCCCTCCCCTTGAGTGTGGGTAGAACCTGTGATTTGCTTCCAACCAATCGATTACAGCAAAGGTGATGGGATGCCACTCCCTTGATTGGATTACATTATAAGACCAAGGTGATGGGATATTGCTCCCTTAGTTATGTTACTTTGTGTAAGACTCTGTCTAAACAGACTGGAGAGAGAGAAACTCTCTTACTGGCCTTGAAGAAGCAAACAGCAATGATGTGAATTGCCTATGGAGAGGGCCCCACGTTAGGGAACTGCAGGTGGTCTTAGGAGCTGAGGGCCTTCGTCCTACAACCACAAGGAACTTAATTCTGCCAACAACCACGTGAAGCTGGGTGTAGCTTCTTCCCAAGTTGAGCTCCCAGATGAGAATGCAGCTCAACCTCTCACTTGACTACAGCCTTATGAGACCCTCAGCAGAGGGCCCCGCTAAGCCATGCCCAGAGCCTGGTCAGCTGAAACCGTGAGATAATAAATGTGTGTTGCTCAAAGCTGCTACGTTTGTGATAAGTTATTACTCAGCATAGAAAACGAAAACACCATCTACCTCTCACAAACTCAAATACGTACTATCTGGCCCTCTGCAGAAAAATGTTGCTAATCCTTGCACTAAAGCACAATTCAGAAAAAGAAAATAGGAGGAGTGTATGGGATTATCAAAACACGTGGAGAGAAGTAATAAGAACGTCTAGAGGCCCTACTCTGGGTCAGCATTGTCAGAGCCATTGACCTTGACACCAGGAAGTATCTGAGGAGGGCCCATGAGGGCAGCTGAAGTAACTAGAGGTCATTGGTGGCAAGCAACAAAAGTTGACTGTGGCTAGCTTACACAAGAAAGGAAGTTCTTTGAAGTTTATCAGATCATTCACAGAATCCAAGGAAAACCTGGCAATTCATTCTCAATCACAGAGACCAGGAGAGTTCTGTGGGTCTAAACAGCAGAAAGGGCTCACAGCCTCAGCAGAACTCTACCACTGGTATGAACGCTCCCCAACTGCTGGGTTATATTTTTTGCATCACTGAGTTCAAAATTCAAAGTCCCAAGAGATAGAGGATCTGAGTGGCTGAGGAGGGGCAGGCACTTTGACTTAACTCACCACAACTGCACAAGGGTGGGGAGAGATTCTTCCCCTAAAGGGAAGCAGGATGCCAGACTGGAAAATGGAGAAAAGGGTGCTGAGCTGGCCACAACTGCTGCCTCGCCTCCATTCCTGCATCCCCTGCATTCCCTCCATCCCCTGCATTCCCCTGCACTCAGCCCACCCACGCAAACCCTCCTGGGAGCGTTCTCACCACATTTATCCTTATGTAGTGATGTCCACCTGTTTGGAGCGTAAGCTGCATGGGGAAGAGATGATGCTCACTTTCTTCCCCACGGTAACAGGAGTGCTTAGCATGTGCCCAGCATATAGTGGGTGCCCAAGGAAGATGTGTCAAGTGGGTGAACAAGGGAACCAGTGAATGAAAGCTCAGACACACTAATCTCTTAACCACTCCACCAAATCCCTATCTGGACATTCCTGCATCCTTCCCCACTCTCCCCACCACCCACTTCCCTTCCCTCCCCTCTGAGAGATGGGAGACGTGCTTTGCATCTCTCTCTTCCTCAAGTCTTTCTCAGCAGCCCCACCCTTTCGCCAGCTGCAGAGGAGTCCAGCAGATCAGCTCCTTCCACAACTAGCCCCTTGTAAGTGGTATGAGGAAAATAAATAACCATGGTAGAGATGTGGCTGTGTAGTTCTTCCTGTAAAACGGTTTGTGAAATGCTATAAATATCGCTGCACTGGTTCTTGCTGCCTCAAACAGATGATGGCTTGAGGTTGGAGGGTGGAAAGGAGGAGGAGCTGCTACAAGGGGGCCCTTTCGGGCACAAGGTGCTTTCTATGCTTCCAGAAAGTCAGGAGCCTTGCTCTGGCCAACGATGAACACAGAAAGCCTCACTCAGTAAGAAACCAAGCCTCAGACTGAGGCACGGAAAGTCATGCCAAAGTCAGTACCATATTCCTTCACTCATGCATGTGTCCAACCATTGCATATTTATTTAACTCTCTGTGTTTGCCATGCACCTTTCTGAGGTGCTGGGAGTACCACAGTGAGGCAACTAGTTATGGTCTCTGCTCACAGAGCTCCAGGTTAATGGTAAACACAGACAAGCAGCCAGACAGTGACAGTCCTACATGGTTAAGTGCGAGAGGAGAGGACACCTACACTGCTATGGGAGCACAGAAGCAGGGGATTTCGCTGGACTCAGGTAACCAAGGAAGGATTCCTGGAAGATGTGACAATAATGCTTAGATTTAGAGGAAGGGTATACGTAAAAACAGACATTCCATATCTCACAATAAACTAATGCAGGATTGGGTATCAATGGCAAATACACATGCCACACATACTGCCACTCTGTTTCTTGTACGGCAGACATAACAAATCAATCACAGCACTCTTTGCCACATGGCCTCAGAATCCTTCTTAGCACAGAACTCTAGGCAGCCACTTCCAGTCGCTCAGAAATGGTATGGGAGAGCCAACCAGTGAGCCCTTGCTTGGTGTAGGGGAGAGAGAGTTGGAACTAGAGTCACAGGACCAAGACTGTAGGTGACCCTGCGGGGCTGTGGCCCATGTGAGCTACACCAAGGGGCTCCTCTGTGGAGCCAGGCAGGGAGAAGGCAGGGAGGAGGTGAAATGCTGCTGCCAGGCAAGTGGGGGTCAACATTAGTATCTCAGAGTGAGGAGAGACAGAGATGAGAAAAGAGTAACCAGATGATTGCCGGGATGCCAGGCGATAGGTAAGGGCTCAGGTGTAAGGCTGTGATCAGGGGTTCTGCCATCATGCTAGGCTGGCCTAAGAGCAGCTTTGTGGAGAGGTGTGGGGTTGTCCCAATGGCATAAAGAAACTATGCCAGACAAGACAGCCAGCTTTACCTCAAGTCAGCTGTGTGACCTTGAGCAAGATACTTGCCCTCTCTGAGCCTCAGGTGCCTCACCCGTATAATGATGGAGACTATTTGCCTCATCAGGCTGCTGTGAGTACCAATCAAGACAAGATTTTTACTGTGATATGCTGTAGAAAGAGCATCACAGTTATTGCCTAGCTGTGGAACCCTGGGAAGGTTCCTTAACCTCTCAGCACCTCGGTTAATTCATTTTAAAAATGAGAGTGATAATACTAACACTCCTATTGCATTCTCTCTGCGTCAGACATTCAGGCATTGTTCTAAAGACTTCCGTGAGCTAATTCATTTATTTCTCATGACAACCCTCTGAGGTAGATGCTCTCATTATCCGCAGGGCGCTGAGGCACAAAGAGGGGAAGTAACTTGCAGAAGACCACACAGCCAGTACATGGCAGAGTCAGGACTCACAGGCAGAACATGTGACTCCAGGGCCAGCACGTACAACCAGCCTCTGACATGGGCACTCGTAGGGCTGCTGCGTGGGGCAAACGGATTCATATACAGAAAGCACTTGAAACAATGCCGGTACACGGTGAGAGCCCAGTAATGCTAGCTGTTAGCAGTATTCCTAACCGGAAAGTAAAAGACACGCTTTATTTTGGGGACAGGTTGTCATCGTGGGGCTTTTGGCAGAATCGCTGGAGGTGAGGTATTTCAGGAAGCTTGACCCTTTGGAGGGAAGTGAAGGAAGGTGAGACTGGTCTTCCAGGAAGAGTGCCGCCTGTGTCTACAGGCGGGCTGGATGGCCCTGCGGCTCTTGGATGAGTCTCTGGTCAGCTGTGGTTAGCGAAGGTGGTGCTGCTGATCCGGGCTGGACTTGCATGTGTTCTGGAAGCAGCTGGCCGTCGACTGGTCTAGAATGGCTTCAACTTGGACAAATGAGCTCTTCTCCACGTGGACTCTCATCCCTTAGCAGATGAGGCCAAGCCACTTCACAGCACAGAAGCGGGGCGTTAAGAAAGAGAAGGGCTGTGCACACACAGCCTCTGCAGACCTGGGCTCCCAACAGGTACAGCCTCCTTCCCCTCCTCCCCTTCCGTCGGCCAAAGCAAGTTACAGGTCAGCCCAGGCCCAAGCAAGCAGGCTCCGCCTCGTGACGCAAGCGCGGCAAAGCCTTAACGTTTGTGTCCCCCCGCCCCACCCCAAATTCATATGTTGAAACCTAGCCCCCAAGGTGATGCTTTTAGGCAATGGGGCTTAGGTCATGAGGGTAGAGCCCTCATGAATGGGATTCACACTCTTACAGAAAAAGGCCCCCACAGACCTCCTAGCCCCTTCTGCCCATGAACCAGGAAGAGTGACCTCACCAGACACCCAACCTGAAGCATCATGACCTTGGTCTCCCAGCCTCCAGAACTGAAAGAGAGAAGTGCTTGTTGCTTACAAGCCACTCAAGTCATGGCATTTCTGTTTCTTCAGCCCGAACAGGCTAAGACGATTATTTTGTAAAGGGTGCAGGTGCAGAGAAATCATGAATTGAGACCGTGGAAGCAGTGACCAGTCCTGGCCACTGGAGCCCCTCCCAGAGCCTCCCCCAGCCTTGCGCCACATGGGAGCCCACTCCTGCGAGGCTGTGAGCTCCCACGGGCACAGGCCTTGCCTGTTGTGCCCCCTGCTCTCTCTCTCACACCTGGCACACGCAGGGGCTGGATGTTTGAATGTGTTCATCCATTAAAGCAAACAGCTATAGGAAGAAAGTGCACCCCTCTCCTCGGACTGTCTCTACAAGGACCATGTGCAGCAGGGTGGTTCACAGATGCTTCTGCGGGACGATGATTTGAAAAATTCCTCTAACTTAATATCACCATGGACTCTGGGATCTGAAAGACTCTCCCCACCCTCCAAGAGGAGAAAGAAAGTCTCTCACCACCAGGCCCCCCTTTTGTTGCTGGAGTGGTAATGTTTGGGGAGAGCAGAGCAAGGCAGACGGAGCCTTCACCTTTCTTTCCATGACATAGAGCGTCTAAGAATGTGAGGTTGCCCCAGCCGGGGGGACACGTGAGCTGAGCTCGCGGCTAGGATGTCAGCCCCCGGCGCGTGCTTCTCAGGCTGCAGCAAGGGCTGCAGTCAAGGTGGAGGGGGTGTCCCACGTGCACAAGGAGAGGAGGCTCCAAGCTTCCCCACCCGACTGAGAATGTGGGTCAGCTAAGATGTCTCTAGATGGACAAGCGCCTTGCCATGGTCTCCAGCTACGGACATACACACATGCACACGCACACGCAGTGCCTGAAATCAGCGGGTCTGCAGTGCCACACAGACCCTCCTCCTTTGTCCCCCCTTTCATGAGCCCAGCCCATATTCCTCCAGTCAGGTGACCCTGCTGACACTTTGACCAGTAAGGACACAGCCTGCAGAACCCACTGGACTCCATGTTGGATGCTGGGTTCTTACAGTTTGTTCTCTGGTTTTGCACCCGCTGTGACCCGCCCCCCATCCACACCCAGCTCTGGTTCACCCCCAGTTTCTCCTTCGGACCCTGATCTCAGTCTCCTGACACCCCAATCAGAACTTCATTCCAGGGGCTCAGTTATATGTTGGGCACCAGCCACTCCATCCTCAACCGGCCCTCCCCCAGGGCCTCTCATCTGGAAGAATGAGATCTAGCCCCACGGTCAAACGTTCAGGGCCCACTACTGTGGCCATCGCAGGGGGCATTTGCACTGTTAAATGCAGACCCTTCCATGGGCTTGGGGAGGGGTCTGTCTGTGCTGGGACCCCAGGGCACTTTTCACAGAGATGGAAATGCTCTGTATTTCAATGACGGTGGCGGTTACACAACTGTCTATATTTGTCATAATTCATCACCCTATAGGTCCAAAAAGGGTACTGGTCCCATTGTACTGGGTATATAGTACAACTCAATAAATCAGACTTAAAATTTTTTAATTATTAAAAGAAATTGCCAATGTTAGTCCTCTGACTCTCCTACCCATTCCAGCCAATCCTCAAGTTTGGTGGGGAGGAGTGTTTTAGGATAATAATGGATCAAACTAGTGCTTTAGGGGCAGAAATCTGCTTGAATAGGAGATCCTTAAGGCTTTATCTCACGTCTTCTTGGAAGTAGTGAGAGCCCAGGGAAAAGGTCCTTACCTACTCAGATGGTTAATCTTATGTCTCAACTTGACTGAGTCAGGGATGCCCAGATAGCTGGTCAAATTATTTCTCTGGTGTGTCTATGAGGGTATTTCTGGAAGAGATTAAGCATCTGGATCTGTAGACTGAGTAACAACATCTGCCCTCAACAATGAGACATCATCCAATCTGCTGGGGCCCAGAATGTAACAAAAAGGTGAAGGAAGGGCAAATTCCCTATCTCTCTTCTTGAGCTGAATAGAAGGTCCATCTTTTCCTGTCTTCAGACATCGGAGCTCCTGGTTATCAGGCTTTTGACCTTGTACTAGGAGTTACCCCATCTGCTCCCCTGTTTCTCAGGCCTTCAGACTCAGACTAAATCATATCACCAGCTTTCCCTGTTCTCTAGCTTGTAGACAGTAGATTGTGGGACTTCCTGGTCTCCATAAGCATGAGCCAATTCCTACAGTAATCTCCTCTTACACACACACACACACACACACACACACACACACACACACGAGTGGGGTGGGTGGGGAAGGAGGCAGAGGATGCTGAAAATGTTACTTCCAGCCTGAGATGCCCAACATAAAGGCAGGATCCCAGAAGAAGCGTGGAACCAAGAGGAGAGAAGAAAAGTAAAGGAGAAGGGACTGCAGACACCTAGGACAGGGCGATTCAGCATTGCCTAAAAAAGCCATCTGAGAAGGGGAGAAAGGTTTGCTGCCTCCTCTGGACCCTGAGTGTGTCCCCAAGCAGTTAGGATCCACATGCTCTGGTGCTAGTGACACCTTTGCAGCCAGGGTTGGGTGTGTCAGCAGGGCTGCTGCTTAACCAAAGGGGAGAGAAGACAGAGTGGAGTTTGTCACCGTCACACCAAAGGGGGATATAGGCTGGAGCACAAAGCTCTTTCTGCCACTACTCAAATCCTATTTCTGAATGAGCCCAGTCCCCCCCGCTAACGATCAGCCCCCTTACGAATGGTTCTATAACCTTCTAACCCTACTGATGTGAGTGTAGCAGGGTCTGGGGAGAACCTTCAGTCCTGGGAGACAAATGATGGAGAGGTTTGCAAACTCATCCGTGGAACCCATTCCCTCCAGAAAGTGAGAACGGACAGAAAGGCAGGGGCTGAAGAAGGGGAGGAGGGGGGTAGATGGGTGGAGCAGGCTGGACAGGTCCCAGCCCGGAAGACTTTTCAGGGCTGAGATCAGCAATTCTCAGCGGGGCACCAGCAAAGAGACCTTGCACCTCTGGATACCCCTCTCCCTGTAAATTCCTTCCAAGCTTTATGACAGCCAATTTGTATCCATGCATCTTTGTGAATCTTCACGGTCCATAAACTCTTAGTGAAAAAGAGACTAGAGTCAAGTCCGGAACTCTGGCAGAATCCTCATCAGAAGCAGAGGTGAGGGCTCCTCCAATACTACATTAATTCTTGCATTTTTTAAAATCTGGCAGCTATGTATTTGACAAAACATATGATAAACATATGAGAAAACGTATGTTTTGTCAAATCCATTGTTGCCAAATTGCTGCAGTGGCCACAACAGCTCTCCTGGTTACATACCCAGGAGAAATCAGCGCGTACGTCTGCCAGAGGACAGGCCAAAGAATGTTCATAGCAGCATGGTTATACCCCCAAACTGGCAACAACCCATCTGTCTATCAATAGCACAACGGATAGATAAATGTTGGTATATTCAGACAATAGATTGTAATACAGCAATGAAAAGGGTTCTAGGACACACGTGACATGGATAAATCTCACACTCATACTTTTGAGCAAAAGAAGCCAGATTTAAGAGTACATGCCTACAACTCCACTTATACAAAGTTCAAAAGCAGGCAAAGGTAATCCACCATGATAAGAGTGCAAAGAGTAACTGCCTTGAGGGAATGACCAGAAGGAACAGAAGAGAGACTACTGGGTGTTCATAATGTTCTGGTTCTTGATTTGGGTGCTGGTAACATGAGAGCATCTATTTGTAAAAATGTATCAAGTTGTACATGTTAAGTTTGTGAACTTTATATTGTATTTCAATAAGAAATATCCATCTATGTCCATCCATCTACCTATACATACATATATAGATACTTAGAGAGAGAGAACCAGTCACTAGGGGTTTAACACGTTAAACATAGCACTATCCTCGCCCTTGTGGAACTCATGAGTGAGTGGAGGGAGAGACATTAAGCAAATAATTACCCAAAGGAAGAAAGAATAACAAACTGCGATCAGTACAATAAAAAAAAAGTGGGGGAGATTGTAACATGAGCTCTGATCGAAACCTGGCATCAGAGAAGATTTCTCTAAGGAAGTGACACCTCACTCTATTCTGCATAAGTTAGCCTCCTTCAGGCAGAGGGAGGGGACAGCAGAGGTCTGAGCAAGATGAGCTTGGCCCTTGGGAGGGATTCACAGGTGGGTGAGAAGAGTAAATCAGCAGCACAGGTACGCAGACCAGAAAGGTGGCATATGGGGGGAGATTCTGTGGACCAGGTGAAGGATTTGCGGTTTTCTTCTGAAAGCAGTGGGGACCCATTGGATGCTTTCCCCCAGAGAGCAACATAATCCAGTTTGCATTTATCAGAGGTGTCTGTCACTGGTGCATAACAAAGATGGCCAAAAGCCGAAAGAATACATGGGGAGACCAGCTAAGAGGTGACTGTAAGAGGCCCAGCATGGACTAAGGGCCGGTGAATGGAGAATGATTTACAGATTTCAGTTATTGACATTGTAATTTAACATCAGCTCTGGTGAAAAAAAGAGACACTACATTAAGTGTAAGCAAAAAACAATAACAACAAGTAGAACGTTTCGTGGTTGACAACAGCACACATTTATCCATATACTTCAATACTCCTTGCTTCATCAATATCACATTCAAAATCAGCCCCGAAGCCCTCCTTAAATTCAGAATCTAAATATTTTTCTGAATTATTTTTGGCCTGGATAGTCAGGCACATCGGGTGTAATATCGGGAATGATGTGCTGCTTATCCTAATAGCTAACATTTGCCAAACATCCTTCCTAGTGTTCATGTTGACTAACTCATTTACTCCTCATGGCAACTCTATTAGGCCAGGGCTGTTGTTATCCCCACGTACAGCTGAGAACATAGAGGCAGAGAGGAGTGCCCCCAGTTCCCTAGCGACTGAAAGACAGAGCAAAGGTTTAAACCCAGGCAGTATGGGCTAGATCTGCATTTTAACAAATAGGCTGTAATTTCTCACAATCAAATCTTTGATCTTGACCTTTGGGGAAACCTTTTCAACTAACAGAGTAACTTCCAGGCATATCAAAGAACACTGAAGTTTGTATGCATTTCCGATGTGGTTAAAGAATTGTTCTGTTTTTTCCTTAATTGCAGTTTACCTTCCTGGAAGTTCAATAGCTTCTCTTGAAAGTCAGCCAGAAGCTTTTGACAGCTAGATGTTGGGCGCTCGGTGTCCTTCATGACACATGCATCAGTCACACCAATTGCTGTTGTCTTTGAAAAATCTATTCTGCATCCCAAAATATTTGGCAATTCCATCTGCATTAATGGCATTTTCTGACATATGATGGAAAACCTGTAAATTCGGCAAGTTCATGTTTCAATGCTTAATCCTAATGTAACTTTTTTGAAGGAGCTTCATGAAGTAGGCAACAGAAAATAATATTCCTCCTTATAAGGTGCTACCAAAACCAATAACTCAACTGAAGTGACTATCAGATGAGTAGAGGAAGGTTGCACACATGCTGAGATGACAGCTTTGTTAGAGCTGATCCCAGTGCCGGAGAGTTGGCAAGTTTCTTTTGACATCTATTGTAAGATGCATCCCCTTTTCATAAGAACAGAAAACATATGAAATAGCAAATTTCAGATTGAGGGAAATAGGGTTTTTGAAACTAGAATCTCCCTTTTCTCTAGGCAATAAGTCAATCCCCCACATGGCAGGAGCCTGCCCCTTCACCCTTCCAGTCTGGCTTTCCTGCACCCCATTCCAGACTTCCAAACAGTCCCACCTGCCTCAGTTACCCTCATGTCCCTCTAACCCAAGTATATCAACTATAAGGTAAATACATTCTATCTTTTGAAGACTGTGTAAGGGAGTGGCCCCAGGTATCAGGTAGCATTGTCCCATATTTTATCATGATCATTCATTAGCTTTGTGAGTATAAGCAGGTTACTCTGAGTTCAGTTTTCTGCTCCAGAGAATAAGGATAATAGCACCTACCTCCAGGGTTCTTAGGGGAATAAAATGAGAGAGCACATAGAAATACTTTAACATAGAGTCTTACACCTAGTGACTTATCAATGGATGTTAAGCTGTTATTACTATTAATATCATCATCATAGTAGTAGATCTCTTATTAACCAAAACCCTTAGTCAGTTGGTAAAGTCAAAAAGTCAGATCATGAGAAGTTAATAATAATAAAAAAGATACCTTCAAATGTCTAATTCTACTTATATTGAGTAGCTTGCAGGAGATCAACATTTATGCCAAGAAAAAGTAGAAAAGCCCATTAAAATACAAAAATAAATCTGTTTGAAGGCATCAGAGAGTTACTGAGGCAGCCAGTACATGATAAATCAAGATCCTGGAGAGAAAGGAGCCCCAGGGAGGTGAGCCAACATTCTCCTCTTTTTTCCCCTAGTGGCATCATCTGCAAGGTATCCAGGCAGAGGACAATTGTTAAGGGCAGAGATGCCAGGAAAGCTTTCAAGAACCTCACAGAGCTGGGGAGATAAAAACTGCATTTTAGGGCTTCCAAGGCAGCCAAGAATTGAAGGACCAAGATCCCTTAGAGAAAAGAAGCATGGAGAAGGGAGCCCAGCACTCTTCTCCCCTCAAAGCATTTGCCCAGGGCAAAAGGTTAAGAAGCCAAACAGAAATGTGCTGCAGATTTTAACCCTGGAATGACTTGCCTCTTGACTGTTGGGATTCTAATACTAAAGCTGAATAAACAAGGATTTTTGTTTTGTTTGCATTTACAATTCATTTTTAAAGAGGACCAGAAGAGTGCCAGAGTTCATGTTCTTAACCACTAAGCTGTATGGACTGGGTGACCTATGCATTAATCTTGATACCTTTAGTGCATTTTTGTTTAACTGTGTATTTTCAGGAATATCAAAGAATCCTGGAGTTTGCCTGAAATAGTACTATATCTAATTTAAAAATTAAATCTGTAATCTAAAACCTTCCCAAAGAAATTTCCAGGCCCAGATGACTTCACTGGTGAATTCTTCTAAATATTTAAAGAAGAAATAACACTAATCTTAAACAATCTCTTCCAAGTGCAAGCAAAAGCGAAAACACTTCCCAACTTATAATGCCAGAATAACCTTGAAAACTAAACCTGATGAGGACCTTATAAGAGTTGAAAATTACAGGTCAATCTCTCTCATAAACATAGGTGGAAAAATGGTAACCAAATATTACCTAACCATATATAAAAAGAATAATATATGACAACCAAGTTGGGTTTATTCCAGTAATGCAACGTTAGTTTTACATTCAAAATTAATCAGTCAATGTAATTCACCACATCAGTATAATACAGGAGAAAATGAATAAAAGGCTTTTATAAAGCCTACATCCATTTGTGATTTTTAAAAAAACTTAGCAGGCTAGGCCTGTAATGGAACTTTTAAAATCTGATACGTATATATATTTTAAAAGCTACAAAAGTACTTAACAATGGAATGTTTAAAGTTTCTACCTGAGATCAAAAATGAGAAAAGAATGTTTACTATCAGCATTTTAGTCAACATTGTATTGGAAGTCATAGCCAGTGTAAAAAGGAAAGAGAAATAAATAAAAGGTATAGGGACTGAAAAGGAAGAAAAAACACT
The DNA here is from genome assembly GCF_951394435.1 of Stenella coeruleoalba. Taxonomy (NCBI): domain Eukaryota; kingdom Metazoa; phylum Chordata; class Mammalia; order Artiodactyla; family Delphinidae; genus Stenella; species Stenella coeruleoalba. Next base: position 16,751,485 of record NC_137157.1, read on the forward strand.
GCCCTATTGACAAGATAACATAATTTTGTACATAGAAAAGCCAAAAGATTCTCCAGACAAATAATTAAATTAATAAGGGAAGCTAGAAATAGTAGATATAACATCAATATATTTTTAAAGTAATACTTTGATACACTATCAGTAAACAATTACAAATTAAAATGTTAAAGTTACCTATACAATATCAAAAATATTAACTACTTAAATTAAAACAAAATATGTATAAGACTTTTACACAAAAACTGAAAAGCATTATTGGGAGAAATTTTACAAGACCTAAATGAATAAATGCATCTATTTTTATAGGAGTGTGTGTGTTTGTGTGTGATGATTAGTTTGCTGTTCTAATATTTGTATGGAAAAAGAAGAACCAAGAATAGCCAAGATAATCTTGAAGGATAAGAAGAAAATGGAGGATTTACAGTACTAGATACCAAGACTTACAGCAATGGTAATTAAGAGAGTGTGGTACTGGTAAAAGGATAGACAAATAGACTCACAGAATTCAACAGAGATTCAAAAAAAAAAAAAAAGAAAGAAAGAAAAAGAAAATGTCTGGAGTGAGGAAAGGATGGTCTTCTCCATAAATGGGGGTTGGTCAATTGGATATCCACATGGAAAACAATAAAACGCCTTGACCCTACCTCACACTACACAAAAAAATCAATTCCAGGTGTATTATAGATCTGAATATGAAAGGTAAATCAATAAAGACTTTAGAAGATAACACAGAAGAATATTCTTACAATCATAAACAGAGAAATACTTATATCAGAAAAAATAGACTTGAAAACAAAGACTGTAATGAGACAAAAAAAGGGCATTACATAATCAAGGGATCAATCCAAGAAGAAGATATAACAGTTGTAAATATCCAACATAGGAGTACCTAAATACATAAAGCAATCATTAACAGACATGAAAGGAAAAATTGCTAGTAACACAATAATAGTAGAGGACTTACATTTACACCAAGGGACAGATCGTCCAGACAGAAAATCAATAAGAAACAATGGCCTTAAGTAACACATTAGAGCAAATGGACTTGACAGATAAATATAGAACATTCCATTCAAAAGCAGCAGAATACACATTCTTTTCAAGTACGCAAGGAACATTCTCCAGGATAGATCACATGCTAGGACACAAAACATGTCTCAGTAAATTTAAGAAAATTGAAATCATATCAAACATCTTTTCCAACCACAACACTAGGAGACTAGAAATAAACTACAAGAAAAAAACTGCAAAGAACATACATGTGAAGGCTAAACAACACACTAATAAACAAGCAATGGATCATTGAAGAAGTCAAACAAGAAATCAAAAGATACATGGAGACAAATAAAAACGAAAACATAATGATCCAAAAATTTATGGGATGCACCAAAAGCAGTTCTAAGAGGGAAGTTTATAGCGATACAAGCCTAACTAAGGAAACGAGAATAATATCAAATAAACAACCTCACCTTATACCTGAAGGAACTAGAGAAAGAAGAAGAAACAAAACTCAAAGTTAGTACAGGGAAAGAAACCGTTAAGAACAGAGCAGAAATAAATGAAATAGAGGCTAAAAAAAATAGAAAAGATCAATGAAACTAAAAGGTGGTTCTTTGAAAAGATAAACAAAATTGATAAACATTTAGCCAGATTCATCAAGTAAAAAGAAAGAGGGCCCAAATAAAATCAGAAATGAAAAAGAAGTTACAACTGGCACCACAGAAATACAGAGGATCATTAGAGATTACTAAAATAATTATATACCAGTAAAATGGAAACCTAGAAAAAGTGGACAAATTCCTAGAAATGTACTCTCCCAAGACTGACTCAAGAAGAAATAGAAAATATGAATAGACCAATCACCATTAATGAAGTTGAATCTGTAATAAAACAACTCCCAACAAACAAAAGTCCAGAATCAAATGGCTTCACAGGTTAATTCTACGAAACATTTAAAGAAGAGTTAACACCTATCCTTCTCAAACTATTCCAAAAAAATTGCAGAGGAAGGAACACTTCTGAACTCATTTTACAAAGCCAGCATCACCGGGATGCCAAAACCAGACAAAGACACCATAAAAAAGAAAAAGAAGGGCTTCCCTGGTGGCGCAGTGGTTGAGAGTCCGCCTGCCGATGCAGGGGACACGGGTTCATGCCCCGGTCCGGGAAGATCCTACATGCTGCGGAGCAGCTGGGCCTGTGAGCCATGGCTGCTGAGCCTGCGTGTCCGGAGCTTGTGCTCCACGACGGGAGAGGCCACAACAGTGAGAGGCCTGCATACCGCAAAAAAAAAAAAAAAAAGAAAAAGAAAAAGAAAATGACAGGCCAATATCATTGGTGAACATAGATGCAAACCTTCTCAACAAAATATTAGCAAACTGAATTCAATAATACATTAAAAGGATCATACATCATGATCAAGAGGGATCTACCTCAGGAATGCAAGAATGCTTCAATATTCACAAGTCAGTCAATGTGATACACATATTAACAAATTGAAGAAGAAAAAATCATATGATCATCTTAATAAATGCAGAGAAACTTTCGATGAAATTCAACATCCATTTACGATAAAGTGGGTATAGAGGGAACAACACTTCAACACAGTAAAGGCCAGCCATACCTGACAAACCTACAGCCAATATCATACTCAATGATGAAAAACTGAAAGCATTTCCTCTAAGATCAGGAACAAGACAAGGATGCCCACTCTCACCACTTTATTCAACATAGTATTGAAAGTCCTAGCCACAGCAACCAGACAAGAAAAAGAAACTAAAGGAATCCATATTGGCAAAGAAGAAGTAAAACTGTCACTGTTTGCAGACAACATGAGACTATATAGAAAATTCCAAAGATGCCACCAAAAACTATTATAACTCATTGATAAATTCAGTAAAGTTTTAGGATACAAAATTAACATACAGGAATCTGTTACATTTCTATACACTAACAATGAATTATCTGAAAGAGAAGTTAAGAAACCTATCCCATTTTCAACTGCATCAAAAAGAATAAAATACCAAGGAATAAATCTAACTAAGGAGATAAAAGACTTGTACTCAGAAAACTATAAGACACTAATGAAAGAAACTGAAGACAACACAAACATGTGGAAAGCTATATCATGCTCATGGATTGCAAGAATTAGTACTGTTAAAATCACCGCACTACCCAAGGCAATCTACAGATTCAATGCAATCCCTATCAAAATACCAATGGCATTTTTCACAGAACTAGAACAAATAATCCTAAAATTTGTATGGAAACACAGAAGACACCAAGTAGCTAAAGCAATCTTGAGAAAGAACAAAGTTAGAGGAGTCATGCTCCCTGGTTTCAAACTATACGACAAAGCAGTATGGTACTGGCACAAAATCAGACACATAGATCAATGGAACAGAATAGAGAGCCCCAAAAATGACCCCACACTTGTGTGGTCAATTAATCTCTGACAAAGGAGGCAAGAATATACAATGGGGAGAAGACAGTCTCTTCAATAAGTGGCGCTGGGAAAACTGGACAGCTATATGCAAAGGAATCATACTGGACTACTTTCTCACACCATATACAAAAATAAACTCAAATGGATTAAAGACTTAAATGTAAGATGCAAAACCATAAAACTTCTAGAAGAAAACGTAGGTAGTACACTATTTGACTTAGCAATCAATATTTTGGGGGGATATGTCTCCTCAGGCAAGTGAAACAAGCAAAAATAAACAAATGGGACTGCATCAAACTAAAAAGCCTTTGCAAAGTGAAGGAAACTATCAACAAAACAAAAAAGCCACCTACTGAATGGGAGAAGATATTTGCAAATGATATGTCTGCTAATGGGTTTATATCCAAAATATATCAATATAAGCAATTCATACAAGTTGAAGTCCAAAAAAACAAACAACCCAATTAAAAGATGGGCAGAGGGGCTTCCCTGGTGGCGCAGTGGTTGAGAGTCCGCCTGCCGATGCAGGGGACACGGGTTCGTGCCCCGGTTCGGGCGGATCTCACACGCCGCGGAGCGGCTGGGCCCGTGAGCCATGGCCACTGAGCCTGCGCGTCCGGAGCCTGTGCTCCGCAATGGGAGAGGCCACAACAGTGAGAGGCCCGCGTACCGCAAAAAAAAAAAAAAAAAAAAAAGATGGGCAGAGGACCTGAATAGACATTTTTCCAAAGCACCATTTGAACTCAGATGATCAACAGCTATCCAGGTGTTCTATTTTGCTAGCAGTCACTTACATCTCTTTTCAGCTGCCATTTTTGAGTGCCTGCTGTGTACCACTACATAGCTCATAGAACGCTATACAACGAGACTGACCAAATTACTGCTATGCTAAACAACATGGATGGATTTCACAAACATAATGCCAAACAAAAGAAATCAAGCCCCAAACAGAAAACAAAAACATTCTGCTTGATTTATATGATAGGCACAAGTAATCAATGCTTATAGAAGTCAGGGCAGTGGTCCCATTTGAGGTGGAAGTATGTAATGATTGGGATAAGGCATGAGGAAAGACTCTGGGGCGCTGGAGAATTCTATTTCCTGATCTGGTTGCTGGATACGCTGGGTGTTCACTTTGTAAAAATACATCCCACTTACTCCTAGATCTGTGCACTTTTCTCTATGTATGTTATGCTTCAATAAAAACGTTTCTTAAAGCTAAAAATGATCCATAATACTTCAAACCTGTTTCATTTTAACTTAAAGCATATAAATGCACATTCATTCACCATTCTTTTGATCTGGAGCCAAGACTTTTCTTTGCTAACGGGTCAGCTCACTGGAGCTTCTTGTCATCTTTCTTACATAAACCACACCCATAATGCATCATCTGCAGTTCCCAGCGTCAGTTTCTTTGAAGTAGAGAGAGACCTTAAAGACCCTTGTAAAGCAGTCTGAGTGCAGAATCTTGCTAGAATTTTATGATTTTCCCAGTCCTTTCATTGTCTCAACCACACCCAATTCCATAGCAATTTTTTTTTTAGCAATTCTCTTAAGTCTTTTCAAAGCTTTCAACCCAGCATTGATAGAAACATTTCTCCTTTTTACACACTTTTTTTTGGCCAATGTTTCATTAAGTAATTAACAACTAAGCCTGGCATAAATAGATTTGGTACCAAACACAAATGATCCTTGGTAGATGTACAAGTCAACTGATGGGCACAGACATAAGTGAGTGGGTGTCCTGGAGTGCAGCCCACACCCACAAGCACTTCCAGTGCTGAGGGCATGCATTCGTCGATGTGTTTTGCAGGCTGTGTTTGTCAAGTGAAAAGGTCTTTTACGTTGTTAGGTATGCCCCTAAACTCCCAGCTTCTACCATGGGTCATGTTGGAATCATCTTTCAGCTGGCCAACTACGGCGGCCCCTAAATAATTTTCCATACAGGTACTTTTTCTTTTTCTAAAAGCATGCACCTGTTTCCTGCTTAAAACTTTTTAAATAGAGTGCCCGGTGTAAAGTGGGTGCTCGATAAATATATGTTGAATAAACGAATCATTAAACAAATGGATACAGGAGTTTTCAGTTCCTCCAGGTCGAAGTTCCAGCTCTTTGGTCTGTCCTAAAAGACCCTTCCAGGTCAGATCCTTCTCACCTTCAGCCATCTCGTCTTCCATATCTTCAGTACACCCTGCCCTGCAGCCCCACTGAGAGACCCATGTTTGCCAACTATGCGGCACCACACACACTGGTCCTCTGCTGGAAGCGCCCCTTCCCCATTCTCATCCCTGAAGGAGCCACGTGAGACTCAACCGTTCCCTCCTCAATGCTGTCCCGGACGCATCCCAGCGGTGTTCATCAGGAGCTCTGATTTCCTGCTTTACAAATCCTGTTATCATTCCTTGTCATATGCCTGTTTCTCCCATAGACAGTGCAGCCCAGAGAATCAAAGACTGAGATTCAGTCCCTTTATTTCACGAGGCCTAACATCCAGCTAGAGTTGGCTCTCAACATAGCCATGAAGGGAGGAGTTGGCTGGCCTGAGTTCAAATCCTGACCCTGCCACTTGATAGCTGTGGAGCCTTGGGCAGATTCCTTCTCCAACATTTAGTTTCCTGACAAGTAGGAGAAATGATACCCACCTCTCCCTGTCCCTGTAAAGACTGAATGAGATCTTCTATGTAAAGAGCCTGGCACTCAGTGAACAATCTAAAAACTCACGGGAGTGCCCACTCTCAAGGTCTAGACAACATCCATCTACCTCCACCCAGACCAAATGAAAGTCCGGATGTGATGAGAACCCCAGTATCTGCATGCAGTAGACACTCCAATATTCATTGAACTAGTGAATGATGCTCTTCCATCCCTCATGTCCTCCTCTGTCCTGCTCCACTCTTTGCCCTTACCATCATTCTCCACATCCAGGCCCCACCAGCTCTGTAGGTAATTTGAAATTAAAATCCCGAAGTTATTTTTCATAAGCAAGAACAATCACTCTTGGGTCTGCTGGCACGGCATCCCGACAGGGGCTGGCAGCAGCCAGTTCACAGTGAGCGCTGCCAGGGGAGCTGTGCATACGCTTCTAAGAATAACTCAGTGTCCAAGAATTCCGCCTGTTCTATCGCAAGCTGGGGCCGGCCAGCAGCTGGTTTGCATTAGCGTCGAGAGCGATGGGATTCCGCTTTACTATACTGAGGCTGATGTACCTCCTCTCCTTCCTCTGCTCTCACTCTGGGCTGCCACTAAGCAAGTAGAGTCTTCATTTAACAGTCTTGAAAGCACCAGGAAGGGATCTGGTTAGAGATAAACTACAGACTACATGAAGTCTGCCTTCCGGGTGATTTCATCTCACGCCTGGGTCATACATCACACTCCCACTTGGGTATCATTCTGAGGCCCCTGTGATCTCAGTACTCCGAGGCCACAGGAACATCCCATTCAAACCTGCCTTCATTAGAGCAGCCAGTACTTGGGATCATTCCTGACCGTCTCTTCTTTGTACATTCATTCATTTGTTTCTACTCAGAATTATTGAATAGTGAAGCTAAAGGGATCTAGGAAATCACTTTGGGAGCCACCTTGGTCTATAGTGGCTCTTAGAGTAGATGGGGCAGTACACACTCTTAAGGACATTTGGAAATGTCTGAGAGCACTTATCTTTGGGCGTCCAAAGAGAAAGGGCACTGCTGGCATTCAGTGGGCAAGCACTAAGGATATAAAATATCCTGCAATGCACAGAACATTCCCACATAATGAAGAATTATCGAGCCATAAAATGTTCCTGGCATCCCTCCAGAGAAACCCTCCTGGAGCAGAGTGTGTCACCCTATACCCATCCTGTACCCTCCTACTCCACAGTACATTAGTTATGAGCACAGGCTTCCTCATTCCTGGCCCTGACATATCTTGTCTTCACATTTTATGGTGGAGGAAAAAAGATCATGGCCGTGGAGTCAAAAATACCAGGACAGGGCTTCCCTGGTGGCGCAGTGGTTGAGAGTCCGCCTGCCGATGCAGTGGACGCGGGTTCGTGCCCCGGTCTGGGAGGATCCCACATGCCGCAGAGCGGCTGGGCCCGTGAGCCATGGCTGCTGAGCCTGCACGTCCGGAGCCTGTACTCCGCAACGGGAGAGGCCACAACAGTGAGACGCCCACGTACCGCAAAAAAAAAAAAAAAAAAAAAAATACCAGGACAAAGTTCTGTTTCTGCCATTCTACCTGTGGAAGCTTGAGCAGAGGTAATGATTCTTAGAGCCTCATCTGTGTAATGGTGCTCACAATATCTACATTATAAGACGATTATGAGTATGGCCACCATATTGCAAAATTCCTAAAACAAAGTCCAGCAGTGAGAATTTATTCAATTCTTATGTAGAATACTGGAACTTATGTATAATACTGGATGCATGGTAGGCATTGAGTATACTGTAGATGTTACATGTGAAGTGCCTTGCTCTATGCCTGGCACGTGACAGAGGCTCTATAAATGTCAATCCCATTCCCTCCCTCCTCCTCCCATAGATGTCATGTGACTCGCTGAAGGTCATCTAGGATTCCTTGAATAAGGACTCATAAAAGCGATGTGGTCTCTACTCTCATAGAATTTAAATATTAGGGGTTCTGATAAGATTTGCAGTCTACCTCTTGTGTACCCTACTTCCCACTATCCCTGAAAGAATGATCTTTTGATCATTTGGTCCATTACCAGGTCTTTGTCATGCTGACAGAGAGAGTAGACTGAAGGATGGTAGAGGCCAAATTGCTCTAAATAAGACAGGATGAGGCCAAAGAGGGGAGAGAGGAGGAAGGAGACATTCTCAGAAAGTGAGAAAGAATGAGGGGGAGAAAATAAGTAGCTTCCTAAAGGAGAAGAACCTTGGGACAAGAGATTCCTGTACAGGTGGTTTGGGGATTTCCAAGTTGTTGGGATGCTTCACTGTACAGAAGCTGTAATCAGGGGAGTCCCAATGTGAGCCCTTGAGATATGGTTATGATTGGGTAGCACTCTTCAAAGATTCTTCCCAAAGATTTCTACAGAGTCACTGTGTAGTCACTGGGTCCAGTTTCTTGCTTCCCTTTACCCATACTTTCACATCAACCCGATATAAAACTCAGCTCTTACTTCCATTTCCTCCAATACCTGCTCACTCAAAGCTCTTATGAGAATGGCAGACTTTTCTAAAGATTTGGAGGAAGTCGGGGAAAAGGATTACAACAACACAGCACAAACAACATTAGGAGGAACACAAGATACACCCCTTTTTAAAAAGCCCTTGTCACCTGCTACAAGGAAGCTGCTCTTCCTCGCTCAAAGGTGCCACCTTTACTGATCTCACAGGTTCCTCCCTCTTTTCCCCATTCCTTCCCATCACCTCTCATCTCTTCTCTAACCACACCTCCTCTCAGAAGCAGAAAACAAATGCCTCTCTTTTATTCTCAGGCAGAGCATCTGAGCCATCTTTCTATCTGCCTGTGAGCCCGCCAAAACCCATGCCTTTGGGGCCTGCCAATCCCCTTAATGGACAAATCAAGGTGTTTTTAGCCAAAGCTGCTCCGTCTCGAAAAGAATGGAGTTAGATCATAGACATGTCACCTCATTTTTCCTGTCTGCGATTTAGATAACAAATCCAAATTGTTGAGAGAAACAAAGCATTATGGAAATCCAGTGGGCTGGTCTGGGAGGATTTCCTTGACTTTCAGTAGACCCTTGAAGGATAGATGGGATTTGGAGAGAACTAGAGAAGGAATCCAGTGGTATCACAACATAAATAAAAATGTGGAGGCTGAATTGGCACAGAATATACAAGGGAGAGTGGAGAACTTGTTCAAGCTGAAGCCAACAGTACATTGGCTAGCAGTGAAGGAGAAAAAATGTGAGAACGAAGGTGGAATCGTGAGTGGAGGACTCTGAATGTGTCAGGTTACGAATCTGCCCAAAATCTGATCTCTCCTTTGGGATTGGCTAATCCATTTTTGGGGGGAGGGTGTTGTCTGTGGTTTCTTTTTCCTTTTTTTTTTTTTTTTTATAAAACCATATCAATGATGCTTTTAGATATGCAAAAGTAATGCAAGAACATCTTGGAGAAAGATAGGAATCCGATGAATACATCTAATTTAGACAAGTGAGCTGAATAGCCTGTTTGCTTATGCCCAGAGCCTTCAAGAGCAAAATCTCTGTGGATGCCATTGCCTTTGGGGGTAGAACAGTTTCTTTTCTATATGGACGTGTCTAACCATACAGCTGAACATGTTTTTATTCTTTCATGGTTGGGTGTTTTTTCCTTCAAACAGTTGTTTGCTGTAGAATCAGTTCAAATGGACTAGTCCTTGGAAGGAACTGGCAAATGTGCCCTTCCGTCCCCCTCGCAGAGGACTAGCGACAGAGAAAAGGATTTGAATTACATTTGATGCAGCTCAAGATACATCTCACATGAGGCTCATCAAAACATTGTTCTCACAGCCTGACTTCACAGTGCTTACTGTGATGACATTGACCTTGCAAAACAAATTCAACCTATTGAATTCAAGAAAATACTGCTGAATTCATTAATTTTAATATTTGAAGTACCCTCATAAAAACTGCTTTATTAATCTTTCGATAAAAAGAGTCCTGTAGTCTACAACTATGATTTTCCCTACCTAGCATTCATTCCCTCTGATTCTGGAAATAGCACTCCAGTTTTTCCTGAGAAGCCAGCACTCTCTCTCTCTCTCTCTCTGTCTCTCTGTCTCTCTCTGGCACTTGCTTTGGATGGGAATGCTGCCCTATCTCCATGATACAGGGGGCAACACCGTATTACCAATCAGGTGCCACTTGGCGATGGTGATTGGTGACCTGTCCTCGCCACCCAATCTGAAGTAGAAACCCAATCACTTTTAATCATATCTCCCTATTTTAATTTTCTACACAGCTCTTACCTGATGTCTTTTCTTACTGTTTATTCATTTTTCTGTGGGGTGTGTGTGTGTGTGTGTGTGTGTGTGTGTGTGTGTGTGTATCTCCCACATCTGGAATGAATGCAGGGATCTTGTATGTCTTTTTAATGTTATATCCCCAGTACCTTAAAATGCTGCTGCAATATGGAAAGCAGTCAATGTATTTTGGTTGAATAGTTTAGCAAACAATGAACCAAAGAAATAGCTCAACAGTGGAAATGTAACACAAGCGTGTCCAATAGGAGCTAATCCTAGAAATGTTGCTGGCGTGATCAAGGAAGAGTCATTCAATTGTGAATCTATAAATCTAGAGCTGCCAGGCATCACCTCAAGAGTAAAGCCCCCCAACCTAAGAAAGAAGTCAATACCAAGAAAGAGACAGAGATGTAGAGAAGTCACTTCCTGATAAAAAACACGTGCACACCTGGCTCCAGCTATGCCTGAACTCAGTAACTCTGGGCTTTTTAGTATTGGATGTGCATCATGAGGGCTCTCGGCTTTCAGATTACAGGTGTGCTTGCTGACCTCTGCAACATAGCCAGAATCAGCTCTACAGAGCACTACAGGCCTGAGCCTGGGAGATACTGTCCCTCTAGGAAGAAGAGTATGGTATTATTCCTACTTTTCCTGAAAAGAGGGAAAACATAGCAGGAAACATTAACGTGTACATTGTTTTCTGGGGGACTAAGAGAACAGCTCAAAGCTCATGGAACAAGTACAGACACAACAGACGCCATGGCCCTGTGCCCACAATCTATTCCATTTTCCTCTACAGGAAAACTGCCTGAAGAAGGAAACCAGATATCGCCTTTTATAAAGAGTGCACAGCACTTCCTCAGTATTTCTTTTTTGTGGCCCAGTATAGATGGGAAGAAAGAGCACTGATCACATTGCCAAAGGACCTGGGTCCTAGTTCCTGCTCTGTCTTGCTCTCTGGACTAAGACCACAGAACCTTTAGTTTGTTCAATCAGCACTTACCACGCATAGTCTTGGGAGGGCTGTGTTCCTATGAGTCTTCTTCTTTAAGACAACTGACCAAAATTCAGGTGAACTAGTTTAAGCCAAAGAGGGGACAAGGGTATTTATGAACTCTGGGAATCTTAGGAAAGGTTTCAGGAAGTCCAAGAATTAAGTCCAAGACTCGCAGAGTGGGGGGAATGCCCGAGTCATTCCCTAAAAATCTGGAGGGCTTCAGAGAATGAGGGTTCTCTAGCTATGGCTTAAACATCAAGAGATGAACAGCTCTTAATATGACAGCATATTTTATTGCCACAAGCCCTCTTATCTACCTCTTTCTTCTGTGTCTTGGGCTGCATTGTCTCTGCAGGCTAGACTGGGAAGGAAGAGGACAGAGGCCTGTTTGAACATAACATGGCCCAAGAGATGTGGTCCAACCTACCATAGGAAATAAATTTTGGAATACAATGTTGGAGTCAGATTGTTAAGGAAATTTGCATTCATTCTATTGAAAATGGGTAATTATTTAACACAGACAACACTTATTTATTCTACAATATTTATTAAGCACATAGTATATGCAAGGCCCTCTACTAAAGAAATAACAAATAAGACACAGTCCCCGATCTCAAGAGAAATGCCATCTAATATGGAAGTAGAATAAAGAATCTAGAAACATCTAGAAGAGCACTGTCCAATAGAAATATAATGGGAGCTACAAATGTAACTTTTCTAGTTGCTATACTACAAAAATAAAAACAAACAGGTGAGTTTCATTTTAATATATTTTATTTAACCCAATATATTCAAAATTATTTCAACACGTAAACAATATAAGGAAATTATAAATAAGATTTTTTCTAACCAAGTCTTAAACTCAATGTATATTTTATATCTCAGTTTGAACGAGCCCCATCTAAAGTGTCCAACCGCCATATGTGATTAATAGCTTTCATACTGGACAACACAAACCTCAACAACGTTTGTGGGAAAATCATCACGGTTCTTACACTTCCATTGAGGGAGAGTAAAGTGAACATCCGTCTTTTCCATTTTTATTATTTTCCTTGAATGGTACCCTAATAGTCCTCTCTATAGCCACCTGTCTCCCATTTAGCTCATATGCATTTAGGATGGAGCTGATGTCATGCCAGATCCAGAGGTGGCTACTCAGGTCATTATATGGCTCTGGGCATAGTGATTGGTTTAGGAGTGGAAATGAGACCCAATCAGAGTAATTGAAATACAATGATTCTTTTGCTGGGACTTCCAAGAAAGAAACACATCCTCTTTTCTGCAGGACTTAAATCTGGGACTATGTGAGCCTAGAGTGCCAAGGGCCTCCACGAAGAGCCTGAGATTGACTCCATCATGCTGAAAGTAGAGAGATGAAGAGAAATTCAGTTCTCATGGCGTCAGCCAAGCTCCTAGAGAATTCTTGAGCTTTTCAGTTACCTGGATTGATAAACTCTTTGCTCAAGCCAGTTTGAGTTTGGAAATATTCTAAAAAGAGTTTTGAAATACGAGGGAACTTCAGTATAGAGTGATTTCATCCAGTTCCTCTCTCCACTCTTGTATTATCTACCTGAGAAGAGAAGTAACTGGTGACACCAGTGAATCCTGACATCCATTGTGCTGCATGTATCAGGAGATAAGATCGCCACACTGAAATAGCAACAGGGCTTGTCTCACATCCCCACTTGTCTCTTGCTCTCTTGGACACAGACCCAGCCAGGAATCTGCTCTCGCTATTCCAGCTTCTCCCCCTGCAACTGAGTAGTTGAGTCAGGTCAGTTCTGTGGAGGCTTGATCTTTTGATTCTTGCCCCACAGTGGTGCCTGATTCATACTGGCAACACATTTACAATTATGGGATATTGCCTCAGTTTCCCCAATATGATTATGCATTAGTGGTAAACAATGCATTTTTATTAAAAGGTTATGAAGTAAATGTCGTATCAGAAAAACTTTCTATCCTTCTGAGTCATGCCTTTATGGAAAATTCTCAACCAGTTTCATTAAATTATTTAGTTCTTAAACTTCACTTGTTCATCAAACATTAAGATAATACCTGTAAGGCATGGTAATAGCCACTGGGGGTACAAAGATGAACATGCCACTGAACTCAAGGAGACAGTATCTATTTTATAAAAATGTTTTTAAAATGTAAGAAGAGAGACAAGAACGGGGTAGGGGGGAACATTGAGAAATGACACTTTAAAAAGTCAGGGGTAATAGTTACATTAAATTTAAATGGACAACAGAATCCAATAAAAAGTCAGAGGTGGCAGAATGGATAGGGGAAAGTTATCTAATTATATGAGAGACACACTTTAGATTCAACAACACAAATAGGTTGATGTAAAAGGATGGAAAAAGAAATACCATGCAATCAGTATCCAAAAGAAAGCTGGAGTATTTATGTTCTATCAGACAAAATAGACTCAAAGACAAAAATTTTTACTAGGGACAAAGAGAAACATTTTACAGTGATTAAAGGGACAATCCATTAGAAAGATAAAATAATTATAAACATATGTGCATCTAACAAGAGAACCTTAAAATACACGAAGCAAAAACAGAATTGAAGGGAGAAACTGACAATTCAACAATAATAATTGGAGACTTTAATATCCCCCTTTTATATAATGGATAAGTTATCCATTTTTGGTGGATCCATTTCAATAATGGGCAGAATATTAACAAATAGAAGATTTGAACAATACTAAAAACCAACTAGACCTAACAGACATCTATTGAACACTCTAGCCAACAGCAAAATACATACATATTTTTTTTCAGTGCACATGGAATATTCTCCAGGATAAGCTATATGTTAGGCCACAAAACAAGCCTCAATAAATTAAAAAAATTGAAATTATATGAAGTATGCTATCTAACCACAATACACAGAAATTAGAAATCAACAAGAGAAGTAAATTTGGGAAATTGACAAATATGTGGTTGTGGAACAATGTATTCCTAGCTAAAACTTGGCTCAAAAAAGAAATCAAAGGGAAATTAGAAAATACTCTGAAATGAATAAAAACAAAACACAGTATGCCAAAATTTATGGAATGCAGACAAAACAATGTTGAGAAGGAAACTTATAGCTATCAATATGTATGTTAAAGAGAAGAGGAAAGATCTTAAATCAATAACCTAACTTTCCACCTTATGAAACTAGCAAAGGAAGAGCCAACTAAACCCAAAACAAGCAGAAGGAAAAAAATAATAAAAATTAGAGTGGAAATCACTGAAATAGAGAATAGAAAACAATAGAGAAAAACAGTGAAACCAAAAGTTGTTTCTTTGAAAAGATCAACAGAAATGATTGACCGTTAACTAGACTGACCAAGACAGAGAGGGAATAGTTAAATTACTGAAATCAGGAATGAAAGAGGGGACATCATTACCTACCTTACAGAAATAAAAGAAATTCTAAGGTAATAACATAAACAATTGTTTGCCAGCAAATTAAATAACATAAATGAAATGGAAAAATCCCTAGAAAGACACAACTACAGAAACTGACTCAAGAAGAAATAGAAAACCTGAATTTACATATAACAGGAGATTATGTTAATCATCAAAAAGTCCCACAGTGAAAAGTCCAGGCACAGATAGCATGACAGGAGAATTCTACCAAACATGTGAGGAATTAATACCATTCCTTCACAAACTCTTTCAAAAAATAGTAGAGAACATGGTATATCTCTCCATCTATTTATATCATCTTTAATTTCTTTCATCAGTGTCTTATAATTTTCTGCATGCAGGTCTTTTGTCTCCTTGGGTAGGTTTATTCCTAGATATTTTATTCTTTTTGTGGCAATGGTAAATGGGAGTGTTTTCTTAATTTCACTTTCAGATTTTTCATCATTAGTGTATAGGAATGCAAGAGATTTCTGTGCATTAATTTTGTATCCTGCTACTTTACCAAATTCATTGATTAGCTCGACTAGTTTTCTGGTAGCATCTTTAGGATTCTCTATGTATAGTATCATGTCATCTGCAAACAGTGACAGCTTTACTTCTTCTTTTCCAATTTGGATTCCTTTTATTTCTTTTTCTTCTCTGATTGCTGTGGCTAAAACTTCCAAAACTATGTTGAATAAGCGTGGTGAGAGTGGGCAACCTTGTCTTGTTCCATCTTAGTGGAAATGGTTTCAGTTTTTCACCACTGAGGACGATGGTGACTAAGTTCTTTGTAGTGAGGTGGATGGACCTAGAGACTGTCATTCAGAGTGAAGTAAGTCAGAAAGAGAAAAACAAATACCGTATGCTAATACATATATATGGAATCTAAAACAAACAAAAAAATGGTCATGAAGAACCTAGGGGCAAGATGGGAATAAAGATGAAGACCTACTAGAGAATGGACTTGAGGATACGGGGAGGGGGAAGGGTAAGCTGGGACAAAGTGAGAGAGTGGCATGGACATATATACACTACCAAACGTAAAACAGATAGCTAGTGGGAAGCAGCCGCATAGCACAGGGAGATCAGCTCGGTGCTTTGTGACCACCTAGAGGGGTGGGATATGGAGGGTGGGAGGGAGGGAGACACAAGAGGGAAGAGATATGGGGACATATGTATATGTATTACTGATTCACTTTGTTATAAAGCAGAAACTAACACACCGTTGTAAAGCAATTATACTCCAATAAAGATGTTAAAAAAAATAGTAGAGAATATGTTTTAAATCACAATTCAACAATAAAAAGATTATTCAATTTAAAAATGGGCAAAGAATTTGAAGAGGCATTTCTCCAGAGAAGATATACAAGTAAACAATAAGCATACAAAAAGATGCTCAAAATTATTAGTCATCAGGGAAATGCAAATCAAGACCACAACGAGATACCACTTCACACCCGCTAGGATGGATATAACAACAAAAATAAGAAAGACAATAACAAATATTGGCAAAGATGTGGAAAAATTGGAACTCTCATGTTGCTGGCAGCAATATATAGTGCAGCCACTTTGGAAAACAGATTGGCAGTTCCTCAAAAAGTTAAACACTGAGTAATCATAAGACCTAGCAATTCCACTCCTGGGTATACATCCAAAAGAACTGAAAACATGTCCACAGAAAACCAGTACCTGAATGTACATAGAAGAATTATCCATAATAACCAAAAAGCAGAAACACCCCCAAATGTTCACCAGGTTGACTGATGAATGAATAATCAAAATGTGGTATATCCATACAATGGAATGTTATTCAGCTATGAAAAGGAATGACGTACTGCTACCTGGATAAGCCCTGAAAAGACGGTAAATGAAAGAAGCCAGTCACAAAAGACCACATATTGTATGATTCCATTTATATGAAATGTCCACAATAGGCAAATCTATAGAAACAAAAATAAAGTGGTGGTTGCCCAGACTTGCAAGGGGAGGTAAAGGGCATGGAGAAGTGAGTGGTAATGGGTACAGGGTTTCTATTTGGGTTGATGAAATATTTTGGAATTAGATCATGGTAATGGATGCACAACTCTGTGCATATACTAAAAACCACTGAAATGTACACTTTGAAAGGGCAAACTTTATGGAATGTGAATCATATCTTAAACTGTTATTTTAAAAAAAGACCTTAAGAGCTCAAAGATGATTTCCCAAAACAGACACCCTAAAATTATCTTAAAAGAGAAAAAAAAGTTTATTATAATCAACCAAAGCACATTTAGTAAGGAATTTTAAATGTTTAAGCTTACAAAGCAATAAAGTTAAATATTATAGAAATCCCCCAAATTAATATATACACACTCTAGAAGCTTACAGTCTAGCTGAAGATACACTGGCAGGAAATAAGAAAATATGTTACTCAGGCTTTGCTAAGTTCTAGTATATTAGGCTTTTTTTCACCTGCATATTATATTTTAACTTATATCTCACAACATCCTATTTTTGAAAACTAAAAGTAATGAAACTCAGAAAGGTTGGTTGGATATACTGTACAAATGACTCGTTTCTTCTTAAATATTGTTGTTTGCTCTTGTATAGCTACAACTTTTGTGTTTCCAGCAGAGACGTCCTGCCTTTGGATCCTGATCCCATTTCAGCTGTGAGTCAAGGGATCTTGGTTGGTGTTCAGTACACCAAACAGTAACCAAAATAAATATCCTGGAAGCCAGAATCCTAAGGTTGTCTCCCACTCGGGAGGTTGTGAGGTTTCCGTTGTCAGTGTATGTTTCCCTTTCAAGACAAGGCAAGCTATGTATGTGCTAAGTAGGAATGTTACATGACCCACCCCCCCACCGGTGCTAAAAGGAAAATACGGGTGGAACAGAAGAGAGAAAAATGGCGCCAGAAAGAAAGAAGAGCCAAACTAAATTTGGCATTTCACCTTTCATTTCCCCCCAAACGCTGCCTACCCACAAACCCAACTCAGTGTCAGATGTTTCAAATGTTTTCATTGTTCCTTCCCCCAGCCCAGCTCCAAATCCCAGAAAGAAAGTAGGAAAAAAAAAAAAATCAATGCCATACAGATGTGTTTATCCCCTCTTGCCTGGATAAAAGACTTCTTTCAAGTACTGTGCATATCTTCCAGGCCGAATCTGTGCACGCTTAGGAATGCCACATGGCAGTCAGGTCAGGGCTGCTCTTCTGCTGTCCTTTTCATGTCAAACCCAAGCTTTTGTTCTCTGATGTTAAGGTTGACAGATGTGTTCTCAGGCAGCCAGCACACTGAAAACACATGGCGGACTGAAGCCCCTGGTCTCCTTGGCCAAAGCACGGCCAATGACATGAGCGAAACAATTCTGAAGTTTCCCAAGAGGCTCCAGGACCCCACTGGGGTGGAGGTTGGGTGAGATGAGAATGATGTAGAATTAGGACCATGCTCAGGAGACTGGAAATGGAAGAGAAACAGCAGTGAGTCCTCACTTCTTCCTGGGACCTGAAGGTGTGAATATTAGAGCTGGCGTATTGGAAAATACACCAAAGTAGAAGTAGACTTTCTACCAAAGTAGAAGTCTTGGGAGGGGGAGGGCCGGGTTTTTATCTTAAGTGGAGGCTCACAGTAACTCGTCTACCAACACTGTTTTCTGATGTGCACGCACAGGTAAACACACCTCTCTCCCTTCCTTCCCTCTTTCCTTCCTTCCGTTTTTTTCTGCTTTCTCTTTCCTTCTTTCTTTCCCTCTCTCCTCTCCCTTTTTATTTCCTTCCTTCCTTCTTTCTTTCTATCCGTCTTTCTTTTCTATCCTTTCTCAAACACGCTTTTTTCTATCCTCCCTCATACCTGCCTCTCTCATACTCACTCTCCCATCTTTATTTCTACTTCCCCTCCCCACGTCTATCCCTTTATTCTACACACACACACATTTCTTCCTCCCCCGCCCCACGCACAAACACGCACGCACTCACCCCTCTCTCTCACTCTCATGCCCTTATCAAGTCTCAGTGACCCAAACAAATTGAAGGCTCCACATTTCTACCCTTTATTAACTCTGGGTCCAGATCCTCTTCGTATGGCTTTTCCCAGAGTTCTGGGCTGCTGTTTTTAAGAGACTGGGACAGCTCCTGCTGCCTGCTGAATTTGGAGCCACTTACCGATCTTAGCAGTAAATCATTTTACATTTACAGAATAGATGGCATTTTTACAAGTGTCTGATCGTCCCAGAAGTTCTTGTCCTTTTCTCCCAGCACTATATTATCTCATGTCTCCCTGTTGCAGTATGGCGCCTCTGCCATGCTCCAAGTGCAGACAAGGGTCTCCTCGACATGAGGGACCCGGTCAGACAGAAGGCATTTGTATCACTTCTGCCCGGGTTCTGTCCCACACTTTATTCTCACCCACTCTCTGTCTGTACTCTTGCCAGCCCATCTGAGTCTGGAACTTGCCAGCTGCTGCCCCTTGCGACCAGAATTTTTTAGGAAATTTTATTAAAAACCTAAGAGAAATGTAATCTGAATTTGTGATGCTATGGAGAGAACACGGGTTGAGGGGGGCAACGCATCTGTATTTCAACATTACAGGAAAGTAGGTGTGCTACCTTAGTGTGACAGAGCCTGCTGGTTGTCCCCAGAGATGCATTCTCCCTTTATTCCTCCACAATAGAATCCCCCAAATATTGGCTGGCTACGTAGCCACCAGAATAAATACTACACTCCCCCAAGCCCACTTGCAGCTAGATACAGACATAAGACAAAGTTTAACCAATGGGATGTAAGTGAATATGATTTGTGTGATCCTTATGTATATAAATTCTTATATGTATAAATCATTATGATATGACTTGTATAACTTCCATGATGTATACTTAAGTGGAATGTTTGTGCCATTCTTTTTCCTTTTCCTTCTCCCTGGGGTTTGGATTAAAGTTGTGATAGCTGGAGCTGGAGCAGCCATCTTGGACCACAAAGTAGAAGTCTTGTATTGAGGATGAGAGAGTAACAAGCTCGAAGGAGCCTAGTTTCACTGATTATCATGAGCTACATTTCAGCCCTGGGCTACTGATACTTATGTGAAAACAAACAAACTTCTATCTTATTTAAACCACTGTTTTTCAGTAGGGGAGGAGGGATGTTCTGTCACTCATTTCCCCCAACTCCAAAAGGAAGAGATCAGAGTATATGATCATTTAGTCTGTTCCAGATCTGAAATACCAATGGTTCTAGTTAAAAGTCATGGATGTATTTACAGAGCTCAAATTTCTAAGTTTAACTTCAAATTCAGCTATAGGTCAGAAAGACTGGCACAGCTTAAAGGAAACCCACAGCTTTGATTCCTTTTCTCCCCATTATTCTGTCTACTTAGTGCCCGCCAAGTCCCCAGTGACAGGCAGAGTAGAGCCGAAACAAAAGTAAAAACACCTAAAATTTTTTTTAATATAAAGTTATTCATTTATTTATTTTTGGCTGCATTGGATCTTCGTTGCCGCACGCGAGCTTTCTCTAGTTGCGGCGAGCGGGGACTACTCTTTGCTGCGGTGCGCAGGTTTCTCATTGTGGTGGCTTCTCTTGGTGCAGAGCACAGGCTCTAGGCATGCAGGCTTCAGTATTTGTGGCACGTGGGCTCAGTAGTTGTGGCTCACGGGCTCTAGAGCGCAGGCTCAGTAGCTGTGGCACACAGGCTTACTTGCTTCGAGGCATGTGGGATCTTCCCGGACCAGGGCTCAAACCCGTGTCCCCTGCATTGGCAGGCAGATTCTTAACGACTCCGTTGCCAGAGAAGCCCCTTAACAGCTAACATTTATTGAGCCCTTGTCTTCTACTAGGCCTCATTTAGTTGTCACAACAGCCCTAGAAGGCAAGTACTATCATTATCCTTTTTTATAGTTGAGGACACTGAGGCCCAGAAAGAAAGTCAGTCACAGGCAGGATGCAACCAGGGTGTGTCTGACTCCAGAGCTAGTCATCTTCCAAGATGACATCTCAGTATGGGGAAGCCAGAGACAAAACCCTACCAGCATAAGCCAGTGTGCATGCACAGGTGGAAGGGGGAAGAGGTAGGAACAAAGTGGCCACTTGGTGTGAGGCCAAAGAAGAAAACCCAGCCCACCCCAAATCCTTCCCCATGATCAAAGCCAGAGACACTGTGCACTATGTGCTTTCACTTGAGCGTGACCCACTTGGAGTAGCAGGAGATGATACAGTCCTCTGAAGTGAGGGGTGATATTCTTGGGTGAAGGCAAAACACTGGCTAATGGGAGATGATGGGGCTGGGAAACGTACCTTACCTACCTCCAGCAAAGGAGAAACATACCCTGGTTGTTCAGAGAAAGCCAGATTGCCTTTTTTCTATCCTCTTGAAATCAGTTTAACCCCAATTTCATGTCTGGCATAAATAAATAAGGCATGGTCCTATTCTCAAGGATGGTGTAATACTATGGGCTCACCATTATGGTTGAGGTATGCACGGATCCTCTGTAGGAAAGGGTCTATTTTTCTCATCCTACAGACCAGGAAGCCGATGCTCACAGAGATAGAGTGACTTGCAGAAAACTCATGGTAGAGCCAGGATTTGAATCTTGGTCCAAAGGTTCCAAAGCCTGAAAACTTTATGCTGAACATTAACCTCCTAAATGAGATTAGGGTCCTAACCTCAAAGCCAAAGTCTCCTTCTTTGGCTATAAGGAGCCAGGCCTATAAAAAAAGGACAGTAATTTTTTCCAGCTCTTGATCAGAGAGGAGACATTATTCTAGAACCACCAACTCTCATGGTTAGACGTTACCTTAAAGAATATCTAAACCAACTGTGCATCCTGAACGTCCAGGAGTCTGAGTCCTAGGGAAGTGGCATCCTTACCGTGGGTCTCCCAGCTGTCTATGGCAGGACCATCTTCCTACTCAGTGCCCTGACTCCTGTCCTGCACCTATTGGCTATTTTTATGTTGGAAGGAGGCTACAAAAACTAGTGGTTCAGCCTGTGAGTTCTCGAATCCAACAGTCTTGGGCACAGATCTCAGCCACACTACATCTAAGCCGTGTAACGTCACATAGTTTCTTTAACCTCCCTATATCCTGCTCTCTTTATGTGCACTTGGAGATAATAATATTACCTGTTATGATGAGCAAAGCAGGTGATCAGATACAGCAATCAGCACAGTCCTGACACACAGTAACTCCCTGGCAAATACCACTGTCTCGTTATCATCCAAGCACAAGCCACTAACCTCTCAATGGATATGTCTTAAACAAGGGAGGCCGAGGCATCAGAAAAGAGGGATAAAATTTAAATCAGCAGAGAGAACACAAGCATTTTCCCCCATCTCGAGCTGACAGTGATAAATAGAACCTGGAGATCATATCGTATCTCAGAGAAAGAATTCTAAACAAGGAGACGGTGGAGCACAGAGCTCGGAGTCTCCCACCTCTGGGTTCACTTTCTTATCTGCTAAGGCATCATGTAGTGTGTGTCTTCATGAATCCCACAGAAGGGTAATAATCAGGTTCCAGTCTTCTCTCCTAAGTGAGAAAGTCCTCATTCCACAAGTGTTAGGATTTCCAGGGATTAGTGCGAAAGGCACTTAAGCATCTAAATCCCTCGGAATGAACAGTCGGGAAAGTCCCACTCACTCCCCCACCCGGGCCCCTTTCCCCCCCCCTCACATGGCCTCACCCTCCACACTCTCTCCCTGCCCTGAGCCTCTCCAGCAGCTGGTCACTGGGAAGGGGGCACGGTAAGGGGAGAGGAGAGAGACTGTTAAAGGCAACCACAAAGCCCGCAGCCATAGGGATGGGTGGGTACGTGTATCTTACACAAGCTGGAGAACAAATCCTAAGCAACCCAGCCTCTTACAGATTTCAGATTGCTTGCAATACGTGTGCAAGCTGGGTAGGGGGTCCTATTTTTAAAAGAACGTTAGAATCAGCCCTAGTTTGGTCTCTGTCGGTAACATCCACTGCTGCCTTCACAGAGCGAAGGACCGAGAAGGAACACAAGGCAGTGAGACAAGCACAGGTGTTGCAGGTAGAGAGGCTGTGGATTCAAACCTGGCTCCCCAGTCACTGGGAGGGTGGCCTTCAGGTCACCCGTAGGACTTCCGATCAACCACGTAACATCAGGCTTTTCTCTGAAGGAAGTTGCACTGTGTGACCAAGTTTCTCTTTCCAAATGGTTGTTAGAAAGTTAAGTGCCCAAATCGTGGCCCCTGAAATACAAGGTCTTTGTGCTTGCCTTTTCAGCCTTTTTTTGCTGGCTTCATTTTAGTCTACGTTCTTATTTGTTTTGTACCTAATTTTTAAACCAATCCCGTTTTATGTAATATAGATATAAGCCTGTAAATCCTTTCTGAATCAAAGTGAAAATCGATCCTACCAAACAATGCCAGCTGGATTGTTTTTAGAATTATCAGTAATGTATGAGAACTTTCCGGATTTATCACTGAGTAGATGTGGAACAAATAGCCACTGTTATTATTATTCCTGTGACCTTTCACACACATTATCGCGTTTATTCTGTATAATCATGCCGAGGTGATTGAGATCAGATTGAACACGAAGAAACAGAGACGTAGATGTTCAATAAGAAAGCCAATCCCCAAGCACATTCTCCCAAAGCGACAGCTTTACAGTCATTTTTTCGAGTAATATTTTGTGGATATGAATGACTGTAATCAATGGCATAGCTAGTAACAGCAGATGATCATTGAGGATATGACTTTAAGATGTAGTTGGAAATCAAGTTCACAAAATCCATAGCAAAATTAGATAAAGGTTGAAGTCTGCTATCCCACTAACCAATGACGCCGGTGGACCACCAGCACCAGGCAATCTCTGTCATACCATCATCACCTCCACCCTCATCACCACAGCCTCCAACACCACTCTGGCCTGGTCCCACTCCCTCACCTCCACTCAGGATAAAAAGTGTAGCTATGCCATTAAATACAGCCAAAATGAAAAGAGCACTTTTGGTAGAACAGAAGACCCGGGAACTCTTTTAGCATAATATCAACATAAATGATACAAATGCCTATCAAATGCTCTCTCTGTAAATGCTTTGCTCAGCATTTCAGAACTTGGCATGGCGCTTCTTGCACTATCATCCTCCAAAGCCTTTAATTCTATTTAGCTTATCAGAGGAAGAGGCCTTGCTAACAGCACCAAGTCCTGTGGCTCCCTTCTCTCCTGTGGTACCCCCAGTCTGTGCAAGCGGCCCCCTCAGTTGGGTGGGGAGGAGGGCATGGCAGGTAAGTGATGCAGAAAATCATGTGAGGCTCCTTGCCTCTCATCTAGGTTAGCAACTAGCAACCTGGTGAGAATTTCTTCCATCAGGGAAGGACAGACCCTACAGCCAGACAACCTGAGGTCAACTCCCAGATCAGCTATTTACTACTGTGTGACCTTGGGCAAGTGATCTCCCCTCTCTGTGCCTTGGTTCCAGATCTACAAATAGAGGCAAAAATGATACCTACTTCATAGGATTGTTGTAAAGATTTAATGACTTCATATTAGCTGAGAGCTCGGACTCCTGCCTGGCACTCTTCTCTGAGCTGTTTGCTGTTCTTTTTCTCTTTCTCCTTCATTTAAATGGCTCAGAAGATATTTATTGAGGTACTCTGTTGGCGGCTGAGGGTTTAGAGGGGAGTAGACCCAGTCCCTGCCCTCGAAAGGCATACGAATTAAGAAGGAGGCATCTGCC
The DNA here is from genome assembly GCF_951394435.1 of Stenella coeruleoalba. Classification (NCBI taxonomy): domain Eukaryota; kingdom Metazoa; phylum Chordata; class Mammalia; order Artiodactyla; family Delphinidae; genus Stenella; species Stenella coeruleoalba. The sequence continues at coordinate 16,775,922 of NC_137157.1, forward strand.
ACCCAGGGGAATGAGAGCAGCGGCGGGAGCAGGAAGCCCTTAGGGGCTCACAGAAGAAGCCGCTGACAAAAATACAAAGCTTATCACGTTACTCCGCTGCTTATATTCTGCAGTAGCTCCCAATCTCTTTCAGGTCTATCCAAACTCCCTAAACTGGTTTATACACCCTCTGTGATGGGGCCTGCCCTCACCTCGGCCTCATTTGCTCCACAATCCCCTCTGCTCAGGCCCTGCTCTTCCTTTGCTGCCTTTTTTTCACTTCCCAGAACAAGTCCTGCTTGGTCTCATGTCCAGGATTTTGCACGTGTCCCCTAGTCTGTTTCATTTGTCATCGGGATCACATCTTCAATATCACTACCTCTGAGAAAGCTTCCCCCACCTTTCAGGTCTCAGCAGGTGTCCTTAGCACCTGTGCTTCTCCCGTTGTGGCATTTATCACCCTGTTTTCTAATTGCTGGTTTGCTTATTTGTTTTCCTCCACTAACCTTGGTCCCTTAACCCCAGGGACCAGATCTGTCTCATTCACTCTTGTAACTGAAGCACCTAGCAGGAGCCCAGTACATATTTGCTCTCTGAAACTCCCAGAGAGCAGCTTCTGGTGTAGATCCGGGTTCTCAGCATCACCCAGCCTGTGCCTAAAGTGGACCAGTTCTGTATTTTCCATCTTAAATATTTTAAAAATAATAGAACTCAAGATAAAGCTTGACAGTGGTGGCTTCCTGAGCAGAAGGAAACAATATCTTTCTAGGGAAATCCACAGATTTTCAGTAGCATAAACTCACGTAATCTGACAAAGAACCCTCGGAGACGCGGCTGGCCATTTTTACAGCAAGGAAACAGTCTCCGAAGAGTTGAGTAACTGCCCAGACTCAATTGCTAGCCCAAAAGATAAGCTTCCCATTTTCATGCCTCTGTCTTGGTGGAAATGGCCATGTCCACAAGATACCCTTGCCTGGGGAAGAGTAGCCTCAGTGAGGTAACATCCTCGATGTCTGGCCCTTTAAAACAGTTTTGAGATGATTTCCCTCCATAGTTTCTTTAGGGAAGGGGAGGAAAACACTGAGCAAATTGAAGAGTGGCAGCGGGGCTCTAAAAGTCAAATTTCTGCCATTCCTGCTTTGGGGTTTGTACAATCCCTGGAGACCTGCAGCAGATCACATGCATTCCAGTGCGTGTGTAATGAAAACAGCCTGCTCTATAGATGTCGGTCTGCAAGAGTGCGGGGCTCTCTCGAAAGTCAAGAGTTATGTTATTTCTCAGCCCCTCGCAGAAAGGCAAATCAGGCTGCCTCTGGAAAAAGCGAGGGGCCACCATGGAGGGCGCCTTTCTTCTGGGCCAAATTCCCATCCCACGAAACTCCATGTGAGATAGCCTTGGGAATCATTCACTGTATGGAATTTAAATATCTCATACTCTTCCTAGACGCAGAGGAAGTATTTTTTAGGTATGCCAAGAATGAACCAGCAAGGGCATCCGTTTAATTGTACTTGAAACAGAAACTAATTTTGTTAGCACACCGACCACGTTTACCGAGAGCCTGAGGAGGAGAAGGGCAATGGGCGGGGTGGGGTGGGGGGGATTTTAAAAAATATGTGAGAATAGAACCAGCTTTGAGCAGATCTGGGGAAAATGGCTAAAAGTGTGAAAATGGCCATTGTTTCGCTGAATTCATCTTTTCCTTAGCAAAGAAAGAAAACTACTTTCTGTCTACATTCATTGTGTTATTGGGACATCTTTGATCTCTCAAATCAGCAAGAATCCCAAAGGGAAGCTCGCAGTGTTTTTGATTATTATCTTTAAAGTCTAAAATTCCTTAGGTGAAATTCAGTATGAAACGCATCCATGCAATGGGGAAGGTGAGTAACTCTGTCAACATCTGGGCCTTATTAAGGCGCAGCTATTTTCACGAGGCAGTGAACTGGAGAAACCAAATTCCTTGATAAAGCTCGAAATTTCCAGGAACTGCTTGTAAAAGGCATTTCTTCTGTCTGGTTATTTTGCATGACACACAGCACTGTGAGTTCCTGCCCAGCCAGGCCATGGGGATAAAAGGCATTATCTGTTTGTCAAATCGTCTCTAAAGCTTTAATGCTCTGGTTCACTGTTTGGTTTTGACCTTTGTGGAACACTGTGTAATTCACAATGCCTTCCACAGACCTCCTGCCTTTTGATCTGCACAGCAGCCCTGGGAGGGAGCAGACACAGATGCTGTCCTCATTTTACAGCTGGAGAAACTGAGGCTGAGAAAAATCCTGTGGGATCTTTTTTGGGCCGAGCTGATAAGACAGTGATTTGATGTTAGGCAACGAGCAGGCGAATTATCCAGAGACGTAGGTAAAATAAAGATTCTGTTTGGGATTGACATGTACACACTGCTATATTTAAAATGGATAACCAACAAGGACCTACTGTATAGCACAGGGAACTCTGCTCAGTATTCTGTAACAACCTAATTGGGGAAAGAATTTGAAAAAGCATACATACATGTATATGTATAACTGAATCACTTTGTTGTACACCTGAAACTAACACAACATTGTTAATCAACTATACTCCAGTATAAAATTAAAAGTTTAAGAAAAAGGGGCTTCCCTGGTGGTGCAGCGGTTGAGAGTCCACCTGCCGGTGCAGGGCACACGGGTTCATGCCCCGGTTCGGGAAGATCCCGCGTGCCGCAGAGTGGCTGGGCCCGTGAGCCATGGCCGCTGAGCCTGCGCGTCTGGAGCCCATGCTCCGCAATGGGAGAGGCCACAGCAGTGAGAGGCCCGTGTACCGCAAAAAAAAAAAATAATAAGTTTAAGAAAAAAGACAAAAAAAAAAGATTCTGACCCAGGAGGTCTAGAGTGGAGCCCACATTCTGCATTTCTCTCAGCTCCCAGGTGCTGCTGCTGCTGCTGCTCCATGGACCACACTTTGAGGAGCCAGGAGATCAGAGGCAGATTTGGGACTCAAAGTGGAGTCTTAGGTTTTCAAGTCCAAGATTACTGGACAAAATCATGTTGTGTATGATTAAGTTAAAGTATAAAAGTTCCAGAGCCTGACTCTGGGGGGGTTCATATCCCACTTCTGACACCTGGTAGCCTTGCACCATCTTCTTACTCTCTCCATGCATCAATTTTATCATCTGCAAAAGGGGATTAAATGGTACCAACATTCACAGGGTTATTTTTTAGAATTAAAGGAAATGATGCATTGAAAAAGCTAGAAGAGTACCTGCAACCTAGTAGGAACTTAGGAAATGTGATTTATTTTTATTACTTATTGAACAGGTTGGAGTCAAGCCCTCATGGCAGAGCCCCCTTCAGAGCCTATAGGTTGTTAACCTACAAAATGGGAACAACAAAAGTTAACGGCAAGGGTTGTTGTGAAGAACAAAAGAGATAATGAATATAAATGAGTTACGTCACCAAAAGGAAAAAATAACTGTTTTTCTTGAGACTGCTCAGGCCCTGGCAGCCCAGGGACCCTCAGATGCTACTCGCAGGCCAGGTTTGTGAGGTTCACTGAAATTGCTGGCAACTGTACATGGCCTGTTGCCCCGCCAAGACCCGCAGTTCCTTGAAGAGTCTTCTGCCTCTTTGCAACCATTATGCTTAGCATAATGTGTGGTATGGAGTAGGGGCTCAAAAATGTTTTGTTTGATTGATTTAAAATAGTTGCCCATTTCCCCAAATCTACCATTGGGCCTGAGGGAGGAGCTTTCATTTAGTCAATCCTCTTGGCAACAAAAACAGCTTTAAGGCTTTATTCTCTTAAAGCTAAATAAAGTCCTTTGGATTCTTTTATTAAAAATTCCCAACCTAATCTCAGATCCTCCAGACACAAATGAGAAGAGAGCTTTCCTAGTACCCTACTAGAGGCACTTCCCCGCTTTGCTCCATCAGCACTTGGATATGGCCTCGAGGGAAGGAAACAACCTGCTGACCTTGTTGGAAATCTCAGAATGAAAAGAGGGTTGGAAGAATGATTCTCAACCAAGTGGAAACAGAGCTGCCATCAAAATACTAAAACCAGCAGGATTCCTCAGCAGATTAGCCCTTTGTAAAATGAGGACCACTAAACTGAGATATGGATATTTGAGATCTAGCTTGCAAATCTGACATCATGACACATATTTAGGACTGGGCATAAAACAAGAGATCCTGGTATATATAACTCAGTATTAATCGTTTGCTGTATCAGAAGAATCATGGTCAATTCATGCATCCATTCATTTGACAATTATTGAGTGAACACTATGCTAGATGAACAGGACAGATTTGTTGCCTGAACTCCCAAGACTTATAGTCCATGGGAGAAATAGATATAAATTAGGCCATTATAATATACTGTGTAAGTACAGTAGGGAAGGGCAGATTTCTACTAAGTCAGATTAACCAGTGTGATATAATAATACTAAACTTGTATACATTTAAAAAAATAACCTCAAATTATAGAGATCAAAAGTTAATGACACTACAGGGAGAAATTGACAAATCTACCCTTACAGTGATTCATTGATCCAGCAAACAAAAAGGTAAAAAAATGCAGATTTGAATAATTCATTGACAAGCTTGGTTTAAGCACATATTTAAAAACCTGCTTCCAATAACTAGAAAATGTGTGTCTCAAAAACATGGAACATTTCTTTTTTAATTGCCATGCAGTATGTTAAAGAATAAGTCTCCACAACTTCCAAATGAGTGTTATATAGAAGATATTCTCTAATTACAATGCAATTAAGTTAGGCATCAATAACAGAAAGATAATTTTTAAAACACACTGGGAATTCTAAAATAAATATATAAATTACTCATGGGGAAAACAGAAACAAAAATGAAAATTTAAAAATACATAGAATTAAATCATAACAGTAATAAGGCATATCAAATCTTATGGGGTAAAGTGAAAGCAATGCTTCAAGGGAAATTTTATAGTACCCTTAAACACTTGTATAAGGAAAGATGAAAAGCTTAAAATTAATGAGCTGACCAACCAGCTGAAAAAGTTATAAGGAGAACAAAAGTCTAATGACAACATAGTATAAACAAGAGCATTGTAGAAAGGATTAACAAAGCTGAAAGTTTCCTCTTTGAAAAGACGAAAGACACAGATAAACCAGTAGTGAGACTAATCAAAAAAATAAAAAATAAAAATAAGCAATATTTGGAATGAAGGGGGATATAACACTACCACAGAGACTTAAAATGATAAGTGTAAATTTAACGTTAATAAATTTAAATTAAATTGAAGTTTAATGTTAATAAATTTGAAAGCATAGATTAAAAATATAAACTCCTAGGAAAAGGTGACCAAAACTGACTCAAAGAGAAATAGAAACCCTCTATAATCTTATAACCATTTAAGAAATTTAATCAGCAATATAAATCCTTCTGAAAAGAAACACCAGGACCAGACGACTTTACAGGTGCATTTTACAAACTTTCACAAACTTTCAAAAAACAGACCATTCATACCTTCAAATATCTTTACCCTGGAACACAAAAAGAGAACACTGTACAACTCATTTTATGATGTTAATATAATACTGATACCAAAACCAGACAAGGAGAGTTTAGAAATATATATATACATACCAATCTTATTCATGAATACAGATGTGAAATTTCTAGATGAAATGGTAGCAAACTGACTCCAGCAGTATTTTTTTTTTAAAAAAAGAAACACTTTGTGACCAGGCTAGTCTATGCAAAGAAATGCATGGTAATTTAACATCAGAAACTTTATAAATGTAATTCAACATGTGAATAGACTAAAGGAGAAAGACCACATCCTTAACCTGAATTCCCTTGAAATAAAGGCTAACGTGTCAGTACTCATCTGAGGTGTGGGATCAGGAGAGAGGGACAAGGAAGGAAAGCCAGAAGGGAGGGAAAACCTACACAGATGAGTTATCAAGCTGGCCACGGCATGGGTGACTTAATCCCACGGAGCTGCATCTGTCATGTGAATTGCCACATGAAATGCATCTCGGTACCGTCCAGACAGGGGAAGAACAAATCTTTTTTCTCAGTGAATAAATCTTAGTAAGTGCCAAGTGGTCTCCATACTGGTTCCCACTGAGGCATCAACAGAGAAGGGATGAGGCATGTAGTAGGACCCGGAGGTGAGGTGCTGTCAGGATGCACCTGCAGGAGGCTGCTTGGACCTCACACAAAATTGGTCACTGCCATGGTGACTACGGTAAGACAATGTCAGGGCTGAGAGCATCTGAGCGGTGCACAAGGAGTGTCCAGAGCACCATACAATCGTTTCAGTATAAACAGAAGAAGAATTTGGTAAAATTCAACTATTCATAATTTTTTAAAACTCTTAGCAAAAGAGGATAAAAAGAGAGCAAACTTTCATAGTCTCATAGAGTATACCTATTCAACCTATTCTAATACTTCAATAAGCTGAAGTATTAGAATCATTCCCATTAAAATCAGGAAAAAGACAAAGCTGTCACCCCACGAAATATCACCACAAAGGTATTTTCTACACTAAACTGAAACACATGGTGTAATAAGACAGAAAAAAATAAATAAAATGCACATGTATGAGAAAGAAACAAAACTGTATTAGCAGATGATATGATTGTCTACGTAGAAGACCCAGTTGAATCTACAGACACATCACTATAAATAAGAGAGATGAGAGAATAATAGAGAGAGAATTGCAAGGTTACTAGATTTTATGTCAATTTCAAAACCCATTTGCATTTCCACATACTAGCAATAAACAGTTTAAAATGTAAATTTAAATGTGTGACATGTACAGATGAAATAACATAACTGGGCAGATTTTCTTTAAAATAATACTGAAGTAGGAGGAATAGGTGAGGTTATATTAATACATGAAACAAGACTGGTCATGTATTCATAATTGCTGAAACTGAGTGATAAGTGCACTGGATTTATTTTACTATTTTATCTACTTTTGCTTACTTCTTGCTTAACTAATAGCAAGAAAAATCTAAAGTATCTAAGGTATACCTCACAAAAATATGAAGCTTATTGTGGAAAAAATGTTTTAACTTGATTGAAATAGGCTTAAATATATGGAGATAAACATACTTATGGAGTAAAAGACTCAAATTTTTCAAACGTCAATTTGCTCCAAGTGAGCTATAGACTATATTTAATTCCAATCAAAATTCCACACAATGTTTTTTTAATTTGATATACTTAATTCAAAAATTTATACAGAAGACTAATGGGTCAAGAATAGAGTAGAAGATAAAGTAGGAAACTTTTCTTATCTAACTTTAGCACTCACTTAGCTCTCTGGTATTAAGACTCATACAGCTACAGTAATTAAGATATTGGCACAGGGATAGACAAATTGAACAATGGGACAATATAGAAAGCCCAGAAACAGACCCACACTTATATGGAATAGAGTGGCATTGTTATTTAGTGGGTAAAGATGAACTGTTTAATAAATTGTGGTGGGATAATCGTTTATCCATATACAAAAATTCTATCCCTACCTCGCATCATAGAGAAAAGTCAATTCAAGATGGATTAAGGACTTAAATGTGAAAGGGAAGACTTTGATATTTTTACAAGAAAATACAGACAACTATCTTTTAAAATTTATTTATTTATTGAAGTATAGTTGATGTATAATGTTTCAGGTATACAGCAAAGTGATTCAGTTGTACATATATATTCTTTTTCAGATTCTTTTCCATTATAGGTTATTACAAGATATTGAATATAGTTCCCTGTGCTATACAGTAGGTCCTTGCTATTTATTTTATATGTAGCAGTGTGTTATAGATGACTATCTTCATAAGCAGAAGTAGGGAAGGACTTCCTAAACAAGAAACAAACCATAAAGATGGATTCTGCTTTATTAAATTAAGAATTTCAGAACATCAAAAGACATCCTAAAGAAAATAAAATGATGATGTATAATTTAGCAGAAAATCATGTTCAGAATAAATAAATGTTAAACCAATTTTTTAAAAGACAAAAAAAAAATCACAGGAGAAAATATGGGCAAAAGCTCTGAACAGGCATTTCACTGAGGAGGAAATTATCATGGATAATAAACACATGGGGAAATGTTTAAACACACTGGTAATCACAAAAATGTAAACTCAACAATGAGTTACTGTTTCACACCCATGAGACCTTTGAAAAACACTTAGAGAAAAATCTTAAAAACAGGCATATGAAGGATGGACAAGAAAGTGTCCACCAGTATTGTCCACAATACAGAAAAAAAAATTAGGAAACAATCCAAATGCAGCTGTATTAATCAGGGTTCTCCAGAGAAACAGAATCAATAGGATGTACAGCTGATCCCACTTGATCATGGTATATGATCCTTTTAATGTGCTGTTGGATTCTGTTAGGATTTTTGCATCTATGTTCATCAGTGATGTTGGCCTGTAGTTTTCTTTTTTTGTGACATCTTTGTCTGATTTTGGTATCAGGGTGATGGTGGCTTCGTAGAATGAGTTTGGGAGTGTTCCTCCCTCTGTTATATTTTGGAAGAGTTTGAGAAGGATAGGTGTTAGCTCTCCTCTAAATGTTTGATAGAATTCACCTGTGAATCCATCTGGTCCTGGGTTTTTGTTTGTTGGGAGATTTTTAATCACAGTTTCAATTTCAGTGCTTGTGATTGGTCTGTTTATATTTTCTATTTCTACCTGGTTCAGTCTCAGAAGGTTGTACTCTTCTAAGAATTTGTCCAGGTTTTCCCAAGGAATTGGTTTTCCCAATTACTTCCAGGTTTTCCATTTTATTGGCATATAGGTGCTTGTAGTAATCTCTCATGATCCTTTGTATTTCTGCAGTGTCAGTTGTTACTTCTCCTTTTTCATTTATGATTCTATTGATTTGAGATTTCTCCCTTTTCTTCTTGATGAGTCTGGCTAATATTTTATCAATTTTGTTTATCTTCTCAAAGAACCAGCTTTTAGTTTTAATGATCTTTGCTATCATTTCCTTCATTTCTTTTTCATTTATTTCTGATCTGATCTTTATGATTTCTTTCTTTCTGCTAACTTTGGGGGGTTTTTGGTCTTCTTTCTCTAATTGCTTTAGGTGCAAGGTTAGGTTTTTTATTTGAGATGTTTCTTGTTTCTTGAGGTAGGATTGTATTGCTATAAACTTCCCTCTTAGAACTGCTTTTGCTGCATCCCATAGGTTTTGGGTCATCGTGTTTTCATTGTCATTTGTTTCTAGGTATTTTTTGATTTCCTCTTTGATTTCTTCAGTGACCTCTTGGTTATTTAGTAGTGTACTGTTTAGCCTCCATGTGTTTGTATTTTTTACAGATTTTTTCCTGTAATTGATATCTAGTCTCATAGCATTGTGGTCATAAAAGATAATTGATACAATTTCAATTTTCTTAAATTTACCAAGATATGATCTATCCTGGAGAATGTTCCATGAGCACTTGAGAAGAAAGTGTATTCTGTTGTTTTTCGTTGGAATGTCCTATAAATATCAATTAAGTCCATCTCGTCTAATGTATAATTTAAAGCTTGTGTTTCCTTACTTATTTTCATTTTGGATGATCTGTCCATTGGTGAAAGTGGGGTGTTAAAGTCCCCTACTATGATTGTATTACTGTCGATTTCCCCTTTTATGGCTGTTAGTATTTGCCTTATGTATAGAGGTGCTCCTATGTTGGGTGCATAAATATTTACAATTGTTATATCTTCTTCTTGGATTGATCCCTTGATCGTTATGTGGTGTCCTTCTTTGTCTCTTGTAATAGTCTTTAGTTTAAAGTCTATTTTGTCTATTATGAGAATTGCTACTCCAGCTTTCTTTTGATTTGCATTTGCATGGAATATCTTTTTCCACCACCTCACTTTCAATCTGTATGTGTCCCTAGGTCTGAAGTGGGTCTCTTGTAGATAGCAAATATATATAGGTCTTGTTTTTGTATCCATTCAGCCAGTCTGTGTCTTTTGGAGCATTTAATCCATTTACATTTAAGGTAGTTATAGATATGTATGCTCCTATTACCATTTTCTTAATTGTTTTGTGTTTGCTATTGTAGGTCTTTTCCTTCTCTTGTGTCTCCCACTTAGAGAAGTTCCTTTAGCATTTGTTGTAAAGCTGGTTTGGTGGTGCTGAATTCTCTTAGCTTTTACTTGTCTCTAAAGGTTTTAATTTCTCTGTCGAATCTGAATGAGATCCTTGCTGGGTAGAGTAATCTCCATTGTAGGTTTTTCCCTTTCATCTCTTTAAATATGTCCTGCCACTCCCTTCTGGCTTGCAGAGTTTCTGCTGAAAGATCAGCTCTTGACCTCATGGGGATTCCCGTGTATGTTATTTGTTGCTCTTCCCTTGCTGCTTTTAATATTTTTTCTTTGTATTTAATTTTTGATAGTTTGATTAATATGTGTCTTGGCGTGTTTCTCCTTGGATTTATCCTGCATGGGACTCTGTGCACTTCTTGGACTTGATGGACTATTTCTTTTCCCATATTAGGGAAGTTTTCAACTATAATCTCCTCACATATTTTCTCAGTCCCATTTTTTATCTCTTCTTCTTCTGGGACCCCTATAATTCGAATGTTGGTGCGTTTAATGTTGTCCCAGAGGTCTCTGAGACTGTCCTCAATTCTTTTTATTCTTTTTTCTTTATTTTGCTCTGCAGTAATTATTTCCACTCTTTTATCTTCCAGGTCACTTATCCGTTCTTCTACCTCAGTTATTCTGCTATTGATTCCATCTAGAGAATTTTTAATTTCATTTATTGTGTTGTTCATCATTGTTTGCTCTTCAGTTCTTCTAGGTCCTTGTTAAATGTTTCTTGTATTTTCTTCATTCTATTTCCAAGATTTTGGATATCTTTACTATCATTACTCTGAATTCTTTTTCAGGTAGGCTGCCTGTTCCCTTTTCATTTATTTGGTCTGGTGGGTTTTTACCTTTCTCCTTCATCTGCTGGGTGTTTCTCTGTTTTCTCATTTTGCTTAACTTACTGTGTTTGGGGTCTCCTTTTCTCAGTCTGCAGGTTCGTAGTTCCCATAGTTTTTGGTGTCTGCCCCCAGTGGCTGACGTTGGTTCAGTGGGTTGTGTAGGCTTCCTGGTGGAGGAGATTGGTGCCTGTGTTCTGGTGGATGAGGCTGGATCTTCTCTTTCTGGTAGGCAGGACCGTGTCTGGTGGTGTGTTTTGTGGTGCCTGTGACCATATTATGATCTTAGGCAGCCTCTCTGCTAATGGGTGGGGTTGTGTTCCTGTCTTGCTAGTTGTTTGGCATGGGTTGTCCAGCACTGTAGCTTGCCAGTTGTTGAGTGGAGCTGGGTCTTAGCATTGAGATGGAGATCTCTGGGGGAGCTTTCTCTGTTTGATATTACGTGGAGCCGGGAGGTCTCTGGTGGATCAATGTCCTGAATTCAGCTCTCCCACCTCAGAGGCTCAGGCTTGACACCCAGCCAGAGCACCAAGACCCTGTCAGCCACACAGCTCAGAAGAAAAGGGAGAAAAAGAAGGAAAGAAAACAAATAGTAAAATAAAAAGTTATTAAAATAAAATTTTTTTAATTATTAAAAATAAAAAAGTAATTAAAAAAAGAAAGAGAGAGAGAGAGCATCCAAACCAAAACACAAATCTACCACTGATAACAAGCACTAAAAATTATGCTAAAAAAACCCCCAAAAAACGGACAGACAGAACTCTAGGACAAATGGTAAAAGCAAAGCTATACAGACAAAATCACATAAAGAAGCATATACATACACACTCACAAAAAGAGAAAAAGGAAAAAATATATATATATATAATATTTTTAAAAAAAGGAAGAGAGCAACCAAATCAATAAACAAATCTACCAGTGATAGTAAGCTCTAAATACTAAACTAAAATAAACATAAAACCAGAAACAAATTAGACTCAGAAAGCAAACTCCAAGTCTACAGTTGCCCTCAAGGTCCACCAACTCAATTTTGGGATGATTTGTTGTCTATTCAGGTATTCCACAGATGCAGGTACATCAAGTTGATTGTGGAGATTTAATCTGCTGCTCCTGAGGCTGCTGGGAGAGATTTCCCTTTCTCTTCTTTGTTCTCACAGCTCCTGGGGTTCAGCTTTGGATTTGGCCCCGCCTCTGCATGTAGGTCGCCTGAGGGCGTCTGTTCCCCGCCCAGACAGGACAGGGTTAAAGTAGCAGCTGATTAGGGGGCTCTGGCTGACTCAGGCCAGGGGTAGGGAGGGGTACAGAGTGTGGGGCGAGCCTGTGGCAGCAGAGGCCAACATGACATTGCACCAGCCTGAGACGTGCCGTGCGTTCTCCCGGGGAAGTTGTCCCTGGATCCCGGGATCCTGGCAGTGGCGGGCTGCACAGGCTCCCAGGAGGGGAGGTGTGGATAGTGACCTGTGCTCGCACACAGGCTTCTTGGTGGCGGCAGCAGCAGCCTTAGCATCTCAGGTCCGTCTCTCGTGTCCACGCTGATAGCCGCGGCTCATGCCCATCTCTGAAGCTTCTTAAGGCGGTGCTCTGAATCCCCTCTCCTTGTGCACCCTGAAACAATGGTCTCTTGCCTCTTAGGCAGGTCCAGACTTTTTCATGGACTCCCTCCCGGCTAGCTGTGGTGCACTAGGCCCCTTCAGGCTGTGTTCACACAGCCAACCCCAGTCCTCTCCCTGGGATCTGAGCTCCGAAGCCCGAGCCTCAGCTCCCACTCCCACCTGTCCCAGAGGGTGAGCAGATAAGCCTCTTGGGCTGGTGTGCTGGTCGGCACTGATCCTCTGTGTGGGAATCTCTCCGCTTTGCCCTCTGCACCCTTTTTGCTGCACTCTCCTCCGTGGCTCCTAAGCTTCCCACCTGCCACCCCCTGTCTCTGCCAGTGAAGGGGCTTCCTAGTGTGTGGAAACCTTTCCTCCTTCACAGCTCCCTCCCACTGGTGCAGGTCCGTGCCTATTCTTTTGTCTCTGTTTTTCCTTTTTTCTTTTGCCCTACCCAGGTATGTGGGGAGTTTCTTGTCTTTTGGGAAGTCTGAGGTCTTCTGCCTGCGTTCAGTAGGTGTTCTGTAGGAGTTGTTCCACATGTAGATGTTTTGTTTTTTGTTTTTTGGGTTTTTTTGCGGTACGTGCCTCTCACCGTTGTGGCCTCTCCCGTTGTGGAGCACAGGCTCCGGACGCGCAGGCTCAGCAGCCATGGCTCACGGGCCCAGCCGCTCCGCGGCATGTTGGATCCTCCCGGACCGGGGCACGAACCCGCGTCCCCAGCATCGGCAGGCGGACCCTCAACCACTGCGCCACCAGTGAAGCCCTAGATGTATTTTTGATGTATTTGTGAGGAGGAAGGTGATCTCCACGTCTCACTCCTCCGCCATCTTGAAGGTCCCTCTGCCGATTTAAATGTTAATCTCATCCAAAACGCCCTCACAGAAACGACCAGAATAATGTTTGACCACATATCTGGGCACTGTCACCTAGTCACATTGACACAAAATTGTGAACCATCACAATAACCTTTCTCATCTTAGTAAGTAACACCTCATTCTCCCAGTTCCTCCAAATATCCATCAATAGGAAAAGAGATCAGTGAACCATGGAACAGACTTGAGCGAATATTACACAGCATGCAAATGAACTATAAAACAAACTATAGCTACGTACATCGTCTAGTATGACTCTTAGGGACATTGAGTAAAAAGATCAAATGGAAGAAGACTACCTATAGTCTGATCCCATTTGAAGCAGTGCAAAATCAAGTAAAACTAAGCAATACGTCACTTAGGGTTACATATGTACGGGGTAAATATATAAAAATAGGCAAGGCTATGATAAAAAATAATTTCTGGAATCTGTTTACCTGAAGTAAGAAAACAGGGGGCTGTGATCAGGTATAAGCACACATGTTGCTTCAACAGAATCCTTTTTGAGGTTGAGTAGTGGATTCATGGGTGTTCATTTTATCTTTTCACTTCATAACTTATAGCAGCAGAGAGAATACTAGGGTTCTCCAAACATTTTCCTCCCATGACATACAGCTAAACTACATTTGCCAGCCACTTGGCTGCATTTGCCAGCCACTTGGCTGTGTTCTGGCCACTGGGATACGAGCTCATTACAACTCACACATGTAATCCTACGTTTTTTCCTTCCCTTCTGCAGCTATCTTTAAGGACACACACTGAAGACAGCTGCATCCTAAAACTGGAGGAGGATGGGGCCCTGAATGGCTGCGTGGAGTAGAGCACCCCCACCAGCCCTGCTCCTGGCCAATCACATTGCTCTGGGACAAGAGACAGCATTGTATCCAGCCTTTTAAGCTACTGAAAGTTTGGAGCTCGTGTGTTACTGCAGCATAGCTTAGCCTAACTTAACTAACACTGTACTTATAAATAAGTTATTTTGATTCATATATTCTTTTGCACATATGTAACAGTACACATGCAAACATTTTTAAGAATGAATGAGAGGTAAGGAAGTGAAGGTAACAAGTATGGACCTCTTTAAAGAAATCGTTCTCTAACAGGGACCAGAGAAATGGCGTGGTAGCTGAAGGGTGTTGCCAGGTAAAGGGAATGCCTTTTTAAAGCTGGGAGACACTGGAGCATGTCAGATCCTGATAGGAATGATGAGAGAGAGAGACAGATAGTGAATGAGGATGCAGGAAAGAACAAAACTGTAGGAGGAAGGTCCTTGAGAAGGGGGGCAGGGCACTGCCAAATGTAAGCAATTTTTAACCAGAACTGGACAGCACCCCAGTGTATCTGCACCCGGTGGGGTAGCCCCTGCCTCTCACCTTTATGCTTTCTAGTTTCAGGTTTAATTATGCTCAGTGCAAAGATCCCTTTGCACACAGGACACCATTGAGGCTGAACTGGCACAGACCCAGCCAGGAGGCAGCCCATGAATGAGGGCCGTTTATCTCCTGTGCCCACCCACTTACATGGCTGGGAAATGCGCCTACATCCTGGCTGTCTTCAGAGCACTAGTTCTGTTCATGCTCTTGGCATTAGCTGATAGTTGAGGCGCTAGCTGATAACCAAGGTGTTAGCTGATAACTACAATGTTCTCAGATAATAATTTAAGGTGTTCTATCTACCCAAAGAAGTAGGGAAGGAGAAAACATGGGGGCAGACAAGGAAAGGGAGGGAAGGCAGTGGTAGCTGGAGGTAATATGGGTTCAAGTTCTGATTCTGCCCGCTTATATTTGTGATGGTGAATAAGCCCCTTAACCTCTCTGGTGATAATGGTGAGGAAGCCCGGGCATCATAATGCAAGGAAAAGACCTAGCAGGTATCAAATACCCACCCAAATGCCTTCCCTTAATAGGGCTACTTCCAAGAGTCTCAAGGAGAAGTTCAATAAACGACAAAGAAACTGTGCTGCTGGCGTGCAGACCATGAGCAGGTCATTGGAGAACTGTCTTCTCACATCATCGCAAAACCCGGAAAATCCGCCTTTTCTGCCTCCACCCAATGCTGTCCCGGACTTTAAGAGCAAGAGCAGTGGGGAGAACATGAGACGAAAGCTCTTTCAGGGCTCTGCCCAGGGGTGTTAGGAGGCCCAGCGATGCCTTAGCTTCTCTGGAGTGAATTGTATTGCAGTTAGAACCATACCGCTATCACTTATCAAGTACCAGTTTGAGGGCAGGGACTGGGCTGAACTTGACGTGTGTTAATTTCATGTCATTCTCACAGCAGCCTCTATAATAGGTGTTATTTTTAGCCCCATTTAAAAATAAGGAGACCACAGCTTGGACAGCTTAGGTAAGTTGACAAAGTCGCCCAGCTGAGAAGTAGGAGAATCAGAGTCCACTGTGATGCCCCATGTCCATCATTTCTACAATCATTCCTACCAGTAACACCATCACCACCACACTGCCACCAACAACAGCACTATCAGACCATCATCACCACCATGAGCACTACTACCACGACCACCATCACCACCACCACCAAGAGTCAGGTGTCCCCAAAGCCCACTACTCACATTTTTCATACTGTTTTATAATCACCCAGGCACATGTGTGTCTCTATCCCTGAGAGGTGGCCTCCTCAAGAGCAAGGACAAGGGTTCGAGCAGCTATGCATCTCCTGCACCTTGCACAGCACTCGGCACATACAAAGTGCTAAATCAGTATCAGCTGAGTAAAGGAATGAATGCCCCTGGGAATAACAACCACTAACAATCAGGGACATGATTTCGCTTAAGCCTCATGATAATCCTATGAAGAGGGTATTTTTACCATCCCTATTGTAACCGTGAAGAATCTGAGGTTAAGTAACTCACCCAAGGTCACATGGTTAGGAAACGGCTGAGCCAGTACCTGAGCCCGTGTCATCTGACTCCAGGGCCATCCTGACTGATTACAGTCTTAGGTTTTGCCCTAGATCTTCCTCACCTGTGAACTGGGATTATAGAGGGAAAGCATTCATTAGGGAACTTCAAAATCTTCAGAATGTGGAGAATTATTTTTTCAGCCCAGCATCGCCTGCAACCTGACCAGGCAGCTTAGCTCCTCTGAGCTGGGCCGTCTCTCTGAACATGACCCCCTTAAGACCTATCCCTTGTTCTCAGGGGAACTCTAAATTAAAGGGTGATTGTTTGTGCTTGTTTCTAATGAGCTTCCTATCTTAGAAGGGGAAAACAAAGGCTATCTAATAAACACAGCTGACTGGCAACGCCCGAAATATTCCAAACTCCTAAGAGAGGAAAGCCAATTGTGTGTGAGGGTGTGTAAACTCACACAGGGCAGTATAATTGAAGGAAGCCCTCAAGGGGTCAGAGTATTTCAGAGGAATGCATCATCTACCACAAAGCTGGGCTCCTGGCCCACCTACCCCAGCATTCGCCCTGACACTGGCCTTGGTTTAGCTGCAGGAAACCCACCACTCGAGAATGGATGTAACACTGAGTGGTGACACATTCGACACATCCTTTCCTCATTCCAGGCACTGCTGAAGAGGGGGTGCGTGTGTATGTGGCGTGTGTCTACGAGAAGCACCTGACTTGTTAAGAAATCTCGACACCTTCAAGCCAAGAAATTCTACCAAGGCCCCGCAATGACCTGGCCCACCAGCGCAACTTTGCTTCCTGAGTGGGATTTGTGGAAGGTCATGTTCCTCAGTGCTCTCCCCACTCAGAGACTCTACCGTTGCCCAGCAGGCTACAAAAGCCATGGCCAAGAGCATCTTGGTACTTGTTAGCATTTATTGAGTCTTCATTGTGTCCCATGCACGGCACTATTCTCCTGCATCATCTCATCTCAACTAATACTCGTCACAACCCAATCAGTCAGGTAGCATTTGCATCCCTATTTTATAGACAAGTTACTGAGGCTGGAGGACTAAACACTCCACCAGAGGTCATATGTCGTCAGTGGTGGAACCCAGATTTCAGCCCAGCCCTTCAGACTCCAGAGACTGTTTCTCAACCTTGGGTTATGCTGCCTCCTCAAAGACTAATCATAGGTTAGTCTTCAAGGGACAACTCTTCAAGGGACAACTCTTCAAGGGAGAGCTCCAGGTACATGTGAGAAGGGAACTCTGGAGGCCTCTGCTGTTCTGATTTGAGCAGGAAAGCATACACACGTTAAACAGAGGTGCACACTTTACAAGTAGCTCCTACACATTTCGTGAAAGGTTGCTCTGTGAGTGTGGCATTTCTCCTCAGGGGGTCATAGCTCTGCAGGGGCTGAAGCTGTAAGTGATTTTTTTGTGTGCATCTCGCACACCTAGCAAAACGCCTGGCGTCTAGCAGGTGATGTGGAAATGTGTTTCAAAGAGGGCAGTGAGAATAATGGTCTTAAGGATGCCGCATTCTGGGTGCAGTTGAGCTTTCCAGGCTGGCCTTCTCTCCCAGTCCCCAAGACACCCCAGCATTTGCACATCTCTGGGCCTTTGCCCATGATGTGGTCCCCACCTGGAGTGTTCTCCTCTATTTTCCCATGCCTCCCTCATGGCCCATCTCAAATGCCACCTCCCCAGTGAGGCCTCTTTGGGTCTCTCTCTCAGCTAGAAATCATCTCCCCTCTCTACTTCCTTCCCTTCCTTCCTCTACTTCATCTTGGAGGGAGGCTCAATGTGATGCCGAAGTGAAAGAATGTTCTAGAAAGCTCTTTGTAAGCCAGGAGGCACTATCCAAACATGAGGGCTTATGAAGGCTCAGAGCTCACTGATTAAGGAATACAATTGTCAATGGCATCGAATTCAGCTTTGCCCAGTACAGGACCTCCCACACCCAAGGCACAAGGAGCATTTGCTGAAAACCTGTCTGCAGACTTCTTTCTTCTTTCCCTCTTCCTTGGAGCCATGGTTATGCCCTTCTAATCATCTGAGGGGCTTTCCATCAGGTCAAAATTAAGTCTTGTAAGGAATGGATTGGAAAACCATGGGAAAGGAAAAAATGAGAGTAACCACTGAACACCTCCCCCTAAGGATTTGCACATTCCATGACGATTCTCAACTCTATCAGATCCAATGTCCTCTTTCAGTAACAAATATTTTGTAACTTTCCCTTTCCTATCCAACAATGAAATCTGTAGATAATGTATCAGTAGATGGCGGTGATTGGCTACCTGCTCACCAAACAGGTCCTTCCTCCCCCTGGGTGACTAACCTGGATTTCCCAGCCACTCTGGCAATGAGGTGCTGCCACGTGACTGAGTGTCAGCCAGTGGATTGAGAGCACCGCTTCTAGGCCTGGGCCCATGAAGCCTCCCTCTAGTAAAATCTAGATCTTTCCAGATGACCTTAGAAGCCATGGTTTAAAGATGACAGAATCCACCTGTGTGGATTCCAGCAGCTGAAGGACTCAACGTGACAGAGGGATCAACTTCTATTGTTTAAGCTCCTGAGATTTGGCGGTTTCTTCCCTATGGCCACTAACATTGCCCTAATACACCCTAACTGGGGCTTCCCTGGTGGCGCAGTGGTTGAGAGTCCGCCTGCCGATGCAGGGGACGCAGGTTCGTGCCCCGGTCCGGGAAGATCCCACATGCCGCGGAGCGGCTGGGCCCGTGAGCCATGGCCGTTGAGCCTGCGTGTCCGGAGCCTGTGCTCCGCAACGGGAGGGGCCCCAACAGTGAGAGGCCCCCGTACCGCAAAAAAAAAAAAAAAAAAAAAATACACCCTAACATATTCCCATATATCTACGGCTCCCATCTTGAATAGATGCTGTATTTTAGTGGCCATAAAGAAGATGTGAGTAGTGGGCCCAGGATCAAGAGACTTGGGCTCTAATCTGGGCTCTGCCACTAAATAGCTGAGGGATAGGAGTCAAGTTCATTCACTGTCTCTGGGCCTCAGTTTCTATGACGGTGAAATAAAGGGTTGAAGAGATTATCTTTAAGGTTCCATCCAGCTCTAGTATTCCGAGACGCCACTGTCAGCTGCATGGGGACGGGTCACATCTGCCTTGGTCCCACTGTCTGCTCAGCATTGAATACCATGCCTGGGACACACACGTACTCGAAACACTCCTTGAATGAGAGAACAATTCTATTTATGAGAGAATAATTCATGACCTTGTACCTTACCCGCTTACAACTGGCAAACAGCAACAAGGCACATGAACGGTCACATCCTCTCTTGTGTAACAGGGATCATTGGTGGTATCTTCCCCCCTGCTTCTCCCCCTCCCTCCAGCACACCCCCGCACACAAACCCCTCCCACTAAATAGACCCCAGACCCAGGACCTTCTGCAAACTTCCATTTTTCTGCCCTTACACATTCTGCTCCCACATCCTCCGGTCCCTGCTAGCCACCAACCTCTGTGAGTCCCCCAGCTCCGTTCCGTCATTCCTCTCTCCAAGTACTAAAATGCTAAGTATTTTTATTTTAAGATGGAAGAAAATTAGAGCCTGCAATTAGCACATTTTTCCAACACATTGCCTAAACCACTGCTATGTAGTAGAGCCAAGAACAAGTGCTAGTAAAGTTAACACGACTTATTAAATAGGAGAAGCCATCCAGAGCTGAGCTAATAGAGCAACCGCAGTAAGGTCCACCTCCTCCCTGGGACAGCTCCCTCAAGCAAGCTTTAATGAGGAATGGCACTCGCTTCCCAAAGCCAAACTACAGATCACAAACAGAGAGAAGGGCAGATAGCTGGATTTCACCTTTAAGATCTATGCACTGTGTGACCTTGAGTTAGTCAAACAACCTCTCTGAGTCTCTGTTTCCCAACCATAAAATAACAACAACTTGTCTGATATGCCTCACAAGACTGCCAGGATCACACACAGATATACAGGATCTAATGTGCCAATATATGTAAAAACGTTTTCTAAATCAGAAAAGCTCTGTCCTTTCAGGTGACTGTTTGACATTTTTCTCCTTCCATCTTCTCTTTCTCCCTTTCTCTTTTTTTTTCTTTTTCTCTTTCTTTCTCTTTTTCTTCCTTTTCTTAGTTCATAGAAGAAGGCAAAGCCCTTTCCTAATCCCTGTGGGTAAAAGAATGTATAGGACGTGGTCCCTCCCTCACAAGCTCTGAGTCCAGCTGGGGATGCAGGCATTAAACAGAGCTGCCGTGCCATAGGCCACTGCATAATGCTGTGCACATGGCGGCGAAGGTGTCCCAGTGACTCTCATGCGCTCCTGTCACCAAGCCCTAGGTGTAGGACTGTGTTGGCCAAGTAGAAGGTCAACTTTGTCTAGTCTGAACAAAAGTGATGCTGGTCTAGACATCAGCCTTCTAAGCACAGTTCATGTGAGTCAGCCCTAGAAAGTCACGCCTACGGTGCTGAAAAATCAGGTCTCTGAATCTACAAAGCTGAAGGCCAGATAGCAGAATGTGACAAATCCATAAAGGTAAATGCTTCTCTATGATGCCTCTAGTAGAGAAGTAGCGCCTTCCCTGGCAAAAGCCCTCCTCCACCAAATACCTTGTATGTAAACTAGCGCAAAGATACCTAGGGGGCCTTGCAGGGCAACTCTCACCAAAATGGAATTATGAATATTCTTTCCTGAAATACATGTTAATAACAAAAAAATAAGTAGCTTTCAAACCCAAATTTATCCTTAAAATGGTGGTTTTCTGAGTTCTTCATATACATTGGTGTTTCTTACAAATTACTTAAAAAAAAATGGGTCAACTGTCAAAATGAGAAAACTTTGGAAACTTCTGCTCTAGAATAATCTATTCCATTTCAATTCAGATCCCTCCAGAACTATGATGGTGCCAGTGACATAGAGCTATAATGATATGTGTCTGTGACACTTTGGGGGTTCAAGCAACCTTGCCCGAGGGTTCTCTTCTTCCTTTTTAACCAAGCATAGCACGGAAAGAGCATTTCCTCACATAGTGAAAGGGGCACTGTTGGGCCTAGAATGTTATAAGCTCATAAGTTAGCATGTTACTGTTTCATGGATGCTGGCAGAAGACACAAGACTCCTGGGTCAGAGACAAAGGATGTTATTTCTCTCAGCACAGCAAGCAGCACGAGTAGCAGCATGTCTGCATCAGCTCCTCTGGTACCCAAGTTCCATGTGGCAACGTAATAAGGCCCAGATGGATGCTTCACATCCAGTGAGTCTGTATCACAGCTGACGGACACTGAGCTTCGGGGAATCTACCACTTTTATAGCAAGCGGCAAGCCCACCTGCCATTTATCCTAGAGGGAGATGTTACTTCCTCCCTCAAGGGTGTACACTGCAAACACAACTCTGAGATCTGTCCCAGGTAAAGAGAAGTCAGGCTTGCGTTCTTGGCACACCCAGCGAGACATATAGGAGTGTAACGATTCCCCGATATTTCTGTCCAGAGGAACAAACAGCATGGAGTTTAGAAAACGCACTAAAAGTTGCTCTTCAAATTAAAAAGTCAATTTCTCCTGGATGTCACCCCTGACCCTCCCAACTGGATTTGGACCTGCCTTCTCAGAGAACAGAACACTTTATCTCCTGCCTGAGCTATAACAGTCCATTTACTTACCCCTCTTCGGCACCACCTACCCACGACACACTCAGCACCGAGAGGGTGTGGGCCATGTCTTTGGATCTACTGTGCTTCAGAGCACCTAACAATGTCAGGGCTATACTACGTGCCTCTTCATTGTTGAAAGGATTAGTGATTTAGAGTAGCTTATTTGAACAGAGCCTCCCGAGGCCTGGCAAACCCTACTCCTTCAGTTATCGCAGAATTTAGCAAACTACCATCGCTGGCACCCCTATACAGATCTCTAGGGAGACCAGGACTGCAAAGATGTGGCGTGCACTTGGAGACCACTTGAAGGCTTTTTAACCCTCCCTCAAAAGCCACCCCACTATCCAAACGCACACTGTTGGCCAGTGCACACCACCCGCTCTGCTGATCTTTGCTGATGGTGCCAGACGTAAAAGATGACTGGAAACAAAGGAAGACATCTTGGGCAGAGAGGAAAACCAGCTACTGAATCCTCGTCTCCAACACCGGACACTTCCAACTGACCTAGGAGTTTCAGGAAAGCCTACTTGGACGATCTGGTTTCTTATGCGTATACAAGATCATCTGGTATTTTTCCAGAGGGAAAAAAGGAAATTCTGAGCTGGAGTAAAGGACCTCATTTCCAGCAGAGTCCCTTTCTATGTACTACACCGTTGCAGCCTTGGGAATCCTACGTTATCAAATGCCCAGAGAACATTTCCAGAGGAAGAGGATTGTTTAACGCTGGCCCTCTTGCCTTCCACAGCCAATCATTCTCCCAGGACATTATCCGCAGCCCTTTCCCCTCCCAGCCATATCTGCCCTTCCAATCTCACTAGGAAATCCAGGCCAGCTGGTGATTTCAAGCTCCTTTATCTGCTGTGATAAGGGGTATCCCATCATGCCATGGGGCCCCACTGCCAACTCCTAGGTTGCAATGCCGAGTGGAATCATAAATTGCCATGTGGGGCTGTCCCAACACTCCCTAAAGGAAGAGCAAACAATGGCTTTTACCAACAATACTCATGTGCTTTCAGTTGAGATGTCTCATTCCCAGGCCAGCCTCCCAGACATACACAATTCCCACTCCGTTCAAGGGAGGTGACGTTAGGTGAATGGCCCTTAATTGTTGCTTTGCTATCAGTATTTTATTTTTATAATTCTGATGAATCTGATGTCAACTCATTGTGATAGGAGGGGACCAACTAACTAGAAAATAAAAGGCATGGATTTAGAATCAAAAGGCAATGGGTTTCAGTCTCCTTTTCCATTCCTGTCAGTGGAGGGGCTTTGACCAAGGTACGTTAATGTTTCTGAGCTTCAGTTTAATTATTGTAAAACGGGACCAACAACGTGTACTATCAGCCTATTGTGGGAATTAGAATGAATAACTCATGAAAGGTACTTAATAAATGTTTGTTCCATTCTCTAATGTTCTCTGACTTGGCAAGGATCAGAACTACCAGAGCCTAGACAGTATTGCAAAAACTAGAAGGTCAATAATAGATAAATTATTAGATAAAATAGATAAATAAATTAGATAAATAAAATAGATAAAAATAGATAAATAAATTAAGAATGTGAAATGATAACCCACAGAATGGGAGAAAATATTTGCAAATCATGGTAAGGAATTAGTGTCGGGAATATATCAAGTACTCTTACAACTCAACAAGAAAAAGGCAACAAAAAAACTGGGCAAAGGCTATGAATAGACATTTCTCCACAGAAGATCTACCAATGGCCAATAAGCACATGAAAAGATGCTCAACATCATTACTCATCGTGGAAAAGTGACTCAGAACCATGAGACACCACTTTACAACCACTAGGATGGCTACAGTCAAGAAGACAGATGATAACAAACGTTGGTGAGGATATAGAGAAACAGAAACCCTCATATATTGCCAGTGGGAGTATAAAATGGAGCAGCTGCTACGCAAAAGAGTTTGGTAGCTCCTCAGAAATCACCTAGCAATTGCACTCCTAGATATATATCCAAGAGAAATGAAAACTTGTTATACACTCAAAACCTTGCTCACAAATGATCAGAACAGCATTATTCATAATAGTCAAAAAGTAGAAACAACCCAGATGTCCCTCCATTGACGAATGAGTAAATAAAATGTGGCACATCCATACAATGGAATATTATTCGGCCATAAAAAGGATGAAGTATTGATACAAGCTACAACACGGATGAACCTTGAAAACATTATGCAAAATGAAAGAAGTCAGTCGCAGAAGACCACATATTGAATGATTTCATTTATATGAAATGTTCACAATAGGCAAAGCTATAGAGACAGAAAATAGATTAGTGGTTGCCTAGAGCTGCAGGGGGCAGGAGGAGAAAGGGAAGTGACTTCTAGTGGGCACAGCATCTTCTGGGGGGTGATAAAAATATTCTAAAATTAGATAATGGTAATGGATGCACAATTTTGTGAATATGCTGATACTAAAATTCACTGAAATGTATATTTTAAATATATTAGCTTTATGATATGTAAATTATGTCTCAATAAAGCTGTTAAAAAAGTAGAACTCACCCAATGGGACCAGGACCTGGTTCTCCCCAGCAGAAAGAGCAGAACTACTGGCCAGAAAAAGGTTTGCCATTCCTGAAACTCAGGAAAGTAACCTTGGTTCTCTCTGTTTGATCCCAAGGCAGCAAGTAGGTCCTGGACCCAAACCCACATTTATTTAAAAAAAAAAAAGGAGAGAGAGAGGCATCTATAGACCAATAGAAAGTAAGGGAGGGGAATGCATCCTGCCGATCGGCTCACATGGGTCAATCACACGTGATCCCGAACAGTTCACAGCCAAAGTGGAGGCAGAAAGCCCTGACCCTGTGGGATTTTCAGGCACTCAGTGGCTACAGGGAAACACGATCATACCATAATAATTTTTATTTTGTCATTTTGAAGGTATATTGCCAAGGCAGGAAGAACGAAGTAATTTTATTTAAGTTTTCAAGCTTGATTAAACCATTTGAAAGTTTGGGGACCTCCATTTTGTACTCTTGCCCCTGTTCCTGAAAATATTACGGCAGATCTGTCTACTAATCGTGGCTGAGCTGGGACGACAACCAGGGATATGAATCCCATTTGCCACTGCCCCGTGCAAGCTATGCCCTAGATCAAGTCACCACGCTCTTCTCATACCTGGATTCTAGCAACAACTTCCACACCGGGCTTTCCGCTTCCTCCTTCCTGCCCCCCACCTTGCCCACACCCCCAGTCTGTTCTCTACCAGCACCCAAAAATGACCCTTTTAAGACATGTCAGATATGGCTCTCTGCTCAAAGCCCTGCAATGGCCAACGCCACTGTCCTCACAGTGGTGTCAGAAGGCAGTACCTCGCCTTCCACGAGTCCTCCCGTGACCTGCTCTCCTCCACACTCCTGCTCACTCCATCCCTCCCTCCCTCCATACCAGCCTCCCTGATGGTCCTCAAACATTCTGGGCGGATGCCCCTTCAGAGCCTTTGACCTTGCTATTCCCTCTGCTTTTCATGCTCTTCCCCCAAGTACCTACATGGCTCACTGCCTCCCTGATTCCAAGTCCTCACGTAAATATCTTCTTACTGAGAACGTCCCTGACCACCTGTTTAGAATCAAACTCTAGCACCCCTCTTCTTTTCCTTCTTTATTTTTCTTCCTATTGCCTATCATCATCCATCACACCCTATAATTAACCAACTTACTTTATTATCTGTCTCCCCCTTTAGCATGGAAGCCCCATGAGAGCGGGTAGTTTCATGAGGTCCTGTCTGTTCACTGCTGTATCCACACACTTAGAACAGTGCCTGACACAGAGTAGGTGTTCAAGAAATCTTGTTGAATGGATGGATCAATGAATGAATGAATGATACTTTGCCTCAAAGGTAGCAGCTGCAACCTTTAAGGGCCAGGCAGAGATTAAAGAACCAGCCAAATTGTCCGATCTTGAAATCAAAAACTAATCTGTCTTGTTCATTGCTGGATCCCAATAACTGTGCCCAGGACATGGTACATGCTCTGTAAGTGTTTGTAGATAAAGGTTTAAGGAAGGGAAAGAGGGAAGAAGGGAAGAATGAATGGAAAAATGGGGTGAGGGAAAATGAGAACAGTCCTCCCAGGAGTGCACGTTAATATTAAAGAAGAAGGAGGTGTTGCTTTGGACTGTGAAACCCTGCCTCCTGTGGGTCCGTTTTCCATGAAAACACAACCCAGAGACCAGCTCCTTCCTTACCTCCCCGCAGAGAAAAGATGGTACCTCCCATCTGACTCACAGAAACTGCACTCGCCTCCATACCACCACCCTTCTTCCAACTTATCAATCAAATCAGATGAGCACCAGAGGCCAGCCAATCACACAACTTGACCTTGCCCATCCCTATGGGATTCCCCCCTAGAGTTAGATTCAATTGCTTCAGAATTTCTGGAGACAGAGCCTGGCATCAGTACTTCTTAAAGTTCATCAGTTGACCCCAATGTACAGCCAAGAAGCCAAGATTGAGAATGAGAGCCCTTTGTCCAGAGCACAGAGAACTCTAGATAAATACACACACACACACACACACACACACACACACACACACACACACACACAACTCAAAATCTAGTTCTTAGAGCCTTTAGAGAAGATTGTAGTTCCATGTAACGTGAATTCCTCTTAGCATCTCTTAGCTGTCTGTCTTCTCCACATTTTAATTTTCATTAGGTTTGTACTTGTCATCTCTTCTGTCTGGTTGTAAACTCCTGGAGGGAAGGATTCACTATTCCTCAGCTCTCGAGCCCCCAGGAGCACCTGGCACGTGTCAACGCTCCATCAGCTGCGGATGGCACAGCAAGCTCCCAGGCAGCAGCCCTCCAAAAAGGCACGTTGACTGGAGGAGCTGGTCTTGCAGTAAATCCTGAGAGGATGTTTCCTACATGGGCTCTGCTTCTCTCTTCTGACTCCTTCTTTTCCTCTGCTCTGGCTCTGGACATTCCTAGCCATTTCCTGGCTCTCTAGCAAAGTGGGGAGATCCTGGCCGAGAACACAATTTCTCAGCACTGGGCTGTGTCCACCCTGTGGAGAGGCTGCTGCTTTAAATAAACGCATCTGGGCACTTCAGCCTTGCTGTGAGGACCCACCTCAATCCTTATGACGGCTTCAGATCATTTGAACTGGTTCAAGAGGGAACGCGAAGGCCCAGACGCTGACAGAGAGGCAGCTAATAAGCTGAAGGGAAAGGAGATTGTCTCACCGAATTGGGGGCGACAGGGATTCTGGCCAAAATTCCCCATCGAAGACACAAAAATCTATTTTGAATGGATTTGGACAGACAGTCCTGCCAGGACATTCCAGTGGCGTCTAAATACCCGCAGCAGACAAGGAGAATACGTGTTGTTCTGCGTGATCACCGTGGGCCGCCAGGGCTGCCAGGGAACTGGATCCCTCCAGCTTGACCCGCCAGTCCCAGCCTCTGACCCCCTCCCTCCTCCTCCTCCAGGACCCTCTGGCTGCCTGCGTCCCTGTAATGCATCCCTTATTGCTTCCTCCCCAAAGAGCGTGTCCACTGCTACCCTAAGGGTAGTTACTTCTTGCACTTTGTGTTTCCTATTCAGCAGGAAGTGAATGGAGATGCTACAGTCAGGCCCAGAACAGGTAAGCTTTTGGCCTTAAAGCTAGATTCACATGAAACCTAAGAAAACAGTTTTTTTTTTTTACCTTCCTCCCCAGTTTCCACATCTTGTTAGCTACAGGCAGCTCAAGAACTGCTCCTGTTCCCACCCTCCTACATGAACACAGAAGCATCAATATGCAAGGGATGGCAAATGTGTTTGCTCCCCAGTGCAAACTCCAAAAGATTGATAATGTCTGCTGGGGTGCAGCCCTCCCCGAGGCTCAGTGGAAAATCAGTTGATTAGTGATGTCTGCCACTTGTCTAGAAAGGAGAAGTGTAGAGTGTTCACCTTGTTTTTATCAACCTCTAGGGGAAGGTCAACGCTCCCCACTAAAGGGGAAGGAAGTCTCACCCAGATCAAACATACAATGATTGACACTGGGGCTACTGAAGTAGGTGTAGTGTGGCTTGGGTAAGAGGTCAAAGCAGAAATGATTCTGATTCTCTTCCATGGGATGGGCTCTTCCTCTCCTTCCTTAGAGACTGAGGAAATGAGATAACCCCCTTAGTGGAGGGCATCCTGCATCTCAGAGGACAAAGATGGGAGGAGGAAGAAGACAAGGCATGGGTGGCTCTGGGAAAATGAGCAAAGGGAATTCTCTAGACTCACATCTCAGCTGCCTGGCCAGAAAGAAGCCAAAGAAGAACAAGGGCCAGAGCTCTGATGAGAAAGAACTGGCCACACTTTATCCTGCACAAACATCCCTAGATTTCTCAGAGCAGGGTGGGGCCGGGGCAGTTGGATTGTGAGAACTGCAATGCTTGTCATTTCCCCTCTGGGAGCGTCTTTTTTTTTTTTTTAATTTTTATTGGAGTATAATTGCTTTATAATGTTGTGTTAGTTTCTGCTGTACAGCAAAGTGAATCAGCTATACATGTACATATATCCCCTCTTTTTAGGATTTCCTTCCCATTTAGGTCACCACAGAGCATTGAGAACAGTTCCCTGTGCTATACAGTAGGTTCTCATTAGTTATCTAATGAGTAGTGTATATATGTCAATTCCAATCTCCCAATTCATTCCACTCCCCCCTTCCCCCCTTGGTATCCATATGTTTATTTTCTATGTCTGTGTCTCTATTTCTGCTTTGCAAATGAGTTCATCTGTATCATTTTTCTAGATTCCCCATATAGCGGTATTATACAATATTTGTTTTTCTCTTTCTGGCTTACTTCACTCTGTATGACAGTCTCTGCAAATGGCACAATTTTACTCCTTTTTGTGGCTGAGTAATATTCCATTGTATATATGTACCACATCCTCTTTATCCATTCATCTGTGGATGAACACTTTGGTTGCTTCCGTGTCTTGACTGTTGTAAATAGTGCGGCTGTGAACATTGGGGTGCACGTATCTTTTCAAATTAAAGTTTTCATCTTTTCCAGATATATGACCAGGATTGGAATCACTGGATCATATGGTAACTCTATTGTTAGTTTTTTAAGGGACCTCCATAGTGTTCTCTGTAGTGGCTGTATCAGTTTACATTGGGAGGGTCTTATTGCAAAGGAGATGGAAAGAAATGGGCATCTTGTCTGTGTTGTGAGGGAGGGGAGAATATTTTAAACACATTTTTCTCATTTATGCAAATCATCTAGAAAAACAGGATGTACAACCTACAGGCAAGAGAAAGCCTTGCTATGTAAGAGTCCAATGGGGGGAAAAATATTCCAGAGCTACAACGAACCATAAAGTGGACCTGAATTTGAAAAACAGCTTCTGTTTTATTTGTTGCTTGGCTTGTCCTTTGCTTTTTTAAAGCAAAAACAATAACAAGAAGGGGGAAATGCTGCTAACTTTGATGCTATCTAATAGTGTTGGCCCTGCTCCTACAAGCTCCCCGCTTGTCTGTGTCTGAGCAAAAATAAAATGCAAGTATGTTATCTGGGGTAGGGAGAAAGACATGCATTCCCATTATCGCATTAGCAGATTAGCTAGACTCCATGAGCAGGCCCTGAGGAAACGGAGACAGGATGGCCACGTTTCAACTGGGAGGGAAGAGGGTCAGAAGGGTCCTGAGTAGGAGGAAAGAGTCGGGTGCCTCAGTGTCAGGACTTCTCAAAACAAGGGCCAATAAGGGGACAATGGATGGTAGGCCGGGTGAGGAAGCAGCAAAACTGGCCAAGAGACCCGAAAGGGGACATCCAAACACGCCAGTGGGCGGCACCTATGTCTCCATCTCACTTAGAAGCAGCCCTAAAAGCCCAGTTCCTCAGCCTGTTACTACCACATCCCCACGAAGTCCATTGCTATTGAAAGTAACCACTCTTGGGGAGGCCTGTTTAAAAGATGTTAACTTGTTGCTTTCCTTATTAGACACTTATCACACACACGCACACACTCACACACCAGCGGAATCGGACCCAGTGAGACCCCATAGAAAGACCTCTTTGGGTTGTCAGAGTTTCAACCTGGGGGCTTTGGGCTTCAACAGACTCCCGGGAATTCTGAGGAGAGCTTTGACGAGAATTTTCTTAAGGTTTTGGCAAGATTCTGTTTTCCATTGGGTATTTCCTACCTTATGAAAGGAAAAATTCTTAACTTCTGTATTTAGAAACTTAATACCAAAAAAACAAAAACAAAGCGAGACCTTTTGCATGTGAAAGACAGAAAAACCCAGAAAACCATGCTCGGGAGGCCCCTCCACCCCCCGACCAGTCAGTCAGCAACGTTTGTCGCCCGCATGGCTCGATGCACCACACTGCGCGGGACACACACAGAGCAGCCAAGGGCTCGGCCCCTGAGGGTGACCAGCGGGTTCCCTTCATTTAACAGAAACACAAAATCCTTCCTAGAAGCAAGGCTTTGTGCTGTTCTCAGACAAGGGTCCTATTTTCAGAAATAGACACAAATAATTATAGGAAATGGAAGAAGGTGGTAGGCGTTATAAGAGGGGTTTAGACAAAGTGCTCAGGACGATGAGTTAAAAGGGAATGAGCTTCCAGCTGAGGTAACCAGAAAAGACCCCATAAAGGAGATGGCAGCTGAGTTAGGGATGGACCAGGAGGCTCCTAGGCATAGCTTTCTCTCAGAAATGAGGCAGTAGGGTGAGGTGGTGAATATCATAAGCTGTAGAGCCAGGATGCCTGGCTTCCAACACAGGCTTTGCCGCTAACCAACTGCCTGAGGCCCTCGAACAAGCTCACTTATATTTCTGAGCCTCAGTTTTTCTCATCTGTGAATTGGGACCAACAATATCTACCCCTTAGGGAGAGCTGAAAGGATTAAATGAGGCCATTAACGAAAAACTCTTGCCACAGAAAGTACTCATGAGATGTTACCCCATAATTTGTTTTTTAAAAGATGGGGGGTGTGAGGACGGGAAAGGATGGCCAACAGGAAGTCTCGATTGTACAGTGGGGAATACAATGCTCAGAGGTATAAGATAATAAGTTTTGATTTGCTGCCCAAAGTGCCATCTTGAATGAGATAACACAGAAGGACCAGCTGACAGAATCCAGGTCAAACGCCATTGTCAAGGCAAGGAGAGCCTCTCACAGGGCAAACAAGAAGGTTCTTTGGCCCAAACCCCATTGTCAAAAAGGTCTCAAGTTTAAATTCTTGATATTACTCCAACTGACTTTATACATAGAAATACAGAGAGCCACTACCATCCAATGTGAACTTACGTAAACATTTAATTCCACCAGTATTGGGGGATTTCTTCCTTTTTAATATACCAGTTACTTCAAACTAAGGAAATGGTCCAGGCTCCGCTTGACCTCTAAGGTCCTGAAAGGCAGGCTCGGGTAGTCTGAGGTCTCCGATCAAGTCCAACCGATGATGCTGCTTTTAAACAGCAGCCATGCAGTGTCTGATCTAATGCAGCCAGGCTCTTAAGCCACTTCATTGTATTTGGACCTGCGGAAATGAGATCAACAGGTTCCCCTGCACATCCAACAGCATGACACAGTGCACAGAAGCAAGAAAGCCAGGTGCAAGCAGAAGAGAGCAAGTCATGAAGACTGGGAGAGTGTGGCGTCCATGAAAGGAGGGACAGGCCCTGGGGCTGGAAACGCAAGTTGGAACCATTTTGTGGAGGAGATAACTGGTAAAAATTCATGCCAGCTTTTAACGGTACTTGCCAATTTCCACAACTAACAGTTAAGCCATATGGAGTCACTTGTCTGTTCCTGATCAAGGGCAATTCTGTGGAAAAGAGTATAGCAGTGGGCCACGAGCAGCCAATACTCAGAGCAGCTGAGTGCAGATGGGTGCCCCCGGACAACAAGGAGATCAATTTCATCCACTTAGGTTGGAAGGGAAATCTAGGCAGGAGGAACAGCACGAGCAAAGGCCACTCAAGCCACGTGTGCCCAAGCTGTCTGCTGTGTGGTTTGGGAGGTGATGTAAGCATTCCTTACCAGATCACAGGACATAAAGCAGAGAAGGGGGAAGATAAGGCAAGAGGAATAGGCAGAAGCAGATCACAGATGATTTTTCTCTGCCATGCTACCAAGTTCAGAGCCCATTCTGTATTCCTAATAATGATACCAACATGAGTAACAACAGTCTATGATTTATGTCATGGTTAGTGTAGGCCAATGTCCGAGAGTTTTACGTTTGTTTTCTTTTTAATCCTTATGACATCACTGTGAGACCAGTAGTATGATTAGCCCCACTTTACAGATGAGGAAACAGAGGGTGAAGAAATTAAGTAACTTGTCTGAGAGCAGACGACTAATAAAGCTGGGATTAGAACCCACTGCCTGAACATATGTTCACGCCGCCATAATGCATGTGGCTCTTAAGCAAAGGAGTGATGCATTTTAAATATTGCACTGGGGTGCCTCCATCCTCCCCTTGCTGACTTCCCTCTGACACACACCTCTGGGTGCTTCTGCCCCTCATTTTTCAGCTAAAAAAAATCTTGAGTCTTGGGTATCTAGAAACCACTTCCAGCTGCTGAAGCCTCTCCCGCTGACACCCCAACTTTCCCTTTCCTCCCCCTCCTCCAGGCTCCCTTGACAAATTTTCCCCTCACATCTCAGGAGAACCAAGCTGGAATCTCACCCTCCCACTCACCCACCCCAGGCAGATCTGACCCTGAGCTGCTCCCAGCACTGCCTGTCCAGATGGGCCAGCCTACACCTTGGCCTCCTCTACCCAAGGGCAGAGCAGAACAAGGGGTTCAGGGGTCCTAGGTGGAGAGGACAGACTTCCGAAGGGACAGTCAGACAATACATAATGGTCAGGGCTCTGATTGGCTGATGTTGGAAATTCAGCAAATGGAACAGCCTACAAGCATATACTCTAGGGCTACAAAGTAGTTCTTCCAATGAAGGGAGGCCAGGGGACGGGATGCGGAAGGACCACAGAGGTGGGTGTAAGCTGCTGTCAGTGTTCTATTCCCCATTCTTACAGTCTTATTTAAAATAAATTAATATCTTAATAAAAAGAGGGCCTTGCCTACGGGTCAAACAATGAACGTGTGTCATGGAGCAAGGATTAGAATGGATCAAGTCTGTGCTCCAAGGTCAGGTATGCATATATCTCCACAAGGCAAAAATTATTACGTGATGAATGAGTTCCCGCAAGGAAAATTGCTCTTAAGTTATGGCTTGAAGGAGTCACAAGAAGCAGGGAGGGTTCCCTACAGTGCTGATCAGGTTCTTATCCTTCATCTGGGTGCTGGTTACTTGGATGGATTCACTTTAGGAAAATTCAGCGAACTATATACACTTATGATATATTTTTATGTATCCATTTCTTCAAGGCTAGAAAAGAACCATTTTTCAAAATTTTAATTGCTCTACTTGTATTTAAGATCTGGCAGACCCAGTATCCATATGTAAGAGCAGTAAATATTCCAACACAAGACTGGGAGTACACATCAAATCCTGTCTTTTGGTGAACTCCTTCGGGAATAGGCTAGTAGCCTGTGTCAAGCTGAGCCGTACTGAAGCCCAAGGGGAAAAGCTGGTAATACTGATCCTGTCTTTGTTTACATTTTTGATATTTTGTTCATCATGGATTTTTTGCATTAATTTTTATTTCTTCTTAATATTGTACAAAGATGCTTTTATCTTGATGACTGAGCTTTTGGTGCCCCCCTTTTTCTATAATTACATTTATTTATTTATTTATTATTATTATGTTTTGGCCATGCCACACGGCATGTGGGATCTGTTCCCCAACCAGGGATCAAACCCGTGCCCCCTGCAGTGGGACTGCAGACCCTTAACCACTGGACCGCCAGAGAAGTCCCATCTTGGCCCCCCTTTAAATTTTGTACCACCCAAGTCCGAGACCTGATGGTCACCAAAAAGAGCTCATCGTTGACTCAGCTCATCCAAAACCTAAATTCCATCTTCCCTGAGGAAATGCCTATGCTACCGAGAGCCAAAGGATGACTCTGATAATGAGACTTTCAAGTTCCTTAGCAATAACGTTGACCTGCATTTATAAAGTGCTTCCACATAATCTCATTTGTCCTCACAGTAAGCTTGGTGACAGCGTGAGTATTATCTCATTTTGCAGGTAAAATATGAGGCTTTGCCTTGGTAGGAAATTAACCTTTCCAAGATGACTTTGAGCACGGACAGTGTGTAATTAATCTCTGTAACACAGTGTCTAGCTCAACTTTTGCAGTTCATGAGTCAGACTGCATGCCTGCAAATCCTGGATGGCTCTTGACCTTGGGCAAATTACTGAATTTCTTTAAGCCTCCATTTTCTCATCTGCAAACTAGAGATAAGAATAATTGATTTGCTGCTGAAGAGGGTGTGGAGAAAAGAGAACCCTCCTATACTGTTGGTGGGAATGTAAACTGGTGCAGCCACTATGGAGAACAGTATGGAGGTTCCTTAAAAAACTAAAAATAGAGCTACCATATGATCCAGCAATCCCACTCCCAGGCAGATATCCAGAGAAAACCATAATTTGAAAAGATACCCACACCCCAATGTTTATTGCAGCACTATTTACAATAGCCATGACGTGGAAGCAACCTAAATGTCCATCAACAGATGACTGGATAAAGAAGATGTGGTACATATACACAATGGAATACTCAGCCATAAAAAAGAATGAAATAATGCCATTTGCAGCAAGATGGATAGACCTAAAGGTTATCATACGAAGTGAAATAAGTCAAAGACAAATATCATATGATATCACTTATATGTGGAATCTTAAAAAATGATACATGGGGCTTCCCTGGTGGCGCAGTGGTTGAGAGTCCACCTGCCGATGCAGGGGACACGGGTTCGTGCCCCGGTCCGGGAAGATCCCACATGCCGCGGAGCGGCTGGGCCCGTGAGTCATGGCTGCTGGGCCTGCGCGTCCGGAGCCTGTGCTCCGCAACGGGAGAGGCCACAACAGTGAGAGGCCCGCATACCGCAAAAAAAAAAAAAAAAAAAAAAGATACAAATGAACTTATTTACAAAACAGAAATAGACTCACAGACATAGAAAACAAACTTGTGGTTACCAAAGGGGAAAGGTGGGGGGGGGGGAGGGATAAACTAGGAGTTTGGGATTAACAGATACACACTACTATATATAAAATAGATAACCAATAAGGACCTACTATATAGCACAGGGAACTCTACTCAATACTCTGTAATAACCTATATGGGGAAAGAATCTGAAAAAGAATGTACATATGTATATGTATAACTAAATCACTTTGCTTGTACCCCTGAAACTAACACAACATTGTAAATCAACTATACTCCAATATAAAATTAAAATTTTTTAAAAAAGAATAATTGATTTATTGTGAGGATTAAATAACGTTATCCATATAAAGCGCTTAGCAGCGTGTTTGGCACAGAGTAGGTGCTTAATAAATATTAACTATTATACTGCATGTAGTACAGGCTTGAAATCTTCACAGAGAAGAATGGGATGCCACAGCAGGCTGTCAGGATAAACTTTGGTACGGACCCCTTTCAACTACCATCAAATTACCCTGAGCAGGGAGCTTTC
This sequence comes from Stenella coeruleoalba, assembly GCF_951394435.1. Taxonomy (NCBI): domain Eukaryota; kingdom Metazoa; phylum Chordata; class Mammalia; order Artiodactyla; family Delphinidae; genus Stenella; species Stenella coeruleoalba. Next base: position 16,811,320 of record NC_137157.1, read on the forward strand.
ATCAGAATCCATTATCAGAAAAATTATCTGACTGCTGGAAATAGACAAAAGAGATTACTGAGCACTCTTTCAGGACAGTGCTGGTCTTGAGTTTCTATTTCCTGGGCTATTTCACAACTCTGTAAGGGCAGAGGTTGACTTGTAGAATTTTGTCTGGTAAAGATGCAAATAATTTAAGTCTGGGGGAGCAGATACCCCATAGATTATGACATATGACCCTGTTGGACTTAAACCCAGCAATCTATTAAATTAGCTATATATACAATTACATATAATGTAATACATAGTTATATTATATAATATATTATATATAACTATATAATTGCCCATATGTATATAACTACATATAATTATACACATATTATATATAATTCATATTATATATTATATATAATTAAGGTATGTATGTGTATAGCCCTAGCTTCTAAAATGCTCTCTGGACAGATTTCAACATATTACTGATTCTCTAATTAATTAATGCATGGAATAAAATCTTTGACATGTATTCCTTTTATGTTTGCATGAGTACTTTTTAGGTTATTAGAATCATGCTTTTTTAGCCTTTTGAAAAGTATACTTTTACACCACACACAGAAAAGGCCCAAAGGGGGTCCAAAAAAGGTCTTGAAGGAAACCACATGGTTCCTGGCTGCACAAAAGCATCCCAGCAACACCGTTCAAGCTTCAGTTGGCCACTGGGCAGCCCTGACCCTGGCCCCTGGCTCAAGCATAAGCAGCATGAGAGCTTTAGGACTTTACTACCAAGCGAGGCAAGAGGGACCACTGAAGATCTTTCCTCCCTGCTTCCAAACACCATTCCTGGTCAGAGCAGAGGCTGGACCAGCCCCCTGGGGTTTACCAATTATTTGGTAAAGTACAGAGATTAACACTCTGTACAAATTTCCTCACATTGGTCCGCCTGGCTCTAAATGCTCCCACATGGGATAATCTAGAGATAAGTGACAGGAAAAGGATGGAGTATCTGGGTCCCCCCGTACATACATCCCAGTCATTCTGCTATTACCTCCGAGCCACTCAAGATGGATGTGACCTTGTCTCACTTTCTCATTCTGCTACTTTCTGGCAAAAGCTAGAATTAGAAAGTCCTTTACCTCCTTCAGAATCCCAATGGAAATTCCTTCCTACTGGGGGTAGAATAAAACCTTGGGATTGTCCAGCAAAGCTTGTGTTAATGAGCAGCGGTCTTTGAGTTCTGCCTTTGTGGTGCCCAGTGGTGAACATTAAAAAGGGAGCCACATTCTGGTACCGTCTTCCTTCAGCCCAGCCTGCAATCTGCTGGTAGAGATAAATGGGGTAGATTCAAGATCTATATTGGGTAGAATTATTAGGACTAGTTGATGAATTGGATATGGGGGATTAGGGAAAGGAAGGAATCGAGATTGTATTAGTCAAAGTTCTCCTGAGAAACAGAACCAATAGGGTAGATATAGACACAGATATGTAGATAGCTAGATATAAACAGATATATAGAAAGAGATTTATTATAAGGTATTGGTTCACGCAATTATGGAGGTGGAGAAATCCCACAATCTGCCATCTGCAATCTGGAGATCCAGGAAAGTTGGTGGTGTATTTTGAAGGCCTGAGAGCTGGAGAAGCAATGGTATAGATTCCAGTCCAAGTCCAAAGGCCTAAGAACCAGCGGTACCAAGGGCAGAAGAAGGTGAACAGCCCAGCTAAAGCAATCAGGCAGACAGCAAATGCAACTTTCCTCCACATTTTGTTCTATTCAGGCCCTCGGTGGATTGGATGGGCAGTCCCCACATTGGGGAGGGCCTTCCACTTCACTGAGCCCACCAATTCAAATGCTAATCTCTTCTGGAAACACCCTCACAGAAACACCCAGAAATAATGTTTACAGATATTTGGGCATCCTATGGCCCAGTCAAGTTGACACATAAAATTGACCATCATAAAGATGATATCCAGGTTTTTAGTTTAGGTAACTAGATGCAAGGTGCTCTCATTTACTGAGATGGAGAAGACAAGGAGAAATAAATCTGGAGGTAGGAGAATCAAAGGGAGGGTAGCTAATCTCCCAGTTCCTGTTACAATGGGGAGGCTTTGGTACAACAGGGGTAGAATTACACAGAGGGGAAATTTGATTCATTTTATCAACCCAGTTTTTGGAGTAGACCTCTTTCATCTACTAAAATCTTTGCATTTTGGAAGATCCATTCGCCTTTTGCTCACCTTACAGACAGCTGAATGCCTGAGTCAAGAGTGACCGTGGGGTCGTTTTCTGCAACTGTACAGTTAGCACCTGTTTCACCAACTTTCCCTCTCAGAATCCTGATGCTTTGCTCATTTACGAAGGATACAACCTTGTGCCTTATGCCTGGTGATATCAACCTCTTCAGAGAGTGTAGTGTAACACTTTGCTTTAATTGGTTTGTTTCTTTTGTCACTACCGCTCTGTTTGGGTTTATTTGTTTGCTCTAAAGATTGAATTGTTTAAAAATGTAGCATCATAATTGTAATTCAAGAGCAAAATCTTAAAGTCTTCATTGTGCTTTGTGTAATGGATTAATGAAAGCAAGTAAACAGCCGTATTATGCGGAGTAACTGAGGAAGGGCAATGCTTTGTTAGGCTAAGTTAACAAATGAAGTAATTTCATTTGAAGTAATTTTCATGGGATTTGGCGGTTGCTTTTTGGTCTTTGTTTTGGTTTTTTAACAGAATGGAAGTCAATTTGAGGACTGAAGGTAATAGTGTTTTTCAACTTCAGTCGATCTGCCCTAGGATGAGGGATTTTAAGAAAAGAATTGCTCTTATAAAGTGGAGAACCGTACTGGCTGTCAGAGGTTGTCAGTAAGGGCGGGCCCCCAGGTCAGGCCCCGGAGGTCTGTCCCACACCTCCTAGCAGGGCTAGGACCACCTGCTGTCCCCACCTCATACTGAAGAGGTCAGGCAAAATCCCAAAACACTGAGCCTCCTGACAGCTGTGCCTTGTTAGCATTGTTTCCAACTTACCCCTAGACCCTAAGTTCCCAGGAGCTTAGTGACAAGAAGTAGGCTTATTACAGCGGATCTTTCCAAGCTCTCAGCACAGTGTCAGGAAATGCTGGCTGTTCTCATTCAAAAGAAGGAGAGGAAAAGTTGCATATTTAGATGCAAATGTAGATATGGATGACACAACACTCACGAATGGAAAAAAAGACTAGAGGAAGTAAAAACAAAGCATTGGCAAAGGTTCTCTCTCTCTCTGTCATAGGATGGCACTCTATTTTTTATTTTTTGCTTTTCACTATTTTCTACAATGAACATTTGTTCATTCAGCAAATATATTTTGCATGCATACCGCCTATTAGGCATTGTGCTAGGCCCTGGAGGATATAAAAGTGAAATAGACACAGTCCCTGCCCCAGAACTGATATCCAGTGTGGAAGACAGACAAGGACAAAGGCAAGGTGCAGTGTACAACTTCAAGGTCATCATCACCATCATCTACATCACAGACCTGGATATTTAGTTGAGTTTCCTGCAGATCAAAGCACAGAGTCTTGGGAAAGGGATGCCTTTTTGAATTCACATAAAACCATCAAATGGGGTCTCAGTGGCCATGAGCTCTTGTAGTGCAATATGATACGTGCAGTGATGAAAAAGCAAAAGGTATTGTGTAAACACATCTGAAGATAGTCTTTAGAAGTAAAAGAAGGTTTTCCATAGGAAGTAACATTTCAACCAAACCTGAAAATCGCTATTACTTTTATAACCAGAATAAAACGAAAGGTTTCAAAATTAGTATTGGCTATTACTGGATGATCAGCTGTTGAATACTGAATGTGAATGGAAGAATGAATGAATGAATACATGAAAAAATGAATGCAAGATTTTTAAACAGAAGAAAGATCAAACGACTGATCCACTCTACCACAAATTCGAAAAAGAACCACAAGTGGAAAAACAACTGCCCGACTGTCAGCCCAGAGTTGTTCCTTTAAGCCCTTGCTACTCAAAGTGTAGTCCGTGGACCAGCAGAAGGAGCATCACCCAGAATTCGTTAGAAATTCAGAATCTCAAGCCCCACCCCGACCCACCGAGTCAGGATCAGCATTTTAACCAGAACTAGCACTTCTAACACAGATGATTTACGTGCACATGAAAGGTTAAGAAGTGCTAGTGATTCCCAATCTCAGCTGCATATTAGAATCACCCAGGAGACTATACAAATCTAATCGCCCAGTGTAGCTGGGTGGTTAAAAGCACAAGTCCCAAATCTAATTTCCAGGTTCTCTGGCTTATTAACTGTGACCTTAGGTCAGGTCCATGATGTTTTGGCACCTTGGTTTCTCCATCTACGTGGCAGTTAGTGGTATGTTCCCAGTGGTTCCTTTCTCCTGGTGTCCACATGCTGTGTCATCCCTCCCCACCTTGGGTGTGGCTGGATCTAGTAAATAGAACACAGCAAGAGTGATAGGAAGTCATTCCAAAGATTAGGTAACGACTTCATATTGCCCACAGTCTCTTTCTAAGGCTCCTCACTTGCTCTCTTTGATGAAGCAAGTTGCCGTGTTGGGAGCTGACCTGGGGAAAGATCCATGTGGCAGGGAATTCCAGTCAGTCAACAGCCAGCAAGGAACCGAGGCCCTGAGTTCAGCACCTGCAGGAACTGAATCCGGCCAACAGCCTGCCAACTTGTCTCAGAAGTGAGTCCTCCCCAAGCCTAACCTTGAGATCACTGCAGCCCTGTCTGACCCCTTGACTGCAAACTTATCAGAGACCCTGCGCCCAAGGAACAGCTAATCTATACCTGGATGCTTGATCCAAAACAACTGGGAGAAAAATGTTGGTTGCCTGAAACCACTACGTTTTGGCTACACGGTAATAGAAAACTAATATAGTCTATAAACCAGCGATGACGGTAGCATTGCAAGGGCTATTTCAAGATTAAATAATTCCCATAGAGTGCTTAGAACAGGTCCTAGCGTATAATAAGCATTATATACATTTTGTTATTAGATATTATTAGAAAGCACTGATGCCCTCGGTACCTACTAAAGGACGTAAGTACTTTCTCAATCACCAAGTGGTCCCAGCCTCCTTTGCATCCTGAAAGTTTCCCTCTCTACCTTCCTTGTCACTTAACTGCCACTCCTAGTTGGCTTCTGGCAGTTCCTCCTCACCCTGATAAAATACTTTTTTTAAAAGCTGTTTCTAATCTGTGATAGGCTGGGAAAGTTAATAAATAAACTTGTTATGATGTGACTAAACTGCAAATCAGTGGGCTCTGATTTAGGGTCTGGGGAGCTCTCCAACGAGCACAATGAAAGGCTGTTTTTGTTTGTTTTCTTGACATCCTTTTTGATGCTCCAAGGCCCTTGCTGCTTCTAGTTTCTCAGCTACGTTGTAGTCAGTTGAGGCCACTAGATTTAGGAGACATCTCTGACTTTCTACCGCGAGATGAGTACCTTCTGTATCAACTACGTCACTGATCGCAGCCCTGATTTTATTCATCCCCAAGCTCAGGTCCTCTTAGCCTGATCCAGAGTTTATTTATTTCAGTCAAAGAAATCCTTTGTTTTTAATGCCTCAGTTTAATCAAGTTTAATTTCTGTCATTGGTTCTCCAGAGTCCTCATTTATACAGGGATTAAGGGAGACTTGCTTGAGGAAGAGAAGATTAAATGGAGATCCTGGGGATAAGCTGGATGTAAATGTGTGCAGGAGAAGAGGGGACTGGAAGATGGCTTACAGCAGAAGGAACAACTTGTCTGAATTCCCCGAGGGTGGAGAGAGCAAGGCAAGTTTGAGGAACAGAAGCAAAACCAGCATGGCTGGAATACCATGTGTGAGGGAGGAAGGTACTAGAAGTGGTAGGGCCAAAGCATGCTGGCCCGACACCCTGGGTGGGAGTTTGGGGTTCAATCTAAAGGCACAGGCAAAAACAATAAAGTGTTTTAAGTTATGGGTTAGCAAACTACAGCCCTGAGCCATAGCTGGCTCCCCACCTGTTTTGGTAAATACATTTTTATTGGAACAGTAGCCACAGCCGTTCATTTACATAGTTTCTGTGGCTCCTTTCACACTACGATGGCAGAGCCGAGTGGTTGTAACAGACATCACAGAGCCTGCAAAGCCTAAACTATTTACTATTTGACCCTTTACATAAAAAGTTGCCAACCTTTGCTTTGAGCTCACAGGTTCTACGATCAGAACCGCATTCTACACAGATCCCGGCAGCTGGTCGAGAATGTTGACGTAGGGACAGAGCCGCTACCACTTTTCCTTCCTTTCCACCCCAGATGGGGCTGGAGCACGGTGAACCATCTTTGTATAAGAAAGAGCAGGGGGAAGACAGAGGAGAGGCCAATGGTCTGGATGATCCGCAGACAGGTAAGTTGGATCTTAACTTTTTAATAAACGAAAAGCATTCTGGAGAATAAGAGGGATGAAATAGAGATATGGGTGTTTTTCTCTTTCACTGATATATCAGGAAATGTGGTGGCACATTAAGTATGAAAAATCTAAACCAGGTGAGCAGTTTAAAAACACGACAAAAACGAAAAATCCATTCCTCCCGGCCAGACGTCTATGTGTGCAGTGACCCTCTTGCCCTGGACAGTCTCCAGAGTGGTACCAATCTAAGGGTGCCATGCTTCTGCGATCAAAAGGAAGAAAGTCACAAAGATGTGAAAAGACTACACTGGCTTAGGTCCTTCTTGGGTTTCCTTAGGAGCAGTTATTTGCTAAGACAACAAAACAATTACTGTCCTCTAACTTTGGTTGGGAGTAGTGGGGGTGAGAGAGAAGATGTGAAGCCAAGGGGAGTTGTTCCTTCAGGACAGCTGGCAGAGACCCAGAGTACAAAGTTGTCTACAAACTCCTGAATCAGTGTGAGACCTGAAAGAGAGCGATGTGCTGGCAGCGTGGACCGGCCCGCCTTGCCAGAGTGCAATTGAAACCATCCGTCCGTCTCATGCAGACATCGTCCACTGGAAGGATGCTCTTATACATCCCAGCCCTGGAGGCCATCTCCTCCGTCACTCCCTCCCTGTCCCCCTTCTCTTTCACTCCCCAAACCAGAGGCACTTAATAAAAACAGAAGGAACACATCTCTCCAGAGCTTCCCAGAGCTGAAAGAAGGGGAGAAACAGAACTACACAGAGGATGAGCATGACCCCTCTGGTCACTACTGATCAGGCTCCAGGGGACTCCACCCTCGTGACCCATTTGATCCAGGTCCTACTGTATGGTGCAAGGTCCATGGATGCCGGGTGTGGACTCCACAGTGCCTGCAACAACTGGAGATCTCTGATCTAGCCGCCCTTTACCTGAGCTACTCTGCCCATGTCCTAGCCAAGGAATTCCAGGTTGATTTATGAAAATCTGACCTCAATCCAGAGACCCTCCCAAATTAGCCCACGGAGAACACAAATAACTACAGCCTGGATTGCCGCACTTGCACTGAAAACCAAGTATAAATCACAGCCACAGAAGTGGAGAAAGCAGTTTTTGTTCTGGGACGGATTCCACTGATTCCACTAGGGGGTCCTGACCTTGATACTCAAGGTTCTCCATAATCTGACCCAACCCTCCCAACTTTGTCCTTTTCAGTCCCCATACAAACACTGTCAGACAGATTTTGTCCCTCATTCGTGCCATCTATACCCCAGTCCCCATCAGTGCTCCAACCAGAATGTACCTCACCCTCATCAGGTCCCTCCACATCCAGGAAAACACTTCAGGGAAAGGCAGAAAGTACCAACACACCTGTAAAGAGAAAGAGACTCTCGCAAAGCGAGGAACAGTTTTCAATCCACTAGGCAACCAGAAATTTCATCTGGTAAATACAACAGGGTATTTTTTGCTAAAGCCTTTTGCCTCGCCTGCTATCTTAAAAGAAACATACTGTTAAATCTTTTTCTGAGTCCACTGATATTGGTAGATCATTGTGGCCTTTTCTATATACTTTTAAATTTATCTCCCTCATGGTAACATCATTCTGCCACAAAGGCATCAAAAGAAGGGGGTTGTTTCTAAAATGCAGCTGCAAGTCAAGATCCAGGACTGTATTTTAGTTCACTGCAAAGATGAAGGATAAACTGTTACTCCATAAATATTAAATCTTAGTTGGAAAGATACAGGTGATAAGCTTTTGAGATTGTCTCCACAAAAAAGGAAAGGAAAGAGCCCAGAAAATTTCTAGGTCAACATATATGTATTTGTCTGAGTGAACTTTCTCTAAACTTTCTCTAAACTTTCTCTAAAGTTAACATTCCACTTGCCTGGTTAAAGTTCAATTGAGAAAAACTAAGATAAATTTATAACATTAGCCCTAGATCAGTAACATTAAAGGCCAATAACGAATATTCCTTTCGGCAATGTTACTGCTTTGGTGATCATTTGTAAGCACTGCTCTCTCCCTCCATCAAGAAGTGCACTCTTCCCCTGACTTCCAATTCCTAAAGTTCCTTCCACCACACTCTGGCCTCTTCTTCTTATTCTACTTTGTAGGCTCATCCACTTCTACCCAACCATTGCATGATGGAGTTCCTTAAGACTGTGCTCCAGGCCTTCTTGTCTTTTCCTCTGTGTTCTCTTGAGGTAACTGCATCCATGCTCCAGGGTTTGGACGGCACCTCTAAATTGACAGCACCTGTAGAAGACTGAACAGTGGTCCCAAAAAGACATGTTCGAGTCCTAGCTGGTACTTGGGAATGGGACCTTATTTGGAAACAGGCTCTTTGCAGCTGTAATCAAGTTAAGGGTCTCCAGATAAGATCATCCTAGATTTCAGTTGGACCCTAAATCCAATGGTGAGTGATCTTAAAGAGAAAAGAAGATACAGTGACACACAGAAGGAAAGGCCACGTGAAAACAGACGTTGGAGTTATGCAGCCCCAAGGCAAGAATTGCCAACAGCCACCAGAAGCTGGAAAAGAGGCATGGATTCTCCCTTGGAGCCTCCAGAGGGAACCACCTCTGCTGACACCTTGATTTTGGACTTCTGGCCTCCAGAACTGAGAGGGAATAAATTTCTGTTGTTTAAGCTGCCAAGTTCGTGGTAATTTGTTACGGCAGCCCTCAAAAATTAACACAGCACCCAAACGTGTACCTAAGCTCTCTGGCCTCTCTCCGAGTTCCAGACTAATACCTGTAACTGCCAACTTTACATCTCAGAGGAACCTAAACTCAACGTGTCCCTGATTTAATTCCACGTTTTATCCACCTGTATTAGTCAGGGTTCTCCAGAAAAACAGAAGCAACAGGATAGAGAGAGAGAGAGAGAGATAAGAGGACATTTATCATAGGAGTTGGCTCAGTTTGGGAGGTCGGGAAGTCACACAGTCTGCTACCTGCAAGCTAGAGAATGAGGAAAGCTGATGGTATAATTTAGTCCAAACCCAGAGCCCTGAGAACTGGGGGGCCGCTGGTATAAGTGCCAGAGTCTGAAGGCCTGAGAACCAGGACCTCCGATGTCCAAGGACAGGAGAAGATGGACATCCCAGCTCAAGAAGACAGAGACAGAGTTTGCCCTTTCTTCACCGTTTTGTTCCATTCAGGACCCTAACAGGTTGGATGGTGCCCACCCACATGGGTAAGGACAGATCTCTTTACTCAGTCTACTGAATCAAATGCCAATCTCTTCCAGAAACACCCTCACAGACACATCCAGAAATAATGTTCTACCAGCTAGCTGGGCATCCCTTAGCCCAGTCAAGTTGACACATAAAATTAACCATCACAAATCCACCCCTTGTCAACTTGACACCTATGTGCATCTCCTTAAACCATACTTCATCTCCAAATAAACACATTAACAAGGTCATAATTCCACCTAACAACTGAAAATGCACTAACCCCTTCCCCAGAAGAGAAGACACATCCTCAAGTGATGTCTACTTCTCTCCTTGATCTCCTATAACTTACGGAGTAAGATGTAAAGTTAACAATACTTAAATACCATGGTATGAAGTCAATACATCTTATGTGACATGATGAGGGAATACAAAAGGAAAGAAAAAAATATTTGCTTAATATATGTATATAGACACAAATGTATTCATAACAAAATAAGGAGGAAATACTCATGACAGTCACAGTTCTTGTTTCTGTAACTGGTCATGTGGTCTTAGCTGGCATTTATAACCACCTTCTTCTACTATCCATTCTGTATTCCCTTTGCCCTCTGCAAACACCTCGGCTGGTCGTGGTTCTTCACCCCAAAACTTCATTCCTAAAGAGTCTGAGTCGTTAGAAGTCCTACCTGCATCGGGTTGCTGTAGTTTTCCATTGACCTTAGTCACAGGGCATGGTAATACTAAGAGACACCTTCAGGGATCCCGTCTTCCAGATCTACCCTTCCTCCCCTCCACTGTGCAGCAGCAAACCAAAAGCCCCTTGGTCATGAGGATCCATCACCCCAGCCAGCAGAGTAACTCCCTTCCTTGCCTGATTAAAGAGGCATGAGGAGCCTGAAGCAGCCCGGCAGCTGTCTTAACTTCCAGTTCAATGAATCATTGTTGTGTCTCCTGGTGGAAGCATTCCTCCCTCTGGAACTGTGACCTCTAGGCCAGCAGGGCAGAAAGTCACAAGCACAGGAAGCTAAATTTTGCAAGCGGGTCACTAAGGGTAACAATGAGAGGTGCCACTCCAATTTTTGCCCCCTGATTCCCAAATCTGTGAATCCTGGCTATCACAGAGACATATATGGGACACTGATTCACAGCACACACTGGCTTCTGGAGGACCTTACCCCAACGCTGCAAGGTTCTGCCACCTAGCTGGTGCTGTAACTGAGTCTTCAAAAGACCATTCCACTGTTCAATCAGACCAGCTGCTTCAGGATGGTGGAGAACACAGTAAGACCAGTGAATTCCACGAGCACGGGCCCCACTTCTTTTGCTGTGAAATGAGTTTCTTGCTCCAAAGCAATGCTGTGTGATACGAAGATGGTGGATAAGGCATTCTGTGAGTCCACAGATGGTAGTTTTGGCAGAAGCGTTATGTACAGGAAAGAAAAGTTTGTATACGGAGTGTCTATTCCAGTATGGACAAATGCAGCCCCTTCCGTGATGGAAGAAGTCCAACGTAACCAACTTGCCACCAGGTAGCTGGCTGATCGCCCAGGGGAGTGATGCCCTATTGCGGCTCGGTGCTGGTTTCTACTCTCATCAGATTGTCTAACAACCAAAGACTCTGACAATAAAATGGCAATAATGTCATGCTCTCCCTGATAGCAGTCACTGTGGTTTTTATTTCCGTATCCTCAATATCTAGTTTACAGCCAGTCTCATAGTCACTGCTCAGTGAGTGTTTATTGATAGAATGATTGGATGTTTTTAGATACCAATTAGCAACACAGCTGTTCTGCAGAGAGTCCTCAGAAAGTACTGTCACTTGACAAGGATTTTAAACTGAGGGCTTCAGGAAACATGTAATTACTATTCCTGTGTGGTGGTTTGGGCTTCCAATAGCTAGATTTCCTGATTTTCCTCTGGGGAAATCAGGAAATCTCTCACCCCACTCTCACTCTTCGTGATTTGGGTGGGACGTGGACTGGATGTCCACCCCTGGCTATAAGCTTGGACTGTGACATAGACCTTACTAATCAAAATATCACACCCTCCTGACTGGCATGATGATCAGAGATGGGGCTGTGATCCAATCCATGGTAATCAGACCAATTAGAGCTGATCCTGAGACTTTGGTTTGAGCAACCAGAAAAGAGTTGATGAGAGCTGAACCCTTTTCTGCTGGTCTTGGGGAAAGGAGGTTGAAAGCCAGGAGTGTCCTGATGCCATCAGAGGGGAAGGATTCTGACAATGAAGTGAAACCAGAAGAAGAAGAACCAAGAGAAAAAGGAAGACCAGGTCCTGATGACATTTTTGAAGCTGCTAGATCTAGCTATACCTGAACTCACCTTGCCTAAGGGCAGTTGCCATGTCACCCAACAAAGTCTTTTTTTTTTTTTTTGCCTAAACTATCTTGAGTTGTGTTTTCCATCACTTGCAGCAAAGAGGGCCATGATTAAAACTCTGAATATATCTGTATTTTTTGATGCTTTGAATGTGAGGATTCCAACTGTGATACATTATACTGAGTAATTAATGACACAAGGCTCAAGACACCAAAGCAAGGGTTCCAAGTATTCAAAGATCCCTAGGGTGACATGTGAGGATCTAGATGGGTCAGAGAGTCATCGTGATATCTGTGAAACTTCCAAGGACTCAAACGGTTAAAGTTAATTGTATCTGAAATTCAGCCACCTTGGGAGAGAAGTCACATTTATTATCCATACAGTCACCCCTGTTTCCATGATAACACCCAGTGAATCCCCATTCATTGGCCCCTATTTATTCTCAATCACTTGCTGCTGTGAGATATTTGTGCTGACGCTTTAGTCAGGAAGACATTAGCCAGGCCTAATTGCGCAGACCGTATTTAACAGACGGCCTGCGCCATCAGACAGCTCTGGAAAGAAAACAATAGAAGGCTGACCCTGCAACTCTGGGAATTCAGGTATGTAGTCACAAAATCTAATCATTTCAGAGCAGGGCGAGCCTTAGATGAGCTGCTAACCTTCTCTAGGGCCTGAAACATTAAGTGCCCCCAAAGCCAGCTAACGAAAGACTAAACTATTTTCCAACTGTTAAAAGATATTTTTGGAAAAGATAGAAATCACGACTCTCATGCAAAGATAAACACGCATCAAAGATTCTATTGTATTCATCAAGTAATGACGGAACCTAAGGTGTTAAATTGGTTCAAAGGAGACGTCAAACAGCAGACACATGTAGGCAATCAGAAGTGCTGACTGCATTTCAGAAAAGCTGAAGTGCATTTGTTAAGACATGCAAGACTGGCTTCCTCCACCAGACATTCATTTGCATTGAATGTGGACAAGAACCATTTACAAAACTACGGGGTTTTTTTCTACTTACAAAGTTATGAAACAGATCAAAGACAATGAAAGGTGCAGACCCCTAGAAAATTAAAGCACTCAAAGAACTGGGGAACGCCCAGCATTTCTTATAATACTCATTAATCCCTTTCCACCATTCAAAGATTTGTGCAATTTTTCCTCTTTTTTTTTTTTTTTGTGGTACGCGGGCCTCTCACTGTTGTGGCCTCTCCCGTTGCGGAGCACAGGCTCCAGACGCGCAGGCCCAGCGGCCATGGCTCACGGGCCCAGCCGCTCCGCGGCGTGTGGGATCTTCCCAGACCGGGGCACGAACCCGTGTCCCCTGCATCGGCAGGCGGACTCTCAACCACTGCGCCACCAGGGAAGCCCGTTATTTGACATTTTTGCTAACCGAATACATGTTGCCCATGTTATTTGAGCACTCTTGTGGCTTCTGAAAAACCTCACTGAGCCTCAGTTTCCTCACTTGCAAGAAGGCAATTATAGTATTCATTCTGTAGCGTGTGCTGAAGATTAAAGGCGCTGTCTGGGAAATGCCCGAGAACCGTCCCAGATACCCAGCACCTAGCAGTTTAGGGAAGAATTTGTGCTTCAGTAGAAAACTATGCATTGTCTAGAGCACATCTTTTGGGGCATCTGATTTTGATTCTATGGAGGAATCTGCCTTTGAGAATTTTTATGGCTCTGTAAATTGTAGATAACTGAGAGTAATGCAAGTAATTTTTGTCTACAGACATGCAAATAAATTGTCTGCTGGAGGGATAACCTGTCCCCTCCCTTTAAAAAAGGCAGTTTTGCAAATTCATTTATTTCTCATCTGTTGAAGTCTCTGCATTTTGACGTCTCCTTGAAAGTGATTGTGACACCCATCAGAAGCTGTCTCCACAAAGATCACTAACACAACCCCTTGATAAGACAAAGCTGAGCTTATTGCTCGCTGAGGCAAGGGAGAATGCCACCTTGCAAAACTGTGGCAGTGGGTCTGAGGAAGAGAGGGCAAGTCAGACGGTATTAAGAATTGGAAGTTTGATGTCAGGCGGGTTTTCAAAACAGGGCATTTATTAGGAGTGAGTAAGGATCATGGTTCTACAGTTCAGGGTTGGAGGACCTCAAAGCAAAGGATTCAAGGAAACTTCAGGATGAAAAATCCATTTGTTTGGGCAGCAGCCTCCTGGAAGATCGTGCTAATGAAGGCTCGGAAGAGCACAGAGTAGTGAATGTGCAGAGTGAGGTGCCGGTTGGCTCTCAGTGCCCTTATTAAGTGTGAGGATAAGCAGTTCGGTTCCCAGCCTCTCTTGATGTCATTCTGCACCCTGAGCTAAAAGAGAGACCATGAATAACTGGGCTGTAACTAATCCAGGTCTTTGCTGCTGCTGCTTGAAGTGTCATAATTGCATGTCAAAATTCCATCAATAGTTCCATCCAAGTTGCCTGTGGTGGTTGTTTCAAACTCGATAAGTGTTAGATTTTCCAGTTCTTTCTGCTGCACTTTGCGAGATCATTTGCTGCAATAACAGCTGAGCAACAGTATTTACAACTCTGGAGATGATGCATGTGAACATGGCCACACAGACAAATACTAAGGGAAGAACGATGATCAGAGTTCGTTATTCACTTCTTGGCCAGGAGCCCAGGACACCCAGATTAAACTAAGAACAGATTCTATCCCCCAGTATGAAACATCTACAGAACCAGATATGGGGTCTTTAACAGAATTACCTAATTTTCTGATTTCTTTGTTTATTTCCCACATCTTATTTTAGTAATATTAAAGATCCAAGAGAAGTCTGCAGGGATCTAAGTATGACATTCTTCCCCTCAAACAGAGCACATTCCTCCTAGAGAGGCCAATATTATATTTAAGGCAGCTCTGTTCTGAACGACCACGTGCCCAATTTCATAATCCTGTTGGATGAGGAAATGTATGACGTAGGAGAAAAAAATATTTTTCCTCTACCCTCTTAGGGTTAGTATCTGGGGCCTGCTAATTAAGCTGAAAAAAGACAGATTAAAAAGAGAAAAAGCATACACATTTTATTTGATGTTAATATATTAACTTTTACATGCATGAAGGCCATCACAGAAGCTGTTAGACTTGGGAGCTTATATACCATTTTAACAAAGGGTGATAAATTATGGAGAAGTGACAAGACAAAGGAAAGGGGGTTGAGGAGCTCCAAGGGGTGATAAAGTGTGGGAAGTTTACTAGGAAATATGTGGTTATGTATTTGTTATACAGACAAGAGTCACTTTCCTCTTCCTGGTATAGGAAAGGGGAACACCTTTACAAATGAAAATTATGTCAGCAGGTGTCAGAGTTCTGGTAATGGGGTTATTTCCTATTCTTGTCTCTGTTTACATGTTAAATACACAATTTCTGGCCTAAAACCAGTTATAAAAAGTGAGGGAAGAGCTGGGGTCGCATCTGCCTCTTGATCTTCTCCTGAATGCTATCTAATGTTATAAAGAACCTATCCCTGAAGCCTCCCCAGTCCCCATCCTTTCTTTACTTGAGACTGGATTAGACTCTAATCTACTTTCACAGGGAAGACTTTGAGGATAGACTCCAAAAGACCTTATCCAACATTTACAGCTTTTCTAAACCCCTCTGATTTCCTATGAAATTTGGGGTCCTTTATACCATCCTTGAGAGCTTCCAATCCTGCTTTCTTCATCCATTTCTTAGCATCTGAGGTTCCCACTAACACTCATTGATACAGACCAGTGAGTCAGTCCTGCATTACACATTCATAAAATTATTCTAAGTTCTTCTGCAAATTTCCCCACACCCTGTCTGGGCTCCCAGCTCAGAGTGAGACCAGGGCTTGGAATCCACAGAAAGGAGGTTTGTCTGTTCTAAGGGAGGTTTAATTTTAAGAGACAACTGAGCTTAAGAGGATTCTGGCAGGCAAGGGAAGAAGAGCAAATCCGAGGGAGCCAGAGGGCTAGAAGGAAATGGCAGAGCGTAGAACCGGGGAAGAATGGCAGGACAAAGGCTTTTATTAGTTTCAAACTGTGATTTAGGAGGATTATAAGAGAGACTTTTTTCTTTTGCTTTGGCCAAGGAATTCATTAAGAAAGTCATTTTGGAATCTGAACTTTCTTTATGGCAATTAAGAAATGAAGACCACTGGAAGTTTGAAGTTTTCCCCTTTTTTGAACTGATCTTCTCAGTCTTCAGGGCCATCTTGAGGAAAGGGCTTATTTCAGGGCCTACACCTCTCCTCTTCCTTATAAATTTCTTCTTATTGATGGAAAACAAAAGTGACAAAGACAGAGACACAAACAAATTTCCACCAAGGATATATACATTGTTTTTCAAATTTGGACACTTAAGGAGGGTTTCTTAATTTTAGGAAAGGAGATAAACTCAGCATCTAGGAGCACAGTGAAAGAGGTCAAAGTTCTAATCAATGCAAGGTCTATTACCTGCCCTGTCATCACAAGCAGAAAGTCCCCAAACAGAAGGCTCAGAGGGCCTCAGAGGGCATTCTGTTTCCCATTCCAGGACATTGGCCATGGCAGTGAGAGCTTGGTCCTGACTGGATCTCAGTGGGACCTCCAAATCTGTCAAAAACTGGCTCCCCAAATATCACCAACACAACCTCTTGATATGTCAAAGCTGTTTATTGCTTACTGCATTAAGAGAGTGCCACCTCTCAAAGCTTTGGCAGTGTCTCAGAGAAGGAAAGGTGAGGTCAGACTTACTGAGATTTGAACATTTGATTCAAGGCAGGTCTTTCAAATTCTCAGTTAGGATAGGGTGAAGATCACGATACAGTACTCCAGGATTGGTAGAAGCAGCAAGATGAAGATTTAAAGGTGAGGGGTTCAAGGAATCTTAGGATGGCTTTTTAAGGAAGTTATTGTGATGAACAATCCAACTATTTGCTTGGGCAGCAGACTCCTGGAAGAATCAGGTTATGCTAATGAAGACAGAGGAACAGCACAGAGCCCTATTCCTATAGACAGTGACCTGTGGCTTTGGTTTTCAATGTCTGATCTAATTATAAGGGTAGAGAGTCTGCATGCGCCCATCTTTTCTGTTATTCTCATTTAATTTAGGAGCTAGATAAAATCTTTGTCGTGAATTTATTTTACATCTGCGTAAGAGTCATGATTTTACCTTTTTGGAAAATTTTTGTTAACAGTAGATACTCACTAATGGTAGTTGGAATTGTCATCATTGTTTATATAAAAGTCATAGAATGAGTGGACACAGATCACCATGTCCTGCTGCATATACAGGTCCAATCATTCCTTGTGTCTGTGATGTTCTTATCCTTTATAAACCTCCCAATTGGCTGGGTATTAAAAATCATATTGCTCCACATTCCACATCTTTTTTGGCTTCCAAGCAAAATATTACATCCTCAGCCTAAGTCATGCCTCTATAGCAGGGGTTCTTAACCTTTTTTGTGTCACAGATCTCTTTGACAGACTAGTGAGGTCCCTGGGTCCATTCTCAAAATCCTGTTTTTAAATGCTTGGGAGGAGGGAAAAAACATAGGACAATTAAGGAAACCAACTACATTGAAGTATTATCAAAAAACTTTGTAAAAAATAATTTTCAATATAATAGTATAAGTGCATCTTAGTTAACACTTTAAATAACATGTTCCAGTAACAGATCTGATCATTATTGTAATATAAAGCATATAGGATGTTTTGAGATATCTGCGAAACTGTAATGTAATATGGAAATATCTGCGGTTCTTGCAAATATGACTCGGGTTGGTTGTCTATCTCCTAATTAAAAGATGCACTACATTTCAGTGAAAAGTGAGTGATAATCAAGATGTAATTTTTTTCCCAATCAAGTTCATGGACTTCATGAATTCTACCCACAGACTTTTAGGTGTCCACAAACCCCAGTTTGGAATACTTGCTCTATAATCATTGACACTAATGGGAAATTTTAACAGGATTTTAAAAAACCAATTTAATGTGAGTCAGTTGGAAAGCATGTTGCAGAGTAATGTACACAATATAACCTCACTGCTGTAAAAACAAAAACATAATGTGCCATGTGTTTGTACGAGGAAAGAAAAGATGTGGAGAGATACACACCAGCTGGTCACCTGGTTGGACAGGCAGAAGTGGGAGAGGACAGTTTACATTTTCTTATTATAGTTCAATATTGTTTAATGTTTTACAGTAAGTATATACTTTTGTAGTTATTATGGACTGAATTGTGTCCCCCCCCCAAATTCATGTGTTGAGGTCTTAACCCCCAATGTGATCCTATTTGGAGATAGTATCTTTAGGGACATAATTAATGTTAAATGAGGTCATAAGGGTGGAGCCCTAATCCAACAGGATTGTTGTCTTTAGAAGAAGAGGAAGAAACCCCAGAGATAGCTCTCTATTTCCACTTGCACAGAGAAGGGGTCATGTGAGGATATAAAAAGACCACCATCGGGCCTCCCTGGTGGTGCAGTTGTTGAGAGTCCACCTGCCGATGCAGGGGACGCGGGTTCGTGCCCCGGTCTAAGAAGATCCCACATGCCACGGAGCGGATGGGCCCGTGAGCCATGGCCACTGAGCCTGCACGTTCAGAGCCTGTGCTCCGCAACGGGAGAGGCCACAACAGTGAGAGGCCCGCGTACCACAAAAACAACAACAAAAAAAACGACCACCATCTACCAGCCAGGAAGAAATGTCTCTCTGGACACCAGCCCTGCCAGCACCTTGATCTTGGATTCCAGCCTCCAGAACTGTGAGAAAATAAATACGTATTGCTTAAGACACCCAAACTGTGGTATTTTGTCATGGAAGCCTAAGCAGACTACAATAGTTTAGGGGGGAAAAAAACCATAATTTTTCAAATAGTCAATTTGAAGTCCAAACTCAGAGCATTGATTGGCAATAAAAACAGTTATGCTCTGTGGTCAGGATAGCTTTGGTATCATAAGAGAAAGCTCCCAGAAGGCTAGTCTCAGTCATTGCCCCTCTATATCCCAACCCCATACCCCATGTCAAACTCAGAATCTTACAAAGCTGTCTGGTACTCCAAAAACTGGGTTTCCCAGCAGGATTCTGACTGGTACCATAGTCTCCCTTATCTGTGGTTTTGCTTTCCACAGTTCCAGGAACCCACAGTCAACTGCAGTCTGAAAATATCAAATGGAAAATTCCAGAAATAAATAATTCATAAATTTTAAATTGTGTGCCATCCTGATGAATTCTCGTGCCATCTCACTCTGTCCCACCCAGGACGTGAATCACCCTTTTGTCCAGCATATTTATGCTATTTATACCACCCACCCATTGGTTGCTTAGTAGCCTCTAGGATAGTAGCCTAATGCTACGTCACAGTGCCTACGTCACTCACCTCACTTCATCTCATCACGTAGGCACTGTATCACCTTACATCATCACAAGAAGAAGAGTGAGTAGAGAGCAATAAAATATTTTAAGAGAGAGAGAAACCACCTTCACATAACTTTTATTACAGTGCATTGTTACAGTTGTTCTGTTACTAGTTATTGCTGTTAATCTCTCACTGTGCCTAATTTATAAATTACACTTTATCATAGGTATGTATGCTAGGAAAAAGCATAGTATATATAGGGTTCGGCACCAGCTGCAGTTTCAGGCATCCACTGGGGGTCTTAGAATGCATCCTCCCCACAGATAAGAGGGAACTACTGGATTTTCCAGCCCCATCTTCCCATCAGCAATTCATGAGCCTTACTGACTGCATCATAGTTTTTTTCAAAAACAGCCTGTTTTTCTCAGCAAAAAAAGAATAGTGTAAAAACTATTCCCAGCAAAGAGGATAGTGTGGGGAAAAAAGAGATTTGCCAAAGAATTTCAAAAAGCCATGAATCTATTGTGTGGCATCATTTAATCTTTGGGTGGTCTCCCCCTCCCCACCCAACTTCTGCCTTCCTGGCCCTAAGTACTCTTGACTTAAGATATCTTGAAGATCACCAGAAACAGAGTCCTGTAGATCATGCATGAAGCCTTATCTCTCCTGGTTATGCTTTTATTTCAGAGGTCACCCATCCATGGCGCTCCAGGAGGCTTACGGCATTAATGAATCCCTTACTGAATTTACAGTAGCAGCTTTCAGCCCACACATTAGTGCCACTTAGACAGAGATCAAATTTCTTCTTTAAGCGAAAACTTCAATAGCTCACAGATCAGCCAGCTGAACTCTCTCTCTCCAACTTCCAGTTTGAATAGCGGGGGGTCTCACCAAGCAGAAAGTAAAAACCAAATTCCAACACAATACTTCTCACATTTTAAAAACTTCCCACAGCTCGTTTGCAAAATAATACCTGTTAGCTTTATGAAGAAATGGGAGGTCTTTGCTCTAGGTTAAATACGGAATGCTTCTCAGCACGGTCACAGAAGTGTTTGATCAGTTATTTATAATTAAATAATCATTTACTAGCTGAGAGACCCAAAGAATCCGTTTCTCTGAACATCAGTTTCTTAATTTTAAAAAGGGAATAAAAGTACATGGTCTGCCTACTGCCCAGGACTGTTGTAAAGATCAAATAAGATAATAATATACGGGAAAGTACTGTTGGTGCTGGTGGCTGTGTTTGAGACTCAGATGAACTATTTTGTTGGGCAAACTTAAGGCCACGTAAGTGACAGTTTTAATAAATTGGGGGAATTATGTCAAGTTAATAATGGCTGAACATGAACTCAAAACACCTCAGTTTCTAAAAAGCACTAGGATTCCTTAAGATCAGATCTGCATAGATCTGATAAATAAAGGTGATTGGATACAATTATGTCAGTGGAGGAATGAACCCCTCAGCTTCCTTTTCCAGAAAGAGAGGGGCAGAAAAGGCCCCTAAGAATATAACCGGGCCCTTGTTAATGGTAATTCCAAAGCTTCCTGGGTCCTTGTGAAGCTCAGGGGTAGTCACACTTTGTATCCCCATCAGGCTGGACGGGGCATGATCTGAAAGCGAGTTGAGAGAGGTAGGCAGGAGCGCCATCACGAGAGAGATGCTTTATAATCATATGAGTTTTGACTCTATTCTTATTGAGAATTCACACTGGTCCTTGGGAGGGGGGGGGGGATGTGTGTGTGTTTGGATGTGTATGTGCTGTTTGGAGGTGGGGAGGTCTAGCTAGACAATTCAACAATTCCTAGCCAGACAATTAGAAGAAGGGAAGAGTCCAGGCTACAGCTCACACTTGTGTAGAGACTTCCAGCAACAGCTCACTTGGGCGCCCAGGACCACCACAAACTTCACTGTGATGATCAAGACTCAGCCAACCCAACCACACGCCTCTCTTCCCCAGACTGTACGAAAAACACTGCAGCAAAGAGCAACTGCGGACTGACCACTGTAGCAACACTCCGGGGCAATTTATCTCAACAAGTCAAACTTAGGAAATGACCCACCTGGAGAGGAGGGATCCATCCTGTGGGTATAAAGAGGTTTTTTTCTGAAAGTTGGACACAGAGCACAACACAACAGAGGAAGAATGTACTCACAGAGATGCCTCCACCTGGGACAAAGGACTGATGTGAGGAGGTGGGGATGCCCACGAGAGACCAACAGCATGTGAAGCATTCGAACTCCCTGGGGGCTCTTCCCTAAAATGGGAATATTAATAATTAGCACATATTTTTAAAATGTCTCCTTCTTACTTATCCTCAATTCTGCACTGAAGCTGATGCTCAGATAGAAACCTGAATGTTCAGGCTCTGAAAAATAAGGAGAGGGCAGGGACAGGATTCATGGGCTGCCCATTTTTACCTTTCTGCTGCCATTGCAAGAACACAGCAGCATCCTAGTGAGGACACTGTGTCCTGTTGCTCAGACAGGAACCAGCACAACTGGGATCCGCAGAAGAACACAGGGTGACTGTGACCCCGGAGCAGTTCAGAGATGACCTATCCCTGTTTCCACCCCATCTTCTTTCCCCAAAACCCTTGCAAAAGATAATCCCTTAAGAGGGAGAGAAAACTGGAACTTTTGGTGGGCCAGAGGTAAATGATCTGTAATTTACAGTAATTATCGACCTGGTGTACACCTGGGTAGGTAGGTCTCTTCCTTTTCATCCAGATGGACATTTGTGTCAACGCTTACATTCTCCAGCCCTCACAACTGGATTCAATTCCATTCAGCCTGTATTGAGGGCTTATGTTAAACATGGTATTCAGACCTGAGGCTACAAAGATAATGATGATAATAATAAATACCATCATATCATATTCATTCTACAGATGAGGAAACCAACACTCAGAGAGGTGACCTCAGCTGCTGCAATGGAATAAATGGCAGAAGTGGAATTTAGAGAAGGGCTGTGTGACCCTACAGAGTTTATGTTCATGTCATCACTGCATAAGAGTCCTACTCTTCAAGTCCCGTTCTCAGATTTACAGGATGCGTCACTACAGCAACTGTATGCACCCCAAGGCGTCAGCATCATCCCCAAAGTTATGTCTGTCCCATTGTCCCAGGCCCACCTTGCCCTGCCTCCTCTTCTCTGCCTTACATTCCAGTCCTCATTGAGAGCCAGGGAGCTGACCCCAACCCCAGTCTGAGCCACCCTGCTTGATTCTAGCCAGCTTCCTGCCAAGAGCTCAGACTGCTGCACCCCAGAACTCAGGTCCCTCTGCCCGCCATTGGAGCAGCACAGAAGTACTTACACGTGGGCTCCCTTCTCCGAGGCTCAGAGAATCCTAATCTATTAGATGAAGGTGGTATTATCTCCCGCTAAGGTTGGATGAGGTAATCTATGTAAAATGCTCAGTGCAGGCTTGATTCCTGGGGCTCCCCTCTGCCTGAGTCTCTCAAGATCGTGCTTGGCCGAGAAGATCAGACCACCCTCCCCGCATAGCATTCAGGCAGCTACACTTGAATTTGGACATTCCTGGGATGCTATGTACTGCCAGGCCCAGGGCCTACCTCTGAAACCCAGCCAGTTTTCCCCAGCCTGCCTCCTATCAGCCAACGGGGCAGGGCTCTGCTTTCCCCCTCGGGAGCCTTGGCTGAGGTCCCAGCATGCCCACTCCTGTTGCTTTTCAACAGAATTTTCTAGAGTGATGGAACTGTTCTGTATCTGTGCTGTCCGAAATGGAAGCCAGGAGTCCCAAGGAGCTATTGAGAATTTGAAAGACGGTTAGTATGGCTAAGGAACTGAAATTTTAATTATTTTTAATGAATTTTAACGTAAATCACCACATGTGGCTGAGGCTAGTGGCTAGCATCTTGGATGGCACAGGTGCAATGCATGCTCACCCAGGTGTGTTCCTTGTCTCTCTGCTCCCAGCCATTACTTCACCCCACAGTGAGGTTGTAGCAACTTGCAGTGAAGTCTAGACCCACCAGTAACTCACCAGACACTCACTGGTTCCTACAGATAAGCCTGTGATTACATCTAGTGTCTTCACCTCTGCCTGGAGAAATCTACCTCCCAGGTAACAATGCTTTTAGGGGTCATTGGAAGGTGAGGAGGAAACAGATAAGCAACCCAGCAGTGGGGCTGCAGCAGCCAGAGCTGAGAAGGGGTGTATATAATTACATATCCCAGAGCTGGAGAGGATTAGAAGTGCTACAGAAGTGAATGTCAGGCAACATGATATTCCATTGGTGCGAAAGGAGCATTTCTATAGAGTTAGCCAACATTCTCTAAATCAAAAGTATCTGCTGCCGAAAAAAAAAATGAGGGTGAAGTGAATCATAAACTAGAGTAAAATGGGATAGGAGAGATCGTGCAGGGTGCTCAAGACAGCAGACCATACCTGCAAACCTGAGTGCCCACACACGCTAGAGACTAGAGCCTTCATCACAGGGACATGTGATTTAAATGGAAAATAGACATTGAAAAAAGCAGAAGAGAGCTTCCGGGAAGACGGCGGAAGAGTAAGACGCGGAGATCACCTTCCTCCCCACAGATACACCAGAAATACATCTACACGTGGAACAACTCCTACAGAACACCTACTGAACGCGGACAGAAGACCTCAGACCTCCCAAAAGGCAAGAAACCCCCCCCCCCCCCCCACGTACCTGGGTAGGGCAAAAGAAAAAAGAATAAACAGAGACAAAAGAATAGGGACGGGACCTGCACCAGTGGGAGGGAGCTGTGAAGGAGGAAAGGTCTCCACACACTAGAAGCCCCTTCGCGGGCGGAGACTGCGGGTGGCGAAGGGGGGAAAGCTTCGGAGCCGCGGAGGAGAGCACAGCAACAGGGGTGCGGTGGGCAAAGCGGAGAGATTCCCGCACAGAGGATCAGGGCCGACCGGCACTCACCAGGCCAAGAGGCTTGTCTGCTCACCCGCCGGGGCGGGCGGGGCTGGGAGCTGAGGCTCGGGCTTCGGTTGGAGCGCAGGGAGAGGACTGGGTTTGGCGGCGTGAGCACAGCCTGAAAGGGGCTAGTGCGCCACGGCTGGCCGGGAGGGAGTCCGGGGAAAAGTCTGTAGCTGCCGAAGAGGCAAGAGACTTTTTCTTCCCTCTTTGTTTCCTGGTGCGCGAGGAGAGGGGATTAAGAGCGCTGCTTGAAGGAGCTCCAGAGACAGGCGCGAGCCGCGGCTAAAAGCGCGGACCCCAGAGACGGGCAGGAGACGCTAAGGCTGTTGCTGCCGCCACCAAGGGGCCTGTGTGCGAGCACCGGTCACTATCCACACCCCCCATCCGGGGAGCCTGTGCAGCCCGCCACTGCCAGGGTCCCGGGATCCAGGGACAACGCCCCCGGAAGAACGCACGGCGCGCCTCAGGCTGGTGCAAAGTCACGCGGCCTCTGCCGCCGCAGGCCCGCCCCGCACTCCGTGCCCCTCCCTCCCCCCCCCCTCCCCGGCCTGAGTGAGCCAGAGCCCCTGAATCAGCGGCTCCTTTAACCCTGTCCTGTCTGAGCGAAGAACAGACGCCCTCCGGCGACCTACACGCAGAGGCGGGGCCAAATCCAAAGCTGAGCCCCTGTGAGCTGTGAGAACAAAAAAGAGAAAGGGAAATCTCTCCCAGCAGCCTCAGAAGCAGCGGATTAAAGCTCCACAATCAACTTGATGTACCTGCATCTGTGGAATACCTGAACAGACTACGAATCATCCCAAATTGAGGAGGTGGACTTTGAGAGCAAGATTTATGATTTTTTTTTCCCTTTTCCTCTTTTTGTGAGTGTGTATGTGTATGCTTCTGTGTGAGATTTTGTCTGTATAGCTTTGCTTCCACCATTTGTCCTAGGGTTCTATCCGTCCGGATTTTTTTTTGTTTTTTTTCTTAATAATTATTTTTTTATTTTAATAACTTTATTATATTTTATCTTACTTTATTTTATTTTACTTTCTCTTCTTTCTTTCTTTTTTCCTTCCTTCCCTCCGTCGTTCCTTCCTTCCTCCCTCCCTCCCTCCCTCCTTGCTTGCTTTCTTTCTTTCTTCTTCTACTAATTCTTTCTTTCTACTTTTTCTGCCTTTTATTCTGAGCCGTGTGGATGAAAGGCTCTTGGTGCTGCAGTTAGGAGTCAGTGCTGTGCCTCTGAGGTGGGAGAGCCAACTTCAGGACACTGGTCCACAAGAGACCTCCCAGCTCCACATAATATCAAATGGCGAAAATCTCCCAGAGATCTCCATCTCAACACCAGCACCCAGCTTCACTCAACGACCAGCAAGCTACAGTGCTGGACATCCTATGCCAAACAACTAGCAAGACAGGAACACAACCCCACACATTAGCAGAGAGGCTGCCTAAAATCATAATAAGTCCACAGACACCCCAAAACACACCACCACACATGGACCTGCCCACCAGAAAGACAAGATCCAGCCTCATCCACCAGAACACAAGCACTAGTCCCCTCCACCAGGAAGCCTACACAACCCACTGAACCAACCTTAGCCACTGGGGACAGACACCAAAAACAACGGGAACTACGAACCTGCAGCCTGCAAAAAGGAGACCCCAAACACAGTAAGATAAGCAAAATGAAAAGACAGAAAAACACATAGCAGATGAAGGAGCAAGTTAAAAATCCACCAGACCTAACGAATGAAGAGGAAATAGGCAGTCTACCTGGAAAAGAATTCAGAGTAATGATAGTAAAGATGATCCAAAATCTTGGAAATAGAATGGACAAAATGCAAGAAACATTTAACAAGGACCTAGAAGAACTAAAGATGAAACAAACAACAATGAACAACACAATAAATGAAATTAAAAATACTCTAGATGGGATCAATAGCAGAATAACTGAGGCAGAAGAACGGATAAGTGAGCTGGAAGATAAAATAGTGGAAATAACTACTGCAGAGCAGAATAAAGAAAAAAGAATGAAAAGAACTGAAGACAGTCTCAGAGACCTCTGGGACAACGCTAAATGCACCAACATTCGAATTATAGGGGTTCCAGAAGAAGAAGAGAAAAAGAAAGGGACTGAGAAAATATTTGAAGAGATTATAGTTGAAAACTTCCCTAATATGGGAAAGGAAATAGTTAACCAAGTCCAGGAAGCACAGAGAGTCCCATACAGGATAAATCCAAGGAGAAATATGCCAAGACACATATTAATCAAACTGTCAAAAATTAAATACAAAGAAAACATATTAAAAGCAGCAAGGGAAAAACAACAAATAACACACAAGGGAATCCCCATAAGGTTAACAGCTGATCTTTCAGAGAAACTGCAAGCCAGAAGGGACTGACAGGACATATTTAAAGTGATAAGGGAGAAAAACCTGCAACCAAGATTACTCTACCCAGCAAGGATCTCATTCAGATTCGATGGAGAAATTAAAACCTTTACAGACAAGCAAAAGCTGAGAGAGTTCGGCACCACCAAACCAGCTGTACAACAACTGCTAAAGGAACTTCTCTAGGCAAGAAACACAAGAGAAGGAAAAGACCTACAACAACGAACCCAAAACAATTAAGAAAATGGGAATAGGAACATACATATCAATAATTACCTTAAATGTAAATGGACTAAATGCTCCCACCAAAAGACACAGATTGGCTGAATGGATACAAAACAAGACCCATATATTTACTGTCTACAAGAGACCCACTTCAGACCTAGAGACACATACAGACTGAAAGTAAGGGGTGGAAAAAGATATTTCATGCAACTGGAAACCAAAAGAAAGCTGGAGTAGCAATTCTCATATCAGACAAAATAGACTTTAAAATAAAGACTATTAGAAGAGACAAAGAAGGACACTACATAATGATCAAGGGATTGATCCAAGAAGAAGGAAGAAGATATAACAATTGTAAATATTTATGCACCCAACATAGGAGCACCACAATACATAAGGCAAATACTAACAGCCATAAAAGGGGAAATCGACAGTAACACAATCATAGTAGGGGACTTTAACACCCCACTTTCACCAATGGACAGATCATCCAAAATGAAAATAAATAAGGAAACACAAGCTTCAAATGATACATTAAACAAGATGGACTTAATTGATATTTATAGGACATTCCATCCAAAAACAACAGAATACACATTTTTCTCAAGTGCTCATGGAACATTCACCAGGATAGATCATATCTTGGGTCACAAATCAAGCCTTGGTAAACTTCAGAAAATTGAAATCGTATCAAGTATCTTTTCCAGCCACAACACTAGGAGACTAGATATCAATTACAGGAAAAGATCTGTAAAAAATACAAACACATGGAGGCTAAACAATACACTACTTAATAACGAAGTGATCACTGAAGAAATCAAAGAGGAAATAAAAAAATTCCTAGAAACAAATGACAATGGAGACACAACGACCCAAAATCTATGGGATGCAGCAAAAGCAGTTCTAAGAGGGAAGTTTATAGCAATACAATCCTACCTTAAGAAACAGGAAACATCTCGAATAAACAACCTAACCTTGCACCTAAAGCAATTAGAGAAAGAAGAACAAAACAACCCCAAAGTTAGCGAAGGAAAGAAATCATAAAAATCAGATCAGAAATAAATGAAAAAGAAATGAAGGAAATGATAGCAAAGATCAATAAAACTAAAAGCTGGTTCTTTGAGAAGATAAACAAAATTGATAAACCATTAGCCAGACTCATCAAGAAAAACAGGGAGAAGACTCAAATCAGTACAATTAGAAATGGAAAAGAAGTAACAACTGACACTGCAGAAATACAAAAGATCATGAGAGATTACTACAAGCTACTCTATGCCAATAAAATGGACAACCTGGAAGAAATGGACAAATTCTTAGAAATGCACAACCTGCCAAGACTGAATCAGGAAGAAATAGAAAATATGAACGAACCAATCACAAGCACTGAAATTGAAACTGTGATTAAAAATCTTCCAACAAACAAAAGCCCAGGACCAGATGGTTTCACAGGCGAATTCTATCAAACATCTAGAGAAGAACTAACACCTATCCTTCTCAAACTCTTCCAAAATACAGCAGAGGGAGGAACACTCCCAAACTCATTCTATGAGGCCACCATCACCTTGATACCAAAACCAGACAAGGATGTCACAAAGAAAGAAAACTTCAGGCCAATATCACTGATGAACATAGATGCAAAATTCCTCAACAAAATACTAGCAAACAGAATCCAACAGCACATTCAAAGGATCAGACACCATGATCAAGTGGGGTTTATTCCAGGAATGCAAGGATTCTTCAATATACGCAAAACAATCAATGTGATAAACCATATTAACAAATTGAAGGAGAAAAACCATATGATCATCTTCATAGATGCAGAGAAAGCTTTCAACAAAATTCAACACCCATTTATGATAAAAACCCTG
Organism: Stenella coeruleoalba; assembly: GCF_951394435.1. Classification (NCBI taxonomy): domain Eukaryota; kingdom Metazoa; phylum Chordata; class Mammalia; order Artiodactyla; family Delphinidae; genus Stenella; species Stenella coeruleoalba. The sequence continues at coordinate 16,839,905 of NC_137157.1, forward strand.
CAGAAAGTAGACATAGAGGGAACTTTCCTCAACATAATAAAGGCCATATATGACAAACCCACAGCCAACATCGTCCTCAATGGTGAAAAACTGAAAGCATTTCCACTAAGATCAGGAACAAGACAAGGTTGCCCACTCTCACCATGCTTATTCAACATAGTTTTGGAAGTTTTAGCCACAGCAATCAGAGAAGAAAAGGAAATAAAAGGAATCCAAATCAGAAAAGAAGAAGTAAAGCTGTCACTGTTTGCAGATGACATGATACTATACATAGAGAATCCTAAAGATGCTACCAGAAAACTACTAGAGCTAATCAATGAATTTGGTAAAGTAGCAGGATACAAAATTAATGGACAGAAATCTCTGGCATTCCTATACACTAATGATGAAAAGTCTGAAAGTGAAATCAAGAAAACACTCCCATTTACCATTACAACAAAAAGAATAAAATATCTAGGAATAAACCTGTCTAAGGAGACAAAAGACCTGTATGCAGAAAATTATAAGACACTGATGAAAGAAATTAAAGATGATACAAATAGATGGAGAAATATACCTTGTTCTTGGATTGGACGAATCAACATTGTGAGAATGACTCTACTGCCCAAAGCAATCTACAGATTCAGTGCAATCCCTATCAAACTATCACTGGTATTTTTCACAGAACTAGAACAAAAAATTTCACAATTTGTATGGAAACACAAAAGACCCCGAATAGCCAAAGCAATCTTGAGAATGAAAAACGGAGCTGGAGGAATCAGGCTCCCTGACTTCAGACTATACTACAAAGCTACAGTAATCAAGACAGTATGGTACTGGCACAAAAACAGAAATATAGATCAATGGAACAGGATAGAAAGCCCAGAGATAAACCCACGCACATATGATCACCTTATCTTTGATAAAGGAAGCAGGAATGTACAGTGGAGAAAGGACAGCCTCTTCAATAAGTGGTGCTGGGAAAACTGGACAGGTACATGTAAAAGTATGAGATTAGATCACTCTCTAACACCATACACAATAATAAGCTCAAAATGGATTAAAGACCTAAATGTAAGGCCAGAAACTATCAAACTCTTAGAGGAAAACATAGGCAGAACACTCTATGACATAAATCACAGCAAGATCCTTTCTGACCCACCTCCTAGAGAAATGGAAATAAAAACAAAAATAAACAAATGGGACCTAATGAAACTTCAAAGCTTTTGCACAGCAAAGGAAACCATAAACAAGACCAAAAGACAACCCACAGAATGGGAGAAAATATTTGCAAATGAAGCAACTGACAAAGGATTAATCTCCAAAATTTATAAGCAGCTCATGCAGCTCTCTAACAAAAACACAAACAACCCAATCCAAAAATGGGCAGAAGACCTAAATAGACAATTCTCCAAAGAAGATATACAGACTGCCAACAAACACATGAAAGAATGCTCAACGTCATTAATCATTAGAGAAATGCAAATCAAAACTACAATGAGATATCATCTCACACCAGTCAGAATGGCCATCATCAAAAAATCTAGAAACAATAAATGCTGGAGAGGGTGTGGAGAAAAGGGAACCCTCTTGCACTGTTGGTGGGAATGTACATTGGTACAGCCACTGTGGAGAACAGTATGGAGTGTCCTTAAAAAACTACAAATAGAACTACCATAAGACCCAGCAATCCCACTACTGGGCATATACCCTGAGAAAACCATAATTCAAAAACAGTCATGTACCAAAATGTTCATTGCAGCTCTATTTACAATAGCCCAGAGATGGAAACAACCTAAGTGTCCATCATCGGATGAATGGATAAAGAAGATGTGGCACATATATACAATGGAATATTACTCAGCCATAAAAAGAAACGAAATTGAGCTATTTGTAATGAGGTGGATAGACCTAGAGTCTGTCATACAGAGTGAAGTAAGTCAGAAAGAGAAAAACAAACACCTTATGCTAACACATATATATGGAATTTAAGGAAAAAAATGTCATGAAGAACCTAGGGGTAAGACAGGAATAAAGACACAGACCTACTAGAGAATGGACTTGAGGATATGGGGAGGGCGAAGGGTAAGCTGTGACAAAGCGAGAGAGAGGCATGGACATATATACACTACCAAACGTAAGGTAGATAGCTAGTGGGAAGCAGCCGCATGGCACAGGGATATTGGCTCGGTGCTTTGTGACAGCCTGGAGGGGTGGGATAGGGAGGGTGGGAGGGAGGGAGACGCAAGCGGGAAGAGATATGGGAACATATGTATATGTATAACTGATTCACTTTGTTATAAAGCAGAAACTAACATACCATTGTAAAGCAATTATACCCCAATAAAGATGTTAAAAAAAAAAAAAGAAGTTTTAATGATTTCTGAAGATTCTGAAAATCTGAGTTTTTCCTGGTTGCCCCATCTCTCTTGCTGACTCCACAAAGTAGAAGACCATGGATGACGCTAAATACCTGGCTGACTGTTTTATTTATTTATTTATTAACAGTTGATGGGGCTCTTTATTTATTTGTTTATTTATTTATTTTTGGCTGTGTTGGGTCTTCGTTGCTGTGCGTGGGGTTTCTCTAGTTGCAGCGAGTGGGAGCCACTCTTCGTTGCAGTGCGTGGGCTTCTCATTGCGGTGGCTTCTCTTGTTGCAGAGCACGGGTTCTAGGCGCGCGGGCTGCAGTAGTTGTGGCTCCCGGGCTCTAGAGCGCAGGCTCAGTAGTTGTGGCACACGGGACTTAGTTGCTCCGCAGCATGTGGGATCTTCCTGGACCAGGGCTCAAACTGTCTGACTATTTTAAATGCCAGCTAATTATAGGGCACTCATTAGAAATCATCTCATAGAAAACAAACTTATGGTTACTAAAGGGGAAGTAGGGGAGGGAATAAATTGGGAGTATGGAATTAACAGATGCACACTACCATATATAAAATAGATAAACAACAAGGATTTACTGTATAGCACAGGGAACTATATTCAATATCTTGTAATAAGCTATAATGGAAAAGAATTTTTAAAAAGAATATAGATATATACATGTATAACTGAATCACTTTGCCATACACCTGAAACTAACACAATATTGTAAATCAACTATACTTAAGTTAAAAAAAGAAATCATTTCAAGTATAACATCTCTTTATTGATCTGAAAAAAAAATTGATATTGGCTGTCTATAAAAATAATTTGCATTTCATTACTAGGAGGAGTCATTAGTGCTGGGAAACCATGGGAAGCAAACCCAACCCATGAAGACCCTTGGTTTCAAAAGACAAACTAACCACTATGAATTAATCTAATTATTCAACCTCTTCCCATCAGAATAACCCAAAACGACTGGACTTAGGTGTTGAAGTAGCTCATCTACATCAACCTTCAAGAGGTATCCAATGGTTGAAGTTCCCTGTTTTCCAGGTCATGTCAGTTTTGCATTCTTCTCCATAATATATGCATTTGTTTGCATATAAAAATGTTTTTAGGTATTTGTCAATTAAGTTACTTAATTTTTTTCAGCAAAGTTTACTAGTGACATCTACTCTCTGGTTTGATGCACCACATGCATCTTGCAACTTCTCACACATTTAACCCACCACCAAACACCCAAGGGTCTTACAGATCAGAGAAACCGGTATAACGATGCCCCGAAACTATGGGTTCGGCTGGCTGCTCCTCAGGCACCTGTTCTGGATACTTTACAACATTAAGTCATTTAATTATCACAACCACCTGTGAATTAGGTACTAGCCATAGTCTCATTTTACCCCTGAGAAAACCAAATCAGAAGAGGTTAAATGACTTGCCCAAGTTCACATAAAGTGTGCAGAGTAGAATTAGGATTTGAACGCAACATTTAGCTCTGGACCGCTAGGCTAGCCTGCCTCTCAAGTCCATTGGTTCATGACAGAGAACCAACCTGCCAACTGTGGACTATAATAAAAGAGTGTGTTAGAAACAGACAGGAATGTAAACAGGCACAGACTTTGCAAGCAACTTGTCAGTATCTGTCAAAATTTTAAACGCTCACCCCCTGTAACCTGGCAATTCCATTTTTAGGCATCCATCCTAAAGATTTGCAGATATGGACAACAAGACACAGGATATGTGTCTTGCAGAGCTGCTCTTGCAGAGCTGCTTTTAAAAGGGGGAAATTGGAAAGAGTATAAATGTCCATCTATCCGGAATTTCTTAAATTAACTCTGGCACATCCATACAATAAATTACCATCAGGTTGTTATAAAGAACAAGGTCGGTTTTTACATGTGGCATAGGAAATCCTCTAAGGTATGGGGTTAAGTAAAAAAAGGCAAACCGTGGAATTGCTATGTACAGGATGAGGCAGGGATTTAAGCATTTAGGTTGAAAACAACATAAAACAAAACCGTATTTTTGTACATGAAGCCAGGCTCCATGGCAAATAGTAGTAGGGGTTTCTGTATTTAACGATGGTTAGTGATACTTCCGAGAGGCAACGTAGTAAAGGTTACAATTAGTCACAGGCACGCCGGGAGGGTAGGAAAATGTCCCGCTTTATCCAAGATGCTAGAGAAACCAGAAGAACATCCTGCAGGATAACAGGGGCAAATCAAGAAGGACTTTGGGGGATGTTGCAGGGAATATGGAATAATGATAATCCCCACCCCACCTCCTGACTGTTCAAAGGTTGTCTGCATCCCACAGACAGATGTTCCAATGGTTGCTTAAAGTCACCCAGCTACTTAGGAACTGAGCTGGCAAGAGATAGCCGATGTCCTGTAAGTCCAAGGCTGCTCCACTTTCAATGCAGTCAACTCTGGATTGTTGAGTAAGTTGCATTCCAAGTGTTTTCAAAGACTGTCTTAATCTCCGGCACAAATTATACAAACAAACTAGAACCCAGGTTATCGGACTCCAGAGGCCCCCGAGACATGTTCAAGGAGAGCAAAAATGTCCTTCTCAATAAGAAGCTTTGATTTTGCATGCTCAACCTGTGTGTGGGCTTTTAATTTTCAATTCTTGGTATTTTTCTCCATTCTGTTTCATTGCAGCCATCCACCAATAAATACTTTTTAAAATTCTGCCCACTCTCCTGGGCCATCGCATCTCTTCTGGTACATTCTGTCATTTGGTCACTCTGCTGCACTTTGTAGACCTTGCTTTTTTCCGCCTGAAACTTGAAAGGCTCAATTACATTAGCCCAGAGTCCGGTCAGATTACTGCAGGGATGCTGCCCTCTGCCGGCCATCGCCAGGCATGACCCTTTAAGAGGGACACCTGACTCTAGAATTCAGGCAAATAACAACAGCTATTATGTTCTGCCTCCTTTACATGGATTATGCCATTGAAGTCTCACAACAGCCCCATGACATTAGAAATTATTATCTACATTTTCAGAGGAGAAATCTCAGTCCCCAAGGAGTTAGGTAACTTGCCTGAGATCACACAGCTAACAAGCAGCAGAAACAGTATTTGAACCCAGGGGTATCTACCCTGCTAGCCATTATTTTATACTGCCTCCCAGAAAGGAAGATAGCTAACAATTTTTGAGCAACTGAAAGGTCAGTTAATTAACTTTAAAAAACTCATTTTCTTACCTGTGGCCACATGACCAGTAAGGCAGATCTTTCGGGGTCCAAAGCATTGGCTTCGTCTCTGTGTCACTCGTGCAGATGCACTGGCCCTAGGAGGTCACTGGCAAAGGGCACAGTGGACTGACAGCCTCCAGCTGCTGTGCTTTCAGCGTGTGCACCGAGGCCACACTCTTCCCGGGTTCACCCCACCAGTGACTGAGCACCAGGCATGGACCTGATCCCGCCATTTCTGCCCAGTGCAGGACTCCTCTAAGGCCACCTCTGCTGGACACTTCCTATCAGCCTGCACCGCAGTCTGAGGCTCTTTCCTACCCAGTCCCCCTTCCTGCCCTCATGTCACAGGTGTCAGACCCGCATTGTGGCCTGAGGGTCCCCCACCCACCCTTGCCCCCTGCTCCTTTATCCCTCACAGCTGTTACCCCCAGTAAATTCCTTGTACGTCTCATGTTCGTTTCTCAGAGGACCCAAACTGACCCCCTTTTCAGCTCGAGTCATCCAAGGGCATGTTTCTCCTTCAGTGGAACCACCAGTACTTATTATTGTTAATTCCTGTATACCCTGAAAGAACAAAGTATCAAGAAAAGAAAACATCAACGTTCCACGCAAATGCTGGATCTCTCCATGTGTACGCTAGGAGCTAGTGACGGGCCCATGGAGCACCCCAGGCCCAGATCAATCACACACGCTTGGGGGTGGTGACTGTCTGTGGAGGTGCCAGGCTCTAGGGTTCTTGTCCCATCACCCACCATCCCACATGAGGTGGTCCTGGCAGAACTACGAAGAGAGCACTGTTTGTTTTCGCAGTCTGCCTACCTGCCAAGAGCCACATTCCTTACGTGCGTCCCTCCTGATCACGTCTCCGAACGTGGAATCCCAAGTGGATTTGTCCACCTGGCACAAGAATTTATCCTCCACGATGTTCTCACCTCCCTTCCCATAAGTAGATCTTACACCTTCCATTTAACTACCCATGTAACATGGATCAGGTGCCCCGGTGGTCAGCCATCAGTCTGGCAATTTGGCGACTTCCCCCAGGTGAATCCAACACTAATCTTACCCTCACGTTGGTCGCATCAAGCGGAGGAGGTTAGTCGTGAACATCAGCGACTATCCAGCAGGATAAACAGCCATGAGAAACAGCAGTGTGGGGGAGGGGGACGTCTGGGATTTGTAATCAGAAGGCCTGGACCAGAGTCCTGCATCTGCATCTTAGGCAAGTTCCCCATCCTCACCCAGCCTCGTTCCCAATTTTTCTATAAGTAGAGACCCAGAGAACAGTATGTCCTTACCACGGGCCACATGCTCTGGTAGATAAGAAGGCTTTGAAGTCAGGCAGACCTGCATTTGACTCCTGGCTGGATAAACCTGAGCAAGGGATCTGGTGTCTCTGCACCTCAGTTCCTCCATCTGTATAATGGGTACTAACACACATCTCGCAGTGCTGCTGTGACCATTAAGCGTGGTATGTAGGGCTTCCCTGGTGGCACAGTGGTTGAGAGTCCGCCTGCCGATGCAAGGGACGCGGGTTCGTGCCCCGGTCTGGGAGGATCCCACATGCCGCGGAGCGGCTGGGCCCGTGAGCCATGGCCGCTGAGCCTGCGCGTCCGGAGCCTGTGCTCCGCAACGGGAGGGGCCGCAGCAGTGAGAGGCCCGCGTACCGAAAAAAAAAAAAAAAAAAAAAAAGAATGGTATGTATGTAAAGTATCTGTTATAGTAAATATGAGATACATGGCTGCTATTCACCAAAATCTTTTGGTTAGAAGAAGAAAAAATCATAAGGTATAACTCACCAGACAGAGGTTGGCTGTTACTGTTACTATAAATGCCGCAGAAGGAATGGAATTAAGGGGTCTGGAATCCAAGGAGAGGGGGACTTAGCTGAACCAGGGAGAGAAGAGTCAGGCTGTGGACAGGCAGAGGTGGAGGGGACAGCAGCCCGGGTGTGGGGACCCGCAAAGGCAAGAAAGCACAGGGTCTACTGGGGAAGCTGGCTGGAGCCCATTCCCTAGGGGCCCTGTTGGGTGAGGACAAAAGAATCAGAGAAAGGAAGCCAGGACAATGCCTTCATGAGAGGAAAGTGTGGCTTGAGAGCTCATGAGAGGAAAGGAGGCAAGAGAGGGGCCTCAGATATCTCAGGCCCCTGGCGGCTTCCGAGGAGTTTATAATCCCACGGGGAAACGACACATGCTGTGGGCACAGTTAAGTAACATCCAAGACACTGTGGGAAGGAGGGGAGAATGGTAGCGTGGCTACAGGAGCTCCAGAGTCACTTGCCCGGGGACAGGGGAATGAAGAGAAGATTCTATCAGACAAGAGGGAGAAGGCAGGTGTCCCAGGCCCGGATAGCCAGAGGCCAGGAAGCAGCAGAGTCACAACCAGGCTGCTCTTTCTACTTACATCACACTCGCCAGAACTTCCCATCCACTAGCCTGACCGTCGTGGGGCTGAGGTGGGACTAAAGGACGGCCACCCCTCAGCCTGCTCCACCACCACTTCCCCACCAGCCCGGGTGCAGCTGTGCTGTCGGGATGGGCTTTAAAGGTAGCACGTGCCCTGCAGTGGGCGTTCCGACCGAGAGCCATAGCAAAGGGCAGTTTCATGCTGAGCCCACAGCGCGCATTCATGTTTTGCAAGTCCCTGCACAAGCCCACACTCCTGACTATGCCACAGGCAGATAAATGCACATAACCGCCTCACTCCCTCTGGGGCTGGCTCTTGCTGGAGCAAGCCTTGCACCTGGGAGGTACTCACATGTGGGATAAATGAAGAAATAAATGAAAAGGTATCCCTACGTCCAGTTGGGCGGGAGGTGAACTTCAACCACCTTATCATGACCAAGTGTTGAGGAAATTCTACTGAACTTTACAAAACGTGTGGTGTGAGGGAATCTCTTGTGAAAGTGGGGGGCAGGGGGGTGTGTTTAGCCTCCTGGAGGTAACAAGAGAGAAAACAGAGACAGCACATCTGGATGCAAACCACAAGAGCTTATGTCCTCAAAACTGGTGAAAATCTTGATAACAGCTGCCTGTTTTCACCAGTTGTGGAGATGGCTGGCACAGGGGCAAGGGAGTGGCCGAATAAACTGCAAGCTCAGAGAGACAAGGGGGCCCAGGCTACTGTCCACTGGCCTCTTAGTTCCCTGCAGCCTGACCTAGAAAAACCAGTCCAAAGGGTCCCAAAGAGCAGGCTCCCAAGACCCTGGGAGGAGAAGGAACCACCTGGCGGTTGGCAAATGGTCTCTTCCACAGGCTCAGCAGCTGAGCCCCACACCCTGGGGAAATGGCAGGTACCCGCAGGGATCCTTTCAGTCTAGTGAAGCAAGACAGCAGCAGCGATGTCAGGGAAATGCAGAGCCTGGCAACAGGGAAGGGCACCTCTTGGCAGCCGCTCTACCTTCATCCACTCAGTGGGGTTCGAGGCACTAGAGACGGCATTGGGACCACACTTAGCAGAGGAGATGCTGAGCCCTACGTGTTCTGGCGGGGGCATTTTAATGCGGAAGGTTCTTCCCGAGACTTTGAAAGGACTGTGCTCTGACGGTCAGTTTACCAAGGAAAGATATGAGGCCCACAGTCAAGCCAGGGTGTGTTCTTGGTTACGTGACAATTGGAACAGATCCCACGGGCTCAATTCCTGTTTGCAGACTGGACCCCTGTCATGTCTGGCTTTCCATGTGTCCAAAGCATGAGGGTTAAATTGCGTCTGTCAAGTTGGCTAGGCTTTGGTACAAACACTAGTTGTTGGTCAAACACTAGTCTAGATGTTGCTGTGAAGGTATTTTGTAGCTGTGATTAATATCTACAATCAATTGACTTTAAGAAGATTACGTTTGATAATGTGGGTGGGCCTCATCTCATCAACTGAAGGTCTAACAGCAAAAAAATGAGGTTTTCCGGAAAAGGAATTCTGCCTCAAGACTGTGATGTAGAAATGCTGCCTGAGTTTCCCAGCCTGCCAGGCTGGCCTACAGATTTTGGATTTGCCAACCTCCACAATCACGTGAACAAATTCCTTAAAATAACCCTCTTAGTGTACACAGACACATACTGTATTCCATTGATTCTCCTTCTCTGGAGAACCTTGTCTGATACACAGGGTAGTTATTAACATTTCAGGTGTGAGGTGAACAGAGCAGTAGGTGTCAGATAAAGGGGTGAAGCCAAGAATACGATGCTCTCACACAAGTGTCCTGGGAGGTAGGTTGGGGCTGGAATTAGCCCCATTTTACAGATAAGGAAACTGACACTTGTCAGCGATGTGTCCCAAATCTCACATCTTATGGATGGTAGAGAAGAGATCTAGATCCTAGTCTTCCTTCTCCAAATGCCTTGTGCTCTTTCTACTACATCTCGGAACCACTTATAACCTATAACCAGTCTCTCTGTGCCACCCTCTCCATTCAGAGCACACCCTCGGGCCCCCATTCACAGTGGAGCACCTAGTCACAGACAGCCCTGCATCAGCTGAACTCCGGGCCGGCTCTAAGTGTGATACTCCCCCACCCTCTCCATGCTGATGGCATGTCAGTTCTCCAGTACCCAAACACAAAGATACTCAGCCATCTTTTACTTCATCTTTTTCTCACTCCCCACATCTTATCACTTAAGTTTTAGAGGTTCAGCCTTAAAGATGTCTCACAAATCTGCCCTCTTTTTTGTATCTCCCCACCGAGACCACACATGCTCATGCCTTGGGTTCCTTCTCACCCATGGGCTGAGCACCGAAAACAGATTTTGAGAACAACTGAGCTCTTGTGGGATGGAAGAAACCAGTGGAAGAAAGACCAGGTGCTGATTTTTGTGACCAAAGTCTTGGACTCCTTGGACATTTTTAAATGCCTTTGCTCCAACAATTCTCCTTTTATTGTCAAACAACCAAAAATCACTTATCTACTATGTTTCAGATGCTAGGTGGGCTTGCTAGAGCATTTCTAAATGGGGACCATATCTCACTCCCTGGGGAGTATTTGGGGAATTTCCAGGGGCATTTTTTGATCACAGTGTTGTGGGTTTGGGGGGATTTGCTGCTGGAAATTAGCAGGTGAGGCATAGGACAGTTCTGCACAATAAAAAATGATCCCCATCCCATGCAATTTTCAAATGTCCTGCTGGAAAGACATATAGACAAAATACAGACATATATATACATATAGACAAAATATATATATATATAGACATATAGACAAAAAAATCGTAATTTTCTGATTATAATTTTGTCTCACATATAAGTATCAAGGTACTTTTTGCACATTTTTAATATATATTCAATGTATATTGTACACAAGGAATGCAACAAGTCAAATGGAGATGGCATTGATGTGCTTGTTTGTGGGAAATCACTGATGTCAACACACTCAAGGAACAGCATGGGCTGCATCACACCTGCACATTGGTCTGTGCTGTGGGTACAGAGTAGGCATGCAACCGCAGTGTTGTCTATCTCTGTGGTCCGGCCCCAGCATTGCATTCTGAAACACTACATGCCATGTAATTACAGGTTCCTTTCCTGTTTTTCTCCTTTGTAAAACAGTTATGCAGGCGGGAATGTAAAATGCTGCATCCGCTATGGAATACGGTGTGGAGGGTCCTCAGAACATTCAACACAGAATGACCAATGATCCAGCAATTCCACTTCCGGGTAGATACCCCAACTAATTGAAAGTGGGGACTCAAATAGACATTTGTACATCCGTGTTTCCTGCAGCATGATTCATAATAGCCGAAAGGTGGAAGCAACCCAAGGGTGCATGGATGGGTGAAAGGATAAACAACATATGGTATAGACATACAACGGAATATCATTCAGTCTTAAAAGGAAGGAAATGATGACACATGCTACAACATGGATGAATCTTGAAGACTTTATGCTAAGTGAAATAAGTCAGTCACAAAAGGACAAATACTGTATGATTCCACTTATATGAGGTCCCTAGAGGAGTCAAATTCACAGAGACAGAAAGTAGATGGTGGTTGCCAGGGGCTGGGGGGAGAGGGAAGAGGGAGTTGCTGTTTACTGGGTACAGAGTTTCGGTTTGGGGAGATGGAAAAAGTTCTGGAGCTGGATGTTGCCGGTGGTTGCAGAACCATGCGAATGTACTTAGTGCCACCGAACGGTACACTTAGAAGTGGTTAAAATGGTAAATTTTATGTTACGTATGTTTTACTACAATTTTTTTAAGAGTTATGCGTTTTATTGGTTTTTATGCGTGTATCAGCAGGATAGTAAAGAGGGCATTTCAAAATATTTGTTTTTAAAAGGAAACATTACAGGGAGAACAAGCTGTCTAGAATTTTATGCCCTTAGCGCTTTACGGCATATTTTATTTTGTCGGGAGACTTTCTGGCACCCCTTGAAATGTGTGGAGACACCTAGGCATCGCTAATGAAGGGCTGGGGAATGTTGGGACACAGAATGTAAGATCCCAGGGGACTCAGAAAATTTATACTTGAGCTTAGGAGAATTAGGGCTGAGAGAAAAGCTATTCAGAGTCCATTTAAGTTTGATGTGAGCTAGCATGTCTGGGACTGCAAGCATTTTATATTTATGGAGCTTCTCATGCTTCATGACACAAAAGCTCTCTACCTGTAGAGTCCATTAGCAGAGGTAGCTACGGCAGAGTGCAAGTCATGTCTGCCTTGGCCACGTGAGGACTGTCCGTGTGATTTAGGACAAATGTCTTAACTCTGAGTCCCATTTGCCGCAATCTGTAAGACAGGAGTAATATTTACCCACCTTATTATGAATACCTCCTATTTATTGGATACCAGCTAAGGGCCAGTTTCTTGGCAGACGTTGCATCATTTCATCATTTAATCTTCACAGCTGCCCTGTGAGTTAGGCATCATCCCTATCACATAACTTAGGAAACCAAAGCAGATGCTGTCGGTCCCCCAGCCAACTCCTCCTGGCTCATGGGAGGGCATAAATGTCACTTCCTGTGTCTCTCTGGCTGCGTGAGCCTCCTCTGCCTAAAAACAGGCATCCGGGAAGGGCCGGGGAGATGAAACCCCATGAGCAAGGCTCAGGCAACGAAGGATGGGAGTTGGTGGGTAAACAGTCCAGCACCCTCACCCGGCAGTAGAACAATCCAGGATGTGCCCTGCTAAGTCTCCCAGAGGCCCCTGTGGGACTGAGACCCGCTCTTGGTTTTCCTCCCTTCCCTGCCTCACGCCCCACATGCCCCACTCTATGCTTCCTGGAATCAGCTCCCAAATAGACCACTTCCCTCAAACACTTGTCTCAGGCTCCGCTTGCGGGGGAACCCAAAGGAAGACAGCAGGGGAGACTCAGAGAGTGAAGTTACTTGCTCGCAATCCCACAGTCAGAAAGCCTGGCTAAGCCCCAGTGGCCAGCCCACTCCTGAAGGCAAAGTCCCTCTGCCTTCCACCTCCCCTGGGCGTTGGGGACTGAGTGGGACAAAGCCGATGAAGAGGAGGCCTCCCTGCACAGTAAAGGGTCCTCATGTTTTCACCTGACCTTCATCATAGCCCTGGGGGCTGGATCAGCAGGCTAGTTCTAGGCCCACTTTATAGGAGATGGAGGCCCCTTGCACAAAGTTACTGGCTATTAGTGACCAACGGCAAGATGATTCTCTGCTCCTCCCAACCCGTTCTCCATGTGTCCCTGCCTTTCTCTGTGACCAGGAGGCCAATACTACTGGACTTCATCCTCAGGCCCCTCACCCTCTGGCTTCCAGGTGGGGTCAGCCAATATAAGGCATGGGCAGCAAGAGAGAAAAGGGGGGTTTGTGAGGCCCCCCTCTCTCCGAGGGGCTATTAATTTTAGCAGTGACTGCATTCCTCTACCTGAGCCACAGCTCCTATCCGACCCCTTTAATTTTTAAAAAACACTTGGATTTTCCCAGGTTTTATTAGAAATCTAAGATCCTGAGAAAGAGGGGAGGAAATGACAGATGTCTGCTAAGACCCCAGGACACTTTCCAAGGGCTAGTTTGCCCTGACCCTGTTTCATGGCTACAGCTCTCACGCCCTTGACTTGCCCTTCAGCAAATGTTATGGCTTCTGGCTCTTGCTGATCCCAGGGTGTTTCCTATCCCCTACCCACACCTCCATAAATCTATAGATAATCCTTTCATTACACCCTCTCCAATTAACCCCTTTGAGGTACCATTCTCTTCCTTTCTGGGACTCGGGCCTGAAAGGCTTAGCAACCAATAAGAGGGGGAAAAAATATAATCCTTATGGAGCAAATACCATTTTCCAGGCCCAGAACAAAGCTCTTTTCATTCATGACACTCACGGGAAGGCTGTGAGGTGGGTATAATTATAAGTCCCATTTCACAGATTAACAAACTGAGGCTGTCATGATACATGGACCAAAATCCAGGTCAGTTAGAATTGACAGTCCACGTTCTCTCCCCTTCCCCACAAAGACTACACTGTTCTCTAGCCAGACTTGCCTTTATTGTAAATAACTGTTGGGACCACAGCCATCCAGCCTTGACCTGGGCATGTCAGGAAACCCGAAACACCCTGCCTGTGGCTAGGGTGTAGCATCTTTGTGGCCAATGAGCGTTCCATGAATGGAAACAGCCTTTCCCTTCTGTGAGGAAAGGCAGGATTTCATATGAATGTGTGATGGCTGGCAGGGGGCCAAGAATAAGAGCAGGAAATGGGAGCCCGAGTGAGATAACTGCCATGAACATTAAGGGGAGGGGGCAGAGTAAACAGAGGACTTTCAATTTTGCAAAGCATTGGAGAGCTCGTTGGATTAAGGAATGGCCCTTGGAGAGAACTGGGGGATATTAGGAAAAGGGGGAGACAGCCTTGGCAGGCAGCAGAGACTAAGTGCTGGTGGAGGAATTAAAGGGTGGGGCGAATGACTAGGAAACCACAGAATAATGCAAAACCCAAAAGCAGGCATATGAAATGTGCAAAAGAAAAAAATAAATTATAAGGCAAAACATAGCTGACCAGAGTTTGTGCTTAGTAGCCGAAAATACTCAAAACAACATCTTGGAATGAGAAACACATGGATTAAGAAGCAACTGTCATTCGATTTAGCAGCTTGAGAAATGTGACTTGTCCCCATGGGGGTTTGGAGGAGGAACTAGTCAGAAAGAAAGAGTTCAGAATTCTAAATAAAGTTGCGGGGCTGAATGGGCCCACAGGGCTTGCCCCAGTACTTGACAATTACGAATAAAATCCAAAATACCAGATTTCACAAGGTCCATTAGAATATAGAAATGTTCTTCTCCCTACTCTACATCAATCCACAGCTTACCCATTATAAAATACTGTCTAGCTATTTAGCACCTACATTCCAGACACTTTACATATATTATCCCTGATTCTCCCAACAACCCTACAAGTAGTAGTATTGTCCTCTTATACAGATTTGGAAACTGAGGCACAGAGTGTTTGAACAACTTGGCCCAGGTCACACAAGAGGTTGGTGAGAGGTTGAAGAAGGAAGGAAACCCAGATCACGCTTTCTCCCAGCACATTCCATTACCCCATGGAGAGTCTCAAAACCTAGGCTTTCTAGATGGCCCAAACCTCTCTTTGCAGAAGGAAAAATCAAGGAATGGAGAGGGGATAGAGATGCCTATGGAAGTGGTGGCCCTAGAATTTGAGTGGAGATCTATGGGGTCTGGGGAGAGAAACCTTGAGATCACTGAACCCAACTCCTCTATTTTATGCTGACTTGATCCCTCCAAGATCTCGAAGCTGTGGCAGCAGGGAAGCACATTTGTCAAGCACGGTAGCACATCCTCCTACTATTCATGTATTCATTCGTTCATTCAACAAACATTTTTAAGTGCCAAGATCTATGTACTATGAAAATATTTTTCCAATAAGCAACTGGAAGGTGTTAGATTTGCATTTTCTTTTGATTTGATCTTTCTTTTTCACTTTAGCACATTTCCACTGAATTCACTGCATCAGGTCCTCAAACGCTCCTCCAAAAACTTTGTGCAATGAATAATCAGCAGACTGCTATCTTTAGAACATTTATGATCAAATAGCAGTCCCTGGTTTTCTCCAGTCGTGATTGTGTTTTCTGTTCAGTAACACTGACAGCTCTGAAAGCATGCATTTTTCTTTAGCAAATATGAATGGTAAAGGCCTCTTATATTCCCTTTTCTGAGCTGAGGAGGGTAATTGAAAGGGTGCTTTGTAAAAACTCTGAAAAACACATGAGTTTACCTAGAGTTTTATTAGAAATCTAGAAACCTGGGAAGGGGAAATAAAACCATGTATGTTTGCCAAATCCCAAAACATTTTCCCCATTTGGTCAGATCAAGTGCCAAGTTCATGCTGGTCTACTCATCAGTAAATTTTTGCTGTGTAACAAATGACCCCTAAAACTCAGTGACTGAAGGTAATAAACACTTATCATTTTCCCTGATCCTGTGGGTCTGCTAGGTGGTTCACCTGGGCCTCTGGCCTGGCCTTGGATGAGCTAGGTTGCCACACTCACGTGTCTGGGACTTACCTGGGTTGAGTGGGGCCCCTCTCCTCTCAGGGGGCTGGCCTGGACTTCTCCACATACCGGTGAAAGAGCTCTCAACAGCAAGAGAAGGGCAAGGCTCAGTGGACAAGCACGTTTCAGGACTCTCATATCACGTGTGTTCCTTGTCCCATTGGCCAAAGCCTGTCATGAGGCCAAGCCAAATTCAAGGGGTGGAAAAACAGACTCCACCTCTTAAGTGGGTGGATCTATAAAAATACTGTGGCCATTTTTTTTTCATATTCCCTCAGCTGCTGGGAGTTTTGCTGGCTGAGGTCCCTCAACTATCAGCCCTCTCGAAACAGCTCATGTTTTCCTGAAGAAAGCCACCTCACTCAAGGACGAACCTCCTTCCCAGGGGCAGCAGCCTGCAGTGGTAACTGGTCACTACAGGGATATAAAGGCTTAGCCCCTTGCCCAAACTTGAGACAAGTCCAACGGGTCATCCCAGCTTCACAGCTTCCTCAGTGGTCAGCTGAGGCCTTTACTGAACCTGAATTTCAGTCGAACTCCTCTGTCTGGTCAGTCCTGCTGACTTCCCTTCCACCACAGGTGTCCGTCCTGATCACATCTCCCAGAAGACCTATCACAATCTAATCTCTGTCCCACTGGCTGCTCCCTGGGGACCCCAACCTGACAGATGATGCCAGGAGTAGTCTGAGAAAGCAGATGCTAAAGTGGACTCTGAGGCTGTATCACCTGCCAGCCGACAGGCAATGAAAACCCCATTACTGTTGATACGCAGAACTAATTTAGCCCCTGACACAGATGGCAATGAAACTGGTAAAACTTCCACCAGTGGTGAAATGGAATGGGATACTGGTGGAAGAAATGGTCCTAGAGGGTGTGACATATCAGGCTTTTGCAAAAGATGGAGGAAATAGTCATTATAAGGAAAATGGAATTGAATGGCCATCACTGGAGAACAATGTATGCTTTGGAAAAAAGATAACAAAAGATTGCAAATGACTAACAGTAAATAAAAGTTTAAAAATAAGCACAAAGCACAAAGCCCTCCTTAGCCTCACATAAAGAAAATTCTTATCTCCTGCAACCAAAGACTAAGTTCTCAACCAAAGAATGGAAGGAGTTGGGCTCTTGATGCCTTTGTGAAGCAGAGCACTGTTGTCAGCTCAGATGTTTACATGAGAGAGAAATCAATTTCTACCTAATTGAATATATCATTATTTGGGGTCTATTTCATATCTAGTCCAAGTTATACCCTGCTACAGGCTGAATATTTATCCCCCAAAATTCATATGTTGAAGCCCAATCCCCAATGTGATGGTATTGGAAGGTGGGACTTTGGAGAGGTGGTTAGGCCATGAGGATGGAGGCCTCAGGAATGGGATTAGTGCCCTATAATAGAGGCCCCAGAGAGCTCCCTTCTTCCTTCCACCATATGAGGACACAGTGAGAAGTTGGCAGCCTGCAACCCAGAAGAGGGCCCTCATTCTTAATGTTCCATCAGCAAGTACCAACTGGGAAGCTCTCCAGAACAAACATCCCAGTTTCTTTAAGAAATAAAGGGGAAAATAGAGATAGAGACAAAAATCTAGAGATTGTATCAACAAATCACAATATGGGACCTTATGTGGATGCTGACTCAAAAACTGTTAATAAAAAACCTTTCAAATGTGTGAGACAACTGGAAATATAAACATTGGCTGGATTAGTTGGTGATATTAAGAAATCATTGCTAATATATTTAGGTGAATTAATAGGCTTGTGATTATGTTAAAAACAAAATTCTAATATTTCAGAGATGTACACCAAACTATTTACAGATGCAACGGTATGATCTGAAATTTGCTACAAAATAATACTGAGGGAGATTAGGTGGAAGTATAGATAAAACAAGTTTGGCCATGGTTTAATCATCGTTGAAGCCAGGTGACGGGTACATGAAGATTTATCATATGAGGCTGTATATTTTTGTGAATGTTTGAAATTTTCTACAATAAACGTTAAAAGAAAAACATGCAGAGGGACCTGATTTGATGGGTGGGTGGCTGGATGTGTGGGTGATAGCAGAGGGAGTTTATAATTCAGAGCCTTATGTTTAAATTAGGACAGGACCTCACCTAGTGGTTGCATGCCCAGGAAATGGGGAGGAAGTGGTAAGATAATCTGGGTTATTGAAGTACCATCCCAAGAACAAGGCGGGAATGTCATCAGAAAGACCTAGCAAGAGGTGGGGGGAAATCAGCATGGTAAACACATAGACACTTGCTGCTTATGACTGCCAGACTAATTTCCAGATCCCACCCACTGGCAGACACAGGGCACTCAATGTACTGCCAACACTGTGTAGATGGATTCCAGAACTGGGCAGGACTGAGCTTGCCAGTGAAGGTCCCCCATGCCTCCAGCCAAGCTCGGCAGGAGGAAGGCAGACAGTAATACCTGCAGTGGCTTAAGCCTCTGGAGGGAACACTGAGACAATGTTAGGATTGGAGTGGGAGTGCATAATAGAAAGGTTCCTTTCTGGGAAAAGTTCTCAGCCTCTACGTGGTTTAGGCTACCATGTTGGGACCACATGACCCGACCCCTCTGGTCACAGCTGACCGATCCAAGAATGCACACTTAACCCAAGGGGGAAAATATCCATAGACTGAGCTTAGTCCATCACATTTCTCCTCAAGAATGCAAACTAGTAAACCAAGAAACCCAGATTGAGAACTGCAGACCACACCATCCGATAGTAGAGGCATTGGATTTAGAAGGTCATTGCTGTGAACTGAATTTTTGCGTTTCCCCCCACCCTCCAAAAAATTCATATGTTGAAACCTAATCCCCAATGTGATGGTGTTTGGAGGTGGGGCCTATGGGGGGTGATTAGGTCATGAGGGTGGAGCCCTCATGAATGGGATTAGTGCCTGATAAAAGTAACCCCAGAGAGCTCCCTCACCTCTTTCTGCCATATGAGGAATCAATGATGAGTTGGCAGTCTGCAATCTGGAAGAGGACTCTCACCGGAACCCAACCATGCTGGCACCCTGATCTCAGACTTTCATCCTCCAAAACTGTGAGGAATAAACTCCTGTTGTTTATAAGCCCCCCGGTCAGTGGTAATTTGATATAGCAGCCCCAACAGACTAAGTCATGTGTTCCCAAAATATGCATGTGGGTTTGGCTCCTACTTACCTGTGTGACTTGGGGTGAGTTGCCTGTTCTCCTCGAACCTCAGTTCCCTCACGGATAATGGGGGCATAATAAAGGTAACTGTTTCAATGTGATTTTCAGGATAAAATGAAAATACTTATGAAATACTTACACAGCAAAAGTTTAATAACTACGAGCTATTGTGATTCATACTAGCAGGGTTCATGCTACCCTAGGCTGTGGCTCTGTTTGTCCACGTGAGAGCAAAGGAAGCCAGTCACAAGAGACAACCACACTAACCTATGCTGAGCACTGCCCGGCACCAGGTACTGTGCTAAGTACTTGACAAGCGATAACCTACTGGAACCTCTCAGCCACCAAGAGTCTGACGACGCTCACTTCACCAGCGAGGAAACAGGCACACGCCGATTTGCCAAAGGTTTAGGAAGTGGCAATGGCGGGGATGAACATCCAGCTTCCGCGTCCTGAGCCCATGCCCTCAACCACTCTGAGACGCTTATGCAGATGAGGAAATGGGGCTCAAAGGAGATTATGCAGCCCCAAGAAATTGCAGGAGAAGGGAACCCCTGCACTGAGTGAAAGCCAGAGAGTGTGACTTGGGGCCCGAAAGTCTGGACCCGGGTCCTCTGAGGCCCAAGCATCTTAGTTTTCCGATGAAATAACGGTCGTAGCCCTTGAGTGAGCCCCCCTCATTTTTTTTAAACTAAAGTCTACACTTTATTCAAATTTCCTTTGCTTTTAGGTAATGCCCTTTTTCTACTCCTGGATCCCATCCAGAATACCACATACTTTTCGTTGTCATGTGCCCTTAAGGCTCCTCTTGGCTGTGAGAGTTTCTCAGACGTTTACTGATTTTCATGATTTTACAATTATGAGTACTAGCCAGGTATTTGTAGAATGCCTGTCCATTGGGATTTGTGTGGTGTTTTTCTCTTGGTTAAACTGCGCTTATGGGTGTGGGGAGGAAGATCACAGGATAAAGTGCTATTTCATCACATCCTATCAAGGCGACATGCTATCGATGTGATTTATAACCGTTGATGTTGACCTTAACATGGTGCTTTTTATTTATTATTTAATGCTCTTCTAAGTAAAGTTGAAAATTTTAACTATTAGCATAAATTATAGTCCATCTTGATATTGTACAAAGATGTACAACATAAAGAGCAAATATAAGAGCACTTGACTCGTGCAGAATTACTCAAATTGCATAATTCATATTTTGTAGCTCATACATACATGTGTATTTATTTCTTCCCAGAACAGTGGAAATGCTGCACAAAGCTGACTCAACTGTTTTTATTTTACTTCTTGGTACGTGCACATGTGCACATTCTGCACATGTAGAATGGAACTGGAACTGCGGGCTGTTCTGTCTTTCCTTCTTTGTCATCATTTTCAACATAAGTGGTTGGCAACTACGAGGAAGTAACACATATCAGAAAGGATATGATTGGGTTTCTTGGTCATTTGTGTTTCTTGGAATGTGCCTATGGGTTGGAAGTTCCAAGTGGAACAAAAAGAGTGGCCTCTCCTGAGCCCCCGCTCATTTGAGTGAAGTGTTCTGTTCTCCGTTCTGACTAAAACAACAGGAATCATGATGTGCTTCCGTCACCCACAGGAGAATCCTCTGTACTAATCTGCTGCTTAAGGGGTCCTGGTGCCAGGAAAAACATCGTATCATGGGTTTACTCACTCAAATGTCTGGCTCTTCTAAGGGAAGTTCATTCCAACCCTACCCCGTCTAACGGTTGCTCCTATATGGCATCCCGTTCACCAGAGTGAACCCTCCGCTCCCCTCACAGAGAGGGCCTTGACTGAGAGACAGGGGGCAGTACATGGCCAGAACAAGATGTAGTGTGGGGCGTTCTCTTTGGAGAACATGTCCCCTCAGGCACGAGTCACAGAATAAACTGAGACAGGGCAAAACCACTAACAAGAGAAAAACTGGAAAGCCAAAACGT
Source organism: Stenella coeruleoalba (assembly GCF_951394435.1). Classification (NCBI taxonomy): domain Eukaryota; kingdom Metazoa; phylum Chordata; class Mammalia; order Artiodactyla; family Delphinidae; genus Stenella; species Stenella coeruleoalba. The sequence continues at coordinate 16,861,023 of NC_137157.1, forward strand.
TGAAGAGAGTGCAAAAAGAGCTTTTTAAATGAGACCAGACTCAAAAATAAAGACTTTCTCCTCTAGCCTGCTTGTTTTTCCACCCATCACCTCCAACCCTCAAATTTTGTAAAAAGCCATTTTAAAAAACTATAAATTTTTCCATCTGAGGCAAAAGTTGTTAAATGGAAAGAGCAAATGTGGCAGAGAATACCAGCTGTCAAACATCTGAAGCCGACGGGGAGACCTCGGCCATCTCCAATTTCATACAACTTGAAAAGCCAACATGGACTTTAAAAGACAAAAGAAAAGTGGATGATCCTCTTTAAATAAGGCAATAGCTAAGAGTAGGGAAGCCACGCTGGCTGCGTGTGGAGAGAGAAGCACAGCGACTCCAAAACCAGAGTGCTCTGGGGCCGTATCTGGACACCAAGCAGCTAGTGACCTTGAGCAAATCCTTAGCTTCTCAATGCCTCGGCCTCGTCATCTGCATAAGGAGGGTGATAAAGATAGGCCCTGCCTCAGGGGGCTGCTGGGAAGGTTCACGCACAGTGCCATCGCGGACACATGCCATAGGTGCCCGTTACTCTTTATGATAAATGTAATTATAAAAAGAATGAAATAATGCCATTTGCAGCAACATGGGTGGACCTAGAGATTAGCATACTAAGTGAAGTGAGTCAGAGAAAGACAAATATCATATGATATCACTTATATGTGGCATCTAAAAAGATGAACTTATTTACAAAACAGACATAGAAAACAAACTTGTTGCCAAAGGAGGGAGGGATAAATTAGGAATTTGGGATTAACAGATACACACAACTATATATAAAATAGATAAACAACAAGGACCTATTGTATAGCACAGGGAACTACAGTCAATATCTTGTAATAATCTATAAGGGAAAAGAATCTGAAACAGAAGATATATATATATATATATATATATAGAGAGAGAGAGAGAGAGAGAGAGAGAAACAGTTTTATATACATATATCTGAATCATTTTGCTATACACCTAAAACTAACACAACACTGTAAATCAACTATAATTCAATTTTAAAAAAGGTGATTATACAATTTTTTGCAATTACTATGACATAATTATAAGTAAGGAAAACCAAAGTTGTCCCCAAAGCTTATGCAACATATGTGACCATGGGAAACCTGAAAACAAAATGAGGGTAATTCCCAGGTCCCCAGTTTCCAGAATCATGGGCGTCGTGAAGGGGAAGGAGTGGGGCTTCTGCTACAGCTCCCTTGGGTGCTGTGAGGCACACTCCACAGCAAGGGCGCTGAATAGATGAAGAAAACTGAAGGGGAATTAGGGCAGAGGGCAAGCGTTAGAACTGGTCGAGCACTGCCTCGGTGCCAGGCTCTGGACTGAGATACACACACACACACACAACCTCATTTAATCCTCAGGACTCCACGAGGAGTCAGGCACTACTGTCATTCCCACTTTACAGGAGACAAGGTCGAGATTTAGAGACACCCCATGATTTACTCAGGGTCACAGAGTACGTGAAGGAACCTGGATTTGAACCTGAGTCGGCTTCCTGTCCAGCCTGCACTGTCTTCCTGTAACACACAGCCCTCTCCCTTCTCCTGGCCTCAGGTTTCCTCCTCTGTAAAATGGATTTTGAACTGCAGGCCTTTGTAGCGCTCGCATTCCATGTTTCTCAAGATTGTAAAATCTCTTTCAGCCAGGTTCACCGTTTTCCAGCCAAGGGAAAGAGGAGATGGGCCCTTTCACAAGCATGATCTTGTCTCTCAGGTCATTACAAGTGAAACTGCACGGAGGATGATAATGTCGCTAGCACAGCACAGGGGCCCCACGAGGGGTCATGTCGATGTCACACACTCGTCTCCGAGGCCTGGAGCTGAACGGGGAGGGTGGGGGATCTCACCAGGAGGATGGAGGCCGGTGTTGAGCACGCTGAGTCCTCAATGCTGAGTCAGACCCTGAAACCCGTGAAGGAAGAGGAGAAAACCAAAAAGGGAAGCACCTGTGAAACAGCACGTGAAACACTTACCAGCTAAAATGCGTTTTGCCTCCTTAAATAGGATGATTGATTAGTCAAACTTTGAGTTATTTTTACTGAGGCAGGACTGGCATGTGCAAGACAGGAGGCCGTCTCCAGGATGACCCGGGAATCTTCAGTCTACGGAGCTCAAAGAATAGAAATGCTGCCACCAGAGCCTTTTATGAAGCAAGAAGTGCTTCAATAAGGAACATCTGGCCTCCAGCAGCCCGAGTAGCTAATACGGACGGGTTGGAGACTAGCCAATCAGCCTCCAAGTTTGAAATTCCCCTGACCCTGTATATTTCTCCCTGGACCCTGGATCCGGGAGGTAGATTGGTGAGCCTTGCCTCCTGTCTCTTCGTCAGTCGATCTCACAATACAACTCCTTTTCTCAAAAGCTGGCTCTGTCATGTTGGCTTCTCTGAGTGTCAGGCAGTGAGCCCTTGCTGGGTAACACCCAGGTTCACCTGAAGCCGCAGCCTGTCCACAGTCTATGAGAACCGAGAGCCCTGCGGACCCTGAGCTGCTGGAACATATTCCCACTGACTTCAAGATATGATAGCAATAAAGAAATTATGATGTTTGAATTAAGGAAAACACAAAAAGGCCTCCGTTTCCTAGATGATGCCATCTACTAGCGTTTACGCACATCATCTCAGTTACTCTTCACTGCTAGCAACGGGATGTGTACCATGATCTCTGCTTCACAGATAGGGAAGCTAAAGTTCAGAGGGGTTCACAGACGTGCCTGAGGACACACAGGGAGCAGGGAGTCAAGCCAGGAAAGCAACCATGGCAGCCTGATCCACAGACCGTTGCTGAGCAACACACCATCCTGGCTCTGGAAGAGGGGCATTCACGCTCTCAAAAGGCTGGGTCATGGCTAGAGGAGCTCAGCAGAGACATAGATGTGTGGGGTGCCCCTCAAAGCGTTAAAGGAGAATGCCCTGTGCTGCAGAGTGAGTGAAGGTGTTGGCAACATCCAGTGGGAGTGGCTGGCATACCCAGGATGCAGAGCACTACTGCAGGTGGAAATGATGGTATCCAGGATGTGCCAGGGACAGGGCTGGGACAAAGGAGAGCAAGCTGGGATATTTGAGACAAGGCCTCATATATGCACCTTCACACTCAGACACACACACACACACACACACACACACACACACACACACACACACCCCAAGATGATGCACTGCATCAAGGCTCCTCAATAAGGACTTCTCCGAAGGAAGACAGAATTTGCTAAAAGACCTTTGTTGTTGTCATCGCAGTCATGGGTGTACTGATCAGTTTTTAAGTTCTTCCAGGTGGGACAACAATGTTTGGTGTCGGGTAGCCTGCTAAACCCCCTGGGTGAGGGTTTGGGCCAGCAGGTAGCCGCTGCTCTGCTCCCCTCAGCTTTTCCAGATGCCATCCAGGCAGAAGTCTTCCTGGCATAGCAGGGGTGGCCTCCTGGTGCTGTGTCAAACCAACCAGCTTTAGGATCCCACTGGCCTGGGGTCAGTTCTCTTCCCTTGCACTGACTACACGACCGCAGACAAATCACTTCACCTGTCAGTGTCAGCTGCCCCGTCTACAGCACAGGTCCTCACCACACAGCTTTGTGGTGGGTTCGATAAGATAATACAAATACACCACTGAGCACAGTGCCCGATTTGTGTCTGACCCAGAGTGACCACTAAGGAAAGGGCGACTCTTATTTTTATTGGAAGACACAGAGCATTTTAGCACAGAAACTATCAAGCCCATCACAGCCCCCTAAAACAAGAACATCAAAAGTAGAGACTTTGAGATCAGTTGGAGATTAGAACCTGCACTCTGCTCACATAAAAAAAAAGTCCAGCTGTTGAGGCTAGGGTGGGACAAAAATGCTGATGCCAACCATCAAAAAGGAACAACTTAGGGCTTCCCTGGTGGCGCAGTGGTTGGGAGTCCGCCTGCCAACGCAGGGGACGCGGGTTCATGACCCGGTCCGGGAAGATCCCACATGCCGCAGAGCGGCTGGGCCCGTGAGCCATGCCCGCTGGGCCTGTGCGTCTGGAGCCTGTGCTCCGCAACAGGAGAGGCCACAACAGTGAGAGGTCAACGTACCGCAAAAAAAAAAAAAAAAAAAAAAGAAAAAAAAAAAGGAACAACTTAGACACGCATTTCTGGGTGTCCAGTAGAACTCAACAGGGGACAGCCTAAAATTCAAGAGGAAGGACACAAGTTCATTAGAATGTCCTCAAGTCGCCAAAAGCCTCTTCCAACAGCTTGACTCTCAACCACACATCCTTAGTCGAAAGAACATCATTTAAAAAGCCGTCCGAGGGCTTCCCTGGTGGCGCAGTGGTTGAGAGTCCGCCTGTCAATGCAGGGTACATGGGTTCGTGCCTCGGTCCGGGAGGATCCCGCGTGCCGCGGAGCGGCTGCGCCCGAGAGCCATGGCCGCTGAGCCTGCGCGTCCGGAGCTTGTGCTCCGCAACGGGAGAGGCCACAGCAGTGAGAGGCCCGCGTACCACAAAAAAAAAAAAAAAAAAAAAAAAGGATCTTTCTGTACTGAATCCTTCCCTGAAACAGGCAATGGCAGAAAGGGCTCAATAGAGGCCCAGAAATGTCAGCCGGGAAAAGGATTCAACTACACGCACGCACACCTGAGAGCCATATGAAGGCAAAGGGGGGAAAGAACTTAGGAATTGAAACAAGGATAGAGAACAGTGTATTTACATCTATTGCAGCATAACAAATGACTCCAAAATTTAGCAGCTTAAGATGATAACAGATGTTTATTATCTCACAGTTTCTGTGGCTCAGGAACTCTGGGGCACCTTAGTCGGGTAGTTCTAATTTATCTGAGCATGTGGTCCTCTGCCCCAGGCTACAGCAACCTCCACCTCCACCTTCCCCCCTTCCCCACCCAAACCTACAGTTCAAAGCAGCTGTCCGTCTCCCAAGAGCTTGGGGTTGGATGGTTGCTGTTGTTTTGTTCTGGGTTTTATTTTTTATTTATTTCCTGTATTCCGTGTTTTCCTCTAAAATTTTTTCTGAATTGATTGGGGGTTGGGTTACAGGTAGAGCTTTTGAAACCTGTGCTAATTCACCATCTTGGAAGGATCTGGAAATCTCTTGTAGAAGTTGATATTTACAGTAAAGACCCTACGACCTGAATGACTCCAGAGACTGTCAACCAAAAAAGATTGTGAAAGCAGGGAATCTTTTTTTTTTTAATGATACATACATACCTTGAGTATTTTATTTTAACTTTAAAACCAAAAAAACCACACAAAAAATCCTGAAATATTCTGTTATTGCTACTGAGAGGAAATCAGTTCATTTCTTATTATCATTAGAAAAGAAGGAAGGAAGGGAGGGAGGGAGGGAGGGAGGAAGGGAAAGGAAGAAAGGAAACAAACTAGTGCAATGTTAAGATGTTTGGGCCAAGGGTTTTGCTTTGAATATGGGTGGGCTGATTGGAGTTCCATTCTTTCTTTCTGGCATAAATCACCACCGTTTTGCATTAGCTAAGATATCCTATTTCTGTTTCTTTAAAATGGAATAAGAACTTAAAGGTGCTTGTAAGTAATCTGATTGAAGAGTCCTTCTAAATTTTTGATAAATTTTTTCATCCCACAACTATTTTAATGAGTTTTTTAAAGTTTTTTTTAGTTTTTTTTTTTGCGGTACGCAGGCCTCTCACTGTTGTGGCCTCTCCCATTGCGGAGCACAGGCTCCGGACGCACCGGCTCAGCAGCCATGGCTCATGGGCCCAGCCTCTCTGTAGCATGCAGGATCTTCCCGGACCGGGGCACGAACCCGCGTCCCCTGCATCGGCAGGCGGACTCTCAACCACTGCACCACTAGGGAAGCCCATTTTTTTAGTATTTTTTAAAATTTATTTTGGCTGTGTTGGGTCTTCGTTGCCGCGCACAGGCTTTCTCTAGTTGTGGTGAGCGGGGGCTACTCTTCACTGTGGTGCGTGGGCTTCTCATTGCGGTGGCTTCTCTTGTTGCGGAGCATGGGCTCTAGGGCCCATGGGCTTCAGCAGCTGTGGCACGTGGGCTCAGCAGTTGTGGCACACGGGCTCAGTAGTTGTGGCACACGGGCTTAGTTGCTCTGTGGCATGGGGGATCTTCCCGGACCAGGGATCGAATCCGTGTCCCCTGCATTGGCAGGATTCTTAACCATTGCGCCACCAGGGAAGTCCCTTAATGAGTTTTTTAAGCATCTCATTTTTACGTTTTGAAACAGACTAATGTTCATAAAACAACTCTTTTTCTACACTCATGTTTCATCCATTTTTAACATTTAAAAAATATTTTATTGGTAAAGAGTTGCATTAAGTATAATTGGTGGGATAGTTCTGGAAACAAACACAGTTCCCTCTTGGTAAGAACACAATGAGTTGGGAGAAAAAGTGCGGGGTTCTGTAGCGTAGCCCAGTAGCCACGGCCATTTAACACACCTTGAGCCTCATTCAGTAAGTTTTAGAGAGAGAAAGGAGAGTGTGGATGTACTCACATCCTCTGGCACGGTCAGAGGATGGCAAGACCATTAAATGGACATCAGTTAGGAGAGGGTCTACACTACCTCTACCAAGGTATGATTTGGTAATCAGTTAACAAGTTAGAGACCTCAATGCAAGACAGCCACTCCTGTAACTGAAATACTTATCCCCTGTTACAATTCAAGCACTTCTGGGGAAAATGATACATTCAGTGACTATCATCCAGAAACAAAAGTCAAACATCAGGGACTGGCCACAGGTGAGTTCTGAAAGCCAACCTCATCTCCTTTACAATGATGCCAAGTCCACGGTGTCCACTCTAGTCCTGCAGATGCCCATCCATTGGTACAGGATTCTCACCCTAGTTACTCAAATACAATGTCGCTTTAACTACACTGGACACAGTTTCTCCCCTGTCCAAGACGGCATCTACAGAGGCAGCCTGGAAAGAAGGTTTCCCTCCTGGGAGGCAAAGTAATAAGAACATGTATTCCAACACTGGCTACACTGGTTGCTAGCTATGCAATCTTAAGCAAGATACTTAGCCTCTCTGAGCTTTCATTTCTCCATATTAAATGAGGATTCATTTATTCAACAAGTGTTTCCTAAGTGCCTGCTACACGTCAGGTACTGTGTTAGGCCTGCACATCCATAATTAATAGACATAGTTAAGATTACATGTCCTGGTTAAGATCACGTTCCAGTGGGGGAGACATAAATAAGTATAATTTATATTATACAAAATTGATGTAAGTGCTCTGAGGGAAAGTTACAGAACATCATACTAGAGTACGGGAGAGGCAAATTCAGCCTGGAGAGGTCATGAGAGATAACTGTATTTACCTCATGGATTCTTGTGAGGATGAAATGAGATTGAGAACCTGAGTAGTGCCGGGCATGTGGCCAGAGATCTATAAATGGTCACTACTTCTGTTATTCAGCCACGGAAGATGTCAGCCTTGGGGGGTGGGGTTGACGAGGGTACAGATGCCACATTTCCTGCTCAACATGCCAGTTCCGTCTTGTGTGTCTGTGGTTCATTCTACCTCAGAGCTGATGGGGGATGGAAAACCAACTCCTCTCCAGAGAGAGCAAGTAGAAAGAACAGCAAGTAGAAAGGCCTCCTGGTGTTTAAATGGAGCCAATAAAGGAAGGCTTCAGAAATATCCTGCTCATGAGAGGAAACCAGTTCATTTCTCTTTATCATTAAAAAAAAAAAAGAAAGAAAGAAGAAAGAAAGAAAGAAAGAAAGAAAGAAAGAAAGAAAGAAAGAAAGAAAGAAAGAAAGAAAGAAAGAAAGAAAAAAGAAAACTAGTGCTGAACAAATGAGAATACCTATCCTTAACCAAACAACTCTTGCCAAGAAGAGAGCTCTGAGCAACTTGGGTAAGAAGTAATATAAAGGGGAGCATCTCAAAAATCTCCATTTGGGCTTCCCTGGTGGCGCAGTGGTTGAGAGTCCGCTTGCCGGTGCAGGGGACACGGGTTCGTGCGCCGGTCCGGGAAGATCCCACCTGCCGCGGAGCGGCTGGGCCCGTGAGTCATGGCCGCTGAGCCTGCGCGTCCGGAGCCTGTGCTCCTCAACGGGAGAGGCCACAATGGTGAGAGGCCCTCATACCGCAAAAAGAAAAAATCTCCATTTACATCCTTCCAAAAGTTCTTCTGGCCATTTTCCCTGAGGATCCATCCCCACCTCAGGCTCCAATGAATCCACGTATTCCCCTAAGGGGGCCTCTTCCCTGGCTACACAGCCCAGCTGAGGACCAACGCAGACTGGTTAGTTCAGAAAAAAAACTAAACGAGACTAACATTCCTTCTCCATGAGATTTTTCTCTCTTCCATTCAATCTAGAGAAGGAAATTTAATCTCAAGGCTAGGAGAGCTGTGAGGAATGACCCAATATAGTCATTTTCAAATCATTTCTAGCAAGAGAACACTTTTGTCCAATGAAATTTTATCCAAAACCATAATGCAGAAAATGGGTAAAGTAGTATTTTTTATATAAATGTATTATTTTATGTTTTTCTTCCAGTTTTATTGAGATATAATTGACATTCCGCATGGTATAAGTTTAAGGTGTACAGCATAATGACTTGACTTATATACAACAGGAAATGATCAACACAGTACGTTTAGCAAACATCCATCTCATGTAGATACAAAATTAAAGAAATAGAAAAAAAAATTTTCTCCTTGTGATGAGAACTCGAGGATTTGCTCTCTTAACTTTCGAATATAACACACGGCAGTGTGAATTATATTTATCATGTTGTTAAAGGTATCATTTTAATTTCAAGTTATCTGCCATTGAATTTGATTGAGGTTCTTTGGATGAATCCAACAAATTATACTGTGGGATTCTGCATAATGTAGGAGAGTTCGGTCCTATATTAGCTTCAGCATCTAAGTTGTGTTATTGCTGTTGCACAGTTCCAAGAAGACCTTGATTTCCACAGTTAGGCAATGTGCCAGTAATTATAATTACAATTCGCCATCTTTACGTTGCACATGAGAGAAACTCAGTTCAACTCAGATTAAGGAAAACAAAATAGAGGGAGCATTTATCAGTTCCCATAAGAAAGAGTCAAGGACTTAAAGAGCTTCAGCCCTGGCAATCTTTTCATCTCCCCCTCTCCCCACCTCTCAACCCTGCTCTCCCTCAAGGTGGCTTTATTCTCAGAGAGCATCCCTGTATTGGAAGGAAAGGTGGCCTCAATAGCTGTAGGCTTACATTATAGTTAAAGCTATGATCATAAAGGGAAAAAATTTTCCCTAAAGTTCTGGAGAAAATTTCAGGGCAGATGCACATTCTCTTCTCAGAAGGGATGACTACAGATAATGACAATAGGGAACTCTTCTTGACCAGGTTAGGGTCACATTGTCATCTCGGGATGAGGGAGGGTGTGAGGTCAGCCCTTCCCATCCATGAAGAATCGGTTTCCAAGGGGGAGGAGGGCTTCTGTTAGCAGAACAAGGGGAAAAGGACAGTGTGCTAGACAGACAAAACCCATAGTACCACGGCTCACTTCATTTACATAAGTAGCTACACAGGTAAAAGCTTTCATAGCTCACCTTCCAACCTCAGTTTACTGGAACAGACTCAGAGCTTGAGAGATAGTAGGAATTAATTGGTCTAACAATGAATCACTAACATTAACAATTATTCACGTTCCTTAACTACTAACTGTTGTCTTAGGAGGGATGTGACGAGCAAGTCTTCAGCCAATTTTGATTTTCCTTGTTTTGAAAAACCAGAACGCTTTTCAAACATACCTTGAAACATTCGATGACAACATTTTTAATTACTAGAAATCTCAATTTCTGTTCTGTCAGATTGTTACAGAATACTTCACAACTGGGCTTCCCTGGTGGCGCAGTGGTTGAGAGTCCGCCTGCCGATGCAGGGGACGCGGGTTCGTGCCCCGGTCCGGGAAGATCCCACATGCCGCGGAGCGGCTGGGCCCGTGAGCCGTGGCCGCTGAGCCTGCGCGTCCGGAGCCTGTGCTCCGCAACGGGAGAGGCCACAACAGTGAGAGGCCTGCGTACCGCAAAAAAAAAATAATAAGAATAAGAATCCTTCACAACTAATTTATTTTGTTTTGAATGTTCAGTCCACAATTGTGTTACAAGAATTTATCCACTAGCAGTTTCAGGCAAGTAGATGAGTGCTGGCCTAAATTGTTTCTAAATTTTAGTGTAACACTCCAGCCCCATCAGTTAGTGAGACTTCCACCAGAATTTTAAATATGTGCAGAGCTCTGGTCCAAAGTTGCATAAACCATGCAACATATGTTAAAAAGAAAAATGGTGGTGACCCGCCCCCCCCCCCCGGCTTTGCTACATGGTAGGATATGATACATTTGAGTCTTACTGTTCTTTTTAATCAATTTTATTGAGGGATAGTTAACATGCAATAAAATGAACCCATTTCAAGAGTATATTTCAATGAGTTTCCTAGATAATTAAAATTAACTTTAATAATGGTATTCTAGATTATAATCTTTAGCATTTACATGAGATCTAAACTTTCCCATCTTAAAAATAAGATCCCTGGGATTAACATGACCAGATATTTTTAAGTATTATAAAGCTATAATAATCAAAACAGTTTGAGACATTGAAGCACTGTATTAGCTTGCTAGGGCTGCTATAACAAAGTACCACAAACTAGGAGAAATGTATTGTCTCAGAGTCCTGGAAGCTGGAAGTCCAAAATCAAGGTGTTGGCAGGGCCAGCTCCCTCTGAGACATGGGGAAGGATCCTCACCTCTTACTGACTTCTGGTGGTTCACAGGTACTCTTTGGCATTCCTTGGCTTATAGGTACATCAACCCGGTTCTTCTTCTTCGTATGACTGCCTTCCCTCTGTGAAGGGGGACATCTATCTCTGTGTCCAAACGTCCCCTTTTTATAAGGACAGAAATTATATTGGATTAAGGTCCACCCTAATGAACTCATGTTAACTTGATTACCTATGTAAAGACCCACTTTCCAAATAAGGCCACATTCTGAGGTCCTGGGGGTTAGGACTTCCACATGTCTCTTTCATGGGATACAGTTCAACCCATAATAACCAGGAATAGCAGATGAAGTAGAATTTTACCAGAATTGACCCAAACACCAAAAAAGTGATAAAGGTGCCATTTCAAACCTGTTGAGAAAAGATGGATTATTCAATACATGATGCTTGAACAACCAGGCAGCCGTCCAGTTGTATCAACAACTAAGTTGTATACTTTGCACTGTGTACCTGAGCACTTCCCAGTTCCTGGTTCTAGTCCCTGGGGAAGCCTCACTGGCCTTGGGTTCTATGAAATACTCCATTATCCCTCCAAATAAATTCACGTTTTTACAAGGACTGGCTTGAGTTGGTTTCTGTAGCTTGCAACCATTTCAGAGGCTGATGGCCTCCTAACTGGGCCTTCCTTCTCACAAGGAAAAGTTTATATGTCCTTCATTAAAAAAAACAAAAAAAAAAACACCAAAAAACCTTTCCTCTCTGTCACCCTGCCTCCTTCCCAATTCATCTGGCTTCTCGCCTCCACCTGGAAGTAGGCTATTTGAAGTCAGTTGGTTCCTTCTGTGTCTTCCATCATTCCAGGCCTCCCAGGAGAAGTGATCAGTCCGAGCAGAAGCTGTCCTTTGAGGGCCACTAGGAAGTCTGCAAAGCCAGCTAAGATCACAACTATTTTAAAACCCAGACATCAAAGTATTTGGATGGGATCCAGAGTTTCCTGCCTCCCCAAGACCTCCTTCCAGAAGAGAATCAAACTGTCGAGGAGGGGGAAAAATCCACCTTAATTGGACCTCTGATTCCCAAAACTGCTATTGGACTTCTTACTACAGAAAGGAGCTCCTTGGTAGCTGGCTTATTAAAATATTTTTCTGAAAATTGGTGAGATGGAGGGCAGCCCTAAAACCAGACAAAGCACACTTCATGCCAGAGGCTTTCTCTCTGTGAGGTTTCCTCTTACAATGTCCAGTTTGGCTTTTCAAACAGCAGCAAGAGCCCCCGTCTATTGAGCACTTACGATGTGTCTGGCGTGCGTAAGACTCACATGATTATATTCTTGAATCCTCTCCATGGCCGCATAAGGTAAGTTCTATTTTTATTCCCATTTTACATATGAGGAAACTGAGGCTCAAGGAGGTGAAGTAGATTTTCCCAAGCGCACACATTTAGGAAGTAAGGAGCACAAATTTGAACCCAGGGTTTGTCTGACTTGAGTCTGCTCTCAACCACTAATCTGAGAATCCTAAGTCAAAACGTCTAAAGGTGCCAAGTGGGAGCAGAGAGGATGGTGTGGACCAGGGGTAAGACATGGGGAATGGCAGGCAGAACGGGGAGCCCGAGGGCCCCCATCTGAAGAAGGCACCAACTGGCGGCAGCAGCCAGTCCTAGCCCTGTGGGGAAGTGGCCCAGTGTGGCCAGATTTTCCATTTTCCAAGAGAAGCTTGAAATCTGGATTTTATATGAAATCTCCCAACTTTTATGGGAACTGATTCAAATATTTTTAGAAAAAAACACGGTGCAGCCTGGAAAACTGGCATCCGCAGTCCACTGTTAGGCAGGAACTCTTATTCCCCACTCCTCGTGTTTCCTGTGGGAAGAACTTTACCTGGACTACTCCCATCCTTCCCCTCTGATTGGTCAGTTTCCAGGAAGGAACTGGGCTTGCTCAGCTAATCTCCATCCTCCTCCTGAGCCAACCTGCCCTGGGGTAAAGCTTCAAAGAAAGGCTGGGTGGGAAAGTCCATCTATAGAGGGATGCGGCACTCACAAACCCACTTCCTTGTGAGCAGAAAGTCGTGTTCTCCAAACTGCTTTTGTGGTGTTTTAATTTCCTGTGGATGCCATAATGAAGTACTGCAGAATGTAGTCTCTCACAGTTCTGGAGGCCAGAAATCCAAATCTAAGGTGTCAGCAGGGCCATACATCCTCTGAAGATTTTAGGGAAGAATCTTTTCTTGCCCTTGCTAGCTTCTGGTGCCTCCTGGTAATCCTTGGCATTCCGTGGCTTACAACTGCATCACTCCCACCTCTGTCTTCATCTTCATATGACATGCTCCCTTTGTTTTTCCTTCTTGTAAGACACCAGACATGTTGGATTTAAGGCCCATTTAAGCCGGTATGAACTCATCTTAACTAATTACATCTGCAAGGACCCTATTTCCAAATCAGGTCACATTCTGAGGTGCTGAGTGGACATGAATTTTGGAGGGGGATGCTATTCAACTCAACAGATTTTTTTTAAGAGTGATATTTTAATCTCCACCTGTCTGATTCCTGTGTCTATCTCTACACTGGTTCCAACTGGGAGAGGAAGAAAAGACTGTTGTTTCTTTATCTCCTAAAAGTCCAGCTGTCGTATCTAACACGAATGTTGCCTATTTGCAATCTCTAAACCAGCGGTCCCCAACCTTTTTGGCACCAGGGACCGGTTTCATGGAAGACAATTTTTCCACGAATGGGGGGGATAGGGGGGATGGCTCAGGCAGTAACGTGAGCGATGGGGAGCGATGGGGAGCGGCTGATGAAGCTTCGGCTGCTGCTCACCTCCTGCTGTGCGGCCCGGTTCCTAACAGGCCGCGGATCGGTGCCAGTCCGTGGCCTGGGGGTTGGGGACCCCTGCTCTAAACCACACAGTAATGAGGTCATCTCTCTCCTGCATACTTTTTTCTTTTCTTCCCTGTCATTTCCTCTTATCTCTCTTTCTTTTTGCTTTTTAACCACTCTTTTGTTAGTTAAGTCTGTGACAAATATTACTATGCTGTAGTAGAAAGTCTTTGAGGTTGTACAAACCTAGACTCAAGCCCCACCTTGCCATCTACCAGCCTTTGGGCCTGATTCCTCGTGGAGTCAGGGAAGGCTTCCTGGAAGAGGTGGCTGAAGATGGGCAGCAGTGGCAGGACTTCTGGTAACCAGTCACAACAGCATGAATGTCCGGTTCCATCACCATCAGTGTCTGCACTAAGCGGCAGCAGCAGCAGTGGGATCTTCACTGGGGCAGCCCCCATGGGATGGCCTGGGTGTTGCTTCCGGCTGAAATAGCCTCAGAGCCTGACACTCTCTGCCTTCCTTCTTCTCCCGCACCCCAGATTCTTGCACTCCTAATATCCTTTCATTGATTCATTTTATGCTAAAATTAGTTAAGGCAGACTCTGCTGTTTCAACAAAAGCCCTGACTGTTATAGTAAATAGTGTCAGGGGTTGTCACTGGCAGTGGACACTCGAGGACAAGGGCATCAAGGATGGATTTCTGGCTCGACTCGCTCTGAAGTTGGGAGATTACAGCTAAAATTGTAAGATGGGACTCTAGTAGTGCATGGCATTTCATGGGTAAATCCAGCAATTATATTATCACCTGGGATCTCTGGAAACAAAATGTCCTTGAAAAGTGAAGCTTAAGCGGGGGGCCAGGGGTCACATGGCCATTATCCTGAGCAGTGCGATGGGCTTGAGGGATTCAAGGACTGTGGGTGGTAGGACGGATCATGGTCTGCACTTCTGCGTTCCTGTCTAAAAGGATTCCCCATCCTGGCAACAATAAGAAAGAAAGGATGGAGGGATGAAGGGCGGGAGGGAGGGAGGAAGGAAGGAAGGAGGAAAGAAAGAGAAAGAAAGAAAGGGGGAGAGAGAGAGAGAAATGAAGGGGGGAGGGAGGGGGAAGGAATGAAGGAAGGGAAGGAAGGAAGAAAGGGAGGGAGGGAGGAAAGGAGCGGGGAGGGAGGCAGAGGGGGAAGAAGGAAGGAAAGAAGGGACTTAGATTCTAAAGTCTTCAGGTTAAGTTGAAAGACCATGGATGAGACTTCACTCTGTGCTGGGTAGGAAGCTGGACAGATTCAGTATGTACTTGCACAGCAACAGTATTGGTAAGAACCGGCAGTTTCAGGTAACAGGCATTGCCGAGCAGCTGCCTGTTTCCCATGAAGCAGCCATGCTGTCATTATACCACTCATCTTCAAAGTGAAATGGGCACCAAGCCCATCTTTCCCTGGAACGTCCTATGTGCTGGTCATTCCCTAGCACATTCTCTTAATACTCCCTCAGCTTTCTATGTGCTGTCCTCTAGTGCTCTATTTGTTTTTTTTTAAAAATCAAGTTCCAAAATGTACTCCCTCCCACCTTCAATTATCGGCCTCCATTAATATTGGACTTGATTATTTAAATTGTCAGAAGTTCAATTTTTAATTTTGCATGAGCAGCACTTTGATCAAGATTCAAATGTGGGACTTCCCTGGTGGTCCATTGGCTAAGACTTCACACGCCCAATGCAGGGGGCCCAGGTTCGATCCCTGGTCAGGGAACTAGATCCCACATGCCACAACTAAAGATCCCTCATGCGGCAACTAAAAAGATCCCGCAAGCGGCAGCGAAGATCCCACATGCCGCAACTAAGACCTGGTGCAGTCAAATAAATAAATAAAATAGTTTTTAAAAAAAGAATCAAATGTAATGTCAGTTGTTGAACGTTCAAATGTTCACAGTACATATATTGAATTTCTTTACACAATACCTATCTTTTCTTTTTAAGATGCAATGTAAAAAAATTTGTCTGGAATTTCCCTGGTGGCACAGTGGTTAAGAATCCGCCTGCCAATGCAGAGGGCACGGGTTTGATCCCTGGTCCGGGAAGATTCCACATGCCGTGGAGCAACTAAGCCTATCAGCCCGTGTGCCACAACTGCTGAGCCTGTGCTCTAGAGCCTGTGAGCCACAACTATTGAGCCCACACGCCACAACTACTGAAGCCCGCGCGCCCTAGGGCCCCCATGCCGCAACTACTGAGCCCATGTGCTGTGACTACTGAAGGCCACGTACCTAGAGCCCGTGCTCCACAACAAGAGAAGCCACTGCAGTGAGAAGCCCACGCACCACAATGAAGAGAAATCCTCACTCGCCGCAACTGGAAAAAGCCAGGGTGCAGCAACGAAGACCCAATGCAGCCAAATATATATATAAAAATAAATAAAACTTAAAAAAAAATTTGTCTATGAGAAAATCCATATGTTAGCTGTGTTCTCAACTTGATCTGTGTCCCCAGTTCTTTAATTTCTGTTGGTATCAGCAGCATGATGAATTTCGTAAAGGAGAATTGAGGGAGAGGCCAGTGCTTAGAATAATACAAGACATGAGGGGACTCAGTACATATTTTTTGAGTAGATGAATAAAGCAATGGGCAGCATAATGAGGTACATGAATAGCTTTGGGCACCATCCTGGTTCCCTCATTCACACTCCCCATTCTCAGACCTGGGAAAATATTTGGAGATCCCATTTACCAGCAGACAATCACAAACTAATATAAATACTACATCTGCCCTTTTATCCTTTCTTCCCCTCCCCTGAATTTCCCAGGGCAGTCAGCAGTGAAATAGGCTGACCTAACATCAGCCCCTGGAGAAATGAGAAGGAGTTATGTCCTGACTTAAGAAAAGTGTCTAGAAGAATACATATAAATAAAAACAGTTTACTCTTTGATATAGTGTATGTTTCATTATGCAAGTAATTGGCATGTGTTACAAATGGGAGTAATCCAAACATAAATAAGGATCCATGTGGTCCACGGCAATGTCTTTGGCACAGATTCAGTCTTGTAATCCTCATAATATTGATGACGTTACTGAACACTTACTCCAGTCAGGCCATCTTCAAATCACTTTACATATATTAACTCACTTGATTCTCACACCTCTGAGAAGTAGAAACTATTTTTCTCTGGGTCTTTGGTTTCCTTGTTTTGTAAAATGGAAATAACATTTGTTCCTATTATGATAGGATTATTGTGGAAATTCAATGAGTTAATGCATGGCATGTAGGAAACACTTGATACCTATTGCTTTTTTGATATTTTATCCTAGTTACTTGTCTCCATTTTACAGATTAGGAAACTGAGACACAGAGAAGTTAAGTAAATTGCCCAAGATACATAGCTAGTAAGTGGCAAAGCCAGGATATAAACTCTTGGCCATTATGAAGAAACTGATGAATCCTTGTATGCATGAATATATTAAGGAAAGTAAGATAAGGATTACTTCCCACCAGCAATAAAGGGGGAAAAAATTAAGCTGCTATTAGATTTGATTCCACCAGAGGGCAGTAAATGTATGCATTACACAGGCATGACCCTAGCCCACGGAGTTTGTCTTTTTTTTAAGACGTTAAAGTCTGAAAGTTATCGCAGATTTTATGCCGATTGTTAAGGAAGAAATCAATTCAAACTTTTTCCTATCACCTTAAAGTGTAGAAGATTGTTGTGAGGGTTAAATATAATATAGTTTAAAATGTCTTATAAACTGTCAAGATCTGGTAAACTGATGAAAGGACTTCATCCATCAATATTCACTTCATTTTTTATTCACGCCTGTGAGCCTCACTTCATTTTTTATTCACGCATGTGAGCCTAACACTTCACTAGTGCTAGGGGTCAGGGTGTACCAGGCATGAAGGTCACTGAACAGTGAGAGACAAGGACCCTCCCCACCACCGCACTACCCCCCACTCACCCTTATTCTGTGTACACACACACACACACACACACACACACACACACGGGATAATTCTGCATATAATTTTTATCTCTGCTTTCTGAAATATACTATGCATATTTTCCCATTGAATTACATATTCTTCAAAAGCATGATTTTTCTGACTATGTAATATTCCTGTGCAGCTGACTCATAAGTTTTAAGTATTCCTTTATTGTTGAACACAGCAAAGGAAACAACTGAGTGAAGAGAAACTTATGAAATGGGTGGAAATATTGTGAACCATATATCTTTCTGATAAGGGGTTAATATCCAAAAAATATAAACTCAACTCAAGAGCAAGAAAACAAATAACCCAATTAAAAAATGGGTAAAGAACCTGAATAGACATTTCTCAAAAGGAGAAATACAAACAGCCAAGTACATGAAAAGTGTTCAACGCGACTCATCATCAGGAAAATGTAAATCAAACCCACAATGAAGTATCACCTCACACCTGTTAGAATGGTCATCATCAAAAAGACAAACAGTAAGTCCTGGAGAGGATGTGGGGAAAAGGAAATCCTTGTACTCTGTTGATGGGAATGTAAATTGGTGCAGTCACTATGGAAAACAGTAAAGAAGTTCCTCAAAAACTTAAAAATAGAACTACTATAGGATCCAGCAATTCTCCTTCTGGGTATATAGCTGAAAGAAATGAAATCACTATCTCAAAGAGGTATCTGCACCCCCATATTTACTGCAGTATTATTCACAATAGTCAAGACATGGAAACAATCTCGGTGTCTGTTGATGGAGGAATGGATAAAGAAATGTGGTGTACATATACAATGGAATATGACTCAGCCATAAAAAGAAGGAAATCCTGCCATTTGCAACAACATAGATGAACCTGGAGGACATTATGCTAAGTAAAATAAACCAAAGAGAAATACTGTCTGATCTCACTTGTAAGTGGAATCTTACAACAACAAAAAAATGAACTCATAAAAACAGAGAGTAGGGCTTCCCTGGTGGTGCAGTGGTTGAGAATCTGCCTGCCAATGCAGGGGACACGGGTTCGAGCCCTGGTCTGGGAAGATCCCACATGCCGCGGAGCAACTAGGCCCGTGAGCCATGGCCACTGAGCCTGCGCGTCCGGAGCCTGTGCTCCACAACAAGAGAGGCCGCAACAGTGAGAGGCCCGCGCACCGCGATGAAGAGTGGCCCCCGCTCGCCGCAACTAGAGAGAGCCCTCTCACAGAAACGAAGCCCCAACACAGCCAAAAATAAATATAAATAAATAAAAATTAAAAAAACAAACAAACAGAGTAGAACAGTGGGTACCAGGGTCTGGGAGAGCGGGGGAAATGGGGAGATGTTGGTTAAAGGGTAAAAAGTTCCCATTATGGAGGATGAATAAGCCTAGACATCTCATGTACAGCATGATGACTATAGTTAATAACAGTGTGTTGAATACCTGAAATACGTTACGGAAGTACATTTCAAGTGATCTCATCACACACAAAAAAATGTATGGGAGATAATGTGTTAGCTTGACAGTAGTACTCATTTCACTATGTATATCAAATCATGTTGAACACCATAAATATATACAAATTTTATTTTAAAATACATTTTAAAAAATTGAAAAGCAAATGGTCTGTAATAGTCCTGATCTTCCTCCAAAATCCCCCTTCCCAGCAGCCCTCTAACCTCTACTATGACTCTCCCATTTGCCATCCTTTTCCAGCCACACTGAGTTCTTTACTCTTCTTCAAATATTCCAGACACACTTCTGCATGGGGCATTTTAACTTGCCAATTCTCCTTAAAATGTCCTTCTGCTGGAACCCACACGGGTAGTTACTTCTCCGTCAGTCCTTTGCCTTCAAACGTCATCTTTTCGGTGAGTAATTCCCTGATTGTCCTATTTAAGATTAAAATTGCAATACCCACCTTTCCAACTAGCTCTTTATTCCCCCTTCTCTAGTTTAGTTTTCCCCATAGAACTTATTACTCTGACAACTACATATATAATATTTGTTCACTTAGTGCATCTCCCCTCTGTAAAACCTAAAACACATGATATCAGGGACCTTTGTCTGAATTGTTCACCACTGCATCTCCAATACCTAAAACAATGCCAGGCCTAGAGTAGACACTCAGAAAATAATAGTTTGATGAATGAATCAATGAATGAATTAATTCTGCTAATAATCCTAGAGGAAAATTAGAATAGATTTTGTCCCATTCATTGAAAATTTCCAAGGCACAGAAAAGCCAAATGATTTACCAAAGGCCTTAAATCTGTTCCAAAGATACTACTGCTCTAGAGAAGACACCACAGTCTGTCCCTGTCTGAGAGTCACAAATTATCTTGCTTTCACACCAACCCAAGGCCATTTCTTCATAATACGTTCCTGGGACCCAATTCTAAGAAGAATGGAAAAGAATATACAAGGCACCTGCATTCTAGGGAGTCTGCAATACTCTTCTATTAAATATTCAGAGGATAAGCAAAATAGGTAATCCAGTGCTAAATTATCTAAGTGTTACAGATTCTACTGGTGGAGAAAGAAGTTTGTCTTCATTTAAGGGATTGCTTTAGTGGAGAGAGAAGTGGGAGAGCAATGTGATGGCTTCAACATTATCAAAAACCCAATTACTAAGCACCTGGTTATACCTGCTGCTAGGGTAGGCATTGCCCTGCCCTATGGAATGTTTGTTTTGTTTGGAATATACACTTCTGTTTCTTCATTTTCCTTGACTCTCTGTGTTGGTTTCTATGCATTAGATTAAACAGCCAGCCACCTCTCCAGTCTGAAAGGAGTGTCTCGTATAGGAGATGGACCTTATTGTTTGTCTAACAAATGTTTCTACAAATTGCACTGTGTCTGAAAACTCCAAGTCTTTTGTATTATGGATTAAATGGGAAAGGCCCACCTTCACAAACACAACTGCAAGTATTGATCATGCTTCCTACAGAGAGAGACTCACAAACCAGGAGTTGGAACAGACCATAAGACAAAGCCTTCTGATGGCCCCCAGGTGAATGGAGGGACCCAGCAGGTAAACCTCACAATTGCTTCTGTCCACAGTGGTTTCGCACAGGCTTCAGGAGAAGCTCCAGCGCGGCCCACGATGCTCTCCGCAGCTCACCTCGCCCAGCTCTCCGACCCCATTCCCACCTCCTCCCACCCACCCAGGATGCACTCCCAGCAGTTCCCAGACCACGCCGAGGGTCCTCAGGGCTCTGCGCCTTTGCACCTATGGCTCTCTGCCCAAACTTCTCTTCTTCTCCTGCCTATAGTTGGCTACCTGGTGCTCTCCCTTGTGGCTCTGCAGGGGACTGCTCTCTGGGGAGTCTTCCCTAAGCCATGAGTCTGACATGGGTGCCCCTACGCTGTGCTCCCAAAGTCATCATGGTCCCCTGGGCGTTGCTCTGTGTTTATTACAGGTTAACCAGTGTAACCCCACTATTCTAAAGAGCCCCGAATGTAGGGGGTGGGTCTTCCAGCAGTACCCTTGGTAACTAGTGTGCCCCAAGTGGGGCACAGCAAGAACTCAAGTGGTGATGATTGATAAACAACTAAAAATCAGAATGGGGTATCAGAACCCAATCTATGGAAAAGCACATCATTTTGTACTGCTGGGATTTATCATGTGCATTAAGTAAAAGTAATGTAAAGAAAATGGAAGAAAATGTAAACTATCTTCCTGCGAATGAGTTCCTTACATAACTTTTCCCTCCTGAAATTCTTCACAACTTTGGGCATAGATATGACATGACTACATAAAGCTCCCATTTGCAAAACGGAACCTGTTTTCTTCTCCTCTTCAAGCTCTTCTCAATTCAAAAGCCCAGAGAGATAACTTCCCAGTTGTACTAACTTAGCCCCTTCTGTCATTCTGTTCCTCTCCCCAAAGCCTAGTCCAGCTCACTTTTTTTTTTTTTTTTTTTTTTTTTGCGGTACGCGGGCCTCTCACTGCTGTGGCCTCTCCCGTTGCAGAGCACAGGCTCTGGACGCGCAGGCCCAGAGGCCATGGCTCACGGGCCCAGCCGCTCTGCGGCATGTGGGATCTTCCCGGACCGGGACGCGAACCCATGTCCCCTGCATTGGCAGGCGGACTCTCAACCACTGCACCGCCAGGGAAGCCCTCCATATCACTTTTGAGAACTCAGTTCATCAAGCCAGCCACTTTTCCATAAAATCCCAGAAGTTAGCTGTACTTGCCAAACCAGATTTCTACATTCCAGAGACTGAAACAGTTCTTCCAAAACTAAATTCTAGCAGTCTCCTTTAACCAAGTCCAGGAATAAATGTCTCCTGACCTAGAAGGTTTCTTAAGAAAACCTTTTCTAATCTAAACAAACAATTTTATTAATCAGAAATTCTCTGAAACTCCTCTCTCCAGTACACATACATTTCAATAAAAATCTTACAAAGAAGCAGAATATAGTTTGAAAAGCTATTAACTCTTAAATTTCAGGCATTTTAAAGGCTTCTCTAATCTCTCACTTTTCTTTTGAAAGCTCCTAATGTTAGTAATTATTCTTCTCTAAGACTTTCACTCAAGATCTTTGCAATACCTAATAAAAATT
The DNA here is from genome assembly GCF_951394435.1 of Stenella coeruleoalba. NCBI lineage: Eukaryota > Metazoa > Chordata > Mammalia > Artiodactyla > Delphinidae > Stenella > Stenella coeruleoalba. Next base: position 16,883,087 of record NC_137157.1, read on the forward strand.
ATAATCATTAACCTTAAGACATAGGTAAGTGGGTGGTAAGTATTATTAACTGGTAAGAATCATGAGGTTCTAAATTTAAATAATGTCTAGTTGAAGGAAAATGGTAAGACTTGTCATAATATGGAAAACACTGTTCATTTATAATTAAATTTGATGAAGTTTTAGGAATGCGTTTTAACTAACTTTTGAATTGGATTTTTATTCTGCTTGCTATTAAAAGTCAACCTAAGAAGAAAAAAAGGATGGGGTTTGTCAAGAACCAACATGAAAACACTACCAATGGGCAAAGCTTGAACAATTTGAGCAATAAAATAGTGACTATAGTGTTGGATTATAACCTAAAGAAATTAATATCTATGAGTCCATATGGATATAAATAAATGATTGAATAAAAAGTAGATTTGGGAGATAAGACAAAATATTCCTTAGAGAAGAATTCCAAGTAACACATGTGAAGGAACAAGGGGAGTAGAAAATCAGCATTGGAACACCACAGTGTATGCTACAGGCAAGGTCCAAAGGTGAATGCTAAAATTAGCGGATAAATCTTTAAGGAGAAACAGGACATGTGCAGAGTCTCAAAGTATCTCCCCCAAAATAATTAATAATTACTGTGGTGTTTGGTTTTTCCCCTTTCCCTCTTGATCTGAAGTATAATTGACCTACAACATTTTGTTAATTCCAGGAGCACAACAGAGTGACTTGATATTTCTATACATTTCGAAATGATCACGAGTCTAGTTACCATCTGTCACCATACAAAGATGCTACATTATTATTGACTATATTCCCCACAATGTACATTTCATCCCTGCGACTCCTTTTTTTGTAACTGGAAGTTTGTACTTCTTAATCTCCTTCAGCAATTTCACTCTTCCCCCCAGCCCCTCCCCTCTGGCAAACAGCTGTTTATGTCTATGACTCTGTTTCTGTTTTGTAATGTTTGTTCCTTTGTTTTGTTTTTTCGATTCCACATATAAGTGAAATCATACAGTATTTGTCTTTCTTTGTCTGACTTATTTCATTAAGTATAATACCCTCTAAGTCCATCCATGTTGTCACAAATGGCAAGATTTTCATTCCTTTTATGGCTGAATAATATTTCATTATATACATAATATATAATGCTTATATATAAAAGTGCACGCACACATACACACACACACATATATTAAAAATGCTTTTAACAAATTCCAGGGACTTCCCTGGTGGCACAGTGGTTAAGAATCTGCCTGCCAATGCAGGGAACATGGGTTCGAGCCCTGGTCCGGGACAATCCCACATGACACAGAGCAACTAAGCCCGTGCGCCACAACTACGGAGCCTGCGCCCTAGAGCCCACAAGCCACAACTATTGAGCCCGTGTGTCACAACTACTGAAGCCCGCTCGCCTAGAGCCCGTGCTCCGCGACAAGAGAAGCCACCGCAATGAGAAGCCCGTGCAACGAAGAGTAGCTCCCATTCGCCACAACTAGAGAACGCCCGCGCACAGCAACGAAGACTCAACGCAGCCAAAAATAAATAAATAAATATTTTTTTAAATGGCTAAGATAGTAAATTAAAAAAAAAATTCCAGAAATTTCTTGATACTCTTTCCTCCAGGAGGTTGAGCTTAATTCCCCTCTCCTTTGAGTGTGGTCTAAACTTATGATTCACTTATAAGGAACAGAGGATGGAAACAGTAAACAAGAAACCTTACAGTGGAGAAACCTGACAGACGCCCCTATCCAAGTGATCATGGTAAATATCACCAATAACAAGTTATGTTGAAATCATGAGATATTATGATATGATGTGATGAGAGGGGCGCTTCACCTCTGTGGTGAAAAACAAAGAAAGACTGAGAAAAATGCCAGGGAGAGGAGACTCAGGAGACAGGATGACTAAATGCGGCAGAATGCAATGCAATCTTGGGTTGGATCCCGGAACAGAAAAAGGATAGTAATAGAAAAACTAATGGAATCCAACGAGAGGCTGCAGTTTAGTTTATAGCATTGTACCAAAGTTCAATTTCTCAGTTTTGACAAATGTGCTACGTTTTGTAAGATGTTATTTAACATTAGGGGAAGCTGGTCAGACATAGAAAGACAAGGAAGGACAAATATCATATGATATTGCTTATACGTGGAATCTAAAAAAAAATGGTACAAATGAACCTATTTACAAAACAGAAATAGAGTCACAGACGTAGAAAACAAACTTATGGATACCACGGGGGAAGGAGAGGGATAAATTGGGAAATTGGGGTTGACATATACACACGACTATATATAAAATAGATAACTAATAAGAACCTGCTGTATAGCACAGGGAACTCTACTCAATACTCTGTAATGACCTATATGGGAACAGAATCTAAAAACGAGTGGATATACATGTATACGTATAACTGATTCACCTTGCTGTACAGCAGAAACTAACACAACATTGTAAATCAACTATACTCCAATAAAAATTAATGTTTTTAAAAATGAAGGCATATAGGAACTCTCTGTACCATCCTCATACTCCTCTGTAAATCTAAAGTTATTTCAAAATTAAAAGTTTTCAAAAAGTGCATCTGTTATCTCTAATGGGATAAACTGCTGATGTTTCATCTAAATTCCATCATGGACATGTGGATATGGGACAGGAGTAGGTGTATCGTAATCATTTCTCAGTGACTCTAATCTTCAGCTTTATTTTTCGGATCAATCGGATGTCCCTCTAGAGGGGTGGGAGAGGGAGGGTGGGAGGGAGGCTCAAGAGGGAGGGGCTATGGGGATATATGTATACACATAGCTGATTCACTTTGTTGTACAGCAGAAACGAACCCAACATTGTAAAGCAATTATACTCCAGTAAAGATATAAAAAAAAAATTTGATGTTCCTATGATAGTTGTATGGACCAAATATACAAGATAATGCTTTTCTTCTTGTGAAAAATTTTGGTTTTTCATAGTAATCTATTTATACATTTTTATTTTTATACTGATATATATCTATACATCACAATGTGTGACTTACTTGAAAGTGCTCTTTTGAAAAATAATGAAGAAATCCAGGTAAAGAGGGATAAAAATGTTTTAATTGTTGAAATACACTGGTAAATTGAGTGACTTACATTTCAGTACTAAGTGGATACACACGATCACTATTGAATTAAGAACTTTCCAAATATCCGACTAACATCAGTGACAAGTCCTTGAAAACAGTGTAGAACTAACATGATGAGATGCTCTGATCACACACAGGTGGAATGGGAGACTCAATGGCTAGGAAGTATTTGTAGTTACCTAAGCCTTTGACTAAAGAAAATAGGAAATTAATCAAAATGTACGTACGGCATGCAAACCTCAACAGTTTAAGTACTGCCACGTAGTACACTGTTCTCAATAAAGAAACTCCTCTGATGTTTAAATAAAGCTGAAAACCAAATAGTAAAAAAGGAAAGAGATAACAGTAAGAATCAATGTAACAATTTTACAGCTAAAAATTAACATGAAGTAGAAATAGTGAAAGATAACAGACAAATATATTACTTTGGGTAATTCATCGATAGTGCCTTATTATTGTGAGTTATAAATAGATGAAGGATTTTGTTATATAAAAACTATCAAAAACGTATCAGTGAAAAGACATGATCTTCATGAGCTGTGGGGATGGCCAGGGTGAGAACGCAGCTGGGACACAGCAGCCAGCTGGGCAAGAACCCTTTGTAAGCTTGTCTTCCGCAGGTGGATCAAATATAGTTCCATATACGTGTGTTGTTTAACCAATTGCTTTCTAGTACCACAACATTCAATATGTACCATGGCTTTAACTATAAACTAAGAATTTGGGGCGGTGGGGGGCGACTGCTTAGAATTTCCTTGGAGATGTCTGTGCACGTTACAAAATCCCACAAAGCAAAAATTCCATCCAGGTCTTGATGAGCAGGCTATGAAGGCAACAAACAAAAAAGGGAAAAGAGTTAGCAAGCGCGAAAAGGCACCACTTAGATAAAAACGTATCAGCGTTAAGCCTGCAAATGATTTACTGATTTTCTTTTCAGTAAAACACATGTTCAACATCTGTCCAGTACTGATTTGAGACTGAATATGTGGCCAGCACAGTGCGAAGCACTGATGACACTTATATGAAGAGACCAAGTCAGGTGGAGAGAGAGACTTCTGAACTTATAACCAAAATACAACAGGAGGATGCCCGAACCAAGCTGCACGGCAACCTCACAGAGATACCAACTGCTCAGCCGCAGTCTATCCCTTCCTTGTTTGGTCAGACCCTCTCGGGAAGAGGGGCGAGCCATCCACTTCACCTCGAGCTCCCCCAGGGGATCTGATGCAGCGAGCCCATCCACTGGCATTTGAGAAGCATCACTGTGCTGGCAGCACTCCGTATACCTAAATGGGCATAACTTTCAGCCTTGGGTCATCTAGGGAAGAAACTACACATTTGTATCGTGATATAAGTAACTTTGATTCTGAAATCATTCCTCAATTTGCTTCAAAGAGTAACCAAATCAGGGCTTCCCTGGTGGCGCAGTGGTTAAGAGTCCACCTGCCGATGCAGCGGACACGGGTTCGTGCCCCGGTCCGGGAGGACCCCACATGCCACAGAGTGGCTGGGCCCGTGAGCCATGGCCGCTGAGCCTGTGCATCCGGAGCCTGTGCTCCGCAACGGGAGAGGCCACAACAGTGAGAGGCCCGCGTACCGCAAAAAAAAAAAAAAAAAAAAAAAGTTACCAAATCAACTTTGAAGCTGGGTCACTGAGTGAGTTCGGTGGCTTTATTTCTAGAGAAGTTTTATATGTTAGGTCAAAAAAAAAAAGTGTCTCCAATCTTTTCCATAAAATGTCTCTTCTCATCAGGGTTTCTGCCCAATAATTTAAGCTCAGATGCCATGCATCCAGATACCTCACAGATAAGTACCATAATGGGCGCTTAGCAATTGAGTAAATGGACAGCCTATCAACTTAGAAAACTTTTCAGATAACTCAAAAGAGGCAAATGGATTGTTTAGCAATAGAGGTAAAGAATGGCGGAAACTGAGAGAGAGGGATGGCAATAAAATAGTTTTTATTTTTATATTGATAGCCACGAGCAGTAGGGAAATATTCTACCTAGCTGTCTAATGTTATGTGGACTGACTAACCAGCAATGGTGCTGAACTGTTATCAGGAAATTTTAGATCCATATACAAAGCTGGACAATCATCTTGTGTAACTCTGTCATGTAAAAACTGAAATTGGGTGAAGCTGGGAGAAGGTAAGGGATTCATCTAAGGTCCTGTGTTAACAGCAGAGCTACCGAGTCTCCAGATATCTATCTACACAGCACTTCTTCCCACTCTATTCAGATGCTTTTTGAAATACACCCTGTTTTCAGGAGGGTAAACACTAATATATGTTTACTTTCAACTAGATTATCTTTTCTATTTGATGCAAATAGTAAAACTACTGCTGCATCAGGGAAAACTAGCAGGGAACTTAGAAATCTACATGAGACTTAGAACTCTGTTAAAAATACTAGAAATAGAAAATCCCCAGCAAGTTCCTAAAGAGAAGCTCAACACCCTAACGCGGTTATGGGCACTAGGGAATAATGCTCCATAATGCTGTAGCCTTGATGACAGGGTCTTTGAAAAAGCAGCTGCCCAATATTGTGGTATTTCTTGTCCAGAAGAAACCAGTTACAGCTTCCATGTCCCTTTCCTCCAGGAGGAAAGCTTATTTGTCTCCACCTGTGAGCTTATTCTGCAACCCATCCCATCCCAGACACCAGCATCAGTACTGGCCCTCAGCCAGAAGCTGGTTCAATATCAAATCAGTCTTGCTTCTGATCTACCAATGGCTGGATTCTGGTTACAAAAAAGGATGATGGTACAGTGATGATGATATTGATGGTGATGATGACAATGACAATTATAGCAGAAGCTACCATCTACTTCACATTTAATCCTAACACAAACCCTTCAATAAGCATCAGGGGAAGAAACTTGCCCAGCTAGAAAGTGAAAGAGCCTGAATTCAAATCCACGGTTGTTTGACACCCAAAAGAGAATGGGCTATCTCAGGAGACAGAGCATTCCTGATCACTGGATGTTCAAAAGAGGTGGGATGTCATTCAGCAAGACTGAAAGACAGTGGGGATCTAAGCATTGCATGCATTTTGGTCCAGGTAAACAGAAACTCTTCTCCTCAATGGAAATGCTGCTCAGTAGCTTCTAGAGACTAGTACCCAAACAGTAGTTAATAAATGAAAGCTATTTTTCTTCTGTCCTTGTTCTTGTTTGTTTGTCTTATAATTCTAACTCCAAGCTCTTCACCAGGTCCACAGTGCTTCATCTTTTAAACTTGGTCTATATTTTACTATTCCTTCCTGAAAAACTGCATCTTTGCACACTGACAATTGCCTATCTCTACTGGAGTTTTGGTACTGGTACATCTTCTCTCTGTATGTCAACTACCCCTGACTATTGCCAAACATTTAATATTGATCCTAATCTAATTCCCAACCTCTCTAGTCTCTCCTTGTCTGTCACTTCCAAGGTCCTAGCCCCTCAAAGATTTTGGCAATGAAGAGTGAAACCCTGGTAGTATAGGCAAACAGCTTGTTCTTATTAAATGAATTAAGTTACATTTGAAAAAATATTAATGAAAAAAAGTAACTGCAAAGAAAATTGATCTAGTCATTAAAGACCTCTTTACAATAAAATATATTGGGTTCCATAGATTTAACCACAAGATGAGACCCCTCCTCATACTCAAGTTCGAGATTTCTTAGAAATATAGAGCATTAATATCTACAGTTCATTCATCCAGGCTGAATATATAGAATTATTTAGAAAAATATACAGTACCTCTTGATTATTGTCATGATATTACTTTCTTCTAATCTTAAAAAAAGAGAAAATTAAGAAAAGTTAAATGTACAGTTATAAAGAATATATTCCAGTTTCCTACAAAACTACAAATAGTTGTGACATATATGTATTTGCTAGTCTAAATCATCGAGTAGAGAAAAAAAAATGAGGAACAAATAACCATAGTACGTTAAGAAATAATAAAGGCTTGTGTACAAATTAAATCAAATATTACATATATGTAATTTTATGTGTACATATTAATAGTTCTTTAAAACCATATTATCAGACAACTGTACAGTGATTAGTAAATCAGCATTCTTCACCACGAGCCACACTTAAAAATTTACTTAAGGGACTTCCCTGGTGGCGGAGTGGTTAGGAATCAGCCTGCCAATGCAGGGGACACAGGTTCAAGCCCTGGTTCAGGAAGATCCCACATGCCACGGAGCAACCAAGCCCGTGCGCCACAACTACTGAGCCTGTGGCCTAGAACCCAAGGGCTACAACTACTGAGCCCATGTGCCACAACTACTGAAGCCCATGCACCTAGAGCCTGTGCTCCGCAACAAGAGAAGCCACCGCAACGAGAAGCCCGAGCACTGCAATGAAGAGTAGCCCCTGCTCGCCGCAACTAGAGAAGGCCTGTGCACAGCAAAGAGGACCCAACACAGCCAAAAATAAATAATATAAATAAAAATAAATTTAAAAAAAAATTTACTTAAGCAAGAAGCTATCTACAAGGCTGCAATCGTACCTATTATCAAAAGAACTTCATTAGCCCTGCAATTACTAACTACTAAAACTCAGAAAAAGGAGTCTCCACTTCATTTCATTATACAAAAGACAGTTAATTTTCTTCTAATCACCAGACTACTTATCAGTCACATTTATAATATATTATAGGAATGTACCTTTATGTTCTACAAAAACTCCATAAACTTACTGAAATGTTTGCTTTCATTTTCACACTGATCATCACTGAAATTAACAAGAAATTTAAAATATCCATGGAGCATAATGACAAACAGAAGCTAAATTTTGCTCTGGAATTACTCTCATCATGTGGGTGGCAATTTCAACAAGTGATTACAATGAGCAGATATGGATTTTTTGGGTTTTTTTTTTAAGGCCGCACCGAGCGGCATGCGGAATCTTAGCTCCCCGACCAGGGGTCAAACCTACGCCCCCTGCAGTGGAAGCACAGGGTCTTAACCACTGGACTGCCAGGGAAGTCCCAGCTATGGCTCTTACACACAGTTCACTGCAAGTCAGAAATATGTAGGGTGAGTCAGGCAAGCTGAAATATACATTTCATACGTTTTTCACAAAGCAAAAAAAAATAAACATGTAGAGAGAGTACACATCACATGGTTTTACTTACTTTTTCGCACAGTCTTTGTTTGATTGGACACCATATTGACAGCTTCAGATGGCAGACCAACATACACCCCTCCATAGTTTCTTGATGAAAAGAAGCAGAGATAGAAAAAATCAGACCAAACTACGTGGTTACTAAACATTTGCAGAAAATGATGAGAGCATGGGGCCTTCAAACAATTATAGAATTATTAAAATAACTCATGACTTTCCAAAGTAGAATTCAGAATATTATTGCCCTTGGAGAGATCTTGTTTTTCCATGTTAAAAAAAAGAAGCTATATATAAAAAAAAGAAAGCTGTGTAGTAGAATTTTTAGATATTTTACTTGCAGTGAGAAAGAAGAGAAGTTAGGATGTTTACAATTTAGTAGAGTAATAAATATCAGTAGCGTGACATGTTACAGTTAATCAGTCAACATTTATCAAGAATTCAGAGTGGTCAATGTGGTATGAGGTGCTATGGGCACACAAAAACACTTTACCTGTAGGTAGGTATAAAGTGAGAAGGAAGAGAGAGAGATAAGGAGTAATGAGAGTGGAGTTCTGCTAATCAGAGGATGGAAGGACGGAGAAGGCGGAAGGAAGGAAGAGATATCATCCAATTTTAGAGAACAGCACATCCAAAGGCCACAAGATGGAAACTAGCACAAGCCGTGTGCACAGGACAAACCAAGCTTGTTTGGAAGAAGCAAAGATTATGGTCCCTGGGCAAGATATTTATCACACTGCATGCTCCTACCTGTATTCTCTGTGCCAAAAGTTTTCCTGGTGGAATCTGTATTACTGGCAATGTGCTACAGTGGTCGATTAAATGCATGAGTTAAATTAATTCATGTTAAATTAAATCCATGAGGTGGGACCAAAATTATTCAAATTAAAGGTAGCTTCAACACCAAACATACCTCCTCTTGTCATCTTCTGTTATTGATTCTTCTGTTCTAAAAGGTCAAAAACGTTTGCTATGAGCTGTTTGGTTACACAGTCAGAGACTTCATTTTTGGCTCTGAGAAAAGAGGGACTGACGAGTTAAAGCCAATTTTGTTTATTTCAAGTTCTTCCATCAAGTATTTCTGTAACACAGGATTCTCTCTTCACCTCAATCATTTATATACTAAGAAATTGGCAGTTTTCTACTTACCAAAAAGCGCAAATCCATCAAATGCCAATAAGTCCAATTGCTGAACAAGATCAAACACTGAGGTAACCATAACGGAAAAGAATATAAAGAAAAGAATGTCCATATATGTATAACTGAGTCACTTTGCTGTACAGCAGAGATAGGCACAAGACTGTAAATCAACTATACTTCAATTAAAAAAACAGAAAACACTAATTCGAGGGACAAAAAACAAAAACAAAAAACCTGAGGGCAGCCAATACTGGAAAGAGCACATTAATTGGATGTCAGGAAGCCTGGGTTCTTGTCTGGCTGTGCCACCCGCTCCCTGTGTGACAGGCTGTGGGCAAGTTGCCAGCCTGTATCTCATCTGTAAAATAACAGGGTCGACCAGATGACGCCCAAGGTCCCTTCTAGTCCTAACACACTATGAGTTTGTGTCTCTTATGCCAGTTCAGCAGCACAGTTCTAGGTATGAAAGATTTCCTTAGTGCAAAAAGAGTTAAAGTCAATTTAACTTTCTTTTATCTAAAAAAAACAGCCATTTTATACATGATCTACTACAAAGAGGGAAATGTTCAAAGGAAATTTCTAGAGGGAATCACTACTTTAAAATGCACAGTATCTTTCCTTGAATAAGAGGAATCCATATTCTACTAGAATTCTTTGGCGTATTTTTAGATCAGGAAGTTTACCTTGAAGTACTAGCTAGCATACATTAGTTATTTTTCTGAAAGAAAAAAAAAAAACAAGGTTCAAATGTAACTCGCTGAACTCAACTTGTAATTATAAGGGGCTTCAGTTAAGAAGAAAGCAGACTGAAAACATCTAAGCAGCTTCACTGAATCTTTTAATTGCTGGGATTGTCATATCATGGTTTCACACATTTAAAAGCTGTGAACGTATATATGTACATGAGATTTTGCTTCATTGCAACAGCCCGTAAATCAGAAGTCTATAGAGAAAGGAAGTGGAGATTTGGAAATTATCTGTTAAACACTGGCCATGCACACAGAAAGTAGAGGGCAAAAGCCACCCTGCAATCTAATTTGTCCAAATTGAGCCCATAACCCACTTTTAATTATCAACTTCATTTATCTCTTGCTAAAGTTGGATCGTTTTTTAATTCAAAGGTGTCAAAGTCATGCTGTATTAGAACTGGTGCTATGCTTATTGAAGTGGTATAACACTTTCAGGTGCTGTTTACCAGTTTTAATTAAAATGGATTTATAACCCGTTAGTACAGATACTAGGAAAAATGATGGTGACAAACTCGTTCAAGATTATCAGAACTGTTTACTCTGGTTCTGAATGGCCAACATTATAATGAAATTGTTTGTGAAGCTGAAACCGGCAGATTTGGACATATACAATGTCTCGTTTTTTCTCACAGATATTCTTTTCATATCCAATGACATATCTGTGTATTTTAAACCTTTCCCCTTTTGCCTAATCCATCTTAAGGATTTATTCAGTGTTTTAAAATATATTTAACTTCCCCTAATGTAAAAAAATAGTGAATTATTTTTAATCTATTATCTCTCATAAATTATTCAATGCCCTAAAACCCAACTGTTTTAGGTTTTGAGTAATGGCCTGGCCGTCCGAACACCTGGGCTGCCCCACCTGTGCACAACTTGAAATCACTGTACTTGTTTCCCCTCACAGAACATATTTTGAAAGATTTTGTTATCAACTGGCCTTACTATCTCACTTGCTGATAATTTTCTTAGACACACAAGTGCCAAAGGGAGCCTCTGATGTGCATGGGATGGTTCCCACGGGGTGTTTGTGTAATTCGAATCCAAGGCAAATAAATCTTATATTTTGCTAATGTAGAGCCTGGGCAGCCTCCTTGTAGGCACACGCAGATTTCCGTTCAGTTTCTAAAGTAATGAACATAGCCTGTGGTCCTTCTTCGAAGCTGCCAATCCAGAGCGTCGGGCTAGGAACTGCGCTCGGGCCAGATCACCCCCCACCATGGAGCCCTTGGATGAGCCACTGTTTTTCATGAGGGACTTGATTATTTTTCTTTTCTGGTCATGACAGCTTTAGTGGAAGGGCAGTGGTTACTGTGCAGCCTGCAGCTGTGATTGCTGACGGATCACAAGACTTGTTCCTAAAGCAGGGAAGGAAGTGGGGAGGAAGCGCAGGACAGAAAGCCACACGGACTCCGCCTTGGCGAGAACAGCAGTCGCTGACAGTCTGGAGGGCCCTCGATCACGGACATCATGGCCCTATTTTCTGTTGGTACTAAAGACAAAGAATGAGATGACTTCACCCTGGAGTCTTCCCTTAGAAAACAGAGACTGAAGATTGAATTAGTCCATGCTGGAAACGACAAAGTGAAAAAGAGGCCGATTCACATTAGATGAGCTGGAAAAGGCCAGACCACACTGCTCGGAGTTAATTGGTCCAAATATCTCCACAAACTCAGCCTACCCGTACACTTGCTCCTTTAGACAAGAAGCAAGTGGACATACCTCAACCAGGAGAAATCTCCTAGTGTAGCAATCCACTTCTAAATAATAGTTCTGAAGCACAGTGCAGGAGTCAATGCCCAGGTGCCTACAGGCAGAGGCACTGAAAATGGGAAGTGTGAATGAAGGGATTCAGGGACGAGAACACCCCTGAATCTACCATAAATAGGGAAGAAACCTTGAGAATAAGGTTTCTACCAAGGGAACCAAAACACGGGGTTGTAGGAGGCAAGGGACCAGATACCATCGATCAAATCACCTAAAAACAAAAAGTGAAAGGTAACTTTCACCAGTTTCCCTCCCCGCTCCCCCTGCTCCGGTCCCAATTTCACCACCATGGAGGCTGATGTCAATAAGGGGAAGGAAAGCCAGCACAAATTACCAAGGGGTCGACAACTGGAAACAACTACATGGCCTAGCAACACAAAATCTGCTCTGGCCAGGGAAACTGTGCTGGACTCACCCTCCCCATGTTCTGCAACGCAGGGGCGAGGACTCTGAGAAACATCCTCCTTTGCCACCCGGCTCCCTGTTAGGTTCTACCAGATGGGATGCTCAAGAGACATGAAATGCAAAAAGAGGGGAAAGGGCTGCTCCTTCTAGCTCTGCGTGCTGCTCCAGCCTACAGCACCCCAGCAGCTGGCTCCAGTTTCCAGGACTGGCCCTGTTAACACTCCTTTTCGGGTCACTACAGCTCAAGTGGGTGGGCAGTGGCTACTATGTGGCCTCCAACTGTGGTTACTGCTGGATTACAACATTCAGCTGCGATTACACCAGCCTGGCAGTGCCCTCTCTCCAGAAGTCAGTGTCCCAGCCCCAGAGAACTGCTCCTCTTCCGGGTCCTAGATTCCAATAACCCCAACTTCCTTCCTTTGTCACTCCTGCCCTAGGAACAGTAGCCACTTCCTATTATAACTCTCCCTACGACCTCAGCCTTCCCTTCTTACATCCTCAATCCTCCATGACCTGTTCAACCAATTCCTAATAGTAATTTCTCTCTGCTAAAATATTTAATGTGGTTTCCTTTACCCTGACTGGACACGAACTGACACATTACTTGGTAGCAAGAGTAGGGTTTATCTCCCAGCCCTGCATTGAACGTGTCTCACTAAAGCATTTAAAGTACCTGTTATTTCCTGTTTATCAGGCCCAATTACCATGTCATCAGTGTATTGGACCAGTATGACGTGCTGTGGGACATCAGTAACATCAAGATATTGCCGAATAGAGGATGAACGGCAACACTGTGATGGTATACTGTTGGCCTTGCCAGGTAAAAGCAAACTGCTTCTGTTATCCTCGCAAACCAGTTCAGAGGTAAAGTATTCGTCAAAGGTTGCAAAACAGGAGCTAGGGGCTATGTTGAGTGTTTTCAATAAAGATACCACACCTTGAACAGCAGCTGAAATTGGAATCACCATTTCATCAAGTTTACAAGAATCCAAAGTCACTCTCTAAAATAAATCTGCCTTCCACATGGGCCAAAGAGGCAAGTTAAAAGGAGACATGAGAAGCGTCTTCATTTTTTCAAGTCTTTGGTGACGGCACCAATTTCTGCAACTCCACCAGGAATGCAGTATTCCTTTTTGTATATTATTCTGGTATAGAAGGGAAATTCCATAGGCTTCTACTTGACCCTTCCTACCAAGATAGCCCTTCCTTCACAGGTCAGAGAGCCAATGTGGGGATTCTTCCAGTTGCCAAATACATCTACTCTGATTATGAACTCACAAACTGAGGAAATAATCAGAGTATGGGATCTGCAGACTACTGGAATCACTGCAATTTTTAGGTTAGCCAAAATTCCATTTTTTACCTGATGACTATAAGCCCACACATGGACTGATCGCCCATAATGGCATTTTGGGTCCTCAGGTGTTAACAGCAACTCAGAGCCAGTGACTAGAAATCTCTAAAAGGTCCAGGCACTTCCTTTTGTTCTGCACACAGTTGCTCTAGTAAATGAACACAAATCCTTTGGGGAAGATGTGAAAAAATATCTACCGTACATACATGTGGCCGTGTTTAAAATTCCCTCAAGGGAATGTGGCCTTAATTACTCTGAGTCTGACTTGGGTTTGGAAACTGGGTTAAGAGGCTATGCCTTTCCATTGTGATGACTCAGCTTAGCTTTCTGGCTCACAGACCAGAAGTCTTCCTCTTATAAAATATACAGAGGGAGAAAATGAACCCTTAGGTGGCCATCTTTCTCATCTATCCCTAGGGAGATTGTGATCAACTAGCTCTCATTAAAATTCCTTCCAGGATGAAACATTCTGCCTCTTCATCCCTGCTGTCTGTTATGGCAAGTGTGCCCACCTTGTCTTAGGTGGTTCAGTTCTTGGCCTCTGCTTCTCTGGGATCCTGTCACACCCAAGGAAACAAAGAACCCATCTCAAGGGCAGCATGTCCCAACTGTCATAGCCACGTTATAGAGGACAGTCATCTTGGATACTCCCTTCACTATGTGTCTCTCAATTTGCTCAGTCTCCTAGGGAAGGGGGTCTCCTCCGCAGTGGGGAGCAGCTCACACTTGAGAAATTCACACCAGCTTTCCTATCTCTTCAAGCCTTTGGATTCCTTCCTCTCCATCACACCAGAGAAGTTCTGACATGCTCCTCCCCTGGTGAGAGCATAAGCTCCTTCAGTTTAGTTTCGTCAACCAAGTTGACTAAACTGTTAAGAGTCCTAGCCATGCACCTAAACTAAATCTGGAATCTCTGTTAAATACAACAATATCAATAAATTCAGTCTCAGCATACACTGCTTCTCCTTGGTCTCACACCCTTAGAAGCCATTTCCATACATATTCCTGAGGATTCTGGTAGAAGAAAATGCACAAGCCTGCAATTACTTTGCAGTATAAGCTCTTTCTTCCCAGGTCAGACATTGTGCTTGTCCCGTGGGAACATCCTGAGATCTGATTCTATTTGTGGGTCCCGTAGCAATAAGGGGTGGTTGCAGTAGGCCCTGAGGGGGACAAGCACCCCCTAACAAGGCAATCACCCAGGCGAGGGGACCCAATTCCATGCCTCTTACCCAGCTGGTCTACCCCATTCTCAAAGGCCCTGCCAGGAAAACAGGAAGTTTCTGGCTGGCAAAGATGGGGAGAGAAAGTCAGCTCTTCATCATTAGCTTCACCTCAATTTTAATTTAGCCCAGTCTAGTGCTCTTGAGAGAGGAAATGGGAAATAGACGAGGCTACAACAGCTGTCTCTAATCTAACCAGGGACTAAATGGCCACAGACTACCCCCTGCAATGTGTAACTGAATCTAAAACAGGTAACAAAGAAAGCCCGGCCACTTAACACAGTCTTAATGCCTTAATATCATGGCAAGAGAAGGTCACGGCCCCCCTCGATTTCTGGCGTCCCCAACTAAGTGAAGAGGAAGGCAGGGTGGAGTGTTAAGAGGCAGGTAGGCTGGCTTTTTTTATTCAGTGGTGTAAGCAACCACCCATTTGAATAATTTTGAGGGTCTGGAAAGGCTAAGATTTAAACATAGTTTAATTCTACCTGTTGGCTAAAGTTACAAATTCAAGTTCTCTATTATCCATCACATGTGCCTCAGTGTCAACGAAGGGAGAGGCACGTGAAAGAGGAGGCCGGGCCCCAGGGGAGGGGCTGGAACTAAGAGCTGGGGTTTGGGTATAAACAGGGTACGTTTCACAGTGGTGCCCAGGACACATTTTAGAAGGAAGACTTACTTCTTGGGTCCAAAGAGTAAAGGAGCGAAGAGGTACTGAAAGACCTAGATTAAGTTTAGCAAGTAGTGCCTCCATTTTTTTTTTTTTTTTTTGCGGTACGCGGGCCTCTCACTGCTGTGGCCTCTCCCATTGCGGAGCACAGGCTCCGGACGCGCAGGCTCAGCAGCCATGGCTCACGGGCCCAGCCGCTCCGCGGCATGTGGGATCTTCCAGGACCGGGGCACAAACCCGTGTCCCCCGCATCGGCAGGCGGACTCTCAACCACTGCGCCACCAGGGAAGCCTAGTTCCTCCATTTTTAAATCCCCATGAGCCACTACTCTACAGAGTAAACTTGTGTAATAAACTTGTTTTTTTCCAGAGGGAGCATGACCGAAAGCCTCTTGGTAAATTGCTTTCTCTGGTCTCAAGACAGTGTCTTATTTCTGGGCATATACAGCATCTGAAAATTTGTGGAAAGTGATGTCACATTTAGAAAGAAAATGTAATAGTGCGATATTGTTTAATCAAAAGGTCACGTCACATCTTTTGGAAAAAAACTTTTAAACCGCAAGAACATTTCCTAAGAACCATGGAGCATATGTTAACAATTTGGGACCAGGTTTAAAAAATACACTGGGCATTTAATTACCATCGGGTCTCTCTTTGTTAACAAAGATTTAGCTTCTTTTATCAAAGGACAGGTGTTGTAGGAGAAACAATGTGTCCAAGTTAAAGCCATCCACTGAGTCTCATGATAATCTCCTAGAGTGAGATCATATGCTCCCAGTGTCTGACTCAGATTTTCGGCCACTGCATTCATAAAAATGTTTGCAGAGCCAAGTGTGATTGAGGGTGACCACCAGTCTGTCATTTCCTCCCACTTTGGGGATTGCTGAAAAGCTAAATCCTCAGTTGATAGTTTAAAAATGACACATCTTGTTATAAAACAGAAACTAACACACCATTGTAAAGCTATTATACTCCAATAAAGATGTTAAAAAAAAAAAGACACACCTTTGCAGAGCAATGTAGTGTTTAGTGATCGCTATCTTACCAAAGTTGCCCCTATTTGGGGCGATGTCAGAAAAAGAAGAAAAAAAAAAGCAACCGTTGGTTTCAAAAGTGCTTTCTTATATCTCAGAGTTTCCACCAAATACTTCTAGCCTACTTCCTTTGAAGCCAGCGTGGCACTCTCCTCACACTTCTCAGATTGAGTATCTACACTGATCCTGATTCTCTAGGTCACTGCACACCCATCTGCTTCCTACTAGCTTTGCAGACCTTCTCCTAAATGAACCAGAGACACTGAATTTCTCTCTAACCATAAAGCACTGAATTTCTCTCTAACCATAAAGCTCTGACTTCTTTTAAGTCAAGGTTCCAGAAGGTGAGACACTTCCAAACCAGCTCCATGTCTGTGGTTGCTCTTTGGGGCTGGCTGGCTTTCCTCTGCCTGTCCTTTCTTCATTAATGTATTTCGTGCATATACCTATTTAAAGCTAACTCTCCACACAAAACACATAAACCTTTCAATCCATTTATACCATCCTATCAATAACGATCACTTCAATGAAGCGAGACCTTATTCAGAGTTACTACAGTAAATATAAACCACTACTTTTTTTCTTCTTCAGTAGCACATGGTAATCAGAATATTTTCGTCACAATATTTGCTTAGTTTCTGGGTTGTATAAAATAGCTGTCCCAAGTGACCTACAAAAAGGGTTTCAAAGGTAAAATAATGGAACCACGGCATGGACACATCATGTGCATTCTCTAGAACAAACACAGATGATAAACATCAGGCAGCCGCTAGCCACTCCAATTAATAGCTCCTCACGCACGGTGGCTACAGGTGCCTTAAAATTCAGAACGTTCTCACTGCCCTAGACTTCCAGAACGACATAGTTCTGTGGCAAAGAAAGGAATTATTTTTCACTTATTCATCAACAAAAATGTTCTAAATACAGAGCTATTCTTATTAGCGATGATCTAAAAAGCAGAAAAACAGGCTGCAGCCTTTTCTTTTTCCATATTTGCAGTGTCACTACAGAGGCCAAACTTATTTTGATTTGTAAACGGTACAATTTCAACACGGAAGCCTCAGGAGATCATGCGTGTAGCTCCAATGATCTATTTTTAGTTAGCATTCATGATCATCTTTTGGAATAAGCTTATTAATTGACAATGTTTACTTCCATTTGACACTACCATCCTCTAGATAAAGTGGAATCATTTCATTTTCTCTATAATATGTTTTTATGATGACCCCTCCTTTTCACGGAGGTTCCAATCGATTCTACCAAGCATTTAATTACATATGATATTGGACAGAATTAACACTTTATCATTGACTGTTAGGGCCTATATGTAATCTCATTCATGTCTTCACAATTTCAAAACTTCTTAGGACAGTTAGCTTTAAGTCTCTCTCCTTGGATGGGTCCCTTTCTTTCTTCCAGAATGTACTACCGGAGAACATGAGTGACATTTGCTCTTTGTATGGGGTAATGGATCAAGAATTAAATTGCAATTTCCCTACCCCTCTTCTGTTCTCCTTCTAAGAAGCACACAGTGCTGGATTATTTCAACATTGGGTGTAGAAGTATCCTTTGCTACAAAGCAGGCAGGAGTGTTCTCTCCCCTTTAAGAAACCTTGCTTTTCCCAGATGTATCACTTTTCTCAAAACCTTGGGAATAAGCAGCTTGTTTTCCCTCGTCCCAGGGTCTCCAAACAGGAGACAGAGCCAGAATGCTCCCAACCTCCCCAAAGCACTCCTTTAGATGGGGCCAATTTCATTTTCACTCAAATACTCTCCTCGCTGGCATCAGCCCTGCCATAACAGCCCCGGACGCACTAAACATCTCGGCCCTGACTCAAAGGTTTTCTTCCTAACCGTCATTACCTTGGACAATTTTAAATCCCATGAAAACCACCTAAACGACCTCTTGCTTCACATTTTGCTGACTTCCTCTATCCCAGCAACTTTTACTGCTGCTCTAAGAACTTAATCCCAGGAGTGCTCCATGGAGCTTAGTTCCTGCAATTATTTCACCTCTGATATTTTAGAGTAGACAATCCCACTCCTTAGGGAAAAAAAAAATCCTTCTTTCTCCCCTCCCCACAATTCCCAAGAAGCCTCCAGCCCCAGCTCTCCCCATTCATCAGCCCCTTAGGGCTTCCCCTCCCCCTCTCTCTAGCATGTGCCTTGCAGTCAAGCATTTCAACCATACTTGCCGGTCACCACCAACCCCTCTCTATCCCTGAATGAACCCACTCAATTGCTTCTCTGCCTTTTATTCCACTGGGTCCCACCAAGGAAAATCTGAACATGTATTGATGAGCAACCAATGGGAATGTGAGATTTCTAACCACAGCAAGGCCCTCAATGCACTGGGTCTTCTGCCCTCAGGGATTCATAACAGAGGCACTGCCAAATCTTTTCAACAACCCTTAAACCACCTAATAATTCTAGCTAC
The DNA here is from genome assembly GCF_951394435.1 of Stenella coeruleoalba. Lineage (NCBI taxonomy): Eukaryota > Metazoa > Chordata > Mammalia > Artiodactyla > Delphinidae > Stenella > Stenella coeruleoalba. The sequence goes on from NC_137157.1 coordinate 16,902,077, forward strand.
CATTTACGGGCGGGGGGCGGGGGGACAGGATGGGGGAGCAGGATAGCAACACATAATACCAAGTATTATCCTAGGAGCTGAATATACTGTACTAATAACCATCATAACCATTAAGCAGTTACTTAACCTCTCTGTGTCCCATCTCCTCATTTGTAAAATGAAAGAGCACTACTGTCTTCATCAGCCTGTTGGGGGTACTGAATGAGATAATGTACTTAAAGTGCTGGAAATCACTCTATGGTATGCAATTCTCAACAAAGATGAGCTATTAAAATTGAGAATGATGAGGATAATGATGAAGACGGTTACCCTGAACAGTTATTATTATCCCAATTTTACGGATAAGAAGATTAAAGACACAATATCACACAGCTAGTAAAGGATGGAGAGCAGTTTAAACAGAGGTCTGTCTGCTTCCAAAATGCATGCTTTTTCAATGCTACTTCCACCCCGGAAGACGGGTAGAATTTTTCAATGCTACCTCACTTCAGAAGACAGCCTTGCCTGCCATGTCACAGAGGAGAAACAAGGCTATCAGATACCCTCAGGCTTGTAATTAGGAGAGGGCTCAGCTGACACGGGTGTATATGACACGAGAAATTTATAAAGAATTCCAAGGAAACTCAAGATTAGAGATACATAATTCCATGTTTTAAAAAAGACAGAGCTGGGCTTCCCCGGTGGCGCAGTGGTTGAGAGTCCGCCTGCCGATGTAGGGGAGATGGGTTCGTGCCCCGGTCCGGGAAGATCCCACATGCTGTGGAGCGGCTGGGCCCGTGAGCCATGGCCGCTGAGCCTGCGCGTCCGGAGCCTGTGCTCCGCAGCGGGAGAGGCCACAACAGTGAGAGGCCCGCGTACCAAAAAAAAAAGAGCTTCAGCATGTTTTTGTTGTTGTTTTAAAGATTTTTTTGTGTGATGTGGACCATTTTTAAAGTCTTTATTTAATTTGTTACCATATTGCTTCTGCTTTATATTTTGGGTTTTTTTGGCCTCGGGGCATGCGGGATCTCAGCTTCCCCGACCAGGGATTGAACCCGCATCCCCTGCCTTGGAAGGCAAAGTTTCAACCACTGGACTGCCAGGGAAGTCCCTTCAGCGTGTTTTATGATAACTCATTCCAAGATATTTTTCTCTATAGCTGTCACCTTCCATAACAATAAAATTACTTTACCCAGAAAAAAATCTTAATGAAATATCACTTTACAAGTTTTAAGTGAAAGAAGTATTTGAATAACCTTGTTTAAATTGAGTGGCCATGAGCTTTTATGTTCAACAGCAGACATTAAATTTGAGTCAACTTGTTATTCAACATATATTTGGAAAATTCACATATATAGAATATATGTATTATTAAAAATCAAGAGATTTTTTTTGAAATAACATGGAAGGTGACCTACATGGAGAAGCTGCTTCTCTTCTGCCTGCCCAGTTATAATTCTCTCCCATTCTGGTAACAGCATCACCACTCTCCCACTGTTTAGCCATATGGTTAGGTGAGGTTAATGACACCAATTGGCTGCAGCAGCGGGCACGTGACCCAGGCCTGGCCAATGAGAGCCCACGTTCCCCTGGCCCACTGACTGGTTCAGGGAGAGGCACCTGACCCCACGTCCTAGCCAGGGAAAGCCTAGCCCTAGGACTTTTGATCAAACTACGGAGAAAGAGAAGCTCTTTTTCTACAGGAATGATTAAGCTGATGAGATAGAAACTGGCCATCTCCATCACCACTGGGGGAAAGCTGCCTTAGCATGGAGCCAAAAACAGGAAAGTAGAGATGAGAGTTTCTTCCTGTCATTCAATCACCTGGATCCAGCTGTGACTAAGGCCTAACCCTTGGAAGTTTTCCGTTACACATGCCAATAAATTCCTTTATGTTTGTTTGTTTAGGCCAGTTTAAGCTGGGCTTCTGCCATTTCCAACCAAAAATATCCCAACACGACCTATTTGTGCCAAATAGCTAAGATAATTCGCAGAAATAAAATAAAAGCATGGCTGGGGTAAGATGGGAATAAAGACACAGACCTACTAGAGAATGGACTTGAGGATATGGGGAGGGGGAAGGGTAAGCTGTGACAAAGTGAGAGAGTGGCATGGACATATATACACTACCAAATGTAAAATAGATAGCTGGTGGGAAGCAGCCCCATAGCACAGGGAGATCAGCTCGGTGCTTTGTGACCACCTGGAGGGGTGGGAAAGGGAGGGTGGGAGGGAGGGAGGTGCAAGAAGGAAGAGATATGGGAACATATGTATATGTATAACTGATTCACTTTGTTATAAAGCAGAAACTAACACACCATGGTAAAGCAATTGTACTCCAATAAAGATGTTAAAAAAAATAAATAATAAAAGCATGGTTGATTCGCAGGTTTGTGAAAATAGCCAAATGTCATCACATTGAATTTACTTCTGTTTTGTTCTGCATGTTAGTGTACTGTGATTTATTTTTGAAAAGAGAGGGAGAGAAAAAAGAAAGTCTCGGGCTACCCTGGTGGCGCAGTGGTTGAGAGTCCGCCTGCTGATGCAGGGGACACGGGTTTGTGCCCCGGTCCGGGAAGATCCCACATGCCGCGGAGCGGCTGGGCCCGTGAGCCATGGCCGCTGAGCCTGCGCGTCCGGAGCCTGTGCTCCGTAGTGGGAGAGGCCACAACAGTGAGAGGCCTGCGTACCGCAAAAAAAAAAAAAGTAAGTCTCACTCCCTGATATACATGTGGGTCTGTCTTATGATGATTAAATTTCTATATATCTTCACCCATGCTTTCCTCCTTATCTCAAGTCGCTAAGGGGACCCTTCTATGTTTTTAATCCTTCTTGCATGTTGTAGAATCTATGTACATTGATAACTCCCTCAGCCACACAGATAACACCTCCCCAAACTACCCTCAGCTCTTCGTACTCAACTTGCTCCTACCCTTTTGCCTATGGGCACACCTACCTCTCCTCCATGTAAAAAATAAACAGAAAAAGAAAAACAGACTTCAATATACAAAATCATCCATACACATAACTAGGCAGAAATAATCACAAAGAAACGGAAGAAAACAGTGTAAAATATAAATGATGATTGTCTCTGGTGGGAGGATAATAGCTGATTTTTTCTTTTTAAAAAAAATGCTTTTCCATACTTTCTGAACTTCCTTAGTATTCCTTTTATAACAAATATATTTCTTGGGACTTCCCTGGTGGTCCAGTGGTTAAGACTGCGCTTCCACTGCAGGGGGCACGGGTTTCAATCCCTGGTTGGAGAACTAAGATCCCACAAGCCACACGGCATGGCCAAAAAAAAAAAAAAGAAATGTATTTCTTAAAATATGCTTCCTCTTTAAGCTACTAACATCTTTCTATCCCTTACTGCCTTTTTGTTGTAAAACAAAAGACCAGGCATCCCTTCCTCACTCCTAAGTTCGCTTTCACCCTGACTCCATCAGAGAACTCACATCACCCAACTGAAACCAAGTGACCAGTGTGGCTGTCACTCTACATGCACTGGCTTCTCCTCTCCCTTTAGCCCATGTGATCTCTTTGGATCATCAGCCATCCCTTCCCTTGGCTCAAGTTTGAAACCACAGGGTCATCTTCGCCTCAGATTTTCCTTTCCTTTACTTCCCCGTTCAGTCATTCAACGGGTCTTATCAATTGTATTTCCGAGTGCGCCTTGAACACACCACCTCTGCTCCTTTCCAGTGTCCTGTCTGCTGTCTAACCCTCTCGTGGCCTCAGCGCCATTAATCCCCTGTGCCTCCACCCCTCCCCCATCTCACACATCCCACTGCCTTGGGAGTCATCACCCTAAAGCTCAAACACAGTCATGTAATTCCCCACCTTAAAATTCTGAATGGCTCTTGAATGCATATAAAAACCAAGTACAATGACCGGCCTGGCACCAAAGGCCCTCCACAAGCCGGCTCCAGCCCACCAGCCTCATCTTCCACCTCTGCTGAGCCTACACCACAGGCTCAGGGCAGACTGGTTGACTTCCCAGAAGAGCTGGGGCTCTCCTGCACCCATGTGCCTCCTTTCATGCTCTTTCTCCTGCCCTGGGTTGCCATCCTTCTCCTTCCTACACAAACTCTTACTCACCCTTCAAGACCCAGACAAGCATTAAATTTTGACTATTTAATAATTAACTATTTTAATAATTAACACTTAAAATCACACTGTATTTTGGTCCCCAGTAGCCACTGACCTACTTTAGGGCAGAAATATCATTTTATTTGTTATTAAATCCTGGCTTCTTGCCTATAGAACGCAGGCAAATAAACAGGTAAGTGGAGATATAATAAAAATCCCAAACCTTCCCTAGAGAACTATTTTTATTATATATTAAGGGAGTAATCATAACGTTTCTGACTTGTAAAAAACAATCGTAATTCCCCCCCCAAAGGCTTTTACGTGGTCTGTACACTATGGTGGTTGCCCTATTTGAGGTTCTGTACTCTTAGCATCCATTACGTGAGTTTGGCCACTTCTTTTGCCTTGAAATCAGTGTCTTCAGATTTAAAACAAAAAGAAAAAATTTAAATCTTCATAATATAAGTTTAAATTGTCTTAATTTCTTAGCTCCTTTCATGGCACCCCCTAATTTCATAGCACCCCCCAATGTTATGGTCAAGCTTTATAAACCTACAGCTTCTGATTTTTTCTTAAAAAGGGTTTGAATATACCTTTTGTGCGAGGAAAAATAACACTATAATATTCTTCAATTTTTTCCAATTAAATTTACCATATTTATTTTTTAAAGGGTCATTTATTGAGTAAAATTACGTCTTTTTAGTTATAGAACCTATGAGGTACACAAAGCCACAGGAAGTTTAAATTCTAGAGAATTCAGGATTTTAGAAAGTAGTTAAATGGCATCTCATGTCCTGGAGTAGTTAATGTTGACAAAATGTCCACAAAGGTATCACTAAATCTCCTTAGAAATTTCCATGCTTCTGAAAGAAAGAGGAAGTCATGAAATCAATCTCTCCTTAAAAAGAAATGATGGAATTCATTTATTGAACACTATGTCCACAGCACGATACTATTAACTAGAGGGGAGTTCTCTCAATTCCCAAGGGAGAAAAGACAAGGAGATAAATAACACTATAAGCCCAATATGACATATCATAAGACAGGTCCAAGCTGCTGTGAAAGTTCAGAAGAGGAAGACATATCCAGTAGAGAGATCCAGGAAGTTCTTCTCGTAAAGGATAAGATATAAACCCAGGAGAACAGATAGAATTTTCACAGACAGAATTGGGGAAAATGCCATTCCAGGCAGAGGGAACAGCAAAAAAAACAAGGAGCCAAGACAGGAAACAGGAGGTCAGTTTGAGACCATGAGAGTGGTCTCAGAGCAGGACTTCAGCTCACCTCTGGGTCCTTGGCCTCATTCACTCTCTAACTGCAGGGTTTCTTTCCCCCTAAAGGCTGAAACCTAAAGGGCCTTCCTATTCCCAAAGGATTCTGGGCTCAATCCCGTGGGCAGTGGAGACTAATCAAAAGTTGGGAGTGGGGGGCCTAAAAGGGCAGGGGATTAATCTGGCAACAACATATAGAAAGGGAGGGAGAGACTGAAGAGAGACCCAGATACTGCAATAACAGGCACAGGTAAGGATGCTGAACACATTGTTGCTAAACGTTTTGGTAATAAACTCAACCACTGCAACCAGGACACTGAAGCATTCTATACTGCCTCCTTTTATATGGGACTCGAAAGTCCCATATAAAAAGCTTATTTAATTCCCAAAAAACTTTACAACCCTATTCTAATCTTCTCCAGATTCCTTTTTATAATTAAAAAAAAAGTCCAACTCTGCTTTTGACGAGAGCTTTTAAGGCCCACCACTCCATTTGCCCCTGCTGTGAAAGCCTTTAAGAAAGCTGGGAACTCGTACATGTGTGCTGGCGGGGAAGATACAGCCAGGCGCTCCTCTGCCCATGCACAGGAGCCTTCACCCCAGCCCCACTCCCAATAAAAACCAAAGCTGCTCACCCCTTCCTTCACTCAGACTGAATGGACCAGTTCGGGAGCCACCCCGCTCTCCCCAGAAAGCCTCATTATGTGAGCAATACACCTTTTCCTACCCTCTTGGTGTGTGTGTGGCACCATCGCTCTTGACATCCAAACCAGCTGGGGTGGCTTGGGCAGAGGTTGATTCCACAATCCATGGAGTGACTGCAAACACTCTTTTTGTTGTTGTCGTTCTTGGGGTTCTCCATCCCCACCTTCTCCCTCCCCCAATCCCAATGTCCAGCTCCCTAATGGCACTTTTTTTTTTCCAGAACTGCTGATTTTTATTTATTTTTTTCACTGAAGTATAGTTGATTTACAATGTTGTGTTAGTTTGTGGTATACAGCAAAGTGATTCAGTTATATATTTTCTTCATATTCTTTTCCATTATGGTTTATTACAGAATATTGAATACAGTTTCCTGTGCCACAAACACTCTTAAATAGTGAACTACTGCAATGTCCTTACTATACCTAGATTTGAGGTAGGAAGATGCAAAGAAGGGGCATGATGGAAACACTGAAAGGGTCTTGTGGTATGAAGTTCAACTCAATATTGATTACCTTGAATGGTCATATACATTCACTCAAACATCTAATTATCGACTTTAAAACGATTCAGCATGCATTTGGTAAATGCTTGGCTCCAGGCCCTCCTCACGGGCTAAACTCTAAGATGTTGCATAGTCATAGGAGCTAGGTGCTTAATTCTTCCATAATCACTTGCTTGCAATTAGAAGAAATCTCTACACAAGCTGGTATAGAAACAGAGTTAAACATTTCCCTTTCTTAAAGCTCTGAGTTAAAATGCTAGGGCAACTGAAACGCTAAAATGAAAAGTCACAAATAAACCCATTCTTCAAATAGCCCTTTAGTTATAAACCAAACAATAATCTTAATTTGTGCTCAGTACAGAAAGTACTTCCATGTCTTTTCAGCCAAACCTACATATCTAAAGGTCATAACCATGAAAACAGTGTCTTCCTCAGAAAGAGTTTAGAAAATCATAATATTAAGTACTTACACATCTTTAGCTGCTCCTGCAGGGCCTAGAAAAAAAGAAAAAGATAGCTTTCCATTATCTTGATAGTATTGCTACAAAAATCTTAAGCCCAATACCCAACTAAAATAATATTTTATAAGAGATGAGTTGAGAATATGATTTTTTGAAAGATCATCTTAAAAAAGAAAAGGAGAGCAGGAAAATCATAAAATCCAAATCTTCGGTTTAGAATTTATTCTGCCCATTTTTAACAATTCCTATAAATTATAAGGTGTTTCTGAAAGGGATTTTACAGACCGCCCAAACTAATCTGCTCATTTTACAGATGAGCAGATTAGGAAACTGACAGATTTGAGAAATATTTTCTTTTCTAAGCTAGTACCTACATGGAACTGTTATAAGTCACGCTATGTACTAATCATAAAGTAAAGCAAAGTCACAAGACAAAATGGAGGTGATGTCCTAAATAAATTAGCAAGACTCAAGGATGCCAGCCCAGCTCCAAAAGGAGTAACATACATTTCTAACTCTGCTTCTATTTGCTACTGAACCCTCTTGTTTCTGCTTCCCACTCACGTGCCAAAAACAACCCATCTCTTTTGGACCCCAGTCCTATCACTTAACACAGATTCTCTGCCCACAGCACAGTTCCATCTGCACTTCCTCCCCCTAATACCCTTACCTGAACAATACAGAACTTGGTTCCAACTTTACAAGCCACATGGCATTAAGTATACTTTAATCTCTTAAAAACTCACTTCCCTCTTGTGACAAATGAGGAAAATAAGAATACCTTTCTCAAAGGTTATTGTGAAGTTCTTTAAAAGATGTATATCCTTATCAAAATACTAATGACATTTTTCAAAGAAATAGAACAAATAATCCTAAAATTTTTATGGAACCACAAGAGACCCTGAATTGCCAAAGCAATCTTGAGAAAGAACAAATCTGGAGGCATCATGCTCCCTGATTTCTAACTATATGACAAAGCTATAGTAATCAAAACAGTATGGTACTGGCAAAAAACAGGCACACAGATCAATGGAACAGACTAGAGAAACCAAAAATAAACCCATGCATACATGGTCAATTAATTTATGACAAATGAGGCAAGAATATACAATAGGGAAAGGACAGTCTCTTCAATAAATGGTGTCGGGAAAACTGGACAGTCATATGCAAAAGAATGAAACTAAACTATTATCTTACATCATATGCAAAAATTAACACAAAATGGATTAAAGGCTTAAATGTAAGACCTGATACCATAAAAACTCCTGGAGGAAAACACAGGTGGTAAGCTACTTGACACCAGTCTTGGAAATTAATGCTTGGATCTGATTCCAAAAGCAAAGGCAACAGAAGCAAAAGTAAACAAGTGGGACTACATCAAATTTTAAAACTTCTACACAGCAAAGGAAACCATCAACAAAATGAAAAGACAACCTACTGAATGGGAAAAAATATTTCTAAATCACATATCTGATTGGGGTTAATATTCTAAATATATAAAGAACTCATGAAACTCAACAGCAAAAAAGAGAGAGAGAGAGAAACCAACCTGATTTTAAAATGAACAAACATCTGAATAGAAATTTTTCCAAAGAAGATATACAGATGGTCAACAGGCACATGAAATGATGCTCAATATCACTAATCATCAGAGAAATGCAAATCAAAACTACAAGATATCACCTCACACCTGTCAGAATGGATACTATCAAAAAGACAACAAATAACAAGTATTGGTAAGTGATCTGGAAAAAAGGGGGCACCAGTGCACACTGTTGGTGGGAATGTAAATTGGTGCAGCCACTACGGAAAACAGTATGGAAGTTCCTCAAAAAATTAAAAACAGAACTACCATACAATCCAGCAATTCTACTTCTGGGTATTTATCCAAAGAAAACAAAAACACTAATTCAAAAAGATATATACACCCCTATGTTCATTGCAGCATTACCCACAATAGCCAAGATTGAAAACAAGTGTCCATTGCTGGATAAATGGATTAAGGAGATGTGAGATATATATAGATATACCTATATATATAAGAGGCTAGAATAATAGAATTCTACCCAGCAATAAAAAAAAGAAGGAAATCTTGCCATTTGCAAAAACATGGACGGACCTTGAGAGAATTATGCTAAGCAAAATAAGTCAGAGAAAGACACATACCATGTGGTTTCACTTATATGTGGAATCTAAAAAACAAAACAAATGAAAACAAAACAAAAGTCAAAGATATAGAGAAAGGAATGGTGGTTGCCAGAGGGGAGGTGGGTTAGGGAATGGGCAAAACAAGTGACAGGGGTCAAGAGATATAAACTTCCAGTTCTAAAATAAATAAGTCATGGGGATGTCATGTACAGCACAGTGACTACAGTCAATAATACCGTAGAGCATACTTTAAAGTTGCCAAGATAGTAAATCCTAAAAGTTAACTATGCATGGTGACAGATGGTAACTAGACTTATTGTGGTGATGATCTCACTGTGTATACAAATACGGAATCATTTCATTGTACACCTGAAACCAATACAATGTTATATGTCAATGACACCTCAGTAAAAAAAATTTAATAAATTTTAAAAATTATAAAAAGATGTAAACAGCACAAAGTCTGGCACATAAAAATAGCTCACTAAGTTGTTATTATTAGCAGTCACATTTTCCTTAATATCTCAATTTCCATATCTATGAAATGGGAATTAAATTAACTTCTGCACAAGTCACAGAGGTGTGAAAATAAAGGAAAATGTGCTACAAAATAAACAAGTAAGTCTGCAAAGAAGTTATTGCCAAAATTGTAAAAACTGTACCCCAGTGATATTAATCTAGGATCTATAATTCTGCAAATTCAAAGCAGAGCATAAAGGTAATCAAGACTATGTCTCAAATAAATTCTTTTAAGGCTTTGACCAAACCTGAACTTTGTAACAAACTTGAGTCATTACTCAGGGAAGAGTAACATTTCTGTTCCCACAATTCTCATTAAAATTATATAAATAAAAACTGCTTTGGAATCTGAGATCATAAAACCAAAAAAGAAAAACGTAAAATTTTTTAAACCTTAACATAAGAACAGTGGAGTGTTTTGATAGGTAAAAATAAAGGATTAGTGCCACCAAAACCCCATAAAAATTAACGTTTTATTTCAGAGTCAAAACAAGCATAAGAATCTGGAAGAAAGTCTAAAAAGAAAATAAATATCCTCATTTTCTTATTTTCATTTTCATGGAAAAGGACAGGGAATGATTGGGGGGTTGCTGCACTCAGGGGAAGGGAGAGCTGGAGGTGTTGGGAACTGATTCTGTGATGTCTTACAGAGAGAAGAAAGCGATCATGATGGGTCATGAGTGCTGGGCCTTTAGAGATGAAGGGCCATCAGGCACAAGCCACAGGGAGGGCACAGCAGACAGAAGCTGCCCCACTGTGTCTCAGGGAATGGCAGCAGGGTGGTAGGGAAAGAACAGCGTGGAACTGGAAGGCAGAAGACCCAAGTAAAATTCCTGCTCCAGTATTTGTTTGACAGTCACTAGTTCACCCAGCTTCAGTTTCTAATACTGGGCCGACAAAGGCAGCTGAGAAGACAAAGTACAATAAATGGCTGTGAAATTCACTTCAAAACAGCCACACGTTGCCTCCTCAGTACCTATTTTAATCAGCCACCAGCAACCCTGCATCCACTTCACCTTGACTGCACCAGGCTCCAGGCACCCTTATGGCCGCTTCCCTGCTGGGTTCACCATCTAACATCCCAGCAGGCTCAAGGCAGATGCCACGTACTACCTTCCAGAAGGAAGTCAGCAGGCCATTTCTTCTGTTCTCAAATGTCCCTCATTTAAAGGGCAACGTCTATTTAATAACTGCAAAGTGAAGGAGGCCAAGAAGTTAAAAACACTAAATCCAGTATATACATATGACTGTAATGTACACTCCATCTTTATAAAAGGGAAGAAGATGTGCATCTTCTTAGGAGCAAGGTAGCAGGGGGTTAATGATAAGGTTATAACCAGGGCAGGTAGAACACGACTCCCAACACACAGCTTCACAGAGAAAAAGGAAAAAAAAAGACGACTGTAATTGTTGAAACCCTCAGCAAAACTATCAGAATATCTAGGCATATAAAATGTGAAATATCTCTTTGTTCTGCAAAAGTATAAAATCATAAAATTATTAGAAATAGAAGAAAAATTCTGATTACCCTCAGTGCAACATTTTAATCACACTTCACCTATGTATTGATTATAATTAACCAGACGGAGAGTTCTTCTCTAGATAATTCATGCAAAAGATCCTTTGACTACAACTATTCAGATAGTGCCAAAATCCCATTTGCTTTAAGTTATGTTTATGGTTCATGTGATTCATCATTTATTGAACAAATATTTATAGTGGTGTAGCTACTTCTTTCAAGCCGTCTGGGATAGAACATTTGTTCCTGTTAGTACCACTTCATTTCCTGCCAAAATGACTCTTTACTATTTGAACATAGCCGTGGTACCTTAATATAAGGGAGGCAAGGTAAACATGTTTCTTGTGTGATAAAAGCACCACAAAATATATAGACCATTAGAATTTTTGTCAGTCAAAAGATTTAATGACTATTTTCCTAAATTGTAGTACTGATAATTATAATTTTAAATATCTTCCTAAAAAGTAGAAGGGGGGAAGGTCTGCTCTCAGAAAAGTATCATATAGAGTTCCAGTGACAAATATTGTAAATGGTTAGGGTATGTAAAGAAGAATATTTCCTTCTGAATGTAACTGTTTCTTTAACACTTAAAGATTATTGCTTGTTCGCAATATCACTTCACCGTTATTATGTACACCGTTGGGTTTTTTTTTTTGGCCGCTCCGCATGGCACGTTGGATTCGCCGACCAGGGATCGAACCTGTGCTCCCCGCAGTGGGAGCGTGGAGTCTTAACCACTGGACTGCCAGGGAAGTCTATACCTTTTATCAACACTTTCATCAAAAGATTTTAAAATTGTATTCATGATTCTCCAAGTCAAAAGCCTCAGTCACTTAAAAATGCATAGCAAATTCAATTTATTTTAAACATTTAAAAAACTTAATCTGATATTGAGGAGTCATAGAAAGATATTTGATCTTTGTTCCCCATTCCTGGCACAGAGCTTCTAGAAACCTTGGAATTTCCTGAGAGAGAGGGGTGATAGGAACCTCTTTCATTCCAATGAGGAGACTCTTGGCAGCCCCTACACAGCTTCAGGACGGGAGCTGGTCACCAGAAAAGGCAAGGCTTGATTAGAAGCTTGGAACTTTCAGCCCCATTCCCTGTCCTCCTGGGAAAAGAGAGGGGCTGGAGATTAAGTCAATCAGCAATGGCCAATGATTTGAACAGTCATGCCTATGTAGTGAAACCTCCATAAAAACCCCTATAAGGGGCTTCCCTGGTGGCGCAGTGGTTGAGAGTCCGCCTGCCCATGCAGGGGACGCGGGTCCGTGCCCCGGTCCGGGAAGATCCCACATGCCGCGGAGCGGCTGGGCCCGTGAGCCATGGCCGCTGAGCCTGCGCGTCCGGAGCCTGTGCTCCGCAACGGGAGAGGCCACAACAGTGAGAGGCCCACGTACCGCAAAAACAAACAAACAAAAAAACCCTATAAGGACAGGGTTCTGAGTTGAACACATCCATGTGCCAGGAGGGGGAAGCCCCCAACTCCATGGAGACAGAGACCCCCTGCCCCTGAGACCCTTAACATGTCCCCTGTACCTCTTCATCTGGCTGTTCATTTGTGTCCTTTATAAGAAACTGGTATGTTTAAACCAGTAAGAAAAGTGCCTTCCTGAACTCTGTGAGGCATTCTAGCAAATTGTCAAATCTGAGGAGGGGGGCTGTGAGAACCCCCAAATTTGCTGCCAAGTCAGATGGCAATGCAAGTAAGCTGGGGACCTGATCCTTGCTACTGGCATCTGAGGTGAGACCATCTCGGGGGACTGAGCCCTCAAACCTGTGGTGACAGACGCTAACTCTGGGTAGGAGCATCAGAATTGAACTGGATGGTAGGACAGCCCAGTTGGTGTACGAGAACTGGAGAAGTGGATAGCATCTGGAGGGAATAAGCCTCTCAGATATTCTTCATGTTTTACAAAAATCAGGTACCCCCATAAAAATCGGGTACCCCCTGAACAACCTTGAAATGCTTTATGAATCACACCAAGATTAAGTTGCACTGTATTTGCTTCAGCAAATAATTATTTATGCTCCAGGTATAGTTTGTAAACTATATTTTCTTATTTTATCCCATTCCCAGAACAAGTGCAGAAAAAGCCTTGTGTATTAGTTCCACAGCGCTGCTGTAACGAATCACCCCTAGTTGGGTGGCTTAAATCAACAGAAATACGTGCTCTCAGAATTCTGGAGGCCAGAAGTACAAAATCAAGGTGTCAGGAGTTCCCAACTACCTACAGAGGCTCCGGGGAAGAATCCGTTCTAGGCCTCTTAGCATCTGGTGGCAGTAGGCCCTCCTTGGCATTATTTGGCTTGTGGCCACATAGTGCGTTTTCTGTTCTACACCTGTCCTCACACCACCTTCTCTCTGTATCTCTGTCTTCTCCTCGTCTGTCTCTTATAAGGAAACTTATCACTGGATTTAGGGCCTACCCAGACAACCTAGGATGATGTCCTCATCTCAAAATTCTTCATTTAATTATACCTGCAAAGACCCTTTTTCGAAACAAGATAGCATTCACACATTCCAGGGATTAGGATGCGAACATATCTTTTTAGAGGTCACCATTCAACCCACTATACCTTCTCATCCCTGGCCTCCTCCACCTCTCCAAAAACAGAAATTCCCTTTTGAAAAGAAATACATAGCAAAATTAATCTTGGGGGAGAATTAAGTTTAATATGACATATCATACATTCTGCAAACACAGACAAAATTTTATTCCTTGTGCGTGAGAAAGCCAGCTGCAAGATACTACATCAGTTCAGTGATATTAAGTAGATATTTATAACACCTTGGTTCCTATAGACAGATGTTCCTTTGTAATCTAATCAGTCTTATAAGTTAAAAAGATTGAGCTGTACTGCCCAGTATGTTTTCAATATTGTTCAGTCATACGTTTATTGTTATGAGTTTCCTTACATGTGCCAAATTCTAATATAAAGAAAATATTTCTCTCTTTTAAAAGGTCACATACATCTGTCTATTAGAGAATATAGTCTATTAATGCCTTTTTCATCACTGTTCTCTATGCACTTTATAGCTTTCATGTAACATACTGGAAATATTCACAAGTAAATGAATTGCTAAATTACATATTAAATCATGTCTCTTTGTTCAGACTGAGTAGTGATAATTTAAACACACACACCAAAAAATAAAACTATGTATATGAAGAATTTCTAAAAGGTACTAAAGATTTACAAATCACTCTTCTTTCAGCATAAATCATCAGAAATATAAATGATTATGGCTCTCATGGGAAATAATAAAAATATGCAGAAACATTTTACTCTTTATTTGTTTTATAAAAGAAAAACGTCCCTCTGAGAACTGTATAAACATAACTACAGAAAAATAAACAGAGTTCCCTCTAATTTTGACAGCTTGCTACGTCTCCTCTGACCCATAATAGTTCTAAAACTATGTCATAGTCTCAATTTGGCCCAAAGAAGGAGAACAACAGCTCTTTAGTTCATCTAAAGCAGTGTTTATTTTTTAATAAGCCAATAAGAGATACAGATTCATTAGTCATTTCTTCAGTAATGCAGAAAAAAATTCAGGTCAACGTGTCCTAGAAATATAATTTTTTTAAAGTATAGTTGCTTTACAATATTATATTTCAGGTGTAGAACATAGGATTCAATATTTTTATAGATTATGCACCAAACTTATTAAAATATTATTGACTATATTCCTTGTGCTGTACCTTACATCCCTGTGACTTACTTATTTTATAATTGGTAGTTTGTACCTCTTAATCCCCTTCATCTATTTCACCCGTAACTCCACCCCCAACCCCTGGCAGCCACTAGTTTGTTTTCTGTATCTGTGAATCTGTCTCTGTTTTGTTATAGTTATTCATTTGTTTCATTTCTTAGATTCAACATGTAAGTGATAACATAGAGTATTTGTCATTTTCTGTCTGACTTATTTTACTCAGCATAATACCCTCTAGGTCCATCCATGTTACTGCAAATACAATTATGTTAATGAACGTGGAAGCTCTTACAGAAAATCTCTTTGCTTACAGGTTGTCCTTGCTGGGTAGCTATGCTTTCAGCAGGTAAAAATTAATAAATAAAGGTAGTCATATAAGTACAGACATAAAGCAACACATTGACAGTTAGCTGCTATAATTTAAGCCATGTCTAGATTGAGCTGTAAGTGGCTCACGGCAGAACTTGGGTAATTCACTTGGGTCACCTTCGTGAACCATTCACATGGTTGCAACATCGATTCTGGGGAGTTGGAACAAGTGAACCTCCTGATTCTGCTGCATCAGTGGTAACTGTCTGAGCACAGGCGTTTCCACACCCCTCATCATTCACATCACGTCAAACGCGGTACACCCAAGAGTATATGGGTCGCCTGCATCCTCTTACCTTCCTTTAGAGGAAGTAACATCTCCCAGTCGCCCAGGCTTTAACAGTTTGGGTTCATTTTTCCTTCTCCCTTCCCCTTCCTCCCTCACATGGAGCCCATCCTCAGCCTAGCTGGCTTCCAGGGGTCCCTGACATCAATGCCTCCATCACTCACCGACGGCCCTCTCACTTCACTCACTCCTGACAACAGCGTTAAATTATGTCACTCTACATGCTCGCTCTTTCCTTCTATACCAGTCATGAATGTCTTTCCCTATATTAATAATAAATAGCATACTGAGTACTTACATGAGTACTTACCAGTCATGAATGTCTATACCAGTCATGAATGTCTTTCCCTATATTAATAATAAATAGCATACTGAGTACTTACATGAGGCACTGCTCTAAGCACTTTACATATATTAACTCATTTAATCTTGAGTAGGTTCTATAACTACTCTCCCGTTTTACAGCTGAGGAAACTAAGGTACAGACAGTTTAAGCAAGTGGCCCAAGGTCATGCAGCTGATAAATGATGAAAGCAGGATTCAAACTAGGATTTTTTGGCTCCGGTGCCTCCTCTCAATTCTGAGGCCTTCCTGCCTCTCTGTCCTCCTCACCCCCATCCTAACTGTTCTTACTTCCAACACCCTGCAACCAACATGAACTACTAACCCAGTCAGGCCTGACTTCTCACTGCCCTGAAATGCACCGAACCCATTTCTGTCCCTATGTTTTCATACGGCTCTAAAAATGCCCTCCCTTCTGTTTTCTGCTTATTCAAATCCTACCTATTCTTCAAAGTCAAATCGAGTCCCACCTCCTCCAAGCAGGCTTCCCTGATTGCTTAAGGTTTTATTTCATTCCCTCCAGTGTTACATCAGTCACAGGGCACATGATGAAAATTTAGGACTCAATTTTACAACTTCTTTGTTTCCCCAATATAGTTATTTATTCAACAAAAGAAAAAATTTTAAGACCCTAAAAATTCCATTGAAAGTTTGGATATTGGTCTAGAGGCTGAGGGTCCAGCTGTGAACAAGATGTGCGAGGCTCTCATGAGGCCTACCTTTGGGGAAGGGGAACAAAAAAGACAGTAAATAAATTAACAAAATATCAGCTCTCCAGCAAAGAGTGTTTCAAACAGATAGAAAACAAGAGTGAGTTCAGCATAAAGAACAGAAAGAAGGATGGTGGGGCTGGGACCTAAGTGAGCTGGGGGGAAGTAGCACAAGATATTAATGACTTCTTTGATGATATCAGCAAAATTTTATATTATTCCCCCCCCGCCACATGGCCTGGACTAATACTGAGCATGGTGGAAGAATTTTAATACTACCAAACCATTTACAGATGTAGATTAAGGCCGGACCATACAGCTACAGCAAAAGAAGAGAATGCAATTACCTATCTAATTGAGGATAAGGAGATAACTAACCTAAGTAATTGGACTCAAAAGAATTAGAGTAACTCCCTGGGTACACTGATAAAATAGGATAAAGAACTGGTAAATTCCTCCTCCACGCCTTCTCAGACTATTAGTATATAAATAACAGAAGAACCATTATAGAAACATTCTAGTAGTAAGCTATGGTCAGATAGCTGCCAGTTACACATCTCTGGTAGAAAACCCACAGCTCACCAATTCAATCAACTACCATGAGCAGAACACTTCTGAAATGACTCTGCCCTGCAAAAAGCTTCTACAGCCTGCAAAATAGCCTGCATCGAGATAGGCTCTTGTAGATATCTGGAACCGTCCAAACTTTGAAGGGATTTTCTGGTTCACATAAAATAGGATTTTCTGGTTTACATTACAGACTTGCTCAACAATCTACATGTATGACTGTATACAGGAAACGACTGACCTGCTGGGGATCATCAGTTCACATGCAAGGGTGTTCATGTCTCGGCCTAATTAGAGAATACATTCAAGGGAAAACAAACGGATAGAGAATCTGATTGCTGAGTGAGAGAGTGGTGGGGACGGAGAGCAGAGAAAAACACACAGAAAGCAAAAGCTCCCTGCCCTATAGCAAACGCAACTCCTTAAAAATGGACTCTTTATGTCAGAAAGAGAAAGATAAATACCATATGATATCACGTATATGTGGAATCTAAAATATGACACAAATGAACCTACCTATGAAACAGAAACAGACTCACAGACATAGAGAACAGACTTGTGGTTGCCAAGGCGGAGGGAGGGTGAGAGAGGGATAGAGTGGGCATTTGGGGTTAGCAGATACAAACTATTATATATAGGATGGATAAATAACAAGGTCCTACTGTATAGCACAAAGAACTATATTTAATATCCTGAGATAAACCATAATGGAAAAGAATATAAAAAAGTATATATATGTATAACTGAATCACTTTGCTGTACAGCAGAAATTAACAAAATGTTATAAATCTACTATACTTCAATTTTTAAAAATGGACTCTTTAACCCAGATGTTTCTCTACAGTTTAGGGTCTAGACTCTACACTATGCAGGAAAAATGTACTGAGTCTTCAATGAATGGAAAATACAAGAAGTCCTTGTACAATTCTAAGTTGGGAAAAATCAAATTCCTACATTGAGAGGGTGATCTTATGAAAACATTAGAATGGAGAGAGCGCTTGTGTAAGCAGAACGGTTCTCATGATCCCATCTACACTGAAGCACTGATAGCTTGACTCCTCCCCAAAGATTTCTCCGATTAAACTAGCATCTTATTCAACATCTCCTGGGCATTTGGACGTTCGATGTATATTCTACTACACCTTGCTTTGCAACTGTTCTCAAATGGTTAACCCTCCTACCTAGACAATCAGCTTCTTAAGAGGGGGAAAGTTTGATTTCATTCTACAATCATCCCTTGCTGGCTGCCCCTACCCTTGCCCTAAAATTTCCTAAAAGGGTACAAAGCTTTGCACATAGAGTTAGAAATCTACTATAAAGGAAACCTAACCTGAATTATCTAGGGACTGAATGATCTGATTCCTTCTGGCCATTTGACCATTGTACTGCACTTTAGTTTTTCCACATGTTGGACATACAGAATCAAATTTACTCAAGTACACCGCTAAATATCAATTTGTCATAGAAACCAATTTCACCAGACAAAAGCCAAGAAAAGCAGTTGTCCAAATAGCTCAGGGAAAACAGAAACAATTATCTGGTTTTACCTGAATTGCTTAGGTAGTAAAACAGGGCTTACAATGGAGATTTCAGGTTGGGGGCATCATTATAAAGTGCAAATGCATCCTCTGAAAGTAGATTTGCCATGTTCTTATAGAAAAATATTCAAGGAAAACCATCTCACCTTCAACATTGTAGTTTCTACTACTATATAATAATTACAGTACAGAGTACAAAAAAGTAAAATGAAATGCCCACAGTAACACAGCCAGCACAGTGCCAGTGTCAAGCTTGAGCCTCACTCTCCAGACTCAAGTTCAGCACCTGCCCACCATCTTTCTCTGAACTGTTTTCTTAACCTTCCATCTCTCCTCCTTTCTGAAACAGAAGTCCTACCACCAGCTGATAGAAAATTTCAAAATAACAATGAACAAATCCCGAAGCTAGCCAGCTGGACTCCCTAGCAGAGAAATGTTCGGGGGGTGACTTCTCAGAGACAAGGGCAGAGCCATCAAAGAAGTGATGCAACAACTCCCAACTCAAATGTTTTCTCCTCCTTCATGTTTTACAGTCTGCCCTCGGCATCTTGCTCTTCTCTGAACATACAGTAATTTTTAGCAAAGAGCGAGCTTGAGGAGAGAACAGCATGCTCTTACAGGAGCTGTCCTTCGTGAACAAAAGTGAGGCTACTCATCAAGAAGAAATGCACTTGGAATTTTTTTTTCAATATAACTGTATTTCCCTTTACATAATAAGGGATGTGCTCCTGGGGTGGGGGGGGGAAGGTCAACCAAATATTTGTAAAGAGCATTATATTTTCTCTGTTTGTTACATTACCACTGCAGAGCTCCCTTATCATCATTCTGGTTTAGCAGTGGAACTCCTCCCTCTATCCCCAAACCTGACAAGCAGTTCATTAATAAACAAAAATGTAAATGAAGTAAACTAGCTCCACTTTAAAGGAAATCTGTTACAAATCCTTCCTATGATTTCCTTTTTTGTGTATTGTGGTTAATGGTTCTTAACCTTTTTAAAAGTAGGGTGAACATGCAGTGGAAGGCGTAGGGCCACAGTGCATGTTAGATCGAGAGATATACACTTGACACTTGAAAAGCGCAGGGGTTAGGGGCCTCAACCCTCCGCAGAGTTGAAAATCCGAGTATAACTTATGGTCAGCCCTCTATATCCGCAGTTCCACATCCTCGGATTCAAATGACCAAAGAGCGTGTAGTACTTTAGTATTTACTATTGAAAACTATCCGTGTATAAGTGGACCTGTACAGTTCAACCTCATGTTGCTCAAGAGTCAATTGTAATTCCTGGTGCAGGAAATGGCCTTGACACTGTTCCAGGTTTCCACGCAGAGCTCTCTGGCCACTCTCAAGTTAGAATCCTGTCCTTGCCTTAAGGCACTAACTAAGCTAACTAACCTATGTCACTGTTACAGGAATTGAAAAATGTGTTCCCCAGTGGCTCTCTGCCTATCACAAGATTGAGAATTTAATTCGCGATGGTAAATGTTACCTGCAAGAGATAAACTTTTCAATGAATTATTACCTGGGTTCATTCAAAGCTCTAGGACTAGAATCCCACATATTGTAGCACCGTTTCTTAAAATATTCCATTTGTGTGGTCACTGACAGCCAAAGAGGAATAACAAACTTGGCCAATTAAATGAGCAGATTTCCATATCTGATCCCATACGTGAACATCAAAATAAACTTTAAATAAATGAAAAAGGCTTAAATTTTAAACTACATCTTCCAGGAGGTCTGGGTTAAGGGAAGTGACAGACCCAAGGTCACAAAGTCATTGACAGGGCATCCATGCCCGCCTAGGAAAATACTGCAGCATCAGAGTGCTGTTCCCATTTGCTGGCTAGGATGGAATGTGGCATCTGATTGATCTCAACTGGATGAGATATGAGTTCTTTATCCAAAAGACACCAAAATAGGTCAGCAGATATTACTCAAAACAGATCCAGACTCGTAAATCAGTAGACATTAGCTGGATCAAAGAGAACGGTTGAGTTTTGGAATAAGTCACTCGATACAAAGCCTGGCTGACTGCGTAAATCTGTAAAAGACTTCCCCTGCCAATCAACAAAATGAAGAGGTGTAAACAAAACTTTCAATATTTTTTTATTTTTTTAATGAAAAATATACGAACAGATCACTGCTAATATTAAAGCTCTGTCACACATATTCTAAAGCATCCTCAATACTGCAGGTTCTCAGAGAAATCGTACAAGCAGCCCAGCGGGTCTTAAGCATCAAGACAGACTCGGATGAATTTTTAGAGCCCTGTTTGCAGTTCTTCCCAACGCACTAGCAGCCCCCTCCCCCCAAAAAAGTCCTGAATTGTTCTGCTGCACTTTTCCAGGTGCAGCCTCTGGGTTCCGAGGGGCTGGGGGCGAGGCCTGCGGGAGCGACTGCGGGACGAGGGGGTGCGGACGCCGGCCACGAGTAGGAACCCTCTCTCCCAGGAGGGTTCCGGGTCTACGCGCTGCAGGGGAGCCCCGCCGCCAGGACTCCCCGCGCTCCCTCCGCAGGATCGCTCTGCAGGCTCGCCTCGTCCCGGCGCGACCGCCCCCCGCACAGGGGGGACATGCCCTGCTTTCGGTCTTTCCAAAACCGGACAGTCTGCACCTGTCCCGAAAATGGGGGACGAGGAGAGGGGGCTGCTCGCCCGCCCTGCCCGAGGTCCCTGCATCCTTCCTTCTCGCCGCCTCTCTCCTGGCCTCTCCCGCAGAGGTGGCCCGCCCTGCAGAGCTCCCCACAGCCCCCGAGTCGCCGTCACCGCGCCCCCAGCCGCCCGCCGCGCTCACCTTGGCCCGCGCCCGCGCTGGTGGCGGTGGAGTTCCCGCAGCCCATCGCGCCGCCGTCCAGGGAAGCCGCGCTCGGAAGCTGGCAGCCGCAGATCCTGGGGGCGGAGACGGAGGCGGAGGGC
The DNA here is from genome assembly GCF_951394435.1 of Stenella coeruleoalba. Classification (NCBI taxonomy): domain Eukaryota; kingdom Metazoa; phylum Chordata; class Mammalia; order Artiodactyla; family Delphinidae; genus Stenella; species Stenella coeruleoalba. Next base: position 16,923,714 of record NC_137157.1, read on the forward strand.
GTCGCGCCCCTAGCGGGAGGCCGGCAGGAAACACACTGGGCGGAGGGGCGCGCGGGGACAGCCCCCTCCAGCTACCGACGGGCGCAAACCTGGGCACCGCAGGCTTGGGCGGGCCGGGACGGAAACCACCGGGCAACCCTCGCCCCCGCCGCGCCCGGCTCTGGGACCCAGCAGGACCCACCCGTCACCTGGGCAACCGCGGCGCCGGCCAATCCGCAGCCTCCTGCGGGCTCCCCGGCTGGGCATTGGTAGTCGTTAAGAGGGGGCGGGAGTTTAAAGTAGGTTGGGGCGAGGGCGGGGCCGAGGGGCGTTGCCGGTGCAGGCTGGAGGGTGAGGCTGGACGGCAGAGGATGCCCACCTGCTTGCCTTCCACATCCTCTTTGCCTTTTCTTCCTTTTCGCCACTTCCCCTCCCTGCTCCAGGATGTGGGGAGGAGAGGAAGTGTCAGGAAACAGCTGTTTTGAGCACGGTGGGCGCCCAAAATATGTTACAGACTGAAGCCAACACTGAAATCCATTTCTGCTCTAACAGAAAACCAATGCAACTCTGTTCCCCCATCCACAGTTGCAACATAAGTCTTCCCCATGTTGGTCATATTAACCTACTCGACTTTAAAATGGATATCTGCCACAATTGTGATGATCTGGATCCAGAACCTTGAGGCAGGAGATAGGTGGGCCCCAGGCTGAGCAGCTGGAATCTGTGCCCTGTGGACAGATACTCCAAGATAAAGATAATGGCAGGAGCAAAGATGAGCTGAGTCCTGCTTGGATAGAAGATAAAGAGACCACATATTTCTCATTCTTTTTTTTTTTTTTTTTTGAATTTTATTTTATATATTTTTTTATACAGCAGGTTCTTATTAGTTATCCATTTTATACATATTAGTGTATATATGTCAATCCCAATCTCCCAATTCATCACACCACCACCCCCGCCCCCCGCCGCTTTCCCGCCTTGGTGTCCATACGTTTATTCTCTACATTTGTGTCTCAATTTCTGCCCTGCAAACCGGTTCATCTGTACCATTTTTCTAGGTTCCATATATATGCGTTAATATACGATATTTGTTTTTCTCTTTCTCACTTACCTCACTCTGTATGACAGTCTCTAGATCCATCCATGTCTCAGCAAATGACCCAATTTCGTTCCTTTTTATGGCTGAGTCATATTCCATTGAATATATATACCACCACTTCTTTATCCATTCGTCTGTCGATGGGCATTTAGGTTGCTTCCATGACCTGGCTATTGTAAATAGTGCTGCAATGAACATTGGGGTGCATGTGTCTTTTTGAATTATGGTTTTCTCTGGGTATATGCCCAGTAGTGGGATTCCTGGATCATATGGTAATTCTATTTTTAGTTTTTTAAGAAACCTCCATACTGTTCTCCGTAGTGGCTGTATCAGTTTACATTCCACCAACAGTGCAAGAGGGTTCCTTTTTCTCCACACCCTCTCCAGCATTTGTTGCTTGTAGATTTTCTGATGAAGCCCATTCTAACTGGTGTGAGGTGATACCTCATTGTAGTTTTGATTTGCATTTCTCTAATAATTAGTGATGCTGAGCAGCTTTTCATGTGCTTCTTGGCCATCTGTGTGTCTTCTTTGGAGAAACGTCTATTTAGGTCTTCTTCCCATTGTTGGATTGGGTTGTTTTTTCTTTTAATATTGAGCTGCATGAGCTGTTTATATATTTTGGAGATTAATCCTTTGTCCGTTGATTCGTTTGCAAATGTTTTCTCCCATTCTGAGGGTTGTCTTTTCGTCTTGTTTATGGTTTCCTTTGCTGTGCAAAAGATTTTGTTTCCTTAGGTCCCATTTGTTTATTTTTGTTTTTATTTCCATTACTCTAGGAGGTGGATCAAAAAAGATCTTGCTGTGATTTACGTCAAAGAGTGTTTTTCCTATGTTTTCCTCTAAGAGTTTTATAGTGTCCAGTCTTACATTTAGGTCTCTAATCCATTTTGAATTTATTTTTGTGTATGGTGTTAGGAAGTGTTCTACTTTCATTCTTTTACATGTAGCTGTCCAGTTTTCCCAGCACCACTTATTGAAGAGACTGTCTTTTCTCCATTGTATATCCTTGCCTACTCTGTCATAGATTAGTTGACGATAGGTGCATGGGTTTATCTCTGGGCTTTCTGTCTTGTTCCATTGATCTATCTTTCTGTTTTTGTGCCAGTACCATATTGTCTTGATTACTGTAGCTTTGTAGTATAGTCTGAAGTCAGGGAGTCTGATTACTCCAGCTCCATTTTTTTCCCTCAAGACTGCTTTGGCTATTCGAGGTCTCTTGTGTCTCCATACAAATTTTAAGATTTTTTTGTTCTAGTTCTGTAAAAAATGCCATTGGTAACTTGATAGGTATTGCATTGAATCTGTAGATTGCTTTGGGTAGTATAGTCATTTCCACAATATTGATTCTTCCAATCCAAGAACACGGTATATCTCTCCATATGTTTGTATCATCTTTAATTTCTTTCATCAGTGTCTTATAGTTTTCAGCATACAGGTCTTTTGTCTCCCTAGGTAGGTTTATTCCTAGGTATTTTATTCTTTTTGTTGCAGTGGTAAATGGGAGTGTTTCTTAATTTCTCTTTCAGATTTTTCATCATTAGTGTATAGGAATGCAAGAGATTTCTGTGCATTAATTTTGTATCCTGCTACTTTACCAAATTCATTGATTAGTTCTAGCGGTTTTCTGGTAGAGTCTTTAGGAATCTCTATTTATAGTATCATGTCATCTGCAAACAGTGACAGTTTTACTTCTTATTTTCCAAGTTGTATTCTTTTATATCTTTTTCTTCTCTGATTGCTGTGACTAGGACTTCCAAAACTATGTTGATAATAGTGGTGAGAGTGGATATCCTTGTCTTGTTCCTGATCTTACAGGAAATGCTTTCAGTTTTTCACCATTGAGAATGATGTTTGCTGTGGGTTTCTCGTATATGGCCTTTATTATGTTGAGTTAGGTTCCCTCTGTGCCCACTTTCTGGAGAGTTTTTATCATAAATGGGCGTTGAATTTTGTCTAAAGCTTTTTCTGCATCTATTAAGATGATCATATGGTTTTTATTCTTCAATTTGTTAATATGGTATATCACATTGATTGATTTGCATATATTTGCATCCTGGGATAAATCCCACTTGATCATGGTGTATGATCCTTTTAATGTGTATCTGCATTCTGTTTGCTAGTATTGTGTTGAGGATTTTTGCATCTATATTCATCAGTGATATTGGTCTGTAATTTTCTTTTTTTGTAGTATGTTTGTCTGGTTTTGGTATCAGGGTGATGGTGACCTCATAGAATGAGTTTGGGAGTATTCCTTGCTCTGCAATTTTTTCGGACAGTTTGAGAAGGATGGGTGTTAGCTCTTCTCTAAATGTTTGATGGAATTCACCTGTGAAGCCATCTGGTCCTGGACTTCTGTTTGTTGGGAGATTTTTAATCACAGTTTCAATTTCATTTCTTGTGATCGGTCTGTTCATATTTTCTATCTCTTCCTGGTTCAGTCTTGGAAGGTTGTACCTCCCCTAAGAATTTGTCCATTTCTTCCAGGTTGTCCATTTTATTGGCATAGAGTTGCTTGTAGTAGTCTCTTAGGATGCTTTGTATTTCTGCAGTGTCTGTTGTAACTTCTCCTTTTTCATTTCTAATTTTATTGATTTGAGTACTCTCCCTCTTTTTCTTGATGTGTCTGGCTAATGGCTTATCAATTTTGTTTATCTTCTCAAAGAACCAGCTTTTAGTTTTATTGATCTTTGCTATTGTTTTCTTTGTTTCTATTTCATTTATTTCTGCTCTGGTCTTTATGATTTCTGTCCTTCTGCTAACTTTGGGTTTTGTTTTTTCTCTTTCTCTAGTTCCTTTAGGTGTAATGTTCAGTTGTTTATTTGAGATTTTTCTTGTTTCTTGAAATAGGCTTGTACTGCTATAAAATTCCCTCTTAGAACTGCTTTTGCTGCATCCCATAGGTTTTGGATCATCATGTTTTTGTTGTCATTTGTCTCTAGGTATTTTTTGATTTCCTCTTTGATTTCTTCAGTGATCTCTTGGTTATTTAGTAATGTATTGTTTAGCCTCCATGTGTTTGTGTTTTTTACATTTTTTTCCCTGTAATTGATTTCTAATCTCATAGCGTTGTGGTCAGAAAAGATGCTTGATAAGATTTCAATATTCTTAAATTTACTGAGGCTTGATTTGTGACCCAAGATGTGATCTATCCTGGAGAACGTTCCATGTGCACTTGAGAAGAAAGGGCAATCTGCTGTTTTTGGATGGAATGTCCTATAAATATCAATTAAATCTATCTGGTCTATTGTGTCATTTAAAGCTTGTGTTTCCTTATTAGTTTTCTGGATTAGTTTTTGGATGATCTGTCCATTGGTGTAAGTAAGGTGTTAAAGTCCCCCACTATTATTGTGTTACTGATGATTTCCTCTTTTATAGCTGTTAGCAGTTGCCTTATGTATTGAGGTGCTTCTATGTTGGGTGCGTATATGTTCATAATTGTTATATCTTCTTGTTGGATTGATCCCTTGATCATTATGTAGTGTCCTTCCTTGTCTCTTTTAATATTTTTTATTTTAAAGTCTATTTTATCTGATATGAGTATTGCTACTCCAGCTTTCTTTTGATATCCATTTGCATGAAATATCTTTTTCCATCCCCTCACTTTCAGTCTGTTTGTGTCCCTAGGTCTGAAGTGGGTCTCTTGCAGACAGCATATATATGGGTCTTGCTTTTGTATCCATTCAGCGAGCCTGTGTCTTTTGGTTGGAGCATTTAATTCATTCATGGTTAAGGTAATTAATGATATGTATGCTCCTATTACCATTTTCTTAATTGTTTTGGGTTTGTTTTTGTAGGTTCTTTTCTTCTCTTGTGTTTCCCACTTAGAGAAGTTCCTTTAGTATTTGTTGTAGAGCTGGTTTGGTGGTGCTGAATTCTCTTAGCTTTTGCTTGTCTCTGAAGCTTTTGATTTCTCCATTGAATCTGAATGAGATTCTTGCTGGGTAATCTTGGTTGTAGTTTCTTCCCTTTCATCACTTTAAATATGTCATGCCACTCCCTTCTAGTTTGCACAGTTTCTTCTGAGAAATCAGCTGTCAGCCTTCTGGGAGTTCCCTTGTATGTTATTTGTTGTTTTTCCCTGCTGCTTTCAATAATTTTTCTTTGTCTTTAATTTTTGCCAATTTGATTACTATGTGTCTAGGCATGTTTCTCCTTGCGTTTATCCTGTATGGGACTCTCTGTGCTTCCTGGACTTGAGTGGCTATTTCCTTTCCCATATTAGGGAAGTTTTCAGCTATAATCTCTTCAAATATTTTCTCGGGTCCTTTCTCTCTCTCTTCTCCTTCTGGGACCCATGTAATGCGAATGCTGTTGCGTTTAATGTTGTCCCAGAGGTCTCTTAGGCTGTCTTCATTTCTTTTCATTCTTTTTTCTTTATTCTGTTCTATAGCAGTGAATTCCACCATTCTCTCTTCCAGGTCACTTATCCGTTCTTCTGCCTCAGTTATTCTGCTATTGATTCCTTCTAGTGTAGTTTTCAATTCAGTTATTGTATTGCTCATTTCTGTTTGTTTGTTCCTTAATTCTTCTAGGTCTTTTTTAAACATTTCTTGCATCTTCTCAATTTCTGTCTCCATTCTTTTTCTGAGGTCCTGGATCATCTTCACTATCATTATTCTGAATTCTTTTTCTGGAAGGTTTCCTATCTCCACTTCATTTAGTTGTTTTTCTGGGGTTTTATCTTGTTCCTTCATCTGGTACATAGCCCTCTGCCTTTTCATCTTGTCTATCTTTCTGTGAATGTGGTTTTTGTTCCACAGGCTGCAGGATTGTAATTCTTCTTGCTTCTGCTGTCTGCCGTCTATTTCTCATTCTTGAGGTCGAGGAGACCTCCTAAACCACACACAGCAAAAAGTTTCCTCAGAGGTCAGAGAAGGGAGGGGGCACTAGACCATAGTATGCTCTGTCAACTACACTTTCTCTGAGCCCACCCATGTGTGTCTATGCACATGTACTTTTTTCCTCCTAATAAATGCTTTACTTGTTTCACTACTTTCCATCTCTTGGTTGAAATTCCTTTCTCCAAAACAGACGATCCAGGGCCTTGTCACTAGCCACTGGCCCTCATGGTCTAGTGGCTAGGATTTGGGGCTCTCACTGCCATGGCCTGGCTTCAGTCTCTGGTCAGGGAACTGAGATCCTGTTTCAAGCCACTGCAGGCCAAGTCCACCCGAGATCAACCTGAACTCTGATTTAATGACAGAACTGTGAATTTATGTGGCATCTTTCAACCTAATAGTTGGGCAAGTATTACTGGAGTCAGACTGAGTTAAAATCCCTGCTCTGCTGCTTAATAGCTGTGTTACTTCAGCAAAATTACTTAACTCACAACTTATCAGTTGTTTTACCTGTAAAATGGCACTAATAATTCTGATACATGCAAAGCACCTAACACAGTGCTTGACCCTAAATAAATGCTGGCTTTTCTTTTTTTAAACCTATTAGAAATGAGCACTATTTCCCTGAAAGTAAGGACTATCTGGTTTATCAAATTGTCCTCCTGGCTCATAGGACAGACTCAATAGATGTTGTGTGAGATGAATTCAAGCCAGGAATTAAATCTCCATTTTAAATCCATTTAATATTTATAGAGACTATAGCCTGGGCCAAGACCTTTGTTAAAATTAAGTTCCAGGGATACTAACATGTGGGAGAGGGTCTAACCAGGCAGACAGATTATAAACAAATTAATTACAATATAGCAGGGATGCTAACAGAGGAATACAGGGAACCCAGGGGATGCTGGGATACTGGTACAAAGACTTTCCTAAAGGCATACAGCTGTGTTTAGATGAAACCTTGAACTAGAACAAAGGCCCTGGTGGATGGTTGAACATGATCTTTGGGACAATGGTGAGGAGTGGGTAGTCCTATCATTCAGGATACAAAAGACACACCATGCTCCGTTTGAAAATTAGGTATAGCTGGGCTCATGCTGAGATGGTAATTAACTCTTGGGCAAATAGGGCATTTTTGAGTTGTCTGCCGTCTTAGAAGCGCTGCTTCTCTACCTTGGCCTCCACCATCTTGGTTCAGCGGCTACCCCCTTACAAATACAGAATTGGTGAGGGAGAAAGAGGGGAATTATCAAACAGCCAAAAGAAACACTCTTGCTTATTTCTTCACTGTATGACACTGGAGCCCTAGAACACTCATAAGAAAGAGAAAAACAGACCCTGACATCCAGAAAATGGTCTGACATTCACAGCTAGGTCTTCATGTTCTCCTATTAAAGATAATTGCACAGAACACCAATATCAGAGATGGTGGCTCAATAACTCTGAGGAAGTAGACCAAAAGTAAGACCACTCAGTTATCTTGTCTGAATATGACAAAAACAAAGTCACTGGCAAACCAGAAAACACCACCCAATCCTGACTAATACAAATGATTGCTACTTTTTTTTTTTTACCAGTTATAATTTTAGCACTATTCCAGTCTTCCTGCCTTGTAAGTGAGATTCATTAAGGATATCCTGTCATAGAACTGTCCATGCTTCCCGACAACATCCAATCCAGAAATAAAAGTGCTGCTGCCTTAAATCCCAACCAAAATCACCTAACTTGAACCCAGATCTTTTAAGTCCTTTTCTAACACTCTGTTACTGAGATGCTTCATGGTTCCCCATGGTGTGCATTCTCTGTCACTATGATGAGCAATAAACCCAACTTGTTCAACTACCAGGATGTTCCTGGAATTCTTTGACTGGAGGACATTGGCCCTTGTAAATCATACGTATTCTGCCTTATAAGGTTATAGAGTGTGCTATCTGCCTATTCTTTGGACAAACACTATTGTGTGTCTCATTTGTGCCAGCCACTCTTCTAAATGCTTGACATACAGCAGTGAACAAGGCATAGAGGAAAAATCTAATGCAAGGAGACAGATCAAAATCAAAAAAAAATAACTTCAGATACTATAAGTGCAATGGGAAAAAAAATAAAGCAGCATACTGGACTAGGTTCCTAAGAGGGAGGTCTGTGTTAGGTTGGATGGTCAAGGAAGGCCCCTCTGAGGAAGGGCTATTTTAGCTGAGGTCTGATTGATGAGAAGAAATTAGACATGTGAAGACCAAAGAAAGAGCATTCCAGGTAGAAGGAATGTGACGTGCAAGAGTCCTGAGGCAGGAACAAGCTGGGTATGTTTCATAAATGAAAAAAAGGCCAGGATGGCTAAGCTAGAGCAGAAATGGAGGGGGTTCACTGAAGAAGTAGGCCAAATTGCACTGGGTAGGATGGGCTTTGGAAGAAGTTAAGATTTTATTCGAAGGGTAATGCAAAATCATTTGATGATAAGTTCCTAATAAAATGTCAGGCATACAGTAAGTGCCCCATGTTAGTCAGTCCTCTCCCTAACATGGAGTGAAAGAATAAGTCTAGTGTCTCCTTTTTCCTTTTTAAGAACTTATTTTATTTCATGGACAATGGCTAACTGCATTTGGATGTTTTCGAAAAACAATGAATCAAAAGAAAATCATTAATGCATGCCTCATTTCCTGACTGGGCAATTTTAGCTTCTCTCTCTGTGCCAGTTTTAAATCACACCATTTAGCTGTTGTTTTCATTCTTCAAACAAGAACTGATGTGGTGTGAAAGAGAGAGAAAAGGCATGTGACTGAAAAGGATCTGACAAGAAAGAGTAAACAAGGTGCAGGAGAACATGGAGCTCAGTCAGTCTCAGTTTTCACGGTTCGTCTTCTGTAAAGGACTCTCCACAAAAAGTTGGACAACCTGAGTTTTATTTTTGTTTTTCTATTTTTCCCTGTTGACAGGTTGCAAGACAGCTGCCTCAGCTCTGAGTAGCTCAACCACACATGACAATACTCAGCAACAAAGAGGGAGCTTTCCCCCCTTCATATTCCTTTCTAAAGCCAGGAGGCACCCAGAGAACTTCCTCTCCCATTTCATTGGCCAGGATCAGATCACATGCCCCTTCCAGATCCAGCCACTGGGAAGGTAAATAGGACACTTATAATTGGCTCTGGTAAGTTACAGTTGGCCCCGGTCATGACAGGAAGTGCAGGATAGACACCTGAACAAAATTGGGGCTCTGCTGGCAAAAAAAAAAGGAGGAATAATTAATAGCTGCTTAAATCAGTAGTTGTGATAGATATTACAAATGTGCCCCAATATCTAGTTGTCTTCTGGATTAGGTGTCCCACCCCCCTTGAAGATGGGCACAGACATGTTATTAGATTTAGCCAATGAAATATGAGTAAAAGTAAAATGTGACTTAGAGGCTCCATGAGTTCTGGTCTCCTGGGAGTTAGGAGTTAGCAGAGCAAGAGATTTATTACAGGAAACACCTGAAAGATACAGGGAGGAGGGATCAGAAGGAGTCAGGGAAAGCCTTTCAGGCTGCATTGCAGGTCTGTCACCCACAGGGAGACTAAGAAGAGAGGTCTATAAGGAGGACTGGGTAGGAAGAAGATCAGACTGTGGTGCAGCTTTGAGAAAGTCTTAGCCAAGGCAGCAGAACTTCAAGTGCAGATTGCCTGTAAGGGTGGTTCCATGCTGGGCAGAGATGGCCAGGCCCTAGTATCCCAGCCAGGCTGCAAGCTGCCCAGAGAGATCTTGACCTCAGCTTGACTACAGCAGCAGATCCCAAAGATGCCAATAGCTGGGGACTGTCAGCCAGCTTCATCCCTCACAGCTGGTTCTCTCTTGAAGGGAGATCTGAGCAGCACATCTCCAAGCCTGCCGCACATGCCGCGCATGAATCTTGATTGCAAGTGCTAGATTCTCCAGCTGTGAGGACCCTAGAGGCACATGTGGAGGAGTTTCATCCTCCAACAGCCTAGAACCCTAAGTCGCTGCATCAGGCAGGTTCCCACCCAAACCCCCACGGGACCTGCAGCATGAGCAAGAAAGACACTTCTGCTGTGTTTAAGCTGCTGCTGAGATGTTAAGGTTATCATAATATACCAATAGGTATATCATAACATACCATATCATATCAAAACAGAGCATAGCATTTCATAATGTATCATAACACAGATATAGCAATGAAACCTGTGTTTGGTACAATATACATTTTCAAATGTATGAGCATAAAATTGACCACAGTATTTTTCTTGGATTTTGATCTCTTTTATATCCATGGGTGTGCTCTCTTTTGCTGTCCCACCGTGTTTATTTGCACTTTCTTTTCTTTCTTGATTAGTCTTGCTATAGATTTGTCCATTTCATTGGAGCTTCAGAGTCCATTTTTAATTTTTTTACCATCTCTTGTTTTGTTTTGTTTTCATTTATTTCCAGCCTTTATCTTTATTATTTTCTTCTTTCTAATCTCTGAGTTTACTTTGTTATTTTTACAACTTCTTGAGTTAATCACCAAACTCATTTAAATAGTTCTTCTAAATATTGCTTATGCTGCATCCCAAAAGTTTTGATATTTCATATTTTCACCACTGTTCAGTTGTATTTTGTAACTTCCATTACCTATTAATCCATGAATCATTGAGAACATTTTTGTTTCCAAATGAATTTCTTTTTAAAATGCGTTAATATTTTTACTACTGATTTTAATTTGTCTTGGAAAGAATTATCACTATGAAAATGATGGTTTGAAATATACTGGGACTTCCCTTTTCATTCTCCATGTTTAATATTTGGACATTTTCAAAACATTTTCATATGGCATGTGCTGCTTATTCAGCCCATAAGTGACATTTTTTAACAGACAACATTGAATATATGTATCTCGCATCTCTCTG